>NC_090935.1:352686392-355186392 GCF_040938575.1 Ambystoma mexicanum | reverse complement strand
AGCGCAGAGGCATCAGGGCGCACATAAAAAGACTCACAACAAAAGACAGACAAGTCACCTAATGATGCGTCAGGAGAAAAGAGCAGTGTTAATTAAATACAAGTGTTTTAAGTTGCTTCCGAAAGGTGAGGAGGCATTTCTCCCTTCGCAGATCGACCAGCAATTCACTCCAGGAATGTGAAACCTGGAAGGGTAAGGCACGTCCCTTCCCTCTTGTTATCTTGACCTTTGGGTGTCGGTGGATCTAGTTATTCTTCCCTGACGTTGCAGGGTGAGACTTCCCTTGAAAAATGCATGGGCCGATCACTGATCAGTAATGCTGGTTTTAACAAACGTGTAGTCTTTACTGAGCGGTATTGGTTTTTCACAATCATTTCGTGGAATGGAGTAACCTTTACCACTGAACGTTGGGGTAAACAGACGTGGCCTCATCATTTGGTGCTGGTTTCCCTTGATGCAATGGTGGTAATACTAATTCCATCCCACGTAAATTCAGTTTTTACCACCAAACTCCTAATGAGCACCAATGGGAGGTTCCCAAGCGAATGAGTCATAAAGATAAACTAGGTTGTCTGTGACAGTCTCTCTAGAAGAGACATTAATGAAGGAGTCTTTTAATCTGGTGAGGCAGGCAGACAGCATCACGAGTTCTGTACTTCTGCTTCTTTATTCCAGTGCAAGTCACAAGATTAATAGTAGCCCCAGCTTCAGCCTCCATATCCTTTCAGTCGCTTCTTCAACTCCCCTCTTTTCAAACGCATACATTGTTCCCTCTCATTACACATTACGCAATGGATCCATGCTACTGACATTCTAAACCTGTAATATGTACATATTTTGCTGTTCCTATAATGCATAACTACATACATGGTGTACGGAAGGCATGGTGTCAACAGTAAGACAGACACAAGTGACCACAGTTCAAGGGTGTTCACAAAGCATAAACACCTATCTAACCCTAAATCTACAGATGGCAGCAAGCTACGACCATCAAATAATAGAACACGCTGTCCTAGTCATAAAGATGGCCTATACAAAAAAAAAACTATTGACAACCCTTACTCTATATAACAAAAGGTGTGTGGAATATTGCAATGTATAAATGATAAGTGTTCGGGAAATAAGTCAAAATGACTAAGTAAACGTGTTCCCCTTCCCCGGGCACGGGACAAGGCATCTCATTGGAGCTCGGAACACACTTTTGAGCCTCTGGATACAGTTCAAATCAATGGTGCTATTTCTCAACGTTATCTCAAGTCCCTTTCTTTCACAATGCTGCTTACAACGGGTCTCCCTTAGTTGGGCTCGGACCTTCTTCAATTATTCACTTGCGTCAAAGAATTTCAATTGTGCGAGTGTGGTTTGACTTGGACCCTCACATGATCACTTCGACTTTATTCCTGACTTTGTAATGGTTTCTGGCATCTGTAGTTCTCATACAAAGTTCACTTTCACTTTGGGTCTGCTCAACCGGGCTACAGTATTCAACTTTCACAATTTATCTGGCTTCCCTCAACCGGGCACAAGCCTTTCAACATTACGTCTCTCTCTCTTCAATCACATCTGAGTTCGAAACACATTTTACAGAGACTTTCGACTAGGCGGTTTCCATTCGCCTGACCACTCGGTTGTTTAATACCCTTGTTCTTTCAACCCTACGCAGTTTTAAAAGTATTTTATTGGTTTCCTACAATCATCTCGTGTCTTTCCATCTATCGCTCTCACACTTAGTTTCCAGCAATACTTTACCGCTGCTCGACCTTCATTCATTCACAAACAGGTTTCTTGTATATTGCCACTGACTCACTGGCTGGGTTGAAGGTTCGGCTTTTTCTTTTCTTTGCTATTTGGCCTTGCTCAGTTTTTCAGGGTCTCCCTCCACCTGATTTAGACCCCTTTCTAAAGTTCACAAGGGGCCTCCCTCTGCCAGGCTCAGACCCTTCTTCCAAAGTTCAGAAGGGGTCTCCCTCTGCCGGGCTCAGACCCCTCTCAAGGTTCACAAAGGGTCTCCCTCTGCCAGGCTCGAATCCTTCTTCCAATGGACACAAGGGGTCTCCCTCTGCCGGGCTCGGATCCCTCTACATTTATCCAAACAAAAAAGTGTCTTTAGATTACTAGTCCCATAATGCAGTCCTTGGCATTTTGCTCACACTTCCTCAGCTCCCCAAAAACAGCATTCTTGGGGACTTAAACCTGGAGTTAGGGTCTCGCAACCTGCCCCCCATAGGCATGGGCTCTCCTGTTTAGCCCAGGGGAGGAGCTTTGTTGTGGGTGCCACCAGGTACCCCAGCTGCCTCTGGTTTAGGCTCCCTGGAGGCACAGCTTCCACTCCTCACTTCAGCCTACCCTGTGCAGTCAGGCTCAGTGTCTGGGTAGTTCTTTCTCCTCCAGGTCTCCCAGGTTTCTCTCAGCTCCACATGTCTCTTTCTGATGGCCTGGCACCCTCCAGCATCCCCAGTTCGCTCAAAGTGTGCTATCCTGCTCGGGCGTGTTAAGTGGAGTCAGGTGTGGGTCGTTAGAAAGGGAAGCCCGACTTTGTCTGGCCTCATTAGCAGTCAAGTCTTAATATGGCATAGTCTTTCTCTGTCTCTCAGTGGTGTTTTGAGAGCTCTTCATGGTCTCAGCTCTCCTCTTCCTCATCTCAGTGTTTGTAGAAAAAAAACAGTGTGGAGGGATTGTGGGAATTGTAGTTTTTCTGATTAATTAGGGGAAAACTGTGTGGGCTTTCGTCCAAATAAATGGGGTGAGTGTGTGATGGTAAATAAATGTGTTTGTGGGGTTTCACAGAAAGGTAATAGGGCATAAGGTAACTCGTTTGACAATATTCTATTTCAACTGAAGGACAAAGGGATAGTCCTACTGCTGTAATACATGGGGTGATATATGTAATTTATTTTTCCTGGGTTTTCCAAGCCTCCTTTCTGAGTTGTTAATTGTTGGAATTAGGGAGGATTTAAAATAACCTATAAAGGTGGACGAAGTGTCGGAAAGGAGGTGAATACCGCATCTTGCCATCAAATGTCTCACCCCCATTCCCAATTCCCAGAGGATCCCTCACCGAGGTGATCTTCCTGCATTTGTCCATCCCCAGGGTGGATCCAAGGGTGATGGCCGTGCCCTGGCCGCCTGAGAAAGAGATCCTCAGGGTTCAGACAGTGAGACACCTTCAGGGTAACCGTGTTACCATATGTAACACATCTCCACACACTTTGGAGCACTTGTAGTTAATAAGGCCATCTTCTCTTTGGTCCATATGTCGCCATTCTCCAATGTTACCGTATTTCCCAAATCTTCCATGACCAGACAATGCCTGGAATAATTTGCCCACCCATTTTGCACATGTCTGCCAAATTTCACCTTTACCAACTTCCCATTGGGGTTTCACACCTCCATCCTTTCATGCCTCTCCTTCGCCTTCCTTGTACTCTCCACCATTCTCCTCTTCATCTCCTCACCATTTGCTTCTATTTTCTTTGCTCTTTTTATCCACCCAGGACACAGCCTAGTTTTCAGCTTCCTCCTTCTGAGACTTTCAAGTGGTGAGACACCAGTCGTTTCATGTGATGCCAACTTGTATCGAACCACTCTTTACATTACAGCTTGAACTCGCTCACCTCTTGTGGAAGTTGCTTTACTCACCACACCTATCAAAGTTTGATTAAAGCGTTCTGGCATGGCACATTCCCTTTTGGATAATAGAAAGCTGTCATTATATGTTGTATTCCAGTTGACTCAACCATCTCTTTAGCCATAAACTACAGACCATTGTCCGTGATCAACTTGCACGGGAATCCTTCCCTCCAAAATATTGATTCTAAAAATTACATAACTCTGCATGCACTAATCTCCTTCACCACACACCTTTGGCCATTTTGCCAGAACATCCACTGACACAATCATGTAACTACCCCCTACACCTCTCGCACACCTAGGCCCAAATATATCCATGCCAATTACATCCCAGACGGTGACTGGCCCTGTTGTCATTTTCGTCAGTAGTACCTGTGGCTGTAACACTTTGTCACTGCTACTGCGCTCTTCACAGTCCTTTCGCTAACTCTCTACTTCCACATCCATTCCAAGCCACCAGTAATCCTCTCTAATCAATCCCTTAGTCTTGCTAACCCCTAAATTTCCTTCATGGATGATCTTCATCACCGACTCCCTCACGCCATTAGGAACCACAATACAATGTCCCTTGCCCATTAATCCATTTTAGGTAGCCAATTAACTCTTTACTCTCCTGAATGGCCTACATTCCTCACTTATTTCTACTCTGCGCCACATACCAAACTCACATACCCCCATCACTCTCATATATGTTTCATCTGCTCTACGACAAGCATCCCAATCCTTCTAGTTTATTGCTTTTAAGTTCATGAAAACCTCCAGTTGTACACTTTCTAACTCTTCATTCTCAACATCAACTGCTCTACCTTGTATCGTGATCCTTGTTAAGGCATCTACTACAATGTTTCGTTCCCCTTTAATATATTCTATGTCGAATTCTAATCCTTGCATGCCAATTATTTAGTGAACAATTCTTCTCGACACACTTTCTTAATCCTTTCCTATTAAGTACTGCTACCAATGGCTTGTGGTCAGTCACTACTACAAAATGTCTTTCCCAAAGGTAGCATTTGAACCTTTCCACTCTGCAAACGCACGCCAAGGCTTCTCTCTCAACAATGGAATATCTTTTCTATCGTCTTGATAGCACCTTATTACATCCATTTCTCCATATAATCTATTCATGACCCTTTACAAAATACTTGTTGGGGTGGTCAGTAAGGGTCGCAGTGAGAAAGAGGAGTTTACGTTGCGCGTGCTATATTGGTGACTGGGGAAAAGATGAAGTTGGCGTGATGTTGCAATTTTGCTTGTATTTAGCATAGCTAATGGGAATGGGATATGTGTATTTTTAATGTCTCTTTGTGTTTGAATTGATACAATTTAGAGTGCACGCGTGCAGCAAAATAAATATCAAAATCACTGATGAAATATAAATACAATATGGGTATAATGTGCCACAAAGCAGCAAAAGGGGATTTGTCATGAAGAAATTACTGTGAAGAGGCCACAGTAGTTTTAAAACATGCATGCACCGACATACATACATACATACATACATACATGTGTCTCAAGAGACACATGTTTTGGGTACATTGTGGATATGTAGACGTGAATTCTTATTTAGACCAGCAGTACCACATGAGGACGCCCCAGGAACAATTTTCACCTACACATTGATGTAGTTTGTTTATTTGTATAGCGCACAAAACACAAGGGTTACAGTGATTCAGTTAAAGAATAGGAAATGTAAGGGATGCATTACAACAATATGGAAAGTGCAAAGTAATACAACATATGCAAAAGTGCAAAAGAGAGGTACAAGGTGATCACATCCATTGAGCTTGACCCCAAGTTACAAGGCGGCAGTGCACATAGATGCAAGAGTACAATAAAGGCAAAATACATGGTGCCTACCCCATGTTGCAGGGCGGCAGCACACACAGATGCTAGGGTCAATTCAGGAGCATTAACATGGTGCCTATCCCATGTTGCAGGGCAACAGCACACACAGATGCAAGATTCAATTAGGGAGCATTAACATGGTGCCTACCCAATGTTGCAGGGCGGCAGCACACACAGATGCAAGAGTCAATTCGGGAGCATTAACATGGTGCCTACCCCATGTTGCAGGGCGGCAGCACACACAGATGTATGATGAAGAAAAGAAATATAATCAGAGGGCATTAGCAGTGTAAAAGCGGAGTATTCGTCCTGGTGTGTCCTGGAAGTGGACGGGGAGCAGACAGGGCCTTTAGTGTGGGCCTTATGTGATCGGGGCCAGTTCCTGCCTCACGACTGCTCTCATTGGCTAATAACAGCCAGGGCAGCCAATGCGAGGTGGGAGCCAGGCATGCTGAAGACAAGGCCAGGCAGAGCGGCCATCTTGGAATGGTCGAGGTGCAATGCAAACACCAGTTTTTTTTTTTAAAACGTCAAAATTAAGGTTAAATGGATTAGTGATTATGAGGAAAGACCTAATCATTGTAACAGGCACAGATGAGGAAGGGGTGGAGTGGAGAAGTGTACTGTGCATAGATCCCATACTACCATTGAAAGAAATTACTGGTGAACGGCTATTTACGAACTTGGATACAGATGGGGAAGGAGTCTTTGAAATAGGCATACCTTGTCACTTGGTAATACAGCATAGGGAAGTCCTGCAGACAGTAATGACAGCAACCACACCACCAACAGAAGCACATGAGGACTTACCACAAGTGCCTAGTCAACTCTGGACAAGAAACCCACATGACATAGGGCGACTGACCAACAAAGGGGCAGTTAAAATCAAACTCAATCCAAGTGCCATACTCTCTAGAGTGAAGCAATACCAATTGTCTAAAGAAGCAGAGGGAATTAACAACACAATCGAAGCACTGCTTGACCAAGGCGTCATTGTGCTTTCAGACTCGCCTTGAAACACAGCTATACACCCATTGAAGATTCATCCAGGATCTCCGCCTTCTACATGACATAGTGGAAGCAAAATATCTGCTAGTCACAAATCATGCCTTGATATTGATATTTTATTTCTATCATGCTCGTACACAAGTTTTTTCAGAGCGCGACAAGGCAAGGGAGGGGAACAGGGAACAAAACAACGATCTTACTAGCCCCAGTCACACTGAGAATGCGCAAGTGCATGGGAGGGGGGAGGGGAAAAGTGCATGGAGGGAGGATAAGTGGAAAGTGCGGAGCAAAGGAGATGCAGATAAATAATAATGAATAAATAAATAGTAAAGGCAACAAACAGTGGTAGTGCAGCCAGCAATTGGCAAGTGCTGGGTTTAAGGCAGCAGACAGGGTAGGTCTGATAAGTGCAGGAAGAAAAAAGGGCGGGGGCTGTATCGGTACAGATACAGACCACAGTGCAAGGGGTGGCCTGGAGGCAGTGCAGGAGGGGGGCAGGGTGAGCAGGTACCTGTGCCCGGAGGACAGAGGGTGGCTAGGTGCACAGTGCCAAGAGAGAACAGATCAGCAGGGGAGAGGGGGTGCAAAGGCAGAAGCAAAGAGGAAGGTCTTGAGGTGCTTCCAGAACCGGAGATGATTCTTCTCAAGTTTTAGAGTGGCCGGGTGGCTGTTCTAGAGGGAGGCCCCAGCCGAAGACAGAGATCTACCCCCAGCTTGTTTCTTTGAGAAACAACTGATTCTGACGGAGTTAGAGGTAGAGGAGCAAAGAGATCGAGAGGGGAGGTATTTGCAGAGGGATAGCTGAAGGTATTTTGGACCCAGCCCCCAGAAAGCCTTGTGGACAATGCAGAGGGTTTTGAATTTAATCCTTGCATCCACTGCAAGCCAATGGAGAGATTTCAGAGCTGAAGAGATACGATCCCAGGGCTTGAGGCCAAGGACAAGTCACGCAGTCCTGTTCTGGATTAGTTGCAGAGGGTGGAGAGTAGAGGCAGGTAGATTTAGAAAGAGGCTGTTACAGTAGTCCAACCTAGAGAGAACCAGAGCTTGGCAGACCATGAGCTTCTGGGGGAAGTAGAGGAAAGGTAGAGTACCTTTGAGGAGGTGCATTAGGAAGTTTGACATTTTAGAGACATCAGAGATGTGGGCGGAGTAGGAAAGTGTGGAGTCAAAGATGACCTCGAGGTTCTTGCAGGTGGGGTTAGTAGGAGGGCCAAGGGAGGCTGGCCAGAGAGTGAGGGGAAAGGATGGTGAAGGTGTGCTGATAAGGAGGATCTCCGTCTTGCTGGCCTTTAGACAAAAATCATTGGCGGCACACCAATCTTGAATGGCAGTAAGGCAATCAGAGACGAGAGAGGGAGAGGAGGTGGCCGAGGGCAGCCTGAAAATGAGTTGAATATCGTCAGTGTAGCACTGGAAATTTGAGCAGAAGATGGCAATGCAGTGGGCGAGATTTGCCAGGTATTGGTTGAAAAGCCAGGGCGAGAGGTTAAACCCCTGGGGAACAACACAGGTAGAGAGGATGATAGGAAGGACCCAAGTTGAACCTGGGATGGTCAATCAGACGAAAGAGGTCAACCAGGCCAGAGCCTGATAAGTGATACCCAGGTTATCATGGAGACGGTTGAGCAGGATAGTATGGTTGACCGTGTCGAAGGCAGAAGAGAGATCGAGGAGGATGAGGACAGAGGGAATGTTAGAGTAAAGGTTGGAGCGTATGCAACATACCTGAGAATGCAGTCTACTTCTCTGTAGTAGACCTTAAAAAGGCATTCTTCAACATATCATTACACTCAGACTCCCAGTACTTGACAGCTTTTTTACATCACAGAAAGTGATTCCAACACACTAGGTTGCTTAAGGGGTACTGTGAGTCGGCCAGTATCTTCAACAGGGCCCTCCAAATGGACTTGGGTAGAATCAGCATGGACAGTACCATTTTACAATATGTATACGACATGTTAATGGGCAGACCCACAGCTGAACAGTGCAGAAAAGAAACGATGCAGCTCCTGACAATACTAGCAGACAAAGGAAACAGGGTGGACAGAGACAAATCACAGTACTGACAGTAAGAAGTGGTATACTTGGGTCAGATCATATCTGCAACAGGAAGCAAGATAGGCCCAGACAGAGCTATAGCAGTGCAAAACAAACCACAATCAAACACAATAAGAGAGATGCAGCAATTCCTAAGATTGTGCAATTATTGCCGCACAAGGGTGTTAGATTACTCAAAACATGTTAGACTCCTATTGCAGGCACTTAAGGAAGCCCAGAAGATCAAGCATACAATTGTATGGACAGAGGAAATGGCGGAAAGCTTTGAAGACCTCAAAATAGCAATCAGCAGTGCACCTGTATTAGCAACACCAGCTTCTAAAAAGCAATTCTCTATATTTTCACACTCAAATGGCCAAGTCATGACAGCAGTACTGACACAACGATCATCACAGAAACACAAACCCCTGGCATTCTATAGTGGCCTCTTAGACTCAGTAATGCAAGGACACTTTCCATGTGAACTAGCATTAGCAGCAGCTGCATTTGCAGTACAGAGGCCTGTCACAATTGTCATGGGGTGTCCACTCACTTTGTATGTGAGCTGGCAGTCTTTTCCATAATTGAGAGAAACAAGTCCACACTCACCACACAGAGAGCAAGTGGGTATGAAGTACTTATGACAAACCCAGCTATCACCATATTGAGATGCCACACAGTTAACCCAACAACTTACATTGCCAAGCCAGTTGGACCAGAAGAAAAAGTCCATGACTGTACAGTATAAAAAGGGATGGGCAGATGAATTGTGCAGGATCAGTGAAGCCCCCTTGGCACAGGCGAAGCACTCTATGTAGATGGGCCATCGAGCATAGACCAGGAAAGTGGACAAAGGCACACCGGTGCAGCCGGAGTGAAATATGTGAAGGACCAGGAGGAAGAGTTTCAGATAATCATGCAGCAGAGATTGCCCTCACATTATTCAGCACAAGAAGCAGAACCCATTACACTAATTGAAGCATTAGAAATTTCAGCATACGAAGATGTTACCATATATATATATAGATTCTGCATACATGACATCTACAGTACATTGGAGTTTATCAAGATGGAAGAGAAGGGGATATAGACGGACAGATGGGTCTCCAGTTCATCATACAATTTTTCTAGCAAGATTAAAAGAAGCACTGAAAGGCTCAGTACACCTATGCTATTGTAATGCTTACAGCGCACTCCAAAGGAACATATTTAGTGTCACGTGAAAATGCAGATGCGGGTGCAGCTGCAAAACAGGCAGCTTATATGCCCTTTCTGGAAGAAAGCAAAATACCTATTACTGCAGTCCAACAGAGAGGGTTAGCAGAAGCATACAGTGCATTATCGAAAGAGCATATCATTGATTTCAGGAAAAATCTTTATGGTAAAAAAAGGGAATGCACCGTATCATCCATTGTTTGGAGACAAAGCAGCACAGTTAATTTAGTCATGCCCACAGAGCTACTAAACATTGCAGTAGAACAGCTCTATTACCCTAAGCATGCACCTAAGCAGAACATTGCTGATATAAGCAAGGACTGGTTCAATCCAAATGTGGCCGAACACGTTGGCAAATTTGTGGCCAACTGCACCACATGTCACAAGTTTCATCCAGGACGCACATTGAAGACATTGTAGGGAATATTGCCCCGCCCCACAGGGCCATTCAAGGAGCTCCACATATACTTCATAGATATGGTGAATCGGTGCAACACTTACAAGTATGTACTCATGGGATTTTACCCATACTCTAGCTGCATAGAGGCAGGGCCCTGCGCCTATGCAGATGCAAAATCTGCTGCAAGGTTTCTAGTTAGGGAAGTGTTTGGGAATCTGTGAGACATGGAGGTTGGATAATGGTCCCCACTTTGTGAATGAATTCCTGGCAGAGGTCACTCAATTCTGAGGAATCAGGCACAAACTGAGCAAAGCCTACCACCCACAAGAAAATGGGATGGTAGAGAGACTAAATTGATTCCTGAAACCGAAACTGGCCAAATTATGTGACACCCTCAAAAGAAGATGGCGGCAATGCCTGCAGCTAGCCTTATTCAGTTTAAGAAATCAGCCTAGCAAGGACCACCACCTCACACCTCATGAGGTGGTGACAGGCAGGAGAATGTTTGCCTCAGCAGTACCTTCATGAGCAGTGTCAGATGCTCATCGCAGTGCAGATCTGCTTGGAAATAAATTTGATGTTTATCTAAAGAGCATGTCAACCTGTGCAAAGTTAATTTCTTCACAGATAAACAGTGTAACAGAGAGAGGGGCCCAACAGATTAACAAGGCACCACAACAGAGGTATCGGTGCAGCTACAATTTGGCGAAAAGGTCTACGCAAGATAACTGCGCAAATGTGTGAGCCCAGGTTCTCTGGACCTCATGGAGTGGCGTTCACAATCCCAACAGCTGCGAAGCTCAAGAATCGTCATGCGTGGGTGCACCTGTCCGACTTGTGAATGGACACAGCAGAGCACCTCAACTCTGATTAACAACGGTCTACAACATCGGAATAAGCCACGAAAGTTCAGTTAATTCACTAGCTATAAAAACAAAAATAAGATAAAACTGAGGCCCTTTAGGCATAGCAGAGTAAGTGCTACAGTTGACCTGGAGAAAGCTCAAGAAAATAGTCATATCAATGTGAAAATATGCTGCAATGTTGTTTCTCTCTCGCTCTTTCTTTCTATCCTTTTAACCAAGCTATGAAGACTAGGGTATAGAGGTACTAAACAAAATAGTACGCAAACAGAAAATGTCTTTCTTTCTGATTAGACATAGAAGACGAGCAAGCACAGAAGCAAGTGAAGTGTTAGATGAACATCACTCAGATGGTGTAAACACATGGTACACAACGATGAGAGTTTAGTAGGAACAAAGTAAAGGAATCATGCTATATCTGTGGGTTTATGCCACAAGCGGTTGGCACCCCAGACTGTTTGCAGCAAGCGCCAACTTTAGAGGCGCAGTGCTTAGCACATTTAGTAACTTGTAAATTGCAGGGCCAATTCCAGGGAGACCCAGTACATATTAGAATGGAGAAAAGATCAGAAGAAGAATGTGAAAAGATGGGAAAGAAAAAAGGCACACAGTGTCCAGAAAATCCACTGATGGTAATGGAAGGAGCAACATTTTGGAATAAGAAGTGGATAAAGGGACAGGAAGTATTCAACGCTGAGGGGCTATAATGGGATTTACAGGCAAAGTGAAGCGAACAGACAAACTGTGTAGAGATATATGGGCATTGCATGTGAGCAAAATGACAAGCCTGCATTGTTAGGGAGAATTCTCATATATGGCTATTTTCCCTTACCTGGTGAGTCCCTCAGCAGCTTTGCTGGATTTCTAGGATTTTTTCTTTCACCTGGTAAGAGTGCGAGCCCTTTTTCCGACTCTTACTTGTGTTTTGCTGTGTGTGTGTAACATTATTGTGTTCATAGACTGTGAAGCCTCACCTACTCCACAGGTATCATCGTTTTACTGTGTGTTACACAGCACCCTCAGTACAGTGACACAGGGTTGTCTTTTAGATTTCCCAATTCAGACTCCATTTTCTGGGGCCGACTACTGTCCCCCAGAAAATATAAAGTTGCCATTAACTTTAATAGTATCTTTTAAATCCACAGACCCAGTGCAAACCATCTTACATGGAGTACTGGAAAGGGTTACTACTTATCCCGTTTTGTCTGTCTCTCTTAGAGCATTGTTTTGCTCTCTTTCCATTAAGACTCGGCTGGTGGCAGTGGTAACTACCCTATTTTTCCTACTGCGGTTATCTTAAATAACCATGGTATTGTTTTAGGCTATCTTGGTAGCCTCGAACTTAAACCCGCTTGACCATATTGTTTTTAATATTATTCCAGCTGGGTTTAGTTTGGAAAAGTCTTTCTCGTGTTCGTCTCTACGGGGCAAACCAGGTTTGGTTCCTTTGTTCACTGTCTTTTCGTGGGTTTCTGCACAGAAGCCCTCCTTAAGGCGCCTGAAAGTCTGGGTAGGCAGGATGTGAGGGAGGGGTTTTAAGACCCCCGCCATGGGTTTCCTTGGTAACCCAGGTCGCACTCCTGTTTGATTGGCCGGGTGACTGTCCCCGCCAGGACAGCCACCCTGATGTGCGATTGACAGCCAGGCTGTGTGAATGGGGGAAAACTGCATAAAAAGCAGGTCTCTGGGTCTGGAAGAGGAGAGTCGCCACTGGAACGGGAGAACCGAAGAGGAGCTGACAGAAGAGGACTGAACCACCCGGTGAAGCCCTGCTGCAGGTCCTAATCTTCAGACTCCAACGACAGAGAGGATCTTCCCAGAATCTTCTTCCCTTGAGCTGGTGGGACCAACCAGTTTATCCAAACTCCAAGGCAGGACCTCCTCTTCTGGTCGAATTTGCTGTACAGAGCTACAGTGGGCCGGATAGCCAGGAAGGTCTGACCCTGCTTGGGTTTTAAGGAGGGCACCTTTTATTTGTTGCTTTGCTCTGCTGCTGGTTTCTTCCCTGGGTGGTGCAGGACCCTTCAGTCTTCCTATTTCATGTCAGTCCGACAGTCGCTTCAGGAACCGTGAGCCTGCTGGAACTACCAGGAACGTCTGCCGCAGCTATAGCTTCTTCTCCATTTAAGGTACTGTTCAACATCCGGTTGTTCGTTTCGTCCAGCCGCGGTGGAAAGGTGTGAAACCTTTCGCCAATCCAAGGGCTTGTCCTTCTATACTCTTTAAACTAACATTTCTGCTGACCAACTTCGTTGTGAATTCTTGGCAAAGACTTAACCGCGAACTACCCTGAGCTGTGTGATCTTGAGCAATAGACTTTTGTCCTATTGACTTTGGCCCTAAGCCTATTTCACTTGATTTTATCACTGTAGTTCCTCTTTCTAGATTGCCCTGCTTACTTACTTGTTGGTACTGTTCCATTTCTACCCAATTTTGCCTTTCCCTCCCTTTTTAATTAACAGAGTGCCATTTTGCTCCCACTTCATTTTGTGAGCTTAACTTGTCAGGAAACTATTGGGAGTGGTGTGGTGTATTAGGAGTGCGATTTTTAAACTGCTTTACTTTAGTGAAATGTTATACAACTGAAGAGTAAATAAATGTATATTCTTTTACTTGAAAACCTTGAGTCATTTTTTGTTTGAATCATAGTGATTGCTGTCCTTTGTGTAACTATTTGATACTGCTCACTTACTCTTGAGATAAGTCTGGCTGCTCAGCCATTGCTACCACTTTACTGTGTAGTACATGCTTGTTCCAAAGGTGAATTTGTGCTGCCACGTGTAGTCCTAATTGCGTGTAGTGTTCCCAAAGGGTACTGCATGTAATTCTGCCTAACATGCGTCAATATGAACAACCTGTAAAAGTACAGAAACTCAATCAATCTAAATTTTGTTTCATAGGCAAGAGCAGCGTGCCTGTTGGTGTCAATTCAAATTGCAACTGGATTTACCAGATGCAAGCATTGAACGAAGGCACTTCCACGATAATGGATATTGTCTGGCAGTGTGGGTCAAAGGCCTACTACTATCTAACGCCATCTTGGAGTGGACTTTGCTCCCTTGTTACCCTACATGCACCAGTGATAGTAGTACCTTAAAAACACATGCAATTGCCCAGGAAGGAATCTGAGTCCCATAAACTGCCCACAATGAATGTAGGACACTTTGACTCACTTAAGGTGCATAGAAAGAAAAGGAGCGGTTACCTCTCAAAAGGAAGATGAAGCATTGGAAAATATGCCACCTCTATGAAGGCATCTTGGAGTAAGACACACACACAACAGATTCTGAATTTGAAATAAAACTTTATTAACTTAAAAGTCAGGATTGAAAAACGCTTATCTTGCCCTATACCATGGTGGGATTTGCCTACCTTAATAAAGCTAAGGAAAGCCAGAGTCAAAGAGTTCACCTTAGTAATCTGTCTGTGTCCACAACCTATACTTGCTCTCACAACTAATCTATACAATATGTAGGGATGTTAGCAAAGCAACAAAACAGTGTAAAACACAAAGTTTGGAGCTCCATCCAGCTCACAGCTTCCTTTCAGCTCCCTTCCCCAAATATAAAACAGTTCCAACAAAAAGTCTCAGTATTGCCTTAAGTTCAGGATGATAGAATTTTAACCAAGACTCAGGGTTCACTTCCCCAAGTTCCAGATAACACAGTTCCAAATGCAAAAGTATCTTGAGACTCTATCCTCATGTTGATAAGTGGGCCAAGCCTCAGGGTTCCCTTTCCCAAGACTCACTTTTAATATCACAATGGTATTTTCAGTCTTCTTAAAGTGCTGCGCCACACTCAGGACTCAGACCAACTTTCCACACTCTTATCTGCTTCCCTCCTTCCTTCTACCTCTCTCAGGCCCTCCTTGGCTGCCTATCTCCCTTCTCCCCTGCCCCCTCTTTCCTGTCACACCTTTTGAGGTTTCCAGAAAAGTCTGGTCTATGAAAGTCTCATCCAAACAGGTGTCTACCTGCCTCTCCAGGACAATTAATGTAAACATTGACTCTCTTGCTCCAGCCTTGGCCAATCCCTGCAACCACTCCTTTGCCACTGGAGTTTTCCCCTCTCCTCTCAAGCACTCCCTTTTGCACCCCTGCTCAAAAAGCCTTTTGCTGACCCCTCCATCCCAGCAAACTATAGCCCAAATTTCTATTACTCCTTTCCTGGGCAAGGTCATGGAGCAAGCTAGCACTCCACACTGAATCTGTTGGTTGTCTTCATGGCCATCAGTCTGGCTTCAGAGCGGCCGGAGGCATGGAGACTGCTCTACTGAACACCCATGAAGATTTGCTCTCTAACCTTGACTCTAACTCTCTCACTGTCCTCATCCTCCTCGACCTTTCTTCTGTTTTGACACAGTGAACCACAACATCCTGATCACCCGTCTCCGAGAGACCCTGGGCAACACGGATCAGGCTCTGGCGTGGCTATCCTCTTTCCTCCTGGACCGACCTTCCCAAGTTGAACATGGGTCGTTCCTCTCCTCCTTCAAACTCTCAACATGTGGTGTTCCCCTGGAATCTATCTTCTCGCCCTGGGTTTTCAATGTCCATCTGGCCCCCTTGGCCCACTTGATCTGCCCCATCAGAACTATTAAGGACAGCATTGACTCTATCGCTCCAGCCTTGGCCGACCTCTGCAACCACTCCTTGCCACTGGAGTTTCCCCCTCTCCTCTCAATCACTCCCTTGTGCACCTGTCATGACCACTGTGAGGGGGCACAAGTTGTGCCACAAGCAGGCTCACACCAGAACCCTGAGGGCCTTAAAACCACTGCAAAAGGGCTCCTGGAGCCAGCCCTGGCGCCTTTGGCACCAGGCTCATATGTAGGAAGGAAGGGCTGTTCAAACTAGGTCCCATTTATGTACATGGGCCTTTATATCCAACATGGAAGCACCCACACAGTCTAGTTCTAAGTGTTTTGGGTGTGGCAGGCCTGGAACTACACTCCCTGGTAGTACTTTACCTGAGCACTATAAACAACACCCTGACTGCAGAACACGCTTCGTGTTATTCTGCAACCAGAAGCATGACGCTCACCATGTCCAGCTCCTGGTCTTCAGCATCTTCCTGTAATCCTGCAAGAGCAAGAACAAGATTATTCTGTCTTACCTGAGAAAACACCATCCAGCACTCAGCATCTCAACTGGGCTGCACTCTGTGGAAACCGAGAGAAGAAGAAACATCACTCACCTGTGAGTACTAGATTAAGGACTTCCAGCGAACCGCTAGCATAGCTGCTGTTCGAACATTGCGACCTGCAATAACGAGAAAGGGAAAAACAATATTAGAATGCGTGCTTCCAAAACATCGAATTCCATAAGTCTTACCTGAATTCCATCACGCTACGAACTTTCTTCTGCTTTTGACATGGTGAACCACAACAATCTGATCACTCGTCTCCGAGATACCCTGGGCATCACGGATCAGGCTCTGGCATAGCTATCCTCTTTCCTCTTGGACCGTCCTTCTCAGGTTGATCTTGGTGTTACGCTCACCCGATATCCCCGGGGGCGTCTGGAAGGCTCCGAGATCTGGAACCCTGGATGCGTAGTTGCCCAGTGCTGAATAATGAATCTGCAATTACAGAAGGGAAGATTTGTGATAACTGTCTCTAATGGGTGAATCTCCCGCTGCCCGATTTGCTTCCCACTGGGTTCTTTTCTCACCTTAGTTATTTGTAGGGTGAGCTATCCGTCCTGTGTTTCTTGTGCAGGGGCGCTTGACGTTTGTTGGCGAGCTGCTTCACTGGTGCAGTACGCCTTCCTTGGGCCCAGGCCTGCTGTGACCCCGAATCTGCTGGTAGGCAGGTAGGTTTGTTAATTGTAAGTCTTTGTTCTGTTTATGGTGGGAATTAGTTAATGTCTTTATATCCTCCTTTTCAGGTGCGAAGGTCTTGATGCTGGCGTGCCGGATGGAGAGGCACATTTCTAGGTAAGAGAAAGCGCGAAGCGCAGCGCCTTTATTGTCTTTTAAAGCTAACCTGTGTTTTCTTCTTCTTCTCCTCACATGCTGCTGTGGTGCTGCGAGTGGATGAGAGCGTGATGAAAAACAGGCCTCTGGAATCTGTTAAGGTAGTGCTGTGCGGCTGTTTAATATTGAAAGCGAACCTAAATATGTCTCTTTTCTTTTGCAGATGTTGCTGTGGTGCTCCGGATGGAAGCGTGGGGTAGCGCGATGGAATTCAGGTAAGACTGATGGAATTCAATGTTTTGGAAGCGCGCGTTCTAATATTGTTTTTCCCTTTCTCGTTATTGCAGGTCTCAATATTCGAACAGCAGCTGTGGTAGTGGCTCGCCGGAAGTTCTTAAGCTAGTACTCACAGGTGAGTGATGTTTCTTCTTCTCTCGGTTTCCACAGATTGCAGCCCAGTTGAGATGCTGAGTGCTGGATGGTGTTTTCTCAGGTAAAACAGAATAATCTTGTTCTTGCTCTTGCAGGATTACAGGAAGATGCTGAAGACCAGGAGCTGGACATGGTGAGCGTCATGCAGCTGGTTGCAGAATAACACGAAGCGTGTTCTGCAGTCAGGGTGTGGTTTATATAGCCCAGGTAAAGTAGTACCAGGGAAAGCAGTTCCAGGCCTGCCACACCCAAAACACTAGACCGCATGGCTTGGTTCTTAGAACTAGACTGTGTGGGTGCTTCCATGTTGGATTTAAAGGCCCATGTACATAAATGGGACCTAGTTTGAACAGCCCTTCCTTCCTACATATGAGCCTGGTGCCAAAGGCGCCAGGACTGGCTCCAGGAGCCCTTTTGCAGGGGTTTTAAGGCCCTCAGGGTTCTGGTGGGAACCTGCTTGTGGCACAACTTGTGCCCCCTCACAGTGGTCATGACACTTGGGTCCTTCCTCTCCTCCATCACATTCTCTACATGTGGTGTTCCCCAGGGATCTATCCTCTCGCCCTGGTTTTTCAATGTCTATCTGGTACCCTTCGCCCGACTGATCTCTACCTTTTTTCTCTAACTTTCACTGTTATGCAGATGACATGCAGCTCCCTTTCAGCCTACCCTTGGCCTCCTCCTCGCTCATCCCGGACTGTCTTTCCGCTATTTAGGCATGGTGCTCCTCTAATGACCTCTGTCTTAAAGTCAGTAAGACAGATCCTTCTCATTGGGACCCCTGTTCCTGCTTTTCCCCTTTTACTCTGTTCAGCTTCCCTTGGCCCTGCACCCTCACTCTCTCTCCACACATCACGGACATCTCTAAAAAGTGCCCTTTACAACTGCACCTCCTCAGAGGTATTCTAGCTTTTCTCACCTTCTCCCAAAAGCTCACTATCTCCAGAGCTCTGGTACACTCTAGGCTTGACTATTGCACAGCCTCTTTCTCAGTCTAACTAACTCTACCCTCCGCCCTCTTCAACTTATCCAAAACAGGACCACAAGACTTATGCTTGGCCTCAAGCCCAGGGACCGCTTCACTCTGACTCTGGAATCCCTCCACTGGCTGCAAGGATCAAGTTCAAGACCCTCTGCATTGTCCACAAGGCCTTCTGGGGGTGGGACCCGCACTGCCTCCAACGCTCTCTTCCTAAGTACCTTCCTTCCAGAGCCCTCCACTCGTCTACCTCCAATTCTCTATGGGTGAGTGGCTTTTGCAAGCAGAGATTGGGTGGTAGATCTCTTTCCTCTGCGGGTGCGTCACTCTGGAATGGCCTCCCTGGCACCCTCTGCCTTGAGTGGATCTCCTTAATTTTCGGAAGCTCCTCCAGACCTTTTTCTCCTCTTCCTTTTCTATGCCTCTCCCCTGCTAACCTGTCCCCACCTCCTCCTCTCTCTGCCTTCCCTTTGCTATCCTTCCCTTCATCCTGCTGTTGCATTGACTGCTGTCAGGTACTCCTCTGAGTCACATAGAACACCTCACCCCCTGCCCAATCCCTAGCACTAGCCGTCGGGCCCTCTTGCACTGCAACCTGGCCTTCCTTGCACTTCCTGGGCATGCTCCCCTTGGAGACCTTGCCTTGCTGCACTTAACCCAGGGCACAGTTCCACTGGGTGCACTTCTCCCCCTTCCCCTCCCTTGCACTTTTTGTCTGGCAGCTTCCTCACTGTGTACATTCTCGAAGGGAGGGCTACTAATGCCCATCTGCGAGGCCTGGATGGCATTCCACAGCTCAGCTGGCTGTGCTCTGTGACATCTGCTTTTATGGCTGTTGGACGTTAGGCCAGTCCTTTCGTAAGGCTAATCCATTCGTATCCGATGCATCTCAAAAGAAACCAAAAGGGAGCGCAGAATCGAAAATGTACCAGGTAACAATGATATGATATAATTTGGTATTTATAACGTGCCTTTACACAAGTGTTTCTAGGTGCCACAAGACAAAGGAGGGGAGACAGAGGGATGTCAAGGCAACGATCTTACTAGGCCTTGTGACATTCAGATAGTGCAAGTGCAATGTGAAAGTGCATGGGAGAGGGTGAGGGGAGAAGTGCAGGGAAGGGGAAAGTGCAGTCAGGGCAGCAGGGCTCTGAATAAGTGCGAAGACAGCAGAGGACTACACGGCTGCAGTACCAGACCGGAAATGCTTAGTAGGCAAGAAGGCAGTGCAGGGTGACTGGTTAAGGGGGTTAGCAGGTGTGGCACTCTGTATGAATCTGAGGGCAACCATGCCACCAGCAGGACAAGCAGACAGGTAGATTAGCAGAGGAGAGGGAGGGATAAGGAAGAAGAGAAGAGGAAGGTCTTGAGCAGCTTCCGGAACTTCAGGTGATCCGGCTCAAGTCTGAGAGGGGAGGGAGGCCAGTCCAGAGGGAGGTACCTGCAGAGGAGAGAGATCTACCACCCACTCTCTGTTTGGAGAAACGGCGGACCCAAAGAGAGTTTGAGGTTGCTGAGCGGAGGGCTCTAGAAGGAAGGTATTCAGGAAGAGAATATTGGATATGGAGAGGCCAAGGTTAAATCTTGCAGTCCTGTTCTGGATTAGTTGAAGAGGGTGAAGAGTAGAGTTAGGAAGATTGTGTTCTGCTTATTAAGGTTTAATTCAGGTCGGTATTCAATGATCATGCAGATATATTTGTTAAGGTTTTCATTTGGTACGTAATTCAATAATCATGAAGACATATTTGCTAAAGCATTTCTTCAAGTCATCTCGTTGTTTCATATCTTTGTAGATTGCCTTTTATAATGTGCCCAGCACTCAGACTTTGAAAACCGTGCTTTCTTATAGACAGGTGACCACTCCGCTACAAAGTATTCTCAATTGTTCAATGTTTAACAGGGATTCAGATCGAAGACCTTCGAAAATGTGTTTTATCATGCACGTGACCACTCCGATACAATGTAATCCTCCCTGTAAGTTCAAACACTCACATTCCAGGTTTCCTCTTTCATAGAAACTCACTGGTTGCGTTCACAGGTCTTCCAGCAGTGCAGAGCGCTCAGCCTTTTGCGCTCCGCCTCCGGACTCCACCTCCTGCCCCCTCAGGCACTCCTGGGTCGGCTTTTGTCCACATGAGAATAAGCACTGAGAACACCAGAAAAAGGGGCAGCCTCTCTCCATGGCTCCCTCTCCAGCGTTTGATCGGTTCCACAGAGCCCCAGCTCCCAGGCCGCACTTTCATGAACCGTCAGCGTGCTTCATGGACACAGCTCCCTGCTGCTGCTTCATCACCACAATACTGCCTCTTCTGACAACATTTGATTGGGCTTCCTTTTATACACCGGCAGCCCTTTAACAGGCTGCAGGTGCAAATGTGTGAATAGCCCTGCCCACTCTCCTTAAGGGGACACACCAGACTTCTACAACACCCAATAGGCCTCTTCCTCGTCCCAGTACCAGAGTGGAAGAAAAAAGCAATTAGTCTTCAATACTCTCGGTTGCCTCTTCTTCTCAGTACTGTCAGTGGTCATGAATGAGGAATTCAGGGGAGTTGACTCAATAATTTATGAAGGCAGGGAAAGGGTTGGGTTGCTCATTAGTAGGAAAAGGGGGATACCATGTCCCTCTCAAGGGCAACCCACTCCTTGTCCTTGAGCACCCTCAACCCAGGTGATCCTCCCTTGCTTGTCTATCCCCAGGGTCAGGATCTAAAAGCGATGGCCTTTCCCTGGCCACCTGCGCAGAGGACCCATGGGGAATAGGCGTGAGAATACCGTCAGGTTTCTCATATACCCTCCTCAATGAGAGTAGGACCGGGGTGCTTCTCAAGGAAAACGAGAAGTGAAGTTTACCTTATCTTGTTTTTCACCCTCTCGAGGTTCTACTGTGGAGCAACCAGGTTGACAGTCCAAGAAACCCTGCATATCCTTGAGATTAGATCCTCTCTGTTGCAATATTGGGTCTATTTCAAGTGAATTACCATTTTCCTGCTCACTAGGTTTTTGTTTCACTTGGGGAAATACTTGTTTCATAAGGTGAGAAAGTCCAACTGGAGGATTTTTAGAGTTTATTTGGGCTATCCGTGAAGCCCATTGATCAAATTGTGGTATATCTCTCGCTAAGACTAACTGAGCTGGCAAGTTGGAAATCACTGCTACAATCAGATCTATTTTCCGTCCCAAAATGGCAATAGGGATTTGGGTTAACGGGTATGTACACAAGTTACCATATCATTTCCCCCTTCTTTCCACATCTGGGGAAGTAACTCTGTTCTTATGGCACTTTCTTTACTACTGGTGTCCAGTTCTGCCCAAATCAGTTTTTCCACTAAGATAACAAATTTTATATTAAGTTTTCCCTTTATTATATAGAAAGGCATCAGGCCTTCTTTGAGACTGATCGGGTTTGCTGGACGATAGACATTTGGGAGGATCAATTACATTCAATGGACAACCTCTTGCAATAAGTCCATTCCCTTTACAAGAATAACACTTCTGATAGGGATCGAGGAAAGGATTTATTGCTGCAGGGTACCCTCCCTCTCCTGTTTGTTCCACTAGGTACTCAGCTCCTGTGGTCTCTGATTCTGAAAATGCGGTTATCTGGGGAAGATTAATGTCCAGTAAGGAAGATAAAGCCATATATGATGACCGACTGGAGCTCTTTCTGTGGTTGCCTCAAAATAATTGGTCAAGGAATGTTTCTTCCCTCTTCCTCCCTGACTTTTGGTATTCCCAAACATTCTGGCGTAGTAGCGGATTCCAATAACAAGTTTTTCCAACCGGAGTATTTCCCCTCTGCTTCTAAAGGGTTAGGGCCAAGATCTTTACTCCTTTACTTGCTGGGGCTTTTCTACTGATAATTCTCTCTTGAAACTGGATAAGAGGAAGGTCCCCATAAGATTGCATACCTCAGAATTCCTACCAACTGGCCTAGGTTAATCTCAATGGGGTCATCAGAAAAATTAAAAATGACGAATTTTAATTCCTCTCCACATGAAAGTATAGTTTGTATTCATAATCTTTTTCCTTTAGGCGATAATATATGAATGCCTAAACCATGGGGAAAATCAAGCTGTAAACTAAGCCCAAAGAGATTATGTTATCTCTCTCTGGTATTCGACAGTCATAAGGACAAAAATTATGAAAATAATTCCCTTTTACACATTTCCTGATCGAATGGATGGCCTGTGTGTTCAAAACCCAAATAATTACACCTACCTGATGATCCACATGGTTGGGATAGTTGGCGTTTTCCCCAAGAACTCATATTTTGTCAGATTGCCCCATAAAAGCAAAATGTTGGTCCACCTCTATTTCTCCATTAGTGGAACATGCAGATAGTATAGGAGGGCTAGTTTTCTATCTTTTCCAAGACACCCTGGAAGGACCAACTGTAGTTTTACCTTACCCTATGAGGTGGTGTTTCCCCTATAAAGAAATCCTTGTTTCAGAAGGAAGAAATCTTCCCTTCTTTCACATCCATCCCTTTCTGAAACTACTTGTGAAACAAGCTTAGTTTGAAAGGGGACATTTCGTTGAGCCATGGCTAAATTTGGAGGGGCAGCTGGTTCTCCATGCTCATCCCTTTCTGACTCAGAGTGGACTGGATAAGTGGAAACTTTCATCTGCCTCCTGGAACCATCGGTCCCACTTTCAGTGTTGTACTTCTCTGCTACTCTGGGAAGCATTGCCCTCTAAATTACCCCTTAAACAATCTTAGGGCCTTGGTAAACATGAAAGGGCACCTTTCCGTGGTTTTGAAGCAACACTTTAACATCATCTCTGAAATTGGGTCGATTACCCCTGCTAAGACATCAATCCTAAACCTCCATGCTAACCCCAACCTGGGTGCTAGTCTAATGTATGTATATGGGAGTGGAATCAATATCAAATCAGTGGGTATCAATCTTCTTTCACCTGGGGGAATTGCTCCAATAGAGCATTTAGTGGCCACTTAGGGGTCTGATGCTCTGGAACTTAGTTTCTCAAATTGTAGGGTTCCCCAACTTATATCAGTTGAGCCGCATCCCACTGCTGACACCATTTGTGAAGGCATCTTGGAGTAAGACACAGACAACAGATTCTGAATTTGAAGGGATGTAGAGGAGAAGAAAGTTCAATGAGTCAAGTTGATAAAGGAAAAGGGGAAGGGGAAGGAGAGAAAGATCATCACACAATGAAGGGAGAGAGAGAGGAGGAGTTAAGGAAAGAGGGGAGAGGGGGAGTGAGGGAGTGTGGGAGAGAGGGATAGGAGGAGAGAAGGGGACAGAAGCCACAGAAAGACCGCCTGCTATGGGTGCCCATCCAACACCATTGGGGAGGGTTAAATCCTAGAAACTGTGTTTGGAGTTGAGACTACAATGGGGCCATGTCGAATTACCCTGGAATAGGGGGCCTGAAGAATAATGTCTGACTGAAAACACAGGCCTTGAATAAAGGCCTAGGGTTTGTTACCACCAAGATACATAATCGCTTTATGTTCCGAGAAGAATTCTCCGAATTCATGAGAAAGATCCATCTAAAGCAATTTTTCGAAGATAAGATCGACAACAATGAACAAGATAGTAGACTGCACAGGAAATCTGAATTCTGCCCCCCAACACAAACCCAAACGGTAGAGGCCAGGGTCTTTGAAAGAAGCTGCGGCATTGGAAGAGAAAACCAAAACAGAGAAAACGTTTCGCAATCTTAACCAGACACAAAAAGCTACCCTCAAGACACTGCTATTCAATGATTCAATAATCATTCAAAAAGCAGATAAAGGTAGGGCGACGGTGGTACTAAATAGAAAAGACTACATAGGTGAGTATATGAATCAACTAGGTGATAAAAACAACTATCAACAATTGGAAGGCAACCCAACAGAAAAATTGGAAAGACTAATCCATCAAAAAAATTACAAAAGCGGAGGAAAGAAGATGGATCACGAAAAAAGAAGCAGCCTTCCTAATAGTAGATAAACCAAGGATTCCACAATTGTATATACTCCCAAAAATACATAAATCCTTGACTAGACCACCAGGAAGACCCATAGTGTCAGGGTGCGACTCTATCCTAGAGCCATTATCTAAATTTGTAGACCATTTCATGCAACCGATGGTCAGGGAAATGGCCTCCTTTGTAAAGGACACCACACAGGTTATAAAAGAAATTGAAGGCAGACCATTTGATAATGCTACTGAGATCTTGATCAGTCTGGACGTAATAGCTCTGTACACGAATATACCACAGAAAGCATCGCTTGAAGTGTTAGAAGAAAGATTACTCACAGAAACAATGAATACCAACACCCCTGTGTCTTTCATAATGTGGTGTGCCGAAATGGCACTGATGGAAAGTTATTTCCATTTTAATGGCACCTTTTATAAACAAGTACAAGGTACAGCCATGGGCGCAACCCTTGCCCCGAGTATCGCCAACCTATACATGGAAGCTTTTGAGAAACACTGCATCTATAATGATACCAATCCATATAAAGAAAACATACTATTATGGAAAAGGTACATAGACGATGTGCTTATCATCTGGAAAGGAGAAGAAAACACCGCTGGTAGATTTTTCTAGTGGATTAACCAACAAGAACAACATCTGAAATTCACCGAAAACTTGTGCAAAGTGGAGATTAACTACCTGGATATTACCATCTAAGTTTATACAGAGAAGGGAGAATTGTATGTGAAACCATATAAAAAGCCCACGGATAGAAATGCCCTATTACATTACACCAGCTTTCATCCGACCCACACACGGGATAATTTACCCTTTGGCCAGTTTCTACGGCTAAAAAAGAATAGCACAAAGAATGCAGACTATAAAGAAGGAGCCCAGAGATTGAGAAGTGACCTACACAAAAGAGGCTATCCTGCTAGGCTAACAAAAAGGGCCATGAAGAGAGCCAACAGCAACAATAGAGAGGCAATCCTTGAACACAATCCTAGAAGAAAAAATGAAGAGAGCATAGTGTTTGTTAACACTTATAGTAATCTCTCAAATAGGATACAGAAGATTATTCATTGCAACTGGAGAATTCTGGAAAAAGGAAAAGTACCATTACAGAGACCACTGACGGCATTCCGAAGAAGTAGGTCGATAAAAGATCAGATTATGAGAAACGACATTACTAAACAGATCAAACCACAGCAGACCCTAACAGAAACATGGGGAATGTGGGCTCCAGAGGGACAATATCCAGGTGGATCTTGTGTCTGTTGTCAGCAAACTAAGAAAACAACGGAAATTGACTTGGGTTTAAAAAACCCATGGAAACAAAAAGTGCTGACGAATTGTAACTCCAGTTTTGTAGTGCATGTGATCTGGTGCCCCTGTAAAAAGATCTATATAGCGAAGACAGAAAGAAAAATCAAAACACGTATCACAGAACACAAAAGCTGCATAAAAAATAGAGTGCATTCCGCCCCTCTAGTGGAACACTTTATAGAGATGGTACATAAAGTAGAAGAACTGAAATGGTCAATCGTATACCTGGTGAGGCAAACAAATGATTCCAACCTTGATAGAAGAAAACTAGCTCGGAAAGAGAAAGAACTGATTGTTCTTACTAAAAGCACAGAGTTGGGCTTCAATGAGAAAACAGAATGATAACCCACCGGTCCCTGGAGATATGGGCAAAACAGCTAAATGACCCCATGGCAAAAAGAAAAAATGGAAAGGGGGTCAGATCGTTTTGAATAAAATCAATCTTTTAAAAAAATCAAAGTAAGGACCAGATCACCATAAATTAAAATGTCGATAAAACCGTTTTTCCATGAACTCTAGGTGTTGCAAAGTGTAGAAATGTAGAAGCCGGACAGGTTGATAAAAGTAGAACCAACTAGAATACATCATGTGTGCATTACTACAAAGTGCCTTGTAGTGAAGAAAAGAATGAGCCAGTGATGTTTACAGAAGTAAATTAAAGTATAAATACCTTTGATGACATACTTCTGCCTGAAGTTCGGACTGATGTCCAAGCGTTACAAAAATGCCAAGTGGTAGCTGTTACAACATAACTTCGTTTTGTACTGCGTACATAAGGGCACATTGAGTGCAGTGTACAGAGTGGCGTTTCATAACAACGGACGGAATGAGAAAACCCGCGTAGGGAATGTAGCGAAGGTGAACGCCGCGCTGCCTTCTCAGAACGCGAGGCCGGCTCATGTCGCTCTGCCCAAGTTGCAGAGCTTTCGAGTTGAAACAATAGGGGGCCGAAAGCAGCTAATACAATTAAATGAGTTAATAAGGTGGGGAATAGTTGACGTAGCGCCCTTGGATCATGTGACAAATTAGTCACATGGCCGGGAAAATAGTATAAAAGGTAAAAGACGGACAATATGAGGGGACGCAGGCAACCAAAAGAAATGGCTAGAGACGGATAGAGACGCCATCTGGAGAGAAGACGCGAAAAGGTCCGAGAAAGACGGGTCAAAAGCTGAATCGTGGAACCCGGAATGAGCGGGTGAATATAAGACAAGACACAGGTAAGAACGGTAAACCGGCACAGCATGTTAGCTATGAGAAAGGCGTATCAACGGAGCACAATGCCAAAAGAGTTAAACTTAGTGCCTGCTGTGTTTTTCTATTGTAGAAAAATAGAGGCGGAGCGCATGGTAAAAAGGAAGGATTGGAAGATTTGTTTCAGTCCAGCTAGCAGATAGCAAGACTGCAGAAGCTATTAATAAACATTAGTATCAGGAACCGGATCTCCAATAAGACCAGGTCAGTATGAGAAGTCCTAAACTGACGCGATGTAAGATGGGAATAAATAAATAAAGAAAAATGGGCTAATAAAATGTAAGGATAAACAAGTATTGTTTTTTCTGAATAGGGAAAGAGCACGGATGCTCCCCCAGATAGTATCGGGTAGCCAGCACCCAGGTCGATATAACAGAGTAACTACTTAAAGGTGACAGACCAAGAAGACAACAAGAAAAAGTGAACAAGATTGAGGTAATTTGATGAGAATTAATCCTAGATAAATTATTATTGACATCAATAATTTATCGGGTGAGACAACATTGAGAATGATTGAATTAAGTATTATGAAGCCTACCCAGCTTTAGAATATGTGACGAGTGACCTGCACTGAGTAAGATGGAGAGACGAGGCGTTTCAATGGATGTGTAGAAGGAGCTAATAAAATAATTTACTCCTTTGTGCTGCCAGTTAATGTAGTAGGTTATACATAATAGAAATGTAAACCGGGATGTTATTCGAACACTGAAATTTGAATACCCCATTCTTGCTTCCCACAGTTATCCTTTTGAAGGTTGGAACTCACGGAAGGACAAATGGAACAGTTGATCCCTAGAAAAAATTCTAAAAAATTCTAAAAGAAGACAAACATTATTGTACATTGAAATGAAATGTGGTTTAAAAAAGTTTTTACCCCTGAAGAATTTCCTTGTGAGTTGTATGAAAGTGTGTAAGGAATGAAACATGTCGGGTATGGGTTGAATGCAGTATGAAAGTAAGCATTGGTGATATGAATATAGAGTGAAATGTTTTATGGACTGGGATGCACTTCTCTATGAGAGAGGAGAGCAATCAACAGATCCTTATGAAATTTTTATTCTGAAAAATTGTAAAATAGTGAAATACTACAGGTTATTAGATGTGCATAGTGACATTGAAAATCATTGAGATTTGTTTGTTGTTTAAAAATGGTGATAAATCCCTACAATTGTAGAATAGAAAATCCCCCCAAAAAGGGTGTTTTATTAACAATGTGTGTAAAAAAACAATAAATGACTATTTTTGATACAAATTGGTGTGGTATATGATAATATAATGAGTATAAATCATATATAAAAAAGAAAAAACCATAATAGGATAGTGGGGAAGCAAGTGACCCTGTAAACATAGTGTATTGTTTAACCAAAAATGTGATGGAGGGCTGTTTATGAGTGGTCGGTAAAAAAAGTACCTCGAGTCTCTTTAAGTCTATTGTGACTGAAAATCTATCCAGAATAGAGGCGAGTGAGAAATATTTTTCACAGCTCACGTCCATGACTGGACTCTAAAGAAGTGTGCTGGGTCACTGCAAAACTCACTGTAACGGAGAAACTGTGTGAACAAACTCAAAGCAAGATACATCCCCGAAACTGGATTTTGTTCCCATATGGAAAGCTGGACTCTCGGTCTTACTTAGACTGAGATGCATGTAAACCTCCCACTTGTTTTGGTTTATTCACTTAGCCTTGCATTGCTCATCTTAGCCATGTCACTTTTGTGTCCATTTCCTTGCAATAAATCCCATAGTATATTGTGTAGCCCTGATGTTTAATACCAATAAAGAAGGCTAACACCTGAATGATGTTGTTTCAAATCATTTATTGACCATAACACACTATGATAAACTATTCAAAAATATAAGAAAGAACAATGAAGGCAAACACATAATGAACAGTCCCTGCACAACTAACCAGTGACATGCAACAGGACTAAAAGGAACATAAATACACATAGCAGCAGCAAATGTTACCCTTGCATTTGAAAAATTCAATTCCGGAGTCATATCTTCGGCAGCTTATAAAATCTAAAAAAGGTCATTTTTCTGTCCGATGTAGGCAGGAGGAGTATCCTACTCCCAGGAAAGATTTCTTCAAAGCGGAGGATAGGCAAAACCTTAGAACCTCTAATCGTAGGATGTCAGCACTCTGCAGAACTCTGGTGTCACCTGAGAGCATCAACCTTATGGGACACACACATAACCATAAACATTATCCTGGCTCTCAAGGCAAGCCAATGGAGTTGTTTCAGAATGAGGGTAATATTTTCAAACTTTGTTGCCAACAACAAGCCTAGTGGCTGCCTGTAGAACTGCCTTTACGGGGGGTAAAAGTGGCTTGATAAAGACCAGAAAGAACTGAAGGCCCCATGACAATGAGTGAAATAACCAAAGCCTGAACTACAGGATGAAAATGAACAGAAAAGACAAAAAGGTTCAATAGATTTAATTGAAACTAAATTAAAGTTGGGAGGTTCATAAGTGCATTAATGTGAGGGAAAAAATAGAGGTAAGAAACAATACATTAGAGATCTACGATAAAACATAATCCCAAGGTCTATATGTGAAACTCAGTTGTTTTAAATGTGTGTGGCACCATCCATGCCTGTATCACCAAATGGCAGCTTCGGAAACATCGGATATCACAAGTAGAGGTCATCTAAATGTACGACTGGGTGCTGTGTGCATACTGATGTATAGGGACACCCACAGTGGCAATCAGAACCACTAGCAGCTCAGTCAATAGCGTAAACAACATGGGCAACTGAATTGACCCCCCATGGATACTCCAAAAGGCATATGGTGTGGGGGATCTGAGCGGCCCGGCTCCAGTGTGCGCAAATAGAAATAGTTAGAACAGAATTGGCAGAACTGCTCTAAGACCCTGCTATCAATGGCCACCACACTTGGTGCTCTACGTGCTCTGACCTCTGAAAGAAAAAACACAGACATTCTTTGCAACTTGTATTTTTATATTTCTTGTTTTCTGCTATTTTATATTTCTCTTTTACAATTAAGGGAATATTTATTTTCTGATGTAAAAATATACATGTTTCTATTTTCCCCTGTTGAATGGCAAAGGGTTGAGGGGAAGGGATAGTAGTTCGGAAGGGGGCAAAAAATCTAAGCACAACAGCTGATTTAGTGAAGCAAATTATGGTGGGGTATCCCAGATCTCCTACATTACAAAAAGACTGGAATTTGTGTTATTGACTCAGATCATCATTAAAAAAAAAAAGACTTGCATGTATATTTTTTGAAAAAACAAGATTAAAGTTTATTAATTTATATTACAACAGAGGTTCGTGCGAGTATTTAAAGCTCATCTGTCTCATAGCAGCTGAGTTAGTTTTCCAAAGTTGCACCGACTATAGCATGCTACTCTTTACATATGAAAGTAGAATAGACTTTTAAAGTGTAAAATACGAAGTAGAATATACTCTTAATATATTAATGCATTCATCAGTCTTCTTCAAAACCCCAAAGCACTTCTTGAGAAGAAAAATGCGTGGCAAATAAGAAAATATCTTACAAGTAATCCACGACACATACTTGTCTGAATCGATTACTTTTTGTTAACTGCTAAAAATATACTATGTACTTCATTTTTCTTGTCCCACTATGGATGATATTTTGGTGACAGAAATGCGTTTAGGATATAAATGCCTTCAGAAAATGAAACTATATATTTAAAACAAGAATAAAATAACATACTTTATATTTTCTTAAATCCACCTAGCTATGTGTCTCCCATAACAATGTATTTAACACAATAAAAAATATAACATTTCTTTAGTATTTTGTTGGTATTACATCAATTGCAAATCCAATACATATGAATAGATAGCCCAAACTTAATGATATAGTAATTCTCTTATTGCTAGTCTTCTGAGCTGTGCAGTGATTTATTCTGTCTTGTTTACAATAGAGGACTGAAGGTCACCTTCTTTTAGTTGCTTGATTTTCATAAGTATTGATTGAATGTCCTATGGAAGAGAATAGCAGGGAAAATAATTAAAATCTAAAAGAAGGTGAAACATAAAAATGACAAAGAATAACATAAACCAATGTACATTCAGAGTTATTAGAAAGGGCAGTATTGAGATGGAAATGTAAGAGCGAAACAGTGGTATGGAATTCTAGTTATTTCAAAGAGGAACCATGACACATTTCACATTACGCTATGCATTCTGCGGCCACCATCCGAAGGAATAGATTACTTTCTTATTGATAATATTCTTTCTGATGAATTAGTCTTTCCTCCCGCAGATTCCTCATTTTAGATATATATCTAACAGTGCAAGCTGCTCTCGGAACTCTTTCCTGCCACCAGGGGTCACCAAGGGGCTCTGCACCAGCTCGTAATGACTCTGTTGCGTGCCCATAATGCCAGACGTGATGTCAGGGACAGGGTATATGGAGCCATTGCTGTTCCATAACCTAATTTATGCCTTTTTCCCTAGCGCTCAGCAGTTGAACGACCATAGAACAACATTAGGTAATGAGCGATCTAATGTGAGAGGCAAGTCGGGAGGGTGGTGAGGAATCTGTGGGCGAAAGGACTAATCCATCAGAACGAATATTAACAAGAGGCAAGTAATTTGTTCTTCTAATGGATTTATTCCTCGCCTAGATTCTTCATCTGAGACTCCCAAAGCAGGAAAAAACCCAAGCGGAAGGGGGCTAGTGAGAAACCAGCACCTGGACTAGAGAACTCTGGAGCACCACTCAACAAAAGCAGGTGTCCTGACCAGACAAGGAATACAGGCAGTAGTACTTGCAAACATGTTCAGAGAATCCAACGTAGCAGCCTGATAAATGTCCAAAACCAGGAGACCCCTCTACACAGAAGTGGCTGCCAAGCCACTAGAAGGGTGTGCTCTAAAACCACCGGGAACCTCCTTCCTAGTTAGATCATAACACTCTGAAATATTGAGGATGATCCATCCAGGAAGGTCTGTTTGGTAACAGTCCTGCATGTGTGAGCCTGGGTGCGCATGAGTGAAGAGTTGGTACCTTCCTTGACGTCCCTCATCCAAGAGACATAGTAGATGAGAGCCCTCTTAGGGTCCAAACAGTGAAACCTCTTCTCTGCCTTGGTGGATGTGGCGGAGGATAGAACACAGGAAGAGTAATCTTCTGTAAGAGATGGAAATCCAACACAAGCATGGGAAGGGAGGTAATCCTCACCCTCACAGTCACTTTCTCTTCAGAGGACGAGGTACGGTTTCACCCAACCAGCTAGAGGAAGTGAAGGCAGCCAACAAAAAAAAATTACCTTAAAGGTGAACAGCTTCAAAGGACAACAATAAAGGGACTCAAATGGAGCCGCACTACAAGCTACCACTCTAGAACAACAATTGGGAATTGAACAAGCCCTACTGTGGGGTTCTCTTAAAGGCCAAAATAGCGGCCAGGTGCCCTCGTTCACAGCATTTATCTGCAGGCCGAGCCATGCCAAAGAGCAGAGCATCCTAAGCAGCATTTGCTGCTGGACAAGTCAAAGGGTTGTCACGTTTGTGACAGGGATCAAAGGACCACACACACACTCCAAAAAGCAAAAGAAAAGTGATTTTATTCATAAAATCTCTCAGTGCATGGGAAAAATAATAAACTGGGTGGTATAAAAGGGCCACAGAAATGTAAATGGTTCTGAGGGAATATATATATATAGAAACAGTTATATATAACTGAAAGTTCAGGGAAACTAAAACTTCAAACTGGATTTTCCTCAGCCTTGCAACGTTCCCAGGTTCATGTCAGGAAAACAAAAAAATTCTCCATCTGAAAATGTATTTCAAATGAAAAAAAATAAAATGTTTAGGCTTCCCAGTACCTGGACTTGCCTCCTAGGTGTATACCTCCACAGTCTGTTCAAGTCCCCTGAGACAAAGGACCTCTACATTCCAATAGCCAAGGTTCCGTTCAGTTCTACTCTAATGCAGCAGCCCCTCCCAAAGAGATGGGTGATCCATCTGGCAACCTGTGACTGTTTCCTGCCTTGGGCTGGGGGTTCAATGAAGGTGACCAGGAAATCCTCCCCATTCTGCCCAGACCCATCATCCTCTAGGTTGGGAAGGTAAATGGATCCCTTGATCCTCCCACAAGAGACCCTCAGTAAGAGGCAGGGACTTTGTCACAGGGTCCAGATCTGTCTCTGCAACAAATGAAAACATGTGCCACCTGCAGGAATAGATGGACTTGGGTGCCGTGCCTCGGGGGGAGGAGCCTTGTCACTGAACTGGGAGAGCAGGTCCACCCTTGCCAGAAGGTGACAAAGAAAACAATTCCGACGTTGCTCAAATTTTGCTTTACCAGTTTGAAAAATCTATTCCACTTAAGACTCTAGCTACTCGACGGTCATTATGAATAATTGGCAATATGCTATTGCAATACTTCAATTAGTTATAGGGATGGGAAACACTCTGAATAATACTCAACGTGGAATAAAGTTCCTTTAGAAATGTGATACACCAAGAAATAAAGATGTACAAATAACAAATAACCAATTCCTACATTTCAATATAGAAGACAAGATCTAAGGAAGCCAGAGAGGTCTCAAATCCTCAGCAATTTGTTTTACCGCTTCAATCAACCTTGATTTTCATGAAGAAGGATCCAAATTTGAAATTCAATATAGAAAAGAGTATTCAAAATGTATTCCCTTAAAAGAATATCTAGCAACGTTAGCAACAAAAGACAGAAACATGTGGGGTTCATATGTAAACACTTACTTCAAGGTGTTTAGGTATGTTGTATCAGTTTTACCACTTTTTTCCAAATGTTTAAAGTTAAGATTAGATTTTGCAGTCACACATTTATTGTATGTGTTAATCCTACCTAGTGCACATTTTGTTAATAACTGGGGAACCTTGTTTTGTGTCTGTATCACTTGTAATGTTTGGTCTTGATTAACTTGTGTAATATACTTTCATGTGAACAAACCAGCCTTTCAACGAGGTGTCCATCACCACCGTCAGTTGGGGACAGGTTTGCTGTGGAAGCTCTCCGCTCAGCAAATGGTCACATACCTCTTGTGGTGGACCCAAAAAGACAATCTCCGAACTGCAACAGGTCTGTCCTGCAGCCCTGAAATTGAAACCACTTACATTGAAGCAGTCGCTGGAGTGAACTCATGCACAATTGTGCTTCAGGCACCATGAAGAAGCAGGATGCCATGAGAACAGAAGATGCAGAAAAGCCTAAGCCAAGACAAAACTCCGTTATCAGAATAGACTGACCATCTGCAGGATATGTGCTACCTGATCATTGGGGGAACAAAAAGGTATTGAAAATGAGTCCTATGAACTGGAGCAGCTGGCAAGTGGTGGCATGGGACTACTTGAAATTCAGAGGGAAGGCCAAGCTGTGTAGCAGACATGTGTTGTGCATGCTGTCTGACACCAAATCTGGGATGCAAGTTTGAATGAGCCAGTTCTGCAATTATGAGAAGATGTGAAACTTGTACCTCCGGAAGCCTGCCTTCACCACAGCTAGCCGCTTGGTAAAGATCCTTAATGCCAAAGTCAGACTGAAGGCCTGCCATTTAACTGATAATGGGGGTTTCCAAACAAACGTTTCAGACAACTCCTGTGATTTGGATGTACCAGCACATGGAATTAGGCATCCTGGAGGCCGAGTAACACCAGTCAATCCTACACTTCAAAAGCCTTGTGGATTTGCGCCAGCGTGGCCAATGATGCAGGTTCCAGTTGGTAGGACTCCATGGTATAGGAAAAGTACCTGATGAATGTAGGATAGGTGAAGATGGCATGGGACTAGACCCTTCTGGCTTTGCTACCTCTCTTCCTGTTTGCACGGTTGGGTCCTTTCTCTGACTCTCTGAGGTTTATCTTTACCTGCATTTTTTTCCTTCCTCTCTTCTTGCTGCAATCATCTTCACAACGGCTTACTACCCCTTTTCCTGCTTCTGGGCAGAAGCGAATATGCTGCTGCCCACTGACTCCCTCCCAGTCCTTGCAGTAACCTGTCCTCAACTAAAAAGTGTGCTGCACCTTTGTTGTAACCCATAGGTCTGCATTCTAATACACAGAAATTCCCCAGTGGACCCACTACCAGCTATCGTCACCCCACAGTATTAGACCGTACAATCCTGCACACTCATCTCCCTCCAACTCTGTTCTCTCATATCATGGCATTGTACAGTGCTGGTCTCCTATCATGGCAAGCTCTAAACTGATTTCATTCATCTTGCTACCCATGTCCTGTCTACTACAATGTCAAACCATTTATAATGTGTAGAGCTCTATCTTTCTCTAGGAGTTTACTATGTTTTCCTCTCCCACTTGGGAGAACTTTTTCCTTTAGTCCCTGATCCCATATCACCTGACTGCTGGAGGCTAGGCTCAGGTCCAGTGAGCATCACACTTTTAGTACTCTATTGTGTGATTGATTGATTTGATTGATTTAGAATTTATTATGTGCATTTCCTCACTGAACCAAGCAGGAACCTGCGTCTAGGCACAGATATTTACTTGCTCAGTTAGTAATATAGTCACAGAATTCCTGATTCATTGAAACAAATGGGTTTTCAGCCGTGAGCAGAAAACGGCGATGGAAGAGATGTTCTGCAGTTCAGCTGGGAGTGAGTTCCAGAGGCGGGCCCCCTGATAGAGAAACAACAGTCCCCACGGGAAGCATGATGAGAGAAAGGAGCAACCAACAGGTTTTGAGCAGCAGAGCGCAGAGCTCAGGAAGGTAGGTACAGATGCATTTTTGACACCAGACACTTGAGAGCCGTTCCCTGAATATACTCGTAGATCAAGCACAGTGTTCTAAATTCAATTATTCTAACGGGCACCGAATGAAGGCTCTTCCGGTATGAGGAAATGGGGATCCTTTTTGGTAGATTAAGAACCAACCTAACAGCGGCATTCTGGGCTACCTAAAGACAATGTAAGGCATTGTAATTGACTTTCTGGGGCACCCAGCATATTTCCCAGTGGAACATACAAGCAGATTTTGGATCAGGACGCCGGTCCATTTTCAGTAACAGAAATCAAAGAGTGTGAGGCTCCTTCCATCTCTGCAGGGGGCACCCGCTCTATGGTGACCTACACAAGAATTTGCCACATTTCCTCCTGCAGAAGTAAATCTGGACAGGGGGACGAGCAAGACCAATTGTCGTAAGGACATTCTTTGAAGGGAAGGCAATAGCGATGCCAGACAACCTGTAATACCCAGGCATTGGAGGTGGTGCATTGCCAAACCCTGGCAAGCAGGGATGCACAGCCACCCACTAGGAAGTGGTGGGTAAAGGACAATTCAGAGAGGTTTCGTAGCTGGGGCTCCAGAGGAGTTGGTGGTCAAGTCAACATCACCCATCTGTACAACTCTGCATTTACTTGACGTAAGAAACACCACTCGGCCTGCTTGCCAGAAGGACCCTGGCCTCTTCCACTGTGGCCAAAGGAGAACTATTTCTGAAAGCAATGACACCTGGAGGGAACAAAGGAAGTCTGTTGCTGAACTGCAAACCCAAGGGACTTGGTTATGGCCTTGAAGGCTTTACATTTGTCCAGGCACTCATTAGCCTTTGCCCTGTACAGGTTGCTGCCATCAAATTACATATCTGGGAACCTGGCCTGGCTGTCAGGGAAAACACTGACATCTAGGAATAACTGTGAATAACCAAGCACGTACCCATTGTTCTCGCCATACACTCTGGTATGTCCAACCTTGGCTACAAGCTCCGTCAGGACACCTCCTTTTCATTATTAACAAGGGAAGTAAAACCCTTTCTCATTTCAGGCATGGGGCAATTCTCTGCTGCCTCTGAGATTGTACGCCACAAGCAATGTGTGTACTTGACTATGGTGCAGGTGCAATTCAGAGCCCTCAAGGCCAGGATGCCAGAGACAAATAACTTTGAGAGAAAGGCATTCAACCATTGCTCTCTCTATCTGAGGCAAAGGTGGAAGGTGACTAACTTGGGGCCTCCTGTAGAAGCCTTAGTCAGCAGACTCTCAGATGTGATGTGTGTGGACAAGAAGCCCTAGTTTCTGGGGGTCAGACAATGCTTCTTTTCAGGGGCCGAAACTGGTCTGATCGATGCAGCCATTAGTGGGATAGCAACCGTAAGATTAAACAGCTGACGTGTCTCTTTTGGGGGACCCTAGTCCAGAATATGGACATCAAACTGGATGACTGGCTTCGATGATGGAGAAACTCCCATTATGTCAACGGCCAAATGTTTGTAAGAAGGATGCCATCAGATTGCCCTGATTAATATTCAGTCCATGGGAAGTATCCAGACCACTGTAGGCCAAGGCAGCATCCGTGTCACAGAACTCCTTGGGAAGGTCCTTCTCTTTGAATCCCAGGATTCCACAGCACATAAATGACGGGGGCACCTGCTTCATAAAAAATCGTGCACATTTTACAAAACAAATGGGCTCTTGGAGCTGGAGTAAACTACAATGAGGTGTTGATGCCACCAGGTATTGACGCCCAAAGGTGGAACTATATGGCACATGAGGGTAGCAGTCTTAAATGTTGAGCTGGAACCAAGCCAGCAGGTGTTCAGCTACAGTCCTAAGAGGTGCCTCTAATGTCATGTCCAAGAAGGGTGCGCCCTTGCTTTGCTATCGGTGCAGGGAACTAAGTCAGTGGTGCCAAGGCCCTGGCAAAGATGCCAATCTTCTGTTGTAAGTCCTCCTAATTCGCCAGGTAGAAGAGCTGGTTGGAAATAGTACCTTAGATGGAGGAGACTCCTCAGATGTGTCATCATCCCTGGAATGGGAGTGACGCTTTCTCTTCTTGGACGATAGGAGGAAGAATAATGCACTTCAACTCGCTGCAGGAGAGGAACCTTTTTTCATTGTTTCTTATTCACTTTCTTCTCCCTACAGTCTCCATCCCAGGAGCAACAGTCCTACTCTTGAAGATTGTGGATCAATTAGCCACGATGGAGCTGCAAAAACATTAGTAAGAGGCTTATATCCTCCATGGTGTCAGCAGGGGAAGCCAGTTGCCAGCCGTCAACCAGGTTTAGACCCTTACGCTACCCTGCATACCCCTGTCCACATAGACTCTCAAACTTAGGTGTGTTTTTTCTCCTGTTTTATACAAATTGCACTGTGAAAGTCTTAAAATTGCATTTTGAAACTTAGACCTTTTCCCCTCTATTCAGGATTCTCAAACTTAGGTGTGTTTTTCTCCTGTGTTTTATAAAAATTGCATTGTGAAAGTCTTTAAAAAATGCATTGTGAAACCTAGGCCTTTTCTCCTCTATTCATGATTCTCAAACTTAGGTGTGTTTTTCTCCTGTGTTTTATAAAAATTGCACCATGAAAGTCTTTAAAATTGCATTGTGAAAGTCTTTAAAAAATGCATTGTGAAACCTAGGCCTTTTCCCCTCTATTCATGATTCTCAAACTTAGGTATGTTTTTCTCCCGTTTTATAAAAATTGTACTGTGAAAGTCTTTAAAATTGCATTGTGAAACCGGTATGTAGTGATAAAAATCGCAGCAAAAATGTCACCTGCATCCTTTACATGGATTGTGCCGGCAAAACCACAGCCTTTTTGCCACGATATTTTGTGTACATGGCCATTTTTGCAGTGATTTTAACACCACGAACCGTAAAACCTAGGCATTTACCTCTCGATTCAGGATTATCAAACTTAGGTGTGTTTTTCTCCTGTTTTATAAAATTGCATAGTTAGTCTTAAAAATCGGAGTGTCCATCGTCTTGCCCAATTGTTAACTTGTCTAACCTCCCTCTGTCTCGTCTGCTTGCACCCTGCCCTGTGTCCCTCCCTAGTGTTCTTACCTCCCCTCCTCTCCCTACCTACTCTATGGTGCGCTCTATCTCCATCTTCTCCAACTGCTTCTCTATCGACTATCCTGCTCTGCTCGCTAAATCTGGTAGGAAAAGGTTCAAAAAGGACATCCTGGTCTCCAACCCAGGCCTCCTATCGCCGACACCTATACCAGTGCCTCCTCCATGCAAACTTTCACCGACATCCTCTTTGTCGTTCCCTCACATGGACTCTATATATGGTCTCTGTGCTCTCTCCCTTCTCTTCTTCTCCCATTAATGGTAGTACCCGGTGGGAGTCCCTCCTGGCCTCCTTCCACTCCTCTAAGGTCATCATTAATGTTTACGTGAATGGTACCGTTTTGGTCCGAGGCCCTTAAGCCAACCTTCTCCTCTTCGATAGACGCTTCTGTGTCTCATCAATTTCCTTTCTTCTCCTGCTTTCCCATCTCCCCCTCCACGGCTTCATCGCCTCCCCATGATGCCTCCTCCTTGGCTAGCTTGCCCTCTCCGCCTTCCTTTTCTGCCCCCCCCCCTCGAGCTTCTTATACTCCTCCTTAGGGCGTACCTTTGAATTGTACCCCTCCCTGGAGGTCTTTCAAGGATGGCAACCTTCTCCATATTGCCACTCTAAACTCTCGCCGAGCCGTCAAACACTCCTCTGACATCTGCCGACTTCTGGAGGAACTTGACCTCAATGTCCTCAGTCTCACTGAGACATGGTTCACGGCCAGCTCTGTCACAAGCTTTGACACTCTCCTCCCTGACGGCTGCAAGATCCTCTGAGCGCCAAGGTCCAACCATTCCGGAGGGGGTGTAGCCCTGATCTTCCCAGAGTGGATTCCTGCCTCTGTCATTCCTATGCAGGCCTACTCCTCTTTCGAATGTCTCGTCTGCAGGCTCTCCCTCTCCCCTAGCCATTCCCTTACTGTGGCTACTTATCTATTGGCCACCTGGTCAGATCTCCTCCTTCCTCTCTGAGTGGGTGGACCTCTCCTCTCCGTCCTGGTCTCGACCACTCAACTCCTCCTTCTTGGAGACGTCAACATCCACCTGGATGCTTCCTGTTCTTCCTCTGGACTCTTTCACGACCTTTGCGACTCTCTGTCACTCTCTATCCTCCCCTCTGGCCCGACTCACTCTGCAGGGCACACCCTGGTTGCTCTGATCTCCTCAGACCTTCCCCTTTCTATCCCTCTCACCACTCGTCTCTCCTGGAGCGGTCACTTTCTCCTTTCCTCCCAGCTCACCCCCTCTACCCTCCAGGCCAAGACAACTCCAGCACTGCCACCCACCTTCTCGGTCATCCAACCCAAGGAGCGCGTGTCAGTTGAGGCTTTCGCTGCCACTTTTCTCACCCGACCCCCTTTGGCTGACTCACACCCTGACACAGCCCTTTCCATGGTCCACTCTGCTATATCTGATACTCTCGTTGTTCTTGCCCCAGTCATGAGGATCCGCCTGAAGCCCAAAGCCAAGTGCAACTCTTTGTACGACTCAGACCTCACCCTCAAACGCAAGTGCAGGGTGGCTGAGAGGAAATGGCGTGCTTCTAGTACATCCTCTGACAAACTGGCCTGCCGCCTGCTCCAAAGGCAATACTAACTCTCTGTCCTCACCAACAAGAGAGCCCACATCCAAGCCCGCGTATCTGCGGCATCTAACAACTCGGCTGAACTCTTTAAAATCTGCTAGGAACTGGCCAATCCTGCCGCAGTCTCTACCTCTCATGTCCCTTCCCAGGTCTTCTGCATGGCTCTGGCTTCTCATTTCATCTCTAAAACTCAGGACATCCTGTCCTACTCTCCCCTTCCTCCCTCTACTCCCAGCTCTTCCTCGGGCCCTTCCTCTGCCACCCCTCCTCCCTTCTTTCCCCTGTTCTCCCCAGACAAGTTTTCTAGAAAAGTCTGATCTATGAAAGTCTCGTCAAAACAGGTTCATCCCTGCTCCTCCAAAACCATCAAGAACCACATTGACTCCCTGGCACCTGCTCTGGCCGACTTCTGCAACCACTCCTTTGCCACTGGAGTCTTTCCTTCCCCCCTGAGGCACTCACTTGTGCACCCTCTTCTTAAGAAACCCTCTGCTGACCCGTCTTGCCCGGCTAACAATTGCCCAATCTCCATCACTCCTTTCATGGGAAAACTCCTGGAAAAGCTGCCCATCTCCCAGCTCAATCTTCACACTGAATCTGTTTGTTGTCTCCATCATCATCAGCCTGGCTTCCAGAAGCAAGGAAACTGCTCTTCGGAACATCTGTGAAGACATGCTCTCCAACCTTGATTCCAACACCCCCTGTGTCCTCATCTTACTTGATCACTCTTCTGCCTTTGACACGGTCAACCATGCCATCCTACTCAATCGTGTCCGTGATAACCTGGGTATCACCGGTCAGGCCCTGGCGTGGCTGACATCTTTTCTCTCTGATCAACCCTCCCAGATTCAACTTGGGTCCTTCCTTTCCTCTATCTCTATCTGTATCTGTGGTGTTCCCCAGGGGTCTAACCTCTCTCCCTGGCTGTTCAACCAATACCTGGCACTTGTTGGCCACAGCATTGCTGTGCTCTGCCCCAATTTCCAGTGCTATGTGGATGACACTCAGCAAATTTTCAGGCTACCCTCAGCCACCTCTTCTCCCTCTCTCATCTCTGACTGTCTGTCCGCCATCCAGGAGTGGTGTGCCGCCAATGATCCCTGCCTTCATTTTTTTTTAATGTCTTGGGTTTAAAAAGCAAACCTTTACATCAAATTATTATGCCAGTAAGACTGATATTCTCCTCATCGGCACATCCGCTCCCTCCTTTCCAGTCATTCTCTGGCTGGTCTCTCTTGGCCCTCTTCCTGCTCCCACCTGTGAGGCTAAAAACATTGGGTCATCTTCGACTCCACACTCTCCTTCTCTCCTCACATCTCTGACGTCTCTAAGAAGTCACAATACCAGCTGCACCTCCTCAGAGGTATTCTCCCTTTCCTCTCCTTCCCCCAGAAGCTCACTGTCTCCAGAGCTCTGGTTCTCTATAGGCTGGATTATTGCAACAGCCTCTTTCTAAATCTGCCTGCTTCTACTCTCCGCCCTCTGCAACTCATCCAGAACAGGACTGCGAGACTTGTCCTTGGCCTCATGCCCAGGGATCGTATCTCTCCAGGACTGAAATCTCTGCACTGGCTCCCAGTGGCTGTGAAGATTAAGTTCAAAACCCTCTGCATTGTCCACAAGGCCTTCTGGGGCCTGGAGCCTCAATACCTTCAACTCTCTCTTCCTAAATATCTTCCTTCTCGAGGTCTTCGCTCATTCGCCTCCAACTCCCTCAGGGTCAGTTGCTTTTCCAAGCAACGAGTTGGTGGAGGATCTCTTTCTTCGGTTGGGGCTTCCCTCTGGAACAGTCTCCCTGCCTCACTGAAACTTGAGGAGAATCATCTCCAGTTCCGGAAGCGCCTCAAAACCTTTCTCTTTGCTTCTTCTTTTTCTCCTCCTCCTCTCCCATGCTGAATTCCTGGCTGAAACTGCACTGATTACCTGGCCACCCACTGATCTCGGGCCTAGGTCCCCTCCCCCACCAGTCGCACACCTACACTGCCTTCCTGGCAACCCCCGCACATGGGGACTGTTTCTGTATCCCTACAGTCCCACTACCAGCACTTGACACCGGATGTCTGCACTAACCCTTGCACTTGCCACCAGATGGCCATACTTTTACTTGCTGTTATTTATTCTATTATCCCATTTACTGCACTATCCCCTCCCCCTTCTCACCTGCACTTTCCCCCCAGGAGAGTGCATTACTTGATCTCCAGAGCCAGATGATGGACTGTATGCACAAGAGTAAGGCAGGCCTGCGATGCTTCTTGATTAGCAGCGGCTTTTGACCTTCTTGATCAGAAGAAACTTTTAGCCACATTGTCCTCGGTAGGTCAATGTTCCCCCTTATCTGTGAAATGGTTGAATTCCTTTCTGTCAGATAGGATGTCAAGAGTGTGTTGGGGCCAAACATCCTCAGAGCAATTATTGTCTACTTGTGGTGAGCCTCAGGGAGCATGCCTGTCCCCCACACTCTTTAATATCTATGTTTTGGATAAAACAGGGGTCGTATTTACAAATTATGCTGATGACACTCAGTTATTGGTGGAACTGAGCGTAAACTACATTGACGATTCAGAGACCATATAGAATATCTATCAAATTATTAAAGACTGGATGACTCAACACTGGCTGTGCCTCAATAGTGGAAGGACCGAACTATTGGTCTTCGGATCCCCTCCAAGTGAGGTTGAGACGAGGATGGGATATGCAGACTTTGCCATTGACGGTCACTCTATTAAAACCCTAGACAATGTTAAAACTCTAGGAGTGATAGTGGATCAGTCACTTGGTGCAGACACCCATGTAGCTAACACCATAAAACAATCTCAATCCCACCTGAGGTTACTCAGGTTGGTTAAACCATATGTCACCAGCAAGAACTGCGACACTCTGCTTAGAGCCATAGTAATGCCCTGTATTGATTAATGTAATGCTGTGCTTAGGGGAGCCAGTGGGAATTGCATACAGAAGCTCTAGGTCTTTCAAAATGATGCGGTCCGAATCGAAAAAAAGTTTTTCGAAATGGGATCACATCACTTTGTTCAGGAGGGAACTTCATTGGCTCCCTGTTACTTCCAGGATCACCTTCAAGATCCTGACTGTGACACATAAATATCTTCATGGACATGCTCCAAGCTATCTGAAACATTCCCTCATCCCCAAATACAGGGAAATCAACTAGATCAAATGATAGCTAGGATTAAAAGAAGCCGGGGTAGAGGTCACTCTTTTCTGGTTATAGCTACTCTGGCTTGAATGACCAACCCGCCGAGTTGCATACAGAGAAGAGCCTCCACATTTTCCAAAAAAGGCTCAAGATGCTTCTTTTCCAATAGTAGCTCCATCCATCCCTAATGCCTATCTTCTGCCAAGCACCCTACTATACTTTGGCTTCATCACTTTCATGTGCGTGTTGGTATTACTAGTTGTCTTCATCCTTAGTAAATATGCGCCCTGATTGCCTGTGGGCTACGGCACGTTATAAACATAAACACACATCACGGCAACAAGGGTTCTATGTTAGTAAGAAAATGAAACTGAGGTCGGAGACTTAGAATGAATGTTGTCCACACCCTCATTCCGCTGGCAGAATAGTGTCACACTTTCGTTAATCAGTCAGAATGCTTCTCTTCCTTTCAGCAGGTGAGGGACCACCAGACACCACCTGTTCTTTCTCATCTATACTCACTTCTTATACATTATAACTGTTTCGATAACTCCTAGTGCTGTTATTTTATAGCAATTCTAACAATTTCTGTTATTTGAATGTACATTTCCTATAAAACATTCACTGTGGTAAGCATCTTGCGCTTATTAAAAGGGTGTTTGCTGTAACAAAGTTGTACAATACATAGACACATACATACTTTCTGACATCAAGTTTGTCATAGTAAGTTAGCTCATTGGTGTGGCTTTTCATGTTATTGTACATTTCCTGTAGGGCATGCACTGTGGGAAGCCACTGATGCATATTCAAAGGGAGTTGGCTACTACAAAGTTCTTAAAAAATAGGCACTTACATATTTTTGATTTTCTGTTATCAAGTTTGGCAGAGAGGTAAACTCACTGTTATTGAAGATTTCCTGTAAACATTTACTGTGGTAAGCCCCTGGTGGATATACAAACTGTGTTTGTCGCCACAAAGAACTTTTAAACATTCATAAAACAATACATATTATTGATTTTCTTGCATCAAGTTTGGCAGAGAATTCAGTAGGTACAAATGGGTTGTTATGCATATTAACTGCTATGAGTGTTTTACAGGCCGAGGTATCAGAAAACATAACAAACCCTCATCTAATTTCCTTTGACTCCGGGTCTTTAATTACTTGCAGCACTACCTTAGGCACTTTTTTACTATCTTGTTTTTCATTACTGTTTTGCCAGTTGCCTATGGCTTAGAGTAACTATCTGGTTTCTTGTCTTTTTTTATCAATAGTCGCTTTAGCTGGGCTTTTTTATCTTTTTACCTTTGACTGCTTCTATTTTGTTTTACATTTTCTTTTTAAATGAGAGAAACCCCCAATACCCACTTTTTCCACTTTACTTCCCACACCTCCCCACCCACTTTCATCAAACCTGCCATCACTGCATGCCCCATTCGCACCCGTTCCCACATCTCTAACCTTCACTCTACGTAACACCATTTGTAACTTCCACTCTGAACATGCCACCTCTTCTAACAACATACCCTACCTCCCATTCAAGAAGGATCCCCTCAATTCATCTTGTATTGCTACTCCAAAATCCTCACTAGACCCGTGGGCTGTTATGTCTCAGTCAGATCCTGACTCATTCCGTTCCTAGCTTATCTGCAGGAACCTCCTCTCCCTGCTTGATCCCCGCCTTCCGATAGGACCCCCTTTCCAGCACCTCATCCATCATCCATCCGCCCCCCCACCTGACCCACCCTATCATAACTTACCACCCCCTCACTCCAACTAGCATTACCCTCCCAACTGCACCACAGCCACCCCAATTAGAACCTAGCCTTGCATCACTAAACAACGTACAAGCAATTCTTGCCTCCACCCCACACCTGGCCGACTCACTAACTCCAACTCGCATGCCCCCAGCACCCTCACTTCCCTTCCCGTACTATACCTATTGAGCCAAACTCCCCCTATGTCCCTCCAAGACATAATAAAAACACACACACCAACACTCTTCCCCCCACATCTCCAAACTCAGTGAAATACCTCCTCAAACTGCTAAACAGCCCCCAAAGCTTGAATGACAAGCACTTCAACTCCCATACCAAGAGGAGATTGTCCCCTGTTGCCCCACACCCAATTGGAGTTCCAGGTCCAAAACAGAGACTGACTGCCTCCAACCCCCCACTAGCACCACAGACTCCCCATTTACAGACTTACGACATCCCAGCAACCAGCACACAAAGTCACGCCTTCCCTCGCTTAAACCTTCAAAGCTCCAAGCTACATTACCAATCAACCTACTAACTGCTCTAACCACTCTAGACTCCCTCACACAACCACCAACACTGTGTCTGGTATCTGCTTCCTCTCCCTCTGCCTTGAGCCAACTGCTTTCCTCTACTGACATCCCTCCTCTGCACCAAGCCCAGAACCTAACACCCCCTGTTTCAAATAAACAATTAAAAAGCTGCCTGAAATGCATGATCTTCAAAGGCCAGACCTGTCGTAAAATATTGTCATAATATTTATTACCTAATCTTAACAGAATACCCTCACAACCTGTTAATCACTGAAACCTGGTTCTCCCAACATTTGCTCCCGATTGCACACAAAGCCTTCCCCCATGGGCTACAAACTAATTGTCCAAAACCGAACCAGCAGGGTAGGCCGCATTGCCATCCTCTAAAAAGCCTCTCTCTCCACCCCACACATTGACAACCCACCCCTTAATCCAGACTGCAAATTACTCCTGGTCAAATTCCTGCTCTCCACCTTATCTACACACAGTTTCATCTTGCTTATATACCGACCCCTGGGATACAATAGTAGCTTTGTGGAATCCCTAAGCAACTCAGTCGCAGCCATGATGGTCTCCCACCCCCACCTGACGGTATTAGGGGACTTCAAAATTTGGTTTGATTTGCCCCTTAATCCAATGACCGGGTCACTATTGGACAACCTGGATACTTTGTAGCTAACACAGCTAGAATCACACCCAACCTACTCTACTGGTCACACCCTATATTCTATTTTAGGATCTCCTGACCAACTCACCATACTACCACCATGCCCGCTCATATGTCAGACCATACTGCCATCCTATCCTCAGGGGACTTTCCCAATGAACCCCTTTGGCAGCCCCTAGACCACTAACCCAATCCCGCCTTTGGAAGGAAATCAAAGTGATTCCTGACCAGGCAGAGATACTACTTACCTCACAGACCACCCTTTTTTTTCTTGAGTCAGGTCACCATTTCTAAGTTCGATTTTAGGCTTTCTGAACGCCCATCTGAACGCCCATCAGGTCCTTCTCAAGCAGAAAATGCTATTCACCCTAAGGGTTCATTACGGCCCTCAAAATACAAAAAACCTTGATCCATATCCTGGAGCGTAGATGGTGTGCAGACCCATCCTTATCCAACAGACTTGTTTACGCCTCCCAGCTCAAACTCTACAGTGCAGAAGTACCCACACCAAACCAGGGAACTCTTTAAGCTTGTTACTGAATTCAATATCCCTGAATGCTCCACCAACTCACTCTGCCACATTTGATACCTTTGTGACTCTCTCTTACACCACTTCCACAATAAAGCCCTACAGAAACACTCCCCCATCCCCCCCTCCCACACTATCTCGTCCCCAGTAACAGAACCACCTTCTACCCTTCCACTTTTCTCCTCCTTCTCACGGCTCTTTCCCACATAATTCCTCAAATTAGTATCTCTTAGCCAGTCATCAGGCTCCCCAAGAGACTCCTGCCCCTCTCCTTGTTTAAAGAAATATTGACATCCACCTGTGCTGGCAATCTCGCACGATCCATCATCAACTCATCACTCACTTCGGTATCTTCCCATCAGAATTTAAGACCTCCTTCATCAAGCCCCTCTTGACTCGATTAACTACAGACTCATCTTGAATAACTGATAAATAGCCAAATTAGCTGACCGGCCAGTTTACTCACAACTGTGCCTCTTTTCAGAATCCAAAAAGATCCTAGATACCGCTCAATCAGGCTTCAGATTATTATGAGGAACATAATCTTGCTTAGTTTCCATCGTGGATGATCTTAAAAGACATACAGACTCAGATGGTTGAGCTTGTCTAATCTTGTGCGACCTTTTGCCAGCATTCAACACCATAGAGCACTCCATACTCAGAGAGACTAAACACTCTAGGCATCAGGTATATAGCTCTGAAATTGATATCCTACTTCCTCTCCAACAGATCTCAAATCATAGATTTGCCTCCATTCTGTTTGGCACCCCTCCCAGATCTCCATGGAGTACTACAAGGTGCCTCTCTCTCACCTCTCCTCTTTAACCTCTACCTGTGCCTGCTGCCCGCCCTCATTCAAGCTCATGGTTTATCATGCTACAACTACGATGATGACACCCAACTCCTCTTCAAAATCTGAACTAGCCCTTCCTCTACCACTCCCAATCTCGCAACCTGCCTCTCTGAGATTGAATGCTGGATGGCAGCCAATCACTTTCTACTCAACCCAGGCAAAACTGAGATCATGCTATGTGGGGAAACTGCTCTCTTCACTCAACCCACCCCTGGTCCCCTTCCCTAGGCCCACCCCCTCCACGTCCAACACAGTAAGCAATCCCAGGTGCATTAGGGACTCAGATCTGACTATCACATGAACTCATTAGTAAAAGTAGTAAAAAGTGGTTTCCTCCACATGCTCATCCTTCGACACATTTTTCCTTTCATAACCTTTCCACACAGTCACTGCTTCTGTTGCAATCAACCTTTCACGTCTAGACTATGCCAACACACTATGCTTAGGAGCTTTCATCTCACAGCTGAGAAAACTCTGAGTGCAAAACACTGCCGTCAGACTCCTCCTAGATTTAGGTATGAGAAAACATCTCCCCCAGCCCTCAGAGTTCTCCACTGGCTTCCGATCAGTCGATGTATTGCCACATGGAAATAGGCGTCCTGTAGGTCTATGGACACAAGCCAGTCCTGAAATTTCGAGAACGTGGAGAATTTCTATCAATGTCACCATCCTGAATTTGTCTTTCCTCAAGAACTTTTCAAGGGCCTGAGGTCCAGAATGGGACGGAGCCCTCCTCCATTCATGGGCAGCAGGAAATTCCGGGAATACCAAACTGATTCTCTCTGTTCGGGAGGTACCTCTTCCACGGCACCCTTCAGCAACAGTGCTCCTAGTTCTTCCTGGAGCTCCTGTCCCGGTTGGATTGGAAGTGGGGGATGGTCTGTCCGCTGGTTTTCTCAGAAACAGCAGACAATAACCCCATTGAACGAGCTGTAAAGCCCAGGCATTGGAAGTAATTCCCTGCCATTGGAGCAAGTGCTCCGTCAACCATCCTCCAAGTGGCTTCAGAGGCTGGGTCGCCCCTGCCACTGACGCTGCCTGTTGGCCTCTAGAAGCCCCTCTCCTCCTTCCAGTGCGCGAGAAACACTTCTGCCCTTACCTGGCCGGTGGGAGCTGCAATCTTCTGCCATAAGGAGCATATCTTCTGTAGCCCTGGCTCTAGAAGTGAAGCTAAAGGCAGGTTTGGCCGGCTGCACAGCTAGGCCAGGGATTTGTCAATGAGTTTAGATTCCTTGAATTTTTCCAGGGAATAGTCAGCTTTTTGGCTGAAAAGAAGATCGCCCTCGAAGGGCATGTCCAAAAGTTTAATTTGGATGTTGGGTGAAAAACCAGAGGTCTTTAAATAGGCCTGTCTCCTTAACGTTATTCCCGAAGCCATGGACCGGCGCACACAGTCGGCGATATCCAGGCCCGTTCACAGCGACTTCTTGGCCACTTCCTTGTCATCCTCCACCAACTGTTAGGAAGCCCTCGCGCATCCCTCCTTCCGGGACATACTGGGCAGTATTTTCCACCGCTGTCCATAGGCCGAAGGAGTATTTGCCATAACTGCTTGCCACATTGGTCGCCTTGAGGGCCATGTTTCCTGACATGAACACCTTCTTTGCCAAGGCATCTACTTTCTTTACCTCTCTGTCTGGGGGTAGATTGGACGTACATGATGCTGGTCTAGAAGACACCATAGACGCTTGCATAACGAGCCCTTCTAGGGAAGGGTGAGAGGAGAGGTATAAGGGGTCTCCTCTAGCCAGTCTGTACTTCCCTGATATGATGTAATTGACAGAAGGAATGGAACATGGTATTTGCCATAGAGTGGTTAGCGGATCGGCAATGGCCAGTTTCAAGGGCATATGTCTGTCAGAGGACATACCTTCTTCTAGGATGTCAGTGAGGTCGTAACGTTGAGGGGGTGCACCTGTTGAGTGTACACAGGGTGTCAATGACCCTTTCCACCAGAGCCCTAAATTTGGACACATTATGGAGATAACGCAGAGACTGTTGAGACTCTATGTCTGCTGACGTGTCCAGACCACTGGCATCATGGCGACCTTCAGCCAGTTGCTGTAGTCTACTCTGGTCTTCAAAATAGTCGACCTGAGCCCAAGAACATCGGGTTGACATCTTGGTCATCTGCATCGTGACCGCCGAAAATTCCCGTCATGGCCTTGAAAAATTTGGACCGGTGCTGTGGTGTGAAGACTTTGTTGGCAGCCAGCGACATCGAGGGCTTGTCCTTCGGCGTCGTAAAGGTGGATGTCGGTGTCGATCGAGGTCGAAATGCCGTAGCGTCGACATCCATGGACACACGGGGGGTAATACGGCTTCCATACATCTTTCGACTTCGAAAGGTTAAATCGGTGCCGGCGTAGTCGGTAACAGGTCACTAGAGGGGTCAGGTAGACGGAGGGCTCTCTTGGCTCTGTAGCATGCTGGGTGGGGTGAGAGCTGCACCGAATGCAGCATTCTGCTTGAACATTTCAAGAATGGAGGACTTAAATTCCTCCCACTCCTGGCGGGTGGTAGGCCTCGCCGATGGCTTACCTCTTTTCCATTGACGACTTGGAGTCCCGATGATGGCGGTGGCGCCTTGTCTTTTTTCAGGACAAAGACGAGGAAGAGTGGCTCCTCGAGTGAGACCTTTTCTTCTTCCGCCGGTGCTTTTCGGGGGTATGACTCTTGGTTTCGGCCTCCGATGACTGAACCATCGGCCGCACCAGAGATTTTGAAGGCATCGATGCAAAGCAAGTTTTACAGCTCAGTCACAAAGTGGTTTCAGCTGCATTTTGGCGCAAGACGGGCACTCGTCAGTTCCGTGATGAGAGACCAGAGAGACAACTCGTGTGGGTCGGTTAGGGACATCTTAGTACCACAATCGCTACACCGCTTGAAACCTACGGCAGACATCTCCCGTCGAGGAATTTCAAAAAATGTTAATGTTTTATGACGAAAACATCGAAGAGTCTAGCTCCGTGTTCCTAGAGCAGCATGTTAGCATGCTGAAAAATGAACTGAGATTGAGGCGTAGTGACGCGCTACTTATTCGGCACCTGACGTCATGTCCAGAGCCGATGACCAGATGCCGAGCAAGACGGATCAATGGTCGACGGCCGGGTCGAGGTCCACTACGCCCCCTGTCAACAATGTTCCGAAGCAGCAAAGGTGGAGGGAATATTCATCAGATGAGGAATCTGCGGGGGAAATGCAATCCTTTGAAACATCATTACCAAGCAGGTACATCCAATCAGTGATACACCTAATCTGAGCCACCAGCCCAACAAGACAAACATCCCACTCATTAACCCTTACACCCTACAAATTGTCAACACCACATTTCATTCCCCCTCACACAACCTACACAACCCACCCATCATTCTTCTTACCTACTCACTTCAGACCTGGCCGACTGACAAGAGACAACGAATGAGACTGAATGGAATCAGGCCTTCCCGGCCTAACGCCCTCTAGCCCCTCCCAGAGTCAACCCGTTAGCTGAATATAAATGACTCAAGGCTCTAATAACTCAAGCAGCTCTAGCACCTCACGGAAACTTCTCATTTCGTTACCTTATAAAGTAGGCTCTCCTAAATATAAGCTCCTCTTTCCCCCAATGGACCCACCAGCCCTTGAAGTCTTGCGTGACCCGTCACTCCCTAGTATAAACCCTTAAGTACTCAGCCTTACCATCAGGTTTCCCCTACCACACCAAACATTATGGACTAGGCAGTCAGAACCCTCCCATGTGGTAAATCGGACACCCAGTGGACTCAGGTAGGTGGATGAATCAGGGGAGGGTGGGGGGGTGAGCATGTGGTTTCTCTCTAGAGAACCGGGTAGTCTAGGAGATTAGAAATGGCATGGACAATGAGCTCGATTTGCCATAAGTGACTATCCATTATCACCACTACACTTGAAGGCAACTTATTATTATGATTAAACAAAATAGAGGGCACATACAAGAGGAAGTATGCTGGTGGTATCTGTGTCTTATCCTACATTTGTGCATGTGAGTTGCATGTCGACTGCATGTTGGCCAAAGAGACATGTTTCCTGCATGCAACGCACAGCAGAGCACTCAACTGTAGACAGTTGCCGTGGGGATTGACAGTCTTCATACTTCACCTACGCCCTCTCCTGTGCTGCAACCCATAGAATACAGCTGAGTCCGGTGAGAAATGTGGTCCAGCTGTCACATAGCCACTGACACAGCACTCTTCCTTATGCCTTTGCAATATGCGCTGCATGACTAAAAATAGTTGCTTTAGACCAAGTCATTCTCTGCTCTTCACCAATTTGGCAATACATGTACGCACACACTGTACTGCTCTTTCCGTCTACATGTCTGTTCAGACTGCAGTCTTCAGAAGGGCGTTCATCCACCACAGCACTTTAAGGCAATGCCAATGACAGCAGGCGCTATACAAACAACAAATAATATAACATACCTTCCTCTTATCGTTTTTCCTATCTGTTTGTGGGTTTTATGCTTTACAGCACAGGTATTCAAACTGTGGGTGCGCCCCCCTGGGGTGGGGAGGGTGCAGCCACATTCCAAGGGGAGGGGATGCCGTTTCCCAGCCTGAAATTTAAAAAATAATTTAAAAAACATATTTTTAAGGGAGGAAAGAAAAAGCAGGGCAGGGGCGTTGACCAGTGACCCCCTCACCCATTATGGAGGAGCTGAGGAGCAAACTAGTGAAACATTGAATGCTCACTCAGATGCTTTTTCCACCTGCTGGGCTGGTGGTGCTGGGCTGGCTGAACTGTCAAAGGGAAACACATGTTCAATAAGCCATGCAAGGCTGGGGGTGCTTTGCTTGGCCAGTATTGCATAGCTCATTGGAAATGCTGGCTGGGAAAGTGCATGTCTGTATGTGCGAGGGGGAGCTCCTGTGCCTCCTCGCACAGACTGAGCAGTCTGGGGCAGGGCGTTTCATCACCCACACATCCGGGTCCCTGCATGGTCAGGTCCCAGCTCTTAATTCCTGCAGGAGTGGATGAAGAACCCTCCAGACCCCCTAAGCTTGCTCACCCAGCAGTCCTTAAATTAAAATTGCAAGGCAGGCAAACCCAGGTGGAAAAGGGAAGTGGATATAACGATAAAAGACAGGTCTTGCTAGCCGCCCAGGTAACTTTGAATCCTTTCAGGAGAGTAACTAATCAACTGACCTAAGGAATAAAATACACAAATGATTAATGCTTTTACTCAATTATACTCTAGTTGACCTTAAAATATACTATGCTCCACCCAAATACCTGTTGCATTTGATTTATTGCTGTAAGGCTTTTACAGCCTTGCAGTGTGGATTGTTCTCTCTGCTATTGTTCTAAATGAAGAGATGTGAATGCTTAAAGGCTTCTTCACTGAACTTTTACACTTTTTCTTGGCAATGTGGAAAGTCTCTTCTTGCTCTCTTAGCCGTTAAAACTCGAACATGTTTACCAGCTTTTACTTATCTGACTTGAAGACCTGGTCTTACACTCTCAAATAACTTATAAACTGACGTAGCAAACCTCTTTGGGTATCCAGCACACACGCGCTCCTCTTACGATTAACGCTGCTTTGCTCTGATGCGCCACACAAACAAAATAAACTATTTAAATTCTGCTAAACTTTTCTACTAAAGAAGACGCTCACACTTGTCACTTTAGCTCAGCTTCACTGAACAAATCATTTTTTTTCCTCGGCATACTTCTTCCGGCAACTGGAGCGCGATGAACACATATGCAAGAAGGTCCTTTAATCTAAAGGCCTATGGAGACGAAAATCTTTTCAATACTAAGTACCACGGAAGGGGCTGCAGGCTCTCGTGCACGTTCGTAATTCCTTAATGAAGGTTCTCTCACACGCATAGTTTAGTCAGTTTACATGTGCGCCTTAGGTTAATACTGTAAGCGGAGCTAGTCGCAGAGGTAGGAGCAGTCTGTGCAGTCACTACCCCCGGGAGCTCCTGTTTCCAGAGTCTGTTCTCCAGTTTCATTGTTTGGCAGTGGGAGGGCCCATTAAGAACCAAATCAGGCCGCGAAGCGGCCGCAGAGGTAGGAGCAGTCTGTGTAGTCACTACCTCCTGCGACCTCCTGTTTCCAGAGTCTGTTCTCCACTTTCATTGTTTGGCGATGGGAGGACCCATTAAGAACCACCTCAGGCCGCAAAGCGGCTGCGGAGCTACTCGCAGAGGAAGAAGCAGCCTGTGCAGTCCGTGATAGGACTGCAGGACTAGCAGGTATGCCTCCTCCTCTGCCGATCAGCACTCCAGCTGACCCTCTAAGAGAAGAAGAAGGCGATAAAAGACGTCTAAGGAGCTCAAAGCCCCTCTCCACAAGAAAAGACTTCCAAGTGAGTCTGAATTCACAAAGAAGCCGCCTGCGGTCGGCACCGCCAAAGTTATGTAAACAGTGCCCAGTGCACAGAGACATGGAAATGGCTGCATCGGGCCCGTCTTCTACAACAAAAAGTCAGGCGAATTACTGATTCGCCAAAAGCAATCCACGCACCGCGGGATGGGCCCGATGACGCATCTCAACCAAGTTAAAGAGCCAAAACTATACGAAAGTCACTCCCAGTACAAAAGTCTGCCGGCCGTGTCTGGCTAGTGACACTCCCTCCTCACCGGAGGGACCTCGGATGGGAGCCCAGCCGCACCGCCGCTGGCCACTACTTCAAGTGGCGAGATGATGAGCGGCGAGGTCGGAAAACCAGACCGGGACCCGACTCAGATCCCTTTGCTTGTTACGTTCTTGCCGGAGCCAGGCCTAAGCACCGAGAGCCACCCGTGACTTCCAGGGAGTCCAAAGAAAGCAGCAGTGAGCCCAAACACTCCGTCTCTTACCTACCCTCCGTTCCACGGTGCACTTGTTCACGAGGATCTCTTCCCTGACTCTGAGTCGATGCCAGTGAGCTACGCGCAGTCCAGCGACGCATCCACAGGGGGTGGGGCTCCAGCAGTCAATCGGGCACCCAGGAACTGTTGTGTCCATACAGAGGACTCGTTAATCGTGCAAGACCCTGTACTGGCAAAAGGATTGTTAAACAGCCCTACGACCTCCACCAAACTTAGGCCACTCGACGGTGCAATTAATCAGCCTCAAGTTACAGGAGCAGTGGCGGGCGAACATGCAACAAATCAAAGCAAACAAAATAATGAGTTGAACAAGACTCCATCAAACGAACCCCCGCGCTTAGACCATACAAGCACTCACCAGCCAGCTCCCAGTCAAAGAACTCTCGCCCCAAGGAGAGGGAGATCCCAAAGAAAACCGCAAATTACTCAAAAAAAGACCTTTGCGAAACTAACGCAACTAAATTCCCTGAAAGACTTCTTTAAAAAACAGGGGAAAAGAAATCACAACCACTTGAATGAACTCTCAGATGCAGAGATTCTTGAGGCAATCAGGGAGCCCTTCCCCTGCCATAAAAATCTGGAAAACTGGGATTCCCTCAGAGCCTTCATCAGCATCCCCAGACACGCCGATAAACCCCGAGCCACAACCTGATAAGACCCCAGTAAGCCCAGGCCCTAAGGCCAGTCCCCTGGTAGAGCCAACATATCCTGCATCCATTTTTAGTGAGGACAGCATCCAACTGAAGAAATCATCAGCCAAGGATCAAGCCAAAGCTAATAAACCAGATTAACTCAAAATAAATCAGGAAAACACCCCACGTGAGAACCCATCAAGAAAGGAGCCCCCATTGAATGAAGGATTTCCGGAGCCACCAGTGGCACAGGAAAGATCCCTACTGTCAGTCCTAGGCGAAAATAACCGCCAAAATCTGGCAAAGGTCCCAGAAAAAACAAACAACCCAATCAACCAACTGCCCAATGAAGGGGTAAGAACCATCGGGGAAACCGCAGTACCATCTTGCAGAAGCAGTAGAAATCTTCCACTCCAGCTATATCCTCCACGGTGACATTCCAAGTTACCCCACCACAGACTTCACATAGGCGACAGAGCCTTGGAAATCACTGGCCACCGGCACAAAAGGATACCCCGACGAAAAAACCTGACATGGTTACTATCATGTCTGTCATCACCATCGCGCTGGCCCCTTTCTGCAAGCTATATGAGGACATAAATGATAATCTGAAAGACCATTCAAAGATGACAGCAATGATGCACACCAAACTAATATACTTAAAGGGATACATCCAGGCGATGGAAAAAAAGATTCTCACCATCAACAAAAACACCTATAGCCCCTCGTTCGCTGAAAACCAGCAAACAGAAGAACAGCCAATAAATCGGGAAGTAACAAAGACCACTCAACAAGGACAACTCAAATAGCTCAAAGCACCCAAACTGATCAGGATAAACAGCAGTCAGTAGAAAAGATGGGTCCATACTGGGACAACTTCAGTATTTTCAAAGAGTTCACCGAGACCACGTACTACCGAACCAATGGCCAAGAAGGGAGACTCCATCAAGAGGCAAAACACTGTCATGACTAACACCCCCAAGAGCACCACAGAAATGATTCAAAAGTCAGGGAAACCATCTCTGTCGGAAAAGCAAACGGTTCTAAAACTACATGACAAGACTGGACCCCAAAGGCAACACGCAGAGAAAATTAGCTCAAAAGAATCGCCAGACAAGATTCCCAATACTGGGACAGGGAAGGAAAAGCTGCCGCCCAGGTCTGACCCAAAAAGGCTCCCAACTGAAAAACGCAAAACGAACCATGCTGCGAAATTTCCTAGAACAGTAGAGGATTTGCTCGCCGACACGTCATCAATGAACATCTCACAGCACCTAAATGAAGTCTCGACCGAAGTAGAATTGGGGTCTGCAAGGGCACACATTTCAAGGAAAGACACGCAACTGGTTCAGATTGCAACAGAACAAGTTGAGAACACACACAGTGCACAGAGACTGAGAAAACCTCAGGACGACGCTCGATTTAGCAGAAGAAATCAAAGTGAAAATGAAAGCAATAGAGGCCAGCGTGCCTCTCTGGCAGACTCGGTCAGTGGTCGACATCAAAGCAAAAACAAATACCAGACAGCAACAGGATAAACACGAGGTGAAGTCGGTCAAGAAATACGACTACCGGGAGCCGGCCAGAGACAGCAACTCAGGTTGACCCGAAAGGGGCCAGATCAAGATCAAACTAAGGTCTGAAAACCGTAGATATCGGGACAGACGATATAGAGAGAAAAGTGCAGAAGCAAGGGCTGCGATGTTGACCCTGAAATTGGAACAAGCCTCGAGGAACCATGACAATTTAGTGCTAAATAGAGGAACTGTGAGGAACATCTTTAGCAAAATCTCCACTTTGAAACACCTTAAATCACAGGACTACGCAAGGGGCGAACCATACCATAGAGGAACCACCACCAAAGCCTACATCCACATAAGAGCGGCCGCCCTGCCCTCCTCAATCAAAAAAGCATTGGACGAACTGGCTTCAAGCGGTTTCCATCTATCGATACTGGCAAAATCCAGCCCCGCACCGCCCTCATGGAAAAATAGGCCGGAGGCAAAGCCCAGTAACCATCACTATCATTCCAAAACTGAAGACCTGTATAACACCACGAGAATGCCTAGACATAGAGCCAAACCGACAGAGCCTAGACTCTCGAGCAGCCGAACAGCATTCCCATCAATGAAATAAAGCAGCAAGAGGGAAGGAACACCCAAAAGTCAGCCACAAAAAGAAACCAAGATCTCAACGCAACTACACAAGACCTCTCAGAAAGGGGTTCTAAAAGAAACAGTTGATCCATCTATAGGAAAATACAGTGACAACTCGATCTGCTCCTCCATCTACTCCTCAAAGCCTGCGGCAAAAATAAAGCTGCTCTCACCAATGAAGCAACTGTGGGCCTGGCTGCCGAAGACGCTGGCGGCTCAGAATAAAAAATAGCAATTTGCTACAGACGGTATCGAGGCACAACCGTCGGGGACCCTCCACCGCCGACGCCAACTCTACACCTGGGCTCCTGGAACACGCATGGCTACAAACACTTGATGCAAAAAGAAGATGTTTACCTGATTGACTTTGTCATCTTGGCCTTTCCAGAAACTTGGCTTTGTGAAACACCACACCTTGATGGCTTTAACATAGTAACCTTGCCAGCAAAAAAAAATGCTCTGGGTCGTCCATCAGCAGGAATCCTACTGGCGTTCCAATCAGGAAGAGGAATCAGCGTTCAAAGAACACTTTCGGTTTCTCTGAACCTTCTTGCAGTACTGACAAGCTGGACCGTGCCGGATCCCAAATACAAGCAAGAAACAAGGTTACTGGTTGCAATCATCGTCGTCTATTGGGACCCCCAAACCAGATCTATCCATCCGATCTGTGGAGATCTGAATGCTATCTGTCCTCTAGCACTAGAAGCACTGAAATCGGAAATCACGCCAGCTGAGAAAAGAGGGGCACGATGGCTGGAGCTGATGGAGTCATGGGGCTGCCACAATCTTGGCCAAGCATTTCCTAACCCAAATCGCTGACCGACATGGGAAAGAGACTGCTCAAGCGCAACAATAGATTACATATTCGCGTTCGAAAATCTGTTAAAACTGGCAACCTCTTTTGAAGTCTTAAAAACCACTGCAAGTGATCACAACCTCCTTAAAGCAACCTGGATGAGGGCAGGCTAAGAAGCATAGAGGACGGAACGACAAATCGAGTGCAACACACAAGGGTCACGTCTAAAACTAACAGAGTCCAGAATAATAGAACTAACGTTCAAATACCACAAGCATTTGAAGGGCAATAATTCGCTAACTGAGACAGAACCTGACTATCAACTGCTACTGAGCCCATACAAGTCGAAGATGAGAAAAAAAACAGAACTAAGGAACACTCTTCTGCATCATTACGACAAGCTACTGGTAGAGAAAAGGGCTGTATTGAGACGCTTAAGAAGGAAGACTAAAACATCAAACTCACCAGCAGCACAAATGGATAAGTCCTACAAAGCTTGGCTTAGACACCGGCGGATCACGCTTTACCAAAGAAATTCTGAAGAAATGATGAAAGAAATCGGAACCTTCTGGACTCTGATTAAGTCTACAGGAGCACACACCGAGCCTTCCCAGTCGAACAGTGTGAGCGAAGCCAGATGGATAGCTCATTTCACCGCACTCTTCAGAGGTCCAGCGGAGATGGAACAAACCAACAAAACCTCACCCCTCCCTCCGAACTCGTGTTGATTTGCTCAGACTCCCTTGCTATGCTCGGTTGCTATGGCATTTCTGGGAGAAATATGTATTCCCCCCCACTTAAAGAATTCACCAGCCGCCACTGGCCCTTGGACTATGCTGGGAGCGGGTTGGGGGAAGCCTAAGCACTGTGGTAGGAGCAGGATTAGTGGAACTATGGCATAGTGGTGGGAGCAGAATGGGGATAGCCCAGGGAATTTGGTGGGGTGGGGAGAGCCCAGGGACTGGGCTAGGAGTAGGATGAGGGAGCCTAGAGAGACTGTGATTGGAGCCGGTGGGGGAGCCCAGGCACTATACTGGAAGTAGGGTGCGGTGACTGCGGGTGATAGTTCATAGCCAGTTGGACTTACTGACCATTTTGTATATTTATGCGGGGTGGCCTGCCCATATTTTGCTCTGTGCAGGGGGGCAGGCCAAAAAGCTTTGAAGACCACTGCTTTACAGTGACCCACGATAGAAAGAGAGGTAAAGACATGTCTTTGAATAGCTACTGGTGACAAGACTTGTTAGATTATTTGTGTAATGGATCCAAATGCATAATGTTATAGGTATCCGAGTCACAACTCTTTAAAAATAATATTGAAGTGTTTCTAGATTTATGAGTGAAATGTGTCCAGGTACACAATGCTTATTATCTCATCTCTGTGTGATGGAAAATGTCTGGAGGCAGTGACCGAACCAGTGTCTCTACCCCATCCCGGAGTCTTCCCTTCTCTTTTTCATAATCAGAAGATGGGACATGGGGAGGGAGATCGACAACGATAGGAGCTAAGAGATCCCCCAAATCCCATCCAATGTCAATGGAAACACCTTAACAGTTCCTTTGGCACAAAGGACAAGGCACCCCAAGGCACAGTCAGATCCCAGGAGTAAAACATCACTGAAACTGCCTCAGGCAAGGGGAAAACAACACATCTCCCTCGCTCGGCGGGGAGGCTAATTTGAGATACAGAACTTACAACAAAAGCACGTACCGTAACCTCCAAAGCACATGGAAAAACAAAAACAAAATGCACAGGATGAAAGAACATAAAGGCTGAAAAAATCAACCCCAACATCATCACCCCTTCAGATCCAAAAACAGCAGAACAAACCATGGAGTGAAAAAAATGAACAGCAAGACACACTGAGAACATGGAGAAAATCCAAAACTGTCACCAGGCCTCTGAAAGACTACCTTCCCAGCTACACAGTATAAAGCCTCACAACCAATGAGGATACAGCAGAGAAACACCTGGCTACCCCAGCCAATTAGAGAGTTTGTATTTAGCGCAATTCCAAAATACGAGCCAGTTTTCGAAGAATCAAGGAGAAGTGGAGCTGAGCATCTTGGGAGGCTGAGAGGCATGAGAAAGGCTGAGAGGCATGAGAAAGCTAAAAGGGCTGAGAGAGCAGAGGCCTGGAAACGTTGAGAGGCATGGGAGCACTGAGAGGTAAGAAAGTGCTGAGAGGCAAGGGAGCGCTGAGAGGTATGGGAGTGCATAGAGGCCTGGGAGCATGATGAGAGGCTGTGGAGAGATGAGAGGCCTGGGACAGATGGGGGAGGAGGGGCTCAGGAGGGGTAAGTAGCCTGTCAGGCCCAGGAGAGCAGACATATTTAAGATGCCTGGAGAAGTTGCAGAGGAACTTGAGAACCCTAGGTCTTATGAGAGACATCGGAAAGGAAGAACCTTGCCCAAGAGAGACTGAGAATAGCTGTGACTGAGAAAGCATTCTGTGAGCTGTTACTGCAAGGAAGAGTGAGCTGAGCACAACATCCCTACTACAGTGGCCTGGGTCCCAAATCCCTTTTCCAGTAATCTATGCAATACGTACCTTCTACAATCCACCGTAAACTATGTCCCTTCTTAAAATGGGAGTGCTGAGAGGCCAGTGAGTGCTGAGAGGTCAGTGAGTGCTGATAGGGTGGGAGCAGTCAGAAGAAAGCAGACAGACTCAGGAGAGTTGAGTGGTCCAGAGACGTTCAAGGGGCCTTAAGAAGCTACAGAGGTAAGGGTCTTTAGGGATCTGGGATTCCTGAGAGAGCGCGGAAAGGAAGAACATTGCCCAGGACGGCAACCCAGACAGGATGGAAAGTTCTGACTATGAAAGTGTGATGGCACCAAGTCACGGTCACTGAGGCATAGAGATTATATGTGAGCTGGGCGTAAAACACCTACCACAGTGAGGTGGACACTACATGCCTGAAATAGTGAGTTGGATGCTATATCGCTATTACAATCATATTGGCATTGTATCCCAACAACTGTGAGATGGGCACTATTTATTTAGTTATTTATTGGTACCGTGCCGTAAGCCCGCAGGCATTGGGGCGCAACATTGACACACAGGACTATAGACTTACATGAAGACAGGACACATGGCGTGATCATGACAGAATAACTATATGTCTAGTTTAATGCAATCATATCTGAAATTACTTAAAAAGGTGGGTTTTGTGTTTTTTCCTAAATATGGTATATTTAGACTCTAGTCTTAAGTGTAATGGTAAATTATTCCATTTAGTTGTGGCTGCTGTTAGAAAGGCTTTACCTAAGCCATTTGTTCTCTTATATGGTGCAACCATGATATGAACAAGGGCTTCTGATCTCAAGGTCCGCTCTGGTACCTATCGGGTGATCTTTGTCTTGAGATAAGTTAGTGCTTTTCCATGAAGACATCTGTGGACAAGTGTCATAGCTTTGAATTGTATCCTATATCAATTGAAACTGAAAGGAAAATGGGATTTTATACTTTTATTGTTTGTAAATTGTAAAAATGATTTTTTCTTATATCTTTTTATGTATATTGTGTTTTGAAGGGTTGACGTTTAATCAGCCAAACAAAATTAAAAAAAATCAAAACAATTTAAAAAAAGAAATTGTATCCTATCTTCCACAGTTATCCAATACAAGTTTCTTCAATCTTTGCTGATATGTTCTTTCTTATATTTCCGTTTCACTATTCTAACTGCATTGTTCTGGATTAACTGGCATTTAGCTATGACCTGTTTATTTGCCCCTAACAGGAGTGCGTTCCTGTAGTCCAGCCATGACAGTATGGTCGCTCTAGCAATAGTCCCGCAGTTTTATTCACTAAAATAGTGTTTAATTGCTCTGAGGATCCTAAGGTAATATGAAAATGTTTTGCTCACATTCATAACCTGTGCGTCTGTGCTCATTGAAGATTCCATAAACATCCCTAGAGTCTTCACTATCTGGATGGGGGAGTCTTTATATAGAAGTACTCCTATTGGGAAGTTAGTTTGGCCCTAGCTTGGTGGGACCCAAACACCATCAGCTCTGTTTTATTGCCATTTAGGCACATCCAATTTTAATCCATACATTGTTCAATTGTACTATACAGTGACTTCACCGTGGCACTGTCCTTCGTGTAATCCCCCCTTAACTCTACCATCAGTTGGGTATCATCGACGTAGTTGGTAAAGTTAGCACTGATGTTGTCTAGGACTACATAGAGGAACCTGAGGTACAAATTAAAGAGGATTGGTGACAGGCTGGCCCCTTGGGGTATGTCGCAAAAGATGTCTGTGTCATAGGAGAATTTGTCTCCCCAGTCCACCTTAGACTTCCTATGTGTAAGAAAAGAGGCCAACCAACAGGTTGCCTACTTAGAGCGATTTGCCACCTTCTCTAGTGCCTGGCAGAACAGTTCATGATCGAAGGCTGCGCTTAGGATCTATGGGCTTGATCACAAGTTGGGCGGTAGCCCTTATATGCAGCAGTAATGCTATTACCACCTGGAATACCGCACCGCCCGTTCACGACCCTGAAAAACTAGCACCGGACCCAAAAGGGACCAGCGTTAATACAGCCAACGTTATTACAGCTGGCAGTGTAACAGCGGGCGGGAATCCCGCTGTCAACACACACCGTTATTACAGACCTATCACAACTCCATTTACAGCAGTATTACCGCCCATAAACCAGCAATAATACAGCTGGAATTAGCCCCAGCCTCCAGCTGGAGGTAAATTAACCCAGGTGCCAGATATAAAGGCACAGGTGTATACAATGGCCATCAGAGGCTACATAAGACCTACCCATACCCCAAAAACACTTTCCAAAACCATGCTGTCATTCGCTGCTAAGAGCTTTGACATGCAGTTCCACATGCCGCGCTGGAGCTGCAGATGCTGGACAAGCAGGGCACAGGAAGCACAGGGTGGGGGGGGGAAGTGGAATGAGAAGGAGGAGGAGCAAGAGGAGGAGGAGGAGAGCAGCCACAGCAAGGCATGCCCCATCCCCAGAGTCAGGCTATCACCCTGGGCCCTCAGTGACACCCAGTTAGTAACAGAGTACCGGCTGGATCGGGCAACCATCACTGAGCTGCTGGCAACAATTCAAAATGACATGGGGAGCAGGATTGCCATCCGCACTGCCGTGCCCCCACTGGTCAAGCTGGTGGCAGTCCTGCAGTTCCTGGGGCAGACACCTTCCAGCACTCTGTGGCCACGATGCATGGCATGGCCCAGTCAACATTCAGTGCAGTTCTGGCCCAGGTGCTGGATGCCCTGCTGTACCATGTCAACCTGCACATGGCACTGCCCACCACCCAGGCCCATGTGAATGACCTCAAGGCATGCTTCTGTGCCATTGTACAAGTGCCCAACGTCATTGCAGCCATCGACTGCACCCATGTCGCATTGGTTGCGCCCCAGTCCCAATGAGGCAATCTTTCGGAACTGCAAGCACCATCACTCTTTGAATGTGCAGATGACGTGTGGGCCTGACCTAACCATCATCAACTTCTGTGCCTGCTACCCTGGATCCACCCATGACGCCATGGTGCTACGCAACAGCACACTGCCCGACTACAGAGAGAGGCACAGGGGACCACAGACCTGGATAGTGGGAGAGTACAAACCCTGCAATAAATGCATGTATGAACACAAGTAAACATGGGTGGGGGTTATAGCCATGGGAAGCATTGCATGCCAATATGAGGCACCGTCAGCACCTCTGCAACACCTGCACCATTTATGGGGGGGCATCCAAGGGCACAATCACACGGCCACCATACCTGGACCCACACAGGGTGTTGGACACACACTGTTGCAAACACAACACATCAGACCACAATGACCAGAATGCCCCTTGAATGTGCCGCAGTGCAGATCCACACCCCATCACCCAACAGCGAGTCCACCCATGGACCCAGGTAGGAATCCAAAGTGAGAGGATCCCACTCCCTATTCCCGAAATGAGTGTGTGAAATGAATACCAAAGAGTAAACATGTACATCAACATCACAGAGAGAGTATCCCATTAGTGCATTAAAACATTTATCAACTGTGAAACTAAATTGTTGGTGTAATGAACATACATCCTCATCTGGTGATACAGGCACATCAAAGACAAATGCCTCCTTCCCCTGGTGGCCCTATCCTGTGGGACATATTTTTCTCAAACGGCAAAAACCATGCATTAATGGATCACAAAACACACTCCTTACCACATGGATAAGACTGGTAGTATATAAAAGAAGGTGTAAAACATGACGCACAATATATCCACAGGAATTGCACCTACACGTAAATCCGTATATTCCTTTAAAACATGTCTTTATTTAATTCATTATAACACTCTTAAAATGATCATATTACATAAAATTCATCATCCAACACACAAGATATAGAACATATAAAAAGACTCAACTTTACAACACATAACAATCCCAAAAAATCGGGTTAAATCTGCTGATTTTTACATTGACTCCGTGTGGGACTCCACACTGAAGAAATTTCTTTTCAATATCAGTTTTATTAGTATTTCCTCAATAACCCAACTTGTACAAGTTTCTGTCCTAAGAGCACGTATTACTGTGGGACATTCATCAGGGGTACAGATGGTATGTGTTTGTATCTGAAGGTGGATTGTATCTCTTTCCTGGCACTTTCTTGTCGCTCTGGATATAGCTAAAAAATTGACACCTTCTGAATTGTGGTGATAACTTCCACAAGCCTCACCAAATCGTAGATTTTGGTGACACACGACTTCCAAATGATTACAGGAGGTCGCTCACAAACTGCCTCTCAACTTAACACTTCCATGTAAATCAGGACTCCAGGTGAGGATGTGCCTACAACTCGATAGATGGTAGGGTGGGACGGCAAAGTTAAATCTCCCTTGAAAAACCGAGTGTGGCCTCTGGATAGATCCCAGGTAAGAATACGCCCACGCGTACTCTTACCTGGGATCTATCCAGAGGCCACACTCGGTTTTTCAAGGGAGATTTAACTTTGCCGTCCCACCCTACCATCTATCGAGTTGGAGGCACATCCTCACCTGGAGTCCTGATTTACATGGAAGTGTTAAGTTGAGAGGCAGTTTGTGAGCGACCTCCTGTAATCATTTGGAAGTCGTGTGTCACCAAAATCTACGATTTGGTGAGGCTTGTGGAAGTTATCACCACAATTCAGAAGGTGTCAATTTTTTAGCTATATCCAGAGCGACAAGAAAGTGCCAGGAAAGAGATACAATCCACCTTCAGATACAAACACATACCATCTGTACCCCTGATGAATGTCCCACAGTAATACGTGCTCTTAGGACAGAAACTTGTACAAGTTGGGTTATTGAGGAAATACTAATAAAACTGATATTGAAAAGAAATTTCTTCAGTGTGGAGTCCCACACGGAGTCAATGTAAAAATCAGCAGATTTAACCCGATTTTTTGGGATTGTTATGTGTTGTAAAGTTGAGTCTTTTTATATGTTCTATATCTTGTGTGTTGGATGATGAATTTTATGTAATATGATCATTTTAAGAGTGTTATAATGAATTAAATAAAGACATGTTTTAAAGGAATATACGGATTTACGTGTAGGTGCAATTCCTGTGGATATATTGTGCGTCATGTTTTACACCTTCTTTTATATACTACCAGTCCTATCCTGTGGGACTCCATGCACCACTGGCCCAACCATATCCAAGGAGCAATTGCGGTGGAACCCGGGGCACAGGGCTGCCGGTGTCCCTTGAACAATTATTGAAGGGAATATTACAACACCATATTACAAGTCAAAAATGTGAGTTCATACCTCTTCATAATGAGTGAAAGTGGCCCATGCGCCCCCTTAACTGTACTACTGTGTCCACCCATGCAGAAGCAGCCATCACATGTGCAGTCAGCCACCACAGGAAAGTCATCTCAACAACACAGGGTGCATGTACTGGACAAATAATGCATTTTACGATATAGGAAGGGCGTACACCCATCACACATACACATTGCATGGCCCTGTTGCTCACAGGAATGTCCACAGTGCATAATGGCTACATATTTGGATTCTGCAGACCCATGCATGGTACAAATGCCTGATGCTGTCATCCCATGACATGCATGTGACTCAGGAAACCCACAGCTCACGCGGCTGATGACCCCTGTGCGTGGCCCAAGAACACCACATGGCCACGCATACAACCATGCCCACAGCCAGACACGCATCTGCATCAAACCTACTTTTGGACTTTGAAGGCACAATTCAGGTGCCTAGTTCGCACTGGAGTTGCCCTCATGTATGCCCTGGATAATGTTGGTAACATCACCTTGACATGTGAAATTAAACCCACCACCAACTCACCAGCACACAGTCCCTTCTTCCCCCACCCACCACCAACTCCCCAGCACCCAGTCCCACCTCCCCCCATCCACCAATGTGTCCACGTGATGGCCCATCAGTCCGACAGTGCACAGTCCATTCACTGGGTATGTGGCCGCTTCCCATGTCCACTGGATTCGGAAGAGCGCTGTAGCAGCCTGCGCTGTGACCTCCGACGGTTCCCTGGTCGGACTCCTCGGTGGAGGTGGTGGAGGTAGATGGGATGGAGGCATTTGGATTTGCTGCCGGAGGAGGTTATTTGTTTCCCTCATTTGTTCTGCAAATGCAGAGTCCCCCTCGCATAGCTGCCTTACCCCCTGCCCGTACCCCGTGAGGTACCCCACCATCCTCTGGGGGCATTGTACATTGCCATGGTCTTCGTTGCACCCCTGATGGCACGGCTGATGGCTTTCACGTGCCTATTGTGTCCTCTGGCAAGGCCCTCGATTCTCCGTTGATGTGCCTCTATCACATCCAGTCGCGCCATCACAGCAGCCAAGGGACCAGTAGGAGGTGTTGGGGTGGGGCTGCATTGCCTGGGGGCCTGACCTGCCTGGAGGGGGGGGCTGTACCGCCTGGGGGGGCTGTACCGCTTACGGGGGCTGCCTGATGATGAGACATACAAGGGTGTGTCCTCACCAACCACCGGGGTGTAGGTGCGACGGCTGCGTGCCCGGCACTATGGCCTTGGGCTGTGTGCGTCCACACGGTCATGGCTCTCCGGTGGTGTGCTCATTTCTAGAACATGCAGGTCTTCAGGTGTGGCGGCCGTAGCAGCCTGCTTGTCATTGCTGCTTGCCCCCTCCTCCTGGATGGTTGTGCCATAGGCTTTGACATGGCCCTGGAGGGTTGGGCTGTTGGTGTGGCATGGCCCTGGAGGGTTGGGCCTTTGGAGTGGCGTGGCACTGCTGCAGTGTGGAGTGGTGTGGTGGGTCTTCTGCCTTGGTGTGCCTTGTTGGCCCCTTAGCAGGGTGCTGGTGGAGGCGTGGGTGGGCGCTCGATGGGATGGCCCGCTACCTCATCCTCCCTGGATGCTTCAGGTGATGCCTTCGTGCCTGTAAGGGACATAGGGGATGGAATTAGGTCACATTCACTCACATGTTTTGGCATGCATAGCCAGGGCCGGTCTTACAACAGATTGCACCCCAGGCGGGAAGCATCGTTGGCGCCCCCGACCTGTGATCTCATGCATGTGTCATGGGCTGAGCAGCGGGAGTGGGGACTATGAGTTAACAAAATTGTCAATGCTGGCATCTGCTGAATTTCATGAACCTCAAAACAGCAATAAGAGGGTCAAACCAGAACAGGCCTGGTTATGCTGGTCTGCTTTTGCTCTTCATTATTAGTAACAATGACCTGTTTGCTGCTGTGACTCAGGTCAGAGAATCGACAATTTCAGATCTACACTGATGTCATTCGTATGACCTCAAACATTTAGCCACTCTAAAAAGGTGATGAACTGGTCTTGAACAGTGTTACTCAAACCTCCAAGAACAAGCACCAGCAACATACCCACCGATAGCTGTACAAGCCTGTCTATCTTAGCATTAAAATACATGCATTTATGCAATATGTATTGCATCAAATATTTCACGGGAAGTTAAATATATTTAGGAGGGACACATGTAAACAATATCACTACTCCATGTGAGTGGTAAAGTCTACTTTAAACATATGCAGAGAGTTAACATGCATGTACAATTCAACATAACTCCCAATGTTAATATTGGAGAGGTGGCGTTCTAAAATTACAATGTGGACTTTACATTGAAACACACTGCAGTGCATTACCGGAGCAGAGAAATGGAAGTTCGAGTATTGGGGTTTGTTTCGCTCAAGCTTGTGAACTCTCAAAATTCTTAAATGTTTCCTTCGTGATCACTCATTTTAGCTCCCGACAACACCATGAAATTGTAAAATCGCAAAGAAAAACGATGTCTACCATCCCAACATAAAAACAAAAACAATCAAATTCTTAAAGGGTGGAAGATGACCTTTTCTTGGGACTCGTTAAGTTTACTTTTTGCAAATTACTAGTCGCATGCTGCTTGAATAACAGCGGCCCTTGCACATTGTGCAGTGTAAAGACGAATTTCATTTCAAGGGACTTGGAGTACTGCGGGTATCAGGGGAAGCATCTCCAGTGTACTCCAAGCGTAATGCGCTTTGCCCTCCACCCTCACCCCCCAGCCTTGCAGCCCTGTGCTTTTTCACATTCTCCATTATGGTAAAGAACATTGTCCCGAGCTTGGGAGAGAAATGGACTATGCAGAAGGAACTGCATCCACAGGGTGTGTTTAGCTGCTGGTGTATCAAATGCAGAAATGGGTGGCATCAAGAGCCCCACGCTCTGAAACATCTTTTGCGCAATGGTTGGTCACACGACAAAGTATGAGCAGGTGATTCCCCAACACTTGAACCATTCTTTAGAGACCTGGCTTTGATTAATGTGGCGTTAGCTAGTCATGGCCATTTCCCAGCGTTTGTGTTAAAGGAGATGGGAAGCTGCACCGTTCAGGGTATTTTAAAGCCCATGAATTGATGCTACAGCATGTCGCCTCCAATGGAACAAAGAAAGTGAAGTATGCATCCTACAAGTCTGGGTATTTGCATTATACGGAAGACGGGCCAGCCGTCCACGGAGACGGTTTCTACTGTAGTTGCTAAGTCGCTTTCCCAAGCCAGCTGCTGTGCAGACTTCGCTCAGCTTTTGGTCCAGCGCCTGCATCCATCCTTCACACCATCATTCACAAGGCGCGTTCGTGTAGGTGTTTGTTTATCTCGTTAGACTAGCATGATTGCTATTCCAAACAAAAGAAGCACAACGACAAAGAAGAGTATAAGACAAGTCTGAGCGAACAGTGAAATGTATGAAACTCTTGCACTAAAATAAAGTCAGCAGTGCATGCCCAGGAAAGAGGGAACGACGAACAATATGCTCGGGAGCGGGAACTTGGAGGGCGTAGTAACCCCCAAAGCAGCCCAAACTTGGTACCGGCCCCCAGGGCCTCACCCTCGAAGTGATTTTGGCCCGGGCAACGGACCGACCAATCCAACCCCGCTGGAACGTGCAACTGTCTAAGATCTGCTGACGGTGACACTATGCCCAGGTCTTCCGCAAACCGGCCTTTTGATCTCCTGAGGAGAGACCACCACCAGTGCTCGCTTCCTTTTTCATGACTACTTGAGCCTTGACAAAAGTGTCTAGCTTTGTGGCCTCCAGAGGCTGTTCTTGGATGGCCCAGTCACCTCCGCAATACCATTTTAAAATAAATAAAACGCCTATGCAGCAATAGGCCTCACCTGCGAGGACGGGAGCAGGAGGAAAGAAGTGTGCTTGCCTCGGCAGGCTGTAGTTACGGCCGTGTTTCCTGAAACAAGGCCAATCAGCGAGGGCAGGATGCAGCAACTGTTTGTATTTGCTGGTTCTGCTGCTGCTTGGCAGTGTGTGCTTGTGATGGGAACAACTTCAGGATTTAGTGACCCACTCGCTCCTCTTTTCTGTAATGGCCGGGGCAGACAACACCAGCCAGCCCCAATCAATCCACTCTTCAGTGTCAATGCGCGCCCATAGCCTGGAGGAGGGCACACCGCACGTGCGTCCATGGGCCTGGCTGGCGCCAGCAGTGCCGGCGCCACCCAGGGCCGGGGGAAGGTAATAAAGCAACAAATGTTGCTAATTTATTTGCCAATTGCCCTGCCCTGCCTGAGGGCCGAGGCCAGGCCTGTTTCTTGGCCCGGACGATGCAGGCAACTGCCCGAAGCGCAATAGCCCCGGGGGACGCAATTGCCCCGGTCCGTGGAGCCTCTGGAGGGGATGGAATTCCCTAGTTTGTAGGGCGGCACATTGACGTGGGGAAAGTTCCGCAAGTCAGGTGCTGGCGCTGCCCCTTCGACTGTAATGTCACGTAGTACAAAAGTACAAAAGTACTACGTGACATTGCAGAAGTCAGAGGCTCCCTCTGACCACTTTGCGCCACTTGGGGTGGGGGCATAAGCACACCAATAAAAACACTTTAGGTCCCCCTGCAACTAAAACCAGCCCCTTCCATCACAATGCCAGCAGGAAACTGCTAATGGTGGCCCATTAGTCATTAAATGGTTTCGTGCTGGCATTGGGATGGGAGGGGAGGTGCAGTGGGCTGTGGGGAGTGTGCGTGCCTTGCAGGGACACACCGTGGGCCCCGACACGGTACAAACAGAGACCCGTTTGGGCCCATGGTGCGTCCCTGCAAGCCCCTTCTTTTCCAAACTATATATCAATTACACTTTAAACCACTTCCATGGCACTGGTGATGAGTTACTTCACTATGCGGACAATAGTTTTGACCAGTGTTGCTGAGTAAATATTCTTTAAGCTACGAACCGGTTTATATTTATGCAATGTTTGTCGGGTACATGGTGACGGATAATTTATTGATTTATGCAATGTGTGTCGGATACCCGTATCCGACACACTGCACAAATAAATATGCAGGTACCCGACAAACATTGCATGAATAAATAAATAATCCTGGTCCATGTATCCTTACAACAGTCAAAACTTTACTGTATCAAAGCATAACCCTTGATTCCCAATCAAAGAATGTTAGTGATTGTTTATTGGGTTCAGGTGTCTCCTTGCCATTGCCCTTTTGGCTTAGGTTGCCTCCAAACCCCCTTCAGCATCTTGTGTTCTTTGTTGGTTGTATATACTGCATCATTTGCCATATTCATGGTCTCTTGGTTGGTGTGCCCAGTCCTCATTATCTGCAGCCTAAGTGGGACCGGGGCATAAAATTGTCTTGGTCACCAGTGAAAAAGTGGCCACCGTTGCAAATGGCAATTCATTCCTTGTGTGACTGACTGTTTGAGAATGGCGCGCAGGGTGCAGTGGGAGTGGTGCGCGGGGTGCAGCGGGAGTGGCGCATGGGATGGGGTGCGGGGGGGGGCGCATTCCTAATGTTTCGCCCTGGGCACCAAATGGACTAGAAACTGCCGAGGTCACAGCCTGCATCAGTGCCAGGGGTAGAATACACGTGTAACACGTTCGTTTCCTAACATTATAAAAATGAACAGGCACATTCACTTTTATAATGTTAGGAAATGAACGTGTTACACGTGTATTCTAGCACTGTCCTGTCTGAGGGCCGAGGCTGCAGCCTGCAGCAGTGCCAGTGGTAGAATACACGTGTAACACGTTTGTTTGCTAACATTATAAAAATGAACAGGCAAATTAATTTTTGTAATGTTAGGAAACTAACGTGTTACACATGTATTCTAACACTGTGGACTGCTGGGGCAGCGCCCCCCAGAGGCTGACTGACGTCAGGCAGCCGCCTGGGCTGCCTGACGCAAAGACCGGCCCTGTGCATAGCAGTACTTACAGGGGAGGGTTGCACAGGGTGGTTGGACTCCTGCACGAACCTGGCCTGCTTGCATTTTGCAGTGAGTTGGTATATATGGGGCATGGTGCGGGAGGGGGGACACACTTGGGAATGTGGCTTCCCAGTAGTGGCATGGCAGGGATTAGTTATTGTTTTAGGCATTTATTGTCTGGCAAGCATCTGGTTTACACAACCAGCTGACAATGTTGCCTGCTGTGACCATGCCATGGCTGTGCGTTGCATGGTACTTGGATGTGTCCCTTGGCTGCCCTCCTCACAGCTCAGGCTCACAGGGGTGGCCTAGGGGCACTTGCACATGGGTGCTGCTGTGGGTGCCTGTGGTGGCTCACACACACTCCACCCAGTCACAATGCCTGGCTCATGTAAATTGACACTGGGGGATGGTGTGATGGGATGTTCACATTACATTTGGTATTTGTGGGGGGGTTGACTCACCTTCGGCCTCCTGGGTAGCAGCACTTGCCTCCGCTCCTCAGACACCCTCTACCGCTGCCATTCTATGATGCTGCTTCAGCGCTCCTCCCACGGCATGGGCTCGGGTGGTGGTGATCTGCCTCTGGTTGCCATGCAGTCTGTTCGGTTTTGGGCTACGATGCCCCGGACCTGGAATGTAGGTCGTTAAAGCACTACCTGCAGTCTTCCCCAACCCTGGGGACACGGTCAACTGCAGACACCTTCTTACTGATGATGCCCCAGATGTGGTTGCAGCGCTTTGACCTTTTTTTTTTTAATGGTGTGCCTTGTACAGCTCCTCATAGTGCCCTAACACCTCCTCTACAAGGACGCTGAGCTCAAACTCTGTAAATTATGGCTTGCTGAGCCGATCCTGGGCTGACTTGCCCCTTGTGATATTTCTTGTGTTCATTTACTCTGGATGGCTCAGTGTTTTAATGGATTGTAGTTTTCAAAATGGCAGCCGCAGTGTTTCTCGTTCCGGAGGCGATGCTTATCCTGCGTACTATTACTGCGCTCTTCTACCACACACTACTACAGAGCGATATTGGTTGCTGGTTGCGTTGGCTCTATTTAGGTTGGGATTTTGGGTATTAGAACGCTTCTGAGCGTTATTTGGGTCGAGCAGTAGTAGCATTAATGCCAGGGATGTGTGCATGTGTCCGCCGGCTCGTGACATGGTGGTTTCTGCGTGACTTCGCCTGATGTTAACGCTAATACCACTCTACAGTAATTATGCCCAGATACCGCCAAACTTGTGATTAAGCCCTATATATCTACCAAAATAAGCTGGCTATATATTGTTACTACAGTGAGGTGGGCACTATATCCCTAACACATTGAGCTGGTGTAAAGAGGAAGGCAACCCAAAACACAGACGGTAAAAATAATCCAAGAAGCCAAATAAGCACTGCACATCTTTGCAAGGGAAAACAAGATTTAATACATGCAAAAATGTCTCAAATGGTCCTGTAGAACCGAACTGACACAGAGCTCGTCACACCCTAAGAAGTTACAGGTTATGTAGCAGGAAACTGCAGATTAACAATACTATGTATAACAATAACTACAACATAATCCCAACACCCTCATTGGCTACCACCTATAGACTATGCTAATGTCCCCCTACAGTCCCTGGACCAATTGGCCACATCTTGTCTAAACCCACTCCCCTAAACACGTGGTCTACTACATCGTCACTATTGAATCCAGGTACGGATTGGTTTTTTAAACGTATTGACAGATTAATATATCAAGACTGCCACATGATGTGTACCCCACCAATCCAGCCACCAACACGATTGCCAAGTAAACTGGCGAAGCCAACTCTGCTTTGATAAGACAATAGGCCTTATTATAACAGACGCTGCGGGACACACAAGCTGCTTCCACGACCTTGTACTAAATCTATTGGCATCACATCTGCTCCTCCTCCCCCAACTCATGGAACGGTTCAGAAACGACTCCCCCTTATCTCCTTCAACCGCCGGTGCCCAGTAAAGATGTGACTGGTGCACCACTCTTGAGACTGAATTTCGGGCTGTGTGCCTACATGTAATTCATGTGGGATGACCACTCTTGGGTGAGAGCAGTAGTGCTCTAATTCTTCACCTTACCCATTGGCATCACAAGACCTTATGCCCTATACTCATGAATTTGTCCTTCGAAAGGTGTAGCCCTTTCATCTTCTCCCTATCCTCACATTCCATTCCCACTATGTTCAGACCTTGCAGCTGGATACAATTAGCGTTTATCTGTGCACTGTGGGTGCCTTGGACTTAGCATCTCTCCTGGGGACCAGGAAAAGGGATTTGTTCTTGGTGCTGAGCTAAACAGAGCCACAGCTCCACACATCAGGGCCTGGATTCTATTCTCTATCTGATATAATAGACAACAGAACACAGCTCCTAATGGAGAAACTATTGTACTCTGTTTGGCTTGCTATTCCTCTGTCACCATACAAATCACAATGCTTTCTATCCAAACAAATGATTTGTTCATGAGCGACCCAAACTCTAATATACAAAAATAAATGTTATTCCAAAACAAAATCATAACACAATGATATATGTTCCACTTAGATTCATCTCACCTAAAAACATTGTAGAACTCAATTATTTAAACAGAAGCTTTGTGATGGGTTTAGTACAGTGCGCAAATATTACGTTCTTAATAAACTCATTTTATCTTTTGGCAAAATTTCACTACACAGGACACAGCCAAACTCTTGACTATAGTGCCATATAAGTAAACACAGTCACTTGAATCGTCCGTATTGGCCATATCTGGCTGGCACACACAAAAAGTCAGACAAACAATGGTAGACTGTGTGTTTTTTGTCTCAGACCACATTAATTTAATTATGCACTATGTTTGGAAAAACAAAATGACGACACTGGGGTGTTTTGGCCTGTTACTGCGGGGTCTACTATCTTCATGGAGTGGCCCTGTAATTTTTCTTTGTGGCCTTCATCAGGACACAAAAGATTTTTGCCCCAATTTCATTCGGTATCCTTAGAAATGATCGAAATTAGAAAATCGAATGGAGAAATGACAGCATCTTTCAACCGATTATTATTGATAATTTTGGAAATATTTCTAAAATATAGGTGTGAGGTGGGGTAAGGGTAACAGTTAAGGTAGGTGGAGTGCAAGGGGTCCAGGGGGTCTCCCCCGCAATATAAAAAAAAGGATGCAGCCATTTCACCATTCAATCTTTTCATGGACATCCAATTCATTCTACATTGACGGTGCTTCTTGACATGGTTCGGAAGAACCTTCTTTTTTCATTGACAGCTTTTGGAACCTTTTGGTGATGTCTCTTGCCTTGAATCTAATGCTGGTTCCAATTTTTGTTAATGTTCTTTCGCTTTAACATTGCATTCAACACTTGAATGTTTGTATCTTTCAAATTTGTTTATTCTCCCACATTTCAAAATTTCCTTTTTGGGCTGACAAGTAAGATTATATGGATGCTGCCATTCAATGACACTCTTGCTCCACTAATTCAAACCTGTCACCACCACGCTGCTGATATATCCAATATGGTGACGCTTCTGCCATATTAACACACTGACCTTGCTTCTACCCCAGTACCTGACTCCATCTTCTACCTGTTTCAGCTTGGCGCGCACACCTAAGTACAGACCATGACTAGGAGTACGACAATTCCACACAGGACCTATAATACGCCCCTATCTATAATCTATGTAACCACAACATTTATACATCTGCTGCTCTGTCTGTGTTGCTATATGTGAATATCTAATATAGGTCAAATAAAACTAAAAGAATACTTGTGCCTTCTGCTGCGTAAACCTCCGTTTGTTCCCATGATGGTATGTGCTAATAGGTTTTGCTGAACCTGAACCTTTTTGTCTGGCTGGGATGCTAAACGTGCATTCTAACCCTGGACACTATACACCTAAATCAGAGAGTGCTGCATTATATCCCTAAGGAAGCGTGCAATATCCCTGAGACTGGGTTTTTGAGAGAATGAAGTGAGAGAGTCACTATATCATGGATGGATTACAAATAGGGATCTGGGTGCTATAGCCATGAGACTGTTTTGAAAATCAAGAGGTGTGCTGTAAAATTAATCAGAACAGAGATCCACTGGTACACAAGCATCCCTATTACAGGAGTCTGAAACCTTTGGCTTGCAAGATGTTTTGGACTACAGCCCCCATCAGCCATAGCCTCCCAAGTCAATGGTGAGGGATTAAGGGAGTTGTAGTCCTAAATATCTGGTGAGGCTCTGCCTTTTCAGTTAGATAGTGGACCTATAATGCAATATAGTTTAGCCCATACTGCCACCTTTTTAATAAATAACTGGGATAATGTTCATTCTGATGACTGGATCTCCCACTGACTGCTCTTTGAGGATCAAGTTGGATTGTGAGGATGCCCGTTCGCGTCACCATGGTCCTGCGTTGGTCCCACGGGTTCGGGACATTGGCCACCCTCTTCATCGTAAATAGTTTGCATGGTTTGAAAATATTTGCTCCTAGAGCCCAGAACATACTGGGTTGAATCTGATGGTAGCGGTAGAAAATCGGTTTTGCACTGTCCCGACACAGTTCGCACGGAAGATTCTATCAGCAGAATTTTTGCCTTCGGTGTCAAGGCCTTCATCACAGTTTTTTTTTTGGGACCGGATCCGAGCCCTGGGACCTATGGATGCCACTCTTCATGTGCATGGGAAGTGGGACACTTTGTCACTGTCGATGTTGAGGTCGGAACCATCAACATTGATGCTTTCCAGCAGTTTAACATGAACATTTTCCCTGTTATCAGCGGATGTAGCCAATAAACACGTTACCTATCTTGTTGAGTATGCAAACCCGTAATCGTCTTGTCGAGATTGATGCTTCCTTTTCTCTATATGGGCAGGCTAGGATAAAGAATGAGATGACCTGGTCCTGGAGTGGGATTTCTTATGGTGTTTATTGTGCATTTTCCATCAACCTTCCCTTTCCATCAGCCTTTTTAAGGCGTGGAAAGTTCTAACACCCTCCACTCGTCTGAAGATTGGCTTCTGGAGAGTGTCTCTCTCTATTCAGGTGGATGACCCACCAATAGCTTAGCCGCCCATTCTCTGACTGTCTTAGGGTTTATTGCTTGATAGGTATCACACTCTGAGACATGGTGTTTCGTCCCCAAACATCATACACATATTGTTGAGGATCAGTGATTAGCATATTCAAAGTGCAGTCCCTGCAGCACCTGAACCCTAAAGCTTCTGAAGCTGACCTGATATGTAACTGAAATAAATCTTTGTGAGAGAGAGAAATTTTACTAAAATAGTGTGCTGTGCATTCGAAAAAAGGATCTGAGGTCACAGGGTATTTTGTGCCCTATTCTTGCTGTTGTCTGCACTTCCGGAGTCGAGGAATGGATTAACGGACGAGGCTAATACAGAGGTAGACAACACCCTCTCCTGGGCGAAAAAGCTTCCAATGTAATCGGCGCCAGCAAGTATTTATCTATAGATGAAGCATCTGTGGAAGGATCCATTAGAATGTTCTGACACATGAACATCCCTTTTAGAGTTAAAGAAAAACACATAACCTAGAGGAATCCATTTCACTTCCCATCCTGACAAGAATTTCAAAATCTGTTTGAAGCATAAAACCTTGCTGTGTGCTCTGTTGGATCTGCCACAAGGCCAAATGCTCTGTTCTCGCTTCTCTTGCTGATGTGGCAAGGTAAATCACAGAACAGTACTGTAGTGCATGGGAAAATGGTGTCTTGGAATTCAGACACTTGCGTTTTAATTTGTCCTTTCCCTTCTACTTTTTTTGTGGTCAATATGAGATGAATGGGACAGACTAGACATTTTCTTGTTCATAGAAATGTGCTTGCAATTATGAGGAAATGAGACAGCTCTCACATAGGCAGGAATGGAAAAGGTACCCAGCAATACCTTCTGGGAGATTTAGTGGCAGCCCGCTCAATTTAGGCAACGTCCAGCATGAAGGTACCAAAACCATGATAACCGTTTGTCTGTAGTAAATAATGCCTCCAATACCGCAGACTTTAAACTCTCGTTGGGGACATTACTGTGGATAAGCCGGACGTTGAACTCCCTAAATGGCTGGTTAAGGAAATTTGAAATGTGGTACCAACCGAAACACTGGCACCAAGAGGTTAACTTCACAGGCCATAACCAAATAAAGTGGTGGGTGGAGGGTTTTTAATTAATCGGAACCACTAGCATTGCTCTGGGCAACCTTCCACACCACCATGAGAAATGTGGTTGGTGGCGGTAGTTGGGGAGAAGAAATGAGAAATCAGGTGTAAGAAGAGACCTGCTGTAATGCTTCTTTCAAAGTTTACAGTGACACTATATTTTTGCAGTTGGGAAAAAGGAGAACATAGATGTTAAGGCAATAAATGTGAAAAGTCACATGAAGACTTACATCTAATCAAACCTCTTGGTTTAAATCTAGCGCAAGTTACTTGATAAACACTGAACACAGTAACTAGAGTAGTCCTATAATTCCACAAAATACAACTGGTGACCTGAGACATCAAGACATTCTTGAGCATGATCAAGGGTTGGGCGTATTCAGTGGTTCGATCGCTAAAAAATCTGAAAGTGGTATGTTTCATCCTTGTGGTACATTAGACACATGTATAGAGGGGTAGGAAAGGATGAGTCCATTAAAAAGAAATAAAATCTAATTGCTACAAAGAAACTTACCACTTTCAAATTTTGGGGGTAGAACCCACATAGAAAGGAGTATCAACAAGGTGCACATATTTATGAGATACAGCCCCTAATATGCCAGCCTCAAAACTGCTCAGACTTTCCAAACCCTACTTCCCAAAGTCATCTGCAGCCTATAGAGCAGAGGAGGAGAATAACAAGCATACCGTCACCTAATTGATCTCAAGGAAATGTAAGGGGAAGCCAATAGCCCACCTGACACCTGGGACATTTTGGCAATTAGTCATAAGGCATAAACGCCCCTTCAGCTACGGGGCATATCCTACCTATTCATGTGAGGACCACTAATTACGAGGTGACTGCTGTTATCCATACAGTGTCACAAATGGCCTTAAGAATACCAATACTCCAGAAGATGGTTCAAGGATTTTTATTTTCCAGAACTCAAATGGATGTTGAAACTTGATGGTATGCGATGGCAGTAGGACCCACTAAAAGCAGTCCCTGCCTTAGCTTCACCATAACCTAGTCTTCCCTGCCCCCTTACTTGGCAACTAGAGATCGGTAACACCTACTGTCTGAAATACTAACTTGAATTGTGGCCGGGATTTATTTAGGTGGAACCTATTCATATATCTACCAGGTTTGTTTGATTCCTACAATGGGATGTGGTGAAGTCTTAACTGCATAGTTTCAAGTACTCACCTCGTTTCAAACCCTTGTGTTCCTGTCCCCGAAGGTCTTTCCTTTACTTCACTTGCTTCTACCTCTTTTCTCCCTCTATCTTTTCTCCCTCTCCCTCCCATTCGGTCTCTCTCTATATTTCTTCCTTGTGTCCCTCTGACAATCGCACAATTCTCCCCTAAGTTCTTTCTTTTAATCTTTCCCTCTGCCTCTCTTTCTTTTTTACTCACCTGTCCTCCCTCCTCTATTTGCCTCCCCTCCTGCTTCTTGCACCACTTTCACCCACTCATCCTCACTGCTCACCCAATTAACCTCTGACTCCCACTACCCCTCACTTATACCTCTTAGTCACCATATATCTACTCTCACACACCAGTACCACTTTCTCCCACAGCCAAGACAGCCACGTTTGCAAACTGTTGCTGCCCCCACACTCAGTTCCAAAGTCCTTCCTCCGCCAAGTCTTGGTCCACATCCCGCCAACTGACCTCACCCAAACAACCCATACTCAATTCTTCCATACTCTCCCTTTTATATGGTTTATCTGTGGTTCGCCTCACCTTGTCATTGGTTGGAATGCTCACCTGAGCCAATCTCTACCCGACTTTTCACCAGGGGCCAGGTCACAGGGGTTTAAGGTTACAAAATGCTTGTTAAGCCCCGTCTCTTTCCCCAACGCTCTGTGATTGCTCCGTCATGGTTGCTTGACACCGAAATTCATAATTTTTGCGTCTTTGGTCTGCTGCCGTGAAGCCCCTTTATCACCAGTTTGAGTCATTAATCGTTCACTGTAGGGATTTCTGGTGATTGAAAAGGAAAAGAGAGAACACTGGCCAGCAGGGTGTAAGATATGCATTGGGTGATTGACAATGCTATTCTTCATTTGTAACAGTGACATATCAAGGGGCAGGGACAGGGGCCCCCACAACTCCATCCTCTAGGGCAGGACTGGCGCAATCAATACCCTGGTAGGCCTCCTGCCCCAGGTTGATGAGGGTCTATATCCCACCTTGACAGGGTTATGGCCCTGACCCTGTCACAACAGAAAGATATAGCATTCATAAAACGAGCACAGCTGAGTCTCTCTTATGGGCACTTTACCGCACAGAAGGACTGGCTTTAAAAATGGAAAGACTGCTTTAGAACAATAAAGTGACTTGCCCATGGCACAGCTGCAATGGGCCCCCATGAGCTGGACAATGTGGGTTCTGAGGATTGGTTCAAATGTAGATAATCTTAATCCCTACAATGGAACAAGTTACTTACCTGTAACTGTTGTTCTCCAGCATGGGTCTGGCATGGATTCACATGCTCATGAATATTCCCCGTCGTCAGGCTGGGAATCCTCGGTAAAGAAAAAATCAGTATCAGTTTTGTTTCTGATCTGTCTTTCTCAGTAGTAACCAATCACTGATCTCTGGGTCATACTGCCCCCAGCCAATGACTGCCCTCTCCCTAAGCCCCGCCTCTGGCAGCCATTCTCAGATTTGGTAGCACGCCAAGTGGCAGTATGACCAAGTGAAGAGCCGCAGAGGGGTAGGTGGGAGGGTTCGCATGTGAATCCATGCCAGACCCATGCTGGAGAACAACAGTTACAGGTAAGTAACTTGTTCCTTCTCCAACATGGGGTCTGGCATGGATTCACATGCTCATGAATAAAAGAATACATAGCAGTATACACACGCACAACCACGGGAGGTGGCAACAGGCTCAACATTAAGCAATACAACTCAACATTAAGCATCTCTTACCTCCTCACCAGGCTCACCTTAAGCGAACAGGTTGCGCAGCACTGCTTGGCCGACCCTGGACTCCTCCCTGGAGTCCCGATCGACGCAGTAGAATCTTGTGAAGGTGCGCGTCGACCTCCACGTAGCAGCCCTGCAGATGTCCAGCAGGGGCGCACCAGACAGGAATGCCATGGTAGCAGCGATCGCTCTGGTCGAATGGGCTCTCGGACGGCTGGGTAGCGGTCGGTCTGCCAACCGGTGACAATGCATGATGCAGCCGGAGAGCCATCTGGAAATGGAAGTCTTCGAGAGAGCCTTCCCTTGATTCACAGACCCAAAGTTCACAAATAGTTGTGACGTCTTCCGAAAACTCTTCATGCGGTCCACGTAGAACTTCAGCGCTCTAGCTACATCCATCGAGTGCAAAGTACTCTCGCCCGGCGTCGAAGGCGACGGGAAGAAAACTGGTAAAACCAAGGGCTCGTTGAGGTGGAAGTCCGACGGTACCTTGGGCATGAAGGAGGGGTGCGTCCTCAGCACTACCCTTGTGTCATGAAAAGTCAAGTATGGAGGATTGCAAGATAGGGCCTGAATCTCTCCCACTCGTCGTGCAGAGGTGATGGCCACGAGGAACGCTGTCTTCCATGACAGGAACTTCAAAGGCGCTGAATGCATAGGCTCGAATGGGGCTCCCATGAACCTGGTCAGCACCACATTAAGCTCCCACACCGGGACAGGGGCCTTCACCAGCGGGAATGATCGGAATAGTCCCTTCATAAATTCCTTTACCAGGCGATGAGACCACAAGGACGCCCGTCCCGTAGTCCTGGTAGATCGGGAGATGGCAGCCAGATGTATTTTTATGGAGGCGTGAGCCAGTCCAGCTTTGGCCAGCGACAGTAGGTACGGTAGCACTTGAGGGGCCGTAATCCGTAGAGGGTTAATCTTCTGTGCACGGCACCAGACAGAGAACCTCTTCCATTTATGACTGTAACACTTGAGAGTTGAGGACGCCCAGGCCTTTGCAAGAACCTCTCTGCAATCAGCCGGGATATCGTATCCTCCAAACTCTAGTGCTGCAGGAGCCAGGCCTGCAAGTTCAGCGACTGTGGGTCTTGGTGTAGAATGGCGCCTCCTTCTCTGGAGAGAAGATCCACGTCCGCCGGCAGCCTGACTGGCGGGGACGTTGACAAGTCCAGAAGGTCCGGGAACCAGACCTGCCTCGGCCATGCCGGTGTGACGAGGATCATCCTGCACCTGGACTTCTTGAGCTGGCTGATGAGGCGGAGCAGCAACGGCAATGGAGGGAACGCATATAGAAACAGGCCGTCCCAAGGGAACGAGAAAGCATCGCCCATGCTCCTCGGCTGTTGGAACCTGCTGGCGAACCTCTGGCACTTGGAGTTCGTCGCCGTCGCGAACAGGTCGATCTGGGGTTTGCCCCATCGTTGGAAGAATCGATCCACTTGGGCCCGTGGTTGAACGTGCTGGGGAAGTAGCGCCCTGCTAGGCAACCGAAGAGCCTGACCTTTCGGCGCTCCCGGAGCCCGCGGACTTGCGGTGCTTGGCCTTCTGTTGGGCCCCTGTCGCCGGGGTGCCCTCAAAGGACTTAGAAGCCCGCTCAGACTTCTTCTTCGCCTTCTCACTTGCTGTGCCCTTCTCCAGCCAGGTGGTGAGGCGGGAACGCCGATCTTGTTTGGTCCGTTCCGAATTGCAGAACGCACCGTCCTTCTCCACGTGCGTCTTGTCCCCATGGAGGCAGTAGAGACATCGCGAATGCTCGTCCTCCTTGAAAACGTTATATAATCTGCATCCAGGGAGTTCCTGAACAGCTTCGATCCGGGCGTCGAGCTCCCTTTGACCTGGGCCATGTCCGTTGAGGTAGGCCGCAGATCTTCCGGAATCCTCCAAGAAGTGTAAACTCGACGAAAACTTCACCCTTGAGGGGCGTAGAAGAATTCCAAAACGGGTCCCCGTTATCGGAAGTAGAAACGGTGGAGCTTGAGGCTCGATTAAACCGAAAAAATGAGAAATTCTCCTGAAAAAACATGAAAACGCAGTAAAAAAACTCGAGAGCTAAACACGAGAACTCCAAACACTTGAGCGTGCGGTAAAAATCTGAGGATGGCTGCCAGAGGCGGGGCTTAGGGAGAGGGCAGTCATTGGCTGGGGGCAGTATGACCCAGAGATCAGTGATTGGTTACTACTAAGAAAGACATCAGAAACGTAACTGATACTGATTTTTTCTTTGCCGAGGATTAGCTTGACGGGGGAATATTCATGAGCATGTGAATCCATGCCAGACCCCATGCTGGAGAAACACTGCTCCCACAAAGCTGCTTCATGTCCACTTACAGAAAGTTGCCCCGCGTGAGAAACCGAAAGCATAGCAAGCACAAAGAAATGGGAGTATTGCTTCAGTGGAGTGGTCCAATCGACAAACATCAAATGAGTGAAACAAAAATTGCCTTCCCAGCATTGAAACCGCTGCACACAGATCCATAATGATGCATGCACAAGGATTAAGATCAACAGGGGGTTTTGTAGTCTGGCAGCAAGTCATCCACTCAAAAGGCTCATGAAATTAATCCACAGCCAAGTACAAACGTAAGGTAGAGGGCATGACCACCCTCACCTCTATGGGAAGAGTCACCAAACATGCCAGAAGAAACAGTGAAATGGTTAAGTTATGGTGCAAATATCTGGATCTCTGTGGCTAAAAGTGTGTTATTAGTATGCTTATGCACTCGAAGAACTGTTCCTTGGCACACTTTGAAAATTCGTCTACCCCATAGGCTTGACTGTCTGCTTCTTTTGATCTCTAAAACATTAACACCCTCTTAAAATTACTTTGCACGATTCTCATAAAAATATTTTACTATTGGTACAAGGTTTGTTGTACACTCTCACCTTGACTTGCTTTGTGTTGTTTCAATGGTTAATCTGTTATAGATAGAGTACCCCAATTAAAAGGACATTAGAAAAAGGAAAACAGATATGTCTGACACTTCTTTGGCATACCCAGTCTTCAGGGTAGCGACACCACATCGAATACTTACAGGAAGCTTATACTGCTGATCGTTCTCAATCACATCTTGAATGAAAGGGTGAAGTATAAGTCGTGTGACAGAAATAGGTTCCATATCCTCCGAGCCCATCTCTATGAAGATTTGTGGTAAACGCTTTAGAAAAAGAAGAATTACAGTATTTTAATGTGTTACAATTACAACACAAGGCATCTCGCTCATATATGCACAACTATGTTTTGCCATAAGAGAGTTAACCTTTACTTCAGAACAATAGATCTCGTTATATTAAAGCGCCTGCACACACATATATTCTAAACCTGTTGATGTAAGTGAAGTCAATAGGTTTTCAAAGTGAAAAGATTAGGGCATCATATTGGATTGGAGGAACTAGCCATGCATGCTAATTATGCCAAATTAGACCATCATTTCCACTATTGTAAATTGAGGGAAATCCTCAGAATTAGTGTTATTCCACAGAACTCAACTGAGGCTTGGAGGTAGTTCTACCGGCGAGAATTCCTCCATTATTCTCAAGGAAATACCTGCAGCCCTGTGCTCTAGGTATTTCCTCATATTTCCATACAAACTTGCGATTTGATGGATCGGTAAAAATTGAAGTAATTCTGTTACCACTATTTCAGTACTAGGAATTAAGTACTTGGAAATATAATCAAACAATTACTGTAAAGGGATATTAGAGGAAACGATACTGCGAGAAGTTCCTCAACATCTCAAATCTCAAGTAACTACTAGATGCACTCTACTGTGCTCAACCCGTTGGTTGTCGCCTATGTGAATTCACACAATATTCTTTTATGCGAAAACAGAATGCTTTATTACAAATGAAAATTGATTTAATTAGTTAACATCAATCATTGATTTAGTTAGCAAACATCATTCATGTGCAACGTGCCATTAAAACAGACGTTTCCATGATGGATACCCTTTAGTAAAAAAAACACTTAAAGATTAGGTAAAAACCCTAACATGTTCATATCCTATATACATACATGTAAGTGATGGAATCCAGAATTTATTTTTACTAAGGAAATACATTTGAAATGTTCAATAAAGTATTCTTTTTTCTCATACAAGTATATTGATTGAATTCACATAGGCGATAACAACCAACAGGTTGAGCACTACAGAGTGACAATAGCAGTTATTTGGCCCTTGGAGATCCCTTGCAATGATGCTGTTCCAAGATTATGTGAGACTGGTAAGCTCGCACATGTTGGTAGTCTCAGCAGGGCGAGCAAGACTGATTGGCCACTGCGTTTCAACGCTCAAGCTACCTCCTGAGCAACCATACTGCGTACTGATGCAAAGCGTGAGGAGCTACCAGCACTTATCAGCCGGTCTGTAAGCAACAGTGCAGCATTGTTTGCCACCACCGCTAACCTTGTGTTGCACAATAACAGAACCTTTCAGAAGGGCTTCTATACATTTACAACGGTAGATCCCACACTTCCCAGCAGCTTTGCTATACTTTCCGCAGGGCAATGCCAGAACCTCTCATTAGAGTGCTAGACAGTGTTACAGTTGTACATTACTGTCTCTTGTTAGAAGCCATGGCATAAGGGTCAAGCCATAGATGGCCCTGGAGTCTGAGCTCTCCTTTACATTTGTGTATTGGAGAGATGCCCTTGTATGGCTCACGTATGGCCCTTAGACAACATTTCCAAGGCCTAAAGTTACTAATATTACACGCCATGTCGGGCCATACAAGAAAATCCTGCATGGAAGTTGTGTGCTAATGCATGCTGCTGAGCCGTACTGTGGGAGAGAAATCTCATACAAGCACAGTGAACAGGTGCCACGAGGGTCAAGTTTCTCCTTTCCAATTAACAACATGCAGGCAACAACACCCGACGTTTCAGTCACACACAAACGGCAACAGAGACACTCACAGTACAAAGTCCAATGGATAATGAGCAGGTACAGCACACAAAAAAGTACAAGCTTTGCACAAACATACAATAGGTGCAGTACAGGCAGCATCAATCAAAGCTTTGCATGGAGCCGATACAGCATACACAGCAGGGGCAGCAGCACTACAGGCTTTCTCCACACACTCAGAAGAGGTAGTGGCAGCATGGCTAAAGCAGAGACAGCAGACAGAGCAGGTTTTCCTCGGAAACAGGGAACAGAACGTGCATCAAATCCTTTACACAGAACAGGTACAGCAAAAACAGCCAGGTATATGCTTGAGAATCAGATCTGAAGGTAACATGTCTGTATTTAACAAAAAAGGCACCAACGGGGCAGTCAGAGTATCCGAATGAGAATGGTGCACCAGGGAGAACTAGGGTGACAGAATATGCAAAACTATCACTGATCTGGGATGAGGTGCCAATAATTCTATGAGGCCGCATGCAGCCTTTGCTAATATTTGTGGAACACTAAAAAGACAAAAGGCGTAAGCGTGTTGCAGTATTTCCTCTGTAAATACCGCAAAATGGTAATACTGCTATCGCATGCGGCAATCATGCAGTAACGTTATGGGGCTATATGATTCTGGGCCATGTGCAGCCGAATGTTATTCCCCATTTGATGGTCCCATAGGACTCGTGGGGATGCTCTTTTTCCTGCTGCTGCAGGATCTGAGGAGCACAGTTGCAGATGCCCAGAGTCCCAGGCGTACTCATCTGCTTTGGACCACTATGTTTCGAGTCACTCAGACTTCTCTTAGACGTGGGCCGCACCAGGTGTGTCTGGAATGGCTTTGAGAAGGAATCAACCGACTTGTTGAACTTGGTCCGTGGAGGGAATACGTGCCTTGATGTCTGTGCAAGAAACCTAGGTCTTGAAGGAATGGCATGCTTCTTTTTATCTCACCTCTATTGCCTATATCTCGAGTTCTCCTGCCTTCAAGCGGACGAAAAGTCAATATGGCTCCTGATCATACCACTATGCTTATGCTATGCCATTCGCCCACAATTTTGTGATGCCGAGGGTTGGCAAGCCTCAGAAGGTTGTTCTTGGAAAGGCAGGGCACTTTTGTCTCTGGGATGCAAATTAAGGTCAGTGGGCAGAGTACCATGCACACTTTCTTCAAAGAGGACGACTTAATTCTCTTATTTGCTAGCAAATCTGCTATAACCTGGATAATAGACGACATCTGTGGAGCCCCTTTCTTGCATTCTCCTGCATGATGTTAGTATTAGATGCAGGGAATGTACATCACGTTATCTTAAGCAATGCTACAAGCTCCTCGAGCAAAACTGGCCCGCCTTTCTCAAATTTCTCGCAAAATCATGATCTGGAATGATTAAAGATAACATCGTCAAATCCTTTAACATGCTGTTGAGAAACTGCCTTCGAGCTCAGTTAAGGTCTTGAGGTTTATACCTTAATACCTCATTACAAGACCTGTGGTTTTTTAAACCACTGAAATTGCAAGCATTTTCCTTTAAAAATATAAATAAAAAGTGGCCATTATGAACAACTGACTTGAAATGTGGCACACCTCATTATTGGCAAGGTAAAACACAGTGTCAGCGTGCATTCCTTTTTACTGAAGGTTCAATATAAACATTTTATCCTACTTGGGCCTTTGATTTATATAGCATATTAAATATGCAGATCTACTGCCTAGGTCATATTCAATAAGGGGTCTGAAATCTCTCAAGCCTAGAGTCCAGACAACACACCTACTCAGGACATAAGAACATATTATTGCGGGACTTTGCCACCAACCACCCTGAATGCAGGGTAACTATCACAACAGTGCACTGAGGTTCATTTGTTTGCACTGTGGAGACTAAGGTGAGCAAGAGGTGTTACATTTCCACCACTCTCAAATCCCACGTAGACTGACTGATTCCAGGGATATTCCTGCAAGAAATCTGAATCAATCAGGAACTCAATCAATCCTTTGGTACTGAACCACTTGCCAGATGGGAGATGACGAGTGACCACAGCCATGTTTGCGGGGGTGGCATGTGGAATATGTGATTGGTTGGCACGCACATAACAGCCCATTAGTCCATGAAGGAATTATGTGAGTCTCTGAGGCACAGGTATGCCCCACAACTTCACATGAAGGTGTGTTTGGCTGTTTGAGAACTAGTAGTGGAGTCCCGTGAGCACTAACTAGGTACACAATCAGGTTTTATTAAATGTAATGGACCAATCCACTAAAGGAAGTGGTCTGTATCACGTTGGTAGGCTGAGCTCAATTGTACTGGTCTCAAAATGGTGTTCTAAAGCCATGGCCTCCAAAGTCAGGGGATGCTCTGTTAGGAAGTCCATTATTAATGTAATTGACTAAATGAATTATAATGACGCTTCTGTATAAGGCTCATAGTGCAAACCCCTATAAAAACCCTGAGATTGCTTTGTTCAGGGACCACAATTTTGGGTCTGAGGATACTATGTCAGTTTCCCTGCATATACACCTTGCGTCTACCTTTGCTGCCTGAGTTCATTTATAGGATTACATGGTGATGGATTTGGATGATGGGTGTAAATGGAAAAAGATAGCCACAACTCACAATATACTTGCTAAAATCTACTCCATTGAAAGAAGTTAGAAGTTGCCAGGTGGGTTTCCAGATGAGTAATGGTTACATGATATAGGCAGTAAGACAACCAAGGAGGTGGTGTTAAAAATGGGTTAGGAGCTTCAAAAGATCCATCTATAGATTTAAGACCATATTTGGGAAAGGTGCCATATCAGAAAGAAAAAAGGAGGAATCCCGAAGCTGAGATTAGAACAGGGTTAGAAGGATCAATGCAGCACATGAAAAATTCTAAGGTTAACATCTTTATTAGCAAAACACAGAACACTGGAATGGATACATGGCTGAAGAGCTAGGTTCTTAACTAGAACGTAGCAGGCATCACCTTTTCTAAAGTGTTAGGATGGATAACTTAAAAAGGGTGTTATATGGACTCAAATGAGCCACGGTTGCCACCCACCACATTATGCTTCCCTGTCTTTGGGTTTTGCCAGGAATCACGTGTTGGAGATGGGCCTGTAGTTGAGTGGTAGAAGAGGGTCAAGGGATGCTATCATCCAGCTCGACAGCTGCAATCAAGTGACAAACTGCTACTGCAAATTCCCCTAATGGGTGTTGGCGATTGGCCTGTCGTTCTCCTCTCGATTTGTGTGTCCTGAGGGGACCGCAGATTCAGAATATGTGGGCCAAAATGGTGGAACAGGCGAAAAGAGATTTGAGGGCCCAGATCGCCAAAGGGACCTGTTCCACAATTTTGGCCCATTTACTCCGAATCTGCGGTCCCCTCTGAACACGCAGTTCGAGAGGAGAACTACAGGCCCATCCTCAACACCAGATTCCTGGAAAAACTCATCGACCACACTGCATACTCACAGCTCAATGGTTTTGTGGAATCTAACAATCGCCTAGACCCAACGCAATCAAGTTTCCGTCCGTGCCACGGAACAGAAACCACGCTGACCCTTATCCGCATGATCTCCTTGACAGAGTGCACTCCCTAGGAATTCAAGATTCAGCACTCACCTGTATCGCCTTATTCCTCACTAATAGACAGCAAATCATCCATCTCCCCCTTTTCCCTTCTCTGCATGCCCAGTAAACACTAGAGTACCCCAAGGCTCCGCCTCTCTCCCCTTCTCTTCAACCTGTACATTACCCCCCCCCTCCGCCTAGGACCATCCACTCACACAAATCATCTTGAGAATTGTTAAATCAATCACTTACCCTAAACCCAGATCTAGCAGCATTTCTCACAGACATCGACACAGATGACGGCTAACCATCTCTTTCCGAACCCAGGTGGCCTCCCCTCCCTCTGATCACCTCCAATGTCAAAAACTTTGGCTGCACAATGCACATCAACAATGTATCCAACTCCTATCATTTCAACTTTAGGTTCCTGAAGCACATCTTCCCTTAACTCACCTAACCCAACCGACTGGCTGCAATTATGTCCATTGTCATTTACAGACTTGAATATGCAAACTTCCTCTTCCTGGGTGCACCGGCCTACCAACTAAACAAAATCCAAAGATTATAAACCTCAGCTGCCAGACTGCTTCTCGCATTTGCATGAAGTGACCACTTCACCCCTGCCCTCCGCACCATACATTGGCTCCCAATTGGATGCAGGGCCACCTACAAATTCGTATGTATTATCCACCGAGAGGTGCACAAAACAAGCCCAAATTACCTACAAGAAAAGATTACGCCTTACCGCCCAACTCGCACCCTCAGGTCAAGCACTGCCCTCCTCCTAGTAGTTCCCACCTCCAATTCGGGCAGGATCGGAGGGTCCGCCTACTCAATCCTGGCACCAACTTTGTGGAACTCACTGCCTCCCCAGCATTAGACACAGCAAAGACTGCATGGCTTTCCGGAAGGCACTCAAAACCTGTCTCTTTACCTAAAAACACAAAGGAATGCTGTGAACACTCGACTTACCACCACAACCAACAAATGGCATAGTATTCTGTCCAATACAGTCTCTTTTCATAGATTCTCAACCAGACGATATCTACCCCCATTACCTGGAGCCCTTGCCCCAGACTTGAAACCTGAATCGTAGTAGCACACATGTACATGACGGAATTGAACCATTGCCCTTTTCCGTCAGGAATACTGTACACTCTGAGGCCTGGAGATATCTATCTCAAATAATCTGGACTGATTGTGCTAAACTCGCAACCCAAGCACTAATAGCACTCATGAGCTTGATCAATGCCATGCAATTATGCAATTATCCACTACGTCATCAGTCCAAGAAATGCACATGCTTGCTAATCCTACTCTTCTGGAATCCATGAGCGGAACTAGATAAAAGGGCAGGGGGGTGGGGGGATCTAGCACTTATTTTGCTAACCGCACCTACCTGGGAATGTATCTAGCAGAACTGCCAACCCAAGCACTAATAGCACTTACGAACATGATCATTGCCCTGTGTGGGATATATTGACCCACTCAATGGCATTGCACCACATCACCAAGCTGCATTTGCGCAAGAAACAGCAACCTGGCGGTGATAGCTCCTGTGCGCACCAGGACCTCAAAACTGCATTTTGGCAGCAACAACAAAAAAATGGCTGCACTAGCCTGCCTTGCACACTTCAGGCAAAATGGAACAAGGGGACATACTGAAAAAGTATGCCAGTGTGTTCTGAAACATACATGGAATCAGGTGAACAGGCAGCACTGCATTGCTGAAAAAGCCAAAAATGCCCCTTCAAAATGAAACCTCTTTCACCCTTTCAAAATGCTGTGTTATGCTATTTCCATCTGTGCATTAAAAACAACTACTTAGCAATATAAAGGGATCATGTTAGTGGAGATAATACACACATAGGCTATCTTCTTTCACAGGTTTGTTTAAGTCAAGACTCAAAGTAAGAAATTACATAACATGGGATGAATTTGCAAACTCTCAAAAGAAAACCTGTTATTCCACTTGTCAGCCATGAAACTTCTCCAAAGGAAGGGAGATACACCATAAATCCATGACACGTAGGTGCGAAGTGCCAGCTTGAAAAACATTGTATGGGACAGGACAATGAAAGTTCACACACTCGTCAGTGCTCCAGGCTGTGACAATAGCAGTCCTGGGACACTCACCAGTCAAGTGTGAAGAGGCAATAAAACCTTCAATTAAGACTGGAAACCCCCTTGCCTGGAAGGAAATGATAGCTGCTTGCAGTTGGAGGAAGAAAAAAAACAGGATCTAGTAAGAAAGGACTGCCGTTTGGTTACACAGATTATGTTATAAAGACACTTTAAAGACTTATTTCTATAGCAAGAATTAGAAAAAATTTAAAAGTTCGCAATTTTAAATCTAATTTTGTGGGCTATCTTTTAAAATTTGGTAGAACTAATTGCCGCATGGGGAACAGAAGTTACGTAATATGACAGATTCCAAGGAAAGTATTAATGTGGCAAACATAACATTTTGTACATACATCCCTGGGGACAATTTGCATTTATGTATAAAGTTGTGGAATTTTAGGCCAAATCTTTAATGTGTAAAACTACCAAAATGTACCAGAAAGGTGAAACAAGGTCGCACAGACCTGAGGATTGGACTGATCTGGGCTGTACATAATTTGTAACCTGTGTGTATAATTTGCCAAGAGATTGCAAGTGAAGAAATGTATGTTTTTAGCAAAATTGGATTTTAAGTAAAGTAAATGTGGGAGTGTTTGGACATTGTAAACCTCACCTCATAAATCTGACATCATTCCCTCAGAAATCCAACCAACTGAGAGCGAGGTGGAGACTAGGTCCCCTGCCCAATCCAAGTAGTTTAGGGGCGGGCGTAGTTAACCCTGCCCAGCCTCTACTTTGATGATGTCATTTTGCATTATACTTAAGGGTCCCTGACAAGACGCTAGACACACACTCTTCCTGATTTCCTGCGCTGCGTTCCGGTTTCCATCATCTTCCAGATTCCAGACTCCAACTACAAGGCCAAGCATTGCTTATCCTACTCCAGGATTCATTGCAAAACCCAAGCATTGCTGCTCCTGCTCCAGCAAGGCCTACCCTACAATACTAAAACCCACTAATCTCCCAGTAACCAGGAGAAACTGGGGTACTTTTGGCATCCTAATCCAGCTTGCTGCCACTGACTGTATGCTGCTGCCATCCTGTTAACCTGCTGACCTATAGTATCCAGTAACCAGAATTGCCAGTCCAGAAGAACTATCCATTGGAATCCAGTCCCTGACCAGCTGATCCTGTCCCACTGATTTTGTCCGGCTGTCCTTTGTTAGACCAGATCTGTGTGGTGACCAGACCGCTGACTGTCCACAATCCAAACTAGAAAGTGAACTGTGAGTATCAATAGGAACCATAGAAACCATAGTTTCTATGCCTTGTCCCTAGTTCCACACTCTAAATCATCCTATTATTTTCCTGATAACTTGTAATATTGTCACAAATCATTCTTGAAACCCTGCTTTGATTTGTTGAGCTAGCGCCAACTTCTTTCAATAATTTTGTCTTGTGAAATCTTAAGCCCTTAGTCCTCTTTCGAGTGATCGGACTGGTTCCGCCAGGGCGGGTGCGGAGGTGTTAGGGTTGAATTTGCGAATCAACCCTGGAGCTTACTGTGTCTCAATCTGATAGCCTAGCCTGAATGCTCTAGTGTAGAGTAAAACGGTTCTTGTCAAAATAGATTTCTTTTTCGTACCTTTATTTTATCAAAACGCACCTCACTAGATCTTGCATAACTCACTCAATTTACAAGCTAGAGACCTAATTTCACTTCCATATTGTACCTATGATCCATAGCTACACCCCAACACAAAATCCGCATATATATTTCACCCTTTTTTTTATTAGGAACTGCTTTGGTAAATTCAGGCGGGAATTGAAAAAGTTTGCTAAATTTCCAACGTGTCATTTTGCTTATAAACTGTTTTAAGCCTTCCATTCAATTTGAATTGTATGCTTTTGCTCAATCCATTGCTTGTGATTGCTAGTATCTTTCCAGTGTTGCTCCAGTAAAGAATTGTTTTTGTTTCAAGAGCTTTATACACATTCATCGTTTTATTCATCCATTTCGGAGTCATTTTTAGCATTGCCAGGGTTTAAACTCTCTTTTTCTCTCTTGTTTAGGGAGGGAAGGTCGGAGTTCAATTCTGTTGTCCATTTGTCATTCCTGATTACCTGCTGCTTCTGTTTATCCACTTAGAATTGATTATTTGTGGGTTGAGGGAACATTGCAGGTGAAAATTCTAACTCAAGTGCTATCTTACCTAAAATCAAAAAGTGCTCCTATTCCTTGGTGTTTTGTAGTTGTGCCAATAAAAGGTTAAACTAAGTGCATTGCTTACATTACTATTGTTCTTATCAGCCCATTGGTGATTGCTACCCCATATTAAAAATGGCATGATTTCTTTTGAATTTTAAAATAAATCAATAAATATTACATTTTATCAACCAGCTTGGTTCATGGTCCATTGTGATCCAGGGTATTTGAAAAGGGTGTGTGATATGAGTGGTGTACCATCTCAATATTGAATCTAACATTAAAACATAGCATTTCAATCGCACGCTGCATACTGGGCCGAGACTAAGGTGTGCGTCACCTGTTTGAAATCCTTAACACCTGCAAACATGCACTATGCTATCAGTTCAGGAAATGGCCTTGCCTACACATCTGGAAATCCCTGAGCAAAACTATACAACGAGGACTGTTCTAGCACTTATTCTTTGCTAATCCCAACTAGCTGCGAATGTATTTAGTAGAACTACCTATCGGGAAATCCATCTAGCAGAACTACCGACGAGGACGTTCCTCAAGCACCTATACAGTAACGATTTAAGTTGGGGCAGACCTACCTGTCACCACCCGTCAGTCTTTGCCAAAGCTATTTGACCCAACAAGACAGAGGGATGACATTAGCCTAAGAGTCCGAACCCAAAGAGAGATACCACCCCTTGACAGGCACTGGAAGCTCAACAGGAACAGGGCCACCCTGGAAAGCACACAGACACTCAAACCTACCATTATGCCTACTCTTTCCTTTGCACCAACAAACAGTAGAATGCAGCTACACCCCTCAATTAATTTGGCCTAGCTGCACACATACTTTTACACCTCCATGTTCGCTTCAACAGTCTTTAGAACGCAGCAATACCCCTCGAAATCGGCCTTGCACAGATAGGGCCTCATTACAACTCAGGCGGTCCGGAAATAACGGTGGCGGTAAACCCGCCGCCACCGTTGTTTCCGGACTGCCTGATCCCGACTCCTGCAGGCGGGAGGTGATGTTCCCGCCAGGTCTGACCTGGCGGGTTTAACACTGCCCGTCTGCAAGCGGACGAGGAAACACCGGCAGCATTACGAGAAGCTGCCGGTGTTTCCATGATCCCGGTTCCCATCGAGTCCCATAGGACTCAATGGGAATGGGGATTAACACCATTCCGCCTCGATTCCCGGAAAACCGGGGTTGTAATGCCCAGGTAATTCCGGGAATCATGGAGGCGGAATGGTTATACGAGTCCGGCGGTAACCAGGCAGTTTTACCGCCGCGGTTAGCGCCGGACTCGTAATGAGGCCCATAGTCTCATTCACAAACCCCAGTGCCACCAGCATGCAGATATCCAAGTCCACTGGTCATGCTGCACACATTCTACTGATCTCACACAACCACTGCAACACACCAAGCACTAGCATGCAGCTACACACCACTTATTCCACACGGGCTGCACACATACAGCGTGCACCCAAGCACGTTTTACTACACTACTCTCTCTACTGGCCCATACGTCAGTTCCCGAGGGTATTCAACCAACAGCGCTTTGTAATCATACCAATAGTAAAAGGTGCTATACAAATGCCCAATAACATAACATACCAGCTGATTTCTTTTTAGATAGCTATGGCAGGGCCAGATTGTTTGCGCATTTAAAAACTAGTCACAAAAGTTAAAATCTATTCAATCCTTAATAGTGAGCCAGTGTAAGGATCGCCTTAGCCTTGATATTGGGGAGGACTTTCTTACTCTAAAAATCAGCCTCACTGCAGCATTTTGAGCTTATTGCAGGTGCTGGACTTTGTAGGAGTGGGAATCCTGCCAACAACCCGTTACAGTAATCAAGATGAGAATTCACCAAGGCTCCCACAACCGCTGAATGATCCTCTGCTGGGATGAATGGAAGCTGCTGTCACAGATGGTGCATGGGGCCAAATACTGAATGAAACTTGGAGCTCACCTGGGCTGTGCACCCCAGATTTTCCTGCCAGACTCAGCCTACATTTTTTATTTTAGGGGCAAACAGTAGGTCTGAGCCCAGAAAACGTGGTGTACCTGGATGCCTGCTTTGATCAAGTAAGATTATAGCCAGTTAGAGGACATCCATCCCCTAACTTCCACCAAGAATCATTTGACTGTCCGTTTGATAAACACCTGGGTGTCATGCGCATAGGAGTGGAAGTTGACCACATGCTTCCTAAATGGTAAGAAAAAAAGAGAAGGATACATTTTAACATTCTGAAAATCCACTTAAACACAGAAGCACTGTATGTAGGTAGGTGAGACCGAGGGTCTCGCTCTACTGCTCTGGTTAAAGGCCCCTGCATTTTTCACTTTCTCTCAATGGTTTACTCACCTTTTCTCCTAACGAGCGGTCATCTGAAGTCTCATCAGAGACGTGAATACGTTTGTGCTCCTGGAGATGCACTAAACCCATCAAGGCCAGTATGCACCGTGTACCCTGTGTGACACGGTTACACTAGGGCGGGAAGCCTGTCTGGGGGCCAGGAATCACTGCAAGCACCATGAGGACAGTCATGGAAGTGGTATACAGGGGATTACCAAGGGATTCTGCGCCATCCCTCGCACTGGGTGTTTCATGCCACATAGCCAAAAGTAACATTTCCCCTTGGCCCTTGAGCATAGGAAATTATATGTATTTAAAAGGTAGAGAAGGTCTGGTCCGGGAGGTCTGGTTCATGAGCCTCTGCTATATGGGCTCTGTGAGCTGCAAAGTGCACCAGAGACAACACAAATACCTGTAAATGACAGATGCACAAACATAGTTCATGAAGGCGCTCAATGTCTAAATAGTAGAACAGCGGACCACAGACAATGATTCCCAGCATCAGAGACGAGTGGACATGGAGATGAGACTGCTCGACTACAAGATGGTGACCACCCTTTTGAGCTCTCGGTGAGCGGCGCTGCAGTCCGGTCGAGGATCTGAGGAATGAGGAATTCATATGAGAATACACATGATAATTCATATTCCAGCCAAGTCCGCCAATCCAAGCACCCTCTCTTCTGATTGCCACACAGCATTTTCAAATGTACCACTCCAAAGCCCAACAGCAGTCGACAGAGGGACATAAAAGGATGTCTGATCAGGATGGTGATGTGGGAGCTAGGAGTTGGAGACGAGTGAGGAGCGGCAGCAACATCAAGAGAGAGAAAAGAGGAGGAACATCAAAACAGATGGAGGAAACAAGGAGAAACCTAAATTGGGAGAGGAGGAGAATATTAAGAGAGATAAGAGGATGAATAGAACGGAGTACGGAGAGGGAAAGGGCAAGGGAAAGAAGAGAGGGCGAGGGAACACAACATAAAGAAGAGGGAGAATGCAAAAGGGAGGAGAGAAGGAAGTGAACAAAAATGAAGGAGGATAGTCGAGAGGACTGGAAGAATTAGGCCAGAAGGGTGCTCTGCAGATTGCAGATCTGGTGGCAACCAAAGGGTCAGATATAGGTGGTACAAAGAGACTAGTGGAGGCAAGCACTAGCACAGTCCTGAGAATAAAAGGAGCTGCCTAAAATCCTATCAGGAATGGAATGTGAAATTACCCTGGAACCCAACTGTTCCTGAAGAATAAGACACATGACCACTGTCAGAGGACCCAAGTATGCATGCTGGTGGTGCTTGGTAGCACAGCCTAGCTGGGTCAATTCAACATCCTGGAAAAACTTTTGACATCCAAGAAAGCTGTCTAGAGCCATACCATAAGAGCTTAGGAACACTATGAACTAAGTAGAGACCCCATCACTTATTTTGTGTATCCACATGCCACCACTGCAGGGATAATGCCTCTTCTAGTTTCTCTGACAGCGAAACCCTGCCTTTGGCCATACTCCTCACCCATAAACACTGCAAAAATAATGAGAGCCAAAGGAACCTAGAACTGGTTTCAAGTTATCATCTGATCCCTTGGAACTAACATCTCTTTTTCATATGTGGGTCTCCCATGAGCTAAAATGGTTAGAATCTACAGAATGTTAGATAAACTAAATATGGAAAAACATGACAAGACAAAGGTCCTCATTAGAAGATTGACAGTATTCCGGCAGTAAATCCGCTGAAATATTGCCAAGCGGAATTATCGCTACTTGATCCGGTGGATTTACCGCCGGATTACAAGTAGTGATAGGCATGAAAGTCCCCATTTTTTGAAGTCCATAGGATTCATTGGTGATTTTGTTGGAATGATCACCAGCAGTAATTGTGCCAGTGGTAATTCCGATGATTTTGCCAGTTTTTTTGGCAGAAAGGCTGCAGATTTTCCTATTTTCCTCCAGCTTTTTGCTGGAGGAAAGTCCTCCACCTTACCTCTAAACCTGTAGAGCATGGTGCAGTAAAACAGTGGTAACAGAATTCCTGCCATGTTAACGCACTGTTGTATTAGTAATCAGGTCCACAGTGATCTATAGACTTGATTTCAACTCCTACGTCTAAGCCATTTGCAATGCCAAACAAAATTAGAACAGAAACTGTCAAAGGGAAACGGTTTCCCTTTGGTAGTTTAAGCCAGCCCAGAAGTGCTCCTTCAGCTGTAGCAAGCAGCTAAAAGAGCACTCTGTGTTTTACACCAGACTGGTGTGACCTTTCCATAATGGGCAGAGCTACTAGCGGATCAGCATCCCATTGCACATTAATTACCAGCCGCCCCTGACTGCAGATGAACCTAACAGCAACAATGTTGACACTCTGGGCCTCATTATGAGTTGGGTGGAATTACCACTGCATTACAATGTGACAGGAGCTGTGAGAAACCAGAAGGTGTCTCACCTGCTAGTCTCTGGGGGGTCTCTCTCTCAGGTGACCAGGGCATGGCCATCACCTTTGGATGCAGACCCTGGGGGTGGACCAGTGCGGGAGGATCACCTGGGTGAGTGGTCTTTGGTGAGTGGGACTCAGGATGGCAAGACGCGGTATCCCCTTCCCTTTACCCCATCCCACCTGATAGAATATTTAGGAACTCTACCCCCGGCCCCTTTCCCTACACAAACACTTTCAAACGGACAGCCCGCTCTGGGAGAAACCAGACTCACAACCAAGGATTGTATCCAACATGTTCCAATACTATGGTCAGGCAATTACTGGTAATCAAATAGAAAGACCTAGGCAGTATAGCCCTCGGAGTGGGTTGCACACCCGGTCATCCACTATGTGGTTGGATTGTTAATTTCAAACATTCATATTTAAATATATTCAATGGTTATTCTGATGGTAAGTAATGAAAAGTAATTGAGTATCTTATGTAGCTTTATTGCTCAAACTACAGTACAGATGCTAATCTTGCCAATGCATTTCGGACTTCAATTGTCCTTCATCAGGGTCTATGATTATCATCTGATACATATCAGTCAATTATGCGAGATTGATCATAATCCCAGAACCATCATCAATGAATATGTCCAATCATATTAAGTTCCAGGCAATGTCATGCCATAGCATCATCATCATCATCATAATCAGCAGTATTGAATAAAACGAAACAGAACAGAAGACCACGTCACGTACACAACATTAACATTTAGGAGAATGAGAAAACATGAAAAAAACTTCATCAGACAGTGCATCATTGTTCTGGTCTCTTACTAACGTTCAAGGTTTACGCCTTGAAAAACTTGTTTATAGGCGCGTTATAAATGCCATATCATATCATTACTAGTAATGCTCAAGCCAACAATCCTGAGGTCAAACCAAGCGTCATTGTGTTTGTGATCATGCTTTTTACCGCTGGCTACGTGTGTACTCAAGATAACACCCTTAACTGTGGGGATCACCCTTTCCCGTTTTTCTGAAAAACTGCGTGTCTCTTATCACGTCCACTCTGAGTGTGAATGCGTTCATAGAAATATTCTAATTTAGTGGGCTATAACAGTGTGTGCAGGATCAGTGGTTCTTATCCCATTTAAAGTGGCCCCTGAGTACGGTAAGCTCATACTTCTTATCCCATCACTTATGGAATCTAAATAAGGTCCATGATTCTGTAGCATCAATATTCGAGATGTAATCAACCTTACGCTTAGTGGTAGCCACGTGTTCCCATGCTCATCCCATGAGAATAATAGTGAACTAACCTGCGCTGACTCATGGGAGCCATATGAGGTACTGTTAAGATTCTCTGCAGGAATAACAAAACCATGTAACACTCGAATGCTAAGGTTCTATGCTCTATTCAAATCTATGTAGATGAACATAGCTTACTGCTGTGATATCCAACGCGGGCCTGATCTCATGTACTCGCCTGAGCAGCTGGAAAGATGCAGCGCTTGTGTCACTGCTGTGCATGTAACCTCGCTGGTCACCATGAAGACCAGCGATCGTGTTACTAAGATGGAGTCCTAGTTGGTATGATCTGGTGTAATGGGTTTGGCCATCTAATGAGGTTGGTAAGTTAATTGTATCTCGGGTAGCACTTACTGCTAAAAAATAGTAACTGCATAATACTGTAAACATAACTCGTTACTAGAAAACTGTAAACACATCTCTTTACTAGAAGACATCCTTAGTAATCTCGTCTGTGCGTGCTGGATATTAATCACCACAAAAATGTGTACTTACAAACGTACCAGAGTTTCAATCGCTCAAACTGTTCTCACATCAAGGCACTCTTATAAGACAGATACAAAAAAATTCACCTTGAGTCAATAACAATGCGGTAAAGTACGAAAGTGAAGTTTACTGTTATAGTTTCAGTAGTTTAACGTTTATGTGAAACGGTCATATCTCTCCGATGTCCGTTTGTGATCAAATGTGGGATCTAGGTGTTGTTTTGGAGAATCTATTTGGATTGCGACAACATTGTATTAAAGGAGAGTATCTACTAGTCTGGGGATGGATTGGATCTACTATACCCTACTGGGTAGAAGGATGTCTAGATCGTTAGATAATAAGTTAATTATGTAGAGTTGGGTGTACTGGCCACATTGCGGAGGGAGCGGTGCATTGAGCTCGCAGGCAGTGATCCCTCTGTGGGTATGATGGAGGTAGAATGTTCTGAAACCTGGCCCCTGGATGTGTTGCAGGATGAGGAGTATGCAAGTGTGCATAGATTTGGCAAAAGCCGACATGCCCTCTGTGTGCTCCCTCATCCTCTGGGCCACAGTTTTGATTGCAGCAGTTGCCATGGACAACTGCTGGCACTGGCAGTCCAGTGACCTTGCTAGTCTCTGTAAGGAGCCATGCACACTGTTCCGTATTTACTGCAGATGCTGCACCGCATCTCCACCAAGTTTTCGATGGTGACCTGGCAGTGCTCCATGGCATCCAGCCTCCCCCAGATGCCATCCAGTGAAATATGTTGCACAGCCTGTGGATCATGGAGTGGGACAGGGCTGAAGCAGGGGGACCTGAAGCCTGTGTGTTCTCCATCAGGTGTATCACTGCCATCATACTGCCTGTATCCGGCTCACCCTGGTGATTGGAAAGGCTTTTTGCCTCAGGTGATGAGGGTGTCTAAGGGTGCCGATGGGTGGGTGGGTGCAGGTGTTGTGCCATGTGCGACACTGACCTCAGGGATCAACACTGAGGCCAGCTTTGGTGTGGCATTCGCAGCTGCAGAGGGTACTGCACATGCAACTGCATGTGGCGTTCTGGTGGAGAGATCACTGGGCACACTTATGAGGACTGTAGCTGTATCGCCACTTGGCACGGCTGACATGCTGATGTTGAGCACCGGCACTGGTGTCCCACTCCTGCTCTTCCGATGGCTGGCCTATGCAGGGGTGGAGGTTGGTGCACTGAAGGTCTTCTTAGAATTGGAGGGCCATGCCTCATCAGCCTATGTCGACTGTGAACCTGTTGGGTAGATACTGACATGCTGTCAGTCAACAAGCATACTAGTTTGTGGAATAGATGAGACACTCATGCAACAGGATGAATGGTCATCCTACACACATTTTGTTTGATGCACAGGGTTGTTTGCAGGCCAGTGAGTACAGGTCATGCATGGGCTCTTTGCCGGTAGGCATGTCAATATGACTTGTTGATGTGGTGGGGGACGGGGGTCACTGTGCAACTTGGACTTTCACACCAAATATGGGTGCTTCTGATGGCTCCACATGCACATTTCCCCTACGGTGAATGTGTATTTCAACAGTATCCAACCTCCCCTTGCACATGCATGTAGTCACAGTGCCTATGTACAGATTGTCATGTAGTTACCCATTCCCCTGACCACTGGTCCCATCTATGCTGGGGGCACATGCTTTTGCACAGTGCATTCTCTTGAGAGAGGGAACTTAAAAACTCACCAGCATCTACGTGGCTGCTTGCTCTCACTTTGGCACTGCCAATACCCTCTATGCCTTCCATGTGGAGGATGCTGCTGACCTTTCCCTCCCATGGGGTCAGGACAAGAGGTTTGATGGTGCTGTCGCCTGTTGCAGAACTCTCATGCCTGTGGTTGGCAATGAGGCTGCAGACCCTGACCTTGAGGTCGTTTCTTCTTGTGCAGCAATCTCAATGTCCTGTGGGACAATGTCCACTGCCACAACCTTGTCCTGGATGCTGGCTCAGATGTCTGCCTTCGTTGTCCAGAGGTCCTGCGTTGTCTGGAGCCCTACAGCTTATCTGCATGAGCAACCACCTCATCTGTTAGGACCTGCAGTTCCCCCTTGCTGAATTTCTGCTTTTGCAGCCTCATCTCCGACATATTGCCTTTCCCCTTTTCCTACGACATGTTTCACACGACTGTTGACTTTGGATGGCACCAAGAAATGGGAGATTCAGGATGGATTGGATTTTTAAAGATGGCCACAGCCGGACTTCCTGTTCCTTCGATGACACTATTTCTGCTGGTGGAAATTGCACACAGTTGGGTGGCTGCAGCAGTAATTCGGCCAATTACAGTCAGAATTATCATCTGAAGTCAGTAATTCTGCCATATGGATTTACTGTTACCGCCAATGGTGTGTGGGCGCTCTGTAAGGAAGGCATGGTATCAAACAGTTTAGACAGACCCAAGGGAACACAGTTTAAGGGTGTTTATTGAATTTCAATGGGTTGGTTAAACGCCTATCTAATCCTAAACCTAAGGATGGGAGCAAGCTACGACCATCAAATGATTACGCAGTCCTAGTCGAGTCTTTGTCAAAATAAAAGGGCCTATAATAATAAACCTATTGCCAATACTTACTTCTAAATACAAAATGGTGTGGGACAACAATGTATGCACAAAAGAAAAGTGTTCAAGAAATATTATGTCAGGATAGTTGAGCAGTTGGCTTCCCTTCCCCACGTTTTCAGTACGGGGCAAGGCAGCATGTTCAAGCTTTGCACACACTCTGGCTTCTCTGCCACGAGGATACTGGTCAAAGCATAGGTATCAGGACCTTCTGCCGAAGCCTATTTATCAATAACAATCAATAATCTTACTACAGAGGGCCTATCATAACAAGCAAGCACCAAAGTTCCTTTCCTATCAGGATTTTTAAAGGGAACTCATGTGAAAGGTAATGTGTCTAGAACAATGTTTCAATTACTTCTTACTGCACCAGATGTCTGTCTCTGGCTTCCTCAAGCTCAATGTGTGGCAGCACTGCATCTACATACAGTGCATCATTGTCTGCTAGGGGAGACATGTCCAGATCAGGGGGAAGGGGGCATTTCAGCTGAGGCAGATGTTGTGCAGTATGGCATGAGCAACAAATATCTGCCCAACCTTCTCTGGCCTGTATATCAGGGCCCCTCCGGTATGGACGAGTCCAGGCACTAGAACTGTACCTACAGCAGGATAAATGTCCGCTCAATGCAGAGCCTGGTCCTGATGTGTGCCTCGTTGTAGGTCACCAACTGTGGCGTACGTGGATTGTGCACAAGTGTCATCAGCCATTGGAGCTGGGGGTAACCAGAGTCACCTGCAAGAGCATAGGACACAGTTGTCAGTCAGGGTGCATTGAGGATGTGTATAATGTTGCATGTCTTATTGATGGACACTATCTTGATGCCGTTATGTTGCATTTGTACTACTTGATTTTCATTCCCAGTAATTCAATGATGTGTGGTATACTATGAGGGTACATGAGCATTTATTTTTATTTATTGTGCATTTGTAAGGCGATTATTAGTCAAGGAAATTGTGTTTCAAAGTGCCAACAGGGCAACAGGGAGGGGGCATGGGAATGAAAATCAAATATAACAATGAAATTTAGAGGCGGACGTACTAGCCCTTGTGAGCATTCAGAATGCGCAAGTGCAGAGGGAGAGAGAAGGGATGAGGGAGTGAGTGGGGGGGGGAGTGCTAGGTGTATCAAGAAGGAAGTGCTAGCGAGTGAGCAGCTGTATGTGCCTAGGTGTAGTGGTCAGCTGCCAATAAATAAATGCAGGCCTGTGGTGGCATAGGCCAGTGGGTGCTAAGGCAAGTGCTGGGAGCGGTAGGAGGCTGACAGGGATTGGGTGTAGGAGGCCAGGACCCAGGAGGACACATAAGGGACCTGGTCAACAATTTCAGCAACTGTGGGCTTTAGCAGAGGAGGGAGGAAGGAAAGCAGGAGGTGAAAAGGAAAATCTTGAGGAGCTTCCGGGATTTCAGGTGACCCGGCACAAGATGCAGAGGGAGGGGAAAGGCTGTTCCATAGGAGGGAGCCTGCTGAGGAAGAAAATTGGCCGCCAGTTCGCTGTTTAGTGAAGCACTTGGCACTAAAGAGAGAGTTGGTGCCAGACGAATGTAAAGATCTGGGTGGAGAGTATTTAGTGAGAGCAAGTTGTAGATAGCATGGTCCCCGTCCCCCGATAACCTTATGGATGATGCAGAGGGATTTGAATTTGATCCTTGCAGAAACCGCAAGCCAGTGGAGAGTTTTTAGGGCTGGAGAGATGGGGTCGCTGGGCTTGAGGCCAAGGATAAGTATTACAACCCTATTCTGGATTAGCTGGAGGGGTCATAGAGAAGAGGGTATATTAAGGAAAAGATTATTGCAGTAGTCTAGCCTAGAGAGAACCAGAGCTCTAGAGACATTGAGCTTCTGGGGTAAAATGAGGAATGGAAGAATTCCTTTGAGGAGGTGGAGTTGAAAGCGGGACTTCTTGGCAAGGTCCTGAATGTGAGGGAGGAAGGAAAGAGGAGTCGAAGATGACTCGATAAAGGAGAAGGGGGAGAGCCCATAGAAGATGGCAAGAGGGGAAGAAAGAGGGAGCAGGTGTCCCAATAGAACAGATCTCAGTCTTGCTGGCATTGAGGCAGAGATCATTGGAAGTACACCAGGACTGGATGGCAGATAAGCAGTTAGGAATGAAGGAGGAAGTAAGGAGAGGATCAGAGGGAGGTTTGAAGAAGAGTTGTGTGTCATCTGCGTAGCACTGGAAGTTAGGGGAGAAGGTGGAAATGAGGTGTGCAAGCAGAGAAAGATAGGTGTTAAAAAAAACAGGGAGAAAGGTTGGGCCCTGGGGGACACCGCAGGTGGAGATAGAGGTGTTGGAGGAGAAAGAGCCCAGAATAACCTGGGACAGACGGCCATTGAGGAAGGAGGTCAGCTAGTCCAGTGCCCACTGCGAGATACCCAGTGTATCATGGAGTCGTTTTAAGAGGATGGAGTGGTTGACCGTAACAAATGCAGAGGAGAGATGAATGAGAACAGCTGGAGAGTTGGAATCAAGAGATGCAAGCCGTTCCTCACAGGTGTTCAGCAGAGCAGTTTCCGTGCCTCGGGATGCTCTTAATCCAGATTGATGGTCATGGAGGCAACCAACAAGTTCAGTGCGCTGGGTCAGTTGGGGGAAGACCAGCTTCTCCAGGAGTTTCCCAAGGAAGGGGATGATAGATATGGGGTGGTAGTTGGCTAGACAAGATGGGTCTGCAGAAGATGTTGTCAGGAGGGAGCACATAAGGGAGTGCTTGAGGGAAGAGGGGAACGATCTAGTAGCAGATCTATTGACACTTAGAGATGCACTGTGCACACAAAACACAAACAAGGTGTGCCAGACATGGCCTGTGATAGGATTTCAAATGGGCATGTTGTCTGTGTTGGCCCGGTGCTGTGCTCTGCTGTCAAGTAATGTACTGTTGGGTTATTTATTGTTCTTGTGCATCTTTGCGATCTGTGCATTCCTGCCACAATGGATTCACAAACATGGTTTGCAGTGCACATGCCATCAGTGTCTCGCAGTGTTGCATTGAATTTGTGCAGTGTTGTACTGTTGCATTGCCTGTGTAGGTATGTGTGCCCTAGGAATCGTAGTTACTGTAGTCTTCTGTTTGTGCATGTGTTACTTGTTGGGGCAATCAATATGCCTTGCTGTCAGACTACTGCATAGACCTGCTGGGCCTATTCCTGTGGGTTGGTGGGTGTCATGTGTGGCATGAGAGGAAAGGTCATACACATACAGAGCCTTGGCGGAGTATGTATTCATCAGTAGTAGTGATGTTCCACCCAATGGCACTTGTTCTCAACCATCATCCATGTCCGTTGCCCTTTGTGGTTTTCCATGTATGCAGGCAGGGGACTGTTTCGCAGGACCACGGTGTTGTGGGTGGATCCAATAAACCGGGCACAAAATTGTGTTGTTGTGAGGTCAGAGCTGCACGTAACCTGCACATTCATGAAGTGGAAATGCTTCCTGTTGTGTCATGCTTCTTCAGATTCCTGCGGGCGGGGAGCAACTGAAGCTTCATGTGTGCTGTCAAGCATGGCAATTACGTTTGGCATGTGGGCTACTGCATAGAAACATGCTTTGTGGCAATTATCTGTACCAAGGTGGTGGGCAGGGAGATGTGACAGGATGCATGGTATAGGAATGCCTCCAGCACCTGTCTGAGCACAAGTGAAAAGGTGGGCTGGGACATGCCATGCAGCATGTCCACAGTGTACTGGAATGTGCCACTGGCAAGAAAGTGTAGCATAGACACAAGCTTTAGCAGCGGAGGTAGGACTGTTGTGATACTGATCCTGCTCTGGATGTTGTCATGAATCATGGCCTGTCCTCTGCAATGGTCTCCCTATTCAGCCGTTAAAGAGTGATGAACTGGGCATCAGTAAATGGCCAGGGTGAGGGCCTGAACCAGGGAATGGGTGCTCGCCTTGAATGGTGTCTCCTACTCGTCCTCTATGTGATATGTGCACTGTGCTGCTATTCCTGCCTGCTCAATGTGGTGCAGGTGGTGCTGCATGTCCCAGTTACCAACAGCTAGCGGCAGCATAGTGTTGGAAAGTGTGTTTGGGGCAGGTGCAGGCCTTATGTACTCTTTCTGAGTGGATTGGGTGCACCTGTGAGTTGATTTCCATCATTTATCTCCACTTTGAGGTGGAGGCAAATGCACTGTGTTTTTGGCGAAATTACAGCTCATCTGCAGCAGTATTTCAACTTGTAATACGGCAGAAATACCATTTTGCTTTTTGGCAGTAATTCAGCCAGCGGAATTAGTGCCCATTTCCATGTACCCCTGATTCAGTGGTGCAGTAAAAGTGGCAGTAATTCTGTTACCGCATACCACCCAGCTCATAATGAGGCCCTTTGGAATGTATTAATGGAGCAAGTGGGAAGGCAGGCGTAAAGCGCATTGTTAAAGCAGGAGTTCACAAAGGCCACTATGAAAATAGTATGATGATGCAAAAATAGTAAAAGCATCACTTTTCTTTCTAGCCTAAATTTACAAAAACTAATACCGACTACTGCATTGAGGTTAATGGGCATAGTGCTAATAAATGCAACTTCACGATTTGTTACCTTGGTGCTGAACAGAAGAGTGCAACCAAACAACAGGGGTATCAAGATGTCCTGCAGATGTTTCTTTTCCATGGTATCAAACAGGATCATCTCAGATTCAGAGTCATTTAGCTGCAGATAATATTCCTTGATCCAAGACATAATAGTGGTGAGAAATTCTAATAAAGCTTAAAGGTCCCCTTCCCTCTGCATATCATCTGCATAAGGTTGCAATGTAAAGTGGAATAAGGTGTATGCTAAGAGCAATGCGAGTGAGGGGGCCCTTCGGGTACCTCACGGGAAACTACTGACATAGAGAAGCAGAATGGGTCCATTTGTACTTTGAGACCTGTCTGAGAAAATGCCTTAAACCAGTTGCAGGTGTTGGATAAGAAGTGAAGGAGGACAGCTTGGCTCACCTTCTCAAAAGCAGTCAAAATATCAAACATGACCAAGGGAACTGAGCTGCCCATATCCACCACCACCACCGGGGTGTCATGCCAGAAAACAAAAAGGGCAATTTCTGTTGTATGACCTGGGCGAAGGCCAGACTAGATTGGGAAAAATACTGATGTTCATCTATATGAGATTGTAATTGGCATATCACAGCTTTTTCCATTAATTTAAAAATTCAGAAATCAGGGGAGAAAACCAGCTGAAAAGCCAGCATTGTTCAGATGTTGATGCGTCAGCCGACCTGGGACATGAGCAGCCTCAGAATCAGTAGAATCAGTAGGTTTTAACTGAGGGTTGAGGCCTTCAGGCCCACCATAGTAGTGGGCACTATTGCAGACAAAGGGGACCCATCTGGAAAAGAAGAAACAGGAGAGCAAATACCAGGCGACAGGAGTGCACTGTCTAGTCTTTTATCAGTCACAGCCAGCCAGGGTTTAATTGTATTGTTTTATAATGGATAAAAGTTAAGCACTTAATTAAGATATCTACTCAGGGGTATGTGGGCGGGGGTATGTGCAGAGATACTGCTGAGAGTATTGATCATGCTAAAGACGGTGTGGCTTTTATTAACAGAAGCATTGATCTTATCAGTCAACAATATTTTCTTGCATCCACAATGGCTTTTTATTATAGCTGTTTAAGCAGTGGTTGTAGATGAATTCGTGTGATGTTTTTGTCAGTGTGTGAGTACTTCGACCCCCGTTGAATGACAAGGAGTCCCCTAGTGTTGAAATGACTAACGCCATCTTGGAAGGTTGTGTCAGGCATGCATCAGATGTATTGGATGTATTGGAGAGAGGGCCGACTTGGAGGCAATAAAAGAACAAAATAAACAAATGTTGCTCTTAAGTACAGTACATTTAAAATGCATGTGCCTATCATTTATTTCACTTTTCTCTGAGGAGGGAGCCATGGCTCAAAACTGGATTTGCCATCAGTACACTAAAAGACCATTCCATCTGCAATATATAGATGGACGGTATTATTCATTTGTAAAATGCAATACATGCCGTCAGTGGCTTCTTGGCACTATAGAGGGAGCATATTAAACCACGGAGGAGTAGGACTTTTTGAAGCACACCTTGAACTGATTCACTGTTAAGCGGGACCAATGTTTGCCGTTGAGGAAAATGAGGCATGCTATATAGTAAAGGGATTTGCTGAGTATCAAATTCTTAAAATTACAAATGCACCTTTGCCAATGTCGTGTGCAAGAAATAGAACGCACTGCTTACAACAAAATAACTGAGCTGGCCTGATATTTCAAGAATAGCGCGTTTTACATTTTTTTAAATTGTAATTTAGTTTATTACAAACATGTTTACACATTTAAAACGTCCTCCCTCCCCCTTTAGCAGCCCACCTTAGGGCTGGCGCAGTTCATTAAACAAAGACAGCTATTACGGTCAGAGCTTTCCATAGCGCCAATATGCAGGTCCTGTAGATTGCCGGCCCATGTTTTTTGTTTCTACTGTCAATGTTGCCACTTATTACTACTTCTCTGATTATTTTGTCTACAAAGTTGATTCCTGCTCATACTAGTGCCCGTTTCCTCCCACCCAGAAATAAAAGCAACCAGTCCTCTGCAGCCAAAGAACTGGCCTCCTCAACGTATTTAACTAAGAAGATTGTTCTCTCTTCTGTCACTGCAGGACATAATGTTAGCAAGTGTATGACTGTTTCTAGGTTTCCTCGATTGTCACGGAACCTGCGTACTCGGTTTAGTTCCTCGTTCCGTGCCCCCCTAGACCTCCCACCCCCACTCGAGTATAGGTATTCGTTGGTCGAGTAGATGTTTAGCCTTATCCATAGAAGTTGGTCTCAGTGACTTCTACTTGGGAATTTTTGTAAATACTGGGGGATTGTGTTTCTTGTTCGATGATCTTGTGCCGTGTTTTTCAAGGATTTGGATTGCATTTTTGCATCACTTGGGTGTTGATCCAATCATCTCTTTTCTGTTTCTCTTTTACGCCCTCCAGATTTGCAATCGAGGCATCCAGTGACAAGAACAACATATATGAGAGGTTATCTAAATAGACCCTGCATCCACATGTCAGTACAGGTGATGAACGTTTACTGAGCCCGTCTGTGAAGTTCAGCTGAGCTAAGTCAGGAGGGACCCCAGCAGGCAGACCCAGAATTGGGGCCTGAACCTTTTGTTGATGTTTTTGTTGAGGTAGAGTTAAGTGCAAGATGAAAGGTCAACTACTGCCTTACAATATCACTTTTATCAGGGAGTGCCTCAAGCATGTATTCACTGAATCAATGTTTTAGAAACCAGACCAGTATTATATCTAGGACCTGGCATCAGGATCACTTGAGCCCATTTCCAAAGGAGAGCCGAGTGGACAGTCTCTCGCAGTCCAGTATCTTCTGTACTATTCAGGTCCACATGAAGTTTGAGGTCCGTAATGGGGGTTCCCAGTGTATTGGTGTCTGGTGGCAATGAAAGTTTTTAGTGTTTTTGACCGTTTTTTAGCCCGTGTGCACCATTGCAAAAGAGGTCATGCCATATGAAAATCAGTGAGCTGCTGCCATCAATGGGAGCAGCCCTGCCGGGACTGCTTGGCCAGGCTCCAGCTGCATGGAAATACAAGCAATCCCAGACATGATTCAGCCTTGTTGGGCCTCATCAGTGATGTGCAGCTTGGTTCCTTGGTGCAGAGAGCAAGGGACCCAAGTCTGGGCATACCTCTCTCACACAGGGAGACAAACTATAAGCAAAAAAGTGCTGGGTGGAAGGTTTTGAATACATCTGAAACACTGGCACTGCTCTGGTCAACCTTCCACTCCACCATTTTTTAGCACGTCGCACCATTGTAAAAGGGGTCCAGCCACATTAAAATCAGTCAGGTACTGCCACCAGTGGGGGGGTCCAAGCCTGATTTGCATATGGTCTTTCCCTTTTGTAATTGCTTGGCAGGCTGAAGAACGATGGCCTGGAGGGTTGCCCAGAGCAATGCCAGAGGTTAGGATTAATGCTAAACCTTCCAGCCATCACCAATTTTGCATATTTAAATGTACTATGGCAACATGAAATACATCGTAAATAATTACGTACTTTGCAGTGGAAAGGTGCCATTAGTTTCTCTTGTGGCCTATTGGTGATATAAATTTAAAAAACAAAAAATCACATCAAACAGTGGTCACTCGTCTTGAATCAGGGAAAAGGGTGCATAGTTTTCAAATGTTGATGACATATTCTATACATGCACTTACAAATACTGTATAATTTGGTGCTTGTTTCCACTAGTATTATGTGTGCACCTCTCCAACAATATGAGTTTTAGACACATCCTTCAATGAAGGCAATACAGGATTTCTGTCCTTTTCCTTGCTCATATCAGCACTTCACTGCCAGGTCCTTTTTACACTTAGACCTAGACCCAGACGAAAGCCCCAAGTGACATTCCCACTCGTGCGTACCGAACGAACATATCCAGACCGGCAGACGCATCTAGATAGACGTTGGCCTGCGTTGCATCTGGATAGGATCGATTGAAGGATAACATGCCCGCGCCTAGGAAAAACGTGAATGCTAACATGTGCCACACCTAGAGTTGTGAACACCAGCCTGCGTGGGGCTCAGATGGAGTTGTGAATGTTAGCATGCCCACACCTGGACGGGTCTCTAGACACTAGCCTGCGCCGCATCTGGATGGGGTGTGAGGGTTGGCATGACCACACCTGGATGGAGTCCTAAACATTGGCCTGCGCCGCGTCTAGATGGAAATGTGAGGGCCAACAGGTGCCACACTCAGACAGAACTATGAATGTTAGCATGGTAAAGGTCAGGTAACCCACTAACCAATATAAGCTCAAACTCTGCATACTTATCTCACTCAAAAAACTCACACAACCATCTCTCGCACAACAAGCCGCACGCACTTCACAACACTGCAACAACACATAAGCCGGAACAACAGCTCCGATCCGATACCCACACCAAAGCTCAGCACCCGGTGTATACTGAGTTGAAGCTGCCAACAGAACACCACTCCTCTCACTATCCTACTCCCTTCTTCACCTTACTAACCCATCCCACCTTTATCGTTTACAGATTCGCCTGAGCACCTGGGGACCAATTCCGTTGGTGACGGTGCGCAGTACAAATACCTTTAACATTTAACACTTAGGTCGCCATTTTGATGGTGTGTGGTACAAACACATACTTTCTCTAATTGTGTGCACTACACCCTTATTCCTATTCCTGTGTAGTGTAGGGTTTATTTGGATAAATTGAGGGCAGACATGCAATGAATTGGTAATAACAGGCGAAAACAGACGTTTGGCTTGTATGCCACTTTCAAGATCCATATGCCACCCTTGGAAACGCAGTAACGCCTCAAAAAGCTTGTTTTCAGCTTTACAAATTGCGGTGCTTCTATTACTTCGCCTGTTGGGAATGTCCTGTTTTTGCTGTGAGCATGTTCTTGTGTTTAGTTGGACAGTTTTGTACTACAACACCGCTGTCAGCTGCTAATAAGAGAAAAACACAATTCTCAAAAGATAATCAAGGTGTGCTGGTAATTGGAGTGTGTGCATATTTTCCAAAACTGTTTGAATTATAAAGGCGGATAAACAAATGTAAAGGTGAATAATGCAATCTTGGAAAAAAACATTTTTAAAAAGTAAATGCTTTGGACACCATCCTTCATCAAGTTGACAAACGAAAAACCGAGATGGCACGATCTGCGTAGGAAAGTGACAGAGAAAGCCATCCGTGCCAGAGTAGACAGGTGGTTAGTGGCGTATTTAGGCTTTCTGCTGCCCTAGGGCCAACTAAGTGCATGCACCCTTCTCCCCAAATTTACTCCACCACTGCCAGACTCTGCACCTTTACCAGATACCAACAATTCAACATACTCTCTCAGTGTTGGCCCAACTACGCCACTTTATTGCCATTTTGTCCCCCATTTTGGCTCCATAATAACAAAGACGTTTTTAAGGCTGTGAGGATTGGAAAGTTATGGCTTCCTCTCTATTAATTCAAGCCTTTCATCTTCCATGTTATGTTAGTTGAAAGAGTGTGTCTGATCTCTGCTGCCCAAGATTTAGACAAGGCAGTGTGTTCTACAGTTGAGTGCACTAGAAGTACTTGTTGAGGCTAATTGTCCATTTTTGGTTAGGTCGGGAAACAATATTTTAGAGGAAGCAATCAGAACATAAGCTGTGTGCCAACTGAACAAAAGTGAGGGAAGTTTGAAATGAAGAATTTTGGTCTCAATGATAATATCTGGTTCCCTGCGAGTTGACTGCTGTCACCCCACAAGAAACACCTATCCTGGTTTGTAATATGAATGTCTCAGGCAACATAAGTACATTTGTATGTGCGGTCTTGTAAAATGTTAAAGTTTACACATGAAATCTATGCAAGTGGTACAGTTAAATTTCATAAAAATGTTGAATAAAAAGAACCCAACCTGCTTCTCAATATTACAACTCTGGTGTTAGCAGTGGCAACTGAAAATAAGGCATGTTACAATCTGCTGCAGCCCATGTACCTCCAATCTCTTGGGTTAGAACACCATTAAAAGATGGCAAAATCACAAGTGAAATGTTGAATCTCTGCCTTGGCATAGACATCTCAGCAGAGTAAACAAGGGCGGTGAAGGAACACTTGGCTGTGCATTCTGACAGTGGAGTAATGGATAAGGGCAAACCTGAACATTCATGGGTGGCAAGTAACAGCATTCCTCGTAGCTGCGCATCGCAGGCAGATCTCATAACAAATGAAGTGGTACATACTGTGTACATCATTAACGTTTGTGTCATTGTCCAAAATACCAAACACTGAGTAAACTGTTGGGCGTTCCAGCACAGCATTACATTCGCGGGTGTGGTTCAGGCTATGGGTCTCGCCATCTTGCATTTGTGGTCATTTAAAAAGTGTTTTAACTCCTTGGACTGTACAATACAAAGGAGATCTAAACATATATCCTCAGATTCCATGGCTACAACCTTACAGACATCTTTAGAGAGCCTGGGTTTGAAGCAGAACATCTTAAAACCCACGCACAGCAGTGGCAGTATCTTGTATTGGGCAATTACTCATGGGATAGCCATGAAGAATGTGGAAGTTAGTCTCTGCCCGTGGTCAGACCACTCGTTCATACAATTTGAAATCTCTCAGTCATTTCAAAAGGAAAAAGTGAGAGACTCGCCAACTCATGTTCTGTGCCGTAATCTGTGCAAACTCGCCGGTTTCTATGCTACCTATTTTTAAACCAATTCTCAATGATCTTGCCAGATTTGACTCATCTACTAAGCTGGCTTCAGCTTACGATGAAGCAATGATGCAGGCGGTCAATTCTCTTGTACCGCCTAAACAAAGAATAGTTCAATCTCAGCCTTAAAAAACAAATGGTATACCCCGGATATTTAGATGCTTAAATGCCCAAAAAATCAGGCACTTAAAAAATGGAGGAGATCGTCATCCCCAAAGGATAAAATCAGCTACTCTATAGCAGCCAGGGAATATAAAACCCCCATCTGTGAGGCCAAGAAAATCTTTTACAGGCAAAGAATCAAAGGGGCATCATCAAGCACGAAGGAATTGTTTGAAATCCCAAGTAAACTTGAGGAGCCATGCCCTTCCACCTCAGCAGTTATTAAAGATATTGCATGGTATTCGGATGACGCACAAAATGGAGAGGATCAAGAAAGACTGCGCATAATTTGTCTCCCCCTTTAGTTCCCCTTATCTAGGCAAAATCAGCCAGCCAATTGTCATCTAGCCCCTTTTTGAGTTCTCTGATTTCTCAGAAGCCAATGTGCTCGAACTTCTGCAAAAAATCAAGCCGTCAACCTGCAAAGGCGATAGCTGCCCTGCGCCCATTGTTAAGATGTGTGTGGCCTTTCTTACACCTCTGATCACTAAATTTCTCAACCTCTCATTTAGGGAGAATAGGGTTCCTACCTCGATAAAACGGGCGTGGGCCTCACCATTTCTAAAAAACATCACTTTATACCAAACTGCCGGGCAACTATTGTCTTATAACAAACTCCCCGTTTCCCTTGAAGATTCTAGATAAGGTGGCAAACCATCAAATTCAAAACTTTCTAGAATGACGGCAACAACTCGAAATCATGCACACACTGTTGTGACTCAATCAGACACTGCGAAACAAAACTAGCTTTATATTTAAAAATGTATGTGTAAATTGAAAATAAACTGCTATAAAATGCTGCTGAGTGGCAATCTCCAGCACTATGCCAGGGCCTAGTCAGCCTTATTGTAAATATGTCTCTTCAGCAGGGAAACTGATGGAGATGCACCGCAGCAATTGCAACAAAAGTTCCTTGTGAGCGAATCCTTGTTTTAATGCAACAGAAAAGCACTGCAGGTGTGAACGGGGTTTGTGAGAAATAACTTAGCCGGTATGTTGTCTTATTTTTAGGAGGATGTTTGGAGGATGAACAAATCTGTTTTCATTGACCCCTGTACTGTAACTGTGAGCAGTATTGCAATGTCATATGTATGCAACGTTTAGAACATACCCCCTGTAGATGATCAGAAAGAGGAAAGAGGCACTGTTGCAGGAACTTCTCTAACTCTTTACCCTGGTAAGGAGTCAAATTAATGTGCATGCAAAAAGTCTGGGAGCTCCTGATTTGAGAACGAAAGCTGCCAAATAACCAGTTCTCTGATTAGGTTCCCACCCGGGAGTGTCTACAACCATGCTTTAGCTCACTGTACTTTTGGCAGAGGAGAATAACAAGTTACTTCTTACCTTGTAACGTTCTTTCGATGGGATGTTCCTCCGACATATTCCTTATCTATGATATTTGTATCTCCAGCTTGCTGGCCTCGGAAACATTTTTTCCCAGTAGAGGACGCTGTGCGTCGACGTCCGTTGAGTAGGTGCTCCTCAACGGCCACCGTATCGACGCCGACGTCATCATCATGCCTATAAATGGCCACGCGCAGCGTCCGTTGCTCAGTTCCGTTTTGTAGAGTAAAGTAGTTATTGTATGAATGGTTACTACCCTTGAAGGAGTGTAAGCTGCAACCCACAAGGGAAATGTTACTGCGGGGATGGATGGGAGGGGCGATAAGGAATACGTCGGAGGAACATCCCATCGAAAGAACGTTACAAGGTAAGAAGTAACTTGTTCTTCGAAGGGATTGTGTCCTCCGACGTATTCCTTATCTATGATAGACTCCCATAGCAGAGGTATGTGATTGGAGGCGGGAGTAAGAGATGCCATATTATCCTTTAAGAATGAACAGAGTGTAACACAGCTTTGCCAAATCTAGTCTGTTGACTAGAGGAGGAATCCAGGCTATAAAATTTGGTAAAGGCATGTGCGGACGACCATGTGGCAGCCGCACATGTCTCTAATTCGTACCCCTCTTTGAAGAGCTGAGGATGCTGCGATACCCCTGGTCGAATGAGCCCTTAGATTTTGAGGGGGCTCTTTCCCTGCCAGTTTGTAGCATTCCAGAATGGCTAAAATAATCCATCTGGAGATGGGTTGTTTGGTTATTGGTAATCCCAATTTATGTACTGCGTAACCTACAAAGAGTTGGTCTGCTTGTCTAATTTTAGCAAGTCTACTGATATAAAAACTCAAGGCTCGCTTAGGGTCCAGCCTGTGTAGTCTCTCTTCCTCTTTCCCCGGATGGGGAGGAGGATAGAATGAAGGTAAAGTAATAATCTGAGTAATGTGAAATTCAGAAACTACCTTTGGGAGGAAGTTAGGCTTCACCTGTAGAACGACTTTGTCCTTGTGAAAAGTTGTATGAGGAGGTTTACAAGATAGGGCTTGTATCTCGCTAACCCTTCTAGCAGATGTTAATGCTACCAATAAAACAGTTTTGAGGGTGAGAAACTTCAATGAATAAGAGTGGAGTGGTTCAAAAGGAGCACCCTTTAGGAAGTTTAAAACTAGATTTAAGTCCCATAAGGGAACTTGGAATGGTCTTGGAGGGTAAACATTAGTTAGACCTTTCAGGTATTGTATTATCAATGGAATTTTGAAATACGATGGCTCCTCTGCAGTGCGCTTAAAGATCGATAGCGCTGCGAGATAGCCCTTAATAGTGCCAACTTGAAGGCCTGAATTTGCCAAATAAAGTAAGAAGGATAACACCGCAGGTGTACCACATGAAAAGGGTTTGATATTTTTTTCTCTGCACCAGCTGCAAAATGTATTCCAACGGCAGCGGTATAGAGTTTTTGTTGCTGGTCTTCTGGCCGAAAGCAACACCTCCATTACGACATCTGGAAGGTCCCAATCCTTGTACTTCAACCTTTCAGATACCAAGCGTGAAGGTTGAGGGTCTTGATGGCTGGATGGAGAACCTGACCTCCCTTCTGCGAGAGAAGATCCTATCTGTACGGTAGACGAATTGGAGGATGGATGGACATGTCCAGAAGGTCCGGGTACCACGTTCTCCTGGCCCAATCCGGGGCAATTAGGATCATGGTCTTCCGAAACCTTCTCAACCTCCTGATCATTTGAGGAATGACAGGGACCGGAGGAAACGCGTACAGAAGTGGGAACTCCCAGTCCACTACGAACGCGTCTCCTAGAGCTCCTATCGGGGGAAATTCCCTTGAGCAAAATCTGTTGCACTTCCTGTTGATACTGGTGGCAAACAGATCCACTTGAGGGGTTCCCCAAAGGGCGAAGATCTCTTGAAGGACTTCCTGAGCTATCTCCCATTCGTGGGAGACTGTGTTCTGCCTGCTCAGAGCGTCCGCTGTCAAGTTCTTCTCTCCGGCTAGGTGAATTACCGATAGAGAGATTCCTTCCTGAATTGCCCAAAACCAGCTGCATCGCCTCTCTGCACAGTGGCAGTGACCCTACGCCTCCTCTTTTGTTTAGGTAGTGCATGGCCACTGTATTGTCCATCATTATCAGGACGTTTCTCCCCCGTACAGACGGCAGAAAAGCCTTCAGTGCCAACAGGTTGATGTGTAGTCTGGACTCCGATGGAGACCAACGACCGCTGATGGTCAAGTCGTTGGCATGGGCTCCCAACCCGTGAGTGAGGCGTCTGTGACTACTGTTATCTCCGGCCATGGTTGCCATAACAGTTCTCCTTTCAATATGTTCCCTGGAGAGGCCCACCATTGAAGGTCGTGGGCTACCTTGTCCGGAATCCGGAGGAGATCTGTCATCCACCCTGAGAATTGTGACCACTGAGTCCTCAGTGCCCACTGAAGGGATCTCATTCTCAGGCGAGCCTCTGGCACAAGGGATATGCAGGATGCCATGAGGCCTAGCAACCTCAACAGTCGTAGGCTGGGAGACGTTGGGCATTTTGAAACCTGGTGACCATCTGCAGAATATCTTGAGCCCTCACCTCTGGTGGCGAGGCTTTTCCCAGGGACGTGTCCAGGACTGCTCCAATGAACTGGAGTCTCTGTGATGGTATCATCTGTGACTTCTTTAAATTGAGGGAGAAGCGCAGCCTGTGAAGGGAGTGGCAGACATAATCTAGTTGGATCCGAGCTTGTTCCGAAGAAACTGCTCTTATCAACCAATCGTCCAGGTAGGGGTAGACGTGAATCCCTTCCCTCCTTAGACTTGCAGCCACAACCGACATTAGCTTGGTGAAGACCCTCGGGGTGGAGGTCAGCCCAAATGGCAGAACTCGAAATTGATAATGAGAGTTGCCAATTGCGAACCTCAGGTACTTCCTGTGCTTGGGATGGATTGGCACATGGAAATAAGCATCCTGAAGGTCCAGAGATACCAACCAGTCCTGAAGCTGGATGGCCTGAAGGATCTGAGAGAGAGTTACCATCTTGAACTTGTCCTTCCTGAGGAACTTGTTCAATTCTCGTAAGTCCAGGATGGGTCTCAGTCCTCCGTCTTTCTTTGGTATGAGAAAGTAGGGGGGAGTACCAGCCCTTGTTCCTGTCCGCTACAGGTACCGGTTCTATGGCACCTTTCTCTAGCAGGTCTACAATTTCCTGCAAGAGGAGCGGATCCGGCACTTTCAGAGAGCTGTTCCCCGGAAGATGGCTCTGAGGGATGCGTAGAAAGGGCAGGCAGTAACCTTGGGCAACTGTCTCCAATGCCCAAGCATCTGACGTAGTAGCCTGCCATTCCGTCAGATGGTGAGTTAACCTGCCCCCTACAGGTGTCTTGTGATGGGAGACCTCAGAGTGGTTTGGGAGCGGCTGATGCAGTTGCCAAAGGTAAAGCGGCTCCTGCTCCTGCTGATGCGGCTTTCTTTCCTTTACCCCGTCCACCACGGGTAAATTTTCCTTGGCCTCTTTGAGCCGGCCGTCCTCTGCCTCTTCCATATGAGGAATAATAGCGAAAGGACCTTCCTCTCCAAGAGGATCCTGAGGGACGAAAGTTAGTTTGGCGGATTGCAGCTCCTAGTGACTTGGCTGCTGCTTTAGATGTTTGTAGTTTTTGCAAACTGTCATCCGCCTTTTTACCAAACAGGGCAGAGCCGTCAAAGGGCATATTTAAAAGTCTGGCCTGTACGTCAGAAGCAAAGCCGGACTTTCTCAACCACGCATGCCTGCGGATTGTGGTACTTGCCGCCATAGCCCTGCTGATACTGTCAGCAGAATCAATGCCAGTTTGAAGGGACTCGCACATTGCATCTTTACCATCTCTGATGATATTTAAAAATGCGTCCCTTTCTTCTCCTTCCTGGAGGCAGTCAGCCGCTGATGAAGCACACTCCCAAAGAGTGTGGCTGAGCCTAGCGAGCGTACAAGTTGCATTAATAGATTTTAAAGCCATGCTACAGGCCGAGAAGACTTTCTTAGCCATGGCATCATATTTTTTATCATCCCTATCCTGAGGAGCAGTGGGGTATGCAGATGTACTGCCTGATTAAGTTGCAGCCTGGACCACAAGACTCTCTGGAGTAGGGTGCTTAGATAGGTATTCAGGGTCAGCAGCAGATACCCTATATTTCGCTGACAACTTCTTGTTAACCGCAGGGACAACTTCAGGAGTTTCCCAGTTAGTTAAAATCTTTCTTTGTAAAGCAGAATGAAAGGGAACCACAGGATCCTCCTGTGGACCTTTATCCAGAATATCTGTGAGGTCATCCTGTTGAAAAACAGGTGAAGGCGCAGACCAACCCATGAACTCTAATTCTTGACATTAGGGTTCTATAAGGGGTTTCAGCATGTTCCCCTGGGTCTGGTGTGACAAATTCCACTTCTGGGGAAGTGTCTAGGCCACTTGCTTCCTGTAATGCATCCTGAAGGTCTTTCAACCTTCTTTCCTCAGAGGCAAAAGTCTCTGGTTCAGGTAATGTGGTCCTCTGCAGCCCAAAAGGCCTTTCTTGATCAGAATCTTCACTTTCTTCAAAAATTGAAGTTAAGGAGGGATGCTCTGGTCTGTGAAATGGTATAAAACCCATCCCTAAGGCAGAGGGAGCCATCATCAGTGGCCTTGAAAAGGTCGATGTCGTTGACGCCGATGTAAAAGTCCTCGAAGGCGCCGACAAAGGCGTCGAGAAAACTGGAAGAGGCCTCGAAGAACTCGAGAGGATCGGAATCCTGCTTGAGGATGTCGATGATGTTCTCGACATCGTGTCAGAGGCTCTCGGTGTAACCGTTGGCTGTGGAGTAGCCGTGGGTTTTTCTTTTACCGGCGTCGACGCCGGCGTCGACTCGATCGACGGATGCGTCGAAGAACCCTTCGATAATGGCGTCGATGGCGCCGATCTATGCTTCGAAGGGGCTTTCGACATTGGCGTCGAAGATGCTTTACTTCCCGATGGCTCATGGCGCTTTCGGTTGACTCTTTCGCCGGGTGCTTCGACTCGCAGCGTTTAGATTTTTTGGGCTTTTCACCCGGGGTATCACCCTCAGCTGACTTTGAGGGGGTCAAGGCCGCCTCCTCGAAGACGCTTAGCATCTTTTTTCTGAATTCCTCCCACTTAGCCTGAGAGCTGTGTTTTGTGGGGTAATTTACTCTTTCAGGGGAACTAGAAGACGACGACAAAGGGGATCTTCTTCGTCTCTTTTTCGAGTGTCTAGACCTCGACGAGTGGTGGGAGCCACTTCGACACCTAGACCGAGAATGCTTTCGACGGTGAGGAGACGAATGTCTCGACTCTACCGCGGAAACTTTCAAGGAAGTTAAAACTGACTTACCTCTCTCGAGCTTCCCTTTACGCTCCTTCAAGGCTTTCGCCGTCATGGATAGGCATTCCTCACACTCCGAACACTGGTGTTCGATTCCCATACACCACAAACAGATCCTGAGAGGATCCGTCAACAACATTTTCTTCCCACAGTCTCGGCATTTTTTTAAACCGGACCGAGGAGTCGTCGGGTCGGAGGAGGAAGCCATCGAGTACGAGTTGGTTTTCTCGAGTAAATATGAATATATATCGACTGACGAACTGAGCAACGGTATTCCGAGGCACACGAAGCGCGGAAAAACGGAACTGAGCAACGGACGCTGCGCGTGGCCATTTATAGGCATGATGACGTCGGCGTCGATACGGTGGCCGTCGAGGAGCACCTACTCGACGGACGTCGACGCACAGCGTCCTCTACTGGGAAAACATTTTTCCGAGGCCAGCAAGCTGGAGATACAAATATCATAGTAAGGAATACGTCGGAGGACACAATCCCTTCGAAATATCCATTTGCATATCAGTCTGGTCCCACCTACGTGGCAGTTCAGCACCGAAATCCTAGGCAATTCTGCTCTGACCAAGAGTACCAACAGCAACCCCAGAGACCTGTTCCAGCCGAGTCGGGCCTCGTCACTGTGGTGAAGCTGTGTCTCTCTGAGCACAGTGAGCAAGGGGTCCACGTCTGGATTACTCTGGGCAATTTAGGGTGAAACCCCAAATCCCTAAACACAAAATGCAAAAGGTTTTGGAGCCCCTCCAATGAGAATGCACACAGCCAAATAACCTGTTCTCTGGGTAGGTCCCCACTCGGGAGGGTCTACAACCACGTTTAAGCTCACTGTACCTTTCACAGAGGAGAAATAGCCATTTGCATATCAGTCTGGTCCCACCCTCTTGGGCAGTCCAGCAGTCCTTTCTCCTCTGTGAAGGGTGCAGTGAGCTAAATTGTAAACCCTCCTGAGCTTTCGCTTTGGTACAAGTAAGAACAGTAGGATGCAATCAGTAGTATATACTAACTTGGAGAGTAGGGATGCCTGGTGTATGGGAGCGAGGGGTCCTCAGGCCCCCTCGCATCGTACGCTCCTCAGTACAAGGCTTGGACCACGTGCCTCCAGTAGTGGGATTGCCCCTTGCCCTTATGTAAAGTTAACCACGGTTGACTGCTACATAGATGGGACTACTGAGCAAGACACGGGGCATCCAACTTTTGTGCCCCTTTTCGACTCCATCTTGGGTAAACAGGTCTCACTGCGATAGTACAGCAATGCTCAGCTCCCCTTCCACCGCAGCAGCCAAGGACAGAGACACACACACAAGGCACGCAGGCAGCTGGCTGGCCTCCACCCTTGCACTCCCCTTGCGAAGGAAAGCTCTGCGCTTCCATTCTCACATTGAAGCTGGAGAAAGTTGCAACAATCAATATGCTACAGTTTTCTTCCTCTGAGATCACTGTTCGTCTGAGAACCGGCATGTGAACCAGGATGAGCTAAACATTTCTGCTCGATTCGTCCTCATAAACGTGCAAGCCACCCACCCCCAGTAGAACAATTTATTGCCATCCTGACCCTGCACCCCCTGTAAGGTATTTCTTTCAAGTGCCAGACCCTCGCCTGTGCTGTGAAATCCACCCAATACACTCCTTACTAACCTTAACCATTTTTACTACTATATATGCTTTTACTTGCACTAATGAGTTTGAAACCTAGGAAAAGATGCGAAACACAGCCTGATTCTTCTACATGCACAATAAGGTCAAGGCCTTCAATTAAAGCCACGAATGACCCAATTGTACTGACAATAATCATTGTGTGTGACTTATGTAGAAATGTGACAAGTAGCATAAAATGTTATAAATAATTTGTTATTTAGTGTGTAACATATTAGCTTAGGTAGTGACCACAGTGACCGGACTCTGACCTGCATGGAGCACAAGATGTTTGACGTCCGTCAGCTACTCAGCCAACCAGGAGGAAGAGATGCAACCCACACCTACAGCACCACACCGTCTGGCCAATCGGGTCAATTTAGCATTTTTGTTAGAGTTACTTTAACTAATATAAGGAACAAGTTACTTACCTGTAACTGTTGTTCTCCAGCATGGGTCTGGCATGGATTCACATGCTCATGAATATTCCCCGTCGTCAGGCTGGGAATCCTCGGTAAAGAAAAAATCAGTATCAGTTTCGTTTCTGATCTGTCTTTCTTAGTAGTAACCAATCACTGATCTCTGCGTCATACTGACCACAGCCAATGACTGCCCTCTACCTAAGCCCCGCCTCTGGCAGCCATCTTCAGATTTGGTAGCACGTGAAGTGGCAGTATGACCAAGTGAAGAGCCGCAGAGGGGTAGGCGGGAGGGTTCGCATGTGAATCCATTCCAGACCCATGCTGGAGAACAACAGTTACAGGTAAGTAACTTGTTCCTTCTCCAGCATGGGGTCTGGTATGGATTCACATGCTCATGAATATAAGAATAGATAGCAGTACACACATGCACAACCACGGGGGGTGGCAAAAGGCTCAACATTAAGCAATACAAAAAACTCAACATTAAGCATCTCTTACCTCCTCACCAGGCTCACCTTAAGCGAACAGGTTGCGCAGCACTGCTTGGCCGACCCTGGACTCCTCCCTGGAATCCCGATCGACGCAGTAGAATCTCGTGAAGGTGTGCGTCCACCTCCACGTAGCAGCTCTGCAGATGTCCAGCAGGGGCACACCAGATAAGAACGCCGTAGTAGCTGCGATCGCTCTGGTCGAATGGGCTCTCGGACGGCCTGACAGCGGTCGGTTAGCCAACCGGTGACAGTGCATGATGCAGCCGGAGAGCCATCTGGAAATAGAAGACTTCGAGAGAGCCTTCCCTTGATTCACAGGTCCAAAGTTCACGAACAGCTGTGATGTCCTCCGGAAACTCTTCGTGCGTTCCACGTAGAACTTCAGCGCTCTAGCCACTTCCAGCGAGTGCAAAGTCCTCTCGGCCGGCGACGAAGGAGACGGGAAGAAAACAGGTACACCAAGGGCTCGTTAAGATGGAAGTCCGACGGCACCTTGGGCATAAAGGAGGGGTGTGTCCTAAGCACCACCCTCGAGGCATGGAAAGTCAAGTATGGTGCTTTGCAGGATAGGGCCTGGATCTCTCCCACTCGTCGTGCGGAGGTAATGGCCACCAGGAACGCAGTCTTCCACGACACAAACTTCATAGGTGCGGAGTGCATCGGCTCGAATGGGGGCCCCATGAGCCTGGTCAGCACCACATTAAGTTTCCACGCCGGGGCCGGGGCCTTCACCGGCGGGAACGACCGGAACAGTCCTTTCATAAACTCTTTTACCAGTCGATGGGACCACAGGGACGTCCGTCCTGTGGTTCTGGTATATCTGGAGATCGCCGCCAGATGGATCTTAATGGAGGCATGGGCTAGCCCAGCTTTTGCCAGCGATAGCAGGTACGGCAGCACTTGAGGGGCCGTAATCCGTAGGGGGTTGATCTTCTGTGCTCGGCACCAGATAGAGAACATCTTCCACTTATGACCGTAGCATTTGAGAGTCGAGGACGCCCTGGCCTTTGCAAGAACCACTCTGCAATCGGCCGGTATATCGTAGCCTCCAAACTCTAGCGCTGCAGGAGCCAGGCCTGCAGGTTCAACGACGCCGGGTCGTGGTGGAAGATGGCGCCTCCTTCTCTGGAGACAAGGTCCGCGTCCGCCGACAGCTTGATGGGAGGGGACGTTGACAAGTCCAGAAGGTCCGGGAACCAGATCTGCCTCGGCCACGCCGGTGCGACGAGGATCATCCTGCACCGGGACCTCTTGAGCTGGCTGATGAGTCGAAGTAGCAACGGCAACGGAGGGAACGCATACAGGTATAGGCCGTCCCAGGGGAACGAGAACGCATCGCCCATGCTTCTCGGCTGGGGAAACCTGCTGGCGAACCTCTTGCACTTCGAGTTCGTCGCTGTTGCGAACAGGTCGATTTGGGGTTTGCCCCATCGTCGGAAGAGTAGATCCACCTGATCCTGGCGCAGTTCCCACTCGTGACATGCGCGCCACTCTCTGCTGAGCGAGTCGGCGATGGTGTTGCTTTCTCCTGCCAGGTGGAAGGGAACCAGGAACATCCCCTGGGCGACCGCCCAGTGCCACAGATCCTGTGCCTCCTTGGATAGGGCTGGGGATCTGGTGCCTCCCTGCTTCCGTATGTAAAACATTGTCGTGGTGTTGTCCGTGAAGATCCGCACCACCTTGCCCTTGAGCGACGGGAGGAACGATTTGAGAGCCCAGAACACGGCTCGGAGTTCCAGGACGTTGATGTGTAGGAGCCTCTCCTCCGGGAGCCAGAGGCCTCTTGCGTGGAGATATCCGGTGTGGGCGCCCCAACCTCCCAGGGAGGCGTCCGTCGTCACCGTCTCCTGGTACGCCGGCGTCTGAAAGTCCTTGCCCGCCGTGAGGTGTGCTCGAACGCCCCACCACTGAATCGCCCGCTGGAACACCTCGTTGAGGGGGACCCTGTCTCCGAAGGTGCCCGTCGCCTGTATACAACGGGCATCGAGAAATTCTTGAAGAGGGCGCATCCGTAGTCTGCAGAGGCGCACCAGGTAGATGCAAGAGGACATCATCCCCAGGAGGGACTTGATGGACCTCACCCTGGCCACGTCCGTGGCTAGCAGGCGCTGCACTTTGCCTAGAATGGTCTTCGTCCGTTCTTCTGACGGGGCCGCCAGGCGCCTCACTGTATCGAGTATCGAGCTTCGCTCCCAGAAACAGGGCCACCTGCGACGGCACCAGGTGGGACTTCGGGTAGTTTATGGCGAATCCCAGGTTTGTGAGTAGCTGGACGGTCCTCGCAGTGTGTTCGACGGCGAGTTCCCTCGTCCTTGAGCGGATGAGCCAGTTGTCCAGGTAGGGGTAGACGTGAATCCCCTGTAGGCGCAGCCGCGCCGCCACTGGTGCTAGGCACTTGGTAAAGACCCTGGGGGCCGACTTCAATCCGAACGGCAGTGCTCTGAATTGGTAGTGGCGTCCCTGGACGACGAACCTGAGGAACTTTCGGTGACTTTTGATGATGGGAACGTGGAAGTATGCATCCTCCAGGTCCAACGACAATAGAAAGTCGCCTTCCTCCACCTGTCCCAGTACGTGCTGGAGGGTGACCATCCTGAACTTTTGTGATCTGATGTATTTGTTCAAACGACGAAGGTCCAGGATGGGGCACCAGCCGCCCGTCTTCTTCCTGACGAGGAAGTACCTTGAGTACACCCCGGAGCCTCTTCGGGACAAGCTCGATGGCGCCTTTCCTGAGCATCGCCCGTACTTCCAACAGCAGTTGCGGGACGTGATTTTCCTTCCTGGCCACAGGTGGAACGTGAGGGCACTTCTTCAGGAATTCGATAGAGTGTCCTCTTGCCAGGGTATCCAGCACCCAACGGTCGGTGGAGATGGACTTGCACACGCCGACGAAATTCGTCAGCCGGCCTCCCACCGGGGTGCTTCGGTGGGAGCCCGAGACCACGGCCGGTTCAGTCCTGCTTGGAGGTGGTGGCCTTGCCGCCCTGGCCACCTTGCCGACGGCGGCGAGGCGCTCCCTGCTTGCCGCGACCCCTGTAGGCCTCCTGAGACGAGGAGCGTGCCGCCTGGCGGTAGAACGACGAGCCATCGCTGGATCCCTTGGAGGCACCCTGTCTGCCTCCGGCGCTCCGAAAGGGCCGTCGTTGCTGAAGGGCTCCTAGGGCGCGGGCCGTCTCCGTGTCCGTTTTTATGGCTTGGAGGGATTCGTCCACCGCCTTCCCGAACAAGTTGCTGCCGTCGAACGGCATGTCCAACACCCTGGTCTGGACGCCCTGACGGAAGTCGGTCGCCCGGAGCCAACCTCGTCGTCGTAGGCAAACCCGTTGCCCAGCTGGCGGAACCCGGTATCGGCAATATCAGTTGCCACCGTTACGGCGTGGTCCGATGCCACCTCGCCCTCTTGCAGTATTTCCAGAGCCTCGGACCTCTTGTCGTCCAGCAGGAAGTCCAATATGGGGGCCAGCTTAAACCAGACCTCCCTGTCGTAACGGGCCACGATCGCCAGGGCGTTGGCCGCTTTGATCGTCGTCGCCGCTGACGAAATGACCCGCCGCCGCATGGCGTCCAACTTCTTTCCCTCGCCGTCTGGCGGGGAATTCGACGTCGAGGCTCCTGACCCCGCCGCTTTCTTCTTCGCCGCCGCCGAGACAACCGAGTCTGGCGTTGGCTGGGCCCTGAGGCTAAGGGGAGCGGTTTTGGGGACCCGGTACTTCTTCTCGTACCGGTCCCGTTTGACTGGTGCCGTGGAGGGGTTCTTGAAAACCGACAGGCCCTCCTCCCAGATGTCATCGATTAGGCGCTGATAGAGGAAACCTTCCTTGTTCTGCTCCTCCGGGCAGAGCTGGAACAATTTGGACGCCCTGGCGATCATGGCGTGGAATGAGCCAATCTCGTCGGGCGGCGAGGCCCGTGCGACGGGAGACCCGTTCCGTCGCCGTCGCCCTCAGAACCCGTCGTCGAGCCCAACGCACCGTCATCTCCCGACTCGTGGGAGGATGAGGAGGGAACTGTAGGCCTTACGGGTGCAAGCGGAGGAGAGGGTTGGGTCCTCCGTCGTTTGTTCTGAGGACTTCCCGACGGGCCAGGTTGCGGGTCCTCCGGCCTGGGCCGTGGGAATCTCGTCCTTATCTCAGAGCATAAGGACTGGATGGCAGACAAAATGGCCGCCGAGCCATCCTGAGGCCTAGGATCCGGCTGCGCCGGCAGGAAAGGCCGCTCTTCCTCACCATCGTCGTCTTCCTCGGTTATCTCCCGAGGATCTTCCTGACGGGATTGAACCTTCTCATATTGGACTTTGAGGTTCCTCACGTCCTCGGTTAGTTCCTCCTCCGAGGCTGACTCCGAGCTCGAGGAGGGCACCGTGCCCCCCCTCGCTTCTTCCATCATGGCGGCCACGACGATGGGCTGAAAAGAGGATTCCCTCCTTGGCGGCAGGGAAACTCTAGTCCCGGAGGCGGTCTCTGCTGGCGGTGTCTCTGCCGGCTTGGCCAGAGTCGCCGCGATAGCCTCGATAGAGGCCTTTGCCTGCTGTGTAGGGGCCTTGACCACCTTAGGTGCATCCCGGGCCCTCTCCTTCGGGGGAGGGGTGATGCCTCGCTCCCCCTCTTCCGAGATCGGACGGGGCTTCTCCCGAAGCTTACATGGGGTCTCGGACTTCCTCTTCCCCGAACTGGAGCGTTGGCTCGTGGTTGACGGTGCCGGGGAAGGTGCGCCCTGCCTGGCTACCGAAGAGCCCGACCTTTCGGCGCTCCCGGAGCCAGCGGACTCGCAGCGCTTGGCCTGGTGTTGGGCCCCCGTCGCCGGGGCGCCCGCACATGACTTAGAAGCCCGCTCGGACCCTTTCCTCTTCTTCTCACCCATCGAGCCCTTCTCCAACCAGCTTGCGAGACGGGATCGACGGTCCCTCATGGTCCGCTCCGACAAGTTCTTGCAGAACTGGAAGTCCTTCTCTACATGAGTCTTGTCCCCATGAAGACAGTAGAGGCATCGCGAATGTTCGTCTTCCTTAAACACATTCTGCAGCCCGCATCCAGGGCAGCTGCGAAACAGCTTGGGACCGGGTGACGAACTCGCATCCTGGGCCATCTCGAAGTAGGCCGCGAATCTTCTGGAATCCTCCAAGAAGTTGATTTGACGAAATCTTCACCCTTGAGGGGCGTAGGAAAATCCCGCAACGCGTAGCCGTTAACGGGAGTAGAAACGGTGGAGCTTGAGGCTCGATTAACTGAAAAAATGAGAAAATTCACCTGAAAAAACGCGAAACATGCAGTAAAAGCTCCAGAGCTAAGCAGGAGGACTCCCAACACTTGAACGTGCGGTAAAAATCTGAAGATGGCTGCCAGAGGCGGGGCTTAGGTAGAGGGCAGTCATTGGCTGTGGTCAGTATGACGCAGAGATCAGTGATTGGTTACTACTACGAAAGACAGATCAGAAACGAAACTGATACTGATTTTTTCTTTACCGAGGATCCCCAGCCTGACGACGGGGAATATTCATGAGCATGTGAATCCATGCCAGACCCCATGCTGGAGAAATACAAGTATGATGTAATGAGATTGGGGAGAGTTTTTTGGGTTATTTCCTAGCTGGAGAAATAAACCATCCTTTGAACTCTTGCAGCCGGGTCTCAGTGCCTCTTTCCCCGACAAGGGGTTGTGTCTGCTATTTTATTTTTTCTCTCACACGTAGTAAGCCGGGGAAAGGCACCTACATTTTTAGTGACCCCCGCAACGTGATTTAGAGAGGTGCCTTGAGGCCTGCACCGCCCAGCAGCGAGATCCAGGGCGCCCCCCAGCAGAACCATCGCCTCCGCGGTTGACCAGACTGTGCACACCAAGAAGAAAGGGTCAAGGGTTCCCGGTTGACGAATACCCGATCGAAAAAGCTGCTCGCCAAGGCAGGCCACGGCTTGGTTGGGGACGGACCTGAGCGAGGTCCGGCCGTGAGCGGCGACCCTCGGAGTACCTGACTGAACACATGGAGTCCCGGTTGCAAAGACCCCAAAGGAAGGTAAGGGGAAATACGGGAAGAAGGGAATTAGCAACAAAGGGAAGGTAGCCAAGAATAGGGTCTGCGTGAGTGACGGTGAGGCTTTTTTGATCTATCCTTTATCTATCCTTTATATGGCCATTAGGTGTTGTAAGAATTAAGAAGAAGAAAAGAAGTGGTATCCTAGCCCGTAGGGGGTATAAGGCGGCACCGCGTAGCATTTGTCCCGACCAAGTGCAGAATAGTAGGGGTCTCGTGTAGGCTCGGAGTAGTTTTTAGAATATTCTTTTTCCGTGGAAATCTTGAGACATAAAGGTGAAAGAGGTGGGGAGTGAATGCAACATAGTAGGTAGTATAGGGAAGAAGAAAAAACAGGGACAGTAACGGGAATAGGGAAAGAACAAACGCGCGAAGGCAGTGCATGTGTCTGTTGCATGATTATATGTTTGTTGGTCTGCTTTTATGTATATGTCTTGTTGAACACGCTAAAGTATTTTAATACAAGTAATTTGTGATTGATATAAGGTAAAGCAGAAGAAATAAACTGTGAGGGGTGATCAGGTAACACCTCTCAGGAAGCTAATGTGACATATGGTAATTGTGAGCATTGATAAAGAAAGTATTATTTCCACATATTGTAACTGACATACCAAGTTAGAGGTGGGAAGAGATTCAAGGGTACCAGAATACACAAGAAAGGAAAAGAAACATTGCCATGGGGGAGTAACACCACTAGAACATATTTGCCAGCACCTTCCACTTTATAGCGACAGGATACAGAAGTATCACGATCAGTAGATCACTGAGATAAAGGGAGACGGGGTCACACCAATTTGGCCAGAAGGAGGATAATTTGACAAAAGAGTGTTGGACCTAGTATCAACACATTTGTTAGCGCGATATAAAGGGAAACAGTTACAGAATCGGAGTGAAGTGTTAGATTTATGGCAAATGTTTGAGGAAGTTGCCCCCACGGCAGAGGTAGGTACAAGCCGAATGACAGAAAAGCAGAAAAACCCAGAAGAAGTAGCGGGACACCAAAAGGGGAAAGCTCAACAACTACAACCGAAAACGAAGTAACAAAAATCTATCCCTTAATGACTAGGCCAGCGGTAGGGTTTAGTGAACCCCTGTATATACCACCCACCGCCACTGCCCAAGGCGGGCAACAGCCCCCGAACCTCCACCATATGACAAAGGAGGCCTGTATGGCCCCACGAGTGCGCCTCCTGTGGACATGGCACGTTTAACAGGTGATTTGAACCGTCAACTAGTACACGCACAAATGGAAATAACACGGTTAAGAGCTTTATGTGACAAGGGCAAATGCTGCCAGGGGAGGGGAGGTACCCCCGCTGTCACTGGCAGATCTCACACCTCCGATCGGTGCAGCAAGCAATACAACCCCAGCAGCCTCGGTATCAGGGCAGTCTATAGTATCGCAAGGGACGTCATCGCAGCAGAGGCAAGAACAAGAGTGGCAGTCAGGACAGTTCCTGTTCCAATTGAATAACAAGCCAGTGAGGATTATACGCCCAGATACACCGGAGAGTTAACAAAGTGGAGATCAGGGTGAAAGACAAGGAAGTGAACCCAAGGAAAACTGGGAGGATAATAACCAGCTCAGCTAGAGTCAGAAATAGAAGAAATATGGGACGATTTAGATGAATACGAAGAGGCAGCTGCCGCAGAGGGTTCCCCACTGCCAAACCGCCGTTACCCAGACACATTATCACCACCATTATGGCAAGGTAGATTAAGACAACGAACAGGGAGGATAGGAAACATACTGGTAAGTAAAACGAAAAAAGGGAAGACAAGCAGAACCGGAAAGAAACAGAAACTACAAATGCCACTGATACATAAAGGAGCAGGTAGGCCAAACTACATTCCGTTGGCCCAAATGGACAAAACCAACTTGTTAAAACTCCTCCCCCCGCTGACGGGAGGGGCAGGTAAGTGGATACATGTATTTGAGAAAAACACGGCAGGTGTGCCGTTAGCTATAGGTGATGTAAAAAGTCTATTAGTTTCAGCAATCGGGGACCAAGCAGACACAATCTGGGAAAGGGAAGGGTTCCCGGCAGTAACGATGAGCTGTGACCGACACGATGGATCACCATTTAACAATGTTCGAGCACAAGTGTGGGATGCATTGCGGCGTGCATTTCCAGACGTTCCAGATTTACATGTAGTGATGCAGTGCACGATGGAGGAGAACGAGGATCCTGCGCAATTCATTTTGCGAGTGCAAGACTTATGGAGAAGCGAAACTGGTACGGCATGGAATCGATCAACAGCTTTATTCTAATTTATCATTAAAAAGGGGTTGGCGAAAGAGGTGCAGAAGGCCTTGGACAAAATAGCTGGGATCGAAGCCAAAGGGTGGCCTGAAATTCAGAGCATAATTGTACACCACTGGAGGAGGATCAAAGAGAAGGAAAAGGAGGTCACGCAAGAGAGGCTGGCTGACGAAGCAAAATTAGTACAGACGAAATTAGTGAAGGTCGCCGCCATTACTGGCAGTGCAACAGCAGACAGAGGAAACAAAGGAGAGGAAAACATGGGAGGAAGGCCCGTTGGTATAGCAGCGCAGTGGGTTGGAGAGGACCAAGGACAGTGGAACGGACAGGAACAACCATGCCAAGGATCGCAGTGGCAGAACAGGCCGGCCCAAGGAAGAGGTGGGTACCGCGGGCAAAGGGGAGGATACGGAGGAATGGGAAACAAAGGGTATGGTGGGCAAGGACCAAGGGGAGGACAACAGGGGTCGTGTTGGAATTGTGGCAGATGGGGACATTATTCACGAGATTGTAGAATGCAACCATCAGGGTATTTTCAACAGCAACAACAACAGCCCATGAACAATGAACAGGGGTGGGGCTGCCCACACCCAGGTAGCGCATGTGGAGCTCCAATGGGGAGGGGGGGACAACAGGATCAATACTGCTATGACCCCCAAATGCAACAGAGACAGTCAGCCCCACAACAGCAGCAACAGCAGCAGCAGCCACAACAGCAAAACGCACTACAGCCCATGGCGAGACAAAACCCAGTAGGGAACATAAACAATAACCCTTTTTCAGCGGGCGCAAACGGTGCCCCTGCACCATTCCGCGGCGTAACGGTCATGGGTGACAACGTTTTTTCAATGCCAGGTCAGCAAAGATACCAAGACTAGGACAGCCCACAGGGAGCACTTGCGTGTCCAGTCCTATCCATCACACAAAGTGCAAATGAGGAACCACTAGTGGCGGCAGAAATAGGAAACAAGCAGTTTATCTTTATGGTAGACTCTGGAGCAGAAAAATCATGCCTCACAGAAGTGCGGTTTCAGCTCTCGGGAAGAAATTTGGAGACGGTGGGGTTCTCTGGGGCTATTTTAAAAGTTCCTTATACAAAAGATCTTGATGTAACAGTGGGGGGAAAAACAGTGCGTGCACCCTTATTGTATTACGAAGACGCGCCAATCAATTTGATGGGACGAGACTTGCTCAGTAAGTTAAACATGACCATAGCCTTTACTGAAAGAGGACTAGTGTGCTCGACGCCAGGGGTATGCCCCGTACGGGCACTCTTGATAATAAGCACGATTACAAAGGAAGATGCAGTAAGAGGGATTCCCATTGACATGGACATGTTCGTCTATGGAATACAGGTATTAGCCCGAGTAGTGCCTGAAATAACACAAAAAGAGTGGAGAATACCATCCGACTTTATATTCCGCCCAATCACACCAATAGATGTAGTGCCAGGCACAATTATGTCTATAGACATTGAGGCAGTTCAAGTTTCCAACAAACGCATTGTGGTCATAGGCCTGGACACGCAAGGACGCGAGTGGAGAAGTATGCTATGTATAGAGCCAAACATAATGCTAAAAGATGTAACTGATGAAGAATTGTTTACTGATTACGAAGGGGATGGAGAAATAATAATGGAAATAAGCATACCATGTGACATTATGATCCAATACAGAGAAATACACAACCCACTCATGGCTAACATAAAGGCCCCACCGACAATATTTGAAGAAGACATGGCCAGGGTAGCCCCTGAAATTTGGACTACAAGGCCACACGATGTGGGATTGTTGCACGAGGTAACTCCCATAAAGATAAAACTGAAGCCAGGTGCCCTCCCACCCAGAGTGAAACAATACCCAATATCCAAAGAAGCAGAGGAAGGTATTAGAGAAACAGTGAATGCACTCCTAAGCCAAGGTATTTTAGTGCCATCAACTTCCCCATGCAACACAGCGATTTTTCTGATTAAGAAAGCAAAAGGAGGGGCGTGGAGAATGGTCCAGGACCTCCGCCCACTCAATGACGTCATCCAAAAAGAGTTCCCTTTAGTGCCTAATCCGTCATCAATATTGTGCAGTATACCAAAAGAGGCAACTTGCTTCACTGTCATTGATCTGAAAAATGCCTTTTTCTCTGTGCCACTCGCACCAGAGTCGCAGTACCTTACAACTTTTACATTAGGAAACAGCAGATATGAACATCGCAGACTCCCACAGGGGTATTGCGAGAGCCCAAGCATTTTTAACAGAGTACTACTAGAAGACATTGGCAACATAGATGTAGGGAGCATGGTTTACTCGTCTGCAGCAAAACAGAAGAAGAGTGTAGAGAAGACTCGATAACACTGCTTAACGTATTGGCTGCCAAGGGATACAAGGTGGACAAAGGAAAGTTACAATACTGCCTTGTGGACATTGTGTATCTTGGCCAGCAGATATCTAAAGATGGAAAAAGAATACTACCAGACAGAGCAGCGGCCATTCGACACATTATTTTACCAAAAACGGTGAAGGATATGTAGAAATTTCTTGGCATATATAACTATTGCCGAGCGTGGATCCTCGATTACGCAGCATACACACGGCCAATGCTACAAGCACTGAAAGAAGCACAAAAGAACAGAGCCCCAATAAAATGGACACAGGAGACAATTGCCCAATTCTCTCGATTAAAAGACCTTATTTCAGACGCCCCAGTCCTTGCAAATCCAGATTATGAAAGGGAATTTTTCCTGTTTTCACACAGCAATGGAACATTAATGACAGCAGTATTGACATAAAAGACATCGCTAGGCCACAAACCATTGGCATACTACAGTGGAATATTAGACCCAGTAATGCAGGGACATTTCGCTTGTGAACAGGCCCTCGCTGCAGCGGCCTTCGCCATTGAGAAAGGTGCCACAATCGTAATGGGATGTTCAGTGACGCTATATGCGGAACACTCGTTATTTGCTATCTTGGAAAGATCAAAATCTACCCTCACAACACAGAGAGCCTATACTTATTAAATAATAATATCAAGTCCAAATGTACATGTGGTCAGATGCAAGACAGTGAACCCAGCCACCTTCATTAAAGAGCCATGCACAACTGAGGATTTACAGGAACACGAATGTAGCACATATGAGGGAGAGGGCGATGACATTCCCAAAGCAAGCGAAAACGCCCTTACAGAAGGAGAAATTTATTTCATAGACGGGTCAGCATCCATAAACTCAGAGACAGGAGAGAAACATGTGGGGATGGCGGTAGTGCGCATGGAAGAAGACACATACGAAGTGATTGTTCAAAAACGCCTCTCCTCACATTACTCTGCACAAGCAGCCGAACTGACTGCACTAATCAGCGTGTTACACACAGCCAAAGATTGTGCCGTGACAATATATTCAGACTCAGCTTATGTCACCACCACAGTTCACTCAGGGCTATCACGTTGGCGAAGGAGAGGGTTCAGAAGAGCAGACGGGTCCCCTGTACAACATCCCACATTGCTAAATGAACTAATAGAAGCTTTAGCAGAACCATCGGTAGTAGCGGTGGTTAAATGCCAAGCCCATACCAATAACACAGACGCCGTCTCATTGGGGAAGGCGGCAACCGACGCAACAGCGAAGGAATCCTCGTACTTCAATAAGACACCAACAACAGAGTACATTGTAAAAACAACCACAGCAGAACAACCAGCAGAAGCATACAATAACACGCCCATAGCACAGTTGATAGAACGCCAGAGAAGGGCCCCACCAGAAGAGCAGGAGTTGTGGGGCAAATGAGGGTGTAAGCAATCAGCCACAGATCTCATTTGGAGACAGGACACGACAGGCAAGGTAGTGATGCCCGTAGAATTATTAGAAGTAGCATTCCAACAACTGCATTTCCCAGCTCACGTTGCAAAACAACACATTGCCTCAGATATTCAAGAAGATTGGTTTGTTCCTAATCTACACAAATACTTGTCTAAATTTGTGATTGAATGTACTACATGCCAAACTTACAATTCAGGAATGATATTACGAACTCTGCGTGGCACTTTGCCACGCCCTACAGGTCCATTTAGAGAACTACATATTGATTACGCCGATATAGGAAAAAGATGTAATGGAGCAAGATACTTGATTGTGGTGGTATGCCCTTTTTCACGGTGGGTAGAAGCGGGCCCCTGCCCCCATCCTGATGCAAAATGTGCTGCCAAGTTCCTTGTGCGAGAAGTATTCTCGCGGTGGGGAATCTGTGACGTCATCCGTTCAGACAACGGCACGCACTTTGTAAATGACCTCTTCAAGGAAGTGACCTCCCTTCTGGGGGTGAAACACAAACTATGTTTGATTTATCATCCAATGGCCAATGGAGTTGTGGAGAGGCTCAAAAGCAATTTATCGAAATTATGCAGCACGTTGGAAAAAAATTGGATATATTGTCTGCCCCTAGCACTGTTCCAACTCAGAAATCAACCATGCAAGGATCATCATTTAAGCCCGCACGAAATCGTTACGGAAGGAGAATGCACACACCGCTCTCCCCTGTTAGGAGGGCGTCTGATGCGCATAGGGCTGCCACAGTGCTGGGAGAAGAGTTTAAGGAATACCTAGCACAGCTAACGCGCACGGTACGCAGCATAGCAAAACAAATTGTTTCACCATTTACTGAAGATGTAGCAACAGACACCTCCATGCCGACAGCAGAAACCCCGGAGGGGCCTTTAATGCCAGGGGAGCAGATTCTTGTCAGAAATTTTGTAAGAAGGTGGAATTCACCAAGATTTCATGGTCCATACACAGTGGTGTACAGCACCCCAACTGCAGTTAAAGTTAAGGGTTAAAGTACTTGGTGCACCTCTCAGACATGAGAAGGGCACAGTGTTGCACCTCCCCAAAATGAAACCAACTGTGTGGATGCCATCACTGGCACAGGTTGACATGATGAAAATTGCAACTTAGACAGGGAAAGTATAGGGGAAAAAGCAAAGGTTTTACATATTTTCTCTCTCTCTCTTTCTCTCTCTCTCTCTCTCTCTCTCTCTCTTTTCTTCTCATATAAATCGTGTTGTTTTTTCTATTTTTTCCTCATTATTTCCAATCGTTGAAATGAAAAAGAATTGTTAAATGCCTAACTGAGTAAAGAAATGAAAAAGAATGAACAATTGAAATTATGTTTCTTTTCATATGACTTAACAAATTTGTCTCGCCCACATAGGTTCAACATGAGCCAATGCGACGAAATGGCTGAGCAAGCTGAAATGTTAGATAGAAATAGGGATGCCACTAGGGCCAGTAGATTAAATAATTTGGAATGTGTTATAAAATATGCTGTGTTTTATCTTATTTGGCATAATGTTGTTTTATATGTGGCAAATGAAATGAACAAAGGTGGGAGCCGAACTGATATGACAAAACCAGGGTCTAAACTAATATGGACTGAAGCAACGGCTATCTTGAAGGACACTTATAACATTGAATTGAATAGTAAAAATATAATGTTGCCCCTTGAACAATTGCACGTAAACAAAACTGCTATTCCATTATTGAATAATACTGGAGCCAAGGAAATAGAGCTTGGATGGAATGTAAATGATGATTACTATTGGTTAACTAATTCCAGAAATACAAGCATGTGTACACACACTGCACCAGAAACCACTACTGAATACACACATGTCACCATGAACAACATAGATGAAGCATGGTCTAGAATATTCCCGCTGCAATATCCACGAGTTGGTACCCAATTAAAAAACAGAAGGAGGAGGAGGAAAAAGGGGGGTGGGAAAAAACAGATACGATATTTATCATAACCTAGGGCTAGATGAAATAGAGGACCCCCGACACCCTGACCAATCAAACAAATGGTATTCAGACATGAGCGCCGCAGCAAAGCAAGCAAGTAATGAAAGTTGTTACGTGTGCTCACTTATTCCTCACGCAACTGGAATCCCAAAAATGTTAATTCCACAGGAAGTACCCTTGTCTAAGGCCCAATGTTTGATTCATCTGATGCTGTGTAGAATAAAAAAGACATTCCAAGCACACAGTCACTATGGAAAAATTGGAGAACGAACAAACTTGCACCAGCAGACGACAAGGAGTAATCTGCCTCCAGGAGCCATTTTCCATTTAAAAGGGACAAGATATGCAGATGACAAGTGGCATGATGAAACGATTGAATGCAAAGCTGAGGGGCTTCGAGGACTGCCAGATGAAACATACGAATGGGCAAAAGAAACGTGCATCCCCATCTGGTCACATCATATCACCAAGCTGACATGGGTCACACCCCTGGAGAGACCCATAAAGATTCAAAAGGAAATACCACACGAACTTTGCTTCCATGGAGAAGGGAAGGTGAACATGGGAACCGTGCAGCAGTGCAATAAGACTTTAATAATGCCAGTTATGAAAAAAGGCACTGCTGCATTAATGGACATATAATGTATCTGTGGCAAACGATCCCAGCATCCTGGAGGGGCACTTGTGCCCTAGCTACACTTCAATCAGCACTAATGGTGATACCAGAGAGCCACGTCCAGTTTACAGCAAGGCCTTCGACTGACACATCGGCAGTAGGGCAATCGGCTGAACCATCGACAGCGCCCGATGAGACAATCAGGGAGCCCCCAGCATACAAACTAATGTCAGAAGAAACCTTGAAAACCAAGTTGTCACGCAGCAAAAGATCCAATTATATTTCGTCCAAATCGTCTGAACTCCTTGCTGAAATCCCACAACAGTATAAGCTTTTCTCATCTGCAGAAACATTCTTTGCATCGTTCCTAGCACCAGGCGTTCAAGCAAGGGCAAACGCGAAATGGCTGCAGATAACACGCTGGGAGCTCATCCAGCTGGCCAATGACACTGAAGAAGGATTCAACATCATAAAAATAGAGCTCTGAGCATTGCGCCTGATGACGATGCAAAACAGATATGTCTTAGATCTTATCACGGCGATGGACGGTGGTATTTGCAAAAACAATGGGGGGGGGGGCGTGTTGCACGTTCGTACCAACTTCCGATGCTGATAACGGGACACTGTCACATGTGATAACAGCAGTGCATAATTTAGAAGAACGAATGAGAGCAGAAGGTGGAGTAGACAACAACACATGGTTCGACAATCTGTTCAGCTGGATACCATCATGGATGAACATCGCAGTGAAGATACTCATTCCCATCATAGTCTTTCTTCTCCTAATATTCTGTTTGTGCCAACTGGGACTAAGATGCTGTGAAAATAATATGCCTAATTCAGCAATGATGATGGTAACAGTGGGCCGACAGACAACGGTGGGTACCATGATAGATGCCCAAGTACAAACCGGAGAATACACCACACCACAGTATAGGATGACTGCCATCTATAGACAGTATGGGGACGTGGTCGATAATCTACATTACACTACCATTAGAGAACCAAAAAACTTGCTGTGGTATAACGAAGTTTGGATAGATTTAGATGGGGATGGTGGGATATACTTAATGGTCACCCCAGAAGAATACGCAAGAAGAGGTAACAGCTTAAGAAGTGTGTGCAAAGCATGGATGCCAATAAAGGGTACACCTGCTTGGGATGAGGCTGTGGCTGAAGCTGAACGCTACCGAAGGGAGAACGGAAAGAACGAGATAAAGTAGTTTGTTACTTTAGATGTAACGAAAGGGGGGAATGTATGGGAGCGAGGCGTCCTCAGGCCCCCTCGCATCGTACGCTCCTCAGTACAAGGCTTGGACCACGTGCCTCCGGTAGTGGGATTGCCCCTTGCCCTTATGTAAAGTTAACCACGGTTGACTGCTACATAGATTGGACTACTGAGCAAGACACGGGGCATCCATCTTGTGGGCCCCCTTTCGACTCCATCTTGGGCAAACAGGCCTCACTGCGATAGTACAGCACTGCTCAGCTCCCCTTCCACCGCAGCAGCCAAGGACAGAGACACACACACAAGTCGCGCAGGCAGCTGGCTGGCCCCCACCCTTGCACTCCCCCTGCGAAGGAAAGCTCTGCGCTTCCATTCTCACGCTGAAGCTGGAGAAAGTTGCAACAATCAATATGCTACAGTTTTCTTCCTCTGAGATCACTGTTCGTCTGAGAATCGGCATGTGAACCAGGATGAGCTAAGCACTTTCTGCTCGATTTGTCCTCATAAACGTGCAAGCCACCCACCCCCATTAGAACAATTTATTGCCATCCTGACCCTGCACCCCCTGTAAGGTATTTCTTTCAAGTGCCAGACCCTCGCCTGTGCTGCGAAATCCAACAATACACTCCTTACTAACCTTAAGCATTTTTTCTACTATATATGCTTTTACTTGGACTAATGAGTTTGAAACCTAGGAAAAGATGCGAAACACAGCCTGATTCTTCTACATGCACAATAAGGTCAAGGCCTTCAATTAAAGCCACGAATGACCCAATTGTACTGACAATAATCATTGTGTGTGACTTATGTAGAAATGTGACAAGTAACATAAAATGTTTTAAATAATTTGTTATTTAGTGTGTAACATATTAGCTTAGGTAGTGACCACAGTGACCGGACCCTGACCTGCATGGAGCACAAGATGTTTGACGTCCGTCAGCTACTCAGCCAACCCGGAGGAAGAGATGCTACCCACACCTACAGCACCACACCGTCTGGCCAATCGGGTCCATTTAGCATTTTTGTTAGAGTTACTTTAACTAATATAAATACAAGTATGATGTAATGAGATTGGGGAAAGTTTTTTGGGTTATTTCCTAGCTGGAGAAATAAACCATCCTTTCAACTCTTGCAGCCGGGTCTCAGTGCCTCTTTCCCCAACAAGGGGTTGTGTCTGCTATTTTATTTTTTCTCTCACACGTAGTAAGCCGGGGAAAGGCACCTACACTGGTCTAGGGAGGATTAGTTCCGTTTAGATTATAGAGAGAATTACAGCCATCTGAGACTTGGGGACATCTGTGACACCTTTTTCTGCACGGTTTACATGGTCAGGAACCAACCGCAAAAGACATGCCTTCAATAAGTACACCCCATCTCCCAACAAAATAACACAGTCATTCTGGGGAGCTAACTTTAGGAAATCTGCAGATAAAAACCCACGTGAAACTGAAAGTCATAACACCACTAAGCAGCCAATGTCAATCATCCCACAGCATTACAGGTTTCCATAGATTGCTATCTAAAAGTCAGCAAGCAACTTGTGCACTTTTGGCTGACATAAAGGTGACCAGCTTTTTATTTTAATGGGGTGGTACCCCATACACCTCGCCCACACCCCATTCTCTCCCTCACATGATTCCCCTATATCCACATACATATATGAAATTGGTCAATTTCAACCAAAACTGCACAAACAAACTACTGACTTTTAAACAAAGTTCTGGGATTACTGCTGTTGGGAAGAATAGAATAATATAGGAGTCATATGCCAATGCAGCAAATCATGCATATGACTGGCATAATATTATGGCACTGTACAACTCTCAGCATCCTCTCTGACCCTTCTAACACCAGCTCTACTTTCACCTCCAAAACAGCAGTAGTGGCTCGCCTAGAGCTCCTAAATATTAGGAAAATTAGGCACCTCATTCCTTTCAACACCTCCAGGCATCTATTAGCCACTGTCACCTTCTATTAATTGGACTACTGTGCCAGCATCCTCTTAAGTCTCCCTAACTATGCTTTCTATCCTCTCGACAAGATCCTTAATTTCACTACCAACACTTTCTTTGGACTCCCTCATTTCACAACTTCTTCCTCTTACCGTCACCAGGCTGGATGGCTGACGATGCAAAACAGGGCCACATTTAAATGTCTTCTCCTGGTTCACAAATCTATCTATGGTAAGGAACTACCATATTTATCCTGCCCTATCCAAATCTACAAGCCTTCTTGTAATCTCTGCTCTGCCTCCTCGATTACCCTTCTAGTTTAGTTTAGTTTAGTTTATTATTTGTATAGCGCCGCCTTTCCCTGGGGCATCCAGGCGCTTGAATTGATTACAACATAACAATATAATACAGCATGGTCCGTAGGTGGAAACCACAGAAAGTTTAGAGCATTATCAAACAGTTACAGGTAATGTACAAGGTATTGAAAACAAGGCAGAATTTACACGGGTTGCAGGCAGTAGGTGCGATAATAGGATAGAGATGGGCGTTCTAGGCTTCTTTGGTCAGTAACCATGTTTTGGCACTGTGTCTGAATCTATGAAAGGACGTGCCGATCTAAGATCGAGTGGTAGTGCGTTCCAGAGTTTAGTGGCAAGCACAGGGAAGCTAGAGCCTCCTGCTTTTTGGAGTTTGTATCTGGGGATATTTAAGCAGTGTGTTTGAGCTGATCTGGTTGGACGAGATGGGGTGTGGTGAGTGAAGTTGTCAGATAGGTGTCTGGGCGCTTGGTTAGATAGGCATTTGTGAGTGAGTGAGAGGGTTTTGTATTCAATTTTCTGGCACCTCGCACTACCTGTGCTTCCTCCCGCTTTCCACTCTTTCTCTCTTCTTGCTCCACTTGCATGGAATTCTCGTCCCCCAGTCATCAAAGAAACAATCTACAGTGATTTGTTCAAAACCAAATTAAAAGCCTATTATCCTTGCCTCCAAGTTACTCTCTTAACCTACCCCTCATTTGCCTTCTAACTAGCATGTTTCCTTTGCCTCTAGCCTGCCTCTGTCCCTCACTTTCTGTGCCTCCCCTCTAGAACTTCATCCATCATGGTCACATCCCTAACACAGCTGGCCGTATTGCCTACCTGCATTTAAAAATGTCTAATGTTGATAGTCCTTAATCTATCTAAGTCCACCCATGTATTGTCACCGTTGACTGTTCCATTTACTCCCCGCCACAACCTGGTCAGAATGTCAACTAAACACAACCCATTGTAAGAAGCTCACTGCTTCCTGTCCATGTGATTTCTTATCTACTGTGTGTTTGTTTGTGATCAAAAGAGCATTGTTCATTCCTGTATATTTGTGCATGCATATAAATAAAGTACATACGAGCGTTGAAGGAGAAAGACATCTTTCAATCATGGAACATTATTTCTCAGGGGCAAGAAGGTCCCAATAGTATATAGCTGCAATCAATTGCTCCAATGGCGTCTGCCTTTAGGTCCATTCAGTTCAGATGTTTCAATTGGACATTTCATGCACTTGCTCACCTCCCTCAACATGACATCCAGGAACTGCTTCACAATCCCAACTAGCTATGTAGAAGCAAGGGCACTTCTGCAGCACTAATATATAGAAAGATATTCATTTTAAAAGTAAAAGTCTTTCTTGTCCCACTTAATCAGAAAATGTGAATGTGAGACTTTTGGAACTGAGAGCTGATATTTTAGTTCTTAGAAAGAAGGTTATTTTTCCAACTTCATGTTCAAATATGACTTCGATAAAGAAAATTAAAATGTATTTGTAAACACTTCCCCAATCTGTGACATTTCCAATTACCAATGTATGCCCTATTATCGCAATTTGTTGATGATTTTATGAGGTTATTAGTCCTGGACTCAATGGCCAATGCTTGTTTTTCCAGGTCATTAAAACCCATCTTTCATTTAATTATTTTGCTTGGTTGCAGGGCTGGCACAGCCAGACATACATGTTTGATTCTAGTTTCAGCAAGACTCAGTGAGGTAACAAAGCTTTTTAAAAGCCACAGGATCACTTCAAAGAGTCCATTCTAACATCCATAAAAAATAGAAACCTACAACACAACAGAATCAAACATTTACAACTAAAATGCACCAGTGGGACACTCAAGACCACCTCATTCACACATATCTGCTCCCATCTCCTGTCCCATCTCCACACCCCAATGGTCTGGGTCTCTTTCTGTCATTATTGCTGATAGGGCTATTTTTCTTAAATCTGCCAGTGTCGACAGGATGAAGACTAAATAACGCTGTCATCAAGGACTTGAGCCTATCTAAACTCACATTGCATATCTACTACTGTACATACACTGCTGGGAAAGGTAACGCTGGACAGGGGAATCATCCTAATGAGATGCCACTGGCTTGAGGAAATAAACCGGACAATACATGAAAACGGCTTGCTTTCCTTGATGGTGTACCTGAACAAGGCATTCTACCCAAATAGTGCACAGGGGTGCTGACCTACACTAAAGTAGACACAAGATGTACAATATGTGTTCATGTACTCAGTTGTAACATACACGAAAATGATTTGAATTGACCTACCTTAAAAAAAGTGGTTTCTCCCATCTGTTCACTAAAGAATCTGTAGTTGTCCCCTTTGTCACTTGCTCCATGCTGTAACATTTTAAACAGATCGGAGAGAGAAATCTTTGTCGTATCAGCGCTGGCGACATTGTCTGCACTCTTTGGCTGACTAATGCTTACTCGATGGATTGCACCAATTTGTGGTAGAGACTGAAAGTTAGTGAGAACATATTAAAGTAGGAACATAACAATTCAGCACAACACCGTAAGAAAATTATTTCAAAAGAAATGCAAATCTGTTTATATGAACAAAATAATACGTTCAAGGCAAGATATTTGGGTCAGAAGCACTAATTATCATTAGCATACCATCTGTAACATATCACCAGCCTAGAACACAGTAGTCTTTGAAGGTTTGTCATTGGCATGCACCTCTTTCCCTCAGTCATTGACTGAACAAGGTGCCTGTCTGGGTTGGGAGATTATTTAATTAATGCTTGCTATGGAGGTGAACGCCACTTGGGCTGAATTATTTAGAAGGCATGTCTGCGATAACATTGATTGGCCTGATAACTGCCTTTTGGCCACCTGCCTACTTCTGAAACATACTTTAATTTTACAGCTGTGTTGTGGGATCTGTGTGGGAGCGAAGGGCCAATGGGCCCCTCTCTGACATCACTTCTCAGTACAAAACTCAGACCAAGTGCCTCCAGTGGTGGGTACGTCCCTCGCCCTTATGCGATGTTAACTTTGGGTTACATTCGCGTAGATGGGACCACTGAGCAGGACACGGGGCATCCATTTTTTGTACCCCTTTCTACTCCATCTTGGTGACCAGGCCTCACTGCGATAGTACAAAATGCCTCTCTCCCTTTCCCCGCCGCAGCAGCTCGGAGCACATGGGCCCCCACCCTCGTTCCCACTCTGACTGGAAAACTCTGCAGCTCCATTCTCACGCTGAAGCCAGAGATGCTTGCAACAAATAATAAATGTAACACATCTCTTTTCCTCCGAGATCACTGTCCTGCATATGAACCAACATGAGCCGAGCACATAGCTCGTCCATCTCCACAAAAGTGTGCTTGCCCTCTTACCCTCACCAGTTGAAACCTATTGCCATTCTAACCCTGTGTCCCTGCAAGATATTCCTTTCATGTACCAGACCGCTGACCATGCTATGAAGCCCACCCAACAGACCCCCAACTAACATTAGACCTCTGCTGCCGTATATTGTGCCCAATACTAACAAATGCCACATACCTGAGATTCTTGTGAGACTAGCCCCACAGTTTAATGAGAGATTTATAGCGGTCAAGACCCGTAAACCTGTGACCTGTATAACCCAAATGTTACATATGATATAGATACCTGTGTGATTTGTACAATGATATGATAAACTACTGAGGGTCTTTTGATCAACCATTACTTAGTGCATGCATTATTTAGAATGTATTTTCTTAGCTTAGATAGTGACCACCGTGTTTCACAGCGACCTGACCTTCACCCATACAGAGCACAGATGTCCGACGTCAATCCTCCCACCAACCAAGCAACCAACCCGGAGGAAGAGATGATCCCACACCTAAGACACCTCCTTGGCTGACCAATCCGGGTCCAACGTAGCATCATATGTTAGATATGCCAATGTGCTTATATAAATGTGTTGTAACCTTGATGTGGTCAGAGCGTTCTCAGAGATCTAGATAAACTTTTCCTTGAACTCTCGCAGCCTGCTCTTTTGTGCCTTATTCCCTGTCCAGGGAATGTCTGTTTCATTCAATTTTACACATGTAAGTCAGGGAGGGTACAAACATTTGGTGACACCCTGCAACGTGATCGGAGAGGTGCCTCGAGTCCGGCGCTGTGCAGCGAGATCCGGGACGCCCCCCAGCAAAACCATCACCTCTGCGGCCGACCAGCCTGAGCGCACTATGAAGAAGGGTCAAGGGTTCCAGGTTGACGAAAACCTGACTGAAAAGCTGCTCGCCGAGGCGGGCCACGGCTTGGTTGGGGTGCAAGCCTGACTTGGGTCGGACTGCGAGCGGTGACCCTCGAGTCACCTGACTGAACACGCGAGTGCCGGTTGCAAAGGTTACTAAGGAAAGGTAAGGCGGAAATAGGGGGGACAGGTGGTAATGGGTTATAGGGAAGAGTAGGGCCTGTGTGAGTGATGATGAGGCTTTTCTGATCTGTCCTTTATATGGCCATTAGGTTTTTGTGAGAACTGAAGAGAAAAAGAGAAGTGGTATCCTAGCCCGAATGGGTTAGAAGGCAGCGCCGCGCAGCATTGTCTCGTCCAGTGCAGAATAAATAAGTGAAGATACAGAGAAAATAGTAGGAGTCTCATATATTGAGTAGACTCAGAGTCGTTATTTAGAACATTCTTTTTCTGGGTACGAAAGAATTCTTGGAAAAGAGTAAGAGGGTGTAAGAGGTGGGGAGTGAATGAGAAGAGTAGGCGAAACGGGGAAGGGGTGGTAAAAAGAACAGACGGGAAGAAAAAGCGCGCAGGTAGTGCATGTGCATGATATGTGTTATATGTCTTTTGTGTTCTGTCCATTTTTGTCAAAGATATCCAAGTACTGTGATTGATTTGTGGGTAAAGTGGCAAAATATGCAAAAATGAACTGTTGAATTTGAACATGCAACAATTATAAGGATAACATTGAAAACTGATTTATATATATATATATATTGATACATATATGTGCATACAAACTACAAGTAGATGAGAAGATTCGTGATATATTGTCCAGCTAGAAGGAAAGAAAGGCAAGTGAAGAAGTGATTAAAGGGAAAGAGAGACTGAAGGGCAAGTACAGACAAAGGGAAAGAAGAAAAAAAAAATACTGTCATGGGGGGAATAACACCGCTAACTCATATTTGTCAGCACCTTCCGTTATACAGTGAGAAGATACAAAAATACCACGATCAGTGGTTGACAGAGATAAAAGGAGACAGTGTGACGCCAATTTGGCCAGAAGGTGGGTCATTCGATAAAAGGGTGTTAGATTTAGTGGCCACACACCTGTTGGCACGGTATAAGGGGAAACAATTACAGAATAGAAGAGAAGTACTAGATCTGTGGCGAATATTTGAAGAAGTTACGCCTACAGCAGAGGTAGGTAAAGAAAGAGCGAACGAAAACCAAAAAACGCAAGAAGAGGTAAGCGGAACGCCAAAGGGCGAGTGCACAACCACTACACAGCTGAAGGCGATACAACGAAAATATATCCTTTAATGTCAAGGCCAGCAGTAGGATACAGCGAGCCCCTGTACACACCAGCATGTCCCACCCCCACACCCTCAGGCGGAGTAGTCGCCACGGCACCATCGCCCTATGATAAAGGAGGTTTGTATGGTCCGACAAGTGCACCGCCCGTGAATTTGGCACACTTAACTGGAAAATTAGACCGCCAGCTGGCGCATGCACAGATGGAAATAACGCGGCTAAGAGCATTGTGCGATAGAGGCCAAATGATGCCAGGGGGAGGAGAAGTTCCACCGTTATCCATGGCAGATCTAACACCAACATTAAGCACAGCAGGGGAAGTGGCGCAAGCAATCTCAGAGCCAGCGCGATCAGTATCATCACAAGGAACACGCATACCACAAGGGCGAGAGAAAGAATGGCAGTCAGGGGAGTTCCTGTTTCATCTAAAGAACAAACTCGTGAGGATTATACACCCACCCAACCCAGAACGTGAGAAAGGGGAAGGATGTAAAGGAAACAATGAGCAAGAATCAGAAATAGAAGAGGTATGGAGTGACTTAGACGAATATGAAGAGGCAGCTGCCGAGGCCGGGTCCCCACTGCCAAACCGCCGTTACCCAGATACACCATCACCACCACTATGGCAGGGTAGACTAAGACAGCGAGGGGGAAATATGATGGTAAGTAAAATAAAGAAAGGTGCGGTAAGTAAGGTAGGAAAGAACACACAAGTTACAAATGCCATTGATACATAAAGGAGCAGGTAGGCCACACTACATTCCATGGGCTCAAATGGATAAAAACAACTTGCTGAAGGTCCTCCCCCCACTATCGGGAGGGGCTGGGAAATGGATACACGCCTTTGAGAAAAACACGGCAGGAGTGCCGCTAGCGATAGGGGATGTGAAAAGTTTATTAGTGTCAGCAATTGGTGACCAAGCAGATGCAGTGTGGGAAAAGGCCGGATTCCCCGGGTAACGATGAGTTGTGATCGCCACGATGGGTCGGCGTTCAACAACGTTTGAGCACAAGTATGGGATGCATTGCGGCGCACGTTTCCAGATATTCCAGATTTACATTTAGTGATGCAGTGTACAATGGAGGAGAACGAGGATCCTACGCAATTCATACTGCGGGTGCAGGATTTATGGAGAAGCGAAACTGGCACGGCGTGGAACCAGTCCACCGCCTTGTTCTATTTTATCATCAAAAAGGGGCTCTCGAAGGAGATACAGGAGGCCTTGGACAAAATAGCTGGTATAGAAGCCAAGGGCTGGCCTGAAATACAGGGCATAATTGTGCACCACTGCAGGAGGATCAAAGAGAGAGAAAAAGATATAGCACAAAAAAGGCTGGCAGACGAGGCGAAGCTGGTACAGAACAAATTAGTGAAGGTCGCCGCCATCAACGCCAGTGTAGCCACAGATGGAGAAAAAAAGGGGGATGAAGGAGCGGGAAACAGTCCAGTCACAATAGCGGCACTGCGGGCAACAGGAGGACAAGGACCGTGGAACGGAGAAGAGCAGTACGATGGACAACAGTGGCAAGAAAGACCAGCAAGAGGAAGAGGTGGGTACCGTGGCCAGAGAGGGGGGTTTGGAGCTATAGGGAATAGAGGATTTGGCGGTCAAGGAATGAGAGGCGGACCGCAAGGGTCATGCTGGAACGGTGGGAGATGGGGACACTATTCTAGAGATTGCAGAATGCGGCCTTCAGGGTATTTCCAGGGGCTACAGCCCATGGAGAACGAACAAGGCTGGAGGTGCCTACACCCAGGTAGCCCCTATGGACTACCGATGGGAGGAGGGAGACAGCAGGACCAGTACTATAACGGACCTCAAATGCAGCAAGAACAGCAACCACCGCCGCAACCTATGGCAACGCAGTAGGAAACGCAAACAATAATTGTTTTGCAACAGCCGCAAACGGTGCGCCCGCACCATACTGTGGCATGACCGTGGTTGGAGACAATGTCTTTTCAGTGCCAGGGCAAGAAAGACATTCAGATTAGGACAGCCCACAGGGAACACTTGCGTGTCCAGTCCTATCTACCACCCTACGTGCAGAAGAGGAACCACTAGTGGGGGCAGAGATAAGAAAGAAGCAGTTTATCTTTATGGTAGACTCAGAAGCAGAGAAGTCATGTCTTATGGAAGGGCGGTTTCCACTCTCAGGCAGGAATTTGGAGATGCAGGGGTTCTCTGGGGCTATTTTGAAAGATCTTGATATAACGGTGGGGGGAAAAACTGTGCGCGCACCCTTACTGTACCACGAAGATGCGCCGATCAATTTGCTGGGGAGAGATTGGTTAAGCAAATTAAATATGACCATCTTGCTTACAGAACGAGGAATAGTGTGTTCAACCCCAGGAGTATGCCCAGTACGAGCCATGTTGATGATCAGCACAGTGATGAATGAAGTTGTGGTACGAGGGATACCTATTGATATAAGCATGTTTATTTATGGCATCAAGGTATTAGTACGAGTGGTACCAGAGATAACGAGAAAAGAATGGAGAACACCATCAGATTTCACATTCCACCCAATTGCACACACAGATGTCGTGCCAGGCAGATAATGTCCATAGACATCGAGGCAGTTCCGTTATCCAGCAAACGTATTGTGGTCATAGGTCTGGACGCACAGGGGTGCGAGTGGAGAACTGTTTTATGAATAGACCCAAACATAATGCTACGAGACATAACAGACGAGGAATTACTCACTGATAGTGAAGATGACAGAGAAATGATAATGGAAATAAGTATACCATGTGATATTATGATCCAGTACAGAGAGGTACACAACCCACTCATGGCTAGCGTTAATGCCCCACTGACTATATTTGCGGAAGACATGGTAATGGTAGCACCTGAAATTTGGACCACAGGGCCCCACGATGTAGGGTTACTGCATGAGGTGACACCAATAAAAATAAAACTCAAGCCAGGTGCAATACCACCGAGGGTAAAACAATATCCCATATCGAGAGAAGCAGAGGAGGGAATTAGGGAAACCATAAATGCACTCCTAAAACAAGGCATCATAGTACCATCAAACTCCCCATGTAATACAGCAATTTTCCCAATCAAAAAAGCAAAAGAAGGGGCGTGGAGGATGATCCAGGATCTCCGCCCACTCAATGACGTCATTCAAAAAGAGTTCCCATTAGTGCCTAACCCGGCATCAATATTGTCCAGCGTACCAAAAGAATCAACATGTTTTACTGTAATTGATTTGAAGAATGCTTTCTTCTCCATGCCACTCGACCCAGGATCCCAATACCTTACAGCGTTCATATTAGGGAACAACAGGTATGAACATCGCAGACTCCCACAAGGGTATTGCGAAAGCCCCAGCATTTTTAACAGGGTGCTACGTGAAGACATTGGAAACATAGATGTAGAGAGCACCATCATTCAATACGTAGACGATTTACTCGTCTGCAGCCATACAGAAGAAAAGTGCAGAGAAGACTCGAAAGCACTACTGAATGTGCTAGCTACCAAGGGGTACAAGGTGGACAAAGGAAAATTGCAATACTGTCTAGCCGAGGTTGTATACCTCGGACAGCTAATATCAAAAGATGGGAAGCGAATACTCCCAGACAGAGCAGCTGCTATACGCAACATAATAATCCCAAAAACTGTGAAAGACATGCAAAAGTTTCTTGGCATTTGTAACTATTGCCGAGCCTGGATCCTTGATTACGCGGCATACACACGTCCCTTACTACAAGCGTTAAAAGAAGCACAGAAAAATAGAGCCGCAATAAAATGGACACATGAAATGATGATACAGTATTTTAAATTAAAAGACCTCATTGCTGATGCCACAGCAGTCGCGAACCCAGATTATGAGAGGGAATTTTTCTTGTTTTCACACTGTAATGGAACATTGATGACAGCAGTACTGACACAAAAAAACATCTTTAGGTCACAAACCATTGGCTTATTACAGTGAGACACTAGACCCAGTAATGCAAGGCCATTTCGTGTGCGAACAGGCTCTCGCAGCTGCAGCCTTCGCGATTGAAAAGAGTGCCATCATTGCCATGGGATGTTCAGTAACACTATATGCGGAGCATTCCCTATTCGCCATTCTTGAGCGTTCAAAATCAACACTAACGACACAGAGGGCAACAGCATATGAAATAATAATTTCGAGCCCCAACGTACACGTTGTAAGGTGCAAAACAGTAAACCCAGCAACATTCATCACAGAGCCATGTACGACAGAGGACACACAGGAACACAGTTGCGCCACATATGGGGGGGAAGGTGATGACATCCCAAAAGTAAGTGAAAATGCCCTGAAGGAGGGAGAAATATATTTCATAGATGGGTCAGCATCAATAAACCCCGAAACAGGGGAAAACACGTAGGGATGGCGGAAGTGCGCATGGAGGAAGATGACTATGAGACGATTGTGCAAAAGTGCCTCCCATCCCATTACTCTGCACAGGCAGCCGAACTAACTGCGCTGATCGAAGCACTGCACACAGCTAAGGGATGTGCAGTGACAATATACTCAGACTCAGCATATGCAACTACCACAGTCCACTCAGGGTTGACACGGTGGCGTAGACGGGGATTCAGGAGGGCAGACGGTTCTCCAGTATAGCATGCAACATTGTTGAATGAGTTAATAGATGCATTAGCAGTACCATCGGTAGTGGCAGTGGTGAAATGCCAAGCCCATACCAACAACACAGATGCAATCTCATTGGGAAACGCGGAAGCCGACGCAGCAGCGAAGGAGGCCTCGTATTTCAATGTAACACCAACACTCGAATGCGTTGTAAAAGCAACCATTACAGACCCACTAGAAGAAGCCTACAGTAATATACCAATAGCACAAATAATAGAGTTAAAAAGAAGAGCACCACAGGAGGAGCAAGAATTGTGGAGCAAACGGGGATGTAAACAATCAGCCACAGATCTCATTTGGAGGCAGGAGACAACAGGAAAGGTAGTAATGCCCGTAGAATTACTAGAAATAGCATTCCAACAGCTGCATTTCCCCGGCCATGCAGCAACACAACACATTGCCGCAGACATCCAGGAACATTGGTTCGTCCACAATTTACAAGAGCACCTGTCAAAATTCATTGCAGAATGCATAACATGCCAAACATATAATTCAGGGATGACATTGAGAACACTGCGCGGTACCCTACCTCGACCAACAGGACCATTTAGAGAACTCCATATAGACTATGCTGATATGGGTGAGCGGTGTAATGGAGCAAGATATTTGATTGTGGTGGTATGCCCCTTTTCAAGATGGGTGGAAGCAGGCCCATGTCCACACCCAGGCGCGAAGTGTGCGGCCAAGTTCCTTGTTCGGGAAGTGTTTTCCCGATGGGGAATATGCGATGTGATAAGATCAGACAACGGTACGCACTTCGTGAATGACCTCTTTAAGGAAGTGACATCACTCTTGGGGGTAAAACACAAACTATGCTCAAATTATCATCCGATGGCGAATGGGATGGTAGAAAAGACCAACGGATTGCTGACGAGTAAGTTATCCAAGTTGTGTAACACACTGAAGAAGAACTGGGTGTATTGCTTGCCCCTAGCACTGTTCCAACTCAGGACGCAACCATGTAAAGACCACCATTTGAGCCCCCATGAAATTGTAACTGGGAGGAGAATACACACGCCAGTATCCCTGATTAGAAGAGCATCGGATGCGCACACGGCTGCCACAGTGCTGGGGGAAGAGTTCAAGTAATACCTAACCCAGTTGACACGCGCAGTACGTAGCATAGAGCGACAAATAGCACCGCCTTTTACTGAAAATGTGGCGACTGATACTACCACACCAGCAACAGACAGCCCAAGTGTGTCACTGATACCAGGAGCACAAGTGTACGTCCGCAGCTTTGTAAGGAGGTGGAATTCACCTAGGTTTCATGGTCCTTATGAGGTCATCTATAGTACACCCACTGCAGTGAAAGTGAGGGGATTGAAGTATTGGGCGCACTTATCAGATGTGAGGAGGGAACGCAATAATACAATCCCCCAGGAGGAGCAAGATGGTGCCACTGGTACCACAAATGAGGTTGAAAAGGGATAACAAAATTGTCGGTAAACATAACCTGCAAAGATAAAAGTTATGATATGCATTTTGTTCTGCACGACTTATCTCCTACTTCTTTCTTTTCTATTTTTTCCTTTTTTCCTTTTTTGATTGTTCGATATCCTCTCCATACATCTCTACTCTATCTCTCACCTTTGTTTCGATTATTGTTCCATGCTTTTCTCATCACTGTTTTACTCTCCTCCTCTCCATAGCAAAAGTAAATATATAATAGAGAAAATGAGCAAATATGGCTAAAAATTATGATTAAATATGAAGTTGAACAGGAAATGTAAATACATGTATATTTTTTGGTGACATAATGAATTTATATCGCCCCTCCATGTGACAAATGACCCAACGAACCACAATCGTGGCGAACCAATAAATGCTAGATAGTGATAGGGACGCCATTAGGGCTAACAGGTTCAGTAATGTTGAATGTGTTTTGAAATGTGCTGCAGTTTTGTTGTCAGTAATGTTTTTTTATGGCTTGGTATTATACCCTTCTATCTTTGGTTAATGACAGGCACAAGGGGGTGAGCGGGGCTAACATGATACGAGAAGGGTCGCACTTGATATGGACTAGGGTAAAGACGATATGGAAAGAATCACATGAGATTAACATCAACTATACAGATGTGATGCAACCTCCAGAACACACCACTGTAGGACCAACAAGTGTATCATTGTTACGTCAGAATATAAATATGAGTAATGCTTTTGGAGATAACGAATATGATGGAGATTATTGTTAGGCAAAAACCTGTGCAGTTCCCTCTGGGACCACTGCAAAAGATTTAGGACTACAGGTGTTTGGCAGTAAACCCACTTGGTAGCAGTCTGTACCACACAGATTCACTTGGTAGCTGTGGCTGAGCAGTCAGACTTCCCTCAAGAAGAGTTAGGCAGTATACAGAGTATTCACAATAGGTCAAGAGAACACAATAGAACAAGTAAACACTGACCAAGGCTTGGTGTAAAAGAGATCTAAATATTTATTTAAAACCACATCTAGAAAAACACACAGGCACTAATAGTAAGCAATTCAAAAACACGGTCACTAAAAGATATACACTTCCTTAAAAGAATATTAAACAAGTCTTAAGTAAAGCCCCACTTATTTTCAGACGGCGGTGAGCGCTTAACGTAGATGACACTCTAATAATTCGTTTTAAAAAGGGAGAGAAAAGCAGAGAATAAATTGAAACAGATCCAAACACTTTTTCACAAACACAACCAGAGAGGAAGGCAAAGTAACACCGTGAATTCAGAGTCAGTAGGCCGGATCTGCTTTAAGAGGATCAAAACGAAATGTGTCGAAGGTCACACGGTTGCAGTGCACAAAAGTCTTGTAACGGTTCAAAAAGGAGTTGGACCAAAGAAAGGGACCAGTTAGAGGGTCAAGGCGGCCATCCCAGTCCAGAAGGTTAAGGGGTTATTATTACCTTGTAGCAATCTTTAGAAAGGGAGGCCTGGCGGACACGGCACCTTAAAGTGGTGAGAATACTCTAGCGGGGGCAGTTGTTCCTGGCAGCGGATGCAAGTCGGTGCTTCGTCCGGGGGAAGAGAGGATCTCGTCGGGGAGGAAGACAGGAGTCCGTTGCACTGCCAGGGAAGAAACCAGCCACAGAGTTTCTCAGGTACAAGGAGCGGTCCGTTAATTCGCGGTCCAGTGGTAAGTGGCTATCCAGCTGCCGGGGTGCTTGGCACGGGCAATTCGACCACAAACCGGTCTGGGGTGCGAAGAGAAGAAGGTAAACTGGTTGTGCCCATCAGTCAGGGGAAGAAGCCTCTCCAGCCGGGAGATCTTCTCTGTCGTCGGGAAGTGGTGAGTCGGTTCTGCAGGGCTCCACCGGTGGTGTCGTCGTGGTAGGTCGGCTCAGCTTCTCCCTCGTCGGATTCTCAGGTCATGTGGCGACTTCTGAAGTTCCAGTCCCCAAAGCCCTGCTTTTATGCAGCATACCCCCATTCACTCAGCCTAGCTGTCAATCAAACATGCTAAGTGGTGAGCCGGCCGGCTCACCACTTGGGCCAATCACACAAGAGTGCGACTTGAGTTACCAAGGTAATTCAGTCCAGGGTGCCTAAACTCCGTCCCACACCCCCTGTGGTACCCAGAAAGAGTGGCACCACTTTTGGAGGCTTCTGTGGAGAAGCCCGCCAAAAAGTGGAACAAAGGGCTCGACTTGGGTTGGAGTCACAGAAGAGAACACAAACGGCATTTTCGAATCGAGTCTTGGCAAAAAACACCAACCGGCGAATTAATATTAATTAAATAAACCGGCAGTATGTTTGAGGCTATGAGAATTAAATAATTAAAGTTGGTAGCCTCGAACAATGGGAAAATCCCATAGGGAAATATTTGCGGTCGAATATAAAAAGTAGTTTCCACTGCCACCAGCCAAAACTCGATCAGGGGGGACGGAGACGTGCCCCCTCGACTAACAGACCCCGGGGAAATCGAATTCCCCCGACCAGTATGTCCACAATATGATGGTTTGTACTGGTTTCTGTTAATAATTTGGGACTAGTAAAGCCAATGGTGACTTTACATGCCCTGGGAGACAGTAGTCAGTCCCAGGGTATGGAGTCTATGGTGGGGTGTCACTATGACACCCCTGTGTTACTGCACGGAGGGTGCTGTGTAACACACATAGTAAAAACACATGAGACCCTATGGAGTAAAGGACCCCATAGCCCAAAAACACATTAACAGTCAAAGGAACACCATAAATCATGTCCAAGAGTGGGAGAAAAAGAGTCTCACTCTTGGCAGGAGAATAAAAACTCCAGAAATCCAGCAAAGCTGCTGGGGGACTCACTAGGTTAGGAAATTCAGCCTAAAGAGAGAATTCGCCCAAACAATTATTATTGGCCAAATGATTTAACTAACACTAGTACACGCTCACAGACAACCATACACCATACCTCACGCAACATTGCTGCTACTGATGAAGATACACATGCCATATTGAATAACAATGATACAACCTGGGCTGGAGTGTTTCCAATACATTACAAAAAGGTTAAAAAACAAACTGCATTAATGAGGTGCCCTCGGGCGACCCCGTGAATAAAGACTCTGAACTACAGGGAGTGATTTCCGATCCAAATGGCATGAATTCAAGGGGTACCCACAACACCTCAGCTTTGGAAACCAGCACCCCTGACGCAAGCAAGTCTTCACGCCCCAAAGATCCTGGACTATCATATGACAATCAAATTTCCTCTACTCCCATACGAGTGCATAAATCGGGAGACAGTACATCGCTGACGTCCTGTCCAATTCGGCCTCTGGTTGATCACCTCATTCCAGATGAGGTTTCGTCTCAAATAGATGACCATTTACAATCATCAGATCCATCGCCCCATTACACGCCACGGCCCAGATCTCTGCCAAAAAATAGAAGATTGAGCGAAATCACAACTTCGGAAAACAATTCATCGCCCTCGAAAAAACCTGATTTGCCAATAATCATGTCCGCAATCACAATAGCTTTAGCCCCATTCGGAAAGCTGTATGAATCTATCAATGACTCACTGAAAGACAGCAATGTTCTTACTGCAATGATACATAGCAAAATGATATTTGTTGAAGGTTTCATTACAGCCCTGGAACAAAGAAACAGAGAGCAGAGTGTGACGTGGGACTTCAAGCTGAGCAGACTAGAAGAGCTCTCAAATTGTCTCAAAGCAACTTCACCAGCAGCACTGGATAAAGAGACTCAAACAGAAGTTGTGGCATGTTCTCCTGACCCAGCCCCGATTTCTAAAAGCCAAACGGAAAAGCCCAAACAATCAAATCGAGTAGTGGCTAAACAACAGAGATTAGTGGAAAATCAACAAAAGACAACACAGAGCACTAATAGTAAACCACTGCTGAAAATCTCCACGGCTAATGAGATGACCACCAACGATGCACAAATAGTGTCGGCTCTTGACCCTCTGATGGCAGTGAGAACAAAACAAAAAGAGTCATCAAAAGAAAAATCAACCACACCACAGCAAAAACTAAGCTCAAACAACTCGGTTATCTGCATCTCTTCCTCCCCAAAATCTACCGACGAATTCTTGGCTCAGAGTTCGCTGATGAACATAACTCAACATCTGGACCTAACTGAAGGTCCATCACCGAACCAAGCCACTAGAATTGAAATTATTCCATCTACTACACCAATTCCAACCAACCATAAACTTACCAAATCCTCTTTGGTCACAATGACCCCGAATCAACAAACAGCATCATTACCTGTATTAAGCCAAACCAACCTGAATCCGAGTGCATCGAGACGCGGACTGGAGAACCAAGTCAATTTAAGCAGGGAGTCTCTACCTCCGACCCGTCTGTTTAAAATCGAACAAAAAACCTCCAATGACCGTTACATGATTTTAAACCGAAATACGGTTTTGAGAACACTCAAAAAGGTGAAAACTCTACAGAACCTACAATCGGCCGATTTTATTCTGATCGAACCATACCACAGAAAGAACCAAGCGAAGGCCTATCTACATATTAAAAAATCTGCTTTGGATGAATTACAACATGACATATTTGCTGAATAAGCCCTATTGGGCTTTAACCTTTACGAGATGCCCTCCTCGAACTTTAAAGAACGGTCAAAAGACAGCTATAGAGCATCTCCGAAAAAAAACTAAAGATTTAAGTCACGCACAGAAGACCTCTATAGATCAGTGAGAAGGGGCAGAAGTCCAACATCACCATCTAAAAAGCGCTCGACGAATAACAGATCACCAGCAGAAGGACGCTTTGCAACAACACGCCGAAGACTAACTCCAAGGAGAGTTGAGAGAGTAGAGCACAGAGAAGACCGCAGACAAAAGTACAATTCCGAACGGTACCATGGACATTCCCCAACCTTACGGTTGAGAAATCAAGACAGCAAAGAGGTTTTGCCGAACGAGAGGATTTCAAGTAAAATCACAAAGCAGACCCCGATTGAGCCCGAAATAACAGCCAAGAAAAACAAATGGAATTGGTTCCGCAGTGTCCTGACTCCAGGGGTAAAGAGATAGCAACCACCGGGGGACGTAAAGGTGACGTCATTTACATCCAAATCATCTCAGCAACTACCCTTGAGAAAAACCATAAGCATAGCTTCATGGAACACTAGAGGCCACGTTCATCTCACCAAGTCTGACAGTCAGGATCTGAGTCCCTATGATATTATATGCCTTCAAGAAACGTGGTTATGTGAAAAACCGGCCCTTGATGGTTATTGCATAGAAATATCTCCAGCTTCTAAAGGACCATTGGGTCGCCCTTCGTCGAGACTATTAACAGCTACCCGCATTGGTTCCGGTATAACCATCACAAAAGTCATTACCCGTTGCTATGAAATCCTGGCTATTCTGACCACATGGAACTCTGAAACTCTGTCAACTAAGCCCAGAATACAGGACTCGGTAGCAATTATTAACGTCTACTGGAACCCCCAAAAGACCTCTACTGTGAACATGTGTGAGAAAGTGTCTACTATAATTGACGAAATCACTATCAAATACAAATCCTCTAACATTGTGATCTGCGGTGACCTCAACGCGAACTGCTTTATAGTTAACGCTCCAGAAAGACAAGACCTCACCAATTGCTCTGCTTTAGGGGTTTTGCATGGGGCGCCACTATGAAATCCCGAAATCTCCTCAACTCAGCTACTATAACAGATTCAGAAGCCTTCATACCAACTTGGGAACGTGGCACGTCATCAGCCACCCTGGATTACCCTGGATTACATCTTTGTTTCCGATCCTGTGTACTCCAACCTAGTCTCATTTAATGTCATTAAAACGAAGTACAGTGATCATAATCTACTGAATCTGACCTGCAGAAATAAGGGGACCATTTTGCAAACTTACAAAACTCAAATCGAGACAAATTCGCAACAAACTCGTCTTCGAATGATCGCTCCAGATATTCGTAAGCTAACAGAACAATTTGTCAGCCTAACATCAGATCCCGCACTACTAAACGGAGTGGCCAGATCGAGCTATATTCCACTTCTGCTGGCTTTCAAAAAACCTGGGAAGACTACCAATACCCAAAGTATACAACACACCCATAAGTATAACGCGACCTTGGTTGCTAAACGGAAACTCCTAAGAAAATTGAAAAGAGTGGCAGTATCATCGAACCTACCAATAGATTGGGAAGCCCTCAAAGCAGAAACAAGAAACTTCAAGCAATGGCTGAGAAACAAAAGAAGTCTCTTATATCAATTGGACGCCGAAGAGATGCTGAAGGCCCTCTCAAACAAAAAATCCCGTGACTTCTGGTCACTTATCAATAAATCGAATAAGTTCTCAAACTCGCACATGATAAATCCAGTACCGGAAGAAAAATGGGTCACCCATTTCTTGAACTTATTTCATTCGGCAGAATGTTACGACGAAGAAACAAAGCGTACAGAGGTCTCAACCTGGGTGGACCAGACTGACATTAGTGACATCAAGTCTATAATCTTGAAATTGAAGTCATCAAGAGCGCCCGGCCCTGATGGTCTCGCGAACTGTGATTTAAAACAACATCCGGACGAGTGGTTGATCCTCATCAGCTCAATTTTCAAACTCTGCAAAGAAAGAAGAATGATTCGGGACTCATGGACGAATGCTGTGATCGTCCCGATCTTTAAGAAAGGAGCAAGAGAGGACCCCCTGAACTATCGGCCAATAGCCCTTCTCGATGTCATCGGGAAGGTGTTCGCCTCAATCCTTCTGTTACATTTCCAGAAATGGGCTTCTGCCTCTATGTGCTTCGATCCCCTGCAAACAGGATTTCAAAAAAATGCGAGCACCAGTGTCAACATAATGTGTTTGAATGTACTGAAGGAAAGAGTTTTGACAGGAGCACCTCAGATTTTTCTAGCATTCGTCGACCTGTCCCAAGCTTTTGACAGAGCGGACAGGTCAAAATTGTGGTTGAAACTGAGGACATGGCATTGCCCAGAAAGCATTTTGGAACCTATAATCAGTCTTCACACGAATACCAGCATAAAGGTCCGGCTAGACAATTAAGGCCTTATTTCGAAGTCCATACCGACCTCACTCCGAGGAGTGAAGCAAGGTTGCCCCTTGGCCCCCGCCCTGTTTATATCCTTCCTCGGAGACTTCAAAGACAGCCAGGAACAGATAAGGACTTTACCTCCAAAAATAGGCTCTACGAGGGTTCCCAGACTTCTGTACGCGGACGACCTGATCCTACTTAATCTAACCCAGGTCGGTCTGCAACGTCAACTTAATAATCTCCCAACTTACATCATTGACAATAACCTCGAGATCAATAAATCCAAAACAAAAATAATGATCTTGCAAAAACCAGGGAGCAAAAAGAAAGATCGTTTTCGATGGCACCTCAACGAGACAAAAATCGAAGTGGTTGACTCATTTAAATACCTCGGAGTCCAACTCGATACCACAAAGAAATCCCGGAACATGCAAGCTACTCTTTGGGCCAAGGCAAAGAACCTAGCCGCCCAACTAAGAGCAGTTGATCGAAAATATGGCCAATTTTCACTTCAACCAGCAATCAGTTTCTACAAGGCAAAAATCATTCCTTCTCTGACGTATGGCATGGATGCCACACCGTTAATTCCCTCAAATCTCTGGTTAAGACTTGAAGGTTTAATTTGGAGAGCAGTTCTAGGACTACCTAATTCTACACCGTTAGCGCCGATCAGACGAGAACTTGGCCTCATATCCCTGAAAGCAGTGGTGGACCACAGTACTCTACAGCTATACAGGAAAGTCATCCATCCAGATAGACTGAAAATCTATCAAATGATAGCTGAACAAATTGGAAAAGGCAATAACCGCTTTATGAATAAGTGGGCCATGGAACAAAAACAAAAACTCCACTTAATTGCCTGTACGGAAGAAGAACTGATGAACAACCCAACCAGGATTAAAACCAAACTGGATTGTTGGGACTGGATCACCACCATTGACAAAGCGACTTCTAACAAACTTCTAGTCCACCTGCCTATGAATACAAATAAGCTGAAAGAACCAATGGCTTACTGCAAAAGATAACCCAGTAAATCTCTTATGAGAACCTTTTTGAAAGCCCGTTTGAACGTGTTACCGACGCAAGAAATTCTAGCGATCAAAACGGGATCAAAGGAAAAAACCTGCAGACTTTGCCAAAATTCTGAACAGACTGAATCGGTAAGGCATCTACTGATGTGCTGCCCTGCTTTGCACCAACCCAGAATCGCTTACTTCAGTTCTCTGACAGCCACCTCATTTGCGGGTAATGAAGACATCTGGTAGAACCGCATTATCAACGGCGAACAGACTCGATGGCACACGGCAGCTGCCAAACTTCTGGAATTTGCAATCGAAAAGATGAAAATTAGCACGGACGTCGATTCCTCACTTATAGAAACTTGAGACTGTGATTCATACTACTGTAAAACTATCCGCTATGCAAAGGGTATTCGCTTCGAGTGGAACCAGTTCTTGTAAAAATCTGATTTTTGATTATATACAAGTAATAAAAAAATAAAAAAAAATAAAAATAACAAGGAAGGTAGGAGGAGGAGAAAAAGGGGTGTGAGAGGGAAAAGATACATGACCTGGGGTTAGATGAAATAGAAGATCCCCTCCACCCTGATCAATCAAATAAATAGTATTCCGACATGAGTGCCACGGCGAAGCAAGCAACAAATGAAAGCTGCTACGTCTGTTCACTCATCCCACATGCATCAGGGACACGGAAAATTTTAGTACCGCAGGAGGTGCCCTTGTCGGAGGCCGAATGTTTAATTCATCTGGTTTTATGCAGAATAAAGAGCATGTTCCAAGCGCACACCGTCACATTGAAAAAACTGGAAAATGAGAGAACGTGCACAAGCAGACGCCAAGGAATAATTTGTCTTAAGGAACCATTTCTTGTCATCAGGGGGACACGATATGCGGAAAATAAGTGGCACGAAGAAACTATCGAATGCAAAGCAGAAGCACTTTGAGGCCTATCCAATGACACTTTCCAATGGATAAAGGAGGTATGTGACCCCATCTGGTCGCAGCATGTCACAAAGCTAACGTGGGTCACAGCATTAGAAAAACCTATCAAAATACAGAAAGAAGTGCTACATGAACTGTGTTTCCATGGGGAAGGAAGAGTGAACATGGGGAGACAAAGAAATGTAACAAGACGGTAATCATACCTGACATGAAGAAAGGTACCCCTGCACCAATGGATATGTACTGGATTTGCGGCAAACAAGCCTACCTGCACCGCCCCGCATCGTGGAAAGGAACTTGTGCTCTAGCCACCCTCCACACAGCCCTGATGGTAATACCGGAGAGCCATATCCAAGGGGCAGCAGGGCAATCGGCTGGCATATCGACAACAGGGCAATCGGCTGGCATATCGGCAGCAGGGCAATCGGCTGAACCATCGACAGCGCCCCAACTAACGATAACAGAAGTTCCAGTGTATGAACTATTGTCAGAATATGAACTAAAGAGAAGATTGACACGAAGTAAAAGATCCTCCAACTACATCTCATCTGAATCATCGAAGCTCCTTGCTGAGATCCCGCAGAAATACAAGCTCTTCATCAGCAGAGACATTTTTCACCTCACTCCTTGTCCCGGACTGCAAGCACGAACGAACGCCAAATGGTTGCAGATAGTGCGCTGGGAGCTCATCCAACTGGCTAACGACACTGAAGAAGAGTTCAACGTGATAAAAATAGAGCTCCGCACACTGCACCTAATGACAATGCAAAACAGATATGACCTAGATCTCCTCACAGCGATGGACGGTGGTGCTTGCCGAAAAATTGGGGGGGGCGTGTTGCACATTCGTGCCAACTGAAGATTCTGATAACTGGACACTCTCACATGTGATAACAGCAGTACACAATCTAGGAGAGAGGATGAGAACAGAAGGAGGAGCAGAAGAAAGCAAGTGGTTCGACAATCTGTTCAGTTGGGTACCATCATGGGTAAATGTGGCAATAAAAATATTGATCCCCATCATTGTCTTTGTGCACCTGTTCTTCTGGGTGTGCCAACTGGGACTCCGGTGTTGTGAGAAAAGTATGCCAACCTCAGCTATGATGATGGTAACAATGGGCCGACTGACAACGGTAGCTACCATGATAGATGCACAAATGCAAACAGGGGAGTACACTACACCACAATACAGGATGACAGCAATTTACAGGCAATATGGTGATATAGTTGATAATTTGCATCATAGAACGATAAAAGAACCAAGGGAGTTGCAATGGTACCAAGAAATATGGGTGGATCTAGATGGGGATGGGGAAATTTACTTAATGTGTACACCAGACGAATATGCCAGAAGAGGAAATAGATTAAGAACTGTATGCAGAGCGTGGATGCCAATAAAAGGCACCCCGCGTGGGACGAGGCTGTGGCAGAGGCCGAGTACTACCGAAGGGAGAATGAAAAGAATAAAAAATAAAAATATTCGTTACTTTAGATGTAACGAAAGGGGAGAATGTGTGGGAGCGAGGGGCCAATGGGCCCCTCTCTGCCATCACTTCTCAGTACAAAACTCGGACCAAGTGCCTCCAGTGGTGGGTACGCTCCTCGCCCTTATGCGATGTTAACTTTGGGTTACATTTGCGTAGATGGGACCACTGACCAGGACACGGGGCATCCATTTTTTGTACCCCCTTTCTACTCCAACTTGGTGACCAGGCCTCACTGCAATAGTACAAAATGCCTCTCTCCCTTTCCCCACCGCAGCAGCTCGGAGCACATGGCCCCCACCCTCGTTCCCACTCTGACTGGAAAACTCTGCAGCTCCATTCTCACGCTGAAGCCAGAGATGCTTGCAACAAATAATAAATGTAACACATCTCATTTCCTCTGAGATCACTGTCATGCATGTGAACCAACATGAGCCGAGCACATAGCTCGTCCATCTCCACAAAAGTGTCCTTGCCCTCTTACCCTCGCCAGTTGAAACTTATTGCCATTCTAACCCTGTGTCCCTGCAAGATATTCCTTTCATGTGCCAGGCCGCTGACCATGCTATGAAGCCCACCCAACAGACCCCCAACTAACATTAGACCCCTGCTGCAATATATCGTACCCAATACTAACAAATGCCACATACCGAAGATTCTTGTGAGACTAACCCCACAGTTTAATGAGTGTTATAGCGGTCAAGACCCGTAAACCTGTGACCTGTATAACCCAAATGTTATATATGATATAGATACCTTTGTGATTTGTACAATGACATGATAAACTACTGAGGGTCTTTTGATCAACCATTATTTAGTGCATGCATTATTTAGAATGTATTTTCCTAGCTTAGATAGTGACCACTGTGTTTCACAGCGACCTGACCTTCACCCATCCGGAGCACAGATGTCTGACGTCAATACTCCCGCCAACTAAGCAACCAACCCGGAGGAAGAGATGATGCCCACACCTAAGACACCTCCCTGGCTGACCAATCCAGGTCCAACGTAGCATCATATGTTAGATATGTCAATGTGCTTATATAAATGTGTTGTAAGCTTGATGTGGTCAGAGCATTCTCAGAGATCTAGATAAACTTTTCCTTGAACTCTCGCAGCCTGCTCTTTTGTGCCTTATTCCCTTGTCCAGGGAGTGTCTGTTTTATTCATTGTTACACGTGTAAGTCAGGGAGGGCACAAACAGATCCTATGGTACATTCTTAGATGTGCTTAACTAATTGGGCTTATAAAGATAACTAGTGTACAGGCCGTGTACACGGGCCAAAGAGCATTGGCACAGTAGGACCACTATATATCCTAAGCCAACAGCTCCCTCTAGCGGTGACAACAGGTGAAGCTACTGCATCAGACACACACCTGGCCTTTTATTAAATTGTTAGATAGATTAGATGTTATATTAGATGATCTCTGCAAAAAGTTGGGTGCAGAGCTCTACAGCTTAACATGATTACAAAAATATATGAACATTTGCGATAATAAATGTCTTTTGCAGTGTGCTAAAAACAACCCATAAAGTTTCCATCCTTTGTATAAAACAAATTGACAAGTGCACAGTAGTTTTATACTTATACATCAACTAGAGTCAGAAGATTTTAATTTCACAAATGTCGTCAATTTGAAACAGATTGCCTGATCAAATTCTTTTTCCAGTTTGTACCAAGCCACTACCCTTTGAAACATATCTAGAATGACTGCTAATATCTATCCTATTGCACTTTAAAAGAGGAAGGCGAGCTAAGCAATGTGTACGCCAAGCATAAGTGAGTCATATCGGCATCAAAGGCTGCTAATGATCACTGCTGGTGCTGGATACAATGTAGACATTCCCAGCCTGGCTCAGAGAGTAAAGATGGAGTAAACATGGGGGCAGGATAGCACAACTCGCTAAATGATGCAGGACAAGACGGCAGTATGGGGAGGGATTCCCTGGGCTACGTTACCCTTCACTAGTCACATGGCAGGGACAGGTCACTGGGCACCACCAAAGAGCAGTGTCCTTAAGCGCTAAGGGAGTGTATGTTCGTCCTGAATTCCTATAAAGAATCATTGTAGGTTCAGCCCACTCGCGCAGTTATGTGGTTTAAGGGACACTGAAATGTGCAGGTAAAACACTACTGCCACAGGTCAGGAAACATTGTGAGGACCAATAAACCAAGTAGAAGCTTAATGGGCTGGAGTTCACTTTCTGGTAAACATACTCACAAGTGCAGAAACTAGTGAACTAGGGGAAATAGCTACGCATTCATCAGCTGACAGCAGGCATACGCTAACATTAAGATGGCACCAACCAGAGACATTGGCTCTACCGACTGACCCAAGAAGCGAAGGGGAGGAGCAATGAACATGGTCAGAGGACTGCCTGGGAGTTCCAACAAAACAATCACATTTTCTAGTACATTTTCCAACACTCCCGAGAATGGTCAAAGATGGCAAGTCCAAGCACATAGGAAAGGCCCCAATAAAAGGTAGGGAAGTTGGCAGAAGAATATCAGAGTCCTAAAAGTAAGAGACACTGAAAAGAGGAAGCTGTTATGGAGAAAGCTGGAGGTGAGGTGGGTCAGATGGGGTGACCTGGAGTAGAGAGGAGGTTACTCTGAGAAAGGAAAGAGGAGGTGGGAATCAAGAGGTAAAGGAGAAGGTGGTGAGACAACATGGAGGGGGAGGAGAGGCAAAAGGTGGAGACACAGTGGGACGAGGTGGACAGACATCACGAGTAGGTGAAGAGATATCCGGAGGAGGCTGTGAGACAGCAGGAGAAGGTTGAGAGATACAGCCGGAGAAGGTAGTGGGACAGCAGGAGACGGGGAGAGACAGCAGGAGAAGGTGGCAAGGCAGCACAAGAATGGGAGACACAGCAGGGGGCGGAAGGGAGACAACAGGGGCAAGGGGAGGGATGTTGAGACAGCATGATTAAGGAGAGAGCTGTAGGATAAGCTAGAGAACATTAGGAGGACGAAGTGGAACAGCAGGAAGAAAACAGAGACATCAAGGTGAGTAGGCAACAATAGGGGGTGGTGAGATAGGAGGAGGTAGTGAAAAAGCAGGAGGAAGTGGCAAGTATTAGGGAGGAGGAAGAAGCAGAGAAACAACAGTAGAAGGTGGCGACAGATCAGGAAGAGGAAGTGGGAAGCAGGAATAGCCTGGTAAAGCTAATCTAGTGAGGGAAGGTAACCCAGGTGGATCAGAGAGGTGGACTGTATGATATAGAAGGAAGTGGTCAGGCAAAAAGGATGTAAAATGAGCTCAGTGAGATATCTATTATAGCACCAGAAAAAAGGAGAGGATCCCTATGGAACGGGATCACTGCAAAGGCACAAGGAGGGTAGCAAGCAGGGGGAGGTGTGTCAAAGAGAGACCCCCTAGACAAGAAATGGAAGATCTTCCCGCAAGTCTGACTAACAGCCTAAACAGCCAAAACCGACAAGAAGCTTTTGAGCCCAAGGTTGCCAAACCCCAGCCTCTAGACAATGGCAACAACAGACCCCTACAACAGGTTCTTGCCAGGAAATCGACATCAGAGAATCATTGGCTATCAGACACTTGGAAAAAAGTGCAGAGGAATCTTAAACACCACATGCTGCAAGCGACTGAAAACCTTTCAAGTATTTCTAAGACTTTTGGAAACCCAGGAACTTTTTTTGGTTTGCATGTTTTGAAACTTGAGGAGAATCTATCCTGTTATTTTGTTACCCCTGGTTTTGGATATTGGGACAAAGGATGTGGTGGACTGCATACAACAATCTCCTTCTCAATCGCCAGGCACAGGTAAAGAACACCACACAACTGTCATCTCCGTCCCAACTGCAGCCCCTGAAATACCCCCAAGTTCCTCCATGCCCAGAAAGAAATTAGGGGGAGGGGCTGAACGGGGCGAACAAGGTAGCTTTTGCTAGTTGAAGTCTGTGTGCTCATGGCTTGAGCAATGGGGAGTAGGGGCCTCAGAGGAAAGGTGGCATAGCTTACAACATTTGCTGAATTGTTAAGTGTTTTGTTGCATTAAGCCATCTCCTTAAAGTCCTTTCAACTACAGTTGTTTCAGGGAATTTCAAGGGTTTTATTTTCCTTATTTGTTTCAACTTAACTTTTTATTAAAGTTGGTTTTCACTGAATTGCAAAGGCTTTGCTATGCTAAATCTCACTCCACCTGTAGTACTAACATTTTTTCACAGATGGCATGAGCACCACACACCGTGGGTAATAATAAGCAGCGCTCAGATACCTGAGGGTTCGTAGCGCTATATAAATGCCAAATTATATTATTATTATTATTATATTCAATATCAACTTGTTTCTAAGGTAGGCACCTTGAGATTTTTCCCCATTACGGGTCCATGGCCCACTGGACTTATGGACTATGGCCATTGCATGTAGATATTTTGCAGACATGTGGAATCTGGAAGAGAATGAGTTCTATACTTGGTGGGTCATTTTACAAGCCATGTAGTGCAAAAGTAAGGCGTAAAAGCAAGGGTTAGCCAATGATGCCTTACCTTTACACTCCATAGCATTTCCTTACCATTTGGGGGTGGAGAATGATCATTAGAAGGAATTACAGCACAGAGTTCAAAGAGCACATGGTTTAACACCTTTTTTTCATACAGCATTTACATTAAAAGTGAATGGCAATTTCGCCTGGTTTTACTCTTTACTTTAAATCCCGTTTCATAAATGTTTAAAATTCCAAGCAGGGGACTCAAAAGCACGTAAATGCTAAGGTTGGTGGTTCCTGCATGCAATAAACATGTATTGTAAAATGACCCTCAAGGTGTTTTAGCAAACAATCAGAATTTTTTTTTGGGGACTGTGAGAATGGCCTTTAATACATGAATGATACTCAGAGCCAATACGTAGGTTGTTTGGATTACAACGATAATCCAATTCTTTTATTAATGTAATATTTACTTTCTTTCTTTTAGGTACTGAAAAGGATACAACTTCTCTTGATGACTTCCAGCTTCATGTGGACGGAGGTTTTTTGTCGGCAGATCAGGTAAGAGTCTATAGTTTTCTTCCTTATAAAGTTTCAAACTTCAGTCACAAACATATAATTCTCCTTCTCAAGGTTTCCCTTTTCTTCTTTCTCTTTATGATCTCTACTTTTGAGTTGTTCTTCTCTCCTTTCTCTGTCTTGGTTTCTAACTATTTATCTTTCCTTTTCTCTCTCTTTCTCAACTTCACACTTATTTGTATACGTCTCTTCTTGTTCATGATCTCTGATGTCGCCTTTGACTGTAATGCGATTCAGCTTCCTTTTGTTACTCAGCGTTTCTCAGATGGGAATATTCTTTCCCCCTTTCATAACGAATCACTTTATATTTTAAATGTATACTCCTCTAGTAAACCTTGTATTGCCTGGATGCTAATTTTTTCTTCACTGGTATAGACTTAAACCTTTTCTTTTCTTAACAATTCCCAAACGCTGATTGCGCAACGGCGCGTATTTAAACTTATAAAATCCTTTCAACTTGGTTGATCATACTAATGTCTCTAGCAAAAGCGCAACAGCGCTAACTTCCTTATGGTCTTTCGAGCGACAACGGTCGCCTTTTTTGTACTCAATCTGCCTCTGAGTAAAGCGGTAGAGTTTTCCTTTCTCTCTCTCTCTTTCGCTCACTCACCTCCGACTGCGTAGTTTCCGTCAGACTCGATTACACAGCTGACGGCCGCAACTGACGTCGCATCAGGTTCGGCTGAATGTTTACCTTGTCACTTTCCCTTTTCTCGTTTACATACGGCCTGGGTTGTCAGGGAACAGCACTCCTGAATAAAATGGTGATAACACGCTACGACCAGCTTCACACTCTGGGGTCTTCTCACATACACCCCACAGGCCCGCTTCCGACTCCCCTCTTCAGGTCTCTCCTCTCCACTCTTCAGTACGCCCAGGATAAACCGTCCGTCTCGCTCCCGTCCTCCCGCTCTCTCATCTCCTAGGCGACCAACAACAAAGATTTTCAGGCATTAGAGGAAAGGCCATACAGTAGGGACTTCCTGGTTCTCAATATCATCACAACTCGGGATAAGTGTCTATATAAGTTACATCAGAACGCCACATAAGTTACATCAGAACGTCACACCCCCTCTACTAAACCCTTACGTTCGGGAAGGGTTTGTGCCCTGGATAAATAATCGGCTTGTGACATCAGCTTCCCAGGATGGTGAACAGTTTTAAAAGAGAAGGGCTGGAGGGAAAGGAACCACCTTAGTACTCTTTGATTTGAGTCCTTGTTACGTGCTAACCATACCAACGGTGCATGATCCGTTATTAGAGTAAATTCACGTCCCAGCAGATAGTATCTAAGAGCATCAATGGCCCACTTAACAGCTCAACATTCCTTTTCTATTGTTGGGTAGTTAAGTTTGTGAGGTAATAATTTACGACTGATGAACAGCACAGGTCTTTCGCCGTTCCCTTGATTCTGGAGAAGGACTGCCCCAAGTCCCGTTCCTGAAGCATCTGTCTGAAGAACAAATGGGGATTCAAAATCAGGACATTGTAACATTGCCTTACTGGTAAGAGCTTCCTTTAAAGCATTAAAGGCTTCCATAGCTTCAGTATTCTGCCACTCCTTCTTTGGTAAGGAGGGTTTTCTCAACAGATTTGTTAGTGGAGTAGCCAAAGTAGAAAAGTGTGGAATAAACCTTCTGTAATACCCCACAAAACCAAGGTAGGCCCGTATTTGTTTTAGATTTTCCGGGAACTTCAGCTCTTTGATGGCCTTTACTTTCTCCTCTTGGGGTTTAATTATCCCTTGTCCAACATAATACCCTAAATACTTCGTATGGAACTCAGCCATATGTGTTTTCTTAGGATTTATATGTAAACCAGCACCTTTCAGTGTTCCGAGCATCTTTCTTAGATGAATCATATGTTCTTGCCAGGTGTTACTATATATAATGATGTCGTCCAAATATGCACCAACATATCCTTCATGTCCTTTTATCAAATGATTCATCAATCTTTGAAAGGTTGCTGGTGCGCCATGTAGGCCAAATGGTAATACCGTAAACTGGTAAAGTCCGGTCGGAGTAGCAAAGGCTGTTTTCTCTTTGTCGGCCACTGATAACGGTACCTGCCAATAGCCCTTGGTCAGATCGATGGTAGTCAGGAACTTGGCTTTCCCTAGGTTATTCAAGAGATCGTCGATGCGTGGCATCGGATAAGCGTCAAATTTAGAAATTTCATTCAATTTCCGAAAGTCCATACAGAATCTTACACTACCATCTGGCTTCGGGACCAGGACTACTGGGGAACTCCAGTCGCTAAATGATGGTTCGATGATCCCTAAATCTAGCATTTCTCGCACTTCCTGGTTGATGGCTTTTACTTTTGACTCAGGTATCCGATAGGGTCTGAGTCTTACTATAGACCCTGGTTTAGTTTCTATACGATGGTAGGTTAGACTAGTTCTGCCTGGAAGGGAAGAGAATATGTCATCAAAATCTTGTAAAAGATGAGACAACTCAGATTTCTGCAGCGTCGTTAACTCCATGTTGATATTTAACCCTTCGACACCTATTTTCTCTTTTATCTGGGGAAAATTTCCTTCTAACGGTACATCGTTAGTGATCATAGCAACGTTCCGTATTGGTGGAATCCACTTCTTAAGCAAATTCACGTGATACGTCTGACACAGTAGTCTACTACCTGGTTGCTTCACTTTATAGGTCAATGGTCCCAAAACCTCTTGGATCTCGAACGGTCCCTTCCAACTGGCTAACATCTTGTTGTCTGATGTGGGCATTAAGATTAGAACCTGATCTCCTTTCTTAAAGGTACGAAGTTGGGCTTTCTGGTTGTAATACTTCTCTTGGTTCAACTGAGCTTGGAGAAGATTGTCTCTTGCTACAATCCGTAGTTTTTCTATTCGTTCCTGCAGCTGTGAGGCATATTCAGTTAGGGACAACTCCTGTTCTGGTTGTTCCTCCCAATTCTCTTTCAACACGTCTAACAAACTCCTCACGGGTCTTCCAAACAATAATTCGAAGGGTGAGAAGCCTGTGGAAGATTGTGGAGTATTTCTGAGGGTCATTAGTATCCATGGTAATATTCGGTCCCAGTCTTTGTCTTCTGGTGAGGTTGTTTTCCGAATCATCTGCTTGATAGTCTGGTTATAGCGTTCTACTAATCCATCCGTTTGTGGATGGTATACTGCGGTCTTCAGATGTTCTATCTTTAATGTATTGCAGACTTGTTTCATCACACTGGAACATAAAGTTGGTTCCTCGGTCTGTAACAATTTCTCTTGGAATCCCTACTCGACCTATAAAAGGAATTAGTACGTCACATATCTGTTGTATATTAGTGGCCTTTAAGGGGAAAGCTTCTGGGTAGCGAGTGGCATAGTCTACCACAACGAGGATGTATTTATGACCTCTTCTCGTGGGATCAATAGGTCCGACAATATCGATACCAATTCTGCTGAATGGTTCTTGTACTAGGGGCATTGGTTGTAGTGGAGCTTTCTTTATGTTTGCTCTATTCTTCTTCTGACAGTCCTCACAGGCTTGACAAAATCTAAATACTTGTTGGTAAACCCCTGGCCAGTAAAATCTGTCCAAAATTTTCTTAGTAGTTTTCTCTGTTCCGAGGTGTCCCTCCCCAACTTGCACGTGAGCGACTTCTAGTACTGTTGGATAATATTTCTGAGGGACTACAAGTTGCTTCAACTCATCCCCAGTCCGGGATTTACTCACTCCGTATAACAACCCTTTCTCTTTGATGAAATGTGGACCTTGACCCTTGTGATCTTCCAAAGCTCGTTCCCTGGCATACTGAAGTAAGGGGTCTAGATCTTGAGCAGCCCTGAAACTGTCACCATCTTCCTCTATCTTCCAGTCCACTGCTATGGGCAGTACATTCTTACTATTCCATTCTTCTTTCTGAAGTTTCTTTAACTTCTTACTCTTAAATGCTTTATTGGTTGGTGGGTCGATTTCTTCTTCAAAGAAAGGGGCACTTTCCCACCAGCTCTTCTCAATTTCATGTATTAATTTAGGCAACTCAGGTATGTCGGACCCGACTAATAATGGCTTCGGTAGATTGGGGAGAACAGCTGCTTTCACCCCCATGGTCTCCCCGCCTAACTTAATCTGGATATTCTTTGACGGGTAAGACTTTACGTCCCCATGTACACAGCGTATTGGAATTTCTCCAGAAGAACGATAAGCTTCACCTACCAACTCTTGTGTTATAGCGGTCTGTAGACTCCCGGAGTCGATCAATGCAGTTGTCAGCTTTCCATCCACTTCTGCATCACAAGTATACAGGTATTGGGGTTGTTTTCCAGGTAGATGTTCCAAATTTTCACTTTCTTTCAAGGAGTCGAAGGCCCCGACATCCATTGGTTCCGTTTTTGTTTTCTTTGGACAGAACCTAGCAAGGTGACCCCATTCACCGCAATCAAAACATTGAGGCCCTCGAACTGTGGATGTAAAAGGACGATAATTGCTAGGGCCCTCACTGTTTGGTCGGGCACGTAAAACTTCTCCTTCAGGTTTCTTCAACATAGAATGTGGCCATCTGGATTGAGGCATAGCTTTATTCACAGGGTGTTGTAACTTGTTAGCTGTTGGATATGTCATTATCCGACCCTGTCCAGCTTTTTGATAGGCCGAAGCCACATCTACTGCTTCCCTTAAAGATAGTCTATGATGTTGTTTAACCCATCTCTGAACAGGTCCGGGAAGAGCCTCAATGAATTGTTCTAATATCACTTTCTCCGTTATTTCATTTGTAGAGGACACAGTGGGCTGTAACCATTTCTCTGCCAGTTCTTTAACTCGGTAGTACAATTGCCTAGGAGTTTCCTCTCCACCCAACTTGATGTCTCTGAATTTGAGGCGATACGTTTCTTCATCGTGTCCCATCCTCTCTAACATTACTTTCTTCATATCTCCATACGTGGTGTCTCCTGTTGGATTGGCTGTTTGATAAGCTGCCTGCATTTCCCCGGTCATCAATGGTGCAATGTAATGGCACCATCTCTCGGCTGGCCACTGTGCATTTCGAGCAACTCTTTCAAAATTCACAAAAAAATGTGCTGGGTCTTCTCCTGTTGAGTATTTTTGTAACACAGAAGTAGGTACTGGAGCGTTGTTCCTGGCAGTAGTAACCTCAAGCAGTTGTGCTTGCTGCATTTGTAAGGCTTGTTGAAATGCTAGTCTGTCTGCTTGGGCCTGCTGAGTCTGTAATTGTAATGCTTGTTGTAATAATTGTTGTCCCTCACTTAGGGTTTTAATAAGGTCCTCCATAGCGTTCTCCTATCCCACTTCTGACACCAATTGTGAGAATGGCCTTTAATACATGAATGATACTCAGAGCCAATACGTAGGTTGTTTGGATTACAACGAGAATCCAATTCTTTTATTAATGTAATATTTACTTTCTTTCTTTTAGGTACTGAAAAGGATACAACTTCTCTTGATGACTTCCAGCTTCATGTGGACGGAGGTTTTTTGTCAGCAGATCAGGTAAGAGTCTATAGTTTTCTTCCTTATAAAGTTTCAAACTTCAGTCACAAACATATAATTCTCCTTCTCAAGGTTTCCCTTTTCTTCTTTCTCTTTATGATCTCTACTTTTGAGTTGTTCTTCTCTCCTTTCTCTGTCTTGGTTTCTAACTATTTATCTTTCCTTTTCTCTCTCTTTCTCAACTTCACACTCTTTTATTTGTATACGTCTCTTCTTGTTCATGAGCTCTGTTGTCGCCTTTGACTGTAATGCGATTCAGCTTCCTTTTGTTACTCAGCGTTTCTCAGATGGGAATATTCTTTCCCCCTTTCATAACGAATCACTTTATATTTTAAATGTATACTCCTCTAGTAAACCTTGTATTGCCTGGATGCTAATTTTTTCTTCACTGGTATAGACTTAAACCTTTTCTTTTCTTAACAATTCCCAAACGCTGATTGCGCAACGGCGCGTATTTAAACTTATAAAATCTTTTCAACTTGGTTGATCATACTAATGTCTCTAGCAAAAGTGCAACGGCGCTAACTTCCTTATGGTCTTTTGAGCGACAACGGTCGCCTTTTTTGTACTCAATCTGCCTCTGAGTAAAGCGGTAGAGTTTTCCTTTCTCTCTCTCTCTTTCGCTCACTCACCTCCGACTGCGTAGTTTCCGTCAGACTCGATTACACAGCTGACGGCCGCAACTGACGTCGCATCAGGTTCGGCTGAATGTTTACCTTGTCACTTTCCCTTTTCTCGTTTACATACGGCCTTGGTTGTCAGGGAACAGCACTCCTGAATAAAATGGTGATAACACGCTACGACCAGCTTCACACTCTGGGGTCTTCTCACATACACCCCACAGGCCCGCTTCCGACTCCCCTCTTCAGGTCTCTCCTCTCCACTCTTCAGTACGCCCAGGATAAACCGTCCGTCTCGCTCCCGTCCTCCCGCCCTCTCATCTCCTAGGCGACCAACAACAAAGATTTTCAGGCATTAGAGGAAAGGCCATACAGTAGGGACTTCCTGGTTCTCAATATCATCACAACTCGGGATAAGTGTCTATATAAGTTACATCAGAACGCCACATAAGTTACATCAGAACGTCACAGGGACCCTTCCTTTATTTTCTTGAATTTACTGCAAAATTCCTGTGAGAATGACTTACATCTGAAAAAAAAGGTAGTGGCTTTTAATCTATGAAAAGCCTCAGTAATGCAATGCACCATGGGAGATGTATGCGATTTTTGACCGCACCACCTTGTCTTTCAAATAATTAAAAAAAAAAAACGAATCCTCAGATTTACGCCAAACCACCATAGGGCCCATCTGCACCACTTTCTACCCAACCTGTTTCTTATTTCGGCAGAATCCGTCCAGTGGCTTTTGCTGTGAACATGTCTAAAGAATGCACCTTTTCGTCGACAGCACAATGAATAGTTAATAACGCTTGACAACATTTAAACTGTTCAACTAATTTGACCGACATTTTGTCAATTTGCAGGGCCCATGGCAAAAGATTTCTTTGGAAAATGTTAATCACACAAGTCCAACAAGTTAAAGGTTATTAGCAACAGATTGATCGAAAACGTCACTTGGTATTGGTTCCACCTTTACTATAGGGTGGAGACCTTCCTATATATATATATATATATATATATATATATATATATATATGGGAAAACATTTGTCAGCCCATAGACTGCGCTTTGCCTCATTATTGAGCTGGTGCTATTGGGCTAGAGTGGGCTGGGTTCTAAAATTTGCAAAAAGGTGTCAAGAAAAAGGTGCAGGGAGACAGATGAACAACACCTCCACCTCAGGCTTGTAGTTGTCTCGCAAGTCGAGCTGAACGCGTGGCATTTTTCCACCCGTTGGGGTGAGTGGTGCCTTATGCCTGGTCTGACCAGGTATTGCCATGTATGCTTTTTTATGTTGTTTTGCACAACTTTTTGATACAACAACGGAATATAATTTTTAACTTAGTATATGGTTGTGAGGGCTTGGGCAAGTTTTCGCTAAAGTTGGAGGTGTTGTTCATCTGTCTACCTGCACCTTTTTCCTGACACCTTTTTGCAAATATATATATATATATATATATATATCATGCACACATACATAACATAAGGGATTCACAATTACATACAAAAATTACATCATGGGGGACATCTACGGTGGGATGCCGAGTGAAGATAGTAATCACTTCTCACATCCACTGAATTTCAAGGATTTGATTGCGTTAAACCTGATCACCTCAACTCTCTCTTAACTTAATATATTATAGTGTGGCGGTTGCTGGACTATAGTTGAGTATCGAGATACATACGAAACCCAAAACATTAATTGCTAATAACATTTGACTTCTATGACGGACTTGGCTGGAAACACAATAGTACATATATGCCCCCTCAGACTGGAAAGTTTGGGAATGATCCGTTGAAAAGTTATTGAGAAAACTCGAAAACACAGTTTCGGCCTAATCCCCATTCATTTTCCCATAGTGGAAGAAGTCAAACTTTTGCTGAAGCTCACAGCAAATACTGCTGGATGGAATTGGACCAGGTACAAAATAATTTGGGAACAAAACGTTGACTCGACTTCCAGGAGGGGTCTGGGGTTATTCCATCCAGTAGTTAAAATATTTGATGGAGAAGAGCATGCACCCCCCTTCTCACAAAATTATAGCTATATCTCCCATGGTGGCTTGCAACTGAGACACGTTTTTTAGAAATTAAAAAGCTGCCTCTTTTTGTCCGATGCAAGAAATATTCATGAATATTCGGGGTAATACTCTGGGTTATCGGAAAATTAAAAGTTAAAAAAATGCCATTTGGCGGTGGAAAGAAGGATGAAATGGCATCAGACTAGATAGAGGTGGGGAGGGAGAAAGAGGAAACCATGTCAAATTGGGGAGTTTGAGGGTGGGGGCTGGGGACCTTTTTCAGAGCTCGAACGTTTTTGCATATTCAAGGTTATTTTTGCCATATTCAAGGTTATTTTTCATATTCGGCATAATGTTTTCATATTTGGGTTATTTTTGAAAGTGCATCACGTGTAAAAACTACAAATATTTTCGAAATATTCAGGGCTATTTGTAGTTTACTGCTGATATAACTGCAGTTATAGGAAAAACATTTTTTTTTTTTAAAACAGAGAGTTAAAACAATTAGATGAATACAAAAATGTGGAATTTGTACCAGCTTATCTCAGCACGTTCCTTTTGCAAAGCCTATTAGCACATATTATTGAAAAAGGGATACACAATGACATACAAAATGGCATTTTGGGGGACATAACAGTGCAGAGTTGAACTTGGTTTTCCTTCCTACATCGGCTGTATTTCAAGGGTTTTGTTGCGTTAAATCTGCGCAACTTAAAGGGGTCAGAAATTATATTGGCTCAATCTACCAGGCATGCATTTTAGAGCATACATTGATCGTTCTTAAGAAGAAAATTCCAATGCAGCTTCCCTGAGTTTTTCTCACTTTAACAAATGCAAAAACGACGGGTCGTGTACCACCATCTTGTACTAATCTTCTCATTTGGTATATAGCGCTTAGTTCAAGTGCCCTCGCTGCACTAATTCAGATCACCCGCGCTTAACGCTGATATCACTAGATGCTCACGATGAGCTCCACCTATTTTAATGACGTTAGTGGGCAGCATACCCAAACGTACCCTGTCATCACCGACGTCATAATGTTATCTAACTCAGAACCAAGAACTTAAACACACACATCCACAGCAGACGCAACACTTTTGTTTCTTTTCACAAAAATGATCAAAACAGTTTATATTGAACAAAACAGCAATAGTCGGGAGTGGAATAAGTACTTTAATTTTGACATTTTGAAAAGAGGCAATTAAGTCTTCGAAAACATGGGTAATTTTTTCCAATAGAGGTTATAGCTAGCAAACATTGCATGGCTCTCCTTTTTTGGTTAATTATGAACGGTGATCTTGTAACGCTGATTCCGTTCATCGATCGATTAATCCCAGTCTTTCCATTCTTCCATCAGAGTATAATATATCAATGTAAAATCGAGAATGCAAAAATATATTTCAGTACCCAATTTATAATTATATATACACAGTACATATGTATGTTAACTATCAATTTAAGTTACAATTAACACGTACAATGTCTACATTTAATACTTCTATGCTGTCCCTGCTTTATTTGGATGTTAATAAAGCCGGGTTTTGTCTTGTATTTTGTCTATGTCCGTTACTGAGCTTGGTTTGATCTGGCTCCAGAACCTCAGTGTAATTTTGGTACTTTCCAGGACATCTTAACAGGTGGTAGAAGAGGTGATGGTTCGCTAGAGTCCTCGGATTGTCGAGAGCTCCCTGCCATGGCCAGAAGACTATGGAGGTGACCTGTGGAGAGAGGTCAACAGGAGCCCCTTGGAGAAAAATCCTGTATGGTCCCCGCAGGACACTCTGTTGTGTGGAAGGCAGCTGGAAGTTGATGGAGACTCGATACTGAAGACCCTCAGCGGATCCGTGGATGTAAGTATGACATAGGGCTGGCAAAATGGGGGAGGGGATCGTTTTGTATATTGGGGATTGTGGTGAGATAAAGAGACCTCTTCTAACAAGTATCAGGAAAGATCACGTGGTACACCTCACTACGGGCTAATAATAAGAGAAGGATAACCTCTCCAGGAGTTGGAAAGACAGCCATAGTCTATTTATGTGTGTAGTATTTGCTGACGCAAGCCTTATGTTGTAAGGCAACTTAGGTTTTGTGGAAAGTGAAATGCGTGTGTATATCGGTATATAATGCGGAGGACGTGAAGTCGTCTCTTGCACAATTAATGTTAGGTCTCTCAGCGTTCCGTTGGCCAAGTCTAGGCCCCTTTCGTCTTCAAACAAACAAAGCTCTCATGGTCAGGATGTACAGTTCTTACATAGGGGTAGTATAAGAGAACTTTGAAAATGCTGGACTCTTTGCTCCTGCCATGTGTGACCACTTGGACCTCTAACCCCTCTCCTTATTCTCTGTACCTTTCTTCTGGCACCTTTTCCCTTGTGTGACTCTTTCACTCTGTTCTTTTCGACTTCCTGTGCCTCCTGCACACCTTCTTTTCTATTGTGCACACTTGCACCCTCTTTTCATCTTGCTGTGCTTCTTGCACACTTCTCTTGTCTTTAAATCGTGCCCTTTGGTTGTGCATCCTTGCACCTTCTTTTCACTTTGTCGTGCGGCCTGCACTTTCCTTTTTCAACCTTTGGGTTGCTTGTACCCTCTTTTCGCTTTGTTTCACTTTTACTTTCTCTTTTCCAGTTTGTCGGGTCACTCGCACCCTCTTTCCTGTTTTGGGTCACTCCTACCCACCCTTTTCCATTACATTCCTTAAGGTTCACTTTCCTCTTTACTTTCTTTACTTAAGAGCCACTAGCGCATCTTTCTTCAAGCTTTTTTTTTGTTGCTTTCGGCTCTCTTTACTTTCAGCTTTCTTTACCTTTGTGTCACTTGTAAATCTCTTCTGCCTTCACTCCCCTCTACAGCCACCCGCACGCTCCTGAGTTTATCTCTTCACTGTCACGAAACTCATTAGGTATCGTGCGCTGGCAAGCGGTCGCCTCAGGATACACTGGGTCGAGGTCAGGGTCTCACCACTTGCCCCTCAAACATCTTTGGGACCGGCACAAGTCCAGAGGAAATGAGCATCTTTCTGGTCTCGACCAGTAGGTTGCAGTCTGCCTCACTCCGGCTCTTGGGGGACACAGTTCCTCATCCATGCTGCAGCCCCTCCATCATACCGGGACAGCGTCTTGGCACACTGCTCCAGGCTCCTCTTCCTGCCTCTTCCCGCACCTTGGCTTCTCTGGTCAGTCGGCATCCCCAGTTCGCTCATTGCCTCTGGCAAAACCATACCTTTTGTACTGGTGTAAAGAGTGAATTGGAGTCAGGTGTGCACAGTTGGAGTAGAGTGTCTGACTCCATTAGTGGGACAACATAATGGTAGGTTGTAGTAGGCCCTGTCTTGCTTCCCAATGTTTTTCCAATGGATAATCCTCATTGTTCTTAGTTGTATCTTCCTCTTTACAGTGTTTGCTGGAAATACCCCCATGAAGGATGGGGAGAGTGGGTTGGGGTATAATCTGGAAAGGGGGCATACCATGTCATCACTCCTTTCCCATCGGTGACCTCTCCCCACTTGGCGAGGGGACCGCAGCCACTACCTAATCCTGACCCTGAGGGCGGCTATATGAGGGAGGACAACGGGGGCGAGGGGCAAGACAACCTCCAGGAGAATATAATGGTGCAATCGGATGAGACCTGGTATCCCCCTTCTTTTGAGTATACCCCATCCCTGCCTACTGCTTTAATGGCATACTATTAATTACACCTCCTCTCATCCACCTAGAAAGGATGCTAAAAATATTCTAATGAGAACTGTATGACATGCACCACCATCCAACTTACCCTCTAAAATGAATGAAAACATCTTCTGAGCCTCTACCTACAAGTCATCTACAACTGACTCCTTTAAAGAATAATTATCCAAACTTTACCAGTAAAAATTTAAGAATGAACTACCATTCTTATAAATACCAAAAAACTGCAATGAGGAGGATTAATGGAATAATACAGATCAAGGAAGGCCAGGAACACAGGCTGTGCACTAGTTGTTGCGAACACATACCAGTGACCCGGAGATTTACACAAGTGAGGCATTTGACTGAAGCGTGCTGCTGGGGAGAGAAAGCTGCTTCTTTCGGAAAGAGCTGAGACTGTGTGGCTGAAGAAAGGGCTCTCAAGTGAACTAGCTCGGGAAACGGAGACTGGGAAGTGGACCTTAAGAAGAAACACACTGTGGCAGAGGGCTTCTGGGCATATGCAGGTATTTAGAGGCAGCCTTCGCTTTACTGTAGCCTGAAGCCACTAAGCAAATTAGCCCAGCAGGGACCGCAGGATGAAGAGAAGCCAAGAAATGGGCGCGGAGACAGAAGAAGAAATGCCAAACAACTGTTACCGACTTACAGCAGAAGAAGGAGAATACGCAAGCCAGAGCGGGCGAGTCCACTCAGGTGAAGTGGGGATTCAGAGACAATTAATACGCATCTTGAGCTTCATCAATGATGGATTCTATTGCTCCAAGAAAGGACTTGTTTAAAATGTATCTAGGGTTCCAATAGGAGTTAATCAGTAAGATAAGGTCTACAGTATCCTTTGCTTCATCGGTTTCAAGGCGTTGCCAGGCTATCAGATTAGTCTGAATGATTTCCGATGACAACGTTTTTCTTATGTGTAGACCACATCCTGAACGGATTGCTGTGAGAAGTCTTGACTGAGGGAAGCCTTTGAGGCCTTTCGAGGCACCCGTGAGGGCCATTTCGTATCCATCCATTGTGGATTTAGTGCGCAACCAAGTCTCTTGCAAGCACAAAACATAAAAATTGCCTAAATTGACATCGCTTTGTGCAGTTAAGGGCCGAAGCCTCTAGTATTCCACAACCCCATTGTTAAGTTTCCCTTATAGAGTTCTGGCTGCTCCTGCAATTCCTGCAGAGACTGGGCTACCCTTCCCCCAGACTTTAGTGGCTAAGTGCTCTGTTTTACTGTTGCAGAGTTTGTGGACCATGTCTATTCTCTTGGTGCGACTTTTTGTATCAATGGCATCCCTTTGACTGTGCTATGCTTCTGTCCCACTGTTGGTCAATCTTGCTTGAAGGTGATTTTGAGCCGGGGCAGGGGACCCTTTGGTAGTCTCTCAGTGGTATCATTCCAAGATGAGTCTAGTTGTATCCTTGTGGAATCTAGCTGGTTAGTTTGCTTTGTTAATGGTCTCTGGGAATAGTACTTTTTCAAGTCTCTTTCTTTGGCCTCGTATTGCGGTCTTAGGCCCTTGACCTGGCCCTTGACTAATTTTGACGGGGCCGGATTGACTTGTCCCCCGCTTATGTGATGTGATCTTCCTCTGTCTGCGCCTGTCTTTCTTAGTGGAGCGTCCTTATATATTTCATGTCTTTTGTTTGTTTGAAGTTGCTTTAGCGACACGTCCGGATTTGTTTCTCTCAGTTCGTACCCCAGGGCTTGGAAATGCTCTGTTGCATCTAATAGTATTCATTTTATAACTGGAGAATCCACATGAAGGAAGGAGCAGTCTTTATGTCCATTTGGGTGCGGTTCTACCACCTTTAACTCCGATATCGTTAGATGCCTCAGGCTCGGGACTTGATTGAATACTCTCAATATCATTCTGCGATTAAGTATCAAGTTATCCTTTAAATCGAGAATTCTCTCCAATTTAAAAATTAGATTGTGATGAGGTTTCGTAAAGATTTGTGAGTGTAGTTTTGTTTTCGGACTTTGGGCTACATCTAGCCTTTTGCATGCCTGTTTATTCATTCTTTGATTTAGATCTGTAATCCCTTTGGTCACCCTCTCTTATACTCTCTTGATGACTATCTCTCGTTTCTACATGCTCATCGGTGGTGTTTATGGTTGTTCACTTTTTCCCATATTGATAGGCTCTTTGTTAGTTTGGCCTTTGAGCCAGTTTTTGGGTCCGCTGTTTTTTTACCTGCGGTCCTTCCCGGGCTTTTGCTGCAGTTGCTGTTGGTGCATGTCCTGCAATTGCTTGTCACTCTTGTGTTGTTATCTGGTCGATCTTTTTCTTTAATGGTCTGGTTGCGTTTATTTGTCCTCTCGCTAAGAGCTGGAGATGGGGGGGTCGATGATCATTATCTTGCACGTTGGCTCTAGCGACACTGCTTCTTTTGCCATTTCTTCAGCTTTGCGTTTTTGCGATTTTTGGTGAATTATTTCAGACTCTGAATCTTCTACTGAGTAAGTACTCATGTTCATGAGGTCAATAAAGGATTCTTTTGCTTCTCCGTAGAGTTTTCATCTTCTGCCTCTCCCCTTGGGTCCCCCTTTGCTATTCTCCTTTCTCTCTTTTGAAAAGGTGAAGTTGGTACAGGGTTTTGAGTTAGTTTCAGGACCACACACCTGTCTTTTTTTGATTGAATCTGCTTCACTTTAGGTTGACAAGTCCCTTGCCCCGTTGAGGGTTGTAAATCATCAGCCTGCATGGTTACTGCCTTTTGGGTGAAAATTCTGAATGATGCTTGTGGTGTATCTCTGGTACCGTCTTGAGCTAAGTCCTTTAAATACTCATGATTTGAGTTAATTTTTTTGAATCTCATCTGTTGAGAACAGGGCTTTCGAGCCATTGTGGTACACTCTTTCAAACACAGGAGAGATACAGATAGCGCCTCATGAAATGTTAAAATGCAGGGATGCCCAGAGAAAACTGATACGTTATTCTTTTAACAGGCCACAATCGTGGAAAAGTATTCTCCTCGGGGGAATAGGCTCATGTAGTAATGGGATGTAGAGCAGAGGCAGTGATGTCTGCATCTATAAATGTGATTAAAAAAAACAGATACAGTTTGCTGTGAAGCATGGAAAGAAACTGCTAAACTTTTAGTATGGGTGGAAGATGAAGCAGGACCACTTCCCATTACAGAAATGAAAGAGCCAAAGTTATGTTTTAGAAATAATGGCACAGTGAAAGTTGGCAAAAAGTACAGGAGCAAACGCATCATGGATATAGCAAGTATGAAATTGGGCACAGCAGTGCTCATTGATCAATGTTGGGCCTGTCGTTCAAAAGCCTATATGCAGCTCCCTCCAAATTGGGAGGGTTGTGTTCACTGGTGGTAATACAAACACCAGCTTTAGTAGTACCTCAGAGTGAAGTACAGATTAGTGACTTCTCCGGAATGAATGCACACTTAACTCTTTAAGTGCTAAGGATGAGTATGCTCATCCTTTTTGCATAAACTTGATCAAATCTCAGAGTTAAGTGGTTAGGAAACAAAAGGGCCCTTAACCTTAAATTCAGTAAACGGGAAAACTACTTTTCGACTAAATTAATAGAGGCATATGATGGCATACCTGATGAGCATAAATTGTGCAGTAGGATGTCAATGTTCTTTACATCCTTCTTTAGTCCCGGTTTGCAAGCATCCACAAATGCAAAATGGTTACAAATAACCAGACGGGAGTTGTTGCAAACAATCAATGCAACCGTGAAAGGCTTTCATGCCATAAGAGAGGAGTTGAGGGCAGTAAGACTTATGACCCTCCAGAAAAGGTATGTTCTGAAGCTCATAACGGCCATGGAGAGTGTGCGCATATATACCCACCCACAATGAGGAGAATGGAACCCTCACAGAGGCCATAATCACCTTAACAGAATTACAGACAAAAATGGTGGAAGAGGTGGAAGAGATTGAGGATGAATGGTTGGCCAACGCATTCAAACTGTTGCTGGTCATCTTAGTACTAGCGAAGCAAAACATACCCATTCAACAAAACATAGTGATAGTGTGTGCAAATAGCTGAATATCATTTTAAGGCTCACTGACAACTCTAGATGTGTTTTTTCCAATTTGTAACAACAGTTTGTAGATACAAATATGGACTAGACAGATCATATGAAACCAAAATAATTCTTACAAAAATATACTTTACTCACAATTTAAAAAAAAATACATTATTGAACAAACAACTCAAAAGTGACATGTCCACCCCAATAAAGTGACTTGTGCACAGGTTGACACCTCCACAACATGTTCATACCACTTAAAAAAACACATACAGCTAACCAACCTCAAAGTGTTAGTTTACAACAAATCACACTTGAATGTTACAAGACCACAGATCTAGTCTCTTGTTATAATTGCTACTGAAATGTAGCTATAGCCAAAACCTAATAACCTTTTCCACCGCTACTATAGTGTAGCTGAACATTTCCCGACATGTTTTGTTCCTTCTGATATTTATATACATTTAACTGAACGTTTTCTGGGGATCTTTTCTGGTGTAATTGTGTTAGCAACCTAAGACAAACATTCAGTTTTCAAAACTTTTTCATTATCACCATAATTAATTTGAAGGATATTTCATAGTTGAAATGAGCTTGCACACATTGGGCCTCATTACAAGTCTGCCGGTCTGGAAATAAGGGTGCCAGTTGCAGCATACTGACACCCTTTCCGGACGGGCAGACTACAACTCTGCTTTCCGGGATCTCTGCACCTGGCAGGTCTGACCTGCCGGGCGCAACAGCCTTGGAAAGCGGAGTGGTCATGGAAGCACCGTCACCGTTAGTAACGGTGCCAGTGCTTACGAGTCCCCATTCCCGTGGAGCCCTATGGGACTCCACGGGAATGGGGACTTACCAAATCCGCTGCCTGACTTCCTGCTCCGCCAGGACTTGTAATGTCCCGGTGGCACCGGGAAGTCAGGCGGCGGATTCAGTGTTACAAGGATGGTGCCAACCCATCGGTTGCACCAGTGGATTACCGCCGTCCTCGTAATGAGGCCCATAGTCTATGTAAACACCACCATTTCTATTAGTGAACAATTCAGTTATGTCAAACGCCTGTCAATTAGGTCATTGCTTGCAATTGATCAGTTTGTGTGGGTGGATTCAAGTGCTACACAACAGATTTCAGGCAGACTTTTTAAAATTCAGATAGAACTGTCGTGTGTGGATTAACTGAAATGTTTTGGAGCGCGTTCTCTATCGTATAATAGGGCTATACAAGGAGTTATATTGGCGTGCAGCATGACATTGGGACATGATTGTGAAGACCCCGGAGGGGGGGTCTGTACTTCCGCTCTCTATCTGGTAGAGGAGAAGCACAGAGGACCCCTGCCGAGATTCTCAATATTGGTACGTGGTCGAGCAATCAAGGCCTAGCTTCTCAGGAGGTGATGCGAGCTGGTTCTTAATTACAATGTAGTCCCCAAGCACCCACAAAGGAATGTCTGCACACTGTATCGGTTAAAACACAGTCTTTATATAATTAATATTCAAGGTTACATACAATATCACGATTACGCACTTTCTACTCGGATATCTATAATATACAATTCTACATGGTACCACAGTTACTATTAGATCTCTTTAAAGTGCATCAACCGGACGGTTAGATGGCACACAAATCAAGTCGTAAAGGAAACCAACCATAGAGGTAAGAGGAAAGCCGCTGTTTGAGACGATTGGCAGAATACTGGCCCCTAACGAGACACAGTCCTGTGTGGAGAACCCCCCACCTGGGAAACCTGTAGAATAAAGAGATATCACAAGCCCAGTCCACATATTGTTCACCAACGATTTCCCAATAGTTCTTCAACCCCAAAGTACCTGGCGTTGTAGCGTTTCTCGTCGGGGAATCGACAGCCCTTCTCGAGTGTCCTCCCTTTCAGGCAGGAGTCACGGGTCGAACGGCCGACGGAGAACAGGGTGAGCTACGACGGTGAAGTGGCAGCTTCGTTCCTAGTGGTGCTCGTTGACGGGGAAGCGTAAATGTCCTGCAAGGAAGAGGCGTGCGGGGCACCTTGATGTCGATAGTTCTGGACCGCAAAGAGTTTGAAGAACTGTGGCCCAGCAAGGGTGTCGAGTCGTCGGGGTCTGTGGTCTTTGGGTGGCGGGAAACCCACTGGTGGATACTCCTCAGCACGTCAACGGTCTGGCCTTCTCCAGCGCGATACGGCGGCGATGATGCAGACGAGAGCGTCCTGGATAAAGAGTTCTTAGGCAAACGGGAGCACAGCGGCACAAGTCGGCGGCGGCGGTCGTCGACAGTGGCGGACAACAGTCCGGGCGCTTCTCCTTGGGATACCGCAGCAGTCCCCATCTCGGGTCGGCAGCCTGTCGAAGGTCCGTCTACCAGGGAGCTTTGGAAAAGATCAGCTGGTGCACGATGGTCCCTCATAGCTCGGGAAGAGGGCACCTTACCAGGTCCTCTCTGGGTCAGTCCTTGGAGACACAGCAGCTTTCAGAATGATGGAGAGCAACAGCAATTCTTCTCGTCCAGCAGGGCTTCAAGGTCAAGCGTCAGTTTCACTCCAGTTACTCTTCGTAGTTTGGACTTCAGCTCTGAACACTTCTGAACACAATTCGTAGCAGTGAGAGGTCCCCAGATATACTATTGTTCTCCCATTCATTCCACTGGGTCACACTCGAACATCCAAACACTATGTAGGGCATTCAGCAGTCTGTCAGCCAATCAGGTGCACAGTGCATTCAGGCCATTCTTCTCCATCCAGACACTCATAACACAGAATGTGGATTCGGACAAGTACCACGCCATTCAACACTACCCACTGCATTCATACCAGTTCCGGGAAGGGCTGTCTCAGTCATTGTGTCAAACACTAGATACCAGACATCCACAACAAGAAGTGCATATTCGTCACACACTTCATTCACCCAGGTCCCCCCCACAGGTGTACCAACAACATACGGTCGTTGGGAAGGCTCCAGCCAGTCTGGTTGGCACTTCCCCACACTACCATATATGGAACTTCCACTCAACAGCCAGTCAGGAGGAAGGGACAGAGTCAGGGCTTCCCGGGACTTCTGGAAGATCAAGTTAACAGGTGATGGAAGGCAAGAGGCCACGGGGGCCATTTTGTCTCCATCAGGAATCTACAGATTCCATTGACAGCGCCGGGGCATCCCAAAATGGAGGACACTCAGGGCACTAGCCATTTCAGCACGAAGCAGCCACCAGCCCGTACCCTGCTCTGTGGGCCACACACAGGTGCCCAAAAACATACACTAAGGGCACAGGGTTGTACCCCCACGCATGGGTGCCATAAGGGTATCCCATGGATCCGTCACCAAAACCAAAAGAGAGAACTGCACCACCAGGAGTCCCACATGAACTCCTGCGCGGAAAACACGACAGAACACACGATAAAAAGCATTAAAGGACAAGGATACGGAGGCCCTGTCCCTCCGATGCATTTCCAGCATCACAGTCGCCCCCCCAGACTGAGGTTATCTCCCACGGGATAGACACCCTCATCCAGACGGTCAACATACCTTCTGAAAAGGCCATCTGCATTATCGTGACTCTTCCCTGGTCGGTGCTCTATGGTGAAGTCTAGCCCTTGCAGGCTAATGGACCACCTGAGCAGTTTTGGGTTCTCACCCTGCATCTGCATAAGCCACTTCAGGGGCTTATGATCTGTTTGGACCTTGAAGGTAGACCCGGTAAGGTAGGGCCTAAAACGTCTAAGGCTCCAAACTATACTAAAACATTCCTTTTCAACAGTAGCCCACCTAAGTTCCCTACCCTTAAGCCCTGTCCCTCCGATGCATTTCCAGCATCACAATGATGAACTAGGGCTGCCTCTTTTTAGGTCTGCGATTACACCATTAATGTACAAGCGACAACCTAATTGATAGGCGCCAGAAATATCTGAATTTTTCCCATCTACAAATTGTTGTTATAAATTGGGAAAAGCAGCTAGAATGGTCAGTAAGCCTTACAATTATATTAAGACAGTGGTACACACTTGCACAATGTTTTGTTGAATGGGTCTGTTTTTTTGTACTTAACCAGGGATGGCCCCTTCAATATCGTGCCCTGGAACTCTCTCTGTGTTATGCGCATCTTAGTACTAGTACTATTTGACTTCCGCGTTTTAAGAATTGAAATAAACAGCTGCAGAAAAGCTGCCAAAGGGTCAACATGAATAAAAATAGTAATAAACTTGGATTCTTACGTACATAGGTACACCCAAACAGATAACACACCCTGTGCCATGATTTGGAAAGTCCTATCTTCCCTCCAGGATCAATGTTTACTTGTCCTCAGGACCCTCACAATTACCCCGAGCACTAGGTATACTGTGATTCCAATGGAGAATGCTGCTATATGACCTGGAGCGTGTACAAACATGTGAGACATACAGGCACCTTGAGGGGGGTGACTAAGATATGGATACCCAAAGAGCTCCATGTGGGGGAGGGCAAGCAGTAGAATGTGGTTGAGGACTCAACTACAGGGGGGAATGTTGGGAGGCAGTGGGTTACATCAGCAATACCTACTGCCCCTCCCCTGGCCAAATACCATATAGGTGAGACACATTACTCACTAAGGCAACTGTACTGACCATAGCCAAGACAGGTACAACAGGAGATGGACTAAGCCAAAGATGGCAAGAATAAACAGACCAACACTACATACATGTGCATGCATTAGACACGAAGCAAATGTGCACTTCCGATGAAGAACGCAAACATTAGGTAATATATGCATTTATACATGAAGAATATTAATATGGCATCCATAAGACATGAAGAATACTAACGTAAGCAATGAATACTCAGAAGGAAACATGAACAATATGCAAATATAGCTCACTAACATAGAAATGCGAGAGTAATGGGTAGCCATCCTTTCCAAAATTGAAGCCGCAACACGCTTCTAAGTAAATAAAGGCCTGAAGGCTTCACAAGAGCTCAAAATGCTGAAATAACAAAATACAGATCTGTGCAGAGCCCAGACAGTAGCAAGCAACCAAAGCCAAGGTGACCATGCAGAAGGTATGATAGGAATGTTACAGTAGAAGCATGAGAGTACGATTCCCATAACGCAAGCCATATATTCTTGTATTAATTAAGAGTACAAATAGCCTTTGTAAGCCAGGTGCAGGACAACTGGAAGCCAAAATACTCCATGAAGAATAACCCAAGAGTATCCCCAGCGCTAAAAGGAACCATAACATTCACAATAATATTAGCTAAAATCCCAATCCCAATCCCAATAAATGCAGGGTGAAATCATTCCAAATGCAGTCTCATCACATGTGACCCCTAATTGAAGAACACTGTCTATTCATTAGTATAGAACACTGATAGGTCCCATGCCTCAATCCTCATGCATATTCCAAGACACAAGATGCCGCACAAGGCCGCAGACAATGAAATTACTCTGGCTCATGGCCTAGGAATAAGGAATGGTATTTTCTTTAATTAAAGGGAAAAGCAGTCCATGGACCACTCTGCCCCTACTCCTGTCTTGCTCATATCTTGATGACCGGTCAGTTGCTCACGGTTGGTCAGTAGAAATCCAACCAATCAAAACCCTCAATGTTAGGTTGCCCAGTAAATATTATGCCAACAAATAATCTACTGTAGAAATTATGCCTTTTTACAATTATCAATTTAGAGGTTGTCTCAAGAGGAGCCATCAGATTGTTTCTACACAAGCAGAAGCTAAAACCCATGCAGAAGGTATATGTAGACAGACCTCTTAATCCATACCCGTAACCTGTAGGTTTTGAAAACTGGTATTAAGTTATGGTGTCATTGATGACGCATTTGTAGTATAAAAACTGCTCTTTTCGATAAGCACGCTGAGACTGTTGATATTTCGTGCTTGTATGCGGTCCCTGCTTTATTTGGAGGTTTATAAAGCTGAGTTTTGCCTTGCATTTTCTCTATTTCCGTTATTGAGTTTAGTTTGATCTGGCTCCAGAACCTCTAAATAATTTTGGTCCTTTCCAGGCCATCTTAACATTACACTGCATAACATCCTTTTTAGATGATTTGACTTTAAAGACTTGCCTAGGATCTTTTTTCTCCCATCTCCACCCTTTGGAACACGCTGACCTTCAAGGAGCCACTCTGTCACCCCTCCTGTTCAATCTATACCTTTCTCCACTCATGGAAGTTCTGCAAGATTCCAATGTCTCCTTTTTTAACTATGCTGACGACTCCCAGATTTTGGTGGATTTTAAGGTGGGTGATGACACACTCTCCAACAAATAAATAATTGTGTGCTTGGTGTCAAATCCTGGATGGATGCAAATTTCCTGCAAAACGGAAATTTTAGTCATCAAAGACAAACCATATGCCTGGACTTCACTATGCTGGCCAAACTCTTTTGGGCAATGCCCCACCCCACACCCTGAGGTAAAGTAGCAAGGTATAATACTAGACAATAAACTAACACTAAACTCTTAAATCGCTGCAGTCAAAGTCATGTTATTTTGTGATGAGGAAAATAACACTCTTACCCTAAATGGCCTTTCCCCACCAGGTTATGGTATTTAACTCCTGGGTGTCCTGCAGTCTCAATATTACCAATGGTTTATATCTTGGCCTCCCTTACTACCATATCACAAGGCTGCAGAGAGTCCAGAACACAGCGGGCAGATTTCTAACAAAATAGTCAAAATAGTCGACCTCAGACATTCGATCACTTCACTGGCTCCCGATAAAATATTTGGATAACCTGCAAGAGTATGTGCATAGCTTTCATAAGTCTTTCACATCCCACAGCAAACCCTCAGCTCATATACCTCTGCACTTAACAAGACTGAGACATGACCAGATACTGAAAATGCCATCTTATAGGAAGGAGAGACTAGGATGTTGCTCCTTCCTAGTTAAATAATGTAAGATAGTTTTATTTAACCTCCATTAATCTTTGTCGTACAGTAGGTTGATTCCTTTTTAGAACTCGCACAATGCAATAACACTCTATCTCTATGTAGCGCAGAGATACCTACATTGGTGATTGTTGTGCTTTATAAAACACCCAAATAACATAACATAACTTCTTGAATTTCAGGGCGCAGACCAAATCGTTCAATAGTTTGCATGTGCTGTACAAATATGCAGCCACCACTTCCAGGTAGGGCAAGACGTAAACTTTCACGCTACTGAGATGAGCTGCAACCATCACCAGCAGTTTGGTGAAGACTATGTAGAGGAAAGACAAAATGGCAAAACTCTGCCATGGAAGTGGTTGGTTCCAACCACAGGTACTTTCTGTGCTTGAAATGAATTGGCACATGAAATAGGTGTCCTGGAGGTCTAAAGACACAAATCATTACTGCACCGCGAGGGCCTGGATGTTCTGGGCCAAGGTGACCATCTTGAACTTGTCCATGTGCAGGTACAGGTTCAAGAGCTTCAGGTCCATGATGAAATGGAGGCCCCAGTGTATCTTCCCAGCCCTTTTTCTCATTCGGAATGTAGCACCAATGGTTTGATGTACTTCCTCAGAAGTTGAGGAACCTCACCAATAGGAGAGGCTCATTAGGCAAAGAAGGGGCCAAAAGAGGGTGATGAAGAAAGGCAGTAACCCTGCGTTATGTCCTGCAATACTAAGCATCAGAGGTGTGCGAGACAGGCATGGTATCAAGAGACGACACAGACAAGCGAAACACAGTTTGAAAACCTTTATTCTGAATGGTCAGGATGGTGAAACGCCTAATTTGTCCTAGCTCTAAGATGGGAATGTTCCCTAACAGAAAGTAAACTAAGGGAAGTCTAAATCTGCCCGTCCAAAACAAAAGACTGTCTGTGTCAACGCCTATGCTTGCCCTGACTTCTACAGAATAATAGGGTGAATGGGATTTGGCGAGCTCAATAGTATTCAAAGTAAAGTACATTTGACAAAGGAGTCTTTCTGCAGCTCCATTCCCCAAGTTTAAGGCACTCAGGATTATAAAGTTCCACAAATCTCTCAAGTTTCACTTGGCAAAGAAAGATATACTTGGCAAAAAGTTCTTGGTACCTTTTCCAGGTAAGTTCTTTAGGCTCCTACGGGTCTCCTTCCCGTGAACCCAGAACCCTCTAGTTCACACAATGAGTCTCTTAGGTTTCCCTTACACACACTTAGACCCACCTGGTTACCTCTGTTTAACTGGTTTAACTGGTTTAATTGTATTTCCTTTAACACAAACAGTTCAACTCACAAAAGTTCCACTTGTTAACATCACAGTTCACGTGGCTTCTCTAGGAACCCCCTTCCTCATTCTGAACCAAGTCCTTTTAGCTTTTCCTTTATTATATCATGCAGCTACTTGTTTTCATTTGGGCTCCCCTGGTCGTGGCGCAGTTGTCAGGCCGCACAGTCCACCCCTTACAGGCCATGCAACCAGGTGCCTTATCCTTAATAGAGTTCTCTTTTCCTTATTCTGGGGTCTCTGCGGCCAGCCTGGAAAAATCTGCCACCTAGTGGCCACCCTAATGCTTTTCCAACACACTTTCTTTGTTGTCAACACTTTTCTATTAGTTTTGGGAATTTTGCTCCCACTTCATTTCTCGCACAGCTCCCCCTTTTTAGGATCCCTATTTCACTTACTTTTCGTGTCCGCGTGCAGCTCCCCTCTTTGCAGACACGTCCTTTCTTTACACAGAGTCATTCGAGAAGGTCCATCCCTGAGTACGCGGCCACGTTTTGTGCGTGTCCGGAGGCCATGGGGAATGGATGCAGAATAACTGGCTCAAGTTGAACGGAGAAAAGACTGAGGTGCTGGTGGTGGGCCCCCCCACAGCTTCTTCTTTTTGGACCGTGGCAATTTGGCCTCTTTCTCTTGGTGCCTTTCCTACACCTGTTCGTATTGTTGAAGACCTTCGGGTTAGGCTGTCTGCTTCCATCTCTATGGAGCCAGAGGCCAGCAGTGTCTGTCAGCGGGAGCCCTTTTCAACTTAAGCTTCACCGCCAGGCTCTTCCTTTCATCCCGGCTCACCTTCAGGCTCCGATGGTCTCTGCACTTGTTTCTTCCTGTACTGATTACTGTACCTCTCTGTTTCTTGCCCAACCGGCCTATGTCTTACAGCATCTTCAAGTCTTCCAGAACTCGGCTGCACGGGCTGGCAATATCTACCCCTCGTTACTCTTACATTTCCCCTGTTCTGGTCAAACTGCAGTGGGTCCCGGTGCGCAAGCGCATCCATTTTAAATCTCGCTGCCTGGTCCATCAGGCTTTTTATGGGTTAGGTGCAGAGTATTTACAGGCTAAGTTTCGGCCTTACGCTCCAGGTTGTGCTCTACGCTCGGCCGTGGCATATTTAGTATGTATTCCTGCCGTGAAATGCAGCCGCATTTGTGGGCGCTCCTTCTCTGTGGCTGCAGCCATCCTTTGGAATGCCTCGCTTTGCTTTCTTAGGTCTAGGGTTGACCATCTAGCCTTTCGCAAGGCCTTGAAGACCTTGCTTTTCTAATAAAACAATAAGCTGCTCCCATTACTAGCGACAAGATGCCTTTGTGCGAATGTTGCGCTGTATAAATTACATTCAAATAAAATCAACATGTAATCATACACGCAACCACTCTGCCACTATGTATCCTTGTAATTCCATTTGTCAATTTCATCTGACACGTCTCCTGTCTTACGCGTTCGGGCTGCAACGTTGCATCTTGCTTGCTTACTTCAATGCACACCAGGCTCTCACTGCGCTTTACTCACTGGTGGTGTTTTCTTCGTTCTTGGGTGATCGTCTTTGTTATCTGAGGTCAGGGTCTCCCCACCTCCCCCTCAGACACTCCTGGGCTTCCTTATAACTGGCCCAGTGGAACAAACATTTCATTTGATCAATGTAACAAGAGATCAGCATGCCTCTCAGCTCCCTTCTTTGAACTTCTCTTTTTTCTGGAAGCAAGGGTCGTTAGCCACCCTTTTCCTAAATGCTTCCTCATACAGAGCTTCGACGTCTCTGCGTCCCTGTTTCTTCCAGCTGGATACCATGTTTCTGGTATAAGGGTGTCCTTAGGATAGGAAAGCGATATTGGTGTTAACTTTATCTTCCCCTTTTCAATGTTAGGGTATGAGGTGTCAAATCTTTTCTTTCTTATCTTATCATGATGAAGATAACAAGAGGTTTGTTGTTTTGGTTCTTTCACTCTGGTAACCTCAGTAAATGAGTTTAACAGGGAAGGAACAGATTGGGTTTCACAGTAGTTTATATTATTAGAGGAACGGGGGGTATGTCAGTGTCATAGTTAGAAAAAGGGGTTTGTTGCCCTGAGATTTAATATTCCTTTACTTTCCTTTGAGGATGAATATTTTTTTAGAAGGTTTTGGAATGAGGCAGATCATGCATGACAATACCCAACGACAGTAGAGGGAGGGTAATATAGGTCAGGGATAGAAAAGTGTGTATACCATGTCTTGCCCTTGGGCCCTCCTTTCCCAATCCCGAAGGACCCTCTACCCAAGTGATCCTCTCGCTTGTCTGTCCCCAGGATTGGGATACAATAGCTATGGCCCACCCCTGGCCAACTGCTTAGGGAGTAGGCAGGGAAAGACCCTTAGGTTTTTCACAGGTGGTGTGATGCTACTCCACAAGGAAGAGGGACAGCCTCCATCCCACAGGAGTCACTGCTACATGGTGCTGGTGTAGAAACAGCAAAGGCAATGAAGCCCCCTTGAGGGGCACCTGTCTCTCTACGTTGGCAGGAAAGACAACACTGTGGCTACTTGCTGGGCATGTGGTGGTGCCTGGCTCCTGCTACAGTGGTAGAAAGAGGGGAAGGGTAAAAGAATATGCTTCTGAGCAGAGGTAGAAGGCTGCTTAATGGCCAATCCCAAGGCCTTAGTCATTGGAGGCCTGGAATTACTAATGTCTGCAGCAACTCATTAGCCTTTGTCCCAAAAAGGTTGTTCCCATCGAGTGTAGGGAGCGCCCCTTGAGATCTTCATCCAGAAGGGCCTTTGCAGAAAAGACCTGGTACACACTGCACAGACCATGCAGTGTGCTGTGTATCAGCTGGACTGAAAGGTCTGCTGTGTCGCCTCTTTACCATCACCATCTAGAGAGTTAAAACTCACCTTCATCTAGTCGTTAGGCATTTCACTCCACAGTCTAAAGGCATACTTAGCTAGTGAACAAGTGGCATAGACTACCCCTATGGCAAAAATGCTGGACGGGAAGGCCTTGTGGGCCACAGCATCTAGCTATTTGCTCTCCCTATTGGGAGGCAGGCAAGGGAAGGGCATGATTTTCACTCCTTCTCTTGTGGTCTGCACCACTAACCTCTCTGGCGAGGGTGTGTTGGGAGAAATCAAGGAACCGCAGTGGCGGAACAATGGTTTTTGGGAAGGTTGCAATCCCCCACCGAGACTGACATCAGCTTCTTCCAAATCTAGGTCTTGTACAGACTAAATAATAACTACAATCTATCACCAAGTCACTAATATGACATAACATTACGTAGATTGGAAAAGTTGACATCACATAGAACTGGTAACAAATGTGTCTCTGCTTGATACATATAACGTTTACAATATCTGCACTGGTTTCTTACAATGACAATTTCCTGTGGATCAGCATAGACACAAACAGTATGTTTATAAGTGCCCTAATCAGTCTATCTTGTTCTGGCGGGAGTGGAAAAAAAGACTGACTAAACTTAACTTAATGTCCCTGTACAGTGGGGGACAAAAAATATTCTGCATTGTTTAAAGATGGAACCAAAGTCAATCAAATGCAAACAGATTGACATAGCTTAAACAGTTGAACTTAGAGTTACTTGAGGCCTGGTACAATTTTTGTTGCTGGAGCATTTTGGTAGCAGAGCCACCAAAATAGGTCCAACACCATTGCTACACAGAAGAGAGAGAAGAAACAGGTTTTAAGTAGAGGAATATCTCAGTGGTATTGCTGCTGGAAATTCTGTGGTAAGCAACAACCTGTTCACTAAATGTAATTCATTCTTTCATTGCACCCTGTAGGGGACTTGTTTAACTTGGTTTCTTCCAATTGCAAGCTCTGAAATATGAAGCTGTGTATCTGGGCTTTCATGTATGGAGAGAATCGCACAGCGATGTTACTTTCTTCCTCTGTCTGCCATTCCAGAGACGGACAAGCTGCATCCCCAGTGCACGCTTCCAGCCCTGGCACATGTGGGCCCAACAAATAATTTTCACAACCCGCTTCACCCTTGTTGTGGGCAGGCTGCAGCACAGTTTATGCCCGCAGAGGCCATGGCCGACTCTTGCTTTTTTCAGTTGTCGACCTGTCTGTCATCTCACATCAGCCCACCCCCTCCCCATATCACCAGTCCACCACACCCCCACACGTTTCCACTACAATTCCACCACATCTCCACTCCACACAACCACACCACCACACCACCACACCATCACTTAGCAACACTCCAAAGCACCACTCCACCACAAGACCCACTAACACACACCCATTTGTAGAAAATTCCCCAGAACCTCTCTGCAACAGCACAGTGTTCGGAAGCAGGGTATGCTCCACTGTTTTTTTCCATCTTTCCCAAGTCGTCCTGACAACACCTCAAGCCAAGCCTCCCCTCACACTAGGCTTGCAGCAGCGCGGTCCAATTGCAGCAAAGAAACATGGCCCACTCTCCTTTTTTCCAGTTGTCTTTCTATCATCGATCACACTACAACTCCAGAGCTTCACTCTATGGCTGCACACCACCACACCACAATTCAACAACCCACCCTCCACCATACTCCACACCACAACTCCATGCACCACCACACCAGCGTTCACCACACCTCCCTCCACACCCCAACATCACACCTCCACTCCCCCTCTACAACACCAAATCCCCACTGCACACACCTCTCTAGCCCAAACACTACTCTAACCTTCACCCCTACTCTAACCACAGACTGACATTCCTTGATCAAATCCTCTTGTGCCCTCCATCAGTGTTACATGTCCACAGGCCACATCAAAAGGGCCTTCCTGGGCAGATGCAAACAGCTGCAGTAGGCTGGGTTGCCGCCTTCTTCCGGCCTTTGCCACTTTTTGGTTGCATGTAGGGATGGCTCCTTACTGGAGTACCCTTGCTGAACCACTGATTCTGTGATGTAGCGGTCATCCCCCTCTATGGTTCAGCCATGACAAATGGCTGGGTCGAGAGGAGGACAGCGGACGGAATGTAAAGTTGGAAAAGTCCCATTTATTGAAGTCAATACTATCAAGGTGTCACTCGAGGGAGAGGGAAGGAGACGAAGCACAGATAGGTACAGTCCTGCAGTATTCCCCCACTTACCAGCAGTTCTAGCCTGTACAATATAGATGATGTAAAAGAGCAAGAATTCAAGTCTTCACAGCAGGATTCAATGGGCCAATCTGAGTCCCATTAAGCATCACTTTATACATGATTTACACAAGGAGCCCTCTAACATGTACCTGCTATACCTCCTACTGAAGCTCCATCTATCCAGGCATAATGTAATATTGATGAGCAGTACATATGTGCAGATCTCAGGACACACTGAAAGCTGCACACAAATATTTGTATAGACCTATATATTGCAGTGGGGAACAAGGCAGTGACTGCATTACCAATACAGAGGCATATACTGGGCATTACAGATCATCAGTGCTATACTACAAGCTTGCCTTTCAGTTCAGTACAGTACAACAGCAATGTTCACAGCTTAGATAAGTATATTATTTCTTCCCTTAATTTTAAAATATTTTGTGCTGAAACCACCACCTTGCCTAAGAGAAGGAGGAAATATTCAATGAGGACAGAGACACATTCAATGATGACATAATACATATTACATTGTACTGTATATGGATTGTGCCTAGAGCATATAACATACCTTGTATAGGTCTATACTCTTTTTTTTCATATGCACTGGCTTCCCTGTAACAACGCTAAGAGCTCGATAAAATCCTTCCACCGGGTCGGCATGACAAGCAAAATAAAGGAGCATTCCAACATAGTCCAGTTGTGGAGGATATTTTTGTTGATCAGCAAACAAAGTAAAGAAATACTTTAAAAATAAAAACACAAATGTTATGGTCTTCACAGAAATACAGAAATAACAACACATGATGGAATGGATAATGAAGAACAGAAGACTGACTTAGAGAGTTACAAAAATGTCTATATATTCGTAGAATCTTTTACATGCCATTTTCAACATTCTCTAGTCCAAGCAAGGAGAACAATTGGTATACATAATATCTGTTCTTGATACTTAAATGGTTTACCTATAGAATCAGCTGTACATACAACGCAAGGAAGGTTTTTTTCCACCCAAGAAATCTTTCTATAACCTAATACCCTCAAAATCCAAGCAGAACGACCTCCAAATGTGTACAAAAATGTGGATATTTACTCTTTGCAAAAAAATATATGCCAACAGACACCATCAATTTAAATCATAATCTGTATATGTGATATGTTCTAGTCACATAACGTTGGAAGGGATCCTACTGCTCACCATGAACACCACTGTTATCTCCTTAATTTGGAGAAGAAACTGCTTTACTAATATTAGTATGTACTATTTATGTTATTTTTTCCATGAGCTCAATAATGGTCTTCTTGAAGGAGGAATTACTTATCAGTAATGTTCATTCAATGCATTCTTCTCCCACAGATTCCTCATCTTGATAGATAGCTATCCAGCATAGGCTGCTCGGAAATCTTTTCAGCAGGGGTCATAGTATCAATCCTTCTCGTCATCGACGACTCTGTTGTGTACTGCGGTGCGATTCCTCGATCGGACGTGACGTTGGGCGTCGTATAAAAGGAAGTACTATGCCCCCACACCTCAGTTCCCCACTTTTTGCACCCTGGGCTCAACCAGCGAGAGGAAACCTGCAATAACGGGGAAAGGCCTGTAAACAAATACAACAAAAATCAACAGTTGTTTGCTTACCCGATTCTTCCATAGCTCAACCTTGGAGACTAACCAGAAGAAATAAGGCAGTCTAGTCAGCCAACAGCTGCTGCCCAAAACTCAGCACTCTACTCCTCACGTCATCACCCACAGAAAACGTGACTGCAGAATGCGAGTAGGACTATGGAAATCCAAGTGGGGTAGGCTGGGAGGACAATGAGGAACCTGTGGGAGAAGAATCCATAGAAAGAACATTACTGGTAAATAATTTCTCCTTCAATGGATTACATTCTCCCACAGATTCCTCATCTTGATAGACTCCCAAAGCAGTAGCCGGGCAGGAGGAGGGTTGGAAGTTATACCAAAAAGCTCTGGAGGACCCCCTACCAATGTGCGCATCTGCCCCATGAGCCAAGTTCAAATGCTTGGCAAACGTGTGAAGACCACGCTGCTGCTCGACATATGCCCCTAACTGGCACTCCCCTCTAGAATGCTGAGGGGAGTGGGCCCAAAGCCCTGCTGTAACCTCCTTACCCGCTGTCTGGCAGCATTCAAATATGCACATAACTATTCACTGAGTGATAGTTTGTTTGGTCACAGCTCAGACCAACCTGGATTGTGAAAAAAAGCAACAAACATCTGGTCATCTTTCCTGAAAGGGTCGGTTCTGACCAGGTAAAAACTCAGCGCCCTCTTGGGATCCAACCTGTGGAACCTCTCCTCATCCTTCGAAGGATGAGGCATAGGGTAAAACGCTGGCAGGTCAATGCTCTGGCTCAGATGAAATTCTGACACCACGACAAAAACTTAGGGCACACTTTCAATGAGACCTTATTTAAAGAACATTTTTGAAAAGGAGCTTTACAAGAGAGTGCCTGCAACTCACTGACCCTTCTCACGGACGTGATTGCCACCAAAAAGGCAATCTTCAAGTCTGATGGGAGCTGAACACAAAGACTCAAACGGAGCCGCCATCAGAAGGTGAAAACTAAATTTTGATTCGGATCCCAATCGGGGACCACAAAAGGTGAAGGAGGGAAAGAGTTAACCAGGCCCTTCAAAATCTGGGCCACAACTGGAATGATAAAGAAGGAACCTTGTTCTGGCGTCCTTTTAAAAAGGTAAAGAGTAGCCAGATACCCCTTCACCGTGCCCAATCGCAGGCCTGATTTAGCTAGGGCTTATACAAACTCCGTCACTGCAGAGAAGGGACATGGCATGGGGTCCACCCCTTTCACCAAGACACAAACTTTCTCTATCTACACGCGTACAGAGACCTGGTGGATGGTGTATGTGAAGCCAACAGCAACTCTAGAACCCATTCGTTGAAGTTCCAGTCTCCGTACCTCAGCCAAGCATGCAGATTGAGAGGGTCCGGGTTCAGGTGAAGGACATTGCCCCTTGACTGACAAGCGGTCTGGCCTCCGAAGGAAGTCGGAGAGGTGGGCACATGGCCAGATCCGGGTAGAACGCCCTTGTCGCCCAGTCCAGGGCGATCTGGAGAGCCCTGAACCTCTGCAGCCTCCTGCGAACCCAAGGGATGACTGGTATCGGCAGGCACGCATAATGGAGGTCAATGACACACTCCACCGCAAACGCATCCCCAAAAGCCCCCCGGGGAGTGGGGAATTCCCACGAGCGGAACTGCTTGCACTTCATGCTGTCCACCGGAGCAACCAGATACACCACTGGTGTGTTCCAACGGGCGAATATCGCTGCATTGACCTCCGGACATAGGTCCCACTCAGGCTCAGAGCGTCTGCCCGCTCATTCTCCACCCCTTCCAGATGAACTGCAGAGGCTGAGATGTTCTCCAGCATCCAGAACCATAGCTGCATGGCCTCCCTGCACAGGGCTAGTGATCTCACGCCTCCCAGCTTGTGACGTTATTGCATGATGACTGTGTTGTACATCAACCCCTGCAGGGTGGGCTCAAAAGCTGTCAGCGCCAGTCTGATTACAGCAAAACAAACGAGATAATGGCTGGAAGGTTTAGAATTAATCTTAACCTCTGCTGGAAGGTTTAGAATTAATCTTAACCTCTCTCATTGCTCTGGGCAACCCTCCAGAACATCGCTCTTCGCCTGACAAACCATTACAAAAGCGGAAAGACCATATGCAAAGCAGGCCTGGTCCCACCCCCAAAAGGGGCAGTCAAGCCCAAACTGCTTGGTCACACCACTTCTGCACGAGACCAGAAGCATCCCCAGACATGTTTCGGCCTTATTGGGCCTCATCAATGAGGAGTAGCCAGTCTGACTGCCCGCAGCTCCAGCAGATTGATTTGGCAAACTTTCTCCATCTGGGACCAATAACTGCTGATCTGGAGAGAGCCATAATGAGCCCTTCAGCGAGCCATCCGTGACCACCTGTATCTCCAGTCATGGTAACCAGAAAGGTTCTCCTGTGGAGACCCGCTGCCAGTTGAATCAACCTGGCTTGATCTGCCATACAATCAGGCAACAGATACAAGGCTGCACCTCCTATCGGCTCGAACCCAAATGGTATGGGATCGCCCTCCTCATCTAAAATTGACCACATTGAGTCGAAGTACACAGACTGAGCGTTCCGTAAAAAGCTTTGATCTTGTTGTGGTGGTCGATAAGTGTCAAGATTGGGGTCCCAAATACCCCCAAAACATGGTCCACCAATCACCTGTGATGTGGCAGTATTGTTATGTTACTTTATACTATATAAAGTTCACTCCTACATTTTGGTCTTGGAGTCTCCATCTTGGCTTTGCCTGAGGCCTCCTTCTGCACCCAGCTCCTCTGAAATGCCCACACCCCTCCTTGAGCAGATCAGGCCAAGGTCCAGTAACAGCCAAAAGGACAAGTCAGACTCTTTCCTCCATTTGCTCTCTGTAAGTGCTGCATTATCACCATTTATGGTATATAACAGTTGTTTTGCTAATGTTGCGTACCCATATTACAACACAATGTACTAAGTTAATGTAACCGCAGGGCTTCAGCACAAGTCAACTGCTTACAGTTAAATATATACAACGTGATGGAAAGTACCACCTACCATTGTGAAATGGCTATAAGATATTAGTGATAGACATATGACATGGTATATAATATTCTTATATAATATATAAGAATATAAGAACTTGTCATTCTGTATTTTTTCCCAATTATCAGCTCATGATTCAGTGTATGCTATTTATTTTCTATCTAATACAAGAAGGTTGTCTTATACATCAGCCTGGTGTCCTGTCTCCTTATTGTTGCTGGCTTCTGCAAAAGTGACCCTTGGGTGGGGTAATTCTTGGCTACATCACCTGCATAAGCCCCATCTCAAGGGTACCCCACAAGTTCTGAGTTGTACCACGCTAGTGCATGGATGGAGGTGGCTTCTTGGCCCAAGGGAGAAGCTTACTGTTTCAGCAAAGGAGGAGGTTTCTCCTTTTGGGTCACGCTCAACAGTGTTCGACCCAGTTTAGTGTCCTTCGTACCGGATGGATGGGGCGCGGTTGGAGATGGCAGTTTGACAAGTGCCATTTTAGCTGAGAACTCCTTTACCACCTTCGGAATTCATCACCAAGCAAGAACCACATTGCTTCGTGTCATGCCCAACACCAAGACACCACACAGAGATAGTTTGTGGGTCTGTGAGGGACATTTTGAGGTTGCAGTCCTTGCAGCACTTAAACCTGGACAGTTTAGGCCCCAACATAGTGACACAGTATCCAATTCTCTAATCGAGCGTGTGCCCAATAGCGTGCTGAGCGCATGGAAAAAAGAATCTGGGGTCTGGGGGCATAGGACATCCTTTTATATGATTCCCAATGTCACATCCGATCAAGGAATGACACAGTCTTATACGAGGCTGACATTGTTGACGATATTGAGTGTTAATACGCGCTGTGAAAGGCTTCATGAGTCAGACACAGACAACAGGTTCAAGTTCACTCAAGAAAGTTTCATTAAATCAAAAAGGTAGGGTGGAGTAATGCCTAACTTGCCATATTCTAAGGTGGGATTTCCCGACCTAAAGAAAACTAAGGATAGTCACCATCAGGAAGTCCAAAGTAAAACATATGTCTTCGTCCAAATCTATACTTGCCCTCACAACTAACTGCATACAATGTGTAAGTATGTCAGCATCAACATTGAATAGTGTTCAAAATAAAGTTCTGAGCATCTCTTTGCTCTTGGCTTGTACTCGGCACCCCTTCCCCAAGTTCAAAGTAGCTCATAAAGCACAGGGGGTGCCTTTCCCGAGAGTTCAAATCTTCCAGCTTTTCAACAAAACACCAAAGGGGGGTTTCCTTCCCCAAGAGTTCAAAGCTTTCAGCTTTCAAAATAACACTTGATGTCAAAATCAACAAAAAGGTCATTGCACAGTACAAGCTTCTTTATAGGTGTTTTCAGTGGCTTTTCCATTCAGGGGCACCCGGTATAGGCACAGTTGTCGAACCACACAGTCCACCCATTACAGGTCACGCAACCAGTAGCCCTCCTTGACTGTTTTCCCATTAACACCAGTCCACTCCTTCTCCTTAGAAGTGATGCTTGCTTCATTCACATGTGTCACACTCTCCTGACACTGTATGGTGCATGGTGTCTTAGACCTCCGCCATAGACCAGGCGGCTACCACTCTGGAGAGCTGGCCATTTGTATATCACCTGCTGCCGCTATCTCAGTTAAGCGCCACGCCCCAATTTCTTCAGACTACACTATTTTGAGTGCAGCTCATGTGTCTCGTCTACCTACACTATAGGCTTCCCCAACAATCTAAATATTCTTCTGGCAACCAAGAGAGTACATTGCTTGGTGATTATAAATACATATTTACACCTGAAACTCAATGATTCACCTGAATCACCCTCTGTGCCAAATAACTCCAACCTTCCCCATGTCCCGACCGCACAGCATGAACAGCCTTCTCCCTGCCTGAGCGTCTCTGCCAGAAGGCTCCCTGTAAAAATTGAAAAGCAGACAAGTCCAGAGCCACAGACTGGATGCATGCCCATTACAAGCAACATTAGCCACGATAAAGGTTGCACCCCTGCCGACACCTTTAACATCTTGAACCCCAATGATGTAACACCATCCCCCCTCCCTCAGGGATATAAAACCTCTGCAATAGTCAAAGACATGCAGTGTCTAAAAATGCAATCTGGTACTATGCCCCGCACGATTACTCAGGGACTAGATAAGGGCTCTACTCCCATTGATATCATTTACACTGGGAATCATGATGATCAAATACCAACCACCCTAGCACCAAACGTTGGTAAGTTAACAAATGGTGAGATAACAGGGCTGATAATCAAACTGTATGCCCCCAAATCCCCATTACTCGAGACTCTGTAGAAACCAGCACCCAAACGGAAGGAGCTCCTACCAGAGACCTAAAACTCCCAAATAAAGTAAATATGGGAAGCCCTTCTGATCCAATGGCAACATGGACTCTTAAATTGGCTTTGTTCAATACTAGATCCCTTAGCAAGCATGACCTCGACGCCCATGACTACATCACAAACATGGACCTTGACGTGCTGTGCTTGACCGAAACCTAGATCACCATGTCCAGCCGCCAAATGATTACTATGGCAACCACAAAGGATACACTATTACTTATCAAAACCGGGAACAGGGTCATGGGGGAGTTGTAGCAATTATTGCAAAAAATAACCTCAAATTCTTAAATTGTCTAGTCAATGCCAAGACTGTGAAATCGTTCACTTGAAATTGACACCCTCACACCATCGCTGTGTCAATTTAATTCTGGTTTACCACCCCCCCTTCTGAGATGCCCATCTTTAACACAGAAATTACCCAGCTTCTACGTGACCTAAGTGGTCCTAATAGTGCCACTCTATTTCTAGGTGACCTAAATCAATGGCACAGTAACAACACTGACAAGGAGTTAATTGCATTAGAATCAACACTTAACAATATCGACTACCATGTCTTCAACAATGATCCAATCACTGCAAAGGGTAACATATTGGATTGGGTTGTTGCGAGAAACTTGGCTGTAAACGTCAATAACACCACACCATGTATTTGGTCGGCCCACTTTGTGATACATTTTCATATTCAATTGCCAGGCACCCCCACAAAAGTCAAAAACCCTCTGAAAAAAGTCACTAACTGCAACATGCATGAAGGAGATAATGTCCAACACACTTGAGCTTGATCCTCCTGACACCCTCATCACCATTTGCACCTCCACCTTAGGTGGCATCTTAGATAGATTGGCTCCACTCAGGACCAAATCAGTCAGGGACAATCTCGGACACCAAAAAGGGTTTACCCAAGAACTTAGCCTACTAAAAAAAGGATAAAGGAAAGAAGACTCTTGGTGGCTAAAATGCCCCACTGATGCCAACAAAATCAGTTTGAAAAAATTGGAAAAGTCTTACAAATTGACTCACAGAAACCAAAAAGAACTTCTACAATAAACAGATTGATGAGGCTAGAAATAACTTGAAAAAACTTTGAGATTCTGAAGATGTCAGAAAAGCCTAAAGCCCAACTGTTATCTTTCTCTCCAACGAACCAAGACCGTACAACAGCACAGTTGGCTTTCGAAGCAAAGGTATCAAAAGCTTTGGACAAGAACAAAAAAGATCTGAGTAATGCTCCACCCATCAAATCTTCAGTGCCTTTACCATCAAACACTAAAAACCAAGGGAAATTTTAATTTAAATCTATCACCACGCTGGACATAGTTAATACCCTGGCTTCGATGCACCCATCCTCCTGCCCAGGACACATGACCCCCCCAAAATGATTCTGGACAATAAAGAAATGTTTGCGCCATTTCTTGCCAGACTTGTTAACTCCTCATTTTGTAACCACCAGATCCCTGAGATCATCAAAATTGTCACAGTCACTCTTCTGGTTAAGAAACCAGGGCTAGACCCGAATGACACAAACAATTTAAGACCCATTACTAATTGCAACTTTCTTCTAAAGATCTTAGATAAAATTGCTACGTCTCAACTCCAAACCTTTGTGCAAGACATGGGTATCCTGCATCACCGTCTGGCTTTAGGCCTTCCCATAGCACTGAAACAGCCCTCATCGACCTTCAGACTCGCATGCTTGAGATCATGGATACAGAAAGGACGGAACTACTACTCCTGCTGGGTCTGTCAGTGGCATTCAACCTCCTCGACTACGAGCGCCTCCTCTAGACCCTGGGGGGTACTAGCCATTGCCCACAGGAAACTATCAAGTGGGTCCAGTCCTTCCTGATGCACCGGTCTCCAGAGTTTGCTCACCAACTCCAGCCCCCATTGATTGCGGCATACCACAGAGGGCCTGCATGACACTAATTCTGTTCAACCTATATATCAGGCCCCTCTGTTTCTTACTTGATGAAATGGGGTTGACAACACCCAGCTAGTCTTGGAGATCACCAGAGACTACAAACTGGATGGTGATAACCTCGGACTGTACTTGGAGTACAATCGGATCCTGGATGACCAGCAACTGGATGTGCTTAAATGGAGGAAAAACAGAACTAGTCATTTGCGGGTCTCCTCAGGCAAGTGTCAAACTGAAGCCTGATTACCAGTCTTTTTCCATCCAGAACTGTAGCATTCCAGTAGTAGGAAAGGTCAAAACATTAGGCAACCACCTTGATTCATCCCTGGGTGTCAATGCCCATGTCAATCAGGTCTAGCAAAATTGTTCTTACTACCTCCGTTTGTTAAAAAAACATCTGTCCCTTCCTCTCTTAGGTTAACTGCGTGTCCACTGCTCGGGCTATTATACATCCTGGTGGGGGAGTGGCCCTGATCCACGAAACTAAATACAAAGTATCCAGCACGATCCTGAAGCACTCCCTCAAAATGGAATGCATTTTTATTCATATTCTAGCATCACCTAATAATACTTTTTCTATCCTGTTGGTATATCGTCCTCCAGGAACAGATAGCACTTTTTGCACTCTGTAGCTCCGACACCAGTGCAGGAAATAAACTACACACCCTAATGTGATGGTCATTGGTGACTTTAACCTGCCCATCAATTCTGTTACTGCTGGACAAGTTGTTAATTTCATGGCCCTTATGTCTGACCTTGGGCTCCCCCACAGGGTAATTGAACCTACCCATTACCAAGGAAATATTTTGGATCTTATCTTTGCTCCAGAGACAGTTATAGATATGGCCCCCCCTATCCCGGTGGCCTGGTCTGACCATGTCCTAGTCCCTTTCTCGATCTTTTTGAAGACACCCTCCTCCCCCCTGCCTAAGCCCGCCATCTGTAAACACAGCTGCCGTGAGGTGGCTAATCATGAAGTAGTTTCCTTCTTGCAAAATTGCAGTATTTCCAGAAAGAGGTAGTATACCTAGGGCAAATACAATCCTCTGCAGAAAGGAGAGTAACACCAGAGAGAGGGGCAGCTAAGCAAAATACACCACAGCCAACCACTGTCAAACAAAAGCAACAGTTTCTAGGACTACTTAATTATTGTATGCCATAGACTTCTGATTACTCCAGTTACACCAAGCCCTTGTTACAAGAGCTGGAATAAGCACAGAAGGTTGAGGGTACAATCACCTGGACAGGAGACATGATCACATGCATTCAGGAACTCAAAAATGCGATCAGCAATGCCCAGTGTTAGAAACACCTGATTATGCAAAAGAAATGTTCCTGTTCTCAGATTCTAATGGCCAGTTAATGATGACTGGCCTCGCACAGCACACATCCATGGGACACAAACCCCTGGCCTACTACAATGGACTTTTAGATCCAGTAATGGACTTTTAGATCCAGTAAGGTAGGGTCCAGCAGAAACAGCTTTTGCGATAGAAAAAAAGTTTGACAATCACAATGGGATGCCTGGTAACATATGTAGAACATACAATTTTTGCTATTCTAGCGAGGTGCAAATCAACCCTCACCACACAGAGCGTCCACCTATGCGGTCATATGGTCCAACTCTTCTATTCACATTCTCAGGTGTCGCATAGTGAACACAGAAACATTCCTTGCAGAACCCATACAGCCAGGTAAGGAAATGCACGACTGTGTAGCATACAAAGGTCCTGACGATGACAAGACAAACGTCAGATAGGACACACATGAGCAGTATCAGGTTCTTTTCATTGATGGTTCATTGACAATCCATTAAGAGATGGGACAGAGACACAGTGGTGCAGGAGTGGTGAGCCTTGTTGATTGGGGGTACAAGGTCATGATAAAAGAGGTTATTAGCACATTAATACACACAAGCAGCAAAACCCATAGCACTCACAGAAGCATTTGAAAGTTGAAACGCCAAAAGGTACTTTAGTTACAATTTATTCCGAATCAGCATATGTTACTTCCCCCGTACATTCAGGTTTCTCAAGATGGTGCAGGAGAGGGTTTCAAAAATCTGATGGCACCCCCATGCAGCATTAATTGATGCATTTACTGGTCGCTCAGTGGTTCAGTGGTTGCCATGGTAAAATGCTTGGCCCATACACATAATGCAGACCCAATTGGAAATGGATGCAGCAGATAAAGCAACAAAAGAAGCCAACCTAAAAATACCAGATATCAAAGCATACACTGAGATAGCATTTCATCAGGTGCAGTTGCCATCTCCATACAATACAATACCCCTAACTCAAATAATTGAACTGCCCCACAAGAGATGGATTTTTGGGTCAAAAGAAAATGTTTCCTTTCACTAATGGACCTAATTTGGAGACAAAATATTACAGGCAAAGTAGTAATGCCTCAGGAGTGGATTACAGTTGCCTCTGAGCAATTGCACTAACATATACATATATCTAAGCAATATATTTCTGCAGACATTCAGTAGGATTGGTTTGTCCCAAATCTCCAGGAGCAAGTGGACCACCCTGTTGCTAAGTGTACTACCTGCCACTTTTACAACACAGGCCATACCCTCAGAATGTTAAAACGAACGTTGACCTGCCCCTCAGGACTCTTTTCGAGAGCTTCACATTGATTATGTTGAAATGGTTAACAGACGCAGCAACTAATGTTATTTGATTGTTGCAGTATGCCCATTCTTGATTGGCTTGAAGTAGGACCTGTGCCCACTCTGATGCCAAATTGGCAGCAAAATATTTGATATGCGAGTTATTTCCTCACTGGGGAATATGTGATGTCCCGAAATCAGACAATGGGACATACTTTTTTCAACAAGCTGTTCAAAGAAGTTAACTACCTACAAGGAATAAAACACAAACTATGTTCAGTTTACCACCTGCAAGCCAACGGACTTGTAGAGCACCTGAATGGTTTATTGAAACAACGCTTGTCAAAAATATATCACTCTTTAGTCAAAAGCCGGCTGCACTGTCTCCCCTTCACCCTCTTTATCTTCAGGGAAAGAACATCACTTGACCCCTCACGAGATCATGACTGCCAGAAGGCTGTACATACCACTCAGACCTGCATGCACAGCCTCCGACACCCACAGAAACATCTAATATTCTAGTGGATGAACTTCAGGGATACCTTAGGCCTTAACCAAATGTTTTAGAATTATATCTCAACAGCTTGCACCATGTTCACAACAGCCGGCTGTGATGGACACCATCGACCCAGCATCTCTGCAATAACCTCAGCTCTTCCCATATTCAGTGTTCGTATGCGCATTTGTCAGAACATGGAATGACTCGCAATTCCATGGACCCTACAAGGTTATTTATGCCACATTTCGATGCTGGACTGCCTCTGGGCAGGACAAAGACTGATATGCAGGGATATTTCTCCTCTGTGAAAGGGACAGTGAGCTAAAGACTTGGTTGAGATTCTCCCAGGGGCCATCCACCAGAGGGACAGGTCAAAGGGCCATGTTTGTGCTGGTAGAGAGACTCCCAGACCCCTTTTGTTTTACATATTACATAACTTTGGGTCTCATCCTAAGTTACCAGGGGAATCCAGACGTGGACCCCTTGGTCACTTTTCTTAGAGAGGCACAGCTCCACCTCACTGATTAGGCCCGACTAGGCCAAAACACGTGTCTGGGGTTGCTGTTGGTACTCCGGTTCAGTGGACTTTTGCCTAGCATTTCGATGCTGGACTGCCCCTGGGCAGGACAAAGACTGATATGCAGGGATATTTCTCCACTTTGAAAGGGACAGTGAGCTAAAGACTTGGTTGAGACTCTCCCAGTGGCCATCCACCCAAGAACAGGTCAACGGGCCGTGTTTGTGCTGGTGGAGAGACTCCCAGACTCCCCTTTGTTTTACATATATATGCCACATCGTCTAAAGTAAAGGTTGAAGGACTAAGTACTGGATTCACCTCACAGACGTCAAGAAGGACATCAGCACTGGCCCTCCTCCCCAGGACACAAGTGTGATAGCACTAAAAGCTTAATTTGACCCATCTGTTTTTAAAATTCCTGCAAAAAATGCGTTTCTTTGGACAAACAAATATTGATTCTTGTTCACAGCCTCCACGAGCAGCTCATTGCACCAAGAATATGATGTTGTGTATCGCATGTCAATCGCTCTTTCTCTTTCTTTCCTTTCTATTGGCAAGAGTTATATTGTGGAGGCATATAACGGGGGTAATGATAGTGACACTGAAGTAGCACTTAGTTAGCAAGTAAGAGTGTGTTAGTACCCAATACTGAGATTGAAGTAGCATGTGTGTTGGAAAATAAGAGTGTGTTAGTATCCAGAAGCAGAAGGGACATTGAACATCAAGGGGTTCTCTTTGATTTTGTTGCAGATGAAGATTCCTGCTACATCTGTTCACTGATCCCACACACAACTGGCACTCCCAGATTGTTTATCCCTAAAGAATAGCCACCTCTAACAGCACAATGCAGGGTTCTAAATTGAGGGGAGCTGGGAGCGATTTAGCTCCTGCCTGTTGCCTAGAAAAGCCTGGTTAGCTGGACACCAACAGCTACCATGAACTACCTTTGGCTCGCCAGACCAACAAACACACCTATGTGAATTTAACTCTGTGCATTTGGACAATCTATAAATAAAGATTAGTGCACCTCTATATGACATTTAAAGCGTAAGGAATCCAATCAGGGAGCTAGTGTGAAGAATGAGGTAAACCCTGCCTGGTAATACAATGGCTTCCTCATGAGACCAGACCATTTGACATTCCTGAATGGCTTCATTGACCTTGCAGCTGTTCTCTCTTGGCATCAACTCTTTCGACTCCGTCTGAGAACATATTGCACCCCTAGCATGCCTCCTACTCTATTGGGAACCAGGTGCTTTATAAAAAATGCAGTTTAGGCACTGCTCCCGGGGATGAATTTCTCTTATTTAGTTGCTTTATTTAATTAAACAATTGTAGTTCAAATGGTCTAGCCGCTTTTCAATGGGGTTACTATTATTCAAAACCTAGCTCAACATCTTGTCAGTGCCCGACACAAGGCCATGTTCTTATAAGGTTTGTCCTTCACAGCTGCACACTAATCTATTCATTAGAAAACAACATTCCGTTCCCAGCTCCTGTTAGCTGCCCCCAAGTGCCATCATGGGACGTGATGGCACACAGACTTTCCCCCTTGCCAAAACAGGAAGTGACATTACATAGCATTGTTCCTCAGTACACTAAGAAAAATATGGTTACGATATCACTGCAATATGATATACATTTCATACAAGAATGGATCACCATATATAGCATTAATATCAGTGTGTCTAGGCCCATCTTATCTTACCAAATGACTGTGAATGTAAGCAGTCCAACACAACAACCAGGATTACTGTACATCACTGGTGCTAAACTGTAAACAGACGTAGCATCTAGAAGAAGCCTATATCCCACAGCGCAGACATCCAGTGCCTGCCAAGTCTCTGGCCACAGACTGGAAACGGCAACTGACCAGCACAAATCCAACCAAAAAAACGATGGTCTGGAGAGTTGTCCAAAGCTGTGCCAGTGGTTATGAATGATTTGAAACCTTCCAGCCATCACCTTTCAGTTTTGCTTATTTGGTAAGTAACCCACATTTCTTTTTTTTCGATAGTAGACCCGTTATAGGATGTTTTGCAGGTCACAGTAATTGCAGGATTTTTTATTTCAAAAGGTAAGAAGCAGCTCCACTAAATTACTTCTCATTTCTCTGAATGATTTACTCTCACAGCTTGTAAATCACTAGGTGCCTTCAATTCTCAACTACTACTGTTGAACTTGTTTTGTGTTTATTAGCAGAGGATTAAAAAGATCCCGGCTCGGTGGTAGTTTTTGGAGGCTCCCATGGTGCCTCCCGCTAACCGAGCTCCACTTAAAGCTCTGGGTATCTATTATTCTGGGAGCAGCTACTTAGTTCTCTATTGGCTCAGTCAACCTTTCTCGCCTTAAATAAAATGATGTCCCTCCAGAATAAGCTGTCTTGTACATCAAATTATTTTTCTATTTTTGTGTGTTCAAATTTCTTTATTTAAGTTTTAATAATATACAGAAAGTAAAAAAAAACATCATGTTATAACAAATAAACATCATCTAGACAACAACCATATAGTTACACAAATTATACAAATGTTATACAGAGCAGGAAAGAGTAGAGAAAGTAAAGAGCAGAGTCAGAGAAGAAAAAAGAAAAAACGATTAAATACATTCAATAAATAAACAAAAGGGAAATTATTCAGACATACAATTCATAGAAGATGTTCCCTACAGAAAAATATTTATCAACTTTTTTCATTCTCTGATAAACGACCTTCTCTCTACTTGAAAGAATGACTAAATCCTGTAAACATCCATCAGCGGAAGGCTTAGCGTCACTCTTCCAGCATTTCAAAATCTGCTTTTTAGCTACCAATAGTGCCCTATAAAACCAAAAGAGCTGACCAACAGAGAGCTGAATACCTGCCGGGAAAAAACCCAGCACACATAGCAAAGGAGAGCAGGGGAGTGACAAACCTAAGACAAGTTCCATATGTTGGCTTTTTAATCTATCTGTACACATCCATTCTCGAGATTGCGGTGTACTCTTGGCAAGTGCTCAAAAGATGTTGCGGTCCGCCGACACCTAGGTGTGAAACAGGAGTGCCAGCTTGTTGTGAGGCGTGACATCTTGAACTACTACACTGTGCTTTTATTGCACTCTCCCTTTTCATTTTCTAATAACAGAATCAGGGTCAATAAAATCTGTTAGCTCTTATGTTCCTTCACTGACACAGTGTTGTTTCAAGCACCTGAGCCCCCACAGAAATAAAAAAAAGTGTCTTTCTCTTGAGAATGAGCTCCCTCTCTTATTTTGTTTGAAGCCAATTTGTTCACATTAATGAATTACTGTTTGCTAAATGCATTCTGCTCGGAGCGCGAAGAGTTTTCCAAACCTGTATTTTTAAGTTACCATCAGCACCCGGTCGTTTGCTCCAGGACCACAAATCTTGCATCTGCTCTTTGCAAGTTGCAAATCCTAAAGACCTATGAACTCCCTTTTAACAGCCTCAGCAAATCATTCATCCGGTCATGAACCCACATATTTAATTTGCACGGTTCACTCCAACCCATGCACGTGTAGGCTATCCTCTAAAGGGGCGCTGTGCTTATGTAGGAGGATTGACGAGGGTTTTTTAATATCCCTTTTCCAGATTTCTTTCCTAGGCAGGACTGCAGGAAAGGGCCAGCTTTGGGGCTAGAGGCCATTCACTCTTAATCACATCAGAGGCCGAAGAAGCCCTCTGGTGATGGTGGCAGTTGCATAGGTCACAGTGATATGTTCTAGCATTCTTCTATGGCACTTAGCAAACCTCTTGAAGAAAGTGGACTGCGGGCCAGTTTTCTTCCCAAGATCCATGTGGAACTAACATGGAAAGTTGGGACTGTCGTCGGCTCAGCAGGCTATGAAAAAGAGGCACATGCAGGGACCTTTCATCCAGCAGGTAGCTCATTGAGTTGATGCACACCCTGCAGAGATCTGTGCACGGCCTGGGAGTCACAGATGTGAAAATCTCGACAGAGCCAACTCAGTCTTTTGTCACATTTATAGGGATAGTTGTAACACCAGCTGCCCAAGGCATATTGAATTTGCAAACAATAGGCAGCAGGATTTAGGTAAATGAGGCACCATAGTTATGCGTGTTTCCGTTTTTTAATGCCATGGGCCTGGCTTGCAAGTCGAATAAAGCAAGGTGCAGTATGTAGAACATGGTCGCAGCTTTTAGATGTTCCCTCTACATTCTGTGTTCCCCATATTATAGGAGTATCTTGGCTTTGCTTGAAAACCAATTTCACAACACACAGACACCCCCAGCCCTCCCACGGACATAAGCATCGGAGGGGAGTACTGTGGCACCAAGTGCAGAAGCTCCTTTTGTCAAAGGCCCATGCAACGGGTTTTAATGGCCTGAAGCTGGTAACCGGATTCCTATATGTCCATTCCAGTTTTTATTTTTTAAATGTAGACAGTATTTACCTATTAGAGAAAACAAATATTAATCACCAGTGCTAATGGCGAGGAGTGTTTCCAGTGTGGAGCCAGCTTCAGAATTGTACTCTGAATCGTGCTGCGTCTGTTTTCGCCATCCTCGCTGGTGCTGGAGGAGCCAAACCTTCAAAATCCTTGCTCCGGAATCAGAGCGTCTCAGCGTTTCCAGTGTTCCCTTGGGGGCCAGGAGAAGCCAGGAGCACGTGCTGCAGCGCATAAACGCCTTAACAAATGCAGCGACTGGTTAGTGAATTGGCGTGAACCACGCTGCCTGCGCTCCTTGTACTAACACCAACTCACAGCTGTCCGCCTCAGAGCACCACTCCTTCAGCCATTTGCTCTCCCATGCTTGCCAGCTTGCGGCCAGGCCCTAGAGCGGAGAGACCAATAAAGCCAAAACTAAACTCCCATCACAGAGAATGGGACGCCAACCTCGCCCTCCTGAGAATAAAGTTCAAACAGCAAACAGAACATTGCCACAACAACTCGCACCAGAATTGTGCTGATCCCGAGCGGAACCGGAGATTCAGAACGCAAAGAGCCCGAGATTGAAGGACTTAAAATCATGGATTGGGGTCCGAAGGGGTGCGATCAGCGTGTCTGGAGTGCTCGGGCCGGACTAGGGCCATGAAGGCAAAGAGGGCCTCGCAACTGAGGGACAACACCTCTCCATTGATTAAAACCACTCCAATGAATTGTTTCTGAATGAACTTCAGCATCCCAAAGTCCCCCCCAAAACCGACTTCTCCAACAGAGCCCAATATTAATGGCATCACAGATGCTGATCGTTTGGAGTTAGACATATCTCCAGACCAAAATAAAGGGTCGCCCTCCCTAATACGAGGAAAAGAGCCAGGTGACCTCAAATGCAAAAGTCTCAAGGCCCTGTCTAAAGATCAGCCAATAAAACCGCAATGATCCCTCAACAGGGTGTTATTACATAATTTCCAAGTGCCCCACCAAATGGGACCTTGTACGGCCCCAAGGGAGGAACCACTCTCCCGACTCCCACTCCAGCCAGTTCCAATACCAAGCGGGGGAACGGGAGAGAGGGGCTCTCCCCTGGTGCTGGCAGCGAGACTGGCAGCGAGGGATATTGCTTCCATCAAAAAAGAGCTGGACGAGAGGGAAAGAGCCTGTAACAAAGATCAGCTCAAAGTAGCTTCCCAAAAGTCCAATACCTCTGCTGAGGAGGGTGCTAGCAGAGAGGCTGGGACCTCCACTATAAAATCTGCAAAATCATCGGACATGGAAGCCAGCGCTCCAATTGGCGAAAAGGAGGGGCTACCCCAAAATCAAGAGTGCTCGATCTCCTTTACTGCCGAGCCATCCCTCTTCCTAGAAATTAAGTGGGTGAGACCCCTTGACTCTGACTCCTCATTGGAAGATTACCTATTTTCACCTAGAACACTTCAGAGCCCGGCACACCCATCAAGTTTCAAGATTCTGAATACGAAATCCAACATTATGGCAGCGGTAACAACTCCACTAATCCCATATGTAAAGCGTTATGAAAAAATGTATGAGTCATTTAAGGATCAGGCCACATTGCTGGCCATGGTACATTCCAAACTGATTTTAGTGGAATCATACATACAGTCACTACAATGCAGAGTAGATAATGAAGCAGCAACGGCATCATACATTCAGAAAAACCTTAATGATGCCTTGGCCGATGAGTGAGCAGACAAGAGACACATCCTGGGTTCCCTGTTCGAGATCCTGAAAGAGAAACTAGAAACAGCGACAGGCCAACATCAGTTTTGAGTCGCAGGAGACCAATTTTGAAAGCTAAATCCCCTAGAGAAGTCGGGGGTGAGGGGGAGAGAGAAAAGGCTGCTCGGGAAACAGAGGTCCATATAGACTTGACAAGTCTGCCTCCACCGCAGGAACCAAAAGCAGATCCACAGAGCACATCCCATCAGTGCCCCAACCTCGAACAACCGACTGCAGTGGCAGACTCATCTTCTGGCAGAGGACACCCGGCTGCTCTCTCAGCCACCAAAACTCAAGATACAGAAACTTTGGAAAAAAAACGGACTGGGTCAGACTTCAAACTAAAGCGCCCCAAAAGCAGCCCCATGGGATATACCCCACCAGGGTGCCAACCCCCAACAGTTAACCACAGAGCAGCGGATGTATCCACTGGCAGAGGAAACTTGGCTCCCCCTCCACCAATCAAAACGTATGACTTAGACACCTTGGGAAAAAAAGAGCTTGACTAGATTCCCCATTCCCGATATTTCATCAATCAAAAAAGAGAAAAATGGGATCTTCAAGTCATAAGGACAACTTGCACTCGAGAAAAACGAAGAATGTCACTAATGTGAAACAACGGTAATCCAACGCAGCCAAGGGCTTCTTCCACAACCTATCCAGTCAAATAATTTCAGTGAAAGAAAAGGAGAAGGCGCCCTATCAAGCACACTCTGCGTCGCTTACTATAAAGGCACCAGAACAAAAGGAAACACCTCAACAAAAAACATCAATCCAGCCCCCTTAGCGAGAACTTTGATCTCATGAATCTCTCAGTCTACTCATTTGATCAAGAGGAGAGCAGCAATGACCTAGGCCGACACAGCCTCAGCCAATGACAAAAACAATGTGGATCCCAAAGCCAACTTTGTGACCTCTGGAAGAGGCAGGCGATGGTGGGGAGCGAGTCAGCAAGGGGAAGAAACTGGGTAGGGACCAATGGCTCATCCCACTGGAAAGGGAGGGCCCCTGAAGTAGACAACTAAAGGAGGTCGCAGCCCCACTGTTTCATCCTCTCGCCGAAAAGCGTATGAAGGCAGATTTAAAATGTCTTGCCCAGACCCAGAAGGCAAAGATGACAGTTACGACCTCCCTATTAAAAACGAACATCAGTCCTTCACACAGGAATTCTGGTGTCAGTCTGGACAGAATGAACAATTTATGTATGCCACCTTCGAGGGAGTTAAATAAGCCCACCTCCGGCCGAAGCTGATGCTCGAGCGGATCTTACCATCAGAAGATGGCTTCACCTTGAACCAAGCAAACGTATTGAGCCTACTGCATCATATTCCATTGCTAATACTCATCAACACGGATGACATTATAATAACCGAATTCCCAAAAGAAAGAAAGAAAACTGGATAAAATAATTATGCACTTGTCCTCGGCCACAATCAAGTATGTATTACTCAAAGCGGCTCATTTATTCCTTTCCCTGGGCTTTGAAATAACACACCTCGCTAATGGTGCAAAAACGGAATTGGTCACGTAGAATGTCACAAACAATCAAAGTGATCTAGCAAAGGAGAACAGTGCAAGAAGAGCTAATCTGTAACAACAAACAAATTCAGAATACAAATCACAGTTGGTGGCAGCAGGGCTCAAAGGGCAGGCACATTGAAGATCTAAGCCGCATCACCAACACCAGTTGAAACATTCACCGGGACCGTCTATCTGTGCCAGGTTCAGTGAAGGGGAAGGCCTCCAATTAACAACTAATCCAAAAGGAAAAAGAACAATGGTCGTTGGGTTCCTGGAACACGAGAGGACACACACATCTGTTTGGGAAAGATTTCTTTGCTAGAGAAAACTTTGATCTGCTCTGTCTCCAAGAAATTTGGCTACAAACCGCCCCAATAGCAGAGGGCTTCATCTGTTTTCTGAATACAACCTACAGAGGTGTGAGAGGAAGACTGGCGTCTGGGCTGATGACCCTGGTAAGAAAAAGGAGGAGGTGGACTGTGATGGATTATGAAGCACCGAAGCCATTCATTCAATCACTCCTACTCCACAGAGGATACCCAAACTAACTCCAAGTTGGTGTTCCTCATTATAAACGTCTACAGGAACCCAGAGGCAATCTCCACAGATGTATTCCTTAACTCAGTGTTGACAACAATTGATGAGGCTTACGCAAATTACGATGACCGTGACATTGTGTTATGTGGGTATTTGAACCCCTCCTGTGGTATCTCCAAAGGAAATGTCTTCAGGCTTGGGATGGGGGCCATGTCAAATGCCGAGTGCAGAGCCAAAAAATGGCTGGAAGTTATGCAGATGAGGGACTTACAAGTGCTAAATGGACAAACGGAGGGGGACATCCCTGGTGCTCCGACCTGGTTGAACGACCGGATAGAAAGAGTGCTCGACTACATCTTTGTCTCGGACAAGCAGATAAGGCAGGCGAAGTCCTTGAAAATCTTAAGGAACCCAAACAGCAGGAATCACAAAAACGATTACTGGCAAGGCACACCTGAAGTGACACAAGGCAGGAATCGGTTGCTCATGAGCCAGGCGGATGCAATGCTGGCCTGCCGCCTGCTCCAAAGGCAATACCAGCTCTCTGTCCTCACCAAGAAGAGAGCTCATATCCAAGCCCGCGTCTCGGCAGCATCTAACAACTCGGCTGAACTCTTTAAAATCTGCAAGAAACTGGCCAATCCTGCCGCAGTCTCTAACTCTCCTGTCCCTTCCCAGGCCCTCTGCACGGCACTGGCCTCTCACTTCATCTCTTAAACTCAGGATATCCTGCCCTCACTCTCCTCCTTTCCCCTCCCTCCCTATACTCACTGCTCTTCCTCTGGCCCTTCTGCAGCCTCCTCTCCTCCCTCCTTCTCTACCTTTACCCTGTTCTCCGCAGACAAGGTTTCTAGACAAGTCCGATCTATGAAAGTCTCATCCAAACAGGTTCACCTCTGTTCCTCCAAAACAATCAAGGACCACATTGACACCCTTGCTCCTGCCCTGGCTGATTTCTGTAACCACTCCTTTGCCACTGGAGTTGTCCCATCCCCACTGAAGCACTCCCTTGGGCACCCTCTTCTTTAGAAAACCTCTGCCGATCCCTCCTGCCCGGCTAACTATCGCCCAATCTCCATCACTCCCTTCCTGGGCAGGGTCCTGGAGAAACTGGCCATCTCCCAGCTTAATATCCACACTGAATCTGCTGGTTGTCTTCATGACAATCAGTCTGGCTTCAGAGCTGCCATAAGCACGGAAACTGCTCTTCTGAACATCTGTGAAGACCTGCTCTCCAACCTTGATTCTAACACCCCCTGTGTCCTCATCTTGCTTGATCTCCCTTCTGCCTTTGATACTGTCAACCATGCCATCCTGCTTAATTGTCTCCGTGATAACCTTGGTATCACCGGTCAGGCCTTGGAGTGGCTGACTTCCTTCCTCTCTGAGCGACCCTCCCAGGTCCAACTCGGGTCCTTCCTCTCTGCTATCTTCTTCTCTTCCTTTGGTGTCCCCCAGGGGTCTAACCTCTCTCCCTGGCTGTTCAACCAATACCTGGCTCTCCTTGCCCACCGCTTTGCCGCTCTCTGCCCCAACTTTCAGTGCTATGCAGATGACACTCAGGTCATTTTCAGGCTACCTTCGGCCACCTCCTCTCCATCCCTCATCTCTGACTTTCTAGTGTTAGGGGGAATTCTCATTCTGTGGCTAATTTCCCTTACCTATAGAGTACCCCAGCAGCTTTACTGGATTTGAAGGGTCTGTTTCTTTTTACCTGCTAAGAGTGAGACTCTTTTCCCCACTCTTAACCATTTTTGCTATGTGTGTTCTAGGCTATTTTTTAGTTTAATACCTATGGGATCTTTCTCAACCCCATAGGAACAATCTTTATTCCCATGTGTTACACAGCACCCTCAGTGCAGTGACACAGGGGTGTCGTATCGATCCCCAAACAGACTCCATACCCTGGGGCTGACTACTGTCTTCCAGGGCATGTAAAGTCCCCACTGACTTTACTAGTCAAATCCTTTGAACTAAACTAGTACAACCCATCTTACTATGGAGGTACTGGAAGGGGTTAATAGTTTTTCCCCTATGTTTATTTTCAATAGGGTACCCTACAGTCCCTCTCTCAAAGGTTTCTGGCTGGTGGCAGTGGTTACTACCATAAATATTCGACCGCAAATATTTCCCTATGGGATTTTCCCATTGTTCGAGGCTACCACTTTTTCTGACAGCCACTAACATACCGCCGGTGCATTTTAATATTAACTTTGCTCCAGTAGGTTTTATTTGCTAGAACTTTAATATAACTTCTTTCTCGTGTCTTTCTCTAAAATCCTAACCCAGGTCGGGGATCCTTTGTTCGTCCTTTTGGCGGGCTTCTGCCGAGAAGCCCTCCTTTCGGCGCCACTGAGTCTGGGGTGGGTCCATTGTGTGGGAGGCGGAGTAGGACCCCTGGACAGGGTTGCCTTCGCAACCCATGTTGCACCCTATCCTGATAGGCTGGAAGGTCTTCCGCCAAGATGACCACTCCACTGTGTGAGTGACAGCTAGGCTGTATGAATGGGGATCTTTTTGCATAAAAGCAGGGTCCTGAGGACTGGAAGAGCAAGACGTCGCCACTGGAACTAAGAAGCCAAAGAGGAGAGAAGCCAAAGACATCTGCAACAACTGAACCACCAGTGAAGCCCTGCTGCAGCGTCTCACCACTTTTCTCCACTCGACGGGAGATCTTCATCTGCAAGAGCCTTCTTCCCTTGAGCTGGTGGGGTCAGCCAATTTGACAATCGCCTTCCCGGACCTGCCTTGGTCGAATCTCCCGTACCCTGTACTCGGAGGCCGGATAGCCAGGCACCAGTCCACCCAGACCGCGATTAAAAGGAACAGGGCTTTTATTCGTCGGGCAGCACCGCAGCTGGTTTCATCCCTGGGTAGTGCAGTAACTCTAACCTTCCTCCACGACGAAAGCCACGTAGCTAAGCTACGCCCTTTCTTCGCGGTAGCACTAAAGGTGTTTTAAATCCTTTACCCACCTGTTGGTCAGCCGCCTCTCTCTCTTAACATTGTCTTTTTCAACTTCTGCAAACCATCTTTTCAAATTCGTTAACCAAAGACTTGACTGCAGCTACAAGAACATTTTGCTCCTGGGCCCTTGCTCTGTACCACTAAACTCTGGCACAGGCCTACTGACTCTGGTCACATTTGTTCGACTTGCTTTCTTTAGATTGATTCACACTGAGAACTGTGTTGGTGCACCTATTTCTTACAACCACCCCTTCCTTCCCTTTTCTAATCATTGTGAAATGCCATTTTGATCAGTTTTCATTTTAAGTATTGCCAATACTGATGCACTGTCTTGCAGAACTGGTTCACAAACTGATGGGAAGTGTTGCTAGGGTGTATAAGAAACTATTTCTAGATAACTTGTACTTTCCCTCCCTTGTGAGGAATTGTTAGAGGATCCCTTGGGTGTAGTTGTCACTGTGCCGTTTTGCTCAGTTTTCACTCTGGTTCACTTGGTCTACAATTTAACTTGGGAGTGTGTATATTTTTCCTTTAACTTAATTTAACTTGCTTGATGATTGTGATACATGTGTTTTATTAGCAGTGTATAAAATTAATATATATCTACTTTTTAAATACAAAGCTTTGGTCAGTGTTTCCTTGTTCCATACTCTAGTGGGCCTATTGTGTAAAACCTGAATACTGCTCATCTCCCTCTTGAGATGAGTCTGACTGCTCAGCTACAGATACCAAAGGGGATTTATTGCTCTCACCTGTAGTCCTAATCTTGTGTAGTGCTCCTTAAGGGAACTGCGCAGGATTCTGCCTAACATCTGTCTGCTATCCAGGAGTGGTGTGCCTCCAATGACCTCTGCCTTAATGCCAGTAAGACTGAGATTCATCTCATCGGCACACCCACCCCCTCCTTTCCTGTAGCTCTCTGGCTGGCCTCTCTTGGCCCTCTTCCCGCTCCCACCTGCAAGGCTAAAAACCTCAGGGTCATCTTCGACTCCAAACTCTATTTCTCTATTCACATCTCTGACGTCTCTTAGAAGTCAACCTACCAGCTACACCTCCTCAGAGATATTCTTCCTTCCCTCTCCTTCCCCCAGAAGCTCACTGTCGCCAGAGCTCTGGTTCTCTCTAGGCTGGACTATTGCAACAGCCTCTTTCTAAATCTGCCTGCTTCTACTCTACGCCCTCTGCAACTCATCCAGAACAGAACTGCGAGACTTGTCCTTGGCCTCAAACCCAGGGATCGTATCTCTCCAGGACTGAAATCTCTGTACTGGCTCAGAGTGGCTGCGAGGATTAAGTTCAAAACCCTCTGCATCGTCCACAAGGCCTTATGGGCCCTGGGGTCTTAATACCTTCAACTCACTCTTCCTAAATATCTTCCCTCTCAAGCTCTTCACTCATTCGTCTCCAACTCCCTCATGGGCAGTCGCTTCTCCAAGCAACGAGTTGGTGGAAGATCTCTCTCTTCAGCTGGGGCCTCCCTCTGGAACAGCCTCCCTGCCTCCCTGAAACTTGAGGAGACCCATCTTTGGTTCTGGAAGCAACTTAAGACCTTCTTCGCTTCTGCTTTCTCTCCCCCTCTCCCCAGCTGAAGTCTTGACTGCTACTAAGACTGTACTGGTTAGCTGGCCACCCATCTTCTCTCGGGCCCAAGCCCTGCCAGTTGCACGCCCATACTGCCCTCCGGGCAACCCCTGCACCTGAGGACTGTTTTCTGTATCCCTACAGTCCCCCCACCAGCACTTATGTCTGCACTCACCCTGCACTGCCACCAGCTGGCCGTTCTTTTATTTATCTTGTTATTTATTATACCATGTACTGCACTTTACTCTCCCCTTCCCCCCGCGCTTTTCCTTGACCCACTCCCTTGCACTTGCGCGATCTGAATGACACTTGGCGTAGTAGGATCGTTGTCTGTCTTCCCTCTGTTCCCCCTCTCTTGCCTCGTCGCGCCTTGAAACACTTGTGTATAGGCGCATTATAAATGCCATATCATATCAATGCATTTTGCGAATAGTTTTAATGAAAAGTGAAAATGTACACCTCTCAATCCCAACTATTGTGCACTGCTGATGGAATTCAGAGCGAGAGGGACACGCAACAGGAAACACGACTTCCTCCCGAGACATAGATTCGACCAGCAGGTCGCTAACGAAAAATTAGAACAGTCCTTCGGACCGTCAGCCAAAAAAGGAAGAAAGCGCTGTACTTCTCAAGAAAAGAAGGCAACAGTACAAGAACTGGCTTATTTCCTAAAAGGCCCAACTCTTCCAGCATGACTCAGAAGCCATGTTGACGGCAATAGCACAGCAGGACACTAGACAAACCTGGTGCCTAATTGGCCTTTGCCCATCTTCCCAGGCAGCAAGTCTTACAAATGGAGTACTGGAACAGGAGTGGGTGGATTTCTATGGAAATCTATTTGGCAAGGATAAAGAGCATGATGAATCAAACTGCACAAAGAAGAGAGGCCCTTGGACTGTTCCATTTTACTGAGGGGACATTGACCATCTGATAAAAAAAAGGCGAACTCTAGGGGGGCTCCGAGCCCAGGTGGCTTGACCTACGACATAATCAAACAAGCCCTCGAAGCTTGGCTTCCTTTTATCAAGACTTTATTCAGGCGAATAAAAAAGCCAGCTTTGATACCAGAAACGTGGAGGACGGCAGTAATTGTTCCAATATTCAAGAGGGGTGACAGGGCCGGCACCTCAAACTACCGTCCGATTGCTCTTCTAGACATTTTGGGGAAATTGTATGCCTCCTTTATCTTAATCCACCTAAGGAAGTGAATAGTCTCAGCAAAGAGAATGGACACTCTGCAAACTTGGTTTGTCAGAGGGTAGGGACAGACCTGAACCGCTTTATCCTGAACCTACTAAAATGGAGGATATAATAAATGAAACAAAGTGTACCTCGCATTCATCGATCTGAGGAAGGCATTTGACAGCGTAAATGGAGGACTGCTATGAGCCAAGCTGAAACTCTAGAGCTGCCCTACATATCTCCTGGTGCCAATCATACAGGGGGAACTCACCAAAGCCATTTGCACTTACAAGGGCTTTAAGCAGGGCTGTCTGTCAGCCCCAAACCTCTTCAACTTATTTCTGAGTGATTTGGCAGACTCATTGAAAACATCAAGATCTTTCCCAGTGATGATTGGAGGTTAGGACTTGGGATGGATGCTCTACACGGACGACTTGGTCCTGATGGGCTACATGAGAGCTAACAGGCTGTAAATCAACTCTGCAAAATCACCCATGTTGGTGCTGGGTGCAGATGAGCGTGCCCAAAACATTTTCAGCTGGCACCTAAAATCAGATGTTTTTGAGGTAATTACACATACCACTTACCTTGGTGCAAGCTTAAACTCTAGCATCTGCGACTCACCAAGAGAATTGGACCTACAAATGAGGGTAAAAAATCTTGTAACCCAGTCATACCTAGGTATGAAGTAAGATGAACTTATGACAAATCTTTTATTTGATAAAGATTTAAATGCAATTGTTAGTATGAATTTATATAAATATGTATTTGAAAAGTTGTATTTTTTCAACTAAACAAATAATTAAAAAAAATAAAATAAAATAACCCAGTCACGAGTGATAAACCGAAATATGTCAGTCAAGCCAGCGTTAGCCTTTTACAACTCAAAGGTGGTTCTGGGTTTAACCCATGGAGCAGAGGCTTTTTGTACACATCAGAAAATGCTTAGGTGCTGATTCATGGAATTTGTGTGCCAAAAAACAGAGATTTGTGTCCCATTCTGCCCGCAAATCCCTGTTTAACAAATGGGGATTTGCGGGCAGAATGGCACACAAATCCCTGTTTTTCGGCACACAAATTCCATGAATCGGCCCCTTAGTCTCTTCGGGAAATGTACTCTGCCAGCAGCTCCCTTGCCAAATGAAATCCTATAAGAAGAACTAACAAAGTATAACAGGAACCTCGTGAGCTTCTGGAAACTGAAGGGCCTTTCCTTCTTGAAGGCTTGCACCAGGAAGTGAAGGGGTACAACCATCTCCCAAAATACTTTTTCAAGTTCCCTTGTCCCAAACTTTGACATGGCTTCATGAGATTCAGGATCAATCTATACTCAACGAAACAGATCTTGAAGGTCTACAAGCAAGTGGAGAACAAAATAAATTACAGCTTTTGCAAGGGAGAAGGTATGGTGGAATCACTAAAACATCTAACACTCCTCTGTACAAATGTAAATACTATAAGGACACGACATCTAGGGCGATTTATAGCACTTATCAAAACTCATTCTGTGGAAGATTGGTGGTCAACCATGATGCAGGGCAAAAACATTCACTGACGTTTGCATTAGTCACATTTTTAAACAAAGTGTTTTATTGACAGAAACCAGGGAGGGAGACTCAAGAATCCTAAGGTACCTAAACTTCAATCACGTACATTGAGTGGACATGTCGTGGTTTTGATGCTTCTCCTTTGTTTCTTTCCTTTTAATTGAGAAATGTTGGTTGAATTACTGAGGTTTGAAATAAACCAAATGATTAAATTTAAAATTAAAAAATTGCCTCGAGTTGACCTTAGTGTTAATGGTGCGCTCTGGGGACATTGCAGTGAGATCCTGTTGCGAGGATATTGACAGGAGCAAGGGAAACAGGGGGGACTGTTATTGGTGGTGTGGCAGCAGAAGTTATCCCAAGTCTTGTAGAACGTATTCTAAATACAATGAGTGGGGGAGGCCTCAGCAACATTGGGCACCAATTATGGATTCTAAGTGAACTCTTTAATCAGTTATAAAAAAGCAACATGGAAACTTGGGTGGCTGTGCGAAAAATACACCTGGCACCAATCTGGCTATGGAAGCTGAAAACCAAACCTATAATCTGGCCCAATAAATGTAATCCTTCCAAAATGGGATTGGTTTTGTTTTACCTCGGTTCGTGGTCATCCAGTTTGTCAATCATGCCAACTGTTCACGAAAACCACTGCCTACGTAAATGATTGTCGTTTATATTCACTGTCTGCAAACGTTTCTTTTGTGGATATTCTGAAAACCTTGGTCGAATTTGGCTCGAGTCCCAGAATTGGCTTCGGTTTACGGTTTGAAAATTTGAGCATGCAGGAGTCCTTTCTGCTGAATTTTTGAACTTCTGCACCTCAAATCTTCTGAACGCCTATGCATAGGCTGTATAAAGCATTCACATTTTACACGTTGTGCAGTCAGGCAGGATGTTATGCTGCACAATTAAAGGGCCTGAAAATATATCAGTCGACATTTCACAGTAGCCTGTATTATTGCCGTGCAGGCCAGGATTTTGATTTTGTATTTGAACTTAGGAAATAACGCGTTTCAGAGGCGTGCCCAAAACGAGTACGTCTAACACAAGCTGCACCAGTGGAGGGGAAAAAAAACCTGCGTTTATAGCAAGCGATGTCACCTCTGTGTTTTTCTCATTCAACACGCTTTTGGAAGCATGCCATGACAGCTTCTTGTTTTAGTAACATCTGTTAGACTGACAGGCTCTTAGTGGAGGCGAGATAATGACACATTAATGGAATAGCCCATCAGATTTTATTTAAACCTCTCCCTGTTCCCCAGTTCCTTGTAGTGGCGTTTCATGGTACATGTTTACAATTGCCTCTTTTGGGGTTCCCTAAAGTGCTGCCTTTTGTTTGACATATCTCCTAAAAACCTACATGTTCTGGTGCAATAATTTTTAACCCTGCCACAGGGCTTGCTTGGTTTTGACCACCCTGTGCACTTCGTCACACTCCGAGCGTGGCAATTAGATAATACTGATGTTGTCTCAATCGGAGAATCTATCTGTGATTGATGGGTGTGTTTACATGACAAGTATAAATTAAAAGAAACAGTGGGGCAGTTGATCTCCTACTTTGCCCTAGAGGTCGGGCTCGCTGCAGCAGCTAAACGCAATCCCATTCACAGCAGTGGCCCAGCCTGTGCAGTCCTCGCCTCCTCAGTTGCTCACTGTGCAGCTGCAGCAGAACTCCCACCTCCTCCCCTGTGGCATGGACTTCCGACAAGTGTATGGTTGCTTAGCAACCATGAGCTTGAGTCAAGAACACTCCAGACCCAGTGCCACCGCTTCCCCAAGCCCAGGCACCAGCCATGGATCTTCCATTGCATTTTCTTTTCGTCTCTACTTTTAAAACTTGTTTGGCGTCGCAGAATCGATGCCAGAGTTAACCAGGGAGTCCGCAGGAAATGACGTCCCCGCTGGCCCTTAAAACCAGAACAACATTTTCAAGACATTAACAAGTAAATTACAATAATGAGGGAAAGCCCTTTAACTTGAACAACATTGTAAATTACCTTTTTGAGACTCTCCAACCTGTTAAATGGCAAAGGGTTACAGGTTTCGTCTGAAATAGGTGCTTCCATTTCTGTTGAAAACCACAGGTCAACCTGTAGAATGGGGAACAGGTTGTGGCATGTTACATTTCCATTGTAAAATAAATAGATGATTGCACTCCAAATCTATGGCAAATAAACTTTAGAAGCTGAACACAATGAATACTGCCTAAAATAATGGTCATCACAATTACTTACTTAGAGATTTTATGACTCTACTCCACATCTGGAGCGCAGTATAACCTTAAATAAAAGCAATGTTTAAACCAGTAATTAAGTACCATGCAACAGGTCTGGGATCCCCTCGACGGAGAAGGAAAAGGGCCAAATCACATTCTCTGGGTGGGTTCTGTGGCGAGTCAGAAGGACACAGACTCACTAAGGAGATGGTGTCTAATATTTTATTAAAGTAACAGGATAAAGCCCATCTTTCCCTATCACTATGGGTGGTCCCTACCTATGTTATTAAGTAAGGTGCTTGTCAGTCAGTCGTGAGTGGACAAAAGAATAAGTCCACTGTCCAAAACTACCCTCACTGACCCTACAACTATGAAAACTAATTTAGGTCAGGAGAACGACTCCCTTCTTCTGAGGGTACGTTTAGCACCAGTATTTAGTACATAATCTGCAAATAGCCTCTGTGACTTCTTGCATGAAACTCTTCAGTTTTTAATTGGGTTATTGCGCTTTCTCTCCTCTTCGGGGAACCCTCATGGGGATCTCTTATTAATTCTCCTTTCTTGGCTGTGGTTCTCAGCGTATCCGTGGAAATAAACTGAGCTGTGTTGGCCTTTACTTAGTAAGTGAATCAATTGCCTAGTTTCGCTAAGCTCTTTTCCATACCTTGCTTTCTCTTCAACATTATATTGGTCTTATACAGGAGGTAGAGTTATTTTCCCAGGGTATTTTTATCCATTCTTCTCCTCTCTCCTCAGCTGCTCAACAGTTCTTTCTCTAAAGTCACAACACTTGTACTTCCCATGTTTCAATTTTAACTCTGTTTGATAGTTTCTCCTGGGACGAGTTAACTGTGCGGTATAATGATTCCATGGGGTCCTCCCAGGCTTCTCGTTCTCCCCATTACCTTACTTCTGGTAGGAGAACCTCTTCCTCTCAGACCCTTTTTCAGTTCATGCACCACTGATGCTTTTTCTTCTCTGGTGTCACACTCCTTGCGCTTTCCCGTTTTGTTGCAGTGTCCCGGGCCTCTGTTGCGTGACCGGACACCCTGCGGCTTTCCGTTGCCAATGGTATTTGCGATGTTGTCTGGACATGCTTTCCCCCCCAGATTCCTTCCCATGATCCTGCTACCACTTTCTACTGGGCTCCTGGCTTTTCGTTCTCTCGTGCTTTGGTCCGCCGTAGCTCCGCCATACCGTACTGCAATGTTGAGCGAGTTTGCAACTCACGTACTTCGTGGCTTCCTTCTCCGTCAGGGTTTACGCAGCTTGGGGCCTAGCCCCTGCTTGTGTAGATGATTCACTCTCTCTCCTTTCTCTCTCCCTCTTGTTAGTCTCTCTCTGTATGCATGTTTACCCATGTACCCATCTCAGTGGACTGGGCCTTCTGATTTAAAGGGACACAATCTTTTACCATAAAATAATAGTATCAATTAGGAGTTTCTTCATCCCAGCCTTGATACTACAGAGTCTGGTATTCAAAACATCGCATTTAGGCCATAGTATGCACAGCTCGAGTGAGTTTCTCACGGGAATGGGAGTGCTTGTCCCCTAAGGGAGAGTCTCTCCCGGTAAAGCCCCACTTGCCTCTACCTCTAGGGAGGGTATTATGTGGAAAGGCTCACCTTCCTAGCCTAACGGGGGGCTCTCCATTGGGGAGAAGGGACAAATTCCCTCAGTTCATCACAGTTCCCACTCAGGAGGGTCTACAACCACATGTATTCCTTAGTGAAGGGCACAGTGAGCTGAAACATAGTTGCAGACCCGCCAGAGTGGAAGAAATTCCATAGAACAGGTCATTTGAGCCATGTTCGTTCTCAGTAGAGAGGCCCGCACTCTTGTTAGTTCAGTAATTAATTACCCTGTCAGGTGTCAGGGCTAAACTTACCTGGAACTCGATGTTAAATCACAAAAATCATACGTTTTGAACTTTAGAACCTAACATCAACTAAACTGGGATCAGCCTGTATCTTAACATCGAATTAGAAATTAATCCAGCCTTGACAAAAAGTTAACATTATATTATTAAGGCTTAATCAGAATTTTGATAATATGATTAAGCCTATGCGGCCCAAACATCAAGTTTGGTGCACTTTTGGGCGTGACACAAATGCCAATGCTTGACCAAGTCTCATATTTTAAAGGCTAGGAGAATTTTAAATCTACATTAAGTACTACTCTTGTACAACACACTGTGGCCTCGAGTCTTCCGTCACTGCCTGCTTGCTGGTGTATCCAAATAGTGAGGTAATGAGTGTGGTGCTGTGTTGTGCTGTAGTGTTCCCCATCCAGGGTTCCACAAGTGTCAGTTGGGGATAGTCTTCCTGGGTGATGGGTGCCAGTGGGTCCATCGACCTGTGCAATTACACATTTCGTATCAACCAGACGCAGAACTCTAAATTTGGTAAGTCTTTAATAGTAGCACTGCAGACAACTCCCAATCCCCAAGCAATCCCAACACTGTGTTAACCTGCCCCTTTAACAGTTAATTTGATAGGTTTTCAGTACATTGACTTCAACACGAGTGGCAGATTCCATGACTACACTAAGGAGGATTTAATTCCTTCCAATTAGCAACATGGTTGTGTATGAGGAGACAGGCAAGCCTGAACTCCCAAGGCCATGTCTCCCATCTTCAAGGGATACCAACACAGATGTGCACCGATAATTCAATTAAGAATCACAATTTATCATCATTAGTTTGAAGCTGCTTCTGTTAGTATTGTACATGTATACTTTTGGCAGTGCACGCAAAGTTACACATGATTGTGCAAAGGCAGCAGAAAACAAGCGTGGAAGTAAATACTGTGTTGGGGTGCTAGGTTTCTTTTCTCCATCCTGACTGCAAGCATATAATTTTAAATGGAGATCTTTTGGCTACTTTAGGGCTGGAGATGAATATAAAGACCTAGTCCTTCATAAAACAACATACTCTTCTCACTTTAATTTAAATTTGCTCCCAATTAAATTTCCCATTAACATTCTTTAGGTAATCATTTACGCATATCTGCATTCATCCTCCAATACTGCAACTGGCTCCAGTGTACTTTCTATGAAATAAGACAATTGAACTGGTGACAAGTTGCTCTCGAGACAGCCAAGGGAAGCTGCAAACCCAAGGGAAAGCAGTGGTTGGAGAAGCAGCCATCATCGAGACACACTGCCCACCCAAGCATAGTCCCAGTACCCAAGAAACATTAAATAATCCAGGTATCCAAGAAGGCCAAAGGGCCAGAGACGTCTTTATGGGAGGGCAAAATGGGCACTTGCCCCGGGCCCCCACATTGGAGGGGGGCCCCAAAGTGCAGCCTGATTAAAAGAAGTCAGTTTCCATTAGTCACCAAAATTAAACATCACACGTCAGGATATCTTATGGCATGCTGCTGAGGCTCTAAATATATTGCCTGATGTTGCTTACAAGTACATTCTGCTCCAATCTTTTCATCCTAAGGACCAAGGACAAGTATGCTCATCCTTTTTGCATAGAATTGCATAATAGCCTGGCAGTTAAGGGATTAATGCTTTCTACTTTCACTGTTGTATGCATAGTTTGTGCAGCACAACACCTGTAGCATTCTCATTTTTCTGTAGGTATTATATTGATCATGTGCAATAGCCACAGTTGAAATCGATATTGATAAATGTGAGTATCACAATGGTTCAGAGGATAGCTCATTGTGCTAAGCACTCATTGCAGAGATTTGCATTCATATGCAAGATTACGGTACCAAATTCCAGCAAGGCTGACTCGGCCTTTCCAATGTATGACGGTGATAAGCCTGCAAGTATATGTACTTTGATTTTTAGCAAACCAGGTGTCATCATCACTGATGTACCTGCACCAGATAGCGGTTGCTATAGAAACTAACATAGCATCAGTATGGTGAAGGTCTAGAAATGTGTTTGTACAGATGGGGTGTTATAAAACCTAGGCAGGCACCTCCAATGACAAAGTGTTAGTCCACAGAGGTGATTATCCAAATTCCGGACTGAGGAACCAAAGTGTTCATGCTTGGATCCTTGGTTTGCCAGCAGACCATACAGTGATCCTGAACAAATCCTTTATCACTGCCAGTACTGTGCATTCTTCTATGAAAAGGTTTGTATTGGGTCATGTGATTTGTATATTCTCCAAGTCAGTTTACAAAATGTGATTATTTTAGTTCAGGGTAGGAACCAGAAAAGAATGTGGTGAAGTGCAGACATTGCAGAGAGGCTATGAATCCCAGCATCATCTTTTAACAAATGTGTGATCCTGGGCATTTGTATTGCCTAACCTGTCAAAAGGGGCAGTCCCTCAACCTTTTGAAATTGTCAGTCCTTCAGAGTGATTTTGTTCTCAGGGTAGGATCTTTGAAAACAATTCACTCATGGTTTCACTGGCTATATACAGTGTTGCTTCCTCTATAATAATAGTGAGCATTGATATATTGCACACCAGAGCCACTTGTTTATTTGCTCTCAAATGCAACACTACTTGATAACCATTTCCCTCTTCTAATCTCAGTCTGTTTGGAAACAGACACCTTTCTGGTGTCTTCAAATCGTCACCCACTCTCTATGCTAAGGTATGTGTAGCTTTCTCCTTGCTTCCAATTGGTCACCTGCATCCATGCCTGAGCACTTTTGCATTCCATGAGGCAGCTAATCTGAGTCGTTTGTCTATTCTGGATTATGGGCCTCTTTTTCATACAATCTGTGACCTGCAGTTATACTATGACCGATATACCTTCCCTTTGGCTGTTTTTGATTAAATGTTTACTGTACCTACGCTAGAACACAAGTACCTGGTACAGTATGGTATGGTATTGTTCATATATAAGGCGCCTATACACAGGCATGTGTTTCAAAGCGCTCAAGGAGGGTGGGGACATGGGGGGAAAAACAACAGTCGCTCAGAGCCCTTGAAATTCTGAGACGATAATAGTCTCCACAGGCAGAGTGTGCGAAATACATTTAACAGTTTGAGATACAGCAAATAGGCCTGACAGCGATTCTGCAGTTTTACCAGTGCGATTAAGGGGTGAAGACAAGGGAGAAGAGACAGGCGATCATCAGGCATGGAGCGTACGGATCGTGCAAGTGTGCAGGCGGTCATAGGGAGGGGGTGGGGACCAAGTGCACCCGGTCATTGGAGACTGGGGTAAGTGCAGAGAGAGCAACTCTCTTGGGTTGTTTCTCAAGTGCAGTGAGTATGGGTGGAGTGTAGGGCCCTAAGGCAAGTGCGAAAGAGGACTGGCAGGGGTGCCAGGGACCTGTGGGACTCTGAGGTACACCAGGCAGCCAGTTGGCAAGCTGTAAGAAAGAGGAGGGAGAGAGGGTAAGAGCAGAGAACTAGGTTAGCAGGGTAGAGGGAGGGAGAAGGAAGAGGAGAAGAGGAAGGTCTTGAGGAGTTTCGGAATTTAGGAAGATCAGAATGAAGACAGAGGGCGGTAGGGAGGCTATTCAAGAGGGAGGCACCGGCTGAGGATAAGGGCCTTCCTCCAAATCTCTGCTTGGAGAAATGGCTCACGCGCAGAACATTGGAGGTAGATGAGCGGAGGGCTCGTGAGGGACAGTATTTAGGTTATCAGCATTGCAGGTAGGTAGGTAGGTCCCAGGCCACAGAAAGCCTTATGGACAATGCAGGGGGTCTTGAACTTGATCCTTGCAGCCACAGGGAGCCAGTGAAGGGATTTCAGCGCCAGAGAGATGCGATCCATGGCTTGAAGCCAAGGATAAGTCTTGCGGTTCTGTTCTGGATGAGTTACAGAGGGTGCAGGGCAGAAGAAGGGAGGTTGAGGAAGAGGCTGTTGCAATAGTCCCGTCTAGAGAGAACCAGGGCTCTGGAAACAGTGACTGCTGGGGGGAAATCAGAAAAGGTAGAGTACCTCTGAGGATGTGTAGCTGATGGTTATACTTTTTAGAGATGTCTGAAATGTGAGAGGAGAAGGAGAGAGTGGAGTCAAAAATGACCCCAAGGTTTCTACCTTTGTTGTAGGCTGCTAATGTTGCCCTTAAAATGCTACTTGTTTATCATTATGATTACAGAAAGAATGAAGAGGGTAAGGAGGCTGAAAGGGGGTATGCCATGCTTATTTGGATCTTTGCAAGCAGCATATCAACCTATCAAGATGGACGTGGGGTGGGGGCAACAAGATATTCTATATCCCTTAATTCATTTGGTCCAGTGGAGAGGGGCACCAAAGGTGTTCATGCCCCCAGCCCCGAAAGTGCTTCAAATGGCCCTGCAAAGGGCAGCCCTTCAAAGAGTTCTAAACTGCATAAGGGGACAGCTTATAACAGTAGCATTCCTAGTGAGACCGTACTACTGCACCCCATTTGCTTGTCACTATATCGAACAAGGAAACTAATGTACAGTGAAAAGGCCTTAAACTAAGGCAAAGGCGATTGCTCAAAAATGACCCCAAGGTTTCTACCTTTGTTGTAGGCTGCTAATGTTGCCCTTGAAATGCTACTTGTTTATCATTATGATTACAGAAAGAATGAAGAGGGTAAGGAGGCTGAAAGGGGGTATGCCATGCTTATTTGGATCTCTGCAAGCAGCATATCAACCTATCAAGATGGACGTGGGTTGGGGGCAACAAGATATTCTATATCCCTTAATTCCTTTGGTCCAGTGGAGGGGGGCACCAAAGGTGTTCATGCCCCCGGCCCCGAAAGTGCTTAAAATGGCCCTGCAAAGGGCAGCCCTTCAAAGAGTTCCAAACTGCATAAGGGGACAGCTTATAACAGTAGCATTCCTAGTGAGACCGTACTGCACCCCATTTGCTTGTCACTATATCGAACAAGGAAACTTATGTACTGTGAAAAGGCCTTAAACTAAGGCAAAGGTGATTGCTCAAAAATGACCCCAAGGTTTCTACCTTTGTTGTAGGCTGCTAATGTTGCCCTTGAAATGCTACTTGTTTATCATTATGATTACAGAAAGAATGAAGAGGGTAAGGAGGCTGAAAGGGGGTATTCCATGCTTATTTGGATCTCTGCAAGCAGCATATCAACCTATCAAGATGGACGTGGGGTGGGGGCAACAAGATATTCTATATCCCTTAATTCCTTTGGTCCAGTGGAGGGGAGCACCAAAGGTGTTCATGCCCCCGGCCCCGAAAGTGCTTAAAATGGCTCTGCAAAGGGCAGCAATTCAAAGAGTTCCAAACTGCATAAGGGGACAGCTTATAACAGTAGCATTCCTAGTGAGACCGTACTGCACCCCATTTGCTTGTCACTATATCGAACAAGGAAACTAATGTACTGTGAAAGGGCCTTAAACTAAGGCAAAGGTGATTGCTCGTTCTTTTAATCACAGCTTACTGAGCTCCAGCAGTGTCAACTTCAGCTTCTGATGTTCGATTAGGGAGTAGTGGATGAAACAATTCCAGTTTCATAAGTCCAGTTTCACTCCCAGCAACGTTGTAGGAGTGCTGCTGGAAAGTGCTTTTGCCACCCCATGGCTGCTGTCATCAGGTGACTTGGAGCAATGCAAGCTCCATGTCACCCTTGCGATAGGAGCACTGTGTATTCTGATCAAGAGCATGCTGCAAGCCTGCCCCCCAACCCTCCACTGTCACAGATGGTCTCAATAATACACCAAACCCCAAGGGCAGTTCAAGGGGTTTATTGACAGGTTGCAAACAAGCTTTAAGGGCCATCCCTCTCTAGAGATAGCAGACCCTCCCTAATTCAGGCGACCCTTTTCTTCCAGGTTAGTTTCTACTGATTATTGACCCCGAATGACTAAGTTATGTCTGTCCTGTGTGACAATTCATGGGATCACGTCACTGCTCCCCATGGGGAAAACCTTCCCTGGGAGGCTAGGGAGGTGAGCCCGCTACGCAATATTCCCCCTAGGGCTGGTGGAAAGCAGGACTTCACAGAGGAAGACTCCTCTCATAGTGAAAAAGACTCCCATTCCATCATGGAACTCCCTAACCCTCTTGCCCTTGAGACCGGGAACTCACTGAGGTCTTCAGAAAACGAACCTGAAAGTACTACTGTGTGTTATTGCAATATTCCTATTTTCTTCCTGCAAGACCTAATACCACAAAGACGAGGAAGAAACAAACAAACATACAGGCTGATCATAAATCATCTCCCAGAAGTACTGAGAAGAAGAAGATTAAATATACAAACTACTCCTTTATTAAGTCTAGACGGTACTGGGAAGAGGTGGCACAGAAGAGGCATGACAAACGACTATGGCACTCCGCTAGGGTGAGGAAGGATAGCTCAGTGGCAATACGATTGTCTTGGAAGCAACACAACGCAGCGCAACACAGGTTCAAATCCCAATCCTGCGCTTAGAAACCACTCCCTGGTTTTAAAAGAACAATTATAAAGGACCCAACTATAGGACATAAAAACAAGAAAGGACTCAATGAGAGGAGAAGTCGGCGTGAAGCCTGCCAGCCCTGGGAAGCTCAAATCTGGAAACGAGGGAGTAAGCAGAGTAAGCACACCCTCAGCCTGGAGGACGCTGTGGGCTGGTCGAAGGAGTCCTCCGCAGGCAACCAGAGCTGAGCAGAAGCTGGGAAGCGGCCAACGGTGGCGTGACCTCGAGGAGGAGGACCGTGTGGTCCTTCAACCACGCCAATACCGCTAGTCCAGGGACCCTGCCAAGCCAAAGCAGTACGGGGGGAGCAAAGAGAGTGACGGCAAGCATTCCACGGGAACGCAGGAACCCAACACCCTAGTGACCTGGCTCCCCCAGGAAAGAGGTAACGGGAGCTACGGGAGACCCATTAGAGGATTGGGGATGTGCAAGAATACATAAGGAGTGATCTCCCGTCTCAGTAGTTGTGCCAAGAGGATTTTGATGAATCCTGGGGAATTCTTACAGAACCCCAGCCTAAAGTCTTCCCCCACGTGGCCAGGGGAAGGCAGCCACTACCTGATCCTAACCCTGCGGATGGTATTAGCTGGGTGAATCACATTGGAGGAGAAGGCCATCAATGGAATGTGAGGACTCAGTCAGCAAAGACACAATATTCAACCTGTTCTGAGGGTGAGGCTTCCTTAAAACTTGACTATCTAATGGCATTTTGTTGCCGTAAGGCTTGCTCTCACAGACTTACCCCAAGGTACAAAGTATAAGATTGCTTTTGGTAAACTAGTAAAAAAAAAAATAGTAGGTGCCGCCCATGGTCATAATTGTTAATACTAGTTTGTGCCCCACTCGGACAGAGTTGGGAGTACTGGTAGGTGCTGCGCTTAAACGGAGTTGTGAATGTTGGTACGTGCCGCACTTAGACGTAACGGCGAATATTGTTATGTGCCACACGTGGGCAACATTTTGATGAGGTGCCAGCTTTGCACCAACTCCACAGGACTCCTAACTCGAGATGTAGACTCCATCTCTTGCTATTATATGAGTTGAGTCGTGTGCTCAGGCTGCTCTGTTGGTGTACGGTCCTCCGTCCCACTGTGCAGGACTATCGAATCTAGCTTGGGCTGCTACTCAATTTTCACTTTTGGGTGTAGGCTCTAGCTCGGTTTGGTCTTGTACTTATATTTGCACTGTTAGGTTTAGGTTTCCAGCCTTGCTTAGTCCTGTAAACAAATAGCACTGTCAGGGTTAGGGTCTGGCCCTGTCTAGTCGTATACTCTGATTTGTGTTGTCAACTAGTTGTGGGCACCAGGTCTGTTTAGTCCTGTACTCTGGTCGCGTTGACAGGTTCAGCCCTTCCTCCCACTGGACAGGACTCTCAGTTGTGGCTGTGCCTAGTTATTCACCCAAATTGCATTGTCAGGCGTAGAACATCTCCCAATGTGCTGGACGCTTGCATTAGGCTGTTCCCACATTCTTATCCAGGCTGCACGCTTTGGGTGTGGGCATCCCTCCAATTGTACAGGATTCTCAGTTCCTGCTGTGGATTCTCAAGGCCTAGCACTGAAACTAAATCGTTGGGAGTGGGCCTCCCACCCACCAAGCGGGACACTCAACTCCAGCTGTCCTTTGCCTGTATCCAAATACTGTTTCTCCCACTATGCAGGGCTCTCAAATTCCAGGTGCAGCCTCCGCCACGGCTTAATATCTGCGGATACCAACCACATTTTGAAAGCCAGGCCCCCCTGGTACAGACCTGGAGCAACATCGCAGCCTAAGGTACGTATATCTGAACAGTTTTCACCAAAGCGCGTGTGAACCAGCGGGTGCTCCAGTGACAGCCAGCGTGAGCAGAGAAAGGAGAGTCGGAGCTGTCAAACATCAGCAAGGGCCCGACTTGTAAAGCAACAGAAACAGAGAGTCTGCAGGGGCCGCCAAGACAAACCAGTGAGTTGGCCTATTGGAGGTAATGCCGGGGTGCTCCAAAGTAGACCGTTGGGCACAAGTGCATCTCTTGAATGCTGAACCATAAAATTAAAGCGAGCTGGAGAATTCTGTAACCCGCATTGCCAAAGCCAAGAGTGGACAATAACTAAATAAAGCAAATGTACTCTTCCAAGAGAGAGATATCAAGCAGGAGAATATTGTAACAAGTATTGCAAACGCCAAGACGGGGCAATAACTAAGCCAATCAAATGTAATCTTCCAAGAGGGAGATGGCGAATAAGACAACGCTGTAACCAGCATTACCAAAGCCAAAAGGACACAATAAAAGAGCACAAGGGATACCACTTGCTTAAAGAGAGAAATCCAACAAGAGGACAGTATAGCCTAGATTGCCAACAGTCAAGAGGTTTTATGAAAAAAGAAATCAGAAACTGCAGGACAAAGGCCCTCCTTGTAGAAAGGATCAAAGGGGAGAAGAGTATAAACTCCATTGCCTAAGGAAAACTTATACATGTGTGAAGTATTGTCCTTTTGTACAGTATACATGTAAAATAAGTAGTGACCCAATTGTGCTTAGAGTTAAGAGATTGAATCAATAAGCAGTTGGTGATTTCTCTTTTCCAATTGAGGATTTAAATGTGGAACGATTGGAGTAAAAAATCGTAGTGATATGAGTTTTTAACCTGGCAGGTGAGTACACCCGGGGATGGGTGTACCTGAATGGCACCGTCTTGGTACAAGGCCCTCAGGCCAACCTTCTACTCTTTGATAGAATCTTCCTGCACCTCATCAACCTCCTTTCTTTTCCTGCTGTCCCTTCTCTCGCTTCTTAGGCTTCCTTGCCCCCCCCGCCTCCTCCTTGGCTACCTTGACCTCTCCTCCTTCCTCTTCTGCCCCCCCCCCCCCTGGCTCCTTCTACACCTCTGCAGGGAATCTCTCTGATTTGAACTCCCCCCGGAAGTCTTTCAAGGTTGGCAACCTTCTCCATATTGCCACTCTCAACTCTCGCTCTGCTGTCAAACACTGCTCTGACATCTGCCAATCTGCCACCTCCTGGAAGAACTTGATCTCCATGTCCTTGGTCTCACCGAGACATGGTTCACAGCCAGCTCTGTCACAAGCTTTGACACTCTCCCCCCTGACGGCTACAAGATCATCTCCGCGCTCAGGTCCAACTGTTCTGGAGGGGGTGTGGGCTTGATCTTCCTGGGGTGAATTCCTGCCTCTGTCATTCCTATGCAGGCCTACTCCTCTTACGAATGCCTTGTCTGCAGCCTCTCTCTCTCTCTCCTGGCCACTCTCTTACCGTGGCTACTATCTATCGGCCACTTGGTCAGATCACGTCCTTCCTCTCTGAGTGGGCGGAACTCGCCTCCTCCCTCCTGGCCTCGACCACTCAACTCCTCCTTCTTGGAGACTAACATCCACCTGGATGCTTCCTGTCCCTCCTCTGGACTCTTTCGTGACCTCTGCGACTCTTTCTCTCTATTCTCCCCTCTGGCCCGGCTCACTCTGCAGGGCACACTCGGGATGTTCTGATCTCCTCAGACCTCCCCCTCTCTAGCCCCCTCACCACTCCTCTCTCCTGGGGTGATCACTTTCTTCTTTGCTCCCATCTCTCCCTCTTTACCCCTCAGGCCAAGCCAACTCCAGCACTGCCACCTACCTGCTCGGTCATCCGACCCATGAAGCGTGTGTCAGTTGAGGCTTTCGCCGCCACTTTCTCTCCCCCTCCTTCTCTCCTGGCTGACTCACATCCTGACACAGCCCTTTCCATGTTCTTCTATCTCTGATACTCTTGATGTTCTTGCCCCTGTCATGAGGATCCACTTGAAGCCCAAAGCCAAGTGCAACTTCTGGTATGACTCTGACCTCGTCACCCTTAAACGCAAGTGCAGGGTGGCTGAGAGGAAATGGCTAGCTTTTTGCGCATCCTCTGACAAACTGGCCTGCCGCCTTTCCAAAAGCAATACCGGCTCTCTGTCCGTACTAAGAAGAGAGCCCACATCCAAGCTCGGCCAAACTCTTTAAAATCTGCAAGGAGCTGCCTAATCCTGCTGCAGTCTCTACCTCTCCTGTCCCCTCCCAGGCCCTCTGCACGGGAACTTGTCATTTCATCTCTGAAACTCAGGACATCCTGTCCACCCTTTCTTCCTCTCTGCCTCCTCCCTCTACTCTCTCCTCTACTTCCAGTCCCCCTGTGGCCACCTCTCCTCCCTCTTTCTCTTCCTTTCCTCTGTTCTCCCCTAACCAGGTTTCTAGACAAGTACGATCTATGAAAGTCTCGTCAAAGCAGGTCCTTCCCTCTTCTTCCAAAACCATCAAGGACCACATTAACACCCTCGCTCCTGCCCTGGCTGACTTCTGCAACGACTCCTTTGCCACTGGAGCCTTCCCTTGCCCCCTGAAGCACTCTCTTGTGCAACCTCTTCTCAGGAAACCCTCAGCCGAACCCTCATGTCCAACTAACTACGCCCGATCTCCATCACTCCTTTCCTGGGCAAACTCCTGGAAAAGCTGGCATCTCCCAGCTTAATCTTCACACTGAATCGGTTGGTTGTCTCCATGACCATCAGTCTGGATTCATAGCAGCCAGAAGCACGGAAACTGCTCTCCTGAACATTTGTAAGACCTGCTCTATAACCTTGATTATAATCTCCCCCCTGTCCTCAACTTATTCAATCTCTCTTCTGCCTTTGACACGGTCAACCATGCAATCCTGCTCAATTGTCTCCGTGATGACCTGGGTATTACCGATCAGGCCCGGCCTGGCTGACTTCGTTCCTCTCTGATCAATCATCCCAGGTTCAACTTGGGTCCTTCCTTTCCTCTAACTCACTCTCTACCTGTGTTCCCCAGGGTTCTAACCTCTCTCCCTGGCTGTTCAACCAATACATGGAACCTGTCAACCACTGCATTGCCGCTCTCTGCTCCAACTTTCAGTGCTATGCTGATGATATTCAGCCAGTTGTCAGGCTCTCCTCTGCCACCTTATTTCCTTCTCTCATCTCGGACTGTCTGCTATCCAGGAGTGTTGTGCCGCCAATGATCGATGCCTTAATGCCAGTAAGACATAGATTCTTCTCATCAGCACACCTGCACCCTCCTTTCCTGTCACCCTCTGGCCAGCCTCCCTTGGTCCTCTTCCAGCTCCCGCCTGTGAGGCTAAGAACCTCAGGATCATCTTCGACTCCACACACTCCTTTTCTCCTCTCATCTCTGATATCTCTAGAAAGTCAAACTACCAACTGCACCTCCTCTGAGGTATTTTTCCTTTCCTCTCCTTCACCCAGAAGTCCCATGTCTCTAGAGCTCTGGTTCTCTCTAGGCTGGACTACAGCAACAGCCTCTTTCTAAATCTGCCTGCTTCTACTCTCCGCCCTCTGCAACTCATCCGGAACTGGACTGCGAGACGTGTCCTTGGCCTCAAGCCCAGGGATCGGATCTCTCCAGCACTGAAATCTCTGCATTAGTTCCCAGTGGCTGCAAGGATTAAGTTCAAGACCCTCTGCATTGTCCACAAGACCTTCTGGGGCCTGGGTCCTCAATACAACCAAATCTCTCTTCATAAATCCCTTCCTACTCGAGCTCTTCGCTGCTCCACCTCCAACTTCCTCAGGGCAGACGCTTCTCCAAGCAACAAGTTGGTCGTAGATCTCTTTCTTCGGCTGGACCTCCCTCTGGAACAGCCTCCATGCCTCTCTGAAACTTGAGGAGAACCATCTCCAGTTCCGAAAGCACCTCAAGATCTTCCTCTTTGCTTCAGCCTTCTTTCTTTCTCCTCCCTGCTGATTTCTTGTCTGATACTGCACTGGTTACCTGGCTATCCTCTGATTTCGGGCCCAGGTCCCTACCCACCCAGTTGCACCCCTGCACTGCCTCCCAGCAACCCCTGCACTTGGGTCTGTATATGTAACCCTACAGTCCCCCTACCTGCACTTGTGGACACCTGCTGTCTGCACTTATCCTTGCACCTGCTACCTGCTGGCCGCACTTCTTGTTATTGTTTGATCCAATGTACGGCACTGCCCCCTCCTCTTGCACCTGACACTTTTCCCCTCCCGGCACCCCTGCACTTGCGCAAACTCAATGTCACTTGGCCTAGTAAGATGGTTGTCTCTGTCCTCCCTTTGTACCACCTTCCTTGCCTCGTCGCGCCTTGTAACACTTGTGCATAGGTGCGTTACAAATGCAATATCATATCATTTCATACACCAGGAAAGGGACAATTGGTGGTTAGTCCTGGCAGGCGAGTGTACCAGGAAGAAGATGATTTAAAGTACTACAAAGTGGCAGAAGGTTGTGGTGGAAAGCAAGTGACAATTTCACCATGCTTTTTTGATGAACTGTAATATAAACCATCCTGACGAAAAGACTTGCTCATAAAGAAGAAATATGATGTGATGAAAAGTGATTTGCTTTCAGAGTGGAGAATATTGGCATTGACTTTTTGGTTTGGCATATGACGCGAGAATTCTTTTTGAATTGCCAAGCAAAAGATTGTGGATTTTCTTCAAAGTAACAAATCCTTTTTTAGAACGGATTTTGTAAACTTTCAATTGAACTAATTGAATTGATTTAAAATATCCTGTATTGATCCAGGGAAAGGGGACCCAACCCTGTAAACAAAGAACCTTGTGTATAATTGTGTTTCTGAATGTATATGTTATTGTGTGAAGCTCACTTTGCCAGGCATTTCCTGTATGTTTTGTTGTGTGTATATTAGTGTGAGGGATAGATACGTTTAGACATTTGGTCATTTACTGTTAGCCTTAGTTTGTTAGGTAGGGAAATCCTTTTTAGGCTAAGGAATTATAGGCGTTCATCTCACCTTTTATTATTTGATAAAATGGCTTCTTGTGAGACAACTCTATCTACTTGTCCGTCTTGCATTTCTAACCTCTCATAGTATCAAATATGAAGACGACACCAGGAGTGAAGAGTATCTCTGAAGTAATTTCCCTCGACACACTAGTCACAAGAGAGCAATTTAGCTGTCTCTCCCATCACAGTGTTGTTGAAAGAACTAGAAGAAACCACAGACATTGTGAGAGTAATCTCCCTTGTTTTAGTAGACAAGAAGAGAAAGGAAGGAACAAGTTACTTACCTGTAACTGTTGTTCTCCAGCATGGGTCTGGCATGGATTCACATGCTCATGAATAATTCCCATCGTCAGGCTGGGAATCCTCGGTAAAGAAAAAGTCAGTTTTAGTTTTGTTTCTGAACTATCTTTCTACTAATAACCAATCACTGGTCTCTGGGTCATACTGCCCCCAGCCAATGACTGCCCTCTACCTAAGCCCCTACCCTCGCAGCCATCTTCAGATTTGGTAGCACGTAAAGTGGCAGTAGGACCAAGAGAAGAGCCGCAGAGGGGTTGGAGGGAGGGTTTGCATGTGAATCCATGCCAGACCCATGCTGGAGAACAACAGTTACAGGTAAGTAACTTGTTCCTTCTCCAGCATGGGGTCTGGCATGGATTCACATGCTCATGAATACAAGAATACATAGCAGTACACACATGCACAACCACGGGAGGTGGCAAGGCTCAACATTAAGCATTTCAACAACAACTCAACATTAAGCATCTCTTACCTCCTCACCAGGCTCACCTTCAAGCGAACAGGTTGCGCAGCACTGCCAGGCCGACTCTTGACTCCTCCCTGGAATCCCGGTCGATGCAGTAGAATCTCGTGAAGGTGTGTGTGGACCTCCACGTAGCAGCCCTCCAGATGTCCAGCAGGGGCACACCAGACAGGAACGGCGTGGTAGCAGTGATGGCTTTGGTTGAATGGGCTCTCGGACGGCCAGGCAACAGTCGGTTTGCCAACCGGTGACAGTGCATGATGCAGCCGGAGAGCCATCTGGAAATGGAAGCCTTTGAGAGGGCCTTCCCTTGGTTCACAGGTCCAAAGTTCACAAACAGTTGTGATGTCTTCCAAAAACTCTTTGTGCGGTCCACGTAGAAGTTCAGCACTCTAGCCACATCCAGCAAGTGCAAAGTCCTCTCAGCCGGCGACGAAGGCGATGGGAAGAAAACAGGTAACACCAAGGGCTCATTGAGATGGAAGTCCAATGGCACCTTGGGCATGAATGAGGGGTGCGTCCTCAGCACTATCTTCATCTTGTGGAATGTCAGGTATGGAGGTTTACAGGAGAGGGCCTGGATCTCACCCACTCGTCGTGCGGAGGTGATGGCCACAAGAAACGCTGTCTTCCACGACAGGAACTTAACCGGTGCCAAATGCAGAGGCTCGAATGGCGGCCCCATGAGCCTGGTCAGCACCACATTGAGCTCCCACGCTGAGGGCGGAGCCTTCACCGGCGGGAACGAGCAACAGTCCTTTCATGAACTCCTTCACCAGGCGGTGCGACCACAGCGACGACCGCCCCAGAGTTCTGGTGTAGCGGGAGATAGCCGCCAGGTGGATCTTGATGAAGGCATGCGCCAGCCCCGCCTTCGCCAGCGACAGTAAATACGGCAGTACTTGAGGGGCCGTAATCCGCAGAGGGTTAATCTACTGTGCACGGTACCAGACAGAGAACCTCTTCCATTTGTGTCCATAGCACCTGAGAGTCGAGGACGCCCTGACCTTTGCAAGCACCTCTTTGCAGTCCGCCGGGATATTGTAGCCTCCGAACTCTAGTGCTGCAGGAGCCAGGCCTGCAGGTTCAGCGATCCAGGGTCGTGGTGGTGGATGGTGCCTCCTTCCCTGGTGAGAAGATCCGCGTCCGCCGGTAGCTTGACTGGGGGGGGGGATGCTGACAGGTCCAGAAGGTCCGGGAACCATATCTGCCTCGACCACGCTGGTGCGAAGAGGATCATACTGCACCGGGACTGTGAGTTGAATGATGAGTCGCAGAAGCAATGGCAGCAACGCATACAGGAACAGGCTGTCCCAGGGGAATGAGAAGGCATCGCACATGCTCCCCGGCTGGGGAAACCTGCTGGCGAACCTCCGGCACTTGGCGTTCATCGCCGTTGCAAAAAGGTCTATCTGGGGATTGCCCCATCGTCGGAATAGGAGATCCACTTGATCCTGCCGCAGCTCCCACTCGTGGCACGAGCGCAGCTCCCTGCTGTCTGAGTCGGCAATGGTGTTCTTTATTCCTGCCAGATGGAAGGGTATCAGGAACATCCCTTGGGCAACGGCCCAGTGCCACAGATCCTAAGTTTCCTTGGATAGGGCTGGGGATCTGGTGCCCCTCTGCTTCCTGATGTAGAACATTGTGGTGGTGTTGTTGGTGAAGACCCTTACCACCTTGCCCTTGAGGGACAGAAGGAACAACCCGAGGACCCAGAACACGGCTCGGAGCTCCAGGACGTTGATGTGTAGTGACCTCTCCTCCGGGAGACAAAGACCTCTTGTGTGGAGATCTCCGGTGTGCGCTCCCCATCCTTCAAGGGAGGCGTCCGTCGTCACAGTTTCCAGATGTGCCGGGGTCTGGAAGTCCATGCCTGCCGCTAGAGGCGCGCGGGTGCCCCACCACCGGATCGCTTGGCGGAAAGTCTCATCGAGGGGGAGCCTGTCTTCGAAGCTGCCCGCTGCTTGCATCCAACGGACGTCGAGGAACTCTTGCAGTGGACGCATCCGCAACCCGCACAGGCGCACGAGGTAGATGCACAAGGACATCATGCCGAGCAGGGACTTGATGGACCTCACCCTGGCCACTTCCATAGACAACAGCCGTTGTACCTTGCCCAGGATGACTTTCATCCTCTCCTCCGACGGAGAAGCCAACCGCGCCACTGTGTCAAGTCTTGCTCCCAGGAACAGGGCGTTCTGCGATGGTACAAGGTGGGACTTTGCGAAGTTGATCGAGAACCCCAGTTCCGTGAGCAGGCAGACGGTCTTTGCTGTGTGATCGACAGCGAGGTCTCTTGACTTTGCTCGGATGAGCCAATCGTCCAGATAGGGGTATAGGTGGGTCCCCTGCAGGCGCAACCGCGTCGCCACCGGTGCCAGGCACTTGGTGAAGACCCTTGGTGCCGACTTCAACCCGAAGGGTAGGGCCTTGAACTGATAATGTCGTCCTTGGACCACAAATCGCAGGAACTTTCGGTGTCCTTTGTGTATGGGGATGTGCAAGTAAGCGTCCTCCAAGTCCAGTGACGACAGGAAATCGCCCTCCTCAAACTGTCCCGGCACATGCTGAAGGGTTACCATCCGGAACTTCAGGGACCAGATGTATTTGTTGAGGCGGCGAAGGCCCAGGATGGGTCACCAGCCGCCGGTCTTCTTTCGGACGAGGAAGTACTGTGAGTAAACTCCGGAGCCCCGGAGCCTCTTTGGGATGAGTTCTATGGCTCCCTTTTCTTAGCATCGCTAGTACCTCCAGAAGTAGCTGTGGGACGTGGTTTTCCTTCCTGGCCACGGGTGGTAGACAGGAACACCTTCTTTGAAATTCTAGAGTGTGCCCGTGGGCCAGGGCATCTAGCACCCAACGGTCGGTGGAGATGGACTCCCACACGCTGATGAATTTTGCCAGCTGGCCTCCCACCGGGGTGCTCGGGTGGGGGCCTGACATCACGCCGTTTCAGTCCTGTTTTGTCACAGCCTTGCCGCCTTGGCTTCCTTGGCAACGATGACGGGATCCTCCGGTCTTGCCACGTCCTCTGGAGGCTTCCTGCAACGAGGAGTGGGCCGCTTGTCAGTACGACGTGGAAACGCCGCCGAATCCTTTGGTGGCACCTTGCGGCTTTCCTCCGGAGGTCCGAAAGGGCGGCCATTGTTGTTGGCCTCGATTCATGTCTTGGAACTGTTTATTGCATTGGAAACCCGAGCCAGAGTGTGTCATCCTGCCTACAGGGACGGCCTTACTCTGTGTGGTCTAACGTGAGTAGAGCTAGTACAGCTACATTTATTCTTTTGAACACTGTTTTTTCCTTTACAGACATTTCTCCTTTATACACTTTTTATACAAGTGATAGGGCAGGCATTAGATTTTGTTAGCATAGGCCCTTTTGATTTAACGGACTGTACTAGTACTGTTTTGTTTTTCGTTTGATGTGCAAGACTATTCCCATCCTAGTTATAAGGCAAAGTAGGAGTTTTTCCAACCCCAGAAATTTCAATAAAGGTTTTACAAAGTGTACCTATGGTGTCAGTGTTATACTTGTGATACCATGCCTCCCCTACAGTGGTCACTGCTCCATCATTCTTCAAACAAACACTGATGTGAAGATAACAAGCATCACGCATGTGAACATGGACCTCTGAGTGACGAGCACCAGGGTAAAGTGGTTGGTTGCGCAGCTCCCTTGCTCATGCAGCCCTTCAAAAGATAGTGGTCAACAAAGTGCTTAAATGATTTGAAGGGCCTCACTGAATTTTGCCACACTGGGGGATGTTGAGTTTTCCATAATATTGGACTGAAGTACAGGCCAAAAAGGTTGAATTTCGGCCTGGATGTAATGGAGGCCCAAACAAGGCTCCTGTACTTGCTCGCAATGAGATAGTTGCTATGGAACAGCCATGAATTGCTGGTGCTTTTGGTATGCTGCCTTACACCATGGCGTTTACCAAAAGAAAAAGGCAATGGTTGGCTAAGCCAGTATTAGAGCAGATGCAATTTGACTAAGTGAAAGAGCTGACATCGACTATCCTGGCAATAGAAATGCATGGACTGACAGCAGAATATGTTGGCAGTGGACAGTCTATGCCAAAGAACATTGCAAATGTGTTTCATCCCCCAAAGTCTGACATTGTGGCAAAATTGACAACAAGATTCAAGTGAAGTGGTGTGGTCTATAAAGGTTCTTTGTCTTACTGTGCAAATGTTTATTTAAGAAACTTTGAATATCTTATTGCTGCACAGTTGTATTCATAGGATTTCATGCCCATACTTTTGTAAATACATTGGGCCTCATCACGATTTGGGCAGTAGCCCTTAAATGCGGCAGTAACGGTATTACTGTTGCATTTAACGGCTGGCCCCATTACGAGTTGGGCGCTGAATGGACTGTTTTACCTCCAGATTTTTTCTCGAAGTTAAAATCCAATTTAGCGCCCTGTTTGCAGCGTAATTATCGCTGGCTTTATTAGCGCGATGTACTTGCGCCGAATATTCCCCATTGGTTCCAACGGAGTGAGAAAGAATGAAGAACTGTAGACTGCAGGAGGAAATGGGGAGCTTATGGTGTGAGTTGGGAGTATAGTTTGGAGTGTGAAATAAACTGAGGAGTGCAAGTTGTGACTTGGCAGTGTGTGGCAGAAGATGCGAGTATGCACATGACTGGCAAAGTGAGAGGTTTGGGTGTGTAAGTTGTGATGGGGAATTGGCTTGAGGGCTGTTGGTGGGTGCGGTGTGTCAGTGTTTGGAGAACATAGAAAGAATATTTACACAATTATAACTGATAATGATCAATAAAGTTAATATTAAATAGGCATGCACATAAAACCAAAAAAGAAGAGTAAATCTGAAGTTCCCTAGCAATACGTGACGGTCAGGGGAGAACTCCTCTACCCCTCATAAAGAACACAGCATCCCACATACATATCCAACCCTCAAGCAGAACACATCTTGGGGCTGTCTTTGCACACCAACTCTGTGGGGTTCTCACTCATGTTTATAGTTGTAGAGTGCACAGTCTCTTCTGCGGTTAAACCCCACTCCATGACAGGATGCGTGACGTTGTCTTGCCTGGGATTGTTTAGTGTTATCCTTTTGGTGTCCCTAATTTCCACACCTAGGGTCTTAGTGCTATCTCCCGCACAAAAGCACTTTAGCAAAGTACGATTTCTCGGGTGGGCACCTGTTGTTCCTGGCCTGCTTAATTCTTGTTGGGTGCGCTCATGACCTGGTATTCGACACACCACTTCATGCGCTTGCACACACCATCCCGGTGACCAGTGCATAATACTGGGATTGGTGTCTGTCCTCAAGCTTAGCCAAGTCAAACGGGACTAGTCAGCCACTAATTGGAATTTGCAACCTTTGTGGTAGTATTTTCAGTATGTTACAGCCCATTTCATGGCTATAGCCTCTAACTCAATATTGGCATAGTTCTCTTCTGAGAAAATAATCTCCTGATAATATATAGGATGCAAATTATATCTTGCGAAACAACTGCACTAAGACCTACTGTTGAAATCCGGGACCTTGAGGACAGGTTCACTGCAGAGTATATGCTTTAACATATTAAAGCTGTCCTGCTCTTGTTTTTCCCACCTAAGTTTCTGGGGTTCCGCATTCTTAAGTTTATTCGTTACACATGCGGTTATGGACGCATATTCTGGGATACATCTGTGGTAGCATCAGAAACACTTGAAGTTCTCTTTTAGTTTTAGGGGGAGGTGTTTCCTTTGTGGACGGATTTTACTTTTCCAGTTGGGGCTGCACTAAATTATTCCCCACAAAATACACAAGGTACTTAACGGCTGACTGTGCCAGATGGCATTTCTTTGGGTTGGCAGTCAGTCCAGGCTTCCTTAGGGCTCTCAAAATTTCATACAGATGGAAAGATGTCCTTCCCAGGTCTGGCTGTGGATCAGAATCAGAATGTCATCTAAGTATGCGCCCCAAAAGTGGGAAACCGGTTGCAAAACCTTATCCATCGACCTTTGAAAGTTGGCAGGAACCACATGTACTAAAAAAGGAATTACTTTAAATTGAAACAACCGCCGAGAAGTAGAGAAAGCCAGCTTTTCTTTGTCGGAGGGATTCAAAGGGACCTTCCAATATCCCTTTGCCAGGTTGATTGTGGAGATGTATTTAGCTAGTCCAAGTTTGTCAATTATATCATCAATCCTAGGCATAGGATAATTGTCAAACTGGGAGATGGAGTTTAGCTTTCAAAAATCAATACTGAATCTCCATGACTGATGTGGTTTTGCGACCAGGACTGTTAACAAGGACCAAGGGCTCTCCAACAGCTTGATGATATCTGCCTCCAACATGCCATCTACCTCCTGGAGGATTGTTTCTTTTTGGGCCTCGGGCATACATTTTGGTTTTAGATTGACCACCTTTCCTTGTGGGGTTTTTATGTAGTGCATGTCATTTATAACCTTCCCCTGCATGTAATTAAAGAAAAGGAGCGGTGGACAGTCTTCCGATCATAATGTGCTTTCTGAGTTTCTTGGGCATGCCCAAGATGTTTGGTCCCTATTTCTCGTACAATAGCCATATGCTCTGTTAAGCATTGGGCGGTTTGGGAAGTAGGGAGAACTGCTTCTCTCTCCTTCCAGGCCGCAGGAAGCATGTCTAATACATCCCTCGATTCCTGCCCATACAGACGCTCAAAGGGGGAAAAACCCAAAGAGACCTATTGGGATTTTCCCACTGCAAATAGCGCCATGGTAATCATGGTTTTCCCAATTTCGCCCATCTGCTTCAACCTGTTTTTTTTAAGGATATTCTTTAATGTCTGATTGATTCACTCCACCAAACCATGCATTTCGGGGGTGGTAAGCAGATGAACGCAAGGTCTTGATTGGCATTATCTCCTTCACCTCAGCCTTTATTTTGGACATGAAGGTACTAACTTGGTCTGTTAGAATTTCTCTCGGTAAACCCAACCTTAGACAAAAAATGGATCAGATATTTTAAGATCTGTTAAGTGTTCTTAAGAGAAAGGTTTCCGTGTATAGGGTGGCATAATCCACTGTGACCAGGATATATTTATTTTCCCAATTTAGAGGGCTCTTATGGTCCCACTACGTCCATTCTGATCAGAGAGAAGGGTTACCTCAATAACAGGAAGAGGTTGTAGTAGAGCTGGAGACACTATAGGGTGGTGCAGTCTTTGACATAGTGAACAGTGGTCACAAAATTCTTTACGTTGGCATGGACTCTGGACAAGTACAACCATGAGATGACCGGTCACTGAGATTTTGTAACCCCTAAATTTCAAGATGGGAGTGGGCCAGTTCGAGTACCACTCGTCAGTGGCTATGATAGACTACTAACTGGGTTCTTGACAAACCATCAGGGGTCATGTCACCTCGGTACTAGAGTCTATTTGTACGAAAAAAGAAAGGATCTACTAGTGCCCTACCCTCAACCTCAGGAACAACCTTCGAGAAAGCTTCTGCTAAGATCAGATCATTATGTTGGCCAAATGCAAAGTCATGAATGAGTTCTGTCTTTTCAGATGGAGGCCTTGATTTCTCTGGCATAACTATATCTGCCTCCCCAAAACCTTTGTTTCCCCTTTCTGTAGTGTTGTGCTCCTGTATTTCTGTCGGTAGGGGAAGGACTGCACTCTCTAAAATCTCTTGAGCAATTTTCTCTCCTATCTTAACTTGGTAGGCCCGTTTCCGTGGTTATGTATTACAACCTTGATATCACCTTGATAGTTTGGGTCTGTTACACCGGACGTGACATCCAGGCCATAGTTCCAGACTAAACCTTACTTGGAAAACAGCTGTTATAGGTTCCCTCTGGAGGGGATAATATAAGGCCAGAAGGAACCAATTGCCATTCTCCTACTGCAATGGTGACCTCACTGATACTACAAAGATAAAAACCAATAGACTCAATTGTAGCAACCATTGTACTTGAGGCTCTAGGAGTAAGCTTACTAAACTTAAGCGTACCCAGATTTGTATCAGTGTGGCCTGATTCCACTCCCAACACCATATGTGGAATGCCAGAAACAGGAGTCGGACAAAGGGGTGGCATTTCAAAAACAGACCGTTATTTATAAAATAAGAAAAAGGCTTATCTCTCCCTATATCTAGAGGGTTTACCCTACCTAACCGATTTCGGGTGCTCGTCATCAGGGTGGTTGTCAAACTCAAAGTATCCGTCCTTTGCCCAAACTCTCCTACTCTGGCCCTACCACTAATCAAAAGGTATTAACATAAATAGCACCAGGTGAATTACTCCCTTCTCCTGGTTCAACTGAATCAGCCTTATGGGCTGTTTTCAGATAGTCTCTAGCGACAGTTTGGTTTCAACAATAATTTCTAATGCCAGGAGAATGACCCCCTTCTCCTGGTCCAACTGGTTCAGCTTCGGGCTGTCTCGTGTTAGTTTCTTGCAACAGTTCTTATAATCCCATCTGACTCTTCCCAGGCTTCTCCTATGACTTGATTAAATATCCCACAATCCTTCTTCCTTAACAACACATATATACCTTGACTTCTCCAGCATGGGGTCTGGCATGGATTCACATGCTCATGAATATTCCCCGTCGTCAGGCTGGGAATCCTTGGTAAAGAAGAAACCAGTTTGTTTCGTTTCTGAACTGACTGTCTACTAATAACCAATCACTGGTCTCTGGGTCATACTGCCCCCAGCCAATGACTGCCCTCTACCTAAGCCCCTCCTCTGGCAGCCATCTTCAGATTTTTACTGCATGTTCAAGTGTTGGGAGTCTTCGTGCTACAGCTATTGAGCTTTTACTGCGTGTTGCGTTTTTATGAAGAGTTTACTCTTATATTTTCGGTCAATCGAGCCTCAAGCTCCTCCGATTCTACTTCAGATTAACGGGCACCCGTTTCGGAATTCTTCTATGCCCCTCAAGGGTGAATTTTCGTTGAGTTCCCACTTCTTGGAGGATTCCGGAAGATCTTTGAGGCCTACACCGCGTGGTCATGGCCCAGGAAAAGGGAAACACGACACCAGGATCCAAGCTGTTCAGGAGCTGCTCTGGATGTGGATTGCAGAATGTCTTCAAGGAAGATGAGCACTCATGGTGCCTCTACTGCCTTCAGAACGACAAATCGCACGTGGAAAAGGACGGTGAGTTATGTCAGAACATGTCTGACTGGACAATGAAGGATCGTCGTACCCGACGCACCAAATGGCTGGAGGGGAAGAGCCCAGCAGCAGGTGAGAAGAAGAAGTCAGAGCAGTCTTCTAAGACCTTTGAGGGTGCTCCGGCGACGGGGGCCCAACAAAAGGCAAAGCACTGTGAGTCCGCGGGCACCGGGAACGCCGATGGGTCGGGCTCCTCGGTTGCCAGGCAGGGCGCAATCTCACCGGCGCCGTCAACCACGAGCCAATGCCCTGGCTCGGTGAAGAGAAAGTCGGAGAACCCGGGTAAGCTTCGGGAGAAGCCTTGGTTGATCCCGACGGAGACCGCCGGGGGGGAGCGAGGCGTCGACCCTCCCCCTAAGGTGAAGGCTTCAGGCACACCCAAGGTGGTGAAGGCCCTGATTCACTCAGCGAAGGCCTCTATTGAAGGAGATGCGGCGGCCCTGGCTAAGCTACAGAGGTTTCCCCAGTGGAGACGACTCCCGGGGCTAGAGTTTCCCTGCCACCCCAGAAGAAATCCACTTTTCAGCCTATCGATAAGACCCCCGTGAAACCCCAGGTGGAGAAAGAGGGGGGGCACGGTAGCCGTAACGGACACGGATACCACCTCTGAGGATGAGCTGGCTAGCGTCCAAAGAATCCTGGACAGGAAGTTCGAGGAGGCCAGGGCCCACGGGAAGGATCCCGACGACGCTAAGAGAGCAACGGAGGGGCCGACGAGGAAGACCAGGACGTGGAGGACCCCACACCCCAGCCGTCGGTCCCGTTGCAGCCTTTTCCTTTACCACAGGCCAATTCAGGAGCAATCTTGATGGCTATACAGTACAGTCCCTGTGTACGGAGATAAGGACAAGGTTGCCCTTACCCCCAGCAGAAGACCCAGCTTCGCCTGGACCGTCGAGGAGCCCACCAAACAAGTGGAGGCGAACCCATCCTCCTCCTCCCTACCAGCCTTCGCCTCCATCTCTTCACCGAGAGACGAGATGGGAACGGAGACGGCGACGACGGGCACAGACGACGGTGGTGACGACGGGAACCTCCCATCACCCCCTTCCCGGGCATCCCCCACCCCCCGATGAAATTGGCTCCTTCCACACCATGATCGCAAGGGCATCGGAGCTCTTCCAGCTCTGCGCCGAGGAGCAGAAGGAGGGTTTCCTCTACCAATGGCGAGAAGCCAAGAGGAAGACCATCCTTTCAGTCCCATTACTGGACGACATCTGGGACGAAGGACTGGCGCTACTGAAGAACCCGTCCATGGCTCCTGCTAAGAGGGATCGGTACGAGAAGAAGTACCGGGTCCCTCAGAGCACAACCATCCCCGGATTCAGGGGTCTCAGCAGCGTCCAAGAAGAAATTAGCGGGGACGGCAGCATCAACTTCCAATTCCCCACCGAACGGCGAGGGGAAGAAGCTGGATGCCATGGAACGACGGGTCATCTCGTTGGCGGCAACGACCATTAAAGCGGCCAACGCCCTCGCAATCGTGGCATGCTACGACAGCGAGCTGTGGTTTAAGATCGCTCCCCTCCTGGACTTCCTTCCAGACGACAAGAGGCCCTGGAAATCCTACAGGAAGGCGAGGTGGCTTAGGACCACGCCATCACGGTGGCCACGGACATCGCCGACACCAGCTTTCGCCAGATGGGCAACAGCGGTTGCCTTCGCCGGTGTGGTTGGCTCAAGGCCACCGATTTCCGTCAGGACGTGCAGACCAGGGTACTTGACATGCCCTTCGACGGGAACAACCTGTTTGGCAAGACAGTGGACGGTTCACTGCAGGCCATCAAGGCGGACAAGTTCTCTTCTGGGTAGCGCAGATACAGCAATATGTCATCAGCATATAAAGAAACAAGATGCTTACCCCACGTGGTGCGGATACCTATCTCCTCGTATTGCTGTCTTAGACAGATGGCCAGTGGTTCCAGCGCTAGTATGTACAACATGGGCGACCACGGGCAGCCCTGTCCAGTGCCCCTGCTTAGTTGCCATTTATCTGATATGATAGCGCCCGTTTTAACCCTGGCAATCGGGGAGCTGTATAACATTTTTACCCACCCAAGGTACCCCGCTCCCATTCCATAGCCCTCTAAGGTTGTGATCAGCCAGGGCCATCTAACTGAATCGAATGCTTTGACCGCGTCTAATGAAACCATAGCTAATTCACCTGGGTCTTCTTTTGTTTGGTCGATGATGTGATGCAATCTTCTGAGATTATCAGTTACCAATGACAGCCTTAAGCCTATTTGCCAGCACGGCAGTGAGGATTTTACTTTCTTGATTGAGCATCGATAAGGGTCTGTACAACCCGCAGTCTGTGCTAGGCTTGCCCGGCTTCAAAAGCGGAATAATCACCGCCTCACGTAGGGACTCTGGTAGCCTGCCTTGCTCGTACGACTCGTTAAGCATGGCCAGCAGCGGGGGAAGCAAATCCTGTTTAAAGTTTTATAGAATTCGCTCGGAAGCCCATCAGACCCAGGGCCCTTACAGGTGGGCAGGTGCTGAACCACTAGCTCGAGTTCTTCCATTGTAATAGGGGCATCCAGGTTCTGTATTGTCTAGGGTGGGTAGGCCCATATCCTCCAGCGTTTCCTAGATTTCGTGGTCTCTCGAACCGCCTGGGTCCTCATAGAGATGTTTATAGTATCTCAGGAACTCTTCATTCACCTCCTCCTGGGTATTCTGGGTCTGCCCTCCCTCCCCTATAATTTCCCTGATCACTGATCGCGGCGTCTCGTTCTTGTAAAGCCAGGCCAGCAACCTGCCCGGCTTATCTCCCCCTACGTGCTGTCTTTCCACATATTTCTTATAGCTTATTTTACATAACCTATCCCAACGTTTCCCACTAGCTTGTTGTAGCTGCCTGATCTTATCTCTATCATCATTAGAGATGCCTTCTCTGCATATCAACTCCTCCAACTCCTCTTCAATTCCCTTCAACTCCTGCTCTATGCCCCCCTGGAATCCCCTAGATTTCGATATGGCAACCCCCCGCAAAACCACCTTAAACGCCTCCCACACGGTTTCCATAGAGCTAACGCTGCCAGTATTGATCTCAAAGTACTCAAGGATCGCCTCTCTCAAATCCTCCCGGAATCCCGGGTCCTGCAGAGCCTCGGCTCTGAGCTTCCAAGTGGGGATCCGCGCCCTGGGAGGTTGGTGTCGCCACTCCAGGACCAGGGGGGAGTGGTCTGGGAGCACCCTGGCTTTATATTTCGCGCCTTCCATCTCTTCTGCCAACTCTGTGGAAGCGAACACGTAGTCCAGTCTTGTGTGAAGGTTGTGTGGTGCCGTATAGTGCGAGTATTGTCTATCTGCAGGATGCAGCTGCCTCCAGACATCAACTAGGTTGAAGTCTCTTAGGAGAGCCTGTAGCGCCTTTGCTGCTGGGGTGGGTATGTCTACCTTACTATCCAATCTGTCAAATTTAGGATTAAGCATGCAGTTAAAGTCTCCGCCCCACAGGATCCCGCCACCCAGCAGGGGGCTGATTTTACCATACAGAGTCCTAAAGTAGGCCGCTGTGTCCTGGTTAGGGGCATATAAATTTACAATACACACTTCCCGGCTTTCCAATATTCCTTTCGTAACAATCAGTCTGCTGTCTGGGTCTGCTGTGACCTGAAGCAGCTGAAATGGTACATGCGGTGCCACCCAGGTGATAACTCCCCTAGCGAAAGCCGAGTATGTGGCTCCCTCCAGGAACCCCCTCCATTTCTTCTTGACCACCTCCAGTTTCTCCCTGGTAAGGTGGGTCTCTTGTAACAGCGCTATGTCAATCCTCATCCTTTTCAGATACATTATCACCTTGTTGCGTTTCAGATAGCTATTGAGGCCCCTGACGTTCCAGGTGACCATCTAAGGCACCCTGGCGCCATAACTACGGTGTCCCGCCCTCCTTCTCCGCCTCTTATCCCGCCTGTTAAGATTCATGTTTTGGCTCGTTACCCTTTCCCTCCCATCAAACTCCCCCCCGCCCACTTCCCAACTCCCGGTTCCCCAACTTCAACCCACTGCACACCACCGCTACCTTCCCCCCTACCCCCCAACATCGACCCCAACCCCAACAAATCCCTGGATCTCAGGCCCCCTGCGTTTGGCTCTGCCCTAGGAAGCCCAGGCCCAGAACCCAGCAGGGTGTCACCGGACTGCCAGCGACCTAACTAAGCTTCTCGTTATGGGAGTGTGAGGTCAAGCTCCGTGCATCTCCCATGTTAATATCAAAGTTTCCAGTGACACTGGATCATACTTATAACTGTAGCTCTAGGCATACTCCCCTGCCAGTTATATACCATGCTATATTCGAGTCCCACTGTCAGAAGCTGCTGCACCTAGGGCGCTCCCGACACATTACTTATCTCCGCCTTCGTTTTGCTGGATATCCGGTTCTTGGGGACAGCTCTGTGCGTCCAACCATCCCATGGCGTCCTCAGGGTTGTCGAAAAACAAGGTTCTGCTCTTGTGGAATACCTTCAGTTTAGCTGCGTAGAGCAACATGTACTTGTGGCCAGCTTCCCGCAATCTTCTTTTCACGGACCCAAAGTTCATGCGGCTGCACTGTACCTGCAAGGTGTAGTCCGGGTATGCCGTTACGTTCACAGCCCCCCTTTGTATCATGCCACCCTTCCGAAAGTGTTTGAGGATTCTTTCTTGGTTTCGGTAGTTTAGGATCTTGGCGATCACCGGCCTAGGGGGGGTTCCCCGGTGGCGGCTTCCTCATCAGGGCCCTGTGCGCCCTCTCTACCGCGAACCCCTGGGACAGGGTGCCCCCAGGTATCTCCTGCATTAGCATGGACTCGATGTATTCCGTGGGGTTAGTTCTTCGGGTGCGTCCCTCTGCCTCCTACGCCCTGTTCTCCAGGTTGCCCACACGTTGCACCAGGGCGTGAAGTTTCGATTTATAGGCCACGCAGGCCGCCGTGTTTGGGGCCACCTCTTTAGACAGGGTCCCCGTGCGCTCAGCTAGTGACCTTACGTCTTGCTGGAGAAGGTTTATGTCCTCCTGCACTGCTCCGACTTTGAGCTCAAGTGCAGCTTTCAGTTCGTCCATTGCCAGACCCAGTTTAGTCTCCCAGGCCACTTTCAGGTCCGCAATCGCCGCAAGTACCTCCTGGTTGCCCATAATGCCTGGGCCCTCATTGGGGGTTTTGTCTTTCTTCCTGGCCCCTTCAGCGCCTGGTGGCGTTTTGGCAAAATCATCCAGTGTGGGCTGCTTGCCTTTCTGTCTGATGTGTTTATTGGACATCTTGATGCGTCAGGGACAAGTGGGCTGGCCCCACCGCGTGTGGACCTTTTTTCGAGCGTGCTAAGTTGCCCAAAGTGTCAGGGCCCAGCCCGATCGTGTCAGGGGTGTCCCCGGCCACTTATCTTACTTCCAGAGTGGACTGTGTCCTCCCACGTAACCATGTGGTTACATTCCTTCCTCACGGGTCCCAGGCTCCTGCCCTAGTCGATCCCCCGGTGAAGGTGCGGGCCTGTGTGCTGCCACTACGTGTCTTTTAGGTGCACCCACAAGTTTCTCCTTACCGGGACCCTGTCATGGTGGCCTGTGGATCTGTTTCGTGGCTGCTTACGTGGGGGCTCTGGCACCAGGTGGTCGTGTCTTGCAGGTCTTGATGGGCTGCGTGCTCAGGTGCCTCCCGGTGTTCTACACACGGCTCCACCAGCCCCGGGGCACCCCACGTCCATCCCCAGGTCTGGGCACTCAGGCGTCCTCTCCTCTGCCTGCGCTTGTGTCGGTGGCCGCTCGATCGGTACGGGAGTTGTGTCCTGTTGGGGGCTTATGCCCACATGAGTCTAGGACCGGGTGCGCATTCCTGCACACTTACTAGGTGCTCCACGGGGAGCCAGCAGGGTTCTGCCTGCAGGGCTCTCCCGTTGTCTGAGAGATGCCATGGAGATCTGCCCTCCAGGCCCTGCCGCACTTCCACTGACTGGTTCCCAAGCGTGTCGGGTCTATGCGTGGCCAATCCTAGCTCCTGTTTATTCTATTCGCTGTGGAGCCCAACGAGGCAGTGCGGGGAATGCTCCGGCACCTTCCTGATGGTCATCCGGATCTCAGTGTGGGTCGGCGTCTTCTCTCTTCCAGCTCCTCTGGGCCCGGACCCTCGGGGGCCACCGCTCCTCCAGGGGCCCCCAAATCTAATAGCAGGGCTCCAGGCGCACAGCGCCAGCTGTTTTGCGCACCGCGTTCAGTGGCATCAGCGCATCCGGGGGCTTTCTGTCCCAGCCCTGCGCAGCATCCCGCGGTCCGAGTTGGCAGGGATCCCTTATCCCTCCTGTGCTCGTTGCGGGCTTCGGTGTCTGCCCCTTGGTCCTGCAGGCCCCTCCTGCTGCCGGGTCTGCTAGTCAGCACTCGGGCTGGGCATCACTTATTCTGACGGCTGCAGCGGGCTTAATCACAGCCGCCCCAGCCAAAGTTCTCGGCACAGCACTGCAGTCTGTTTATGGCCCTTTGTCCACATCCACCATCTTGCCAGTCTCTCAGTCACGGGCACCCGTCTTCTCGTTGCTGGCAGAAACTTCCAGCTCCTGCTACCAATCGGGCCCTTCCAGCGCTCGGAGTATGCATCAGATATTCATGCACCCATGGATATATTGCCGGCGTGCATTGTCTACTGGAAACTTCTTTTTTTTCCCCCAGGATCAGTGTCAGATCTTCGGGAGCTCCTCACGGACACGTCCTCTCACACGGCCATTTAGCCACGCCCCGGGAATGAGATAGTTATCGCTAATTTAAAGAGAACTTATTTACCCAGTCTTTCAAATCAATTGGAAAATGTATGCGAACCATGTGCAATTAAGAGTTATGGTTAAAAGGGCTTAGGCCAGCTATTGCTTGTAATGAATTATGCTTGCATCATGATTTACCATGGACGAATCTTAAGAAGAGGTGTGTTCTACACAAGAGCTGAATATGGTAGTTAAGATAATGGTTACCAATGAAAATGAAGGCATCAGAGAAAGATGGGATTTCTTTGGAGAGGTTTTGTCAAATCACATGTGGTGCGTATATTGTAATAAAGTATATGGGAGTGTTTTAACTGTTGTAAACATGTATATAAAACGTCAACTGATGTGGTTCGTTGAAATGGGTTAGTTTAGTCCCACGGTACGATCTGACTACTCCCCAGACGATCGTACAATACACTTGCTTTACGTACAAAACGTGCACTCGTTACTCGGGTGGTGGGTCCACTTGGGTTAAAGGTAAATAAGGGGTACACCCCTACAGTAGTATCGGTCAATTGCAAGTGCTTTGACAAATGCTCTACAGATTGCAGTCAATGCTTGGATTATACTGTGGAAGTTACCTGGAGTGTACCTTGCTCATTGGATTGGCGGTTGTGTTGACCCCGCCCCTGCAGTGGTGGAGAACGTTTAAAAGTGCTTTGACACGTGCTCTACAGTTTGTAGTTTGCGGTGAGTGGTTATGGCCGACGTCCTTTTATAACAGCAAACCATTGTTTGTGGCGCATTGATACATCAATTGCCCAATTAATGGTGTAGAAGGAGCTAAAATCTTGTGGCCAAATAAGAAAATGCCTAATCATATATTAGCTCAGGTAGGTGGTGGAGCTGGTTTAAGTAAACACTCTGCCTCCACTAGGCCCAGGGGCAGACGCACGCATAAAGTTTGCAACCTGGAACAAAAATCACTAAATATTTTTCTGCACCGCTAAACGGTTGTAAGAAGCTGATGAATAAGTCAGACATACCTGAAGCAGGGGTTCATGCAGTGGCGGCATGCACATTCATTGAAATTGACAATAATAATTCTTTGCTCAATTTGTGTTACTCCCTACAGTCAGAGGTTCAACAGCTGTCAAAGGATTACACTAGGAATGAGAACTGTGTCATGTGTGTTGAGATTCTTGAGACACAGGAGGATTCTGCCCCCTGCTGAATTTCTCAGAGACTTTCTGGTTCTCCTAGACTATCATACTTAATTTATGAAACACCTATTATTGCAGCAGGGATTACCGGCCACACAACAAGGCGGGCGGTTCAATTGTTTCTGAAAGGGGTGGTGTTATTATAGCTGTGAGACAGACATGGTGTCAAGAGACGACACAAACAAGTGAAACACAGTTTGAAAACCTTTATTCTCAATGGTCAGGATGGTGTAACTTGCCCCAACTCTAAGATGGGAATGTTCCCTAACGGAAAGAAAACTAAGGGAAGTCTAACTCTGTCAGTCCAAAACAAAATACTATCTGTGTCAAAACTTATGCTTGTCCTCACTTTTACAGAATAATAGAGTGTATGGTATTGGGCCAACTCAATAGTGTTCAAAGTAAAGTTAATGTTACAATGGAGCGTTTCTGCAGCTCTCTTCCCCATGTTTAAGGCACTCAGGATTATAAAGTTCCACAAGTTTCTCAGGTTTCACTTGGCAATGAAAAGTTAATTTGGCAAAATGTTCACTAGGCAAGATAAGTTCACTGTACTTTATCCTGGTAAGTTCTTTAGGTTTCTCTGGGTCTCCTTTCCGTGAACCCAGAAGCCCTCTAGTTCACAGGTCTTCAATGGGTTTCTTAGGCTTCCCTCGGCCAATCTTATACCCTTGTGCTTACCTCTGTTCAACTGGTTTAATTGTATTTCCTTTAACACAAAAAGGTTCAACTCACACAAGTTCCACTTGTTAACATCACAGTTCACTTGGCTTCTTTCGAGACTCTCTTCCCCATTTTGAACCAAGTCCTTTTAGCTTTTCCTTTATTAGATCATGCAGCTCCTTGCTTTCAATTGGGCTCTCCGGGTCATGGCGAAGTTGTCAGATCGCACAATCCACCCATTACAGGACTTACAACCAGGTGCCTTATGCTTAATAGAGTTCTCTTTTCCTTATACTGGAGTCTCTGTGGCCAACCTGGATGAATCTCTCGCCTGGTGGCCACCCTGATGCTTTTCCAACACTCATTGCTTATCCTGGGGCCTCTGTGGCCAGCCTGGATCAATCTCTCGCCTGGTGGCTACTTCAATGCTTTTTTCAATCTATCTTTAGAGTGGGGACTCTGCGGCCATGCTGGATTTGTCTCCTGCCTCAGCGCCACCCTGATGCTCCACAATGCTCTTGGTTTAATGGAAAGTCTTTTTTCCTTTACTTTCGGGAACGTTGCTCCCACTTCAGTTTTCACACAGCTCCCCCTTTTTGGATCTCTTCTTTCACTTTTCGACTTTAGACATGCACGCGCACCGGGTTTCTCTTACTTTCAGAAACTCACTGGTCAGTGCGATGCTGTTCCCATTGTCTGCTACTCTCAGAGTGGAGGTCAGGGTCTCTCCTCATGCCCCTCTGACATCCCTGGGGTCTGCAGTCAGCACAGAGAAGCAAGCACCTTGCTTCACACCGCCAACATGATTCAGCCTGCTCTATAGGCTTCAGAACTCCGGCTCCTTGGAGACACGGCTCCCTCGCCACGCTCTGACCCTCACCAAACAACGGGGTAACGCTTCAGCGCCCCGTTCGCCACCTGGTACTTCTGGGCTCCTTTGCTGCTTCTTGGCATGTCACTGCCATGGCGCACTCTCTGACATAAACTGTCGTAGGAACAAGAAGGGATCCCCTGCTGGACTCTGCCCCGCAGCCTCCCTTCTGCTCTCCTAACTGCTGCTCTCTGCATTGCTGAATGCCCAACCTTTTATACAGCCAAGCCCTGTTAAGGGGTTTCAGGTGTGAGGCCTTGGCCTCCCTTGCCTGACTCTTGTTAGGCCGATTGATAGGAGATGCTAGACCCGTAGGTCCCCTTCTCTCGTGGTCAGTCCTGGAGTGATGTTCAATAAAGTGCAGGTGTGTATAATTGTTAAATGCCTGGATCGGCCTGACCTCAATAAATGGACGGCCATGTGGAGGATCGTAGTAGGCCTCTCCTTTCATCTTCCTCCTCACAGTACTTTTCTCATAGGTAATCTTTCTACCTCTTGGTCGCCTCTTCTTCGTCCCAGTACATGTTGGAAATGGGGATGGGGGAACGAGATATGATTGAAAATACCCCATAAAAGCTGAGGGAGAGTGTGATAATATACAACTGGGAAAGGGGGAATATAGTGTCTTTGTACCAGTAGATGTTACATGTGGAAAAATGAGGGAAGATGTTTTACTGCAACCCAAAGAGGTTGTGGGAGGGTTAAGGGTAGATTGGTTGTTAGTAGAACAAAGGGAATACCATATTTCACCCATGGATACCCCACTCCTAATCCCTAAGGACCCTCCACCCAGGTGATCCTCCCTCGCTTGTCCACCCACAGGTTGTGGGTCCATCAGCAATGGCCGTCCCCTGCCAACCTGAGAAGAGGATCCAGGGGGAAAAGGAGTGAGAATACCCTCAGGTTTCTCACATTGCGCATAATAAGGCCACAAGCTGGGCTTTAAAAATTCTATTGAAACTGTGTAACCACATATTGAGCGAATCACAAAGGCATTCCAACCTGCTTGACCAGTTTTATATAATAGCAAACGCTAAGCCAGTTTCGGTTTCAGCGAAGATCAAGGCGATAACGAAGGTAGTTGATAGATCGAGGAAGGAGGGTGTAGACATTATACCATTGGACAATCTGGATATAGCTAGAAAACCCATTGGAATATGCCACGGTAGACTACCTGGAGAGCAGGGAAAATTGGCAACGGAAGAGGAGCTTGTCTGGGATTCTGTTCTTTCTAGGAAAACTCTGCAGAAAAGGTGCAAGGCTGAAAAAGCAAGAATTGTCAAAAAGTGTAATTGTGATACAGCTCCCAAAAAGGTGACTAGGCAGGAGGAGCAGAAGGATGAATCAGAAGTAGTGCAATTACCTAAGAAAGAGTGCAAAAATGTTGCACAGAAATTTAAAAGAGCTAATAACAAAAGAGGTAACTTGACAAATTAGCTACTGAGCTGTGAGCAGAAAAGTGAAGTTGATATAGCCAAACATCCATGAACCCACAATCCAGTCAAAACTTGAAAAAAATATGTAAGATTAGGATAGATTTCCTTAAGAATGTTTGTCTTGTTCGTCTTGTATACCCTGTTGCGTCCTGATGCCTGCGGGCTTCGGCGTGGTGAAAACCAATAAATACATATATAAATACACCCTACTGCGGCTTTGAAAGTGACTGAGCCTAAATCTGTATTAGCAGTATCCATGGTGGATGATTCAACAACTCAGACATAGATAGGCTCACATGATAAAGCAGATTTAGTTAGCCTGGGTAATGCGAGTGTTAGAGTTGCTACCAAGGAGAGACCTGTTCTCCCTCAGGCTCCTGTGCGACTGTCACCCACTTTCTTCAAAATTACTAGACTCTTTTATGAAGATAATCAACCTATAAATCGAGGACGTGTGCTGCAGCATTTTAGGCATCTCCTTGCGTTGAGAGTGCTGCAGAATACGGATTTCGATTTTTTTGAACAGTTGGATTGTTACAGTGCAGCAGTTGCAGAGACCATTGTTTGGACTCGGAAATTGCTACCTGGTCCAAAGTAATGCCTCTTCAATTTTAAAGTGGGGATTTGATATTGATCAAACAGTCGACCTAAAACAAAAAAGAGATCGTCATGGGTTGATGCCAGTTTGCCAACATTTAGTATGCCCAGAGCAGAAGACGAAACCCGACAAAATGACACAGAAGAATCCTGTAACTAGCAATATTGGGGACAGCGCTATAAAACGACTATGGGAATGCCTTTTGACTTTCCTTCCTCCCTCAGGGCAGGGGTCCTGAGAGTATTGTTTACATATAATCATGGAATACGTTTGGATACTCACATCTGTTTGCTGGTAAGGGATCAAAGAGATTAATTTGTATGGCAGATGTAATATTATTCCAGGAAACATGGCTGATGGGTGACGAGATATTTGATGATTACTCTAGTTTTAGAAGACTTGCAAATAGAGGTGACAAAGGCCGCCTTTTTGACAGCTTACTTACTCTATGTTCTAACAGCTACAGGGCACGTGAAGTTACAAAGAAAAGTGTTAACTCTAATATCTTAATCACTGAGGTAGAACTTGGTAAAGGACACAAAATTGTGATTGCAAATGTTTATGTTCCATCAGGTGGTGGGAGCAGTGGGGCTGCTCAACTGACCATCTGGGAGTCTCTTGCTCCTATTATAGCCAGGAATCCCGACCTTGACATGTTAATTGGGATAGATTTGAATGCTTGCTGTATTGACTGTACTATGTCAAACGGTGGGGCTATTCCATTAAAGGCTATTGGAAATAGACAGGTAAAACCAATTAGGGTGGCCTGCTCACGGGTAGAATTTGTTCATGATCTTGGGATGAGTATGATGAATGGGACTATCAAAGGCAATGCGCCACTCGGTAAAACGTAGCGTAATGGGGGAATTATTCTACCATTGATTACTTGTACGGGAATGACTTGCTGTGTACCGCTGCAGATTGAATGGCTTGTAGTTTTCCGATTACAGCAACCACGCTATCTTAACTGTAAATATTAACGTCACCGATCCTAGAGCCAGAGATTTGGATGAAGAAGGCAGAGTGCAGGTAAATAACGGCTTAAATCGAGCTGGGTGGACAGATTGAAACTTGATGGCCACAGCCAAATCATATAGGTAAAATGGATAGAGAATTTGAGAGGCTAAACTGCCCAGATGAGATTGTTGATTGGATAAGTTCTATAACCTCCAAATTCCTAATCAGAGGGAATTTTCTATCATTTGAGCAGTAGAAGAAGCACACGCAGCCGTATGACAAAATAATTAAGGAGGAAAAGATACGTCTACGACAAGCGGTAAGGAAAGCAAAATGCTCAACGATTAATACGCCTGGTAAAATATAGCGAGGTAAAGCAGTTAATAAATCATTATAGTAATTGGCTAAAGCGATACCATAACTCCGCAGTAAACAAAAAGTGACAACAGCTATATGCGGCTACTAAGAAGAATGATAAGAAGCTGTGGGGCATTTTTAACAGTAGGCTTAAGCATACTACGAATGCCTCGGCCTGCTGCATAGCCAGTAACACCTGGGAATCTTATTTTGGGGAAAAGCTAAAGGTAAAGCAAATTGATGTATACTGGCCCTTTAAAGATTACATTTAGCAAACACTGTATAGTTAACATAATGAAGGGCCTCAAGGTGTCTCGTGCCACAGGACCTGGAGGGGTATCTAACATGGTTATGCTGGCCAAACTAGCCTTATGAGCTGATATTTTGTTGACTTTGTTTAATCACGTTATAAAAACTAGTATTGTCCCGGGCTCTTGGAAACAGTTGCACATTATACCTGTGTTCAAGAAAGGGAATAGAGAAGAGCCTATGAACTATAGACTGTTCTCACTGTTGGAGGGCACTAGCAAAATCTTTGGAACATGTATATTGTAAAGTTGTAAGTATACAATTCTAAAAAGAGGAGAAAAGAAATAAGAAAAGCTACACCATGAAATGCCATATTCAGCATCCTAATACAGTTGTAATCATAAAACAATGCTCATGAATACATGAACAATTCAAACATTGGTTGCCCAATAAAGTGCTTGTGCTTATAGTAAACATCAACACATAAAGATATCTAAAGTACTTCCTTTTTCACATAGTCTCTCAAGCTCATATGATATACATGGAAACTGACCAAGCTTTAAATAGTAAATCTGCTTTCATTAGAAAATATAAGGCCGGTTGGTAATGAAAAAGGCCACCTCTTTCTAGGAGGGGGCCAATAATCTTTCTCTCAAAAGAGAATAACCAGGGCAAAAGAACAGAAAGTGTACCAAGTCTTCAGGATCTGCCTTGCACAACGGGCAATCTTCCCAATATTCCTTCCTGATCTTTTGCTTATTGTCTCATCCAACAAGAGACAATCAATTCACGTTCTTGATAGCAGTGGTCTTTGGTATTTATAGTTATACCAAACCAGATCAGCTTTTATGCTATCGCTGGCCAAAATCACAAACCGCTTTTTTGCAGGTTTAGATGTTTCAATTGGTTCTATTGCCTCCGACACCCACATCATTAGTCTCTTCTTAAGCTCGCTAATCACATTCCCATTCATTAAGTCTGGTTCATTAAAATTAGCAGATGCATTGATGTTCACCAGCATGTTCTTAATATTGGAAAACCTTTTTATATTCTCTTCACCCCTTTTAGTCAATCATATTGGTTATTAGGTGCAGGGTTAGTATAGTGTTTTGGTAACCCCAAACCTTCAACCAGAAAAGACAGGGTTCCATCACCAACTCATCTTGAAGAAACATCAAGCCCATTTCATCATGAACAGCAAAATTTGGGGCAGAACAAGGAAGGGTCAGGAGTTTCTTTAAAAATGCATTTTCTTCTCTTTGAATACTCTCTCAGTTTCCAAAGCCCCAAATTGCTGCCCCATATTTGGCAACCCCCAAAGTTCGGGCTCTATACATGGTTTTAATTATATTGAGTGATTGCGGTTTATACTGCCTAATGAAATGAGAAATTCCTCCAAAAGACTGTTTCATAAGAGATAATTGTTTAGCAGTATGGGCTTCTGCCGTAAAACCCTCTATGAAGCGGATCCCGAGATAGTCAAAAGATTTGACCCCCAGGATCACGTTTCCCTCGCACCACATGGTAGAAAAATGTATCTTTTTTTCTGGTTTGCTGGAAAACCATAACGGGTGATTCTGTTGAATTTACCTTTAAATCCACTTCACCCAAGTAACTTGTAAAACTAGGGGGCGTGGCTAGCAAGCCATGTAGAAGGACGCGGGTTCACTGAAGCTCCCGCTGATCCGGACAGCATCCGACTTATAACAGCACCAAAATAAACAGGAACTCTCCTGATGATGAAGGATCGTGTGCGTGAAGGTGCACAGCACAATAAGTTTCATGGTCGCGTAAGGATTACAGCAGCAGAGTAAAAGAAAACCGAAGAAAATTGCGGGGAACATACTGCGGAGGAAAAAAGAAAATGGCGGACCTTTGAAGACAAAGGGCGAACTGCCGACCCGAGAGGAGCGTACCCCCTGCTGTAACAAACTGCACTGATCCACGGCGGAGGCGCCCCTTGCTGAAAGGTGCATTAAACAGAGTCTGAGGTGGGGACCAAACGTGCAACAGGGCAGAGCAGGAGTCCACTACCCATTGCGGGGACAGGCATTGCAAGGACCGTGTGAGGACTTGTTGGATGGCTACAGCGCATAAAAGTCCCTGAGGCAGGCGACTGAAGGCACAGCTGGGTTCTGCTGGAGCCGGGCCTCGCTGAAGACACACTGTTGCCATAACCTCACAGGACCAGGCAGATGGGCTGGCCCCAAGACGCTTGGGCAGCTGCCATTGAACAAAGGCAGTGCAACATTATGGATACCGGAGTATCCAGAAACGCACTACCTAAACAAGGTCGTCACGCTGGGGACTGGCAGAGCGAGCCTTTAAGCTTAATGCAGCAGAGAAGAACAAGCTGGCAAATAGCAGAGAGGCATCCGGCGCCAGGCTGTGTGAGACGGCGGATGCAAGATCCATATATAGTGAGAAAAGCACACGATAATGAAGGCTTGCCTAGCACGCGCTTGCCTACATATGGCACTGGCAGGCAGAAGGGATTAGCTTGCCACGGAGCCTAAACAAGAACATTATTAGACCAGCCGTGCACGTTAGGAACGTACATGGGAGGGGTGCAAGCGCGGGTGTGCCCCCATTGTAAGGCAAGATAGCTTAACCCCCACACACTGCCAGGGGGAGGTTAATTGAAGAGCGAAACGGGATCGGGACCCGACGAGGCAGCTGTAACCCCCACAACGCTAGGACAATGGACCGATCATAATCTTTGATTCAGCCGCACAACTAACGAAAAGGGCCCGAAGCAGCACACTGCATGGTGCGGGACCTGCAAGATCAGAGGGGAAGATGCCGCAGCACAGTGCCCCCTCGCTCGGGCAGCGCTGGCGGCATTGCAACAAAGTGCACGCTCCCCCACTCCATGGTAAAGGGGAGAGCATACTGGCCAGCTAACGTGCCCGGTGGGCGGTAGGCCCAGGATGAAGATAGATGCTGCAGGGACCATAGGCATGGCATGACACCCGAGACCAAGAAATCGTGGCACCCTGGGCTAACTATATACTGTGCCAGACTGGACATGAGCTGGCCCACCTGACCATCAGACGCACGACAGGGCGTCACATTGAGCAGAATTGACATCGAAACGCCCACAACACGGAAGTGCACACACTAACCCTCCCTGGGACTTTGAACGGTCCCCACCAAAACATGAACACCACAGGAGCCGAGGTAGAAAGGAATGAACCCACATGGTCACGTGGGAGGACACAGTCCATTCTAGAAATAAGATAAGTTGCCGGAGGACACCCCTGACACGATCGGGATGGGCCCGGATATTTTGGGCACTGAGCAGCATAAATTATATAGAGATACAGCCAATGCACCCGCTGCCCTGAGGCCGCTAGCAGAGTCGAAGAGGGGATCCACAAGGTTACGTGGGAGGGCACAATCCATTCCTGCAGCTAAGAGGTAGTTTTGGGATGCTCCTGGGGCGGCCCCCCTGGGCTCAGGCGATAATGGAAGTCTGCCCCCCCTGGGGCTGAAAACCACAAGTGGTGGGTCTCGCCTACGAATTCTAGCCACAGCACCATGTCCAACAAACCTCCAAGACTGAAGGGCAAGCAGCCTACGCTAGACGAATACGCCAGGACACCGCCCGGCCCGGAAGGGGCCAGGAGCAAGGACAGGACCCCCGCTGGGAGCGTGGCCGCCATGGGAACGAACCAGGAGGACCTTGCCGCAATCGCTGACCTGAAGGTGGCTTGGGAGACCAAGCTTGAACTGGCTGTGACTGAATTGAAAACAGTGCTGGAGCTCAAAGTTGGGGTGGTGCAAGAGGAAGTGAATCTTCTCCGGCAAGATGTCAGGTCACTGGCAGAGCGCACTGAGAACCTTGAGAAAGAGGTGGGCCTGAACACAGCGGACTGTGCTTCACACAAATCGGAACTTCACGCCCTGGTGCAGCGCGTTGGCAACCTAGAGAGCAGGGCGGAGGAGGCGGAAGGACGTGCCCGGAGGAATAATATCTGCATCGTTGGCTTGCCGGAGGGAGCAGAGGGTTCCGACCCCACGGAGTTTATTGAATCTATGCTGCTGCAGAAGATAACCGGAGGAGTCTTGTCCCAGGGGTTCGCGGTGGAAAGGGCAAATAGGGCTCTAACGAGGAAGTTGCCGCCGGGCAACCCACCTAGGCCCGTGATCACTAAGATCCTCAACTATCGGGATCGAGAAAGAATCCTTGAACACTTCCGTAAGGGTGGAACAATACAAAGAGGGACAGCAAACATAACTGCCTACCCGGATTATACCCTGATGGTGCGACGGAGTCGTATGAACTTTGGAACTGTCAAGAGAAGACTGCGAGAAGCGGGCCACAAGTACATGTTGCTCTACCCGGCAAAGCTAAAAGTTTTCCATAAAAACAGAACCTTGTTTTTCGAAACTCCGGAAGAAGCTATGGGGTGGCTCAACATGCAAAGCTGCCCCCAGGAGTGGGGCATCCAGATGGGAGAAGGAGAATGAAGAGATAAGTAATGCACAGGGGGGGCACCTGAAGGTGTCGTGGCTTAAGACTATGGGACTTGATTATAGTAACTGATGCAGCGTATGGGCTGGCATGAACAGGTTGGAGAGGAACATGATCCGTGAGCACTGTGACTATTGCTTAGTTAGGGAGCCTCCCAGAGCTAGTCCTTATACCCCCATCTAGAGTTTATAGTGCGGTGATACCCTGTTGGGGTCCTGGCCTGGGTGTTCCAAGGTAGGACCAAACGCGGGGGAGCCTGAGATCCAGGGATGGAGCTGGGCACCTGTTGGGGTTGGGGTAGGGGGGAGGGAAGGGGTTGTGTGCAGTGGTTTGTTGTAGTTGGGGAGGGTGTACAGTTGGGGTATGAGCCTACACCCCGGGACAAAATATATGAACCATGGGAGACCTTAAGATAGTTACTTGGAATGTCAGGGGGCTCAACAGTTATTTGAAAAGAAACAAGGTTATGATGTAGCTGCGCAGACAGAAAGTGGACATAGCCTTGTTACAAGAAACTCATTTAACGCAGGAAAAATTGGAAGTGATACAGAAGAAGTGGAAAGGAACGGTAGTAGGGACAGCATACTCAGCCGACGCAAGAGGGGTAATTACATGGGTGGCCCCACATGTCCCGTTCCAGTTGTTGCATTCAGCAGCAGAGTCAGACGGCAGGATGGTGGTTATGAAAGGGCTGGTGGAAAATAGAGAGATATGTATTATAAATACTTATGCCCCGAATCAGGACACGGCTGCGTACCTTAGAACCCTGTATGGTAAACTCAGTGGTAGTGTGGGGGGGGGGCTGTGTTGTGGGGGGGTGATTTTAATTGCGTGTTAAACCCAAACATAGATAGATCAGAAGCTAAGGTAGACAGACACACTCCGGCTGCAAAGGCATTGCAGTCATTATTGGCAGATTTTGGGCTGACGATGCATGGAGGTCACGCCATCCGCAGGATTGACAATATTTACACTATGCGGCCCCTCAGGGCCTATATACTAGACTAGACTATGTGTTTGTCACGCATGAACTAATGACTGAAATAACGCATGCAGAATACAAAGCAAGGGTCCTCTCAGACCACTCACCATTGATGTTAGTGTGGCAATACCGACCCCCGAGGGGAAGGATACCCACATGGCGCATGCGTGCAGAGGCACTGAAAGACAACGTATTCAGGGAGGATATGCGAGAGGAAATAATATGTTATTTTGAGATAAGGCCCTTGTCGATGTTAAACGAAGACAGCAAGATTCTAACAGCGGCCTTGGCAAATAGACTGAAGAAGGTCATCAATAAGTTAATACATCCCGATCAGACAGGATATGTCCCGAATAGAAACATCTCAAATAACCTTAGGCGACTCCGAGTCATTGAACATGCTAATGGAGATGCAGGTGAGATGGCAATAGTATCATTAGATGCGATCAAGGCATTTGACTCGGTCAAATGGCCCTGCTTAACGGCGGCCCTAGCCAATTATGGCATGGACCAGGATATCGCAAATGGGCCAAACTGTTATACAGCACGCCACTAGCTAGAGTGAAAACAGGAGCTGTAGTTTCTGAAAGATGGCAACTCAGTAGAGGTACTAGACAGGGATGCCCATGGTCCCCCATGCTGTATATTTTAGCCTTAGAACCCCTGGCGATTTATTTAAGGCAGCAATATGATGCAATATGTATTGTCGTTGGGAGACACCACATTTAATTTCATTGTGTGCAGATGACATGTTACTGTATTTGCGCTACCCAGAAGAGAACCTCCAATATATATTGGAAGTGATGAAGAGGTTTGCAGAATTATCAGGCATAGCTGTGAACCCCAGTAAGTCCTGTATGTTCCCGTTGGGTAGATATAGGGGGCTCCCGTTAGAGCATTTGCCGGTCCTACAGATACCGTGGGAGGTTACCACATCCAGATATCTTGGGGTAGACATATATCACACGGTAGAAGCTGAACATAGGCATAACACGGAAAGAACAGTTAAGAAACTGGAGAGTAGTATGAAGTTTTGGGTGAAGCTTCCCGTGGCAATGATGGGACGAGGGGCGATGCTCAAGATGGTGGCGCTGCCCAGATTGTTACACTGCTTCGCGAACATCCCATACTCAATACCCAGGAAATTCTTTGCTAGGCTGGATGGCATATACAGGGAATTCTTATGGCACGGGATGAGGAACAGGGTAGCCCTGTGGGAATTACAAAATCCATACGAGAAAGGAGGCAGTAAATTACCAAACTGGGAATTCTATTATGTAGCGAGCCAATTACAATATGTAGCCAAATGACTCTCCGATTAACCTTCCTTAGAACACAGGCTGTTTCAGAGGGACTGCGCCCCATACTTTCTACAAGAGATGATATGGTTGCCTAAATCAGAGTTGGAAGTCTGCCCGGGGATGATGGGCCTTGGGTGGGGGATGTGGCGAAGGGCGTGCCGGTTAATGGAAAAGCAATCCCCGTGCTCCCCACAGATCCCATTGGTCACAGTGGTGGGAAGAGAAAAGCAACTGAAGTTAATGATTAGGAAGCACTGGGAACCGGTGGGGATAGCAACAATGGGGGATATGTGGCAGGAGGGGTAGATATTAGTATTTGGGGAGCTGGTGAATCTAATGGGGTTGAGTGTGGGGCAATATATTACGTATCATGGGGTGGTGCAATGAATTAAAGATACCTGGTCTGAAGTGGCACTGGCGGAGAAACCGGACGCCACTATAGATACGATATATGACATAGCAGAAGGGGGACACGAAACATCTAGATTATATGAAATGAAAATGTCCCAAGCGGGCAAGGAGGTGGTGCAATTTAGACTGGAATGGGAAGAAGAAGCAGGGTCCCTGATGAGTGATGGGATGTGGGAGAGAGGACAAGGATATCATAAAAAAGTATCGAGAAATGCTAGGTTACAGCAGATACAGTTGTATATAACTCACAGGGCATACATGACGCCTCAAAAGATAGCTAAATTTAAAAACGCCGGACGTCAAGTGTGCCCTAAATGTAATGAAGAAAATGCGGGAATGGTGCATATGTTTTGGGCATGCACGTTGATAGAGGGATATTGGGGAGAAATAGCACAGAAAATGGAAGACAAAGGGATCCACATGAAGGTGGATACTGCATGGGCTTGTTTGATAGGAGGGTTTCCCAGACCACGTAAGCTTAAACATGTAAGCAAACTGAAAGATCTAGCGTATGTCCTAGCAAAGAGAAGGATTACAATGGGTTGGAAGGCATGTCAGACCCAAAATGGAAACATGGTGGAGGGATCTGCAGAAGTGGGCAGAGGCGGAAACAGAGGTATGGCAGGAAGCGTGTAAAGGGGAGATAAAAGAAGAAGCCGGAACCCTATCGGGTTGGAGGCAACTGATTGCTGAATTATTTGGGCCTTCTCATGATGGACCAAATGATGGAGACCCAATAAGTTCTGTCGAAGAGGAATCCCCATCGCAAGAGGTAGAGACTGGTAATGAGGGGGAGTAGGCTGGGGAGCGGGGAGGGAAGGGGAGATACAGTGTGCTGGAATACAGCAATTTATGTTTATTTGTGATTGACATTATGCATCCACTGTAAGTTTGGTTTGAGTTATTTTTTAATAAAATTAATAAAATTGTTTTAAAAAAAACACTTTTAAATCTATTGATTAGACACTGTAAGGGGTGCGTGCAACAAGGACTGTGTTGTCGGTGTAAACCAATGCTGGTATTGCCATTGTGCCAATTTTAAGAACATCTGTATTGCAGCCAGCCAATATACTGGGAAAATAGCACAGGGGATAAAACGCATCCCAGGCTAACACCTGTTTGGACTGGGGACTAAGGTGTACAGTGTCGTCTGTTGCCCAACCTAATACAGGCCTCATTATCACTATGCAGTATCATCAATATATCAACAATGGCCGCTGGAATATCATAGGACGCAAGCACCACTCATAGCTTCTTCCAAATGACATTATCGAAGGCAGTGCTTAGGTCCATGAAGGCTATATTATATATATATACATATATGCTCACATTTATTAAACAACGAATGGGCAATCATTAAATAAAGATTTAATCCTGGATCCATGGTACCCACAAGAGGTCTAAATCCTAATTGGATCAGGGAAAGAATGTTTTGAGCAACAACCCATTCCTCTATTGTGTTAAAGAGACATCTTCCAAATAGTTTGAAGCTGGTACATAGGAGTGAAATTGGTTGATAGGATTTGAGACTTTTCCTACATCCTTTTTTGAAAATTGACAATGACTGCCTCTTTCCAATCTGCAGGAATTGTGTTTATTTCTATTATCGCATTAAATAGTATAGTCGTATAAATGAAAGGATTTTGGACAGCCAGGTTTTATGTCGTTACTAGACTGTTATTCGAAATGGAATCTCTACGGCCCATAACTTCTGTATAGTGAACTGCTTGATCCAACAAGCAGGAATTAAGTCAGCTACTTCCCTCTATGTCCTTTTCATAGACTTTGCATCAGCTTTTGATGCAATTGACCATTATAAACTGTGGGTGAAATTGGAGAGGTTACAAATGGCTAGGCAGCTCCTCCACGCTCATCAATTGCTTCATGATCAGAATGTGGGGCAAGTTAGGTTGAACGTTTATGGTGAGCTATCGGCCCCAGTCCCCATTGAAAGGGGTGTCAAAGAGGGATGTGTGCTCACCCCCACTTTGTTTATTTACGGCTGACGTCAGTGATTCGCTCATTGATGAGGGAAATTTCCCACCATGACTGGGCCATTCCAAGTTCCTTTATCGTACTTATGCGGACAACCTTGCTATCTTTGATACTACTTATATGGGAATCCGAAAAAGTGCACATGCCATAATGCATTATGCTGAGACAAATGGACTGGTGGTAAATATGGCAAAGTCCGAATTTGTGAGATTTGGCAAAGTAAAAAGAGATAGACACAATCACTTTAAGAGAGGGACAAATTAGCAAGGGTGATAGATATTGCTACTTGGGATACGATGTTAGTGTACAAAGAGGTGAATTGGTGCTTTTAAAAAAGCATTGTGCTAAAGCTGTGGCAATTATGCTCTCTATTAAGAGGGGTCGGCACTGAGTCTTTGGCGGCATATCTTGAGTCCTTTACAGTCTGTCTAGACTGCCTATACTGCTTGCTGGAGAGGAGGATAGGAGGAGTTTGATCAGCAAATACTGATCCCAGTAGCGGAGCGTGGCAGAGTTGACGCTGAGTCTTTGGCAGCATATCCTGAGTCCTTGACAGTCTGTCTACACTGCCTACACTGCTTGCTGGAGAGGAGGAGCTTAATTAGTAAATATTGATCCCAGTAGCATAGCCGAGTCAGCGCGGAGTCTTTGGCGGCATATCCTGAGTCCTTGATAGTCTGTCTACACTGCCTACACTGCTTGCTGGTGGGTATGAGAGGGGGAGCTTAATCACTAAATACTGATCCCAATAGCGGAGCGTTGCAGAGTCGGCGCTGAGCCTTTGGCGGTTGTTCAATTGTTGGTCAGCAGGTACTTTATCTCTCATTCTGACTAACTGTGAACCCAAAGCTAAGCAGGCTGTGATGGACTCATTTGGTATATACTGAAGTAGGAAGCTATTTGACTTAGGGAGGCAACTGTTTTTTTAAACCCGCTGTCGGCAATAGTAGCTCCATCTGTTTCCAGGGATAAGCAAATGAGAATAACGTAATTCAAAGAACCCAAGGAATACCTGTAAACTGTCTCATCTGCTGTTCTTATTTTCGCCTTCTGGTGACTGTGGGGTCGAAGTTTCGGCCCTTTGAACTAGATATGCTGAGGGAAATTAATTAAAAAATATGTTGCCAGTGATGCTGGATTCAGCTTAGTAGGTCTTATCTCACTCTACAGACATAAATTGGTTACTGGTATAGTATATTCTTTGGATTGTCCCCATGTAGACTTTGATGCTTGGGCTAACATTTTATAGGGTTCTATTTGGCAGCAGATACTGGGACTGCCCGATTCGGCGCCAATTTGCGCATTTAGACTTTAACTTGGCTTGACATCTTTGGCCACTTTGGTTAAGATCAATAGAGGAAAACAGTTTAGAAAAACGATGTGCTCAAAGAATAATACTGTGCTATCAATATAAAGACGAAAATTTTGAACAAGTTTTTCATGGCCCTGATGGAATTTAAGGCCTTAATGATAGTTTCTTTGGGGCATTTGCATGGCGCCCGGATTGGAGTATTGGTAATTTGGTAAGTAGGATCCTTTGAAAAAAGTGTGTTGGAATGGGATTGAATGGTAAACCAGGACCATGTAAGCACGCTTATTTCCCTTGCCACATTTTTGAGAGTGCATTTCCCGTTTTGTAAACCCCAAAAGTACATTTATCAATTTCCCTTCCCAACCTTGAGACAGATCTTTATGCAATTAAGACTAAACAAATTAACCTGCATTTGCTATCAAGGGTGCGTGGTTAGGAATCCCTAAAGAAAACTGTCATTGTTGACTGTGTGGAGTTCTGCATGGTCTGGAAACATTGAGACATGTGCTTACGTCATGTAGGGCGATGAGTATGCATTATGTCAGGGTACTACGCAAAATATATTTATGGATTGCACGATATTCAGAATGAATTGTTCCGGTTGAACTATATCTCTGGTTGTTGTTTATGATGGTCAATTGCTATAATGAAAATGTGGCAAGCGTTTGAACATGAACTTGATTTAAAGAATGGTTAGTGAAATTGTTTGTGTCTCCTTTTCCACAAGTAAAGACGCATTATGTAGTACTGTTAGATGGTAGAGTTAGTGAGACTTGGTGATTCTCTATTCTATGCTTTTGCCTCAAAAATACACCAACTCACAAAGACAGTTCAAGGATTTATATTATTATTATATTCATGGGGGTTCAAGTAAGGGCTGTCCCCCTCTCTCTCATCTTCCTGTGGTCCTACTCCACCTTAGCCAGACTTCCTCAATCCCTAAAATGGTCAGTAGATATTGATAACCCATACTAGCTGAAATCTTAACCTGCTAGAGGCGAGGGCCTAAAGGCAAGAGCCTCATCTATCTTACTTCCTACGGGTCTTCTAGGTGCAGTTTTACCTGGTGTCCCACATTAAGTATGATAATTATTTGAACAGGAAATTGTGGCCTTCCAACTGCCCAGGTTTCACTTACTCTTTCCCCTCTCATTTCCCTCCGAAAGTGTATATATATATATTTTTTTTGTTTTTGTTTTTGTATATGGTTTTATTAAACCTTTACAAAAAGTGGAAAAGATAATAGAAAATGTTTACAGTGCATACAAATACTTCATACGCAATAAAATATACAACGAAGCAATATAAATATCCGTCATATAACAATCATCATATAAAGTTAAGATAGAGTTAGAATAATGGCAACTAATAACAAGAATGACCTGTGTATATATGTCATCAAGCAATTCATCTGGAGTAATCCAATTGAAGGTTACATATAAAGCCAGACAGTGCCAATCCCTCACGTGTACTTTGAATACATAGGCAATGTTGCCATACCAACTCAGTAGGTAGATTCAAATACAAACCCTTCAATGCACCCAAGCAAGAATCTCTAAGGGTATTAAGTTGCGTACAAAACAATATAAGGTGTTTAGCCGTTTCGGGAACTGACTGACAGAATCTACAAAGGCTATCTTTCACCGTAGTTTGTTTCCAACGCAGTCTAATATCCAATGTTGGAAGAATGTTCTAGCGCAATCTTAACAATGTATGTCGATGCTTTCGATTCGGAAAAATTGTAAGTATTGGAGAAAGAGACCCTCTTTTCTTGTATTCATGTGCTAGATAGAGCATAGATTTGTGTGAGTGAAAGCAATCAATGGTAAGACACCAATCATAGTCCTGCAGTTTCTTTTTAGTTTTCATTGGGTTAGTTGTTAACTGTTCTAAGTCAGAGCCAATATTACAAAGAATTGTTTCACACGAGTTGCAGAAATTAGTTAGGAAACCAGAACATTCAATATTGTTTCCTACAAGTTTGTATAAAGTATCAGATAATGGGACCTTGAGTTTGGCATAAAGCGTAAGCATCCGCCAATGAACCCGAGATTATAAAGAGACATAGCCTAGTTCGTATCGAACTGCAGCCAAAGGGACCGCATTTGGTAAGAGAAGAACCCGTCTCCAAATGGCGCCTTCGATCACAGAGTTTAGAGATGGTAGACCACGTACATAGCTCCAAGCCATATATCAGTTCAGGGGCTATTTTCCCTTCAAAGAAGAGGAGGGCTGGTTTAATAGAGAATCAGCCATATTTACGGTTCATTTTAAGAATTTGGTTTTCCAATGCCTTAGCTTTATTCAAAAGCATATTTATCTGCCCTTCCAAGCCCCTACTCACCCCCAACATAATAGCCAAGATAGGTAAAGCTCTAAGAAGTAGTTACCCTTACCCCCCCCCGAACCCCAAATTCCAGGAATTGTTTTTTTTTTTTCGATGAACTCCTTTGGATAAGGCAAGAATTTTAGTTTTGGCAAGGTTGATGGTCAAACCATTTATCTTGGCATAGTTGGCAAAGACATCTAAAAGACACTGGAGACCCACCTTAGCTAAATCAAATAACAGGAAATCGTCCGCATAGGCCAACCATATAATCTTCGCTGAGCCAAGTCTTGGTGCTAATAGACCCTCCTTAGCTAGATGTTCAGCTGCGTCAGAAACATACTGGTTGAGCACCCATGGGGCTAGGACACACCCCTGTCTGACCCCACATAATGTATGGACAACAGCTGACATATCTCCCTTTTGGTTTAAGCATAATCTTAGACAAGAGTTGTTGTAAACCCCCTCCAAGATACTCGGTAGACCCCAGAATGCTAACTTGCGCCACAGCCTATCTCGGTCAACGCAGTCAAAGGCCGCCGAGAGTTCCACAGAGGCCATAAAGGTAAGGCCCCGTCACATCTCCAGGCGGCATCCAGAATGCACTTGACCACAATTCCATTAATATTTGTAGAATGAAATTTACGGAGACCAGTTTGGAACGGACTCAAAGGGTAACAGGTTTTTTCCCAATCCTTGAGATGTGAAAAAAGTAGGGCAGAGAAGATTTAACAATCTGCGTCTATCAGCGCAATAGGCCGATAGTTTTTTGGGTCGGACCTGCTGCCACATTTGAAAATCGGGATAATGTTTGCTAATGACCATGAGTTTGGACAGACTCCAGATTGAAGGATGTCTCTAAACTCAAGGCATAAAAGATTGGCCCATAGGTTAGGATTGGCCTTGAATGTATTGTTGGTTAAGCCATTCGGGCCTGGTGCTCTTGATCTTTTGCACTTTTTAATTAGATCCAAAACAGTGCCGATCTCAATGGGAGGTTCCCATTTGGAGAAGGGGCCTAAGGGTATACAATCCACAAAATTATCGTCGCCCTGCGACAGTTTAAGGGCAAATCTGTTGGCCTAAAAATCCGGCCAACCTTGTTCCAAAATCGGATTTAATAAGGCAATAGCCGGGTTAGTGTCTTGTCCATTAACAATGGTCCAGAATGCGCCCACATTCGCCTTCATAAGGACCTGGAGCATTAATTCAGAATCCTGTTGCAAAATCCGATGTTTAATAGATATGTAAAAAATGTTATACCCTTGTTTGATCTTTCTAATGCGGTCCGTTTGTGTGGACCTATCGAGATTCGATAATCTGAGTCTCCTAAGGGCTTTATTCCTAGTAGATTTTGCCAACGCTAGATCTGGGTTATATCAACAGGGGCTGAGCATGCGGATCGTTTCCCCAATTCGTCTACCGCTGCACTTACAAGGGACATGAGAGTTGTAGTATTAAAAGTTGCCATTTTCCAGTCATATGTCGTCTGGTTAAGCCTAGCCCTGAGATTGTGGTTCAAGGTGTCAATATTTTTAGGTGACCAACGGACAGCAGAACCAGATGAGTTAGGTATAACCTGAAGCTGGGACTGTTGGGTCCCCTGAAGATAGCTTATGTTAAAGATTGCCCTTAGATACCATTATCACTCCAGTTATTCATATGAATTTCAAACAACCAACATCTCTTGCATAGGTAATCGTCGACAAAGATGTAATCAAGCATAGAAGTTGAATTTCCACGCCGCCAGGTGTGTCAGGTGTTATTGTCAGTTTGAGATTGTGAGTAGCCTACCAGGGGTTGTAGGCCTATGTTACCCAACCCAGCATACCAAATAAAGCCTACTTGTTTTTTCTTCGAGTCGGATAGATTAATCATATTCATCTCACAAATTTCCCATGGGGTTTCTCAAAGACGCATTCACAATTTAAATCACCTGCTAATAGAACATGTCCAGAATCATTAGCAAAGACCCAATAAAGGATAATCTGAGAGACAGCAGTCACAAACAATTCAGCCGCACCCATACCACTATGCCAGTAGATGTTAACAATTAATCATTTCAATTCACCACTGCTAGATGTAAGATCGACATCCAATGCCCCAAATGGTAAGCCCAGAAGTACAATGCCCTTTAGTCCTAGACTGTTATCAACCACAACAATTAGCCCTCCTGATGGTCTACCCCCCGAATTCTGTCTGGCATGCTGGTCAAAGATTTGGTAGCCATCTAGGTATGGGGTCGAGGTCATCCAGGTCTCTTGTAAGCAAACAATGTTAGCATCTCTCAACAGCAGCAGGCATTCCAAGTTAGAAAATAAGTGTGAATTCCCTCTCGAATTCCATGATTTAAGACATAAGTCTGAGGTGCCCATTGCATCTGTCCTGGGGTAAGCAGCCTAGGGCACACGTTTTTGCCACAGGGTTGAGATAATGGTAGCCCAGTCAACATCCAAATCCTGCTGTTAAGGTAAATTCTTTAGGCCCGTCATATCTTGAGGGCCATACGGGTGGTCCGCCGACGATCTAGAAGGTAGCTGTGTAATAGAGAGCCCCTGAGGCACTGTTTCCCAAGACAGTCTAGATTCCACCTTAAAGCCCAGTTCCCACAGGGGCTCTATTTAAGTAAGAATCAATTCCTTGACCAGAGGAGAAGATAGGAGGATCAGGCTAGTGTCTCGGCACTCTCGATCCGGTAAAGCCACCCTGGCAATATCTTTAGAAGATATTAAAGAGAGGGCAGGTATTTCTGAAAAGATGGTCAAAACATTGCATCTATTCAAACAAATCAGTACTTCCAGCTCCAGCAGACTCTGTATTTTGATCAAGTGGAGCGTTTTTTGTTGGAGGCATTATTACGTTCTGTTAAGTTCACCTGGTCTCTGCGGGGGCATTGGGGCACGGTTGGAGCCCTCCCTCGACTTGGCTCCCCTGTATCGACTCTCTTCCCTAGCTGCTGCGGAGTATGCTGTTCTGGATGCTGGTATTGCCCCTTGGAGAAGATGAGAGGCAATGAGAATGGCGGGGTGGTGTCGTGAATTCCCTCAACCCTCTCGTGCCAAAATGAAGTGCGCAAGAGTTTTTCCATGCAAGCTCAACTGTTTTGTAATGCTGAGCTCTCCGTCCTGGTTCCTGTAGCAGGGGGGCATATTGAGATTGATATTTTATTTCTATCGCGCTCATACACAAGTGTTTCAGAGCGCGACAAGGCAAGGGAAGGGGAACAGAGGAGAAACAAAAGCAACGATCTTACTTAGAGTGGACATAGTTGCTTCACTGGCCCAAGGAAGTGGTGATCCAGACCGGCTGCGACCAATCCATTTGGAAGTTAAGTCTTTTAGGTTATGATTATTGTTTGTTTATTATAATGTCTTTGGCAGTGAGTCTTTTGCCTTGATTGTAAAATAATAATTCTTGTAATGTCTCTTCTCTTCCCAAAAGGTGTGAAGATGATAGATTGAAATCGTGGAGCGGATTTAGGGGATTCCCTTGAGGATGATGGAACTCTCAAATCAACAGGTAAATTGGCCTTAAAAATGGAATTCTAGACTCAGGTATGGCGTGGCCAAGTGTTCATTATTTATTTGATTTCTAATCTGTTGTGTTCTTTTTCCCTTGCAGGAGCGGTCTGGCGGCGTGGAGCGGAGTCGAAGGCCGATCCGCGGCTGCAGATGAAGATACCGCGAAGATGAAGAAACGGGAGGAGCTCCCACGTCGCTGGATGTCCAGATCAGGTGAGGAAAGGCTCCGACTCCGATAGCGATGGAATGCAGGTAGGATGCGCACACAGCAATGGAATGGCTGGAATCAGGTAAGGGCAGCGGTAAACGTCACGCTGCAAAGCAGAGTAACGCGAAGCGGGGGCATGTGGTTGGGTTGGCCTTAAATAGGCTGGCTCGGGCCCCTCCATTTGGCCCCGCTTTGTGGCTCCACCTTGCCCCTCCGAGGGATTCTTGCACATGCCTCCCAATGATGTTCTATGGCCATGCCCGGCCCTGATGCACGTGCCTTAGGCACAGAGTGTACAAAGCACACTTTTCTATGAGCCTTGCGCCAGGGCTCATAGAAAATGAGGTGCCAGAGGCTCATAGAAAATGAGGCACCAGGACTGGGTCCATTTGGACCCTGGGGGTGAGGAAGGCCTGGACCCTTGTCCAATGGCGATGACAGCACTCCCCCACAAAGCCCCTCTCACCAGCGTTCTTCTCCCTGGTCCAGGTTTGGTGGGGTTGTTACGGTGAAACCGCCTGATTAGTGGAGGTGCATGGACAAATTCCACATGTTCCCAAGTGTGATCTTGAGGTCCATAACCCTCCCAATTGATTAAATAGTACAGCTTTGATCGTACCATTTTCGAATCCAGGATGTCTTTAACCTCGTACTCAGGTTCTCCTTCGATAATTTCAGGCTCCGGTGGCTTTTTGATCCTAGTCTCGGGCTTCACAGGCTTCAGGAGGGAAACGTGAAACACTGGATGAATTTGCATATTGGCAGGTAGATCTAGTTTTACCGCGGCCGGGTTGATGATGGCCTTGATGGGATAAGGTCCGAGATATCTGGGACGGAAGACTTGAGGTCCTTTTAATAGTATATTTCTGGCAGCCAACCATACTCTATCCCCAATTAGGTAATGTGGAGCTTCTCTTCTATGTCTGTCAGCAAACTTCTTATGTTGTTCCTTGGCTTTAGTTAAATTCTTGGTTGCTTCCTTAAGCGTTTGAGTAATAGTCTTATGTAGGGAGGTAATTGCCAGCATTTCTAGCTCATCAAGCGGGTCAAAGGAGGACGCCCGGGGATGCCGAGGATTCATGCTATAGAATGGGGTTTGTCCAGTACTAGTGTGGATAGAGTTATTGTATGCAAATTCAGTTAACCAGAGAATGTCCTTCCAGGATCCTTCGGTCTGCTGCAGCATGCATCTCAGGTATTGCTCTAGCTTCTGATTAGTCCTCTCAGTTTGACCATCAGTTTGGGGATGGTGACTGGTGGAGAGGCGAAGATCGATCTGCGCTATCTTGCAACAACTCCTCCAGAATGCTTAGACAAATTGCGTTCCTCGATCAGAAATCAATACCGAAGGGAAACCATGTAGTTTGATTACTTGTTCTAGGAATACAGTAGCCAGAGTTCCAGCAGTAGAAAGTCCTCTGAGGAAAATAAAGTGTGCCATCTTGGAGAATAAATCTACCATCACTAAGATTGTGTTGAAGCCGTCGCATGGAGGTAAATCTGTAATAAAGTCCATGGATAATGTATGCCATGGGACTGGTGGTATAGCCAGTGGACGCAATAATCCTGCAGGACTTGACTTTTGGGATTTTTGCTGTGCACAAACTCCGCAGGTTGTAATAAATTGGACCACGTCTTTTCTCCAGGTTGGCCACCAATAATTCTTCTTGATTTTGGCTCGTGTGTTAGTAATCCCGGGATGTCCCTCCACTAATGACTCGTGGTAATTTTCAATAAACTGGTTTTGAGTTTCTTTGTCTTTGTTGTATAGTCTCCCCTGCAAATAGGGTAAGTTGTCCTTGATGGAGTACTGGTTTCCCTTGTTTAACCATTCTTGTTGGGCGGTTTGGTCCATTTGAGACTGGGGGTCGACCTTCAAATCTTCCCAGCAGGCGGTTACTGCGATCTGATTTTGAATTCATTCTTCTGGAATGATGGGTACTGGTTCTGATGATATAAATGAGTCTTTGTTCTCTCCCATTCGCGAAAGAGCGTCTACTTTTTCGTTCCACACTCCAGGTCGGTATGTGATCACAAAATCGTACTCTGCGAAGAAAATAGCCCAGCGAAGCTGACAAGAAGATTGGGCCTTGGCAGTTTTCAAATATTGCAGATTACGGTGATCCGTGATAACGATGACCGTATGTCTAGCTCCCAGGAGATATAGTGTCTCCAAGTTTTAAGAGCTCCTTTGATCACCAGTAATTCTTTGTTGGTTATGGCATAGTTCTTTTCTGGTGCTGTAACCTTACGGGACCAAAATGCTATAGGATGCAACTGCCCCGTGTCCGGATCTTTTTGTGATAACACCGCCCCCATGGCGTCATTGGTCTCAACTACATAGGGCAGATCGGGTCGGGATGCCAAAGGACGGGTGCTGAAGTGAAAGTCGATTTCAATTCCAGGAAGGCTTTTTTGGCGTCGAGAGACCAAGAAAACTTCTTATTCTTTTTTAGTAAAGAAGTGATAGGATGAACGATTTGAGAAAATCCTGGCATGAATCGCCGGTAGAAATTGGCAAATCCGAGTACGCTCTGCACTCCCTTGATCCATGTCGGGGATGGCCACTGAAGAATAGCTTCCACCTTACGAGTGGCCATGTGCACCCCACGTGGGGTAAGCATAAAGCCCAAGAACTCGACTTCCATGACATGGAAGGAACATTTTTCCAATTTGGCAAACAGTCGATGTTTGCAGAGTTTCTCCAGAACGGCTCTTACATGGCCCACATGATCTTCCTTTGATGCTGAATAGATGAGGATGTCGTCGATGTGAACTAGGACACAGACATCCAACAATTCGTGGAGTACATCGTTCATAAAGAACTGAAATGAACTTTAAACATCCTCTTTATCATTATTTCTCTCACATTTACATAAAAAACACTTATGAAAGGTGTGTGTATACAACATCAGTTATCGATACACCAACAAATAATTCAAATCTATGTATTGTGATGAATCACTCAATGCTGTCACTTCTCTCCTGGAAGGGGGCCCTTCCCATGGGGCCAGGGGCATGAGGCCTCTACCGGATAGTCCCATTGGGGGTGTTACTCAGCGGGAGGATCCCATGGGAGGGGACCCACTCTGTGGGAGAGGTGAAGACTATCAAGGGAGAATGCGGTATGTTCACCACCATGCCAGCAGAAACCGCTCACCCAACCACATAGATAGGCCCAAGCACCCCCACCCTCTCTGTCTCCTCTTTCTTCAGCTAATCACCTCATAAATATCAGCCAGGTATATCAGGTAGATGATACTGTGACGAGGAAGAGTGAGGGAAAAATGAGTGTGGATGACTCCAGAAGTGCTGACATGAGGAAAATCTCTATGTGGAACCAATGCAAACATGCTAGCTATCTGAGGGTAGAGAGTCAATCTGGCAAAAAAACTGATGAAGGACTCTCCTCAAGGTCAGTACTGCCCCCAGGGGAGCATTGCACTAGGGAGCGAGGCCACGTAGAGAAGATGCGCTGCAGACCCGAATGCCTAGAACAGGAAGGCGGGGACAGAGAAGGTGGAGAAGAGCAAAGATTTACCTGAATGCTAGGGAACCCCATGTCCAGTGCCGAGAAAGCAGCCATCCGAGTGCTAAGGGTGGGACCTGATATGTGGGGAGAAACCAGCATGGTGGAGCTACTGAGAGAATATTGTGAGAGCCCAGGGTAAGCTGAAGAAGCTTACCAGTGTTTCCGAGGACCTGAACCCTTGCGGACCAAGTTGAAAGGTATGCAGAGGGGGGACCAGGAAGGAACTGGGAGACCCCAGAAGCTGTGGTTGGGAGTAAGTGCAGAACCATCTTCCTCATCCTAGTGGGACCAAACAGAGAGATCAATTGAGGACATATTGGGTGAGAGAACACTCGAGAGAGACCTGACCGGAGGCCTGGCAGGATAGTGAACCAGGCCTAATTAAAAGACACTAAAACGCTGGGAAAGGGATCTGGCACCCAAATATTGAGATACTGAGAGAGTTGCACATGCAAATCAATGCCTGGCAAGAGAGTGAACTGGGCTTAAGAAAGAGACATTTCAAAGCTAAAAAGGAGTCTGGGACCTGAGCACTGAGAAACAGAGAGGTATGCATGTGAGAACGCCTGGCTGAATAGTGAACCGGGCTTAAGAGACAGTAAAGAGTTCAGAAGGGGGTCGGGAGCACACATAACGTGAAGAGAAGACCAAAGGGTGAGAAGGGTATCCCTTTGGCAAAAGACAGAAGAACACATGAGAAGAGAAAGATCTATAACAAAAGTCAAGAGAAGACCAGAGGAAGAGATAGAGACCCTTTGGCAAGTTATGAGAAGACCAGAGGAAGGAAGACATATGCTTTGGCAGAAAGGTAGACACAATTGATGCAATTGAAAGAGAGCCTGGGAAAGACTTGGGAAGGGAGACATCTTCCCAATCTTATTTTGGAAATATAAACAAATCACCCGAAAGTGTCTGGGAAAGTGACCTCCTCCCCATCTGTGTGAAACAATATGAAAAAGCTTAGTGACGGATAGGGGAAGAAGGATATTCCCCCATCCTTCATGAACTGCCCAAAAACATCCCGAAGAAGGAGTCAGCCTGTTGGAGTCAGGGTGAAGACTACTTTGTAGATTTCTTTTGAAGTGTAAGGGATGTAAATAGGTTTGGGACATAGTACAGTGAACTATATGTTTTTGACAGACAATCCGACGTCATCCCTAGTTTTGTTTGAGGCAGGCAAACCCATCTTTGTTATACAGACAGGTATGGTTATTCCTCATTTCCTGTTAAATAAAGGTTGTGCCAACAAGCATGCCACCTGTGTGCCCTGTGTCTACTTCTGCACCATTACAGTATAGAGAATGTATTTGTTTATGTTCTGTATTGGGGTTTCTAAACATTCCTCTTCTCTGATTGGGAAAAGCACCAGGAAATGACAGGCGCACACATTTATTCTCAAAGACTTCTCAGTAGCATTAGACACAGATGATTCCCCTTGGACCCGCTTCTTTGACTCACGATAATTTGCAGTAGTAGGAACAGCCTGACATGGTCATTTATATTCAATCAAACACACCAGGTAAACTGGGACCCTTCTTATAGAAACCAACACACATCACAAATGGAATGCCTCAAGGATCATATTACTAGATGAAATATTAGATCATTGTATCAAACCAGTGACTTATTTGATGGTGGTTTTTTCACCTGTTCTAGTCAGTTAAGAGGTCTACTGCAGGATTTGCTGTCCCATAATGAGAAAATTAAAAACATCACAAGTAAAACGATGAAAAATTGCAGTCTTTTCAAGAGTATGGCAACACATCCACTGCTAGCATTTTGCCGAAGCAGTGAAGGGTATACTCTTAACCCTGTAGCCAGTATCTCTTAATATAACCTTTCCTGCATCTGTTTGGACACAGTTTGTTATTTCACATGTGCCTTTTAAGAGTATTGCAGCAGAAAGGTACACTTCTGGACAACCCATGCATAGAAAAAGAGACTGAACGTATTAACAAACCTGGTCATACTCTTCCTGGGTAACTGTGCCTGTTCCAGCCTGATCAATTGCCTTGAATTTGTCCAGGGTCATTAGCAGCTGGAACACTGTTGCATATGGGACAGGTTGCAGGGCGGATAATAAGAATTTTCGCCAATCAATAAGATCAGCATTTAATGTCAAAGCTGAAGCCAGAACTTGCAACTGCAGAGAAAAAATAATGCTTTATTGTGAAAACATTGACACCTACAGCTTTTCGTTACAAAGATTATGAAGAAAATATTTATTTCAAATACTACTCAGCAACTCCCAACCAGCAAAACTGAACTCTCTTGCTCTCTTTAGATGCTTTACCAATAAAAAATACACAAAAACAAAGTATTTTCTTTTATGTAGCATCGGCCTTGCTTGAAGGAGCATTGTTGCGTTTTACAGAATACATTAATTGAAGCAGGAGCATCTTGAACATGAGGTGTCGTACATAAAATAGTGTGGTGCATGTTGGGTTCAGTAGGAAGCACATCACAGAAATCAGCCTGTGATGGGGGATGGTGGAACATATAATTGGAACACTCCCCCAAAAAGTATGCATCAACTTCAATGCCAGCTGCAGCATATACAAAGCTGTCACAATGTATGCTCTACTCTACATGGCAGACAAAGTCACCATCTCTGACAGTGCATCACCATAATTCAGGAGATGGCCAGAGTAGCAGCAGAAATGCCAAAAAGAAAGGACCAGGAAACACTCATTTTAGATCCATACCCTAAGATTCTACCTATCAGCATCAGCACGCTCCCACCAATAAATTCAACAAAGAATGTGCACCATGTAAGATATTGAACCATAACCCGGCCAGACCCATATTTCTCCTGATGACCTCCTGTGATGCTGGAAATGCTTTGGAGGGGCAGAGCCACCTTGTCACTGTCCCACTACTTCTCTGTGTGTATTTTTCTGTATGTTTTCTGTGCAGGAGTCCCATTTGGACCCCTGGCAGTGCAGCTCTTCATCTTCACTGTTTGGTGAACATGATCCATGATGGCACCCATGGGTAGGGGTACACCCTGTACCCCTAGTGTGTATTTTTAGGCAACTATGTGTGGCCCTACAGAGCAGGGTATCTGCTGGTGGCAGCTTCGTGCTGAATGACAGAGACCCTCGGTCTCCCCCATTTTGGAACACCTAAACCGTGCCATAGGAAACAATGGATTACTGAACAAAGACAAGATGGCCACTGAAAGCCTCATGCTTCCTGCCTTTCCCTTCCAGTTTCTCAAAGTCCTGAGAAGCCCTGACTCTGTTCCCTTCCCCTGACTGGATGTTGGGTGGAGCGAACATATATGGCTCTGTGGCTGCCCCTGCTAGACTGGTAGGAGCCTTCCCATAGACTGCTTGTTGTGGGTACACCCAAGGGGTGGGACCTGACTGAATGGAGAGAGGAGCCAATCATGAAAAAAAGTTCCCAAAATATGGGAATTTGCGTCCCCTGCGCCTCGTAAAGGCTAAGAAAGCAAAACCTTTCAGTAAGTTCAAAATAAAGTATATTATGTAAATACATACTTGGAAAAAAATGCTAGTATATCAGTGAATATTATTCAAGGCTTATTATTGTATTGTAATAATTTCCATATTACGCTACATAGTACAAAAAGAATGTTTTTAATATATAAAAATATGTAACCCAAAAGCTTCGAAAGTTCATCACTTAATATGGGGTCTTGTTCATTTGGAAATTCTACAAACAATCCAAAATAATTCATATGGTATGTTCAAATCTCAAAATCAATATAATCAGAATAATTGTTTTTCTGATGAACAGCTTATTAGGATACCATAAGTATGAAAGTGTACCTCATTAGTTCCTTGGTCCAAACTATGCAAATATAATAAAGGAATGTTGAGGCTGATCAGAGCAAATGGTAAACATACAGTTCCTAATGGTATACGACAGATGTATTATTGTATTTTGAACAACCCAACTAGAGTTCAGCAAGTAAGTAAGAGTACTAAATATGCAGGATATGAGAATAGCAACTATCTCACCTCCTGTTCTGTGATGCCCACGTGGTCAGACTTGAGAGGCTTGTGATTCCTACAGCCAACAGCTATTGTATATGCCTATGGACAAGAGTCATACAGTGAGGAATTCTTATGCAAGTCCTCATGCGTTCCAAGTAATATGTCATGTAGAGAATGTTCATAAAATAATCAAGGTAAATCACTCACCTCTCATCTTGTTCACTCAATGTACAAGCAAGTGAGAATGATGTGATAATATTATACACCTGTCCAGTGTCCTTATTGGTCTGTGAACCTAAAGGTAATTAAATTAGGGGCACATGATCTCAATAGATCTAGGGTTAGATAACCATATACTATTATGTTGTTGGAATGGGGGAAATAAACTAAACTCACCCCGTATGTGGTGCATCTGTTTCAAGGAAACTGGTGGAATGGCCCATTCAAGTGCAGAGGGTGGATCTCCTCATTGTTTCAAGTATGCAAGTCTCCCTGTTGTTACAGAAACAAAAAATAGCGAAATATGTGTCCGAAAAAAGGGGTCAGCGCACCGCATGCAGTTGTCTGAATGCAAGGGCGCATAGAGTAGACCACATACTCACTGCCTATCAGTTCAACAGATAAGAGTGGAGAGATTCATTGACCGCGACCGATTCTGCCTTGGATAAGGCAAATCTATCTTTAAAATGGCCGCTCAATATAGTGGCGTGAAAAGCCTGCATGATGACATCATCCCGTTGTGACAGTGATGACGTCATTAATGTAAACAAGGTACCGGTAGTGTGGTGGATTGCTCTGTGAGCCTCGCGTTGTAGCCAAAGAAGGCGCATTCAGTATCATAAGTATGTCTGTTTAAATATATATTCATAATGGTTTCAAGATGTAGAAATGCTACCTAAACTGAAGACATTACTCCCAACAAGGGGGTGTGCATGAGTTATATATATATATATATATTATATATCGTATGATGAAAGAAAAGAGATACTCATGGTATTCTCTTGTTGCAATACACTTTCTGTAAAATCAAGCAGGTTCCAGTACTTGAGATCAAATCTCCAAATGTTTAAGTTGGTGACAGATTCCATCCTTCTAATCAGTGAGATATCAATATTTAGTGATACCATGTAGATCTTCTGTCAGATTAAAGCTTGTGAATCAATATCCAAAATTGCTTTCGAAAGACCATAATTACAATGGTTACAGTTTGTTCACTATGACCGATCAGAGGCATCTCACAGATACCAAGATTCCTCATCCCTACAGAGGGCGTACAATCTGTCTGCCATGGCAGTATTTTGAGGTAGACTATACAAGACAGGGAACCCCTGAATTCAAAGCAATTGCTACAAATATGTGAAAGGTTGTAATGGCAAGTATTTAATATAAAAGGCTTTATAATGCCAAAGTTCCCCTGGTTATCAGGTGAGTCTTTCTAAGTTACCAGAGACATACTGTCCGGTATAGGTAATTACTTTCTCGAGGCAAAAACATCTCTGAACCTATATGCGAAAATTATGGATATTCCTAGGGGGTGTGTTGAAATCAGTGATAGTGTTTGCCAAACAAGCGTGTGTCAGTTGAGACTTTTTCCGCCACTTTCTCTCCCCCCCTCCACCTTTGGCAGTCTCACATCCTGACACAGCCCTGTCTCTGCTCTACTCTTCAATTTCTGATACTCTTGATGCTCTTGCCCCGGTCATGAGGATCCGTTTGAAGTCCAAAGCCAAGTGCAATTCCTGGTATGACTCTGACCTAGCTACACTTAAACGTAAGTGTAGGGCGGCTGAGAGGAAATGGATGACTTCCTGCTCATCCTCTGACAAATTGGCCTGTCGCCTGCTACAAAGGCAATACTGACTCTCTGTCCTCACCAAGAAGAGAGTCCACATTCAAGCTCGTGTCTCTGCGGCATCTAACATCTTGGCCAAACTCATTAAAATCTGCAAGGAGCTGGCCAACCCTGCTGTAGTCTCTACCCCTCCTGTTGCCTCCCAGGCTCTTTGCAATGCCCTTGTCTCTCACTTCATTTAAAAAAGCCAGGACATCATGTCCACCCTCTCCACCCCGACCCCTCCTCTCTCCTCTCCATCTGTGCTGCTGAACCTCCTTTAGCCACCTCCCCACCATCCTTCTCGTTCTTTCCTCTTTTCTCCCCTGACAAGATCGCTAGACAAGTCCGATCTATGAAAGCCTCATCAAAACAGGTTCATCCCTGTTCCTCTAAAACCATCAAGGACCACATTCACAACCTCGCTTCGGCCCTGGCTGATTTTTGCAACCACTCCTTTGCCTCTGGATCCTTCCCTTCCCCTCTCAAGCACTTCCTTGTGTATCCTCTTCTCAAGACACCCACAGCTGATCCTCCTTGTCCAGCTAACTATCGCCCAATTTCCATGACTCCCTTTCTGGGCAAACTCCTGGAAAAGTTGGCCATCCCTCAGCTTAACCTTCATTCCAATACTGTTGGCTGTCCCCATGACCACCAGTCTGGCTTCAGAGCTGCCAGAAGCACTGAAACTGCTCTCCTGAACATCCATGAAGATCTGTTCTCCAACCCTGACTCTAACATACCCTCTGTCCTCATCCTCCTCGATCTCTCTTCTGCCTTCGACATGGTCAACCATACCATCCTGCTCAACCGTCTCCGTGAAAACCTGGGTATCACTGATCAGGCTCTGGCCTAGCTGACCTCTTTCCTCTCAGATCGACCCTCCAAGGTCCAAATTGGGTCCTTCCTTTCATCTATCTTCCTCTCTACCTGTGGTGTTCCACAGGGGTCTAACCTCTCACCCTGGCTTTTCAACCAATACCTGGCAACTCTCGTCCACTGCATTGCCACTTTCTGCTCAAATTTCCAGTGCTACGCTGATGACACTCTACTCATTTTCAGGCTGCCCTCTGCCACCTCCTCTCCCTCTCTCATCTCTGATTGCCTAACTTCCATTCAAGATTGGTGTGCCGCCAATGATCTTTGTCTGAATGCCAGCAAGACGGAGATCCTCCTCATCGGCACACCTTCACCATCCTTTCCCCTCACTCTCTGGCCAGCCTCCCTTGGCCCTCCACCTACCCCCACCTGCGAGGCTAAGAACCTCAGGGTCATCTTTGACTCCACCCTTTCCTTTTCTGCCCACATCTCTGAGGTCTCTAAAAAGTCAAATTTCCTACTGCACCTCCTCAGAGGTACTCTGCCTTTCCTCGCCTTCCTGCGGAAGCTCATGGTATCCCAGGCTCTGGTTCTCTCTTTGTTGGACTATTGTAACAGCCTCTTTCTAAATCTACCTGCCTCTACTCTCCGCCCTCTGCAACTAATCTAGAACAGGACTGCGAGATTTGTCCTTGGCCTCAAGACCTGGGATCGTATCTCTCCAGATCTGAAATCTCTCCATTGGCTCCCAGTGGATGCAGGGATTAAATTAAAAACCCTCTGCATTGTCCACAAGGCTTTCTGGGGCCTGGGTCCAAAATACCTTCAGCTATCCCTCCTCAAATACCTCCCCTCTCAAGCTCTTTGCTCCTCTACCTCTATCTCCCTCAGGGTCAGTCGTTTTTCAAAGAATCGAGCTCGGGGTAGATCTCAGTCTTCTGCTGGGGCCTCCCTCTGGAACAGCCTACCTGCCACTCTTAAACTTGAGGAGAACCATCTCCGGTTCCGGAGGCACCTCAAGACCTTCCTCTTTTCTTCTGCCTTCGCTCCCCCTCACCCCTGCTGATCTGTTCTCTCTTGGCACCGTGCACCTGGCCATCCTCTGTCCTCCGGGCCCAGGTACCTGCTCACCCAACCACCCTCCCGCACTGCCTCGGGGCCACCCCTTGCACTGAGGTCTGTATTGGTACCCATACAGCCCCCTCTTTTTCTTCCTGCACTTACCAGACCTACCCTGTCTGCTGCCTTAAACCTAGCACTTGCAAATTGCTGGCTGCACTACCACTGTTTGTTGCCTTTATTATTTATTTATTGTTATTTATCTGATTCTCCTCTGCTTCACACTTTCCACTTCTCCCCCCTTCCATGCACTTTTCCCCTCCCCCTCTCCCATGCACTTGCACGCTCTCAATGTCACTGGGCCTAGTACGATTGCTGTTTTGTTCTCCCCCGTTCCCCTACCTTGCCTTGTCGCGCTCTGAAACACTTGTGTACGAGCGCAATAAAAATAAAATATCAATATCAATGGCTTTTTCCTGTCTCTCAAAAGCGTACAATATCTTTGGGCCCATCTTGTACGATGGTTATTGTCAAGCCAATATAGTTTTGATTTGCTAGATTCCAGCACTTAAAAATATGCAATGGTGTTAAATGTGAATCCAGGATCTTATATGATATGTGTGGAGTAAAGGACACACTTGGTTAAGTCAGAAAGAGATACGTGATAACCCTTTTCATTATGTGTTTGACTACCAATCTTTGAAATGTCACATCATAGGTGTTCTACAGGAATGGACCCAGAAAGAATTCCTCATTCCTTCCTAAAGGGGCTATGGCATCTAGGTGGTAAATCCAGTAAAGTTTGTGTTGTGCTAATTATTTGGTTAGATCGCCTCCTCTGGATGCACAATAACTAAAATGACATCTCATCTGAGCAGCTGTGTGACTGTTTTCATGAAAGTGCCTTTAAACTGGAGATTTGATGTTAGCAGTTCTGATGTTTGACTTATGCTCAGCCCACCTCTCTTTGGCCTTGCGTGTTGTTTGGCCTACATAATACTTTCCACAGGGGCATCTCAATGCGTAGTTTACTTTTGCTGTCTCAAGTAGCAAAGTCGCTTAATTGGATCTTTTTACCTCTGTTAGGTTGTCTAATGTTATCTCTTTTGATAATGCTTGGGCAATGTTGGCAACTCAAGCAGGGGAATGTGCCCAATTTGGCTTATGTAGCTATCTTTGAACAGTTTTTTTGTGTCTTTCTGTCAGAACCAATATGTCCCTCAAGTCTTTTCCCCTTTTAAATGCCATCATAGGTGGCTCAGGGAACATCCTGGGTAGTGCATGGTCTAGTTTTATCAAATTCCAGTTCTTGTTGATGATTCGGGTGACTTTTGGCAGAGTATTGTAAGGTATGTATCATGCAAGTTTAGTCTTTTTTAGGGCCTGGTTTGAGAAGGTTTTGCCTTGTGTTTTTGCTCGGGAAATTGCTTTCTCAAGGAGAACAGGGTATCCACGATCCTTGGACCTATCTGACACCAGATTGTATTCTTTCTGTAGTGCCTCCTTACTTGATACAATCCTTTTAAATCTGAGAAATTGGCTATACGGTAAACTCGCTTTTAAGTGTGAAGGGCAAAAGCTGCAGAAGTGTAATGTATTGCTGACATCAGTTGGCTTTCTATATATGCTAGTAAACAGTGTTCCTTCTGAGTAAGTGACCATGACATTCAGGCTCAGTTCATCTTTATTGCCCTTCCAGATGGCAAACAAGTTATCTATATATCTTCTCCAGAATGTTATTTTAGATGACCAAGCGTTTGTATCTAGGATACATGTTTTCTCAAAGTGGAACATAAAGATATTTGTGTATGTGGGTACAACCGCGTAGCCCACAGAGGTTCCTGCTATAGTAGTTGTACAAGATCAGATTTATTCATTCCATTGCAAAGATTTTGTGTATTTGTACATTGTCATGTTGTCACAAGAGCCATTCCATAGCATCAATGCCCTCTCCATGTGGAATAGAGGTATAAACGCTATTGACGTCCAATGAGAAGAAAATTAGGTCTGGGTCTGTGATGTGTAATTCACTCAAGTTGTAAAAAAAGAGGTGTCCTTGAGATATGTAGATGTTTGTTGTACTAATAGTTGTAGGGCTGTATCCAAATAGATGGCTAAGGGATCAAAGATGCTCTCTGAACGGAGAGAGGAGCCAAACTACATTCTGTGTTGTGGGTGTCTGGTTTTGGTTGTGTGGCACAATGCCTACGGGTCCTGCCTGAGCTAGCCCTGTCTAAAACTGGACGAATGCCGTGAAGTGCTCTGAAAGGCTGGGAGTTGGCCCCAATCCACACCCTGTGTTGTGGGTTTCAGGTTTTGGGTGAATGGCCTGAATGCTTGTGAGCCTAATTGGTGGCTGCAAGAATACACTGTGTGTGACTGGCTGACTGAACCAAGCTCAGCCTGAGTGAATGGACAGTTTTTTTGCATTACAGGAGACACCTCACTTACCTCTGTGACAGAAGCTGAAAGTCAAAACCGAAGCCAGAATCTTGTATCCTGAAGCCAGCTGGAGAAGGAAGTCTGCAGCTGCAACACTTCAAGAAATCCGATGGCTGCTGTGCTGATTCAAGGACCGAACAAGAGAGGACCTGGACAGGCGACCTCTTCCCATAGCGACGATGGGACATCGCTCAACTGCTGTTCTTCACCCAAAGTATTCTACAAGCCAGTTGTGAGTGCCTGCCATCCTGCAGAGGTATCTTTGTGGGTCTAGAAGAAGAGTGTCTGGGCATCTTGTGCCCAAGAAGTCCACTAGCCTCGTCCAGGGTCCAGAGGCGGTTCATTACCACTGGAAAGCCAAGGTGCTGTATATCACCCAGGAGAGGGGGTACCCTGGCATAGTGCTGCCTGACGCCCAGAGCTTGCGGATTTCCAACCAACCGAAGAAATCTTCAAAGGGCATTGCAACCATGATATCTGTTCACTTTGCCACAGCTGAGGAAGTCCAAAGGCTCAGCCTGCAGTGAAACGAGGGTCCAAACTTGGTGGTGGCACACAGTGCAGTACCGTGCTCTAGTCCAAGTTGCCAGAAGCCATCCTTCTGTCCATGCTGCAGCTGCAGCACTGAAGAATCCAACGGTAGTAAATCATGAATAACTGAGACCCGACTCCTGCCACTACACCCGTCCCCACCGAAGGTCATCAACGAAAACCAAAGGATTCATCTTCATCAGTCAAGCCTTGCTGAGGTCCACAAGTGAGTTTCATTTTCGTAGGACATCCACAGCAGGCATAGCAACCCGATCAAGGAGACCACTGCGACAGACCTTCACTGCTGCCTTTCCGACACTGCTTGGTTCCCTTCTTCTGCTCGACAGCAACAAACCCTTGGCTCCTTCTTTCAGAGGTAGTCCATCCACGAAGGGCATCATCGGGTAAAACTGAGAAACTCCACCAATTCGCCATCCAAGGTACTGTGATGAGGAAGAGGGTCTTCCATCCTCAGGGATCCTCCAAGTGTCCCAGGTTCATCTTGGATCCTGTTCTCCTGTTGCTTCTGAGGTACTTTGGGGTGGTGAGATGTGCAGGAAAAAAAGGCAATGATGAACACATATGAGTGGGCAATGATACATAAGCGAAGTATAACTACCTTTTCTGACAGTTAGCCCAGGTTGGGGGATTCTCACACAGAATTGTTTTTTACACAACAAAAGCATTCTGACAATGTTCTAAAGTATTAACTGCATTTCTACATCTATGTCTATGAGGTTAAACAGTACCTAGTAATTGTAATGCTTTTTAATAACTGTCAGCAGTTGGTGCATTATAGCTGAATCTAGGAATAACTGTGGTACCACATAGAACTGTATATATTGTGTTAACTATTTGAGTAGAATTTCATAGTACAAAGTGAGTATTATGTATTTGTATATATCCACATAACTTAAATGTTTGTTAATAAATGGTGTAGGGTAGCACTTAACATACTGTGTAGATGTTGCTTTGGGGGCTTCAGTATTCACTGTATCTAAGAACAAGCCAGCATCACCTCCCTTGAGTCTCAGCCTTGACAGCTCGCCCAACATTACAAATGAAGTGCTTTGGCTGGGGTGCATCTGTGCCTCTACCCCAACTATATAGTGGATAGTAGTACAGATACCCCCTCCAGTCTTTACATGTCCCTTTACAGTCCATGCCCCTAGCCCACTCAGATGCATCCCCTCTAAACTGTAATGTGTTCTCCATTTGCTTTAAATGTTAATTGTTCGCTGCTTCACTAAATGTTAAGGCAGTAATAAATGCTATGCTGTAAGGACTGTTCCCCTTGATACACTCAAATGTATGCCTGCAACCTATACTGAAGTATAGATAGCCATTGATTTTGAAAGTTAGGTTTACGTCAATAAATAGCCACCCCAACCCCCAAAAATAAAATAAAAGCCACCCCATTTTCTCCACCGACTCCTGTCATTCTCTCCCTCCTCCTTAGATGTATTTACAAAGTTCATTTATTTCCCCTCATCTCTTTGAATTCATGTGGGCATCCTCTAATTGTATAAATGGTTTTTTCCCAAAAATGTATTCATCTCAGACACATCCCACTACTGGGTGAAGGGCAGTCTTTCCATTTTGCTGTTATCTTTGTTCGTAAAACCATTTATATCAGCTTCAAAAAAGTTTAAGTGCGTGGTATAATCTCTAGTTCTCCCCTATACATCTAACTTTGTCCGCAACAGCAGCCTTCAATGCAACAGTCAACATGGCTAAAAAATGATTTACCTCTCTGAAATGTTATTTCTCATAGATCCTTCGTCTCACAGATTTCTCATCTTTGATATTTTCCCATCAACACCGGCTGTCTAATGATTTCTTTCTCCAACAGCAAGAATAGCACAGCTCTGCATCAGCTGTGCCCGGTGCAGTTGCATGCCCCATGCCGGACATGTCAGGGCCAGTTTATTTAGAGCCTTCACGCCCCAGAACATCAGTGCAACCCTTTTCTCTAGAACTCAGCAGCTCACTGACCAGAGAACATATGAGGTGCATGAGCTATCCACGAAGAGGGGCAGGTTGGAAGGGCGATGAAAAATGTGCAGGATTAATCCATCCGAAAAAAACACCACTAGGTAAGCAATTTGTTTTATGATGGCTTTCTTCCATCCAGAGATTCTTCATCTTTGATAAACTCCCATAGCAGTACCTACATCAGGAGGGGGGAGGAGAATGAGAAGACACCACTTAGACTAGAAATCTCTGGTGGACTGATTGGCCAAAGAAAACGTCCTGTTTGGCAAAAATGTGCAGTGAAACCCATGCGCCCATTTGACAGATATCCATAGCGGGGATTCCCCTCTGAAGGGCAGAGATGGCAGCCAGGCCTCTAGTCGAGCCTAGGTCCTCATGCACAGCCTTCCTGGCAAGATCGAAGCATTCTGAGATGCAGAGCATGATCCAGGTTAACAGGATCTGTTTAGTCAGAGTCCTGCAGCATGAGCACAGCATAACTCATAAATAGCTGATCATCTTTCCCGATATCTCTCGTCCAAGAGATAAAGTAGCCGAGGGCCTGAACCAGGTCCAGCCAATGGAATCACTCGACCATCTGAGATAAATGATGTGGTGGGAAAAACACAGAAGATGGATCTACTGAGAGAGGGGAAAATCCAACCCAATTTCGGGAATGAAAAACTGTCTCACTCTCAGAATCATCCTCCCCCTTGGAAAACAGAGCATGAAGGTTTACTATACAATGCCCAAGCTCACTCAGTCACCTCACGGAAGTGATGGCCACCAAGAAAATCCCCTTAAGCGTGAGCATTCTTAAACATGAATGCAGGGCCACAAACAGAGGTCCCATAAAGAAAGACAAAACTAAATTCAAATCCCACGCAGGAACAAGAAACTGGCCTGGGGGAAATTGGTTGTACAGACCCTACAAAAACAGGATATCAGAATGGGTTGTGAAGAAAGAGCCTTTTTCATGGGTTCTCTTAAAGACCGCAATGGTAGCTAGATAACCCTTAACAGTAGCAATCAATTGGTGTGTCCACACCAAGGAAAGCAGGATATTCAGAATAGAGGACACATTAAAAGGCCCAGACTCATCTCCCGACGCCAAGTCAAACATGTATAACATCTGCAGTCCTAAATGGACTTGGTTGCAGGCCTCAAAGTGGAAAGGAGTTCATCCAGAACATCCTCAGACAAGTCCGGAATCTTACACTTAAGCCTCTCAGCAGCCAAGTGTTAAAATGGATTTTAAAACCCTGGCCTAGTTATAGTGAGCAGGAAAAAACTGTCACTCCGACACTCGTAATCCAGCAGTAATGCCGCCGGACCAAGTACCGGTAATGGTAATAGCCTTTGCCAGCAACTGGCGGGTTTACCGCCAGGATACCGGCAATGTCATAATGAGGTCCAATGTCCTTAGAAGGAGGACGCCCAAGAAAGAGATATTAAGTAAGAATGCACTGTGTGTCACGTGACTGGATCACGTTACAGCTGGTAGGTTGCATGTTGGAGGGACCACTCTGGGACCCGCTGTGGGATGACAAAGCCAGTAAGGGGGGGGTCAGGACATTGGCCACCCACCCACACACTCACAGCAGGGGCACAAGCATGCCTTACTCCAACGGTGGGGTTGAGGCAGGTCAAAATTCCCAGGAGTGTGACTTCTTGCTGGAGACCGAGAGCTGTCATGTGACAGGATCAAGTAGGAGCTGGTAGGTGGAAGGTACCAGGCTGGGCCCTGTGACGGAATGACAATAACATGTCCAAATTATACGGGTACCAGGCCCTCCAGGACCAGTCAGAGTGATCAGAATCGATGTGGGCTTGAACTCGCAAAAATCCTGAGAACAAGGTGCATGACAGGGATCAGCAGGAATGCACGGAGCAGACCACATTTCCATACCCCAGAGTTCCTGCTGAGGAAACTCACACTTCCTGTTCACACTGAAAGCAAAATGGAGGGGAGGAAGGCTGTCATGGCCTTACTGATCATCCACAGGTTCTGCAAAATGATGTTCTTGAGCTTCCACTGTAGAGTAGAGGCTGCCCATTCTAACGTCTAGCAGGTGAATGCCTCAACCCTTCAGGTATACGTTTGTGAACAAAGTCAGATAGGGCCAGGATTTCGGAAGCAAGACCCCCCTTAGCAAGTTGTTTCTCAGGGTTCACCACACAAAATTTGAAAGACACACAAATGTCTCTTATGGTGCCCTGGAGCTACAACCACTGACATCGAAGTATAAATTGGTGTGTCCTCATGCACAACCATGCCTCTGAAATCAACCAGATGCATTAGGTCATGAGGCACGGAAAGCACAGAAAGGAGAAGGCCGTGATGGGCCTCTGGACATGAAAGTCATGCAACACTGCAGAAAGTAAGATACCTGATCCTCAAGAGAAAAGGCTGCGCACAGGCTAGTGTTCAAAACCATTTGGATGAAGTGGAGGGACTGGGATGGTGAAACATGGGACTTCAAGCTTCAGCGAGAAGCTCAAACTGTGCAACAGACAGCATTTGTGGTAAAGATGTTTCTGGCACCATGTCTGGGGTGCAGGTTCAACTGAGCCAATCATCTAGGTAGGGAAAGATATGGATTCTCACCCTCCAGAGATGGGCCACAACCACTGTGAACAGTTTGGTGAAGACCCTGGGGGCTGAGGAAAGACTGAACGGCAAAGGCTTGAAAATGGCAGTGGGCATTTTCCAAGCATTAATTATAGATACTTACTGCGCTTGGGATGGATTGGCACAAGGAGGTAGGTGTCCTGGAGATCCAGTAACACCAACCAGTCTGGCCGCTGGAGGGCATGGAAAATCATCTTAAACTCATCCTTGGACATGTATATGTTCAAAAGCCTCAGATTCATGATGGGATGTAGGCTCCTGTCTTTCTTGGGACCAAGAAAGTAAAGAGAATATCAACCCAGCCATTATTCTGAACAGGAACCATCTTGAGGAAGGGGTGGAAGGAGGGTGATTGGGCAGAAGTTGAAGAAAAGGGAGTCGGTAACCCTGAGTTAAGACCTATAGGGCACAAGGTTCCATGCTGGCATTATATCACTCTTGGACAAAGAGGGACAGCCTCCCACCCACAGGCGTCAGATGTATAAAGACCAGTTCATAATGGTTTTGCACCTGGGACAGATGTGGGGAGAGTCAAGGTGGTAAAACCTCCTCTCTGCGCTGAACGACCTCTAACCTGTCAGGCAGAAGGACACGGCCCAAGGGCGCCTGACCCCTGCTGCAGTGTTCCAGAAGGGATCCCAAAAGACACAACCCTGGAGAGCAGACATGGACAGCTTCTGGACCATTGGATCTCGGGACTTAGCCGTAGCCATGGACAACTGAAACTTCAGTAAGGATTTGTGATCCTTGCCCCAAAAAGATGAACACCATCAAATGACATGTCAAGAAGTTTTGATCGGACATCTAGAGTGAATGCAGAGTTCTGCATCTATGAGTGTCCCCTCAAGACAAACCCGTGCCTATTGCATGCTTCACACAATCAACCATATCAAGGACTGATTGCAATCACTGGCAGGCAGCATCCTTAGTGTCATTTCCACGTTGTTGAAACCCTCTCTCATCTCATCTGTCTGCAGTTTTGCAACCGCACCAAAATTGACACTCGATAGACCAAAGGTATCATTTGCCAGGGCACAAGTAGCATTCACAGCTCGCATGGCAAGACTACCCGACACAAAATCTTGCACCCCATGAAATTTAGATTCTTGATCTCCCTGCTCATGGACAAAAAAGGGAATAGCATGGACTTCAGGCCCACAGTCACGGCCAATCTCTGCCACAAAGGATATGTGGCGAAGAAACCTGGATCCGAAGGAATAAGGTGAGGCTTCTTCGAAAATGTCCTGTTCCATTGTAGTGGTGGATGCTTTTTATCTCTCATGCCGACAATATAGGCGTGGCAACTTCCGGGTTGGAAGGCAAAAAGGTCTCCCTCAGAGGTCCGCCTCAAAGGACCCTCATCCAAGATGGCCATAAGGTCATATCTGACCTCAGGTCTAGTGGGCGCATCTCATTCACCTTTGCCATCATTCATTGGAATGAGGCATGCTTGGCCCTGGCGTAAGAGGATTATCAAGCTCCAGGGAGGTGTTTAAGTCTCAGGCCCCTTGATGACCCCAGGCCAGGTCTGCCACACTGCCCTCCTCACCATAAAACTCTTCAGGGACGTCTTCAGCCTCCTTGGAATACATAGGTTAAAACTCAAAGTGGATAACATCCCCTTCCTCCTTAAAGAATTCTGACATCTTTCACATACACAGTCCTCTCTAAATAGGTACACATTCTGAGGGAGCTATGGTACGTCCCTTAGCGCCCACAGGAGAGTGGCAAGCTCACTGATGCCAGAAGGTGGAGGAACTCACACCAGTATGGAGCCGAGTCCAATGGTGGAACCAGAACCAAGCTCACAAGCATGCAGTCTACAGAGGCATCTCTGCCAGATTCACAAATTGAGGTGGGGCCTGAGGCCGGCAGCGGCGTTGTAGACTTGGAAAAGATGTCCAACATTTTCTGCCTGAATTTTTCCCATCCCTCATGACGTAGTTGGAAGTGGTGACTTGGTGTTCTGAAGGAGCATGACAAATGAGGACTAGAAGAGTTGCTGGCAGAGCGCAATGCTCTTCCTATGCTGCTTTTCCATGTCCATGCAAAATCTCTCCTCAATTGGTTCCTTGACTAATGCCTTCAAGGTCTCCTGGACGGGAGACTTTGATGGGGTCCTCTTACCACCCTTCTGGTAGAACATGAAAAGCTTGGTGGCACGCTCCCTGTACAATTTCCTGCTGCTATCTGCAGAGGGCTTCATCCCGAGGCCTTCGGAAGGGGTTTGGGTTACAGGAAAGTGAGGGAATTGCAAGAAGCATTGCAGTTGTTTTGATGCATGCAGACCAGAAGTCCCCTGAACTCTGCAAGTAGGCCTGTTCCTAAGTGTTATTTGTCCACAGCACAGAGATGCTTGTTTCCAGAGGTGTGGGGGCACGGGCTCCTCCTGCGCCCCATGGTGAAAGGATGCATTGGCCAGGGATGATGCTATCGGAGTTGGTTGAGGAGGTGTAGAATTGTGTTGTGTGAAGTGTGATTGTTGGGGACTTTGGAGTGCTGTGTACATGAAGCGTAATTGGTATGTATGTAGTGTGTTATAGCATGAAGATTGAAGGTGTTAGTTGGAGAATAAGCAAGGGTGAAGAAGGCAATTTGTCCAGTGCACCACATGCATTGGTAGCTAGATTGCTTGGAAGGTGTAAAGGCTAGCATGGCGTATTAAAATGGCCTTTCTGAATTTCAATACGATGTTAGAGAAACTAGAAAGCTAGGTACCACAATGCAGGTCTACGTTTCGATACTGTATGAATTAAGTTGTCCACAACACTAGCATACTTCAGAAACTTTTAAGTCACTCCATTCCAAATTATACAGCCTTGCCTTAATAAAGTGAATGCAATGGCGGTACTGCATAACAATTCCAGCATATGAAACAACAAGGTTTGATCAAGAAATGCCCTCAACCCTTTCAATCTCACTTTATAGAGATTACATTCTTGTTAATGCTGGACTGGAGGGCATTTCTCAAACTAGCCCTAAAGTCCTAAGGTTTGAGCATCTTGCACTGTCGCCATTTTTTAACCTGGTTTTGACCTTAAAATGGCAGTTTCTGATCTCCAGAGACCAGACACGTGCACTATTTTTATTTGCACCCAAGAAAAAAACAAATTACTTATCTCTCAGTAATGTGTCTCTAATAGTCCTCATCTATGATATTCGTATCCCAGCACAGCTGATCTTTGGAAGCTTTCCTGCCACCAAGGGGTTCAGTGGCTCTGCCCGACGCCCCTATGCGCCAGACATGACGTTGGGGGCGAGTATATATCGGGGTGCCGTGCCCCTGACCTCAGTACCACCCTTTTTCCCTAGAATTCTGAGGCTGAGGGTTCTACAGAATGTAAAGGTGCAGTAGCTATCTGCGAGGAGGGGCAGGTTGGGAGGGTGATGAGGAATCTGTGGGAGGACTATCCATCAGAAAAAACATTACTGAGAGGTAAGTAATTTGTTCTTCTTATGGATTCCTTCATCCCACGGATTTCTCATCTATTTAATCTATGATAGACTCCCAGTATGTGGATCTGGATGAGGGAAGGGGGCAAAGGATGCCACCCAGACTGGACAATTCTGGAGGGCTATCCTGCTGAAGAGAGCCTCTTACTTCCAAAATGAGTCCAAGCAGTAATGCTTGGCAAACGTGTGCATAGAGGCTCACATAGACAAATGGCAGATGCCAACGATAGGGACTCCTCCCTGCAGGGCAGACATAGCAGACACTCTCTTCTGGTTAAGTGAGCGCTGAGACCTTCAGGCATATCCTTCACAGGGAGATACTAGCATTCAGAGATGCAGAGAATGATCCACCTCTACAGGAGCTGTGTAGACACGGCCCTGCCAGCACAGGCACCAGCATAACCCACAAACAGCTGGTTGTCTTTCCTGATATCCCACATCCAAGACATCAGCGCCTGCACCTGATCCAGCCATTGGAATCGCTCCTCTGCCTTGGATGAGGTGGAGGAAATAACACTGGTAGACGGATTTTCTGAGAGATAAAGTCTGAGAACACTTCTGGGAGGAATGAAGGTCTCTCAAAGTCACCTTCTCCTTGGAGAAAACCAAATAGGGAGGTGTAACAGAAAACGCCTGGAGCTCACTCACCAGTCTTGCATAAGTGATGGCAACCAGGCAAATCACCTTAACAGTGAGCAATCTAAGAGATAATGAATGCGGGGGCTCAAACAGAGCACACCATAAAAAATTCTAACACAAAACTTAAATCCCACGCCGGGACCACAAACAGGAAACCGGTTGCACAATCCCCCCAAAAATTGCACAACAGTGGGGATTGTGAAAAGAGACTTGCTCATGGGTCCTTTTAAAGAACGACAGCAGACCAGGTCCCGTAACAGTGCCAATCTGCAGGCCCATTTGGGCCAAGGAAAGTAGAAAATTCAAAAGATAGCATTTAGGACCGGACAAAGGGTCCAGATCCCTCTTCCGGCACCAAGCTGACAATTTATGCCATTTGCAGGCATAGTTGCAGGCTTTCGAAGCTGAAAGGCGCACATACAGGACTTCATCCGAAAACCAAAAAGTCCCACTCTTTGTATCTTAGCCTCTCAGCAGCCAAGCAGGAAGGTTCACACTTCTGAGGTTCAGGAGGAGGACCTGCCCTTTTGATTGGGAGAGTAGACACACAGTCCCCGAAGGTTCCAGGGATAGAGGTGGACATGTCCGGAAACTCCAGGTACCACGTTCTCTGACCACAGTCCAGAGTGATCAAGATCAAAGTGCACAGGAACAGGTGCAGTCCCCTGGGGACCGGCAGAATGACAGGGATCAGTGGAAATGCACAGTGGAGGACAAACATCCATTTGACCATCAATGAAACACCCGCAGCCCCGTGATGAGGAAAATTCCTGGTGCAGAACAATGCGCACTTCCTGTTAACACTGCAGGCGAGTAGTACCCCAGTGGGAGAAAATCTCCTCCTGGACTTCCTGGTAGAACTCCAACTTGTGGGAGGCTGAAATCTGCCTGCTCAGGACATCCGCTGTGATATAATCCTTCCTGGAAAGGAGGGCTGCTGTCAGAGACACATTCTCCAGAGCCCAGAACCATAGTCAAATTGCTTACCTGCATAGCCACAAGGACACCCCCACACCACGTTGTTTGTTAAGGGAGTGTATGGCCACTGTGTTGTTAAACAGAACCAGCGCAGACCTGCCTGTACAGAGGGTAGGAAGGCAACCAGGGACAACCTGTAGCCCTCAACGTCAGCAAGTTGATGTGTTTCCAAGACTCAGAGGGAGACACAGACTGCTCACCATCAGCTCCGATAGATGAGTGCCCTAACCTTTCAGGGACGCATCTGTGATCACCGTAGTTTGAGGCCAGGATTGCTGCAGCAACACACTCTTTAACATTTTGTCTCAAAGGGACTACCAGGCAAGGTCCTGAGAACTTGACTCGACGCCTGAAAAATGTAAAAACTGCTTTCTTGAAACAGACCACTGGCAATGGAGGAGCCACTGAAGTGAGATCATGCACAACCAGACGCCTGAAAAATGTAAAAACTGCTTTCTTGAAACAGACCACTGGCAATGGAGGAGCCACTGAAGTGAGATCATGCACAACCAGGCTTCAGGGACCACAAGAAAGAAAGAGGCCATGAGACTCAGCAAATGCCGGAAGGCTGAGGCCAGAACATGACCCCGGGACTCAAGGACTTCCACCACCCGAGATGTTCACCGATCATTCGAGTCAACTGTCCAAGACCTCCCCAATGAATCAGAGGGGCTGTGACGACAAATCCTGAGATTCTTGGAAGTTCAGGGAAAAGCCCAAGCTGTGCAACACACTGCACATGTGGAAAGGAACAGATGGGAAATGACAGGCGCCTTCTCTCCAGAGCCAAGCCACCACCATCACCACCAGCAGCTTAGTGAAAACCCTGGGTGCTGAAGACCGAAAAGCAAGACTTTGAACTGGCAATGATGCTGGCCCACAACGAACTTGAGGTACTTCTACACCTCACATGGATAGGCACATGAAAGTAGGTGTCCTGAAAGTCCTGTAACACCAACCAGTCCTGCAGATCGAGGGCTTTGTGATGGGTTAGAAGGACACAGACTCTTGTAAGACATTATTAGATTAATATTTATTAAAGAAAAGAATAATGTCCATCTTTCCTTGCTTGTATGGTATATACCCATCCTAACAAACTAAGGTTTTCATCTTGGGAGGATAGCTCAGAGACAACATGCTAGCCTTGGAAGCAAGACAACACGGATCACCACAAGTTCAATCTCCGGTTGACACTTAGAAACCTCTAGGTATTAAGCAGGTTATAAATAACCTATCATAACATATCATATCAGTCATCAGTGAATGTCTTAAAGGAATCTGACCACTGTCCAAACTAATGCTAACTGACCCTACCACTACCTTAACAACAAAAGACAGGAGCAAGACTCCCTTCTCCTGGGTTCTTGCTTCTCGCAAGTAGTATGTTCCATAACTGATTTTTAAATGGTCTCTTGTGACATCTTTAATCCGTTCATACAGTTCCCTTGATACTTCATTACTCTTTTGTTACTATTCCACATTGGGTTTCCTTTGTTCAATAACAATATCTTTTTCCTTGTCAGGGACTTCTGTTAGTTTGTTGCGTTTCTCTTTAAATCTCTTCCGTTTCCCAGGGTAAGGTTATCCAACCTTTCAAAGTTTCTCTGCTGAGGGTTTTTTTCTCTTTTATTTAGCTCATGACCTTTTGTCTTTGCATTTAATGTATCTCTTGATATATATATCCCTTGATATATATATTCTATTATCCTTATCAGGATTTTCTCTTAAAGTTTTGCTCTCTTTGTCCATGTCACTTTCTTTACTTTGACTGCGACAAGTCTGATTACTCTTATCACAATCATCATCCAATGCTCTGACTTTCATAGTTACACTCTCAATATCTTGACTGACAGGTGTAGGAATAGTTCCACAACAATTCCCTGTTCTCTCTCTTGTTTTCACTGATCTATTCATGCTATCTTGACTGTGTTCTATTCACGTTATCTTGATTGTGACGAGTATCGGTACTCTGATAACAATTCTCTTTCAAGCTTCTTATTCTCCAGTTTATATTTTGGTTACATTGACTAGGACGAGTATTAATATTCTTATAATGATTCTCATTCCCGTCTCTTGTTCTCACTGTGATATTCTCGTTATCTTGACTTTGCCGAGTGTAAGCACTTTAATAATGATTCTCATTGACCCACCTAGGTCTCCCATTTTCCCCCCATTACTTGATGCTATCAGGAATAACCTCACCTGGATTTCGCTTCGCTCGGCTTGGGTTCTCTCCTTTTGTCGTGCGATTCCTTTTCCTTGCTGGGTACCTCATACCCAGAGTCTTCCTCTTGAAATACTTTTCGCTTTCCCAGGCACTGAAACTTTATGCAGTACCAGGCGCATAATGGTTTCTCACATTGACAAAAAAGAAGAGTACTGGTACGTCAGGGATTGGCCCATGTGAGGTGTAAATGAATTACAACAATTTACCCGGTCCAACCCTATATAACCACATGGGTTATAACATCTACATATGGTTGTATATAACAAAACAATACACCAAAGGAAACATTGAAACTTGTTGAGATTGAAACAACACTTTATAACAAAAGATTGTGCATATAGTGAAACCGACCATGTGGGGGCATAAAGAATCAACAAAACAATTTACACATTCTAAAAAATGGATATGAAATCCCTCAAAGCATAAATGAAAGGAATGAAAAAAAAGAAAAACAAGAAGAAGCATGAGAAAAGCAGAGCAAATCTGAACATAAACAAAAAATTACTTGTCACTTTAGTGCTCAGTTCCTTCTGTTCAGACAAAAATAAAGTTTCTCTGAAAGTCAATTCAATATTTCTGACTGTATTCTTACAGCAAATTGGAAACCTGACATATGACAAAAACTTTTCTCAAATGTATGTATTCATTAAAAGTCAAATCCCAAGGTAGAGATTATTATGAATTGGGATTGGGTCTGCCAACACACAAGGGGGAAAAAGAAAAACAGGAGGGGCTTCTAAAAGAAGTGTCCCTTCCAACTGGTGGACTGAGAAAAGTTCAAGGTCCAAGCTGGATAAGGTATTCTGTGGAGGACCTCCAATCCCCTCTTGACAGCAATACGTTTCAGCGGTGAGAAATGAATGGAAAAATACTCTTCACAACTGAAGAGAATACTCTGCCTTCATCAGGGCAGTAGGTAGCAGGACTCTGTTATGCAAAAGGAGGAAGAAAAGAAGACTTTAAAGAAATGGTTTCTCGGCAGTTTCCAGAATCACTGGTCCACCACTGGCTCTCCATGGTTACACCAGCACTGACTGCTTCTCTCATTCTGCAGCTGACAAAACGTTGCACGTCCAACCCTCTACTTTCGGCTCAACAGCAGTTCTGTATTTCTGATGTTACATAGCCATGGGTCTTTCCAAAGTATCTCCGCCTCTCTCTCCTCTGGCCTGTTTGGGCCTTTTGTCTCCTGTATTCATCATCCTCATCTCAGTTAAATACCTCTTCATTTAAAGGAATATTCACAATTTTTGGTTTACAGTAACACATACTTGTTCTTTCTTTGTACAAGTCATGTATGTTTAAAGGTAATTTCAGGATTATTAGGGAGTGCCTCACAGGAACAAGAGTACCGATCCCCACAGGCGGAATCTCCCATGGTGAAGGCCTGCTTGGGAGAGTATTGCAGAGCGGGCTCATCTCCCTAGCCTCACAGAGGGGGGATCCTCCTTGGGAAGAAGGGATGTGTTCCTGTGATTCATCACAGCTTGGAACAATTGACCTACAGTGACCATCTAGAATTGCACCTTGTGCAGGATCCGATTCAACGGTCTCAGATCCATGATGGTATGCAAGCCTCAATCCTTCTTTGGAACCAGAAAATAGGTTGAGTACCACCCTTTAATTTTTTCTGACTGTGGTACCAGCTACACTGCATTCTTGATCAGAAGCTGACACATTTCCTCCCAAGAGGAGAGGGTCCGGAGACAGAGTGGTATGAAGAAGGGGATGGTCTGGAGGGTGTTGAATGAAAAGGAGACACAAACCCTGCTGAATGGCCTGTAAAGCCTAGCACCAGTTGTGATGCAGAACCATTCCCAGCTGAACTGGGAACTTCTCCCTCCCACTGGTGAAGAAAATGAAATTCACAATGGCTTTGCCCCTGGGGTGCAGAGAGGACTGTGTTGGTGGCAATAATGCCCCTTTGAGCACCACCTTCTCTCCCCGCAGGGAAGCTGCGACTTAGTTGTCTACTGGGAGCTGTTTGGCCCCTTGCCCCAAGGGCACAGGAGGTGGAGAGCAGAAAACCACAATCCCTGCTCGCTGTTACAGGCGGCTGCTGAACAGGCATGCACAAAGACTTGGCTGTCATCTTGGAGGACTGAAACCTCTGCAAAGACTTGTCAGCTTTAGCCCCGAAAAGGATATGCCATCAATGAGCATATCAAGGAGCTTTACTTAGACATCATCCTGGAGTGACATCTCAGAACCATGCCAGTCGCCATCACACGCCCCACGCAGTCAGCCATATCCAGACCAGATTGCAAGATCTGGCAGCAAGCTTCTTTGCCATGGTGTACAATGCCCTAAATCCCTTCTCTCGCCCCCCCTCCCCCCGGGAGGTGTTCAGCCGCAACAATCACTGCTGACCAAAAGCCAAAAGAGAATTTGTCCAGAGTACAGGAGGCTTTAATCGCCCTGAGGGCAAGGCTGCCCGAGGCAAAACCCTTTTTTCCCCATGCATTCAACTTCTTACTTTCCCAAGCTCCCGGGTTAGACATGAGTGGAAAGGAAAGCCAGGTCCAAGGGTGCCAGACGATGTTGCTAAACAACCTATGAAGTCCAATTCTACTAACTCTACACTTCCTGGTGTATTTCTGTGGGCAAGTGAGGTGCTTGTCTTACTTGTAAATGCTTATCACTATTTAAACACGTGTGACACCGCTCGAATAAAACCTTTACCTCATGGTTCATACTTGGTCACCTGTAGGATTCTTTTATTCTTTGTTGTGTCATGTTATTCCCCAAATACCCTGTGAGAGGCCAATTATAGTATTTCTCAATATTGTGGGGGTATCAACCTACGGTTTCTGAGCAAACGACCATTCTACACTGCTCTTTCAATCCAGCCAACCGTTCTTCATCCATTTCACCATCATGGGTATGCTGTTGTCTTTGGCAGCTTCGGTCACTCAATGCTGTTCACTCATTTCCTTGCCCCTTAAGTCCTCAACAGAGGCTACTACACATTTGTCATGGAAGAATGTTTCTCTCCTCCTGATTCGGGCAGTATGGGCTTGCAGCCAGCTTGAGAGTTTTTCCATCCGGGGGTGCTTGCTATTTCATAGGTCTACTCCTAAAGATTCACTGCTATGCATGCCAGTCTTGCAGTGGAAGTCGCTGTGGCTCCTGGGCTTAAGATGTGTATGCGTGGCTTATGATCAGTCATTAAATAAAACCTTGTTCCCAACACGAGTCAGGAAATATTCTACTGCCCATGCAGAGGCTACCCTTTCCTTCTCAATCATTCACTTCATTGAACACTATCTTTTGGGCAGTTGTCTAGACGAATTCTGCCCCCTTCTTTAGGAGTTCTCTCATTTGTGCCATTAACTCAGAGAAACATGGCACAAACTTTGCATAATATTCTTTAAAGACCAGGAAAAACAGATTTTTCTTTGTTGCTTGGAGCAGGGGCATTCACTTTGGCCTGTAGGATTCTTCTTGGGGCTGATGCCATCCTGCACTGTTGTGTACTCCAGATATTCACCTCTTCTGCTTTGATCTTGCATTTTTCATACCCCCATTGAATTTCGGCATCTTGCAGTTTATTTAACACACTTCTCAGCACAAGGTCATGTGTTTTCTCATCCTTTGCACAGGAGAGGATATCAACTTGGAAATATTACACATTCCCAATTGAACACAGCAGGGAGTCCGTAATTATTTGGCCCACTGAGGCAGCTGAAGATAGACCAAAGGGCAGCTGAGTGAATTAATAAGTGCCAATCGGGGTAATAAATGCTGAGTGTCATCAACTGCTTATGCAGACTGATCTGGTGGTACGCATCCCTAATGTCCAGGTTAGAGAAGTACTTTGCTTCTTTCATCATTAGGATGAGATCACTGATGCTTGGGAGTGGATAGCTGTCCTCAACTGCTTCTTGGTTTAGGCTATGGAGGTCGTTGTATATCCTTGAGACCTCTACTTGTGTTTTTTCTATGAGTACCACTGGGCTAAGCCACTCCTAAGGCTTCCACTGTTTTATGGTGCCTTCTCACAAATTGTTCTGTAGCTGTTCTAGTAGCACAGCTCTTGCCATAGCCGGCACTGGTCAGACCTTACGTTTGATGTGGGATTGCTCCTTGTTGCAGGCATATCTTAAGCACATAGTTCTTTATTCGACTTAGCTTCTCCAAGAACAGCTTTGGGAACTCTACTTTGGACAGTGATGCCTCCTTTTGATCTTAAGGACAGCACTTGATCCGATGTGTTGGGACCCAATTTGATATTTAGCTTTGCTTGATCATCCCATGCTAGCACAACCGGTCCCCTTTCTGAAAAGTATTCTCTGTTAATCGCCTTTTCGACCCTTGAGTTCCACACACCCTTTCGTTTATCCCAGAATCACCTTCAAGTCTTGCTGCATCATTTACAATTAAAATAAATAAAGGGTGCCTGGAAGAGGATCTGATTTCCCAGGTGAATATAAACAATTGATCAGAGCTCTCATATCAGATAGACCAGAGGACTAATATTAGACCCACAGCTTAAAACATAGAAAATCAATCCATATATTTATTAAATTGAACAATGTTAGAAACCTTGTAGCAGCATATTTTGTATACATATTTTGTATTGTACATTACTGAAAAACAACCATCCAACAAGACATTACTCGGGCCTAGTCAGACAACAGACAATTACAAATGCACACATACAACACGTCTACAATAGAAATTACTTCTAGTGAAGTGCCTAATACAGTACAAAAGGATACAAATTATTAATCATGCAAAACAAATGCTCTACACAGGAAAAATTGCACCACACTTGTGCTAACTATTGCCATTAGGAATATATATGGCTTCTCAGTTCCTTGTAACCACCCATTTCACTCGATGGATTTCACATTTTGTTGTTTCCACACTTGTACCCATTTTGCAATATGTATATGACACCGGGTGTCGGAGCGCCCCTGCACCGGAATCAGGCAACAGTGGGTGGCAAGCAAGCAGGGGCACGATGCAAGCTCGAGTGAAAGCGGTGCAGCGTTATACGGAGCGAGATCCCAAGATGGACAACGGCCGGAGGAGAGGAAGACAGTGAGCCTGGGTAAGTGAGGGGGGTACCCTGCTAAGGTCCTGTGGTCCTGAGCTGCCTACAGGGGTCCCCCAGTGATCCGTGAGCACTGGAGGAACAACGGGTTGCAGAGGAAGGTTGTGCATGATGTGAAGCAGAGGCGCAGTGCCGGAGGCTGCAGGCAAGTGCAGCAGGGGTTGCCATTCCGCATATCAATCCCGAGCGGAGAGCGGGATTCGAGGGCCCAGACTGCTGACTGGCTCCCCTGCATCGGTGAAGAGGGAGACACCAAGAACAGAAGCTGGTGAAATTGGGTGCAAGGTACAGAAGGGAGAGTGCCCCTTCCACCGGACAGACTCTTCAGAATGGTGGGACTCACCAGGCGCCCCAACAGAGGTAGACAACCCAGCACAGACGTCGGCATGGAAGCGGCGGCAGCACCTGCAGCTGCCGCCTGGTAGCATAACTTGGAGGCCAGCACACCAGTTGAACAGAAGGCGCCCGTGACAGACGCTGATTGCTGAAGGCCGAATAGAGAGGCACCCTGGACAAACGCAAGCTGTGTGGGCTGAAGTGTAATCCAGTGCCTCAGAGGGGGAGCAGGTGGCAGAGGCACCAGTGATAAGCAGAGCCCAGGCAAGAGAGTAAGGCATCTGGTACTGCAGTGAGGGCATTGGGAGCACACTATTGGACACTTGGCCGGAGTGCAGCGGAACTGATCCCTGAAAGGTGAGAAGCAATCATATAGCAGAGGGCGGGAATGTTCATACCTCCCAGAGGTGGAAGTGACCGGAAGACTGTGCCGGAGAACCACACTCAAAGCTCTACACAAATAACTGGCAGACCAGCAGTTCTTCTTTAGGTTTACTAACCCATTTTCAGGGCCTTCGCATATGCCTGATTTGCCGGCCTTCTCCCAGCCCTCGCACTAGGCCTGATTTGCCTTCCCTATCCGGAATTGTTTTGAGCCATGGGCCTAGTGGGAACAGCCTCGAAAACCAAGACCCCGTAGGTGAGGTCCATTTACTTGCATCCAACCTCCATTAAGATACAAAAAAAGCTTCTCTGAGCATTTGCATTTTATTTCTGTCACGCTCTCTGGCACCACTTAATTTGGGTTTATTAACCCATTTTCAGGCCACTTCCCATCTGCCTGATTTGCCAGCCTCCTCCCAGCCCTCCACCGGCCCTAATAGGCCTTCCCTACCCGGAATTGTTTTGAGCCAGGGGGGTCTAGTGGCGAGCATCCTTGAGGTGAGCACTTGACCTGCACACCATAGGTGAGATCCATTTACTTGCACCCAAACTCCATTAAGATAAAAAAGCATCTTTGTGCATTTTTGCATTTTATTTCTGCCGTGCTCTCCGGCGACACTTAATTTGGGTTTACTAACTCATTTCCAGGCCCCTTCCCATCTCCCTGATTTGTTGGCCTGCTCCCAACCCTCCCACCCCATTGATTGGCCAGAAGTATCCATTTATACCAACCACACAGGGCAGCCCTCCTGCCTCGGCAGCCTCTGCGGCTAAGGGCCCCAAGGCAAAGGGCAGCTCCCGAAGAAGCAGCTCCAGTTAGTGTTTGCTCGTGTTCGCCTGGGAAGCTGCAGCCGTCAACCAGCAGCGACTGATAAGGTAACCATGGGGTGGGTAAGGGTATAGCCATTACTGTATTTCACACACTACCACACCACTTTCAATACCCATTATCATACTTCCCGTACATTTAAGCCCATTTATGCTAATAAGCCATAGTTTGTACTTAACCATAATTGCATAGTGGTGCCATCTTAAATCTGCCTCGCTGTGTAAGGTAATCATATTTTGCATCCAACCTAACGGGTTTACTTAGCCATATTTTGCATCAAGCCTAGATGTGTTGGTTGGCCACAGTCGAGTTGTGTACTAGCCTTGTGTCACATCTAGATAGAATTGTGAAGAAACAAAAAGTAACATAGCTAGTTAGTAATTCCCCTATCACAGCTGTGCACCAACCTTTAGGTACTCTCTATTTTTACAGTTCTGTCTGCAATTTAGGAATTTTCCCACTAGTCGGGTGTCTCATATATAAGTGTTTTCATTAATAGTTGAATCTGTAATTTGGGCGCTTTTCCCCTCTATCCAGGTGTCTCAAATCTAGGTGTTTTCATTACTTGTCGTCTCTGCAATTTGGGTTTGTTACCCCTTGTCCGGGTATCTGAAATCTAGGTGTGTGGCATTTACCTACTGTTGCATCTCAAAGTTGGGTGTTTTTCCCCCTCAAGCACTGACTGCCAGTTTGAGGGGTCTCCATACTACCCGTGTTTCAATCTTAGGTGTTCCGCCCCTAGCTGCTTGGGTCCACTTCTGAGGATCTGCCCCAATCACTGTCTCCCCAATTCAAGATGCCTTATCTCTAACATTGTATCTAGTTCCGGGTGCCCAACCACCACTTCTGAGCACACCTCCACCATCTCTCTAGCACTACAGCTGTGCTCTGAGTCAAAGTCCTCCAGAACTAGGTCTCCCACTATTAAGGGGCCCCAATTCTTTAGGTGCCCACCATCTCCACTGTGCCTCGAATCTAGGGGTCTCTAAGGGTTTGCTACCAGAAAAGTCAAATGCCACCAAACTGCGCACTCAGGATCCACCTGCCACCTCTGCTACATTTTAAACCTCAACCCAAGCTGCAAGCCCTCAGAAACCAGACACACCTTCTTGACCCTGCCCCCCCCAAAAAAAACAGCGACTGATAAGGGGACCCTAAAATGAAACACATAAAAAGACCAAAACAAGCACAACAAAAACTCAGTGCTCGCGGTGTGCGAGCAGTGTGTCTGGTGGAAAGACTGGTGGACAGGCCGCTGTGCTTTTGCTGCTCGTTTTGTGAGGATACCTGTGTGAGGAGAGTCCTCTTTCTACTGCAACTGAAAATCTCTGCTTCCAGCTTCATAAGCACCGCGCATGCGTGGACCGCTGCGCGTTGTGCGAGCAGTGTGTCTGGTGTCCGGAGTCGGGAGACGCGGTAAGCGGTCGCTACGCTCCATGAACTGACTAACTTTGTCTACACTCCCCACTAACACTGTGTACAGACTTGAGAACACCCGGAAAAACCCTGAAAAAACAATGTTCTCAGGGCTAGAGAAACACATTTCTTGCTGCTCCTTTTCCCACCCTCTATCTCCTACCTGGATCCTCTTACTTTGATTTTTACCCTTATCCGGTTCTCCAGTACTGTGGCCCAGGTGTTCCTTTCTGTTCCTCGCACCACGAGACTGAGTTGTACAGATAAAGATGGCGCCGCCTTCTCCATCGGATCCACCCATTGAGAAGGGTGGCTCCGAAGTGACACTTTGTCAAATGAACCTGGGGGTGAATGCTCCTCGTCGGCTGTATTTTCGAACACTCATGTCGACGACTTGGGGGGGAGCCCACATGTGGCAGTCTCGGTGACAGACCCACCTAGGAACACCTCGGCCCCTAAATCTGCTGTAAACCAAAAACTATCGACAAAATGCCGGCAAACCTCCACATCAGCCTCATCATCTCCCATCCAGCTAGCTGACGGAACCGACGCAGCAGCCAAAAAAAATCGGGCAATGGTGGGGACACATCGGCCCAGGTGCGTTCCCCGCCCTTGGGAGCCCAAAGGCAGTCTGGTGATGATGGTGAACTGGCAGAAGACGTACCATAAGTGGCAAACAAGGATCCAGCGCCAGCGATCGAGGAAACAGATCTCCAGGCCTCTTCTACCGTAGCAACGTGTGGGCTCTTGCCTGAAGCTGTCGGAGGACGGCCTAGGCAGGACCCTGAACGGTGGGGGCCGGGTAACGTGTCTCTTACATCGGAAGAAGAACCAATATACCTATCACAAAACCCCTTAACTGAGGACAACGAGATGGCCATAAAGAAACTGAAAACAGGTGGCAGCCAGGCTCAGGCCCCCCCAAGAACTCAAGCCCAAACGACTGTACAGATCCACAGAAGTTTCAATCCCAGCAGTGGAAGCCAAACGCTCTTTCTCCCACCCAACCGTCCCATCAGAATCGCGTCGAGTGACTCCTGGATTTCAGATCAAGAGGACTTATCTATAACTCTTGTCCCGAGGAGTTCCGACGAGGAGGCGCCCGAAGCTCCTCTGATAATAAAAAACAGGCCTTTGAATTTGACTACCATCCCTGTACAGTCCAGGACCGAGGCAATCGAAGTCCTGGGCAATGAGGCTGCACGAAAGGCCATAATCCCCAATGGGGAAATGCCCCCCACAAAGGTTCCAGAAAAGGTGCCCGCCGATCCCACCATTAAAAACCAAAATTCAAAAAGTCTGACGAAAACGAAACCAACCCCTAACAAATCCTACACGAAAAAACAAAGAAAACTGGGCTCGAAAAGCCAAGGTCAAGGCAGTCTAAAGAGTTTTTCATCTTCCTCGCCATCGTCTTCTCTCAAAGAATATTTTCTGAATCAACATAAAAGGAAACTAGACCAGGACTCGGAGATCTCTGACGCCGAGATCCTGGAGGCGATAAAGGACACTTCGCAAGCTTCCCCAGGACAGGACCAAAAGACAAAGGAATCAGCCACAGCGGAACCGTCCGCTGAAAAACTGGTAAACTCGCCAGTTTTGGGCCCCTGTGCTGAGACGCTCTTCCATCTGCTGGCCTCCGCAAACCACCAAAGAATCACAGGGAGCACTCTGTCGTGCATAACAAAGCAAACACCTCTTCCTCCACAGATACAGGGGGTAGTCTGCCCTCCACCACTAAATACAACTCCAGGCGATCGGAGCCCTACCAAACCTGCAGAGGCCCCAACAGAAGACCGACACAGAAGGACTAAAGTCCACATACAAGATCCCTCGCGCCACTCCAAAGGCAGCTACATGGAGGACACAAGTGATGTACAAAACGGCCTATTGTCGGCTGACAGAACGGGTATGGCTAGAGCTCAGGACTACACCGGAGATAAAGGCTTTCACACACTGATCGCTAGTCGAAGACGTAGCGAAATATCATCATCATCGGCGCAGAAGGAATCTCCAAGCAAAAAAAATAGATTTGCTACACATAATGCCATCATTCACAATTGCTCTGAATCCCTTTGCCAAACTCTATGAGTCAATTCACAAAACCCTGAAAGAGAACACTTTCACCTCATCCCAAATGATGTCCAAAGTGTCCTTTATTGAAAGTTTCATAACAGCTCTGGACACCAAAACTACGTTACTACAGACAACAATGGAGACTACAATTGCCAAACTGGAGGCCCAGATCTTGGAAAAAGATCACATTGCGAAAGTTCCGCCCGCTCGAACCTCTATTGGGTCCCAGACTACTGAAGGAACCCCCCCACAGAACTGGCTCCCATCTTCTGTGCCACGTCATCGCGGAACTCGGCCCCTACACGTGATCCTAGGATTTTGAAAGAGCAAACAGACCGGCAGGCTCAGAAAATCAAACCAAGCAAAACCTTAATCCAACAACCAACCCAGACCCTGATATCCGGAGCAAAGAGATCCGATCTTAAGGTACCACACCCTCTACTGATCCTAAGTGGTGGAATAAAAGGAAAGAAACAAGAAGAGGCACAAGGTAGGGCGACCAAGTGCCCACAATTCACCCCACCTCCTAATTCAGAGCTTCGGCCTGGGCCCTCATCTCCAAAAACAATTGAAGAATTTCAAGACAACAGCGACCTAATGAACTCCTCAAGTCATTGTCATATCTCCTCAACTAGAAGGCAAATCTACACGAGCAGCTACCAACACACCCATTTCATTAAATGGTTGTGAAGGAGCAGGAAATGGTAAAGTAGCATCTAAATCGAGGCATCATCTACCTGAGGCTGCCAAAGACCGAATGGAAGCCACCAAGACCCTCGGAGAGGAATGCAAGAATAGGCCCCGGTCCCCGGAAATAAATATAAAAGACCGCCATGAGGATGACCACAAGACTTCGAAGTATACAGTTAACGATAGGCCCCCCAAAGGATCCAAGAAACTTGACGAAAAGCTTGTTGGAACGACAATCTTTAAACTAGAACAAGTGTCATCTAAAGAAAGCTTCATGGTCTTGAACAGAAGAATGATTCTTAAAACACTAACAAAAATCAAAATGTTACAGCATCTGACGACAAACGATGTCAAGCTAGTTGAACCTTATCATCGAGATCACAGAGCCAAAGCCTTTATCCACATAAGAACTGAAGTTCTTGCAGAAATACCTTCAGAAGTTGTCAAAGATCTTCAAAAACTTGGATTCAATTTTTTTCTAGTATCCAAACCAACAAGTAATCAGCCTGAAATCGAAGTAAGGTCGCAAGCTCTTCCTGCCAGGGTACATTACATCACAAGAACCAAAGCACTTTATAGCAAAAACCGCCGGCAAGCCCAACCGAGGAGTAGGACTATCAGACATCGCCGTCCGACAAACCGCCATGAACTCTCTGACTGGAGAAGTGATGACGAAACGACTGAATCTCCGCCTCACAGGGAAAGAAACGGTAAGGCCCTTTACAAGCGCAACCACAATACAACTGCGCGGAGTCCTTCAGACAGATCCCACTCCACGAACAAGCGGGATGCATACTTAATAAACCAAACCCCTCAGCAGAAGACCAAAGTCTCAAAAGGACCATGGAACTGGCTGGCTGATATGTTTGGACGATCCCATCAGAAATAGCAGCTAACACGAAACATTCAAAACCACCCAACAACCAAATCGAAACTAGCCCCTAAATCGTCAAAAAAAGACCTGGTCATGGCATCGTGGAACACCAGAGGTTTTAATCACCTGACCCGCACAAGTGACACAAACCTGGGAAGTTTTGACATCCTATGTTTACAAGAAACGTGGCTAAGTGACCAACTGTCACTGGATGGATTTACAATCAACCTCCGTCCAGCCAGCAGATCCCTGATGGGGAGACCATCGTTAGGCCTCCTAACGGCTATTCGCACAGGATCTGGGATCACGCCTAAATCTAAAATCACTGAAGCCTACGGCTTGCTTGGCACCCTCAACACATGGAAGCAATATGACTCCTTGCAGGATTTATGGCTTACTTCGGACCTTGCGATATTAAACCTCTATTGGAACCCGGAGAGATCACCAATAAAAATAATTTGCAACGATGTGGCAGAGGTCATCGACACCATCAATGTATATTTTGATACTGACAAAATCATAGTCTGCGGTGATCTAAACGCAAAATGAAAACACACAACTGAAAAATCAGAACCGAATGGCTCCTTGGCAGAAAAAAGAGGATTGGCTTGGTCCAACTTGATGAAATCAAGAAACCTTTTCAACGCAACCACAATAAAAGACTCTGTCCCCCAGATTCCAACCTGGGAAAGAGACGCATCTTCAGCCACGTTGGACTATATTTTTTATAACCAAAGGCCGGATCCCATGGATTTCGTCCTTCAAAGTGGTGAAAACGCAAGAAAGTGATCACAATTTGCTACAACTAACATGGAGAGCCCAAACACCAGAAAGACCATCATACACTTTGAAACTGGATTCAAATAAGCAGCAGTCACGACTGTGCCTTACGGCCGAAAACATCAGAGCCATAAAGGACAAGCTGAGTATGGACCTCGAGCCCACAACTAATAGTCTAGTCACCGCAAGACCTGACTACACTCCACTATTGGTTCCACACAGGGTGCCCTTTGCAGGAACAAAGGGTAAGAAACCAGCACATAACCACATCTACGATCGATTCGTGGTGACGAACAGACGGAAATTAAGAAACCTAAAAAATGTCGCAATTAGGCACCAAACAGCTAAGGCATGGTTGGAATACCATAAAGAAGCAGCTCAATATAAATCATGGATAAAACATCATGCGGCGAGCCTATACCAACACGACGGGAAGCCATGCAGCTGTCCCTCACCTCAAAAAATACAGGAGACTTCTGGAACTTACTAAAAACTACTAGCGGGGCAAAGGCCACCCCGATTGCAAACGCGGTCTCAGAACAAAACTGGGTGTCCTTTTTTGGGACACTTTCAACGTCCCCAGCTGTCTGTACTTAAAAAAGTCCAGAATTTCAACAACAGTTGGATATCGCTAACAGATGTGGACGAGATCTTAAGAATAATATCTCATTTGAAAACCTCAAGAGCCCCAGGACCCGACGGGCTAACTAATATCGACATCAAAAAGCACCCAGAAGAATGGGCCGCTGCTATTGGGGAAATCTTTAGACACTAAGCCAGACAGATTCCGACGTCCTGGACAGAAGCTATACTGATTCCAATTTTCAAACAAGGGTCCAGGGAAAACCCGTCAAACTATAGGCCAATAGCACTGCTGGATATCTTGGGGAAAACCTTTGCGACCATGCTACTCACTCACTTCCAGAAGTGGGCAAGAGCCTCACCCGCAGCTGACATCTTCCAGACGGGTTTCATAAAAGGCGCTGGGACAGCAATAAATTTACTAATACTAAACATCATTAAATCAAGGGTAAAATCTGGCGCCCCAAAAACCCACCTAGCATTGGTCGATTTATCCAAGGCCTTCGACATGGTGGACCACGAGAAACTCTGGGAAAAACTCAGAACCTTGGAATGTCTGCCCCCTCTATTAGATCCAATCATGGCACTGCACACCCACACATCCCTGCGTGTTCGCCTGAGCCAGCAAGGCCTCCTGCCGGATAAAATCTCAACAGATCGCGGAGTGAAGCAGCGTTGCCTTCTGGGCACCAGCACTGTTTATTGCCCATATAGGCGATTTTCAGTACACTGAAGATAAAATCCGTTCATTTCTGCCAAGAGTGGGACTGTCAAAGGTTTCCAGGTTATGGTACGCTGACTACCTGATCCTGATGGACCAGACAAAAATTGGTCTGCAACGACAACTATCAAACCTTGCTATGTACATGAAAGAAAATAACCTTGAAATTAATACTCAGAAAACAAAAATTCTACTCTTCACTAAAGCATCACATAACCCCAAAGTTACATCGGCCTGGCTCCTGGAAAACAACCAATTGGAATACCTCGGGGTGTGGATAGATAACTCCCCGAACGACAATTCCACCACGCAAGCCCTGTGGGACAAAGCTAGAAATCTGACAGCTCAACTAAAAGCTGTTGACAAAAAATTTGGGAAGTTTTCCTGTACACCGGCTCTTCATTTTTACAAGGCCAAGATAGTTCCCGCATTGACCTACGGAATGAGTGCAAATCTAACTCTTCCAGAAGAAATATGGCATAAATTGGAAGGTTTCGTGTGGAAGTCGGTGCTTGGCCTACCAAAGTCAGCCCCAATGGTGGCGATTCGAAGGGATCTTGGTCTTGTGTCGCTCCTCTCTACAGTGGAGCAGGGGGCGCTGCAACTGTTCAGAAAAATCCTTATGCCACACAGCCTCCCCATTTTTCAAGTGGTAGCAGAAGAAATCCAGAAAGGAGGGTGTAAACCCTTAACTAACTGGGTCAAGAAACGGAAAGAAAAATTGGAAGAAATAACCTGCTCGGAAGATCTGCTGGTCTCAAACCCTGGGAGAGTGAAAAAACTGTTGCAGCAAGATTGGATACTGACAAATGACAAAATTCTTTCATACAAGCTACTAAAAGATCTTCCGCCAGGTCAGAACAAACCAAATATTCCATTGAAATACTACAAAAAAATTCCTGATAAAAACCTGAGAAGAACTTTTATGAGAGCCCGGCTAAATATTCTACATAAAAGAGAAATTCTGGCCATTAGATTGGAATCTGCTACAGCATCATGTCGTTTGTGCGAGAACACTGACCAGGTCGAAACGGTGAGGCATCTCTTGACATCTTGCCCAGCAATGGCTACCGAACGAGAGGCATACTTAACACTGCTATTATCCTATCCGTCGGTTCTAAACGAGGAGTCGGGTTGGTATTGGCTTATTGCGGGAGACTCAGCTCGATGGGCGAGGGCTGCAGCTAAACTACTAGATATTGCCCTGAAACGCGCTAACCTGGCAACCCCTTCTCTTCAAATGGACAATGCCTAGTCGGAAGAAAACACTGGGGCTACTGAACACTAAATGAACTTAAATGAAAGAAAGTGAAAGCGGTGTCTTAAGTATGCCCAAAGTATGATTATCAGAAACAGCTAATAGAAAAAGACAAAAACCTTTTGTAAAAATCTTTTACTGATTAAATGCAAAAAAAATTAAAAATAAAAAATAAAACTCAGAAAAGTGTTGATGGTGGGCAAGGACCCCTGCGACTCAAACACAATTAACACAAAATCCAAAAACTAGAAGACCTAAAGAGAACAGAATATGCTTTTCCACAGAACAGGACGATGTGAAAGAAAACTAGCAGAAAGGATAAACGAAATAGGACCACACCATTACACCACCCCAACAAATACCAACCCAGCAATGGAGCAAACACCTATAAGTGTGACAGGAAATCGAAACAAACTGTAAAACGACAAAAATCATTATATCCAACACCATACCTGGCGACGGACCACTGTCTAAACCAATTTATGACCACCATAGATGCTAGATACAAAAGCAAGACCGCAGGACCACACAGGAAAAGGGCAGAAACAGGCAGAAGGAGAAAGATGGCAGACAACAAACTAACTACATACATCACCAAAGCCCAACGGGACCTACAGCAATGGCAACAAGATCCAGAAGAGGAGTCAGAAGTAGTCATGGGCCTAATATGAAACTTAGCCGATCTACTCAACAACAAAACAGAACCCACAGAACACACCCGACATCCGAAAATAATGAGGAAACTCACCAACAAGACCACACAAAAAAAAAAACAAAAGAAGGCACTACAAAGAAAACAATACACTGCAATTTAATCCATGCAAGATCAATATCCGCACACGAGATCTAGGATTTACACTACGACGGTGGAATTGACATCCTATTCGTCACAGAAATCTGACTAGACAACTACAAAGTTACACTCCACAGCTGCCTACCCGACAACTTCAAATGCACACTAATAAACAGAAAAGGAAAAAGAGGAGCAGGACTTGCAGAAGCCTACAAAGAACACCAGAAAATAAAAACAGATGGCCCATTGAACATCTGGAACGGCAAATCCCTCATCCTTCACCTGACTTCGGGCCCACAGACAACACCTCATATTCATACTCATCTACAGACTGCCAACCTATGACACTACCTTCGTAGACACCTCCATAGAAGCCATTGCGGACCTGGCCATCAAACATGATCAACTAATAATCCTCGCAGACTTCAATATATGGCTTAAAGAAGAGAAGGCAAACTTGCAGAACTCACTAATTAAGCAGCTCAAGACAATGAGCAACACACGTGGCTGGTGTAAGGAACTCATGGTGGCGACAGTAAAGACAGACCCAAGTGATCACAGTTCAAGGGTGTTCATTAAACTGTAAACGCAGGGTGGAAAAAGGCCTAACCTAAACCTAAATCTAAGATGGGAGCAAGCTTCGACCATCAAATGAAAGCTAAGGCAGTCCTAGTGGCGTTGTGTCAAAATAAAAGGGCCTATTTTAAGAACAACCTATTGCCAATCCTTACTCTAAATACCAAAGGAAGTGTGGGAAAATGTTCTCAAGAAAGAAAGAAGTGTTTCACAAATAATAAGTTACGATGCGGTACTTGAGGTCTCCCTTTCCCACGTTTTCAGCACATGACAAGGTGGGACTTTGGAGCACAGAACACGCTCGTGCTTTCCCAGCACAAGCCAACAGTTCCGTACCAGCTATCAGGTTCTTCGCTGGTTAAGTGTCTTAACAAAAGTCTCTTGCCGTCGAGGGCCTGATGGTTTTAACAAAAAAACACAAAGTTCTGTTCCACATATACTTTGGGTGATGACTTCACCCCTGGGTCCCCCTCTTCCGGGTGCAGACCCCTCACTAAACGCATTCAATAAATCAACAAAACAGTTCCTTTCTCAATGAACTTTGGGTGATGACTTTCCACTCCTGGATCCTCCCCTTTGGGCTCGAACCCCTTTGGGTTCACTATGGTTTTTCTTACTTTCATGAGTCTTAATGTCTTTTCAAACAATTCACAGTGGACATCCCCCGATCGGGTTCACTACAGTCAACACACTATTCATAGGGACTTCCGGCTCCGGCACTTTTTGTCAGCATCCCTCCGCCAGGTTCACTCTTGCCAACGTTTGTAACACACTGTTCATTTGCCAATTTCCCCAAGCGGGATTCATTTCCCTTCGCTTCACAATCATCTGTCGGTCAAAGACTTTCGACTGTAAAGAGGATTTTGCAAGACCCCTAGATGCCCACTTTGACTGCCTTTTTGCATTTTTCCAAGGCCTTCTGGTTATTGTCGTTTCAACAATAGGGTAATCACCAGCGCTGGACTCCTCTGCTGCTGGTTTTCCCCCTTTCTTTCACAATAGTTTCTTTAAACCTTTCAAAGTTAAAATTAGCCATTGGCTATTTTTCGTTCAACTCAACACAATTCTCTTTCTTATCAACTCTCCCCTCGACTCACCGGCTGTGATTAACCGCTTGGCTTTCTTTCTCTTTAAGAGTCAAGGTTTGTACCACAGAGACACGCATCTCTCCCCAGCTTGGTAATCAGCGGAGGAGGTTCTCATGTACCGTTGACATCTGCTGCAAAACATGTTGGCTATTGTTCGCAGTCTTATGATTCCTTCTGCAGAGGTTTCATGGGCTTTGGTCGGAAAGGGCAAGGTCACTTCTCTCCTTGTCACCCTCTCGGTATGCACCGTCTTTCTCCTCCTCTTGAACTGCTGTGCTGAGTTAGCTCTCCCATTGTGCGGTCTGCCTTGCTCGTATTGTGCTCCACCTTTTATCCCTGTGGGGAAGGGAAATGGCCGTTAGGTGTGTGTGGTTTTGGTCAATTGCCCGACCCTTGTATTGGGACGACTGGTGTTAGGCTGTTGTCTTTTGTGTTTTTTGAAAGTGTTTGTGTCAGAAAAGGAGGGGGCAGTGTTTTAGAATTACCTATGTGGTAGGAAGGGGAAAAGGTGTTGAAAGAAGGGGGACACCGCTTCTTACCTGTCGGTGTCTCACTGCCTAAGGACCTCCTATCCAGGTGATCCTCCCTCACTGGTCCACTCCCAGAAACTGGATTCAATAGCGATGGCAATGTCCTGGCCACCTGGAAGACAGATCCCCGGGGACTAGTCAGGGAGACACGTCAGGTTTCTCACACTTGACACACTCTCGACACAACCTTCGACAACAAAATAAATATCTCAACTGTGCCACCAATACAAATACTATGGAGCTACCACCTCATTATACCGTTTGTGATCCAACTACCATCTAAAGCATCCAAACAGCCCCAAAAGTACCCCCAATCTGGAAAAGAAACAAAAACAGTAACTTAGAAGAACAACTACAATCCTCAAAACCGTTTAGCGCAACCTTGGACGCAAATGACTTAGATGAAAAAGCAGACCTAATCCAGAACTGGATCGCCGAAACAATTGACAGTTTCTACCCCCAGGAAAAACCCTCATCCCATCACGAAAGAAAGTATTGGCAAGATGGTTTACGCCCCACCTCAATACAATGAAAAAAAAACAAAACGGAAACTAGAAGAAGTGGAGAAAAGACTACGACCAAGCCAAAAGAATAATTTATCTAAAACAAATCTCAGCATACAAAAAGGAAACACTTAAAGCCAAAAATAAATACTACGACAACCGGATCACAAAAGACACTGACGCTCAGAAAGAACTATTCAACATCATAAACGAGATGAGAAATCCCCCTGGATGCAAAAACACACCAGTACCTTCGAAAAAATGATGCAATGATCTTGCAGATCATTTTAAGAATAAAATCACCGTCATACACCGGATCATACAAAGTAGACCAATCGACCAGACTGTGCACCACATCCACCCATCCCAGGCCCATAGAACAGCCTGAAAAGCTTCCCCCAAATGTCAAGAGAAAAACTCCTCAACCTGGTGAAAAAAAGCAACAAGGCAGGCTCCTCAATGGACCCCTGCCCACCTGACATCTATAAATCCATCCTTACACAAGGCACACCATCAGAATGCTACCTAAAACTCTTCAACAAATCACTCTCAATGAGGAGGGTACTGCAAGCATTCAAATCCGCGTACATCAAACCACTCCTTAATGACACAATGGGTGATGTGAAGACCGTAAACTACAGACCGATCTCAATCATTCTCTATCCAGCAAAACTATTAGAGACCTATGTCTACGACCAAAATCTGGAGCATGTAGAAAAGCACCAACTATTGGACCAGACACAAGTCAAATTCAGACCCATAAGAGGGACGGAAACGGCACTTCTCTCTATATAGCACAACCTTAATACAAACTCGGCACTGATACTACTCGACCTCTCCGCAGCATTCGACACAGTCAGCCACAACACCTTCATCAAAAGACTCGACGAAATAGGGATCACTGACACAGCGCTGATCTGGATTAAATCTTTTCTGTCTGAAAGAATAGAAATAGTATGGATAAAACCATTTAAATCAGCAATGCGGGACACCACCTTTGGCATACCACAAGGATCCTTGCTATCCCCACTCCTCTTCAACATCTAAATGACTCCACTAATCAACCTCATCAAAAGATATAGCTTCACTTGCTACAACTACAAAGATGGCATCCAAATCATCTACAAAATCTACGATGAACAAGAAGAGAACACAATACTAATAGATTGTTGCAAAGAACTCTACCAATGGATAAACACCAATCAACTAAAAATCAACCCTGGCAAGCTGTAACCATAGAACCGCAAGTAAACGCGATAATCAAGAAATGTATCTTCCATCTACACATGATCAAAGCGTTTCTACCATTCCTCTCCTTCACGCACAAAACACTGCCCATCATCTCCCTCATCATGTCCAGGATAGACTACGCCAACAGCCTACACCTCGGAATGCCGGATTATTGACTGAAGAAACTGCAACGAATACAGAACGCATCGGCCAGACTTCTCCTCACACTCTCACGTAGGGACCACATCACCCCAGCACTAAAGATGCTACATTGGCTGCCAGTCAAAAAATGAATCGCTTTCAAAACGATGTGCATAATACACAAAGCAATCCATGGCCTAGGAGCGGAATTCATACAAAAGAAAATCACAATCTACCAGCCAACTAGAAAACTCCAATCCAGCAATGGCATCAGACTAGAACCTAAAGCATACACAAGCAAAGAACTTGTTGGATCAGCATTCTCTTGCCTAGCCATTAAACTTTGCAACTCCCCTTGTAAGGGAGGCATGGTATCACAAGTGAAGACAGACAAAAGAGATATACTGTTCAAGGGTGTTTATTCAGCAAAAGGATTGGATAAACCCCTGTGTCTGGCCCTATCTCTAAAGATGGGAGCACGCTCGACCATCAATTAATAAATAAAACAGTCCTAGTTATGTCAGTCAAATCAAAATGGCCTATACTAACAAAACCTAATGACTGCCCTTATACTATTACAATAAATGAGTGCATGGGAAAAGGTGTATGTAAAGGAAGAAGTGTCCGAAAAATAATGGATCAAGATGGCCGAGTCAGCTCTTCTCCCCACGCTGGACAGCATGGGGCAAGGCGGTCCCCACTGACAGGATCATTCTGGCTCACGCTCTCAAAACAAAGGCAGTTCAACAAGTGGATCGAGTTCCGCCTGGCCTTCCACGTTAAAGTCTCTTTTTCCAGCTTTCAAAACACAGCTCAACAAAAAGTTCACGCTGGTCTCCCTCGATCGTGGTAGGACCTTTCAAAGCAAACGTTTAACAAAAACACTTAAAAGGGCTCTGTTCCCCAAGCTTAATTCACATCTTGTAGGTGGGCCCTTCCCCTAATTTATTACACTACCGTTCTCCCTCAGTCGAGCTCGTACCGTTTCCCAGATGTCTAAAACTTTCAAATGTGCGTGGCTTTTAATACAGACCTCCCGCGGACCACTTCGACTTTCCCTCCAGCGCACACTCTTGTTATTTGCCCAAGTGCTTCTTGGTCTAGGTAGTTCAATGTCAGAAGCGCAAAAGTTATCACTTCACTTTTATAGTTCATTCACTTTATCGACAAAAACATTTCCCCTTTCACAGAGACTTTCGAATGGGCTACTTGCTTTCACTGGAGTACTCCACTACTCAGTATTGCTGGTTCCACAGCTATCGGCTATTCTAAGTTCACCACATGTCTGTCTTCCTGTGCATCATCCACATGTGTGCAGCCTTCAATTCTGCGATCTACTATTGCAACTTCAATCTTTGCTTAACACACACCAGTCTTTCACACCAGCCAACTAACCGGCTGTTTGCATTCCTTTCTTTTCCTCAGTCAGGCTTGGACCCTTATTAATTTTGCAAGATTTAGGGGATGATTCATGGAATTATTTGTGCCGAAAAAATGGGATTTGTGCGCCATTCTGCCCGCAAATCCCATTTGTCAAACAGGGATTTGCGGGTAGAATGGCGCACAAATCCTCGTTTTTCGGAGCAAATAATTCCATGAATCAGCTACTTAATGTCTTTGGACTTCAAGTCCCAGAATGCATTTTTCCTTTTTCCACTCCCGCTTCGCTAGCTCCCCAAAAACGTCATTCCAGCGTTTTAAGAGCTGCAAGAGTTCAAAGAATATTTATTTTGAGGTCAGGGTCCTACCAACAACCCCTCAAAGGTCTGGGCTCTCCTGCTTTGACCAGGGGCAGAGCTCTAATATGGGCACTGCCAGGAAACCCCCAGCCACCCCTGGTTTTGGCTCCTTGGAGTCGGCACTCCCTCGCCACACTGCAGCCTCCCCCTGTACTCACATGTCCAGCAATTAGGCAGTCTTTGGCCCTTCAGGCCTTCCAGGGTCTCTCAAGCTCAAATTCTCCTCCTGGCCTCTGTGCTCCATCCAGCATCCCCAGCTCGCTCAGAGTGTGCATGTGTGCTCTGTCTTTTATACTGTCTAGACGGCTCAACAGGTTTCAGGTGGCAATGATTGTGAAAGGAGGCCTGACCTTGTCTGGCCTCATTATCAGGACCAAATGGCAAATGCACATAGGAATCCCTAGTACATTGGTTACTATGGGTAATCTTCTTTGCTCCTTTTTCCTATTCTTCATCTTGTTTTTGTGTTTTAGTATAGAAATAGGATTGTGGGAGTTTTTTCGTTTTTTTTGAGTGGTGTGTGAAAAAGGAAGAAGAATATTGTCAGAAGAAGGGGAATAATTTTGTTGTTGTGAAGTATAGGGTGTAATATTTATTCTCCTACGCCTCCCCTTGATGTGGGTGCCTGTTGGAATTGGGGAGGGGACAACGGGACAAGACACACAACAACCTATAAGGGTGGGTATCGGGTAGGGGTGTGTCGTAAACGGCAGAATACTGTGTGTCTCCCGAGGGCATTCCTCCAGCAGTCCCTGAAGACCCCCTGCCCAGGGGATCCTCCAGCACTGGTCCAGCCCCCAGGGTCTGGTTCCAAAGGCAATGGCCGTGCCCTGGCCACCTGAACAAAGAATTCCAGGGGTCTATAAGTGAGAACGCCCTCAGGTTTCTCACACTCCTCAGAGAAATACAAACCATGAAGCACAATCTAAAATTCAGAAAACATCTAAAAACCTGTCTCTTCAACTCAGAACGGGACGAAAACCATTGAACATCACCCACCCCCCCATTAATCAAACACACAGCGGAAAAGAAGGGTGAGTAGGCCAGACCAGAGTGAAGTGCAGGGAAGGAGACAAGTTTCTGAAGGGTACCAGGTGTACCCGCCCCTTAGAGGGTCAAACCGGGAAAGTGAAAGATGGGACCAACATAATTGAAGCCAAAGATAGAGGGCCTTAGATAAAAAGGGGAGAGGGGGGCGCCCCAAATTCAGAACAGATGGACCACACCACAAGGCACCAGGAGCACAACACCACAGGGAATAGTGCCTCCACCTAAGGGTGGGCCCTGTGAGGGCTATGGCTGATGCAAATCGGGAGATGCTAGGGAGGGAAGAGATGTGGGAAACACCTGGTCTGAACACTGGAGGAGGAGAGGGTACCGCCACTGAATAGCCCCATTGACGACTCAACCTAGGCACTCAATACAGGAGTGGTAACTGTGACATACCACAATGTACAACATGAGAAGGAATATGTGCCGAAGCGGTGGGGGAAAGATTGTGTATCGCCACTTACCAAACCTACAAAAAACCTCATCCTTCTGCATACACCTCTCAAACTCTGAACTAAACATAATCATACCTCTACAGCACTTCAAATCGCACAAACTTTACTAAACCACAACAGTGACACAAACCACACATAGCCTCACACAACAGCACATGATGGCTACCGACCGGAAATCACACCTTCACTCAGCGAATGGTGTAAACCGAACTGAAGCTACCAACAGCACATCACAGCTCTCTTGCTCCTTCATCCTGCTCATTCCTACTAACCTACACCCCCTTAGCCTCTCTTGCTTTACAGATCGTAAAGAGTGCCAAGGGACCACGCAGGTGATGACACTGTGCAGTATAAGAACCTTTAACATAACATAACAGACCAGCAGAGCACAAGGAGTGGAAAAGGGCACAATGCTTTAACATCGAACCAGAGAAGGAAGCCTTCCAGAGAAGGAAGAGGGCTGCGCGCAGAGGAGGGAGCTCTGACCATCAGCGAGGTGGTGCAGGAGGACGATTTGAATTGCGATAGGAGAGGAGAGCATGGAAGCAGGTGACCACAGTGCACAGGGACCTGCATTGACACCGCACCTTCCCTGTGAGAGACACCCGGTGCACTTGAAGAGGTTGCCCAGTAGGACACAGCTCGGAGTGGTGATAGAGGAGGAGAGGGCTGACCTTCCTGTTGTGAGGGCGGTGGGAAGGAACTCACTGCGACTCCTGGACAGGACATATGCAACACAGCAAATCCTGCCACCAATCCTACTCCTGACACTCGGCTACACAGGTCGGAGGGTGACACCATGGTAAAGGGCCAGCAAAAGATTGAGCATTATGCTGCCCCCAAACAGAAGTCAACCAAAGCGGTGTGGGGAGAGCGTGACACAACCAGGGCAGGCATGGAGACGGACAGAGAAGTCACATTAGAAGGCTTGATGGCAATGACTCGGGAATCCAAGAAATCTTTGGAGGGGAAGATACAGGAGGTGGGAATTGATTCATCTCTTGTGCAAGCCGATCTGCGGAAAGTGAGAGAATGAATGACAGAGGTGGAGCAGCGTGTGGGCACGGTTGAAGATGATTTGTCCACACTTAAGAATCAAGTTCGGGCTTCATAGGAGCTACGAGAGCACTGGAGACTAAAGCAGAGGACTGAGAGGGTTGGGCCCCCCGAAACAATATCTGTCTGGTGTGGGTGCCAGAGCATGATGAGCAACTGAGCGCTGAGCTATACATGGAGATGCTGGTCCTAGATACACTATGCATAAGGAGTCTGTCGAAACTTTTCACTGTGGAACAGGTGCGCAGATCCTCGGGCAGACCCCCACCACCAGGAGGACAGCCCAGGGCGATGGTGGCCAAACTCTTCAATTTGAGGAACAGAGATTCAATGCTACAAGCCGCTCTGCATGGCTGGCCATTTCGAGGTCAATGGTGCAAAGATACGAATATTCTCATATTTCACACAGGCGGTGGGGAAGCAGCGGAGATCATTTGATTTGATCTGACGCAAGCTAAAAGAGTTGAATCTACTCTACATGACTGGCATTCCGGCGAATCTCCAAGTGATCGATGACGACAGGTCCATCTTTTTCACCTCACCACAGGAGGCATGGTAGTGGCTAGAACAAAGGACACCGAAGGCAGTGCCGCAGGGGTACGAGGCTAATCATCCTGCAGGTAGCATCTGCACTCTGACAGGAGACCGGAAAGAGGCAGTGGAAAAAGAAGAGAGGTAACATTGTCGCCTACTGAAGCCTTTGGTGAGACTTACTTTGGTTACTGCAAGAAGATGCACTTTGGGTGAAGCGGTCGGAGTGGGCGGAGAATCTGGACCAAGCCTGAAGGAAGGTGTGGGATGCAGGGCCATCTCGGTTGGTACAGATTGAGAGTTGGAGGGGAGGGGTAGGGTGTGGAAGAGTGGAGGGGAGGGCAGAAGTTGGGGGAAGGGAGATGCATGGGGTAAGGGGGAACTGTGAGGGGGTAGGAGGGGTGGTTACGAGATGTTGGGTAAAGATTTTACCAGACCAGGGGGGATATATAGACAAGTTAACTGGAGTGAGGATGTGGGATCCAGGATGTACAGGAGAGGGACGCAGACCAAACTTAATTTGTTGCGCTTGTGCAGCCCGCCTTAAGATAGGCATGTGGAATGTGTGAAACTTGCGTAATAGCGGGAAGTGGCTGAGGGTGGCACAGCTGGCACGGCTACTGGAAACTCACCTGCAGGGCACAGAGCTGAAGACAATGGAATCTACATGGGGGTGGGGAGAGTATATGGCTACTCAAAGTCCATGTTCGTTAGAGGGGTATTGATATGGGTGGCCCCGGGCATTCCCCCTACAGGTGGAGCGAACGTTAGGGAAACACAGAGGGGAGGGCGATAGCTGTGGTGGGACACCTAGATGGCCAGGACATGTGTGTCATCAACTCTTATGCTCCGAACGTGGACAAGGATTATTTCCCTTCAGTGCTGAAACTGACAGGGGGTTGTAGCTCTGGTTTATAACTCTGGGAGGGGGAGATTTTAACTGTGCCTTGGACCAGAATTTGGACCGGAAGGGCAAGGCAGGTCCTATGAAACATCAAGCAAGGACGGCACTGTGTCAGGTCATGGAAAGGATGGATCTGGTTGAGCTATGGTGGGAGTCACATGATACGGAGAAGGGGTACTCGTCAGGGTCGGACTGGGACAAGAAATAGGCCCGGTCACCCAAAAAAAGTGGCCCATCCATCGCCTCAAAAAAAGTGGCCCACCCCTAGCCTCACGACCCTGGACCTCTGATGACATCACCGGAAGTGATGTCATCTGCCCCCACCCCAAAATGACATCCCGGGAAGCAATGAAACACTACCGTTCACCCCTTGACAAAACAGTTAGTGGCATCAAATAGCATTGTTCCTAAGTACACTAAATTACTGTGAATCCAAGCAGACGTCCAAGACCAAATGATAATATGTTATTGTATAGCACTTACGCTTAAGTTCTTTTTTATATAACAAATATGCATACAATATCACCCAACCTGTGTTGGTACCCATTTATCGACCTAAGAAGGATGAAAGGCTTTTTGAAAAAAAAAAATGTTTGAAAAAATAAATATTTTTTTCTTCATTTTCTTTTTCTTTCAACCCAGCCCAGGCATGGCCAGAAACCGGCCCCCACTCCCCAGGGACGATTTCGGCCTGGCCACGGGCCGAAAGGCCGAGGGACAAATCCAACCCTGGTACTCGTACCGCTTCGGGGTTTGTGTCCTCATCTTACTTGATCTCTCTTCTGCCTTTGACATGTCCTGTGCGTGTGTGACTTTCCACTCCTGTAAGATTGTGAAACTGTCCCTGTTGGGAGCAGCATGCGATGTGAGATGTACTGAGCTGAAAGCCGGTTGGTATCATCGCCAGAGATTCGTTTTTTTCTGACTGCAGCTGGTAGCTGAAGAGCATCTGCCTACAACAGGGGATCTGCGCGCGACCGAAGTGGGAGCGAAGGAGCAGGGCACTACTGTGCTCGCAGGCACAGCGTCGGGTGTTGATTCTGTAGCCCCTACGCCTGTTTTGGGCCATTATGAAGTGACTTTGCTTGCAACTGGTCTGGCACTTAATACGTTAAATGGGTTTAAATGCCGCCCACCTGCTCCTGCCTCTCGATGCCCACACATGGTTTTGTGAAGTGCAAACATTCCTAATGCGTATTTTCTCCTGGCGGTCACTGACTCCTACATCCTCCGGCATCTTGGCTCTGCTTGCCATGCAGCCTACCATTTGCTGTCAGCGGGGCCTTGCCAAAACAGAAAGAGGAACCGCAGCAGCAGGAGCGCAGGCCTTGCTGTCTTGGAAGCGGCTTCAGAACTCCTCTGCCGTGCGTCTGCCTGGGTAAAATCGACTACTGTAAACCTTGCAAACAGGAAAGCACAAACCCTATGTGTAGTGAATGATGGGACGCCCAGAAAAATAGAAGTAGATTATATACACGAAAAATTAAGTGGACAGGTGATGCATTCAGTATATGGCCTGCATAATCTGTCTGCTGAAAACTGCAGAGAGCATGCAAACACACATTTTGTGGAACAAATGTCACATATCTGTGTCTTTAATCTTTATTTTTTAAATATAAGTGCATCAATGTGACAGTGAAAGCTTTTTTGATGTTGGCTCTTTTTGGGGGCATGGAGGAAGAGGTCCATGCAGAGAGTGGACCCCTGGGCAGAAGAGAAGCAGCCAGCGCTGTACATACAGGGCTGGCGAGTGATACAGGGAGCGTGAGGGAAGCCTGAATCTGTAGCTTGAAACCTCCCCGGGGAAAGGGGAGAGGCGGACAAGACTGCATGTTTCTTGGCTGGTGAAGGATACAATGCTGCTTTGAATGTATGGGAGAAAATGCGAGCGATTGGACAGATAGCCTGGTGGCCTAGTGGCCTAGTGGTTAAGGAGATAGGCACGAGTCCAGGAAGTCTTCGGAACGAATCCCCATCCAGTGAAGTATTGGGAGAGATCGCTCATTGGAAAGAGGCCGGGCAGTGCATTACAAAGCGTAACACCGCACGTTTACACTCGAGGCAACAGGCATGGGGAGGGTGTTAGCTTTGGGTTTCTTTTGTGTGTGCCTTTGGTGCACAGCCAGTCCGTGGAAGATCCCAGAGAAGCGTGCACCTCCAGTGACCCCCCCCCCCACCCCCCGCCACCTCAGGCTGGTGTCGCTGCACTAAAACAATACCTTGATTGACACCAAGGAGACGGGAAATCCAAAGTTTAATTACCCCCACCCACTCTACCCCGGGTCTCTCTACCATACCCCAGCTCTCTATACAGGCCCACCCCGCTCTCTGTAGCCCTGCACACCCACCCTACTCTCACTCTCTCATCCCACACCTTCTCTGCACTGTCCCATCCACCCTACCCCCGCTCTGTCTACCCCACCCACTCTACCCCGGGTCTCTCTACCATACCTCAGCTCTCTATACAGGCCCACCCCGCTCTCTCTACCCCTGCACACCCACCCTACTCTCACTCTCTCATCCCTCACCTTCTCTGCACTGTCCCATCCGCTCTGTCTACCCCTACCGACCCTACACCGCTCTGTTTATACCCTACCACTACTCCCTCTAGACCCTGCCGTTCTCTCTAACCGCCCCTGTACTACCCCTCTTTCCCTACTAAACCCTATCTCTTCTCACTTTACCCGCATCATGCACCGTAGCCCTCTCTCTGGTTCCACCCACCCTATGCCCTTTCTTCCCTCACCCACCGTACCCCTCTCTCTGCCTCCACCCACCCTACGCCCTTTATTCCCTCACCCAATTTACCCCACCCCCTCTATTCCTCCACCCACATTACCCCCTCTGCCTATGCCCTCTCATCACACCTCTTACACTCTGACCCATTCACGCTCATTTTTCCTCTTGCTCATCATCAATGGCTTCCCTCCCTTGCTCTACGCCCCTTCTCATTCTGCACCCCTTATGGACCCATCTTTAAAACGTTGCACTCTCCTTGCACTCAGGTTCCTATAAATCCAACATGCAAAGAAGATCAGTGATCGCCCACACTATTGGCATTGCCAATCCTTGTTTCTTGGATGGCGCGGCTCCCTCCCGTCCCCAGTCCAATCCACCTGACATCACAAGGCAACATGGGGAATGTGGGGTTCCATGGAGCAGCGCTCCGTGAGGACACATTTTGGTTGGCGCAACTGTGTCTTGTTGCGACCCAAATCCTCCCCTGCACATGGAGCGCGAAAAGACGGTCCTGCAGTTTCAAAACATGTGTTCATTGCCCAATTAAGTGCATAAGTACATATCTACTGTATTGCCAACTCCGAGGAGTGGAGATATGTCCTACCTTGCAAAATCAACTTCGAAAGCCGTCTTGAGAATTCAGACGTTGTATGAGAAATCCATAAAGGAAAACCGAATTATTATTTTAGGTTACTACATGTTAAACACTCACATCTGTAATGGTAAGGTGCTTCCACACATAAGGAAGGACATCGTCTCCAAGGTCCAAGGTAGTTAAGTCGTAAATGATATCAGTGAAGATGTTCGCTGGTATGAAACCTACAAAGAAAAAAACAGGAATTAGCGAAACCAATACAGGAGTGTTTGCTTTGGTACAGGCATAGGAAAGAGGGGCTGGGAGGAGAGATAATCCATATGGAAAGTGAGGTGAATAAAGTGGTGGAAGGAAAGAGCGGCTGGGAGGAGAGACGATGCAAATGAAGAGAGGGGTTTATAAAGTGGTCGAAGGAAAGAGGGGCTGGGAGGACAGAAAATGCGAATGGGAAGTGAGGTGTATAAAGCGGTCCCAGGAAAGAGGGGTTGGGAGGAGAGACAATGCAAATGGAAAGTGAGGTGTATAAAGTGGTCGAAGTAAAGAGGGGCTGGGGGGAGAGAAAATCCATATGGAAAGTGAGGTGAATAAAGTGGTCGAAGGAAAGAGCGGCTGGGAGGAGAGACGATGCAAATGAAGAGAGGGGTTTATAAAGTGGTCGAAGGAAAGAGGGGCTGGGAGGACAGAAAATGCGAATGGGAAGTGAGGTGTATAAAGCGGTCCCAGGAAAGAGGGGTTGGGAGGAGAGACAATGCAAATGGAAAGTGAGGTGTATAAAGTGGTCCAAGGAAAGAGGGGTTGGGAGGAGAGACAATGCAAATGGAAAGTGAGGTGAATAAAGTGGTCGAAGGAAAGCGGGGCTGGCAGGAGAGAAAATGCGAATGGGAAGTGAGGTGTATAAAGTGGTCGAAGGAAAGAGGGGCTGGGAGGAGAGAAAATCCATATGGAAAGTGAGGTGAATAAAGTGGTCGAAGGAAAGCGGGGCTGGCAGGAGAGAAATGCAAATGGAGAGAGGGGTGTATAAAATGGTTGAAGGAAAGAGGGGCTGGGAGGACAGAAAATGCGAATGGGAAGTGAGGTGTATAAAGTGGTCCAAGGAAAGAGGGGTTGGGAGGAGAGACAATGCAAATGGAAAGTGAGGTGAATAAAGTGGTCGAAGGAAAGAGGAGCTGGCAGGAGAGAAAATGCAAATGGAAAGTGAGGTGTATAAAGTGGTCAAAGGAAAGAGGGGCTGGGAGGACAGAAAATGCAAATGGAAAGTGAGGTGTACAAAGTGGTCGAAGGAAAGATGGGTTGGGAGGAGAGACCATGCAAATGGGAAGTGAGGTGTACAAAGTGGTCAACGGAAAGAGGGGCTGGGAGGAGAGACAATGCAAATGGAAAGTGAGGTGTATAAAGTGGTCGAAGGAAAGTGGGGCTGGGAGGAGAGACAATGCAAATGGAAAGTGAGGTGTATAAAGTGGTCAAAGGAAAGAGGGGCTGGGAGGAGAGACAATGCAAATGGAAAGTGAGGTGTATAAAGTGGTCGAAGGAAAGAGCGGCTGGAAGGACAGAAAATGCAAATGGAAAGTGAGGTGTATAAAGTGGTCGAAGGAAAGAGGGACTGGGAGGACAGAAAATGCAAATGGGAAGTGAGGTGTATAAAGTGGTCGAAGGAAAGAGGGGCTGGAAGGACAGAAAATGCAAATAGAAAGTGAGGTGTATAAAGTGGTCGAAGGAAAGAGGGGCTGGGAGGAGAGACAATGCAAATGGAAAGTGAGGTGTATAAAGTGGTCGAAGGAAAGAGCGGCAGGGAGGAGAGACAATGCAAATGGAAAGTGAGGTGTATAAAGTGGTCGAAGGAAAGTGGGGCTGGGAGGAGAGACAATGCAAATGGAAAGTGAGGTGTATAAAGTGGTCAAAGGAAAGAGGGGCTGGGAGGAGAGACAATGCAAATGGAAAGTGAGGTGTATAAAGTGGTCGAAGGAAAGAGGGGTTGGGGGAGAGACAATGCAAATGGAAAGTGAGGTGTATAAAGTGGTCGAAGGAAAGAGGGGTTGGGGGAGAGACAATGCAAATGGAAAGTGAGGTGAATAAAGTGGTCGAAGGAAAGAGGCGCTGGAAGGCGAGAAAATGCAAATGGAAAGTGAGGTGTATAAAGTGGTCGAATTAAAGGGGCTGGGAGGACAGAAAATGCAATGGAAAGTGAGGTGTATAAAGTGGTCAAAGGAAAGAGGGGCTGGGAGGAGAGAAAATCCATATGGAAAGTGAGCTGAATAAAGTGGTCGAAGGAAAGAAGGGCTGGGAGGAGAGAAAATCCATATGGAAAGTGAGGTGAATAAAGTGGTCGAAGGAAAGCGGGGCTGGCAGGAGAGAAATGCAAATGGAGAGAGGGGTGTATAAAGTGGTCGAAGGAAAGAGGGGCTGGGAGGACAGAAAATGCAAATGGGAAGTGAGGTGTATAAAGTGGTCGAAGGAAAGAGGGGCTGGGAGGACAGAAACTGCAAATAGAAAGTGAGGTGTATAAAGTTGTCGAAGGAAAGGGGCTGGGAGGAGAGAAATGCAAATGGAAAATAAGGTGTATAAAGTGATCGAGGGAAAGGGGGCATTAGTCTAGGGCCAGAGAGTAGAGAGAAAAAAAGGGAAGAGGAAGAAGAGAGAGTGGGGTTCTTATGGTTCTATCTGCATATGTACGGACAGGGACGGAGAAGGTGTTCCAGTGCAAGGAGGGGCACACATCATGACAAACCTTTTTCATAGCAGTTCAGTAGAAACCTATATATGTTAGCAACTGGATTCAGTTGATAACACTTGGAAACTGTCGAGCAGAATCAATACCAGGGCAACCTAGCTTCAAGTCAAAACATGTGTTGGCAAAGACAACAGTTTTGGCTTTTGTATTGCCATTAGGCATCTCATCGGACAGTGCCAAAATGGTAAACCCTGGCCACAAGATGGGAAAAATGGGCAAATAATGTTAATACCTAGGCATGTGACAGCAGCTGCTTGTAAATGGCTATGGTGGCCGCGAGGCTTGTTTTGAGGAGGGAGGAGCATGTATTTAGTGGGAATGGCTATAGGGACTAGCATGCCATATGCAGGCAATAGGTGGGTACACTTACAAACATGGCCCTCGGGCTGTCACAACACATCTTTCTCTTATCTTCACTTCCAATGCCCATAGTGTTGGCTTTTAGGCAACACTTATAGTGCCACTTACTAGCCGAAACTAACAAATGACAGAGCGGAGGCCAGTTATGGGAGGGGTGTTAGGTCATCTGTAGCTCATGCTAGTGGAACTTCCACTTGGAATCTGAAAAGTGCGTTCGATTGAACACAATTGTACTAGATGGGCTTTGAGACATTGGATTCATACATTTCTTAAAGAGATATTATGATTGCAGCTCTAAACAGCAAAATAAATACACATTTTCCAGTTATGTTTTCTAAAGACACCATAACTCTGCCTCCGAATTTGTAAAAGATTCATAACTCCTTTTTTAAATTAGGTTTGGCTATTAGGTTTTCACATTAATGCTGAGTATAGGCCAACATGACTGTACTAGAGTACAGATAGGCAGGAGATGGGATTTGAGGGGGCCCACACAGCCTGCGAGTTTTGTTTGGCTCTTTACCAACACATTGAAGAACCATACAAATGCTACACTCTATGGCCATTCCCTGCCACTGCCTGTTGGGAAAGATTTCCATTTATGGGTAATTTCCCCTCCAGTTGTGAACCCCCTAACGTTTTGCTTTTTTCTGACCATCCTAGCCTGACTTTTCCCAGTGGAGCACAGCCTTCTGCTGTACTCTGGGCTTTTGTTCATCTTGCTAAGGGGAAACTGACATGCCCTTCAGACTGTCAGTACTGGGAGACTGATTCCCTTAGTCTTCCACTTTGTTGCTATTTCTTGGCAACATTTTATCAGTGCACAATGTACTTTCCAGTACAGTGCGCCTGGGTCTCTTTCATTTTTAAGGCCCTAGACACCCCCGAAGGATTTTTGGTGAATGTACAAATGTGTCCAGGACAGAACTGGTGGCAGCAGTTACTTTTAAAGCATTTTTGACTCTTTTCAATGGTACAAACCACGTTTGGTCCAGGACACTGGCCAGTGCCTAAAATGGCCATGCCACAAGGTCCTTTGTTCTTTCCTTTGGCCATGTTGTCCCTTTGCCTTCCCCAGGTCGATCAGATCTGGGAAAGTCCTTATTTGGTCATGTTGACCCCTACGCAAACCAAAGCTTTCACGGGCTTCTGCATGCTTTGTGTGTGTGTGCCCAGGATGTGGGCTGGAGCTGTCTAGTTCCAATACACATCCAGGGTGCCAGGATGTCTGGTGTGCTGGGATTACTGGAACCACCATGGTCCGTGACTCGTCCACGTCTGGAATGGTTGAATGTGAGCAGATCTCATATATGTTTCACTTTGTTTTGGCGCGAAGGAGATTTCGGATGAGAGAATGCACTCTAGACCTATTCCAGGTCGATCTTCTGAGTTCACACCGAACTTAGTAAAGGAGCCAAGTATCCTGAACCGACCCGCTGGAAGGTTTGGCATCCTGACCCCTCTGTTGTCTCATCAGAGCCCCTGTTTCTCATCGATCATAGAAGGCCTGCAAGGGCGCTTCGACCCATTGGAGTACTGGGACTAACTTCTCTCAGCACCTCCTGCTTAACCTGAAAATGAGCCCCTTCGGAAGTGTTCCTGGACCGCCCAGTGAACTGTTCAGCTCGTACGGGACCTTTTCTTTGGAATCGTCACCGTCTCGAGTCTTGACCTGAGACTTGGGAACCGCAAGCTCTTGGTAGAAGGCACTCTCCCGCCGAGTTTCATACACCTAGCATTCCTAGGTCTGGGATTAAGAGAGCCCGCCCAAACCAGAGCCTATGTGGTACCTGTGTTGCCCCGCTGTGGCGACAAGCTTTGTGGGTGCCTTGCTGCTGTGCCCCCCTGTGCCCTAAAACAAGCTGAAGTGGAACTGACCCGATCCCTTCCCCAGAAGTGGAGAAAATGCCACTGTCCCGCCACGGACTGGGGTATCAGAATGCAGCCCCTGAAAGCCGTAGACACGTGCAACTGCTGGATTCGAACCTGCAAGCGAACTGGACTTGAATGGCGAAGTTTGGTCCGGACTACGTCAAGGGTCGGCGAGTACTTGCAACCCTTATCGGTGGCCCCTGGCACATCCATAGACTTTTACCCATGACTGTCCCCCAAGGGCCACTCACCTTTGTTATGATAGTCTGAACTACCATCCTATTCCCGATTCCTGGAAATAGCTCTGCGCCCTTGTGGATACCCTAATCGAATAGTGGAACACTATTCTTCATCGCCTTACCCCCCTTCCTGAGACACTACAGCCTGTTGGAGAGACCCGTATTGTACTTTAACGCACGATCGAGTGCTGCCGCACTGAATGTACTTTTGAGCACAAGGCTCCACACTTTGTAGGGATTGGACTGACTATTAGTTAGGCTTCAGACTCCTGAAGAATTGCCTAAAGTATATTTGTACTGTTTGACACTTTTTTTTACAGGTTGTGGATCCTTACTTGTCGAATATTCGTTTAGGCCAATAGTTACTGCATATATGTTCCCTAGTATAGTGTTGTGTTAGTATCATTAATATTGTTGTGGTTTCATCTTGTGTTTGATTAAAAAGGCCTTTAAAAAAACGTGTATGTATTTTTGATACATACAACTGACAGAGTAATTTGTGGTGTTGTTTACTGTGTGTGCTCATTGTGGACTTTTGATCACCCTCACCCCTCCTGACACCTAGTCTTGACCGCCGCCATTGCTACCTTGAATGTTCTGGCTTGTCGAGAAGGTTACCTTGTTCCAAGAAACTAGGCTGGCCTTCTGAACCTCTGCCCACCAGGTCATAGTTCAGAAATCCATCTTAACACTGCCCACCCAAAAGGCCCCCTCCTAAATATCTTCAAACTAGTTCCATCACGAAGTAACATCAGGCTTTGTGCTGTATAGGACATGAAGGGGTTATTCTGAAACTGTCTTCTGGGAGTTAATGGATTAATTGCATCTGTAAACGAGCTCCTCGGGTATACAAAACGTCATAACCAGCCACTTGATTGATGTGGTATGTCTGATGGCCTCTGAATGCCGCAATAGGCTACTAGACCATGAATACATGCCTTCTTTAAGTTGAGCACAGATTTCGGCCCTGCTCTGCGTACCCATGAGCCACTCAGTGGGCCAAAAGGCTACTTTCACTAGGCAGGACCCAGGTAAATCCTCAAAACAGCTAGTGGGCCTACTAGGTACAATCAGTGGCCATGCCCGGAGGCTAATCTGACTAGAGCAGAGCCAATGCACCTATGGACAAGGCATGGCCACTGTGCAGGCCATGAGGCATGGTCCAATTACATAGAGGCCACTGGGAATGGTGACCACAGAGTCTTGCACCCTTAATTGACACCAGCCGTGGCCTGAGACCACCTATAATAGTCACTGGCCATGGCTTGCAGCCATGGCTACTGGCCTGTTGCAAATCCTTTGGCCATCCCTCAGACCCTCCATAGCCTCCCAGAGTGGCATTTATCCCTGGCCTTTGGCTATGCTCACTGTGTCCTCCAAAGTGGGTGCTGGCCATAGATTACAGCCAAGGCCAGAGGCCAAGGGGGCCAAGATGTGGCTTTCAGCCACACCACAGACCTCTCTAGATTTCCAGAGAAGCCACTGACCATGGCCTGCAGATCATAGTCAGTGGCCACAATGTCCCAGTGAAGTGGACATTGGCCATGGCATTGCGATGGCCCAGAGGGCTGAGCGTCCTCCGGGTCTGTCTTAGTTGGATGCATCTCCCTAAGCATCATTAGAGCCTCATTCTCACATTCATTGAGTGTGTAACAGTGTTTGTAATAGCCCCAATAATAGGCCAACACTTTACCTGACTGATCTCCCTCCATGTGATGATTATGGCCATGTTCTCTATAATGGTATTTTGCAAGGGTGTCTGCAAGTTAGTCACATTCAGCCTTCAGTTTGGCAGCCACTTGCATGACCATCGCAGCGTTTCCGGTTTCACAATTTCCAAGTAATTTCATCAGTTATAGTTCAAAGCACATCAACCTTCTCTTTAACCCATTAATATTGCAGTTAAAATGCAAATACTGTATATGTAAAGCTTGGAGGTGAAGCCAATATTTAAATCAAAGGAAAGATTCACAATCCTTAACTGAATGTAAAAACATGGGGTTTCCCAGGGAATGTGCCTGAAATCTCCAAAATGCAATTGCGTTCTGATTGGAACCACAATCAGTTTGTAAAATATTATCTGACTGAATGGAATATCTTCTATTAAATGATAGGAGGGCAGGACGTTATTTTATATTGAAAAGGCAGTTGCCAGAAGAAAGTAAATTCACCAGTCATGCCGTGAAAAACCTGCAGTGCAAAGTTATCATAGATAACCAAAGCCTTTAAATATTCAACTTCTATACATGCATGCAAAATAATGTAGTTATTTTTCATTCTGTATATGTATTAAGGACTTAGATTGTCCATATCTGGGGGCTATTGAAATAGCTGAGACACAATCACCTGTCGCATCCCTGCAATTTGCACTTAAGATTCTATTGCAAATGTCTGGGCATATTTCGGCTAAACCTAACAAACTTGCCATGACCCAGGAACAGGTGGGAAAAGAGTGTGAGGAGGTTGACGCTAATCTGTCTGAAGCTATTCACATTGGTGAAGAAATTGAAAACCTCCAAGATAAAGAGATCAATTTGGACTTAGAACAAAGCTTTGAAGTATTCTTCTCGCGGATGCAGCGTAGGTTGGCGAGGAAGCCGCAAAAGAGCAAGAAACCAAGTATTTTGACCTCCCCAGAGGGAGATTCTGTAACATCTGGCCTACGCTCTAAGAAAGCGAAGAAAAGAGCAGCTAGAGCGAAGAAAAAGAATCCCACAGGTGAGGGTCGCCTGACTAGCTGGTTATCCCCCGAGCAAGAGAAGATGAAAGAGTTGGTCGAGGATGTGGAACTAATGGAGGTAGAGGACCAGGGGGAAGAAGAAAGGATAACATTGAGTCCAGATAAACCCCCAAGTCCACCGACTGAATGGTATAGGTCGACGATAAAATCCTCTAGGCTGGGTGAAGATCGGAAAGATCGGTCAGGCAATCGTATTTGCCTGATCAAGAACTGATATCAAAGCGGTGAACATAGATGGTTATCGCGTTCCGAATTCCTGATTAGATTAAACTCAGTTCTGCAACTGCGAGTATTGAAATCTGATGACTTCCAATTTGTGGAGCCGCTGAAAGGACCTAATCCTAATGTCTCCGTTCTACATTGTAAATTTCTATCAACAGCACAGATGATTAGAAAATACAAAGAAGAACTGATGGCAGTTGATGTCGACAAAGATGTTGATCTAGATGAAGTAAATCCCAGCTGCATACATGAAGAGACAGTATAACCATTAAAGGAATTAGCCTGTCCTAGTATAATCAAAGGAAAGAAGGTGGAAGTCTCCGATGTACAGCAAGTCTTAAAATGGTTGGCGGAATCATTGCCTGAGGTGATGGCAAATCATTGAGATCTTACCATCCTTTCTTGGAATTGCAGAGGCTTTGCCCATCTATTGATGTCAGAGGGTTCAGTTGACTTGCTAGTGAAACATTGCTGCAGCTGCCTCCGAGAGACATGGGCAATGGACCCTTTGATATTAGATGGCTATGTTATGTATCAGTCATATGCAAAAAGGGGAGAAAGAGGCCGACCATTTGGGGGTCTACTTTTGGGGGTGGCAAACATGTTGGTCTCTAGACGGATTAATTGCAACCAAGAGAATAATCTGATTGCAGTTGAGGTGGAGTATGGGCCGGAGGGAAGGCCTGGAAGATTTCTCCTTGTAAGTCTTTAAAATCCCCCTGGAGCAGTGTTAACAGAGCAAATACAAGATGCTTTGCATGACCTTATGGCATCCTGGCTGATAAAACTAGGAAACAGTGCTGTAATAGTGGTTGGGGATTTTAACTGCCACATGACAGGGCAGGGGGGGGGACTTCGCAGAACCCTAAGTTGAAAGAAAAATGTGCAATGGTCCACACTAAGAATGATGTGGAGGGGTTGTGATGGGTCCAACTATTTGACTTCTGGGATCCAGAAATGATCAATGGCCGGATCTTAGACCATGTGTGCTTGCCTGGATGGTCACTAAATGTAGTGACCATTCAGGCAAGCGCACATGGCTAAGAGTAGCTTGTAGTACATTAGACTACATATTTGTGTGCCCCAAAATGCAGCTTCATGTTGAAGACATGGAAGTGATCCATAACAAATGGAGCGAACATGCCATCCTTTCGTGTGCCTTTAACGTTCCCTGTGATGGCCTTGTAGAGAGGAGCATAGGTAAAGTAAAAGTTGACAATACAGGCACAAGATTAGCTGGTCAGATAAGAATGTAAATTAGGCAATAGAAGCATTAGAATTTGAGAGATCTCTTTATCTTCCCGACTTCAATTCTATGTCCATTAACGCAATAGAAGATTACATTCTTGCATTTTCGGGTAAACATGCAGCAGCCACTATGGGGTTAATGGTAAGAACTGAAGGTAGTAAACTTCCCTACAATAAGGAGATCAGAGACGCCAAGAGGGGACTTAGAACAGATCTCCGTAATATGAAGAAAATTAATATACTAGTAGGATTGTACTGTGATAATGTGAGGAAAATCAAGAATAGATATAGAACCACCATCAAGGGCATAAAAAAGGCTGGGAGAAATCGAGCATATCAAAGAGTAGTGCAGACCATTTGCTCAAAAATTTCACGCATCTGCTCACTTCTAAGTGAGGCAAGGGGGACTGCAAAAGGACAGTTAGAGAACCCAATTGGTAGAGTAGAATGGGTAAAGTATCTCGAAAATCGTAATTCATCTTGTGATCTAGATGACACAACTCCAGTGAGTGAAGCACCATTACGTTCTCCCATTGATGCATCTTATGGTGCAATATTGAGCAAGACTGAAGAGCTAAAGTCGTCAAGAGCTCCTGGTCCAAATGGTTTGGCCAATATAGTCATCAAGAGCCAGCCAGAGTTTTGGGCCAGTCTGTTAACTATCTTGTTCGAGAAGATATTGACTCATGGTAAGATACCTTATTCTTGGCAAACAGCAGTCTTGATACCCGTATTTAAAAAAGGGAATCGGTTGGACTCTAACAACTATAGGTTACTATCAGTGTTGGATACAACAGGAACATTGTTTGCCTCATTATTGCTCAAAGAGTTGCAGAAATGGGTCTACGAAGAAAACGTATGTAAATTTCAAAGTGGGTTCCAAAAGGGTTATTCTACCACTCATAACCTAATGGTGATGGATATCCTACGCACCAGGGTGTGTAGTGGGGTGCAGCCTCCGCTATATGAATTGTACATAGATTTTAAAGCTGTGTTCGACTCTATTCCCAGAGTTCAATTGTGGCTAAAACTGGAAGCCATGGGCTGTCCTGACAGACTTTTGTATTATCTCAGATTCCTGCATCATAATACCTCAGTCAGACTCAAATTAGACCAGGAAGGGCACATGACGGAAGAGGTTCAGCAGAACAGGGGTGTAAAGCAGGGATGCGTTACTGCACCACTTGTGTATAATCTGTATGTCTATGACATACCAGTGGCAATAGCAGAAGCCAAAAACTGTCCCCCAAAAATTGGTGAGGCCCCTTGTTATGTGTTCGCATATGCAGAAGACCTGGTAATTTTGTATACTACGATAAGTGGACTCTGACGATATGCTACAGTGTTATGGGAATACGCTGATAGCAATGGCCTAACCATCAATTTAGAGAAGACTAAGGTTCTGAGATACACTAGCAAAAGAGTAACTCGTGTCAGCCTTATGGTGGGTAAAATAAATATCCTATATGCTCCCTCTTATCATTATCTTGGGGTGGAGTTCGATCCCAGCGGCGACTATGGTGCATGCAAACAAACACGCACTATTAGAGCAGCGCGAGAAACTGCTCTGTTTTCTAGCTTTACCATTAAGCAGGGCGGTTTTACACTATGGGGCACGCGCCATTTATATATACAAGTGTTCATCCCGATGATAACATATGGCCTAGAGGCTCTTCTGACTTTTGATCGAAAATGGCTCCAGGTCATTGAAGGGGAATGTTGGCGACGGATCCTTGGTTTGCCTCACTGTGTTCCTATGGCTCTCATAAAGCTTGAATTAGGATTACCATCTCTAAAAGCGACAGTATTAAAAAAGAGCTACTTGAAGATGATCAGTGGAACAACAAATCCACTTTTGCTGGCAGTCCACCAGGAACTACTTAAAAAGTATACCATCTGCCCACTACATGAGTCCTTGACAGCATTTCTGGCAGAAATAGGCTGGAACTGCAGAGGAGTTAGCTACTCAGAGTAAGTGCAGAATGCTCTTGGGAAATGCGTTGAGTTATGGGATTGGTTTGAGAACTTTGCCCATCTCTGCACGTTAAAAAGTTATCAGTTTGTGCAGTACAGACTATATTCCTACAAAAAACCACAGGCTTATTTGAACCTATGTCCTTCTAAAAGACTTTGGCGCTTCATTCTCTTACTTAGAATGGAACAGCTCCCAACAATGATGGTAATGGGGAGCAGAGAAAAGATCCCTTTTAAACAGCGAGTCTGTCGCCTATATAAAGTACCAGAAATATTGGAGACAGCCAAACATTTGCTGACTGAATGTCAAACTATGGCCAGTATTATATTGGTATGTACGTACATAATCGGGAAACCATTGGGGAACTGTCCTTTTGGCATTACTGCACCAATACTAAGAGTATGCACCTGCTAACTGCCCTATATAATATATGGTTAAACATCGAAGCCAGGTTGGGCTCAATGATATGAGAAACATGTAATCTTGTGATAATGTGTTACATGTTAAGTGGATGGTGGGCTTGGCTGAGGAGAATAATCATAAATGTAACCCTTATTACCATATATACCCAGAGGTCTGTTTTAAGAAAGAGATCAAAAAACAACACCTTATATCCACCCCAATTATTTAAAATACCGTGAGACTATTTGTTTACATGCTAAAGAGTTTTCGGGGAGATTAGAGTTGAGAATGTTTAATCTGAATGCACTGCATTGTGATCATTTGTAGAATGATGATAAATGGTTTCTTAATGTTTATTATTTCTATTTAGTTTTTAGGATGTGATGGAAATTATGATATTCTCTTTTGTATTTTTATAATGTGTAAAGTTTATTTTGTAAACTAAATCACATTAAATATTAAATTAAATTAAGTGGATATAGGTCAAGGTATGCTGAAAGTATATAAAGTCATTTTGAAAGACGGTTTTGTATTATGAACGGGCAGGGAGCAGTGTTCTGTAAATAACACTTTTTAGGCCAGATCTTTTGAGAAAACTGTGAGAAGACAGTTAATGTTCAAAGCAAACTGATATGTTAAAGCTCAGAGCATAGCATGACACATGTTAACATAGAATTGGGATACTCTTTATCTAAGGCAAAAACAGACACTAATAAATAGCTTGAGCCTTTGTCCCATGATGACAAATACAAACATAAGCTTAAAATACTGGTGTATATTTACGATGACATCTACTTGCCTATGTGTAGCAAATCTGGTCAAACAAAATGTACTGTTTTCAATTGACTCCAGGATAAGCCTCTCATATAACCCCCTCATTTGAGGTGCTCAATATGGAAGACATTGCATCTACATACGCATCCTTTCCCGTCCTGACTAGAATATTACATCTTTTGGATCGGGGTCATGAGCGCACTCATACAGAGATCCAAGAACTAAGATTTTTGATTCTTGATAGCTCTTAAATGCATGAACGCGGACCTAAAAATTACTCATGATCAGACCTCCCTAACTGGAGTTTCTACATATCTCTTGTAGAAAGAGGAAAATGCGTGCTAGGGCTCTTAAGCAAAGAGCTATGACTTCTAGCTCAACAAATTCAAATTTACGTTAAAAAAGTACAAATCTACCCTCACTCAAGGTACAGAACACTAATACAAACTTCAGAGATATCTGTGGACTGTCCTCGGAAGAAGGTGTCTTTGACTTTACAGCTTGCTCCAAATCCGCTTTTGGTTCTGTGAAGGAATATAGTGAAGGCACCAATACTCTGACAGAGGCAATGAGCCATAAGGGCACTAAACTCACCTCTGTTAAACAAAATATTCAAAAAATTGTAAAAAAAAAATTAAAAAAAAGATAACCTAACCCTGAGAAATTCTAAAATTGAGGGCTCTATCGAGAGCACAGGGATTAAACAATTTTTTGCGCCGAAATCTAAAATAATGACAAACATCACCTTACTGGACGAGAAAAGGCAGGGTTCTTCTAATACCATAAGTCCCCTCCTCCTCCCATCCTCACAAATTCTATTAGTCAATCTCCTTCGAGTGGACTAAAAAACGAAATGGCTATGGGTGGGGCGGAGGGCGAGGCAGTCGGTGTCAATAAGATTGCAACTCTCATTCCAAGTGAGGACATTAAAATTCTAGTTCAGCAGGCTATAACGAACCTTCTTGAACACTCTACCAAGTATGGTTTGCAATTACCAGCCCATATAAATGGGACTCAAGAAGAGGTTCCGCATACAAGTAACTTTGCTGTAGACAGTGAATTGATGTTACGGTTTGAGCAAAAAAATCCTGCTACCACTGCTCCCCAACTGAGTATCCCATTGAGGCATGGGGGTACGAGTGATGCCCGGCCCATTAGTCATACAGGTACCAGGCGATACCCCAAAGGAACTGAATCAGCGTGGAACCAACTAATCCTTCCTGCTTTAAATATCCCTAGGGAATCAACGAATGTGAGAACCGACCAGCAGAATGTAGGATGGCCACAAGAAATTAGCAAAAATTACTCTCTATACAAGGATTGGGAGGAGGGCCCTTGTGACGGGCGCACAAGTGAGGGCGGTACTAAACATCCTTATACTTATGAGGAAAAAGGAAAAATGCAATCTAACATAGGATCTTCGTCTAGAGTGGACTGGAGGCAGCTCCACTTTTGGATCATCCTAGTGTTATGCTGAACTTTATGTTCTCTCAAGGCGGCCCTCCAACACTTAATCGGGGGCGGATCCTATCCTTATTTAGTGACGTACCTACACTATTTTTGATCTCCTCTGGAGACATTAAACTCATTGACTACATACATCCTACTAGGTACGACTATGTAAGGATTGTTTTTTATTCGAGAACCATCTTGGAACTTGTTTTTTCGGAAATAGAGTCTCTGCATCGTTTTGGTTTTGATTTGGAACTCTTTAATGAGGGATTCCTAAAGTCATGGGACTCTGAGCAGGGGAGCCCATTTCATAAACAAAGATAGGGATAATCAACTGATGGCCACCACTGAGCCAGACCTGATGTGGCTGGCTCAGGCACTTGGAGACTATCTCCAAAATTCACGCAATTAAAGAAAACCCCTAAAATGCCCGCCCTTTAATAGTCCTATCATGGAATTCTAGGGGCAATCGTGCTCTCAAGCAGTCCTCCACTAGCTGTGCTCTTCTATATGAAGCTAGTATTCTTTGTCTGCAAGAAACTTGGGCTCTTACCCCCCTATTTCTGGATGGTTTTTTTTATACATCAGGAATTGGCGGTTAAGAAATCCAAAGGCAGGCCCTCTGGGGGACTTCTCATTGCTGTAAAAACTAACCTCTATTCTAAATGTGTGAAGATATTCAAGATACACAGGGGGTGTATTGCAATTCTCTTAAAACCTTGTCTTTCTGAATCTTTTGTTCATCTATTGATTGTTAATGTGTACTGGTGTCCTGATTGTGATCTAAAGGAGTTTATAGAACTGATTGACCATACTATCCAGGAATGTCAAGAGATGTGCAATACCCTCAATATCGTTATTGCTGGTGACTTTAATGCGGAGGTGTGTTTAGGGAAACTTAGTACGCATGAGGGGTGTAGTCATATTCTTGCGGATTGTGGTTCTTCTCGGAAAATCGTACAAGCAGACACCTGGTTTCAATTTCTTTCTGATTGGGGTTTGCATTTTGTGAATAATTTATTGGGGGCTACTCTGGATCATAATACATGGTCCAATGGGAGTGAGTGCTCCACTATTGATTATGTTTTTGTAAACATGATATTTTATTTAATTTCAGATTTTGTTTTGGTCTCTACAAATGACAGTGACCATTAAATGCTTAAAGCCTCCTTACAAGTATATCATGCTCCCAAAGAGGGGCCCCTTTCACTAATGCTAGAACTTAATAATCCTTGCAATAGAATCAACTGGCACAGTGATAATATCTTAAAAGTAAATATGGTGTTCTTGCAAGATTATCAAAAGCATGGCTTCAATAAAAAGCTGACAATTTATACACACACACAACGCTTTGAGAATTATGGTAATTATGTGATCCGAAGTCCTTCTGACATTAAGAAACCATCTACAGTATGTAGTACTCATAGGTACTCTTTTAGCCCCGCAATACATAATCTTAAGCGAGAGAGGAATCAGGAAATCCGCTCACTCCTAAAAGGGCTGGGTAATAACACTCTCTGTGTCAGGATGAACACTGTTAAAAACAAATGGAAATTAAGAGCAAAATTATTAAGGGCCAAACTTTATCAGAGGGATTCAGAACACATGCTTCTTTCTCATTCTGCCTCCAGTACCCAGAACCTTTGGACTCTAATAAATAATAGGGGTGATGCCCAACTGAGAGCCCAAACTGTATGTATTTCTTCTGATGTTTGGGAAGGACACTTTGGCACATTATATATTTCGCCTAACGCGGACTGGATAGTGCCAAAGGACATTCTAACGTGCCCGTGGAATTTCCCCTTTACTCTGGCTTCATAGATTGATCATCCGCTATTCTGCTTCTCGGGCTCCTGGTCCTAATTTACTCTCCAACATGGTCCATAAAGGCATCTCAAATTTGGGGGCCAAGATTTTGTTTTTCCCATCTAAGGACATTGTAATCACTAAGGGCATTCCGAACAGCTGGCATACGTCCATTGTGGTCCCTGTTTATAAAAAGGGTGATAGGTCTAGCCCACTCAGCTACAGACCGATCGCCCTTTTGGACGTTGATTCAAAAAATGTTGCCTCTATTATTCTGGAGCATATACATGACTGGATTAAGGAATTTAGAATTCTATCCTATCTCCTTTTCAGTTTGGATTCAGGAAGCATGTGTGTACGGATTCAGGTGGTCTCCTAATCAATATTATGCAACAGCAGGCAACGAAAAACCGGGAATCCACCTATCTACTTGGCATCTATTGACCTGACGTCTGCTTTTGACATGGTGAATAGAACCACGCTATGGACTAAACTCTATGCATTAGGTATGCCCACCCCCCGCTGTCTATTCTTTATCACCTACACTACACATATTGAGTACAGATGGATCTTTGTCCGAAGAAATTAAGGTATTTAACGGCCTAAGACAAGGCTGTATTTTGGCCCCCACTATTTTCAATCTGTACTTTTCTGATGTGGGTCCTTATTTAAAAGGAACATCTTTTGCTCCACCAAAGGTAGAGGGGGTTAAGGTTTTCTGGACTGCCTATGCGGATGATGTGACACTGTACGATTACACCCCCATTGGCTTATGTCTTCTCTCCTCTTTTAAAGATTACACTCTGGCAAACTCCTTAATAATTAATCTTACCAAAACTGCTATTCTGCGACTAAGCTATAGGAAAAGTCCTAATAAATTTTCCTGGTTTCTAGATAAAGTAAAACTACCAGTGTGCCATGCCATTAGATATTTGGGCTATCCTATTTTTGACGACAAGAAAAAGGCAAATTATCGTGACTATCTCGATAATAAAATAAAACCTCTTATGAGCCAGTTGCGGAAAATTGACAACAAGTACAGTACATTTTCATTGCTACCGTGCATATGCATGTATAGAAATAAAACTGTGGCACAGTTTAGTTATGGTTTGGAGTTTGCCCCGTCTTGGTGTAGGGAAGAAATTGTGAAGTATGAGGCAGGCATCTTAAAATCTATGGTCAGATGTCTGCCGAAGTGCATGCCACCTTGTGCCATTCGCTATGAACTGGGGCTTTTTTCCACCCGAAGCACCATTGAATGGCGTAGGCTAGCATTGTACAGGAAACTGATCTCTGGTAATGATACCAATTTATATGGAAACATGGGAAGCGGGTTCCTCAATGGTAAGGTTTCCTCAAAGTTTCTTGTTGATATGGAAAGGGAAGCATTTGATTCCCTTGACAAAGTGGGGGTCACCCGTGAGCTCCTTATTTCCAACCCTATGAAGGTGAAGAGCTTGCTGCTTCATTGGGATTGGAATTTCCCGGTTACAGAAGTTCTGAATAAGAAACTTTATAGTCAACTTGTTTCTTATTTTAAAAAAATGGGTGTCACTTAACCATATCTGCTCAAATTTCCCGGTAGATCGTGGAGGCAAGATTTTATGAGGTTTCGCTTCAATGTCCTCGGCACAAGTGAAATTATTGACATTAGGTGCGGAGCCCTGGAACCCGTTGCTATATGCAGATACTGTAAAAATGAGGTTCTCTCCGAAACCTTCAAACACATTTTGACTGAATGCGATGGTTTTAGGACTGAACGAATTAACTTTTTCACAATTTGTTCCTAACACTGAGTGTGTGGATCTGTCTTTATTATGGTAAGACATGTTACATGGGAATCGAATCAAGTTTCAACTAACAGTCCCCAGATATTTGAAGATGCATCGTGGCCTGTAATCCTGGTTAATTGGCTAAATCTATCAGTTGGTGAATGAAATGCGCTCACTGAAACTTAGGAAACTGGTTTTGGAATGAGAATTAAACATTTATTGCACTTAGACAAGTTTTCTCTTTTGAAATATCTGGACATGAATTATTACATCCGATTAATTGAGTGGGGGTAGCCCTACAATACGTTTTGAGTGCGAATGTGTAAATTTAATTGTGTAAATGTATTTATCTGTGACAAGATTTAGTGTTCCGTTTTACCCATTGTTTTGCACAGTTTGTTTTATTGAGTATGCAATACATTCAGGATCTATGTTTTTATGTATTTTATGTATCTAAACTGCGTATTATTTTTTGTAAAGGTTACTGTGTAACCAAAAGAAAATAAAAAAATAAAAATAAACTCAATTTAACATGTGTAATCCATTTCCATACATATCCTTACTTCTACACACAAAGTGCCCAAAGGGCCTTTTTATGTAAAATGTTTTAAGTTACATTTATTTTTTATAATGCACTTCATGCCAGACTCCAGCCTCTAAGCGCGGGGCTCGCGAAATCGTGCTGTTCAGCGCCATCTTTTCTTCAAGTGTTGCCCCAAAGATCTCCTCTCAGCCCCAGGTGTGAGCATCCGCTGCATTCAGTTGAATATCTTACAAGAAAGGTTTTAATTGGGCCACATACCCTATCGGACGGAGGCCTAGTTCCAAGAACAGTTTAACAGTCAGTGCACTCTTCAGGAGAGACAAACTTTTAAAGAAACTTGTTCCCCCCCTAGCTCAGCCTCTAAGCAATGTATGACCACAAAGATCACACCCATACAAAACTGCTGAAGGGCCCTGAGCTTTATAAACATGTAGGTCTGGAAAGTCGCTTGACCACCAACTTTCCTTGTAGAAACCAAGATTGCCCACAAATGTTAATTTAGGGCACAGTCGCAGCACTCTACTTGGCTGCTCCATGTACGATTATTTGCTAACCGAACTACTACATAGTCAGAATAAACCACTTGTCTTATCTCCGCTTCATTATCTATAAAAGGAATATTTGAGTTTCTCCATCTTTCACACACCCTCGGCACAATTTTAGACATATTTACTTCTATAGGCTGTTCCATATAAAAATCACGTAAAATCTTTAATGATCTAGGTCTGGGCGCAAATTGAAACTCACGTAAAATCTGTAACTGGCTAGGTCTGGCCTCAAATTGGAAAAATGTAAGAGCCAGCTTCCGCTCAAGATCAAGATTAGCCCATTCTACAGCTATTGTTTCTAAACCAAAACACAATATTAACTTTGTTCTCAGAAAATGTGTACGACCCAGAAGGAAGAGCATAATTTAAGAAAACAAAATCATGGTCTCTCTGCAAAACTTTTAAATCATTCTCAAACTTCTAAATGGCTAAATCAGTCAGATTGAAATTTAAATGTCCCTTTCCTACACATAGGTGCAGCAGGTTGATCACTGCAGTCGTCCATTGGCGGCTCTTAACCCAAGCTCTAGCTAGCCTAAGGGCATCCGGATGTTGTTGTTATAGGAAATATGCAGCCAGTTCTGGGATGAGCCATTCAATGTCCTGATTACAGGACCCTTTGACTCCATTAAAGGTTCAAATTGTGTATTTAAATCACCAGTTACCACAATCATAACATCTCCAATTGAGAGTGGGGATCTGATATATTCCTGAAAAATTCTAATCGTCAAAGGTATACCCTGCACTTCACTGGTCTCAGAAATATATCACACAATAGAAACTGTAGTACGGCCTGCTTTGCCTCCTTTCTCACCCTCACCAACTGACCCTCTCAGGTCCAACTGGGGTCTTTCCTCTCTTCTCTCTCTCTCTCCTCTCTCTCTCTCTCTACTGGTGGTGTTCCCCAGGGGTCTAACCTCCTTCCCTGGCTCTTCAACCACTTCCTGGCACCTCTTCCCACCACATCGCTACTTTCTGCTCCAATTTTCAATGTTATGCGGATGACACTCAGCTCTCTTTCAGGCTCCCCTCAGCAACCTCTTCTTCTCTGCTTCTTCTCTCATACGAGGCTGCAATTCAGGAATGGTGTGTCGCCAATGATCTCTGCCTTAACAACAGTAAGACTGAGATCCTCCTCATTGGGACACCCTCTCCCTCCTTTCCTCTCTCTCTCTGGCCGCAACTCTGCAGTCCCACCTCTCTGCACTTATAAGCCACCAGCTGGCTGCACTTATTTATTTACCTGCACTTCTCTCTCCCCCCAGCACTTCTCCCCTTCCCTCTTCCACCCACTTGCGTGATCTGAATGACACAAGGCCTAGTAAGATCATTGTTTTGTCCTCCCTTTGTTTCCCCTCCTTGTCTTGTCGCGCCTAGAAACACTTGTGTACTGGCACGTTATATATGCCATATCATATCCTTACCATATCAAATGTGCCTCCTGTCAGAGTTAGTATGTTTTTGACTCTCTTGTTTCCACATATTCTTTACTTGATAAAAGGGAATGTGCAAAAAAAATCAAGACTGTATGGAGCTCATGTTCCATAGGAGTATAACGTTAATCGAAGGCGCATGAGCCTTTATTAAGGCTTTAACACCTAACATTAATGTCACGCCCCATTTTCAATCATTTGTATGGAGGAGGGTTTGGAATGGAACTTTCATTTCCGCCATCTTGCATCCTTTCCGCCATGCTCCAGTATTTGCGCCGGCATGGATTTTCATGCCTGCGCAAATGCTGGAGATCTCTATGGGGTCTGCCAGTTTTATGCACCCTATGAAGAATTGTATAGGATTCGCCCCAGAAACCTGGTCTGGGACCCTCCTCATGTGGCCAGGGAAAGGTAGACTTTTCCTGATCCTGACATTGGGGGTGGTGTACTGCGGCAGAATCACATGAGGGTTGGGAACAGACCAAGTAAACTGTTGATTAACAATGGAAATGTAGCACTCACGTGTATTTCAAAAGCTGGGTCCTTTCGCATGAAAAGTAAAAGCTATTCTATCCATTGTTGAACACTTATTGAATTTATGAGTGGTTGCATGTCCTTAACTGAACAGAAGGAACGTGTATTGTAAGAGTTACAAGTAAGAACAAGTGAAAGCTGCATCAAAGGAAGGTCACGTGTGGACAAGTGTGTTTCCGAGAGAAGTCAGAAGCTGCCTCTGTGATACTATACGGTAATACAATTACATTCAACAATTTAAGGGTACAAAATCTATCTTAAAGAGTGGTCGCGTGTGCCTAATTATGTTTTCACTTTGAAGACTGGACCGTGCATTATCCTGAATTGACATTCTGTATTATTTGAAGAAGTTATTATACCGAAGAGAAGAACAAGCATTATCCAAGACATGAGGCGATCCCTTTTCACAGTGAAACCAGTCTTGTTTAAACCCATCCACCTAATCTGTGAATTTGCTAATAGTCCAGTGGCCTTAATACTAAGTGTGGCATTGTAACTTGAAGCTGAAGGAGTGGCACTACGGGTTCTAGGTAATTACTTGAGCAGAAAAGGTGTGAGAAAGCTGGGGAAGGGAAGCTGGGTGCTTGCTAACCTGTAATGCTGAAGCTGAAAGGAAGTCAGTCTTGTGGGCAGAGGCAGGTTATTCTTGGGCCATTCAGACAGACGGAAGAGGCTGCCCCTTTATAGAAAGTCATTAAGGAAAGAGTGCCTTGCCTGTCGGAAGAGGTTGAAGTGTCTTGTCAGACTTTACCTCATAATTAAGAAGTACAAAGCAGTGGTAGAAGTATCTGAACTGTGATGGTATATAAAGCGGTCAGCGGATATCATATTGAACAAATTTGAAGTAGTGTGGAACAAAAGTGACTGTTCTCATAGTAATACAACTAGAAGAGTGGTTGTTAAAAGGAAGCAGCAACCCAACGAGAAGCATCCTGACAAATATACCAACTGTACTGCAGAAGTTCCAACCTATTGCAAAGTTGTGACTGTTGCCGCTGGAGAAATCCTAAAAGTCATTATTCTTTTGAACTGTGACAAATAATCTTGAAAAGGATTTTACACAGGATAGATGAAGGCCATCCAAATATTGTTCAATATTGTCTATTCTCTTATGTTGTTTTATAATTTTCTTGAATGTTTGTTGTTTAGAGTGAGGGACAGTTTCCCCATGGTAGAGATTGTTCCCATAGCCTTTAGACTAGATAGGGAATTCTTCAGTAGGTTAGGGCAAGAAAGGCTTTATTTGCAAACTTATCCTTTAATAATAAAATGTCTTACTTTGAGAAAACTACAGGCAGTTGTACGCCTCGCATTACTGACTCCTCACAAACCCCACAAAGCAGGCAAACCCCATAGGGATGCGGTTAATTGTAATTTTAAAAAGATGCCTATTTTTTTTATTTTTTTATTGGCATTTCATTCAATAATATAACAATTAATCTGAAAGGTACATAAATCTTGGTAATCAACGCTGTTCAAATGCCGAAAGTTCGGCAGTGGGATCCTGGCTACGCCTGAATGCAAACAGACCAGGTCCCAGCCATCAACATATGAATAGGAGCAAAATGAGCTCCTATATGTACTAATTGCTGCAAAATTTCTATTTATTTGCTATAGGTACTGTCATCGTCACCATCCCCTCCCTCGTATTTCTGTCCTGTCCCCCTTGTCCCCCACCCCCTAGTTTGGTTGCATTAAAACACTCATGCACTTGATCTAGGAGAAATGCTGTGAGGCCTAGTACACTAGCTACTTTTTATGTTAGATCATTCGGAAACTTCAAGGTATAAGAATGACTAGTGTATCCCCTTGCTCCCTTCCCGCCTTGAAGCGCTTTGAAGCACTTCATTTGTGTACAAGCGCTGTACGAATAAACAATTACAATTGGAATCCCTTCGTTATAGACAGCATTAAGAGGCTCAAATACAAGGGTCAGATCTCTGCTCTGAGCATGCTTCCTAGAAAAGAGTCAACCCGAATGTACTGACTATACGGAACTAAAAGGAGGGTCAGAGTATTAAAAGGTATTAGCACAATTATACAACATCTTTCATGAGTAGCCAGGGACACCACCTGCCCTTTAGAGTAAGGGTGCATTCTCAAGCTATTTGAGCAGAATGCTTAAAAAGGAGGGTCTCAAACACTCCATACTGGATTCAATAAGTTATCATTCTGATATATTGTGAAATACTATTTTGGGACCAGGTACTGTGACAAATCCTTGGATGTGGTCTCTTCTCCCATGAGAGAGGAACCTCCTCCTGTGGGCAGAGCAATGTAGCCACAGTCCAATAATCCCCCTGGGGGTGGTGCAACGCCAGAGGACCACATGGGGAGGGGAAACCCTCATGGGATGAGAGATGACACCCTAGGAGACGTGATATATTTCTACCCCTGTCCCAGCTACCTCACCCTCTTACCCTCTCCAGAATTCTGGAATCTCTCATACTTCTCTGTATGTGAGCAAAGTAGAACGTTGTCCTCTCCCGAATAGTACAGAGACGAAAAAAAACAGTTATGACATCTTGGAGAAAAGGACTGAGATGAGGAAGATGCTTGGAGTACAGAAGAGTACCCAGCGGAAGCAGACCATCCTATTCAAGCTAGCCAAACTGGGTTATGGAATAAAAAGGAAAGAAGTATTTGCCACACAGAACAGTCCTCTCTGGAGGAGTTGCGAGAAAAAGCACTGCGTCTGCTGGAGACAGTGAGAAAGCCGGAAACACCCAGGTAGAAGTCGAGAGCTCAGTTGCTGGTCCTGAGACAACAGAAAGGACGGCAGGGTGGCTGACGCAGGTTATAGGCCATTCTAAGGCTTGGGAAGCACGACGGCTTCCAGGACGGTTGGTGCTGCCGAGCCACCGCAGACCGGCTGACGGAGGAAGCTGGAAGAAGGCAGATGCCCTTGTGAACCAGGAAAACAGGCATGCGGAGGAGCAGAAAGATGCCTGGGATCAAAGAAGGTGGTGGCAAGCAGAAAAGGGGGAGAAATACCCTGAACCTAGAGTCTGGAACCCTGAGAAGCAGTGAAGGTGGTGGCAAGCAGAGAAGGGGAGAAATACCCCAAACTGAGGGTCTGAGAACCTAAGAGCAAAATTGAAGGACATTTCACGTCTATAATAATATATGGTAGTGCTTGGTAGGTCAGTAAACCAAGTCTACCTCGAAGGAGAAGTACCGAAGACGGTGAGTCTGGGCCTCACATCCACAACAGAAATACATCAGCTTCTCATCCTCATAGTCACAGTACCTGGGAGAAAGGTGAACCAGGTTGGCTGTGCAACACAAAGTCTACCTAGAAAGAGAACTATTGAAATTAGGCGAGTCTGGGACTCGCATTCATATAAGAAGGACGATTGTTACTCCTCTTCATATTCACAGTACCTGAGAGAAGAGTGAACCCAGTTGGCTGTGCAAAGGAAGAGAAACCTGGAGCATGTAGACAACCCCTGGGATTTGTGAACATTGTGGCAAAGCTAAGAGAAGGAAGACATTCTCTTGGATCTTCAAGGAAGTGGAAATGAAACTATGGAAAGGGATTCATTACCCCTGGGACTTGTAAACATTGTAAGAAGACAATAAAAGGAAGCCATCCTCTTGACCCTGTGGAACTTTGTTTTGCACCTTTTGGAAGTTTGTGTTATGAACTTGGAAAAGAACTATGAATAACCTTGCTGAGAAGACAACCCCTTTGCACCTTCTATTGAGTTGTTAGTGGGAAGGCTAGAGTTAGGATTTTAACACAACAGTGGACTTCTTTTTATTTGTTGATGTCCTGACGGACCCATTTGCAATTTGTGTTGAGGCCAGGAAACCCTCTTGGTGTTAGGGCTAGTGAGGCCTATCCCCAACTCTACTTTCATTTAAATAAAAGTATGTAGCAACAGAAATGCTATCCCTAAAAATGTCGATCTCTCACTACCGCATCCTCAGGACTGAAACCCTGTGCACTGCTTCGAGGTACCATTCGGGAATCCTATGTGCCACTTGGCTACCTTCTGTGTCTCTAGTCTGTGGTTGTGCTGAATCCATTTCCTACCTGTGGCAACAGCAGTACCCAATGTCATTGTCTCTCTGCAGATATGTGTCTTCAGTCTGCTTCGTGTCAAAGATGGCCTCAAGAATAGACCAACTCCTAGATAGTTTTTATTTTGGAATCAGAATAGGGTCTAATGGCCGTCCCTCTCAATCTAAACTAGTAATGGGCATTCCAACACTAAGCCAGGCGTCTCTCGTCCTCAGGCTGGTACTAGGGATTCGTAACCCCTACTATCTAAAAGCTAACTGCCTTCTGGTGATGGCCTAAAGACAACCGCCTTATTTATCTAGACTTCCTAGGGGAACAATCAAGGTGAGATCTATCAGGGACCCTGGTTGGATACTGCTTTCAATCGCTTTGGGCACTTGCCTGGTCTTCCACACCTATTCCTTTCCCTGATGTTACACTCTCTCTCTCCCTTCCTTGCTACTCACCCATCCTACACTACTACTACTCTCCCAACCTCCACACCACTGCTACCACCACTTCCACACCACAGCTGCTCCACCTCCACACCACAGCTGCTCCACCTCCATACCACACCTCCACACCACAGCTACTCCACCTTCACACCGCAGCTGCTCCACCTCCACACTACTTATCCTCCCACCACAACACTAGTTCTATTATTCCCACTGCAACACTATTACTCCTGCCCACCGCGACACTAGTACTGCTCCCACAGCAACACTACTGCTGCTCCTCCCCACCTTTTCATCAGTCATCCTTTCATACACTACCTACTCTCCTACTACCCTTCTCAATTACACACTTGGTACACACCACAATGCCACTTTCTCTCACCAGCCAATACCTCACCTTTTCCATAGACCACATCTAAGCCCATCTAAACCATCCGCCGTCCTTCGGGTTTCTTGGTCCACCTCCACCTCCTCTGACTCATCCAAACAGCCCAAACCTTCCTGTTTCCTGTGCCCTCTCATCCTCTCACTTCTCCCTTCTCCCTCCATTGGTGCTCCCCTGCTGGTTCTCAAGGCCAATCATTTCCGGTCTTCCACTGGTTGGTGTAACAATCAGCAAAATACATATAATGTGGTCCAAGCCACCCCCCCATTTCTTACGGGTATGCCCGCCTGTGTCTGTTTGTCAGTCTGCTTTGTTAAATGTTCCTGTTCATGTGAGGTTTTCAATTGTCCATGGCAATTCAGTCTTTGTCGGGAAGGCACTCTGCAGCACTATTACAGGTGAGCATAGTTCGGATTTGGAGTGGATTTCAGTGATCCACGTACACGCCGACACTTGTGGCCGGCTGTCGAGCATCTCTTAACGGTTTGCTTTCATTGATCTGCAGGTTAGGATGCATTGGTATGCAGGATCTCTCTGGAGGTTCCTGTGGGCTGCAATCTTAATGGTGATGGAACTAAACTGGCCAGCATCTCACAACATAGGTATGGGTTTATCAACAGTGGTACTATCGACAAGCATGCTGGCACCTAACAAAGGTACAGGGATTAGGGCCCTCCTACCTGTCACCTTCCCACTTTGGGGTAGGGCTGGCTTTCGCTTCCACCCTGGTAGGCCTCCCACCCCAGGCTGAAAGGGGCTCCCATTTCCTGTTGAAAGGTGCATGTTACTGACCCTATCTCACACACCTACTTATATGCTACCTCTGGTGATTATCATTCACCCTCTCTCGTTCTCTCTCTCTTGCTACAATTAGATGAATCACACAGCGGCAGATGTCATTTGCTAAGTGCTTCTCAATCAAGTCTCCGATGCATGGCCATCTTGTTTACATTAGTAACCAATGTGCTATAACAGACAAGGAGTTTCACTAAGGAGACGGAGAACTCTGCCCGAGATCATTCTGTTTGAAGTGGAAACAACATTTACATACAACAAATATATACAAACAAAGAAGGGATGCCATGGGCACATCCCCAAGAGGTGATAAATGTCCAAAAACATACACCTACATGCAAAAAGTAATATTGAGGGAATGACCAGGTGGGGTTATGAATAACAAAGCATATTTGATTTTATCATCTTTTCCTGTAATATCCCAGAACACGATAAAGAATACCTTAATATGCACTTCTAAAAAACAATAGATTTGATCTGCGACTACTCAATACATTTCACACAATACAAAAGTGTCAACTTCCTTTTATGTGGAAAAAAGGAGAGACTCCCTGTAGGTGTCCCCTCTAGTGGTGGTATGATCAACATCTGGTAAGACAGCAGTCCCTTCAGTGGCCTGTGTAAAAGCTATATTAGCACCCTGGGCAGATGCGGACACCAATCGGGTTTCTCCAAACCCACGCTAAATCGATCCCCTCTCCCACTTGTCTCTTGGTTTTGCAGTGTTGCCGTGCCACTCATCACCAGCCCCTGGGCCACCATGGGTAATTGAAGGTGTTGTTGGGTGAGTATTTGTATGAAACAACTGGTCCCACGTTCGTCGTGAGCCGTTATTTCATACAAATCCATTGCCAAGAGCACTTCAGTTGGAAACACAGTGTGCTAATAGCAATAATAACCCCTCCCACAGGATTCACTGGCCAATAAAGGCACAGAGACGCAGCATTAGGGCCTGAGCAAAGCCCACGGGAGGGATTATTATTGTTTAAATAACAGGTTCGAATCCAGGCCATCCCCTTAAAGTTGATAAATTGAGCATCATTGAGCTGGGTAACAATAATATCTGTTAGTGCAGCAGCTAGACAAAGGCAAAATGCAACATGAAGCTCTATCCTAAACATGGTATAATTCTCAGTATTACTTTTTGATAATCTGGTCAATATTCCAGTAACATTGTGATTAAGTTAGCTATGCACTCTACTTTTGTTATTGTCCCCTATGTGCCATTGTGTAAGGTACAGAGTGTGGTGAGTAATCTGAGGGACCCTAGTTTCTTTCTTGTGGGTAGTGTGGGTACCGTGACGAATTGAGGGTATTCAGCTCTTCAGCTCTTCTCCCCTCTGTGGGGCTAGGGAGGTGAGCCCACTCCACAACACACTCCTAGAGGCCGAGGCAAGTGGGACCACACTGGGAGAGACTCCAGCTTTGGGGACAAGGACTGCCGTTTCTGTGAGGAACTCCCTGATGCCCTCCAAGTAATGACTTATATGGACTTGTGAAATTTATCAGAATATTATCAGTTTCATGAAGATAAAGTGAAACTACATTATCAGCGACAAGAAACTGAGGCTATCCCTTTAAATCAAAGTCGCCAATGGACCATGCCGAGGGATACTAACAAGGGATGAAAGCCAAGAGAGAGTGAGAGAACCAGGGAAAGCCACCTCTATGTAGCATAGTGGAAGTAGGCGGGCCTGTTGAAAAACGCAGAGCATGCGTAAACCAGCGCAGCTTCGCTGCAGAGCAGGAAATGCTGGGGAACGTCCGTATTAAAGCAGAGGACATCCGAACCCGGTGGAATAGAGAGTTTGGTGATAGCGTGATCACAAAGCAATCGTGGTGGGCAGCTCGCCCGTACAATGATTCTGACACCACCAGTGGGAGGGAGGAACTCCCAATCAGAGTCACTGCATCAGAGCTATCCAGAATGCAAGAGAGGGACGCAGAGGAGAGAGAGAGATGCCGCAGAAAGTAAGCTGCGTAGCGGCAAAGAAAGTGTTAAACATCCTACAGTTACCAATGGTGTTACCCCTGTGAACAGAAAGTAATACGGGAAACAGGAATACCAGAAGGTGACGGGAAACAGGAATACCAGACGGTGAAGAGGGACTCATCCCAGTACTAATACGAAAAGAAGTGGAAATAATCAGATAAGCCAGAACTGTGTTTATGTGATCAGGAGAAACACAAAAACCACTAAGGGGGAGAGAAACAAAGGTAGAAACTTGTTAGCCTGGGAAAAGGGAGAGGTCAACCCATATCCCAATGATAAGAAAGAGCATACTGGAGAAAGACACTGGGGAATAAAGACCCTTGAACTCAGGAAAATAAACCTCATACATGAAACAGCACCCTGGGAAGAGGAGGATTATATTTGGAAGCTGAATAAACAAAACATGTGAGAGGAGAGCAATATACAAGAGGGTCACAAACCTTACAAGAGAGGGAAAGAACCTGAACAGAACTAAGACAATCCCTAAGAAAGAGGACGGGGAGGACAGGGATAATACCAGTCACCTAAAATAACTGCAGTACTTAATCCCAAGGATGATCAGAGATTATTTATGAATGGTCTACTGATTGAAACAGAATCAAGAAAACCCTGTGAGACAAAGCACAGCAACCAAGAGAAGGGAGTCATTCTCCTGGTCTTAGATAGTTATATTAGTGGTAGGGTCAGATAGGTGAGATTTGGACAGTTGACGGACTTGTTAGGACATTCACACTGACTGATGCGCACCTTAGTTAGAAAAATAGGTAGGGAACACTCTGTAGATATAAGGAAAGAAAGGCTTTATTTTACTTTAAATGTATTATATAGTGAAAATATCTTACCAGCGCCCAACTCGTTTATCTGATCCTCCACAGTACCTACGTTATTCAGATGGCTTAAATTCATAGAGGTCATTTATTTTAAACTTTATCAAAGAATGAAGGCGTCAACTTGTAAACGACATTGCTAATGCCATGTCTTACCCATAATATACCATTTGTTGCTCATTGTGACTAATGACAGTCCACACTTCATTTAGGACATACAATAAGGCGAAAACACTTGTCGGGAGTTGCTCTTAGAATCCGTACTGAGAGGAGATTTGACTGGCATTTTTCAGGTGGACCACCCTTAGGGGCAGGATCGTGCTGATATGCAAATGGAGCGTTACATGTCTTCATAACGAAGCATTTTATGAAGAATGCACTTTTGGAGTGGGGCGGTCGCCTCCCAAAACCCCTCTTTCCCACTCTTAAAAACCCACCCCAGCCGTTTCCCCACAAGATGTAACCCTTTACCCCACCGCCTAAGTACATTGTTCATAAAAATGTTAGTTTAAAAATATTTGATATAAGTTCATTCTTTATGACATATTCGATATAAAGACTGCATACCCAAATGCAGTTCTCCTCTGGTATGGCACAGGGAAGTGACACATAATTGAGATTTTCTGGAGTGGGTCAAATCCCATAGCACAAGCTAGTTTGCCTTGTGTTGATTCTTAGTAAATAATGTACGGCCTTGGTGGTCTGTTTTAAGTGATCTGTGGTTTACAATTAATTTAAAATTATTGAAAATAAACTTGCAAAGCTTTATTTTGCCTATTTCGCCGTAAAAGCAAAAGACATGATCATACAATAAACATGTGAACTCTAAAATTTGACAATACAGCAGCTACAACATACCATTAAAAAGTAACAATATGATCTTTGTCAAACAAAATTTTGAAACTATCAATTTTCAAGAAACAACTTAAACTTTGCCGACCATTAAGCAATAAAGATCAAGTACATGTTTATGGATACAGCTCCATACGCAGCAGGGACGTCATCTGGGGGTCACCAGGAGTCGCAACTGCGACCCCTGAAGTCTCCCTTGCTACCCCTTAAAAAAAGAAATGATTTTCTTTTCTTTTTATTTTTTTTTAAATGTAAGCTCCAGGGCTGTGGCCAGTGCCATGTAGCTCTTTGTATCTGGAGTGGCTGGCTTTCTTGCTCAGGCCTCTTAAAAAACATGGGATTCCAAAAGTGTAACAAGTTAAGCAGCGACCCTAAATAAGAAAGAATAGGAATAACAAATGTGTCTTTCTGGAATTCTATACAATAATTGCTAGACTCATTAAAGGTTTGTTTCAGGCACACTTCATGGGGTGAGTCACTGATTTAGTCTGTTCCTAAACACCTCAAATCAGCCTTTCATTCTTCTGAAGTCGCAAAATGAGTACCAACACAGGTTGGTTGATATTGTATGTATATTTGTTCTAAATAAAGCGTTTAAGTGTAAGTGCTATATAATAACACATCATTGTCATTTGGCCTTGGAATTAAGCATGAATTCACAGTAAATTGGTAATATGGGCCTATCCACCCTGATATTAACCATATACATGGTGATCCATTCTTGTATGAAATGTATATTTCATTATAGTGATATCGTAACCATATTTTCCATAGTGTACTTAGGAACAATGCTATGTGGCGCCACTTCCTGTTTTGTAAAGGGGTTAAAGGTCGTGTTCCATCGCTTCCTGTGATGTCACTTTGGGGTGGGGTCACATGACATCACTTCCTGTGATGTTACCAGAAGTCAAGGGTCGTGTTATGTCACTTCCGCTACCCCTGGCATTTTGGTGAAATGACGTCCCTGATACACAGGCAACATAGTAGCTATTAAAACATCCATAGTCACAATATCCACGTACCAAGCAAAATCAAGAACCCAGTTAATCATTAATAAAAGAGAAGTCTCTGTCTAAAAGCCACAGTTAAAAACATAGCAACCGCATGCAAAACCAAAAAAGAGGAGGCACGTTTCATAAATAAAAGGGCCTAAATCATGATAGAGGCTAAACCGTGATGCCACTGGTAGAAGTTTGTTTAAAGATTTATTGTAAACTTTAACATTTTTCAATGCTCATCTCAATCTGCCCAGGAACCTGGCTCACAAAGCTAATACCTTTCCAGGCTTAATGTCAATGCACCATAGCTTCACCGCACCATGTTCTCAAACTTCATACTTAAGTCCATTCAAACAAAGTTACCCAAATAATTTTCAACATGATAGTACTTAGTGAGTGTTGCTGGGCTAGCCCCGTTATGAAACCTCGTAGCTGGATTTGAGGTTACAGCCGTTACAGCTGCTGGAATCAAAGGGTTCGATAACCCATGTGTAGTATACTGTGTAGTAGACCGAAGACATAGTAGCTGGAAGTGTAACTAAAGTAGACTGGCTGAGAAAGACTGGTAAAGAGCTAACTACAGGCAGCCACGGATTCCCACTGATTCCCAAGTAGCCATGCCGGGGCTAGTGTGTCACTGCAGCATACGTCTGCCACAACAAACCTCTTGCAACATTAAATGGCAGGCAGCAAGTCGAGTCGACCTGGAGTGTGGTCCTCCTGGCCCTGCAGTGTCTGTTTCTGTTCTGTATATATATATATATATATATATATATATATATATATATATATATATATATATATTCACTGACAAAAAACAATGTTAAAGGACGTTATGGTTAAGTTGCACTAGTAAAAACCTATGCAATTCAATGTACAAACTTTGTTACAGGGACGTTATTGTTTCAGGTAAAACCGAAACCCCCCAGAAATTTGCAAGTTATGGTCAGCTAAGCACCCATAACTCGCACTACCCCTGTGCACTGCAAGGACTAACACCCATGACATCAAAGATGACATCACAAATGTAATTTTGTCTTTTTGTAAGGCAGCAATGGCAAGCACCTTAGAGTGGCAAGATGAAAATTGCCCTCATGACGCAATGACTTTCTATAGTAACCCCATTGGTATGCACAGTGCTGTGATCCGTAAATTATGTAATATATATTGCTTCATGTACACCAAACACATTCTCTTTTCGGTAAGAGAACATATTGGAAAGAAAAGCAAGGCAGTACAAGCGGCAAACCTTCCACAGCAGCATACGGGCATAGGAAAGGAAAGAAACTCTGTGCAAAGGGAAATAAACTGTGTGGACGTCAAAGTGGAGAAAGTGGGTAACAATTGTGCCGCTTTAAAGGTAGCTTACATGGATATATTTTGGACAAAATGAAACCGCACTGGCACACCTACATGTGTACTCCTTCCCCATATCGGAGCCCGCCATGCCCTCAAAAAACCGTTTCATGGGAGACGTTACGGTAATACATCAATCTCTTCCTCCCCACGCAACCATGTTGTGCAAATCCTCATTTCCCTACAATAAGTATCCACTTCTGCTACCCCTTCCCTTTCCAAATGGGGTGTATGCATACGTACAAGTAAACAGTAATAATGAGAATGTTGCTGAGTGTTTGTGCGATATTCTTTTTTTACCTGAAATGGGGTTCTGACTCAGCGGCACACAGTCCTCGTTATAATGACCGCAAGTAAGATAAAGATAGGTGTCCTACACACACCGCAGCTGTCCAGCCTATCGACAATGACAATGGAGGCATCCGTACGCCGCCAGCAGGCTCCTCATGTCCGCATGTTGTCCACCACCTATCAATGCGTGTGGGAGCAGACGTTTACATGCATGTGTATCTGTTCCTCTGTGTCCTGGGAACATCGCCACTGTGCAGCATATGCAAAGGAACATTAAATAGGTTGGGGCATCCACCCACGCCTGCAGGTAGTTATACACATAAACATCCCACCTAACGTACCCTATAAATAGCCAGCATCACCCGAAATGGTCAGCGCACATGTGGCACACTTTTAGTCAGTAGAGAAGACGCAATGTTGTGCACAGGACACCCTTGCTCGTGCGCACAACGCATTTCGCCCAAAACGCATCCAGCGGACAGCCGTCCCAAAGGAGAACATTGGCAACATCACCATGCGACCGCACGCACGCTGCGCGTGGGCCCTTATTTCGGGGCCAGGAGCTAGACCCTCGAACACCAGTAAAGTGCAGGGTTGAGCAATGTACGGAGTGTTTTTCAGAAAGTACACGCCGTTGCACATGTATGTATGTTTTGGAACAATGTAGGCCTGCTTTCTGGGTGGAAGTTGTCAACAGCAACCCCACAAAAGGGCACACCGCATAAGTGCTGTCCAGTCTGTTTGCAGCTTTTCAGAACAGAGTAGCAGGCCACATAGGTTTGCCCTGTAAGTAATGGTGCACCAAATCTGTTGTGCTACAGTGCATTTGCAACTAATAACAACAATGTCAGTCCGGCTGAGTATGCACAGTAATGGAGAAAATGATGAACGGGCCTTGCTGTGACCTTCACCCGCAGCTGCGATAGTTCCCATTGTCCCAATCTCATGAGTAGCTAGCGGCAAAGGGGTGTATGCGCACGTGCGTTTCCCCAAAGGACGGCGAGGGCCATGTCCCAATGAAGCAAAAACGTTCCTTCTTCCCTTTCCAGTGTCTTCTTTGCAGCACGTCGTCATTGCGTACTGTTAAAAAGTTCCACACGCTTCCACCAATCACATTGAAGAGTTCTCCATGCAACAGTATCCGTTCTGTACACCAGTCCTCTGCGTACACCCCATGCCCAGAAACGTTGTTGCACAATCCCTGTGGCTCCACAGTCCCATTTCCACGGGTGCCATCCTGAAAATCCCTGAATGTGGCTTTCATGCTGCGTGCAAGCGTGGGGGAATAACTTGCAACCAGGGTAGGGGGAATTCGTTGTAAGGGGCGGCTCTGAAAAGAGCATTTGTTTTTTTAGATGCTTCTACAGAAACACTTTTTTCACTTTTTATTTGCTTTTTTTGTGTTTTCTTGTGCAGACATTGTTACAGTAAACTCTTCACCTGCATCTTGTAGATGGGCAAACAAAACAGCATTACCAATGGGTGACAAAGAAATGCCATTTGCTTGGAAAAACTCTGCATTTCCACAACTAATGAGGTCATTGTTGCAGAACAACATCCCAGCAGGAGACAAAAAAGTATACATGCTTCTGTTGATGAGACACCTTCCTGCCTCTGGCTCTGAACAACTTCCAGGAGCAATGTCCCCTACTCTTTGTGGTGTTATGGATGAGAAAAGCACCATGGCAGTGGGAAAAAGCCTCTTCACTAGTTTTAGCAACCTCTTCAGTCAACAGAACAAGCCTAAACAAGACATGTAACCCATATGCATGCCGCCGTAGTAGATGACGATAACATCAGCTCTAGCAAAAGTGGGCAGGTCTTTGCAAAGTGCATCCATGTCAGCGAAACTGCGCTCATAGACACCGTTCCACAATGCAACCACTCTTTCCAATCCGAAATTGTCAGCAAAATTTCTTTATGATATGATATGATATGGCATTTGTAACGCGCCTATACACAAGTGTTTCAAGGGCATACTTGTGCAGATCTAGTAGAAAGGCATCACCTATAGGCAACACAATGCATTTCCCCATGTCAGCCAGCTTCACTACGCAGAGTGTAATGTACAGCAGTTTGACTGCCCCTTCCTGTGAACCACACCCACGGTACCTGAATAATCCCAAAAGTCCCATGTCCGTTGGCCAGCGAGGTAAGAAGCGCAGATTGTGGCACGTGCGGTGCCCAAAGTACCTCAAGGGCCGCACCCCAGTAAAGCAGGAGCAGTCCTTCTTCCCTTTCCACTACCTTTTGTCCAGCACAACCTCATTGGGTACGGGTCAATGGGCACACGCGATTTCACCAATGCCATCCAAGACGTTACCCTCTAACACTATCAGTTCTGCACAACACTTTATAGGTACCGTTACAAATTCAGCCTGCTAGTGAGCTGTCACTGGACAGTACGTCCAGTAGAAAGTTCAGTAAAAGATTGCAAGATTTGTGCATCCACATTCATCCACTTGCGCACCCATCACCACAAAAATGAGGTACGGAAACTTTTTCTGCACTATGTGTATGACTGGGTTATAAGTGCCTCTGTCCCCCCGTATCTGCCACTGAGCGGCCAAAAGGTTCTTTAAAAAGCATGCTGTTTTTTTCCCATCCCCTACCATGAAGTGGCACTTCAGTGATATGTGCTTGCAATGTTCTCATTTAGCCAGTGTAATATCGAAACAGGAACTCTCTGCTTTCATTCCGAACAATGCTACGAAATGATGCTACGAAATGTTTTCCTCACTAATCCACCTACGACGTAAATGGTAAAAAAATGCCACCAATAGCAGCATTGAATGTATCGTACCAAGCGAAAGCAACTTTCCAAAAGATCACTGGGCCTCATTACGACCCTGGCGGAACGAGTTAAACGGCGCCGTAAAAGGCTGAGGCGCCGTTCAACCTGTTCCGCCACATTACGAGGTCCCCTCGTGGGACACGTTAAGCACGCCTGGGAAAACCAGGCGTGCATACCGAGAGCAAACAACGGGCCATCTCGTTCCCATGGGAGCTGAAATGGGAATGGGGATGAACCGTGTCCGTGTCCTCGAGTGAGGAATTACCGGGCCATCCGAACTCGGAATGGTCCGGTAAGTCCTCATTCCGAGGACACGGACACGGATGCGGTTTTGCCGCCAGCCATGCCGCAAATTGCGGCATGGCTACCGGCATAACTTGTAATGAGGGCCACTGTCTGCACAGGTGTACTTATGGCTACGCTGCACTATTGCATCAGGCTCTTTTTATATCTGCCCCCTTCTACTCTCCGCCCTCTGGAACGCATCCAGAAGAGGAGTGCGCGACTTGGGATGGTATCTCTCCTGCACGGAAATGTTGCCAATAGTTCCCAGTGGCTGAGAGGAATAAAGTGAGAAGACTATACACTATGCAGAAGGTCTTCTGCCCCTGGGACCAAAATACCTTCAACTGTAACTCCCTATATATTTGCGTGCATGAGCTCTTCCCTCATCCGCCTCCAACTCCCTCAGGGTCAGGCACTTCTGCAAAAAAAAACATGTGGTTGTAGTTGTGCTTTTTCGCCTGCAGCCTCCCACTGCAACAGCCTCTCTGGCTCCCCGACACTAGAGGGGAACCATAGCCGGTTCAGGAAGCACCTCAAAGCCTTTCTCTTGTCATCTGCTGTTTCTGCTCCTCTTCCCGGGTATCTGCCTGACGTAAACTGATTCTGCACTACTTACCTGGCAACTCAGATGTCGGGTCCATGTCATTTCCCCGCGCCAGGCAAACCCATGCACTGGCTTTCTAGCAAACCCCGCACTTGAGGACTGTTTTCTGAATGCATAACAGTGCATTCACCACCTGTTGTATGCACTTATCCGTGCACTTGGCACAATAGGCCCTTATTTTTACTTAGTCATTTGTTCTTCTTCCCATGTACTGTACCTTCCACTCCCCCCACCCATGCACTTGGGCGATGTAAGTCACACCTGGCTTAGTAAGGTAATTGTTGCTGTCTCCCCTCTGTTTCCCCTCCCTTGCCTCGTTGCGCTTTGGTAGACGTGTGTGTAGACGCATTATGAATGCCATAGCATACAATTGCACATTATAACATATCATTCACACAATGCATGCACCACAGTAGGATGCCTGCCACTTACTGTGTACACTGCAAAGTTGTTTTTTGTTTTCCGCAGTAACCCACTTACTGTACACTTTTCAAAAAATATTGCACACACGCAGCACAGCTTGCATGTTACTAACTGCAAATAAATACATACAGTTCATGTATACACCCAGGATGCTGCCCCTTACCTTGCACACTTCCACCATCCCCTTCTGCACTTCTTTGTGCAAAGAGACCTTCTGGCACAGTGTTTGCAGACACACCAGACCCACCAACCTTATAGAGCAGTGTCTTTCGCGGCACAATTTCCTTTCCATGGCTCCCATCCAGAAAATGCCTGGATGTGGCAACGTGAAAGTACAGCGCAGTCGCTGAGTTTCTGTGCTAGGGAGGAAGGGGGGAGAAGGGTGTGTGGGGGGTTGGAGGTGTAAATGTAAAACAGGGTAGGAGTTTGGGTCTGTAGTACTGTCTCAGAAAACAAAAGATTGATTTTTTTTGTCCTGTTTTTGTTACGTACATGCTTGCATACAATTTTTTCTTAATCCCTTTTGATGACTTTGTTTGCTTCTCCGCCTCACATTCGTGCGGACTGAATGTCAACGCTTCTCTTACAGTTCTACAAGATTGTCTGCAACTCTGCGTGCAGAGTGGCAAACAAAACAGCATTGCCAATGGAGGTAAAAAAATGCCATTTCCTTGGAGCCACTGCGAATCTTGCTCGTTAATGCTGTCATAGTCGGTGCAGAACATCCCAGCACTGCACATAAAGTCACACGTACTTCTGTGTATGAAACACTGCCCGACCTCTGGCTGTTGGTAAAAAACACCGGCATGGTCCCATGCACCTCTTGGTGGTATGGAGGAGAAAATCACCTTGGCATTGGGAAAAATCTGCATCACTGCTATCATCAACTTCTTGAGGTGATGGAGCAAGCGTGAGCACTACATGTACCCCAAATCTAGTGCTCCATAATGCACGACCACACATGTATACAGGAGAACCATGGCACCGAAACCCCACTCATACACTGTGCCCCAAAAAGCTTCCACTCCTTCCAACTGAAAGTTAGTATCAAAGCCTCTTTCCACGGCATACCTGTGCAGATCTTGCACAAAGGTATCACCCACAATGAGCACTCTGCGTCTGTCCATCTCTGTCAACCTCACTGCATCGAGGTTTGGGGAAATATATCCCAGCCCCTTCCTGTAACCCACACCCTTGACAACTGATTGGATAACATACACAGTTCCATTTGCAAAGGCACCATGCTCAAAAAGGCAGATTGTAGCAGGCGCCTTCCCAGCTACAGTGAGGGCCACAACCCAGTAAAGCACAGGCACTCCTCGTTCCGTTTCCACTATTGTATATGCAACACTTCCGCATTAGGTAGTATGCAATAGTCGCACATACATGTAGCATTCACATCCAAGACCTCAGCGTGGAAGACCATCATTTCTGCACTGCACTGCAGACATACCTTTACACACTCACAGTACAGGTCTTGTGTCATGTGAAAGCACCTCCAGGTAACAGTTCTCCAAACCGATGCCCAGTGTCCACATTTGCCCAGAGCAGCACCCAGCACCACAAACTGCAGGTAGCCATATTTCATTTCCGCCTAGCGCTCCACCAACTCCAATGATAAAATACTTCAAGGTGAAGTACAGTAGTTAGTAATCTGCGCAATTCACACTACTCAAGTACATACACTATGCAGTTGAACCCTATGCACTGGTACACACACACTTTCTCACAACAGCACTCAGTGGACACACTGCAGAAATGGTCACTCCATAAGCTCCTGCCATGCACTGGCAAATGTACCATGTGCCAAAAATGAGCAAACCCATGCAATCAACAATGCATGCACAACTCGCAAGCCGCACACGAAATGCAACAATCTGAGGAGTAGTTGCAAGCTACCCACATAGCTGTTCGTGTAAGGCTTCCAGCCATGCATCCACTAGGCCCTTACCACAACACAGCACTCCCTAGTGCACCCACGTTATACTCCTCATGTCATGTGTAATGCATTCCCCATCTGCAATTGCGCCTGCCACCTTTCACCCTGGCCACATCTTTGCATGTATGGCTCCATGGCATTCGGTTGCCTATGCTGAGCAGTACGTGCCTCTTATTGTCCATATTGCAACTTTATGATGCTGCTGACTTCCTTTCATGGGGCAATGCGGCCAAACACTTTAAGCAAGGGTCTTATAAGGGCCTAACCATTGCAAACGCAAATGGTGACATGTGGCTCCCTATTGTGCAACAGGGACAACGGTGAACACCATATGCTAATGTACGCATGGCAGCTCACTTCTGCTGTTCCACCAAGTGTACAATGGCCTCCGCAACCACTGTGTGCTACTCACCAACTTCAAATGCATGCAGACTGACAACTGCATCGCTGCATTAGGTTGTGGTGGCTGTGATGAAGGCCTAGGCTGTTGGATGCATGGCCTACGGCCTACAACCTTCGGCCATACACCCAACAGTTTAGGCCTTGGGCACACTCACCACAACATAACAGGGCCATGCAGGCGACCATGTAGGCATGTGCCAGAAATCACAAAGACAACATACGCACCATAAAGCAGGGAGGCGAGGACACGTGTTCCACTTACCGTAATGCAAAAACATATTGCTGTGTTTGGCACTGCTACCCACTTCCAATCACAAAGCATTATAAGCATGGCAACCAAACACGACAATCTTCACAACATTGGGCCTGCTCCCAACACTCTAGTACGTGCATAGAACCAATGGTGTGTAGTGCACTGCAACACTTACTAATCTGCGCAATGCACACTACGGAAGCACATATAAGAACCAGTTGCACCGTGACCTCTTCCATATGTACACTATTCCGTTGCAGCCAGTGGACACACTGCAGGACTGGTCACAGCAGCATCTCCACCCATACACCGAAAACTATAGGTTGTTCCACCAATCACTGCACCCATGCAACCAACATTGTGTGCACTGCAGCCGAACCACACACAAAAAGCAACAATGTGGCACCTACTTTCAACCAGTGAATATACCTTTTCAACCAGTGCGCATACTTTTATGTGCTAGGGCTGCAACCATGCGTCGATGGGGCTACAGACTTACCTCACACAGCACACCATAGTACACGCTATGTTTAAATCCTCATGTCTCGTGGAATGCAATCCCATTCTGCAAATGTGCCTGCCACCACTCATCACAGAAAGACCTTGCGGCTGCAGCTGCCATGCCATAACGAAGGTTGCCTGCAATCACAATACATGATTGTTGCCTGTTGAGGTATCTGTGCATTGGCGGTGCATGCAAGGATAGCGCTGGCACACCACCATCCTCTTCTAATGAGACATCACATGAAGCACTTCTCACTCCCGCACCCTTTCCATCCCTTCTTCCCACCTCCAGATGCTGTACACTATGTTTTTCAGCCCCTTTCGCCACTGCATTGTCCTCAGATACAACATGCCGCCGTCATGAAACACTTTTGACACACATACCGTCACTGCACACTGCGTTGCAATCAACATTTTGACCGTGCAGCGAACAGGGAAATGGGACCCCGGAGCGGAGCCAGATATGACTAATTTTACTGTGCACACTGCTACGTACAAGAGGCCCGGCCATGCACACAATGGCTTAGAGCCTTGCCACGCACACCACAACACTATCCTCCAATACACCATGGCAGCGTTTCCCAAAACCTTTGACGCACAACACGCTTCCCTCCAGCCAAACACCGGCCGCGTCCAATGTTCGGAGACAGTACGGCGTACCGCAGGCCAATGAGACGTCGGGCCGTGGAGCGAACAGGGAAACGGGTCCACGGAGGGGACCCAGATATCACTAATTTTCTGGGACGTACATTTCAGTTCTTTTCAACAAGTACTGGTCCTATTTCCACCAAACACACAAAAGCACGCTTTCTGACCCAAGCCCCGGCTCCTGCCGCAAATTTGGTGAAAATCCGTCCAGCCGTTCGGTCTGTAGCCATGCACAAAGTTTTTCCCCATTCAGTCTATATGGGACCCCACTATAACTTTACCCCCCCCTGCACGAAACTTCACCCAACTTGGCGAAAAGATCCAGAGGTGTCCATATACTTTTATTGCAATGTTTGGTGACGATTCCTTCAGGGGGAGCAAAGTTATAAGCCACCAGAAAAGTGCTCTTCCTATGGGTTTAGCAACGTAACCATAACTAAATGGCTGTGTAATACATATAAATATACACAGCACTATATGGAAGGGGCGCACTCTGGTTCCCTGCAGAATTCACCTCCACAGCTACTGATGTTCTCCTCCGACCGACCTGTTTCTGTGCTTAACACATCATCAGTCTCACTTGCAGAAAGAGCAAGAGCAGGTGTAATCAATCAATGTTGATTCTGCTGCAAGGAATTATGGTAGCTGTAGTCATTAATATATAGTTAAGGTGCCCTAATGTTAAGGTGAGTCAGACTCCCATAGGAACCTCAAAATATTCTATTGTTAATAACGTTTGATTTGCGTAACGGATCTGGCCAACCCCCTCGCCCCTGCCACCCCAAGACTGCAAAGTTTGGTAAAGAGGTGTTAAAAAATAAAAAAAGTTATTAAGAATAAAAATAAAAGTTGCAGCCTACTTCTCATTAATTTTCCATAGACAAACAAGGTACATTTTTGTCGGACCGCACTGTCCAAGCTAGATGGATTTCAACCAGGTCTGAAACAACTTGGGCACAAAGCGTTTACTGGAGGCCTTTTAGGGGATTGGGGTTATTCCGTGCAGTAGTTTTTAAAAATATTTGAAGGAGAAGAGGGTGCCCCCTTCTCCAAAATAGATAGCTATATCTCAAGTAAATTGCCAAAACAGGTTTTCTTTTAGAAATGAAACAGCTGCCATCTTGATTTTCTCTCGAGATAGCCGAGGAAACAAAATAGGTTATCAGAAAATGAAACAGAGGAAAAAAGCCATTTGCAGGTCAAAAAATATGCAAATGCCAACAGTCTGAAGAAGGGGAGGGAGGCGGTTACAGGACACCAAGTGAAATTTGGGAGTTGGAGGGGGTCTAGGGACTAAGTTGGCAACACAAAGCTTTTCTGTAACCTCGTTTATATCAGCGAATAGCCGCAATCTCAAAGCAAACTGCGTCACAGAAACAGCGTGTGGTGTGGGGGAATGGGAGAGGGCATGGGAGGTGAGAAGGCATTCTGGGGAGAGGGGGAGCTGGCAGAGATGACAGGGGCACATGGTGAGGGCCTGGGGAGGCAGGAAAAAATGTTTTCCTCATTGTGAAATTTGTGGCTATAAAAACTACAGATAACCACGGCTCTCTGTAGACCATACATAAAATGACTACAGATAGAAGGTATCTGTAGCTCTGTACCTGTGACTAAAGACTTTTTTTTTTAAATATCGCTTTTTTGCACATAACAGTGACGTCGGGTGTGAAAAATCACTGGCCATGGCCATTGACACGATAGTCATCCAGGTGTCCCATCCATGCAGTAACCGGCACTGGCCCTGCTCGGCTTCAAAGCAAGGTAGCTGGCTGCTGAATAAATGAACACAAGTTACAAGACCACTTAGAGCAACATGGCCTGAGGGGGCAGACCCCTTCCTCACTTTGAAGCTAAGCAGGGTCATTCCAGGTTACTGCATGGATGGAAGACAGTTCACAGTCCTGGATGCTGTGTGTTTTCTTAATTTTAATTATCTCATAACACACTAAGAAAACACATGGCATCTGCATTATTATTTTTTTAAACAGTGCTGTCAGTCTTTCAAGGTATTGCAGCATTTTTTTTGCGTTTTGCTGAATTGCATTCTGGTATTTGTAGTTTGCCAGTCAAGGTGTGTGTGGGGGTGGCACGGGGGAGTTGCGGGGGGGAGTATAATGCAACAATTGTAAAATGTTTGCCTAACATAGTTCTATAAGCCTGTACTCTGTAATCTTGCAATTTGCAAGCATGCACTGTGCATGTTACTAAGTCGTTATTTCTGTAACAGCACCTCAATGCCCCTGGGCTGCATGTGCGCTCTATAAATGTAAAAATAAATAAATAAGGATTTATATATTTGAGTGACCCCATGGTATGTGTACATTTCTAGTTATCTTAATAAAGCAGAGAATTGTTGAAAGCCAGACATGGGGGTGAGGAGGGGAAATGATCAGAGGGCAAGTAAGTGATGAGTATTTGCCCATGATGTACGATGTGGCAAGAGTTTTTACAATCCTGGAAACTAGTGCAGATATTTGCCCGATTGTGGCTGCTGTTCAGGGCACAAATAAAGGACATGTGTGGGTCGACAGATTAAGTCTTAGTTACTTACCTGTAACTGTATTTCTCCAGCATTGGTATCTTTCAGATTCACATGCTTGAATATTCCCCGTCGTCAGACTGGGAATCCTCAGTGATAAAAATAATTATTAAAATGTTTTAATATACATCCATTATCCCATAGAGAATGCATGTAAATACCCCATTGTGGCCTATGAGCCATTCTATTGTGTAGTCCCTCCACCTCACTCTGGTCCTTTATGGCCCCAACCAATGAGGTGACAGGGTTTAAGCTCTGCCCCAGTCAGCCATCTTCAGATTTTGAACCGTAGGAACTACAGTATGATGGGTGCTGAGCTTAGGAGCAGCCTCTAGGGTAGGCGTGTGGGCGCATGTGAATCTATGAAATATACCAATGCTGGAAAAATACAGTTACAGGTAAGTAACTAAGACTTCTCCAGCATTGGATCTTTCATAGATTCATATGCTTGAATAGAATACCAAGCAGTTAAAACATGCCAAACTTTGCAGAGAAAGTATATGGCCCACTATGAATTATTTTGCAAAGTTTGGTGAGGTCTGGTCCAGGGGGGGCAAAGTTATAGGGGGGTCCCAAAATTTCTTTTTTTCCCATAGACTGAATGGGGGAAGAACTTTGCGCACGCCTACAGCCCAAACCGCTGAACATATTTTCACTCAAAAAATTAGTGATATCTATGTCTGCTCCGTGGACACACTTCCCTGTTTGCTCTGCGGTCAGGACAGTGAGTGGCTAATCAGCTTGCGTGATGTCTGCGGACATGTGACACGTTCGCTGATTGGATGGTGAATAGCATGAAGTGCATCAGATTGTTCCGATGCGCCTGCCATCTTGGATCCGTGTTTGGTGTCCGCGGACATCGCGGTAAAAACATATTAAAAAACACAACATTGCACTTGTCAAACTTATCAAATAATCTCTGGGGAGGTGAGGGGTGATGAGGATGGGATGGGATATGGCTGCAAGAAGCAAAAAACAGGTGTTTTTTTGTTGCAAAAGCCACACGGTACATTTGGAGGTGTTCCACAATATGTGCCTAAAGTACAGGCGAAAGAGATTGCATTTTGGCATTGAAGGGATGGAGATGTGTAATCATGGATTGTGGACTTGTAAATATAGATTGTTGTTTCTGCAGTCTGCAACCCCAACCTTACCTTGTGGTATTACAGAGTAGAACAAGTTAGTTACCATCTGGTAACGTTCTTTCGATTGGATGTTCCTCCAACGTATTCCTCATCTTTGAGTAACCTTGGGCTATTATTTCTAAGGCCCAAACATCTGAAGTAATGGCTCACCATTCTTGCAGATGCTGTGACAGCCTGCCTCCCACCGGTGTCTTGTGATGCAAGTCCTCAAAGTGGTTTTGTGGCGGTTGCTGCAGCCACTGATGGCAAAGAGGCTGTAGCTGGAGCTGGCTTCGCACGTCTTGCTCGTCCACCGCGAGTGGCCTTTGTTTGGCCCCTTTGACTAGCCATTCCTCTCGTCTTCCCGTATGAGGTGTAATAACGATAGGATCGTTCCCTCCGTGATTGCCCTTGCGCACAAAAAGGCTGAGGTTGCCTAATAGCAACTCCTAAAGATTTGGCCGCTGCTTTTGAGGTCTGCAACCTCTCAAGGCTCTCGTCAGCCTTGTTGCCAAAAAGGTGAGACCCGTCAAAGGATATGGTCAGGAGACGTTCTGCACGTCCGGTGCAAAATCTGACTTCCTTAGCCATGCAAATCTACGCATTACTGTGCTAGTGGCCATGGACCTGCTCACACTATCAACAGTGTCCAAACCAGATTCAAGGGATTCCTGCATAGCTTCCTTTCCATCCCTAACAATGGCTAGGAATCCTTCCCTTTCTTCCCCTTCTGGTATATGCTCCGCCGCCATTGCAATACATTCCCAAAGAGTGTACGACAGGTGGAGTTGGCTGATTTTAATGCCATGTTCCCGGCTGAAAATACCTTCCTTGCCCAGCCATCCAGACCCTTATCGTCCCTGTCTGGAGGGATAGACGGGTACGCAAGTTTGTTTGAAGCTGTGGCTGCCCCTATAACTAAACTTTCTGGGATGCTTAGACAGATAGCTGGGGTCGCTACTGGCAGGGCGGTATTTTGAGGTCAGGGATTTATTCACTGGAGGAATAGAATCCGGCGTCTCCCAATTTTTGGCCACCCTATTTTGTAAGGCCTCATGGAAAGGTAGAATTGGGTCTTCAGTAGGACCATGGTCCAATATGTCTAAGATCATCTTGAACAAATTGGGCTGTAGGTTTGGCCCTGCCCAAATAATCCACAACCTTATTCATTAATTGACGATATGATGGATGAGCATGTTCACCTGGCCCTGGTCGGCCAAATTCGTTCTCTGGGGACGTATCAATACCACTTGCATTGTGTAATGTTTCTACTAAATCCTTCATCCTGCTTTCCTCTGAAATCAGGCATTCAGGAACATTTGGAGTACCATATTCGAGGCCAAAGGGAACATTTTCTTCATCAGACTTCTCTTGTTCCTCAAAAATTGAGGTCAAGGATTTGAAGAACTCCTTCCTAGGTAAAGGCTTAAAAACCTTTTCTGGTGGTGGTATAGGAGGAGTGGTACTGGGTCCTGAATGTGACCCAGGTGCTTTTGTCTTTTCTTTGTCTCTTTCCAGCTGATCTTGTCGAGCTGGAAGTTTCGGCGTCGAGGGCTTCGGCGTCGATGTCGACAAAGGCGTCGACAACTTCGACATATTATCCAACTTCGACAGCATCGACTTTGACGGCGTCAACTTCAAGGGCGTCGAGGCACCCTTCGAGGACTTGCCCTTTGAGGTATGTTCGGTCTCGGATTGCGTCGGTGACCTCGATCGGTCGACTCGACTCGAGCGGCCGCTCGGCATCCTAGAAGGTTCTCTAGCCTTCCTCTTTCGACCACCCGGGCTCGAGGGCGCGCGAGTGTCGGAGCGATGGCGCTCCCGGCTGTCTTCTGAGGAAGGCGCGGACCGAGGCTTCGCTTTGTCAAAAACCTCCAACATTTTCATCCTAAAAGCTTCCCATTCTTCGGATGATGAATGTTTTGTGGGACATGTCATCATTTTTGTAGATTCGTCCGAAGACTAAGTGGAGGGGGATCTATGGCGTTGTTTCTTCGATTTTTTTGTCGAAGACGACGAGTGATGGGAATCACTTCGGAACCCCGACCGATGCCTTTCGCGTCGAGGAGATTTCTCCTCACGGGACCACGACTCAACGCTAGAGGCTTTTCGGGTGGATTTTCGACCTACCTGCAGTTTTCCCCTCCTCTCTCGCAAGGCTTTTCCCGTCATCGATTGACACTTCATGCAGGCTTCCATGTCGTGGCCCTCTCCAAGGCACCATAAACATTCTCGGTGAGGGTCGGTAATCGACATTTTCGAGCCGCACGAGTTACATTTTTTTAAACCCGATTTCGGGGTCGGCGTCGATGACGAAGACATATTCGTTATATTTGCTATTCTCATAGAACTCGAGGCGCGACGATTCTCCGAAGCAACCTACACTGCGTAAAAACGGAACTGAGGCCAACGGGCGCTGCGCATGTTACTTATACACCCGATGACATCACTCTTGATGGAGGCCTTCGAGGGACCATCGGCTCGACGACATCGACGCACGGCGCCCTCTGCCCGAAAAACAATTTCCGAAGCAGCTGAGCTGGATGGAATACATCAAAGATGAGGAATACGTTGGAGGACACAATCCACTCGAAAAACTACATTCCGAACGCCCATTCCACTATATTGTTTATATTGGTTGGCCAATATTTATTAATATTAAATAAAAGCAATTTCGGGTTATTTTACACTCTTAATTAAAACGCTTGATGTTTATAAATTGATGTGCTGGTGGTACACCCAGAGCACGGCAAATAAAGGGCTAATGTGACTGTTAAAATTTAATTAAAATAATGATGGAGTCAGACTGGCGCCCCCTAGAGCCTGGCACCTCAGGCAGCCATCTGCATTGCCTGATGGACGTGGATGAGAATAACAGTTCTCATGTATGCGGTGAGGCAAGTTGTTGCAACGTAAGAATGTATTTTGATTCTGAGTGAAGGTCCACAGCTTTGAATTTTTGGTTGCGAGCTAAGGAAGCCCACGCATCGGACACACAGTATAAGGTTCAATTGTTTTTTGACCTTGAAAGAAAGGGACCATTCCAAATGGAATTGAATGAAAGGAGGTTTGTAATAATGAAGATATGATAAGATTATGCATTCCAAAAGTGGGTAAGAAACATGTCAATTCAGTTTATGAAGAATCGTTGGAGCGAACGCAGTGAGCGTTACGGTCTGAGGTACGCCAAGAGAATGGAAATGGTGAATATAATGTAAGTTTGATTTTCGACGATTGTGTACCGGAACGAGCATTAACTTATTATTATCTGAAGATTATTTTTGGGTTACATTCTATCTGTCTGTTCTGTGTGGCTTATTGCAATGAAACGCAAGTGCAATCTGTGTGTGTAGTTGTCTTTTTAACGTGGTTATGGGGAGTCCAGCATCGAGGTGCATGTAGACCACCACTCGGTTCCCCCACGTTCAACGCTAATATTTCAGTAAAATGTCATGTATGACCATCTCGTATTGTGTATCACTTTCCCCGTTGTTTTCTCTCTGTTGAGATTGTTTGATGTCTGTGCTAATCGTTAGTTTAAACTCTATGCCGAATTCATAAGTCAATAGATACATTGTAATAAAGGTTGGGTAGTGAGACACATTTTGTGTTATGTTTTTGAAACAGATACATTCTGACATTCTGCGATTGTCATAGATTCCAGATGCCAACTGATAGGTTTCTCAATCGGCAGCTGAACATAGTTGTGAACACCTGGATCACAGTGACTGTTTTTTGGGACGATCGCCCAGGGCACATATGCCCTTACGCTGTACTAGCAATTAGGAGTAACATAACATCCTTTACGGTGGTCTAGCCCCAAGTTGATGCACAAGCCCTGGAATTCACTGTGCGACCCAAGCGCTTCTTTTACCAAAAACGAACACCTTGTGTACACAAAAAGAACAATGCGTGACTCACGATAAACATTTTGGATCGCGAGCGAAGAAACAAATTTGCAATTTGATTGAATAAGGCAATAGTCAGATGTTCTTGGAGCGTTTATTGTGAAATAAAAGTACTTTACAAATTGTACAGTAGTGTTGTTTTCTTTTAAAGTACGGTTTAATATTCCGAATTGTGACGTGTTTTGTTGTGAGTCGATGTGGGTTGATTTTCAGGTTCTGCGTCACATCACGTAGGTGATTATGGGCGCGTTTGGCTACGCTGACGAGGAATGTCACTGAGAATGGTGGAGAATATTACTAGGTTTGGTGATGTGAGGCTCAGGGGCGGGGCATATGATTTAGTGAGGTCAGGGCAGTTTACCTTAGGCCGCTGCAGCAATGGATAAGAATAGCACAAGATGGACGCGCCCTGCTGCCAGATTTCGCATGTTTATAAAAGAGGAAAATTGAGGTAACGTGAATTGGAAATGTTTGCGATAGATCAACGTATGTATAAAAATACATGGCCGAACCCTCGGGACAATAATATTTTCCGAGCATTGCACTTGTCAAACTTATGAAATAATCTCTGGGGAGGTGAGGGGTGATGAGGATGGGATGGGATATTTCTGACCTGATTTCGAATGAGTTTACAAAGTTTGGTGGGATTTTGTGCAGAGCTTATATGACGATTGTATGTGCATTCATTTGACAGTTTTGAAAAAATAAAACGTGGGTTGGTTTTCAGCAAACTTGAGTAAGGCGCATTGGCAAGGATCTACAAGCATGGTTTTGCAAACGTGGTAGTGTTTTCTTATTTGACAAGTGTCATAATGTAGTTAAAAAAATAGCGGTATAGCTTTAGTGATTCAGGGGTAGCCTGTGGCCATGGGCAGTGGCCACAATGTCCGGGTCATGGAATAAGGTCATGATCCAGACAATCTGGCTTATGGCCATGACCAGAAGGGACAAAACATAGGATTTAAGTGGCCATGTCCACCTGGGACTGGCTTTGTGGTAAAGTTATTCGAAATTAGGATAGATTTGAAAGGGAAGAAAAATGTGCTTGTGGTAATATGGTCATAGGGTGTTCTTTTTGCCTTCTGCAGGCTGCCATGGGAAGCGAAGAGGGGTCCTGTATGGATCCCCCGCCTTCCCTTTCCATGGTGGCCATCTTGTAAAAGGATTTTCCTTCCTAAAACGGGACGCCACAGGCTTTTTAGTACCACAGGTTCCCGCTTAGGGAACGTAGGCTGCTAATGGCCTTCATCCCCCATTTCAGGGGCTGGAATGGGGGATAATGGTCCACAGACCTTGTTATCAACCCTCGCAGTCCCTGGAACAGAGGATGAATGCCCCAATATTGCCATTAGTATAACACAAAACGCAAATGGAAATGTTGGAAAATTTTATTGAGTCTATGCACTTTACTGAGAAATATAAAGTAGATGGAGTCTATACTTTTTCTTTTAGTTCTGTTTTTTAACGGTGAAAGGTGGTTATTTTGTTTTTGGATGCATTTATTTTGGCAGGAGAGCTTAGAATGAAAGGTGGTGAGGGGAATGAGGGAAGAGGCACCAAACACTAATATGAAGGGGCAGGTGCGACGGGGAAAATGATGCGCGTGTGTTATTTGTAAGGTAGGGGGCAGTGTTTCTCATGCTCTATGATTACAGCAATGGTGGTGTCTCTTGGGGAGAAGGGATGGCCATAGCTGATTCTATTTTATGATAAATAGCAGTTTTGCTAAAAATATGTACTGTGTACTAGATTGTTAATGGATGAGTAGGAATAGGTGTTGGAGCTGTGCAAGGGAAATTTCCAAGTTGAAAGTTCCTAGATCAGTAGAAAATGCAGTTCTGAGCTGTCCGTGAAGCACAGATCTTATTGTGAAGTGCATACGGGTTCTCGGACACGTCACCATGCCGCGCGCCAGCATAAGGTCTGCAATGAAGTCAGATGTTCGTAGACATTATGGTTAAGTTGGACTCATAAAAACCTATGAAATTCAATGAAAAAACTTTGTTAAAAGGGACGTTATGGTTCCAATTAAAACCAAAAACCCCCTGAAATTCGCCAGTTATGGTAAGCTAAGCAACCATAACTCGCGCCACCACCGTGCACTGCTAAGACTAACACCCAGGACATCAAAGATGACATCACAAATGTCCTAATGTCCTAATTTGCACACTCTGTCTGGTTCCCCAACATTTTAAAAGAACTTATTCAGACAATCCAAATTATTTTACAGTAAACATTCACCATTTCACATGTCCCAGACAATGGCCCTGGCTTTCCACATACTTTTTGTAACTTTTTGAACACTTTTGAGTGTTCGATATGGTCGCGAGGCACACCGCTACACCCCTATAAATGGCCACACCCCAGAGCTGATCTTCATTGTACTTCTGGGTATTGCAGATTGACTTTTGCTGCCTTTGCTGCTCTTGCTGAGATTATCTCATCAACCCTAATGGCATCCATGGCTGCTGCTGCTACATCTGCCTCAGCACCACCCCGCAAACCCTTCACCACCACCACCTCCCCAAGGGCCAGCCGAGGGGAACACGCGTGAGGATGTAGAGAACGAGGATGAAGAGGATGAAGAGAATGAGGTCGAGGAACTCCCTACTACCAGCACTCGCCGGGAGTCTTGGGTGTGGCGCTTGTTTACCGTTTATGGTAACGTACCAAAAGCATTTGCGAACAAGGTCACCTGTAACCAGTGCAAATTGGTGCAGAGTCGTGGGAGACGTGGTTAATACAGCTTTGGTATGACATCCATGAAGCGACACCTAACGTGGTTCCACAGTCGGGATATTCGCAAGGTTGTACCTTGTGATAAACGTAGTAGGTTGAGTTCCTCTACAGCATCCTCCGTTTCCGCTCCTCTCACCACAAGAGGCACTCCTGTGGGAGAGCGCATCCCTTCAGCTGCTTCACAGGCCATTCGCGATGCTGTTGACCCTTACCTTTCGAGGGTCACAATATTTTGTATGTACTGCGACGCAGTACTCTGCAGGGGGGAGAGTCTTTGAAGTGCTTTCGAGACTACGGTCATGGACCACCAGAAGACCTACTACCTACCTAAATAAGGCCGACCCTACATCTTCCTCTCTCCACCTGCCCTTTCTTATCCCTGTGGTTGGTGTCCCTTCCTTACCCTCCTTTCCCCTCCTCGCCTAGTGTGTCGTGTGTAAAAAAGCCAAAAAAAATAAAACAACAGAAAATCCCAAAAAAGGCTCTTTTCAGAGCCACCTTTCATATTTTAAAAATAGAAGTGTCAAATAAACAGTGCAGGGCCCCGCGCATTTTTTGAAAGTCTGCGGACAGTCCTAGGACAGATACAATTTTGGGGTGCTGCCCTAGCAAAATCAATGCACTTTTCTCTGGGAGGAAGTGGTGGCTCTGAAAAGAGCCTTTTGGTGGTGTTTTTGTGCATTTAAAAAACTTCTCAGAAAAATCTAATTGCCAGCATATGTAAGATGGAGTCCATCTCTGCGATAAATGTATGTGCTATGAAACATAATATTTTCATTGTGAAGAGAGGACATGTCAACATCTCTTAGAAAGGCACAAACAGCTTTATTAACATTGCACCTCGCTTTCTCCATTTGCGGACCAAATGAAGAAGAACGCAGATACATTTGGAAACATGTCCATGACCTTCTCAAGTCCTTCTTTCATTGCAAACTGCAAACAAATTCCTGACACATGTCCTAAACTGTTCCCTCCACAATGAATTAGAATTATGTCTAGATGATGCTCTGTCTCTAAAGTAGCACAGAGAGGTACCAAGTCCAGCCACTTCATTCCACGCACTCCATGCCAGTGCACTTCCACATGAGGGAATCCAAGATCTGCAGCTACTCCACAACGTTCTGCATGCACCTCCAAACAATGTATCCATGAGTCTCCCAAAATCCAGATATCCTGTTTTCGAAAACACACAGCCATAGCTATCTCTTCTTCTCTCAGGAAAAAGACGTTCTCACAAAATCTCTCCTTACACAACACACCCACTAAACTTTACTGACCAATCCCTAATTCCGCTCATTCTCATTTGCATGCCTCTCCACCCCAGTATCCCTGTATGTAATACGCGCTGTCCGCAGACTACCGCCATGTCCGTGGACATATCGAAGATCTGAGCATGGTGAATGTACATTTAAATAGTGTGCCCCATTTCCCCTTTGAGGTGGGCTCTGAAAAGAGGCATTTTTTTGTTTTTTTTGCAGATGCCTGTTATTTTCTATTTTTTGGGGGTTTTTTTCTTCTTACTTTACAACTAAAATCTTCAAACCCTTACATTCCAAAACAGCATGGCATTTCCCAAAAAAGATAAAGAAACACCATCTTCTTCAAAATAAACAGCATTACTCGAATCAATATCTCATTGTTAGAGAAAAACATACCAGCTCTAAGCATGAAAGCACGCATGCCTCGATTGATTGCACACCTAGCAATGTTTTGCTGAAGACAAAAAACAGAAATATAGTCTCATATTGCCATAGGTAGTAATCCAGAAAAAATTACTTTTGCATTTGGAAGGATGTTCATTATTGCTTGAACCAACTGTTCCAAATCTGCCAACAAACAGGGGCACTCACGTAGCCCAAATGGAAAGCACCATAGTGCAAAACTACCAGATGAGGACTGTTCATCCTATGCATATCTTCACAAACTTGGAGAATTGCCTCTACATTGCAATCAGGCACAGCGCTCCACAGCACCTCCACTCCTTTAACATCGAAATTGTTTGCCACATGCCTGCATTGAGAATACTGCTCTAAACCATGGACAAACATATCTCCGAGCACCAACACCCTGACTTTCTCCACCTCTGCCATCTTCACTACACAGTCTCTTTCTACACAAATCCACAACGTCAACATCTGATTGGCTGATTCCTACAGTCCCCTTCCCATACTGGATTTGCTGAAAACACCGGATGTGGCACACCCTACCCGCGGACAGCCGCGGTGTCCGTGCATCACGTAACTCTTAGCCAGCCCTTCTACCCTTCCCACATCACTCTCGGTGCCATTCCCTCATTGGATACAGCTAAGCAGTCACACAACCATCCACCAATCACATCCAAGACCTCTACATCTAACTCCATCATCAGGGTTCCGCACTTCAAATGTACTGTTGATCACTCTGAGTACAAGTCTCATATCATTGGAAAGCACCTAGTACAAAAACTACTGTACACGTCTCGAACATTTCTACTTACAGCTCCATGCATATCCACATACATGATTACAAACTACAGGTATGCATATTTTATTCAGAGTACATGTACAACTCTTATGAATCCATATAAACGGAGTAATGCCACTAAACCTGCATAGCCTATACATACATGCCAACGCTCCCGATTCAAGCGCGAGACTCCCGATTTTTCATATAAAAATCGCACTATTTTTTACTGTCTCCCGCATAACCTATACATGCATGCCAACACTCCTGAAACAGGCGTGAGACTCCTGATTTTTCATTGAAAAATCACACAATTTTTTACTGTCTCCCGCCTAAATCAATGCTAATCCCAATGCAATCCTATGAGAAAAATAAATGTCCCCGATTGCTGTGCTGAAATCTCCCTCTCTGGGGCTCCCGATTGTTGGCATGTCTACCTATAAAATTAACTTATTGAAATGTTTCCCATCTACTATAATGAACTATCACTTCCAAACCTGTCTGCCATCTACAACACAGCTTTAAAAAACAAAGTGAATTTCATGCACTTAAAATTTTACTCATTTGCAAAGCATGTTGAACTAACATATTGTAAATAAAATATAAATGCTGCACATAGTCAAATGAAATGCATGCATACACTATGTTCAGATATCAAACAAGAATACTACCACAAAAACATAAAAATCAACATCTACATTACCATCAGTGCTATAAACACACAACATTACTAACTTCTTTCTTTTACAATTGCAGTGAAGTCCACCCTCCTGAAAATCAGCAGCATCTAAACTACAAACAACATATCCAAAGAAACCTGCTCATTCCACGAAAAAAGAGTAAGTACAATACTACCTAAATATTCTTACTATTCCTCAAAGACACTGTGTGGTTCATTCATGTAATTGGCGCACCAAAAAAACAGTGATTTCTTAACCATTCTGCCCACAAATCCCCATTTATTAAACAGAGATTATCAGGCAGCATGGCACACAAAACCCCGTTTTTTTGGAACACAAATAACATACTCAACCCTTCGAATGTTAGTAATACAAAACAAAGAACTGTTTTATTTTTATACCATTACGTTTACTATTAATGCTTCTCCTTACCACTAGCTCACTTTCTACTCTCATCTGAAGCGCAGTTTAGTAACACACAAATAGAAGAATAGCCTTCCCAACTCATTGTAACTGCCCAATGCACAATCACACACCACCATAGACCCCAAAGAATGCCTACCAAAAAGCAAGTCCATAGAAAGCAACACAGAAATAGAGCAAATGAAAATAAAAGTGTCCAAAATAAGCATCCATCTCTACCAGAGTTTGTACAAAACGCTCAAACAAAACAGCTAATACAGTCATTTAGCGAAACAAAACAAGCTTCTAGTACAGAAACTTTGCCTCCTCTATCAAAATGTAAAACGAAACAAAAAATGCTTAACAAGAATCCGGCTACCACTACTGCTAAAACTGCTCGTATAAATCTTGATATACTAGCAAGTAACCATACCAAAAAAAGTATTTTAGACAAAATGTTCCACCACAGAGTCCTTCATATTCTTATAAAAACAGGAGAGAAATTATGCACAACCCTTAAAACCTACCGTAGAAAATTAATCCTGGAAGCTCTCGTAGACAGTGCAATCCTTCTCAAAAGGAAGTTATTTATTTTAGTTTTAAAGAAGATGAAACCACTAACAAAACTAACTAGTAAACTACGAAAAAAACTCTCAATAAACGGAATGTCAACAAAAATAACTTCTTAAACTTAAATATCTGTGGAGGTGAATGGAGTCACACCACGACCACAGAACCATATTTTAATGTAGAAGCATACAAACAAAACCAAACAAACACAATTACCATCCATAGCAGTGGGCGAGGTTATGAAAAAATTAATATAATAATGGAACAAGAAATACTGCTTACAAAAATATCCCCAGAAAACTCAGAATTACCTCTCCATTCAACTGAACCAGAACGTCCAGTATACAAATGGCCATGCACGTCAATGTGTAACATTCCCAATAAATCTTTCAAATCTTTACACCAGTTCCTCAATCAGTATGTGAAAGGCAAAGACAAAATCAAAATGAAAGTGCTGCAAAATATGGATACTTGTCCAGTGCGCAAATACACAGGACTACAAGGACATTCATTAGCCTGCATTTCAGGACCTATTTGCAAAAGCACCTTCCATCATATCAAAATGATATCAACATATCATTCAACTATAAGAAATCTAGTCTATAAACTGTACTATGCTAAAAGTACTGCTTTAGCACTAGCCAATTTAAATAACACTCTTCTACATGGTACACCCAAAGACCTACTCGAAGAAATCAACCATATCCAGAGAAAATATTTTGGAAGTGAAAGCCACTTACAAAATGCAATAGCTTTACAACAGACAAGCAACAATTCTGCCCATGGCAACGTTCTACTACACACATACAAAAAAGAAATACTAACATTTAAAAGTACATCAGATGAAGTACCAAACCATGTGTGTGTGTGTTGCCGCAGAACTTTTTCTAAAAGTAACACAAAAAACTATAGACGTAACACACAAAATAGAAGACAATGAAGATTCCAAATGGTTTGAATTAGCTCTCTGCCTTATAGCCGAAAACAAATACGAAATAACTGACCCGTTAATACTTTGCAGTTACTGCACTAAAAAACTTGACAACAACCAAACTCCTTCACGTGGTATACAACAACTCAATTTATATGAGAGCATCATAATTCAAAGAGTGCACCCAATTCAAGCAATAATACGCCTTCAACCAAAAACAACAGAATTACTTCCCTCTGAATTGGTGAAAGGCATTCGTGGCAAAGTAGTTTATTTACCATTACATCTGAAAGAAAATGTGCACACTCTGGGAGCGCAACGTCCAATACAGCAATCTTTAATTGTCTTAGTAAATGGTGTACCAACAAAAGACAAAAAAAATTGGCAACAACTCGTAGACTTACATAAAGTTAGACAAGCCTTGCAATATCTAAAAGACAATAATGAATGCTACAAAGAAATAAATATTGAAGACAACTTAAGGGAAACAACTGAAATAATTCAAGAGTCCCCAGAAACTGGTCAATTTGAACTCCTAGATCCTGCTACAGTATCCAATATTTTAGACCATTATAAAATTCATCCATTACACTCTAATGACACCATAGATGATGCACTAGAAACGTACCAAATGCGACAAACCAAAGGATCACCAATCAGCATATGGGAAAAAGTATAGAAACACGTGCTTTTCCTTTACTCTTTCCTACTGGCAAAGGAGGAATGTACGATGATAGACCCACTCAGATAACAGCATCAGAATACCACTCGTTACAAATGTATTCTGAAGATCCCAGATTTAGACAAAATGTGGGATTCATATTCCACCTACTCTTTGAAAGTGAACTAGCAACTCTATGTCACGGAGTTGCACACATATTGAAATCAGGAACCCACTTTCAAAATATGTCAGCTACGCAATTAATACAAAAAGTGCAAGAAAAAGATGAGTTTTACAATCATTACAAATCTGTTAGCAAACATGCCTGGTACGAAAGAGTACTGGTTCTGATGTCACGCAGATGTACGTTGTATGATAAGAAACCTTGGCCCACCCACTTGGTTTGTTACATTAAGTTGTGCAGAATATGCATGGGAAGATTTATATGATTTCTTACGCATATCAAACAAAAACAAAACAAACATAGATATACTAACACCTGGAGAACTTTGCTCTCTAGATCCTGTTAATGTTTCAAGATATTTCCATCATCGTTTCATTGCTATACTACACTTTATTTGTAATAAAACTGTTCCTCCCCTCGGAGAAGTGCAACACTTCTTTTGGAGAAAAGAATACCAAGCCAGAGGAGCACCACATATCCACATGCTTTTATGGATTAAAGATGCTCCTAAATTTGGTCAAGACAGCGATTCCACTGTTTTACAGTTTATCGAAAAATATGTCACTTGTGAAATTCCATCGAAAGCAACAAATAGTGATCTTCATGCACAAATTTACAATTTCAAAGACACAAATGTGGCAAATATTGTCGTTGCAAATACAAAAACAAAGGGAAATACTACACCAAATGCTGCTTTGGTTTCCCTAGATCAGTTACAGAAACAGGTGAAGTGAACAACTTCATGTCTTCAGCTAGACATGGGGCCTCATTACGGCTTTGGCGGTACACATGCCGCTATTGGCGGCATGGCTGCCACCAAAACCGGGTCCGGGTTCCCTGAATGGGGAATTACCGGGCCATTCCGAGTTTGGAGGGCCCAGTAATTCCCCCTAGAGGGAACCCGGGCCCGGACCTTCCCAATTCCCATTTGAGCCCCCATAGGGCTCAATGGGAATGGGTGCAAGGAGCTAACAACGGGCCGATTACGAACGGCCCGTTGTTAGCTCCATGGTCCCAAAGCGGGACCCGATTTTACCAGGCGTCCTTACCGGGTTCTGCAAGGGGACCTCGTAATATTGCGGAATGGGTTAACGGGTGCCGCCACCATTAGCGGCACCCGTTAACCCATTCCGCAATTCTTGTAATGAGGCTCATAGTGTTAAAGGTAAATCACCTAAGCACACGTATTACATAAAAAGAACAGAAGAATCAAAATATATCAATGATTACAATGCAATCATTGCCCTCTTATGGAATGCAAACATAGATGTGCAGTACATTACAGACAATTCCACTGCAGTTGCACGATATGTTACAGCCTACATAACAAAAGCAGAAAAAACTGAGTTTCAAGACCTCTGGAATGACCTATCATCAGACAAAACACTATCTCAGAAATTGTACAGTTTAGGCATAAAAATGCTCTCTCATAGAGAATGTGGCTCCTATGAAGCTGCAGATCATTTAACCGCTAAAGCTTTGTATGGAAAATCTGAAAATATAGAATGGCTAAGTCTTGGTCCTGCTAAATCTAGAAAAAGAGTTCTCAAATCATATGAGGACATAGAAACAATTGCCAAAAATGATCCCAACAGCCAAGACATTTTGAAAAACAATTTACTAGACACATACTACCCGAACAGGAGTACCACTTTGGAAACCATGTGTCTATACCACATAGCCCAAAACTTCACATACAAAAATAATATAAAACCCGATGAAAAAAGGTAGATATAGAGTGACAGATTGTGAAGGCAGCTTAGTGAAACTTACCAAACGAAGCTTAATTAATCATATCAAATTTTCATTAAAAACTCCTCAACAGAAAGATTATGTTACATGTCCCTGCTACAACTTTTTAAACCATGGAGAAAAGAAGAAGAGATACTAGAAAACTATGACTCCTATGAAGATGTTTTTAAAGCAAATGAAAGCACTATCACCAATATAAACTTTACGCAGTACAAAACAATGTTGCACAATGAACAGCAACACGAAGAACTCCAGGCCCCACTAGATAAGGACACTCCCGACAGTATTCAACCTTCTGTAACAGGAAGTCAAAAACCACTGGGACAGCCACTAATAGCAAATGAGGCAGAATTAGCTATGACATAAGTAGAGAACACCCTGTGTCACTATGAAGAAGATACAGAAGACTTAACTGCACTACAATCAAAACTGAACAAAGAGCAGCGCACCATTTTTCAAGAAGTAACAAAAGAAATTGCACATGGTGTACAACATGAAAATAAAGAATGTACCTGCCAAAATTACAAACCTATACTACTATACGTCAGTGGTGAAGCTGGGTCAGGAAAAACATTCTTAATCAAAATCATCAGCAAGTTCCTTCAACAATTGACAAACAACAAATTGTAAGCTGTTGTAACTGCCCCCACAGGTTTAGCTGCCTACAACATAGGCAGTGTCACTTTACACCGATTACTACTCCTTCCAGTAGAACACCAAAACAAATTAGAATATTACAAATTTTCTACAGAAGCTGCAATGGAACTATGCAGAGTGTTAAAACAAATGAAAATGCTACTAATAGATGAAGTGAGCATGGTCTCCAACCTAAAGTTGGCTTTGATTCACCTCAGATTGCAAGAAGTACTTAAAACAAACTAAGAAGAGGGTGTCCAGTCATTTCATCGAAAATAAAAGATCGAATGACCATTTGGTCGAATACCAATTGGTCGGAAAAAAAGGGTCGAATTTTTATTTATTTATTTTTTTTTTTTTTCGTTTCGGTTGGTAAAAAAAAAAATAATAAAGAAAAAGGGGGGTTGGGGGGAACCACCATAAAAAAAAAAAAAAAAAAATCGACCATTTTTTCGACCATTTGGCATTCGACCAAATGGCATTCGATCATTTGGTTTTCGACCAAATGACTTGTAACTCTACGAAGAGCTCTTTGGAGGAAAACACATTATTGTTTTCGGAGATCTTCTTCAATTGACACCAGTAAAAGGTGAACCTATTTTTAAAACCTTAGGACACAAACTCTGCCGTAAAACTGTTGGCAGCATAGGAAATGTCAACCTTTGGCAACATTTCCAATACAGAGAATTAACAGAAAACATGCGCCAATCTGCAGACCTCACTTACGCCAACATTTAAAAAGTATTAGAGTTGGGGTACTATCTCAAGAAGCACAAGCAATATTAAAAACCTGCACCTCTATGCACTTTATGGCCATGACTCATGTGCTACTGATGTTATGGAACAATTAGCGCACAAAAATGTCAATTGTATGTCCTTAATGCCAACTCTTGCAAGCTGTTCCAAATTCAATGAAACAATGTTAAAAAAAGAAATGCAACCAATAATTGAAATTTGCTCCACAGACAAACTGGACGTACATGGTATGACACTACCCATGTGTCAACAAGACTAAATACCTTAGAAAATTCTATCTCCAACACAGCTGGTTTGGAGAAAATATTAAAATGATCCTTAAACTGTAATGCTTAAACGTAACCTTGATGTAGAGCAAGGACTAGTTAATGGAGCACGGGGTATAGTTGTTGGCTTTCAAATATACCTACGTGACAACAACATTCAGTTTGTCAATATTCTCTTTGACAAACTTTCAGAAGTAAAAAGGATAGGGCGCTCAACAGCTCGATTCCTCCTCTTCAAAGACATATATGTACGCAGAGAACAATTTTCTCTAACTCTAGCATATGCAGTCACCATTCATAAATCACAAGGTCTTACCCTAGACAAAGCATTGATAGATATTGGTAACACAGTCTTTAAAGAAGGCATGAGCTACGTAGCACTATCACACTTACGTACACTTGACGGCCTATTCCTAATCAACTTTGATGCAAGTAAAGTAAACGCTGATATTCCTTGCATTTTAGAATACAATAGACTACGTTCACTATACACCCCCCATCTAAAAACATATCCTGTTCCACAAAAAGGAAAACGTTGTAAAAGAAAACTAATTCAAACAGAAATGCAACAGGATCTGACTGCAAATCCTCCAAAGAGAGTAAAATAAACTAATACTTCATCAATTTCCACAACCAAAGAAGAACCTATCACCCAAAGTAACTTAGGTACTTCTACAAAGAAGCAACACACACGCCGAAAAAAATGACTTGGACACAGAACTATCTGGTCCATTCAAATTTTCAAATATAAATGGTGTAAGTTGCTACGCAAATGTAGCAATGAATATTCTATTTCAATTGCCACCAACTGTTGACAACATTTAATTACACAGTACAGACCAATTGTGTTTGCAAATGTTAGTACTTCATAGAAACGCAACCAACAATCCTGACAACACGCATACAGGCCGATTCATGGAAATACAGTCAAAAGTATCGCACGCGGCTGGCGCAGAGTGTTCCCGTGCGAATGTCTGCGCCAGCCGCATGCGATAAAATCCATTTCAGCGCACATCGTATTCAAGGAATAATCCTCCAAAACAAGCCGTGGCGCAGAGTATCGCAGCGACCCTGCAGCAGCGCCAGTTACGCCCCCAAGAACGCCCTCGCGCAAGGAAAAGCCATCAAGATCGCAAAACCATCGCAAAGGGCTGCGCCAACCCTGTACCAGTGCTAGAAGTAACACACACGACCTGGGGGAGCGTGTGCGTGTACTTCAGGGGTGCGCGGGTGGTTTCACACGCGATTGGGCTGCGTGCGTGTAATTCTGGGGTGCGCGGGAAGTTCCACACGCGATTGGCCTGGGCGCGTGTATTACAGGGGCCCGCGGGTGGTTTCTCACGCGATTGGCCTGGGCGCGTGTATTCCAGGGGCTCGCGGGTGGTATCACATGCGAATGGGCTGCGTGCGTGTATTTCAGGGGTGCGGGGGAAGATCCACACGCGATTGGGCTGCGTGCGTGTATTCCAGGGGTGCGCGGGAAGTCCCACACGCGATTGGCCTGGGCGCGTGGATTCCAGGGGCTCGCTGGTGGTTTCACACGCGAATGGGCTGCGTGCGTGTATTTCAGGTGTGCGCGGGAAGATCCACACGCGATTGGGCTGCGTGCATGTATTCCAGAGGTGCGCGGTAAGTCCCACACGCGATTGGCCTGGGCGCGTGGATTCCAGGGGCTCGCGGGTGGTTTCACACGTGATTGGGCTGCGTGCGTGTATTTCAGGGGTGCGCGGGAAGATCCACACGCGATTGAGCTGCGTGCGTGAATTACAGGGGTGCGCGGGAAGATCCACACGCGATTTGGCTGCGTGCGTGTATTCCAGGGGTGCGCGGGAAGATCCACACGCGATTGTGCTGCATGCGTGTATTGCAGGGGTGCACGGGAAGTTCCACACGCGATTGGCCTGGGCGCGTGTATTCCAGGGGCTTGCGGGTGGTTTCACACGCGATTGGGCTGCGTGCGTGTATTCCAGGGGTGCGCAGGAAGTTCCACACGCGATTGGGCTGGGTGCGTGTATTCCAGGGGTGCGCGGGAAGTTCCACACGTGATTGGCCTGGGCGTGTGTATTCCAGGGGTGCGCGGGAAGATCCACACGCGATTGGCCTGGGCGCGTGTATTCCAGGGGCTTGCGGGTGGTTTCACACACGATTGGGCTGCGTGCGTGTATTCCAGGGGAGCGCGTGAAGATCCACACGCGATTGGCCTGGGTGCGTGTATTCCAGGGGCTCGCGGGTGGTTTCACACGCGATTGGGCTGCGTGCGTGTATTCCAGGGGTGCGCGTGAAGATCCACACGCGATTGGCCTGGGTGCGTGTATTCCAGGGGCTCGCGGGTGGTTTCACACGCGATTAGGCTGCGTGCGTGTATTCCAGGGGTGCGCGGGAAGTTCCACACGCGATTGGCCTGGGCGTGTGTATTCCAGGGGTGCGCGGGAAGATCCACACGCGATTGGCCTGGGCGCGTGTATTCCAGGGGCTTGCGGGTGGTTTCACACACGATTGGGCTGCGTGCGTGTATTCCAGGGGAGCGCGTGAAGATCCACACGCGATTGGCCTGGGTGCGTGTATTCCAGGGGCTCGTGGGTGGTTTCACACGCGATTGGGCTGCGTGCGTGTATTCCAGGGGTGCGCGTGAAGATCCACACGCGATTGGCCTGGGTGCGTGTATTCCAGGGGCTCGCGGGTGGTTTCACACGCGATTAGGCTGCGTGCGTGTATTTCAGGGGTGCCGGGGAGTCCTACATGTGATTTGCCAGTGTGGGTCCTCCCAGGTGTTCCCTGTACCCCCTCCACGGCTCCTGCAGGCAGCCCACACCACAGGGGACTACCCTGCATCCCTGGTCATGTCCCGCAGGCAGCCCACCCAACATGGGCATGCCCCCCAGCAAAGGCACGTCTCCTTGCACAAATAATCACCAACTCATGTTCCCCACCACCCCCACCCCCCAGCAGTGCAGGGGCACCCACCACCAGGCCCCCACCCATGTCCAACTCATGTTCCCCACCACCCCCACCCCCCAGCACTGTGGGGCACCTGCAGCAGGCCCCCACCCATGTCCAACTCATGTTCCCCACCACCCCCACCGCCCAGCACTGTGGGGCACCTGCCAGCAGGCCCCCACCCATGTCCAATCCATGCCCCCCTGCACCTGGGTCCCAACAATCCCCAATCATGTCCGTAATGCCCATCCTCCCCTGCCAAAAGGGCCAACCAACTATCACACCCACCCACATATCAAAGGCAATTACATGTTACACCCCCATTTCAAATAATGCAAATGAACAAATGTCTGTCACACACAATGGCTGCAAGTGAATGACAAAACACCCAACATGACATGCCTGAAAGCAATGAGATGATACGACACATTGAAGAATTAAAATAATATGTATTGAACAGCAAGTAGAATGTAAATGAAATAAGAAAAAACACAAAGCAAATCAAACAAATCAAGATGAATGTCCAAGAAAATAATCTGAAAAATAAAAAAAAAATTAAATGAAGAACCATGAAGATCATCCGGGGTCCATGAGCCCAACCAAATTAAACCTAACTATGCCTACTAACTAAAAACTGAACTATATACAAAAAAGTGGTGCATTGTCCAATCGCAACCAAAAAAAAAATAAAAAAAACAAAGGAAACCTAACCCTAACTATACAACTATATACAAAGGCAGCGGGCTATTCGGACGGCTCACTGGTTGTTGTCATGGGCCAGGGCATCATCGAACTCCTGGTCAATGGCTTGGAGGCGGGCATGTTCCCTGGCCCCGAGGTCCCGCAGGGATAACGCAGTGTCAAGCTCAAACTCCCTGCGAAGACCCTCGAGGCACTCAGCCCGCCTCAGCGCCCTCCGCATGGAGTCCTCCGCGCTGACCATCATGAGCCGTTCCTCCTCTGCCCGCTGCCGCTCCGCACCTATCCGCTGGCACAACCGCTCCCACACGGAAGACACTCCCATTCCAGGGTTCTCCTGCCCTCCGGCCGATGCCTGCACCCCGGATGTTGATGGCCCCGAGCCATGATGCCTCCCACGTTGAGCCTGCTGCTGCCTCCGACGCAACTGCCTGTGCCAGCACGACGGCATCCAGGCTGATGGAAACCACCGACGCCGTCGTGCACGTGCCCTGCCCGATGATGCCGTCACATCCTCCATCTGCTGGGGTCCAGTTGCTGTGGTGTCCACCCCTGCTGGACCTCTGACTCCCGACTGTGGCAGGGATGGGATCCCCACCGAGCTGGCTGCATTGGTCAGGGCAGGTCCACAGGGGGCCCTGGTGGCATCTGGGCCGGAAGACGGCAAGGAGAACGACTGGCGTATAGTCTCCACAGAGGAGGAGAGGGCCGCCAGATTGGCTGACACATGCAGGAAACCCCCGAACATGGCCGATCCCAATTGGGCCACGTCGGCACGGTGCTCTTCGTGATGACGTGCGTGCTCCTCGTGGGAAGCACGCACGGCATCACAAATCACAGCCGTGCGCATCGCAACCCCAATCAGGACCTTCTCCACACGGCCAGGGGTCCCCTCGTCCGCAGGTGGAGGGTAGTCAGATGACATGGACATCCCCTCTACCTGCGGACGGGCCTGGGACGGGGCATCCCTGCTGGTGCAAGGTGGTGCACCCACAGGTTCAGGGACAGCGACATGCACAGGCCCCTCCACGGTGACCTGTGCTGCCTCCTGCCCCTGCCCCTGGACTGCACCACTTGCACCAGCAGGGATGCCCCCACCAGGCCCATGTGCGCCTCAGTGGCGGCCTCCTCCTCCTCTGTGGAAACCACCAACCTGGATGGCTCCTCACCGTCTGCCGCCGTGGCAGGCCCCTGTGGGAGCTCACCCACCACTTCCGCTGCAGCCGTGGGGGCATCCCCGCCGCCTTGCTCCACAGCGCCGTCTCCGCCCTCTCCTTCACTAGCCGCTGTGTAGAGGGAGACATAGAACACAAGCATCAGGGTACTGTACTATGGTCCCCTAGACAGGAAGCAATAGCAGATGAGTGCCACTGTCAAAGTACACTTCCATCATGTCACACCACAACACATGTGTCAGTCCAGGCAATACACACACAGTGACAGTCATGGTGCGTGCCATGGACATTTAAATACATGTCCAATGGACTCTCGAATCATACAATGTAATGGGACTCACATGCATCATGGGTCATGCCTATCACATGCACACACTTCACCTCGGTCACATCCATCTGGCCCCGTACACCCCAATCACAGTGCATACAAGGATGACTAGGCTGCATCAGTGAATCTGTACATTGTCACAGACATGTGTCATGCATCCATGGCACTCACAAGTCACAGACACGCAGGTCAGGCACACAGACATGGATACCACATATGTATCTGGCATCAGCACCCATCCCTCGCCCCCACCCATGTCCAGGAACAGAGACTGCCATGCTCTCATGTGTGCAATCTGCACAGGGCTCCCCATGTCGCATTCAAACACATGCAACAACCGTGCGGTTCACACATTACAGGTCGCACATGCATTCCCATGATGTCCCTGCACACATACATGCGTACATGGCCTATGTCACACATGCAGGCAAGTATCAGACAACCAGCACACTGCAACATGCCCTGTCTCACACAGCAATGCTTGGCCACTTACCGCTCAACTCCAGACGGGTCTCCCTCTCAAGGACCTGGGCGTGGAGCGCTGGGTGTACGCGTTCCAGGACCCTCAACTGGATGGAACTCATGCGGCCCCGGCTCCCCTCCACGAGGCGCCGGGCCTTCATGAGGGTCCTGGACCTCAAGTCCTCCCAGCGCTTCTCGACCTTCTGGATGGTGCGGGTTGCCACCCCCTCCGCGTTGATGGCAACCACACAGTCGGCCCACATCCTCTCCCGTCCTTCCCTGTTGGCGCGGGACGATCCGAAGAGGGCATCATACTGCCCCAGGACTTGCTCCACCAGGACACCAACTTCGGTGGCAGTGAAGCTGGTGCCCCTCTGCCCCTCTGGCCGGGGGTTGCCACTGGTGTCAGATGTAGATGTGCCCGACATGGCAACCCCAGGGGCAGGAGTGGGTGGGCAACTGGGTCCTGGGGCTGGGCTGTGGAGCGATGTTATTCGAGTCGGGAGTCTTCTGTACCAGCACGGGTGGACACAGCAACTGGACCCCTGCAGATGGCTGATGTGCAGGCACCAAATGGCAGGGCACGGTGGCAGCAGGCAGGCAGGCAGGCAGCAGCAGATGGCACGTGGGAGGCTGCTCGGGGCAGTGATTCGGCCTTCTGGGCAGGAGCGTGGTCTTCCGTGTGTTTTCGCGTGGCCAGCTTGATACAGAGTGATTTGGCACGTGAGAATCCTGCACGTCAGCGTGAAATTCGAGGAAAGGGCCCTAGCGCGTAAGCGCGTCAGCACGCGTATGCGATTTCATTGGACCAAAGGCCCTTACAGCGTAAGCGCGTCTGTGCAGTTTCGCGCACGGGCGTTGCCCTGGCAGGGCTTCTCTGTACGTGCTTTTCGTGTGGTGCGTGTGTTTTCCATCCGTTGGGGTTCACTCGCTATTACTTCGCAGCGGGTGTTGGCTACGCGTTCTTCTACATGCAAGGCAGACGGTGAGTGGTACCCCGCTCCCCCAGGCCCCATCGCGTGTGAAACCACCCGCAGGCCCCTGAAATACACGCACCCCGCTCCCCCAGGCCCCATCGCGTGTGAATCTACCCGCAGGCCCCTGAATTACACGCACCCCGCTCCCCCAGGCCCCATCGCGTGTGAAACCACCCGCAGGCCCCTGAAATACACGCACCCCGCTCCCCCAGGCCCCATCGCGTGTGAAACCACCCGCAGGCCCCTGAATTACACGCACCCCGCTCCCCCAGGCCCCATCGCGTGTGAAACCACCCGCAGGCCCCTGAAATACACGCACCCCGCTCCCCTAGGCCCCATCGCGTGTGAAACCACCCGCAGGCCCCTGAAATACACGCACCCCGCTCCCCCAGGCCCCATCGCGTGTGAAACCACCCGCAGGCCCCTGAATTACACGCACCCCGCTCCCCCAGGCCCCATCGCGTGTGACACTTCTCGCGCACCCCTGATATACACGCACCCAGCCAAAACGCGTGTGAAACTTCTCGCGCACCCCTGATATACACGCACCCAGCCAAAACGCGTGTGAAACTTCTCGCGCACCCCTGATATACTCGCACCCAGCCAAAACGCGTGTGAAACTTCTCGCGCACCTCGCGCACTTCCATGGATATGTTATACTACAGTGCTAGTTACCAAATGCGTGTGAAACTTCTCGCGCACCCCTGATATACACGCACCCAGCCAAAACGCGTGATAGAACATTAGCCAGAAACAACAAGTGAACACTGAAAACAAACAAACAAATAAACTGTAGCATAACAAAAAAAGGTTTTTTTAATCCGACATGGATTTTTTTTCCCACAATGATTTGAAAAACAAACACAGAAACTGAGCAAATTGCACAGTACACTGGTTTGTAAACTACTAAATATGAGGGTCGAAAAAAAGCTGAAATGTCTATTATGCAATGTAATAAGTCTTTATAAAATACATACACAAACATGCTCTTTTCTTTTATCACAGAAATTGAAAAAGAATATGTGCTCCAGTTACCCAACTCAAGAAAAAAATATATCCAATCTCAAAAAATCAAACAGTAAGTATATTCTAATATAACACATAAATACTGCTGCATAACAGAACCATTGAAGCAAACATCTAACCATACACCACAATACAAAATGTTCACTTCCATGGATATGTTATACTACAGTGCTAGTTACCAAACGCGTGTGAAACTTCTCGCGCACCCCTGATATACACGCACCCAGCCAAAACGCGTGTGAAACTTCTCGCGCACCCCTGATATGCACGCACCCAGCCAAAACGCGTGTGTGACTTCGCGCGCACCCCTGAAATGCACGCACACGCTCCCCCAGGCACAATCGCTGAGCTGTGTATACGGTAAGCGCACATTTTGGCGCACATGTATTGGGACGCTACCGCCTGCTTTCTGTGGCGTACGGGTATGGGCCTGTGCGCGTCTTTGGCCGTGCGCTGTTTTACCCGATTCGATTCCATGAATGCCTGTTGTAGGCGAGCGTCTGGGCGTTCCGCGCAGTTGCCTCCTGGACCTCCCCTGTGACGCCCACATTTTCACGAGTTGTTCCCCATTCTGCGTGTGACGCCCCGTGTTACGCCTACTTTTATTCTGTGCGCCGCGCTATGTGCAAATTCGCTGTGGCTTTATCGCATGGCGTTTGTTGACCTGTGCGCCAGCGTGCGCCGCGCACTTTCTCAGCGCACATCCCACATTTCACGCGTGCCCGTGCTTCCATGAATGGATGTGCGCTGTTTTTCCGCGCACATTATTTCCATGAATCGGCCTGATAGTGTTCATGGAATAAGACAAGAATTGGACTACTGTGCTGGAATGGTGAAATTCACTATAAACTCACAAGAAGATCCACAAGAATTTCTAATGTACATACTACAAGTACTGAAAAACAAAAACATACCTATAAATTAAATCTTCCAGATTTCATACATGTGGAAACATACATGCACTCTCTGCAACAATGTGACACAGGAACAAATCACTAATGAGCGCTTCGGGTATGTATCCATACCTAATTGTGAATCCGTTCCATTTCAGCAACTTGTACAAAATGCAAACCATGGGAGATTATGTACTACCTGCAATTCAGCTAAATGCTCCACCTTACTAATACAAACACATAGTAATACGTAATACTAATGCTTCTACGTTACAATGCAGATAGTACCAAAAACAACTGCAAGCTGACTGGATTCACACATGGTCAAGTATCACTTGGCAAGAAAACCTTCACAACAATAGGTATAATCTACCACTAAGGAGCCGCAACCAATGAAGGTCACTGCACTGCATATATAAAAAAGAAATGTGGATGGTTTGAATGTAATGATAGTACCATTACTCTAAAGCAGAGATTACCAGCAAATCTTACAAACGCTTATTTAATCTTCTTAAAACCAAAATTTAATAACTAATCTGTACTTAAACATTAACAAAACTTCAATAAAAAAAATATATAAACTGTTAGAATACGCCAACTGCCCCAAGATTTGGCAACAACCAAACAGATAAATCAATACCACTAAATTATAACAAAAATAGACAGTTAGAATACGCCAACAGGTATCTAACTGCTCCAAAAATCTGCAACAAGCCAACAGATAGAACATTAGCCAGAAACAACAAGTGAACACTGAAAACAAACAAACAAATAAACTGTAGCATAACAAAAAAAGGTTTTTTTAATCCGACATGGATTTTTTTTCCCACAATGATTTGAAAAACAAACACAGAAACTGAGCAAATTGCACAGTACACTGGTTTGTAAACTACTAAATATGAGGGTCGAAAAAAAGCTGAAATGTCTATTATGCAATGTAATAAGTCTTTATAAAATACATACACAAACATGCTCTTTTCTTTTATCACAGAAATTGAAAAAGAATATGTGCTCCAGTTACCCAACTCAAGAAAAAAATATATCCAATCTCAAAAAATCAAACAGTAAGTATATTCTAATATAACACATAAATACTGCTGCATAACAGAACCATTGAAGCAAACATCTAACCATACACCACAATACAAAATGTTCACTTCCATGGATATGTTATACTACAGTGCTAGTTACCAAACTCTACAATCTTAATGACATGACGTAGCCAAAACGTCACATACAAACTATACAAATCAAATAATACACAAACTGTAGATTTGTGTAACGCTCACCTGATTCCCGTAGAGGCGCCGGTCTTGACTGGGCATATACCGTATCTTCAAAGGTGATGTTTAACACACGGCTGGCTCTTTGGGCTGGACCTCTGTGCACTGTATGTCTGGCTCGAAGGGTAAGATGTCTGCAGATAGAAAATATGGGATTAAGGAACTGGGTTATTGAATGTCTCTCTCTTCTTCCCTTTCTCTTCTCCTGTAGAACCCCAAAGGTTAACGCTCTCACCTTAGGAAAGGGAACGCCGTGCTCTCCATCTGCCTCGGGGCAGGGTGCTGTAACCAGTTTCTTCACTGGATAAGGGGAGCAGGCCTCTTGACTTCAGAGGACTGCTGTCCGTCGTTTACTGCACGAACGGTAAGTTTCGAGTAATTCTAATGTCTTTAAAGTCTTTAGTAATGATGTTTCTTGTTTTGCAGGGTTCCGGCGATGGCGGATGACGGGCTGAAGTGAGTTGAAGATGGAGCCTGTGTGATGAATAGAAGCGCCTGGAAGCACGTAAGTAAGCGCTTGTTGCCTGCTTCACGATGCGCTCTAACTGTCTTTTTATTTTGCAGGTACAAGTTCGGAGCGGCTGCAGGGTGCCGGAATACCCACTGGGTTAGATGTGGAAAGGAGTAATGGCACGTGAGTATTAAAGTTCCCCAATGTCTTTAAACGCACCTTGTTTTGTCTTTCAGATGCGAGATGCAGCGCCGAAGGCCTCCGGAGCGTGCGAAGAGTTGGTAAGCTTTTGTCTTTCAGATGCCGGAATGCAGTGTGAAGACCTCCGGAGCGCACGAAGAGTAGGTAAGCCTTTGTCTTTCAGATGCCGGGATGCAGCGCGAGGCGTTGGTGACAGCCGATGGACCAGGTAAGTGAAGAGCTGTCACTGAAGACCGTAATGCTAACCTGTTCTTTCTTGTCTTTATAGGTGTTGCTGAAGACTGGATTCAGGATGGTAAGCCTTTTTCCTTAGGCCCAGGATCAGATGCAGAAGACACGATGAGCGTTCTGCTGCAGAGGATGCAGAATAACGCAAAGCAAGATTCATCCATCGGGTGTGGTTTAAATAGCCTCCTGTAGTGCTTAGGTGTCTCCTTCCACAGCCACGCCTAGGAAAGAAAAGAGTTCCTGCTTTCCAGAAGAGTTCCAGTGTTCTGAATCTAGGGAGTGGCTCCTGCCCCACCCAACAGGAAAAGTAGTTCCAAACAGAAGAGGATCAGAGGCTCAACTGGCAGGCAAGTAAGCAGCATGGTCTGCTGCAGGTAAGTCCACCCAAGCATTATGAGCCCGGCGCTTCCAGCGCTGGGACTGGGCATATTTATGAGCCTGGTGCCACTGGCGCCAGGACTGGGTCCAAAAGGTCCCAATTGGGACTGGTTGGCACTCGGAACCTGGGTTATGGATCTGCTTCCAAGGGAGTTGGGAAAACCCTGACCTTTGTGAAGCAGAGATCATGACAATTTGCAAACATTTGATAGATATTCGATTCTATGTGTGTGATCTATGGGTGTGATATGCTGCGGTGGTTGTGGCCAGGGCCTAGAGTCTTGAGTGTATGGCCTACGGCCTATGACCTGCAGCCATGCACCTAAGACTCTAGGCCCTAGCCACAACCACCGCAGCATATCACACCCATGGTGGCTTATAACTTCAGTGCTTATAACTTCGGTCTTTGGTGCATGGCCTTCGGCCACACACCCAAGACTCTAGGCCCTGCCCACAACCACCTGATAGATATTCGATTCTATGGGTGTGATATGCTGCGGTGGTTGTGGCCAGGGCCTAGAGTCTTGGGTGTATGGCCTACATACACCCAAGACTCTAGGCCCTGGCCACAACCACCGCAGCATATCACACCCATGGTGGCTTATAACTCAGTATCACAACCATAGAATCAAACATTTTAACTGCGGCATATACTCAATTTTAATGTCCGCTACACCGCGCGTGTCTTTAGAACAGTTTCAACTTGCCTGCGCACAGCACGGATGGGAATACTACCCTTAGGACACCCCTCATTTTCACTAATTACGAACATCCCGGACAGCACGGGCATGCCGAATACATCAGTAGCACCTGCCACCTAAACAAATACAGTATTTCACCCATCTCTTACTCCCCAAACCTCCCCAAGCACTCTTGCACACCAAGACACTCCCCAAAACTGCATTTCGCCTCTGTTCGTCGCCGCGCTGTTGGCGGATCCAAGATGGCGGGCGCATCGGAACAATCTGACGCACATCACGTCTCACTCCACCCAATTGGCAGACACGTTGCGTGTCCGCGGACATGACGCGAGCCAATTAGCCAAAAAAATTCAGAGTGGGCCATATACTTTTTTTGCAAAGTTTGGTGTGGATTCGTCCAGGGAGAGCGAAGTTATAAGCCACCCAAAAAGTGCTTTTCCTATGGGAATAGCAACTTAACCATAACTACACAGCCACTACTGTGGCTGTGTAATATATTTATATAAGCATAAATGCAGAAAAATATTTCTGACAAACCTTTACCATACAGCATCACAACGGTTACATACTCAGGGAAAGGCGGGAAAGGAGGCTGGTCCTACCTTATGCAAAGAGGTGGCGGAGCACTGCCTGTCCATCAGCAGATTCTTTGTTGGTATCTTCTGCCAGGCAGTAGTGTTTAGCAAATGTGTGCAGAGTGCTCCAGGTAGCGGCTCTGCATATGCCTTCAAGGCTACCCCTGCGTGGAACGCTACTGATGCCGCTCTCCCTCTGGTGGAGTGTGCCGAAGGCACCTTGGTGAGGGGGTCGCCCTTCGCTTGATGACAGTGGGTGAAACATAGAGAAACCCATTGTGCCAGACCTTGTTTGGAGATATGCTGTCATTTTGCGTGACCAGAAAAGGCAATGAACAGTCTGTTTGAGGAGCAGAACTCCTTAGTTCTCTCCAAGTAGAGAATGCAAAGCTCTTTCTGCTTCAGAGGTACGATTCTGGAAGAAAGATGGCAGGACAATGCACTCTGTGAGTGTCATTTCCGATAAGACCTTGGGAAGGAATTTAGGTGTGTTCTCAAAATGACGTGGTCCTTCTGAAACAAAGTAAAAGGAGGTTCTGAAGACAAAGCTTGCAATTCACTGATCCTCCTGGCCGATGTAATAGCTATCAAAAAGGCTGTTTTCCAAGATAGGAATTTCATGTCACATCTGTGAATGGGCTCGACAGGGGGTTCCATGAGAGCCATTAACACAGTGTTTAGACTCCAGGTAGGGACTGGTGAGGGTGTAGGAGGGTAAGTACGCATCAACCCATTCAGAAAGACCTTGACAGCCGGAAGAGAGAGTAATGACTGTGTTTCTGGAGTTGTTTATGCTGACATGGCCGATAGGTGAACTTTGATAGAGGACAGTGAGAGCCCTGCCTTAGCGAAATGCAATAAGTAAGGTAGTATCTGTTCTACCGAAGCTGTAAGAGGGTTAATTTTAGACGTCTCGCACCACTTCGAGAAATAAGTCCAATTCCGGACATAGGTGATTCTCGTTGAGGGGGCTCTCGAGGCCCTGATTATGTCCCAGCAGTCTGCCGGGAGATTCAGATTCATAAGTCTACGCTGCTCTGGAACCAAGCCTTGAGGGAGAGGCTCGCTGGGTCGTGGTGAAGGACTTTGTGGTTCTGTTGCGTCAATAGGTATTGATGCGCTTTGAGGCGAATTGGAGACCATCGGGACAGATGCTGTAGACTCAGGTACCACTTCTGTCACGCACAATCCGGCGCTATTAGGATCATAGAGCAATTCTGTTCCTTCATTCTGCATAGAATTCTCGCTATGAGTGGAATGGGGTGAAAGGCATGCAGGAATTTCCCTGTCCATACCACCGAGAACGCATCTCCTGCCGATTGCTGTTCCGGGTACCTTGAAAAGAATTCTTGGCATTTTCTGTTGTTTCTGGTGGCAAAGAGGTCGATCTGTGGATGACCCCATATGGGGAACATCCGCTGGACTTCCTTCTTGTTTAGCTCCCATTCGTGGGATGACGTGTACTCCCTGCTCAGTTTGTCTGCTAGGACATTGTCCATTCCTGGGAGATGTTCCGCCCTGATTTGGACTCTGTGGTATAAGGCCCATGCGCTTCTTGTGACAAGACCTCTGATTTAGCTGCCCCCTTGCTTGTTTGTGTAGTGCACGGAGGTTGTATTGTCTGTCTGGACGGTCAGTACTTGTCCTGCTACTACTGGAAGAAGGTTTTCAGAGCCCACCGTATTGCCCTGAGCTCTAAGACATTGATGTGGAGCTGTGACTCCTGGTCGGACCAAGTCCCTTTTGTTTTGTTTGGAGATCCACCAGGTGAGCTCCCCAGCCAGAAAGGGACGCATCTGTCCTTAAGAGAAGAGTAGATGTTGGTGTCTGGAATGGCATTCTTTGTAGCAGGTTCCGCAGAGTATTCCACCACCAAAGTGCCCTGTGTACTGTCGTCGGTATCTAGACTACATCCCCCCATGAACCTATAGCTTGCTTCCATGGGTGGTCCAGGGCCTCCTGGACTGGTCCCATGTGAAGTCTGCAATTTGGTATGAGAAATATACATGAGGACATCATGCCCAGAAGGGATTTGAAAGAGTGTACCGTGGCTGTCCATTTTTCTAGGAACCATGAGGTGGAGCGGAGGATAGCTGTTACTCTGTCCGCCGATGGTCTTACCCTGGGAATGTTGGGGTCGAACCCGGCCCCCAGGAAGAGAACTGTCTTGCTGGGTACTGGGCATGATTTGTTGAGGTTTATCGAAAAACCTAACCCTTTTAGGAGTTTTATAGTCTTCGACACTGCCAATCGAGCATGACTGGAGGAGTTCGCCCCTTATCAACCAGTCGTCCAAATATGGAAACACTTCCGTTCCCATCCTTCTGAGTTTTGCTGCAACGGGCACCAGACATTTGGTAAACACTCTTGGTGATGACTTTAGCCCGAACGGTAGCACCTGGAATTGGAAATGCAGGTCTCCTACAGCAAACATGAGGAACAATCTGTGGGCAGGATGAATTGGAATGTGTAAGTATGTGTCCTCCAAGTCCAGAGTGGCTAGGAAGTAGTTTCTGTTAAGCAGCAGTAGGACGCCCTGAAGGGAAATAATCTTGAATTTGATGCGTTTGATGTATTTGTTGAGCGCTCTCAAATCTAATATGGGTCTCCACTGGCTGCTTTTCTTCTTCATTAGAAAGAAGCGGGAGTAGAAACCTTTCTCCTTCTGAGGGTAAGGAACTGGTTCTATTGCTGCCTTGTGCAGTAGTTTTTGAACTTCGGACATGACTTGCTTTAACATATGCACTTTGCGAGGGGTGGGAGCAAGGGATGGTAGTTGGTCTAGGAATTCGATGGTGTGACCCTCGCGGACCACCTATAGCACCCACTTGTCCGATGTTATTGAATGCCAGTGTTGAAAAAATTGGCTTAATCTTCCCCCCACAGGTGTGTGATATTGAGGTGGAAGATCCGACCTGTCAATTTTGTACCTGTCAGTACTGTGTACTGCAACCACAGTACATCCGCATCAGCATGCAAGAATTCACCCTGCATCATCCGTATAACACCATCCAGACTACCACACCATATTGCAGTATACAATGCATCTAAATAATATTTGTGCATACGTACAGGGACATGTGCATGTGTAACAGCAAATAGCTGAGGCCATGGCTGTGAATCCTGAAGGTGGCAGCTCAGAGTGGCTCACACAGACCTATTTGTATTCGCTTGCAGGTAATGGAGGATATCCCTTGAAGCCGTGGCTACTTACCCCTGTGCGGATCCCACGTAACAGCCATGAAGGAGTACAATCGGGTTCATCCCCGTACCAGTGTTGTGATTGAGCAGAGCTTTGGCCTGTTGAAGGCGTGGTTCCGCTGCCTAAGCAGGTCTAGTGGAGCACTCCTTTATAGGCCTGAGAAGGTGGCAAAGATCACCATGGCCTGTGTCATGCTGCACAACATGTGCGTCCGGAGAAATGTACCACTGCCATCTGACATTGACATGCATGCACCGGATGAGGATGAAGATGGAGATGTAGCACCCCTGCCAGTACGTGAGGCACAAGATGGCCGTGCAGTACGCCAATCACTGATTGCTGAATATTTCTGACCCACAGGGACGTCGATAGATATGTGTCAGTAACACATTGTACACTGGGTCCATGTGGACATGCACACAGGGAATGTGGGGAGTTGGGCACTATGCACTGTCATGAATTAAATATATACACACGAAATGAACAATGTCCAGGCATTGAATGATTTTTCACACAACGGGTGTATTGATATCAACTACATAAATGTGCAACCCCCCCACAATACCAAAACTACCCATACCCCCCAATGAACTCCCAAAACCCCCAATGAACTCCCAAAACTCCCCACTCCCATTGTTCTCCTACACTATTTTCTGGATTTCTTGTTGTCCGGGGGCAGCATATCTGAGTGCCTAGCACTCCGTCTTGTTGGACGCACAGGGCTGGAGGGTGCAGAGGAAGCGGGTGTGGAGGATGGGGGTGTGGTGGATGCGGTGGAAGCCGTGGTGATTTGCACGGCTGGTGCGGGTTGTGGCTGCTGCATGTGCTGCAAGATAGAGGTGAGGACCTGCGTGACGGCCCCCTGACTGTCTCGCATCATCAGCGCTGAGGCATTGATGGCAGCTGTATTTGCCGATATGGCCTGCACAATCTCACGCCTCGTGTCCTCCCCATCCGCAACATATTGTCGGAGAATGTCCAACATTGATTCCTGTCTAGCCTCCACCCTTGCTAGCCGTGCCTCAACGTTGATGGTGGGAGCAGCAGTGGTTGAGGGTGCTGCCACCGGGCCTGCATTGGCAGTGCTGTCCTCGGGGAGGCTGCTGAGGTCCGAATCGTGTAGTAAAGGATCTGCACTGCTGCTGGTGGGTGAGGGCTGAGTGTGGGGTTGGAGGATGGACATGGGGTTTGGGGAGTGTGGACATGCCACATGGGTTAGTCCATCCTCGTCCACATACTCCTCTACTGCAGTTTCTATGTCGCTCAGTGGGGCAGTGGCTGCTGCCTCGCCCACCGAACTTGTTGCTGCCGACACTGTGCCACTGGCCTCGCCTTCCACTGGTATTGCCAGTTCCGTGGTCCCCGTGTCAGGTGTTGATGTGGGGCTCTCATGTGCGGCCATGGCCTGGGGACTCACCCTGGGCTTCGGTGTGGCCTGAGAGGCTGCCCCGCAAGTGGTCTTGCCTGCGGGAGCAGTCTTGTGCCGGGACGTGGATGCCCTTGTGGCTGTTTCCTCACTGGCATCCTCTCCATCGGTGCCTGGGGGGGTAGAAGAGATGCAGGGCATCAGTGATGGTGTTACATGCAAGATGCATTATATGGTGCTGTGGAGAATTACATTTATCATGCATTCATGTCTTACAGATGTGTCACAAAGGGTAGTAGGAAGGGGGCATTTTGGCATGTGCCGTGACGTCTCAGTGCAGGGATGCTACATGGCAGGTGGCATGCCGTTGTATTGGGGTTTGTGTGATGTATTACATGGGCACTGTCCGTGTGTGTTGGTAATGGGATTGGCACTCAGCATGCATTTCAGTGTGGCAGGGTTTAGGCCTCCATCTGGACAAGGATATGTTGATGTGTGTGTTGGGACATGCATTGCCTTGCCTAGACTCTCTTCCACATCACTTGTGCTACGTCATGGTTTCCCCTACTGGGATCTGCAGGGTTACTCACCTCCATCTGCAGATGTTGCGGCACCTGTCTCCATCTCCCCAAATCCCTCGATGGACATTAGTTTTGTGGGTGAGTGGGGACCCCCGCCTGTGGCCATGGCCTCCCTCCTATTGCTGGCCAGGATGTACCGTACCCTGAGGCGGAGGTCATCCCACCTTTTTTTACAGTACTTGACTAACCGTGGGGTGGTGCCGACTGCCGAGACCTTGTGGGCTACTTCCTCCCAGATCTCCTTTTTGCGTTGCTGCACCTTCCTTTTCAGGTTGTGCTGGTTGATCTCCTCAGCATGGGCAGCGAGGGTGTCTGCCAGCATGTTCAGTTCTTCATCTGAAAAATGCTTTTTGCGCAGGCGGGGGGTTGTTTTTCTGGTAGCCTTAGACATTTTCAATAGATAGGCCCTGGTCTCTCCTCTGTATCAGTGGTGGTTTGTGAGGATTGCGATTGCAATGGATTATGTTTTTAATGACGGCCGCAGGCGCATTTCCCGTTCCGACACGATGACGTTACTTCCGGGTCCGGTATTACAAACCCGGTATTAGCATGATGTTATTACCTGGCCGGTATTAAGGGGTGCCTCCCGGGGGGTTGGAGGGCCTTTAGCGCCATGGTGGTATGGCCATTACGGCATAGGGGTTTGCGCGTGCTCGCACACGTGTAATCACCCGCTATTAGCGGCGTCATACAAGCACAGACCTGCTAGTTCTTCCATGCCAGTAATCACCCCGTTTTTACTGCGCTTCTCGTAATGAGGCCCATACTGTACAAAGTAAAAATAATCTTTAAATAGAATCCAATTTTTTAATACATTTACTTGTGTGTATGTCATAGATGATTATTGTTGTCACCAGCGATGTCATCATTGTGGTGATCATTGTGGTCATAGGCTGCACAACAGGGGGCATGAAGTTAAGATAGCTTTAGCTGAATTTCAGGGGTTTTGTTGCGTTAAGTTCTCACCTTAACGTCCCTGCACCTAAAGTTTTTTCTTTGAATATATAGGGCCTGATTCATAGAATTACATAGCACTGAAAAATGGACGCAAGCGTGCAAAATTCACGCAAGCACCCGTTTGTTGATTCATGCAACACACAGCACGTGGCTTACCGGAGACTTGCGCTGAATATTTCAGGTCCAACACGCCACTGCGACACCACGAATGCCTTGCGCGAGACGCCCAGTGAAGACGCAGACCGGCTAGCGCAGTCACCTAAAAAGGAGGCTGAACGTATGGAATGGGGAACAACAAGCGTAAATGTGGGCATTACGTGGGAAGTACCACAGTAAAATACTTGCAACGCCCACACGGGCACTAACAACACGTATTCATGGAATTGAACAGGGCTATCCTGCGCACGGAAAAAGATGCGCTTATCCGGAAACACGTCTGCCAAGAGAAAGCAGGCGTAAGCATCACTGCGCATCAAAAACAATGCATAAAAAGAGCACGTGAACACAAACGCACATCTACTGCTACAATGAATGTTCCATTCTTCGTAGCAGTCATCGTGGGACACTGCATGAGGAGGAGGATAGCCAGGGCATGCATTTTCTACCCAGGACCAGCCTATTTGGGATGCCTGATGACGAGGTCTATGGCAGGTATTGGTTTCCACACCATATCATATTAGACCTGGTCACGGAGTGGGCAGATGACCTCACATCACCCAACCTGTGCTCCCAAGCACTGAGCCCCTTAGAAAAGGTGCTCAATGTACTGCATTTTTTGGCCATTGGGTCATTTTAGCGGACAACTGCCATTGTCGGGGGCATTTCACAGGCCACACAGTCACGCTGACTGCACCATGTGTTGGCAATCATGACTGCGCTCCCCTCAGTCCGCAGACAAATATACATGCCCAGAACACCTGCAGACAGGCAGGCCGTGGTCCAGGACTTTTACGGGGTGGCGCACTTCTCTAAAGTGCTTGGTGCCATCGATTGCACCCATATGGCCCTACGTCCACCTAGGGCCACAGAGCACATCAATCACAATCGCAAGCACTGGCATTCCATCATCGTGCAGGTTGTATGTGATGCCAAGGGAATCATCACCTCTGTATATGCTACATATCCAGGTCCACCCATGATAGTTTCATATTCAGAATGCCACCCCTACAGAGGGCCCTGGAAGCTGGGAGGCATGGCAACACATGGCTCATTGGTGAGTACAAATGGCCCTGCAAATGCATGCATGTCTCACACAGACAAAACCACACCACTGACAACCCATCTCACCTCTACAGGGGACAGTGCCTATCCTCTGAGCAGCTACATGATGACGCCAATACGGAACCCCACCACACCACCCAAGGTAAGATACAACGCAGCCCATACTGCAACTAGGGGCATAGTGGAGCGCATATTCGGAGTGCTAAAGTCACGCTTCCGCTCCCTTGACCACTCAGGTGGTGAGCTACTATATGCGCAACCCGTAGTGTGCAGGATCATTGTGGCAGCATGTGTCCTGCACAACGTTGCAACACGGCGTGGTGTACCGGTGGACATGGTGGTGGCCCCACACCCCCAACAACATGCACGGTGGATGCGCATGGGAGGGGAAAGGGTACGTGGCGAGGCTGCCCGTACCCAGCTTGTGGCACATGTTTCACCTAAAATCCAACCCCTGCGGAGTGCACACAGGCCTGGCACATTCCAGGTGACAATCGAGGATGACAAGGGGACAATCATCTGTCCAAAACCTTAACACCCTGAGAATGTGTCCTTAGAAGTGCTACATTGTGTGCATCCCTCTGGTGTGCACAAAAGGAACACATGGAAGATGGAGTATGCCAGAAACGGCATGACAAAGTACACATCTAAATGCTGGTATGTCACCTAAACCCTCCCACACTTCATGTCACCTGCTTGACACACCATGCCATAGCATGCAATGTCTAAACATAGAAATAAATGGCCAACACATGACTCTACTGTCACAAAGTGTGCAACGATCAACCTAAAAAGTCCACAAATAACTCACACATCAATATAATCATGTCCTCAAGAACATCAATTGGCCAGTGCAACAAACCAGAAACACAGGACCCAAGAGTTTTTCTGTCTGACCGTGACCATACTCAAATACACATGTGCCTCAATGTGTTGTGACTTGCACGTGCCACCCTTCTAAATTCCACCCTTTTAAATTTGTGTGGCACTGCTAACCAAAGGAGGCCAGGGAAGGGCATACAGCATGACGGCTAACAACAATGGAGACAGTCAAGGCAATACATGAAGATGTAACATGAACCAAGGATGCCTCTCAATATACAAACATAAAACGATGGCAACCATGCACTGGACAAACAATCATGAAACCCACTAGGGGTGTATGCACAGGTTGGACTTGAGACTTGCCACAGATAGAATGGAAGCCCAATGCCACTGTGTTACTTTCACACGCTGCACTCCTAGCAAGCCCATGGAAAGGGGAAGCGGGAGTGTCATATGTGTCTGGACCCAAGGCACAAACACCAACACGAGACAAGCCTCTAGGGACGAGCTGGAACCTACAGTGGATGCCCTTGACTGCCACACAAAGCAACACACTATCAGATAAATGCACATTAGACAAGAAACGAATTACAGAAATACAAATATGCCCATAGGGGACCGTGGGGCCCACCCAGGAGGGAGGAGGTGCAGGGTGCACGTCAACAACCACATGTGTGTATGTCAAAAAAGAACCCTCCATGGGTTAATGAGCCGCACGGCTATGGTGGAGTGGGAGACCTGCTGCTGCTGTTGCCACCCTCTGGTGCTGCATCAGAATGTGGTAGTGGAAAGGGACGATAACCACGCATAGCCCTGGTCTGGTCGAACATGGCAGTGGCCATGCGGGAGTGAGATGCTTGCATCTGCAACATGATGGCCGGAGGTCTCCATGCAACACCTCATGGGATGCACACATTTCCTCCGTGATGGCACGAGTCATCAGCTGCATCTGCTGTTCAGACCGTCTACTGCTGGATGCCTCAAGTGCAACCAGTGTAGTCCCAAGGGACCTATACTCTGACCTCAGGGCTTCCCTGTTGGACTGACCCTCTGCAGTCAAGGATGCACGCAGAGCCCTCAGTTCTGCCCGTCGGCTCCTGTTGCTGGCCACCATGTTCAGCCTGTGTGAGTGGCATATGGACCACAATGCCTGCTGCTGGTGCTCCACCTGTCTTGCTGGGGGAATCATGGAATTGGCCACCCTATACATGCCCTGAGCCAACATCTCATGTGAAGCAGCCTGTTGGTGTGCAACAGCATACATGACTGCTCCCACACAGTATCACCAGCTAACACAAGGCCACTCTGTTGGTGGACCCCACGCCTGCCTAGGCCAAGGGTACCTGGCCCTTGATGTGATGATGCTGTCTGTGGCTGCAGAACTGCTTCCCTCCCTTGATCTGCTTCCCCAGGAGTTAATACGGTTGAGCGTGGCCCTGCAACCGTAACCACCACAGACAGACATCCCAACACTGACTGGCCCTGTGAGGGGTCATCCCCCCTCCAGACGTTTGGGATGCAAAAGTACCCACAGTCGACGCACTCACCTGTGACACCACAGAGGTATCCATATCTGATTCACCACCAGAGCCTAAGGCTTCCTCAGAGGCGGACTCAGACTGAGTCTGGGCCAGGATGACCTGTAGCACCAGTGGAACTTCATGGGCTACCACACCATGTCCTCCACTGGTGGTTGGTCGTGGCACACTATCTTGTTCCTCCTCCTCCTCCTCTGCATCCAGTGCCTCATCACCTGCACATAGACAGGAAGAAAATGAAGAGCCATGCAAATACCATAGACCACACACATAGGCATCACAATTTCATCATGTAACACATCAACCTGCCATGTCACAAATTCCCGCACCTACGCAGTGTCAATGCAAGTGAAGGCTAGCATGAAAGCAGCCATGGACCTGTGTTGAAGGGCTAAATACAACCTGTAGTGCATGGTGCATAGCACCTGCAACACACAAGCACCTGACTGGCATAGTTCATCCACCAACATCACAGATGCGAAAACACATATGCCATGTACCACAGCCATGCCTGGTCTGTAATACTGCATTAGATGTGACTTGCTGACTACTGTCCCAGAGCTTGTACAATGGATGTGACATGATATGAAAATCACAAACTCAATACCCACAGGTGTCACACGGTGCAACGATGCAAGGCTGGTGGAATAGAGTGAAGCCAGACAAACCCATCCCATGAGGCCAGCTCACATTGACATCATGCAAGTGAATAGGCATGGTGAAGGTGAGACCTGGGAGTGGGAGTGGGCAGTGTAGTACATGGGAATGGCATACCAAATAAATACAACTACATTATCATCAAATGAAAATACGGTGTGCTGGTGGAAATGTATGTGCAGAAATCAGCTGTCAATAGCTGCTAGAGGGTTGTAGGGATACAGTTAACAGCCACCGAGTGTGGAATATGGCAGGGAGGCAGTGCATGGGTACAACTGGTGGCTCAGAGGCCCGTGTTGGAGATCATAGTGTGGGCAGGTGACTAGTGCATTCTCCCAGTCATCTAGGACTCCAGCAGGGGAGAGGAGGCAGAGAAGAAAAAACCCATGAGGAAGGATCATAAGAGCCCCCACACCCAGAGAAGTTTCACCTCCAGTGACATTGAGGCAGGGAGGCTGTAGCAGAGGGAGACCCCAGCCGAAGATGGACATTAACCACCAACTAATTGCTCTGAGAAGTAACTGACCCTGAGCGAGTAGGAAAGGGATGATTAAATACCATGAGAAGGAAGCAAATTGGGAAGATGGAGTTGAAGGAACTGTGGCCCCAGGAGCCATAAGGCCCTGTGGACAATGCAGAGTGATTGACAATGAACATTCGTAGCTACTGGGAGCCAGTGCCATCATCACAGTCCTAGGGAAAAACAATACCTGGCACCAAGACAAAAGGACAATCCCCACTGCCCAGATCAGGATGAGTTGCAGAGGGAAGAGAGTAGAGGCACAGAAACTGGGCATAGGCCGTTGCAGTACCCCACCATAAGTATGACCAGTCCTCTGGAGACACTGAGCTACTGGGGGAATCAGAGGAAAGGAGGAATCCCCCTGAGGAGGTGCAGCTGCCAGGGTGACCCGTCAGAGATGTGCGGAAAGAAGGCCAGTGTGGAGTGCAAGATTGTGACAGGCTATCCACCATCACAGGTTGGAGCAGGAAGAGGACCAAGAGAGCCTGGACAGAGTGACATGGAAGGAGTGAGCAGGTGTGGTGAGGGGTTCATAACGGTGTACAGCACATTGCGCGTTTGCAGTCAGCAGGTCAACGAGCATGCGTCAGTCCACCATGACATGGTTCACCCATTGAAGTCATGCTAATGCAGCCAGAACTGCCAGACAACCAACACACTTAATCCAAGCAACATACACATGACCTGGACACACACACACACACACATCACCACTTACCAGACATTGCCTCATAGATTGGCAGGTCTCCCACACCTCGGATCTGCTCCACCTCAATCATAGCACCTATGATCTCCTCCTGTGGAGTGAGTTCATCGTCCTCTTCTGATAACCCACCTCCAGTCACCAGAGTAGAGGCGTAGTTGGCACCCATCGTACCTTTGGCTCGGCGCCGCAGGTCATACCAACGCTTCATTGCGTCAGCAGCTGAGCGCCTCTCATGACCCAAGGCGTTCATAAGGTCAGTAACACACTGCCAGTGGGCCATACGCTGGGAGGCGAAAGTGTGCTCCCTGCCTGCACAAGCATGTCCCGTTGGTGTAGCTGCACGTAGGTCATGAGGACCTGGAGCTCCTCATCACTAAAGCTCCTCTTCCTCAACGTGCAGGTCTCCTGTGCCGTACCTTGGGGCTGAGCCTGTTTGCCTACTGCACGCTTTGCCTTCTTACGAGGCTGTACACTCCCTGAGTGGCTGGGACCACTTGGGTCAGTAGGGGCTGCAGCACTGGTGGCCTGGGCTGTGGCATCATAAACTGATGGTGTGACTGTAGGTGCCCTTGCAGCTGGCTGTACCGGGGGCCGGTGCCATGAAGCTGCACAGCATTTCCCTTCCCCCTCAAAGCACGGATACTATCTGCCCTGCGTCTCCGTGGACAGGGTTGGGGAGCACCACAGGCATGGCTGAGTGACCCGGAGGCTGGGTGGTGGTTGCAACAGCTGCCCCTGCAGCTACCTGCCCTGGCGGGTGCGTACAGCAGGTGACACTGCTGCATCTGGACCCTGGGTGCCGGTGCCATGACGCTGCACAGCATTTCCCTTCGCCCTCGATGCACGGATAGCATCTGCCACTGCCTCTCTGTGGACCGGGGTGGGGAGCACCACAGGCATGTTATAGTGACCTGGAGGCTGGGTGGTGGTTGCTACAGCTGCCCCTGCAGCTTCCTAACCCTGTTTGGTGGGGGGCATGGCTCTCCCTGCATGGGGCCGGACACCTCCGTCACCTCGCACACCTCTGCCACCTCCATCTGCCACCCCAGCTACCTTTGTTTATGTTTATTATTTGTAAAGTGCACCTAACCCGTGTGTAGCAGGGCGCAAAAGCGACAAGATGATTGTATAGCTTAGGTTGCAAAGCACATAGTAGATGAATCCAACTGGCTTACAATGCTGGAAGCATCAAAACATTAGAACCGATACATCAAAATATAATTACAGGTAAATATACAGAGTTTACAAGTTGTAAATATATCTAAGCATATAAGAGGAAAGGATATACAATTTATACACAATTTACAGAATTTATAGTAAGCGCGGCAGTGGAAATGCATTAGATGTCATGTTCCTTGATCCAACGGATGGTGTTGGATGTGAATTGTGGGTAGGGAAGGTCTTCCTGAGGGATGGTGGTAGGGAGTTCCAAAATTGAGCTGCTTTGACAGGAAAGCTGTTCCCTCCAGACATAGTACGTTTGAATCTAGGTACTAGAAGGAGGTTGACCTTTCTAGAGGGGCGGCAGGAAGTCGGTCTGGTGAATCTCGTTATCCAGTATTGAGGGGCAGCTTGGTGTAGGCATTTAAGAGTCAGAGAGACAGATTTAAGGAAAATGTTGTCTTTTGTAGAAAGTCAATTGACCGATCTTCTAGTCTCAGAGATGGGCTTTCTTCGGGAGGCTTAGGGCTGCTCTTAAGGCATTGTTTTGTAAAGTTTGAATTTTATACGTGATGTATTTGTTGCTGCCTACATAGAGAGCGTTGCAATAATCCAGCTTGGACAGGATCAACGCTCTTGCTAAAGTGATGCAATTATTCGGTGAGAGGAACAGTTTGGCTGCTCTAATAGGTTTACATGTATAAGTTGTGGCGGATGCCATAGCATTAACTTGTTTTTTGAAGGTGAGTGTTGACCTCCTTGGCTACAGTGATGATATTATTGTCGATTACAAAAGAAGAGTAGTTTTGGCATAGTTTATGAAGGTTGGATGCAGTGCCTAGGATAAGGAGTTCTGTTTTGTCATCATTCAGGCATAGACCATGAGAGGCCATCCATGCCTGGATGATGAGGTACACTATTTACAAAGGCCAAATCCTTGTCATAATCCCCCGTCAACGGGATGAGGATCTGAGTATCATCACCTTTGCCTCCCTTCCCACTAGTTACCCTCCCATTCATGGCACAGATGGAAAGGTACAATGGGAGGTGCAGCTATCGATTGTCCTGGGCAATTTGAGTGAGGGGGCATTGTACGTGATGTCAAACGTACCAGTGTACCCCAGCAAGGCTCAATGTAACCCCTGGGGAAAAAATAAACGGGCCGCGTAATGCACATGAACCCCAAATATGAAAAAAAACGTGTACGCGACCCCTCTGCAGCCCACGTGCAAAGAAAAAACCTAACACAGTACGCTGTGGCATCCAGCAATACAATATGTAAAATACGTACGTGAAGGACACGCAAGCTACAGTGATGTTAAATAAAGGGTTACATGACACACAGGGGCACCCACAGATTGCAAAATGCGTACGTAACTCACCGTCAGCCTCAAAAGTACAGACGCGTGTGCGCGGATGCAATCCCCCACCAAAAGAAGAGGCTTGCACGCAGTGAAGAGATCGCATGGAAACTAAGTCCACATGTCTGTCCGCTAAACTCGGCAAGCATGGGATGGTCTCCTACTCACTACTTTATCCTGAACGCCATGCCCAACGTTCAGCACATGTCACGTAACTTCTGCACTTAGGGCCGTTCCTCTGATTTCACGCTTAAGTGCTGTTTCCGCACCTGCAGAGTCACTCTGTTTCCGGCTGCCCACGCGAGTAACACAGAAGACCCACACTCCTGTCTACCAGCCAATTTACCTGCCTCCTATGAGCCATCTGCTGATGCCTGTCCACTCTGTGTGCCTGCTGTCCACATGCCCTGCATTTTTGGGCCTGCTCATCAGTCATTGCCAGTGATCCTGTCTTTGTGACCACCTCTGCTGATCCTGAAGACTCCCGACTGCCATCCCACTGCTCCACAGTCCAGCCCCAGGACCACCTTGCCCACCCAAACCTGCCTCTGGGGTTGCCATGTCTGACACACCACCATCTGAGGCAAGTGGCAACCCCCCAGCAGAGAGAGAGAGGGCTTTCATCTTCTCACCCAGGAAAGTTGGCATCCTGATGGAGCAAGTCCTGGGGCATTATGATGCCCTCTCCCCCGGACCATCGCAAGTCGGGAAGGAAGGACAGAGGAAGATCTGGGCGGACATCGTGGGTGCCATCAACGCGGAGGGGGAGGCACCCTGCGACTACACACATGTCTACAAGCGCTGGGAATACTTCAAGTTCAGGACCCACAACAAGGCCCAGCGCTTCCACAGAGCTGGTGATGACCAAAGGTGGTGCTCGGGCGATTGACCACTGATGTGATGCTGGTCCTGGAGCGCTTCTACCCAGCGCTGTACGCCCAGGTATTGGAGTTGGTGCTCCGGCTGGAGTCGACTGCTAAGTGTCCATATGTTCTTATCCACCACAGTGCATGTGCATATTGACGTGTGGCTGGAGTGTGCACCTTGGCCTTATGTCTGACATGTCTCCTGTACAGATGTCTGTGTGCATGTCCCAGACACTGCTGCATGTGAGTCCATTCAAGTGTGTGCAACATCAATGGTGTCTGTGTTGAAATGCGTGATGCGCGCCAGCATGTAACGACGTGCACATGTTTGCATCCCTGAGTCTAAACTGTGGCATGCCAGAGGTGTGACACATGGGCGCTTTGTCCGACATCATAGGCCTGCCTCATGAAAGTCAGATGATGTGTGTGAATGAGATGTGCATTTCCCATGATGTGTGTGAGCTGAATACACAATTCTGAATAGCTTGCAGTGCCTTGTACAAGGATGTGAATGTCTGCTGTGAATGACAGACATGATTGTGCATGTGTGTGAATGGCCCTTCACTGTGTGTAGTGGACGGTGATGATGGTTGTGACCTTTGACAGTGCCACTGATGTACATTTGCAATGTGGCAAACACACATATGTTCAGTACCCTGAAGTATGTGTTCTATGTTTCCCTATCCACAGTGACGATGGGAGAAGAGGGCGGAGAAGGCGCTGTGGAGCACGGCAGCAGCGATGCCTCCATCAGGCGTAGACGCAAGGCCCAGTCTGCCTCCCAGGTACTGTCATCTTCCGGGAGCGAGGAGACTGGTGCCGCGTCCAAGTCAACGACAGCAGCTGCCGAAGGTACGTCCAAGAGGGTGAAGGTGGTGGACTTCTCCCCAGCAGTGGGAGGGACAGGTGAGCCTGCACAGGGGCAAGACACTGCGGAAGAAAGTGGGGAGTTATCCAGGTTGGTGGGGGAGGGAGATGAGGCGGCGGCCACATCAGCCCAGCCCATGCGGCCCAGTGGGATGATGAAGTAGGTGTGACTGGTGTAGTCCAGGGTCAGGGGCCGGAGGCAGTGCAGGTCACCGTGGAGGGGCCTGTGCCTAATCCTGTCCCTGGTACTGCGACTGCACCAGTATGCACCTGTGGGCATGCCCCAGGCCAGACCCATCGGCATGTGGTGGATGTTTCCACCCAGACGGAAACACCAATGCCTGCTGATGTCGCCATTTGGTACAGGGTGGAACCTGTGCTGGCTGGTATCACGAGGCGGGCAGACTCCATCCGTGATGATGTGCAGGCTTCCAATCGGGGGCTTGCACGTCATCACAAGGAAATCTGCCGTCTCGTGAACTGGCTAGCACATTTCCTGGTATCGCAATCGGTGCATAGGCTGGCCACTTATGTGACCCCTTCCTCGTCTGCCTCCTCTGTGCGCCAGTCATCCTTCCTGCCGTCTTCCAGCCCACATACCACCAGGGCCCCCTGTGTACCTGTCGCAACCCCGGCGGTTAGTCTGGTAGAGACCACATCCATGCCAGGATCGGGAGTGGAAGGAGGATCAGCAGAGGTGGTTACCACGGAGACCATCCTGTGACAGGACATGTGGCAATGGTGGAAGAGCAGGAGGCACCAAGCAGCAGGGCACATGCACGACAGCTCCAGGGGTTGTCATCATCCCGGAGGCTGTCCCGGAGGCGCTGGCACTGGGCTATTCTGCGGCAGCAGGCTCGGCATAGGAGGCGACAGGACTCGGGTCTTCCAATGGAGGGGAGGTGGGTATCGGCCATCGGGCATGAGGCACATGTGGACCTTTCAACAAGGATGTCTTCCGTGTTGGTGCGATTTGGCCAGCAGATCTGAGCAGAGGGGAGAGCACAGGCCGGCTTATTGGAAATCGACACAGAGTTCGATGATGCCCTGGCCGAGACCTTAGAGGGAAATGGTGAGTCAAAGGACTAGCCCGCTGCCATTGTATATAGTTCTTTAGGAGTAGGTTTCATTTGTTTTTTCCCTTTTTTTGGAGTTCCTGGACTTTGCTCCACATCTTGTATATAGTAATTTTTTGATGGTTTTGTTTGAATTTCATACATGTTTTGGGACCATGGACCCTGGATGTTTGTATATAGTTGACTTTTTCTTGGAAACATTTATTTTGCACCATGAAGGAATGGTTTTGTTCTAATTTGTGTTTTTATTTGGACATACATTAATGGACATGGACCACTTTTTGGAGGTTTTCATTTTATCCATCCCGTTTATTTCCGTTTTCACTTTCTTTTGTTTTTTGATTTGATTCATGCAGGTTTTATTGCTTTATTTTAATGAGTGTGACTTTCATACATGTTTATTAATATATTTGTATCCGTTGAAATCAAAGTGGTGTCTGGTCTCAATGGTTTAGTGCATATTTCACTCTTCCTTGACTCTGCTGCCTGTCCCTGCTGTTAACCAATGTTGTTCATGTGTGTGCACACATGCATGCATGTGTGATTTTAGGATTCCCATGCCATGGGGCATGTACTGGGGAGCATGACCAATGGATGGGTGTTGAGGTGCACCGGGGGTGTGCAGCGTATGGAGGCATTTTGGTTAATCACTGGCCCGTGGAAAGTGCAATGTGCATGGCAGCAGCCAAATATATTGGTAATTTGCAGATTGGCAGATGATTAATACCAAAACACGACAGTCACATAATGCATCCAGCACCCTCATCCAGCACCCTCATGAATCAATATGTGCAGATGGGAGTGTCAGAGATCTGATGACAAATCATACTAGAGGGACAACTTTACTCCTGTTATGAACCTCAAAACCATAACACAAATTCTAGCACAGCCATATGCAAGATAAAGATCTCTGATTACAGTCCAATATGTCCAATAACCACATGACTCACAATGCATATCACACAATATTCAGTTGACAGACTGATACAATAAAATAATGATAATTATACAATTAAACATCATCAACTTACCAAAGCAAAAACGTAAAACTACAATTACAAAAAAGCAGAGTACTGTGCAAACAGAAAGTAATCAAAAGATAACTAAACTCCTTTCATGAATAGTATCCAAGTCCAAAATCATTCTTTATTTTTTTATTACGTTTCAACCAAATTGGTTTTTCACATACAAAATCAATAAAAAAACATACATTTCATTTCATATAAAACAACATTCATTTGCCATATTAAATTGTGCAAAAAAAGAAAAAGAAAGAGAAAGCAACACATGTCAAATAGCAACTTAACTTCAACAATACTCTGATGGAATAAACCCAGCCTGTTGTGAGACATGAATCACTTTTATCGTCAATGAGGTCTCGTGGCCAGCAATCTGCCATTCCCAAAACATCATTGAAGACAGACGATCAGATGAATCAATAAAGCAAGCGAAATGCTCCATGTTCCTTGACATTCTCTCAAAATATGTATGATCGTCTGTCTACTTGGATCTTCACAGCCTGGGCATAGTATTTTTGCTTTCTCCTTCAATCCCCAAAGTACTAGCACCGCTCCAGTCTGAACTATATGATGTCGGACTCTCAGAAAGTTCTGCCTCACTTTTGCATCTGGAGATTTTAGAAGGTATTTCGGCAGGTAACCCAATTTCTTATCACATATCAAAAAGGAGGCAGCAGAGGAAGATGCCTGCATGTGGTCAACTGTACTAATCCAATCCATAGTTATCAAAGCCATCTTAGACTTCATAGGATTAGTGATTAACGTCTCCACATCACTGTTCCAGGCTAATTCAGGTTCCAGGCTAATGGCTTACATTCAAAACCGTACATAAGTACAGGTATGTTTTTTGAAATGCAGAACCTTATAACTGGTATTAGAGAAAATGTACCGTGTATCTGCCCGTGTATATTCTGCATCTGTGATGTTAACTGAGATGCTTTAGTTAAGAAGTCAAGTAGATTTTGGCTCAGTGTCGGATTGGAGTACAGGGTCTAGCCCAAATACACCAATTCCTCAACCACTGGGATTCTATGGCCTCCTACTGACCAGATGCATTATGGCCTTGAGACCTATTTTTCCTGAAGATTATTATCTTCAATTTCCCTGGGTTGATAGTCAGGTCATTCTTCTTGATGAAACGATCCAGGGAACTTAACAGCCTCTGAAGGCCCACCGCTGTATAGTCTAGGTGGACAATATCATCGGCGTACATTAGCCATTTAATGGAATTTGTGCCAAGTTTTCAACTTGCTAAGGCCGCTGAGTCTATTTACTCTCCAAAGTCTGCCATATAAAGATTAAATAAAAATGGGGCAGCCATACAGCCCTGTCAGACTCCTCTCTTTACCTCGACATAGTCAGACAATAAGCCTTTGGTGTTAAGCCTGACTGTGTTGTCCTCATGCAGGGCCACCAGCATATTCACCAACGATTTCGGAGCTCCCCATCTATCTAATTTTGCATAAACATAAACAATCTCGATTAACCAGATCAAAAGCACTAGAAAGATCGATAAAAGCACCACATAGCTCTCGTACTCGCTTATTCTCAGATTTTTCTGTAAGAGTAGCTAGAGTTATACCATTTAGAGAGGTAGAATGACACCTCCGAAACCCAGTTTGTTGTTTGGACGGAACAGCATTCTGCTTGGCCCATGTTTCCAACTCACCCATCAATCGACTTGAAAATAGCTTACTTACAACGTCCAATAATGTAATTGAACAGTATTTTCTCTGATTCTTTCTATCCCCCTTCTTGAAGATGAGTATGATGATGGCAGACTTCCAAGAAGGGGGAAGCGATTTCCTCCTTACTATTTCCCGAAAGAATTCTGACAATATTTTGGCCCACAAGTTTTTGTTCCCTTTTAAAATCTGGTAGGTGAGACCATTAGGACCCGCTGCTCTTGAGGATGATGCCCTGGATATCAGCTCGGAAACATCAGCCTCTGAATATTCCAGAGACCAAGGAACGTCCGTGATCTTATAGGAACATTCTCCCTTTGGTTTTTGAAATTGTTGGGAGAGATAGCCTACCCAATCTGTTTCAGTGACTATGTTTATGTGACTACTCATTTGGTTACTACCATCTGAATTAACAATTGCCTAGAAACTGCGGGATGTGTTATCGCAGAGTGCCTTGAGCATCAGTTCACCATCCTTCTGCAGACGGCTAATTTGGCGTTGCTTAAACCAGTTTTTATAGGCGTTTTGATAATCTTTATCTTTTCTATTAACTGGTCTGGATCTTGAACTTCTACACCAACAAATCTGATCACCCTGCGCATATCTCTTTTTTTGAGTTGCCAAGTTGCCTCATCAAATGAGTGAGTAAGGGGCAAAGTCTTTCGCCCAGACACACTTCGAGGACGCTCTATTGACCAGAGAAAGTGATGGAAACCCAAAGGACTGCACTTCTGTCGCAAATCAGTACCATGCCGATCACTGCAGGCTAATTGGAGACCCTCATTTAGTTTCTCCCATATCTTTTGTATTTAACCAGTCTATTTTTCTGGTTATTGACTCTTACAGACTGTAACAAAAACTCAGCTTTTTTTTTAAAACACCAAGAAAGGGAAGCTTCAAGACGTTTGTGGTCACTGGTTCCACCATCTCTAATTACAAAATGTATACACCTATCAAATAGCCATGAGGATAAGAAAACGCAATCAGTGATAGATGTAAACTGCCCACGACACCATGTAGAAGCAGGAGGAAAAGCTGGAAATGGAACCATTTGTCATCTTCATGTCCCAATCCTGTAAGAATGGTTACCATCTTGTCCCTCTGGCTAATGATGTTTTATTTCTTGTCTTGTCTCCTGCCAACTGGTCCAAAAAACATTGGCCCTCATTAGGAGTGTGGCGGCCGCGGAATGAACGGTGCTGGTAAGGGACCAGCACCGTTCATTCCGGGCTGCCACATTACAAAGTATGCAGTGGGTCCCGCTCTGGACGCCTGGCCAGACCAGATGTCCTTAGCGAGACCCGCCAGCAGCATCCTCATTCCCATTGAGCCCTATGGGGGTTCAAATGGGAATGGGGATGTACCGGGTCCGAGTCCCAACAATAAGAATTACCGGGCCCGCCAAAGTCGGCATGGCCCGGTAATTCCCTATTTCTGGAACCCAGACCCGGTACCCGGTTTGGGGGTAGCCATGCCGCTAAAAATGGCATGGCTACCTCCAAACTCGTAATGAGGCCCATTGTGAGTTTATATTTCCTGCTACTTAAAGTGGTCACTCTGGATAAAGTAATCATTTTGGTATCCAGCTGTCGGACTAGTTTCCGATCTCCCCCCTCATGGATGTACAGGTATGTGCCTCTCCAAAGAAAGACAATTCCTCTGCATTACTGCCATGACATTCTAGAAAATGTTTAGCCACCGGATATGAATAGTCCAGGGTCTGTATGGCTCTCAAATGTTGCAGTATACAAACTGTCAATTTTCAAGTGGTGCTACCCACATACCATTTGTTGCATGGGCAATTAACACATAAACCACCACATAGGTAGTATTGCAAGTGATATAATGTTGAATGATGCGTGAAGTGCCAAACAATGGATGTATAGAGGTTTTAGAAGGCATCGCATTTCCACACACTTTACATTTCATGCACTTGTAAAAGTCCTTCACTGGATTGGACAACTATGTACTGGGGCCCGCCTTATTTTTAAGAGTAAAGAAAAACTGTACACCAATTTGTGTTTAAACAGGGTGATTTCCTAAAGGCTAAGCAAGGATGGCTAGGCGTAATAGTCGACAGCTCTCTATCCAATATACAACACATTAAAACACAAATAAAATAAATACAAAAAAACACAAAGTTACATAAAGGTTAGTACAAATATCAACTCTTGAATCAAATCACATACCTATATTAAAATCCCCTGTTTTATTTCTCCTAAAATCTCAAATCATTTATAGTAAAATGTAATCATGTGATAAATCAAATTAACATAATTTCCCTCTAACAACGTTGTTCACAGCATATGAATATTTTCAAAATGTGTCTTGTTGTTGTAGGCTTTCATATAGTTGCTACTAACAGCATTCAGACTAACACAGTGACATGTGTTCAGCGGACTCAATTTCCAATTCACCACACAGGCAACACAAGCGCTCAGACCGACATATACCCATTTTTGCACCCTCAATTTCCAAAGCCTTAGTAACATTAAATGTAAGTAGAAGATATTGCCTAATCATACTACTATTAGGAAAAGCTTCTAGATATTTAGGAGCTACTTTACGTTCCATCCTGTACTGTACAAACGGCCCACTATTAACATTTGACGCTAAGCATATTAATTCATCTTCAGAGCTATCTTCACATTTTTCTGTTTAATCAGATGTTTTAACCCAGACTGAGTGAGCCCAACAGTCTGTGATGCAAGCCCTCTCACCCATGTCTTGTGATTGACCAACAGGTTTCTGAGAGTGCCAAATTGCTCATAGTCATCTATTTCTCTACAGGATTGAAAATCATCAACCATGATGTAACCATTATCCAGGCTCAAAGGTTTCCCGAAAACAATGGGCAACTTATATTTAATCAGTGCTGCTGGTCAAATTCCAGGAGGAAAAATTCCACTAAAAAATGACTTGGGCATTCTAAGTTGAATATGCAAGATTTCGTCTTCTAATTTGGCCAACTCTGACAGTAACTTTGCCCCGCAAACTTCCACAACATGCATGGTACTATTTTAGCTGTGTATAGGAGCAGAATTGTCTTAATAGAGCAACCACCCTGTCTACCAATGAATATGCTCAGCTGGTGTATGATTCTCAGACAATTTGCTCGATTCTCCTCCCAATGAGTAGTCCAATTTAAATTTAGGTCTATCAGCACCCCAAGATACTTATAGCAATCCACATACGTAACTGGTCTCTGATCTATCTTGCACACAAATTTAGTAGGAGCTTTGTTTTTATTTTCCCCATTAAATGTCATTATTTTTGTTTTTTCCATGTTGACACGTAGGCCGTTGACTTTGGCATATTCACCCAAGGCATCAAGCAGCCATTGGATCCCATTTGGGGTGTAATCTAGTAGGAGCAGATCGTCAGCACAGCCGAGCCAGCTGATTTTTAGCATCCCCAGTTTCACAGGACAGGCTGCAGAGGGATTTAATACCTCACCCAAATCTGCAAGATATAAGTTAAATAAGGTAGAGACCAGGATGCATCCCTGCTTAACACCTCTTAAGAGAGGCAGTAGGCCAGGTAATGCTTCTGTTTCTGATCTCCTGCATAATTGTGCATCCCATCATGCAGACACCCATGTAGGCGTGTTATTTTTTATTTGGTCCGGAAATGGAGAAATCGCAGTACATTGTGAAGAAGTGTATTTGTGTCTTTTTGCAACTTGTGCCATTGTCGTACTGTACAAATGGGAATCTATCGTTTCACAGCACGAACAGATTTACCCACAAATAGCGTTCCTGTTGATATTAGTGCATTTCCAAATTCTGCATGCTCTACACACATTGCCTTGCTGCCCTTTTTGGAAGTATAGGAATACTGTTTGTGCTTGCTGTTGGGCACTTGTGCTCTTGAAAATGCACTGCAACACGCACAACCATCTGTTTCAACAGCCACCCATTTCTAACTGTTTCTACTGCAATGTTTTCCACAGTACCACAGTTCCTTCCATTTAGCATACAATTGTGTGGAGGGTATACAATGCGCGACGCACTGCATCCCTTCATTGCCACTTACATTGTGACACTCTGAAAGGAGCTTTATATCATAATCAGCTACAATAAATATTGCTAAAGGAACGTTATGGTGAAGGTGCAGTACTACAAACATAGCATCATTTCTAAATACACTATGCTAAAGCAACGTTATGCTTACAGTGCCCTAATAAAATAAAATTAAATTCACTAACAAAAAACGTTGTTAAAGGAACGTTATGGTTAAGTTGCACTAGCAAAAACTTATGAAATTCAATGGAAAAACGTTCTTACAGGGACGTTATGGTTACAGGTCAAACCGAAACACCCCACAAATTCGCCAGTTATGGTAAGCTAAGCAACCATAACTCGCACCAGCACTGTGCTCTGCTAAAACTAACACCCATGACATCAAAGATGACATCACAAATGTCAATGGTGACATCAATGATATATATATATATATATATATATACATAGCTTCATGCCTGACTCCACCTTCTCAGTGCTGTAACAATAGGTACAAATATTACCCAATTTACTGGTTACTGATTCTAAATGTATAGATTTTGGAAAAGTTAACTGCTGATTTCAATGAAATATTTTACTTGGCGACATATACACGTTTATAGGATACACCAGCAATTTAGCAGCAATGGATTTGCTTTTAAGGATAAGAGAAACAGTCATAGGACCACATTGGGAGTTAGGCACAATACAATAAAATAAACATTTCGTGGAATAACAGCACATTTAAGCACATTTCATGGTATTAAATGACGTATGAAAAGAGGCAACACTCTAGTGATACTGTGTGTGCATTATTTGCTGCATTTTGCAAAACTCTAAATAACTTAATTAACAATGTTACTTAAGTTCATTAAACAAATATCAATTTTGATTAATATGCAAATGGAAGTGATTCCTTACCTGTAGGAGCCACCTCCATAAACTGCGGATAAAGGCGTTCGAGCTGACTGATTGTTAATGAGCCATTTAGAGGAGTTTCACCCAATGGTGGACATGGTGGAGGCAAGAGATCTGGGACCACTTTCACATCGCCATTCACGTAAAAATCTGTCTTTTCTAAAATGAGCTCATGGATGATCTTTGTAGCAGTCTCAACATGATCACGGGCGATCTGAATCAGACGGTCAATGCTGTCAAAATAAAGAAATCTGCTTACGGTAATCTCATGGATAGCATTTCATTATGAAAAGAAACCTATTTATACGACAACATAATGCAAGTTATTGTGTTGACTTCCTTAAGAAGAAGAACAGTGTGTATCTTAGACAAACAAGTCATCATGGTTCATGGTGGTTTTGCATGAACTAGATCAATGTTACGCACTTCAATCAGACGTTTTACTTGCTCCCCGACCGTTACTGGCCTTTAAAACCCCCTGCCTGACACATTATTGCTAAATTATAGAACCAACAATTCAGGGTTTTAACATTTACACCGATAATGCTTTGCAGAGCATAGAAGATTTTAGTAAATGTAAAATGGTGTCTTCCTCCAATGTGGTCATTCATAAAATCATAAGGTATTATGTAAATTACTAAAATACTCAGTTTTGTTAAATTATCAAAAATGTGAACAACTTCAACAGTCCCCGATGCGTACTTTTTATAGCAAAAAAAGGAGTGAATAAAGCTGGATAAACGTATCCAAAAGTGACCAGCAAACATTGGTAGGTCACAGAGACAAAGGTTTGGTGATCTGTAAATATTCATGGTCACCTTTGGGGTGTGAACTATCCCTCCGCCCCAGCAACCCAAAAAACACCCATATGCCCCATCTGATCTCTCAAAACTCTGCATCCCGGTGACATAAGAATTAAATAAACTACTTTCTATTTCCAGCTTTAGAGAGAAATAGTATAAACAAATGTTTAAAATTCCCCACTGGTCTGCAGTGGCAAGCCGCCAGTTGGTCAGTGGGGCTTGTAATAGGGCACTGTGGGTGTTAGAAATAATCTACTGAATCTAAGAAAAATGTTTGAGAAGCTTGCAGGAACTAAAAATGCTGAGAATGTGGAAGATTTGGCAATTCACGGAACATGTTCGCCCAGCACTAGTACGGAAATGGATTAAAACTAGGTCTACAAGAATATGAGTGTTATGTCACAGCATGTGAATGGCTGTTTTGACTATGATCAATGTGAAGAAGAAAGAGGTGTGTTACTTCCTCATCCTGCTGGCAATCCATATATGCTGTAGGATGCTGGTGACTGCAGAGTGAATGCGTAGCACAGGAGAATGTTGGGTGCATGACACCAATGACTGCTCTGTGAATGTCAATTGAGCCTGAACTGTTACTGAGAGATGATGGCCAGTGGTTTAATCCATGAAGCATCAGCATAACCAAGAGTAACTGGAACCAAGTAACGCAATCACACTATATGATAAAAGGCCACATATACGTTTGTCCGAAGCCGCACTTCACCTGCTGTCACCGCTAGAGGGAGCTGTTGCCTAAGGAAATATGAAGTGGTCCTACTGTGTGAATGGAAACCTAGGAGACTGCCTGAATGCACAGAATGCTGGGAGGTGTAGTTCTCCAGGATTTTAGCCATTTCAGCAGGGATTCCAATGGACGTTGAAGTGAAAGTGGGACCGTGACTTCCAACAATGAGGGAGCGAGCAGCCCTGACACACCGGCGCAACCAGTCAGGTCAGGAGTACACCATAAAACATATTGACACTCTGAAAACTGCTTTTTTCACGTACTTTGGCCCATGTACACAGGCTGTTACACTAGTAGTAAATAAAGGAAGCCTCTTCAGTATATGTAGTCTGCAGCTGATTGATGTAGGATCCTGGGCATGCATTATAACAAGGAGCCATACTAATCTAATAAACGTGTATATCTAGCCAAGAGGTACAATGAACAGACATGTAACTTGGCAAATCACCCAAGATTTGCTTGAATAAATGAGAGCAGCAAAACTGTTGTAGAGGAGCAGGTAGACGCTATCTTGCCAGTTCCCGCCCCCTCACCTCTGTCATACTGGAGCAGCCAAAGAAAAGCAATAAATGGGACCTCCTGTATTGTTCCCATATCGCATAGAGTGTATGAGAGATGTTATGCACTCAGACAGCCATACAGAATGTACCCTTGCACTGAAAGTGTGGAAGATGTTACATGGAAGGATGTCACCTGCCAAGATGTCAGAATGCATCAATGAATACTATGGACAGATGTTAAAGTGAAATCTGATGAGCACAAAGTGATGTCATAAAGAAGATATATGAACCTATTCTGAAATTATATGAAAATACTTAGAAGTAATGATGTACCTGAAGCTAAATTAATCATGGATCTAAAGAAGATGAAGTACCTTACTGACCAATAACTGTAAATACGCAGTAACGCAAGTTAGAAAGGAAATGCATAGAAGCTTGCTATAGAGGAATATATAATGTGGCAAGGACGGCCATAATAGGAAATTGGACACTGGCTCACATTGAATTTAACCAAGCCACCTCTGAAACAGACCGAAACGGTAGAATCAGGAGATGCAGAAAAACTACGATGAGTCAAGGTTGGCCCAGAGTTAAAGATGCAATTTTTTAAGGATAAGCACAGAGCACAAAGAGAGTACGTGGATGAGCTCTGAATGTTGGACATTCTTCAGAAAACATCTGTGAGAGTCAAACTGCTGGTCAATTAAAAGTTCATGTGGGATAGAGTGAGAAAGTCTCTAGAGGCCAAGAGGAGCACCAGCATCCTGCATAATTAAATCAATGGCAGTAAATAGAAGGCTGAAATGGACACATTTGTGGTCTTTTCACATGTGACTCAGAAGTCAAAAACAAAGGCTATTCATTAGAACCATAAGCTAAGCTAGTGGTGTGCTCACACTCCCTGGAATGTTCCAGGAGAGCGAGCAGGCAACAAGGTCAACTATAAATGGATGAGAGATGATGGACTTATTGGAAAAATGGGGAGTAGTCTGATGGAATTCAAACACCTAAGTTTTGTTTCACGTATGTGCTGCTAAGGAGCCAAAAGTGCAAGGTTGGGATAGTATGCCAGCCAATCAGTGGAGTTGAGGGACAACCTAACGTGCAATGTAGTATAGACCAATCCACTGTTGTTTTGTCCGCTATAATCAGAACTATACATATAGTTCAAGGCATGCCCTACAGATAAAATGCTACTAGCACTGGGTCCAAGAGACCACACCTCTCCAGCTCTCAGAACCCTCCACAGGCTCCCAATTGGACGAAGGGCCACTTTCAAGACCCTGTGCATCACTCATCGTTCAGTGCACAAGACCGGCCCTCTATACCTGCAAGATACACTAAAACCTTACCTCCCGCCTGCACCCTAAGATCAAGCTCTGCCCTCCTTTTAGTGATCCCAACCACCAACTCAGTCAGGATTGGATGGATGAATGGAGTGAATGAAGGGAATGAATTGATTAAATGGGTGGTTGAAATGGATGATGTGGATGCATGTATGGAGTGACATATGGAGTGAACGAACGGATGGAGTGGATGAAGAGGAAGGAATAAATGGAACAGATAGACGCATGTGAAATGGAGGAATTGAATGTATGGCACAGATGCATGTGGAATGAATGGAAGGTATGTATATAGAGTGGATAGAATGGATGAGAGAATAGACAAAACTAATAGAACTGATGGATGGGTGGATGGAGTGGATGGATAGATCAGACGGACGAGTAACGGTGGAAGAATAGACAGAAGGAATGGATGGAGGTAATGAATGGATAGAGTGTACGAACAGTCGGAGGGGATCGATGGAATGGATATTGGATAGAATGGATGGACGTAATAGATAAAAAGATGGACAGATGTAAGGGATAGATGACATGGATGGAGTGGATGGACGCAGGTGGGCGAGTGGATGGAACGAATGGCGTAGATGCATGTAGAATGATTGAAAGATATGTACAGAAAATTGTCAAATGCAAAGGATAGAATGATCAGAATATGTGTATATGGAATGTATAGATGGAATTGGATGATGTGCGTGGAATACCGATTGGATGGATTACAGTTAGATAAAACGGATGGATGGATGGATGGAATGGATGAAACAGATGGAACAGATTGAGCGAATAGAGCGGATGGTACGGATGGAGCTGAAATGATCAATGGATTAAATGGATGGACTAGACAGAGTGGATAGAATGGATGGACGAAACAGATAAGTAGACGGAATGGATTGAACAAACAAATGAAACGGACGGGGAGAATGGAATGGACAGAGTATATAGACATGGGATTGTTCAATGGATGGAACGAATGGCGTAGACAGTCGAGTGAGTGGATGGATGGATGGATGGGGCAGATGGATGGAACTGATAAAATAGATGGAATGAATGAAATGTCTGGAATGGATGAAATAGATGCAGTGGATGAGGTGGATGGAGAGGGCGGAGTGGACGGAATGGGTGGAGTATTGTGGACTGAATGAATGCTATGGATGGAATGGATGGAGAGGATGGAGTGGATGAACTGGCGGAGTGGCTGGAATAGATGAGATGGATAGAGTAGATGCAATGAATGGAGTGGATAGGGTTCATAGAATAGATAGAGTGGGATGGAGTGGATAACATGGATAGAGTGGGTGGGTGGTTGAAGTAGATGGAATGGATGGAGTGAACTGAGTGGATAATATGGATAGAGTGGGTGGAATGGATCGAATGGATAGAGTCGATAATATGTATAGAGTGGTTGAAGCAGATGGAGTGGATGGAGTGGATGGAGCGGATGGAGTGGACGAAAGAGATGGAGCGGATAGAGTGGGTGGAGTGAATGGAGGGAGTAAATCAAATGAATGGAGTGGATTTTTGTGGATGGAGTAGATTGAGTGGATGAGGTCAGTGTAATGGATGAAATTGGTGTAATGGATGAAATGGACGAAATAGATGGAATTCCTGTAATGGATGAAATGGATGAAATAGGTGGAATGGACAAAATGGATAGAGTGGATGGAATAGATAGAATGAACGAAGTGGATGGAATAGATGAGATGGATGGATTGGATGGAATTGATGTAATGGATAAATGGATGGAATGGATAGAGTGGATGAAATAGATGCATGGGGTAGAAGGGGTGGATAGAATGGATGAAACGGATGGAATAGACTAAATGGATGGATTGAATGCAATTGATGTAACGGATAAAATAGATGGAATGGACAAAATGGATAGAGTGGATGGAATAGGTGGACGGGGTGGATGAAACAGATAGACTGGATGAAACGGATAGAATGGATGGAGTGGGTGGAATTGACGGATTGTGTGGAGGGATCGGATGGAGCGAATAAATGGAATGTAAGGAATGAGTGGAGTGGATGAAATGGAAGGCATGAATGAAGTGGGTGGAATGGATGGCATGGAAGAAAAAGATTGAGTGAATGAAATGGATGGAAAAGGATGGAATTAATGGAGTACTCAGTTGGAACTGTGAACATTACCCTGCGCCAGACCCTACCATGACTGTGAGCGTTGGCCTGAGTCGCTTCTGGATGGAGATGCGAACGTTGACATATCCCACACTTGGGTGGAGCTGTAAACATAAGCCTGAATCGCATCTGGTTAAAAATATGAATGTAAATGTTAACTCGTGTATCACTGTGTACCCTGCCTTCCTGTTCCCGTGCTGTTGCTATATAGCTGTGCCCCCCCCCCTGTCGCTGTAAGCCCAGCCCCCTGTCTCTATGTGTCCATGTGTCGCCATCTTCCCTGGCATCCTGTTCACATGCCTGGTCTCGGGCGCATTAAAGATAATCATCATATCACATCACTACGCTCACTCTCCACTATACACCATCATTCAACTAGAACGCAGCTATAACCCTGATTAATTTGGCCTTGCTGTTCACATACGAATGCTACCACATGCACACCTCATCATCCTAATAAAATGCAGCCAGCCGAGCCCATTTCGGCCTAGTCGCTCACATATGCGTTCTTCAGGCCTAACGCAGATAGAGCCCAGTCTGGGTGTCCACCCACCAGGCTGCACACATCCAACTGATATCTCCAGCACCACACCTAATGCTAGGATGCAGTTACCACCAGGCAATTAAATGAGCTGCACACATATCTGGTGCACCACGCACCCTACAACACTATCCCGGCTCTACTGACCAGAACTACAGTGCCACGAGGGTGTTCAACCTCCCAGCGCTTTGAGGTCATAACAATGATATATAGCTATATAAATGCCAAGTAACATAACATAAGGGATAGCCAATGATGTACTAATCCTTATATGTTCTATAAGTTAAACCAATACCATCTTTTGATAGGTTTTGTTTTTTGCCACATAGAATGAGGTGATAGATGATGCAAATTGGGGTATAAGACCTCCATGTAATCAAGCTGATGTGCGATTGTGCAAGTTGATTTTATGGCTTGAGATCATTATTGTAATTCCATCTAGCACAACCAGACGCTTCAAGGTGCTAGAGTACATGTGGTAGCGGTGCAGATAGTTGCGGTCTAGTCAACTTAAGACAGATCCAGACCCCCGGATGCCTGGCTACTCCCACCATTAGCCAGAAGAACGTGGACCTTCCTGTGGAGATCTGGGCGCAGAGTCACATGCAAGAAGAGTTGGTCGGCTAGTCCCCCTTTGACGAAATCCCTGTCCGGTCCTCGCAGGTGCCCCGTGGATGGAAGGCACACTGGCCGGTTGAGGGAGAGTCGATGCCGGAGGACTCGAGCTGAGTCATAGACAAGTAAGAATACCTAAAGTGGCAAAATAGGAAGAGGGATTGTGTTGTAAATAATAAGTGTAAAAAAGTAACAGGATTTTTGGGGAAAATTTAAAGAGAAATAGGTACCTCGATTCCTTGTTCCAAGGGGACAGTGGGTACGCACTAAATTAAAGGGTACTACGGATTCCTGAGGCAAGGCCCGCAGAAGAGGGCGTATTAAACTCCAAAATGGAATGAAACAGAAAAGGGATACACTTACTCAGATAGTAAAGGAAGGAGTACGCATACGCAGTAAAAATTAAAACATGCACATGTGTGAGGTTATAAAACTGTCAATAAAAATCTTTTCTTGTGTCTAGACTGATGAATATAAAACAATAGTAAATAATTAAAGAGATTGGTGAAAAAATGTGGACCAGCAGATTGACGTCAAGAAGGAAGGAAATAATCAAAGCAAAGTAAGGTTGAAATTACTAACCTGTAACTATTGTTCTCCAGCATGGGTCTGGCATGGATTCACATACTTATGAATATTCCCTGTCGTCAGGCTGGGAATCCTCGGTAAAAGAAAAAACAGTTTCACTCACACTTAAAACTGTATTTCTCCTCTAAAGCAATCACTGTCCTCTGGGTCAAGAAGAGCCGCAGAGGGGCCAGAGAGAGGGTTTGCATGTTAATCTATGCCAGACCCATGCTGGAGAAGAACAAGTTACTTTCCCCTGATAACGTTCTTTCGATTGGATGTTCCTCCCACGTATTCCTCATCTTATGATAATTATCTTTCCAGCTTCAGCTACTTTGGAAGTTTTTGACAGGGGGCGCTGTGTACCGTCTCGGCGAGTCGATGTCCCTCAGGGGCCTCCGTTCGACTGTCAACGTCATCATCAGTATAAGTAGCGCACCCGTTGGCTTAAGTTCTGTTTTTCCCCTCCTGAAGAGGAATTACCAGGGGTACCATAGACCGTAGGCTCCCAAGAAAGTGTAAAGTGTAAGAACACGTAAATTCTATGGCGGGGTAGGCTGAGAAGGGTTATGAGGAATATGTGGGAGGAGCATCCAATCGAAAGAACGTTACCAGGGGGAAGTAACTTATTCTTCGAATGTATTGTGTCCTCCCACGTATTCTTCATATTTTGATAGACTACCAAAACAGTAATAATTTGGTGGTGGGAGTACGAATTACATTTTGTTCTAATCATGGACCGAATGAAGGACCGTTTTTGCAAATTGTCATTCCTGACTATTGCACAGGAGGACGGAGCGACCTCTGAACGGGCCCATGAGATTTAGAGGTCGCCCTCCCGTACTTTAAAACGAGATAGCTGCACCTTTAGGAGGATGGGGTGCAGCATTCTCTTACTCCAACACCAATCAATAAGGACAAGTCAATGGTTTGGCAAAGGGAAGTCCGTTTAATGACAAGTACAAAAAACGGGGAAACAAATGGAAATCAACAGTGATGCGATCGCCTGTCTCGCTTCAACTTCCAACTTCTACATTCAGGCAGCAATTCTTATAGGCAAAACTTGTCATCATTGATGTGCAAAGCTCAAAGTTTGTCATGCAATTCTATTGATCGGAAAAGGTAACTTAAGTATAGGTACTATATTTGCATATGGTAACAGAGCATGAGGATTGGATAACTCTTATCGGGTGGGCGTCTACGCCCATCCCTCTACATCACTCGTGATAGACGTCACTACAAATACGATGTCTCATTGGTTCTACTAGCTATAGGACCCTAGATTATTTGGTCCATTGTGATTGGGTGGGTTACACCCCTAAGCATAAATCTCCACTTTAATTAGCAGCATGCCGAATGGACACCCAGATGCAGAGTGCCCCAAGATTCACCCTGCCTCCCTTCCATCAATCAGCACTTTAGGGCTATGTGTCAATTAGTTGGCTGAGGTTGGCCTTGAAACTGTAGCCTCTTATCAGAAAAGTTATGGCATCCTCGGGTTCTTGGGTGGTGTCCAGACATTTGGTCGACCTAAAACTGGTGGAATGACATTTGGTCGACGCAATTTGGTCGAAAACCAAATGGTCGATTTTTTTTTTTTAATTATATATTTATTTTTCGGGTTTTCGTCTTTTACAAAAATGGGTTTTTAGAAAAAAAGGGGGTTGGGGGGGGACCCCCCCCCCCCCCAAAAAAAAAAGGTGAAAATAACAAAAAAAAAAAATTCAACCATTTGGTTTTCGACCAAATTGGTTCGACCATTTGTCTGGTCGACCAATTTTTTTCGACCAAATGTCTGCTAACCGTTCTGGGTGACATCAGACGTTGGTATCTCTTCGTGCCTGGTTGGTCACATGTCAGTTCACCGTGGATCTGATTCCTTTTCCTTCTTTTTGTGTATTTGATTCCCCTTCGGCCTCGCCACCTGCCTGGGGCCTCCTTATCCGACCTTCACTGGCTGACTGCTATTTTTTTAAGTTTCGTTTCTTCGAAGTTGCTGCTCTCCTCCCTTCCTTGGGTTGACCTTGAATTCCTAGGCACGAGCTGCTTCGTGCTCAGTTTTGATTCCGCTCTTTCCTTGGGGTTTTAGCTGGAATATGAATCTCGGCCTGGTTGACCCCTTGCAGCCTGGGCTTAATTCTGCTTTTACAAAATGGAGTCGCACTTGTATAATGTGCTTCTTGAGGTAGATGTATAGTTGGCGCTTGCCGCTCTATCCTTCTACTAAGCATTGCAAGCAGTATTGTTTCCTTCGCTTCTTGCGTTCCAAGCCTATTTACAGGCATTTAGCCAGTTGCATATTTTAATCCTGGTTACGTCTCATTTTATTTCTATATCGTCTCTTCTTCACTGTTCATTATTTCATTATTCGTAACCTGTCATCTTTGTGTGACTTCTTTTTGATCCGCGTTTTGTTTGTCTGTGCATCTGTCCGGGCCCTTGTTTTGTTCAACATTTGCCTTCGATTAAGGCCCTTTGGGTCTCTTCGGGTACAGCTTGTAAGTAGTCTTCATTTCGTGTCAGCTACTGGTATGGTTGTCTCAATGGGTATCATGCAGCCCATGGTTGTCTGGTTATTGGCGCTTCAATAGGTATACAAGTCCTTCTGATGGGTACTGGACAGAGCCCCACTGTGGCTCTGTTGGTTTATTTGCTCCTTATACGTCACATATCTTGGCAAGTATGCTTCTGGTACCTCAAAATGGTTGGCTGACGTGCAGGCCATGTCTGGGACCTCCTCTACACTCCCCCCTCTGGTCAGTTCATCGACCACTTCTGCTTCCTCTTTTGGATTTATCTTACTTGGTTCTTCTATATCTTGTTCATCATCTTCTGGGCTCGTACATGATGGTGCGAATGTGTGTTCCTTTGGATTCCATATTTTTATCACTCCTTTCAGACTTCCTGCTGTTTTTACATGTTCGTCTCTGTTCCATGTCAAACTGACACTGTCCATTTGGGCTGCAATAGATCCATTTCCCTTCATATCTTCTCCGGCTCCTGGGGTACGCAAACTTTGTTCCTTCTGGCGCAAATTCGCTGGCTTTCACAAAGTCTCTTATTTCTTCATCAGTCAGGTCTCTCGGCTTCCATCCTGGTTTGACGTTGATCTTGATCTTCATCCCAATGGCTTTCTTCGCTGTTTTATGGCATTGTGTGATGATTATCGTGATAACACAAAACCCTAGTAGTATAATCAATAGTAGGGCTCCCAGAAACTTGTATATCTCTGCCATCCATTGTGGGACCCATGAGAATAGAGTTCCAAACCAGCTGTCATCATCGACTTCGTCAGTTTCATCAATCATCTGGTTCTGTAGGTTTGTCAGCATACTTATGGCTTCTGTTAAGGTTCCATTTTCTTCATCATGCGAGGGTGTAAATGTGCAACATGATTCTCCAATTTTTGCGCAAATACCTCCATCCATCGCAGTGATCATGTCAAGTACATATCTGTTCTGGAGGGTCATCAATCGGATTGCTCTTAGTTCTAATCGCGTTGAATTCTTTTATGGTGGTGTTGATGGTCTGCAATAACTCCCATCTGGTTACCTGCAACCATTTAGTATTTACTCCAACTTGGATTCTTGGCATGAAGATTGTTGTGAACACTGATGAGTTGAGACTAAACAGCCTGTGTTCATATGGGATTGCATGAAATGCTTCTTCTGATTTGGCAGAAAAGTAATTCTCTCTCTTCATTCGGGATACCAGTTCCACAGCATCTGCTTTCGGGAAACCGTCAATATTTAGGTCACTTTTCGGGATCACTAGTGCAGGAATGTGGACGTTCACAATTGTGCATATGCCTCCCCAATTTTTCAGCAGTCTTCTGTATGCTTTGGAGCCACATGCCCAGTAATGATCCATAATTACTGCGGTTCCGTGAGTCATTCCGGGAGCTTCAAAGATTTGTCTGCAGTTTTGATTTTCTCCCATCTTCCTCGTGCCATTGTTCCTGAAGCACAACTTTGGGCCTTCTAGTGGCACTATCTGCAAGGGCACTCCTATATCTTCGACTCATGTTAGTAATTTTACCAACTTTGGCCATAGAGGTTTGCATAGCCTCTGTGAGTATTCTACTGCTTCTTTGCAGGCTCCATAGACCATCCATGCTCGGCATATCACTACTCCTGCTTCTCATCCGTCTGGTGACAGCACTGTTCCCCAGATCTGCATTTGACCTCTGTTCTTCCAAATTTGGGCTTCTTCTGGAGTTTTTCCTTGGACATTCAGTCTCGGGTTAATCTCCCATCTTATTCCTGCTCCTTTCACTTGTGGCTTTTCATAACTGATCACATGATTCCTAGTATGACCTCTATTTCTCATCTTAATGTCCTGGACGTAGCCATCTTCATCAGGGTAATTCGGTTCTGTTGCCCATATTAATGAGGCATCTCTCCCCATGAATTGTCCTCTGGTGTTGCACATTGCTACGTGTGAGAGACAGTGTGCTGTTGGGACATCAATTTCTACTGCCACGAAGATCTTGGGTTTTCCCATGCTGTACGGTAGAAGTGCACAAACGAAGCATTCTCCTTCTGAATTTCGTCTTCCAACTTCCTTCATGTGTTGGTACCAAATGTTGTTCCCCAGGTGCGCTGTGCTGTCCAGGTAATCGTTCAGTTAATTGTTATCCTCATGTGGGCTTCTCTTGATTCTTAGCGTCTTCCTGTAGTTATCTATAACCACATCTCTAAATGGGTCTGTGCAACTCTTTCGTGCAGGAGGACTCTCAGGCATTTCAGTCCATGGTGCAGGCTTTTTCATCTGTGCCATTCCAGTGGACACAATTCTGTCAGCTCCTTCCTGGCCTTCGTGCATCTTTTCTTTTCGGTGTGCAAGTGCCCATGTTATCCAGCCTGATACTGGTCCTGCATGTAGCTGTATGGTCGGTCTGATGCTTGTCCCTCGAGTTGGAACTTGTGTGCATGTCAATCCAGTCTTTGTGGGTTTACTCTTCAGTTCCTCATGTAGTTTCTTCGCTCTAGCTATGAACGGGAATAAATGATCTATCAATATTTTTGTCCTTGCAGTGAATTCTCTCGTAGCCACTTCTGTCCTTTCGAGGGCTTTTGCGATGTCTACTTTGGTCAGCCCTTCACTCGGCTCTTTTCGGTCTCTTTTATTGTTTTCTGTGACTGATTGTTCGGTAGGCAGCCTTGTGCTCTCTGCTGCCATTGCTTGAGGTTCTGCAGCCATTGACACTTGCCCAGGTTCGTGTGTATTTAGTGTGTGGGTGCGTGTAGTGGTCAGTGCTATGTTTCCGTTCATTCCGTGCTGACCCTGTCTCCAGCTTTTCTCTTCATTCGTTAACTCAAGTGTGTGTGTATTACTGCTAATTACATTCAATGTTAGTTCATTTACCTTACCATCGGGTTTTCTCGGGACTGGAATAACTATACAGGATCTAAGCGCTTTTGTGGGACCGAAATGTACATTATCAGGTGGGTGCACTGAGATTGGAACGCTTCGTGCACCAATAAAGAAAGCAGTTCTGATTGTTACTGACAGAAAAACAATGATAATCACTATACATATGCACATAATCGTGCAGTATGATAATTGGCAACATTTCCTTCCAGGGAAGCGGGGGCGCTCCTCTGTTTGTGGGAGGACCAGGTTACTGTTCTGGGCCCCCATTTCAGTCATAGCAATTGTCAAAGTTCTTATTCTTTTCACTTACTCCATTATTGTTTCTCATAGAGTTTGTATCATAAAGTGTCTGGTGCTTCGCAAGTGTCCAACCTTTTTCGGGTGACGATTGTCTCTGGTTATGGGATACAGTTCCCTTGCTAGACTATGGAAAAAGATTAGACTAACACCTTTGGTGAGTCACATTCATTGTGCATATTCAAAATAGGTGAGTTCCCAGTCCACCCCACAAATCTGTTTCAGTCCTGAGGACATGCTGGGCACTGTTCAATGCGAAGAGATGGAAAAACAGCAATCACTCAAAACCAAATAAAAATAAATAAAAATAAAACAGTGACGTTCTCGTCTCTGCTCCCACGATCTGTCCCTCGGCGGAAAGATGACTTGGTTGGGTCTGCTCCTTCGATCAGTCCCTCGGCGGAAAGTTTCACTGGAATCTCCTCAGAGACTCTCTTTAAAAGTTGGACAGCTCCACTTGGAGCATAATGCCATGGAGGAGCGTTCCCATATGCGCAACATTGGCTGGATTTCTGATGAAAGTGATGACGTCAACCTCAGCAGGTCTTACCACCATTTCTGGAAAGTCAGTGACTAGCTGTGTGCCAGTCAGCTGTCCTCGGGTGACAGGGACATTTTTCCTGCCTTGCTGGGTTCTGGATCACAGGCTCTTCTTTTGACGTGAACAGTCCTTGCACTTTCCTACTGCGTGGATTGCGACCACATAGTTCAGTTTGACCCACAGCTGGTTCAAATGTTCAGTGTTTCTTGGATCTCTAATGAAAGTAAGAGTGTCAGTAGTTCTTCCGACGATTGCTGGGCACTCCTCTATTATGCGAAAGAAAAGCATATATGTGAGTTCATCTACTATCGCCTGTGGTGGAAGAATTTGTGTCCTTAACACTGTATTCTGGTAACACAATGAAGGCTTCTGTGATGACAGTAAGCAGTTGCCGGATTACTTTCTTGTTGGAAGGATCTTGGATAAAGTCTGTGACACTGGTGACTCTCCCTACAAGTGACGGATATGTCTCTAGCACTAGTTGGAAACAGGACAGCACATCCCTTGTGATACTTCTGCTAGGTGGCACCATGAATGCTGCAAAGCGCCATCTTGCTTTTTGATGATTCAGGATGCTGCGTTTAGCTCTTTAAGCAAAAGTCTTTGTTCACAATCTATTTGAGTCCTGTTTCTCAACAACGCCTTAGTGTGATTGATTTACAAGTTCGTGTCAACAATCGTGTTGTGGTTCAGATGCGCAATTGTCCTTATCACCCTACAAGTGAGATGCATAGAGTGTTCGTTATGTCCTTATCCCCTTTTTTGCTTAGGGGAACTGTCTAGTTTAAGCCACAACTTGCAACCGGGTTCTTTGTCTTGGCTTTGCTGCTGATGCGTCCTTCTTCCTCGTCATGGATCTCGTCTGCACGTGCTGAGGTTCTTCCCCGTTGTCTGTAGTTTCTTCACGGTGGGGTGCAGCTTGAGGGCTTTCTCTGATATATGGCTTAATGTCATTTACAAAAAATCTATGCTCTCATGCCCTGCAATTTTACAGCTGAAGGAGTGCAGTCCTCTACGATGAAAGGGCCATTGAATCTTGGCTCGTCCCACCTTTTCCTCGTGTGGTTTTTCACCAACACGGCATCTCCAGGGAAGATAAGTGGCGTACGTAGACCTTGAACTGCGTCTTTTTCAGTATCTCCTGCTGTGTTTTGTGCTGTGCTGCAGCCTTTTCATCGTCGCTGTAGTTGGTTTGAAATTACAGTAAGGCCGTATGTCATGCAGTTCAGGTACTCTTGTAACTCAGTTCCTACGACCTCTCGGGTTGACTGGGCATCACATCTAGATCTATCTCAGGGGGTAAGAGGGGTACTCATTCAGAGCCTGGTTGGTTCCGAAGCGCAAACAATGCCAGTGGAAGGCTGTGCAATCATCCCCTCTTTAGAGTAAGCTTCAATTTGCCTATCCTTTCCTTTAACAAGCCGTTGAGCCTCTCACAAATACCATTACCTTCCGGATGATATGCCGATGAGAACTTGTGCCTTATACCAAGCAACAAGCTGATCTGCTCAAAGACTGCGCTAACAAAATGAGCCCCGTTGTCTGACCTCATCACCTCACACATCCCCCATCTAGGGAATACTTCCCTCACCAGAAATCTGGCAGCACAGGTCGAGTCTGGGTGTTACGCTCACCTGGCTCCCACAGAGGCGTCGGTCTGAACTGGACAGCTGCGGTCTCCACCAATGTGACGCGTAGGACCGAGATGACGGACTGGACTGGCCCACCTAGCTTTGTTTGCTTGGCCCGTAGAAATATTGTTCTGCAAATGGAGAAAGGGGATTAACCACCCGTGGAGTTGAGCATAAATCCTCCCACCCCCGCTGTTCTCCCCACAGATCACCTTTGATGTCCCCTCTTATAGTCTCACCTGATGGTTTGAAAAGATGAGCTCTCCATCCTGCATTGAGCGCAGGGGCGCGTTGATAACCAGTTGCTTCACTGACTCGAAGGAATTGGTGAGTTCCAGAACAATATTGACTCCGAAAGGTATGTAGTTCGTAAGAGTTCACATGTCTGACTTTCACTCTTGTCCGATTCCTTGCAGTTTGCAGCTTGACCCCAGCGAAGAGTTCCTCGTGGTAGCTGACGAAGTTCAGGTAAGGATTTGGCTTATCCTACATAGTTCAATAAAATAAGGCCAGAATGTAACCTGTTGCTTGCTCCCTTATTCAGGTGTGGAGAGAAAATATGAAGTTCTGGGAATAATGCCTCTGGCGGTAAATTAGGTAAGTCTATTGTGGTGAGAAGAGTCCCCCTTGTTTGTCCCTTTGTCTCACCTTGTTGTCCTTTTGTTCCCCTTAGGGGCCGGGGTACGGCTAGGATGTAATGGAGAGTGTGCCGACCCGTGAAGAGGAATAGTACCCCCAGCGGTAATCAGATAAGTCTATGGGGGTAGTTACTATTGCCTCTGTTTATTCCCTTGGCTCACCTTTGCTGTTCTTGTGTTACCCTTAGGTGCCAGAGTGCGGCGGGAACGTGCAGAAGGATGCGGTGGATCACGAGGATGCTGCGAAGGCCAGTGAGTTTAGCGCGGCGCTGCAGCAGGCGAGGTGGCGCGCGTAAAATGCTTCTTTCTTCCAGCTCGAAGGCGCGGTGGATCCGGAATTCAGGTAAGGATCGAAGGTTTTTCTCTTATTCTAACCGCTTCTCCTTCTGTTCCTCCCTTTTTCTAGGAGCTGCAGACTCGTGGCAGGCATGGCAGAAGACTGGATGCAAGCTTGCATACACGGTGAACGTTACGCTGCTGGGTGCAGAATAACGCGAAGCGTGTGCTGCTCTTCGGGCGTGGTTTAAATAGCCTCCAAAGTAGTCCCAGGTAAGTATTCCTCCCTAGCCCCACCCGAGTAAAAAATAGTCCCTAGGTAAAATAGTCCCTTACGAGCCACATTTGGCTTGGAGCTCTGCAGCATGGTCTGCATCAGGCAAGTTCTACTCTATGAGCCTGGCGCCAGGCTCATATGGAGAGTCAGTCCTGGCGCCATAGGCACCAGGACCGCACCCAAAAGAGCCCCTAGCAGGGGTTTTTGGGCTTGCTCAAAATAACTTTATGCCTGCTTCCGGGGTTGCTGGACCTGGTCTGGTTCCCCGGGGGTAGGCATCATGACAGCACTCCCCCCCCCGAAGACCCCTCCTAAAGTAATTCTTCCCCGTAGTTTTGGTTTGTCTGGGAAATTTCGGTGGAATCTTTTCACCAATCGAGGTGCATGCACATGGTCACTAGGTTCCCAAGACCTTTCCTGTGGTCCGTAACCTTTCCAGTCGATTAAATGAAAAAGTTTTGACTTCACCATCTTGGAGTCCAGGATGTTCTTAACTTCAAATTCGGGTTCCCCGTCTATAAGGATGGGGTCTGGTGGCTTGGTTAGTCTTGTCCTTGGTTGCACTGGCTTCAAAAGTGACACATGAAAGATGTGGTGAATTCGTATATTAGCAGGTAAGTCCAATTTGACGGCCACCGGGTTGATAATGGCCTTAATAGAGTAAGGTCCCAAATATCTAGGGTTAAAGGTCCGCGTTCCCTGGAGAGGTATGTGTTTTGTGGCCAACCATACTTGGTCCCCTATCTGGTACTGTGGAGTATCACTTCTATGCCGATCAGCATCTTTCTTATATTTCTCCTTCGCCTGTTTTAAATGTGCAGTTGCCTCCTTAAAGGCTTGTGTAATCGTAGCGTGTAGATGGTCCACTGCGGGCATTTCTAAGTGTTGGTGTGAGTCAAGGTCTGAGGTTCGAGGGTGGTGCCCATGGGGTATACAAGGGGCTTTGTCCAGTTCCAGAATGTACTGAATTATTGTATGCATATTCAGCGATCCAAAGAATGTCCTTCCAATTACTCTCAGTCTGATGTAAGATACAACGCAGGTATTGTTCAAGAGTCTGGTTGGTCCTCTCTGTTTGACCATCGGTCTGGGGGTGGTGACTGGTCGATAATCTCACGTCGATTTGCGCCAATTGACAACATTTCTTCCAAAAATGTGAAATGAATTGACTGCCCGGGTCAGAGACCAACACGGACGGAAATCCATGTATGCAAACAATGTGTTCGAGGAATTCTTTGGCCAGGATTGAGGCTGAAGGTAGCCCTTTTAAAGGAATAAAGTGGGCCATCTTGGAAAAAAGATCCACAATAACTAGAATGGTGTTAAAACCATTACAGGGATGTAGAAATCGGTAATAAAGTCTAACGATAAGGTGTGCCATGGTGTAGGCGGAATGTCTAAAGGTTGTACGAGTCCAGCTGGTTTTTTCTTTTGACTTTTGTTTTGGGCGCAAATGCCACAAGACATCACAAATGATTTAATATCCTTTCGCCAGGTGGGCCACCAGAATTGTCTTTTAATTTTAGCTTCAGTGTTTGCAATACCTGGGTGCCACTCCATTAGGGTATCATGATAACGGGAAATGACTAACTCTTGTAGTTCCTTGTGTGGCAGAAATAGCCGCCCTTGGTAATAAGGCAGATCATTAGTGACAGTAGTCGGGGCCTTTCTTTACCCAGTCCTGCAGGGCTGTAGAATCAAAGAGTTGCTGGATCTTTACCTGAATGGCCTCTAGTGTCTGTAGAGTAGTCATGCCAAGAATCCTTTGTTCGGAAATTATAGGTACTGGTTCTGGGTTGACTTCTGCCTCTCCCATCCCTATTCGGGATAAGGCGTCTGCCTTACCATTCTTACAACCTGGTCGGTAGGTTATCACGAAATCGAACTCGGCAAAGAACAATGCCCATCGGAGTTGACGTGACCATTGGGCCTTGGCTGTTTTTAAATACTGTAAGTTCCGGTGATCACAGTAATGGTATGCCTGGCACCGAGAAGATAGTGCCGCCAAGCCTTGAAGGCGGATTTAATGGCTAATAACTCCTTGTCGGTAACCGCATAGTTTAACTCGGGTGCTGAGAACTTTCTGGACCAAAATGCTATTGGGTGAAGCTGGCCAGTTTCAGGGTCCTTTTGAGACAGGACAGCTCCCATGGCTAGACTGGATGCATCAGTTTCCACTATGTACGGAAGTTCAGGGCGCGGGTGCTTTAACACAGGTGCAGACGTGAATTTCGCTTTCAGCTCTTGGAAGGTTTTTTCAGCTTCTTCAGTCCACATAAAACGTTTAGAGTGCTGTGATGGGATGTACGACATGTGAAAAATCTGGGATGAATCTGTGGTAGAAATTGGCAAAGCCGAGTATGCTTTGTACTCCTTTAACTGAACTTGGTGATGGCCACTTAAGGATTGCGTCCACCTTTCGTGACTCCATTCGGACTCCCTTTGGGGTCAGGATAAACCCAAGGAATTCAACTTATGTGGCATGAAAAACGCATTTTTCTAGTTTTGCATATAGTTTGTGCTGGCGCAATTTCTCAAGGACTGCTTGGACGTGCTTCACATGGTCAGATTCTGAAGAGGAGTATACTAGAATATCATCGATTTACACGACAACACAAATGTCAATGAGTTCACGAAGGACATCGTTCATGAAGTATTGGAAGGCTGCTGGTGCATTGCACAACCCGAAAGGCATCACTTGGTATTCGAATAACCCATACTTGGTCCGGAAGGCAGTCTTCCATTCATCGCCCTCTTTTACACGTACCAGATGGTATGCCCCCCAGAGATCTTATTTAGTGTATAAACAAGCGTCCTTCACTTGGTCTAGTAGTTCAGGGATCAGAGGCAATGGGCCTCAATCCGAGTACGGCGCTAACCAATGGCGCTATTAACGCCTTGGTTGACGCCGTACCCGGACCGGCAGCGCCTTGGTGGATGGCGGAATCACCGCCCCATTCCAAGGTTGGCGGGGCGGTAATTCCCCATTCACCAAGGCTCTTCCCCATTCCCGAATGAGCCCCCATAGGGCTCAATGGGAATGGGGAAGATGCAAATAACGGTGACCGTTCATTACGGTCACCGTTATTGGCTTGGAGGCCCCTTTGCGCCCTCGACTTTAACACCTGCTCAAAGCAGGCGTTAAGGGCGAGGGCGCAGAGGGAACTCGGAGTATGGCGGTAAGGGATTACCGCCACCGGTCTCGTTACCAGTGGCCGCTATCCCTTACCGCCATACTCGGAATGAGGCCCAATGGGTATCGGTTCTTAACAGTTATCTGGTTCAATGCGAGGTAGTCTATGCACGTTCTGAGGTCACCTTCCTTTTTGGGTACGAAGAACAAAGCTGAAGATCCAGGGGACTTGGATGGGCGAATAAAGCCATTGGCAAGGTACTGGTCTAAGTATTGTCGTAGGTGAAAGTTCTCAGCTTCCGTAAGGGCATAGATCCTGCTACAAGGGGGTTATGCACCGGGTATGAGATCGATTTGACAATCGTACGATCTGTGAGGAGGTAACGTGTTTGCCTGTTCGTTTTGGAAGACATCCTGGAATTCTTGGTATTCTGGAGGTAGTTGCATGACTGCTGTGGTTACTGTGGCCAGGCATGCGTTCTGATTTTTCTTTGAGTAACAGGTTTGTGCACAATCCGGGAAGGTTATCTCTTCTCTCGCCAATCAATACAAGGATTATGTGTTTCCAACCAAGGTATCCCCAGTATTATTTGTAACTGTGGGGCTTTGAATAGATCAAACACAATAGTCTCTTGATTCCCATCCTGACCCAATAGTGTCATCTCTGCAGTGGAATGAGTTACAGGCCCAGAGGCAATTTCAGTTCCATCGACTGTGGGGATGACATCTGAGGTGGTTTTTCGGCAGAGAGGTAGATTCATCCTGGAAGCCAATTCATAGTCCACATAGTTTCCTATGGCCCCGCTATCAATGTATGCCCTTAATGCGTGCATACGCGATGGCTGCCCTGGATCTACGAGGACCATTGGTATGATGAAATGCGAGGTCTGAGTATCCTTCTTCAAGCTCGGCAAGCGGACCTCTACGCTTGTCGGACGTGGTCGTTTCCCGAGTGTGACTCCATATGGCTTTTATCAGCAGCTCCTACCACCTTCTTGGGTGGTTTTACAGGGCAATCCTGTAGAAAATGCCCAGAAGTTCCACAATATAGACACAACTGCATTTGCCGTCTCCTTTCTCTTTCCTTCAGGGTTAAGGGTCCTTTAACCCCTCCGATTTGCATGGGTTCTGAAGCATCTGCTCCTTTGGGGTTTGACCAACACCCGATTCTCAAACTTGGCTCGATCAGCCTTGCTGTTCTGAAGTCTGTGATCTAACTGGACCACTAAGTCTATATATTTAGCACAGTCTTGAGGTGGGTTCACGACTTGAGCCAAGACATCCTTGAGTTCTCCTCGAAGCCCTCGATGAAATAACGTGATTCGTTTTCCCTCAGGCCATCCAGTTTCCACTATCAACCTATTAAAGGTCGTGATGTAGGATAGAAGGTCCTTGTTACCCTGTCGTAGGGACAAAAGTTTGTTATCCAGGGCCTGTCCTTGGGAGTGCCGGGCAAATAGTCTTTCCATGCTAGCCCTGAAAATCCCAAAGAATTGGATCATCCTGAGTAACTAGTGGAATTGACCAATCAGCTGCACTGCCGCTGAGATATGACAATACAAAGGCTACCTTGGCTTGATCGTTTGGGAAGGCTCCAGGTCTGCATAAAAAGTGCAAGCAGCATTGGTTCATAAACACGGCAAACCTTTTGGGATCTCCGGCAAAGCGTTCGGGTGGAGCTAATGGAATATTTCCTGGTAGGTCTATTTGCACAGGGTTACTCGATAACACAGGAGCTGGATTTCCCCTGAAACCAGGTAGGGGTGCTTGTCCAGCCTGGCTTTGCAATAGTTGTCTAGCAAGGTCATCAGTTCGCTCCTTTGACAAAATCAGTTCTCTCCTAAGAGCATTGGTTTCTTAAAGGGCGGAATGCACTTCAGCCCTCAGTTCCCCTAGTAATTGGGACAATTGGTCAGTCTCTGAGGTATCCATAAGGCCCGGGTGGGAATTTGTGGGTAGGCTTCGCGTTCTGTTACGCTCACCTGGCTCCCACAGAGGCGTCGGTCTGAACTAGACAGCTGCGGTCTCCACCAATGTGACGCGTAGGGCCGAGATGACGGACTGGACTGGCCCACCTAGCTTCGTTTGCTTGGCCCGTAGAAATATACTTCTGCAAATGGAGAAAGGGGATTAACCACCTGTGGAGTTGAGCGTAAATCCTCCCACCCCCGCTGTTCTACCCACAGATCACCTTTGATGTCCCCTCTTATAGTCTCACCTGATGGTTTGAAAAGATGAGCTCTCCATCCTGCATTGAGCGCAGGGGCTTGGTGAGTTCCAGAACAATATTGACTCCGAAAGGTATGTAGTTCGTAAGAGTTCACATGTCTGACTTTCACTCTTGTCCGATTCCTTGCAGTTTGCAGCTTGACCCCAGCGAAGAGTTCCTCGTGGTAGCTGACGAAGTTCAGGTAAGGATTTGGCTTATCCTACACAGTTCAATAAAATAAGGCCAGAATGTAACCTGTTCCTTGGTCCCTTATTCAGGTGTGGAGAGAAAATATGAAGTTCGGAAATAATGCCTCCGGCGGTAAATTAGGTAAGTCTATTGTGGTGAGAAGAGTTCCCCTTGTTTGTCCCTTTGTCTCACCTTGTTGTCCTTTTGTTCCCCTTAGAGGCTGGGGTACGGCGAGGATGCAATGGAGACTGCGCCGACCCGTGAAGAGGAATAGTACCCCCGGCGGTAATCAGGTAAGTCTATGGGGGTAGTTACTATTGCCTCTGTTTATTCCCTTGGCTCACCTTTGTTGTTCTTGTGTTCCCGTTAGGTGCCAGAGTGCGGCGGGAACGTGCAGAAGGATGCAGTGGATCGTGAGGATGCTGCGAAGGCCGGCGAGTTCAGCGCAGCGCTGCAGCAGGCGAGAGGGCGCGCGTAAACTGGTTCTTTCTTCCAGCTCGAACGCGCGGTGGATCCGGAATTCAGGTAAGGATCAAAGGTTTTGCTCTTATTCTAACCTCTTCTCCTTCTGTTCCTCCCATTTCTAGGAGCTGCAGACTCGAGGCGGGCGTGGCAGAAGACTGGATGCAGGCTTGCAGACACGGTGAGCGTTACACTGCTGGATGCAGAATAACGCGAAGCGTGTGCTGCTCTTCGGGCGTGGTTTAAATAGCCTCCAAAGTAGTCCTAGGTAAGTATTCCTGCCCAGCCCCACCCGAGTAAAAAATAGTCCCTAGGTAAATTAGTCCCTTCCAAGCCTCATTTGGCTTGGAGCTCTGCAGCATGGTCTGCACCAGGTAAACTTGCAGCATGGTCTGCATCAGGTAAGTTCTACTCTATGAGCCTGGCGCCTATGGCGCCAGGACCGACTCTCCGTATGAGCCTGGCACAATAGGCACCAGGACCGCACCCAAAAGAGCCCCTAGCAAGGGTTTTTGGGCTTGCTCAAAATAACTTGATGCCTGCTTCCGGGGTTGCTGGACCTGGTCTGGTTCCCCGGGGGTAGGCATCATGACACCGGGTGTGTACAGGGACGCGCTTCTATCCACCTAGAGAATGGACACACCATTACAATTAAGTACCTGTACCCGTTACACACTTGAATCATGTCGACATAGTCAATATGTAAGTGCTGAAAAGGCCCATTTGGCCGGGGGATGACTCCTCGCACTACTTTTAATGTGTGCCCAGCGGTGAATTGTTAGCAGATTATGCAGTTCACCATGAAGAATGCAACATGCTCAGCTAAATTTGGTATAAACCAGTCTTCTGCGAGCGTTGCTGCTAGATTCTCTTTTGATGTGTGAAATGGGTAATGCAACTGTTCCAATGCTATTTTTAGTAGGGCTACAGTCATTACTGGTTTACCAGTGCTGTCTTGCCGCCACAATCCGTCAGAGGGGTTTAGAGAACACCCTCGAGGTTTCCACAGGTTCTTTTCATCCTGAGGTGCCTCCCCTTGAAGCTCCATCAATTGCGTCTGCCCCATATTGCTATGGGCTTCTGGTGTGGCTCGTGCTATCATCATCCGTTCATGGGTGCACGCCACTTCTACTTCCATGATCGTTTCACTCTTGGATGCCATACGCTTGGCTTCTGTGTCTGCTGCATGGTTTCTGCGAGACACGAAATCCGTCCCATGAGTATGGGCAGCACATTTCACGACGCTATGCCCACTGGGAGCTTTAGTGCCTTAATCAGTCTATCCAATAAGGCTGCGTGCTGTTGTCATCCGCTCAGAGGTAGCTCCGCCTTTTCCAGCGCGCTAGGCCTGCGTGCACTGTGGATGTCACATAGGCGGAGTCACTGTACACCGTTACTTCCTGGTCTGCGTGATTCTCAATGGCGAGTATCAGCGCCAATAATTCTGCAGCCTGTGCTGAATAATGAGATGGTATTCGTGCACTGATGAGTACTTGAAACTCTCTGTTTGCTATGTGTTTCATTACGGCAACGCCTGTGTATCTTTGTCTGCCTTCTTGGTCGATTCTTGAAGAACCATCAATTAAAACAATCTCACCTCCTGCCAGGGCATTTTCTTTCACCCTGGGGATTTCATCATAGAATTCTTCATAGTTTGCACAGTCATGTGTCGGCTCTCCTGCAGTGACTGCCTCAGCTATGAACGTAGCTGCGTTTACTGTTTAACATCGAACTATTTTGATCGATGGGTTAGATATGATCACCTCATAGGCAGAGGCTCTTTGAGATGTCAACGTACCCTTTTAGTTTCTCCAAGATAGCACATAATGAGTGCTCGACGTATAACGTCATGGAACATCCCATTACAATGGTTGTCGCTTTCCCTATGTCGAACGCCGCGGCAGCTAAGCTTTGTTTGCATGGGAGCTAGCCTCTCATTACTGGGTCTAGATTCCCACTGTAATACGCCAGGGGCTTGTACCCCAACAAGGTTTTTTGTGCGAGCACTGCCGTCATAACGCTGCCATTCGTGTGTGAAAACAGGTAGAATTCCTCTGCCTAATTAGGAATCCTGAGAACTGGAGCCGTACAAATCGCTCTCTTGAGTTCTGTAAACCCTTTTTCCATGGTCTCAGTCGATTCAATCTTTTCCTTTGTCACCTGGGCCTTCTTTAGGGCCCGGAGCAAGGGCTTGGTATACGACCTGTAATCGAAGACCCATACTCTGACATAATTGCATAGGCCTAGAAAGCTCTGCATTTGCTTTACTGTGAGTGGCTTCGCCGTGTTCATGATAGCTTCAGCCCTTTCTGGGGTTACCTTTTTCCCCTCATGCGAAATTAACTGGCCTATGTAAAGCATCTCCTGTTGACAATATTGCAGTTTTTCCTGGTCAAACTTATAGCCTTTCTCAGCCAGTATAGTCAGTAGCTGGACAGAATCGCGCCTGCATTGTTCTTCTGTTGTGATGCAGATTAGAATGTCATCTACATACTGCAAGACGACACTTTCTACTGCAATATTGCTCAGGTCCATCTGAAGGACTCTGTTAAAGATGGACGGGGACTCACAGTACCCTTGTGGCAACCTCGTGCTTTTCAGATGCATTTGTCTGAATGTGCATGACGTCAGAGTCACGGTGCAACAGGATTGAGAAAAAGGCATTTTTCAGGTCAATCACCGTGAAATATTTTGTCTCAATGGGTATGTTACATAGATTGTAGATGGATTAGGGACTAGAGGGAACTCTGCTTTAACAATATCGTTTAATGCTCTTAAATCTTGGATTAAACGCCAAGACCCTCCCTTTGACTTCTTGACAGGATAAATCACTGTGTTACATGGTGACTCTGACGTCACTAGGATGCCCTGGTCCATCATGGCGGAAATTGTCTTCGCGATCCCTTCATCCGCCTCTCTGGACATGGGATATTGTCGCACTCTTGGTAAAATTGCTCCTGGTTTCAGTTTAATTTTCACTTCTCCTACCCCTTCAGGAGGCCTACGTCATAAGGTCCTGTAGTCCATACTGAGATAGGCACTTGGGTCATGTCGGAATCAAAGTATTCCGGATGTACCAGTGCCAACATCATTCTCTGAGGCACTTCTCTTTTGATCATTTTTACCCAAAATATGAGACTTGCTTCCACCCTTGTCTCTTCTAAGTCAGGTTCTTCTTCAAACAGGTCGTCATCAGTGACGTCAGTCACTCGATACCCTTCTTCAATGGCGATAATCGCGCACCATTGTCTGCCTTCATCATTGTAGAATTTGACCAATGCTACCTTTCCTCGTACTGCTGCGGTATGCATCATCATGGGAAATACTTGTACCTCTTCTTCGTGCATAGGTATTCTTGGTCTGAATAGAAACTCATCAGGGGTTCTCAGTTCTATCTGAGAGGCCTGGCAGTCCTGCCATAAGCACACGCATGCCATATGCGAAAACCTCTGGTTCTGATGGTATAGCTCTCATGGCTATGTGTCCTGAGTATGCCCTGATCATATCGCACACGTTTGAGTAATGCATTCCTGGAGTGGAGCATACTATGCCTTCCTCCGTGAACGAGATGGTCATATTCAATTTTTGTCATTAAATCTCGACCCAAAATGTTTACTGGGGTCTGGCGCGAATACAACAAAGGTACATTCATTTCGCACTCTCCTACGGAGACTGGAAGTGCGTCTGTAAAGGGAACTCGACTGTGAGCTCCTGTAAAACTCTGAGTATCTATGGCCTCGCCGGACAAGGAAAACATACCTTCTTGTATGCACGAGCGTGTTGCACCCGTGTCAACTAAGAAGGAATATTCTTTACCCCCTATGATGACATTCACCCTTGGTTCCCTGTTAGAGTCTGGTGTCGCTGATAGGATAGAGCACATCAGGGTTCCCAGTGAACTGTCCTAATTCATATATAAGTTCGGTCCACTGTACACTTGTGGATATTCTCCATTCCCAGGGTTGCTTCCCCTTCCGGAGCTTGTGCCCTGAGAAGTTTGCGGTGGTGCCTGTTGGAATTGTCCTGCGGCAAGTTCCCCATTTTCGGGGGTTGGACCCCTTGTTGTGCACCTTGCTGCAAGCCTGGTGCTTGCTGCTGCACTGTGTGATTCTGTGCGCTGCCCTATTGTGGGATTGCAGGCGGATTCACCGTGCCCGTTCCCATTCCTTGACCATTTTGCCATGCGCCTTGGCTTCTGCACAACGAGCGCCAAATGCCCTGTCATTCCACACAGCCAACACACTGGCGGTGGTCGGGCTATTTGTCCATTTGATATATCTGGATTGCCATCTGCACGTTTTGAAAACCTCCTTGATTCCCTTGGAAACCTCCCTGATTACTCCCCTTCCTCTAAAACCTCTTCCCCTGGGGTAAAACCCAGTGCTGCCCTGATTGTTCTGCTGTGGGTTAGCTACCTGTGGTATGTTCTGTTCAGCTGGGCTCGTCAGCATAGCTCCTTTGAGAGCATACTTTGATAGTTTTCTTTGCACCAGCTTCGCTTCCTCACCTTTTCGGGTCGCCTCCTCTTTTTTTTCCAATTCTTCTTTTGCAACAATCTACAGTAGTGTGCGATAGTCAGCTGTATTTCTGCCTAAGGTTTGCCCTCAACTCCTACCAATTTCTTGAGTTGCTTATGCACTGGTTCTGGCAACCCTTGGCATAAAATGTGGTTGAACACAGGTATGGATTTTATCCAAGATTCATGCGTTTTGAGCATCCACGCGTCTTGGAAAATTCTGGATATAAATCAGCAGATCTTCTGACTCCTTCATTTTGCGAGTCATTATAACTCCCAAGTCGGAAGTGTCTGGGTAAAGCATTCGTAGCGCCTTCCATACTGCTGCTCTGCAATTGTTAAATGGTGCTCCGTCGTAGGTAGTGTTAATTTTAGTAACACCAGGGTACCTAGCCCGTGCCCACACATCATCTGCCCTCTCACTGAGTATGGCGATCAGGAGTCCTTTAATGTCCCCTATAGCTAACGTGACACCCCCCTGTCATCTTTTCTAACTCATGTATCCACAACCCAGCTCCCGATGTCAGCATTGGAAGCTTGTTTTTCAAGTTCTCTCGATCCATGTGTGGCCATGGAATATATTGTGGTCTTGTTCCCACCTTTTCTAGAAGCGGAAATTGGAACGTGCAGACTTCCTCCTCTTTCCCCATAGCTCTCCTGTCTACCGCTGGGGTAATATTCCTGCATCGCCGTCTACCTGGCAATGTCCTCAACCTGTCAACATAGGCGGGTGCTGACACCCCCCTCTGACCTCTCTGACCATATGGTGTTCCTTTGTGTCGGTCAGACTGTGATGTAGATTCTGATGCCCTTGGTGCGGATTTGCTAGTGTCTGACCATCTCGCCCCTGTGTCCCTTGGGAGCCGCTTTTCCTCTCCGGAGTCGGACATTGATCGTTCCCAATTTACGCAACAACTTGCGTCATCGTCGTTCTTACTGATTTCTAGCCTATCTAGGGAAAGCCTCCTGCTCCCATTACTTCGGGTAACGTCCTCAGTGTCATACAGCTGAGTGTTTTCCAAGCGCTCGTCTTCCCTTTCCTTTTGGGATATTGGTTCCAACCCCATTTCATCATATATTTTATCGATCGTTTCCCCGATGCTTCTGGTGTCGATGTCATCTTCAATATTTGCCCCACTCGTGCCTGGTACTGAGTCGTACGCAGGAAAGAACTCTTCAAGGTCTTCCCATTCTGCAACAGGATTGGGTTTTTTAACTTCTAGCTCCAGATACTCGAGATCGCGTGCCCTCTGTCTACACTTACGTTCAACATCATCATCGAATTCCTTGCGCTTCCTTGCTTCTTCTCTGACCTTATCTTCTTCCCTTCTCCTTTCGTTTCTATGTTCATTTGCCCTTCTAACTTCCTCATCTTCTCGTCTCTTTATTCTTTTTTCACGTACTCTTTGCTCTTCTTCCGACCTTTGCAGGTTCTGTCTGTCCTGGTCATAGGCTATCTGTTTGCGACTGAGCGGCTTTCCTTGCTCATCGCGATATAGCTGTTCTCGTCTCAGCCTATCTTTCCTTTTTATCCTTTCGTCCCTTATTTCCCTTTCCTTCTCCTTCTCCCTTTTCTGTGTGTCATCAGACCTCTCCCTTAGTCTCACATCATCACTTCCTTTTCCATCGAGTTTCAACAATATCTGTCCTCCCATCCATTCGTCTTTCGCAAACGCTATCTCATCAGCTCTGTCTTCACTTCCTTTCCATTTCGTTCCCTCTCTCTCTTTATCGAGAGGTGCACTTGTCTGTGCCTGATCCTTCCTTTCATCATCGCGTCTCTCCTTGTCCCTTGGGACTGCGGAGGCAAGCTTTTTATCCTGATCCTTCCCCTTGATTTACCGTGTAGCTGCCTTGAGCTCTCTTAGTGGATAGAGTCCCTCTGTCTTACTTCCCTCGGTTTCTATTTCAGGTGGGGCAGGTGGCGCGGTAGGCGTCTCATCCCCCTCCGTGCATATGTTTAATATCCAGTCAGCAGGTGGCTCTTCATCCTTCGGCTGTTTGAACATTTTCCAAAGTTCTCGAACAGCAAGGCGTTTCTCTATTTTTTTGCCTGTATATGTGGCATGCAAACACGTCGTCATATGTTGTAAAACGGCTTTAGATAAGGACGCGTTTTGTGGCCACAGCATAAACATCTTGTGGTCTGTACCCTTAACCCACTCTGTACTGTATTTCTTAGGCTTGGGTGCATGTTTAGGCATGTTTAGGCATCTGTTTACATAAATGAGCTAACGGAGTAATATCTTCCATGCTTAAATCTGTTCTAGCAATACTTCATGCAACATTACCACACCCAACAATATGAGCGAGCACCAAATGTCGCAAGCTCCAATCCAATCTTTTCCCGACAAATTTCTTTCTCACCAATTAATTCAAAGACATCAATTCATGTGCGATTCCCTTTTTACTATAGAATCGCGTAAAAACCCCTAATCAATTTTAAACAACAAGGAAACAACCTTCCATACATATGACACATCAACAGAACATGTATGACAAACGGTTAAACAGACTAGACAGCCACCAGCTGGACACAGATATCTCTGCCTTCTAATCAATACCCCGACATGGAGTTTAAACAAACTCCTTTTACGACATCTTTAATCGTCGTAGTAGCCTAATCTTTCCCTATTATGTGGGACTATGAGTTCACGTTTCTTCTCACCGCTATATTAAAGTGTAGGAACAAGGAGTATCCTCTCTCTTCTCGGGTGTCCGCCCCGGTATCCTCTCTTTTTTCTCTCGGGTGCCTGCCCCGGTATCCTTTCCCTTTATCTCAGGCGTTTAACGCGATATCCTTTCCCCTTATCTCAGGTGTTTACCCTGGTATACTCTCTTTTTATCTCAGTTATTCTAGAGTCATTATCCCCATATATATATATATATATATATATATATATATATATATATATATATATTCACACACAGTCTTCTCTACTTCTGACTATTTTGTTTTTTCTCCACCTCCCTCCGTTACCTTTCCCTTACTTGTTCTAATGCCTAAGTACATTTGCCAAAGCATCAATTTTTGTTTCACTCACCGCTCGCATTGTTCCTCTCTGAATCCTCGGGATCACTGCCTCCTTTACAGCCTCCTTCGGTCTTTTCGTCCGATCGGCTACCCGTAGGAATGAGAAGGGTTATGCTTTGTAAGGCAGGTTCCTTCAGACCCACTACAGTTTTTAGATGGACTTACACTATCATTGTCCACGGGAAGCTTCTCAGTCTACTCAGCCGAATGGCGAAGGTCTCGTGGTATTGCCGAAGACCTAGAGTTACTTCTTGTCGACAGTCAATAGGTGTCTCATCAATAATCAAAATTCACTAGTTGATGGTCAAAACCATCCTCTGCTACCAAGTGTACAGGAGGACGGAGCGACCTCTGAACGGGTCCATGAGATTCAGAGCTCACCCTCCCGTACTTTAAAACGAGATAGCTGCACCTTGAGGAGGATGGGGTGCAGGATTCTCTTACTCCAACACCAATCAATAAGGACAAGTCAATGGTTTGGCAAAGGGAAGCCCGTTTAATGACAAGTACAAAAAACAGGGAAGCAAATGGAAATTAACAGTGATGCGATCGCCTGTCTCGCTTCAACTTCCAACTTCTACATTCAGGCAGCAATTCTTATAGACACAACTCGTCATTATTGACGTGCAAAGCTCAAAGTTTGTCATGCAATTCTATTGGTCAGAAAAGGTAACTTAAGTATAGGTACTATATCTGTATATGGTAACGGAGCGTGAGGATTGGATAATTCTTATCGGGTGGGCGTCTACGCCCATCCCTCTACATCACTTGTGATAGACGTCACTACAAGTACGATGTCTCATTGGTTCTACTAGCTATAGGACCCTAGATTATTTGGTCCATTGTGATTGGGTGGGTTACACCCCTAAGCATAAATCTCCACTTTAATTAGCAGCATGCAGAATGGACACCCAGATGCGAAGTGCCCCAAGATTCACCCTGCCTCCCTTCCATCAATCAGCACTTTAGGGCTATGTGTCAATTAGTTGGCTGAGGTTGGCCTCGAAACTGTAGTCTCTTATCAGGAAAAGTTATGGCATCCTCGGGTTCTGGGTGACATCAGACGTTGGTACCTCTTCGCGCCTGGATGGTCACGTGTCAGTTCACCGTGGATCTGCTTCATTTTACTTCTTTTTGTGTATTTGATTCCCCTTTAGCCTCGCCTCCTGCCTGGGGCCTCCTTATCTCGACCTTCATTGGCTGACTGCTATTCTTTTAAGTTTCGTTTCTTCGAATTTGCCGCTCTCCTCCCTTCCTTGGGTTGACCTTGAATTCCCAGGCATGAGCTGCTTCGTGCTCAGTTTCGATTCCACTCTTTCCTTGGGGTTTTAGCTGGAATATGAATCTCGGCCTGGTTGGCCCCTTGCAGCCTAGGCTTAATTCGGCTTTTACAAAATGGAGTCGCACTTGTATAATGTGCTTCTTGAGGTAGATGTATAGTTGGCGCTTGCCGCTCTATCCTTCTACTAAGCATTGCAAGCAGTAGCGTTTCCTTCACTTCTTGCGTTCCAAGCCTATTTACAGGCATTTAGCCAGTTGCATATTTTAATCCTGGTTATGTCTCCTTTTATTTCTATATCGTCTCTTCTTCACTCTTCATTACGTCATTATTCGTAACCTGTCATCTTTGTGTGACTTCTTTTTAATTCGCGTTTTGTTCGTCTGTGCGTCTGTCCGGGCCCTTGTTTTGTTCACCATTTGCCTTCGATTAAGGCCCTTTGGGTCTCTTCTGGGACAGCTTGCAAATAGTCTACATTTCGTGTCAGCTGCTTGTATGGTTTTCTCAATGGGTATCGTGCAGCCCATGGTTGTCTGGTTATTGGCGCTTCAATAAGTATACAAGTCCTTCTGATGGGTACTGGACAGAGCCCCACTGTGGCTCTCTGTTGGTTTATTTGCTCCTTATACGTCACATATCTTGGCGAGTATGCTTCTGGTACCTCAAAATGGTTGGCTGGAGTGCAGGCCATGTCTGGGACCTCCTCTACACTAGAAGATGAATCTAGGCAGTCATTTCTCACAAAAGGGTGAACAGACGACCAAGTGGCCGCTGAATAAATGTCTTTGATTGGGACACCTCTTTGAAGAGCAGCAGAGGTTGCCATGCCCCTTGTGGAATGTGCCCTTAGGCCTTCCGGCGGGTCCCTGCCCGCTAATCTGTAACATTCACCAATAGCCAGGAGGATCCATTTGGATATGGTTAGTTTTTTAACAGCTAGACCCAATATGGGGCCAGTATAGCCGATGAATAATTGGTCATTTTGGCGAAATTTATCCATTCTAAATATGTAGAAACTGAGAGCCCTTCTTGGGTCCAGTCTATGTAATCTTTCCTCCTCCTTTCCCGGATGTGTAAGTGGATAGAAAGTTGGTAAAGTGATTTTCTGCGACAAGTAGAAGTTGGAGACTACCTTAGGAACAAAAGAGGTTTTCGCCTTGAGAACAACCGTGTCTTTATTGAAAACTGTATGTGGAGGTTTACAGGAAAGAGCCTTCAACTCGCTTACCCTGCGGACTGACGTTACTGCAATAAGCAAAACAGTTTTGAATGTTAAAAGTCTGAATGGGCATGAGTTTAAAGGCTCAAAAGGAATGCCTGTTAAAAATCTTAACACCAGATTGAGATCCCATACAGGGACATTGAATGGAACTGGTGGAAATACATTGATAAGACCTTTTACGAATTGAACAATTAGATGGATCTTAAAATATGAAGAGCGCTTGAAAATAGATAGTTCCGCCAGGTAACCTTTAATTGTTCCAATCTGGAGCCCCAGATTTGCCAAATGTAACAAAAAGGAAAGCACCATAGGCGTGTCGCATAGAATGGTATCCACATTCTTATCCCTGCACCAGCTGCTGAACTTGTTCCAACGGCAGCGGTACAAAGATTTTGTTGCTGGCCTTCTGGCCGAAAGAAAGATCTCCATTACATCATCTGCGAGGTCCCAATCCTTGTACCTCGACCTCTCAGAAACCATGTGTAAAGGTTCAGTGTCTTGACCTCTGGATGGAGAACCCGACCCTCCTCTCGTGAGAGAAGATCCTCTCTTTGTGGAAGACGTATTGGAGGGCAGATGGACATGTCTAGAACCACGTCCTTCTGGCCCAATCCGGGGCAGTTAGGTTCATGGGTGTCCCGAACTTTCTCAACCACCTGAACACATTAGGAATGATGGGGACTGGAGGAAACGCATACAGGAGTGGAAACTCCCAGTCCACTACAAATGTGTCTCCTAGAGCTCCTCTTGGGGGAAAGCAGAACAGTTTGCACTTCCAGTTGACACTGGTCGCAAACAGATCCACTTGAGGGGTTCCCCAAATGGTGAAGATCTCTTGAAGGACTTCCTGAGCTAGTTCCCACTCGTGGGAGACTGTGCTCTGCCTGCTCAGAGCGTCTGCCGCTGTGTTCTGCCCTCCGGCTAGGTGAACTGCCGATAGAGAGATTCCTTCTTGAATTGCCCAGAACCAGAGCTGCATTTCTTCTCTACACAGTGGTAGTCACCCTACACCTCCTCTCTTGTTGATGTACTACATAGCCACTGTGTTGTCCTTCATTAACAGGACATTCTTTTCCCATACAGAGGGCAGAAAGGCCTTCAGCGCTAGTCAGATTGCCCTTAGCTCCAAAAGGTTGATGTGTAGTTTGGACTCCGATGAAGAACAACGACCGCTGATTGTCAGAGAAAATTCCCTCATGGTGGATGATGGAGAGGTGCTAAGCCAACCTAAGCAGCAGCAATTATACTATCAGTCGCCGTTTCAGCCACCTCAAAACCACTCTGAGGCCTTGACTCACAAGACCACGGTGGGAGGCAGACTTACTCAGCATGTGCACGAATGGCGTGGCATTACTTCAGATGCTTGGGCTCTGGAAACTGTAGCCCAAGTTTACTGCCTTTCTTTCCAAGAAAGGCCTCAGGATCTTCCACCAGGGAAAAACTCTTTCAAAATTCCAGATCCGCTCCTGGTGCAGGAAATGTTGACCCTACTAGAGAAAGGTGCAATAGAACATGTACCTGTTGTGAGTCAAGGCCTCAGAGTGGTTTTGAGGTGGCTGAAGCGGCGGCTGATAGTATAATTGCTGATGCGTCGGTTGGCTTAGCACCTCCACATCATCCACCATGAGGGAATTTTCTCTGACCTATTTAACCGGCTCGTCTTCTTCCTCTTCCAATTGAGAAGTAGAATTGAAAGGACATACCCCTTCAGGACGATGTGCCAGAGTAGGGGTTTTGAGGCTGTCTAATGGCGGCGCTAAGGGATTTAGCCACTGCCTTTGAGGTCTACAGCTTTTACAAACTCTCATTCACCTTACTGTCAAACAGCCTCGAGCCATCAAAGGGCACGTTGAGTAATCTAGCTTGCACATCTGGCGCAAATCCTGACTTCCTCGACCACGCAAACCTGTGTCACACTGTGCTAGCTGCCATGGATCTGCTGATGCTGTCTGCAGTATCCAGACCTGACTGGAGACATTCACCTATTGCCTTCTTAACATCCTTGATGATTGCCAGGAAGCCGGCTCTTGCCTCTCGGTCAGCCGCCGTAGCAACGCAGTCCGACAGGGTAAACGGAAACCTTAACAAGGTACAAGTTACATTAGTTGACTTTAACGCCATACTCCCAGAAGTAACTACCTTTCCCGGCCAGGCATCCACTCTCTCATCGTCCCTATCAGGAGGGATGGATGGGTATGATGACTGCTTGGTAGATATAGCAGCCTGAACCACCAAACTTTCTAGTGTTGGATGTTTGGTCAGATACTCTGGGTCGCTGCTGGATGGTCTGTATTTTTTAGGAACATTTAGGAAGGAGTAGGCCTGCTCCAGCCTAAAAACTCTATAACCTTACTCATTATTCTCCTATATGAGGAGTCAGCATGTTCAGTAGGATCTGGTTTGCCGAATTCTAATTCGGGAGAAGTATCTAACCCACTAGCTGACTGAAGGTTGTCATATAAGTCTTTTAATATAGACTAATCTGAAATCAGTTCATCTGGCATATTAGGGGTGCCAAACTGTAACCCAAATGGTGGTGGTGTCTTATCATCTGAGGGTTGTTCATTATCTTCATAGATGGCTGATAAAGACAAAGTATTTTTTGGGCAAAGGTTTGAAAACCTTTTGCTGGACTACCACCGGCTTTGACAATTTCGAAGTAATCGTCGACAATGACTTTGAAGTCCTGATTGCCTTTGTCCGTTTTGACTTTGATACTGGTGTCTACGGCTCCAACGCTGACAGTGTCAGCGCAGGTGTCGATGCTGTCGACTTCTTATGTTTCTTCGCAGGAGCCCTCGATGGGCTGGATTCCTGACTCGTCGAAGCCCTCGATTTCTCATCAGATCGAGATTTTTCCCGATGCAGAACCGGCTTAAGGCTCGATTTTGAAGATTTTGTCTTCGACTTCCCTTTGTCGTCTTTTTGCAGCATGACAGGGTCATGGCTTTCTGCTTGTCCTTCGAGTGGGTTGAAGCCACATTCTCGAAGATTATGAGCATTTCATTACGAAACGCATCCCATTTTACTGGCATAGTCCAAAACGTTTAGCAGGAATGGTACGTTTGTGAGAGGTCGGTAATGTATTGCATTTTTAGGATCAAGGTTATTTTTCTTAAAGAGAGGCGTAATCCATGCTTCCTTAAGCCTAACAGGAACAACAGCCTCTGCAAAGGACAAGTTAACCAGTTTGGTAACCCATGGGGCAACGGTAACCATACATGGTTTAAATATGCAAGCAGGGCAACTATCCCCCAAGCAGGTGGCGGGCTTTACCTGACACAATTTGTATAATTTGAGCGTCCGAACAGGGACTAAATTGAAAAACAGGACCAGCTGAATGCTCCCTCACTTCTGAGCTTAGTTGATCTACAATAACGTGAGAATGAATCTTACTATTTAGGCTAAGATTATTTTGTTTAATAGCATTTGTAAGCTGATGTCCAATAACTTTGTGATTAAATTCATCATGAATCATTTGACACCAGTCAGTGTTTTTATTACATGAAAGGTTTGAAGGCGAGTTGCCTCCAAATTCTTTCAAAATCCGAAAGAGTTCACAAGAGCTGGAATCAGCCGATGCAATTCTGTCATTAAAGCTTTCGGCTTTGGCATCAATGATTGTTTGTTTCAAATCAACTACTGCTTGTTTATAAATAGCCAATGTTGCAGGCGAAGGGGACTTTCGCTAATCACTCTCCACTTTCCTTTTAAGACGCAGAGAGACAAGGAACAAGTTACGTACCTGTAACTGTTGTTCTCCAGCATGGGTCTGGCATGGATTCACATGCTCATGAATATTCCCCGTCGTCAGGCTGGGAATCCTCGGTAAAGAAAAAATCAGTATCAGTTTTGTTTCTGATCTGTCTTTCGTAGTAGTAACCAATCACTGATCTCTGCGTCATTCTGACCACAGCCAATGACTGCCATCTCCCTAAGCCCCGCCTCTGGCAGCCATCTTCAGATTTGGTAGCACGTGAAGTGGCAGTATGACCAAGTGAAGAGCCGCAGAGGGGTAGGCGGGAGGGTTCGCATGTGAACAACAGCCTCTGCAGCATCCATGCCAGACCCATGCTGGAGAACAACAGTTACAGGTAAGTAACTTGTTCCTTCTCCAGCATGGGGTCTGGCATGGATTCACATGCTCATGAATATAAGAATACATAGCAGTACACACATGCACAACCACGGGAGGTGGCAAAAGGCTCAACATTAAGCAATACAACAACTCAACATTAAGCATCTCTTACCTCCTCACCAGGCTCACCTTAAGCGAACAGGTTGCGCAGCACTGCTTGGCCGACCCTGGACTCCCCCCTGGAATCCCGATCGACGCAGTAGAATCTCGTGAAGGTGTGCGTCGACCTCCACGTAGCAGCCCTGCAGATGTCCAGCAGGGGCACACCAGATAGGAATGCCGTAGTAGCAGCGATCGCTCTGGTCGAATGGGCTCTCGGACGGCCAGGCAGCGGTCGGTTAGCCAACCGGTGGCAGTGCATGATGCAGCCGGAGAGCCATCTGGAAGACTTTGAGAGAGCCTTCCCTTGATTCACAGGTCCAAAGTTCACAAACAGCTGTGATGTCCTCCGAAAACACTTTGTGCGGTCCACATAGAACTTCAGCGCTCTAGCCACATCCAGCGAGTGCAAAGTCCTCTCGGCGGGCGACGAAGGAGACGGGAAGAAAACAGGTAACACCAGGGGCTCGTTAAGATGGAAGTCCGACGGCAACTTGGGCATAAAGGAGGGGTGCGTCCTAAGCACCACCCTCGAGGCATGGAAAGTCAAGTACAGTGCTTTGCAGCATAGGGCCTGGATCTCTCCCATTCGTTGTGCGGAGGTGATGGCCACCAGGAATGCAGTCTTCCACGACACAAACTTCATCGGTGCGGAGTGCATCGGCTCGAATGGGGGCCCCATGAGCCTAGTCAGCACCACGTTAATTTCCCACGCCGGGGCCGGGGCCTTCACCGGCGGGAACGACCGGAACAGTCCTTTCATAAACTCTTTCACCAGTCGATGGGACCACAGGGACGTCCGTCTTGTGGTTCTGGTATATCTGGAGATCGCCGCCAGATGAATCTTAATGGAGGCATGGGCTAGCCCAGCCTTTGCCAGCGACAGCAGGTACGGCAGCACCTGAGGGGGCGTAATCCGTAGGGGGTTGATCTTCTGTGCTCGGCACCAGATAGAGAACCTCTTCCACTTGTGACCATAGCATTTGAGAGTCGAGAACGTCCTGGCCTTTGCAAGAACCTCTCTGCAGTCGGCCGGTATATCGTACCCTCCAAACTCTAGCGCTGCAGGAGCCGGGTCGTGGTGGAAGATGGAGCCTCCTTCTCTGGAGAGGAGATCCGCGTCAATCCGCGCTTGATGGATGGGGACGTTGACAAGTCCAGAAGGTCCGGGAACCAGATCTGCCTCGGCCAAGCCGGTGCGATGAGGATCATCCTGCATCGGGACCTCTTGAGCTGGTTGATGAGTCGAAGCAGCAACGGCAACGGAGGAAACGCATACAGGTATAGGCCGTCCCAGGGGAACGAGAACGCATCGCCCATGCTTCTCGGCTGGGGAAACCTGCTGGCGAACCTCTGGCACTTCGAGTTCGTCGCTGTTGCGAACAGGTCGATTTGGGGTTTGCCCCATCGTCGGAAGAGTTGATCCACCTGATCCTGGCGCAGCTCCCACTCGTGACACGCACGCAGCTCCCTACTGAGCGAGTCGGCGATGGTGTTTCTTTTTCCTGACAGGTGGAAGGGAACCAGGAACATCCCCTGGGCGACCGCCCAGTGCCACAGATCCTGCGCCTCCTTGGATAGGGCTGGGGATCTGGTACCTCCCTGCTTCCGTATGTAAAACATTGTCGTGGTGTTGTCCGTGAAGATCCGCACCACCTTGCCCTTGAGTGACGGGAGGAACGATTTGAGAGCCCAGAACACGGCTCGGAGTTCCAGGATGTTGATGTGCAGGAGCTTCTCCTCGGGAGCCAGAGGCCTCTTGCGTGGAGATCTCCGGTGTGGGCGCCCCAACCTTCCAGGGAAGCGTCCGTCGTCACCGTCTCCTGGTACGCCGGCGTCTGAAAGTCCTTGCCCGCCGTGAGGTGCGCTCGAACGCCCCACCACTGAATCGCCTGTCGGAACACCTCGTTGAGGGGGACCCTGTCTTCGAAGGTGCCCGTCGCCTGCATCCAACGGGCGTCGAGAAATTCTTGAAGAGGGCGCATCCGTAGTCTGCATAGGCGCAAGAGGACATCATCCCCAGGAGGGACTAGATGGACCTCACCCTGGCCACGTCCGTGGCTAGCAGGTGCTGCACTTTGCCCAGAATGGTCTTCGTCCGTTCTTCCGACGGTGCTGCCAGGCGCCTCACTGTATCGAGCTTCGCTCCCAGAAACAGGGCCACCTGCAACAGCACCAGGTGGGACTTTGGGTAATTTATGGCGAATCCCAGGTCTGTGAGTAGCTGGACGGTCCTCGCAGTGTGTTCGACGGCGAGTTCCCTCGTCCTTGAGCGGATGAGCCAGTCGTCCAGGTAGGGGTAGACGTGAATCCCCTGCAGGCGCAGCCGTGCCACCACAGGTGCTAGGCACTTGGTATAGACCCTGGGGGCCGACTTCAATCCGAAGCTGTCCCAGCACGTGCTGGAGGGTGACCATCCTGAACTTTTGTGACCTGATGTATTTGTTCAAACGACGAAGGTCCAGGATGGGGCGCCAGCCGCCAGTCTTCTTCCTGACGAGTAAGTACCTTGAGTACACCCCGGAGCCCCGGAGCCTCTTCAGGACGGGCTCGATGGCGCCTTTCCTGAGCATCGCCCGTACTTCCAACAGCAGTTGCGGGACGTGATTTTCCTTTCTGGCCACAGGTGGAATGTGAGGGCACTTCTTCAGGAATTCGATAGAGTGTCCTCTTGCCAGGGTATCCAGCACCCAACGATCGGTGGAGATGGACTTCCACACGCCGACGAACTTCGTCAGCCGGCCTCCCACCGGGGTGCTTTGGTGGGGGCCCGAGGCCACGGCCGGTTCAGTCCTGCTTGGAGGTGGTGGCTTTGCCGCCCTGGCCACCTTGCCGATGGCGGCGAGGCGCTCCCCACTTGCCGCGACCCCTGTAGGCCTCCTGAGACGAGGAGCGTGCCGCCTGGCGGTAGGACGACGAGCCACCGCTAGATCCCTTGGAGGCCCCCTGTCTGCCTCCAGAGCTCCGAAAGGGCTGTCGTTGCTGAAGGGCTCCTAGGGCGTGGGCCGTCTCCGTGTCCGTCTTTATGGCTTGGAGGGATTCGTCCACCGCCTTCCCGAACAAGTTGCTGCTGTCGAACGGCATGTCCAACACCCTGGTCTGGACGTCCTGACGGAAGTCGTCGCCCGGAGCCAACCCCTTCGTCGTAGGCAAACTCCGTTGCCCAGCTGGCGGAACTCGGTATCGGCAATATCGGTTGCCACCGTTATGGCGTGGTCCGACGCCACTGTTAGGTAAGATTTCCACAGGGCTGGTAAATCTTCCTTGCCTGGTTCAACTCCAGAACTTTTTGCTTTTCTAGTGAGATATTTTCCATTAATACCTCAGTGAGTGAGAACCTTTTTCCACACTCACCTGTCTTTAACTCTTTTTATGGGTGTCATTTTTAAGACTCTCCATAGTGTCTTTTTAAAGTTATCATGTCTAACAACTTATTGGCAATAAGTGCCTGTTGTTGCTGGGTTGCCCTAGGGGTTCCCCATTTAACTTTCTTGTGCTAACCTTGAGTGAACTACAGTTCCCAAGGGTAAGAAGGATCTTTGGATCCCTTTTACATCTTATTCTGTGAAACCAGCACACCCCACCTTATGTGGAGTGCTGGGGAGATACAATGTATCCCCTTTCACATTTAAACTAACAATTCTGTTACAGTGACAAGTTTACCTTTAATGGCTGGTGGCAGTGATACCTTTTACTAATTTGGTGCACCTTTACCGCGTGCTGTAATCACAGCTGCAGTAAAGGCACCTAAGGGTGCTCATTTTTACCAAAATGGCCCCTGTCTTCTTTTTCTGCCATTTCAGTGTTTCTTGTCGTTTCTTGTTCCTTCCCCTGACATCCAGGGTGGGAAAATCCTTTGTTTGAGTTTTGTCTTTGGCGGGAGTCCCCTGGACACCCCGCCCAGGCTCCAGTCAGTCTGTAAGCACAGGAAGTGGGGGAGGGGTCCCAAACTTCCCCCTCCTTTGTCTTAGGTCTTCCTTCAACTGGGCCAAATCCCAGTGGGGGGTTGGCTGTCCTGATTGGACAGCCAAACGCCCCTTTCTTGTAAAATGCGGGGAGAGAATGCAGAGGTTGTGTTGCAGTTCCTGATAAATACTGGAAACCTGGAAGCTGAAGTCATGTCGACCACTGGAACCGAAAACCGAAGAGGATGACGAAGGAAAAGCGGCGGGAATGATTTCCAGCGGCCGGAGAGCCTGCTTTGTAACCGGAGCCTGCTGCAGCCCTTCCTTCCGATCGACCTGGGGTCTCCGAAAACGACGACCCGAACCCAGAGCCTGGTGAGACCCACTAGACTCAAGACGACCTGCATTTTGAGCCATCCCACGGGTTGCTGCGACCTTGCGTTCTTGCAATACCCCAATACCCTGGGACCTCCTGCCACTGTGCGGTGCACGGTCTTCCGAATTCTGAATCTCGCTGAAACTTCATGGGCATCCTGGTATCCTCTCCAGAGACACGAATCGAGTCCAAAAAGTCCCCTCACAAGAGTGCTGGACCTTTTAAACGACGAGAATTCAACTGCGATTTTCTGTCTTCTTCTGTGCTCCTTGAAAAGGCGCCAAACCCGCAGAACCTCATTCAGCCGTGAGAGAAATCTTGCCTAGAGCCTTCTTCATCGATCCCTGCTGCAAAGTCCCTTCTGAGGTCTTGTGTTCAGTCTCCAGGACAAGGAATCCAGTGACCGGGTATTTGGCTGCAGTCCCTGAAGTTCTCCTGCTGCAATCTCTTCTTCATTGCTGAGGTACTGTGTTGGCTTGGGTATATACTTACCTTAAGCCTGTTGGGATTTCTGTGTAGTCCTGGGGTGTTTTCTGTGATTGGGAGGTCTCTCGTCCAGTACACCCAGTCCCACTGCTAGAATCCTGCTGGGGTGTCTTCTGTGAAGCCCCTGGACCCTCTTCTAACCCTAGAAGTAAAAGTACTCACTTGTTTGCCAGTTTTCCTCAGGAAACTCTGACTTTTGCTACTAAAGAACTTATTCTAACACTGCCTGTTGGTCACTAGTCCTTGTGACCCCCCCTTCTGCCACTGACAACACTCATGCTCTAAGGGAAAAGACTTTGAAGGGATTGGGACTTCTGCCTAGAAAAGAAATCAAGTGTTTTTACTTACTTGTAAAGAGTTGGTTGGTAACTGTAATTTTAAGAGTGAACAGTTACAAAAGTTCTTACTGATCTTGGATGTGTGATGCACTATTCTTAAAAGTATGGTTAACATCTTTCCTTCCTTAGCCACTGTTTTGCCAGTCTAAAAGAAAGTAGATGTGAAGGTATTTTACTCTCCTGTGATTAGGTTGTGCCTCTTTACAAAAGTAATGTGTTGGTTTCACCAGATTATTCCTGAAGGGTAACTGTATGAGTGTCCTCCAACTGTTGGTATCACCAGGTTAGTCCTGTTAGGATAACTGTATGAGTGTCCCCCAACTGGGTCTTGCTTCCCCTGACTTGCTGCTAGCCTGTCTTTAATATGTCTAGGTTGTTGCCTACCTAGAATATCTATTCAGTAAAGTGTGACATTGGGTTTTACTTCCCCTTCATTGTGAAGTTAAAGTAAGTGGGTTTTACTTACCTTGCGTTAGCTGTGTGCCATCCAAAACAAGTTACAAGAGTTATTGCTCATCTCCATCTGGGGTTCCCTGATTTCCAAAGCATCTGTAATTGTATATTACATCCATTAGGTTTTGCTCACCTGGTATAACTGTGTGTTATGACAAAAGTAGTTATAGGTTTTTACTGCACCTAGAATAAGTGTTTCACTATTCACCAAAAGTATATTGTCCAGTTGACTGTTTATGTGATTTGGTCCAAGAGTCAATGTACAACTGGAAGGGCCTACTGTCCTTGTATTACCAAAAGTAATCTAAAAGTAACCATTGGTCTTTTACTCCCAAAGAATAGGCTTGGCCTATACTAAATGTGTATAACAAGGTTTTGACTTCCCTAGAACTACTGTTAGGTGTTCCAAATAAGGTCTATACTTGGGTCTGTGTACTTTCAAGTATAGTGTTGTGTTTTATATTGTGATTTCATATAATGTTTCAGTATTTACTTAACCCCTAGATTTGTCTGGGCCTACTTGTATTTAAATAAATCCTTTATTTTTATAATACATAGTGTTTCAGTGTTTCTTTGGATCATTTGTATTACAATTTTCACTTGTACTGTATCTACTGCCCTCTCTCCCTCCTAAGATAAGCCTGGCTGCTCTGCCTACGCTACCATGTACTCAGGTGGTACAGTCTTATACTAAGAGTGGAGTCTTGTACTGCCTCAGTTGAATGGTTTTACTCGGCCCTTAACTGGACTTCAGAAAAACTGTCCTAACAGCCACCTCGCCTTCTTAAAGTATTTCCAGGGCCTCAGACCTCTTGTCGTCCGGTAGGAAGTCCAATATGGGGGCCAGCTTAAACCAGAGCTCCCTGTCGTAACGGGCCACGATCGCAAGGGCGTTGGCCGCTTTGATCGTCGTCGCCGCCGACGAAATGACCCGTCGCCCCATGGCGTCCAACTTCTTTCCCTCGCCGTCCGGAGGGGAATTCGATGTCTCCTGACCCCGCCGCTTTCTTCTTCGCCGCCGCCGAGACGACCGAATCTGGCGTTGGGTGGGCCCTGAGGCACAGGGGAGCGGTCTCGGGGACCCGGTACTTCTTCTCGTACCGGTCCCGTTTGGCTGGTGCCGTGGAGGGGTTCTTGAGTACCGACAGGCCCTCCTCCCAGATATCATTGATTAGAGGCACTGTGATGACAGTCTTCCTCTTGGCCTCCCGGCGCTGATAGAGGAAACCTCCCTTTTTCTGCTCCTCCGGGCAGAGCTGGAACAATTCGGACGCCCTAGCGATCATGGCGTGGAATGAGCCAATCTCGTCGGGCGGAGAGGCCCGTGCGACGGGAGACCCGTTCCGTCATCATCGCCGTCAGAACCCGTCGTCGAGCCCACCGCACCGTCATCTCCCGACTCGTGGGAGGATGAGGAGGGAATTGTAGGCCTTACGGGGGAGAGTGGAGGAGAGGGTTGGGTCCTCCGTTGTTTGTTCTGAGGACTTCCCGATGGGCCAGGTTGCGGGTCCTCCGGCCTGGGCCGTGGTAATCTCGTCCTTATCTCAGAGCATAAGGACTGGATCGCAGACAAAATGGCCGCCGAGCTATCCTGAGGCCTGGGTTCCGGCTGCGCCGGAAGGGAAGGCTGCTCTTCCTCGCCATCGTCGTCTTCCTCGGTTATCTCCCGAGGATCTTCCTTACGGGATCGAACCTTCTCGAACTTGACTTCAAGATTCCTCACGGCCTCGGTTAGTTCCTCCTCCGAGGCTGACTCTGAGCTCGAGGAGGCTACCGTGCCCCCCCTCGCTTCTTCCATCATGGTGGCCATGACGATGGGCTGAAAAGAGGATTCCCTCCTTGGCGGCAGGGAAACTCTAGTCCCGGAGGCAGTCTCCGCTGGCGGGGCCTCTGCCGGCCTGGCCAGAGTCGCCGCAATCGCCTTGATAGAGGCCTTTGCCTGCTGGGTAGGGGCCTTCACCACCTTAGGTGCGTCCCGGGCCTTCTCCTTAGGGGGAGGGGCGATGCCTCGCTCCCCCTCACCCGAGATCGGACGGGGCTTCTCCCGAAGCTTACCCGGGGTCTCGGACTTCCTCCTCCCCGAACCGGAGCGATGGCTCGTGGTTGACGGTGCCGGGGAAGGCGCGTCCTGCCTGGCGACCGAAGAGCCCGACCTTTCGGCGCTCCCGGAGCCAGCGGACTCACGGCGCTTGGCCTGGTGTTGGGCCCCCGTCGCCGGGGCGCCCGCACAGGACTTAGAAGCCCGCTCGGACCCTTTCTTCTTCTTCTCACCCGTTGAGCCCTTCTCCAACCAGCTGGCGAGACGGGATTGACGGTCCATCATGGTCCGCTCCGACAAGTTCTTGCAGAACTGGCAGTCCTTCTCTACATGAGTCTTGTCCCCATGAAGACAGTAGAGGCATCGCAAGTGTTCGTCCTCCTTAAACACATTCTGCAGCCCGCATCCAGGGCAGCTGCGAAACAGCTTGGGTCCGGGTGACGAACTTGCGTCCTGGGCCATCTCGAAGTAGGCCGCAAATCTTCTGGAATCCTCCAAAAGGTTGATTCGATGAAATCTTCACCCTTGAGGGGCGCAGGAAAATCCCGCAACGGGTATCCGTTAGCGGGTGTAGAAACGGTGGAGCTTGAGGCTCGATTAACCGAAAAATGTGAAAATTCACCTGAAAAAGGGCGAAAACGCAGCAAAAGCTCGAGAGCTAAGCACGAGGACTCCCAACACTTGAACGTGCGCTAAAAATCTTCAATGGCTGCCAGAGGCGGGGCCTAGGGAGATGGCAGTCATTGGCTGTGGTCAGTATGACGCAGAGATCAGTGATTGGTTACTACTACGAAAGACAGATCAGAAACGAAACTGATACTGATTTTTTCTTTACCGAGGATTCCCAGCCTGACGACGGGGAATATTCATGAGCATGTGAATCCATGCCAGACCCCATGCTGGAGAACAATGTATTTCCAAACCAAGCACTCTTAGTAGATCTGTTTTTCACTAACTTGTGCTTTTTTGGGGCAAGGGTGTTCATGTTATTGAGAGTATCCATAATGTGTTCAGCTAGATCATCAGACTTATTAAAGGTATGTGCAGGAAGCAGTTGGTTTTGTAGCTGAACACACATCATAGAAGGCGTCACCTTTTTTTAGATTGCGTGTAATCACAAACCTTTTTACCTTTCTACTTTCTCTGGACGAGGTAGAAAGGGGTATTGCGAGAGTACATTTTACCAATGAATGATCTGACCATGGACAAGCAATACATTCAGTGTCCAGACCCACTACCTGATGTATTAAGACCCTATCAAGGGTATGTCCATCCTTATGCGTGGGTAACTGTATATATTGGGAATAACCCACTGCATTAAGGGCATGAAGAAGAGATACTGCGAATGTGTCCCTGTGATCATCTGCCCATAAATTGATATCACCCATGACAATCACAGGGGTATTAGCCTTAGTCACGGTATTAATAAGGCTAAGGAAATGCTCTTCAGAAATGGAACAGATAGAAGGTGGACGATATATGACAACAGTCAGGAATAATGTGCATTCAACTTAATTTTTGCCACCAAACTATCACATCCTTCAGGAGATGGGTAGGCATTTATATGTATGTCAATATATTTTTGACAATAATAGCCACCCCACCCCCTCTGCGGTCAATGCGGTCTGTTCTTAACAGTATAATCGGATGGAACAGTCAAGGCGGTTGAGGGATTCCGGCTTTGGGTGGAGTGCACGACTTTCCGACTGATAGGAGACCTGGCCGTCGAGGCAACAGCAGAGATGGGCAGATGGCCAAGTCCAGAAGCTCAGAGTACCACGTTCTCCTCGCAAAATCCAGGGTGGTCAAGATCAGGGCTGCTCGGAACATCCTCAACCTCCTGAGAACCCACGGAATGATGGAATCTGAGGGAAGGCATAGTGGAGGTCGAAAGTCCACTCCACTAGAAATGCATCCCCCAGTGCGCCTCTGGCCGGGAATTCCCTTGAGAAAAACTGTCTGCCTGTCCTGTTAGACTATGTGGCAAACAGATCCACTGCTGCGGTACCCCACTGGGAGAAAACCTCCTCTAGGACTTCCTGGCACACTTCCCACTTGTGTGAAATCGTGCTCTGCCTGCTCAGTGCATCCGCCAATCCGTTCTCCATCCCTACCAGATGTACTGCTGAGACTGAGCTCTGATTCTCGAAAACCCGGAACCACAGCTGATTTACCTACCTACAAAGGGGAGTGGAGCGCACACCATCTTGCTTGTTCAGGTAGTGCATGGCCACCGTATTGTCTGTCATAATCAGGACGTGCTTCCCTTTTAGAGAGGGGGCAAACGCTTTCAGGGCTAACCTGATCGCTCGCAGTTTCACCCCGTAGAGGTGTCATTGAGCTTCCATTGCGAACCAAAAGCTTCTCAGCTGCAAATCCTCGCAGTGAGCGCCCCTACCCGTCAGTAAAGTATCCGTAACCACCCTGGTCTGGGGCCAGGGAAGCCAGAAAGGCACCCACACCAACATGTTTTTGCTGCTTGCCAACCAAGACAGATTGTTAGGCACCGGACTGGACACTTTAGAATGTCTTTTAAAGTGCTGAAATTCTGGGACCATTGACCCCACAGGAGTGATTGCAGGGACCGCATCTGCAGTCTGGCCTCTGGCACTAGAAAAATAAAATGCAGGAGGCCATGAGACCTAAGAGGCAGAGGAAGGAAGCCGCTGGCAAGGTGTTGTGGCACTGGAACAGCTGTACCATCTGCCTGACACTGGCGACTATCTCCTAAGTGTTCAGGACCGCTCCAATGAACTGGAGTCTCTGTGTTGGTGTTGTGTGGGACATTTGTAAGTTCAGGGAGAAATCCAGCCTGTGGCGTAGCGAGCAAGTATCCTTGAGATGGGACAAACATTGCTCCGTCGACTTCCCTCAGATCAGCCAGACATCCAAGTATGGGAACACATGGACGCTGGATCTCCTGAGGTAGGCTGTGACTACTGCCATTAGCTTGGTGAAAACCCTTGGGGTGAAGGTGAACCCAAAAGTGAGCAACTTGAACTGGTCGTGATTGTCCCCTATGAGGAATCTCAGGAATTTCCTGTGATTCTGGTGGATCAGCACGTGCAAATATGCATCCTGGAGATCTATTGACACCAGCCAGTGCTGACGTCTGAGAGCGTGAAGAGTCTCTCTCAACGTCACCATCTTGAACTTGTCCTTTATTAGGAACCTGTTCAAGGCCCCGAGGTCCAAGATGGGACTGAGTCGTCTCCCTTCCTTGGTTACCAGGAAATATCGGGAAACCCAGCCCAATCATCTCTGCTCGGGAGATACTTCTTCCACTGAACTCCTCAAAAGCAGGGCTTGCAGCTCTTCTTGGAGCTTCTGTTCCGGTTGCTGAGAAGAAGGGGGTGGTCTGTCCTGCAGCCATTTTAAGAAAGGCAGACAGTAACCCCATTGGATGAGCAGGAGTGCTCAGGCATAAGAGGTAATCTCCCTCCATTGGAGCCAGCGCTCGCCAATCCGTCCTCCAACCGGGCAATCGTGTGGGGAGAGATCAAAGCGGCTTTGAAAGCAGAGTTGCCCCAGCTGTTCCTACCATCTTCTGGGTTCTGGAGGCCACCCTGCCCCTTCCAGAGCACAGGAAACACCTCTGCCACTGCCTGGGTTGCAGAAGCTGGGCATTCCTGCCAAAGGGGATGTAACGTCTGTACCCTCTTCCCCTTGAGACAAAGCCAAAGGCAGGTTTTGTTGGCTGCTGGACAGCTAGGCCCAGAGGCTTGGCATCCAGCTTTGAGTACTTACATTTCTTCAAGAACTTGTCGGATTTTGGGACGAATATATACTCGCCGTCAAAGGCGATGCCCAGTAATTTGTTTTGGCCGTTGGGTGAGAACCCAAACGTGTGAAGATAAGCCTGTCTTCTTAAGACAGTCGCTGACCCCATCGATCTTCCGAAGCAGTCTGATGTCAAGGCCCATCAGCAATGACTGCCAGGCCACCCCCTAACCATCATCCACAATTCTTTGGAAGCCCTCCCGCATCGCTGATTCGGGAATGTACTGAGCCGCTTCCCCGATAGCCCTCCACAAGCCAACCGTGTACTTTGCGAGTGCGCAGTATGCGTTAACCGCCTTAAGGGCCACACTGCCTGAAGAACTCACCTTCTTGGCTAGGGCGTCAAGCTTCTTTCCTTCCCTATCCATAGAGAATATAGATGTGGATGTGAGTGGCCTAGTATTAACAGTGGCCGCCTGCACCACCAACCCCTCTGGCGTTGGATGAGTGGAGAGACTAAAACTGCCTCATCAGCGAAAAAGTCTCTGGCTCCAGTGCCTGCATAAGCAGGGTCAAAGCCACATGACATCTGGACATCATTGCTGTCGAAAACAATTGTCGCCAATATGTCAAAAAAAACTCAGCTCTCGACTGCAGGACATATGAACGCTCGGCTTTCGGCGCCAATAACGATGGTTCTGCATCAACCAACAACAAAAGGCAGGGGCGCACTAGCTACACTTGGCCCCAAGCCTGATGGCTTTGACGACGACAACGTCACAGAGGTCAGCTTGAGGCCGGGGTAACTGTGCACCACTGGAGCCACCAAAGACTGCTGCTTCAAGGGATCACCGTACCTGCAGCTGCTTTTTGGAACATTTCGAGCATCTGTTCTTTAAAGGCCTCCCATTTGGCCTTGGATGTAGGCCCGGTCGACAACTTATCAGGCTCATTCGGCTAGTCGGATCCATGCCCGCGTCGATGACACCTTTTTTTTTATAAGAGGAAGACGAGTGACTGAGAGTGTGACCTCTTTTTTGCTTTCTTCCGATTCCCATCCTCCTTTTCAGGAGTGGGCCCCTCCTTATCAAGCTCTAACAACCGGGCGGTTGAGTGTGCATTGACTTAGATGGGGGCTGGCCTTCCATGAGTTTCACAGCCCTCTCCCGTAGCAATTTCAGGTTCTTCTTCCTACAGGAACCACAGCACTCAGTGATGTGCTTGACAGCGAGAAACCACACGCAGATGTCGTGTGGGTCCATAATGGACATTTTGGAATGCAAGTCCCTGCCGCGATGGACGACCGACACTGTGGGTTCCAAATCGCACAGAAGAAGGGAAAAATGTATCGGTTGAAAAGATTCTCGTCAGAGAGTTGTTCCTCGAGCAGCGTTCTGAGCATGTGGAAAAAGGAACTGAAGTACAGGGGCATAGTAATGTAGTATATGTAAAACGATCAACGTCACACCTGGAATCGACGACCACTGCATCAAGGCAAGATGGATCGACAGCCGAGTCGCAGTGCACTATGCCCCCTGTCGAAATGTTTTCCAAGCAGCTGATGGTGGAATGGATATCTATCTGATGAGGAATCTGCGGGAGAAAAGCAATCTATTGAAAAGGGAAACAAAGTTCCAGCATGCAAATGGAAGCAAGAACCAGAACCACTTGAAGACTCATGGAACTGGGAAAGTGGAAAGCTATGGCTCTGGCCTCGCCACCTTGGAGTTTACCCTTTAGAGAGGGCTGGGGTGCACGGGGTCCACTATGGGGTGAGGGGCCGCTGACCAGTATTGGAGGCTGGTGCCCAAGGGTGGAGGCAGTAGTTCTGGTCTAGACATCTTACAGCTTTACCCTCTGAAGAGGGCCAGGACCCCCGCTGGGGCATGCAGGGAACGCTGCTTGGTTGGGGGTCTACAGCCCTGTGTGGGAGGCTGGCACCCACGGGCCAGGGCGGCAGGTGCCATCCGCTGCTCTGGCCAGGAAACCTTGGAGATTTGCCCTCCAAAGAGGCTGGGGGGCGTGGGCACAGATGCCATTGCCAGGTGGCTGGGAGTCAGTGCTCAAGCTCAGTTCATGAGGGGTGCAGATGCAGTACGACCCAGCCTGTTTTATGGAGCCGTGGCCAGGAGCAGGGAATGGCCCAGACTGCCTTCCTCAAGCCGAATGTCCAGCTGCTGTGGTTGGTGGTACTCTCATTTTGCACTAGCCTTCAGGGGCCCTGAGGGATCAGTCGGAGAAGGCCCCATGCTCTGGGCTGCCAACCCCAGTGGCTCTCGGACTGCTTCGTGGAGCCCTGGTAGCTCTCGTCAGATTCCCTGGGACTCCCGCCAGACCCCAGGTCCCACCTTGGGCTCCACTGCCGGCCTACACTCTGGCCCATAGGGCATGACCTGCACTGGGGCTCCTGGTACAGGCAGCCATGGGACACCACATACAGTCACCCCAAGGCATGCTGGGCATCTGCATGCAAGTCAGCTGAGGTTCTATTGTTGGCCATGCACCCTGCTGCTCAGAAAGATAGGCCTCTCGGGAAGAGCAGCGTTGGCCTGCAGTGCGCGCCCAGCAGCCCGGCTCTGCTGAGACATTTTGTGGGGAATGGCACTTGGCTGGCTTTGGGGTTCAGTGGATTTGCCACAGAGCCCGGGTAGGACAGCGTAAACCAAGTGGAGTGTAGACAGGACCCATACACATGGACTACAGTAATCTAGGGGAAGGGGACTATGCTTTCTTGTAATCTTTGTAGCCTCAGTGACAGAGGGGTAGGTCTTGCCAAAAGTGCTCACACTCCTTGTAGGCCCAACTGGGTCTCATTTTGATGTAATTTGCAGCCCTGTGTTAGTCCCGTCTTCAGGGGTTTTCTTATCTTCTGTGTTTGTAAGATCGGATATGCAGGGGTTGTCGGAGCATGCTTCATTGTGATAGGTCCCTCAAAAAATAATAGTGAAAAAATCAAGTTTACGAACCTTATAGATAATGCTGGTTCTGATGTTGCTACTGCAGATTCCTTACCTTTAAAAATGTCCAACTGACAGGCTGGGATCTCAGAACATTTTGAATCAATAATAATATGAAGAGGAGAGATTGAATCAAAATTACCCATAAGGTATACATGGTGGGAGCAGTTGGGAGCGGTGCTCCTCTACTGTTTTACATTAAGTTTTACCTTTTCTATATGTCTATTTTAAAAAGAAAAAACTGTTCTGGAATGGTTTTTCCGTATAGAAAATCCTGATGCATGCAACAATCTACCTGGAGATGGTCTGCTTGGTCACAAACGACCCCCTTCGTGGATTCATAAACAAAAGCCAAAAAAAGTTGCCTGTCAATTCTGTTGTCGCCTGACATTGCTATATAGTGTCTTTGGGCCCTCTTGGGAACAAGACTCTGCCATGGATGGATGAGGGGATGGAAGGGAGGCCATAAGCTGTTTAGAGTGGTTCATGTAAAAAGCTTTAATGACCTTAGGTAGGAAGGAAGGCTCCAACCTAAGTGTCACCTTTTCTTGTGTATAAACTGCTTACGGCCTGCCAGCCGACATGGCCAGTCGCTCTCTCACTTGTATGGGTGACATTATCGCCATTAGAAAAGATGTTTTTATAGCGAGATACTTGAAACTGCAGCTGTGCATGGGCTCAGAAGGTGGAGCCATCAATTGTGCCAAGAGCAAATTTGGGTCCACAATGACCCCAATGGTAAGCGCAAACCCTATCTTTGCATAAAGATAGATAGCGTCACCAGGTACCCCCACAAAATAGACATCTGCAACCCTTCCAGTACCTGTGACAATGTGAAGTTCATCACCCTAGCTACTGAAGCCAAGAAGATTTCAATTCCCTGTTGATCTCCCCACTCACAGATGTGCAGCAATCTACACAAGTAATGTTTGGGTGCATTTTGCTTCCTGGCACCCATTATAAGGTCCAGCACCTCTCCAGACAAGTCAAGGCCTTGAAGCCTTAGGCGCTCAGGAACCAACCATGAATCTGAAGCCTCCCCGGGTCCAGGTGTTGGACACTGCTGCTCAGATTGTGTAAGTCTTCATACCAGACCCTCCATTGGCATTTTAGAAACAACAACATTCCACTGAACCAGAAAGGCATTGCCTAATGCACCCCTCTTGGGAGCTTCTATGGAGAAAAACACTGGGCATTTCCTGCTGACATGGGGTACATCTCAAAGACGTGGTTCACCAATGACTGGTCCAGTGGCCAATCATATGTCACTGACTGCCTTCTGCTACAAGCGTCTGCTCTCACATTGCTCTCCCCAGCCAAATGAAATGAGATGCCACTGGCAATCAACCACATTCACAGAGGCGGCAGGCTCCCTGCACAAACTGAGGAAGTGTTAGGTCATACACAATACAGGATGACATGGTGACAGTTTAAGGATTTATTTAAGATAACAACATTACAGGACCCCCAGCTGCCAACATACAGCTTGGTCTATCTAAAGGGCCCACCAACTGAATAAACATAGAATCTCTACAAAAGTAAACACGCATCACTATGACTAAAAGGAATGCTCCTGAACTAAACACTCCACATGACATCATTAGATAGCCCTGACAATACACTGTCAGCATAAATGCTCCTTTGAGCTACATCATAACAGGAAGCACACTCTCTTGGATGTGCTAACATAAATTAGACATTTCAATAACATTTTCTGCAAAGACCCGCACCATCTTTCATAGTAGCAGTGACTGGAAAACCTGGAGATGGAGATGAATCGCTCCTAGCCCTAGAAGACTGATGTGGAGCCTTGTCTCCCCCTCGGACAATCTCTCCAGCACATTCAGATTACAAAGACTGGGAGTGCAAATGATACCTCTCTATACCGCCAACTCAAATCGACTCCTATATCAACCCTGTGCTTGAGATTGTCCTACTCAGCTGGTTGCAACTGAACCTGCCTGCATTCCCATTGGAGCTTTCTCTGGAGAAGACTTGCCTGATGAATGAGAAGAATTGCACAAATTCAACAGGCCCAATAGACTCAAGCACTGACATGCAAGCATGACCCACAACTTAAATTTGTCCTATTGTCTAAGTCATCTGATGGCCTGATCTGTTTCAGGCAGTGGGAATGCCCTCATTAGTGTCATGTTCAGCACTGACCCTATGAACTGATGGCACACGATTGGTTTTGAGGTTTAACAAGTACCCCAGAACATGGAGCTGCACCACAGTCTAAAGCATTACCCTGCTAGCCAGCTGGATGATTTCATAGCCAATTACTGAGGTTGGGGAATACCTCATCACCTGCTAAGAGCAAATGGGATGCCATAACAGCCATCACTTTGGTGAAGTTCCTCATAGCTGATCTTAGGCCAAAGGGTCATCAATCCATCCCATAGCTTCATACTCTAATGGGTGTTCTGCCATCTCTCGGACTACTCCTTCTCTATCTCAGGGGACCACATAACCTCTTCCCAACACCCCTTTCCTTGGGTGTTCCTCAAGGAGCAGTCATAGGCCCAGTCATATTTACATTATATGCCTTCTCCCTCGGCAAACTCATTTCCTCTTTTGTCTTTACCCATCACCTCTTCACTGATGATACTCAAATGTTCTTCTACTTCTCCTCCTTCCCCCGTGCAATCTCTTAACACATAACCAAGTACCTAATCACATCCACCAACAGGTGGCTGTTTGCTGCTTCAAAGATGGGAAGTCATATTTCTCACTGTCTCCAATGCCAACTTCACTCTCCCCTCTCCCATATCTTTCCCCCTGACCTCATCACACATGTCTTATAGTCTTGGGGTTCTCTTTGAAAGTGACCCAAAAATCTACCACGTCATCAAGGACACTGCAGCCACACTCAACCTCCCCAACATTAGAAAATGCTGTCCATACCTCATGCACCACTCAACGAAAACCCTTATTGCTACCCTTGTGCTCAACATCTAAAAAAACTGGACTACAGCACAAGCCTACTTCTTGGTTTACTGCTATTCTCTTTTGTGCCCCTCATCAAAGTCCTCATCTTTGCTCAACATGCAGCCTTTTCAATCAATCCAGATCTTCCCACCATCACTACAATGGATTGCTCTCTATGCAAACGGGCTCTCTCTTTAAATTCATGCTACTCTTCTATAAAACTAGCCATGGCCGTGCCCCCTCATTACCTCATTGAATGCATCTGGCTTTGCACTCATTCCTACCTCTCCACTCATCTATTTCCAACCAATCAGTCCCCCACCTCTCCCGTGCCTACTTCTGCATTACCTCAGTTTCCCTACTTGTCCCACTCCACTGGAATATTCTCCTTCTGCCCATCAAATCATTCTCTACAGTGGAACAAGGCTCACATTACGCCAGCTAGCGATGGAAGGAGCTCCCAAACACCTGTATGGAAAGGCTTGCTATCATCAATGAAGACCAACACAAATGAGACACAGTTCAAGGGTGTTTATTCAATTTCAAAGGGTTGGTGGAACACCCATCTAAACCTAAATCTAAGGATGGGAGCAAGCTACGACCATCAAATAATAACGCAGTCCTAGTTGAGTTTGTTAAAATAAAAGGGCCTATACTAATAAACCTATTGTCAATCCTTACTTCTAAATACAAAATGGTGTGGGCCAGTACTGTTACGCAAAAAGGAAAAGTGTTCAAGAAATAATGTCAGGATAGTTGAGCAATTGGCTTCCCTTCCCCAGGTTTTCAACACGGGACAAGGCAGTACGTTCGAGCTAGCTTCGTGCACACTCCGACTACTTTTGCATGGGGACACAGTTCAATGATTCAGCTGGTCTCACACCACTCTGGCAAAGTCTTTAAGAAACAAAAAGGATTCTCAAAAGAAACGTATAATCAAAATACTTGTTTCCCTCTCCTTGAAAGAAATGTTCACTTTACTTGTCGAGACTGTTAGGCAGAAACCTGTGCAGTTCCCTCTGGGACCACTGCAAAAGATTTAAGTCTACAGGTGTTTGGCAGTAAACCCACTTGGTAGCAGTCTGTACCACCCAGATTTACCTGGTAGCTGTGGCTGAGCAGTCAGACTTCCCTCAAGAAGAGTTAGGCAGTATATAGAGCATACATAATAGGTACAGAGGCACAGTAGTACAAGCAAACACTGACCAGAGCTAGGTGTAAAAGTATATAATTATTTATTTAAAAGACACACTCATAAATTACACTAGCACAGAAAAGGTAAGTACGTCAAAACACAGTCACTATTACTTATATGGACATCCCTAGTTATTTGTTGGACAAGTCTAAGTTAACACCACTTATTTCCAAACAGAGGTGAGCGCTTAACGTTAGATGGCACTCCTACAAGTTAGTTAAAAAGGGAGGAAAAAGGCAGAAGTAATGAAAACAGCAAGGTAAGACACTTTTCAGAGATTCACTTTAAGTTTAGAAAGGCAGTCTATTGAAGAGCAAGGAAGTTCAGTTGCCAGGCCCACTCTAGGGAAAGCCAGGCGAAAAAGATGTCCAAGATCACACAATGTCACAGTCTTTACAGGTGAGTAGAAAAGGTTTTACCAAGTTTAGAAAAGTTTAGTTAGGGTGTCCCAGGCTTACCCAGGTTCGAGAGCCGAGGGCTAAATCTACCCCGTACAATCGGTGGCAAGGGAAGCTGGAAGAGAACACGGTACCTTATAAAATGGAAAGGATCCTCCAGCGGTGGCAGTTGTTCCTGGTAGTAGGTGCAAGTCGCGGCGTCGTCCAGAGGAAGAGCAGATCTCGACGTGGAGGAAATCTGAAGGTCGTTGCACTACCAGGGAAGAAACCAGCCGTGGAGTTTTCCGGTTAAAAGGCTGTTACCCCTCTTTCGGGGTTGAGGTAAAAAGTGGTATACCGGTTGCCGGGGTGCTTGGCACAGGCAAGGCGGCCACGAGATGCTTCAGGGAGGCGAAAAGAAGGCAGAAACTGGTTGTCCCCACCAGTCAAGGGAAGAAGACTCTCCGGCTGAAGATCTCCTCTGTCGTTGGGAAAAGTGGTGAGACGGTTCCGCAGGGCTCCACCGGTGGTGTCGTCTTGGCAGGTTGGCTCGGCTTCTCCCTCTTCGGCTTCTTAGGTCCTGTGGCGACTTCTGAAGAACCAGTCCCAAAAACCCTGCTTTTATCCAGCAACCCCCCATTCATACAGCCTAGCTGTCACTCAAACATGCTAAGTGGTGAGCGGGGCGGCTCACCACTTGGGCCAATCACACCAGAGTGCGACATGAGTTGGCAAGGCAACTCAGTCCAGGGTGCCTAAACCCCCTCCCACACCCCCTGTGGTACCCAGACAGAATGGCACCACTTTGGAGGGCTTCTGTACAGAAGCCCGCCAAAAGTGGAACAAAGGCTCGACTCGGGTTCAGGGTTACTGAAGTGAACCTAGACGCCATTTTGGCGGCGAGTTCTGGCAAAAAATCCCAACCGGTGAATTTATATTAAATAAATAAACCGGCGGTATCTTTAACATTGCACCAAAACGTGGTGTATTAAAATCAATGGGAAATCCCATTGGGAAATATTCCGGTGGAATATTTCCATGGTATCCACTGCCACCAGCCAGAACTCGGCGAGGGGGGACGGGACAGTACCCCCTCGACAACAGACCCAGGGGCAATCTAATTGCCCCTACCAGTAGTTCCACAGTATGATGGTTTGTACTGGTTAAGTTCCTAAGTTAAGACTAGTAAAGTCAATGGTGACTTTACAGACCCAGGGAGACAGTAGTCAGTCCCAGGGTGTGGAGTCTATGTTTGGGGGTCACTATGACACCCCTGTGTTACTGCACTGAGGGTGCTGTGTAACACACAGTCAAAAACCAATGATAGCCTATGGGGAAAAAATACCCCATAGTCCATAAGCACATAGCAAGTCACAGAAACACTCTCAAGTCATGTCCAAGATTGAGGGTAAAAGAGTCTCACTCTTGGCAGGAGAAAAAAATAAACCCCAAAAATCCAGCAAAGCTGCTGGGGGACTCACTAGGTTAGGAAATTCAGCCTAAACAGAGAATTCTCCCTAACAGAGACACACATACTTCTCTTACTTGTCACTTTGGGCTTTCCCTTCTCCAAGCTTTTATCGTCTAAAGCTTTCAAAACGGCATGTGGTTTTACCTCAACCATACCTGACCACTTCGACTTTCATGGTACTACCTTCTTTCCCAGTGTCTGCTGGTACTTGTAGTTTCTTTTGTCACTCATATTTCAATATTCAATATTTCACATTTCTCATTCTCATTGGTTTCCCTCTGCCGGGATCAAACCATGTAGGGTCTCCCACTTTCGGGCTCAGACCTATCTTAGCTTCTTGCTTATTTTACTTTTCACATTCACTTTCAAGCCCTCGCAAATCTCAATGCATGTCTTTTGTCAGTTTCATTAACTCACTGGTTGGGATTGGAGAACTTTCAATCTTTGTGCTGGTTTAATGTTGGAGTCAAGAAGGTCACTGATACAGTTATGTCTCTTCAACTCTACCTTTCACCCGGGAGGTTTCGTGATAACCTTGTAGCATGATAACTGTTCTTTTCCCTTAAGCTGTGCTGGCAAACACAACCTTTGTGGTTTTAAGGAAGAAAGTGTACTTTAACACAACAGCCCTCTCAGTGTCCAGCTCCTGATGCACACCCCTTTGCCTTCCGCGCTCCTGGGCTTTTCTTGCCATCGCTATGGAGGGACAGCCTCCTCTTGTGCCTCGCCTTGCTTTGTGAGACCCTGCCTCAGGCGTTCGTGAGGCTTGGAGCCCTTCTCCCTCAACAAGTAAGCCCCTCTTGTGCTTCGTTGCCACTTTGACCAGTGCAATCTGTGCACAAGGCAAAAAAGTAAAAGAAAAGAAAAATGAAATCCTAAGAAAGGAAGAATTTTGCAAAAACCATACTATTTTACTTTTCAAAGAAAACAATTGCAATTTGGTTGTGCCTGAACGCTGGCGCTGTGTTTTTTTGGCGCTTTGGGGGCTGTCGTCCGTTGTTACAACAACACTGGGCTTCATTCCAATATGGCTACCCCTTTTGTTGGGCACTGGAGTGCCTGACCTCTCTGGGTGCAAGGCTATGATTGTGCCCATCTTACTTTTTCAGACCTAATCAACAAGCCGGCAGGCGAATGCCGGCCCGCCTCCCAAGGCCCCACTCCTAAGGCTCATGGTTGGGCCCCTCTAGTTTTCTCTGTTCAACATTATGCATCCTGAGGCTGGGTACCTCATCCAGGGGACCTTGGGCTATGGGATCCCCCCTCAGCAATCACGTAAGTGTTGACTGTTTGCTCTATTGCCTGGAAGATCCTCTGGACTTGTGCCTGTGCCTCTCCTGACAATCTCACTAATCTATCTCAGAAGGCACCTCTTTTTTCCAAATAGGCCAAAACACTTTTCTTCCTTCCTGGGCATACACTTCGACTGGCCACACCCCTGCACTGTTATGCTGCTAACCTATTGACCAAAAAAAAAAAGTGAAAATCCAATCTACAATCACATCCTACATGTTTTGCTCTGGTTTGTAAAATCGAATTTAGCTGTGCTCACATCCTAAATGTGTTGATGCTGTTTAAAACTCGAATTTAGCTGTGCTCACTTCCTACATGTTTTGCTGTAGTTTGTAAAATCGAATTTAGCTGTGATCAAATCCGACATGTTTTGCTGTGGTTTGTAAAATCGAACTCGGCTGTGCTCACATCCTACATGTTTTGCTGCTGTTATAAAAATCGTTTTTAAGTGTGTTCACATCCTGCTTTTCTTGTGAATTTGCTGACTGGTTACCGCCCTCTGTTCTGTTATCTGTTCCTTCACCCTCTTCATTTCCCATTGTTTCTTACCCATCCTGTTTGTGTCTCCATGTGCGCTTGCTCCCTCCTTACCTACCTCCTCCCACATACCTCAATTGCTTTGCCTGGCTAAGACTGGCAGGAAGAAGCTCAAGAAGGACATACTGACCTCCAACCCAGGCCTTCCTATCGCTGACACCTACGTCAGTGCTTCCGCCAGAGAGAGACTCACCAATATGCTCCGTCATTCCTTCTACCGACCTATGGATTCTCCATATGGCCGTTCTGCTCTCTCCTTACTCTTCCCCACACATAAATGGTGGCACCCGCTGGGAGGCCCTTCTTACCTCCTTTTCCACCTGCAGGGCCATCATAAAAGTTTATCGAAATGGTACCATCCCGGTACAAGGGACTCAACCCAACCTCTTTTTGATAGGCCCCTTCCTCGTCTTATCAACTTTCCTCTTTCCTCCTCATGGGCCCTCTTGCCACCTACTTCTACGGCCGCCCAGGCTCCCTTGCCATCCTTGCCACTTACCATCCTCACCACCTCCCTCTCAACTCCCCCCTTGTCGATTTCAACTATACAGGCTTCCTTGCCTACTCACACTACACTTGTCTATAGGCGCGTTATAAATGTCATATCATACAGTGACAACCTAGTCAGCCTCTTCAACCATGATGCCCCGGCCACCCACTGCCGCCGCATCTGGCGGTCCCATGGCTCCTGCGGACCCTCCCAGACAAGCTCCCTTGCCATCTTCCAATATCCTGGCTCCCTTGTCCGCGCCCTCCTCACCGACACCCTTGTCATCCTTCTCTCCTCTGCCTCTTCCTACCTCCATCTCCCAGGCACACTTGCCACTCACAGGGGGACCTCTGTCCCCTGCACCCCTACTGTAAGTCCTTCAAAAGTGTCAACCGGCTCCACGCTCTGCTGACAAGCACTCCTCTCACATCTGCTACCACTTGAACTCCTGGACTTTGATGTTCTTGCTCTTACTGAGACATGGTTTAAGGACAGCTCTATCACGAGTTTTGACACTTCTCCCTGAAGGCTACAAGATCCTCTCTGTGCCCAGGCCCAACAGGCCAGGAGGTGGAGTAGCCTTGATCTTTTCTGAGTGGATCCCTGTTATCATTATTCCCACTCCGGTCTACACCTCCTTTGAATGCCTGGTCTGCAGGCTCTCTCTCTCGCCTGTCGCCTCTCTTACTCTGGCCACCTATCAGAATGGACTGACCTGGCCTCTTCTCTCCTCTGCTCTCCTCTTCTTCCCAACTCTTCCTGATGGGTGATCTTAACATCCATCTCGACTCTCCAGACTCTTCAGGACATTTCTGCAGCCTGTGTGATGCCCTTTCTCACACCATTCTACCCTCTGGTCCATCGCACACTCCTGGCCATAACCTTGGATGCTCTCATCTCAACAGACATCCCACGCTCCATAGCTCTCGCTACCTCTCTCTCATGGACTGATCCTTCTCTTCTCTCTTCTCACTTGAAGCTCTCTTCTCCTGTAGCAATGGCACACCCTACACCACCTCCTGCCTTCAAGGTCATCTGACCCATGAAATGAGTGTCAGTAGCTGCCTTTGCCTCTACCTACTCTCCTCCTTCTACTCCTGTGGCTGACTCCCACCCTGACACAGCCCTCTCTAACTTTCACTGTTCCATCTCCAGCACTCTTGACATTCTTGCCCCCATCATGAAGGTCCGACTGACGCATGCCAAAAAGTACGACTCCAGTCTGGCTGCCCTTAAATGCAAGTGCAGAGCAGCAGAACTGAAATGGGGATCTTCAGGTGCACCCTCTGACAAACTGGCCTGCTGCCTTCTTCAAAGGTAATATAGACTCTGCATCCGCTCCAAGAAAACAGTCTACACCCAAGCCTGCATCTCTGTGGCCTCTAACAACACAGTCAAACTAGCCAACCCTACTGCAGCCGCATCCTCGACTGCACCCACACAGGCTCTTTGCTTGGCCCTGGCCGCACATTTCACCACCAAAACACAGGACATCCTGTCGTCTCTTTCCTCTTCTCCTCTTCTTGTACCAGCAACTCTTGGCCCCCCCCTCGGATGCCCCCACCCCTCCCTGTCTTCTCTCCTCCCTCTCCCCCGTCACACCGCAGGAGGTCACTAGACAAGTCCGGTCTATGAAAGTCTCTTCCAAACAGGTGGAACCCTGCCCCTCCAAAACCATCAAGGACAATATTGACACTCTTGCTCCAGCCTTGGCCAACCTCTGCAACCTCTATTTCACCACTGGAGTTTCCTCCTCTCCTCTCAAGCACCCTTGTGCACCCTCTGCTCAAAAAGTCCTCTGCCGACCTGTCTATTCCGGCAACCTATCGCCTGACCTCCATCATCCCGTTCCTGGGTAAACTCCTGGACAAGCTGGCCTTTCACTCAATTTACCCTCCACACTGAATCTGTTGGTTGTCTCCATGACCATCAGTCTGTCTTTAGAGCATCCAGAGGCACGGAAGCTGCTCTTCTGAACATCCATGAAGACCTGCTCTCAAATCTTGACTCCAACTTTCCCTCTGTCCTCATTCATTTTGACCTCTCTTCTGCTTTTGATATGGTAAACCACAACACCCTGATCACCCATCTCTGTGATACCCTGGGCATCACAGATCAGGCCCTGGCATGGCTCGCCTCCTTTCTCTCTGACCGACCCTCCCAGGTGGAACTTGGGTCCTTTCTCTCCCCTACCACTTTCTCTATTTGTGGTGTCCCACAGGGATCTAACCTATACCTCTGGTTCCTCAATATCTACATGGCCGCCTTGGCCCACAAGATCTCTACCTTTACCACTAACTTTCAGTGTTATGCGGATGACACGCAGCTCTCTTTCAGGCTACCCTCAGCCTCCTCCTCGCTCATCCCTGACTGTCTATCGGCAATGCAGTCTTGGTGTGCTGTTAACGATCTCTGCCTGAATGCTAGTAAGACGGAGATCGTCCTCATTGGGACACCTTCTCCTGCTTTCCCACTTTCACACTGGCCAGATTCCCATGGCCCTGCTCCCTCGCTTATCAATGAGGCAATAAATCTCATCCTCAACTCCACTCTCCTTCTCTTCTCACATCACAGACATCTCCAAAAAGTCCCACTACCAACTGTACCTCTTCAGAGGTATTCTACCTTTTCTCACTTTCTCCGAGAGGCTCACCACCTCGAGAGCCCTGGTTCTCTCTAGGCTGGACTATTGCAATAGCCTCTTTCTCAATCTTCCTACTTCTATTCTCCGTCCTCTACAAATTATCCAGAACAGAACCAGGAGACTCGTTGAACCCAAGCCCAGGGACTGCATCTCTCTGATGCTGAAATCCTTCCACTTGCTCCCTGTGGCTGCAAGGATCAAGGTCAAGACCCTCTGCATAATCCACAAGGCTTTCTGGGGCCAGGGTCCGCTCTATCTACAACACTCTCTTCCTAAATACTCTTCCTCTAGAGTCCTTCACTCCTCCTCCAACTCTCTGTGGGTGAGCCGCTTTCACAAACAGAGATTTGGGGGTAAGATCTTTATCCTCTGCAGGTGGCTTCCTCTGGAACAAACTCACTGCCTCTCTCCGTCTTGTGCCGGAGCACCTTAAGTTCTGGAAAAGCCTCAAGACCTTCCTCTTCTCTTCCTCCTTCTCTCTCCCTCTACCCTGCTAACCTCTGTTCTTTTTCACTCTATCTTCCTACCTCTTTTCTCCTCCCTAACTCTGTTCAGTTTTTGCTGACTGGTTGCCTTGTTCACCTCCAGAACTTTACAGGTCCCAGCGCCCCTTCCCCACCAGTCTTTGGAACTTGCCTCTGGGCCGCTGCACTATGATCAGCATTACAGCACTCTCAGCTTGCGCTCCATGATCAGGGCAACCTCTCTGCACCCAGGGCCCTGCTGGACTGGACACGTTTGTCCTCCCACCTCCGTCTGTATGCATGCATGACCTAATGTACTAGTAATAGTACGTTTGTCTGTCCTTCACCCCACCCCCTTTTTTTGCCCCCCCCCCTAGCTTGGTCACAACTGTAACACTGCACTTGCACTAGGAGAAATGCTGTCAGGCCTAGTATGCTAGTTTTACTGTAAGATCATTTGGAAACTTCAAGGCCTAAGAATGATTACTGGACTCCCTTGTTCCCTTCCCACCTTGAATCGCTTTGAAGCACTCCACCTGTGTATAAGCGCTGTATAAATAAACAATGACAATTTTGCCTCCTCAGGGGCTCCCTCAGTCGGGCTCAGACTCCTCCTTCAATGTTCTCAAAATAAGGGTTTTTGCACTTCAAGTCTCAGAGTGCACCAGTTTTCAAATGGGATTTCTCCTGAGGTCAGGGTCTCACCACCTGCCCCTCAAGTACCTGGGTCTGTGAGTCTGACCCAGGGCAGGAGTTCTGGGTTGGGCACTGTCAGGCAGCCTCAACTACCCCTGAGTTAGCCTTCTGGATGGATAGGTTCCTCACCACACTACAGCCTCTCTTCCTGTGATTACAGACTCAGTGTTCTGGCAGTCCTTCCCACTACAAGCCTTCCAGGATTGCTTTAGTTCTGGCTCCTTTCTCCTGGCTTCTCTGCTTCCTTCAGTATCCCCAGCTAGCTCAGAGAGTGCCTGGGTTTCTGACCTTTTATACTCTGATAGTTATTGGAGTCAGGTGCGAGTGGTTGTCCTTCCCTGCCTGACCTCATTATCGGGACAACATGGAGACTTGCCCATAGGAATCCATTCCCCATGGATTCCTATGGGTAATCCTCATGACTCCCATCTGCCTCTTCTTCGTCCCAGTAGTTTGACGTCTATTATGGAAGTAGGGATTCTGGGAGTTGGAGGTTTTCCTAGAGATCAGTGTAAAACCATGTAGGTTTTCATCAGGATGAAGGGCGTAAATGTATTGCGATGAGTGAACGGATTTTCTATTGCGTTTTAATTTCCTTGGTGGTTTTCTCCTTTTTCTCACAGAAAGGTACTGGGGTATGATGGGTCTCTGCTGACAATATCCCATGAAAACTGAGGGGATGTTGGGTATGGGTGCATCGGAACGGGAGGAATATCATGTCTCACCCGAGGGCATGTCTCCCATAGTCCTCAAGTATCCCCAGCCCAGGTGATCCTCCATTGCTCGTCTGTCCCCAGGGTTGGGATCCAAGAGCGATGGCCCTCCCCTGGCCCCCTGAACAAAGGATCCCTGGGAATGGCCTGGGAGAAACGTCCCATGTTTCTCACACACCACACACTCCAAACCCACCTCTCCTACATTCTGCTTTGAGGACTATGCTAATTAATTTGTGAATATGCAAATACTGGCACCGTGCTCTGTGAAGGAATCATGAAGTAAGACACAGACAACAGATTCACTAAAATAAAATGGTTTTATTTTCTTTATGTCAGGATGAAGTAAGGCCTAACTTTCCCTATGCTAAGGTAGGATTTCCCTACCTAAAGAAACTAAGGATAGTCGGTGTTGTTAAGTTCAACTCAAAAGTCTGCCTGTGTCAAAAACCTATCCTTGCCCTCACAACTAAAGATATACAAACAGTGTTCCAAAAATAAAGTTCCTAACTTCTTCCAGTTCCTGGCTTCCTTTTAGCTTCCTCTTCCCCAAGTGCAAAACAGTTCCAAACAGGCCTCGGGGTTCCCTTCACCAAGAGGTCAACACAATTCCCAAAGAGGCCTTAGGGTCCCTTCCCCAAGAAGTCAGCTCTTCCAGCTGCAAACCTACAATCAGTTCAAAATCTCTTGGCTCTCAATAACATCAAAATCTCTTAGCTTTCAATAATAATTTACACTTCAACTTTGTAACCATCCAAGCTTTGCAATAGTTCATACAGATTGTTCTTCCCTTCAATCACTTCAGCACTTATTATACAATACAGCTTCTTGGATCTTTTCAAGTAAGGGTTACTCGGTCTAGGCGCAGTTGTTACGGTCCACCCACTACAGGTCATGCAACCGATAACCCGTTGCACTTTGTTGTGTTCTTGACTTTCTTGCCAACACATGGTTTCTCTTTCTAAACCTGTGTCATTAATAACATTCACTTCTGTTTCTCCTTGGCAGTCTCTTGGCTTTGCCACAATGTGTATTTCACACAATTCACTCTGTGGTGTACGTTCCTTTACATCGCCTTGCTTTCACATTTCCAATTAGTGCTCATCACTTGCTTTTCACTTTGTTCATAAGTATTCGTTACTTGCTTTCACTTTGTTTATAAGTGCGCATCACTTTGCTTTCATTCACACAGTATTTTCATACACTTTTCATACCTTTCCTTCAGTCCGGTATTGAATAATTCTTGTTGCATTCTTATTACTTTGCAGCTTGTTCAGTATTCAACATTCATCATATCAGTTTCCAACAATTAACATATGTTTCAGTTCCTTCACCATCTTCATCTGCACCCCTTTCCAGCCCGCAGAGAGCATCGGTATTAGTGCTCCCTGTCTCACACTCACTAGTGTTTGGCCGCCCCTTCGGGTGTCTTCTATCTTCTGTTCGTCTTCTCTTTGCTCCACACTTGAGCTCCGACGAGCAGCGCTTGCTGCCTTCTTTTTCCTTCATGCTGGTCGCAGGTGTAAGTTCCTTGCCTGACTATAGTTGTTTCTATTAGCGAAACATGCCTGAACATTCCAATGGTATTCCTCTACAGTCCTCTTCCTTGTCCCAGTACTAAAGTGGTGTGAATGAATGGAGGTGTGCATGACTTCCAGTTGCCTTATCCTCATCCCAGTCTTAAAGGGAAATTAGTGTGGTACAGTGTGTGTATGAAAGAGGTAAAGGTTGACAATAACCTACGAAGGCAGGGGGAGGATAGGTTTCAGTCTGAGAAGGGAAAGGGGGATACCATGTCCTGCCCCAAAGACATCCTCGCCCCACTCCCCAAGGTCCCTCCACCCAGGTAATCCTCCTTCGCATATCCACCCCCAGGGTCAGGGTCCAAGCGCAATGGACTTTCCCTGGCCACCTGAGAGGAAGATCCAGGGGGGGTAGATGGGAGGAGGCTCTCAGGTTCCTCACAGCTCCCAATGTTATTGATTGTATAATGTCATCCTGTCTCTGTCCCTGTCCCTGGTTTATGTTCCAATTCGTACCCCTTCTCCAACAGGTACACATCCTATAATCAGACATTGCACCTATGTAAAGGCATTTTACCCTAGGAAGGCCACTACTCTTTGTTATTACCTACTTTGTAAGTCATTTATGAACAGGACGTAATTTCAAAATGACATCTTGTTCATAAATAAATACAAACAGGTCTGTCTTCCAATTTTTTGGTCTCGTCAGGGTGCCTATGTTTTGAGGACCAGGAAGCACTCCTTTCCATACCTCCTCCTGGAACAAGCGACAACGCTCTGGCTGGAGTCCCTCTGCTTGCGAATGTTCCGATCACTGTTGCTCCATCTCCTAAGATCCAATGTGACCCACAGTTGTCAGATTGAGCTCTTGCTTTCTCCTGCAAAATCAGGCAGCTGTATTCCATGGATCGACTGGACACCGATGTCATGCATCGGCAGCCAATACAGTCAGCTCTCATACCTTTCCCAATCACTACATTCAGCAGCCATAGGTGTCTGAAATAAGCAGTGTCCAATGGTACTTGCTGATGTGGCTTAAGCCTTGAAACACATTTTTTAATCTGAGCATTTTTCCAAGTCTGAAACTGTGGACAGACAAGGAACCTCTTAATGTACTACATCACCTATACCCTAGGTGCCGCAGTACCGCAGGCATGGGTGGTACCTAAAAGAGCAATGTGAGCAATGATTACAGATTTTCTGATATCCCAAGCTGCAGGCTGCAGATTTCGAAGACAATGAAAATGCAGAGGAGATATTATCCATTAGAAATAATCATGAAGCACATTTTCAGAAGAAAAATGAACAATTTCTTCAAATTAATATTGCTGTTTCCAGCACTAAACCTTCGCTGGATTCTTTACATTAACAACATATGTCACATTGTAAAACAAACAAGTGAACAAAGCAGGCCTTGTGTAAATACATAAAGAAAATTAACAGCACCTTCAAAGTCGTGTGCACACGTGTCTACAAACAATTGGCATAGCTTGGAACGGCCATTGATATACTATTCTGACATGAATTTTATGATATTCATGACAGCCCCAGAGCTGAATCCTGTCAAGAAAACGTCTCAAGCAGGGTATGAGACTATCTTGAGTTGACTGCATAGCAAGTTCAGAGGTATATCCCTGGGTGAAAAATGAACTAGGCTGTAGGATCCCTAAAGACTGAGCTGGTCCCTAGCTCCCTGAAGATTGAACTGAGTCCTAGATTACCAGAAGACTTATCTGTGGACTAGATCCCAAAACCCTGAGCTCGTCTAGTATAGAGAAATTTGCTTCCTCAGTCTTCCATGACCAAATGGGGATTAATGTATGTATGCATGTATTCATGCATGGCTGAGTGTTAATAAAAGAATGTATATAGTTGCACGTGTGAAAGAGTGTACATTGTATGGCTGCGTAGGTACAAAAGAGTGTATGAATGGTGTATGGGTGCAAGTATGAATGTATATGCTTCATGGGTAAAGAAATCATGCAAAGTGTTATTACATGGCTTAACTGGCTGACGGTGCAGCCGGTCTCGCTAGATTTTCTTAATTTGGCATGGCATTTTGAACTGGAAAAGCCAAAGAGAGTTTGTTCTTATATGGTAATACTTGCATATATTGGGGAAGCCTGCATGAACATGCATGGGCATCGCCAGCATGGCAATGCTTTTTATAGTAGTATATTGCAGGCAAAAGCATGATCAAAATGAGTTAGAAATTGTATGGGAGGACAGGTCAAAGAGACCCTCCTCCCCTGCAGTCCCCCCCTTGTGATGTCCATGACTCGTCACGGGACCCCCTACCACCAGGGCCCAGGTGGTGGGTGGACCACTGGCCGACACATCGACTAAACATACTGTATTAGGCTAGGCCCAGGAAACCATTTTGAAAACCAGAACGCCATCTTAAGACTCCATGTGCGCTGCAGCACGGCCCCCACCTTCAGAGAATCCTCGTCTACCCTGTTGCCTCCGCTCCCTGGCAGATCCGCTGAAAGCCCGTTCCCACGACCAGTCGGACATGAGCTAGTGTTAGGGAAAACACTGTATCTTTCACTTTCAGCAGTGCATCATTATCCTCAGCGTGACCCGGGCAGCGGGGCTGGCTTGGAAAATAACTGTAAACCGTCCTCGATGAAACAAAAGCCTTGATCCCACACCAAGAAACTGCTCATACATATATACATATATTGCATTACAATGATATCCCTTCTGCACGACCTCCGTGTCAAAAATCTACAAACACTGTACGAACAGAAGAATGTGTCATTGTGTGACCACATGGTCACGATACTCAAACCCCCCTCAGTATGCGCACACACTCAGGGCCCCTGGCCTCCTACTATGTGCTTCTCTAGGGGTAATGTAAAGAGAGTGATACCAAGTCCTTATGCCATGACTACCCTGATGCTGCTAGAGTGCAAAGGAACACAAGCACGACAGTATTGTGAGCTCAGGTGAATTGTTTAACGAGATACATAGAATGCCATCAAATGTAAATGTACGAGTTTAACGTATATTCTACCGCTGTCAACCGTACTGGTCTGTTGCTCATGCGTGCTCCACCAACCCTAAGGCTACCTCACGTATCGTGTTTACAATGTGATGCTAAAACTGCTAATCTTGCAAATACTAACCCTGTAGTGACTAATAGAGCTGTTGATACAGTTAACGAATTCTGAAATCAATATGTACTGATGTAAATACTATAGATGTGTAACCCCTTAGCCATTTTTACATTATACATTATTACATTATACGAATCCCTTCATCTTCAATGCAATTCAATACAAATTTGCAGCTTGCGAGAAGGCTATCATTGCGGGCATATCCAAGGCCACCTCCCCTCCCTTCCCATTAAAGCCTGCCAGAGAAAGCAAAGGCCGAGATACACTGTTTCACCTCCCCCAATTCGGCTGGGGCCGCTTCAAGCATTCATGATTCCCCCGCAGCTCAAATGGCCACGAACAGCCACCTGAATTATTTACAGCCCAGCAGCAAAATCCAGCCATAACCAGAGGCCAGAGGTGCCCCCTCATAGGTCTATGTGCCCCCAACTCAAGCTACAACACCACATGGCCCGACTGCGCACCCGCCATATGAGGGTCATAGACAGCATGGACAGATATGTACACCCACAGTAGACAGAGAAGTTAACAGAGGATTTAGATTCAAGGCTCTCATTAGCAAGAGAGGAATTATCTAGAATTAAAAATATCTGTGAGCAAAGTGGGACTAATGCTGCCCGGTCAGATCAAACACCAAGAGCACAAAACAATGGCAGGGCAATTGAGGAGGGGTGGAAAAAGGGGGAAATATTGTTCAGAATACAAGAAGAGCCCACGCGAATAATAGAAATAGACGGGGCGAGTGAACATGCTGATGACGAGATTTTGGTCACAGGGGGAAGAGAGGATTTGTGGTGTGATGTGGAGGACGATGAAGAAGAAGGTGGGAGATTAAGTGTGGCAATGGGAGGAGAGAGTGGGAGAATGGATAGTGCTCATCTGGGGAGGACAATGGATGAGGAATGGACAGGGCGATTAAGAAATAGGTTGGGGAGAATGGCTCCACAAGGAAAGAAGGGAACAAAGGTGAGTACAAGTAGAGCGACAAAGGAGAAGTTACAACTCCCATTGATACACAGGGGAGGAGGGAGACCAAACTACATACCCTGGGCTCAAATGGAGAAGGCCAATCTGTTAAAATTGTTACCACCGCTGTCCGGAGGGGCAAGTAAGTGGATATATGCATTCGAGAAGCACACAGCGGGGGTCCCACTGGCGGTAGGGGATGTAAAAAGCCTACTAGTATCAGCGGTTGGGGACCAAGCAGATAGAGTGTGGACAAAAGCCGGTTATCCGGGGGCGACATTAGATTGTGACCGTCATGATGGTGCCTCATTTAACACAGTGCGAGCACGAGTGTGGGACGCATTAAGAGAGACATTTCCAGATACACCAGACTTACAGTTATGCAATGCACAATGAATGAGGGGGAGGATGCTATGGATTACATTTTTCGGGTACAGGAGATGTGGAGAGCGGAAACGGGCATGCCCTGGTACCAGTCAACATCATTATTTTATTTCATAATAAAGAGAGGCCTGCCTAAAGAGGTACAGAAAGCACTTGACAAAATTGCAGGGATCGAGGCGAAGGGGTGGCCCAAAATACAGAGTATAATAGTACACCACTGCAAACGAATAAAGGAACGAGAAAAAGAAATAGCACAAAAAAGGTTGGCAGATGAGGCCAAGTTAGTACAAACGAAACTGGTGAAGGTCGCTGCAGCAGTTGCGGCGCTCCCACATAGTAGGGAGGGAGACGAGGAGGAGGAGGGGCTGGTAGCAATACAGGGGAGGATGGCAGCGAATTAGGCCGGAGTGGGACAGCCACAGTGGAACGGACAGGAGCAGTACGAAGGTCCGCAGTGGCAGGATTGGGCCCCTCGAGGGGGACGAGGTGGGTACAGGGGTCGCAGAGGAGGGGGGCAGGGGTACGGTGGTAATGGAGGGTATGGGGGGCAAGGCTCCAGATGTGCACAAGGGAGCTGTTGGAATTGCGGGAGGTGGGGCCACTTCTCACGAGAATGTAGGAACAGACCTAACAACGGATTTCAGGATATGGAGCAATACGGTAACCCCCACAGAGGGAGCCCATATGGCCTCCCAATGGGAAGACAACAGAGGCAACAGGAGCAAGCGTATGTAGAACAAAGACCCGCTCAACACAATAGAACACAGGGTCACCGACAGAACGACGAACCTATGCACTACACACCAGGAAACCCGTTCGCAACAGTTGCCAACGGGGCACCTGCCCCAGCCCCCTACAGCGGCGTAGTAGTAGTGTCAGGCAATGTCTTTAGCCAAGGGGGAACCATGAGGCAGGCAGCATAGGACAGCCCACAGGGAACACTTGCGTGTCCCATCCTATCTACCACCTACAATGCAGCGGAGGAACCATTAGTGGTGGCGCAGATAGGAGACAAGCAGTTCATATTTATGGTGGATTCGGGAGCCGAAAAATCATGCATACATGAAGGTCGGTTTCCGCTTTCTAACGTAGGTTGGAGACGCAGGGGTTCTCTGGAGCTGTCATCGAAGTTCCTTACACAGAAGAGTTGAATGTGACAGTGGGGGGGAGACAGTGAGGACGCCCCTACTTTATTACGAACATTCCCCAATAAACTTGCTCGGAAGGGACCTTCTCAGTAAGCTCAATATGACTATATCCTTCACAGAAAGAGGGATAGTTTGCTCCACCCCAGGAATATGCCCGCTGCGTGCAATGCTAGTGGTACATGCACGAGCAACAGCACCGGAGATACGTGGCATGCCGGTAGACGAAAGTGTGTTCATTGAAGGGTTGAAAACTCTAGCACGAGTAGTACCTGAGCTGAAATGATTAGAATGGAGGGTACCAACAGAATTCATCTTCCGCCCAATAGTACACACAGACATTACACCGGGGTCAGTGATATCTTTAGATTTGCATGCGGTACAGATACCAGCCAAAAGAATTGCAGTAATTGGGATGGACATAGATGGGTGTGAATGGCGCACTGTGTTGTGCATCAATGCTGACATTGCCTTACGTGATCTATCAGATGAGGATCTCTTTTCAGACTCAGAAAGTGACGGAGAAATAATAATGGAAATAGCAATACCATGTGATATCTTGATACAGACGAGACAAGTGCCTGTACAGTTAATGGCTGTGGTGGGAGCACCACCTTCCTTTTTTGAGGACGACATGAAACTAGTGCCAAGCAACTTGTGGACTACAGGCCCCCATGATGTAGGGTTGTTGCACGGAGTTACCCCAGTCACGATAAAACTAAAACCAGGAGCAATCCTGCCCCGAGTGAAACAGTAACCATTGTCCCGTGAAGCTGAGGAAGGGATAAAAGAAACGATAAGTGCCTTATTGGCTCAGGGAATAATAATACCCTCAAATTCCCCATGTAATACTTGCATTTACCCGATCAAATAAGCAAAGGGAGGGGCATGGAGGATGATCCAGGACCTACGCCCACTAAATGACGTCATACAAAAAGAGTTTCCTCTTGTCCCGAACCCTGCATCGATACTTTGCAGTATCCCAAAAAACGCATCACATTTCACAGTAGTTGATTTGAAAAATGCATTTTTCTCCATTCCCCGGGCAGAAGAGAGCAGATACTTGACAGCATTTACACTAGGGGGGAAAAGATATGAGCATTGCAGGTTACTACAGGGTTACTGTGAGAGCCCCAGTATATTCAATCGTATCCTCCACGAAGATTTGGGAAACCTGACAGCGGAGGGCACAATCATTCAGTACGTAGATGACTTGCTCATATGCGCACAGAATGAGGAAGAGTGCAGGAAGGACTCAGTTACCCTCCTAAGACTGCTGGCCCACAAAGGGTACAAAGTGGACAGAGGGAAACTACAATACTGTCAACCAGAAGTATTATACCTGGGACAGCTGATATCAAAGGATGGTAAAAAGATAATACCTGACAGAGTAGAAGCGATCACAGCAGTAAGAGAGCCAAAAAATGTAAAAGAAGTGCAAACGTTTTTAGGAATGTGCAACTATTGCAGAGCATGGATACTAGACTACGCAGAATACACAAGACCCTTACTACAAGCACTCAAGGAGGCCCAGCGGGAGAGTAAAGAAATAAAATGGTCAAAAGAAATGAGTGACTCATTTGCGTCACTGAAACAGCTAATTTCAAGAGCTCCAGTACTCGCCAACCCGGACTATGTTCGCAAATTTTGCCTGTTTTCCCACTGCAAGGGAACACTAATGACAGCTGTTCTGACACAAAAGACATCCATGGGACACAAGCCATTGGCTTACTACAGTGGCAAACTCGACGCAGTAATGGAAGGCCACTTCGCGTGCGAACAGTCTCTCGCTGCCACCACGTTCGCCATTGAGAAAAGTGCCACTATAGTAATGGGATGCTCCGTTACATTATATGTGGAACACTCCCTTTTCGCAATACTGGAAAGATCAAAAAGCACACTAACAACACAGCGAGCAACAGCGTATGAGATAATATTATCCAGCGCTAACATCCACATAGTGAGGTGTAGAACAGTAAATCCAGCGACATTCATCACAGAGCCATGTACAGTAGAAGACATGCAAAAGCACGATTGTGCAACATACACAGGAGAACATGGTGAGGGCCCAGTGGTAAGTGAAAATGCCCTAACAGAAGGAGAAGAGTACTTTGTAGATGGATCAGCATCAATTGACATGGATACAGGTGAGAAACATGTAGGAATGGCAGTAGTAAGATTAGAAGAAGGTGAGTACGAAGTGTTAGTACAGTATCGCCTACCATCACACTTTTCTGCACAAGCAGTAGAACTTGTTGCCCTAATTGAAGCATTACGTGCAGCCAAGGGATGCACAGTGACAATATACACAGATTCAGCATACATGACTACTACGGTACACGGTGGTCTGGTCCGGTGGGGACGGAGAGGGTTTCGCAGGGCGGATGGGACCCCAGTACAACATACCGAGTTGCTACAGGAATTAATTGAGGCACTAAAAGAACCTACAATGGTGGCAATCGTCAAGTGCCAAGCACATACGTCCAACGCGGCAGCAGATGCTCCCGCCAAGGAGGCGTCATATTTCCAAAAGGAAGCTGCAGGTGAATACATATTGCAACAACAAGCGAGTGAGGAACTACCAGAAGGGTACAATGCCATGCCCATATCACAAATACTAGAGTTACAGGAAGGAGCAAGTAATAAAGAAAAAGCATTGTGGGGGAAAAAAGGGGTTGCAGCCAATCGGCAACAGATTTACTATGGCGCCAGAGCAACACAGGTAAAGTGGTGATGCCCATTAAATTGATGGAGATAGCATTCCAGCAATTACACTTTCCAGCACACAATGCCAAACAACACATAGCAGCAGAGATACAGGAAGATTGGTTTGTGCCAGGGCTCCAGGAACATATATCAAGATTAGCAATGGAGTGCACCAACGTGTCAGATATACAATTCTGGGATGACTTTGCGGACACTCAGAGGGACAATTCCAAAACCCACAGGGCCCTTCCGGGAACTACATATTGATTATGCAGAAATGGGGGAAAGGTGTAATGGGGCACGCTACATGATAGTAGTTGTATGTCCATTCTCGAGGTGGGTTGAGGCTGGTCCATGTGCACGTCCTGATGCTAAGTGCGCCGCAAAGTTCCTAGTGAGAGAAGTATTCCCGCGCTGGGGAATTTGCGACGCGACTCGCTCAGACAACGGCACTCATTTTGTGAAACTGTTCAAGGAAGTTACTGCATTATTGGGGATCAAACACAAGCTTTATCACCCTCAAAGTAATGGCGTTGTCGAGAAGATCAACGGCCTATTAAACGGAAGATTGTTCAAACTATGCTTCTCACTCAAAAAGAACTGGGTGTATTGCTTACCCCTAGCACTATTCGAGATGAGAAACCAGCCAAGTAAGGACCACCACTTGTCCCCTCACGAGATTGTGACGGGGAGAAGAATGCACACAGTACATTCTCCACTGCATAGACACTCAGATGCACATAGAAGTGCCACGATATTAGGAGAAGAGTTCACTGATTATCTGAAAAAACTGACTAGGGCAGCGCGTGCAATCTCAAGACAACTTTCACCGCCATTTACAAGAGAAGAGGGAAACCAAGCTGTGTCATTTGTGGAACAGGACCCCCAAGGACAACTGATGCCAGGGGATTTTATTTATGTTAGAAGTTTTGTGCGCAGATGGAGTGCCCCAAGATTCCATGGCCCCTACGAGGTAGTTTTTTGTACTCCCACAGCAGTAAAGGTTAAAGGGCTGAGGTACTGGATACATTTAACAGACGTACGGAGGGCCTACAATAATGTTGAGGCGGAAGTGAATGAGGAGGCACAGACAACAGCAAACGACAGCAAATGAAACATTGAATGAAAAAGGTACAGCTAAACAGAAGTGTATCAGGAATATTAATATGCTAACAAAGAAATTACAGGTACGAAAAAAAAAAATAAATGAATAACATTAATGGTTGAAATGAAAAATGGAAAAAGTGATCAAATATGAATGAGAATATGTGTCTCTCTCTCGTTCCCTCTACACCCATCCCCTCTCTCTCCCTTTATCTCACATTATATTTGTATGGTGGCTACAGTACAAAAAGAAAATGTTTACATGTAATAATGTACTTTTATGTTTCAAATAGGAACAACCATGGCAACAAACGGGCGGCCCGCAACGGAGAGCAATAGAATATCGAGATATAGAAATGCTATAGTAGAAAGTTGTAGATATTCATATGAATGTGGATTGTCTGTGTGTATTGTATTCTTTTTTGTGATACTGTTTGGCATAAGCACATATTGGTTCATAGCATTCATCTCTGTAGAGATGAATGAGGGGGGAGGGGAGAACAGAAGAAATATTGCAAATCAAAATATAACAACTGAAAGGGAAAAAGAAGGTGATTTTTTGGTATGGAAAGGATACCAGCTTGTATGGGGGTATAACACGAAACCTCCCAAAACAATCAACCACTCCAAGAAAAACAGTGCTGAAATTAATGTTAGCATAAATCCCCTGCCAAATGTCTCTAACTACAATGCCTACAGCCTAAATGATCGCAACCCTTCTGTCATATCGTGGCTTTATAATACCCCGACTACCCCGCCCACACAAGTAACCACCCCTACAGTAGCCAGTACATCATATCACAGAATAAAAGAAGAGAACAAAATGATGGCATAAAAGTTTGCATTGCTATATGATGAATGGAACGAGGGGGGTGTGGGAAAAGGGGGGTATAGATCACACATTGCCCATGAAGCTGCTAGATATCTATAATAATAGAAGGAAAAGGGAGGTAGGAAGTAGGAAGTATGACGAGTATCATGGTCTGGGTTTAGATCAAATGGAAGGTACAAGACACCCCCACCAGCCTAATAAATGGTATGCAGACATGAGCGCAACTGCCAAACAAACAACAAATGAGAGTTGCTATGTCTGTTCCCTTATCCCCCATGCCTCAGGAACGCCCAAGGTGTTGCTACCAAAAGAATTGCCTCTGATAAATGCCCAATGTCTGCTTCATCTTACGCTGTGCAGAATTAAGAACACCTTTCAGGCACACAAAATAACTTTTAGCATGCTGCAGAACGAGAAAACATGCTACCCGAAAGTGGAAGGCGTAATATGCCTGAAAGAACCATTTTTTGTAATAAAGGGGACATTATTCACAGATAACAGATGAAAAGACAAAGAAGTTACATGCAAAGCGGAGGCGCTGCAGGAAGTGTCACCTGAAAAGCTGCAGTGGATCGAAAGAACGTGTACACCCATCTGGAAGGAGCACATCACAAAGTTAACATGGGTGACTGCCATTGAAAAACCGTTCAAACTGCAGAAAGAAATAACATATGAATTATGCTTCCAGGGGGAAGGAAAGAACGCAATGGGAATAAACAAAGACTGCAACAGGACTCTCACCATCCCAGACATGAGGAAGGGGACAGCAGCACTCATGGACACCTACTGGGTGTGTGGCCGCCAGGCATACTTGCATCTCCCACAATCATGGAGCCGCAGTTGCTCACTGGCCACACTACATTCAGCACTAATGGTGGTACCAGAGAGCCACATCGGTGGGGGCAGGAAAGGGCAAGACGCCCCCTGCAAAAACAAGGCCCAACCAACAGAAGAAACGCAGATATATGTTTTGTCCTCTGGCAACAAGGAAGAAATGCTGTCCCGAAACAGGCGATCATCAAACTACATATCCAAAGCATCTTCAGAGCTATTGGCACAGATCCCAGTCAGATATTGATTGTTTAGCTCTGCAGAGACTTTCTTTGCCTCACTCATTTCAAGCATCCAGGCACGGGCAAATGCTAAGTGGCTCCAAATAACACGCTGGGAGCTGATCCAGTTAGCAAACGATACTGAAGAAGGTTTCAACGTGATCAAGGTAGAGCTGAGAGCCCTGCGGCTAATGACAATGCAAAATAGGTATGTCCTAGACCTATTAACAGCAATGGACGGAGGGGTTTGCCGAAAAATTGGAAGTGCATGCTGCACTTTCATACCTTCTGAAGACGCAGATAATGGTACATTGTCCCACGTGATCGCAGCAGTGCACAACCTAGGAGAAATAATGAAAACGGAAGGTGGGGCAGAAGCAAGCACGTGGTTCGCAAACCTCTTCTCCTGGGTCCCATCATGGCTGGGAATGACTGTTAAACTACTAATGCTCACAGTAGTGTTTTTACTTCTGATTTTTTGTGTGTGCCAGATGGGCCTTCGATGCTGTGCAGGCGCGGTACCAAATGGTACATTGATGAGGGTGACAATGGGCAATGCTCGAGGCACAGTGCAAGCTATGCTGGAAGCTCAAGTGCAAACAGGCGAAGAGCCTGGGCCTAAATACCAGATGGTGCCGGTATGCCACAATGGGGATATAATAGACAGATTATGGCACACAACAATTAGAGAGCCCCGGGAACTTGAATGGTATACGGAGGTGTGGGTAGACTTGGAAGGGAATAGGGATTGTATATACTTGACTTGTACCCCAGACGAATATGCTAGAAGGGGAGAAAGCCTGAGGGGGGTATGCAGGGCCTGGATGCCGATAAAGGGCACCCCGGCATGGGACGAGGCAGTGGCAGATGAAAAGGAATGTCAGCAATTGGGGGACTTAAAGTATTCGTTACTTAAGTAACGAAAGGGAGGAAATGTATGGGAGGACAGGTCAAAGAGACCCCTCCTCTCCCCTGCAGTCCCCTCCTTGTGATGTCTATGACTCGTCAGGGGACCCCTTAACACCAGGGCCCAGGTGGTGGGTGGACCACTGGCCGACACATCGACTAAACCTACTGTATTAGGCTAGGCCATTTTGAAAACCAGAACGCCATCTTAAGACATGACTCCATGCGCGCTGAAGCACGGCCCCCACCTTCAGAGAGTCCTCGTCTACCCTGTTGCCTCAGCTCCCTGGCAGATCCGCTGAAAGCCCGTTCCCACGACCAGTCGGACATGAGCTAGTGTTAGAGCAAACACTGTATCTCTCACCTTCAGCAGTGCATCATTATCCGCAGCGTGACCCGGGCAGCGGGGCTAGCTTGGAAAATAACTGTAAACCGTCCTCGATGAAACAAAAGCCTTAATCCCACACCAAGAAACTGCTCATACATATATACATATATTGCATTACAATGATATCCCTTCTGCACGACCTCCGTGTCAAAAATCTACAAACACTGTACGAACAGAAGAATGTGTCATTGTGTGACCACATGGTCACGATACTCAAACTCCCCTCAGTATGCGCACACACTCAGGGCCCCTGGCCTCCTACTATGTGCTTCTCTAGGGGTAATGTAAAGAGAGTGATACCAAGTCCTTATGCCAGGACTACCCTGATGCTACTTGAGTGCAAAGGAACACAAGCACAACAGTATTGTGAGCTCATGTAAATTGTTTAACGAGATAAATAGAATGCCATCAAATATAAATGTACGAGTTTATTGTGTATTATACCGCTGTCAACCGTACTGGTCTGTTGCTCCTGCGTGCTCCACCAACCCTAATGTTACCTCACGTATCGTGTTTACAATGTGATGCTAAAACTGCTAATCTTGCAAATACTTACCCTGTAGTGGCTAATAGAGCTGTTGATACAGTTAATGAAATGAATATGTACTGATGTAAATACTATAGATGTGTAACCCCATAGCCATTTTTACATTATACATTATACATTATTACATTATACGAATCCCTTCGTCTTCAATGAAATTCAATACAAATTTGCAGCTTGCGAGAAGGCCATCATCGCGGGCATATCAAAGGCCACCTCCCCTCCCTTCCAATTGAAGCCTGCCAGAGAAAGCAAAGGCCGAGCTACACCGCTTCACCTCCCCCAATTCGGCTGGAGCCGCTTCAAGCATTCACGATTCCCCCGCAGCTCAAATGGCCACAAACAGCCACCTGAATTATTTACAGCCCAGCAGCAAAATCCGGCCATAACCAGAGGCCAGAGGTGCCCCCAAATAGGTCCCACGACCCACCAGTTCACCCCAGATTAATGACGCTTGTAAAAAAAGACACCTAATATTGCACCAACATTGTGTCATGACTTCTAACGAGACCCAAAGCCCGGACAGCTTACCCCGTGCCCTGAGACCCGACCCCGTGGCCTATGATACCTAGTCAACAGGATAACAGCAACCGTGTATTGATGTATCGCCAAAGTACCCCACCTAATGCGCATTCCTCCTGTGTTATATTAACCTGTAGAATAACCTATTGTAGGATTTACAGGACAACTGACATTGCAGCATTGAATAAATGGGGTGTGCCTGGCCCTTAGGGCAGAAGGCCAAGAAAGACGTCCATCAATGACACTGACCACGCCTGACCGGACAGCGCCTCCCGGATGAGCCCAGCTGACCTGCCCACCCCACGTTGGCACCCGGCGGTGTCCACCAACCACAGAGAGACACATCACAGCTGCACATATAGTTAGTCGACGCCACCCAATCCCCATGTACATGTGCCCCCTATAGTGTGTAGGTGCCTATGACACTTTTTCTAAATATAAACGCCTGTCTTTGCGATTGTCAGACAGAGCGCTCTCGGAGTTTGCAGAGTCCTTTGCATGCCCTATTTTGACTTAGATAAAGCTTCCCTTAAGCTCACCCGCACTTGGTCCTAGCTTTATTCCCATTTCGTGGGAGAGTTCATTCTTGCCTCTCATTATGGGGAGGGTTGTGCTATCTGGGGACGCTTGCCTTCAAAACATTCTTTGTTGTACTGTTGGTGACTGAATCGATTGGGTTTTTTCATGTGTAACCTGACAAAACCGACTGCAAACGGTTTGTTTACCTAAATTGCTGTAAACAGTTTAACCCATTATTTAAAAAAAAGATATTTAAAAAAATGTGAGTAGATAAGCCGCCTGAATCCCCCTTTGTTGGCACAGGCTAATGTTGATACACTCAGTCGCTGCAGCATAATCATGGGAAACATTAACACCCCAACAATTAAAATATTCACCAGCTACCATTGCTGAGTGAGGCATAAAATCACAGAAGATTGTGATGGGCACTACATCCCTTAAGAGGGAGGTGAAAACTATAACCCTGAAGAGGCAACTGGACATATCCCCAAAGAGCTAGCTGGGCACTACATCTCTGCATGTGTAGCAAGCTGGGTTCTATATATCTATGAGACTGTTTTAGGCAAAGTAGAAAGCTAGGCACTAGATCCCCGAGACTGATTTGGAGAGGGGTGGCAATGAGAGTTCTGGGAGCTAATACTTTAAGACTTTGTTTTGGAAAGATAAGTGAGCTGCTTGATGGCTAGATCCCTGAGACTGTGGTTTTGTTAAGGAGATTTCAAGATGAATGGTGGATGCTATATCCCTGTGACCCAGGGTTGTGAATTGCGGGTTCTAGAGGGGTAGGATGAGCACTATAAACCTGAGAATGGTAAAGAATGTGCAGGACGCTATGAACCTTAATCGATCCAAGTCTCCCTTGTACCGATCATTTATCCTACTGCATACCCATTCTGATGAGAATAAACATTTTTAGAAACACATGTTCTGGTGGTTCAGCAATGTACTCTGATTGTCCTGTTAAATGGCTAAGAAACAAAGGCAACTGCAGCATCAACAAGTATTTCCTCATTGCTCAGAAGTAATAAACACTGATGCATCAAAAAGGATATTAGATTGTCCCTACAAATCACACTAACACTTATAGTGGGCCACTCGGTATAGTTTTCAATTTCACTAAATTAAACTCTTTAATTGAGATCTTAACCTTTCTTTAAAAATCATATGTGTTACCTTGCCATTTCAGTGAGATATCGTGCTCCGAGCCACTTCTCCATGTCTTTGTAAGCATCTTCTGCTTTGGCTATCAGCTCCTGTTTAACTGAGAGTGCTCTTGATTTTATAAGCTCAAGCCGAGTCTTTGTAGCAGCCACTATTGAAAATCATAGTTCAAGACAAATAGGAATTAGTAAACATGGTACAATTACTTAGAATGTTATTACATCTTTAAACCCACAGCAGTAGAAAAGGTACATTTATCAGCAGTTTGGCTTGAATATTAAGAAAAAGCCCAACATAGAGGTGCACTCTTTTTTTTTTTTAAATTTCTTTTTTATTTGTTTTTCAAAAAAAAAGAAGGAGCAACAGGAAAATCAACAGACGTATATGGATCCAAAACGTAACATTGACACAACACTTATACAACAAAACCCTCCCACCCTAAACCCCCCCCACCCAGTGATACAGCACCCAAGCCGCCTCATCCCATTCCCCTCCCCCCCTGAACCCTACTTAACAGCACAAGTCCAATAGTTTAAGTCTCTGCAGGCACCATTGTGCTCTAAAGTCTCCTCTCAGGAATTCCAGAGTCTCCCCCCAGTCCGCATGGAAAGACCCCAGCTTGTTTTCCCCCGCATAGGAGGCCCACTCCAGCGCGACTATATCCCAGAACTTTCTGAGCCATTCCAGTTCATTCGGGACCACAGGCCCCTTCCACTTTTGTGCGATGAGGGACAAGGCCGCCAAAATGAATATCGTCGATGCTTTGCTGCAGCCGCGTCCTGCCTCATCCGCCCTCTCCCCATCCCCTAGCCCGCTCCTCCCAAGCAATATCTCTCGCGGGTTTCGGAGGACTCCTCCTCCCAGAGCCTGAGCGGACGCCTTCATGAGATCGTTCCAGAATGGCTGAATGATGGGGCAATCCCACCAAATATGTGAGGCCGTGCCAACCTCCCCACACCCTCTCCAGCATTCCCCGGAGACCGCAAGGTTCATAGCGTGAAGACGGGCCGGAGTGTAATGCCATCCCACCAAGCATTTGTACCACACCTCCCGAACCTGAATGGCCCTCGCAAGTCTAGGGATCCGCACCCATAATTTCTCCCAATCAGCTCGCCCCATGCGTACCCCTGTGACCTTTTCCCAATTTGCCATGTATGCCCAGTTGGTACACGGTTTACCTCTCTCAAGTTGTTTGTAAAGATCGGAGATCAGCCCCTTAGTACCCTCATGGGTTGTTAAGAATCTTTCAAAGAGGGTTAGATCTCTAATCGCCGCTTGCTTCATAGTCGGAGACATAACCCAATGCCTAATTTGAAAATACCGATGTCGCTCACTTTCCCCCAAACCAAACTCTTCTTTGCATTCGACAAATGTTTTCACCCTCTTCTCAGTAAACATATCCCTCAGGGTCCTACACCCCCCTTCCTCCCAAGCCAAGAAAGCTCCCCTCTCCATCCCAGGAGTAAAGTCCCCGTTTCGGAAGATAGGGGTAAATGGCGAGGGAAACGTTGTAATCCCCCATCTTAACACCGACCGATCCCAGGATTCAGCTACACTTTTCGTGATATCGCTTGGATAAATATGGGCGGGTCGTAACCGTCGCGGGAGCCAGAGGACCTCCACCAAGTGGTGCTTAGCCACCGCCCTGTCCATCCTCACCCAATGTTTCCTATACTCATCCGAGAACCACTCCCTAAGTATTCTGAGCTGGGTTGCATCGTGATAGCGACGGAAGTCGGGGAAGGCCAAACCTCCTCTATCTCTAGAGGCAGTGAGTAGTTGTCTAGACACACGAGATCTCTTCCCCCCCCAAACGAAGTCTCTGACCATTCTATCCAATCTCCTGAAGAAATTCTCCGGGACTCTCAAGGGAATAGCCTGAAAGAGGTAGAGCACCCGAGGTAGTATCACCATCCTGCGTACTGCCCCCCTACCCAGCCAGGAGACCGGAAGGGCCCCCCACCGCCGTAAATCTTTCTGGATGGCTGGAAGAATCGGTTCATAGTTTGCTCCATACCACCCTGCTAATGAGGGGGTGGTCCTTACCCCCAAATACCGCAGCCCGGAGGGGCTCCACTTGAAAGGGGACAAGTCCCTGACCACCCCCGCTTCCACTTCCCCCAGAGAGAGATTCATCAATTCCGATTTCTGGAAGTTAACCCGCAGGCCCGATATCCTGCCAAAAGAAGTTAACAGAGCCATGCAGGCCGGAAGGGACTCCCTCGGATTCGTAAGTGTAAGCAGCATATCATCGGCAAAGGCCGCAACCCTGTGTTGCACTCCACCAAATGGGATTCCCATGATCTCCGTTGATTGACGGATAGCCAACAGGAGGGGTTCCAGATATATGGCAAATAGCAAGGGGGAGAGGGGACATCCCTGTTTCGTCCCCCTCTGGAGCCCAAAAGGTCTGGACACCTCCCCGTTGATCAAGATGCGTGATGTGGGATTTTTATAGTTAGCGGCAACAAAACCGATAAAGCCCTCTCCGAGCCCCATCTTTTCCATAACCCGGAATAGGAAGGACCACTCAACCCGGTCAAACGCCTTCTCGGCGTCCAGCGCCAAAAGAATCGCCGGGGTTTTCGTTTTACGGGATTTTTCAACCAGGTGAGCCACCCGCCTGATGTTATCCGCTGTTTGTCGACCCAAAACAAAACCCGATTGATCCTGGTGGATCAGAGACGCCGAGCCAGAATCTTAGTAAAGACCTTGGCTTCGGTGTTAATGAGGGCTATCGGGCGATAAGAAGTAAAATCCTCAGGGTCTTTCCCCGCTTTATGGATAAGGTTGATCTTGGCTTCCTCCATCGACCGGGAAGTTCCGCCCTCTGAGCGAAATGCATTAAAAAGCTGGGTCAATTGCGGGACCAAAAGATGGGAGAACGCCTTATAGAAGGGGGCCGGGTAGCCATCGGGGCCCGGCGCCTTATTACGGGGCAGAGCAGCAATAGTTGCTCTCACCTCGTCCTCCAAAATGGGGCGGCCCAGTTCCTCTGCCACTTCCCTAGAGACCTGCGGGATTTCTAAATTACTCAAAAAATCTTCCTGCAATTGAGGGGAGAGGTCCTCAGAGGAATACAGGGCCTCATAGAATTCCACGAATCTCTCCCTAATTGCGCCGGCCCGGGTCAGACGCCTACCACCCTGGTCTTTAAGTGCGGTAATTACCCTGCTCTCCCTTTGCCCCCGCAGAAGACGAGCTAGCATGGAGCCTGCCTTGTTGGCCTTGGCATAAAAGGTCTGCCTCATTTTGAGCATAGATTCTTCAGCCCTCTTGTTTCTCAAAATCCCCAGTTGGCCCTCCGCCAACCTATACGCCCTGAAGGCCCTCCTCGTGGGGGTATTACTGAGTTGGACTCTGGCGGCCTCCACCTCTCCCTCTAACTGGGCCTCCAGACCTCTCAACTGCCTATTTCTCTCCGCCTTAAGGGCGATGAGGTCCCCCCTAAGGGTCGCCTTAAAGGCGTCCCATTTAGTGCCCAGACTCGTGTCTGAAGACGCATTATTCCGGAAGAATCCCTGGATATGCTCCCTACATATCACGGGGTCCCTCAACAGCTCTCCCAGGAATCTCCAACCCCACACTCCTGGTCTACGTCTCCCCAGCCTCAGGACCATTTCCACAACTCTGATCGGCCACGCCTAGGGGCCCCACCTCCACCGCTCCCACCAGACTGGCAGATACCCAGATATAGTCAATCCGTGATTGTGTCCGGTGGACATCGGAGAGGAAAGTGAAGCCCTCCTCGCTCCCCCGCAGCGACCGCCAGACATCGCGGAGGCCAGCCCCCGCCCATCTCTCCCTCAGCTGCGGAGAGGCCACTGTACCCCCCCTCACCTCCTCTGGAGCAGTCTCTCAGCCTATCCCAGGTCAGATTGAAGTCCCCCATCAGAACCACTTGGCCCCTAGCAAAATTCTCGATGATGTTTAGGACTTCCCGCAAGAACTGGTCTTGGCCCACATTCGGGGCATATATTGACCCAATAGTGTAGCTCGAGCCCATTATGGTCCCCCTTACCACCACATATCTCCCATTAGTATCCCGCAGGACCTCCTGAAGCTGAAAATCCGTTCCCCTTCCAAAGGCAAGGGCGACACCCCCCCTCTTCGTGGGGCCCGACGCGAAGTAAATCAGGGGATAGCCCCTGAGCCGCAACCAAGCTTGATCTCGCTTTCTCAAATGGGTCTCCTGCTGGGCCAGCACATCCGGTTTATGGGATCTAACGAAGTGCTCCAGCTTTGTACGTTTGAGGGGGGAATTGAGTCCCCTCACGTTATGTGTTTGCCACTTGAAAATGACAACCGAGCATCTCGGGCCATCAGCAGCCCCCCTACTGGGGTATCTATAGACCGCCCCATTAGAGTTCCCCACCCATTACCCGCCCCGGGGCCTCCCTTCCCGCCCCACACCTCCCCGCAGTGGCTCTTCAACTACCGAGCTCTTAGGGTAAAACCTCCACAACATGTACTGTATCCACCCACCCCCCCCCCACACTCCTCCCTGTCCCATCCCCCCTCCCCCATCCCACACCCGCCCCCCCTCACCTGCCCACTCCCCTGCCCTCCTAACCCCAACTTGGAAGGTATCCCCCATCCTCCCCCCATTCTCCGGACTCATCCGTCCTTGCGTGATCCAAGAAGAGCAACCCCCGCCCCCCTCCCCAAATCCTGTGAAAGCCCATTGTCCCACCACCCACTTTTTACGATACAAGGCAAACCGTCTCAGCAGGGACCCCCCCTGTCCGAGGACCGATCCCCATCTCCTCCCTGGGCGGGCCTCCCTCTCCCCTCCTGAGGGCGCTTCCGCGGCGACTTCTTCTTTGCGTCAGAGCCCACCGTAGACCATACCCACGGTCTGGCTCTGTCTCCTGGAGCAGACCGGACACTTCCATTATCCCCCTCCAAGTCCCCAAGGTCCAGGTGGATAATGTTCGCCGCCTCCTGAACACTGGTGGCCCTTCTTTGGGCGCCCTCCCATTCAAACACCGACCCAAACGGGAAGGTCCACTTATACTTGACACTTTTCCTCGAAAGAGCTCTAAGAACTGGGCGCATTGCCCTCCTTTTCGCCAATGTACTGTTAACCAAATCTTGAAATAGCGAGATCTCCTGGCCCTTGTAATGCAATGGTTCGCGAAGCCTTGCCGCCCGCAGAACTGCCTCTTTTTGGCCGCATCGTGAGAACGCAGCCGAAACGTCCCATGGCTTGGAACCAGGGCCACGGAGAAGCCGGCCCACCCTATGCACCCTATCAAGTTCTATAGCCTCGGGGTCTTCTCCTCCCAGCAGGTCCATAAAGATACTCTGCACTACTCCCTTCAGATCCCTGTCCGTAACAGATTCAGGGAGGAGTTTCACTCTAATATTGACTCGTCTCGACTTGTTTTCCAAGTCCTCCAGTTGGGTCTCCAAGTTGCGGGTCGCTAGGTCCAGACGATCGATCGCTTCTCCATTGGCTGTGCCATCTCTTTCCAGTTCCTGCAGGCCCCTTTCCAGTGTGTCGGTTCTCTCGCCTAATTGGGCAACCTCCTATTTCAGCTCCCCGAGGGCCATGTTTAAGTCCGACCTCAGCAACTGAAACTGGTCTTGGAAGGCCTTTGCCAGAGTTTCTCCTAGGGCGTGCATCTCACCCTTGAGGTCTCCCCTTGTCAGGGGCTCCCGATCTTCCGCCTCCCCGGGTGCCCCTGATGCCACGCGGCGCTCAGTATCTTCACTGCTGCTGCCCTTGACTTCCATTGCTGTAGACCACAAGGTGGGAAGGGTGCCCAAGGGGTCTCCCTCTCTCTGTCCACTGTGCGGGGCCCTACCCCTGGATCTCGAGGGCATTAGGTCTCACTTGGGGGCCCCGAGGGACCCAGGAATCCGGGAGAGCAGGACAGCGCCCCCCAGCACGCCCACCACTCGCCAACCGGGCGTAGCTATCAATCCCGCGGAGAGTGACTGCCTCAAACCGCTGAGCCAGGGAGGTCCCACTTCCCCTGATGCTGCTTTCACCCTCTTGGGATGGGGGGGAGGAAAGGCTCGGTCAACCAACTACCCCCCCCGGGGCTTTTCACCGCCAACACTGGGACTGAGCCTCCGCCCTGCGGGTCCAGTCACGCCTGGGGGGGGGTCCGCTCCCCCGTCCTCGGCCCCCTGCCCGGGGACCTGCCCACTCCCCACCTCCTTGTCCTTGTTATATGCTGGGGGGGCCCCCCCTTCGCTCCTCAGGGAGCCGCCGCACGACCAGTCCACCGACGGCTCCCGCTGCAAACGAGCCGGGGGGGCGCGGCTCCAGGAAGTCCAAACGTCAGGCCACAGCCTCCGGTAGCCACCAACCCCGCGGAGAGGGACGACCCCAAACCGCAGAGCCAGGGAGGTCCCACCTCCCCCGATTTTGCTTTCACCCCCTTGGGATGGGGGAGGGGAGGAAAGGCCCAGCAACCGACTGCCCCCCCCGGGGCTTTACACCGCCAACACCAGGACCGGGCCTCTGCCCCACGGTTCCAGTCACGCCCGGGGGGGTCCGCCTCCCCGTCCTCGGCCCACCGCCCGGGGCCCCGCGCGCTCCTCACCTGCTCCTCCTAGGCGTGTACCGGGGGGGCCACCCTCCCGCTTCTCAGGGAGCCGCCGCACGGCCAGTCCACCAGCAGCTCCCGCTGCAAACGAGCTGGGGACACGGCTCCAGAGAGTCAGGCCGAGGCCTCCGCGTCCTCCGCTCGGAGCTCCGGTTCTCCTCCTCGGGGCGTCAGGCCGCCCCCCCGCAAGTGGTCGCTGCCGGGCCCGCCCCCTCTCATGGGGCCGAAGTCCTCCTCTCGCTCTCCGTTCCGCGGGCTGGGACGCCCGCCCGCCGCCCGCCCGAGCGGGCCTCCTCCACCACAAGTGACACCTCGGGTCCGCGGTGCCCGAGGGTCAGCCTCGCCCGTCCGCCCGGGCTCCCCGTGCCGCACCCGTCCTCCGCTGGTGCTGACTGTCCTCAGGGGGTGGTGGATCCCCGGTGGAAACCTCGAGGTGCGGGAGCCGCCGTCGGCACGTCTAGTCGCTGCCGGCGGCCATCTTGAATCCGAGGTGCGCTTTTAATTCCAGCTTCAATGTTCCTTCTTCGGGAGAAAGAGAGAATGAAAGAATGAAAGAATGAAAAAAAAGTTTATAGTAGTCATCTGTAATAACTTTGGTATAAAAGGTCTTCATCTGTTACCAACTTTAAGGATACTTTTACCGCATGGCAGCTATGGGGGGAAAAAGGTGCCCCCACAAGCAAAATGTATTTGTAGTGGAAGGGGGTGCTGCTGCGCAACAAGATGGCCGCTTGAGCAAGGAGCTCCTCTCTGGCATGAATCCTGATTGAATTATCCCCCGTTTCCGGATCGCATCGACTCTCCTAAGCTACCTGCGCTGTTCCTGGAGAACATCCTGACCTTGCAGGCGAAATCCCGACCGAAATCGGGCTTCCCCGGGTTGGGAACCCTGGTGGCCCTTGCGAGCGCAGGCTCGTGCCGATTCGCAGTTCCATGAGAATCTACGAGAGCGCCGCGGCTCCCTCTTACGCTGGGCCTCGCGGTGGATGGGGCGGGACCAGTGAACTGTGGCCACGACACTTCGCGCCACAAGTGCTCTGGACATACTGTGCCCTTCCCTCCCCGGGTGGAAGGCGCTCGCACCAGAGCCTCCCGGGCCATCGTTGCTGGACCGGACGTTCCCGACCCCGTCCCTTGTTCCCGAGGTGAAAGCTACGTGAGATTGGGCTGACGCGGCGGCTGGATGCGGGGCACGTGTGGGACTCTGACCCGAATCGAACATATCCTGAGCACCCCCACCCCCACGGCTGGCTCGGTGCTTCTACCAACAAAGTACGCTGGGAACATTCACGCCTTTGCTCTCCTGAGTTCTCCTTTAACACGCGACCCACTCATCCGGCCGGGCACAGGCCGTTTCTACACTTCCACGATGCCTGGTAAGAACGCACTCAAGTCCAGGAAGACGGGACCAATGGACTCCTTTACTAGCTCACAATCGTCTCCTGAACCCCCGGACCCGCAGTCCCCAGCCTCACCCCTAAATGCGGAAGATACGAAATTTGATCACTTGCTGACAACAGTTCAGAATGGTTTCCTGGCCATCAACGTCAAACTTGATGATATTGTTTCCACGATTGGCTCCCGAAAAACTCGATTAGACAAGGAAAGTGCCAGAATCACAGAGGCTGAAAACAGAATAGGCTCCTATGAGGACTCTACTCGGCAGAACACCCACGATATCGCACTCCTCAGAGTGGAAATTAATAAACTCCGGGATAAATGCGACGATTTGGAATCTCGATCCAGACGGAACAACATCCGCATAGTCGGCCTCGCAGAGAACTTCTGCAAAAGCCCAATGGAGTCCCGCATCGAAGACCTGTTGAAATCTCTCCTCGGGGAGGAGGCACTCTCATCCCAGTTCCTCGACGAGCGGGAACATCGTACCCTCGCTCCACCACCCAGACCAGGGGCTCCTCCCCGCACAGTGATTGCCAAACTGTTGAACTACAGGGACAGGGACGCCATCCTCAGACTGGCGAGAGAGAAAGGACCCCTTCGGCTCGGCAACGACAACATACATGTATATCCGGACTTCTCCGCAGGGGTCCAGACTCAAAGACGATCCTACGAAACTGTCAAGCGCCAGCTACGTCTCAGACAGGTCCCCTACGCCCTTCTCTTTCCAGCGAAACTTCGTATACAACATGCTGGAAGAGCGCACTTCTTCGAATCTCCTGCCTCAGCCTTGGCCTACATGGAGGCCTCGATACCCCTTCCGCCCGGGAGACAGGAACTTGATCAGAATGACTTGCAACAACCCGTGTAACCTGCGTTCCTCCACATCGATCCCAACCGCAGCAAAGACTGGTCTGTATTTGCTACTGTGAACGCTGGAAACAGGATGCAGCAGGGAGAATCTCCCTGCCTTTCAGCAACACCGGATGAGATGCGCTCATCCTCGAAGCGGAGTTGCTGCACTCATCCCCTTCTTTGGGAACTTCCACAAGTTAGTTAAAGGGTTCATCATCAAGTTGGGTACGATGGTGTGGGAGGGGGTGGGTACGGGCAACCGGGGACTGTTTCATTGTTCGAACACTGCGTTAACGCTGCAGGTGGCCCCTGTTGGGCACCTGGCACAATGTTCGGTTGGCTTAACCACTGGTAAAATTGTACTCACAGTTTCACTTGCTGTCCTCCACTACGAGACAATTTACTTCCCCACGCTCTTGTATGACACACGGAAATGGCGCAAAAAACTAACGCACTAGGGGGCTTAAACTAAAACTGCTCACCTGGAATATCCAGGGATTAAACAGGGCGAAAACCAGCAAAGTAGGAGCCTACATTAACAGGCACCATCCACATATAGCTATGCTCCAAGAGACTCATGCATTAAAACCCACCAACGACAGTATCCTACGACAGTGGGGAAACAATAGGTATTACATGGAATACTCCTCCCAAAACAGAGGAGTCATCACGCTAATACATCCATCCCTAGGGTTCTCCACCGAGAAAACTATAATTGATCCACATGGCAGATATGTTGTGGTCTGGGGTACCCTGGCTGGCAAAAAATGTATTTTGATCAATACATACGGACCGAACCTGGATGAGCCAGAATTCTACACACACCTCCTTGCAAAAATTGGTCCCACAACGGAAGCCTGGGTGTTGTGGGGAGGAGATCTTAACACTATCCTTGATACTATGCTAGATAGGTCCTCAACTAAGCCTAGGGCTTACTAAAACAGCCAACATTATACACCAAGCCCAGGAGGAATTAGCCTTGTCCGATGCGTGGAGAGGGACCCACCCTACAGACAGAAAATACCGGTCCATGACTCTGAATCCAGAATAGATTACTGGCTCATCTCCTCCCCCCTCATCAACTCCATCGAATGCTGTGACATTCTCCCGCGCACCCTCTCGGACCATTACCCCGTCAGTCTTAGTACATTGCTCCCCGACATCCGTCGCCCTGCGCAACGATGGAGGATGCCCCCCAATATACTGAAAGACCCGAAGCTGGTGGAGGCTCTATACACTGAGACGGAGGAGTTCTTCCAACTGAATAAGGGCTCTGTGGGCAGCTGGGCTTCCATCTGGGAAACATTTAAGGTGTGGGTACGAGGCAACCTTATGTCCAAGATGTCTGGTCTCCTCAGAACCGTTAGAACCGACTTGGGCAACACAGAATCAATCCTGCAATCGCTCGAATCTGCCTACAGTAAGACCCACGACAAACGCCTTTTGGCAGACATTAGTCTAAACCTCCAAACCTTCAATGATCTGGCTACCAGAGAACAACAATACATGGCCATCCCGACCAGGGCACACAAATACGGGGAGGGCAACAGGGCGGGCCACCACCTGGCTCGTATGCTTCGCAATGACCATACCCACACCCCTATTGCGAGTATTCTAACAGATGGGGGGTTGGCTGTGCACAGGGAAGATGAAATAAACTCTGAGTTCATGGACTACTACATCAATCTTTACGCCAACCATGATAGGTCCACACGGGACAACGTGAAGTCGTACCTAGGTAAGATCTCCCTCCCTAGCTTAACGTTAGAAGATAACTGGTCCTTTGAACAACCCATGACGGCTGAGGAAATCGCTGAAGCGATCAAGACACTAGCAGCGGGTAAAACTCCAGGGCCGGACGGCCTAACCGCCGACCTGCATAAGGCATGCTCTCCAATACTCGCCCCTGTATTGTCCCTCGTTTGGGAGGAGGCTATGAACACTGGCTCACTCCCAGAGTCCATGTCAGACGCAGTCATTACAGTGCTCCTAAAACCTAGACGCCCGGCACACGAACGTTCCTCCTACCGTCCCTTGTCCCTGATTAACACGGACACCAAGATCTACGCAAAGGTGCTGGCCACCAGACTGCTCCCCAAAATGACCACCTTAATCCACCCCAACCAATGCGGATTTATCCCAACGAGATCCATGGCCCTGAATCTGCGCAGACTGTTCAGTGTTCCGGCAAAGATTAAACCAGAGGCACAAGCAGCAGCCATTTCTCTTGACGCCGAAAAAGCGATCGATTCGGTATTGTGGCTGTACATGTTCGAGGTTCTTCACAAATTCGGATTCGGCCCTTCCCTGATAGGATGCATCAAATTACTTTACTCCTCTCCCAAGGCCAGAGTTCTAACCAACCGTACCTTGTCCAATCAATTTACACTATGTAGGGGTACGAGGCAGGGATGCCCCTTCTCGCCCATCCTTTTCGCCCTCACCATTGAACCAGTGGCGGCTGCAATCAGAGCTGAAAAGGACCTTAGGGGTATTAAAATGGCCGGGGTATACCAAGCAATTTCATTGTATGCAGACGATGCATTACTATATGTCCGGGAACCAGAAAAGAACCCGTCCCCTATTTTGGCGATGATTACCGAATTCACTACACACTCTGGCTACAAGATAAATACATCTAAATCCGTAATCTTTCCGTTGACACGTGCCACTGCTTGCCCCACAAACACTCATGGCCTGTCGTGGGCTCCCGATCACATTCGATACCTGGGGATCCTGGTCTCTCACGACAAGAACTCTCTCTATATAGATAACTATGAATCCACGTTACAAACCATTCGCACTAAGCTTCAACTCTGGTCCAAACTCCCCATATCTCTTGCTGGCCGGATAGCGGTCCTCAAGATGACGATACTCCCTAAACTCCTATACATCTTCTGTAATGTGCCTATATGGCCGGGCAAACCCTTTTTTGACAATTTGCGTTCCATGGCCACCACCTTCGTGGGGAACGATGGCGCGAATAGAATGAAATGGAGCAAATTGGTCGAGCCCTATGATATGGGAGGCTTCGCCGCCCCCGATTTCGAGTTGTACTACTACGTGGCACAAGCACACTATGCAAAGTTCTGGCAGGACCCCTCGGATAACACACCACACGTACCCATCGAGCGTCACTCGGTCCGCCCGACCGATTTGAGATCCATCATATTCACGAAGTCACATAAAGATGATTGCAAGTTTGATCCCGCCTCCTGCACAGTTGCGGCATGGGCTGCAATAACCAAGTGTCTGCACATAGACTGCCCTTATGACTCCCAAGCCCCTCTCTGGAACTTGCCGGGCATTACGCCAACGTATGACACTGCCATTCAGAAAACCTGGCTACCCGAATACGAATTCACTATGAAAACCATGTTCCCCAATGGTAAATTTGTAACTCCTGAAGACTTCGCAAACACAGTAGGGAGCAGTCAACTAGCCACCCTACAGTTCCACTGAATGAAAGCCCCGTTCAAAGAAAGGTGGCCATCATTCCCAGACGAACCCCCCGAGCACGCATGCTACCAATCATCGTATTCTCAGGCAGGCACTGGGGTGTCCAAATTATACAATATTGTGCAGGCCCACACAAAATCATCTAATACCATCAAAGCATTGTGGGAAAAAGACATGGGTACTATAATCGAAGAGGGGAAATGGGCCAGCTACTGCCTCCTATCTAAGAAAATCTCACTCAATGCAGGCCTGAGATTGATACAATTCAAAGTACTGAACAAACTACATTACACGCCAGCTAAAATGGCAAGGTTCTATAAGACCACCCTTGACAATTGCCCGAAATGCCATGCCCCTGGCGCGGATTCGTTTCATATGTACTGGGCCTGCCCCCAGATAGCAGGTTTCTGGCTCGCAGTGGCCAACATCCTTGAAGAAATAACGCAAATCCCTACACACCTCAATCCACCTAAATACCTGTTTGGAGACATTGGCAAGGCCCCGGAAAAAAACAAGGAGACTATTCAACGTCGCCTGCGCAGTAGCGAAGAAATGCATCCTTCAAAAATGGAAGAGCGGCCAGGCTCCAACAACAGAACAGTTCCTTGCGACCCTCACTTATGTGAATGAATGTGAGGAAAACTATGTTAATATGATATCTGCTCCATGTAAACCTAAAGACATTTGGGCTCCGTTCAGGGCATACTTAGATGAAACCTCCACAGACTCTGAAAACTCGGACAATGATAGCGTGGAGGATGGCCCATGCCACTCAGTCTGCCATATGTGACCTCACTTTGTGGGTATATACGTGGACATGCACCTGATGTAGTTGATTGCAGGGGGAGTGGGGTTGGACATTTTGTAATGCGAATCTGTGTAATGTGGATGTGAAATAGACAAAGTGTACTGTGACATGCAAGCCAAAAATAAAGTTCTTAAAAAATAATATATATATTTGTAGTATACTGGACTCAAGTGTCACCATCCTGGACAACTTTCGTCCTCTTTAGACGTAAAGTACCAACTACAGAGTCAAGACAGATATGATGTAGCTGAAAATAGTCGGAGGAGGTGGGTGAAATCAAGCAGCGGTAGAGAGTCTAATAAACACAGAGCACCAGAATTCTTAGAGAGGATTACTTGTCCATCGGTTCGCCTTCCTTCCCCAAACTTTGGGAAAAGTTCATAAACAGACTAACATTGGGAGGATGATGTTGAGAATTTAATCTGCATTTCTCTTTTTTAATGATCTCACCTTCGCCTCGCTAGTTTAATGAGACACACTGCCATAATAATATGGGTGTTTATGATGGATGACATGAAGAAAGTGGGGGAGTGCTTGTGTTCCGTCACAACCCACGTCTGAATTACTGTGTGTATCTGGTACTGCACACCACTTACTGCCCCCCTATTGTAATTGGTATTACTCTAGCTGATATGTATTCTTACAAAACTATCCTGCTCGTTATTTCCACATTTCACACTGTATTTATATGGTTTTCCTCATCATGTCATCCTCATTCCATCTGGGAATAAGACCAGCTGTACCCTCTGTGCTGATTTTGACTTATGATTTATGATTATGCCTTGGAATGGTTATAGCAATGCCAATGTCTGAAGGATTACATGGACTTGGTACAGCACCTTGGTTGTACGATATGCGTGCCTGGCGTCATAAGGTGGAACCTACCTTTACAGAACCCATCATCCCACCATGAGAGTGACAAGGGAATGGAGGATGAGTCAGAAGGAAAACTTACTAAAATGACAGGGTCGATAGTTTATCATCCAGCATCACAGCCCCCCACCATGGCCATCTCTACATTATGTAAATAATGGAAGGAAGTACTAAGTGAGGATTCTGAAACATTTGTTTCAAAATAAAGTGAAAACAGCACTTTCTGAAAACTTGCGACCCATGCACCATGCGTTTCTGTATATTTGTCACTGTTCTGCAGCTAATGGTTGTGCAGCAGACTCATCGCCTTCTGAAGTGCAGACAGCATCCCCTCCCAACTTGGCGACTTCCTCAACCAGTCGCTGAGGTAGGGCATCACTGCCAAACCTGATAACTGTCCCGGAACCAATGAGGGACAGGAACAGAAAGTTCTGAGTTAACAAAAGTAGATTTAATGTAGAATGACAAGGCTTGGGCAAAACGAAGAACAACAAAACACAGAATAGCTTCTTCTGGGTGCCACTGTAGTCTCTGGGGAAGAAAATAAATCTCTTGTTGAAACAATGTCTCTCATTCCAGGGTCGTAACCTGGAGATAATTCAGTCACTCAGAGTCTGGGAGTGATCACTCACTTCTTTCTTGGGTTCCTGGGTTACTATCACCTTCTTTCAAGGGGTTGCTACTCAAATAAATCAGAATTTACTTGTAACCGTCCTAGCTAGATAACAGAAAATTGGTATGGATGCAAGGTCAGAAACCAACAAAGGATCGAAGCATTTGTAGATTTGTTTTGAGCACATCAGTACATTATCAGTAATCCAGCATTTCTTTCCTGTAAAAAAATATTTTAGGGACTTGCGTTGGATGTATTCTGAAGCATGACTATACTCCCTAACAGGATAGTGGAAAACACTCCTTAAACTACATGCATTTAAACAGTTATCAGTGATAATCACTTCCAGGGAAAAAAGTTACAGTGTTATTAAAAATAGACATAGTGTACGTATGCATTCTTATTTCAAGAAGTGAAGAGCATAACTTTCAAAACACATTAAAATGGGACGTAATTGGGGGCTTGTTGCCAAAATGATGCTTGCCAGGGTGGGTTAGCTGTTGATTAATGATACTTGTCATGGACCCGGCTTGCTGCAGCAAGTGTTCAACCCATCACGGAGAATACGAGAAACTGGTTATTTGTAATCTTAAAGTAAATAGATAAATTGCATAGTGAGAAACAATGTATAATCCTGCTGTACACTGTTCTAATTCTCTGTCTCCTTGACATATTCTAAGATTGCTAAATTATACCATGAAAACATTAATAAAAATGTAATTGAAAACAAAATAATCACAGTTAACTGCTAAAAATGCAGGTCTTAGCCTAGAAGTCCCTGCCATCTCAGTGCAGTGGGAAGGTTCAGGGGTAGATATGTACTCTCAAAGTCACTTTAGGAGAGTTCCAAGGTGAGTACAAAGTTCCATAGAAATAACTGGGAAAAAGTCAGTAGGCCATCCGGTTGTATGGGGAAACGAAGCCAAGTCTCAGATTCTACAGCAAACAACCCCAGGTAGGACCAGAAGAGACCATAATATGGAGATCGGTTCAAGAACCAGTACCTCTACGATCAGATCCAGCAAAGCAGGAAGACACTCAATATTAACCAACGGGAGATGTGGTATAGATTTGCTGTCGAAAAAAAAGTCTTTACCCTGGACCAGAAGGTGAGTATCAAGAACAAGTGTTCACCCCAGAGGCAGAGGGAAGTACTGATGGTGTTTCTTTAAAGAATGACCGCTCCAGAAGACTAAAAGAACAAGATACTTAATCCTGGTAATTTTCTTTCTACTTGATGTTCCTCCCACGGATTCCTCATCCTAGATAGACGCCCATAGCAGTAAGACCACTACGGAGCAGGGTAGGATCGAACTCCACTAATTCTTTTCGTACACTTCGACCACTGCCACTCACTCATAATATTCCTACTTTGCCCCACTGATGCAGCCAACAATTCAGCTTCCCCCCACACACATCCTTGCCCATAACACCAGAGGACTTTCTGAAGAAACTCTTCCTCACGCTACTTGAGCATCTCTCAGGTAGAAATGACCTCACCACCTCCACCTCCGAGACTATCGCCTTGCGCATCAGCCTTACTCTTATGCGTACTCTAGATCAACATGGCACAATCAAATACAAAGTACCCAAACCTTGCATGCATTCAAACTTGTGCTTCACAGAAGAACCTATATCAGTCTGCAGACTCAACGCTCTCTATAACACTCCTGGTGGAAAAAAAACACTTCAATAAATCATGAAGTGTTCAATGCCTATAAACTTGCTTTCAGCACAAAAGTCAACTCTTACAACTTTAGAATCTCCAAAGCAAGTACCAACTCCAAAGAGCTCTTCTCCATTTTAAAAGAACTATAAAAACACCTCCTCTGCAGATGCAGATAAAGCCTGATGCGTCACATTTCAAATGGCCTTAACCAACAAAATCGAAAAAACGTATTGATAAACTCACCCCAAAATAGATTGTTAGCCACCAAACCAACAACCTCTACAAATGTACCATCCACCCTTCCCCACCTATTACCACCCCCAATTCCACTTCTCTGCAGTCACATCGGACTAAGTCTGTACCACTATCCAGAGCCTCAAACCATTCAATTGCAAAGGCAATTCCTGCCAAGCCCACATAATCAAACTCTGTGCTACCACCCTTTCACCATCCATAACTGTGCTCATCAATGTATTGCTCGCCACCAACATGGTCCCTACGCGTCTCAAAGAAGCCTGGGTCACTCCACTCATCTAGAAACCCTTGCTGCATCCCTCCCCGCCCACCAACTACCACCCCATCACTACATTACCCTATCTTCTAAAATTCCTAGACCACACAGCCTACACCCAAATGCAATACTTCCTAGAACAATCACACCTACTTGGCTCTAGACAATCGGGCTTTCGCCCTAAACATAGCACAGAAACAGCCATCCTAGACTTAAAAATTCAAATAGACGGTTGTGGGGTGGGTCATCAAGGCGGGAATGTTAGTTTTACTGTTCGTTGTGGAAGTTTAAAAAGGAAATAAAAATAGACATCTTTCAATACTCAGGCAACATGGCCATTCTACTTCTCCTGGACCTATCAGCGGCATTTGATCTCGTGGACCATGACAAACTCTGCCAACACTTCTCCTCCAACTTCAACTTCTCACCTCAGGCAACCGCTTAGATAAAGTCCTTTATCAGCAACCAATCATCCAGAGTATTCATTGGCAATGACATTGCTAGTCCAATCCCTGTCCCCTTGGGCGTACCTCAAGGATCATGAATCTCCCCGGCCCTCTACAATACCTACACAAAGCCCCTCTTTGACCACCTGGACTCCATCAACATCTCCTACACCAATTTTGCAGATGACACACAAATCCTGCTATCAATCACAGGAAACTATACTTAAGATGTCATCACCATCGATCACACCTACAACAACATCATCCAAACCTGGATGTCAACCCAAAACCTCTGTCTCAAGGGCGCTTTGAAACACATTTTCTTGATGTATAAGCGCCTTGAAAATGAACAAAAAAACAGAACTCCCTATTGTGCCTCCCCCCATCGCATAACATTCTTAGGCCCTGCCTATGCAGCCTTTGCCATCGACGGCATGACCATCCAAGTCTCCAAGCATGTCAAGACACTAGGCGTATATCTGAATGCAGAACTCTCCTTCTTAAAACATGTGAGGCTAACCACTGCCTACATGGCCAAACTCATCACCCGGAGTAGGAAATTCCTATCACTATCCAACTGTCTGACCCTAGCCAATGATGGTAGGTGCCAATGATTTTCCTAGCCCGTGCAATCATTGGCAGCAAATTAGATTACTGAAATGCCCACTTCACAGGAACCTCAGCAAAAACCCTAGCCAAACCACAACTTCTTCAAAACAAAGCCCTATGAGCCACTGTGGGGCTCAAACCATCTGACCACATTACCTCCACCAGACAAGAAGCTCACTGGCTTCCTATAAGAGCCACAATTAAATTTAAAAAATGAGTGATCGCACACCTATGCCTCCTGCTTACCTCACCCAGCGTGTCTTGGTCTAACCCCCTTCGCTCTTCAACCAGCATCGCCCTCTTAACTCCCAGTTAAAATCACAAAAGAGCTGGGTGTTCCAGGTTCTGCTTCAACACTCCCACCCTATGGAACTCTCTCCCGAGCAGAATCAGAAACGAACCCACACACATCAAAGGTTGCATCCTCGTCTGGCTCCTCACACTCAATACCACTACTGACATCAGCGCATCAACCCCATACCCTGACTACACCCACAATACCTTCAGAAAACTTGTAAAGACCTGGCTAGTTTAAACATTTAACTAACACATTTACCTTCAACTGTTCCTTCTTCTATACTTGTTATGCACCTTATCTACCATGTACAAGCACCGTGATACCTACAAGTCTGGACGCCACTCAAAAGTAATAAATAAATAAGCAAATAAATTAATATCAATGAAGGGTCTTTGTAAGTAATGCTTGTAACAGGGAATGCTAAAGACTTACCAACATCCATACATGCAGAAAAGGTGGTTTGAACTGGAAGGAATCAGAAGGAATCATAAAAATGAAACACATTAGGGTTGGTAGGTGACAGTTGTGCTATTATTCAACAACTTGATGATAGTCCAACAAAACCGAGACTCACTAATTATAGTCTCATCAATAGACTATTGATGAGATTATAATTAGTTAGTCTCGTTTTTTCTGGAGACCATTTGAAGTCTACCCAAGACTATCTTAGATTTCGGTGACTGATAGACGGTATTCACAGTTTTGTAATTTCTGCAGTAAGGAATACATGTTAGAATATCCGACAGGTTCTCTATGCAATAGTTCCTGTTCTACAGTTTTGTTGGACTATCGTCAAGCTGTTGAATAATAGCACAACTGTCACCTACCAACCCCAATGTGTTTCATTTTATGATTCCTTTTTTGTATATTGTATTTTGAATGATGTTACATTTTAAGGTATACTTTAAAAGACAGAATAAATGTTCAAGTTTCAAAACACTTTTCCTGTGGTGGAGATAATTTTTTTATTTTATTTGATTATTAACCAGCATTGATTAAAAGTTTTTATTAAAGTGTCACCAATTGAAGACTTCTGGGCTAAAAGAGGGGTAATCAGTTTTCCACTCTCCTATAAGTGTGACATTCGCAAGACAATCTGGACCGGGGGCGTGAGTCGGTTTTGTTCTTTTAATTAGCTCAAGTATATAATCTACAGAGATTTAAAAAAAGCCAAGTGGGATCTCGTGGTGTAACTGTATGTTTGTTCAGTTGATATGGGTTGCTGGAGAGCTTGGTGAAATGCTCAATTCAAGCAACCTTTGAGATTTGGTTAATCTGGGTATAGACCCATAGAGAATCCTTTTATCATCCATTTGCCATCCGAGGAGCGCAGTGAGTATGTGGCACAGAAAGCACCTTTGTTTAGTTAAAATTGCCCATGTGTTCGTGGGCCCGTGCCCAGGAGCAGGCCTTTGCGTCCCCTTCCTCCCCGTAGCCCCTTCCTGGTTTCCCAGCCCGCCCGCCTCCCGATCCGCCCTCCCTCCCATTGGTCCATGCAGTTTAGCCATCGAGTCTACCGACTCGCGTGGAGCTCACCGCCTCCATTTGCCATCCGAGGAGCGCAGTGAGTATGTGGCCCAGAAAGCACCTTTGTTTAGTTAAAATTGCCCATGTGTTCGTGGGCCCGTGCCCAGGAGCAGGCCCTTGCGTCCCCTTCCTCCCCGCAGCCCCTTCCTGGTTTCCACAGCCCATTTGCAGAGGACCTTGGTGAGCAGCAAGCCCCCTCCAGGAGCGGCTTTAATTTGAAATCCTGGAGGCTCCCCCTGTAGCCCGCTCTCACCGCACACCCTCTCCCTTCGTCCCGCCTCCCGACCCGCACAGGCCCGCTCTCATTGGTCCACCTACACTTCATCACCGGTCCTCCCAGGGCAGCCCTCTGCCCGGCAGCCCCTGCGGCTAAGGGCCCAAGGCCAAGGGCGGCTCCTACCTTGGCGGCTCCGAGATGTGTCTGCAGGTTTCAGCAGGGGAAGCCAATGAAGCCACCAGACACCAACAAAACTAAGTGCTGGCATGAGTGGGGGGTAGCGCAATTACTCTACCCCAGAAAGCTCCTGCCACTCTAACCTACCTTTCAATGTCCTGCAGTCTAATGTTAACCAGTAACATAGCCCGAGAGAACCACACAGATTAGCCTGCGCCAATTCTAGGCAGGAATGTGATTGTTAGCATATGCCACACTTAGATGGAATCTCTAATTGCCTCCTGTGATAGTTGTATTTACAAGTGTGCCCAATAGCCTCTCTGTGAAAAGTGCATTTAGAAGTATGCCCAATTGCCTCTCTGTGAAAGGTGAATTTAGAAGTGCATTTAGAAGCTGAATTTAGAAGTGTGCCCAATAGCCTCTCCATGGAAAGTGCAGTAAGAAGTGTGCCCAATAGCCTCTCTATTGAAGGGGCATTTAGAAGTGTGCCCAATAGCCTCTCTATGGAAGGGGCATTTAGAAGTGTGCCCAATAGCCTCTCTGTGAAAAGTGCATTTAGAAGTATGCCCAATTACCTCTCTGTGAAAGTTGAATTTAGAAGTGCATTTAGAATCTGAATTTAGAATTGTGCCCAATAGCCTCTCTGTGAAAAGTGCTTTTAGAAGTGTGCCCAATAGCCTCTCTGTGAAAGTTGAATTTAGAAGTGTGCCCAATTTAGAAGTGCATTTAGAAGTTGAGTTTAGAAGTGTGCCCAATAGCCTCTCTGTGAAAAGTGCATTCAGAAGTGTGCCTAATAGCCTCTCTGTGAAAGTTGAATTTAGAAGTGTGCCCAATTTAGAAGTGCATTTAGAAGTTGAATTTCGAAGTGTGCCCAATAGCCTCTCCGTGGAAAGTGCAGTAAGAAGTGTGCCCAATAGCCTCTCTGTGGAAGGGGCATTTAGAAGCGTGCTCAATAGCCTCTCTGTGAAAGTTGAATTTAGAAGCGCTTTTAGAAGTTGAATTAAAGTGTACCCAATAGCCTCTCTGTGAAAAGTGCATTTAGAAGTATGCCCAATAGCCTCTCTGTATGGAGGGGATGAGTGCGTGGAGGGGGTGAGTGCGTGGAGGGGGTGAGTGTGTGGAAGGGGTGAGTGCGTGGAAGGGGTGTGTGCGTAGAGGGAGTGAGTGCATAGTGCGTGTGAGGACATAAAACGGACGAGTGGGTAGAGCGGCTGAGGAAATAAAACGGACGATTGCGTAGAGCGGGTGAGTGAGCAAAACAGGTGAATGTATGGAGCGTGACGTACATAGTATGGTTTGGAATGCAGGGAACGTCTCAAAGAACATATAACCCATCATATCTCACCACCACGCTTACTCTCTTCTTTACACCACCACTCAACTAGAACACAGAGATACTATGACACCATTCGGTATATCTGTTCTCATAGCAACATCCGCCGCTCACTCCATATCATTCTAAGTAAACACTGCTGGTTACACACTCCCCAGCCAGGCGTTCTCCTCAGTCCTAACGCAGCCACATTCGGTCTGGATAAACCCTGCCAGAACGTTCACATACTACTAATCTCTCAACCACCACACCTACCGCTAAAATGCAGCTATTACATGAATACTGCACCAGCTGCACACATACCCGCTGCTCACATGCACCTTGACTCTCTCTACTCTCTCTACTGACCTGAACTTCCGTTCCCAAGGGCGTTCAACCTACCAGCGCCTTCAGACCATACCAACGCTATATAAATGCAAAATAACATAACATAACATATGCCAAAAACTCTGTTCTCGCCTATGGATTGCAGAAGAAACTCAGAATCTCTTGGTAGGCTTCAGGTAATGCTCAATGTTGCTTCAGGTAATGCTCAATGTTGCCTGAATCTCATGATCATGGGAGGCAGACACAATTCCATTGATTCCAATGACGTGTATAAGAAGAGAACGGACTGTGAATGGAGGAGAGACACCTACGGAGGGAGGAGAGCAACTGAGCCTCTGTAGGAAGGACGTCCTGGAGGGGCAGAGCCACGTCAAGCCGTAGAGAAAGTGGTGGCATGAGCAGAGTGAGACCAGCTCGCGTGAGGCTGGACGGCAGGTGCCTTGACTGAGCACGAGGCTCCGGTCAGGCAAGGAGATGCGACAGGAAAACAACCGTCTTCTCGGGTGGCGCGACCACTGAACCAACCGACAGGGGGCCAGAGACAGGAGAGGAGCCTGGTACCCCAAGCTCCACTCAGCAAGGGCCTATTAAGCCGAGGGAGATACTGACGGTAACACGGATGCTATTGATTTGTCGATGCCAGTGAGGCCTGTAACGGTTGGTTTCACGAAGTACAGAAACCGATGCAGGTACGAATAACAGAGTGAAAGGATACGAACACTGTATGTTACATCTGAATTATCCACCAAAAACCTGAGAACTTAAAAGAAGCTAAAGGGCTCATGGCCCTGTTGAGACAGTGCGAAAGAAAAATGAACATTGTATGTAAAAAGTGGAAAAACCGACAAGGCTACTGGGGAAAAGAGAGAAAGGAAGGTGAATGTTCTGCAGCAAGGCTAGCTTAGTGGCCAAGGCCACAGGAACCTGTAATAGCCATTCAAGGAGACAGCCTAAATTGAATAATATAATTCTGAAATAAGACACGTACCAGAGAGCCACAGGACTTTGGGGGTGTCCCAATGCCATGAAGGTGGGAGACATTGAAGTGTCTTGTTGAGTAATTCTGGAGGGATTTGGTCATTTGACTTAAACAAGGAGAAAAGAAAGCAACAGTTTGGGTCTTTGAAAAGGGGAAGAGTGAAAGCCAGACTGAAGATAATTATCATTATTACCAAGACAGTCTGTGGGAAGACTGCAAAGACTATACCTTGGTGTTCTAAAGGAACTCTAAGATGGAGAACAAGTCCATTGCAAGTTGGGCCAGGCAGAAGTCCATTCCAAGGCTATTGAGCAAGCCTCCCCTTTTTCCTTTTAGGTAGGAGTTTTCTAACGTTGTTGGGCCAGTTAGTTGTTTAGGATTCAGACAGAAGACTATTTACTTTGGACTTGATGTGCACCCTTAGCTTTTGTTTTGCTAGGTAGGTAACTTCCCTCATAGCGATAGGGATAGATAGGCATTTTACTTTTTATTCAAATAAACTCATTTAACTATGACCCAAGGTCGTCTGAGTCCTCCTTCTGGTTCACCACAAGACTTAACAATGGCATATGATCAAGTGAACGTTGTGGCAAATTACATAAATGGGGATGTCCGAATTTCCTTTTTATATACTGAAGTATTTACTCCTTGACAGTCAGGTCCAAGTGAGCCTGGGCAGAGAGGGCTCCTTGTCTAACCCAAATTGACCTTTTACAATTGACCTAATTATATTGGTCCTAATTGACCTTCTGCACATTCGACCTTTCTATTTTTTTAGTTATCTTATATATGTATTGGGTTGGTTTTGGATTATAAATAATATAAGGGGATTGGGTGAAGGGTTTGGGGGGGGTTTGGATTGGGTGGCAGGCTGCGGGGGGTTTCCCACTGCATACATGTCCTAATCGGCCTTCTAAATTAGGTCAATTCTCCCAAGGTCAATTGTGAAAATGTCAATTAGTATACAACCACTCCCCGCGCCTTTGTACAACAACTACCCAGTATTTGGCCTATGCAGACAACCTAGTCTTAAATCAACCAGACTGCAATAGGTCTTCAGCATTTGATTGATTCTTTGACGACTTAAATGAAGGAAAATTACATTGAGATAAACCCCACAAAAATCAAATATCTTGATCTTAAAAAAGAAACCAAAGATTTGCTAGTACTTGCAAAGTGTCCAACTGGAGCTACTGGAAAACTGGACATTCTCAGTCCTTAGTTTTATTTTTTCCAATTGTGCCCCAAAGGAAGTGATGGCTGGACACAATCTTCTAAGTATGGGTGCTTCTCTATGATGACAAAAGTAAAATATTATACATTGAAGATTATTCCATGTGCTTGGACTTGCCGAACACTGTTCCTATTACTATAATTCGGTACAAACTAGGTCTTCTATCATTACAAGACATTGTAAAGTAGAAAACATTAAATGGGAACTAGTGAACCCCCTTGCTAAATTCGCTATTTGTGGACTTGAGGAAATTAGCGACAGGGGTTCCATTATAGTTCTGAACACCTGGCTCCACCACTGTAACAACGTATTAGATCAATTGAATATGAGTCCTGATGACCTGCCATCAAACCTGAATGCTGTCAAAGAAAGCTATCCCATCAGGATTGGGTTATCACTAGGCAAGTGATTTCAAATTATAAACTATTTACTTGCACAACATTAGGGGAAAAACCCATGAATCAGTTATCAAACTACTTAAAAAGGTTCCCAAATAATGGAGATTATGAAATTGAGGTTTAACTTGCTACCAACATATGAAATTTTAGGGGCAAGACAGAAAATGGACCAAGCTCGAGGAACGTGTAGAATTTATTTACATTTTAGAAAAAAAATAGACCTGTGCGCAGTAATTTATCAAATGTCTATTTTTACAAACTTCGAGGGATCACTACTTTGCTCGATATGTGCATGAAAAAACTAGCTTGCAAATGTTGGATTTTGGGAAAAGAATCCTAATTGGAAGACAACCCTGGTTGACTATTGGTGCTATAAAGTATAGTATTATAATATTTGGTGATATGTAGAACTTTGTTGTTAATTTTAGTTCATCTATGCAAGGAAAATCATAAATTGTCCCTTTGACTTTCTTTTATTTTCCTACCAATTTATTTCCTTTGATCGGTCTCTTAACATTTTGTATTTCATTATGACATTTTGTAATAGTGAGTTGGTGAATGTGTTTTCTTTGTTTAAACCAATTCACAATAAAAACAAATATGGAAGTTTCCTAGAGCATATGGTAAAGCAGACAATTCTATGTATTATTTATTTCTCCTGCTTGGCTACCAGTTATGTATAATCTAACTACAATAACCACACACTAACTGAAGCTGTGCAAAAATATGCAGTGTTAATTATTTGATATATGTAATATCAAGACTGGAATTGACCATTTATTATTTCTAATACATGTAAACAAAGAATATAAGAACATGTATAAAAGTACTTCATTCTACATAATTGTATCCCATTCACAAAGGACTGTGCACTGGTAACATGCAAAAAGCCAAAGAAGGCAATCTAAAATAAAAATTACATCAAAATAAGACATAAATAAACAAAATGCAACTTTCCAAAATTGTCAATATATTAGTCTGTTCATTGGCAAAATATTTTTGTTAAATATCTGGCCAACCGGTATCGACATGATGGTCAAAGATACCGACTTCCTCAGGCCCTATACATTTGCAATAAAGATGCTAAAAGCAATCATTCACCATGATAGTTTGATGTATTGATCACAACTACATCATCAGTAGTTCTGGATTGTAATTTAAAGAGTCTCTCCAATCTTCAAGTGTGGCATCGTAGTCTGAGGTACAACTTGACAAACAGGGAGAATCTCAGCAAATCCAACTCATTTCTCAAGAAAGCAGCACCAAACCCAGCAGTACCTTTTCTTTTTTAGATAGCAAGAGTTTGGAGCACGCTAAGAGACTTGTACTCCAACAGCCATATAAGTTTAACTTTCATATGTTATTTAGCAACTGACCAAATTTCACCAAATTAAGCAAAAAGCCTCTTTTTGAGGCCTTTGGCAATTTTGAGGATGATGTCTATGTCGGACACCTATGACTCATTAAGTAATGTCTGGGGACCCGTCACAACAAGAAATATTTTGTGATTTGCCGTGGTTTGACTTTAAAGGCCAGGTGCTCCCGGGAGCACAGATCTTATGTCTCTTGCAAGAGAAACAAGTTCGCCCTCCGCCAGAAGGGTGTAGGGGCTTGGCTGAACCAGGGCGAGCCCACTGTGCATCCTCATGAAGGACAAGACCCCAACCACGGCCCCACAAATAGTTCCAAGAAGCTCTGGAAGGCTCTCCCTCTATAGAGTGTGTCCATATCCTCCAAATACAAATGTTAAGATTAAGAATTGTTGGCAGCCAGATTTGCAGGGTAAAACGGTTCCCCTTGAGCAACGTCTTAGAATACAGAGAAAAAGAGACACAAACCTGGGTGCCCCTGTAGTCATATATAATGCAGAGTTGGAAGCCCTCTGCAAGACTACTAAATAACTGCACCTTGCAGAAACAAAATATGCCTAACCTGCCCACATATCAACATTTCGAACACAATAAAGACGGGGAAGGACTACAAAATGAAGGTGCATTTTATACATCCATCCAGCAATATTGTTTGCTTGATTATGTGCATGAAATGTCCCAGACAGAGCTATTATGTTAGGGAAACTAGTCAACCTCTACAGAAACGCATGAACCTCCATTGGCAAAGTGTCAAGCAATGCTAAACTAAACTAATGCACAAACGAGAGTCTAGTTAGTGAGCATTTTTCAGAAACTAATTATACCCTTGATGATTTCAATTTTGTTGTATTCTGGGTTAATTTCAAGACTAGCAAATCAAGAAAGACTTATGCAGGGGGCTTGAACAGACATTGCAGTTTCATGAGTCACTATCCCAACCAAAAGACTTTTTCCACCCATAGAGATACAGGGATCTCTACATTCAGAAAGGACACTTTGCACCATTTTTTCCAAAGGTATTCACAGACATTCAACTGACACTGAACCAGCCCCACCTGCCTCGCTAAGGCAATCAATTGTTGCCAGGCTCCCTGCAACCCAGCCCCATCTGCCCTCAAAATGCCCAGCTAAAAAGCTTCCAAGATAATTGTCAGGTCCCCCCCGTCTCTAGTCAAATCCTACTCTTTCAAATCAGAACTCTACTGTTTTTGTGGATGACACCCACTTGCCTTTTCTCCATTCTTATATGGCATATTGTAATGCAGGGTGGGAATCTCCCATTAGAACTCATCAACAACCTCACTTGCATCCCCCTCTACTTAATAATACTGAGACGAGGAAGAGGGCTGGAGTAACGAAGATCACTAGAAGCGGGAAGCCAGTGCTGCGTTCTAGTGGTTGGAGAAGATTAACAGGTGCCGGGACATTCAAATACGGCACACCTGAACAGGGCAGGAGACTCAGCTCAAGCTGCAGACCGCAGTGGAGACGCTGTCGATTGCGTTGTGCAGGGAAGTCCGGCAGAGGAAGGTTTACTACGCTGGTGCCAGAGGCAGCAGAAGCTGACAAACGAAGAAGGGGACCAGACGGGAACCGAGTAGCTGGTTGGGCGCTTCCAGCCAGCAAGCAGGTTGCAGTCAGAACAGTGAGACGCGAGGGATGCCGAAGCCGCCAATGGAAATCGTTAAGCCCAGAGAAAGAGATTGGGACACTTGGGAGCTTCAAGGCAAAAGGCACATACTATTAACACATCAAAGGAACCCAAACAATGGAGCTAGGACATTGAAAACTGCTGAGAAAGGGTCGCTGATCCAGGGTATGAAAATTATAATTGACTGGATGAAAAAACCCTGGCAGAAAAGTAAACCAGGCTTTGAAGGAAAAGGGGAAAAGTCCCCTGCTTGTGAATTGTTTTAATGAACTAAATGTAAAAAGCTGTGGCATGAGCGTGAACCAGGTATTGGAAAAAAATGGTATTGGAAAAAAAAGGGGACAGTCTCCCGCATGTGAACTATAGGTGAACATCTCAAAGGGAAGAACCATACCCCTTTGGAGTATGAACATTGTCTGGATTTGTGGAAATTGAGAAAATAGAACAGGGAGGAATCATACCCCTTTGGAATGTGAACATTATTGAACTGTGAAACTGAAGGAAACTCAGGGGAAAGGGTTGTGCCCCTTGAGAGTGTGGAGTATATTAAAGTGACATTGAACAACAGGAGAAACCTTGGGGAAGAGAAGGACCCTTTCTGGTGGAACTTTATTGGTTTTCTTCTGCACTTTAGGAAATTTGTGTTTGGAATTTTGGAATGACGCTGCAGGTGTTCATATAAAAGACAACCCCATTTTCCTGTTATATTGAGTTTGGTGTGTGAGGGTCAGTTTAGGATTTTGGACACAACCCAGAGAACTCTTGATTTGGACATTCTGACCAAGAGGTCCCTTCGTTTTTTTGAAGCAGGGAAACCCCTCCTAGAGTTAGGGATAGTTAGGATTTCCCCAAGCCCCTTTTTTATTTTATTAATACAAGTCTTTAACCAACACCAAAAATGCCACTGTGTCAGAGTCTTAAGCTTGATCCCTTGCACTTGACATACCGAGTTTCAACTGGACTCCACATACCAAAATTGACACTAACATATCCCCTCCTGCCTTCCTGGGAGCATTTTAACAGGGTGTGGTGTTTTTTCTTTCCCTGCACTTCAGTTGCAGTGACCCTTGCCCCACTTAACACAGTGCACCATACACAAGTAAAACACGTCATATTACATTTTGTGTTATATACATACCAAGGTCAGCCATTTATCACATAAGGAAAAATAAAAGAAATATCCCAGTAAACTAAAAAGATATGCACATCTAGTTATTGTAGCTTTATTGTATGTAATAGAATGTCAATTATTTATTAAGCAAAAAATTATTGAAGGTCCTAAGGTAATTTATTTACTTGTAAATAATTGACATTCTATAACATACAGTAAAGCAACAAGGACTAGGTGTGCATATCTTTCTGGTTTACAGCGACAAGACTCACGCAACAAGGTATGATTTATCAGACTGTTTACTTATAGACAGTACGATGGAGAAACATGTAACAATGTGTTCAAACTTCACTGTGATATGTCTTTTCTTTTTCGTTATGTGATAAATGGCTGACCTTAGTATGTATATAACACAAAATGTACTATCACGTGTTTTACCTGTATATATGTTTCTGATACATATGTAGTCTTGAGGATGGAGCGAGACTCCGAAATGCATCGGTTTTGAGCCACATTGCTACTTAGGAATTGTTTTTCCTCATGAAACTGGATTCTAATATTGGATTATGTTGGATTAAAATAATTTTTCAACTCTTTTCGCAACTGTGTGAATGATGACAATCTTAATCCAAAGGACATAAAGAACTATAAAATCAAAGAATTGAATTATGAAAAAGATATACAAGTATATGAACCATTGCAATAGCTCACTCTCGAGCAACATGAGAGCATAGGGCATTACTGGGTGGATAACCTGGTTCTTCTTGTTTGAATTTTTGCGGATCCCTGTGTCAGAGGATCAACTTCTGCCTTATAGCTCCTTTCTAATTGGATATCATTTGACATGACTAAGCATACCTATTGATGAACTGATTGTGGTGCCTGCTTCCTCTATTTTTTCAATGAGGGTGAAGTATGTCTTAAAAAGCTAATCAAATTTAAACAAGACAAAATTGACTATGAATCCTGACGTATCTACACTTTTGCTAAAAAAGGTGACCAACCAATCAAGGATCAAGTAATGAAGTTCCAACAGAATTAGAGCAAAACGACAGTGGTACCAGACGCCTCAAGTTCTGAAATCGATTTTTCAGACCAGGAGGCAGGTACAAGCACCAGAATGAATTTTTGGGAAGAATTCAGACTGTTACACCTGTAGTGCAAATTGGACAGAAAAGGAAAGGCAAAACGCGGACGGAAAAGAGAAGACTAAAAAGGAGAGGTCATAGATCGAGGAACAAGGGCAGTAAATTATCGAGTCACACCCTCTGGAAGAGGACAGAGTGGTGGGGAGGGGTCAACCTAACAAGAGAGTGTAGTCATGTATAACATCTTGGATAGAATTCTTACAGCGGATGAGAAGTCTGTATTAGAATTAGGCCTCTCTCTGTGCCCGGTGAGTTCCTTTAACTACATTGATGCATGTATTGATCTATTTAAATTCATTCAAAAGTTAAAGATCACCAAATTTTACAACACCAAAGTTACCATGAATGCATTAAGTGACAATAGACACACCCGGGAAATCAATATAGTGTGTCTAGAAGAAGTAATACTATTTTGAAAGATAACCTTACGGCTATCGAAATTTCGTCGCACTTTGATATTCAAACTGACCTCACCACTAATGTGGATTCGCGAGCAAAATCTATGTTTTTTCTATCGTTGACACCCAGTAACATTGATGTCTTCGAAGAATTAGTTCTCACTGATTACAGAGAATTTTCCAGGCTGGTTCCATCTAAACAAAATCTGAGCCACTGACAGTCCTTAGCCCTCAAAAGTCTCCAAAGTGATGAAAGTATTGTTACAAGGCCTGCTGACAAAAGGGGCGGGGACTGGTGTGGCAAAGATCTTAATATATACAAGAAGCTCTCCGACAACTGAGATGATGCTTGTTGTGAGCTGATTACTTCAGATACGCTGTCACAGGCTCATAATTCTTATAATCTCAAATTGGATCTTTGGCTGAGACAAGGTCTATTAGATGATGACAAGATTATGTTTTTACATTGTGATTATCCGCTCACTCCTATTTTGTATTTGCCCCCAAATGTGCATAAGAGTCTTACAGGTTCTGCGGTCTGTCCAATTATTTCTTCCATGGGTTCCCTTTTGGAGGCAGCATCTAAATATCTTAACAAGCTACTACAACCTTTTGTCTTGTATCTGAACTCTTATATAAGGGACACTTCTGAATCATTAAAAAGACTAGATGGCCATGGGCGTAATTATAGGGGACAGGGGGTTTTGTCCCCCCCAACTTTTGTGGAATGCCATTTTGTCCCCCCCAAATTTTGGCAGGAGGGCTGGGGGGTTGTATTGTGACCGCCGTGTTTCCCCACTGGTTACGTACATTCAGCCTTGCCTAAGTTGCAGTGCAGGCGCCCGAAGGAACGCAGATTTGAATTACACAGTCAGCCGTCTGGATTCACTCACACAGCAGGTAAGAGTAATTGTAATGCACCTACGGCTGCGGCCTTCACCAACTAAATTCCTTATACGACCATGGCAGCGAGCAATAATGACACTCCCCTCAGCTCTGGAAGGCAAGCTTACTTTACATCTCAATGAGATGTCTGTTATACGGATATTCCCATTTTCTTGTCCAGTGCATGTGATGTTAATAAAAAACATCCCAGATAACGAGATGAGTGAAGCGTGTTAACATTAGTGCATCTTTTTAAAATGTGACTTACATTTGAGTGGCTCATAAATCAAGGATTTCTGTCTTTATGATGCGTAGTGCTTTAAGAGTGTTTTTTATGATGGATAAAGCACATTTCACACTTGTGGAAGCCAACAGCACCAGAGAGAGCAATGCATCCTTGCATTCCGGGTCAATTACTTTTACTGTTTCTGACCCTATTTTATTGCAGCCTGTTTTCGACAACTTTGAAACAACATTGTGGCATGGACGGCCTTACATGTTTTTATATTACCATGTTCTCTACTGCCCTTTGCGGCACTCACACACACAGGTGCCCGCACTGAGCGCCGCAAGATGTGTGCACACACCACCTTTTCAATCCACAATGTCTTGCTGCAATTCTTTGTCTTGTGGCCCCCGCTGCTACCCCGGACCTCTCCCCACATGCATCCTGCCTCGCTGCCCTCCCTTGCTGCATTCCCTACAGCCAGCCTTGTTGCCCCCACTAAGTCCTCCGCCTTGTTGTCCGCCTCGAAGCCCCCCTCCTTGTTGCCCTAGGAGCGGCTGCTCCTTGGGCGGTTTCTGCTAAATTAATATCCTGAATGCTTACACCCTTTTACTGTACTCTACACAAGCCGTTCTGTGCCTAATACTCTCACGGCCACCTGTCCCATTTTTCTTGAGGTTAACTGCCCCCAACCCATCAACCCTATAAGACTAGCGTTGTCTTCCTCCTGTAGTTCGTCTGCTGGTGAATCATTGTGCTGCAGAATCTGCATGCCCCAGGTACTTATTATGTGTCAACACGACCCAAACACTGAAAGGTATGATGTACAACTGTAGTTTTACCACATAATAAACCAGGTCTGCCTTCAGTCACTCGATTTATAAGCACTATGCATCACCTTCATTGAAGTTAAAGTCCTGTAAAAACATGCATTGACAAAGCCAACAGATTCAGCTTGTAAATAATTACTATCCATTTGCCAGGGACTGCTATTATATGCCTAGGTGCTCTCACGATTTTGCAGCAGCTACCATTGATTGCCTGTTATTACCATTATGGCAGTGACTGGCAAATGTCTGCCCTTTTCCCATGCCTACAAAAAAGCAAAAACTGTTTCCATTGCCAGTGCTTGTTTTTATTTGGGGGTTGTACTTTTGTGTGAGATACAGTACAGCACCGGTGAGATTTCTTCAGCTAAACAGAGCCCACAGAGGTGGGATTTCACACTTTCATTAAAAATTGTAAATTCCATACGTGCAAACTGCTTTTTTTAACGAAATGCTTTACTTCCTGCAAACACGCAGTAAAGTGCACGGCTCCAGTTCAAACGAGCATTGCTGCACACGTTATTTAATTTCTTTTCATCCTTCTCTGCATATAAGAGGTAGCTTGTTCTATTAACTTGGGTGGGCCCACTTCCCAGGGATCTACTGGATAGGCTTCTTGCAGATGTCTAGTTGTAGGACCATATTGCAGCATATGGACCGGTGTTGTGGCTTATTGATATGACAAACTTTCTGAGAGGTAGGCATAGGGGACCATCAGCCCTCTGTAGGCATTGGATCCAGGCTTTCAACAAGCCGGAATGGCTTTCTCCGGGATGGATCTTGTGTGTATCTGTGCAGCATTGTTTCTCCTATCTTCATTGGGTTAGGGAATGGATCAGTCAGCGGGGGCAGGAGTGGGTAGCCTGCTTCCTCTGTATCCATCCAGTGACCCAAAGGTAGACATTTCAAATTAGTAGCACAGCACACCATTTCTTACTTGCCATTACTCCGATTTCACTTGCCAATAACAACTGGTGAGCCACATTTTGAGGCCAGGGGTGACCTGTGACTTTTAGCATGCTGATAGTTCATACCATGTCACAATGCACAGTTTGTAATATGTTGTTATTGCAGGGTGCATGATGTAGCAGACCATTTCCCAATCACCCATAGAATTGCTGGCAATCCCTGTGCTTAATACTACCCAGTGGATCACCACTTTTGTCCCACCAACTACTCCCTGTTTGCTTACTTAGGAGCCAGGTAATTTGTCCCCTGTGCGTGGCAATGTAACCTGGTAGGGCACTGTTGCATAGGACTGTAGTCGTGTGTCAATCTTTCGTAGTGTGCACAATCGTGTGTAATGGTCTTGCTCATCTAGCTGGCTATTTGCACATTCATCATGTTCAGCTGTTTCCTTTTATGGTACAACTGAAATGAGTAGCACCTAAGGCACATGGCTACTGTTTAATTCCCTTTTAGTTTTCAAAACGAGTTTCTCTATAAATATAGGATTTCAAAAAGACTCCCCTTTTATTTATAAACTTTCCTTTTGCATGAACATGATGTGGGGGAACTCAAACTCCAAGAGGGCACTGCCGCTATGCTGAGCCCTTGTGAAATGAAGGACTTCCAGAATACTCTGCATCATAACAGCAATTTACTTCAATGTTTGGGCATATGACTTCTCCATGTGAAAATGCTTTTTTTATTTTTGTGGGGGGGGGGTTGTTAAAATAGGATGCAAATTGTGCATTTTAAAGAATATTTATTCAGCAACACTGATCAAAACTATTACACGCACAGTGAGGTAGCTCATCAACCTGGCCCACTTTGACCAAAGAAACTGGCCCACACCAGCCTTTTGCTTTTCTGTTTCAGCCATGGGCCTATTGTCCTATAGGCCAGCCCGAGCCCACTTGATCGCACACAGCCCAGGCCCCTGCAGCATAGTGAGATCAGGGGAGCAGCCTCTCGGATCAGCCATCACAGGTAAAAGAGTGAATTTAGACGTGTCCCATTTGCTGCTGGCATGCAAGGCGGTAAGGTTTGTAAATAGCCTGCTGCATCCCATAAAGGCTGTATCAATTGCACTAGGACTGCCTAAAGAAAGGACTTTGGTGCTTAAAGCCAGAAAATTGACTTAGCATATAATGATGGTATACTCTGCAAGATTGCATGTTGCCTTTCTTTTGCTTTTTTGAACACAAAATGTAACAAAAACAAGGGTGGTGTGAGCTTTTAAAGCCTGACACTGACCCCTTTCTTTCAACAAGTACCCCTTTACTCAATTCTCGCCCTACCACTTTCACAGTGTCTACTTTACTCACACAATACTCCATTCTCTCACAATACTCTCCACCCTGTTGCAGGCCCTTTTTAGGTAGAGGGGGCTCAGGCTTTTTTACTGTTGTCAATGCACCGAACTCTAAAGACCAACTGTTGTTATACGTTTCAGAAGACTGGCTTGTCTTTAGAATTGAATTTTAAAGATACCCACCAGAATTATGAAAGTTATAACAGAGCACGTCGGCAATGGACTCTTCTCGTGTAATAGTTTAGTCTTATTCCTCAATGCCAACGTCCGCCCTCTCCACCCCGTCCCTTTCTTTCAGTTATCATGATGTCCCCCCCAACATTTTCAGCAAAGTTACTCCACTGTAGTTGGCTTTAATTGGGAATCTCAATACAGTTTGGTGTATCTAGACATGGGGCCTCATTACACAGTAGGCGATAGAGATGGCGCTATTAGCGCCATTGATACCCCCTTACCGCATTCCGGGTCCGTGTTCCCGGAATAGGGACCCGGTAAGTCCCCATTCCGGGAACCATTCCCCATTCCTATTTGAGCAATTAGTTTGAGTAATACCTTATTGCATCACTACAATAGTTTAGTGGAACATTGAAAAAATGAGGAAAAAAACTGAAAAATTGAAGAAATGAAAACATGAAGAAATGCATTATATGAATGCGTATAGCACAGGTGCTCTTAAATGTTGCAAGAACACACGTTTTGTGATTTGTAGGTTATGTTTGCATTGCAGGTCATTATTGTATAAGAAAGTGGCAGTACTACAAAGAAGTTGTGCATTGACTAGTGGTTGTTTTTTGGAATAACGCATTCACTTGAACGTGTTCTGATGTTGGTGCTGTAATATTGGTGCTAAGAATTTCTGCACAATGCACTTTATCTTCTTTTATTTCATCAGACATATGGAGCATTTTCCTCTGCATTGCTAGTTTTGAACATGCACTTTAGTGATTGCAAACAATATATGTTTTTTGAGAGATCGTAGTAAAATGCACACTAGTGCAGAATATGCTGCTTTGCATTTCATGGTATGATATGATATATGGCATTTATAATGCGCCTGTACACAGGTGATTCTAGGCGCGACACTATGGTATGAAGATTGTGTCCTTTTGCGTTGCTTTTTTACCATCTGAAGCAATGATTCTTATTATTTCGAACTGGATTTGGCTTTTGGATGGTGCACTTTACCTGTTTATTATCGTCTTACACAAGCATTATTGATAGCAAACACATGTAACTGTGACTTAACTTTTGAAATTAAGCACTAAAACTCACATACCATGAGTTGTGGGAGGATCAGGAGGGTGCTGCCATAAACATTTGCTTTCCTTTATGTAATAACATGGTATCATATAGTCTGTTTTGTATTTTTATGAAACCGACTATACACTAATATTTGTATGCATGATTTTGCACATCGGAGAAGGATTTATTAAATATTGTTGGGTATCACTGTTTTTTGACTTGGTAATGCATTGTTATAAACAGCTGGTGCAAATAGAAGCTGTTTGCCTCTGGAGTGATTTAAGAAACATCTTAAAACGCCTTTGTTTAGATAGCCCTGGAAAGTGATTAGCCTGGTCCTATGTTATTCCATTGTTCATCGGTGCCCGTAAACTCCCGGGCCACTTTCGTTGCAGCTTATAAATAATTTAAAGTAAAGTAAAAGAAAGCAGGAGAAATGTATGTATTAGATACAGCTTTAAGATGCCACTCAGATTGTGGGATATAAGTAACCAGCTTTTGCAAACCAGTCCATTTTCTATGTTGTTAGGAATTATGTCATAGGGTTCCTTCATGTTGCTTTTAAAAATGGAACACTGTTGATCTTTTCTTATACTACTAGCCTGACGAAGCCCTGTTTGGGGTAGAACACGTGGCAGTTTTTCTCATGGGTGTCTACACTCTCATGTTTTTGTGGTTTTAAATTAAACAAACCTAATAAACCATATTTATTCACCAGACCAGTGGAGTACGTAAACTATATTTCCTTTCTGGATGCGTGTGAGTATGCATCACAGCACTGGAAGGATTTGTTCTCATGTACCTACATTCAAGGAAAAAGCGTTAGCTGCATGGACATTAAGATGAGAACTTAACACAACAAAACCACTGAAAGTCAGCTAAAGCCACCATAACTTTGCACCCCTTGTTAGGCAGCCTATGACCCCAATAATGGCATCACTGGTGACATCACTAATGACATCATCTATGACATGCACACAAGTCAATGTATTATAAAATGGTATACTATTTAAAGATTACTTTTACTTTGTACAGTACGTTTTATTTCAATATTAACATGTTAATCGCTTACAAAAGACACACAGAAAGAAATAGATATCTATGTACATATTTTCAAGCAAATGTTGAATTTTAAAACGTCATTTCTTTTTTATACATATATAAATTTATAGTAACAATCACTTTTATTTCCCCAATACCCATGTATGGAAATCTTAAAATATATCCTAATACTTAGTTGTTCTCATGTCATTTAGAAAATGATACACGTACACATTTTCTTTTACACTAAAACAATTGAGTATTTACATAGATTTATTTTAAAACCTAATAAATAGAGGTCAACATGTGTCACTTTCCATTCATTTCTACTAATTATTTTTGTAAATGTATATACAGATTACATTATAGTGAACATGTCTTAGATATATTTGGCACAAACAGGAACATTCTAAGCAATTTACTCTTTATAATTCAGATATTATATTTTACTAAAATACTACAAAGGAAAGCTTCACAACTAATGATATGATGCACGTGTAGCTGTGTACTGTTACACGTGCACTGTTTAAAACAATGTACTCATTCTTATGAACTATTCTAAAATGCTAATCGCACATATGTAGAAACGTAAGTGTGGTCTAAGTATGGGCAAATACGCAGAGTGATCTTATGTCTGTTGCCATCAGTTAAATAATAACTGATGTCATATATGATGCTATTAGCGATGTCATAATTGTGGTCATAGGCTGCAGAACAGGGGGCACAAAGTTAAGTTGGATTTAGCTGAAGTTCAGGGGTTTTGTTGCATTAAGTTCCCACCTTAACGACCCTGGAAATAAAGTTCTTTCCTTGAATTTCAAGGGTTTTGTTATTCCATAGATTTTTCCGAGCATGGCCATTCTATATTTTAAAATACTTGCAACCCATTGCTTAAAGACGTTCATCAATTATAAACTGTTTGCTCTGTTTGGTATGTATAAAACATTGCATGCTTTGAGAACTCAATGTTTTTATGCAATGTGCAGTGAGATTAAATTATTTGCCATGGATCACGCATTTTGGTTAAGCAGCATGCTACACCAAGTCCCTTGTTTAATGGCCAGTCTCCTGGTGACTGTTGTGATACATCACACAATCCCAACTAACCGCATTTAAGCAGCACTGAAAAGGGAAGAAAATTACTGGATGCAAGAATAACATATGCCCAGGTACTTTTGCCACCATATCGAAATTCAAAGGCTGGCACCCATGAATGTACACACAGTAAGTGAACATATATCCAATCCAATTACAGGCCTATGTGGAGGAGCAGGTTATTTTGGATCTGTATCAATCTGGCTTTAGACCGGTTGATGGGACCGAGATGGCATCTGGGATGATATTTTAAGGACTACTAAAGCGAACCCCGAGTTGCCACTTTTCGCCTACACTAAATCGACTTCAATAGGGAACTGTGTGAGCTCGAGCCACTACTGTGTGCCTACAGCTCCAGTGAGGAGTATCACGAGCCAATGGGGTCGACCCACAGTTGTAGGACACTACCCGTATGGTAATTGTGCAGCCTGTAAGCTAACCAAGAAAAGTAAAGAAGTGGATGTAGGTTTGAGTTTTCCATGGACGCAGAAATCTTTCCCTAATTGCAATATGGAATATGTAGCGCATATGATCACGTGTCCTTGTGGTCTACACTACATCGGTAAAACAAATCGGAAAATAAAAATCTGTATTACGGAACATACAAGTTGCCTCAGGAATAAGGTTTTGCAAGCACCAACAATGGTCAAGCATTTTATGGATAAAAATCATGGTGCAGAGAACTTCGTTCATGGTGCAGGAGCTGGTAGTTACAGGAGAGCATCCAGGGGTTCAAAACAAAATCCTGATCCACAAACAACAAAATCTTATTTTTAAAACCTGGAGCGACCGTGTGGGCCTCAAGGATTCCATCGAATGGCATGAATTGAAATAACTTGACTTGCCTTATCATGGGGCAAAATGTGTTATTCTAATTGTTTATCTAGTCATTACAAGTACTGAGAGTATGCTAATTGCTGTCAGTACACTGTCCTCTTCTACAGGCAGAGCTGCACCCTAATAGAACTGCTGAATGTGGATTTGCGTAATACGGCCCTTTGCCATCAGCGGGTCACGAAGACAAACAACATCAAAAACGGACTACCGCATTTGAGCATTACGGGTAGATTGGAAGCTTTAAAAACTAGTTCTAGCAACATGGCCGCCGCGACTGCAAGTGTGGAAGTAAATGCAGAATTAAACCACGGTATGCGCAAGCTTGGTGGACGGCCGAATGCAGAACGGATACGGAACACGGAATAGCACCCTGATTAATGAGGAAGGAGTAATTCCTAACAATATCAGAGTTTGGTAAGTGGCGTGAGTGAAGTATGTTAAGTCTTGCGGTAGAGAGACTGGTTAAGTAACGCAGTTCTGAACTTGTGTAATAGACACTGAGTTTTGTTTTACTAAATGGATCTCCCGTTCTCTACTCTCTCAGTTTGGTAGGTCATGCTGCATCTCCCCCCTTTTGAAGTCTGGTCCTTATACGTATACCGCACAAGATCAGAAAGAGACGTTAAGGCAGTGGATTAAGGCTACGGTAAGCACCATAGTAGATAACGGGGGGTACTTTACCCCAAGGAACTAATTTTGTGTAGTTTTAGCCCAGGGGTTTTATATAAGTGCTGCGAGGAAAGATACAAAGTCCTGAGGTCTCTTACGTCTGATTGAGGGGCCCAAGTCCAAAATTAGTTACTTGCCTGCCTCCAGGACTGGCAGTATGATTGACTCCAACGCCTGTTGAAGACTTCACCACTTCCACACGAGGTAAAGATTGATTTCTCTGCCTCATGTTAGATAGAATGAGAATGTCTTTTAAATCTATACAATGGGCTGATTGTGCTCTTTGTTTTTTATCTTTTCACCAACAGTATACCCAGACTTGAAGTGCAGTATCAAGATCGCAATTCAAGTTTAATGTTCTTAAAATAAATGTCAAGGTTGAAGTGACAAACTGAGTTTTTTCTCCTGAAGAAAGTTCTGTATGAAAACTGAAGAACTGAAACATGTCGAGGCAATATACTAGTGACTAATTGTACTAGTTTGGTTTTTTGTACATTGAGATCCAGGTGTGGATCATTGTTTCACCTTTATATGTTATTGCTAATTGAAAGGTGGATTACACCGAAGTCAATGTGACATCGGTTTTGAATCATTGCAAATTGAGAAGGTTGCTAATGTCACCAGTAATTTGTCTTTTTAATAATGTTTTGACTTTTATGCTATTCTAATGATGATGAATAAAATTTGATATTTTTTGTATAATTTTGGAGATCCGTGGGTGGTATCTGTTGGTGTCTGACCTACCTTGTTGCTCTATATATTTTGATTTAGATATCCCTCAATTCACAAGGTAGAAAAAAAACCACGACCCTCCAGTAGTGGTGTCTAGGGGGTTTCCCTTTTTCTATATGTGTATGATATTTTAAAGGCTGCCGATGAGGGGGATATTAGAATGGTAGTTATGCTGGACCTCTCAGCTGCCTTTGATACCGTTGATTTTGTGATACTTATTCTCAAGTCTCTCTGCCACGGCCTAGGTCTCAAATGCCTCCCTGAAATGGTTTACCTCATTTTTAAATGATCGTTCTCAACAGGTTAAGCTGGGGTCCTTTATTTCAGATTTCCTGGCAGTCAGATATGGAGTCCCCCAGGGCTCGTCATTATCACCACTGATGTTTAATATTTATAGCCGCTCTTTGCTGGAAATCTTTGCTGAATTTGGATTATTTTACCATTCTTATGTCGACGACACACAGTTCTATGTACGACTGACTGAACCTACGTCATACAGAGAGAGTTGGCATGTGCTAGAAAAATTAAGAGCTGGATGGTTGACAACAAGCTCCAGCTCAATCCAAATAAAACTGGGATCATCTTGTTTGGATTGAAAAATAAACTGGGAATAACTGTCACAGGTGTCTTGTTCTGAGCTTTTTGAGACTCCAACCTCATTTACCTCAAAGGTTAAAAACCTTGGTTGTACGCTGGCAGGCAGATCTTCGCTGTAACCAACAGATTAGCGATACAGCGAAATCTGTATACTATCAACTCAGACTGCTAAAACTGTTATTACCACTGATATCGTCTAAAGATCGTCCCATGGTGGTTGGTGCCTTGGTAAATTCAAGACTCAACTACTGTAATGAATTGCTCATGCGTACTTCAAAGAAACAAATTCATGGCCTACAGGTTGCACAGAATTTGGACGTTGGGCTAAATTTTTCTCTGCCAAGACACTCTCATATCTCGCAATTTCGGAGAGACCATCATTGGCAGCCGGTACAACAAAAGGTGCTGTTTAAAACTCTCAGTTTGATTTTCGATCCATCCAAGCGGCAGTCCCGAGATATCTGGTGTCAAAGATCTCGGCTTACCAACCAGAACACTGTTTGCGTTCATCTAAGCAAAGACTTTTGAAGGTCCCCCATTCTAACACTGTTACTTGGGGTGAAAGATGTAAAGCATATCTTTTTATTTAAAACATAGCAGCTCATGTCGGTTATTTTTCCTGCTGTATTATTACCTGCGCCCAGATGCAATTTTTTTTCCCGGTTCCTTTACAGATATGCGCTATATACATTTCTAAATACAAATACAATACAATATATCTTAAAGTGAAATATATATATATATATATTTTTTTTAATTTAATTTTATACAGTTTGTTACAAACTTTTAAAATAATACAAAAGAACACAATCAAGGATATCAATCAACACACATGTTTCCACAATTAAGCGCTCCTATGAGCGTACTCTAGTCAATGTCTTGTGCTGATCTGCCTGGTGCAATCTACTAATTTATCTCAACTATTAAGTCTCTTATTCAATTGTTCCAGGTAGAACGATAAGGCAAATATCAACTTATTGTCTGTTCCTTCAGCCATTACTTTCCACCATTCCTCCCCACTTAGGAGTGGTCTTTTGGTGAATTTGGGTCCTAGATGTTTAGTTCTCAAGTCTCTAAATTGTGCACAAAAAATAACACAAGATGCTTCACCATTTCTTCGGGAGCTGCACAGAATCTACATCTGGAGTCTGCTTCAGCACTTCCCAAATTTTGTATCTCCTTCGTTTTGAATAAATTTAGGCGAAACGATTGCAAGGAAACTTTCCAGATAGTTGTGGTGCTTATTAAGCGCCCTGGCTTCAAATACTTTATGCTTCATACATCTGTGAGCAGCGCTCTGGTCTATTGTCTGAATCCAGTCCTACTTCCAAAGTTTTTTTTTCATTGCATTTGGGTTGTGTAGTAAGTAGTAAAACCTCTTTGTTGGTATTTAATTTAGTTGGGTAAGGATAGTTTCACAGCGCTACTTCCATTCTCCCTGTATTGTGTCACTTTTCTCAACTGTTGGGGTATTCAAGATTTTATATTGTGCAAGATTATCGGCCACATCACTTTTCTATATACTGATAGTGTGTTCCAAGTGACTCTTGCGTTGATTGAAGTGAGACATAACTCATATGGCATGCAGGCTGTCCGTGTCCCTTTTGGTAACTAACATTTTTCTCCAGTATATATTCTCACACGTTGCCCATGTCAAGTGTGAGCATCCCAACATCGCTTCTGCACCTCGGATTAATGCGTGTACCACTTTGGCCTTGTAAAAATCAATTGCCGGTTTCATCGTAAACTTGCTGAATTTCTTGTTTATAATTTTGCCTTGAACAGCCAGTAATTTACACTTCATTTAGATTTTTTTAACCACAGATTCATCATTAATGTGTGAATTGATTAAACCCCTCCCCCCCCCCCAAGTATTGGGACTGGGTTACGCATTTCACCGTTTCCTGTTCCAGTCTCCATTGGAAGTTTGTTTTGGTCTTTTCTTTGGTTCCTTTCAGATTTTTTAGTATGAGAATCTCTGTTTTTGCGACATTTATCTCTAAACCATTCTTGCCAATATAGGTTTTCAAGGTTGATAATTTACACTGCAGACCTATCGGAGTTACATCCAAAAGTACGATATCGTCTGCATATAGCATGTAGCTAAGATCCATCTCTCATGGAATTGCCTACATATACAAATGTAGTTCAATTGACCTTCCCCCGAGAAGAAATTACGCAACACAAAATAGCATTGGATTTTTTTTTTAAAAAGTAATGAATACCAGAAAAATAACCTGAGAGAGGAAATGTTCCAATAAATATGCTGGCAAAGTATAAAAGGTGCTGACCTTTTAAACCCAGCAATCTGTCTTGAAATATTCCCAGGAAAACAAAATCCCAATTCGAAACAAGTGCTTGTGGTCTTGTAGGTAAGCGTCTGCACTGGGAACATGACAACCCGAGAAAAATCCTGGTAGCCAAATAATTGAGCTAGTTTGTCAACCTAAAAAAAAAATGCAAGCGGTTGCACCCACTCTCTGAAAAAAAGTTATGCGGCCCACCCACATGTCCTTTACTTGTGCCCTGAAAAGCAGAGTCCAGAATTGCAAAGTCTCTTGCCACATCATGTGCAAATACTCATGACTTATTTGCCCTCTCATTATTTCCCCACGTCTGGGTTTCAACAATGCTCTGCTTTATGAAGATAACTTGAAAAGTACACATACCACAGTGTCAGTCAAATATATAAATCCTCATTGAACTATGTTAGGCAAAAAGTGTACAATTGTGGCATTATTCCCTGCATCTTGACTGGCAGACTACAAATACCAGAATGCAATTCAACGAAAGCCAAAAAAAAAATGGTCTCTGAGTGCAATACTTTCAAGGACTGACAGTAGCTTGGTTTAAAAAATAATAATGTGGATGCCGTGTATTTTCTTAGTGTGTTTTGAGATATTTAAAACAAAGAAAACACACGGCATCCGAGACTGTGGATTGTCTCCATTCATGCAGCAACCGGTAATGACCCTGCTTAGCTTCAAAGAGAGGAAGGGGCCCGACCTCTCATGCAATATTGCTCTAAGTGATCTTGTAACTTGGGCTCACTTATTAGGCAACATGGCCTAAGGGTGCTACCCCCCTTCCTCACTTTGAAGCCAAGCTGGGTCGGTCCCAGTTATTGAATGGATGGGAGACCTGGATGGGTAGTGATTTTTCATTGTAGCTGTCAAAAAATATTTGTTTTTTTACTTTTTGTCTATAGCCATGGGTACAGAACTACATATGCCCTTGGCAATCTGTTGTCATTTTATGTATGGACTACAGATAGCTGTGGTTATATGTTGTTTTTTAGCCGCGAATATCAGAAAAACGGCTGGGAAAAAATGCTTTGTTGCCAGCCCAAGGCCCTTATCAAGTGCCCCCCCCTCATCTGTGCTAGCTCTCCCTACTCCCCAGATGGCCTCCTCACCTCCCCTGCCCTCTCCCATTCCCCCCACAACACACACTGTTTCTGTGACGCAGTTTGCTTTGAGATGTCGGCTATTCGCAGATCTAAGCACAGAAAAATATTGTGTTGCAAACTCAATCCCTAGACCCCCTCCAACTCCCAAATTTCACTTGATGTTCTCTAGCCATGCCCTTCTCTACTCTAGACTCTTGGCATTTGCATGTATTTTGACCTGCAACTGGCGTTTTTCCTACGTTTCATTTTCTGATAACCTCGGTTATATCCTCGGCTATCTCTCACATCAAGAGCAAAAAAAGATGGTGGCTATTTCATTTCTAAACCCCCCTTCACCCAGTTTTGGAACTTTACCCGAGATATAGCTATCTATTTTGGAGAAGGGGCACAAAGAAATCCTCCATTAAACGCATGATGCTCAAGTTGTTTCAGACTTGGTCCAAATCCGTCCAGCGGTTTGGACTGTGCAGCCCGCCTAAATTGACCTTGATTGCCTATGGGAAAATGAATGGGAAGTAGGCCCCAACTTCGATTTCTTTTTGTATTCTAAATCACGTGAATAAAATTATTTTTTAACAAATTTTGCAGTCTGGAGGAGAGCGGGGGGGGGGGGCCTGGTGGATGATTGCGTGTTCTTCATTAACTTCAGAATTTCGGCCAAAGCCGTTACTCGAATCAAAGTTATTAACAATAGAATGTTTCGAGGTTCCTATGGGAGTGCGGCTCAACTTAACTATAGGGCGGCGATACCCACCCTATGATACATATATATTTCTAGTGCAGATCACGTACAAGTAAAAATAGAATAAATAAAGCTTTAAGTAGAAGCTCGAGTGCAGTAGAGACCAGGAACTAGAAAAACACTATTTCTAGTATGAGCACTGTATGCGCTGGAAATGTGTGTTCTATATCCATTAAAGTCGCGCCACATGCTAGAAATACCTTTTTGCATTGAGGGCTGCTATTGTGTTTTTTCTATTCCTACTATGACCACATCCCACATGAGCTAGACATACTTTGGATTTTGCTGTAGGTGGCCCCACAGTAAGTTTACCATTTCTTGTGTGTGTTTCGGAAAGCGCCTCAGATTTCATGGCATGCTCCTGGTGGGTTTCAGGAACCAAGAGTGACCCTCAAGACACATGTATTTTACAGGCGACAGGCAAATGTTTGCAAATGACTTTTTCATAAACGTTGGCCAACTCTAGTGTTTAACTGGACTGGAAAAGTTTCATAGTAGCCACTCATTCTGTTTGACTGTCACATATATACCTAAGGAGTCTTAAGCATGCTATTCTTTCCTAAACTCGTTCATAGGTGTTAAATGCTGTTCTCCCGGAGGCCCAGCACGAGGGGCTGGCTCCGGTCCAGGAGGCCGCGCGGCCTTGAGCGCGGCCTGGGCAGGAGCGCTAAAGAAACACACACACGCTGGTCTGCATTCGCCCGGAACTGCCTCCCAATCCAGGGGGCGGGGCTTTTATTTAGCTACCCTACGTCACCGCGCTGCGGGACGTAGGGCGGATATAACATTCCTCCTTTATTTCAAACCAACCTAACAAACAACATAAACAACATGCTCAACTATAAACTCCTGCCACTGTTCTTGGCTTAGCATACATAGTCATTCAGCCTCGCAGGCGGTCTCGTTGTCTTTCTCAGACTGTACCGTTTCGCTTGGGGGCTGTCCCCGCTCGGTTCGTAAGTCTGCTCACCTTCGCTGCATGTGTCCTCACTGCTGGGCAGTCTCGGTGATTGCCAGCTGCGATCCCCTGCGGATTCTTCCTCGGGGTCTTGCGCCGGCACGTCGCTGCTTTGTTGCTCGTTGTCGTCGTGAGGCCCCTCGCAATCCGTCCAGAGATGCTGGAGCACGGGCTTGAACCAGGAGGCGTTCCTTGTTACTTTCCGACCTCCCCGGGTGACAGTTATCATGGTCCCGCGCCGGTTGCTGATAGTCCATGGCAGTTCCTCGTACCTGGTGTCTAGCTTGGATTTCGTGGGGTTTCGCAACATGATGACTTGGTCACCCACTCTGTAGTTTGAGGGCCTTGCTCTTCTCTTGGCGCTCATGTGAGCGTTGGCACGTGTTCTCCTCGTTTCCACGCGTGCATTGTCGACGTCGTCAGGGGTCCTGCTTGGATGATGGGGAATCGATGAGTTGATGATAGTTCCAAACATAAGGTCAGCAGGTGGTATGCCCGTGGCGCTGTGGGGGGTGACCCGATAGTTCCTTAGGAACCGGAATAGGTCGATCCTCCACGGGCTGGCGTTTGCCTTTGATACTCTGAGTACCTTGTTGATGGTCCTCATGAATCGCTCGACGTCCCCATTAGCTTGTCGCCACCTTGGCATGATGTGGTGGTATTTAATGCCCAGTTCCTGTAGGTATGACCTGAATTCCTCTCCTGTGAACGGGGGTCCATTGTCACTCTTAATGGTCGTGGGCAGACCATGGGTGGCAAACATCTTTTCTATCACCGGGATGACCACTTCCGCGGCGGTGGACTCCAGTATCTCGACCTCTGGATAGCGTGAGTGATCATCGATTGCCACCAGTAGATGTAGACCCTCTCTGATTTTGCAAAAGTCAATGCTGATCGCTTCCCATCGTGCCCGGCAACGCTCGGCCGATAGGATTGGTTCTGGGTCTGGTGGCCCACTCGTTATTTGGCAGGGTAGACATGTGTTCACTAGGTCCTCGACACGATCGTCGATGTGAGGGAACCATACCCTGTGTCTGACCCGGACCTTTGTTCTTGCGAGCCCTTGGTGTCCTTCATGCGCTAGGGCAACTATCCTGTCTTGCAGCCTTGGGGGTATGATGATGCGGTCACCCCTTAGCAGGAGCCCTCCCTCAGTGATTGAGAGGTCTTGTCGAACCGTGAACATGCCAGCTAGGAACTCCTTGGACCCCTCGGTTCTGTTGCGTGTGTGCGACATGAATTCTTTCCAGTTGCCTGACATGATGGCATCTTTTACCAGATCGCAACAGGGGTCATTCTGGGTTTCTGTTGCAATGTCCTCAATGTTTATCGCTTTGGGCCTCATGGTGTGGACTACTTGACAAATGTGTTCCTCCGTTTCTTCGGCGACTAGCACTTCCTGCTGGGTGGCTGGTCGTGGGTGTCTCGACAGGAAGTCCGCGGGGTTGCCACTGCCCGGTTGGTAGACAAGTTCGAAGTCATACTGCTGGAGGTGTAGCAGCCACTTGGTGATTCTGGCTGGTGGGTGCGCCGATGACCCAATGAAGATTGGTAGTAGGGGCTTGTGGTCGGTGATCGCCGTGAACTTGCGCCCATATAGGTACATGTGGAAGTGTCGACACCCCCATAGAACGGCGATTGCCTCCTTTTCTATATGGGAATACCTTTGTTCCGTTGCTGTGAGCGCCCTGGATGCATATGCAATCGACCTTTTTGTGCCCTCTTTTGTGACCTGCATCAGGATTGCTCCAAGTCCCACTGGGCTGGCATACACAAATAGTTCTGCGGGAGGTCCGTGTCGTAGTAGGCCATCTTGGTATCAGTTGATAGGGAGTCTTTTATGCTCTCAAATGCTTTCTGGCATTCGGGCCCCCAGTCCCACTTGGTGCTGGCCTTTGTTAGCTCCCGCAGCGGTTCGGATAGGGTTGCTAGGTTCCGAATGAATCTGCCACAGTAGGTAGCCATTCCCAGAAAACTGCGCACCTCAGTGGGAGTCGTTGGGGGACTGGCAGCTTGGATGTCCGCCACTTTCTGGGGGTCTGGTGATATGCCGGTGCGGTCGAACCTGTATCCAAAAAAAGTTATTTCTGGTTTTAGGAACTCGCACTTCTCTCGATGAATTGTGAGTCCGGCGTTTTCCAACCTGCCCAGTAGTGTCTTGAGTCTCGTGATGTGTTCCTTGGTGTCCGGTGCATGTATTAGGATGTCATCGCTCACGTTCAATACCCCTGGTATGCCTCTGATGACCTCCTGGATGGTCTGTTGAAAAACCTCCGCGGCCGATGATATGCCGAAGCTCAGGCGCTTGTACCTCCTCAGACCTAGGTGGGTTGAGAAAGTGGTGATATAGCGCGACTCTCTGTGGAGCTTAAGCTGGTGGTACCCCGCCTTTAGGTCTACCTTCGAGAACACACAAGATCCAGTGAGGTCGGTGATGATTTCATCAATTGTGGGTGTTATGTGTCGTTCTCTTTTTATGGCTGCATTGGGCAGGCGCATGTCAATGCAGATCCGAACTTTTCCGGGCTGTTTGGGCTTCCTGGTGACCACCATCGGGGAGACCCACGGTGTTGGTCCCGTGACTTCTTCAATAATGCCAGCGGCTTCGAGTGACCTTAACTCCTTCTCAACCTGTTCCCTCATGTGGAACGGTGTCCTTCGGTGTCTTACCGCACGTGGATGCACTGATTGATCAATATGTAGTTTGATGGTCTTTCCCTTGAGACAGCCTATCCCCTTCTGTAGCTTGGGGTGTTGCCTGAGGAAGTTCTCGACCTCGGACGTGTCGTCAATGTGGCATATGAATTTGACCACGCCCAGGTCTTCAGCCGCATCTCCGCTCAGCAGGCTTTCAATTCCCGCCTTGACAACATAGATCTTCGACCACAACTTCTGTTTGCCATGCTCAAGAGTGGTGCGGAACCTCCCGATGACTGGTAAGGGTCTCCGACTGCCATAGGCAAATAACCGAGTGTCTGTGGATTTTAGCTCGGGTGGTGGTGCGAGGGTTTGGAAAACGGTGTTTGGCATGACGTTTACCGAGGCCCCCGTGTCAATGGTCATCTGTATGTCCTGGCCTTGTATGTTGACCATGCATTTTCGTCGCCTGGCGGTTCTTTTCGACGGTGCTGGCCCTTGGTTCAGTGTCGATACTATGTATACCTTTCGGCCCTTTCCTTTGTTCTCTGTGCCTGCTGCTTGTCGTAGGGCTGAGAGGTCATCCCCTTCCTCTTCCGTCGGGAAGTTGACTACCGCAACCCTCCTCGAGCTGGCTTGTTTCTTTTTTTTCGATGACCCTTTTTCCTGCGGAGGCTGTAGTGGCGTGTTTGCTGATCTGCACACTTTCGCGTAGTGATCCTTCCTGCCACATGCTCCGCACGTGGTGCCTTGCGCCGGGCAGTTTCGCCTTCCATGCCTTTGACCACCACACCATCCACATTCTGTTGGTCCTGGTGCTCGAGGCTGCCACCTGTTCTGGGTGTAGCCGCTGCCACTTTCACTTCTCGTTGATTGTCTGTCCGAGATTTGAGCGACCATCGCTGTGGAGAGTGATGGCTGGAGTTTTTGTAGGGTCGCTTCCATGTTGGCGGCCCTGGAGTGGGCAAGCTCCCTCTGTCGACCCAGTTCCAGGATGTGTTGTAGAGGGATGCCCTTTTCACTGAGCACGAGACGCCTCAGCTTCTCCGAGTGAATTCCATTTATGATTTGCCTCCTAATCTCCCTTTCAGTGTTCGTAAACTCACACGACATGGCCAGCTTCCTCAGCCTCGTGTGGTAGGCGTCGAGAGTCTCATCGGTGGCCTGGATGGTCGTGCAAAAGATAAAAGTTTCATAGTCTGGATTGAGTTGCGGGAGAAAATGTGCTGTTAGAGCGTCCTTTGCACTCCGGTATGCGTCTTGGCCGTCATCCACATCCAGGGAGTTGAAGATGCGCAGCACCTCGTCGCCCACGCTGAGGAGTAGATGAACTTTTATCTTTCTGGATGACGTGATGTCCTTACATTCCATGGCCATCTCAAACTTTTGTAGCCATAGCTGCCATCTGGGCCCACTGGATGATGGGTCTGTGAATGGGTCGAATGGTTGGATCAACGTCGACGAACTCCCCTGCGTGCGAGGCGGTGGTGACGCCATTGACAGGTTTGCCGCCATCCTGGACGGTGTTGAGGGTCCAGGGGTAGATGACCCAGTCGCCATGGTGTTGCGTGCGCTTGGTCAACGATTCTCGGCCCTCTGGGTTCGTGCGCACCCTGTGGTGAGGCAGTGTCCCACGTGGTGACAGTTCCTACCGGCACTTGTGCTCCGATTGATTGGCGCTTCGTGGCCTGTGTGCCATGCAGGAGACGTTGTGCAGGTGATGACCGGGAGAAAACGAGAAAAAAAATTTCACCCCCTGAGGATGAGGTGTGGGAGGGGAATGAAGAAAATTTCTTTTTTTTTTTTTTGGGGGGTGGGGGTCACGTGATCGTGGGGGCCCCCACCGGGTGTCCAAAACTTTACACGGAGCGTCCGTGTGGCATCCGCGTGTGAAATGGTGGTGGAGCGCGTGGATGCTCGCTCACTTCCTCGTCGCCATTGTTAAATGCTGTTCTCCCGGAGGCCCAGCACGAGGGGCTGGCTCCGGTCAAGGAGGCCGCGCGGCCTTGAGCGCGCCCTGGGCAGGAGCGCTAAAGAAACACACACACACGCTGGTCTGCATTCGCCCGGAACTGCCTCCCACTCCAGGGGGAGGGGCTTTTATTAGCTGCCCTACGTCACCGCGCTGCGGGACGTAGGGCGGATATAACAATAGGCACCTCTCCAGTTAATCTTTAGACTGCATGCAGTCACAGTGAGTGCTAAAACACCTGGTTAATCAAAGATATCACTTTTAATGGCTTGTAAATATAACAAGTGAGGACGTGTTCATTCATTATGCATATTTGGCTTGAATGCACATTCATCCTGACGTACCTTCAAATTCTAGAGCAGCAAAATATTCCTGTTGGATCCTATTTTGTACTTCTATCTTTTTTTGAAATTCAGCATTTTCCTCTGGTGTACGTACAGGCGCAGCAGCAGGCTCTGGTGATCGATCTTGTGGACAACAGACAGAAAAGGGACATTTGTAAAGTGAGAAATGCACATAAGTAGTGATGGCAAGATTGTGATTTTATTAAAGTGTTGTGGCATGGTAACCAAAAGCGTGTCCACTTCAATGCTCGCTGACTATACCAAAAGTGAACAGTTTTACATATTCGCAACATGCTACCCAATATTAAATAACACAGATTTAAATAATCACAACACCCATCTTTGAAACCCTTGTGGCTATATTGACATTTTGTGGCAAGTGGTAAAAAATGTAGGAATTGAATCACCAGATATTTCACAGACTAACCTTACTGTGAGATATAGGGAGACACGCAGGCAATGGTGTTTGTGGAAGAGGCCCAGGTGGTCTCGATAGCAAACAGACACAAAAATAGGTCAGCCTAATAAAAGGTGCCATCTCTGCAGGATCCTCTGTCTGTCATGTATTTTCATTTAACGGTTCTGCTTCATTAATTCATGTGTGCAGGAGCTATTTCTGCAGTTAAGGGGTTAAACAACAAGCTGTACCGTTCATCTGGCTAATAAGCTATTCCACCAACTCTGTTAAGCGTGTACTAATTCAACTACTCCATGTTTACTGCAAGCTGTAGAACTAATATGAGGCTCTTAAACATTGAAGCCAGGTTATTGACTTATTTGTCAAGTTCTTAAAACTGCTGCTCTCTGTTTTTAAAGCCTAATGACTGGCATATCCCCAACACAACTTATAAAATTCATAAACTTCCGAGTTAAAGTAATGTAACATTTCTGCTGGATTTCCCCACAACACTATTCCAATTATTTTTTATTTTAAGATTTGTGGGTACCTAAGCTGTACTCCACGTTGAGGGCCTGCAACTTGTGACAAAATATTTCCAACATTTCTTTGGGGAAGATTCTTATCTTCCAACTTCGGAATAGTGGTGTTTAAATCTCATCAGTCCCCTACATTTATTAAATAAAATGCGTTGCTTCTGCTAAAAAAAAATCGACCACAATAATTGTGCATCATACAGGCCGTTTGGTCTAATAAACGATTGGAAGAGTTTGCCAAAATATTGGCAAATGGATTACATTATCTTTGCTGATTACATTTGTAGTCCACTAGGAGCTGGCAGTCTGTGTTGAGGAAAGCAGCATTAATACGAACATATTTGGCAACCATATCTGTGGATTTTGAAAAGGCCTCGGCCACGTGGACTGGGTTCTATGCCATTTCATCGATGGCCAGTGTTTCGGTGGGTTCTTTTACGAGTAGTATTTTATACCAAAAAAACGAATCGAAATAGATTTGATTTTATTTTGGGGGGCGGGGGGTTCCCCAACCCAAGCCTCCCAACCCCTACTGTTTTTTTTAACTATTCCCAAGCCCCCCACTGTTTATACACTTTTCCAACCACCTCCGCCCCCATATATTCCGAGGAGTTTTTTTAGGACCTTATTCTGTTTACTGGAACTGCCTCTAGACCCTTTTGGCTATGTGTTACTGCTTTAGATGGTGAATCTTTGCAGGCACTATATAAATGCACACTCAACCACAGCTAGAATTATAGTGAACATCAGGAAGTTTACATGCAACAAGGACCAATTCATGGTCTTGACCTTTCTCCAGACTTTTGTTTGCTCTGTATATGGAGCTTTGGCATCTGAAATTAGGGCTCTTGGATAAACTCCCACATATAAATCTAACACGTTATTCACAAGTTGTTGGGAAAAGACTTCTCCTGCAGGCCGGGCCAAAAAAGTGCTCTACATGTGCTGCATAAAGCAGAAATAAAATGTTGAATGCAAAACAGAAGCATGTGAACCCTCCATTAGGCAATGTGGTACCTGCCCTCTCCTATATAACTGAACAGCGTGCAACCTACCCGCTCACCAGGTTTTACTCCAAGTACGACAAAAATAGCAATGTCATATGGTCGAGAGACTAGCTATGGGGAAGAGGGTGCATAAGGGGTTGTGAAGCAGCGAGAGCCACAATCACTATGAATTCATTTTTGTTACTTTTTGTCCATTTATCTCTCACTCCATCCTACCTAATTGAAAAAAATCTAATATCAGGGATCAAGCAGACAAAGTATTATCAGAAAACATTTATTTCTTCATATACGAGGCTCACGGCTCAAGTCCATCTCATCTCTCGTCTCCTCCTATCAACCGTTCCCCCTTGGACTTTTCCACAGATTCTCGACTCCCTCCAGGGTTTCATTGAGGATGTCACCTTGATCCCCCTTTACAATACAACATGAACAACAAAAATAGTATGGAGCAACACAATTGACTACTTTTATAGATTAAAGCAACTCTAAAACGAGCCAAAGCCAAAAGGCCAACAAACGTTGGTAAGGTATCTATGTAATCTTGTTTTAATATATTCCTTAAATTTAATAGGGCTTTTTAAATCTCTTTTAGGACTCTTCACTCATTCCATAATTACTAATTAGCCCCTTCCTTTTATTGTTGCGGGAAGCGAAAGAGTTCTGCCTGCCCCTACTGGCATTTCCTCTTATATCTCACATTCTTTTTGATGTGCGCTAAAATCCGTAATTTACACCTAGAAGGATATTTTTAGCTCAGCTGGTATCAACTATTTTATTCTTTGCCATAACCACTCTATTCAAGTTCCTTATGGAAGCAACCTCTAATCTAATAGCCTTGGGTAACACTTCAACTAGTCTTTTAGGATTGGACGATTTAGATTCCCCTTTCTTCATTACCATGCCTTTCCTTGCTCAAACCCATTGTTCTGCTAGTATTTCTATCCTTTATTTGTTTGGGCTATTAGGTGGTGCTGAAAGCGCTACCTTAAAAGCCAAAACTATTGTCATTAACATCAGAGCTTCAAATATGGGCCTGTAATGCTTTTCCAATTGGAATGATATTTGAGGAGTGATAAACAGTTGTAATCCCACCTATTCCCGCTCCTAGCCAATGTGGGATTAGCCTATGGCTAATCCCACCCATTCTTGCCCATCTCGGAACTCGATTTTGAGTGAGCTCTACCATGGAAGCAGCCATCTTGGATAACTGTAACCCATCATGTAAATGCTGGGTTGGTATGTAAACCCTGGGTTGCAGTAATAGGGATAAAGCAGTCTAGGATGTTTTCCCATTCTGTTGTGGGCACCTGCAGTTAGTCATAAGCACCAGGCGTATGCCTGCACATATGTCAATGCATTAATATTGTAATAGGAAATGTGTTCAAATGTGTATATAATCCGTGTTGTAGGCAAAACTGTTATTTGTCATTTTAGGCGGGGATTCAGTGTTCACTTTCCTCTATATTAAAGACTGGGATGCTAAACCTTTATGATCGTAGTCTCATAGGTGTCTGTTTGCCTCCATTTTAGGTTATTCTGGGGTGTCAGCTCGAGCACTGTGAAATGGAGGGCAGTGGTTCTTCCAATGACAGGTGGAGCCCTCCCGATTGTGAGGAGAGAGTTTGCATTCAGACGGTTTGTTTCCCCTAGGGAGAGAGCATGGTATGGCCCTTCTGACCGAAGAGCCCGGTTGGCACTAACTGTGAGGGGGTGAGAGAAAGGAGAGGCACTTGAAGAGTGTACGCTTTTTCAGGTCGGGGCAATCTGCTCAGGCCAGGCCTTTTTGTACCTGTTAACGGCCCACTCGCCTTTCCAGAGGGCAGCGGGGCCAGGAGAAATAAGGCAGCAGGGCGGTATTGCGGGTACCAGTTTCCAGTTCTTATCAGGGGGCTCAGCACATGGTTCACCTCCCCTCAGTTTCCCTGTTTCCACACCAAGGTAGGAGTGGGAAGTTGGCGTGGGAGGGGGGATTGCTGTTTCCAAGCAGTCAATGTCCAAGTAGGGGTTGCGTGTTACTTTGGTGCGTGTTTACCCCTTGCATTAATTGCAGCAGTGTTAGCCTTGTGAAAGAAAAAAAAACGTAATGGACACAACTCTGCACCTCGCTGAGAGGAGGCACTAAACCTGCCTTATATTGGTACTGCCCAGTCGGTAACCCTTGGGCATGCCGTGTTGGGGTTTTCACCCATTTCAATAACAACTCTGGTGATGAGATAAAAAATGTAAAAGGTAAACACGTGAGGGGGATTTTTCTTTCTTTCCTGCCACACAGGTGCTGTGGAGAACAGCACACACAGTCAACCTGGTTGTGATAAGCACCTAGCTTTCAATTGCGGGAGCGCTATAGAGAGGGGAGAGAATATTCAGGGTGCGCTGCCACCCCCTTACGATGCACTGAGTAATATGCGTGTACAGTGCCTCATTCATAGTTCAAGGGGTTTCCCTTGTTTTGTTTAGCTTAGTTTGATCACACTCCTCAGTTGGAACGAGTCACAGGTTATGGAATAAATCTGAGTAGTGTTTGAGTACTCTCACTCACCAATAACTCTGTTAGTTTATTGCAGCCCATCTGTACAGCAACCCTTAGCTTGCTCCTAGCTGACCTTGTAAACAATTTATCATATCTTGTGTCAAGGAGTGCCAGAACTGGTGCAGCGTCAACTAAAGAATCGGGTAGGAATGGAAGCAAAGCCATGGCCACAGATACAATTGGCAATTATGCACTATTGTAGAATTTTAACGGAGAAAGACAAAAGTAATGCAGAGGGAAGAAAACACGAAGAGGCGAAGTTAGTACAGACCAAATTATCAAAATATACGATAGAAGGAGCGGTATTGACAAATAATGAGGGAGCGACGGCACAGACAGTGCAGTTACCACGGCAGAATAATGCAGCATACGTAATGGATCAGAATGGGTATAATTTTATGCCAAGAGGCAGATGGAATGGGCCTCAGGGAGGACGATGAGGTGTATTTCAAAACCCTCAAGGAAGGGGAGGATTTAATGGTGGACAGCAACCACAATGTTGGGGCTGTGGTAAATTAGGATATTTATTTAGAGTATGTAGAAGTAGGAAAGGCATGCAGCAAAAGAATTGGCAATCTCCAAGGGCGGATGGGATATGCTCCACAGTATAATACAGATTCACAAGGTTTTTACGACCAAGATCACACGCAGTCTCGGACATATGCACTGCAAGCACAACAAATACAACAGATTCCAATGCAGATGGAACCGCCACAGGAGCAACAACAGCAAGCACCTATGCAGACGCAACAGGCACCGATATAACAAGTACAATATATTCCAATGCAACCGACAGGTACATCACAATAGCCCACAATGACCCAAAGACACAGGAGCAACACAATTGGCTACACCCACATTGGTGAATATGACTGTGGTGGGAGGAAATCCTTTCAATGGTATGGGGATGAATTTATATCCACAAAAGGACAGCCCACAGAAGGACCTGATGTGTTCAGTGCTATCTGTAGCACCGGACCCCAGAGAGGAACCAAGGGTAAAGGTCACAATCAAAGGCAAGACGTTTTCATTTCTTGTGGACACTGAAGCAACTTGTTCCTGTGTCCGTGAGGGAAAATATCTAATGTCAGGTGTTGTCATGAATGTGCAGGGATTTTTTGGGGTGACATGACATGTGTATGCCATTGTTATATTCTAAGCAAACGCCAGTAAAACATATTAGGATGTGACTTGATGACGAAACTGAACATGACGATACCTTTCACCTACGAAGGAATAGTGTGTTCCACTCCAGGAATACATTATGTAAATGTGAGGGAGTTCATATTAGCATTTACAGGAAGAAAAGCTCTTCGAGAAGTGCCTACATATGAGGAAGTGTTTTTGTATGGAGTGACTATTTTATTATCATGGTTGCCTAAATTGATCTGCAAGATGTTGAGGATACCTGACACATTTTTGTTCATGCCAGATATTCCTATTGATAATGAGGAAGGGTAATTATCCCTTTAGAACTAGAAGAAGTAATAGTGAGGCAAGAAAGGGTGATGCTTCATGGAAAAGATGATGAGGGAAGGGGATGGAGAATGGTGACAGCCCTCGAAGGATACAGGTTGACCGATTTGACAGATGAGGAACTATTTAGGGATGACGGTTCAAGTGAGGAGACAGTATTCTTCATAAATCTCATTTATTGGATTAAGATAGAGAATTTAGAGATAACAGAGAATGGCATTCGTAAAAAAGAAACTGCCATTTTTTCAGGAACACTTGGGAAAAGTACCGAATATACTATGGACGACAAGTCCATGTGACATGGGTGAGGAGTAGGAGCAGTGAAAATTAAGCTCAAACCAGGAGCAATTTTGCCACGTGCGAAACAGTATCCCATGTCTAGAGAAGTGGATGGAGGTATATTTGAAACCATCTCTGCTTTAATGAAGCAAGGCATTTTGGTACCATTGAATTCCCTGTTTAACATGGCTGTGTATCCTGTCAAAAAATCAATGGGGGTCGTGGAGATTCATACAAGATCAAAGACCCCTAAACAATATAGTTGAAGTAGAATTTCCTTTCGTTCTGAACCCCGCAACAATATTGTGTAATATCCTGCCAAAAGTGAGGTATTTCACTGTTGTAGACTTAAAGAATGCATTTTTCTCAATTCCACTCCATGAAGACTCACAAGATCTTACTTCCTTTTCACATAGAACAATTCATCTGAAACATACTCGTTTGCCTCAGGAGTATTGTGAGTCACCCTCAATTGTTAACATAGTACTTCAGATGGTCTTGGGTAATGTTCAACTTGAAAGCGCCATGATTCAATATGTTGATGACATTTTAGTGTGCAGTGAGACAGAAGAAAGGTGCAGAGAGGACTATCAAATTAAATTACTATACTGACAGAGAAAGGGTACAAACTACAATATTGCCAAGAAGAAGTACTATATATAGGGCAGTTGATTTCACATGAAGGAAGAAAAGTGACACCTGAAAGGGCAGAGGCCATTATGAGGAATGAACAGACAAAAACAGTAAGACAAATGCAATATTTCTAAGGCCTATGCAGCTATTACAGAAACTGGGTGTTTGACTACAGTACATACGTTCAACTGCTTTTTAAAGGACTCAAGGAAGCACAGGTGGCAAAAAATAAACTAGTCTGGACAGAAGAGATGACTGAAGGATTACCGCCCAACTTTATTTGCGTTAGCGCCAACCGTTACTCCCCATTCCCCATTGGACCCAATGGGGAATTCTCAGTGCAATTACCACGCAGTAATACCGTCGGCAGTAATTGTGCCGAAAATGGGAATTTACTGGCGTGTTTATGCTCAGTTTTCAGCTGGGGGTAAACACGCCAGACTCGAGAGTGGGTGGAGCGTTAATGCGGCGGTAAGGAACAAGTTACTTACCTGTAACTATTGTCCTCCAGCATGGCTCTGGCATGGATTCACATGCTCATGAATATTCCCTGTCGTCAGGCTGGGAATCCTTGGTGAACAAAAAACAGTTTCACTTTCACTTTCTTACTCCCATACACCAATCACTGTCCTTTGGGTCATACTGCCCCAGCCAATGACACTCCTCTCCCTAAGCTCCTCTTCCGGCAGCCATCTTCAGATTTGGTAACCACGTAAAATGGCAGTATGACCAAGAAGAGCCGCAGAGGGGCAGGAGGGAGGATTTGCATGTGAATCCATGCCAGACCCATGCTGGAGAACAATAGTTACATGTAAGTAACTTGTTCCTTCTCCAGCATAGGGTCTGGCATGGATTCACATGCTCATGAATAACAAATACACAGCATTACAATATTACTCAACCAGGGGAGGTGGCAAGGCTCAACAGAAGCAATTCACTCTTACCTCTGGAACAGACTCACCTCAAGCGAACAGGTGGCTGACTCTGGACTCCTCCCTGGATCCCTGTCGACGCAGTAGAATCTTGTGAAGGTGTGGATGGACTTCCGCGTAGCAGTGCTGCAGATGTCAAGCAGGGGCACACCAGCCAGGAACATCGTCGCTGCAGCCATCTCTCTGGTGGAGTGGGCTCTCAGACAGCCGGGCAGCAGTCATTTCGCTAACTGATGACATTGCATGATGCAGCCGGAGAGCCACCTTGAAATGGAACCCTTGGACAAGGCCTTCCCATGGCCACTGTAAAGTCTTTCGAAAACTCTTTGTGCGCCACGTATAACTGCAGGGCACGAACAACGTCCAGCAAGTGCAAGACCCTCCCAACCAGAGACAAAGGTTTCGGGGAAAAAACAGGTAACATCAAAGGTTTGTTGAGGTGGAACTCCAACGGAACCTTTGGCATGAAAGAGGAGTGCGTATGCAGTACCCCCCTAAATTTGTGGAAAATCAGGTATTGCTGTTTGCAGGACATGGCCTGTATCTCGCCCATCCTTCTGGCGGAGGTGATGGCCACAAGGAAAGCAGTTTTCCATGAGAAAAGAAACGAGAGGGACCTGATGCATAGGCTTGAAGGGGGCCCCCCATCAGCCTCATCAGAACCACTTTGAGTTCCCATGCCGTGGCAGGTGCCTTCACCAGTGGGAAAGAGCGAAAAAGTCCTTTGGAGGAACTCCTTGACAAGCCGATGAGACCAAAGTGAAGACCTTCCTGGAGACCTGGTGTAGCGGGATATAGCCGCCACAGGTACTTTGACTGAGGCATGCGCCAGTCCAGCCTTGGCCAAGGAAAGGAAGTACGGAAGAATCTGCGGGGCTGTGACCCTCAGAGGGGTAATATTCTGCAACCGGCATCGATTAGCGAAACGCTTCCACTTGTGACCATAGCACTTCAGAGTCGATGATGCCCTGACCTTGGCGAGGACCTCCCTGCAGTCATATCCTCCAAACCCTAGGGTTGCAGAAGCCAAACCCTCAGGTTAAGCGATCCTGGGTTGTGATGCAGGATTGTGCCTCCTTCTCTGGTGTGAAGATCCAGGACTGCTGGTAGCTTGACCGGTGGTGACGCTGACAGGCTGAGAATATCCAGGTACCAAATCTGCCTCTGCCAAGCCAACGCGATGAGAATCATCCTGCACTGACACTGTCTGAGTGTATTGATCACTCGTAGCAGAAGAGACAATGGAGGAAACACGTACAGAAACATCCCTTCCCACGGGAAGGAGAACATGTACCCCAGGCTCCTTGTTAATGGAATCTGCTGGCAAACCTCTGGCATTGGAGTTTGCCGCCGCCGCCGCAAACAAATTGATCTGGGGCCTGCCCCACTTGGTGAAGATGTGGTCCACCTGGTCCTGCCGAAGTTCCCACTCATGGTAGGAGCGCGACTCCCTGCTGAGGGAGTCGGCAATGATCTTCTTGACTCCTGCTAAGTGAAGGGGGAACATTTCTTGTCCGACGGCCCAGCGCCCCAGTTCCTGTGCCTCCCTGGAGAAGGCCGGGGACTGAGTGCCCCCTTGTTTCCTCATGTAGAACAACGTGGTGGTGTTGTCCGTGAAGATCCTCACCACCTTGCCCATCAGAGACGGAAGAAACAACCTGAGGGCCCAGAACACTGCCCGTAGCTCCAGGATGTTGATATGGAGATCCTTCTGCTCCAGCAGCCACAGGCCTCTGGCGTGCAGACGTCCGGTGTGGGCTCCCCAGCAGGGAAGCGTCTGTTGTGACCTTCCTGGAATGGTGGGTTCTGAAACTCCGTGCCACGGGCGATGTTGGAGCGGTCGCCCCATCACCTTATCGCCAAACGGAACTCGTTGTCCAGAGTGATCTTGTCTGCAAAGTTTTCAGACACTTGCACCCAGTGAGTGTCCAGGAACTCCCGAAGAGGTCGCATCTGTAACCTGCAGAGCCGGATGAGGTAGATGCAGGACGACATCATGCCAAGCAACGACTTGATGGTTTGCACAGTGGCCGTCTTCATCGACAACAGCCGCTCCACCTTCACTTGAATGGCTGCTACCCTCTCCTCTAAGGGTGATGCCAGGGAGGACACTGCATTGAGTATGGCTCCCAGGAACGGCGCATTCTGCGATGGTGTCAAGCAGGACTTTTGATAATTGATGGAGAATCCCAGATCCATCAGTAGCTTGACTGTCGCCTCCGTGTGTCTGACGGCCAACTCTTGTGAGCGGGCCCAAATGAGCTATTTGTCGAGGTACAGGTATACGTGAATCCCCCGTAGACGCAGATGGGTCGCCACCGGTACCAGGCACTTCGTAAACACTCTGGGGGCTGATTTGAAGTCGAAAGGTAGGGCCTTGAACTGGTAGTGCCGTCCCTGCACCACTTTGAGCTTCGCATTCTTCGAAAGGTTCTTCCTTTTATCCCTGTAGCATGCCAGGCCACGGTGGTTGCAGCTTTGGTCTTCAGTGTGTTGGACTACTGCAACTCACTTTACCTGGCTCAACCCTGTTACTTGATCAAGCGACTACAGCTACTTCAGAATGCGGCGGCCAGAGCTATTCTTCATCCTTCATTTGGAGCGCATATATCTCCATTGCTCAAGAAATTGCACTGGCTTCCCGTAGCCCACCGGATTTCTTTCAAGTCCATGTGTATGGTGCACCAAGCCTTCTATGGCCTTGGAGCGGAATACCTTCAAACCAAATGTCGGCGCTATGTGCCAAATCGATCCTTGCGCTCCCACTCGGCTCTTTTGGTAGCGGTCCCTCGCTCCCGACTTGCCTGAACCGGAGGACACACCTTCTCGGTGGCAGCCACCAAAGCCTGGAAAGACCTTCCCCTTGCGCTACAGGGTACTGCTGTTCACCTCGTTTTCAGATGGCTACTAAAAATGACCATTTCAAAATATCAGCTCCTTCATTAAAACTATCTATCAGCGCCAAGATGCCCTAGGGCGTATGTGCGCTTTAACAAGTTCTGTTAACATAACATAACTACGAAGCATAGAAACTAGAAGTGTTTCCTGTGAAGGGGGACGTGTAAGTAAGCATCCTCCAGGAACAGCAACGTCAAGAAATGCCCTCTTTCCAGTTGGCCGAGTGTTAGGAAAGATTTCCATTTATGGGTCATTTTCCCCTCCAGTTGTGAACCCCCCAACTTTTTGCTTTTGTCTGACTATCCTAGCCTGACTTTTTCCAGTGGAGCCCAGCCTTCTGCTGTACTCTGCTAGGCTTTTGCTCATCTTATTAAGGGGAAACAGACATGTCCTTCAGACTGTCAGTACTGGGAGAATTTGTTTCCCTTAGTCTTTCACTTTGTTGCTATTTCTTGGCAACATTCTATCAGTGCAGAATGTACCTTCGAGTACAGTCCGCTGGGGTCTCTCATTTTTAAGGCCCTAGACACCCTCAAAGGAATTTTGATGAATGTACAGGACAGAGCTGGTGGCAGCAGTTACTTTAAAAGCATGTTTGACTCTTTTCAATGGTCCAAACTGTGGGATGTCTTAACCCACTAATCCAAGCCCTGCAACATCAATGTGCATTGCTGGCAGCAGAAACATCATAATGGCCGCCGGAAAGCATGCTGCTCGCCAGAAATCACCAGAAAGTGCGGAGTGAAAACCTGAAAAATAGGCCACCATCTACTTTTGCCTATGTCAGTGGTAACATGAGACCACTGCCAAAACCCATCATTTGGCTGCTCACAGAGCAAAATCATTGCCAAAGAAACTGACCTGGTTTCAAAAATCAATTTTTATTTGGTGTAAAATTTGCACAAATCATGGCTCACAAACCACCCAAAAAGATCCAACCTCCTTGTTGGGTGGTCAACATCATTCTCCCGCAAGAATCTACATAAATATAAGGTCCACAGAAGTGTATCTATATCTGAACAAAGTCTACTTTTGAGGATTGCTTGCTGGAAGAAACCTGTCAAAAATGGGTGTAATACCGTTACTCACCTCTACCAGAAGCCGGCATTTTAAAACCATTTTGTGTAAAGTTGTACATTGAGCCCAAACTATGCCAAAGAAAGACTTGCTAAGAGGTGGATACAATTTAAAACTATATTCTGAAAAGGCTTGAAGCAAGAAATGGTTTGATGTATTTGTGAAAAATGTGAGTTATATTATAAGATAAGACAGTTTTTGGACATTGGGTTTCAGAGTTAAAAGTTTCCCACACTGTGTTCAAACGAATTCCACACCTTCTCCCTGGACAAAAGAGACTTCCACCTGCCGTTGGCTAAGAGATTGACAGGCTGGTGTCAAAAGGAACTGGGAGTGGCACCCTGGCCTGTGGCACTCAGTGTAGACCAAGGAAACCTTGGGCTGAATAGAAAATGCTAATTTGGGTGTGACTGACAACAAACTGCTGCCAGGAAGGAGAGACATGTGACCTCTGAGTCAGCCCAGACCTTGGGGGTGGAGACAAACCATTGTGTGGATTCAGAAAGCACATAAAATATATGTTCTAGAAAAATGCTTATAACAAATTGCACTGAACTGCCAAAAATGTGAAACTTTGAGATTGTTAAAATGAAAAATTCGCTCACAGTTTAAGAGTAAGCTGGACTCTGTGCGATGTTCTGAGAACAAACCCCGGAATTATTCATATTGTAGCCACTGTGTTTATGCCAGGAACCTAAAAAATTACAGAATTGTGCTCAGATGGGGTGTGCATGCATGTCTAAAAATTGGTGCAGAAATAATATTGAGAAACCCACCAAAAGTGCAAAAAGTGGTCATTTCTGAACCAAAGCTCTTAGGAAGATGAGAGTTGAACAGAAATGTTAATCTGTAATGTGATTTATGTAATATTAACAAGTTGTGGATATTGTAAATATGTGTTTTATGAAAAATAAGATATACTGTACAGAGACAAAGGGGAGTGTTTCCCCCCAAGCCATAAAGATGACACAGGATGACACGCTGATCCTTTCTCCAATCAGGGGACAGGGAATCCTCTAACCCATCAGATCCTTAGAGGGTTGGGCATTGTAGAATCAGCCTCCCCACCCACTTTGGAAATACATAAATAGGGACTGCTGAGAACAGATAGGACACACACACTCTTCCACTGCTCAACTGATTTCTTGGCATAGCACCCTGCAAGAAGATCCAGACAGAGCTCCAGACATATATCCAGAACCCAACTCTAGAACCCAACTCTAGAACTCTGAAGCAGACAGGCCTAACCCAAAAGCTGAACCTTTGTCAGCAGGCCTGCAGAATCTAGCAACCTGATTCTAACCCCTAAACTTCCAAGGGGCTCTCACATTCAACAGCCTGGCTGAGCTGTTTTGCTGTTCTAGCTAAGAACCCTGTGCTAGAACCAAGATCCAGACCCGCAGAGCAGAGCTGTAACCCAGAACCCGTCAGATCCAGTCCAAGAGGCCGCGCAGACTGCAGTGCCGTGCTGAGACCAGAGTGCCTGAGACCTGTCCGGTGGCGAGAGAGAATCCCAGCTAAACCCTCCCTTGACCAGATCTTTGACTGGGCCCATTCCACTCCATTCTAAAGACACAGGAGTTAGTATCCAGTCTAGAACTGTACATAACCAATCTCTTAGTTTAAAGTGATACTATTCCATCCATTTCAATCTGTCCAGAACTGCATTACTGAATCTCTGTTGTCTAGCCTAAATTCTTCTCTCCTCCACATAATCCTTGAGAATTGTAGTGATCATCATCTTGGCACTAATATATATATATTTTCTGGAGAATGGCAATCGTCTCGTTCAGACAGAAACCATCCGGAGGCGTCTCTGGATAGGTGGCTGGGCTGTCGTGTACTTTGCGGCCCCATAGACTCTTTAGTGTTCAGAAATCTTTGTTTCAAAATCTTCAATAGCGCATCTTTCATTTTGAAATCTTGACTTTATTTCTGAAAAACTACCTTCACAAAAACCTCTGTAACTTTCGAACCGCACGTCCTAGAACCGAAATTATAGTTTTTCCGCAATTGCGTTTCCGGCACGCGGAATAATTGCCGCGAATTGCAATTTAGCTCAATTTCAACACATGTCAGAATAGCAGTTTCTTGTTTGCAACTGCTGAATTTCATTTTTCAATCTGATAATCATTCATGAATCATTGCTAGTGTTGGCCTGAACCAATCCAAAGTAACTCTCACTCATTCTGAATCCATTTAGTGAATTAAAATCATTTTAGCATATTTTCCCTTTCATTGCAATCACATTCAAGAGTATTTTTGCCTGTTTCAAAATCATACCTGTTTTCTCTAAGCTTGCTGGGGGAACTGGGATTGAACTGCAGTATTGATTGTATTCCTGAAAACTGTGTGCCCTCATTTCCATCTCTTGATATTGCATAGTGGGGGGAGTGAGTAATAACAGGGGGAAAATGTAATCATATTATCTTTTGATTGAAATCGTATCAAGTTTTATTTCTGTGCTGCATTCTTTCCTATTATTGCATTTCCTTGAACAATACCAAGTATTATCTGCTACCTTATCCTTTCTATTCCTACTCCTAACTGATTAAAGAGATTGTTGATATTGTAATATTACACATTGCTGCTCACTGTACATATTCATGAGTGTGCTATTCAGATATTATTCTGTTCATAAAAGTGTGATATATATTGTTCAATTCTTCAAATAAAGCTTTTAATTTGCAAAACAAACCTACTTCTTGAGGACAGGGAGATTCAATGAGAGGGGTGTTATATAATGGATCATCATCCAGATTTAAAGAACTTTGACATAAAAATATATAAATAAGGGCTTCCATTGGGCATCCCATACTAAGCATTGACTTAGTTGGAGTGCTGGATTGAAGTCACTTACAAATTGGGGGCTCGTAGCGGGACTTCTGGATTAGATCTACCACTTGTGCAGCTTAATACAGTGTGCTAACTAATAGGATACATACATTCTGTTGGGCTACCACACTGTGTTACGCTGTAAAAGCACCCCTGTTTTAAAAAATAAAATAAAAAACTTCTGTAAGTCAGGAAGGAAATCAATTTCCAGAATGGCGACATTGGTAGACATCAAGATAGCTAGAGAGCACCTTTTGCATAAGCTGTTTGTGAGAGGTGAATGGACTAAGCAGGACCAGAATGTGTGGTTGCAGGCAATCACACAATAGATCACTGCAACTGGGTTAGATATCTGGAGAGATCAGGGCCCCTTACATGTGGCCCTGACTGAACTATATATGGCTCCTAAGGCCAAGGATGAGCACAACAAGATTGCCAGGATAGCAGCATATTTATATTTATACATGGGAGCGATACAGGACAAATGTGCTGAAGGCCAAGATCTGGCAAGTAGGCAACTGTTGGCATTAGAGAAGGCCCAATCTGATCTGGACTCTTCTGAGAAGAGGCTGCAGAGGAGCCAGGAGTCAGAAAACGAAAGTAGGCAGTATTTAATTAAAATAAAAGAGGACATGGGTATCCTGCAACAGGAAAGGGCAGACCAGGATACCAGAATTCTGGCCTTGCAGAAGGAGTATGAAGAAGGTTTGGACTCCCTACTGCAGACCCAGAAAAAGCTGGAGCAACAACTGGATTTCAATAGGGTATGCGCAGAGCAGGTAGTCACCCTGCAAAGCCACCTGGATAGAGAGAAGGCAGAGAGCAATAAATTATTCCTGAAAGACCTGGACACCCAGGCAGAATTTGAGGAAGAGCGCCAGAAAGCTGTTGCCCTTCAAAGACAGAGGGACAACCTGGCGGCGCAGAGGCAGGCTCTTGCTCAGGAAAGGGATACCTTAGGCCAGGAAGTCTGTCACTTAAAAGGGAAGCTGGAAGAAAATCACCTGTCCCTCCAGGGACTGGGTGACCTCCAAAAAGAGCATCAAAACTTGTTAGAACACACCAGGAGGGTGGAAGATGCTCTGGCAAGAAAGGAGCAGGCCAGTAGGGACGGGACTCAGGAGTTAACCCTCCTGCAGCAAAGACTGACCCAGTACTCCAAGACAAACCAGGAAGCACAGAGAGAGAATGAGGCTCTCTGTCAGCACAATGATAAATAAGCTCTAGCGGCAGGTAGCCATGCAAGAGAGACTGATAGAGTCTAGAAGGCCTTGATTGAGGAACTGAAAGCTCAGGCTCTTGCATGGCAACAAGGAGCAGGGGCTGAAAGAGATGAGGTTTGCTGGGAAAGGGAAACACCTGAGCAGAACCTCAGGAGCCCTAGTACCAGAGGCCTTCATCTCTCCCAGCCCCTGGACTCTGCCAACCCCATGTCCCCTGGCACACATGAGCCTAGGGCCACGGGGATGGCAGATTACTATCCAGTCAGAAGTATGGGGCTCATAGGCCAGTACCTCCCAGGAATGGATGGGTGGGCATCCGGGTATGGGCGCCCAAGTACAGTGCAATTTAGTGGGGAACCCCAGGAGAGTAGGCCCACTAAGGGCATCCTGAAAACCTCTTCCCAGTTAGGTCAGTGAAGGGGGTACCCATCAAATCCTGGGAGCAAGGAGGAATCAGAAGACTCCTCTGAGCGTCCCAGGACACCCGAGACTAGGTCCCCACATTCTGCCAGCCATTCCCAGGCTCCCAGAATCTGGGAAAACCTGGAAGATTAGACAGGCACCTCTGGGAGCAGTGCCTCTGAGTCAGAGGATGAATGGACCAGGTTTACCCGAACCAAGAAGGTCAATAAGGCAAAAAAGGGCCTTTCTTTAAGGACCCCTTAAAACAGATTAAGGCAATAAGGAGTGTCATCACGCTTTATCACAAGAACGCCAAGTATTCTGTGTGGGAACACTTAGAGCTCTTTGAGCAAATGATGGAGACTTTCCATTTGAAAGACAGCACTAGCTGCATTGAGTACGTAAAATGGACTTTCTCCGCAGAATGCTCCAGTTTCCTTGCGGGCCTGGAGGACCAAAATCATTCAAGATGGTCCACCTACAGGGTGGCCATCTTAAAGCACTTTTCTGTTCATAGAAATCCCCAAGAGGCTCGCAAGGCAGCCTACAATTTACAATGTGGGGAGGATCAGGCCCCACAAGAATTTGTGCAGGTGTTGAAGCGCGCCTTTGCACAGACTACGAAAAGGGTGCGCACGGACACCAAGGAATTTGTTAATACGTTTTTCCATGCCCTGCCAAAATACATCATGACCCAGTTAGTGAGAGATTTTCATGAGAAAAGATCACTAGACTGGGTCATTGAACAGGCCACCCGAATCTATGAGGTGCAGAAGCCCATAGAAAATAAAAATAATGCTCAGAAAAGCCCCAAACCGACGAGCACCCCTGCCGCTGCAAAGGTGGCAGAGGTAAAGGTTGCCCCATTTTAGATTTGGAGATGGGGGGCCCAAAAACCTGCCTGCACAGAATAACTCCAAGCCCAGAATGCCCCTGGGCCAGTCACAGACAAGGAGTCGAGGAGGAAGTCCCACAAATGGGGTCCCTCACTCCCCCGACTATGTAAGTCTCCGCTACAAGGGAAACCGACCCATCCTGGGTTATGTGTGGACTCCTCCTGCCCAAGGGGGGGGAACAACCAAGCACCTAACCCAGGGAACTTCCCTCCTAACTTCCCCCAGGAGGGCAGAAATTCCCCAAATCCTGGGCAGAACTTTTTCCCCAGGTACCCACAGAACTTCCAATCCCAAAATCATCCATCCTTCTTTCCCCACTTTCCTGAGCCCAGATAACCTAATCTGGGAGAGGGGAGGCCAAGGGTGGAGGGGTACCCAAATTTTCCCAACCCGGGGTACTACCAGAGAAGGGATAGCTACCTTTCCTGGGATCAGCCCAGGGGAGAAAACAGAACCCTGTATCAGCCTGAGCGGGTTTCCCAGCTTGAGCGCCAGGTCCAAAACATGGCACAGGATCTGGGTTGCATGCTGAGGGCTCAGCAGAACCCTCAGATGGGCATGCCGGCACACAATGCCTCCAACTCTGGACCTGATGCTCCAGAACAATGACGGGGGCAGAACCCCGATAACTCACCGGTTCCCAGGGAGGAGGCACAAGGGGAAGGGGGGTGTAAAGCCTTGGAGGAAGCTTCCTTCCCCACTTGTAAACAGCCCCTGGAAACCCAGGAACCGGATACAAAATCTCCTACCCCTGAAAGTCTGCCACCCAAGGAGCAGAGAGGGGGTAGGAGAAACAAAGGACCCAAACAGACCCATTTTGAGGAGGAGGTGCGGATCTTCCAATTTGAACGAGAGGGATCCTCAAAGGATCTTGGGAAAAGGATCTTCTCCTTGAGAGATGGGGGAACTCCTCCAAAAGAAAAATGGGTCCCAAGGGATTCAAATTCAGACTGGGTAGATCTGGGCACTGAGCTAGTGCCGCCCATCATCCCATCCCAGAAACAACAGCATCAAAATCCCTGGGTTCAAACCCATCCTGGTGACTGCCTCCAAAAAGGTGGGGGGGGCGGCCCAGAACCGGAACCAGTGGAACCCAAAACCGCTCCCATCTCCAGTTGCCAACTTTTCCTTTCAGATTCCCAAGACTCCCCACCGAATTCTGCCCAAATCTCTTCTCTTGGTATGTCCAAAACTAAAAAACTAGCCCACAAGTTGTCCAAAAATGTGCATTATCTGTGCCCCCTTGCGGAGAAGGAGGGAAGATACTATGCCCCAGTTAAGTACAGGGTACAATTTTGACACTGGTGGACACTGGATCCCAAGCTACCCTTCTGTCCAAAAAGGCCTTTGATGAACTGAATTCAGGAAGGTGGGAGAAATACCAAATTCCTCTCACCTCTCTTCCTGGAGAACTTCAGAACTTTGATGCGAAGGAAATTCCCATTGAGAGGATTGCGGATTTGGACATTAAAAACTGGGTGACACAAGGTGAAGCACCCGGTCATAGTAGTGACTCCAGAGGGCACCCCTTGTTTACTAGGGAATGACCTCCTGAGAAGGTTGTCACCCGTAATAGATTGTGTAAAGAAGGTCCTCTGGACACAGACTAGCCGACCAATAAAATTGAAACAGAGTGTCAACCATGTTAGTATAAAAGGCACATGCCACATGGTTGAACAAAAATCTGACCAAGTAGAATTTCACTTCCAGAACAACCAAATTCCAGATGTGGCAGTAATAGCAGTAGGACAACAGACTGGTGATGGGGGGGGGGGGTCCTCTCTATTTCTGAAAATCAACCTTCCTTCCAGTTTAAGGTGGTATTCCACACTGGAAGGAAACACTCTGAAATTCTTTACCAATCCACAATCAGACATTCCCACTCCTATAGCCCAGAAAGATGAGAAATCAGCTCAGAGCCTGGCTGATGTTCAGCAAATTGGAGAGCAGTTCCTCCCAATTCAGTTAAATGAAGTGAAGGACTCTGTTCTTGCCCGAATGTGTGTGAACAATGGTAAGAGCTTCATCAGCGAAGCCATGTTCCGCCAACTCCCAAAAGATCCAGCCATTCCCACATTTAGACTCATAGACAAATGGGAAATGGATCTGGAAACACCCAATTCTAAACATCTCCTGCCAAGCAGGTGTATGCTCAAAATCTCCATTGGCAACAAGAGCATAGTCCATAATTGTTGGGTCATGCGAGACGTCACTGCCGCCTTTTACCTTGGCAGTGACATTCTCAATCGCTTTGCCATTAGTTTGGACCTAATAAACTTCAAAGCTTGGTCCCGATTAGCGGATAATCCCCTGGGCTTTGATGATCCAGAGAAAGCATTTAGGTCAGCTCAATTGCTACCTTATGCAGTTGAAATTCAGATTGGAGAGGAAGTCACCATCCCAGAAAGGACCCGACAATTCTCCCTGGAAGTGAAAGTTAAAAGAGGCCAGAAATTGAAAAACCCTGATGCCTATATTCATCTAAATGCTTCTCTCCAACAGCAAGGGTTGGGGGTAAACCCAACACCACTAGTCAATGTAGAACATAACCATTCCAAAAGAGGTGGATAACAGCGACTTAAAGATTATCACTCTAGCCACAGGCACCATTATTGGAATGCCGGTTGATGACCGACATTTTTCCATTGATTTAGGTAATGAACTGTTAGGACCAATCCTCAAGGACTGTTTTGACAGTGACAGTGATGACAAAACAACACCAGACAGGATCTTTACCTGCATGGGGGAACTTCCTGGTGTACACTTCCTGCCCTTATGGAAAGGAAGATGTGACTTGTGACTTCAGAAGGGATGAGGTGATTTTCCAGGTCCATGAGGGCTGCCTTTCCCACCTGAAGCCACAAGTCCAAATCAGCACTCTGACCAGGGACTTCTCCACCCAGCTGGAGGAGGCCGCTGAGATAGCAAAACCAGAAGTCTTTCCAGGCTTCAGGCAGATGGTGGAAGAGAGAGTCAACCTAGCTGATGCCTGAGAGACTCTGGAGCAGAAGCAAAAGTTGAAACAAGTTTTCTTGGAATTTCAGGATCTCTTTGCGGTGGACTCATATGACTGTGGTCGCACCAACATCCACACAACAACAATTCCCACGGACCCTGGTATGACTCCAGTGTTTGTGAAGCAATATTGCTTGCCTCTCGCATCAATAGAGTCCCTTACTGAAATAATTAAGAACCTCGAGTCCCGTGGGATAATCCGTCCAGTCCACAGCACCTTCAATAATCCGTTGCTGGGGATATTGAAGCCAAACGGCCAGTGGCGACTCTGCGCCGACCTTAGGGAGCTCAACAAACGGGTCCATACTTCCCGATGGCCTCTTCACCACATTGACCAAGTGGAGGCCCAGATCCAGGGGTCACAGGTGTTCACTGCAATAGACCTGACCAATGGATACTGGACAGTACCTGTCAGTAGGGAGCACCAAAACAAGCTGGCTTTACCTTTGGGGGCCAGCAGTACACATGGACCCGGACTCCCTTCGGATACATCAACTCCGGCAATGAGTTCAACATTTTCCTACATAAGGCCATGCCCGACCTGGGTGCAAGGGGTAACCTGGCTTATGTAGATGATGTCTACATAAATGTCCTCATCAAAAGCTCAACTGTGGAGGAACAAATAGCGGAGATCCGTTATGTTCTGACACAGTTGAGGGCTGCCAGAGCAAAACCTTCCTTTCAGAAAGCACAGTGTTAGTTTCTTGGGGCATGAGGTTACTCCTCAGGGTATCTGTCCCCAGGAAAAGAAAGTGGAAGCTCTCCAGAAACTAAAAGACCCCGCAACTCTGCAGTAACTAAGGAGCCTCCTTGGACTGACTAATTACAGCAGAAAGTTCATTGAGGGCTACGCAGAGATCACCAGACCCCTGATTCATCTTTTGAAGGGGGGTCAAGTGGGAATGGGGTCCAGAACAAGCCGAGGCAGTAAGACAACTCAAAAGAAGCCTCTCACAAGCGCCTTGCCTAGCTTACCCTGTCAGAAACAAGGAGTTCTTCTTGGAGACAGGCTCCTCTAATACATGCTTGACTGCAGTATTATACCAAAAGCATGACAAGGTGTAACAACTTTATAATAATAATAAAGCACTTGAAACCAAATATGTCTCTTGGCAGTTGAAAATAACACCTACCTCTGTGATGGTCAACAGTCTTGTAATAGATGAAGGAGAGAATTACCTAAAAACCCCTCTTAAACACAGCCAAAAGACTAGGTAGAAGTGGAATCTCCAGGGAAAACCCCAATAGGGGGAAAAAACCCTGTGATGCGCTGCTGGGGTGCGTGGGTTCCTGCAAGCAGCTGGTGAAGGATCACGCTAGTTTTAATGTGGTCCGGATTCTTGTCAGGAAGGATTCTAATTAAAACAGAGTAGAAGTGCAGGTAAGTAAGAATATAGTTTTCCAAGTCTAGTTGAATAGTAGAAGGTATAGAAAGGAGCTTACCCTGACAAGCCTATTCCCTACTAGGTCTTTGTATTTCAATTTGATGATTAATGTTGGCAAGGTGCCTAATAGAACATATAAGGAGTAAGAATATGTCCAATTGTATTTGACACATGCGAAATGAGAAATGCAATAAGAGATTGGTATCTTACCCACAAGCAGTTGCCCCAGGGATGAATAGTAAAGAGCAGATTACAGGTCTTGGACTTGAAGGAATAGAAGGCTGTAAAGGATGTCTAAGGCTGGGTCCTAATGTAGATTGTAAATAACAACAAGATTAGGCGCGAGGAAAACCCTGTGAGAGTCACAAACTCTGTCTAGCTAAACAGACGTAAGCTACAAACAAACGGCAGCAGGAGCAGTTGTTGAAACTAGGAGATGGCTTCATGTAGATTCACAGAGCATAGAAAAGGATCGAGAATTCTAATGTTCAGAACGAAAATGGAAAGAGAAATGAATGACGGAAGTGAAGTGAACAACTCTAGAAAGCAATTGTAGATATGAATTCAAAATAGAAAAGGTAACAAACTTATGGTGCGCAGCGCGACTCTGAATAGAGAAGCAACGCGTAGTACCGAAGTTCCAGTAGCCGGATATTCGATTCCGGAAGTCGGATGGGGAGCTAATCGCTCGGTCTGAGGACACCAATGCCAGGAACCTAAACAAAACCGCAGGCATTGAAACACGGGAAAGTGAAGCAGCGAGACCCCACTGGACAGCCGTAACACAAGGTCAATAAAGTAATCTCCTATGCGAGCAAAACTTTAAAAATTCAACGACTGTGAGAAGGCACTCCTGGCAACGGTGTGGGAATTGAAGAATTACCACCCGTTTATCCAGGGGGAACACATCATAGTGGAGACTCCACACCAGCCTCTGCAATATCTCCAAAGTGACAGAATCCAGGGCGGAAATGTGAGTACTTCCCGAATTACTTCCTGGATTCTGTCAATGCAAGGCTTTCCTGTGGAGGTCAGGTATGGCCAAAACAAGAAGAGTCCCCTCGTGCAAAGTCTGACTGACTTGCATGATTGTGCCAGAGAAAACTGTCTCGAGGACGAAAGTCTAAAAAACAAGGACAACATGGAGGCATACCTCAATTCCCCACACAAAGTCTTTGAAGAAGACAAGTGTGAGGGAATGCCCTCTGTCTATGTGGATGGATGCTCTTACCATGTTGACAACAACAGGGAAAAAGAACTTGTGGCCGGCTTAGGGAATGTATGGGTGAATGAGTCCCCAGAACCCTCCGCTGGGTACAAGATTGGTCCCCGAAGTAGTCAAGTGGCAGAGTTGATGGCTGTGCATCAAGCCATCCTCACTGCTGTCCAACATCAACTCCACAAACTGGTCATAATCACAGATTCGGATTATGTATGGAACGGGTTTGTGGAGCACCTGGTTAACTGGAAAACCAGAGGCATGCTATGTGCTAATAACAAACCCTTGAAACATGGGAAGTTAATTCAAAATATTGATGATCTGGTCACCTCGAATGGGATGATCATCTACTGGAAAAAGATCAAGGGTCATTCCAAAGTAGATGGACCAGACAAAACTGGAAATGACTTAGCTGATCAGCTGGCCAAAACTGGGGCCATCCAAGGGGATCTAATAGAGATCAAGTCTCTTTTGGGGGAAATCCAGGTCACTGCTATCACTAGGTCCCAGACAAATGCTCACAATGATCTTTCAACTGCACAATGGAGTAAGGAGACCTCAGATGGCGATTTGATTACGGCTCAAAAAGGGGATCTGATAATTGGTAAGTTTCATCAACACATTGAGGACCCTGAGAACTTTCGTATTTGTATTTTTATTTTTCCCCTGACGGATACCGATTACATTGGGAAAGAGGACCTCAGAGTGTTGATGAAATGTCCAAAAATGTTCCGAATCCAAGACGGTTTGTTGGTGAGGAAATCCCTAGCTGGCCATGATCAGTGGTTGGTTCCTACCGCATTCCGAAGCCTGATGTTAAGTCACGCCCATGATGCGGCCACAGCCGGTCATAGGGGGTTTCATACAACACTTGAAATCTTAAGAGAGGCTGCATACTGGCCACACATGGGGCAGGACCTCGACCAATACTTGAAGGGGTGTCTTGTGTGTGCACAATTTCAGCCAACATCCCTCACACACCGTGCACCTCTCCAAAAGAGGGGGATACACTGCCATGGTCAGATTTGCAAGTAGATTTCATTGGGCCCGTGATTCGCTCCTCTAGGGGGAATAAGTACATGTTGACCGTTACATGCTTATTTACTAAATGGGTGGAATGTTTCCCGGCCCCAAACTGCAAGGCAGAACAAGCAGCTGCCTTGATGATCAACCACATCTTTTTGCGTTTCTGTCTACCCCAAAGGATCAAGTCAGACAGAGGTAGCCATTTCACCAGCAAAGTAATGACAAAGATGTGGGAGATACTTGGGGTTAAAAGGAAGCTACATATTGCTTACCAGCTAGCCTCTAGTGGTGCAGTAGAATGATACAACAAAACCATTGTGAGCATGTTAAAAAAGTTTGTGGCAGATTCTGGGCCAAGTTGGTATAGTCGATTACCTCGTATCCTAATGGCCATCAGATCTACCCCTTCATCTGCAACTAAAATGTCACAGTTTGAGCTGATGACTGGACGCAGGATGGTGCTTCCCCAGCATCTGCTCTATAGAACCCAAGAGCAGACATTGATCAATGCCTCCACAACTCATGAGTAGGTTGACATTTTTTTTTTTTAAGCATATTTTTATTGATGGTCTCAACAGTTGCATTGGTGCACAGTGAACACAATATACAATCGCATACATAACAATATCTTCGTTAAATGATTAACAGTTGTCATTTAAATAGTCGTTTCAGTATCTGAAAGCATATCACAGAGGTATGCCCTGAATGGGCCCCAGATGTCTTTTGGCCTACTCATGTTCGGTTGGGTCAGTACATATTGCTCCTCGCATTTGTTTATGTAGGTTAACTCCCGTAGGAAGGCGTTCATTGTGGGGGCGGCCGGGCTCTTCCATGCCTTCAATATACATCGTTTAGCTATGACACATGACACATTAAACAGCCTTCTGAGTTTTTCGGAACATTTACCAATATCACCGAATAGGTATTTTTGTGGGGTCAAGTGCGGGGGGATCTGTTTGATTTCGTTTAGCATATTCGCAACCCCACCCCAGAACCGCGCCACGGCTGGACACTCCCAGTACATATGATAGGACCCCGCTGTCGGGGACCCACACTTGGGACACTTGCCTGGGTCGTCAGGCGTGAATCTAGCTATCCTAGCAGGGGTATAGTGCAGCCTGTTTAGAATTTTAAACTGTATTTGACGAAGCCCGGCATTAAGGGAGACTCTTTTCGTGAGTGCACAGTATCTTGCCCACTTTTCTTCTGGTATTGGCATTTTCATATCAGTTTCCCATTTCTCCCTCACCTGGTTTACCACAACGGAGTGAGTCTGTATTGCCTTATAAAGTTTGGAAATTCCCAACCCGCCCTGTGTAGTGGCCAGCCGCAAGCACGGGTGAGAAGGGGGTTCGTCTGGAAATGACGGCCAGCGCCTTTGATATGCAGATCTGAGTAGGTTGAAAATTTAAGAAAACACCTTCAACATGCTTTTGCCTATGCTCAGCGAAATTTAGAAAGATCAGCCGACAGCATGAAGACCCACTATGACTTAAAGACTACCAGGAAAGAATACAATGTAGGAGACCGGGTCTATCTATACAATTTCCAAAGGAACCAGGCCAAACAGCGGCAATGTCTGCCTACCTGGAAGGGACCTTTTGACATTGTAGACAAGATCTCACCAGTCGCCTACAAGATCCGCATCCCCAAAGGCAGCTTGGTAGAGGGGGAAGATAAGTGGGTCCATATTAATCAGCTAAAGTGTTGCCATCCTAGGCACACTCTGCAGCAACTGGAGGAGTCTTCTGGAACCAGGTCCATAAAATTCCAACCCTAAAATATTCCACATATAGTCTATAAAATACAATAATGCAAATGTATGCGGATTTATAAAATGTATATGTCTGCCCCACTACATTAATAGTGGTGGGAAAATGTCTACAAATATGTGTTTTGCTTTGTCATCCTAGGAGAGAGGGTGAGAGAGAGAAAGAGAGAGATAAACCATGGAGTCTGACCAAGGAGGACGACCCAGGGAGCGGGAGCAAAGATCCGAGGGGCCCGGAGTATCGCTCAATACTCCCATCAGGACTGGCGATGAGAACCGATCGATCCACCCCTGATGGAGGAAAAGATGCTGAACTTTGCCATTGGTGGAATCCGGAGAGATGAGGCTGACATCCCAGTCTTGCGAATTTCCATCGATGGAAGATCAACGGCCATCGCAAGAGGGGGGGCTTGTGGGATGTCTTAACCCACTAATCCAAGCCCTGCAACATCAATGTGCATTGCTGGCAGCAGAAACCTCATACTGGCCGCCGGAAAGCATGCTGCTCGCCAGAAATCACCAGAAAGTGCGGAGTGAAAACCTGAAAAATAGGCCACCATCTACTTTTGCCTATGTCAGTGGTAACACAGGAGACCACTGCCAAAACCCATTATTGGGCTGCTCACAGAGCAAAATCATTGTCAAAGAAACTGAGCTTGTTTCAAAAATCTGTTTTTATTTACTGTCAAATTTGCACAAATCATGGCTCACAAACCACCCAAAAAGATCCAACCTCCTTGTTGGGTGGTCAACATCATTCTCCCGCAAGAATCTACATAAATATAAGGTCCACAGAAGTGTATCTATATCTAAACAAAGTCTACTTTTGAGGATTGCTTGCTGGAAGAAACCTGTAAAAAATGGGTGTTACTCACCTCTAATAGAAGCCGGCGTTTTAAAACCATTTTGTGTAAAGTTGTACATTGAGCCCAAACTATGCCAAAGAAAGACTTGCTAAGAGGTGGATACAATTTAAAACTATATTCTGAAAAGGCTTGAAGCAAGAAATGGTTTGATGTATTTGTGAAAAATGTGAGTTATATTATAAGATAAGACAGTTTTTGGACATTGGGTTTCAGAGTTAAAAGTTTCCCACACTGTGTTCAAACGAATTCCACACCTTCTCCCTGGACAAAGGAGACTTCCCCTTGGCTAAGAGATTGACAGGCTGGTGTCAAAAGGAACTGGGAGTGGCACCCTGGCCTGTTGCACTCAGTGCAGACAAAGGAAACCTTGGGCTGAATAGAAAATGCTAATTTGGGTGTGACTGACAACAAACTGCTGCCAGGAAGGAGAGACATCGGACCTCTGAGTCAGCCCAGGCCTTGGAAGCGGAAACAAACCATTGTGTGTATTCAGAAAGCACATTAAATATATGTTTTAGAAAAATGGTTATAACAAATTGCACTGAACTGCCAAAAACGTGAAACTTTGAGATTGTTAAAATGAAAAATTCGCTCACAGTTTAAGACTAAGCTGGACTCCGTGCGATGTTCTGAGACCAAACCCTGGAATTATTTATATTGTAGCCACTGTGTTTATGCCAGGAACCTAAACAATTACAGAATTGTGCTCAGATGGGGTGTGCATGCATGTCTAAAAATTGGTGCAGAAATAATATTGAGAAACCCACCAAAAGTGCAAAAAGTGGTCATTTCTGAACCAGAGCTCTTAGGAAGATGAAAGTTGAGCAGAAATGTACCTTAGTTAATCTGTAATGTAATTTATGTAATATGAACAAGGTTGGATATTGTAAATATGTGTTTTATGAAAAATAAGATATACTGTACAGAGACAAAGGGGAGTGTTTTCCCCCCAAGCCATAAAGATGACACAGGACGACACGCTGATCCTTTCTCCAATCAGGGGACAGGGAATCCTCTAACCTTTCAGATCCTTAGAGGTTTGGGCATTGTAGAATCAGCCTCCCCACTCACTTTGGAAATACATAAATAGGGACTGCTGAGAACAGATAGGACACACATACTTTTCCACTAATCAACTGATTTCTTGGCGTATCACCCTGCAAGAAGATCCAGACAGAGCTCCAGACATAGACCCAGAACCCAACTCTAGAACTCAACTCTAGAACTCTGAAGCAGACAGGCCTAACCCAAAAGCTGAACCTTTGTCAGCAGGCCTGCAGAATCTAGCAACCTGATTCTAACCCCTAAACTTCCAAGGGGCTCTCACATTCAACAGCCTGGCTGAGCTGTTTTGCTGTTCTAGCTAAGAACCCTGTGCAAGAAACAAGAATCAGACCCACAGAGCAGAACTGTAACCCAGAACCCGTCAGATCCAGTCCAAGAGGCAGGGCAGACCGCAGTGCCGTGCTGAGACCAGAGTGCCTGAGACCTGTCCGGTGGCGAGAGAGAATCCCAGCTAAACCCTTGACCAGATCTTTGATGGGGCCCATTCCACTCCATTCCAAAGCCATAGGAGGGAGTATCCAGTCTAGAAATGTACATAACCAATCTCTTAGTTTAAAGTAATACTATTCCATCCATTTCAATCTGTTCAGAACTGCATTACTGAATCTCTGTTGTCTATCCTAAATTCTTCTCTCCTCCACATAATCCTTGAGAATTGTAGTGATCATCATCTTGGTGCTAATATATATTTTCTGATGAAAGGCAATCGTCTCGTTCAGACAGAAACCATCCGGAGGCGCCTCTGGATAGGTGGCTGGGCTGTCGTGTAGTTTGCGGCCCCATAGACTCTTTACTGTTCAGAAATCTTTGTTTCAAAGCTTCAATAGTGCATCTTTCATTTTGAAATCTTGACTTTATTTCTGAAAAATCTACCTTCACAAAAACCTCTAACTTTGGAACTGCACGTCCTAGAACCAAATTTTAACTGCCATTTTGAAGCTAAGATCCTAAGCTTCCTGGGGAATATAAAACAACATTCCAATTCCTTATAGTGTTTCTGCAATCGTGTTTCCCGCACGTGGAAAAATTGCAGCGAATTGCAATTTAGCTCTATTTCAACACATGTCAGAATAGCTGTTTCTTGTTTGCAACTGCTGAATTTCGTTTTCAATCGGACAATCATTCATGAATCATTGCTAGTGTTGATCTGAACCAATCCAAAGTAACTCTCACTCATTCTGAATCCATCTAGTGAATTAAAATAATTTTAGCATATTTTCCCTTTCATTGCAATCACATTCAAGAGTATTTTTGCCTGTTTCAAAATCATACCTGTTTCTCTAAGCTTGCTGGGGGAACTGGGATTGAACTGCAGTATTGATTGTATTCCTGAAACCTGTGTGCCCTCATTTCCATCTCTTGATATTGCACAGTGGGGGGAGTGAGTAATAAACGGGGGAAAAAGTAATCATATTAGCTTTTGATTGAAATCGTATCAAGTTTTATTTCTGTGCTGCATTCTTTCCTATTATTGCATTTCCTTGAACCATACCAAGTATTCTCTGCTACCTTATCCTTTCTATTCCTACTCCTAACTGATTAAAGAGATTGTTGACATTGTAATATTACCCATTGCTGTTCACTGTACATATTCATAAGTGTGCTATTCAGATATTATTCTGTTCATAAAAGTGTGATATATATTGTTCAATTCTTCAAATAAACCTTTTAATTTGCAAAACAAACCTACTTCTTGGCTCAGTGAGGTCGGGGAGAATCAAAGAGAGGGGCGTTATATAAGGGTTCATCATCCAGATTTAAAGAACTTTGACATAAAAATATATAAATAAGGGCTTCCATTGGGCATCCCATACTAAGCATTGACTTAGTTGGAGTGCTGGATTGAAGTCACTTACAAAACCGTCTTTACCGTATTTGGCCCAGGACAGTGGCCAGTGCCTAAATTGGCCATGCCAAGAGGTCCTTTGTTCAGTCCTTTGGCCATTTTGTCTCTTTGCCTTATCCCAGGTCGAGCAGATCAGAGAAATTCTTTATTTGGTTATGCAGACCCCCACGCAAACCAAAGCTTTTGCAGGCTTCTGCATGTCTTGCATCTGTGCTCCCAGGATGTGGAATGGAGCTGTCTAGTTCCAATACACATCCTGGGTGCCAGGATGTCTGGTGTGCTGGGATGACTGGGACCACTGTGGTCTGTGATTGGTCCACGTCTGGAATGATTGAATGGGAGCAGATCTCCTATTGGTTTCTCTTTGTTTTGGCGTGAAGGTGATTTTGGATAAGAGAAGGCCCTCTAGACCTATTCCGGGTCAACCTTCTGAGTTCACACCAAACGTAGTAAAGGAGCCAAGTATCCTGAACTGAAGAAACATATCTTTGGAACCGCTGGTGACCTGCTGGAAGGTTTGGCACCCTGACCCTGCTGTTGTCCTGTCGGAGCCCATGTTTCTCATCGATCATAGAAGGCCTGCAAGGGTGCTTTGTCCCGTTGGAGTGGTGGGACTAACTACTCTCGGCACCTCCTGCTTATCCTGCAAACGAGCCCCTTCAGAAGTGTTCCTGGACCGCCCAGTCAACGGACCAGCTTCTACAGGACCTTTGCTTTGGAATCAACGCCATCTCGAATTTCGACCTGAGACTTTGAGAACCGCAAGCTCTTGGTAGAAAACACTCTCCCGCCGAGTTTCGTACACCTAGCATTCCTAGGTCTGGAATTAGGAGAGTCTGCCCGAATCCGAGCCTACGCGGTACCCGTGTTGCCCGACTGTGGTGATGAGCTTTGTGGGTGCCTTGCTCCTGTGCCCCCCTGTGTCCTAAGACAAGCTGCAGTGGAACTGGCCTGATCCCTTCCCCAGAAGCAAAGAAAAGGCCACTATCCCGGCATGTACTGAGGTCCCGGAACGCAGCCCCTGAAAGCCAGAGAGACACGCAACTACTGGGCTCGAGTCTGCAAGCGAACTGGACTTGACGGGCGAAGTTTGATCATGACTGCGTCGAGGGTCGGTGGGTACTTGCAACTCTTACCGGTTGCCACTGGTGCATCCATAGACTTTTATGCACGACTGTCCCCCAAGGGCCTTTGTTAGGATAGTCTGAACTACCATCCTAGTCCCGATTCCTGGAAACAGTTCTGCACCCTCCTCGAATAGTGGAACTCTACTCTACTTCGTAGGGATTGGACTAAGTATTAGTTAGGGTTGAGACTGCTGAAGACATGCCTAAAGTATATTAGCACTGTCTGATCCTCTTTTGTTACAGCTTGTGGATCCTTATTTGTTGAATATTCCTTTAGGCCAATAGTTACAGTATATACGTCCCCTTTATTGTGCTGTATTAGTATTGTTAATATTGCTGTGGTTTCATCTTGTGTTTGATTTAAAAGGCCTTTAATAAATGTATGTGTATTTTTGATGTATACACCCAACAGAGTAATTTGTTGTGTCGTTTACTGTGCATGCTCATTGTGGGCTTTCCATCACCCTCACCCCTCCTGAGACCTAGTCTTGACCGCTGCCAATGCAACCTTGATTGGTCTGGCTTGTCCAGAAGGTTACCCTGTTCCAAGAAAATAGGCTGGCCTTCTGAACCTCTGCCCATCACGCTGAGTTCAGAAATCCATCTTAACACTGATCAAGTACTGCAACGTGACCGTCCTGAATTTCTGAGACTTGAGGTTTTTGTTTGGATGTCGCAGGTCTAGAATGGGCCTCCAGCCCAGTCTTCTTTCTTACTGAGAAGTATCTGAGTAGACTCCTGAGCCCCAGAGTCGCTGGGGAACCAGCTCTATCGCCACTTTTCGCAGCATTGCCCGTACTTCCTCCAAGAGCTGAGAGACATGCTGCTCCTGACGGGCAACCGGCTGGATCGGTGGACACGTGTACTGAAATTCCAGGGTATGTCCTTGGGCGAGAGCGTCCAGCATCCATCTGTCGGTAGTGATCTTTTCCCACTCGCTGATGAGCTTTGTCAGCCGGCCTACCACCGGGATGCACAGGTGGGGGCCCGATGCCTTGGCCAGTTCAGGCTTGCTTCGGCATCAGCGTCCTGCCTTGCTGGCGACAACGACGCTGACCTCCTCCTCCGTAGGCCTGGGAACGGCCTCTGTGGGTTTCCTGGGTCATGGATCTGGAAGGCTGATAGTACAAAGAGGAGACATGTTTCGACGACCTGCCTGACTTTCCTCTGGAGGAACGAAAGGAAGGGCGGTGCTTTTGGAGTGTGCTCAAAGCATGGGGCGTCTGTGTATCCGCCTTGATGGCCTGAAGGGAATCGTCGACGGCCTTTCCGAAAATATTTTCTCCATCGAAAGGCATGTGCAGTACCTTCGTTTGGACCTCCCGACGGAAATTTGTGGCCTTTATTCAGCCTTGGTGGCGAAGGCAGACACCGTTCACCATCTGGTGGAAACGCGCGTCAGCAACGTCCAGCACCACTGTGATGGCGTGATCTGACGCTATCTTTCCTTCCTGGTAGAGGGCGATCACCTCCATCCTCTTGTCGTTGGGGAGGAACTCCAGAATAGGCCCCAGCTTGTACCGCAGCTCCGTGTCATATCAGGATAGGATTGCCAGTGTGTGAGCCGCCTTGATGGTGGACGCCGCGGTGTAGATTACCTTCTGCCCCATGGTGCCTAACTTATTACCGTCGCTGTCCGGGCGAACTGAAGACGAGGATGGGTTAAATGACTGCTTCCTCTCGGTTGCCGAAATCACAGAATCCAGAGATGGTTGTGCCCTCAGGCCCTCTGGGGGTGGATTCCGGTACCCTGTGCTTCTTCTCCAGCTGGAGCCGTGCAAGGGTTCTTCAAGAGGGCCAGGCCCTCATCCCACACGTCATCCAGGAGGGGCACCGCCATGATTGTCTTCACCTTGGCCTCGCGCCTCTGGTACAGGAAACCCTCCTTCCTGGTGTCCTTGGGCACAAGCTGGAAAAGCTCAGAGGCTTTGGCGGTCATAGAATGGAACAATCCCACCCAGTCCGGGGGGGGGGACGCCCTGGGCTGTGGGATCCGCTGCCGATTCCAACGATATCGTCGTCGTCATCCATCATCGTGGTTGTATCCGTCCCTGTGTCTGGGTATGCTGGGGGGGGGGAATGGGACCTGACGCAGGTGTGGAGGCTGAAAAGGGGGCATCGGGTGGTGCTTTCTTTTCTTCGTCTGCGGTTGATCGAGGGCCTGGGGGACCGTTGGAACAGGCCCCTGTGGCATCCGCTTCTGGATCTCCGACACCAAGGTGTGGAGGGTTTATATGATGTCCAGAGACACATCCTCTGCAGAACTGGGGTGATCGGAACACTGGGCACTGCGCCCTTGTCATTGACGTCGTCCTCTTCTACGTCCTCATGGACCAAGTGCAGGGACACTAAATCCTCATCCTCCATGGATGAAATTACCATGGCTTGAGCCACGGACTGGGACTGATCCGGGGCCTCCTTGCCCCCCACCCTGCTGCTTTTTTCCACCTTGTGGGGCTGGAACCGGGTTCTGAGGGCATGTCCCCTTTTCTGGAGTGCCGGCAGACCTTGTCATGGTCACAACAGCGGCTTCTCACCTCAGAGGGAGGGATACCTTAAGTGCTGTTGGGGCTATCCTCTCAAGGTCAGCAGCACCTTTAGCTTTCAAAAGAGCAGCCGCCACATGCTCTATCATCAACAAAGACTTTGCATGTCCCGCCTGGGCCTTCTTCGTCCGCAGCTTCTCAGGCTTCTCTCGCAGCTTAGGGTTGGACGACTTTTTCTTCGAGGAGGAACTCGATTGCCGGTTGGCAATGGAGGCGGAGGGTGATGTCGATCGTGCCCTGCCTGCCATGGGACCTGCCGCCACAGCAATCCCGGAGGACCAGGACTTCCAGTGCTTGGTCTTATCTTGGGCCCCTACGGATGAGGTGCCCTCACAGAACTTCGAAGCCCGCTCCTCAGACCGACCGGCTTCGGGTGAGGCATGCCCCTGCTCGGGGTCTGGGGCAGAGGCCTTGGCGTTCAGTCGCGCCGCTAGTCTACTGTGCCGGTCCTTTGTCGTCTTCTTGGAGAATCCGCGTCAACCGTCAAATCTCACAATCCTCTTCCTTGTGGTGCTGATGCAGGTAGTAGAGGCATTGTAGGTCCTTGTCCTCCACAAACATGTTCCCGGAGCCGGCACTTGATGCAGGGCTTGAAGAGGGATCTTCCTTCTTTCTTTTCCTCTGTCATGGTGAGAGGGCACGAAGTAGGCCCAATGGCCTTCTGGAAACTTCAACCATCTTTGCCCTTGAGGGGCACTAAACTTCACTGACAATGGATCCCCACTGCCGGCAGATGGAGAGTAGAGCACACAGTCTCTTTTGGAAGAAAAATAGAACGTTTTTCTGGGAAAAACCCAAAAACCTAGAGGTAGCTTACAAAGCAAAACTCGAGGCCTCCAAACACCAAAGCATGCTGTTAAAATTTGAATTTGGCTGCCAAAGAAGGGGCTTAGGGAAAGGACTGTCATTGGCTGGGGGCAGTATGGCCCAGAGGACAGTGATTGGTTTATGGGAGAAATACACTTTTGTAAGTGAAAGTGAAACTGTTTTTCTTTTACAGAGGATTCCCAGCCTGAGGACGGGGAATATTCATGAGCATGTGATTCCATTCCAGACCCCATGCTGGAGAACACCGTTACTGCCGCATTTAAGGGCTACCACCCAACTCATGATGAGCCTCCTATATCTGAGAGTGAGGTAAACAATATAAGGCAGCCAATGGGGCAGTGCATGCTGGTAAGGAAGGATTCAATACAATGTCCATTGTACAGTTAATTGAAATACAAGGACGCACATCGCCAGAAGACAGAGTTATGGAAAAAAACATCTTCTGTCCCCTATTGAGGCAATTTCGAGACAGGTGTAAAGAAAGCATGGTATCAGAAGCAAGACAGACACAGGGAATGTAGTTCAAGTATTTTTAGTGAATTTAGCATGGGTTGGAAAACACCTATTCTAAACCTAATTGCTAATTGCTAACGATGGGAGCAAGCTACGACCATCAAAATAAAGAAAACGCTGTCCTAGTCATGTTGTGCCAAAGCAAAGATGACCTATACTAAAATAAAACGATTGCCAAACCTTTATGTAACAAAAGGGTGTGGGATGGTGACGTGTATAACAAAAACAGTGTACAGCAAAAATGAAAAGATCCAAAGGTTTCAGCAGTTCAGGACTGCTGAACTGTAACTGACCCTTTCCCACATTTCAACACAGGACAAGGCGGAACAGTAGTCGAGCTTGGAGTACACTTGAAGCTCCTGGCACATGGAAGCAGTCCTACGCAAGGCAGGGTCTTCCTAAGCAAAGTCTCTCGTTCAGTGTCGATCAAGAGTCTCTCCATTGGGAAATATCCTGCTGTACAGTTCAAATGCTTTATCGTTACACACAATAAATACTTCAGGTGCCCCTCCGTCGGCCTCAGACCTTCCTTTTTTGCTTTGGCATGGACGTCCCTCACACGGTCTCAGGTCCATGTACTTTCTCACAAATGTCTCACAAGTAAAGGCTCCCCTCGATCGGGTGCAAGCCTCTTCACCAACAAGTTCAAAGCCTTTCGATTTTGCAAAGGGGTTTTGCTATGACCTATGCATGACCACTTAGATTTTACTTCATTCAGTTAAGCACTTTCACTCAAAGACGCCGCATCAGAGACCTTCGCCTGGTCACCCCATGTGCCGGACAAATCTGCAGTAGTGTATCCTTGAGCCTTTTTCTTTACCTCAGCAACTCCCTCTTACTGCTTAGCCTTCACTTGCACCTCTCAATTTGGTACTTTTAAAAACCCATTCACGTTGCAACAATCTTGCCGCTCGCAGCCTTCACATCAAAGCACATCGGTATCTAACAGCTCCCTCCAACTCACTGGTTCCACGAAGCTGCTTTATCGGTGGCTTTGTTCCTTGAGCCAAGGACGATACTCCAGAGGCTGTATCTCCTCTCTGCCTCCAGCAGATGTGCAGGACGACCCCGGATATCGTGCACAGATTTCGAAGCGTTGCTCAGTATACCTGCTAGGTTTTGCTTGTGCTGTATGCCGACCTTTTGGAGATAGTTCATCACCATACAACGGGGTAAAGGGCCTCTCCCATTTTACTGCCCTTTTCGGGTCTGCCACCACTCATTTGCAATACTGCTGTCACGATGGAGGTTTTGCTCCTCGTGCCTTTCGCCTCGCTCTCTGTGTACTCCCATGATCCGCCTTTTATCCCAGTGGCATAGGAAAATGCGATTCAGGTGTGAGCCGTTGTAGGCAAGTCACTGACTCAGCCTGACTCTGATGTCCTAGATAATATGATGTGGAATCAGGGAAACAAGAGCAGGGATACTGCGTCTCACCTACGGGTGCCCCACTCCTACTTCCCAGGGACTCCTCACCCAGGTGATCTTCCCGCACTTGACCACCCACAGGAACTGGATCCAAAAGCGATGGCTGTGTCCTGGCCACCTGGATAATCGATCCCACCGGACTATGTGGGGAGACACCCTTGGGTTTCTCACAAAGGGCAGCAATGGAAAGCCAGTTATGCCTCTGGCACAATTGAGACTAGCGTTGGTGACTCAAGAGAGTATAGCTGCTACGATTGCCGAAGAATGGTTTGAACCAAACCTATATGAACATGCAGCACAGTTCATTATAAACTGTATTGTGTGTCAGAAATGCACTGCAGGTCATACTTTGCGAACAGTGAGAGGAGTAATTCCCAGACCCAGTGGACCATTCCAAGATCTACACATAGATCATGTAGATATGTTGCAGACTTGCAATGGATATAGGTATATGTTAGTTGTAGTATGGCCCTTTTCAAGATGGATCGAGGTGGGTCCATGCACGCTGTAAGAAACCAGAAGGTGTCTCACCCACTAGTCCCCCGGGGATCTGCCATCCAGGTGGCCAGGACACGGCCATCGCTTTTGGATCCAGTTTCTGGGTGTGGGGCAGCGCAGGAGGATCACCTGGGTGAGAGGTCTTCTGGGAGTGGGACACTGGATGGTAAGATGCAGTATCCCCTTCCCTGTAACACTTTTATCCCATCATACCAGTTAGGATATTTAGGAACTCAACCCCCCCCTTTTACAACATGAACACTTTCTCACTGACAGCCTGCTCTAAGGGAACACAGACTAACACCTGAGCTGTGTACCTGACATGTCGCAATACTATGGTCAGGCGAGGTTGGGCAATTATCGACAATCACTCACACCTGTCTTCCATTAGACTTCCCCATACGGCTAAAAGGAGGAGCACGAGAGCACACCCTGAGCGAGCCAAAGCACACAAGGAAGCAGCAGTTCCAAGATAGCAGTTTAACAGGGGGAGAAAGATGGCGAAACAGAAGGGGATCACAACGTGGGAGGTTCCCTTGACCTTTTCGACAAGGAACCATTACTTTCACAAAGCCTCAAGAATAGAAATCGTAGGACCAGGAAACCAGGTTGAGGAATCCTGCATTGTGTGTCCGAGATACTCAGGGCCCTCTCCAACAGCAAAGCAGCGTCACTGAAAACACAGCCGGTGAGTTAGGAAGACCATTACAAGACTGTGGCAACCTGAAAAGGCCAGTGACAGAAGGAACTCCTTCACTGTGGTGGTGGGCGGGAAATAGGGTCAGTCTTGCGTTCCCTGCACAACACCTCAAATCGTATCCACCTGCATGCATACAGAGTTCTAGTAGAAGGTCTGTGTGCAGCCAGCAATATTTTACTTTTACTTTAATCAATTTATATAGCGCTGCTATAAGCCTGGAGGCATGAGGGCGCAGACAAGAAACAAACAAAACAGATAAAAAATCAAATAGAAAAAACATAAGATATAACATTGGCTAAAATAAGGATTAATGTGGGTACATAAAATCCAAACAGCAATAATAGCAAAGTCAAAATAGCGGTCGGCTGAGAAGACGAAAAGACAAAGCTGATGAGCAGTAATAAGGGAGACCTATAGAAACACATTACAATATTAAAAATTGTAATTTGAAGCTCCTCTGGGGATGTATTTACAGAGTCTTAGTGTTAGGGAGAATTCTCTGTTAAGGCTAATTTCCCAAACCTAGTGGGTCCCCCAGCTGCTTTGCTGGATTTTTTAGGGTTTATTTTTTTCTCCCACTCTTAGGCATGATTTGAGAATGTCCTTTGACTATGTAATGTGTTTTATGGGCTATGGGGTCTTTAAATCCATAGGGCTTCATGTGTTTTTGGTATGTGTGTTACACAGCACCCTGAGTGCAGTAACACAGGGGTGTCATAGTGACCCCCAAACAGACTCCATACCCTGGGACTGACTACTGTCTCCCAGGGCATGTAAAGTCACCATTGGCTTTACTAGTCTCAAATTGTGAACAGAACCAGTACAAACCATCATATTGTGGAAGTATTGGTAGGGGTAATTTGATTGCCCCTGGGTCTGTTTTCCAAGGGGGCTCTGTCCAGTCCCCCCTTGTCGAGTTTCTGGCTGGTGGCAGTGGATACCACGAAAAATACTCCACCGGAATATTTCCTATGGGATTTTCCCATTCATTTTAAACGCACCACTTTTTGGTGCAATGTTAAAGATACCGCTGGGTTATTTATTTAATATTTATTCCCCAGTTGGGTCTTTTTGCCAGGACTCGGTTTTAAAATGGCGTTTGTGTTTACCTCTGAAACTGTAACCCAAGTCGAGCCCTTTGTTCCACTTTTTGGCAGGCTTCTCCACAGAAGCCCTCCAAATGGTGCCACTCTGTCTGGGGTCAACAGGATGTGTGGAAGGGGGATTAGGCACCCTGGACTGAGTTGCCTTGGCAACTCCAGTCGGACTCTTGTGTGATTGGCCCAGTGGTGAGCCGCCCGGCTCACCACTTAGCATGTTTGAGTGACAGCTAGGCTGATGAATGGGGGTTTTGCTGCATAGAAGCAGGCCTTTGGGGACTGGAACTTCAGAAGTCGCCACAGGATCTAAAGAATCCGAAGAGGGGAGAAGCTGAGCCATCTACAATGACGACACCACCGGTGGAGCCCTGCTGTATGAACTCACCACTTCTCCGACGACAGAGGAGATCTTCTTCCAGAGAGTCTTCTTCCCCTTGAGCTGATGGGACCAACCAGTTCGCCTTTTTCGCCTTCCTGGATCGTCTCGTGGTCGAATCGCCCGTGCCAAGCACCCTGGCGGCCGGATAGCCACGCTTCACCACTACCGTGAATAAAAGGGTTGTACCTTTTAACCGGGAAACTCCGCGGCTGGTTTCTTCCCTGGTAGTGCAACAACCTCCAGCTTTCCTCCACGTCGAGATCATCTCTTCCCCTGGACGAAGCTCTGACGTGCACCCGCTGCCAGGAACAACTGCCCCCGCTGGAGCTTTCTCACCATTTCAGGTACTGTGTCCCACCTGGTCCCCCTTGCAACAGACTGTCCAAGGTGTCCCGTAAATCCTTGACCCTCTATCCTGGGGTGACCTCGGACCTGCTAACATTACCTTTCTGACTTGATCCAACCTCTTGACTTTTCTGCAAAGACTTTCAGTGCATTTCCACTGTGTGATCTTGGCCACATTCCGTCTTGCTCTCTCCAAGAGTGGCCCTGGCCTATGAACTTTTTGCTCTACAGTAGATCCTGCCTTTCTTGACTTGCTGTGGTTTCTTAAAAGTGTTGGTACTGTGTGTTTTTCCTATTATGCCTTTTCTCTCCCTTTTTAAACAAATTATTGGAGTGCCATCTACGGTTACGCGCTCACCTCTGTTTTGCTAAATAAAAGGTGTCTTAACCTAGACTTGTCGAATAATTAACTAGGGAGGTGTATATACTTATAGTGACTATGTTTGAACTTGCTTGACATATTAGTGCCAGTGTATTTTTACAAGTGTGTATTTAAATAAATAATTATATACTTTTATACCAAAGCTCTGGTCAGTGTTTCCTTGTGCTACTGTATTTTTAGCCCTATTGTGTATACTCTATATACTGCCTAACTCTTCTTGTCTTGAGAGAGGTCCGACTGCTCAGCCACAGCTACCAGGTAAATATGGGTGGTGCAGACTGCTACCAATTGGGTTTACTGCTTACTCCTGTAGTCTTAAACGTTTTGCAGTTGTCCCTATGGGAACTGCACAAGTTTCTGCCTAACACTTAGATAAGCCGGAAGAGTACTACCCCCACAGCCAACTAGGAAACAGTCACAATTAGAATGTGTGCACCAGTCTCTGAGATCCAGTCTACGCAAAATCATGAGGTCAGCCATTCTAACTACACCCGTTCTCTGTCGTAGCCAGGCAAGGACTTTATTGCGTAAAGTTTGAGTGGATTCTTTTCCTTCAATCTTCTTTTGTTAAAAAGTCAGTCGGGATACCTTCTTGGGTTTGACAATCCCTTCTGCCAGATGTTCAACTATGTGTTGGCTAGGTGTGGGTGCCAGTGGAGATATTTCCTGCAGTGGATCTGTGAGGTCGACCTTGGGGCAATTGGCTCTCTCTTCAGTGACTGATGTTGGCCCCTTGGCCTATAAGGAGTACTCGCTGGGATGACAGTTTGCATGTCCTGATCTCTTATGGCCCTTTGTAGGTTGGTTTGGCAGGCATTGTCTGATTTGGATGGCAGTGACAGCGCAGCTGGTCTAGAAGGCACAGCTGTCTGAAATGCCGAGATCACTTTACATTGTCGTAAGTCAAGCACCCATTCATTCAGAGCGTCCACCATATTGCCCAAGTAAAAAGGACTGGAGCATAAAAGGAGCTCTTTGGCAATACTAGCCATGAGCAGAGGCCATTGTTTGAGTTGAGAAGACCCAGCAGGGAGTAAGGATAATTCTCCTGAGTCCACAACCCCGTTTCGTGAATGCAATCTTGCGGGCCCATATCATCCCGGTACCCAGGAAGTGAGTCGGTAATCCCACTCCCTCCCCTCTTATCGATTGTTGACATGGCGGCAAACGATAACTCGTATGAGGACCCGACAAAGGGACCAAAACAAGTGACATGAGTTACCAAATCACCGGCTATTTTATAGCATCCACCACGCGGCACAGCAACTGTCCTGAAGACTTTCCATTTACAAAACACAGATTAGAAAGGGAAGCTTATCAGGCTATGATGCTGCATTCAACCATTTCCTGGTTCACAGGCTTCCGACCAGGGTGCATCTACGTTACATGAGTGCACCGCCTGAAGACTGTGGGGAGGTTGATAACCCCCGCTGAGAGAGTGGAGCCAGCACCGGATGCTGCAGTAAGCCGCGGTGAGCCCCGCTCGAGCCGCTGGAGGTTGGAGCTGCTGGAAACTGCAGCCGGCCCGCGCGTGCACTGCGCCAGAATGCTAGCGGAAAGGACCTAACTCGGAACTAGCCTGGACATCAAGCCGCACTGCCACAGAGGGTTGCCGCCGCCTCCAACGCTTTCTGCTGTCTGGTCTAATACCTCAAGTACCTCCTCTGAGAGGTCCCAGTCATCAAACCCCATCCTCTCAAGAGCCACACATGCACGTTGAGGGAATCCGGGGTTGGGTGGAGCACCCAATACTCCGACTGAGTGAGGAGATCCGGACGCCGAGGCATCCGGTGAGGCTGACAGATGGTCAGATCCAGGAGATCGGAGTACCATGTTCTCCTCGCCCAATCCAGGGCGATCAGGATCATGGATGCTCGAAATATCTTCAACCTCCTGAGAACCCAAGGAATTACAGGAATCGGAGGGAAGGCGTGATGGAGAGGGAAGGTCCAATCCACCAGAAATGCATCCCCTAGTGCACCGTATGCTGGGAATTCCCCAGAGCAAAACTATTTGCACATCCTGTTGGACTCTGTGGCAAACAGATCCACTGCAGGGGTACCCCAGAGAGTGAAGGCCTCCTCAAGGACTTCCGGGCACACTTCCTCCCTCGTGTGAGACCGTGCTATGCCTGCTCAGAACATCCGCCAAGGTGTTCTCTGTCCCCTCCAGATGAACTGCCGAGACCGAGATTTGGTTCTCTCTCAACCAGAACCACAGCTGAATTGCCTCTGTGCAGAGTGGGCGAGAATGCACAGCACTGTGTTGTCTGTTAGGACGAGAACATGCTTCCCTCTGAGAGACAGGGGGAAAGGCCCTCAGGGCTAACCTGATGGCCCGCAACTCTAGCCTGTTGATATGCCACTTGGCTTCTGATGGAGACCAGAGGCTACTCACCTGCAATTTCTCGCAGTGGGCACCCCAACCCTTCAAGGATACATCTGTGACCACTCGGGCCTGGGGCCAAGGTGGCCAGAAGGGTTCCCCTAGCAATCGATTGCTATGCGTGTTCCACCAGTCGAGTCTGCAGACTACCTGGCTGGACACCGAAAGGCGGTCCCGTGAGTGCTTCTCGGTACTGAGACCACTGGCTCCTCAGGAGCCACTGTAGGGATCGCATACGCAGCCTGGCCTCCGGCACTAGAAACATACAGAAGGCCATGAGACCCAATAGGTGGATGAAGGAAGCCGCTGGAAGAGTGGCGTGGTTCTGAAACAACTGTACCATCTGGGCGATGTTGCTGATTCTCTCCTCGGTAGGGAAAGCCTTCCCTACCCGTGTGTCTAGGACTGCTCTGATGAACTGGAGCCACTGGACTGGCATCATATCGGTCTTCAAGTTGAGGGAGAAGCCCAGCCTGTGCAGTAGCAGGCAGGCGTCTTCCAGATGAGACAAGACTTGCCCCGCCAACTTCCCTCTGATCAGCCAGTCGTTCAGGTAAAGAAATACATGGACCCCGGATCTCCCGAGGTGAGCCGCAACTACATTAGGGAATGCAATCGCCAGCTCCTGGATTTGGACTGCTACAAACACCTTGAGGAAGACTCAAACAAACTCTTGAATATAATCACGGACAAAGTGACAAAAGCAAAACAAAGAAGGTGGATTACCGATAAAGAAGCATATTTTTTGGTAAATGATAAACCTGTGATTCCACAATTTTATATATTACCAGAAATCCCCAAGTCCATTGGAAATCCCCCTGGTAGAGCTATAGTCTCAGGTGTCAATTCGGTTTTGGCACCCCTATCATGTTTTGCAGATGCGTTTTTACAACCGCTAGTGAAACGAATGTATTCATATGTTCAAGACACAATCCAGATAATAACGGAAATTGAAGGCATGACATTCGATCCAGAGACTGAAATTCTGCTTGGTCTAGATGTAGTTGCACTATATACAAGCATCCTGCAGAAAGCATCATTAGAGATGCTGGAAGACAAACTACTATGTGACCATCAGGTCAAAACGACCCCAATTTCTTTTATTTTGTGGTGCGCAGAGATGGCGCTAGTTGAGAACTATTTCCATTTCAATGGCAAATTTTTCAAGCAGATCCAGGGGACCGCAATGGGGGCTACCCTAGCCCCTAGCATCGCTAATCTCTACATGGGGGCCTTAGAAACTCAGAAAATGTGGACATCCAATAATCCTTTTGTCACCCATATTAAAGTATGGAGGAGATATATAGATGACATCCTTGAGATTTGGACTGGCAATGCCGATAACCTACATAAGTTCTGTAGCTGGATCAATACACAAGATCGATTCTTGAAATGTACCTCAAACTCAAGTACTACGACACTGAGTTTCCTAGACATCTCTATCTCAGTTGATCCAGTGAATAAAAGTCTGTTTGTTAAACCATTCAATAAACCTACAGATCAAAACTCAATAGTGCACTTTTCAAGTTCATGTTAGAGAGAATTTACCAGTAGGACAATTCCTTTGTTTAAAATGAAACAGTAGCAATAGACAGGACTTCAGAAGAGAAGCCTTGCGAATGAAAGATCACTTGGAGGAATGGGGTTACCTGTCACAAATTACTATTCCAGCACTAAAAAGAGGCAACAATTATCACAGAGAAGCCCTATTGGAATATAGGAAACGGACGCCTGATACGAATCAGAAAGATTAAAAACTGGTGTTTGTAAATACCTATAGTCATCTCTCCAACAACATTAAAAAGATCATCTCCAAAAACTGGAACATCTTGGAGAAAAGTGAGAAACCATTGGAAAAAAAAAATCATAGTGTTCAAACAAAGCAAACATTTTAAGAATTCATTATCAGGAATGATGTGAAGTTAAGCAACTAACGCTATCCCAACAGTGGGGACTGCCCACTATTCTTGGACATCACCCATGTGGTTCTTGTGTTTGCTGTCAATTCACAACAATTGATTTAGGACTTAATACACAATGGAAGCAGAACTCTCACACCAATTGTAACTCTGTAATGGTGATATACGCCATATGGTGCCCCTGTCAGTGAGTCTATATCGGTAAAACAGAGACAAATCAAAATCAAAATCAAAATCAGGATAAGTGAACATAGATCTTGTTTGAGGAAGCGTACCTCGAATGCCCCTCTGGTTGACCATTGGATTGAGATGGCTCATAGACCAGATGAGATTAAATGGTCGGTTGTTTACAAATTACAATCCAGTGGTGATAGCAATCGTGACAAAAGGACACTGATAGCGAAGGAACAGCAATTAATTTTTCTTACCAAAAGTGCCACAACAGGACTGAATGAAAAAGTTGAATGGAGACCATAATTGCAACAATGTGATCCCTCATATGGGCCGAGTTTTTAAACTGTCAGGTCCACATTTGATACATGCAGAAATTCATAATGAGGAACCACCTCTTGCTGAATGAACGATGCCATATTGTAATTTTTCAATTTGAATGCCGGCACCGCGTGAGATAATTGTATTGTTTTATCCAATTTCCTGTTAGCCAGCACTGCAGCAAGTAACTTCGGTCAGGCAGTAGGAGCTGCGGTTTGTTTGTTTGGGAAATGGGTCAATTTGGATACCTTTGCCTTTAAGGAATGAAGACGTTGATACTCAGCGCGTCTCTTTAACCAATGAGCGAGACCGGCCATACATGCTTAAGGCACCAACCCGAACAGAGATGTAGATGCATCATCTGGAGAGAACCCACGCTGGGTCCTCAGAACTTCCAGTTTTCAGACTGAAGCTGGTAAGCAGACACTAGGGTCGGCAAGTGAATTGCACCTCTGGCATTTTGGATTTAGAAGCTGCCAAAGTAGCTGATTTTGCCCGTGTTTCTCTGTGTTTGCTCACTTCCCGTCACCCGTAGATCCTTCTTGGTTTCTCCCAGACTACCAACGACTCTTTGCTTCCTTTGTGACACTGCGTCCCACAGCGGCTACCGTGGCGACCATCGATTACGGCACAGGACACCTTGAAAAGAACAACAGGTACAGCATTTATAGATAACCGCCGTCTATTGTCACCAGATAGCCATACTATACCGCTAAACGTTCGTAACACACAGACTAACCATTAAGGTCGGATTTGCCGTAAAAATACAACTAGTGCACTTGTCACACGTTAGTGAGCTTGCCGACATAATTTTAAATAACTCAGGTTGCTGGATATAATTTAATACATTATGGTGTCTAACTGTCACTGTTCTGAAACATTCATTTCTAACCAAGTTCCAGATACAATACTGAAGAGAAAAGGCTAAACGGTGTACGGTTTTTAGGGTCTCTCCTCACGTTACAAGTGGTTGATTTTCAAACGTAACTTATCCCCCAACTCAGGTACTTGATTTACTGTGGCAAGATGGTGTTGTGACGTTTGGCCTAAGCCACAGCATCTAAGGTGGAGCCACAAGTTGACGACAGTGACCCGCATTTACTAAGGATGCACATCCCTTGGGATTTCTAATCTCCTATTACTCTCCTACCTTGATATCTTTTGTTGAAAAAGTAAGAGCGGAAGATACAGCCACACTCACAGTCCAGGGTTCGATGCGCAGTCTCCACAACAATGTTCTAAACCCCCTGTTTTCTAAACTATGACGACTTTATTTGACTACAGGGTTGCATCTATACCTAAAAGTATGAGAATATTGATCATTAATTTTCACTTTGAGGAAACAGTTGAAATGTGGTATCATATTGTGATCACAAAGGGGTCAACGATAACTACCCCAAGAGTTTCCGACCTTTGAAGTGACAGGTCTATACAGAGAACAGTGCAATTTATAAGACACTGCGCTCTGTCTATTTGATTATAGTTCAAATCAATGTTGAGAATAAAACTCCAGATGGTATGGTGACTAATTGCCAATCATTTGCCTTTGTTTTTACTCTGTTGCAGGGGATGAGCCCGTTCGTTCATGTGACAAGAACATGAAATTTGATGCACCAATGACATTGACATCTGTGTTTTTTCTGATGAATTTAACTTACTCATAACGTTGTATGGTGTAAGCTGTTTTCAGGTTAAACAGTGAAATTTTTTGTATTGACAGAAAACAGGCAAACCCCTGAAGAATTTCCATAGAATTTTCTGAATTCTATTTTAGGAAAGAAGCATGCTAGGTTAAATATAAGATCACCTTGTTCAAGTTGATGTTAGGGTGTTTTTACATTGTATGAATGGAACACACTAGTGATTGAGATACATCTTTGCACAGCACTTGGCACTTTCTTAGACAATTCAATTCTAGGTCTTATTACTATGATTGTTTTAAGAATGATCTGTTTTTTCATACTGTTTTTGTATACCTGTACACTGACATAGGTGTTTTTAATTGAATAAGTCTTTTATCAAAGTTTGAAAAACATTTTTGTGTGTAAAATATCATTAAAATATGTATTTATTATTAAATCAACTGAGTAAGACTGACCTTCGACTAGTTTTGGTTGTGGCTCTTTGTAGAGCAACAGAGTTACTCAATCCATAAGCATTGTTGTATATATCTTTTGAAAGGTAGGCCACCTTATAGAGGGATTGCTTATGGGCTCTTTTCCCTCAAACCTCTTGGTGTTTTTGTAATGAGCCGCAACTACTGCCATGAGCTTGGTGAAGACCCTTGACGCAGAGGTCAACCCAAAGGGAAGCACTTTGAACTGATAGTGCTTGTCGCCAATGAGGAACCTTAGGAACTTCCTGTGCTTTTGGTATATCGGCACAAGAGCGTGGAGAATCTCTCTCAACGTCTCAATCCTGAATTGTCCTTCCTCAGGAATTTGTTCAAGGCTCTGAGGTCTAGGATGGGACGGAGACCTCCTCCCTTCTTGGACACCAGGAAGTAACAGGAATACCAACCTGACCCTCTCTGATCGGGTGGTACCTCTTCCACGGCATCCTTCGACAACAGGGCTCTCAGTTGCCTGGAGGCAGTTGATTGCAGAGCTGGCTAAGCCCACATTGGATAACCGGTTATCGGAACACAGTCCCGCACATTAGGGTGCAGACATCAGAGTGGGTGGGGGAGAGTAGGCAAGAGATTGTAGAACTTTGAGGCCAGGGTAGGGAGGGGGGAGGGTTGGGGGTAAGGGGAATAAAAACAAATTTTGTGCAGCGACACAGAAATGTATATGGTAATGTCTCTAAGTGATTGTGGTGTAAAAAACAAAAATAAAATTGGTTTAAAAAAAAAAAAAGGGCGCTCAGATCTTGCTGGAGCTCCAATCCCGGTTGGATCAGGGGAGGTGGAGGTCTGTCTGAAGGCCTCTTTAGGAAAGGCAGATAATAACCCCACTGAATCAACTGCAGGGTCCAGGCATCAGAAGTTATTTCCTGCCACTGGGGCCAATGCCCTGCCGACGGTCCACCAACCGGTGCATCGTGGGAAGGGAAAATCAAAGCAGCTTAGAGGGCGCGGGTTACCCTGCTGCTGCTGCTTGTTGGCCTCTAGAGGCCCCTATGCCCCATCTGGGGCGCGAGAAGCACCTCTGCTCTTGCCTGGCTTGCGGGAGCAGCACCTTCCTGCCATAGGGCACGTAACGCCTATAGCATCTGGAGGCGAAGCTGAAAGCAGGTTTGGCCGGCTGCACCACTAGGCCCAAATATTTAGAAGCCAATTTTGACTCCTTGAATTTCTCCAAGGATTCGTCTGCTTTCAGCCCGAAAAGCATGTCACCTTCAAAAGGCATGTCCATCAGCCTGTTTTGGACATTAGGGGAGAAGCCAGAGGTTTTAAGATAAGCTTGGTGTCTCATCACAACTGCTGCGCCTATTGCTCTGCCAACACAGTCTGCTAAGTCCAGGCACGTCTTCAATGGAATGTTTGGCTAACTCCTTCCCATACTCCACCAGATGTAAAAAGCTGTCCCGCATGACACCCTCAGGGACGTACTCAGCAACCTGTTCTACTGCTCTCCATAAGCCAAACAAATATTTGATGAAACAACATGCCACGTTAGTGGCTTTGATGGCCATGATACCAGAAGTGAACACCTTTCTGGCCAAAGCGTCACACTGTTGCCCTTCTCTGTCCGTAGGCAGATTAGAAGTGGATGCCGTGGGTCTGGGGAAAAAGTGGCAGCCTGAATCACCAACCCTTCCGGGGAAGGATGTGTGGTGAGGTGTGAAGGATCTACTCTTGCCGGCCTATTCTTCCCTGTGAAATTGGCATTCACAGGGGGAATGGTACAAGGTTCATCCAAAATGTCGGTATGATCATACCCCTGAAGAGGAGCAGTGGATGCCTTCAACACCAGAGTGTAAACTACTCTGTGAATCAGCTCCCTGAACTTCACACTAGTGTGGGTATAAGGCTGTTTTTGCTGTCACTTCAAGTCTGGAGAATTATCCAGACCACTGGCATCATGTAAATCCTGAGCCAAAGCCAATAAATTGGACTGGTCGTCGAAATAGTCGACACCGCCGGCTCTCATGGAAATGGGGTCAACTGTGTCCCGGGGGTCATCGTCTTCCACGACTCCAAAAATGGAATGCATGTAATCAAAGAAACACGATCTTGACAGTGGCACAAAGGAACCATCACAACTGTTTGTGCCGAATGCTTGAGGATAGACTTCATAGCCGAAGCCATCGAAGCTGAGGGTACTTTCGGTGCATAGGGACGCTCGGGCAACCGAGAGATGTCGGGAGCCTCGGCCCTATGTCCTTCCAGTGACTTATTCACTGGAGTGGCTGGCTTGAGGTCAGAAGCACTGAACGCTGCTTTAGCCCCCAAAGCTTGCTGTTCGGGGGCCGGAGCGGCACCTGCAGCTGCTTGCGTCTTAAACATTTGCAACACATAGGTCTTAAAACTCTCCCACCCCTCTCAAGTGGTCGGCCCTGCCAAGGGCTTACCTCATTCTGACGACGAGCTGGACTTGCGTCAATGGTGGTGGTGGTGCCGCTTCTTCTTCAGCGAGGAAGATAAGGAATGGCTCCTGGAATGGGACTGTTTCTTGGTCTTCTTACAATGTCAGTCTTTCCCTTTGATGGGAGTGGGCTCCTCCGTCTCAGCCTCAGAGGACCGTCCGACTGTCTGCATCGGAGACGTGGCGACAGGTCGTCCCAAAGCCAGTTTCCCGGCCCTCTCATTCCGGGATTTCGGCTGCATCTTAGCACATGATGCGCAGGCCTTCATGTCGTGACTAGTAGCCAGACACCATAGACAGATGTCATGTGGGTTGGTCATAGACATTTTAGTATCGCAATCGCGGCATTGCTTGAAGCCTGAAGGCCTGTGGGACTACATTGCGTTTAGGTTTTCGAAGAAAAAAGCATAAAAAGTACAATAAGAAGGTCGGGTAAACTCAAGTCGTGTTCCCGGTGCAGTGTGCAAGCGCACGGAAAAAAGGAACTGATTCATGGGGCGTAGTGACGTGGTATATATACGACGCCTGACGTCACGCCCAGAACACACAATCGAGAGCCAGACAAAACAGATCGCGACAGACGGTCGAGTCGACGTCCACTACGCCCCGTGGTGAAAACTTTACAAACAGCAAAGCTGCAGATGGACATCTATCTTGATGAGGAATCTGCTTGTCGAATACAAACCAGATCCCGGACCAAAAGCCAAGACAAGACAAAGGAAGAAGAAACAACATTTTTAGATTAGGATTTCTTATAAACAAATGGACTTATAATGATGCTGGTACACTTTACCTAGACTAGCTGAAAAGAGACAATGGTAAAGCAGAAGTGGAAGTTAGAAGAAAAGAAGAATATTTTACTTGTTCTTATGTCACCCATTGTACACACATTCTTGCTTGCAGTATTTTCATATATACTGCAGCCTTACCCAGCATTAATACTTGGAAACTCTAAAACTAATATGATAGTTGTTAGGGAGAATTCTCTGTTTAGGCTGAATTTCCTAACCTAGTGAGTCCCCCAGCAGCTTTGCTGGATTTCTGGAGTTTGTTTTTTCCTCCTGCCATGAGTGAGACTCTTTTTCTCCCACTCTTGGACATGATTTGTGGTGTTCCTTTGAATGTTAATGTGTTTTATGGGCTATGGGGTCCTTTACTCCATAGGGTCTCATGTGTTTTTCCTATATGTGTTACACAGCACCCTTCGTGCCGTAACACCGGGGTGTCATAGTGACCCCCCACCATAGACTCCATACCCTGGGACTGACTACTGTCTCCCAGGGCATGTAAAGTCACCATTGGCTTTACTAGTCCCAAATTACTAACAGAACCAGTACAAACCATCATATTGTGGACGTGCTGGTAGGGGCAATTCGATTGCCCCTGGGTCTGTTATTCGAGGGCACTGTCCCGTCCCCCCTCGTCGAGTTTTGGCTGGTGGCAGTGGATACTACTTTTTATATTCAACCGCAAATATATCTCTATGGGATTTTCCCATTGTTCGAGGCTAATACTTTTTTACATATCCTCCAACTTACCGCTGGTTTATTTATTTAATATTAATTCACTGGTTGGTATTTTCTGCCAAAACTCGGTTTTAAAATGGCGTTTGTGTTTGCCTCTGTAACTCCAAACCAAAGGTCGAGCCCTTTGTTCCACTTTTGGCGGGCCTCTACACAGAAGCCCTCCAAAGTGGTGCCACTCTGTCTGGGTACCACAGGGGGCGTGGGAGGGGGTTTAGGCACCCTGGACTGAGTTGCCTTGGCAACTCAAGTTGCACTCTTGTGTGATTGGCCCAAGTGGTGAGCCGGCCAGATCACCACTTAGCATTTTTGATTGACAGCTAGGCTGAATGAATGGGAGTTTCTTGCATAAAAGCAGGGCTTTTGGGACTGGAACTTCAGAAGTTGCCACAGGACCTGAAAATCCGACGAGGGAGAAGCTGAGCCGACCTGCTACGACGACACCACCGGTGGAGCCCTGCTGAACCGACTCACCACTTCCCAACGACAGAGGAGATCTCCCTGCTGGAGAGTCTTCTTCCCTTGACTGATGGGCACAACCAGTTTACCTTCTTTTTTTGCAACCCAGGACGTCTTGTGGTCGAATCGCCCGTGCCAAGCACCCCGGCAAACGGATAGCCACTTACCACTGGAGCGCGAATAAAAGGACTGCTCCTTTTAATTGAGAGCTCTGCGGCTGGTTTCTTCCCTGGCAGTGCAACGGACTCCTGTTTTCCTCCCCGACGAGATCCTCTCTTCCCCCGGACGAAGCACCGACTTGCACCCGCTGCCAGGAACAACTGCTTCCGCTGGAGCGTTCTCACCATTTTAAGGTACCGTGTCCGCCAGGCCTCCCTTTCTAAAGATTGCTACAAGGTAACAATGATCCCTTAACCTTCTGGACTGGGCTGGCCGCCTTGACCATCTAACTGATCCCTTTCTATTGGTCCAACTCTTTCTGAACCTTGTGCAAGACTTTTGGGCACTTTCAACCGTGTGACCTTGGACACATTTCGACCGGAGCCTCTTAAAGTGGGTCCGGCCTTGTTAACTTTGACTTTACGGTTTTAACCTGCCTTTCTCTCCTACTGTGTTCGTCCGAAAGTGTTGGGATCTGTTTCTATCTTTGCTCTGCCTTTCTCTCCCTCTTAAACCGATTGATTAGAATGCCATCTTCGTTAAGCGCTCACCGCTGTCTGAAAATAAGTGTTGCTTTACTTAAGACTTGTCTAATAATTGTTGAAGGGAGTGTATATCTTTTAGTGACCGTGTTTTTTAACTGCTTGATATTAGTGCCAGTGTGTTTAACTAGATGTGTTTTTAAATAAATAATTATATCTCTTTTACTCCAAGCTCTGGTCAGTGTCTGCTTGTTCTACTGGGTTCTATTGACCTATTGTGAATACTCTGTATACTGCCTAACTCTTCTTGATAGAAGTCTGACTGCTCAGCCACAGCCACCAGGTAAATCTGGGTGGTACAGACTGCTCCCAATTGGGTTTACTGCCAACCACCTGTAGTCTTAAATCTTTTGCAGTGGTCCCAGAGGGAACTGCACAGGTTTCTGCCTAACAATAGTTCTGAGAATGATATTGGCTATCATTTTACAGTTCTTGCTATAAAGTTTTTAAAGAAGCAATACATTCATACATTTGGTGTGTGTTAGACATAATTAAGGAAATGAAAATGTAGAGGTAAGAAATATAGCTCCTCGAAAAAGATGTACCAAGCGAAGAATAATTATTGGAGCTTTCTGTGGTATTTTGATTTTGTCTGTTCTCCTGCTAACGTTGGCATTTACACATGTTATAAGCAGCAAGGACCCAGAAAATAAGACATCTCCCACTAGTCCCATTATTCCTATTGTCCCCATGTAGAATCCAAATACCCCCTTGCATTCTGATATTTAAAAAACCTTTTCCCGAGTAAAGAGAGATGCTGAGGAAGATAATGAAAGTACATACTTAGATACATAGTCTCATTTAGCAATTAGCTTATGGTACCAGCACATGAACAAAGTGGGAGAGAGAACATCTCAGGTCTCAGGAGGATAGCTCAGGGGCAACGTGCTCACCTTGGAAGCAAGGTGACGCAGAGAAACACAGGTTCGATCCCCGGGTCCACGCTTAGAAACGTCTGGGTATTAAGCGCGTTATAAATAACCTATTACAATATCGGAAGAGAGTTGTGTGCTCATTGCAAGAGAAATGTCCCCACGCGATGCAAAATGTCTCAGTCATCTAGCAGCCTGTACTACGAGAGACCAATCTGAAGGGAACAAGGCAACTTTAAGATGGCGATCAAGACAGACTTTTCCAGACGAAGTTGCCTACATAAAGACAAAAAGGATGGAGAATGGATTAAGGTGGACAAACAAAAAACGTATGCAACTATCCCAATTTGGAGCGAAGCTACAAGCTGTTGAAATGAAGAGAATGAATTACTGAGACGTGACTGAAAAATCAGGAGAGCCAGGATACTGGGAAAGAGCATAGCTGTTGGTATATGGACATGTAGCAACCAAAAACGGAAGGGAAGATGGATTTATATCATGCCTTGAACACCTACTGAAGAAAGACTCTTTGCATAGAGTGCAAAAGGTGAACGATGAATGCTTGGATCATGGGCTAAGCATGCAAAACTACTAACTTGGGTTGCCAATGAAGGAGGAGCAGTGCATATACTAGAATTGAAGAAGTCAATAACCTGCTTCGAGAATGATGGCAAGGTCTATGTTGGAAGGAACAAAGGTTGTGGAGAAACAATTGAAGTACCAGGAATGAATGAACTGCAGTTCTGATGGATCAATATTGGGCCTGTGGATCTAGAACCTATAAGCAGTTGCCTAAAGATTGGGGAGGAGTGTGCCTCATTGTAAATGTACACGTCCCAGCACAAGTGATTCCCCAAAGTGACCTTCACATCGAACAGTTCCCAAAAATGAATGGCTACAACAGAAGGAAGCGATAATTTCATCTTCGCCGACTGGAGAGAGAATTATTTCTTATCAAAATCAATAAAGGCTTACGAAGACATTCCTAATAAGCACAAACTATTCAGCAAGACCGCCATGATAATGACATATATATTCACACCAGTACTTCAAGCTGCAGTTAACGCCAAGTGGTTGCAGTTCACGAGATGAGAACTGCTGCAGACTATCAATGCAGCAACAAAAAAAGGACACAATGCAATAAAGGAAGAATTGAGAGTCATCAGGCTGATGACTCTCTGGGAACAGGTATGTTCTGGATTTGATAACAGCAATGGAAGGAGGCGTTTGTGCGACATTCAGGCCTTCTTGCTGTACATTTAGGCCTTCTCATGATGGAGAAAATGGAAAACTGACTGAGGCAATAACGATGTTAACGATCCTGCATACCAAAATGGAAGACAAAGTTGATATGACGGTAGGAAACGATTGGTTCTCATCCCTATTTTCATGGATTCCATCTTAGTTGGCAAATGCTTTCAAATTACTTGAAGCAATACTAGTGTTGGTGTCCTTAAGGATCATCTTGGGACAATGCCAGAAAACAGCCAAGAAAGCATTTGGGATGACGATAATGACTGATGTTAGCAGTGTTATTGGAGAGAAAACAGACTCAAGAAAGTACTCAAGGAAACATCAAGAAAAGGTCTCTTGCACCTCCAGGAACCAGATCCTGAAGATCGGAAGAGATATGTGGGATGATGGATATTCTGTTCACCAGCAGGAAATTGTCACCACATGACCTGGAGTGTGGATGAACGCATGAAGAATGAAGGTCACCTGAGGGGGTGACAAAAATATGGCTCCCAGAGAAGAGAAAATATGAGATTGTGGAAGAAGATGAAGCAGGAATGGCAGAAGAAGACGAAAAGAAGGACATGGTCGAATTTTTGACCAGCGTGGGCAATGTAGAGGAGCAGGTGGATGCCTCTTCTCTAGTCTCTGCCCCTTTACCACATCCTATTGGAGTAGCAGATGAAGGGATACCATTGGGAATCCATGCGTGAGTTGATGTGACATGTCAATACCACGTCAAATGTATAAAGGAGGATATGCACTTAGACAACCATTCAGAAGATATCCTCACATTGAGTCAGCAGAGGGAAGTTACCAGGAAGGAAGCCAATTACCTAAGTGCAAGGAGGCGGCACTAAGAATCATGGATGAATGTTTAACAAAAATCTAATGACGACGTTATGATGTCATAAAGAAGACATGCAAGTCTATGTTGAAACCATATGAAAATACTCAAAACTGACGATATAACAGAAGCACTGAGAGACATGTACCAAAGATGAAGTTATTGTGAAAAACAAGAAAATGAAGTAATGTGCTGACCAATAACTGTAAATACACTGTAATGCAAGGTAGAAGAAGCATATTGAAGCTTGCTAAAACAAGGTATATATTTAACGTTTAAGACGGCCATTGGAAGAAAATGGACAACAGCTTGAGTTGAAGAATAAACCCAGCAAACTTCAAAAAACAGGCCTACGATCACAAATTGAAGAGTTGATGAAGAAGCTGTTTTCATGTGTGGAATTGGGGAGTATGTTTGCCTGAAGTCAAAGAGGCTATTTTGAGAGATGGGTGCAAGGTACAGAGAGGGGCGAATGAATAGACCTCGTGCATGACACATATTTCTACAATGATTAAGAGGGCAAGGACATTTGCTGATGCGAAGTATTGAACAACCACGAAGGCAAAACTGATGTGAGGTGGAGTGAGCAAGTCTCTAAAGGCCAGAGAGGGTAATGACATCCTTGTTAATTAAATCAAATAACAGAAATTGAGAGGCAGAAATTGACAAAATCATGGTCTCCTGACACGTGATGAAGAAATAAAACAAAGGCTATTCATTAGAGCTTCAAGATAAGATAGTGGTGTGCTCACACTCCCTCGAATATCCCAGAACAGTGAGCAGACTACAAGTTCAACTACAAACGATAGACCTTGGCTAAGGAACTGGTCGATGATATACGATGGACCAATTGGGAAAACAAATAAGTAATGCAACTTGATCACCTAGGTTTCACTTTGCACCAGCACGTGCTGGTTAACGAGCCGAAAGTCCAAGGTTGGATAGGGTTGCCGACCAATCAAAAAGGCCTGCCATGCACTTTCATATACACTTTCAACATTTTGCAATTATTAGCCCACTGCCATATTCTCTGATATAATCGGTATGTGACATGCGTTGAAGTAGGTCAGGGCGTGTCCTACAGACAAGGGGCAACCAATGAGATATTAATACCTATTTTATTCTATAAGTAGAAATGTTCCTCTAACCCAATCCCTCCCGGCGTTAGGATTTTGTGAAATGCCACATAAAATTACGTCACAAATGGCATGCATGAGACTATATAAACTCTGTGGAAGAAACTTTGGTGTGAAAAAACGAGTATCTACTTTGATAGCTGTATTTCTCCCTACTTTCTTTCATTGGGATTAAAGCAGTGTTTTACCATCTTTCTTTGGTCTGTATGATTATTTAGTCTAGTCTGTCATAATTATTGGTCATTCCATCTAGCACAAAGAAGATGCTTTAAGTTGCTAGCGCACATTTCCATAGACAATAGTGATGTTGACTGACGCGTTGGCAGTCTACCAAAATCTGTCAGGCACTTTGTGTTTTTGTTTGGAGGAACTGGAGAACCATTATTAGGAGCTGAAAGAACTGGAAGAGGGGCTTCAGAAGGACCCATTTAATCCTTTATTCTCTGTTCCAAGACTTCTCAGAATGTCTCTAAAAGCATGGTTCCTAGGACAGGACAGTAGAAGTAATGCCCTTAGCTATAGCCAAAGTTTCACCCTGCTCCACCTCTGACCTAGGGGAAGCGGAAGAATTCACACTGTTTGGAATCTACTGGTGTCGAATCGGAGTGACGATTAAACATGTTAAATACCAGAGGTCTAAACCTTTGAATCTTTGTTAAAATCACTTGTGGCGGTACCTGTGCAGATGGCAACGGATCCTGCCGATTGTCAGGGAAAATTGAGGCAAACATTCTAGTGTCTTAGCAGCAACAGTGGTACCAAAAAACTTATGCAGTGGAACAGCAAAATATTTAGAAGTCTCAAAACCCTTTGATTCAGCGATAAGATTCCCTGACTCCACTTCACTCAGTAAAAAAAGCAGGTTCTCTATATTTGTGTCGAGAATCGCCATGGAGATGGCATCAAAGGTAGCGGAGCGTCACTATGTGCCGTTCCTACTGGATCACTGACCGGCACCATTAGTCATGTGGAGTTCCTAGGAAGACGTTGGGTTGCCAGAAGTCAGCTCTTCTTATGCATAAAGCATTGGATTACCCGTGGCTCGCTGCTTCTCAGAGTTTCCATGCAGGCATATTTTTTTACGTTTTCCTGGATTTTCTGACCTTGCTGTCTGATTTTTAAATTTTCTTCTGGTTTGTGTTTGGTGTTTTGGATTCTGCTACTGAAACTGGATTTTAGATTACTATTGCTTGGATCTGCATCTGTATTTTCCCTTTGTTTTCGCACTTCTTCTTCTGGAACCTGAATTTTAAGATTTTGGATTGTCTTAGAACTTCATTGTGTGTTGGTTCTTTTGGATTTGCTCTTTCCAGGAGACTGATGAAAATGGTGAAAAGGCTTTTTCCTGGCCATGGATTAGTAGCGTCCTCATGCCATTTGGGTAGCGCCCTGCGTATTCACTTGTTCGTCGGACTGTGCTAGCTTCTGGATTGTGAACCTCAAGGCAATTGTGCCCTCGTGCCACCCGGGGTAGTTAGTACCCTTTCCTTTTTTTCACTGTGGTGCTACGGTCGGTTGCCTGGTCTATGGACTTCCTGCAGGGTAGGTGCACCTTAAGTTTACAGTATACTGGCCCCTTGATTCAGTTAAGAGAGGGAACCGGGGGAGGCTTGTTCTGGGGAGTTTGTTCTGAAAAGTTGGTCATCTGCTGGTGGCTGTTGTGTTTCTTTCCTGTAGCAGTTCCAGGGGCTTCCTGGTGTACCTGTCCTTTTTGCTTAAACTATCAACATTGGTTGTGGTGGTTTTAAGGGGAAAGCTCCTCACAGATGGGTCTTCACTACTGATCAAGGTCCATTCACTGGAAACCCTGACAATTTGCTCTTCAGCACTTTATTCTTCTTACAGTGCAGCGTGGATCGGGCCGAAAATGATCTCTTATGAGGAGAAAAGTATTCAGCTTTCTTAGGTATGACAGCCTCTGTAGATGCAGCTATCGAGACCGTTTTGGGTGCTGATGCAGTCACTGTTTCAGGGGTTTGGGAAAAAGCTGAATCAACCCTGCTGCAGTGTCCGTCCCCAGAGCTGTGCTTTCCTGTTAGGCTGGAACGCGAGGCAGGAGAGTTTTTATAATGGCTTTCTACAGCTTGAACCGATTTAGAGGCAGGAGAGTTTTTGTAATGGCCTTCTACAGCTTGAACCAATAAGTATCAAGTTACTGGAACTTTGGCTATTTTCCCTCCAAGGGGTACTCGTGGTTTCCCACCATGGGGTACTTGCGGGTGTAGTTACACAGGGTTTCTCCCTAAACAGAACTGTGAAGAGCCCAAAACGGGGAGTGCAGTCTTCACTTCATTACCGAAGGACGGTGCCAAAACATGTGCCCCACCTGAAGGCATGGTCTTACTCTTACCACAGTATCCTTACTGGTCCTACCAAAGTCTTTGGTTGCCTTTGGTACTGGTTCCAGCTCTGACATGGAAAGTAGTGAGCTACCAACATAACTCGAGTGAATTCTACTGCAGAACACACAGAACCCACAGGAATCCCCAAGCACCGGATGCAGGCATGATGAGGATTAGCCGCCGCAAACTGCTTCCTACACCGGATGCATCATTTGAAAACCGTAGTATCCGGCATATGCATCAGAGGAAGACAATTTGTCTGTAAAGAAAAAAAATCAATCAAAATGTATAAAGGAGTGAATCTATTGTAGGCAGCTTTTTTTCTGACGAGCCTGTGCATGCAGGCTGTCCCAACCAGTTGACAAGGAGGGAAAGCAGGACGACAGAGGACTATTTCTTTGTAGGAGTGTTTCAGACGTAATATTATTCTGAATAATCTAACATGAATATGTACATACAGTAGAATTTAAGTCACACTTGGGGCCTCGATATGAGTATGGTGGCAACAGTAAAGAGCTATTTGAAATGCCCCATGCTTTGAAAATATCACTTTGCATTGAGCTGGGTTTGCATGGAAAATTTACTACATCAACTACGGAAAAAGTACTGCATGGTGTAAATAAGAGGCATTTTGAAAACGAGTTGTAATTAATATACCACACACGTTAAGTGTTGCCACAATATTCCTAAAGAGGCTCTTAGACTGCTAGATACATGCACACATCTCGTACGCTACGAAACGTAATTGTATTCAGATTTTGTCTTAATACAGCAGGTATTATAACGCTGATTTAAGTGTCGCAAATGAAGACAAATGCTACTGTAACTATGACAGCAAAGACTGACCACCAGTAAATGCAAGAATATGAAATACTGCATTTCGACTCGTTTTAGAAGTTTGGTTTCACAGATTGTCATCCTTCCATAAGCCCCATACAGTGCAAAAGAGAAGGTATTTAAATGTTTTACAGTTAAGGTGAAAAAATACCTCGTTATTTTTTCAGCATGAATTATCATTTTTACTTTGTCGTAGTCCGGCATTTGACTTAAAAGAGGTCAATGCCAATGTGTTTAATAACTCCTTTCTGTCTGTATGTAATAGCAGGTGTGCAACGTGACAGTTACCTTTCTTTTTGTTGGGTGATTTGGGCGGTTTTTTCTTAGAATCTTTTGCACTGGCGCGAGAAAGAGACTTTGATGCTTTTTGGTTTTCCTTTTCCTTCATTTCCATCAGCTGCCGCTGTTTTTCGTCTTCTGCTTCCTTTATCTGCAGTTCACCTGCAAGCTGATAAATATCGATTAAGATTAGTTATTAAAAGAAACAAGTAAAATGAAGGTGGGAAGAATTAGCATTACAGTCTTAATTATGTTCTTATCCCTTTCAGTTGTGCTACTGTATTTGTTCTCAGCATTTGGGCTATGTGTCTTTGCAGTCTTTTGACAATTGCTTAGAATATCTATGGCATTTTTGTATGATTAACGTATTGAAATACAATAGTAAGTATGAACAGATATAAAAGGAACTCTCTAATGGAGGGCAATATTTTCATCTGGCTACTAAGTGGCCAAAGAGCATTGGAAAAATAGAACCTGTGCAATATTTTATGCAATCGCCCACTGCATGATACGTACATACTCTGAGTTTTCTAATGCTGCCCAACTTCACGGCGACAGCCAGGGAAACAAGCATTGGCAATGCCAATAGTTTTGTCTTTTACTGAAGTTATTTATATTTAGCATCTATAGGTACCAGAGTGCAAGGAGGGGGTTGCAAAGTTTCAAAGGAGGATGCAATAAGGGGCGCAGGTGTGCAAGAGAAGGAGAAGAAAGGAGAATAGAGCAACAGCCCAATATGAAATAACTGTAGCTGGGAAATGGAAAGCCAGGCAGCTGACTTGCTTCTTCCAACGTTGCTGATTGGGCAAAATATTGTTAGGAAACTTCTTAAGTGCTGTGCATAGCACATATTCACACAGAATTATCATCCCAACCGTACCCAGTCAAACACCTACGGAGATTGTATCGTAGCGTTTCTAAATAATAGCCAGTGTCAGCTCGCCACAAAAATGAAGAAAAAAGCACAGCCAAGAAGTTTTAGAATGCCATCACATCACACACTTGTAAACGGGAGTACAAAAGTGTGCCTCCCCATTACGTGAAAGTTTAAATAACCACGGTCCGGCTGTTTCTTGGGATAATTATCTAAAATACGATCCCTCTGGACGCGTGTATTGCTGAGCTACACGTTGTGCATGGCTGCTTCTAGCTGACACTCCTCATCTTGCCGACATGTGCATGCCGCGTGCAGGGAGGCTGTGCATGCATCACTCCTTGGACATATGAGGCTCCTGGGTAGTAAATACACTGCATAAACAGCCATCTGGCGGCAGCAGCGGACATGCGAGGCTGAATTTACGATTATGAATCTGTGTATCGACACATGGCTTTGCTGCAGGGTTTATGAGTGCACCTGGGCACATGATGTAATGCCCCAGCGCAGAAATATACTGCACCTGGGCATAAAGCTGCAGCTGCGCATATTAGCGTTTATCTGACACGTGACAGCAGAATGTGGACAGGTGATGTTGCATCTTAGCATGTGATGCTGTAAGTAGGCCTAACTGCAAGGCGGTATACAGTATGATGGGCGCAGCTGAACATATGAGTTTATGCTACATCTGGAATTAAGATTCAATTACTGGCCATTTAACTGAACAAGATATGATATGATATGATGTGGCATTTATAACGTGCCTGTAGACAAGTGTTTCTAGGCGCGAAAATGGGCAAATGACATTCTACACTATAGTAACATGGCAGTAACTTCGTATACCGGACTTTATGCAGGGGAATTTCAATATAAATGAACAATTATATTGTAAATGCCAAGAATAATATAGCTCTGCTGTATTCCCCTCCCACACATCAGGAGGTTGGAGTTGCTTTGTATTGAGGAGAGTAGAATGGACAATGCAGCAAGACCTGGGCAGTTATTTGGAAAATCTTGGCAATTGGAGAAGTTCCTGGACTGTTGACTGACATCTGTGGCAATGAGGCAAGCACCTGGGTGATGACAATCAAATGCAGTGAGCAAGGGCCTGGCCATGTAATGGCAAAACATGGTAATGGAGCGAGTAGCTGGCCTTTTGAAAGCAATATGACCTATCGGGTGATTATATGCTATTTAGGTCTGAAAATGGAAAGTTTGAAACCCCGAAATTTGAAAACAGAATCTGAAATGCAAACTTTGGAAACACACCTTTTTAGTTTGAGCGGAAAGTTGGACACACTATTCCTGTATACTATGAGGTTTGGATTGGTTTAAGGATACAATAGAGTGTTGATTGCCCTTTCCTTCCTGTAGAGCACTCATGCATCAGGTTCTTGCCTGATTATATGACATTGCCAAATGAACCCTGACTGGATGAATACTACGACCACTCCATTCATGACACAATCTCTCCACTGTCCTCCCCATCTCCTCCAAACAAGGGAAAAGTGCACATTTATAATAATTAATCAGAGTTGCCTGAATGTCCCATCTTACGCACATTTGGGGCACAAATAGCACGTGTGCTGGTTAATAGGCTGGGCTATTTTTTGCCTTGCATTAATTTGTAGAAGGATATACTTAATTACAGTGCCCCAGGGCTCAGGCTGATATCTTGCCATATGACGTAGATATGCTGGCTTTGTTTTATGCTACATCCTGTTATATTATAGTACTGCTTTTTTCAAATAATTTTATTTTGCACTTTAAATAAATGATTGTAGTTAACCTATCTAGGTTGCAATAAAGGAGTCTGACCAAGATGGACACGACATGTGTATATACAAATTCAGTGGAAAAACTTTCTTAAAGGGATATTATGGTTACAAGTAAAATGGAAAACCCCAGAAATTTGCCAGTTATGGTAGGGTAACCAGCCACAACTCGCGCCACCACCGTGCACTGCTAAGACTAACACCCAGGACATCAGGTGTCCCCCCGCCCCTAGTGCGTGTACCCATGTAAGGTGCTTGGGTGGTGCCCACCGCACCAATTGGTGGCTCTTGCTGGTAGACACCTGACCTGGTCCTGAGATCAAGCCTTTGGCCGGGGCTTGAGGGAGGTGCACCTCTGAGGGCAGTAACTCTCCTGGATCTACGGTGGCTCTAGGGACATGGCGGCTGTGCTGGGGTGCACAAAGCTGTCTGTACGAGCATTGCATAACAAGTGAAGACCAGCCCCTGCTAATGCCTTCAATTAAACGGTAGCTGTGATTGGTGAGGAAGGTCATGGCGAGACTGGGCAGCATCCAAGGGATGGCACGATTGACCACCCTATAGCTCAATATAGTGTGCTTGGCCCCATGGAGGTCCCCCTGCAGAGGAGGATCCTGAGTAGGAATCTATGAGTGATAGATTTTGGTTGGGCGAGACACTGTGAAAAGTGCACAACCCAGGACTGTGCATACCTATAGCCAATATGGACCAATTTGCCAGAGCTGATCAGGCTCCGCTTCCTCCTGTACCGTCAACCGGGCCCTCTCAATTGGATGTCTCAGCTCTAAATCACACGTTACTAGCCCTCAAGAACAGCACGGACAACCTTAGTGCCAAAATGGATGCCCTCACATGCAAAGTTGATGTCTCCGCAATTCAGATCGACAAGTTATGCGGCCGGAAGACAGAGACGGAGCAGAGGATCAGTGATGGGGAGGATAAAGTGGTGGTCCTGCAACGAGAGGTTGTACTACTCCAGCATACAGTAAAGAAAGTGGTAGCGAAGAATGATGGCCTTGAGGGCAGATCAAGAAGAAATCATTTGCGTATCCTTGGGGTGCCTGAATCCATCCCTATTGACACTATGGAAAAACTTGTGGAAAAGCTGCTCATGGAATTCCTGTAGGGCCCGCTGGTCTCAAATATTTTCCTGGTGGAATGAGCACCCTGATGCTTGGCTGCCAAGCCTCCCACCCCGGTGCTGGCCATCATTGCTAGAATCTTCAACTACCGGGACAGGGACAGAGATAAGAATGACCTGAGTTGGGGTCAGCGGCAATCCGTCTATTCCCAGACTTTAGCCAGCAGGTGCAGGAACAAAGCAAAACTTTCCAAGCAGTAAAGAACATCCTGCGGAGGAAAGAGGTTTGATATGCAATGCTGTTTCTGGCAAAGCTTCGAGTGTTGCATGAGGGCAAGTTAACATTCTTCACATCCCCTGAGGCCGTGGAATGCTTTGCTTTGGAACTTCCTGACCCTGGCAGCTCTACCCGCCGTTCACCTCGCTGATTGACCAACAGTATCCTAATTGTTTCGACAACTGTGGAAACCCTTTGTTGGGAGGCTGTGGACCCCTACGAGGAGTCCATAGCGATGAGACCTCATTACACTGAATTGGGAATAAGCTGATCCAGCTGAAAATGGCTACCCACTTCCGCAGTCACTGCAGGTGTTGTTTTGTGTTGTTTCATGGAGTTCATTGGGGCACGGGTAGGGTACTGGGGCCGGTAAGGTTGTGTTTCTGATGTGGGTGGGTGGCGGGAGGTTGGAGATTATGGGCAGCAGCGCAAATATTTTTTCATTCCATCCCTTAGGAGGTTTTACAGGTCTAGGCCCTGGAGGGAGACAGTAAAAACGGAACTGACCCAAGGGATCTCGCCCACATGCATAACATGGGCATATTACAAGAACGATGGCAGCGGATAAGGTGTCTGGGGAATGTATTACTGTGATGACCTGGAACATATGGGCATTCACTAATCAGAAAAAAATTAGGATCATTATGAATCATGCGAAAAACCACTGTGTAAATATATTATGTTTGAAAGAAACCCACTTGGCAAGGAATAGCAGACTCCCCAGTACTCCTGGGTGGGTAATACATAGATACTGTTCCTCCTTCACATCCCACTCTAGATGGGTGGCCACATATATACACTGATCAATGGACTTCTGGCTACATGAACAGATTAGGGATGAGAAGGGGCGATATCTGATCCTTGCCATGGAATGTGGCGGGGCTCCGAATTCTCCTTCATAATATATATGCTCATAATGTTGAATCACCTCACCTGCATAAGTTTCCAAATCACAAGGTTATCTGGACTGGCGACTTTAACGTTGCGTTATCGCCTACAGCCCAACTCATTCTCCCCAGAGATGCAACTAGGTGGGCTGCTATCGCCGACTATCACAGGCTATTCGATGCCGGTCGGTTTTTACACCAGACCACCCAGGAAAACTCTTATTACTCCAGAGTGCACAGCAGCTCCTCCAGAATTGACAACGTGATGGTCTCTGCGACTATTAGCAGGACGATGACAGAGGCTAAGATTTTACCCCAGACGATATCTGACCACTCCCCAGTGATAGTCTCCTTTCTTGGACCTGCACAAACCCACAAACACCTGTGCCAGTGGTTTAGCGGACGGGCACTGGAAGACATAGCCTTTCGGGAGGGTCTTTGACAAGATATACAAGAGCTCTTCCTGGCGAATGTGGGATCTGTCCTCAATCCCTCGGTGGTGTGGAAAGCTTTTAAGGTGTATATTAGAGGGTGTTGTATGTGTGCTGAAATCACTCTGCAAGTTTATAGCACTGCTAGAGGATGAAATCAAGGGCCTGGAACTTCAACAGAGTCGCAGTGACACCGCTGCCGTCCGCACCCAGCTGCGGGAGAAAAGGGATGCCCTGGTTTTGCTACCTGGTATGGAGGTGAGGTTCTGGGAGATCCCATCGCTGCAGCTGCGAATGGCGAGGGCAATCACCCTAGCCGAACATTAGCCTTGGCTATAAAGCGCAAACGCCAACAGGGAGCCATATAAGAGATCGAGACCCCAGCACGTACACCCACTAAGCACCTCACAGAAATTAATGACACCTTTCATGAATTTTACAAGCATTTATATTCCTCCCAATCTCTATTGGCACGTGATTTGAATATACAATACCCGGACTGGGAAGTGCTGGGCTGGCTAGATCCGGTACAGTGGGATGGATTGAATGAGCCGCTCTTGGACAAAGAAATTCAACAAGTGATTCTCTCTCTTCCCAATGGCAGGGCTCCCAGGCTGGATGGGATAACAGCATAGATGTATAAAGAATACACTGATCTCCTCATACCATACTTATGTAATATGTATGAAGCTGCCAATGTATCCAGGGTCCTCCCTGAGTCGACCAGAACAGCCGTGGTGATGGTCTGACTTAAACCTTATAAAGACCCCCTGAGATGCTCCTCATATAGGCCATTGTAATTAATCAACACTGACAATAAAGTCCTGGCTACATCATTGGCAGATAGACTTTTACCCCATATGCCAGCATTGGTCCTTCCCGATCAGGCAGGTTTTATCCCGGGGCGGTCCACCCAGAATAATTTGAGGCTGCTGTTTACTCTAATACATATACTCTAATACATAATGTCAACCCAGATGTCCTGATCATGGTCGCAGCCCTGGATGCCGAAAAGGCCTTCGACTACGTGGAGAGGCCTTTTCTTTTTGAAGTTTTGAGGCGTTCTGGGGTTGGGCTGGCCTTTCTCCAGTGGATCGGACTCTTTTATACTGCGCATAGAGATGCAGTTCACACAAATCGTATGGGATCTGACTATACAGTCCCCGCATGGGGCACAAGAAAGAGCTGTCCCCTATCCCTTATTCTTTTTGCCCTTGCAGTTGAACCACTGGTCTGCTGCCTCAGAGAATACCATGCTCAGAGGGATTAAGATGCATTCCCATGTTTCAGTCATATCTCTAGATGCAGACGATATGCATCTGTAGGGTAAAAACCCCAGGCAGAATCTTCAACCATTAGTTCAGGAGATTTACCGATTCGGAGAGCTGTCGGGTTTGAAAATAAACTAGTCGAAATCAGAGGGGCTCCCGGTGAACCCTAGAGTGTGGCGGACCAACGTAGGGGATGCCTTTTGATGGTGCCCACAGGGCATACGCTACTTAGGGATACAAGTGGCACCGACACCAGTGATTTCATTTGCAGAGAATTATTTAGCTGTGCTGGAACTTTTGGACCATAGGGTGGAAACGTTGATGCTTCTTCCCATATAGCAAGCTGTTCGCTTTTCCCTGGATAAGATGGTGATCCTTCCGAAACTTTTATACATTTTTAATAACATGCAAGTCGCTCCCCCGGCAGCTTTTGGGCCATGGCTGAGAAGTCTGATGGTTCCACTGGTTTGGGAGGGCATACAGGCCAGGATATCCTACGATGTGCTGACCCAACCCATATGAGAAAGGGGGCCTGGAGTACCCTGACATGTATGTATACTATTTAGCCATGCAGGTCCAATACTCGGTTTGGTGGTGGTTTCCGACCTCTGAGCTGCCTCATACCCTGTTGGAACGGGTGATCACGCACCCGAGTGATGTGAATGGACTATGTGGATACCTGGTGCGCACGGGGAGGACCGAGATGCTACCGGTGCACATCGTATGCAGGACTTGAGATCAGCCGAAGTGGTTAGTGGGATTGAGGGCACTTTATTTTCCTGCATTGTCCATCTATAGAGTGAGAGGAGTAGCACTTACTTTTGAAACGATATTTCAAACTCTCTTTGAGAAGCTAGGGGTGCATACTCTTGGAGACTTCATTCAAGATGGCAAATTGGTGACTTGGGATACCCTCAAAAGCAAGGGAGACTGGGGGGTAGTGACCATGCTGTTGTATTTTAGGTTAGAGGAGGTATTAAAGGTAAAATGGACAAATTGTCCAGACATTCCTCCTATTTCCCCACTAGTACAGTTTATTACTGAACCACTGAGCTGTAGGTGACTGGTTTCCTCACTATACAGAGTTATTAAACAGAAGGTGGATAAACCGGCACGCTTCATGGCCAAGTGGGCGACCGCATTGGGTAGGGAACTGTTGGTGAAACAGTGGAAGTTCATATGTATGCCGTCTCGTATCCTGTAAAACACACGCTTTAGCGTCACCCACTTCAAATTCCTTCATCACGTTTACTATTCCCTAGCTCGACTGTGTAGATATTACCCCAACAGATCCACTCAGTATTTTAGGTGCTCCTATGATCCGGCAGATTTATAGTACTGATAATAGTACTCGCAAACAGGGCTAAAGGCCTTATAGTGGCCTTGAATGTGGCTGCCGGCTCTTCTGCCTGCCGGCGGAAGTTTGTGTTTATTACAAAAATAAACATACGTTGCTTAGCAAAGCAGTCAATGCTCAGTCTCGTTCTCAGGCTGTATCGCGCCCGACATTTTGAATTTTTATTTTGTCGTCACGTGCGGTCCTGAGTAAGAATATGGGCAGAAGCAGTGGGAATATGCACAGCAAAAAGTGCAGGCTGTGGCCCAAGCAGGGCAGGGGGCAATTCCTTGGTGAATTTGTGAATTTGTTTGTCGTCGATTATGCACACGAAGCAGGCAATGGATCAGCTGGGCTCCTGGTCGATGATGCACACGAAGCATCCAATGGATCAGCTGGAGTCCTGGTCAGTTGTGGGGGCTCCTGCCCTCTCCACGACGGAGGAAAAGTTGTAACTACTTCTGGCTCTTTCCTTCCTGCAACCATAAGCACTGTAACCAATCTCTTAAGTGTAAGCGCCTAGATACCTCTGGATTTGGTACGCTATATAAATAAATGAATTAAATAAATAAATAAACACTTACAGATATGAGCTTGCTCAGCATAGAATGCACACCAGTCACCGGAATTTACTGTGACATAATACTGAGAGGCCAAGGGATGGAATGGGTTCTTGGGGTTATTAAAAACTGTAGAAATAGCCCTCGTTGTGAAAATACGCCATGAGCCTCTCTAACATGTGTATCCAGTCCAACCTAAGTAAAGTACACGTTTCTGTGTCTGAACAAAACAATTACGCCTCAAAGGGCGGCACCAATGAAAAATAGCTTTATCTACCATTGTATGTTATAGCTTTATTTAGTTGGTTTGCATATTCCTATGATTGTTCACTGGATTATCGAAGCAGCTGCTGAGATCTGTGCAATCCTGTGGGCTAGGAACTGTTCACTCATCTCTGCAAGATCCACCCACTGAAGTGTTTATAATATGCATGGTTTATGGGCTGCATCTGTACACTGGAAAGCTCTGGCTGACTTCCAGGACACCACTATTTGCAAACGTCTCTCCAGTTTGCAGTGGGGTCCCACATATGTCCAGCTCTATAGATGAACGGTTCAGCAGCACCTTTTACTCTGTAAAAAACAGGCACATATTGAACAAAATAAATTGTGGTGTAAAAATACTCTCTGAAAAAAATAAAAAATGACACATAGGAGCCTGAGCGTGAAGGGGCCCCTGAGGGACCCTCGAATGTGGAAACAAGGCACAGTCACCACACACGAACTGATACGCCAGACATGAGGTTGTATTCCCAAAAGCTAAGGTTTATTGCAAAGTAAATAGTCTCAGTTGGCCAACTGGTCTCACGCCCCCGTGACGTGTGTCTAACAGACCTCGGGAGACGCAAGAGAGTGAGACACAAACATCAGTTACATATATACAAAACTAACATCTTACAATCAATAGTGTCACATCAAAAACCGCACCTTGCACATCTTCTTTGAACTGAGCACAATGATTGACCATCATGACGAGTATGACACCTCAAACATTTGTTTTAGCAACAGTGTGCAATTTTGTAAGGCTGCAGACATAAGTTTGTTGAAAAGAACAGAATGCTTCTGTTCTCGCTAGCAAGCTGCATGTGGGGGGAGAGCCACATTTCAGGCCTTCCTATCTCCTAGTTTCTATTTGGGTCCTGGGGGTCAACTCGCTCTCCAGGACTCTACAGGGCTCGAGAAGCGGGGCCGCAAAGAAGAACATAATTCAAGCAATTTAATGTTTGTTCCGAGTATTTTCACTGTGTTTTCGAGACACACTGGCACCTGTGGGCTGATTAGGATGCCTTGTTGCCCTCTTTCAAGGATAGCGCGCGGGAAGAGACCGGATATTTCTATCAGGGTTGCTACGTTATGTTTCAGCATATTTCCCTTGGCCTTGCATTGCACACTGGCAAAGCAGAATATCATGTCAGCGAAGCATTTAGAACAGAAAGCAATAAGCAAACATTAGAGAAAACAAGATGGCCATTTCTGTCACCTAAAAATGGCCGCACTTCGGTCAAGCTTATGATTATGTATTACTAACACTAAGAGCATGAGACGGTTGGTCTTCGGCCAACATAGTACATTTCCCAGTGATCGAGGGGTGTCTGTTTTTCTGGATCGACAAGCGCTGCTTCCATTCAAACAGCTCCACAGATATTTCTATGTCAGTGGGCAACACAGCAGTCCCACACTAATGAGCTCCAAGATTATTACTTGTTGATCTAAAGATGAACTTAAAAGGTAAAAATGTAGCTTTTAATTTACATGAATAGCAGTGCAAAGATCTTTTGAGTACAATGTCTCTGTTTATTTAATTAACATCTATTTCTGCTTGGGATCCAATTTGAATCTGTTCCTGGAGCTCCAGGGATGATTTCTGGAGCTTTGGAGGAGAGGAAGGTGGAATAGCCGGAAGAGCAAGGCAGTAACCATGCTGAACAATATTTAGAACTCACTCCTCTTTAGTAACGGTTTTTCAAAAAGGGAGGAAGTTTGAAAGCCTTCCTGCTACCAGGGATGTATGCTCCTGGATGATGGTTAGAGCAGAAGGTACGTAAATGCCCAGGAGGGAAGTCAAATAGACCTCTTTTGCTTTTGAGCAGAGTTAGAGGCAGATGGAACGGCCGATTTACTCTTGCATCTATACAGTCTCTTTTTTGAAGAGTAGTACGATTTAGCAGAAGTGGAAGAACCACTGTTGCCTTGTGTATGTGATTTAAATGCCTTGAAGTTTTGGTGATATGGTTGTTTCACCGAGATGGAGCGGAGAGTTTTAGCTGCTGGGACTCTGGCCTTACATTTCTGTAGGACCTCATCTGTAAATGGGTCAAAGAACGTTTTACCATCGAATGGAAGGTCAAGCACCTTCTCCTGGATATCCTGGTGAAGGGAAGAGGCAGACAGATATGCGTGTCTCCTCATGCAGACTGCACTAGTAACTGCTCTAGCAGTAGTGTCAGTTAGGTCTTTAATGACTTGAAGCTGTTTCATAGCAGCTTCTCCGCCTTCAGAGATCCAGAAAGAGAACTCGTCTGCGGCTTCCAGAAGTAGCATGTCAGTGAAGCGCTCCAGATTCTCCCAGTTAAAGATATTAAATCCTGCCAAAACTGTAGCAGTGTTAACCTGCCTAAGTTGTAATGTAGAGGTGGTGTAAGACTTCTTATCTTGGGCCACCGATGCTTTTGCATTTTCGTCAAGCACTGGAGATGGAGAAGGGCCTTTACTCTTTGTGCCAAGGGCAGCAGAGACTATTCCTGATTGAACTGGCAGATTTCTCATGAGTATGAAGGATTCGTCCGTGGGCACCTTGTTTTTATTGTGTAGGGCCTTGGAGATGTGGGGATCAGAATGAGGTTTTCCCCAACGAGCTAGAGCTTGCTCCATAACATAACAATTCCATGGGCAGTGGAACCTTTGACTGCAGTGATGGCAGTTTCCCAAAAACACCAGCCGTTTCAGGCATATCCTTTGGGAGTATTTCAAAAGCCTGCATGGGTTTAGTGAAAATGGCCCTCATTACACCTTTGCCGGTCTGGAAACAATGGTGCCGGTAAGCTTACTGGCACCGTTGTTTCCGGACCAGCAAAGTACAAGTCTGCGCCCATAGACTTTCTCAGAAGCACCAGCACTGTTATTAATGGTGCAGTTGCTTCCATGCTCCCCATTACCATTGAGTCCTATGGGACTCAAATGGGAATGAGGATTAACAATTACTGCCGCCTGACTTAACGGACCGCCCGCAGCACAGTGTTAGTGATGTCGTTTGCCATTTGGGAAGGGCTAGGTAGAGGTTCTTCCAATCTGATAGGAGAAGAAGAAGAGTCAGCCCTAGTAAGTGGTTGCATAGGATTGTAAATGTTCAACACCACTGGTCTAGGAATCTGAATGTTGGTTAGAACCAGTTGGGGTGCATGTTGTGATGGCACCAATGTAGGTTGATGGCCCTGATAAATTCTCCCGTCGGGATATTCCACTTTACTGGATTATGGTGACAACTTTGTGCATGTAGGGGGGTGTGGCTACGAGGCCATGTGAGAGGACGGGTTCCTGGAGGAGCTCCGCCGATCCTGCAATGATCCGTATAAAAAGTGCACACACGGGTGCCTACGATTGCTGAAAATGCATATATATGCATGCGAATACGCCGAGCGTGCCTGCAGAAACTTTGATGCCCGCAGGACTTACTGGAACAAAGATCTGCACATCATGAGGATGGCGGTGGCCGAGGACCGAGGTGGCCACAAAATGGCGGCCCGGAATCGAGAACAAAGGACCTGATCAGGAAGTTTCACTTCTGCTGCTACAGTGTATTTGCGGAGGTACGCGAGCACAGTGGGGCTAAGGAAACACACCGTGGCGTCCCTTAAGAGAGATACAAGCTTTATGCGCGTGTACGACCAAAGCACAGTGGTTTGGAGCTTGTGCGCTGCCCGAACGAACTGACCCCGCAGCCTGAACATTTAGCGGACGAAATCGGGCCGCGAGTGAAGCGGCTGTTCATGAAAATATGGAAGGGTCTGGAGCTTACGCGGCCCCCTCCCGCCCTCATAACGTGTAAACGCGAGTGAACATTTACATGTGGCCAGCGAGCGCTAACACGCACAGCCGCGATCGGCTGTTCGTGCCCGCGGGTGCGGGACAGAGAGCCGCGATCAGCGGTCTGCGCACCGAACACTCTTGAGGGCGGCGGAGGAGGAGCAGACGGGTGCCCGGGACGCAACGAGAATCCCACAGAAAGCACACGGACTGCTGCGTGCTGACGCCCGGGCTCCCCCCACATACCCACATGCACAATGCCCAGGAAAATGGGCGAAGCACAGTGATTGTGCATGGGAGATCCTCTGTTCCCCAACTGACAACAGCTGTAATAGGACTGGCGGGGAGATCCAGAGGGGAGGCCAGGCAAAGGACACAGCTGGGGGGTCCCCCGGGACACATCTCCTGAAGTAGCTGCAGCGAGGCAATAACTTACAACGCCAGCGCCCGTTGGGAGAGGAAACTGGCACCGTGGGCGCTGAGAGACACTCGCTCCAGGAGGGCGAACAGTAGGCAACGAAGGTCACGGTCGGAGGAGACGACAGAAGTGTATTGCGGGGTAGACAATGGAGGGCCATGCTCCACGACGGATAGCAAGCCGAAGATAGCAGAGACACGTTTGGGCACTGGGCAGCAGCGGTATTGAGGGTGCGGTGCACATTCCACCCGTGCCGCAGGGTCAGACCGCCCCTTGACTCACGATTGTGGATGAGAAGCTACCCTGACCGAAGGGATGTCCAACAAGCCCTTGAGAGCGAAGGCTAAGCAGCCCACGCTGGATGACTACACCAGAACGCCGACTGGCCCCGAGGGAGCCAGGAGCAAAGATAAGACCCCAGCAGTGGGAATGGCCGCTGTGAGTACGCACCGGGAGGTCCTTGAGGCGATCGCGGACCTGAAGGCGGCCTGGGAGTCCAGACTACAATTGGCTGTGATGGAATTGAAAACTGCGATGGAGCTTCAAGTTGGAGTGGTACAGGAGGATGTGAACCTCCTCAGGCAGGATGTTGGGAATCTGGCGGAACGCACGGAGACCCTGGAAAAAGAGAGAGGCCCAATCGCTGGGGACTGTGCTGCACACAAGCGGGAGCTGTATGCCCTGGTGCAACGAGTGGGCAACCTGGAAAGTAGGGCGGAGGAGGCAGAAGGGCGCGCTCGGAGGAATAACATTTGCATCGTTGGACTGCCGGAAGGGGCTGAAGGCCACAACCCGACGGAATACGTGGAAAACATGCTGCTACAGGAAATCACCGGGGGAAACCTCTCCCAAGGATTTGCTGTGGAAAGAGCGCACAGGGCCTTGACAAGGAGGCCACCGCCAGGTAACCCGCCCAGGCCAATGATTGCCAAGATCCTCAATTATCGGGATCGTGAGAGAATCCTTGAACACTTCCGTAAAGGTGGTACCATTCAACGAGGAGCGGCGAACATAACTGCCTACCCTGACTATACCCTGCAGGTACAGCAAAGCTGTATGAACTTTGGATCGGTCAAGAGGAGATTGCGGGAAGCTGGGTATAAATACATGCTGCTCTACCCGGCCAAGCTAAAGGTTTTTTATAAGAACAAGATGCTGTTCTTCGACACTCCGGAAGACGCTATGGGGTGGCTGGATGTGCAAAGCTGCCCTCAAGAGCCAGATATTCAGAAGGAAGACGGAGCAGGACGAGAGAAGTAGAGCTGCGGGCCTGGTTGGGCTGCAGACTGTGGGACTTGATTATAGTCACTGATGCAGTTGAAGAGCAGGTACGCGCTAGTTGGTAGGAAACATGATCCGTGAGCACGGAGACTGATGCGAGAGGAAGGAGCCTCCTGAGGCCGATCTTTATATCCCCATTTAGAGTTTAGTTTGGTCACTGATAGTGAGGTGACACCCTGTCAGGTTCTCAAATTGGGCTTCCAAGGGAGCACCAAACGCGGGGATGTCTGAGATCCAGGGATGGAGCTGGGCAGTTGGTTGGGTTGGGGTTTTGGGGTGTATAAGTTTAAAAATGAGCCTTGGGGGAAGAACTAAAATCAGGAATCTGTTTGGTGTGGGGGGGGCTGCTTGGAAGGGGGAAGGGGAGCTATTGATGAACCATGGGGGACCTTAGGATATTAACGTGGAATGTGTCAGGGTCCGGCTTGACTGAATTCCACAGGAGCTGATGCTGGCCCCACAGACCCTCACCAGGAGTTCACCTCTCAACCCTTAAACATAAGCTGAGCTGAAAACCCCAAGAAAGGGAAAGGGGAATTTGGAGAAAATAACAACGGAGACACAGCTGCCCTTCAACCGTCTGGTAGGCTCTGGTATCTGTGATAAACAAATACACCTGGTTACTAATATAATAAGAAAACTTCTTTTCTAAATTATGCTAAATAAATTCTAAACTCTTTACCTCTTAAACCTCAGTAAAAGACTTAGAGGTTAGTAACCTTTGTGGAATATCTTGTAAATATATCTTGTATTGTGCAAATAGTTCAAGCCAACCTAGTCTCTTTAGAATCCTAAAGTGATGGCCTTTGCAACATCTTTTCAGAATTAGATATTCTTCTTATTTCAAAGTTCTTCTGATCTTATGTAGTTTTCAATGCTTACATAAATTGCAGTGTTTCTCTGAAAACATTGAGTTCTATTTGCATAGATTACTTTAAATTATATTCTTTAACTTCCTGGATTACTGCTTTCTTTCTGCGTGTGAATTGTTTTCCTTATTTACACATTTACACAAAGAACGTATAGTTTCTTCCTTTACTAGCGTGTGCGATAAACACGTGAAATCAGAAGACGTAAAGAGTTGTCCTCGCGTGTAAAATACACACACGATTATCTTAAAAAACCCGCGCGCGTGAAAAAAATATGTAAACGCGATAAAAATAACACGCGCTGATAAAAATGGACTCGCGCTCTATCGCAGCCCGACACGCGCTTTCTCTTGAGACGTATTTCGCGTAAAAAATATACACGAGCTAAAGTTAACTTGCGCAATTCTTTTAGGCACGCGCTCTATCGTAAAACCACACGCGCTTTCTCAGGAAACGACTTTCACGTGAAAAAATGTACACGCGCTAAAATTCACACACGCAATTCTTTTTGGCACGCGCTCTATCGCAAACCACACGCGCTTTCTCAGGAAACGACTTTCACGTGAAAAATGTACACGCGCTAAAATTCACACGCGCAATTCTTTTTGGCACGCGCTCTATCGCAAACCACACGCGCTTTCTCAGGAAACGACTTTCACGTGAAAAATGTACACGCACTTTAAAAAGAACACGCAAACGGCAACTTGCGAGCTCGCGCACACATTAAACAGTCTTGAAGAACATTTCACACAGTTAATCAACTTTAAAATCCTACCCACAATCTTCAAGCTTGTTTTCCTTATAATAACTTTAACTGTAATGTCTCTTTTCTCAAATGAACTTGAAACTTGTTTACTCTAAGTTTTCTTATAAAAGAAAATGAAAGTTCACTGTGACAATCTCAAAATCTTTAAAAGAACGATCCCACCTGATGACTTCTTGTTCAAATTGGATCAGCAAACGATATTCTTACTTTGGTAGATTTTCTGAGCTCTGGAAAGGCCTTACTTAAGGAGCTTAACTTATACACAACCAGCCACTGAATTTCTCTGGATGAAAGGCAGTTTAGAATCTTGCTCATCTCCCAAGAATCAAACCCATTGTCCTCTCCACCAATCAGGCAACCAAACATATCATTGTTTCTTTAACCAATCAGAGTAAGTTTCTTTCACTCCATCTTGACTTGGGCAAGCACAATGTTAATTCTATGAACAAACTCTTCCTGTTACTAAACCAGCCAGTTCTAAAAGCACAACTAACCCAGCCAGCTCTAAAGGCACAATGTTAATCTTGTTACTCTTCCTGTTATGAAACTAGTCAGTCCTGACAGAATGTTAGAGGGCTCAACAGTTATTTGAAGTGGAACAACGTTATGCTGTATCTGAAGCGACAGAAGATAGACGTCGCCTTGCTACAGGAGACGCATCTGACGCGAGAGAAAATGGAGTTGGTGGGGAGGAAATGGAAAGGGACAGCGGTGGGTTCGGCGTACTCTGCTTATGCAAGAGGAGTACTTGTCTGGGTGGCGCCACATGTCCCATTTAAGTTGACTGAAGAAATTGTGGAGGCGGATGGGAGGTTGGTTATAGTGAGGGGGCTGATAGAGAACAAAGTAGTATGCATTGTAAATACATACGCCCCCAAACAAAACACGGCGTTATACTTTGGGACGCTGTGTACCAAGCTCAGTGCGTGTGTGGGGGGTGCGGTGATTTGGGGTGGGGATTTTAATTGTGTATTGAATCCTAGGGTAGACAGGTTGGATGATAAGACGGCCAAGCCCAACCCAGCTGCTAAAGTATTGCAGACGCTGCTGGCGGAGTTTGGCTTGGTAGATGTGTGGAGAGCGAAACACCCGGACGAGAGGCAATACTCGCACTATTCAGCTCCGCATCAACTATACACGAGGCTTGATTATATCTTTGCCACTCTGGACGTGGTTGCGGAGAGTAACCATATAGATTACAAAGCAAGAGTTCTCTCTGATCACTCGCCCCTGGTCCTGAGGTGGCAGTATTGCCCCCCAAGGGCGCGCATACCAACATGGCGCTCAAAGACCCAGTCTTCAGAGATTATCGCTTACTTCGAGGTGAATACTGGTAGTGTAAAGTCGGCTGGTACTTTATGGGAGGCTTTTAAGGTTGTGATGCGGGGGATCGCCATTGCAAAGTCAAAGGGATTGTTGGGTGGAGTTCGAGCTGATCTACATAGAGCTGAGATCGAGCTGGAAAGAGAGTTGGAAGGAGGCGGGGCTGATACAGAGGTAGTCTTCAAATTACAACAGAAGTGTGTGGATTACTGGGATAGGCTCTGTAACTTAGATTATAAAAAGTATATGGAGAGACAGCATGCGGGAGGAGATAAAACGGGCCGACTCCTAGCGTGGCTGTACAAGAGCGAAACCCCGAGACCCCCAATTCGAATTGTAACCAATGATGAGGGCGAGACGGTGGACACCCAGGAAGGTGTAAACAGGGCATTTGCGGAATACTATAAGGCATTATATGAAGATGATGAGGGGAGGAGCCAGGAGGAGATAGATGAGGTACTGGAAGATATAGGCCTGCCTAAGGTCAGTGACAAGGAGAGGGAGGAGCTGGATGCTCCGATCACTCTAGAGGAATTGAAAGAGATTGTAAGGCAGTTATCCACCAGCAAAGCTCCAGGTGCAGACGGGTTCCCTAGTGAATTTTATAAAGTGTATAGGGAGGAGGTGCTCCCACCCATGCTAGAAATGCTTAACGAAGCGTTCAAGGTAGGACGGTTGCCGCAGTCACTCAGGGAGGCGATCATAATACCGCTCCCCAAGCCCAATAAACCGGGACACGGTTGCGGTTCCTACAGGCCCTTGTCGATGCTGAACCAGGACAGCAAGATACTGACAGCTGTCCTGGCCAACAGAATGCGGAGAGTAATCGGCAAGTTAATTCACCCTGACCAAACAGGCTATGTCCCGAGCAGGAACATCACTCACAACCATAGACGACTCCACCGAGTGGTCGAGTGGGGGTGCAGTAATGACGGCGAAATGGCGATTGTGGCATTGGACGCAGTTAAAGCGTTCGACTCTGTTAAGTGGCTGTGGTTGCTGGCGGCCCTAGGAGGGTATGGAGTGGGGCCAGGTTATATTAGATGGGCTGAGATGTTATACAGTGAACCGCTGGCCAGGGTCTGTACGGGTGCAGTGGTGTCTGAAAGATGGCAGCTGGGCAGAGGCACTAGCCAGGGGTGCCGCTGGTCCCCGATGCTGTACATACTGGCCCTGGAGCCCTTAGCAATATACCTCAGGCAACAATATGACCCGATCGGTATTGAGGTGGGAGGGGAGCGTCACCTTATATCCTTGTATGCGGACGACTTGTTACTATACCTGAAATACCCGGAAGAAAATCTGCGGTATGTTTTGGAGGTGATGGGGAGGTATGCCAGGCTGTCCGGTATAGCGGTGAACCCCCAGAAATCTGCCCTATTCCCGCTGGGGAGCTATGTGGGAACGCCTGTAGAGAGGTTGCCGGTGTTGCAGATCCCGTGGGCAGCGAGCTCCTTCCGCTACCTTGGAATAGATGTGCATCACACGACGGAGGAAGAACATAGGCGCAATACTGAAATAGCCATTGGGAAAATCGGGAAATGCATGAGGTTCTGGGAGAGGTTGCCCTTAGCGATGATGGCCGATGTGCTATGCTTAAAATGGTGGTATTACCTAGGCTTTTGCATTACTTCAACAATATCCCACACATGATACCTAAGAAGTTTTTTGTTAAGCTGCACAGTATGTGCAGGGAATTTTTGTGGCACGGTACCCAGAACAGAGTTGCATTATGGAAGCTGCAGAACTTTTACGAAAAAGGTGGCATTAAACTGCCTAACTTTGAGGCCTACTATGTAGCGGCGCAACTGCAATATGTGGCTAAATGGCTCTCTGATGAAGAGACCCCTGAACACAGGTTGTTCGGGAGGAACTGTACTCCTTTTTACTGCGGGAAATGATCTGGGTGGCTAGCTCAGACATGAGGGAGCGCCCTAGAATGCTGTTGTTAGGGTGGAACATGTGGCGCTGAGTCTGCCGGATGATGGGGGACCCCTTCCCGTGTGTTCCGCAGATACCGTTGGTCGCACTGGCAAAGGGGGACAGGCAGCTGAGGGTAATTATTAGGACCTATTGGGAATCAGTGGGACTTGTCACTTTGGGAGACATTTGGCAGGACGGGACTATTATGGAGTTGGGGGAACTTGGGGAAGTGACGGGATTGCACGTAGGCCAATATGTCACTTATCATAGGGTAGTTCAGGAGATTCGGAGTAGGTGGCCTGAAACTATTTTGGCGGAGGAACCGGATGCTACGGTTGGGTCAATATATGATACATCGGAGGGTGGGCATGAGGTTTCTGGATTGTATGAGATGTTGATGACTAAGGTTGGGAAGGACCTGGTGCATTTGAGATTAGAATGGGAAACAGAGATGGGAGCCCCGATGGAAGATGGGATGTTGGAACGTGCTTTGGGATATCATAAGAAGGTGTCGAGAAATGCCAGGTTTAAACAAATACAGCTATATATAACGCACAGGGCATATATGACCCCTCTGAGAATATCAAAGTTCCGAAATGTTGGGCGCCAGGCGTTCCCTAAGTGTGACGAGGAGAATGCAGACATGATACACATGTTCTGGGCGTGCCCGGTAATTGAATGCTACTGGGGTGAAGTAGCACAGAAACTAGCGGGGAAGGGTGTCACGCTCATAATAGACTCGGCCTGGGCCTGCTTGCTGGGAGGGTATCCCAGAGCGTGAAAACTTAAACATGTAGGGAAATTGAAAGATTTGGCATATGTGCTCGCAAAACGAAGGATTGCCATGGGATGGAAGGAGTGTCATAAGCTGCGTGTGGAGGTCTGGTGGAAGGACCTACAAAAATGGGCGGATGCTGAAACAGTGGTGTGGCAAGAGGCTAGGAATGCGGGGGAGGATGAAGAAATGGGTTCCCTCAAGGCATGGAAATTATTGATAGCTGAAATGTTTGGAGCAGTGTCGGCTCCAGCTGAATCTGAGGGCGGCGATACCCTGACACACGGAACGGATACTGAATGTGAAGAACAAATAGGCTCATAAGGGGTGGGGGGATTGGGAGTGTGGCGTTTATGTTGTTAAATGTGTTTAATTATGTTTTGTTGTATTGTTGTTTGGTTTGAATAAAATAAAAATCGTTAAAACTTTGTGCATGTAGAGTGGAATTCACCCCTGTTACTTTTCTATAAGTCTTTGTGGCCAGCTTCTGGCCCTCTACAAATATTGTCAAATCCAAAAAAATCGATTTCCGTTTTACTCTCTTGACCCACAAATTCAATTCCAAGTTTTTTTATTGTTCATCCTTAATTTAAAATCATTCAAGGCTTCACTTGTTCCATCGGACATCATCAATGAACCTAATCCACAGTTTAACATTCGTCTTGTAAGCCTGTTGGTCTTCATATTTACCCATAAACAGATTAGCCAGGGCAGGAGCATATTTAGTGCCCATCGCAATCCCTCTCATCTGCTTATAGAAACAATTATCGAACATAAATATGTTGTTATTCAACGTAAACCTGAGCCTTTCCTTAAGCATTTGCACATGTTGATAATGTGAAGCCGTTTCTTTCTTGAACTCATATTCTATGGTATTAATCGCTTCTGTGTGCTCGATTATGGTATAGAGAGAGCGTACATCCCAGATTGCCAGTATGTATGATGGATCCCAAATCACCTCATTTATGATTCTTAGAGTGTCCGTAGTGTCCTTGATGTAAGCTTTCAATTTGGGTACCCTTGGTCTCAGGGCATTGTCTAAATATTCTGATAATCTTTCTGTTAGCCATCCAATGCCACTCAGTATAGGCCGCCCCTCTGGAATGGTGTCAAAGGGCTTATGAACCTTAGACAGGAAATAAAGTGTTGGTATTGTCGGATGTTTGTTCTTTAGGGCGGACTTCTCCTTGTCCGAAATAAGTCCCTCCATGTGCCATTTGATTATCAGTTCTTCCATGTGCGTTTGAATGTCATTTTTGGGGTTATTTTTCAACTTCTCATAGCATGAGGGATTGCGATGGGCACTAAATATGCTCCTGCCCTGGCTAATCTGTTCATGGGTAAATATGAAGACCAACAAGTGTATTTGGATGAGGCTTACAAGACGAATGTTAAACTGTGGATTAGGTTCATTGACTATGTCCTATTGATATGGGACGGAACAAGTGGAGCCTTGAATGATTTTAAATTAAGGATGAACAATAACAAACCTGGAATTGAATTTGTGGGTCATGAGAGTAAATCGATTTTTTGGATTTGACAATATTTGTAGAGGGTCAGAAGCTGGCCACAAAGACTTATAGAAAAGTAACAGAGGTGAACTCCACTCTACATGCACAAAGTTGTCACCAAAATCCAGTAAAGTGGAATATCCTGACGGGATAATTTATCAGGGCCAGACGTAATTGTAAACGGTCCAATGACTTCAAAATGGAATGTGAGCTACTACAAGAACGTTTCCACCAAAGAGGCTACTCAAAAAAATTTATTAAATCTGCCCGACAGAAAGCAACGAAAATGTCTTGGGAACAAACTGTGACACCGAGAGGAAACCACACAGGAACTGGCAGGAATGAGATTAACTTTATCGCAACATATAGTCAAGAAAATACTAAGCTGAGGAAGATTCTGAGCAGAAATTGGCACATATTGAAACTTGATACTCATCTCTCAAAATATATCGGGGGCAGACCTGGAATAACTTTTCAAAAAGCTAAAACAATCAAAATGATGTTGAGTCCCTCACTATTACCAGAAATGTCAAAGGATACACCCAAAACATGGCTACAAGATAAACCGGCTGGTTTCAGGAAGTGTGGAGGTTGTTCGATGTGTACATATGCCCATGAACCAACAACATTCTTTAAGGACCAAAGGGGAACACGGATGGAGATTAAGGATAATATAAATTGTCGCTCTACATTCTTGGTCTATGCAATAATATGTGTATGCAAATTAATATACATTGGAAGTACAATCAGGGAAGCAAGGAGACGTATACGTGAACACTTTGCAACAGTGGGAAGTCAGGATCCGACCTTACCATTGGCCCAGCATTGGCAAACAGAACATCAAATGGAAGACAAAAAGAATCTAAGATTCATTGGTTTACAGAAAATGGGCAGAAGAGGAGGAAATTGGGAGTTAAAATTAAGACAGACACAAGCAAGAATCATCTGTAAATTTAGAACGATTGAATTTGGACCAAATAAGGACAATGAGATGGTGCATGTTTTGTGATTATAAACATCTATTCAAACATGTAAATGTTGGTTTGGGAGATATAATGCATTTTTGAGTATATGTCTAACCAAAGTGTTTAAACATTGAAGATATATAAGTATTCCTTTACAATCAATGTGTACTGTAGGTCTAAACAGTGCAATCATGATATAGGTGAAGTTTACCTTAAAGTGACAGACTGAAGATTGCGGAAAGAACCAAAGGCACATGGTCAGTAAATGCCATTATTAGTGTCATAACGTAGTTTAAGATTCAAACTTTGCTTTTGTATTCTATGGTAAGGTTCGTTTTTGTTAATGTGGCATAACACCCACACATGAAACATTATGTCTAGAAAATGTGGTTTACAATGCAAGGTTTATCATAGGAACAGGGGGAGGAGCTCAGGACTTAACCCCATTTAATAGGAAATTTGCAACCATTTGCGCGACATCGTGTTAAATATAATTGTCCAAATAGTACAAGCAACAACATCAAAATTATGTGAGGCATTTAATTTCAGCGATATGACCCAAAAATTTACCCAGTTTAGGGTAAATTTAACTGTAATTTTATAAATGGGAGGCTTGTAATGTGTACAACCCAAGTCTTGATACAGTCAATCACTGTTTGAAAACCTTGTTACAAGATGGATGCCGCTTAATACGGCGATAGTAGACAGTAAGAAGGGACAAAAACCAAGGTAGCCATGGAAACTGATAAACATGGCTGAGCGCGGAGGACACTGTTCCACAACAGTTCGAGCCAACGCGAGTAATACAGGGCAGCACGCAGAGACAGAAGGTAAGCGGCGGATGTAAGACGTTTATGCACTGCCCCATCCCGCAACATGAGATGGGAGCGGGGAGACGGTTAATCACAACTTTACAGTTTAATGGTTAAGTTTAATGTATTTACACAGATATTTTTTCTTATTTCATAGGGCATAACCCATGACATCTACGTACTTGAATTCCGGTAAGCCGGCAGGTCATTTAACTTATTTTTTGTGTAAGCTTCATGTAGCATTAGGAGTGGTAATTAACAGAATTTAACAGGTGCAGCGCAAACAGGTGACAAGTGGATATATTTTGTACGTTAAGCACTTGCATGGTTAATTTGAACTTTCAGTGAACTATTAACAAGTATAGTCAATTATGAAACTGCCAATATTACTATGGTGAAAAAGTGTGACAACAAAGTATGCAGGTGCTTGGGGACCTTACTTATACAATGGAGTTGATTAAATTTGGGAACTTATTTTAATACAGCCAGTATTGCAGAAAAGCATGTTGATTTTTCCTTTTCCTTTTTCATATTTTTTAACAAATATTTTTCCTTTTTTTCTTTTTCTTTATCTTTCTCTCTCCCAATTTTTCCTTTCCCGCCTTGTGATGCATTCGACTCATTGATTCATGAAACTAATTGATTATGTGATATACTTACACACACAAATGCATATTCTTATGCCATGACGTCATATTCATGATTTGCTATGAACATTTGTCAATGTTTTACATATGTAATGTGAATGCTTTTTTGTATAGAGTTAAATGTACAGATAGTAAGGACCATCTAGGAACTATATTGCCCTCAAATGAGTTTTTGTTTTGAGAAAGGCCCTTGTGAGGCTGAAACACGTGTCAACATTATTCGAAGGGCAAGGATAGCAAATTAAATAATAGATTTGCTTGAATATCAATGTCAATAAGAGTGGACAATATATTCTGTGTAAACATCATTTTGAGTGGCGCAGTCTAACTGTGTTTTAACAACAAACCCTACTGATACCAAGGGAAGGAGGGGTTGATCCTTCCCAAACCTAAAGCACACAAGCGCGAGACTTGTCTAAAAAAAAGAGTACGAATTAGGTCGCCGGTACAAGCTGCTGCAACCATAACAAAACCCCAAACACCACCAACTATTTCACACACTGTCTGCAGGCAGGTGGACCTCTGGTAAGTCATCAGGTGATGGTGGAATAGACCAAGTTTAAAAAACAACTTTTATCAATATAACATTATATGGGTAATTCTTTTTCTGAAGTGGAGGTCTGATATTTAGACCCCCTTTCATAATGCTCCATTCCAACATTTTAGTGCAAACATGTACCTTTCCATGAGTCTACAGGTGCCCTAGGCCCCAGCTCCAAAGTGGCAAAGGGCAGGAAAAAAGGCCATATGTGCATTCCTGTCTGCTGCTGAACACAAAGTTCCTCTAGGCATAGGTGACTTTTTCATCTTTTTCACCTCTGATCTAAACTATAACAAGTGTATGCCTTAGTCAGAGAGGAGGCACATAAAACCTTAAATACAAGGCATGCCTTGTTGTTGCATGGTGACTAATACGGGCACTCAATAAAACAGCCACAGCAATTTGATACCACATTCATGTCAGCTCTGTAAGCAGTGCCGAGCTATGACAGACAGGTGTATATTGGTGCCTGGCCTGTCTCCAAAACTGCCATGTGGAGCAAAGGCAGCAATGCCTCTGATTCCCTAGAAAGTGGCCCACATATTCCTACTAGAGCACGGGAACCTGCGCCAGCAGGTTGTCAGGTCCCTGGGTAAATACAGGTGTCAGAGAAATTAATGCAGGTTCTTGAGAATGAGAAAGTTACATTATAATTTAATATTTAATTTCTGGTTTGGTTAGGCTTAACTTTAGTTTTCAGAAACCTGCTCAGAGCCCAAGCCAAAATGGTGGAAAGGAGCAGGAGCCATGATTGGTTGAAAGGGAGACAAAGGTTTTATCAACACATTCTAAACTGCCTTTCATTGAGATTTCTATGTGTGCAGGTTTTATGTTCTCCTGAGTTATTAGGCTAAGGTATATCTAGGAAGAAATCTGAGCAAAGAAGACATCTTTTGAGAAGTTCCAATCTTCAATCTGATGAAAAAAGGAAATTGTGCTTCAGTGTTCTACGTTTAAATTCAATTCCTTCAATGAAGATTCTGAGATAAGTACTTTTGCTACTGCTTATATATTGCTGACTCCTTGTTAGTTATTTAGGCTTTGTTAAAAATAAACCGGAGACTTTGACAATTAACCCGGTGTATTAAGGGTTAACTTTTTGCTTCCTGACAGTTTCCGCATGTGCGTGAATGCGCGGTTGTTTTCTGAGAGGGATTGCCGCGCGCGAGTTCCCTCTCTCATGTTATGCTTACCTTCACAGGAGATCCTTTTTTGAAGTTCCCGTTCATTGGAGAGGCGGTTTGTGAGTTGCGTTCGCTGCTTCCTGGATTGAAGAAATATCGAGTCGCCACAGAGGTTTGTCCAGCTTTGCTTTGAGATAAGAGGGTCCTGATTCTTCCGTTTGGGGTTTCCTCGTGAAAAGAAGGTAAGCAAGCTTGCGCAATTATTTTTTCCGCGGTTCATTTGTTTTCCTGTTATTTCTTAGTTTTAAAACGTCACGTATTATTACGGACAGTTTGTTTTTTGTATACTGCGCATTTGCGGCGACAGTAAACAAGAAAGACTATTGTATGATCGGCATGGAAAGAAGTTCATATTCCAAGATGTTAGCTGACTGCTAAATGAACTATTGAATCCCAAATGCATTTGGAAGTACATGAAAGCTAGCTTGATTATAACAAAAGTCTAAAACGTTTTTGGTGATATCTGCAATTTATTCATTCAACTTAAACCTTCAATGGAAACTTAGAGTGCATTCATTTTCTGGTGTGCAATTAAGAGAATTCAAATGGGAATCAATTGAGAAAGACCTCTGAATTCATTTCTTCAATTTATATAAAAGTCTAAAGAGAATCTTCTAAGAGAAGAAAGGAGTGTGGTTGACATTTAAGATTCCTGAAGAGAAAATATGTAACACTTCAAATAACAAACTCTTGAGAATTGAAAATAGTTTTAGTTCTGACAGATGAACTCTTGGATTCATTAGAGTCTCTTTTAGTCTGAACTCAGAAAGTAACTCATTGGGAACAGAAGAGTGCACACTTTGATTTAGTTGGTAATAAACTGACCGCAATATAAATTAAGCACAACAATTCCTATTAAGGAATCAACTAAAAGAGTAAACATAATTGTTAAACCATAATAATATCCTCTAGGCTAAAGCAGAGGATTTTTCAGGTAACTTAATTCATATGTTAATGTAGTAATAGTTTAGAGTGTATTTGATATTTATTGACAAAAGAACTTTTGTGAAATCTCTCGTCCATGCAGATACAGTCTTCAAGAGGGGGATCCAGTTCCTGTGTCTGAATTTGTTATTTTATCCAAATTCCCCTTTCCGCCCGGGGTGTCACAAGCGCAACTAGATAAATAGTTAGTTGAGAACGCTACGCTTTGGTGGGTCTGTGGGGTTCAGCAGCTCCCGCGTTGAATTTGAAGAAGATTCCTGACACAGGTCTCCTCGGGGGAACCAGTGCTTCACAAGAAAAGCCACTTTCACACCAGGGTGCTGACCACTGGTGTCCTTTTGAAGTCAGCAGGCATGGGAAAGGGGCACAGTTAAGAACCAGAAAGGAGAAGTGGTCTAAGAGAATGGTCCCATCATCTTGGTTTCTGTAAGGGCTACTCTGGATGTGATAAGGCAAAGGGCACTTGTTACAACAAACTGGATTGGACCCCTTACAGAAGGGTTGCTTTGGATCGATCTGTGTGACATTTTGCCTTTTTAAGGAAAGGGGTACACCTGCAATTTTTCATTCATCCCTGAACATCAAAAGAAATAGAAGTATTCACTTTTGGACCTCTGCAGGGAATGCAGTCCATTTCAAAGTCCTCCAACAATGAGGTAAAAAAAAGAAGGAATCGAAGAATGAATGAAGTAAGAGGCAAGCTCCGTCCCCTAACCATCCCCAGGGATTAGTTACTTTTAAACCCCCTTCTCTAACTTTTTTTTCCCCAAGACATAACCCTGAACAGTGACATTCATGCTAATTGATTGCATGCACAACCCTGCTCATCTAACCAGACTGCCTTTTCACAAACCACTGCATTATTTGTGTTTTCTTTTACAGGGTTGGGATTTTCTAGTTAGCTGATTGCTTTTTTATTGTTTAATTAAAATTCTCTATTTTTAGAACCTTGCTTGGACATTCTAACTTTATTTTGAAGTCTTTTGCTAATATTGCTTGGGTTGCAATACTATCAGCGAGTACCCCTCCTTCAGATATAGCCTGCCCTCGGCCTGCACTACCACAGAAGGTGCCGAAATTATACCTTTGGGGCTTTGCCTATTTGATTTGATTTATAATGCCCAAATCACGGAGCCAAGCAGCATACACTGCATTTGGGAGCAGAGTGTTAACCTTAAACAGCTGTGGGTGAAATTAACAGAGGAGCAAGACCTTCAATGCTTTACAAAAGCTCTAAAGATCAGGAGAGTCTCAAATCTAAAAAGGGAGAGAGTTCCATAGGCGAGGTTCTACAACAGCGAAACATATTTACCCTCTTGTAGTTCATGTGCTTTTAGGGGGCGTAAATATGACCAAATAAAAGAAAGAGCGTGTGAGAGTGCGACTAGAGGGAGATCTTGTCTGCCATATATGAAGGAGCAGAGCTGTGTAAACATTTGAAGATTACGAGTATGGCAGTGCAGGAAAAAACAGTGATAATGCAGTGGTAAATTTGTTACTGCTGCATTACCGCACCACTATACTCCAACTTCGGTGGTGAGATGGAGGATAAACCGCCAGCAAAATGCTGGAGGTAATTCCCGCCTTATCGCCAAAATACAGCCAAACCGGTAGAATTACTGCTGACTCGATTACCGCTACCGGTAATTCAGACGAAATCCCCATATAATTGAGTACTAACACCACCAAACCATCACTTGTAATCCAGCAGTAAATCTGCCGAACCACATGGTGATAACGGTAATTCCGTTTGGCAGATTTACCACTGGAATACCGCCAAACTTGTAATTATGTACAGAATCTTGAAAATAACTAATATTAAACTGGAAGTCAATGTAATGTTTGGTGAGCAGCAGAAACAGAATTGAACTTTGGGAGATGATACAGAATGCGGACTGCTGCATTTTGAATCCATTTTAAAGGATCTAATTGATATTCCGGTAAACCAAGTACAGGGAGTTAGCATAAGCCGATTTGGAATTGTTGAGGGCACCCATAGCAATGATCAAGTCAGATTGAGATAAAAAGGGCTGGAGTTGACACAAGTACTGCAACATAAAACATGACGTCTTTATAAATGTGTCTGTTCAAGCTCATGTGGCTTCCCAGATGACCCTCCTGGTTTTTCACTGAGTCAGAGAAAACAATGTTAATGTTTCAAATGTCAAGGGAAGAAAGATGTTCATTTGGATCAATAAGATGATGTCTAGGACTGAAGAGAAAGAATTCAGTTTCGGGAGGGTACAACTGCAGATAACTATTTAACATCCTACGTTGAATTCGAAGAATACAATTTGTTAGAAAAGACAAGCCTTCTGAAAAGGAGCTGATTATTACATATAGCTGAGAATCTTCAGCATAGGAATGAAACTCTAGGCATTAATATCCAAAAGGAGCTGGTAAAGAGAGTATACTTGTGGAATTCCACATTAAAAACTGCATAAATCTGATGGAAAATCAAATATTTGCATTTGATGATACGCCAAGTACCTGAGAGATGGGAGAGAAGAATATCATGAATGAAGGCTGTGGCTAAGTCCAACATAACCAAAAGGGCAAGGTGACCTTCATCAGCTTTTAAAAGAGGGTCATCCAATATGGATACAAAAGCGGACTCAGTCCCATGAAGGGGGGAAATGAGATCAGAGTTTACAGGCAATGATCCTTTCTAGAATTTTGGAGGGCCTGGAATTGAGCAAAGCCTCTTGAGAACCGATGAGTCATAATAATAATAATAATAATAATAATAATAATAATAATTTGGCATTTATATAGCGCTACAAACCCTCAGGTATCTGAGCGCTGCTTATTATTACCCACGGTGTGTGGTGCTCATTTATCGACCTCGGAAGGATGAAAGGCTGAGTTTGGCCCCGCCGGGATTCGAACCTGCGTTAGCAGGCTCTGCACGGATGTCAAAGCGAGCGCTCTACTCGCTGTGCCACTTGACCGGCTCATGGTTAGGTTATTTCAAAAGAGGGGTAATGCAGGTTTCTTTGAGGCTGCAGGGACCAACCACTCCACAAGTGTCAAGATGTACGTCCCTGGGACGTTGCGTACCTGTGTTTCCAGGAGTTGTTCGTTGAGGAGATGCCAGGCTGTCGGTTGGTGGGTAATCCGAAGAGAGGTAACGCCAGAAGTCAGCCCCACTCCCGCCCTAATGGCACAGGGCTGAAGGGGAGCCAACTCCTGACGCCACAAATGAGGCACTTCCCTGAATCTTAATGTGGCGCCAGAACAGTGCAAGCACTGACAGGGAAGGCCGTTCCAACGAAGTACAGGGCTGGTAGATGTTCAGGTCCAGATGAGAAAGCAGGAAGGAAGGACGAGGATGCAGGAACCTTGGATTGACAGGACCCCAAGCCAGGGGCAATCAGGCAGTCAGGATCAGGCAGAGGAACAAGACAGGACCACCAGGAGGTAGGAGAGGACAGGAAACTGGGCCCAGGACAAGGAGGGGGCGCAGGGAGCAGAACAGGGGCTGGACGCAAGGGGTCAGGAGGGGACAGAACCAGGGCAGGAGCAACTGGAAGGGCAGGGAACAACCTCCCAACAAGGCAGGAGAAAAGGCAAGACAGGAGCCCTACCCAGCAGGGCAGGGGAAATGCGAGGTACTGAACGAGTCAGGACTCACACGGAGCGATGCGGCCGACCCGACCACATAATAAGGAAGTCCCTGCCAAAACGAGGCCTGGCACGCAATGCCTCCTCGCGCGTGCCCACGGTGCGAAAGCGATGCTTGCCACGCAAGCTCCGCGCCGCCGCCTGACTGCGCATGTGCAGTGTTCAGGAGTAGGCGAGATGAGCTGACGCGGGGCGGTGCCCCATGCACCCGTGGGCCCCCCTAGCGTTTACGGGGATACAATCTCCAAGATCGCCCGAGACCTGGGGACTCCCTCAAAGACTGCCTGCAGGTAGGTGGTGTCCTAACACTATGCCCCATCCCAGAAAGACCAGGGGCCCCAGGCTTCCAGGGATGGCGAAGAAAGAACTCGCAAACCAGACGGGGGGCATGCACATTACCCCGAGGTTCCCAGGTACGATCAGAGGCAGGATAGCCCTTCCAATCTACCAAGAACTGGAGCACTCCCCGTCGGACCGGTGAGTCGCATATCTCCTGAACCTCAAACTCTGGTGTGCCCTCCACATCAACAGCGGAGGGACGAGAGCCAGAACGACCATAGGGATCTGGTAGGTAAGGTTTCAACAAAGAAACATGGAAAACGGGATGGACTCGCCAGGGGGCTGGCAACTGTAACTGAAATGCCACAGACGAGATCCTTTTCACAATCCGAAAAGGCCCAAAGTAGCGGGGAGCAAGCTTGGTGGGCAAGTTACGGACTGGCAAGTTTTTGGAGGAAAGCCATACCTGATACCCCACCTGAAAAGCGGGTTCAGGGCTCCGCCGTCTGTCTGCCTGATCCTTCATGCGCTCGCGAGCCTCAGCAAGAACATTCGTCGCCAGGGCATGGAATTCCTGAATCTTGGTCACAAGCGAATCAGCCGAAGGCACGGCACTGGTCTGGACTGGACAAAGTGGCAAAAGCTTGGGATGTAAGCCAAAAGTACATTGATAGGGGCTCATTCCGGTAGCTGAATGTACTGCGTTGTTATAACAAGTAAGCGATAAGATTAGTGACATAAGGGACAATGACATCAGACAGAGTGTCTCTGTTTTTTGCCTCTGCTCCTTGATACATAGCTGGTTATCTGGCTCTTTGGATTTTCTGGCAACATTACCGAATATGTATAGTGTATTTTCACTGTACATCAAAAATAGAGACCTTGCCCCCCATTGATATGTTGTATCTTATATAAAATCCTTAAAGCCCTTGTGCATTTGTATCACTGCTTTATTGCCTTCTCTGTAATGCTTTTCTAAGTTGGTAAAAGGCATGAGTCGCTAAAAGCAATACAACTGTATTCTTGCATGTGCCATAAGGCGTTTATGGAGCAAGTCCTTAAACAATTTGCTCGTCAAGCTGCAGCAAGCTATACAGTATTCAGTCTCCAGACAGACTGACCTTCAGCAGCACCTTTCAGCTTTTCTGAATGGCATTTTGCAGTTCTTAAAATACACAAACCTTCTAACATATTCAATGAGTGTTATCTCCTCTTGCTGGCATCCCAAGCATTTATGTGGAAAAGGGGAACTGTAGATACATGCCCATATAGCAATGCTTATATCCTCAGCAAAGTCTTGCAGTGTGTCACTGTACGGAGCATAGATGCCCGTTGCATAGTTCCTTGAACCACACAAGGCTTGGTATTTTCAAGACTCAAGAACCTGCAGATGAAAGTATTTATTACAATACCTGTGCACAGGGTCACACAAAGGGTGCATGAGACTGGTGATTAGACAAAGCACACTGGAGATTATGAATAGGAATATTTATAGAGTGAGGTATATGTGCAATAACTATTAAGCATATTATGCAATGGAAGAACAAGACAGAATAGTGCAATTCATTTCACATGCACACAGTAAATGGTATACAGAATGCCATACCATATTAGTAACGGCTGTTACTGCATACTGCCAGGTGTCAATGACAAGTTTTTCATCAGACTCGTATGCCATCGCTGTGCTCTCAGGTGTAGGATCATCTTTGCTCTTTACGAGAGGGACTCTACTTTTTTGCTTATTTCCTGTTAGTTCTGGAGACTGCGGTCTTCGAGATACCAGAGGAATCCTATACAAAATACAATCCAAACATTATTGGTGATCAGTAATATTTGTAACATGTGACATATTAAATGTTCTGAAAATGCAAGCCTACCTTGCACAGTGACATGTATCAATCCTGTTCTTTATTAACACCTACTGACTTTTACAATGAGAAAGAGTTTGAAGATTTATTCAACATTTGTGAGGCCAAATGTTCCAGCCCTATTTAGTCCATTAAAAGACTCTACAGCTCTCATGGTGAGGGGGCACTTTCGCTTTTTGCAGATGGCTGTGCAGTCACCAGTGGTTGGTGGCAGCCTTTGTTTGATTCTATAGGCGTACAACCTACTTTACTCTTGGGGTGTGGATCGACCAGTAGCGTTGTGCAAATCCAGTTCTCAGTTGAACAGCAAATGGTTCTTAAAAGTAGTAGTAGTTTGTCATTTATATAGCGCCTTTATCCCATTAGTATGGCCTCAAGGAGCTCGTGGTGGGAATGCCCTCGGGGCACCAAAGTTTGAAATATGAGAACGATTTTCAGAGAGCATTATAGTGTGTGTGCATATGGCCGAGGTAGGATTTTGCTGGGATGGCCGAGCCCCAGTAAGCTACCCATGATGGGCAGGCATGTGGATGGGTGCTGAGAAGAGGTCAGGAGGTCAATGTCAGGACTGACTAGTTTCATAACAGGAAGAGTAACAAGATTAACATTGTGCCTTTAGAGCTGGCTGGGTTAGTTGTGCTTTTAGAACTGGCTGGTTTAGTAACAGGAAGAGTTTGTTAATAGAATTAACATTGTGCTTGCCCAAGTCAAGATGGAGTGAAAGAAACTTACTCTGATTGGTTAAAGAAACAATGATATGTTTGGTTGCCTGATTGGTGGAGAGGACAATGGGTTTGATTCTTGGGAGATGAGCAAGATTCTAAACTGCCTTTCATCCAGAGAAATTCAGTGGCTGGTTGTGTATTAGTTAAGCTCCTTAAGTAAGGCCTTTCCAGAGCTCAGAAAATCTACCAAAGTAAGAATATCGTTTGCTGATCCAATTTGAACAAGAAGTCATCAGGTGGGATCGTTCTTTTAAAGATTTTGAGATTGTCACAGTGAACTTTCATTTTCTTTTATAAGAAAACTTAAAGAGTAAACACGTTTCAAGTTCATTTGAGAAAAGAGACATTACAGTTAAAGTTATTATAAGGAAAACAAGCTTGAAGATTGTGCGTAGGATTTTAAAGTTGATTAACTGTGTGAAATGTTCTTCAAGACTGTTTAATGTGTGCGCGAGCTCGCAAGTTGCCGTTTGCGTGTTCTTTTTAAAGTGCGTGTACATTTTTCACGTGAAAGTCGTTTCCTGAGAAAGCGCGTGTGGTTTGCGATAGAGCGCGTGCCAAAAAGAATTGCGCGTGTGAATTTTAGCGCGTGTACATTTTTCACGTGAAAGTCGTTTCCTGAGAAAGCGCGTGTGGTTTGCGATAGAGCGCGTGCCAAAAAGAATTGCGCGTGTGAATTTTAGCGCGTGTACATCTTTTCACGTGAAAGTCGTTTCCTGAGAAAGCGCGTGTGGTTTTACGATAGAGCGCGTGCCTAAAAGAATTGCGCAAGTTAACTTTAGCGCGTGTATATTTTTTACGCGAAATACGTCTCAAGAGAAAGCGTGTGTCGGGCTGCGATAGAGCGCGAGTCCATTTTTATCAGCGCGTGTTATTTTTTATCGCGTGTACGTATTTTTTCACGCGCGCGGGTTTTTTAAGATAATCGCGTGTGTATTTTACACGCGAGGACAACTCTTCACGTCTTCTGATTTCACGTGTTTATCGCACACGCTAGTAAAGGAAGAAACTATACGTTCTTTGTGTAAATGTGTAAATAAGGAAAACAATTCGCACGCAGAAAGAAAGCAGTAATCCAGGAAGTTAAAGAATATAATTTAAAGTAATCTATGCAAATAGAACTCAATGTTTTTCAGAGAAAGACTGCAATTTATGTAAGCATTGAAAACTACATAAGATCAGAAGAACTTTGAAGTAAGAAGAATATCTAATTCTGAAAAGATGTTGCAAAGGCCATCACTTTAGGATTCTAAAGAGACTAGGTTGGCTTGAACTATTTGCACAATACAAGATATATTTACAAGATATTCCACAAAGGTTACTAACCTCTAAGTCTTTTACTGAGGTTTAAGAGGTAAAGAGTTTAGAATTTATTTAGCATAATTTAGAAAAGAAGTTTTCTTATTATATTAGTAACCAGGTGTATTTGTTTATCACAGATACCAGAGCCTACCAGACGGTTGAAGGGCAGCTGTGTCTCCGTTGTTATTTTCTCCAAATTCCCCTTGCCCTTTCTTGGGGTTTTCAGCTCAGCTTATGTTTAAGGGTTGAGAGGTGAACTCCTGGTGAGGGTCTGTGGGGCCAGCATCAGCTCCTGTGGAATTCAGTCAAGCCGGACCCTGACAGGATGAAAGGCCCACGATAATATTTTCCACCTGAGCTGATATGGATCCCACAGAGGCACTAGCTAGTTCCATAAGGGACATGTTTTCAGAGTTAAGGGAGGAAATGAGGGCTGTGCGAAAAGAAAATCAGGAATTACAAGTCAAGTTTGAAGAGTTAAACTCCAAGGTTACCCGTAAGGGTGAAGAAATTTCTTTGGAGTCAAGAGATTCAGAGGATACTAGTAGAGAATTACCAGTGTTAATTAGAGAGGATTTGGGTGAAGGAACGAGTTCTCAAGAAAGACGCAGGTGAAGTTTGAATATACCTGTAGGTCCAGTCCCCTTAGCACCTCCAGAACGTTTTGGGGGAGAGGCCAAGAAATGCCAGATTTTCCTTACACAGTGTGAACTTCATTTCCTTTGTCGACCTGAAGCTTTTAACACAGATGCTTCTAAAATCGCTTTTATGCTGTCTTACCTCACTGGTGAGGCAGCAACTTGGTCAGTATTATTGGTTGGTCAAGAGAATCCAATACTAAAGAACTTGTTAGCTTTCAAGTTAGAATTTAAAAAGATGTTTGACAGACGCCAATTATCTCAAGAAGTAGATGGAGAACTACTAGAGTTAAGACAGGGAACCAAAGATTTAGTGTCTTACATCACACAGTTCAGATCTTTAGTATTAGAGAGCAATTGGCCAGAAGAGAAGCAATCCTCTTTATTTTATAGAGGTTTGAAGGAGGAATTGAAAGATGCATTATCTACAATTGTTAATAGACCCACTTCATGTGAGGATTTAATTAATCTGGTCATACAAATTGACTATAGATTAGGGGAACGCAAGGCTGAGCGTAGAAGAGGAGGAGTTGAGCAACCCAGAGTTTTCCCTAGAGTTGATAGAGGAAGATTAGAAATTGTAAATAAAGAATTGAGAACTGGGAACGCAGAGAGAGTAAATAAAGTGAGAGGTCCTTTAACTAAGGAGGAGAGGGATAGGCGAAGACAGAATAATTTATGTTTATATTGTGGGAAATCAGGACATTTTGTTGGAAATTGCCCTTGGTGTCCAAAACCTTCTGCATCTACTAACAGCTCCAGAAATCAGCAAGTGGCAAATACCATCCAAGCAGCAGTACCACATATTACATTGAATGTATCCTTGTATATTAAAGAGGAATTAAAGGGAAGTGGCCCAGTAGTAATAGATTCAGGAGCCACTGGTAACTTCATGGATTGGAATGTGGTTAAAGATATGAATGTGCCTTACGTTGTAAAAGATATACCAGAGTATGTGAGAGCGGTGGATGGGTCTCAACTGACATCAGGTTTAATTACACATGAAACAATCCCATTGGAAATGGAAATTGGAGGACACTGGGAGGAAATTGTGTTTGAATTAATTGACACTCCACAGTTGAAAATAATTTTGGGAATGCCTTGGTTGACGTATCATAACCCTCAGATTGATTGGGGAAGAAGAGTGGTGAAATTGGATTCTGCTTTTTGTGTTACAAATTGTTGTAAAGAAGCAATTCAGGAAAATGTTTCTAGTGATAATTGTTCAGAAGTAGTGGAAGGTTTGGTGAATTTGGGAACTATAGTACATTCTATAGGGGCTGTAATGGGAGAATTACCAAAGTGTTACCATGATTTCAATGATGTGTTTAGTGAAAAGGAAGCTAATGAATTACCTCCTCATAGAGAGTATGACTGTAAAATTGATTTAGAACCAGGGGCCCACATTCCTTGCAGTCACATCTATGCCTTAACAGAAAAAGAGAATCAACATTTGAAGGATTACATCCAAGAAAATTTGAATAAGGGTTTCATCAGGCACTCTCAATCGCCAGCAGCTTCTCCACTATTTTTTGTTCCCAAAAAGGAAGGCACTTTACGAACATGCATAGATTATAGAGCATTAAACAAGATAACAATTAAAAACAGATATCCGCTGCCTTTGATATCAGTAATGTTAGACCAGATTCAAGGAGCCTCAGTATTTAGCAAACTAGATCTTCATGGTGCATATCATTTGGTGCGAGTTCGTCAAGGTGATGAATGGAAGACGGCATTTAGAACAAAATTTGGTCTTTTCGAATATCAAGTAATGCCATTCGGATTGTGTAACGCTCCCGCAGCCTTTCAATTTTTTATAAATGAGGTATTAAGAGATTTTATTGACATCTTTGTAGTAGTATACATAGATGACATTCTCATTTATTCTAAGGATCTCATGCAACATGAAGAACATGTCAAGAAAGTGTTACAACGACTAAGGGAGAATAAACTATTTGCTAAGTTAGAAAAGAGCCAATTTCATACCAGAGAAGTAGAATTTCTAGGTTTTATGATTTCTCCCAAAGGTTTGGAAATGGATATGAAGAAAATTAAGGCAGTTGAACAGTGGCCAACTCCAACTTGTGTTAAAGATATCCAAAGCTTCCTGGGCTTTGTAAACTTTTACAGGAGATTCATTAAAAATGTCTCTCAAACTGTTGCTCCTATCACCAAATTATTGAAGAAAGGAATGAAATTTGAGTGGAAAGATGAAGCGGATCAAGCTTTCAAAACATTGAAGAACTGTTTTACATCTGGACCGATCTTATTACACCCAGATCCTTCACAACCATTTTTTGTGGAGGCAGATGCTTCTAATGTTGCAATTGGAGCAGTGCTTTCTCAAAGGCATCCTGAAACTGGACAGTTGCATCCTGTGGCCTATCTATCTAAGAAATTGCTTCCAGCAGAAGTGAACTACACAATTACAGACAGAGAACTCCTGGCAATCAAGAAAGCATTTCAGGAATGGAGACATTATCTGTTGGGAGCAAGATTCACAGTAACCGTTTTAACCGATCATCGAAATCTTCTGTTTTTGAAATCTGCTCGAACACTATCACCTCGACAACTTAGGTGGTCACTTTTCTTTTCAGAATACGATTTTGTGATAACATTCAAGCCTGGGCGGTTAAACGGTAAAGCGGATGCTTTATCACGACAAGGATATTCGGGAGAAGTTGAACATCAATTATTACCAGAACCAGTGATTGCAGAAGAAAAATTTATCCTAAGTGCTACACAGGAAGAGAATCAGCTTCTTAAAAAGATTCTAAAGGAATTACCAGAAGATGAAATTCAATCTTGGTTAGCGGAGGATTCTGGAAGACATTTAATTGAAGGATTTCCATGTGTTCATTCTAAAATTTACCTTCCAAGCAAGGAACTGCAAAAGGAAATTATGCAAGAATGTCATGAATCCAAGTTGGTAGGTCACCCTGGAATTCGTAAAACTATTGAACTGATTGAGAGAAAGTTTTGGTGGAAAGAAATGAAAAAAGATATTGAAGACTACGTGAAAACATGTGAAGTCTGTGCTCGAGTAAAGTCAGGAGGAGGAAAACCATCTGGGTTATTAAATCCATTACCAGTACCTCCTAGTCCTTGGTTTACAATCTCTATTGATTATATTGTAGATCTTCCCAAAGATCAAGGTTACACTACAGTATTAATAGTTGTGGATTTACTAACTAAAGCTGGGCATTTCATTCCCATGAAAGGAGAGGCTTCTGCAAGGAATCTGGCAAAAAGTTTTTTGCAAGAAGTAGTACGATTACATGGTCTACCAACACATATTGTATCAGATCGAGGGTCCCAGTTCATTTCTACGTTTTGGCGAGCTTTCTGTACAGAGTTGGGAATTGAGGTAAAGCTTTCTTCAGGTTATCACCCACAGACCAACGGCCAAACAGAGCGAGTAAATCAAGAATTGGAAAAATATATTAGAGCTTTTTGGCAAGAAAGAGGAAGTTGGGTAGATCTTCTTTGGCTAGCAGAGTTTAGCTATAACAATTCTGTCAAGGATTCTACTAAGTATTCTCCATTTTTTAGCAACTATGGTTTCCATCCACGATTTTTGAAAGAAGTGTTACCATCTGAGTATTCCAATCCAGAGGTTGAGCAGCGATTGACTTGTATTAGAGATGGTTTAGTGAAAGCTAAAGAAACCTTAGAAAAAAGTAAGCTAAGATTTAAAACATTTGCTGATAAGAAACGTCGTAAAGCACCACATTATCAGGTGGGTCAAAAAGTTTGGTTGTCCACAAAAAACCTACGTTTAAAGGGAAGAACTAAATTTAGTCCGAGATTTATTGGTCCATTTGAAATAGAAAGAATAATAAATCCCGTAGCAATCAAACTGAAATTACCCGCAAGTATCAAAAGTCACCCTACATTTCATGTTAGCTTAGTGAAACCTTGTGTGTCAGGAACTAGATTAGGAAAACCACCACCAGCAGTTTACACAGAGGAAAATGACGAAGAGGTTGAAGTTAAGAAAATCTTAGATTCCAGGATTGTTAGAGGTACCTTACAATATCTTATTGACTGGAAGGGATACGGTCCTGAAGAAAGATCTTGGGAGGATCAAGTAGATGTACATGCCCCTCAATTGATAAAACAATTTCACAAGAGTTTCCCTGCTAAACCAGGCCCTGGGACAGGGCTTTGAAGAGGGGGGTACTGTCAGGACTGACTAGTTTCATAACAGGAAGAGTAACAAGATTAACATTGTGCCTTTAGAGCTGGCTGGGTTAGTTGTGCTTTTAGAACTGGCTGGTTTAGTAACAGGAAGAGTTTGTTAATAGAATTAACATTGTGCTTGCCCAAGTCAAGATGGAGTGAAAGAAACTTACTCTGATTGGTTAAAGAAACAATGATATGTTTGGTTGCCTGATTGGTGGAGAGGACAATGGGTTTGATTCTTGGGAGATGAGCAAGATTCTAAACTGCCTTTCATCCAGAGAAATTCAGTGGCTGGTTGTGTATTAGTTAAGCTCCTTAAGTAAGGCCTTTCCAGAGCTCAGAAAATCTACCAAAGTAAGAATATCGTTTGCTGATCCAATTTGAACAAGAAGTCATCAGGTGGGATCGTTCTTTTAAAGATTTTGAGATTGTCACAGTGAACTTTCATTTTCTTTTATAAGAAAACTTAAAGAGTAAACAAGTTTCAAGTTCATTTGAGAAAAGAGACATTACAGTTAAAGTTATTATAAGGAAAACAAGCTTGAAGATTGTGCGTAGGATTTTAAAGTTGATTAACTGTGTGAAATGTTCTTCAAGACTGTTTAATGTGTGCGCGAGCTCGCAAGTTGCCGTTTGCGTGTTCTTTTTAAAGTGCGTGTACATTTTTCACGTGAAAGTCGTTTCCTGAGAAAGCGCGTGTGGTTTGCGATAGAGCGCGTGCCAAAAAGAATTGCGCGTGTGAATTTTAGCGCGTGTACATATTTCACGTGAAAGTCGTTTCCTGAGCAAGCGCGTGTGGTTTGCGATAGAGCGCGTGCCAAAAAGAATTGCGCGTGTGAATTTTAGCGCGTGTACATTTTTTCACGTGAAAGTCGTTTCCTGAGAAAGCGTGCCTAAAAGAATTGCGCAAGTTAACATTAGCGTGTGTATATTTTTTACGCAAAATACGTCTCAAGAGAAAGCGCGTGTCGGGCTGCGATAGAGCGCGAGTCCATTTTTATCAGCGCGTGTTATTTTTATCGCGTTTACGTATTTTTTCACGCGCGTGGGTTTTTTAAGATAATCGCGTGTGTATTTTACACGCGAGGACAACTCTTCACGTCTTCTGATTTCACGTGTTTATCGCACACGCTAGTAAAGGAAGAAACTATACGTTCTTTGTGTAAATGTGTAAATAAGGAAAACAATTCGCACGCAGAAAGAAAGCAGTAATCCAGGAAGTTAAAGAATATAATTTAAAGTAATCTATGCAAATAGAACTCAATGTTTTTCAGAGAAAGACTGCAATTTATGTAAGCATTGAAAACTACATAAGATCAGAAGAACTTTGAAGTAAGAAGAATATCTAATTCTGAAAAGATGTTGCAAAGGCCATCACTTTAGGATTCTAAAGAGACTAGGTTGGCTTGAACTATTTGCACAATACAAGATATATTTACAAGATATTCCACAAAGGTTACTAACCTCTAAGTCTTTTACTGAGGTTTAAGAGGTAAAGAGTTTAGAATTTATTTAGCATAATTTAGAAAAGAAGTTTTCTTATTATATTAGTAACCAGGTGTATTTGTTTATCACAGATACCAGAGCCTACCAGACGGTTGAAGGGCAGCTGTGTCTCCGTTGTTATTTTCTCCAAATTCCCCTTTCCCTTTCTTGGGGTTTTCTGCTCAGCTTATGTTTAAGGGTTGAGAGGTGAACTCCTGGTGAGGGTCTGTGGGGCCAGCATCAGCTCCTGTGGAATTCAGTCAAGCCGGACCCTGACAGTCAAGCGCGAATGCAAGAGACTTGTTCTGTGTCCAGCTACACCATATTTCTTGTCGTAGGACATAGCACAACAGCTCTGCCATCAAATTGCAGCTACGTGTTTGTCAGTGTATGAAGGCGAGTGTGCGTGTGAATGTGGCCGTGCCTGCGGCTGAAGTTCCATCAGCATGGAGGTTTAATACATTGGCTATACTTAAGTGAGTGCCTAACTTCCGATCATTCACCCAATTTAAATGTCTAGGTTGTTGAAGATTAGTGGCTACCTTCTGCATGCAGTAATGTTATTGGGTAAGGCTATTTGCATTTGACTGCACCGCTGAACTACATATCCCATCTTGATTTGTAATTCTGCGTCGCGCATTTCTCCCCGACACCGGCGCGAACGTGCCTGCGCGCATGGGTCAAGCCTAGTCTGCGCTAGTCCGCGTCTTGTCGCGTTGCGCTGTGACACTGGTTGCCCCCTAATTGCTAAACCTGGGAATCCAGGAGGTTCTCACTGCAATCGAGGCAGTGAAAGGTACGTCACTTAAACAAAAATCCATTACTGATCATATCAGCGCTAAAGTAAAGCATATTGAAACTGTTTTAGCAGATATTAGAAGTATGTCCACATTAGGAAACACTGCTGTCCCCTTCAATGTTGGTGACATACTTACACAGGAGCTTGATACCACCGCTCAACATAACCACAGTATTAATGACTTTGTCACTATTAAATCCAATTGTTAACTTGACTCCTCACCTGCTACAGACATCATCTCCCTACCTAATGATAATACAGATATAGCTATAGATATAGACATAGTTCCTAAACTTGACCTTGCCAAATCAGCCACTACTCACCATAACTCTATTAAAACCCTACTTTTCAACACTAGGTCTCTGGTGAAACACGCAGTGGGGATTGCCACTCATATTGAGGAGCAGAACATAGATATATGCGCAATCACTGAGACATGGGCACACTTAGCAGCCGGCCCTTTGCTCAATTTAGCTATCTCCTCTGGATATGGAATGATTAGATGCGATAGAAAAGATGGCAAGGGTGGGGGTGTTGCCACTATACATAAATTAGCTCGCAACATTTGGGAAAGTAGGGAATTCATAATGGAGGGTGTGGACTCTCTCTGTATTAAAACCAGTTTGAATGCAGAGAGTACTCTAAACATTCTCCTGCTATATAAACCTCCCCACATAACAAGCGACTTTGTAAAGAATCTGTCAACCTTTTTACTTGCCTCTGTTAAAACAAATACAAAATATTTGCTTTTGGGAGATTTCAATCTATGGTTTAACCATAAGGAAGATAAGACTGCCCTTGAAATGCAAAAAGCACTGCAGGAATGAGGCTTTACACAATGGATTCAAGAGCCCACTCATAGCTTGGGCCATACTTTAGATTGGGTAGCTAGTCATGAGACTAACATCCATAATATAATAGTATCACCATGTCCCTGGTCGGATCATCTTTTTGTAAATTTCGATATCCGGGTAGATTTTCCGATCAAACATAAATGCCAGAATTCCACTAAAACACTGCATCGGAACCTAAAGAACATTAAGCTGAACAAGGTAGAATATATTCTCAACACTATAATTGATCCTATCACTGATACTCCAGAAAATCTAGCTAAAAGGATCTCCTCCAATATAGAAAGTGTTGCTAATACCCTAGCTCCAATAAAAATTAAAACGATTAAAACTGAAACCAATCACAATCTATGGTTTACATCGGAGCTTCAGTCTCTGAAATCACTCACTATTTAATCTTATTTGTGGAAGAAGCATAACACATCATTGCTTCTCAACAAATACAAAGACTCTGTCTCTATCTATGAATAGGCTATCCTCAAAGCCAAATGTAGCTTTTTTAATGACAGAATTCAAAACGCACAACACAACACTAAAGAGCTCTTTCGCATTTTAAAGGAACAAGAAAGAACTAAAATGAACACAGACAGTTCTCAGTCTCACTGCGCTGAACAGTGCAATAGTGACAGGTGTTCCAAGTAATTCAAAGAAGGAGGGATTTCTCATGAGTCCAATGAGTTTAATAACGAAGTAGCCTGACACGTGTTTCGAGTCATCACCGACTCTTCGGGCCTCATTATGACCCAGGCGGTAAGTTACCGCCTGGGCCGTGACTTTACCACCATGGCGTAAACTACGTTTACGCCATGGTGGTTGGCGGACTTACAGCCCCATTCCGACCTTGGCGGGGCGGTAAGTCCCCAATCCCCATTTACCCTTCCCCATTCCCATTTTTGCCCCATAGGGCATAATGGGAGTGGGGAAGGCGTTAATTACGCCACCGTAAATTACGGTGGCATAATTAACTCCATGGTCCCTTAGCGCCATGGATTTTAACACCTGCTAAAAGCAGGTGTTAAATCCGCCATGGCGCTAAGGGACCTCGTACTCAGGCGGTAAGGGTCGGCGCTGTTTACGGCGCCGTAAACCCCTTACCGCCTGAGTTGTAATGAGGGCCTTCATCTGAGGCTGAAAGTTTCAAGAGCTAGCCTAACCAATTAAGTATATCGTGGCCAGTGCCAGATGCACTCTCTCACTGCTTCGCAATTGCGGAACTCTGTGCAATGCTGCTGAACTGAATGAAATGAAACAAGAAAGAACTAATCACACCAATTCAGACATATCCAATTCGGATGATGTCACCTGGTGCAACGTTATGCAACAAGGGATTAATAAGAAACTTCATACCATTAAGGGAAACATATTAGAGAAAGCAACAATCTAAAATACACCAAGGCCCCACCTGTGGATTGGTCTTGTCATAGACCAGCGACAAGTCCAATCTTTAATTTATCCCCCATAACAGACAAGGACTTAGAAACTATTATTAATTAACTAAAGCCTACAAGAAGCAAAAATGATATCCATACTACCATGATAATTAAAACTTGTGCCCCTTTAATTACCTCTATCCGCCAATTTGTTAATACCTCTATTTCTACCGGCACGTAGGAACTTAAGAAATCTTGGGTTATGCCAATTTTGAAAAAACCTGGGCTTTCAGTCGATTTGCCAAATAACTATCGTCCAATTACCAACACAGCGTTTTTACTTAAGATTCTGGACCGAGTGGCCTATATACAAATTGCAGATGATCTAAAGACCTATCCGATCCTAAACGACCATCAGTCTGGATTTCGGGTCGGATATGGCACCGAAACCGCGCTTCTCAAACTCAAGTTTAAGCTGATGGCCCGTATGGATAACAAGGAAGCATCCCTGCTCATGCTATTGGATCTCTCCGCGGCCTTCGACCTGGTGGACCATGATATCATGGCCACCAGGTTGTGTGAAGTTGCAAATTTTTCCCCGCTAGCTTGCAATTGAGTATTGTCATTTCTTAACAATCGAGATAGCAGAGTCTTCTGCGGCAATGCTGAATCTGACTCCATCGTCCTAACCTGTGGTGTCCCACAGGGTGCTTGCACCTCCCCCTGCTTCTACAATATTTTTACTGCTCCTCTGTTCACAATGCTTGATCAAGAGAACATTATATTTACCAACTATGCGTATCACACTCAATGTGTCATCCGCTCTCTGGATCTCACAGCATAGACGAGTTGGCCATCAACCGAGTCTTTACTCTAATTGAAACCAGGATGGTCCATAATAAGTCAGCACTGAACAAATCAAAAACTGAACTGCTTGTAATTGGTTCACCACACACTATTAATAAACTTGGCCCACAGTATGATAACTTCCAGTTGGGAGAAGAATCCATCAAACCCCTCAAAAAAGTGAAAACTCTGGGAGTGACCTTTGACCAACACATGACCATGAAACAGCATGTCAGTAGTCTTGTTTCATCATGTACTTATTATATTAAACTTCTAGCACACTTAAGGCCTCTTATCTCACAGGACAATGCAGAGACTATTGCGAGAGTAATAATAGGCGCTTAAATAGATTATTGCTCTAGCCTCCTTATGGGAATCAATAAGTCAGAATGTAACAGGCTACAAATATGTCAAAATGGGGCTATTAGAGCACTCATGAAACTTAAATATAGAGACCACGTTACGACGGCGACACGTGAGCTGCACTGGTTGCCTGTGGATGCCATATTCCTATTTCGCACTTTGACTAATGTACACAAGTGCAGATCTGGGAATATGCCTGGATATCTACAACAGCTAGTATCCATAAGAATCAACACAAGAACGTTGAGGTCAAATAATTTGCACCTCCTATCTGAACCGAAGTGCCATACTGTTAGATTAGCTAACGCAGCCTTCACCTCAAATGGACCCAGAGCTTGGAACGCACTCCCTCTAGAGTTGAGACCCATTGACTCCCTGGATTTGTTTAAGAAAATATAAAGACCCATTTGTTCAAGTAAATGACTTTGACATGCTCTTAAAACATTCTCCTTCGGGCTTCCCTTTTTGGATCCTTTCGCTTTGTTATTTGTTATATCTGTCATGTAGTGCCCTCATGCCCTCGGGTCTATAGCCGCGCCATATAAATGTATTAAAGTAAAGAAATGTAATACATACGAAGCATTCTACCTTAGCCTAGATTCAATATATTGGCTACAGTCTGCATTTGCCTAGTCTCGACACAATTGCTACATTTTACAATGCCCTACATTTAATGTAATGGCTATATTCTATTATATTTTTCATTTGCTGTATTCTAACATTCACTTATATTTAATGTACTGGCTATAATCTACATTCATCTAGATTAAATACATTGGCTACACACTACATCCATCCGGATTCAGTACATTGGGTGAATTTTACCTTCAACCAGGTACAGTGCATTGGGTAAATTCCACCTCTACTATATTCAGTACTGTGGCCACCCTCCACATTCGCCCAGCCTTGGAAAGAGTATGATTGAGGATGGTACGAGCAGCCACTTTTGGTGCCAGAGAACGATCTTCCTTGAGCACCACAAAAAAAGCAGTAGTATTGTTATACATGAAAATCCCTTCAGGAAGAAGCCTAAGTAAACCAATACGTGGTGCATCTGTAGCCTTCGCAATACCTCTTTGACATCTTCGCTATTGTTCTGGAAAACACTAAGATATCATCCAGATGCACAATGGTGGTGTGGCCAACGAGATCATAAAAAAATGTGATCTGTGAGGAATCCCCAGATGTTGTCACTTCTCCTAGAGGGGGAGTCCCTCCCCAAGAGGCCAGGGAGGTGAGGCTGCTACCCGATAGTCCCCCTTGGAGAAGGTAATCAATAGGAGGATCTCATGGGAAGAGACTTCCTCTCTCAGGATCATGGTGACATCTAAGGAGAACACGGTATGCCAACCCTCCACCCGCACCCTGCACATCTTCCTATTCCATAAAACCCAAATCCATATCCCATATGATATATATATATATGATATGGCATTTATAATGCGCCTATACACAAGTGTTTCAAGGCGTGATGAAGCAAGGTAGGGGAAACAGAGGTAAAACAGACAGCAATCCTACTAGGCCCAGTGACATTGAGATCGTGCATTTGCAGAGGGTACTTCCATGTATGTCAGTAAGAACGAAAACGTAACTATTGAGATAACAAAGAGCAGGGACTACCTTAGGGAGACCTAATTAAGAAGTACTGGGGGAGGAGGAGGTGCAGAACAAGGAAGAGTAATGGTGAGAACTTGAATGAACAGTCTAGTCTTCTATGTCCAAAAGAAGGACTTGCTATATTACCAAGCCCTCCCGGATGGTTTGATTTCTTCCTAATCCACAAACCTACCAGGACTACCACTACAAAGTCCCTATTCTGGTATACTCACCTGCCAGGACAAAAATCTCCCAACATACTACAAGTACTTCTGTGGTAAACTTTACTTCAAAAAGTTTGGTAAAGTCTCTTGACTTCCCACAACTTCAAAATGTACTACTTCGTCTGGGAAGACATATTACACATTGGTGCTGTTTGTTCCACTCTTGTGATAGCCACATGCAATACAGGGTATACTCTTATCCCCCTGAATGCTTTCCATCAAGACGGCTTCCTTCCTGCCTCGCTTGTTTTCCCACTTTTGCATCACACAAATGCTGACAACGTCTCTCTGTCAACTTGCTCTTCTTTGGCTTAGACAATACTTGTGGAGTTCTTTTTCAAGTATTGCCTCCTCTTCACTCTGCCAATAAGGGTTATAATTGGCCTGCTTTTGTATTGCCCTCTTTTGGTTTTGGAAATGAGGGTTATTATTAACTTGTTTCAACATTGCCTTCTCTTGGCTTTGGCAAAGATGTTTACCATTATAGTTACAATGATATCCTTTCCTTTCTTGCCGGTTTACAACGTTCTTATTATGCCACTTCAACTTCTTAACATCAGTTAGATATTCAAAAGTACTATTAGTGGCCAGCGGCAAATTGCGGAGCATGCCGGGGTTACCCAACAGTGGTGAAATCACTGGTTGCCACATACGCATCCGCTCGCTCCGTTGTCACAGTGCCTTCTTTCTCCAACTTCTTCTACACAGCAAACTGCTTTGCTTCGCATCCCGTGGCAAACGCCGGTCGAGAAAGGAACTTTCTCTGCTCCTTAAACACTCCGTTGCTTGCCTGCCACCAGAGTACAGCTTACAATAAGGAGAGCCTCTCTCTCCTGGGGGAAAGCTTTTCACAACAATGCTTCCTGCCGCACAACCTCTGCATCCAAGGCAATTAAAGTTTGAAGCCCTCACAGGACCGTCATCCGCTCTGTAAATAGCAACAGCAGATCAATTTTCCTTCTTCTGCTGCCACTGCAACGTGGAGTCTCTGCAGCCACCCCACTTCCTACTACTTCTAATGGCCTGCACCTGAAATTCCTGCTCATGTGTGGGTCATTATTACTAGATTGCAATACTACAGTCTAGTGAATCTGAATCCCTCTTCCTCATCCCAGTGATTTGGGCATTGTGGGACTTGATGTCCCCAATGTACTGGTTATATGTTTCTTCACAACTACATAGTTCATCTTTATTACATTTATTCTGATTCTTGAGTAGACCTTATGTGAGGGGTTTTAAAGGGTTATTCATATTTAAGGGAGAGTTATATTCATTAGAAGTCAAGATGTTAAGATTCTGGCTCCTATATGTATGGCTTTCTTGTTGAATACAAGAGTTTTCTATTCCATTAATGAAGTTAGTTATGTAAAGGTATACTTTACTCTGACAACAAGCCATTAAATATTCTGGCACAATAGAAGTCTCCCTTTCTAAGGAACACAAATACTGTGTCTCTCCTAGCAGAGTGTCCTTCTGTCCTTTTGGGGGCCTCGTCCTCCCAGGTGACCCACCAGGCTAATACTACCCACAGGGTCAGGATCAGGTCGCGGCTGCCTTCCCCTGGCCACCTGGGAGGAGACTTTAGGCAGGAGTTTTGTGAGGATTCCATAGGATTCATCACAGTAGTCAAGCACTGCTCCAAGCCCAGACCTGTACCTGAGGTCCCAGCTTGATAAGAGAAATGCAATGGAATAAACACTGTCATCATTAACAAATTTGATCAAATCAAAGGTTACATCTATGCCTCAAAACCAGAAAGAGGCCTGCTCTCCACCTACGCCCTCCCCCCCTTTTCCAGGCACTGCCCTCAACTTCCTCTCTCCTAATGAGCTCTCAGACACACTTGCTTCACTCAAAATCACTACTTACATGGACAAGTTCCTACCAACCTCACTGATTAAACAACTCACTGGCCCAGCACATAACACACTCCTCTCTATTGTGAATGCCTCCCTCAGGGAAGGTGCATTCACAGACATGTTGAAGCCAGGTCTCATACAACCCCTTCTCAAAAAGCCCTTGCTTGACCCAGAGGACCGAGCAACTGCAGACCCATCACAAGCCTTCCGTTCATCAGAAAGCTTATCAAGAAACTAGTTGCGACCCAACTACTTGCCCTAATCAACCAGCTTGACCTCCTCTGCGATTACCAGTCTGGCGTCTGCACCAAATGCAGCACTGCTGAGACTGCAACCATCCAAGTGGTGGACGATGCACTCAGAATCTCTGACACTGGGGACTTGTGTCCCCTAGCCTTCTTAGAGCACTCGGCTGCCTTCAACACAACTGATCACCAAATACTCCTCTCACTCCTTGCTGACAGAATGGGCTTCTCTGGAATGGTCCTCCAGACATTTGGCAGGCACTAGCTCATACTGATGGGCTCATTCAGCTCCAACCCACTCCCAGTCACGTGTGGGGTTCCCTAAGGTTCCATTCTCTGCCCAATAATCTTTAATCTATACATGCAACGCTTGGGAACTCTCCTAAATGACCTTAACATAACCACTCATCAGTATGCTGATGACACTCATCTGTATTTTAAGGTCTGTGGCCCCAAGGACATTGCTTGTCTCTGCGAATACCTGGCTACTATCTAAACATGGAAGTCAAACCCTTACCTTAAACCAAACCCGACAAAGAACTAATTGGTCCGCATCGGTCCCCCCACCAAACAACAACTTGTTAAACAATGGCGGTTGACATGTGTCTGGAGGCATTCTCTCCTCAGCTGTCAAACTCAGCCAAATCCCTGGAATCATTGTTGACAGTAGCCTTACCTTCCAAAAGCACATAGCCAAAAAGGCACAAACTGCATGGCTACAGATCCACACACTCCACAAAATCAAACCCTTAATTCTCCCCAACGAATTCCTTACAGTGGTCCAAGCCCTCGATATCTCATACATCAATAGGGGAAATGCCCTCCTTAGTGAGCTTGTAGCCGCACACCTGGCCCACCTCATTGCCGCACACCATAAATTTAGCGTGCCTCATTACAGGTGCCTGCAAATTCGAGCATATCCCTCCAACACCATGCACACTACACTTGCTCCCTCTACCCACCAGGTTCTTATTCATAACTGCATGTATCACCTACAAAGCAGTCTGAAACAGAATACCAACATACTTGGTGGTTAAACTCATTCCACAACTCTGGAGACTCTCGCACCTCACATTGCAAAACGATCAAAAGGTTGGAGTCAAAGCTAGCCTGCAAAGAGAATACTTGCAAGCAGTCCTTCTCCTGCCACGCCCCATCCATCTGGAACTCAATCCCGGTAGAGGCTCAAAATGCTCATACCATCCTCCAGTTCTACGAAATACTAAACACGTGGCTCTTTCAACAATACATTGCTGACAAATAAAAATTAATCTCTTGCTGACGAATAAAAATCAATCTCTCCCTCCACCAACAGTACTGCGTTACTGTACAAAATGGCAAGCCCAATTGTGGCACAATCCTGTTGTAAAGCCCTCCGCTGCTCTTGAGCTATGCATGCACTACAAGCAAAAAATAGACATATGTATATAAATGAATAAATATAACTTGATTGTGAATGGTGTATGGATTCCTGCTGGAGTACATAAAGACAAAGCCAAGGAAGAAGCCTGTGAAATTTGAATGTGGCAACTCAGTGATTGTCCTAGCTATCAAAAGTCTAAACTTCGGCACTGCTTTGATTAGGAGGTAAGACTCCTATTTAACTCTAGGAATAGCATCCTTACTAGTAAAACCTGGGAACAAGTTCCCAATCACAGAAGAAAATGGTTGCCATGTATTGTAGAAGTGGACAATTTCTTCCTAATTAAGCTTTCCATTGACATCACATGCCACAGTTTAGTCATCCGCCTATTATCCAAAGGGTCTTCTTTTTTGTAGAATATGATGCAATGTTCATTCTGCTGTATGCACAATCACCATGGCTAGACATCCCATTGGTGAATAACATGGTTTTACCTCTAGTACAGGCTTCCCCAGAATGACTACCACATGTTATCACAAAATACCCATCCAAATACATCTTTAATTACACCCAACACATTTTTCCAGAAATGTTTTAATATTGGGTAGCACCACCACACGTGCAGAAGTGTTCTTTTTCCTCCACATCCCCATCAACATTCATTTCTATGTATATCATGCATCCTCACTGATGTCATGTACTGGCGATGGACAATTTTGTATGCAGAGTTTCTTTGAGTTTTGGAGATATGGGTCCGGGTGCACATTCCCAACCAATCCTTGCCAGTTAAGGGTGGGCCCAATTCCTTTTTACATCTCTTTTGGTAATCTAATTTTATCTGTGTTCTAAACATTTCCCATAAAAAGTGTAGAGATCAAATTCTAATATGTCCAGGGCTCTCCCAAAAAGTGTTTGCGATAAATCGGCTACTTGCCTTTGGGCTTTCTGCATTGCCCAGTGACTAAATTCTAATCTGTCTATTTCATTGAACCACTTACAGTCTTCAAAGGACTTAATCTATCCCTCAGTGAAATTATATGAAAAGAGATAAGCTCATTTTATCCAATTAAGTCATTTTTCACACTGGGTCAAGATTAAAGTCTGTGTTGCTTCAGAGCGTTATTAATATGGCTGGGAAGGTGGTGCCATTATGTTTTATATAAATAACATTCCAAACTGCCAATATCGCTTTGGCCACTGAGCTATGTGAGACATGCATGGAGACAAGAGCTACAGACCCAGAAAGTAAGGTTTAAACATCTTTATTCATAGATTTATGGTTGGTGCAATTCCTAATTAATGCTATCTCAGAAGGGCTGTTCCCCTGAAATGACTTCTAAGGGCCGTCAATGTCAAAGTCCAAATAAAAAGTCTGTCTGTGTCTAAACCTATGCTTACCCTCACTCTATACAGAAATGTGTTACGGGGTCTCTTGTCAAAAATGAAAAGTAGTGGTTCAACAGAAAAATAGGAAACCCAAGATTGGTTTCCGGTAGCTTTCTTGCCAGGTGTGGTTTTAAGGGTGCCAAAATGTGTTCAATCAAACAGGGCTGCTTACAAGACCTTCGCCACAGGGTCCTTGCAGTGAATTCAAATACGGTTGTTGTCTTTAGTTCATTGGGGTTTCCTTCTCCAAGCTTCAGTTCTTTCAACACTATAAAGCAAGCCAATTAGTCGCCAGCTTGGCCGGGCCTCTTAGGGTTCCCCATCCCCAAGCTCAGGCCCCTTCCAGCTTCAAACACAAAGTCATTTTTATCTGGATGTACTTTTATTTCTTAAGTAGGCCTCTCAGGGATTCTGTCCCCAAGCACAGGCCTCTACCAACTTTCCAACTTTCACAACAAAAAAAACACAAATCAAAATATATTGCAGTTTCTTTCAGGTTTCTCAGGGCGTCCTTCCCCAAGCTTAGGCCCCACTAATTGCAAACAAAGATTCAGCTGGACAGGACATGCCTTTTCCTTACTTACGGCTTTCTTTACATACACCCTTTTCCCGGGGTAGAATCAAAGGCTTTCGAAAACGCCAGGCTCTTTGCTTTTCCTTGGTGCAACCACTCTAACCCTTTGCCCCTCTCTTTGTTTCTGACTTGCACTTTTCCTTAGTATCTTTTATTTTCAGGTATTTATCGTGCACACTTGCATTGCCTTTTATTCCTTACACTTGCACTGTTCTTTTCCACTCTATACTTCTTCTATGCCCCTTGCACCTTCGTGCTTTATTGTGCTTCTTGCACCCTTATATTTCACTCACTTCTGCCATTGGCTGTGCAAATTTGCACTTCTTTTCCTTTACCGTGCGTCCTTGCACCTTTAAATTCCATCACCATCATCAAAAAGTTTATTCGGAAAAAGATCCATAAACCAAATTACAAACAGTGCACAAAGTTATTACAATATATACAAATGATTTTAAAAAACGGTCAATCTAAGCTATAATTCATCCAGAAGAATATAAAAAGCATTAAAATGACATGAGGAGAAAAGTGCATGTGCCATCTCATTTTACAAGCAATGTATTCCGCCGATACCAGGCTTTTTGTAAAAATTCGAAGCAACCCCATGCCTCTGGGGTAGATTCAGCTCACAACCGAAAGATCAAAGCAGGTCTAAACTGGCTGAAACCTGCATTTTTAAGCAGAGGTACAATGTTCCTTTTTCTTTTATCCTGATAAGCCGGACAAAAAGTGTAGAAAATGTTCCTCTGGCCAGTCACAGCACAGACAGACTGTGGACTGTTCCGTGCTCATATAATTCTTTGTTCTCATCCTAAGCCACAACGAATTGAAACGTGCCCGGGTAAGTGCCCATCAATCAGAGGGTTTACGGCTATGCAGGAAATATGGCCGGATGACCTCTGTACCAGAAATAAGCAAGTGCTTTCTTTTGGACTCAACCCTGAGCCCAGATGTTTCTCTGTTTGACACAATGACTGAGTGAAACAATTGCTTATATTTGTATACTACAGTTGGTAACAAGAGAACAGAAGGACATTGCAGGTTCTGAGCGTTCAACTGAGAGATGCATTTGTAGATATAGGTTAGCCAATGTATTTTAGATCTTGACGGGCTAGTGGTCAAAGCCCTGATGATCATATGTGTTAGGGTGGCTTTTGGAATCGACCACAACGCCAGCCAGTGTGATAGAGGGTTCATCTGCCACTCATCACCAATGTAGGAGATTCCAAGTTCAATCTTTGTAGCAAAATTAGGTGCTGAATTCGGTAGACCAAGCAGTTTTTTTAGAAAGGTGTTTTCTATAGTTTTGATTGGGGCAACTTTCTCCATGCCCCACATGGCTGCACCATAATTGGGAGCTGCCTTTGTTTGGGCTCTGTATACTTCCAGAATCAATTTGATCGATCGCCGTAAATACATATTCTGGAAGAGGGACAGGCCCCCAAGAGATTGCCTCATTTTCCAAACACTGTTTCTCTATGTGACAGGACCCCCACCAGTTTTATCTAAAGGTGACTCCAAGATAATCAAATCTATCCACCCTAGGGATTAGTTTACCACAACTCCACCTTTTTTGCATCTTTAAAGGTCTGCCACCTCCACCCAAACATGCTATTACTGTAGATTTCTTGGAGTTCACTGTTAACTTGAGATCTGACAAACAAAGTATAGGCATCTATTAGGTGTTGTAGAGCTATAGGGGTCTGTGCAATCAAAACCATGTCATCCGCATAACCTAGCACTGGGAGCGGAAATCCACACACCCTAAGAAAATCAGCATTAGTTTCCACCAGTGCCTGATAGAGTCCATTTATATATAGAGTGAATAGCACTGGGGCAACCTCGCACCCCGACACACTCCCAAGGCCACTTCAAAAAAACCTGTGCATTGGCCTTGTTCCCCAAATCTCACAAAAGCAAAAGTACTTTCATGAACGATCTGCAGCACCTTTACCAACTCCTCTGGGCATCCCATGGACCTGAGCACACCCCACAGCAAGGCTCTATCCACTTTGTTGAATGGCATTCTCAGGTCCATGACCGCCAGACAGAGAGGTTCACCCCTAACAAAATAGACGTAGCTCCCGCCAGGTACAAGTTAAAGACTTGATCTCGGGTCCCCAAGCCTGGCCGGAAACCATACTGGATGTTTACAATGTCTCGCTGTCAGAGATCCACTGTTCCAGGTGCTACAGGACTGTCTGACCATAGATCTTAAATGAGGTATCTGATAAAGAGATCAGCCTGTAAGATAGCGGGCTACCTGTATCACCTTTTTTGAAAATAGGGTTGAGTATTGCTTGGTGCCATGAAGAGTTCAAGGTACGCATTAAAACATCCAGTTAACAAGGGGGCCCACGGATTTGATTCTTCCCTAAAAAGGTCTGCTGGAATTGCATCTGGGGCCGGCGCTCGGTTGAGTAATTGCTTATTCACTGCCATTTGAACTTCCTTCATAGTTAGACTAAGTGTGGTGCGACGCACCCCATCAAATTTATTAGAGGCCTCTGCTTTATATATGGAGCTAAAATAGTCAGACCAAGCCTTCACACTCACGTTATTCTCTCTGAGTTCGGGATCTTTTGTAAACCGGTCTGTTGACCACAAATTCCCAAACATTTTTAGAATCCCCTGCCATAACAGCCTGAAGAAGTTCTTCCCATGCCTGTTCTTCTAAGCAACTTTTCCTCTTAGCCAATGCAGTTTTATAAGGTGCACGTGCACTAATGATCTCGCCTCTGGTACGAGCCCTTGCGCATAAAAGCCCCCTCAGATTGTTCTGGGCTGCGCAGCAGGATTCATCAAACCAGCCTTGAATATTGGTTCTCCCCGTTTTAAAATCCTGCTGAAAAAGGTCTGTCAGCGATTTCCAGAATTTATGTGAGGCCAGAATAATTTCCCTTGGCTCCACAGCCTGAGAAAGGATAGAGACAAATTACTCCCTATTTGCATGGACCGCCGTGGTCTGAGTGGCCATTGAATCCATTTTAGCCCATTTCACTCTGCACTTGCAGAGAGGGTTAAATTCACATTGGTCCAGGTGCGGAAAGATAACGTGCGACACCACAGAGTGACCAACCCTCAGTACCATTCTCAGAGGACAATGGTAACTGTACGGTCTTTCCAGCACCTGGAATTCCACGATTAAAGGCCAGTCTTTTGCATAAATGCAAAAGAAATCTATCGTTGAAGTCCCTTGGGTACATTGAAATGTAGGCTTCCCAGGTTGAACCATGCCAGCTCGGCCATTTAAGGGCCGAGTGCCCCCGTCTAAAAACCAAGTATTAAACTGAAGGCCCCTGGCGCACGTTCTTTCGTCAATCAATTGGGGCAAAGCTATCCAATAAGCGTAATCTTCGGCCAGGTCCACCAATTCGCTGGTAATCCCGCTGCCCAGTTTGGCATTAAAATCCCCGACCAATATCAGGATCGAATTTTGTCTCCCTATAGATGTGCACTCAAAGTCCTTTAACGCCGCTGGGCATCCTTTATTTAGGATATGTGGACTATTATATAAGTTCACTAGGAACTTGACTCTGCTCAGGACGGGCTCTGATACACTTTAGGGTCACGTTTTTAGTTTCCTTGACTGTTAATACAAGGTTTAATGAGGACTTAAACAAGATTGCCACACTCTCATACCAACAAGCTCTCCCACCCTTCTTGGCTGCAATACACTTTGAGACATCCCCATCCAGGGACAATGGGGAAAGAGCCCATGTTTCCTGGAGGAATATTGCATCATAGCGCCTCAGGGCTGACACTACTTTAAACTGTCACTTTCACAACTTTTCTTACTTTCCTTGCAGGCCGCTTGCCCGCTCTAGACTTTCTTGTGCACCCTCGCACTTTCCTCTTACTTTATCCCGGTTCGCTTTCAAATTTACTTCCGGGCCACTTGCCCTTTCTTTCAAGACATTTTACTTTCTGTATTCTTATTTCTGTGCAGCGCAAATAGTTTCTCTTCTGTTACTTACTCTATTTCTACTTTCTGCTTCGTGCCATTTTACCAATCTTGCTTTTGCTCCCTTTCCCGCTCCTACCACCCGCACGCTCCAGAGATTCGCTCTCTGTAATGCAAAACTCACCGGGAAGCGTAGAGCTGGCGAACAGTCTCTCAGGGATGCTTTGGGTCGAGGTCAGGGTCTCATCACTTGCCCCTCAGACACCTTTGGGCCCGGCACGCAGCCCAACAGGACGAGCAAATTGCACAGACTCTGCCAGCAGGGTCCCAGCTACCCCGCTCTGGCTCCCAGGAGACACGTCTCCCCAGCCACACTGCAGCCCCCCTCACACACCGGGCCAGCGCTGCAGCACGCCACTCTCCTCCGGATCCCAGCACAACTTATCAAGGATGCTGCGAGAGAACTATCACCATTTATAACCAAACTCATCAACTCCTCCTTTACCACAGGCACAGTACCGAATAACCTAAAAGAGTCTTGGGTACTGCCACTATTAAAGAAACAAACCCCCGACCCTGCCATTCCCACGAACTTCAGGCCCATGACAACTGTGCCCTTTCTTCTAAAAATTCTAGACAAAGTGGCTTACGTGCAAATACAAAACTTCCTAGAATCCAACCACCTACTCGGAACCAACCCGCCAATCAGGATTCCGCCTGCAACATGGGACTGAGACAGCTCTAATAGATCTTAAGGCCCAAATAGACGAATGCAGAGATAATGGCCAAGCAGCCCTTCTCCTGCTTCTGGACCCATCAGCGGCATTCAACTTAGTTGACCACACAGTCAGTCCTATGTAGCCACCTTGACTCTGCAGCCCACTTCTCAAAAGAGGCGATAACATGGATCAAGTCATTTCTGAGTAACCAGACTATGAGAGTCTTCGCTCCATCAGCCCCAGCAGATCCGATCCCTATAACATGTGGTGTACCACAAGGATCTTGTGTGTCACCCACCCTCTACAATGTTTTCACGAAGCCCCTCTTTGATGAAATGGATCATCTGGGTATCGCCTACACCAACTACGCAGACGATACCCAGATCCTTCTCCCGCTCTCAGGAGTTTATGCCAAGGATCTGGCCCTAGTGAACAGAATCTATAGCATCGTTCAGGCATGGATGGCCACACACGGCCTATGCCTGAACGATGATAAAACCGAACTTATCATCCGAGGCACCCCAACCTATATTTCCAAACTCAGCCCTGATTATGCCAACTTCATTATTGATGGGAACAACATAAAAGTAGCTAACAAAGTGAAAACCCTAGGATTCTACCTAGACGCCACCATGAACTTTACCAAACAAGTTAACTCACTAGCCTCTGCTACAGCATACACATGCAAACTTATCAAAACTAGTAAACACAGACAGCTGCATTACACTTGCCAGAGCCCTTATACTATCCAAATTGGATTATTATAACGGACTCTACATTGGGGCTAATAAACAGACCATACACAAAATTCAAGTCCTCCAGAACAATGCCTTGAGAGCAGCACTCAAGATTAACAGAAATGAGCATATATCCTCTATAGGAAGAGAACACAAATGGCTCTCCACCTCTGATAAAATTCAACTCAAGATCGCCTCCCTCACCCACAAATGCCTCAATAATAAAGCACCACCCTACCTCATGAACAGGTTATGCAAAAGAACCTCTTCCAGACCAACAAGAACAGCTAACGCAAAATGCCTCCAAGTTCCGCGCTTCAAACTCTCCACTATAGGAGGACATTGCTTCCCAGCCAAGGCTGCGCAGTTATGGAACTCCCTCCCCCATGACAGAGAACCTCAGCCCTTTGCCAATTTCAGACAGAACCTAACTAGGTGGCTGAGAGCCAATGACATCTAACTACTGTAACCTGCATGACCCTTTAAATGCTCCTCCCTTGACTCCTGCTCCTGGAGCCTACGTACCATGCAATTGAAGCTCCGTGTGCAGCACATCATTCTGACATTGGTGACCTGATATGTCACACTGTACATAACTGTATATCACTACCCTATGACTATACAGGAAACATGTACCCTGTTACCCTTTGTTCCTTGACCCTGACCTTACCTTGTACATACCTGCCTATTGTAACATTGTTGATGTCTGTATTTTTTCCTACTTATCATGTACTTGTAACTAAGTTGAGCATATCCTTGTCTTTTTGCGCCCTGATGCCCAAGGGTATGGCACGCTATGTAAATAATAAACTAAACTAAATAGATTTGATAAAATGGCCAACATTATAATAGCAATTTCTCCATGATATACTGTTTCTGCATCACATCGCAGTTGATTGACACTGGGGCTCTACATACTGCTGCACTCTACATACTGTCCATCCATTCCTCTATATGGGAGGAATTGATGGATATAATCCCATGAACTCAAGTGTTTGACCCTGGCAAATGATGTTGAGCACCCACTTGTTGGTGGAGATGTTTTCCCACTGATCGACAAATTCAGATAACCGACCTCCCACATGGGTGCTGAAATGGGGGTTCGGATCCTGAGCTGGTCAGGCCTGCTTGGGGGTTTGTGTTCTTGAGAAGGTTCTGCGCCACTGCTGGGTTTCTCTATAGGTCTATGACCTACCGTTATAAGCCTGTGGCAAGCTGGTGCGAGAAGTTTGTTGGCGATAGGATGGCCTGTAATATCTTGAAGTCATTGTGAATCTTTCCTTAGCAAACCAAAAGGACTGCCAGCGTTGCTGCAGGGTTCCCAGGGGAACGCGCTGTATCACTATCAGTCTTTATGGTCATCAGGGTTTAGACCACATTCTTTTCAAAAAGGTCAGTCCCATAAAATGGCATTTTGACTACTTTAGACTGCACCCCTGGTCTAAATTTGGTTGCCTTTAACCATCCTTGGTGTCTCAGTACTGCTCCATTCCCTATCTGGGAAAAGCAACTGTCCGTAATGTCCAACGCAAATGTGATGGCATAGTCTGAAGCGGCCTCTCCTTCGCACAACAGTGCCAAAGCTTCCTCCCTTTTGTCATCGGGTAGGAAATCCAAGATGGCAACCATCTGGTACAACAATTCATGGTCAGACCGGAAGAGGATTGCCAATGAGTTGGCCACTTTGATGGTGGTAGCGGCAATGGAAATAACCCCCTTACCGAAGGAACCAAGTTGTTTACCACTCCTTTTCCAGAGGCACCATACATAGGGAAGAAGGATTGGCGGATCTCTTTTGGGCAGCTGCTGATACCACTAAGTCTGGGCAGGGCTGGGTGCGTAGGCACTTAGTATCCAGCACTTAATACTTCTTCTCCAGGCAGTCCTTTTAAGGAGGAGCCGCAAAGGGGTTCTTCATTACAAGTAGCCCATCTTCCAAGATGTCTTCTATCATGGGGATTGCAACCACTGACTTTTTAGAGTCTTCACGTCTCTGCAATAGGAAACCTTAATTCCTCTGTTCATCTGGAACAAGGTCGAACAGCTTAGCTGCACGTGCCATTAGCGTGGAAGGAGCCTATTTGTTCAAGTGGTGAATCAAAGGAAAGGTAGGTCTACCGGCTCACCATCTGCTGGGACCAGGTCGTTAAATTCATCTGTAGTGTCAGTGTCCAGGGACCTGTCCGAGTCATCATCAGGCCCAGTGTCAGTGTAGGAGATGGCAGAGACCAGTACAGTAAATTGAGGATTCAGTTGAGGTGGCCGAGGAGGAACTCAATCTTCCCTTCACTGCAATGCCAGAGGGCTTCTGTGAGGGGCTCCTTGAGGGGCCAGGCAAGGAAGACTGTGTTGCAGTTCAGAGACCTATGTTTGTAAGGTAGATAAGATATCAAGGCAAAGATCCCTGGGTGCAGGTGGTGTGCCCGAGGCGACTAACGGTACTGCAATGGCTCGAACTGGAGGCATTGGAGGAGGTTGAACTGGGGATCTTGAATGAGGTATCGGGAGAAGAGAATCAGGCTCTTTTTTGATCTCTTCATGGTATGAAAATAAAGCCTCTAGAGGCTTGTCATCTGAAATTTCACCTCCTTGAAGTAACTTGGCAGGTGGAGTGGCAGCAGGTGACACAGAGGGAACCAGGCTGGAGAGTGGATTGGCCTTCGTAGGCCGTGGCAAAAAAGACTGTGCTGGAGGCATCTCCCTGTCAACACTAGCACCTCTGGGAAATGTGTCAATCACAGGATTCTGTGAATGGGAGCTGAAGACAGTCTGGCGGCAAAGAGATCTTTGCCAGAGTGGGTTTTCTGGTAGAGGCAGTAGTTGTTGACAAAGTCGTCACCAAGGTTGTCAACGGGGCAGTAGAATTCTTTGGTTTGTGAGCCGTCGACAGAGTCGTCAATGTGGTTTTTAGATGGAGTAGATGTGGACGTCAACAAACGATGTTTCTCCGAAGAGTGGGTTGAAGCCAGATGTTTAGATATAACTATTGGCATTGCAGCTGTATGCATAGACGATACAGTTATCGACAGGTCTCCGACGATGTGGGCAAGTGGTCGAGTTACAAGTAACAATGGATTAGTTGACGAGGTGGTTGACGGGGGGACAGCAGTAGTGTCCAGTTCTAGTAGAGAAATGACTGCGAACCGAGGTCGAGCCAGAGGTCCCTGCACCCTCATCCAACCATATCACCAACCTGCGATGACAGTCCCTGCGTGTCTTAGATGTAAAGGATTGGCAGATGGAGCAGCTCTCCATGTCGTAGTCCGGATGCAAGCAATATAAGGACCTGTCATGGTGGTCTTTCGCGTACACATTTTTAGGTGACATTTAGCACAAGCATTGAAAAGGCTTTTCTTCCTAGGTTCCGCCATCACAATGGCTAAGGAAGGCCTTGGACGTGGAGAGGAAGACTTCACACAGTCTGGATGACCGATTGATGGTTGAGATCTTTACTGGCAATGGGTCGCCATAGCCGACAGTCAACAGAGTGACTAAACTTGAAGAAACAATGGAAAAAAGGTTTTCAAAAATAGGACAAAACGTCAAGATTTTGAAGAGCAAAAAAATGAGGACTCCCAACACTACAACATGTGGTAAAAATCTGAAGATGGCTACCAGGGGTGAAGATAAGGACTAATATCATTGGCTGGGGTAGTATGACCCAAAGTGACAGTAATACGCTATATAAGTGACAAGCATTTTTAAGCTTTAAAGCAAAACTAATTTAATATTACTGAGGATTCCCAGCTTGACGACGAGGAATAGTGAATGAGCATGTGAATCCATGAAATAACCAATGCTGAAGAAAAGGGTGCATCTAGTCCAGTAAAAGGCTTTGGATGAGTACATGGTATCCTTTGTTTCCTTATCAGTGTCAGCTTGAAGTTTGTGCCATGTTTCCTTGAGTTGGGATCTGGCCCTTGTGCATTACTCTTAATATCCGGAGGGGAGGCGCCATTTGGGATCTGGAACCAGGAATCTGTGCTAGAGAGGATGTTTGCCATGGCAAACTTTGTAATAGGAGGAGGGGCATTGTTTCATGTCCTAACTGATTCTGCATCCAGGATGGTAGACATATATCCTGTTTCTGCAGACTCTAGTGAGGGTATTAATGTGGAGGTTACCTTTGGTAGAGGTCTGTATTTTCTCTCTCCATTTGATTCTACTTTTTTGCCCTCTTGACTAAACTCCTGTAGTCAGTGTTGTTGATGCCCCTCCCTAAGTTTGAAGGAGAAAAGCAGATAATCCTCTGGGGTAGAAGCTTCAGTGAAAACACCAGTGCACATAACATATTCGGTCAAGAGATGGGCAGTGACTATGTTGTCACTTCTGCCAGTGAGGGGTGTTTTCTCTGTACCTACACAACAGTGAATGGTGGCCCCAAGGAGTGTGTGCCAGTAAGTAATCAAATAGTTGTGTAGGAGTCTGCTCCGGGGGAACCCCGAGGCAGGGTTGACTTAGCCAAGCAAATAATATGTGCAGCCTTGTATATCTTGGCAGAAAAGGCAGTATCTGTGGATCCATATGATCCCTTGGCATGGGAGCAGGTAGGGCAGAAGGGTTCCCTGAGTAGGGTGTTAGCAATGCCAATGACTGCAGCTGAAGTTTACCCAGAGGGCAGTCCGGTCTGAGTGAAAGGGCCGAAAGAGGCCCAGGACTAGAGGAGGAGCAATAAGCTCTCACCCAGCCTACGTGAAAAACAGAAAAAAGGCTACTCCACTTCAATCTGACGGGCGTGGTTTCCCTCTTTTCTCTCCTTCATGCATCATCTTTATGCACCCATCTCAGTGATTGGGCACTGGCTGCTCTTACAGCTTTTACAGCAAATGTCTTCTAAAACTAAAATCATGTTCTTTCTATCTGCTTCCTCTTGTAAGTTCCCTTCTCCGCAGTCTATCTTCTCTCCTACTTCTCTTTCTCTTCCTTCTGCTGGCAATCGTAGCGTTATCTTTTGTCCCTCTGTCGTTCTGAACCTGTATTGCGTTTCTTACCTGCGCCGGTCAGTACCATCTTTTTAATGTCATTAGAAGTCACCCCTTTATTACTTTTCAAGCAAATGAGGCTGTTATTCTAATGTAACTAATGTTTTTCTCATTTTGATTACTCTGTCTCTCTTTTCCTGCATACAAAATCATGTCTACAGAACATTTTTAATTGTGACATATCATTACTTTTCCTTCATCCATCTTTCTCACATCTCCCACACTCTTGCTGCTCTCCATTTATGCATCTTACCGGCCAAAGTAAAGTTTAATTATATCAGTATCGTATTTAAATGTGTTCATGATGTTGCTCCTTATTAGTTTCTCTCGTCACTCTCCGTATCCCTCACTGCAATAGTCATCTCACTAATTGTTAACTGTCCATTGTCCTTCAAGTGCTCAATCCTGCTTCCACACCTTCTCTCTATAAGCCCACAAACATTGGAATGCCCCCTCTTGCCTTTACTCTTAGCCATCAAACTAGATATTGTTCATACATTGCTTAAATCTCACTCATTTACCTCCCCGCACATTCTAATTGTTAATCCATGGTGTTGGCTTAACCTGTATTAATCGTTATTATTATGTATAATGCGTGGGAGTGCTTTATGAATTCAGATAAAGGAACACCGGATGCTAGAAAATTGAAAAAGGACTGACGAGGAAAGTCGGATGATCGTGTGGGAGGGGGGGACGGAGCTAAGCGTGGCTACTGCCGGTTCTCATGTAGTCCAGATCCTTGAAGCGGTACCCTTGAATTATCAAAAGGCTATTCTGCGCATGCTCTTTCTCTGGCGCCAGATACCCTGAAGTATGAAGCTAAATTAAAGAGTTGCAGTAGGAATTCGATTTTCACATCGAGGTAGAAGCACCAATAAAGATGCCATGCTACTATACAGTCTGGAAATATTTAATCTCAAATGTGTTGGTTGAAAACCCACACTTTAAGTATGAATATTGTGGTCACCTTTGTACATTTTTAGACCGTTGTAAGGGTGCAAAAGTAAGACTCGGACAGAAAAGTGGCATAGTTTTGGTTATAAAATGTTATTAACAAGTAAAAGGGTTGGAAAAACAGCCTCTCTGTCCCTAAAGCTAAGAGGAATTTCCTTGCCTCAAAGAAAACTAATGAAAATGTCAGGATGTCTAATAAAGAATCTGACGGTTGTGTCCCAAAAATCTACTTCTGACCCTAACACTAATAGCCTTAACCAAATATGCAAACGTGTTCAATTCCAAAGTAAAGTGGTAATGACAGTTCGTGCCAACAGAAATATTCCCAATGTCTCGGGTGATCAAAATAACAAAAGTAATGTTCCACAATGTAAAACTCCAAGGATTAGGGGTTAGCTCCTTTCCCCTGTATTCCTTCTGCTTCTACTTTAGAATTGACAAAATAAATGTTCTAACGTGTATTATTCCAAAGATTAGGGGTTAGTTCCTTTCCCCTGGATTCCTTCCATTTTCTCCTTGGGTCCTAGGCCCCTTATCTTCTTAGACAAACTTCACTGTACTTTTATATTCTCTTATGGGTACAGGTACTTGACTGACAGTTATGCATTATACCAGCTTGGTGTACTCCAGCCAAAGAAAGGTTTTCTTCTGATCCGTCTCTTTTGTTTTCAGGGTCCCAGACCCTCTTATTCTCAAATTTTAATGTGGGTGCGGGTTCCAGAATCGCAATGTGTGGTTGCAATAGCTTGGTTTACTCTCTTGCCAAACTTATGCTTTCTTATGGACTGTCTGTGTTTCTCCCATGGTCTCAGACCCTCTTATTCTTTGGCTCTCACAAGGGTGTGGGTCCCGGACTTGCAATGCTCTGTTGCAATAGCTTGGTTTACGCTCCTGCCAAACATGTTTCCTTCTGTTCTGTCTCTGCTTCACTTGCTCTCATATGGGTGTGGGACCCAGACCACATTATCTTGTGTTCTGCAGTTGCTTCCCGGTTCCTCCTGGACCTCCAGCACCCCCTGTTCTGCAAGATTACCTGTTTCTGTGATTCACGTCTTCCGAACAGCAATGCTTCCCTCTGAGGCTCCGGCAACATACGGGCATTCTCTGCAGTCGGCAGCATTCCAGATGGTCAATTTGCTTTCTCTTCTCAGTGGTGGTCACTCCTTCAGTCTCTTCTCACTTCTCGGGATGGGACTTTGCTTTCCGGCAGCTTGCCGGGTCTGGAAGGCCTGGAGTTTTGGACGGGCCGCGAGCAAAGTAGCTCCTTCTCTGTGGACTACCTTTGCGCTCCTGTTCGCATCTGTGCACAGCGTCACCTGCCGCGTGCCCCTGTTCACCGGGTCGGCGTCTCCCAGGTTCTCATTGGAGGATGACTCTCTCCATGTTGTTTCCCTTCTGTGGTTTTGTATTTCCCTTGGCCAATCAAATGCAGTGAGAAACTAGACCGTTCACTCCAGTTCTGTGGAGTGATCTTCATACTTCTGGTCATCTTCACAGTACTTGTATTGGAGTTACATGGGAAAGAGTTGGCATTTTCAGGGCGGGTAGTCAGGTCTAACATGTCAGGATGGTTGTCCTGGAAACATACAAATACTGCGACTTAAAAATGTTGTCTATACTGAATAAGGCGACTTTGCAGCATTCTGATATCCTGACCCCCATTACTTTGACTAATGGAAGAATGTGTTGCGGGGGTGTCCCCCGCTCCCATTAGTCAGAGTAATGGGGTCGGGCTGCGCGGGTGTCTCCCGCATCCTTTACATGGTAGCGGGTGCCAATAATGATAAAAGTAAAAACAAAAAAGAAAAAGAAGGTCCCTGCAGCGCCAGTTTAGAACAAGCGTCAGTGGGACATAACGGACACTGCAGCAATACAGGCCAGAGGGCGGCACACTTCTGTCTGTGCCGCTGAAAAGGTAAGTGGGTATGGGGGAGGCAGGTAGGGGGATGCAGGGCACAGTGATGTATGTGATAACTGCACTGTGCCATAATGGAAGTCAGCTTTTTGAAAGTCCTTACCCAGTGAACCGCCACCAAGGGGACTATTGTACTGTGGACGCACTGCCCAGGCCCCATTGGAAAGGTCTCCCGCTAGTGGAGAAGGGACGACATCCACAGATGTGTTGCACAGCATCCCTTAATATATCATATATGGCAAAATATATCAAATTGTATCATCATTTAGCACCATAGATAGGTTTGGAAGCCAATTCTATTGCTTAGATTGCTCAAAACCTGGGCTAAGTTCCAAGGTTCTGAGCAAACACCTAACTGGCCAGTGCTTTCCCAGTGCTCGTGCCCACCAGTCGGCAAACTGCCTGATTCCACTCACTTACTGCAAACGTCACCTCGCCTCTTCCGCAGAAGGGCTACACAGCGCCCGGCTTTCATTTCACTGGCAGCCATCTTAAACACATTGTTGATGTCAAACAACAGTTCATGTGCTCTCTGCAGCCAGTTATTTTGACACACAGTTGCTATCAGAACCATAGTTAGCAAACCATGGGTACTAATAGCAATAATTACCACAATCATTTCTCATTTCACAGACTGTACAGAGTGGCTAATCCCCCAGGGTCAGAGATGAAGCGATCAAGCATAGGTGTATTTTCATTTTTAAAGCACTGTTGCCACATGTTTTTAGCCATCACGTCTTCTTTCCCAATTAGAATACTTCATTTTTGAGAAAAAAAAGTGTCTGATATCTTTTCTCATATTTGTGTCCGAAGATAGAGGAACAAAAGTATGACCTTGGAGATTCCAGGCCAAGAAGACTGCACCCAGAAGGTCAGTCTTTTTTACTTTTGTTCATGACCTTGTCTAGGTCCCTTTCACGGCACCCATGCACCCACTGCCAACTGTGCAGTCCCCTCTCTGTCCCTCTGCACCACACACTTACCTGCTGCGGGGTACATCTGCCTTTGTTCGCTGTATGCAGGCTGCAGAGACAGAAGCACGAAGCACCGTACTTTGTGCTTCTGTATGCAACATTTTGTGCCTCTGGCACATGACTTGGGAGCCTTAAAGACCGCAAACATGTTTCTCTTAGGAAACGCAAGGCATGTAGAGTCCAATATATACCATATACATTTTAACACCATAAAAGTGCATGAAACATACAGTACTGCAACTCAATATGGAACATCTGCAAGCAATAGGTATCTCAGAGTATTCCAATTACCTTTTTGGCTTTTCTGGATCCACTGGCTCCTCTGGGCCAATATCTAGCAATGAAATCCGAGCAAAGTCATAGCTGGTCTCACTTGGCATTTTCCCTCCCATTCCATTGTAATAATCACGAAGAAGCCTAACGGTATCTTGAAAGCGGTCCACTTCCACCTTTGAAAACAAGCAAAAATGAAAATGATTACAAAGCAATCATAACACACCTTCATAAACAAAGATGGTGCATCCTTTATTAACATCTGTGATGATGTCCCCCGCCTGGCCTTTAAGGTGTGCCTTTGGGCTACTCAAGGGAGCAGGTCCCACCACTGATATGGGGGCCAGCGGCGGTATTGTGTGGATCCCCTTGTCCCCCATAACACTGGGGCTGGAGGCAGGGGACTGCCAATTGGTTCATGCTGCTGCCAGTACCTCATTAAAGAATCAGACTTAGGATTTTGTATGGATATTCACTGCCCTGCTAAAACAAGATGCACAGTATTTGGCACAGTAGTGACATGTTTGCTGATCCCCCTGCAAAGGAGCAGTAGACCACAGAACAGAAACGGTTCCTGCTGGATACACTTATGGAGTACGTCCTATGATTTACATTTGAGCAATTGTGCCACATCGAGGATGGCGGGCTGGCCATTTAGAGGCGTTGTCCGCATTTAAAGAGAGTGGCAAAATCAGTAGATAAACCAGAGCGTGGCAGGGGAAGGCGAACGTACAAATGCCAGAAAGGGAAGTTAATCACACTCGGCTGCAGATCCTTTCCACAAGAGCAGGCAAGGTGAGGGAATTCATCACTATAAAAACCCACATTGGGAACAGTGGGTGGTGTATGGATAAGGGGAGTAGCAAATGGAGGAGCAGAGCTGTTGGAGTTGCAGGAAAAGTCGATGGAGCAGAAGGAGGAGAGATAACAAGGGAGAAGAAGTTAAAGAGCCAAGAGGATGGAACGAGGAACAGGAGATCAGAGGAGGTGGATGAAGGGCAAATGTCACTTACGCTCACAAGAGAGAAATATGGAGAAGGTAAAAGGAGCAGGAGTGAAATCTGTACTGCGGGAGGATCGCATGTGGGGAGAAAACATGCCACGAAGACTAGGAAACCCCCCTGTTTAACTTTTCCCATAATCCAACACTTTTTAAAAAAAAATTTTTTTATTGGTTTTCATAATGAACAAAGAAAATGCAATACCCCCCCCAACTCCCTCTCCATCTGCAAAAGGGTCTATATCGATTGATCATTCGTGCGATTTCTTCTTAGCACAGTCACATTATGTCCAACATCTGAATTCTATGGGTGCACCATAGAAGCATATAGTTACTTTGTAAATATCCCAGCATATCGTCCCAATTGCACTTGAAGGAGGCTTGGTCCTCTTTGGATCGTGTGGGTTGCCCACTCCAGCGATATATAGGACCATACCTTCTGCAACCAGTCCAAGTTTGTTGGCATCTGTCTTGGTTTCCACTTTTGTGCCAATACCAGCCACGCTATCAGGAGAGTCATGAAGCAACTTTTCTGTCTCTTTGAAAATTATTTCTGTTTCGGGTCCCGCAGTCCGCACAACCACACCCTTGTGTCTGATGAATCGATGCTGGAGAATACCCACCTATTTGTTCCTGTACCTCGGCCCAGTATGGTCTAATAACCAGGCACTCCCACCAAATATTTCTCCAGTCCCTCCTAGCCTCACACCGCTTACAACATAAATTTGATACCTTCGGGAACATGGTATGAAGTCACTCGGGAGTATAATGCCAATGGAACATCATGTTGTACCACATTTCCCTCATTGGAGTGCAGTGGGTGAGTTTAGGTATTGATTCCCATAATTGTTCCCATTGTTCTCTTGGTACCGTTTCGTCTTATGAGGCCTCCCATTATTTAATGTAGTTCCAATGTACCAAAGTTGTGCCGTTGTTTAATAATTTGTACAGGCTCGAAAGTATCTTTTTCGAGCCAGTGTGGCTCATGATATACTTTCCAAAGGGTGTCAACTGTCGCATGGCAGCTGCTTTAATCTTTGGGCTTATTAGCCAATGGCGTAGTTGTCTGTACTGGAATCCATCCCCTTCCCACACCCGCAAGTCTCTTTTGCAATCCTCAAAAGTTCTGAGGTCCTGGATACATGTCTCGAATTCCCTCCAAGCTCTAAAAGTCCTGGGTACGATGTCCGGGGGAAATTCTGGGTTCTGAAACATAGGGAAAAATTGGGAGGGCGAGGTGGACAACCCCCTTTTTCAATTGCTGAGTCCCATACCTCTACAACTAGACCCACAATTTTACTGAGCTTCACAGTAGTGGGCCTATATTTCCGATCTAGCCATAGAAGGCCAGAAAGTGTTGTACCTGCAACTGCCCTTTCCTGTCGTGCCCATATCTTACAATCTGCCCCAGTAAACCATTCTTAACCTGCAGATTCGTAGCATCTATAAACATGCTGTAGTCCCAAACCTCCCAATTGTTTTGGAGCTGTGAGAGTGGCCATTCCTACCCTAGGCGATTTATTATGCCATATGTACGATCTTATAAGTTTTGTGAGCGAGTTAAGAAAGGATCTGGGTATTCAGAGTGGGAGTGCTTGAAAGTAATATAGTATCCTGGGTAAGAGCATCATTTTAATTACCATCAATCTTCCTAGCCCGGATGTTGCAAGTGGGTTCCATCTTTGAAAATCTGCTTTCACCCTAGTGAGTAGTTGTGTATAATTTGCCCTGTAAAGTTGTTCTGGTGATTTTGTTAGGACCACCCCTAAATATGTAATACCATTCTCCGTAAGAGATAGCTGGGTTGGCGAGTGCAACCTCTCAAGGATTTCAGGGTTAACTGACACATTCAGAATTTCTGATTTTGTCCTATTTATTTTCAGCCCGGACACTGCACTAAATTTGTCGCGTTCCGCCATCATTGAGGGTAATTATGTCTGGTTCCGCAATCGCTATCAGCATGTCATCTGAAAACGCCACTGTTTTGTGTTCTTCGCCTGCCCTTGCTATGCCTCTAACCTGATCCGAGTCCCAGAGCCCGGGCCAATAGGGGCTCCACGTATATAGCATATAGGAGAGGGGACAGGGGGCATCCTTGCTTAGTATCCCATTTTATTGCAATAGTGCCAGAGAGTGTCCCATTTATAGCTAGTCTAATTTGCGGAGAGTGATAATTAGCCCACACCATTTGGAGAAACCCTATTCATATCCCCATGCATTGCATGGTTTGGAACAGGAAGGACCATTCAACTCTATTGAATGCATTATCAGCGTCCAATGATGCCAGTACTTCTGGTGAGCGTGTTATGACGTTTTTTTCCAGTAAGTGGCAAACTCTTCGGACGCTATCATGTGTCTGTCTCTATGTGATGAATCCAGACTGGTCCGGGACTATTATTTTTGGCAGTATTGCTGTTAAGCGGTTTGCCAAAACTTTGGTATATATTTTGGCATCTATATCAAATAAAGGGTTCGATCCTAGGCTGTAGGCTGTGTCAGAAGCGGCTGTACGTGCAAGCGAGACAGTGCGGCTTCACACATTCTCGTTGCCCTCTAAGTCCTTTCCTCTAGCCTTTCTCCCCCATTCATTCTGAGTGGGTGCTGGCCTGGGTGAGGACGGATGGACAGCCGGAGCTCTGTGGAATACTGCAACTAAGAGTGCTATTCTGAGTGGAGATCGATACAGAAAAGAGATGAGATCTCCTCTTCTATGCCCCATTCGTTACTCAGGAGCCCAGGGGCCCGCATCTGTCTGCCCGTGTGTCCGAGAGTCTAGGATTCCTGTACTCTGTGTCCCAAGCAGAGGCGGAGGCCGAGGCGAATGGAGGCTAAGGGTGGTGAGCATTGCTAGGTGTGGTATGCGCTTGCTGTGCCGTCTGCACCATTCTTTGATCTCCATTCTTTTCTGTTGGTCATAGCGCTGCCTCTCTCGCAGCCCGTGTATTTTCTCTGGTTAAACTACGTGTTGTTGGGTCTGCGGCAGTGTTAAACAAAGGCGAGGAGGGCCATAACGATTGTGGTGCTTTTTTGAGGCAACCTCCTTGTACTACATTGCGTTTTTTGGCAAGAGTGGATCTTTTTACTTGAATTGGCACTACCTTAAAGTTCCCAGCCAATCTGCATTTTTTTTTCTTTTTTTTCTTGCCAACGCACCCAAAGTTGTATAAAAGGTGAAGCTCCGCCAGACTGTACTGGAGCTGCGCAAAATAATCGTGATAATTGTGTTGTGGAGTCAGCAGGAGGATAGGCTTTGTGCTCCGGTGCTCTTCCGTGTGGATTCCGCTGCGGTTGGAGCCACGTGCTTATTCTGCTGCTGGAGGGTCCTTGAGAACTGGTGAACTGTGGCAGCGAGTGGTGCTTTAAAATCTGGTGAACTGTGGCCGCCCAACCCCCGCCTACTCGGAAGGTCATACCCCTCTACCCTTACCTAATCTCCCTTTGTAGCAGAGTGGTGCTAGAAGGTGTCGACGAGTGGTGGTGAAGTGGTGCTTTACTTTTGGAAGTCATCAAAAGAATATGGAAAAATTGAGATCCTCTTCCCTGCATTGCATAACAACCTGACAGCAGGCCAGGAGAGGTGTGGTGGGGTCAGAGCCCCTTGTTGACGACTGTGTCTTTCCACAAGGGAATGATTCAACAAACTTAAGGATGAAAGGGCTGTCATTGTTACCCTCAATGGAATCAGTTCCGAGGGTGGTTTCGATGCCCATGATAAGGGGGGGGGGCTCATCCAGGACCGTTGGTGTTGGGGGCAGGGCCTCAGGCCAAGATCCCAATCCTTCATACATCCCCAAGTTCCAGTGTCGTGGAAGCATATTTGCCCCCCATGGAAGAAAATGCTGTGGATAAGAGGATAGGAAGCCCGACCAGTGCAGTGCTTCCTGAGCTGGTTGCCCCCGATCCCAGCATTAATTCCTGTTTGCAACTAGCGGCCTTGAGTGTTAATCCATCAGGCGCTAGGGGAGAAAACGAGGAGCTGGCGAGTAAGCTGGCCAATGATCTCTTGGACCTCACGGTCAAGATTGCTAAACAAAAAAGACTAAGTCTGTCCAGGGTAAATGAATGTTTGAGACTCTTGGATAAATCCCTCCTGGAAGCAGAGGATCTGGTGGATAGAGAGGCTGACGATATATTAGAGTCCGTCTCACCGAAGGAAGGGGAGTGCCATGTACTGTCTGAGGGGGATGATCCTATGAATATTGCACCAGTGGGAGCGGTGGCCAGTTCTATTAACAGCTTCAATCTACCTCCGGTGGAAAATAGCCAGCCGCATAGGAGGGAATTACAGCCGACTACCTCGGGAAGTAAGGTGCCATCGGAGTCCTCCTCATCAGGGAGCGATTACTCCCCCAGGATTCATGAACAACGAGGAAGAAGAAAAAGAAGAGTCACGGATGGTGAGCCAGGAGTAAACCTAATGCAACTGCAGCAACTTGTGATGGCCTCCCTGTCTATTTCCCTACGGCCTTTCACGAAGCTGTATGAGAATCTAAATGAGTCCATTCAAACCCAATCAGCCTTGATTGGTGGACTCTTAGAGAAAATGCAAAACATGGAAGCTCTGGCAATGAATGTTGATAAGAGACTGAATATGGAAGCAGAAACCTCTCTTATGTGGCAAAACAGACTATGCGATTTGGCTATTCGTGAATCAGTAGATAAGGCCCTCATGATGGAAGCCCTCTTACAAGATTGTAAGTGGATGAGGGCTCATATGAAATGGTTGACCAGAATGCCGTCTCTCGTGAAAGAAAATACGGTCAAATCCTCTACGATTCAGCCATCTGGGCCTGGCGGGCAAGAGCCAGTGGTAGATCTGACAGGGGCTAATGAAGCCTCTGCAGCGAAGAACGTCTTCTCTGTCTTCAATTCAAAGAAGGACCAGAAGGCCGTAGGGATAATGGAGGAAGGCCCGCGACAAGATATTTTGGAAAGCGCCACTGGTGCTCACAGGTGAAGCAAAAACTAAAAGTGGCGAAAAAACCCAAAAAGATGCCATCCAATGCAAGAAAGAAGGCGAAGGGCTCTCGCGCCTTCCTTAGGAACATTCGATCTTCCCCCATGCAACTTAGCCTTCCGGCTTCTAAGAAACCTAGGCGCGATTTGCCCCCCTTACCAGACACCTCGATAGGGAAGCCGAGCCTGCTGGTTGAAGAACTTGAGAGAGCAGATGAGGATGCCCAATGGAAAGATGTGAGTAATTCAGAATGGGAATTAATTGAATGCCTCTCAGAATTGAGGGCCCCTGTCACGCATCTGGAGGACCAAATGCTAAAGGAAATTCCTCACGGGCGGCAGCCCCTGAAAAAAGTCTGGCGCTGGGCCATAAGATGGAAGGAAAATTGAAGCCCAGTGAAGCATCAGCTCTTTTCAAAAAGGGTGTGAATAAGTTGGAAAAGGATTTAGGGATCTTCAAAACACTTGAACAAAGAAGGGTGGCTGTGCTTAGTGTAAAACTAATGAGAGATTGGTCAAAGCCTGCCAAAGACCCATTGATGAAATGGGTCTTGGTTTGAGGTCCTTGGAGGAAATGAGAAGAAGTGGTTAGGGGGCCAGAAATAGGAATCGGTCAGCTAAGTCCGGTATAAACAATGGCCCAGACAAGGAACTGAGATGGGAGGTGGCTAGGAGGGGGGGGGGATTGAAAAGCCCCGGCTCCCCCGGAAAAACGAAGAATTGAGTCCGAAGGCTTGTTTGGAAAGGATGGAGAGCAACTCCAAGATGTTCTTGCTGAACAGAGGAAATGTTGTGCGGTTGGTTAACACCATAACCCTGAACATTATATTTGTCACGGAGGATATTAAGATCGTGGAGTTGGTTGAAGAAAAAAAGAAAGACTGGATCATATTGCATCTCTCCTCCCAAGTTAAAAAGGATTCCTTGTTGGCACTTGGAGATAAATTCTTACCCTTCTGATTTGAACTAACAGATTTTTATGCCCAATTGAAAAGGAATGGAAAAGGCCGACTTCAACAAGGGCTCCGACCACTGGAAATCCAACTCAGGGGGTTGAAAAGAGGAAAGAAAGTAGTAATGAAAGTTTCAGGAAGCAATTTAAAGAGCTGGAGGTTAATAAGAAAGATGTACATTCACAGAAGTTTACAGTTGCAAACCATGGAGAGTTGAAGGATTTAACTTCTGCTACCGCTACAACATCCTCCTGGTCATGGTTAGCAGGGGCATTGGGTCGTCCTGGAGGGATTTGGACTGTTAGGGAAAAGGAGCTGAACCAATTGAGGATAGGCTGCTGGAACACTAGAGGGTTTCGAAGTTTGTTTGGGGGTGGGATGCTGGCTCTGAATGATCTTGATATCCTTGTGTTCCAAGAAACTTGGTTAAGGGAGCCACCTCAATGTGATGGGTATGTGGTGTTCTTAAACCCAGCACCAAAAGGGCTGTTGGGCTGCCCTTTTTCTGGCCTATTGATGATGATGAAGAACGACGTGGGATGGTCAGTGACGGCCACGAAATGCCCCAATCCCTATGTCCAGGCAATATACCTAAAGAAAGAACAGGAGGGTGGGAACTTTTCTTGGGTATTGCTCAATGTTTATTGGCGAGTCAATATGGAGAAGGACTTCGACTTTACGAATTCTATAACTAACCTGATTGATGAGGTTGTGTGTGAGGTGGAATGAGTTAAGATAGTGTTGTGTGGTAACCTCAATATTAAATTGTTGGATAAGACTGGGACAGTGTGTGATAAGAAGGAATGGAAGAGAGAATGAATGGATGCTGAGCATGAAGCTGCGTGAAATGCACTTGGTAAATGGTCAAACAGAGGAAGAAATTCCTGGTCGCCCGACATGGAGGAGTGGATCACTGACATGTATTAACTACTGTTTTATCTCGAAAAATCTTAAGGAGAGTATTGAGAAATTTGTGGTTAGTCCCCAGTCCATCAGTGATCATGACTTACTGACCATGTGTTTTGGAGGTGTAGGAGTTAGGGGTTTGGAGGATGTAATGGAAGAGGTTGAATTGAGGAGCTGTGGGCTTCGTCTAAGATTGAAAGATTATGAGGTCAGGAGGATCAATAGAGACTATAATAGCCAAGTGCTGATGGATCCTGGGAATAGGGACTATAGGGGTCTCCTCAAAGAGTTCTCTAAGCCAGGTGTACGGAAAGGGGATTTGCCATGGTCAAAAAAGCATGTATATGACCAGGATCTAGTTACAAAAAGAAAAGGTATGCGCAGAGCATTGAAACAGATAAGGGGTGACTCCTGCTCTGGGAAAAAAGAAAGGATAAGAAATATTTGTCAGACCTATAAACATTGGTGTAGAAGCACACAACATTTGCGTCTCCAGCAAGACGCTGAGTGTATGCTGCAAGCGGTCTGTAAGAAAGACTCCAGAGCTACATGGGAGTTAATCAACGATGGTGGTGTATTCCGCCACGAGAAGTCCTTGGTGATGGTGGCTGAGAGAGATTGGATCAGCCACTACAAATCCCTGTTTTCTGATCCGGGTGAGGGTCTGGCTACTCCCAAAGTCATGGGTAGGGATAGATGGAATTTTGCTTTGGATGACCATGATGTAAGCCTTATGATTGGAAAACTGAGTGTTTCCCGCGCGGCGGGACTTGATGGGATCTCGAATTTTGAATTAAAAAAAGAACAAAGAACATTGGGCAAGTGTTGTTCTAACGATGTTTAGACAAATCATGATTAATAGATCCATACCTGAGTCTTGGAAGGAGGCCTTAATTGTGCCCATTTTTAAAAAGGGCGATAGGTCTGATCCCAAAAACGGCCTATCGCCCTTTTGGATGCGATGGGAAAGCTTTTTGCAACGCTTCCTCTGCGCGACCTGAAAAAATGGGCGGAAGGGAATGGAATTTTGGACCCTAGGCAAACGGTTTTTGTAAGGGGAGTGGGCACCTCCTTAAACCTCTTCCTGTTGAATTTACTAAAAGAAAAGAGCTTGGAGAAGGGATTGACACTGTTCTTGGCCTTTATGGACCTCAAACAGGCGTTCGATAGTGTATTGAGGAATCATCTGTGGGCGAAATTGCGTAAGTAGGGCTGTCCGGTAGATCTGGTAGAAGCTATAGAAGCGCTTTATACCAACACTTCGGTCCAAATTAGGCTGTGTGCAAAGGGGTCATTATCTAGTAACATTTTCACCTATCAAGGCTTCAAACAGGGGTGTGCTCTTGCGCCACTCCTGTTTTGCCTGTATATTTCTGACTTGGGATTGTCTCAGGTGAATGTTCGTGCCTTTCCGCCGACAGTTAACAGAGCCCAGGTACCGTGGATTCTCTTCGCGGATGACCTGGTCTTCCTTGATTGTACCCCCGTAGAATTATGGGGGTACAATCAATAGGACTTAAGCGTCGTCTCCAAGCTTTTGAATTGTACCTCAAAAGTAATGGTATGAAAATTAATGCAAGGAAATCTAAGATTCTGCCGATGAAGAACGCAAGACAGGTAAAGAAAGATAAATTTACCTGGAGTGTGGGAGGAATCCCCTTAGAGACGTTGGATTCAATAGTTTACTTAGGGGTTACTGTCAATAGAAATGCTAATGAGGTTGCTCACTATGAATACCTATGGCAGAGAATGATTCCTTTGGTCAATCAGGGCAGGTTACTCCACCGTAAATTTGGTAAATTCACATTAATACCGATCTTTACCTTTTACAAGCAGAAGGTGGCACAGATCCTAACCTATGGAGCTGAGGCGGTTTTCCGTCTCTCATATGATTGTTGGGAGAAATTGGAGGGTCATTTTTGGCGTAAGATATTACAATTATAGGTGTGTTACAATGTGTACAATTAGGTTTGAATTGAGACTACAGTCTTTGGAATCATTGGTAACTTGGAAGACGGTATCACTATGCAGGAAATGTGCCTTGGAGAGTGTTGAAAAACCATTTAAGATCTTGGCATTGGATAATAGGGTGGTAAAAGGACCATTTGAAGAATGGCGTAACAAGGTGGAAGCCCTTCTGTGGGATAAGGATGTGTCCGTAAATATGTTACTGAGTAATCCAATGAGTGTGAGAAGGAAGTTGTTGCTCAGAGATTGGATTACCACTTTAGATTATTGTGGTGGTCTGGGTTTCAGACAATCTCTGTCCGTTGAGTGGGGGAGAGTTAATAAACTTCCGAAGATCATGATGAAATTCCCTTCATCAAAATATCGTGACCTTCTTCTCAGATGTCATCTAAACATCCTACACAGAAGAGAGATTTTGTTTAAGAAGAAAACGGCAGGGGTGGAAAATGCAAACTGTCAGTATTGTAAGAGTATTTGCCAGGTGGAAACCTCGGAGCATCTGGTAATGAACTGTGAAGCTGTGATTGAGACTCGAGCATTCTTTCTAGATGAACTCTTATGGACAAAATCAACTCTTACAAGTGGGGAATGGTGGAACTGGATGTTAATTGGTGATCAGCCCCGCTTGGTTATTGCTGCAATGAAAATGCTTGAGGTTGTGCTATCCGATCAGGGGGGGGAAGAGGGAGGGAGGGAGGGTGTTAATGGAATTTTGAATGGACGTTGCGGATTTTAACTGTCTAATGGTCTGTTTTCTGGGGAATTAGTGGGATGGATTTTGCCCTAGCTCATGGATGATTTTTGGAAATCGAAATGCTAAAGGTTTATTTTTTTGGTGGAATGGATTTTGTTGTAGTTTGTGGATGTTCTTTTTGGAACAGAAATGTTAAAAGGTTTATTTTAAGTTAATTATTGTTTTATACATATCTGACTTTTAACCAATAAAACATATTAAAACAAAATATATATCAAATAACGTTATAGGCCCATATGAGCCCAGGGACGTCAGGTCCTTGCCGGCCTTAGGGAGCACCACCAACCTAGCTTCATTCATCGAATTCGTGATCGTGCCCTTTAATCTAAATGAACTGTAAAGCTTTGTAAGGTATGGCGTTAAAGTGTCTCAAAATGATTTGAAAAAGTTAGCTGGGTAACCATCTGGTCCCGGGCCGTGTTTTTGGGTAGAGATTGAATCACTTTGATCACCTCTCCCACCTGAATATTCCCTTGAAGCCTTTCTCTGTCCTCTTGTGTAATGCGTGTCAGGGATACCTTCTTCAGATATTCTGCTTGCTTAGTTTCATCTGGATTGTCAGAGGTATATAATGTGGTGTAAAAAGCTCTAAATATTCCCAGGAACCCCTCATTGGTAGTCTCATATCCCCCTTCCTTGCTTTTTAATTTCAAAATTGCATGGGCTCAGGCCCTATCTTTTAGTTGTCTGGCTAGTAGCGGATCAGCTATATTAGCTTTCACATAATAATGTTGTTTAGTAAATACTTCAGTTTTAATGTAATGAAAACAGGTGAAATTAGTGACATAAGAGAAGGAAATATTGAGAACCTAAGAATGGAGTGTATCAACTGTTTTATAAAATGTGTGTCAAATACTGCCAATGTGTCCTTAGAGTGCTTGTGGTTAGATATGATCCATGGCAAAAGATTGAAACTGCAGATTGCTGTGGTGCATTTTCTGAGGCTTTTTTGTAAAATGGGAAACTAACACTGAGGCTGGGTAAATAGTTAACAGAATTTCTTTTGTATCTTTCTTGGGTATTTAATTATTCTGAGTCTGTTTACGGAATATCTATGTTAATTTAAGGGTGAGGGACAGTGAGTCCTACTGTGTTGCTCTAGAGTATCAGTGGAATATATTTTAATATTTTTTGATTTTGCTTGATTCAGTTATTTTAGGCTCATCTGTTAAATTTCATAATCAAGATGTTATTTGATTGTTAATTAATGAGATATCATTTTATCGATCATTTATCATTCTTTGTATCTTTTGTAAAGGCTACTCTGTAACCATATACAAATAAATAAAAAAAATAATAATGTTTCGTAAATAGCAATGCCTTCTCGACGCGTTTTGTGCGGAACATTTCGAGTTGGCCTTTTGCCATCTCCCCCTGTATATCTCTAAATTTCTTTTCTAGTTCCTCCTCCCACAGTCGCCTTTGCCTGTCCCATTCCGCTTTAATTTCTATCAGATGTCCTCTCAGGACAGCTTTGAATGCATCCAATACCGTTTTCAGGGCCAACTCTTTTGTATCATTTTCGACAATGTAGTATCTCTTTTACCTTTAATTGAATATACTAAGATCGGATCCTCGATCAGGCCTTACGGAAATTGCCATTTCCAAACCCGTTCTGGAGCACCTCCTACCATAATTAACATGAAAAGCGAGCATGATCTGAAAGGTAAATAGTGCCCAGGTCCACTTCCGCCACCCTTCCCACTAAGTGCGTGGAGACCCAGATGTAATCAATCCTCGATAATGATGAATGTACATGGGAATAATCAGAGTATCCCTTGGCCTGCCCCTTGATCGCTCGCCAAATGTCATGAGGGCCAAAGCGGTAATTGTCCGCTTGAGCGACTTATCCGGCGCTGTTGTAAAGTGCCTGTGTGTGCATGCTGAAAACTGGTGATGTCATGTGGAGCGTTGTGATGTAAATGTGAGAATGTCCTGGTTGAGGGTTCCACACTGTTAGAGCTCCCTGCCTGGGTGATGGGTGCCAGTGTTTTTATGTCCATATAACTTAATATAACTGTAACTAAAGAAGATGTCATTAAAGCTAAAGTAACCCACAAAGAAGCCTGCAACCAGCTTTAATACAGGCGCTACTATGTGATGCGTGGCTAGTGTACTCCTATCCTCTTGGGGGACCCACGCCATATTGAATTCCCCCGCTAGTATGATATCCCCCTTGCGGAACCCCTCTAATTGTGAGAGAACGCCCCACAAGAACCCATCCTGTCCCGTATTTGGTGCATATAACGTCGCTAATGTGTATATACATGGTCCCGCCCAAATCTGTTCTACTATCAAGAACCTGTGCCGCTAGCCCATCTTTCATCGCTATGAGTACCCCAGCCGTTTTCTACAGCGTTAGATTAGTATAAAGGAAATCTCCCATCATTGTAAGCGTTTATCTTTTCTTCTAATATGCGTCTCCTGATACATCCGGATATCTGGTTTCACCCTTTTCCAAAATTCCTCCAATTTCTTCTTAACCGGGGAATTCATGCCTCTCACATTGTGGGTCAAAACTTTAACGATCGACATTTCACATATGAGCCTTCTAGTATCCCCTTGACCACTTTCCCCCTTTCTATTTTTACTGATCGTGACCTTCTTCCTTCTGGCAGGTTTGAACCCCTGCCCCCCCCCCAACTTAACACAACCAAACTTGAACACCCATTCACCTCCCCCAACTTTGCCCCCTTCCTGAGATCGCCAAGGCACAGTGCCCATCGCCAATGGCCCCCTAATGTCCCTAAAGAAATCTTGTGGGTAGTCCTAAACCCCACACTGAGATTCCAATTGACCAACCACTATTACGTGGCCCCTGTGAGAAACCTGAAGGTGTCTCACCCGCTGGTCCCCAGGGATCTGTCATCCAGGTGGCCAGGACATGGCCATGGCTATTGGATCCAGTTCCTGGGGGTGGACCAGTGCGGGAGGATCACCTGGATAAGGTATCCTCGGAGAGTGGAAGTGGGACACTGAAGGGTGAAACATGGTAACCCCTTCCTTATGACACCTTTTCCTCATCCTGCCCAGTAGGATACTTTCTCACACTTTCTCACAGCATGAACGACAAGGGGACCAATACGCGAGCCATTTACCTGACATGTCCCAACACAAGGGTCAGGCAGAGTCAGGTAATTGCCGACAACTACACACACCTGAATGCCCTTTCCCTTCCCCAAAGGGATAAAAGGCAGAGCACAGGAGCACAGTCCGAGCAAGGCTGAACACACAAGGAAGCAGTCATTCCAGGACGACAGTTCAAATGGAGGAGAAAGGCGGCAAAACCTGAAAGGACGTCAAGGAGGGAGTTTCCCTTGCCCTTTTCATCCCAGACTGCGATGAAAGAAACATAAGACCGAAAATTGCAGCTGGCAAATGGTGTGATGGATGTCAGTGGTACAAGCCAACAAGTTCAGCACAGCCGGTGAGTCGGAAGAACCTGATAGTCAACCGGACTGTGTTAGGCTCAAGGTTGCAGTGGTAACATTAAGACGATAAATAGACAAGAGGTCTTTTGAGAACTAACAGGGTACCAGAGATAGAGTGGTCTGGCGCCACGCAGGCGCTCGGTCGAAGGTCTCTGGCTGGTACCCCTCTCCTAAACTGAGAGACTGTATTTGTATTTGTATTTTATTTATTTCTATAGCGCACCAGGCCCAGGGGCAACCGGGCGCTTAACTTAGTTACAACAAGATGAAAGCATGACAAGGCAATGTGACAGAGTATTACAAGATTATTACAGGAAGATTTACAAAATTTACAAAATATACTGTGATGAACATTGTAAGTAAAGAAACTGCAAGTATCAAGTGGCCATCGGAAATGCCGGTATAAAGGTGTTAAGGTGGTCATACAAGGGTCAGGCCAAATCCCTTTTTCGAATCGAAAGTCCTTAACACAGTGCAGAGGTTTTGATATTGTGAAACAGGCGTTTGCGCCCAGCTGAGGGGAACGCTGTGCAACTGTGATGGCATGAATCCCTCACTTGCCATAGGCGAACAGAGTGACCCAGCGAGTCAAGATCACCCTTCGGGAGTCTCTGTTTAAATTGGCAAGTGCTCTGGAGGTGTGAGCCCGGATGAGGGGGACCTAATGTGAACATTGTATGATTGTTTAAAAAGACATTAAGACTTGAAGAAGAGATGATTGACATGTTGTGGGGCAAATGTGAACCAAACTGAGGGATGCCTTTGAATTAGGGTGAACGGTTTCACCCCAAGAACCTGGTAAGGATAGAGTTATGTAAAGCCTGACTTGTGGCTTAAGAGAAAGCCGGCCAGGGGGCTTAGACCCGGACTTGGGGGAGGAAGAACCTAACGGGTCTAGAATTACTTTCTTTTGGAACTGTGTATTTTATGCCTGTGGGTGAGGGTAAGCATCAATACACCCATGAACATTGTAACGACAAGTATGAACCCGAGTGATAGAACTGTCAGCTTGTGCCAGAGAAATCCAGGAGTGTGCTGTGTACATATCCTGACTTATCTGGTGAACACTTCTTTCTTTTCTTGTGAACATTATCCCACACTCTTTTGTAACATAGCGGTAAGGATTGGCAATAGGTTTTCTTATAGTATAGGTCCTTTTGATTTGACTAGACCCCACTAGGACTGTATTATTATTATTTGATGGTCATAGCTTGCTCCCATCTTAGATTAAGGTTTAGATTAGGTGTTTATCTCACCCATTTTACACCTTCGAACTTTAATCACTTGTGTCTGTCTTACTTTGATGCCATGCCTTCCTTACTGGGCCGCAGTCTTACTTGGTGTTGCATGTTATCTCGGCCTTCAGCGTTGGTGTTAGTCTCGGCCATTATGTTGTTCTCCCCCATTTTCTTGATGTTTCGTCTCGATATTTTCTCGATACAATGAACTGCCAAAGAGTAAATACATCCCAAGTTCCTGTCCCTTTATCACTGTCCTTTTTTTTCCACATTTTCCACTCTAATGGACCCTTCCTTTCCAGCCTGTCCGTGTTCTCGGCGATACTTGATGTCTCACTTTCCTCGTCTTGCAGTTGCAGGATCTGTGGGCCCTCCTCAGATGACGTTATCCAATGTTGCCGGTCTTCCCATTTAAAGAGCAGTCCAAAGGGGAACGTACATTTACATCTTATTTGTATCTGTTCCAGGAATCTTACTACTCGGCCCATTGCTCTCATCTTCTGCAGTGCTGACTGAGTGTTACGCTCACCTTGTCTCTGCAGGGACATTGGGGCACGGGTGCAGCCCTCCCAGGATGTAGGACCCCCCGATCTGCTTCCTCCGGCTGCAAATAGTCTGTGGGCTGCTGCAAAGAATTGGAACCCTGTTCCTGTGTAATAAGAGGACGTAAGTTTATTGGCCTGCGAGCAAATTCCCTCTCAACACCTTCCTCCCATAGTGTGGTGAGCATGCATCGTCCCATTAAGGCTCACCTGTGGATTATTTAGGGTGAACGCTCCGTCCTGCTACTTCTGGCAGGGGCGCATGTAGAATGAGGACCGATTTCCTTCACTGGTCCTTTATACGTAGTGTCCAGTCCAGCTGCGATGATTCCATGCCTTTCTGGTAAGTGTCTTTCTGTTATCTGTTTGTTGCAAAGTATTGATATTATCTTGTTTTTAGCCTGTTGTTAGCTCTGTAACAATGTCTATCTTTCTCCCCACTTAGGTGTGATTGTGGTCCAGCAGAGCAACAGAGCCCGAAATGGCTCCAGTTGCAGAGCGGAGGATTCCGCGACAGCCCGGCAGTATGTAAGTGTGCCTTTTAGAGCAAGTGTGAAGTATTCTGCAAGCGCGCCCTTAAGACTGCAGGTTTGTATGTCTAACCTGGTCTTAAGTCGTTTTTACAGGGTCTGCCTTCGTGAAAGATGATGATGTCATGCTGCGGTTCCCGGGAGCTGGAGTTCTGCGTGCCAGAGATGGAAAAGATGTGCCCAGAACTGAAGTCCTGCGATCCAGAAGATGGAGAAAGGATGACAGGCTCAGCGGAGATGGATGCAGGTGTAAGCGGACTCCAGGAGGTAAGCGTAGGAACAGGAGACTGGATTCCCAAGGTAAGTGCTAGTTAACCCAGGCGGCGGTGAGCGTCACGCTGCATGTGAATGCAAAGTAACGCGAAGCGTGTGCCTTGGGGTTGGGCTGGTTTTTATAGCTGAGCTATTAAGGCCATGCCCACTAGCTCAGTCCTGCTTGCCACACCCTGCCACTCCTTGAAGTTGCACGTGCAGCTGCAGATAGAAGGCCACACAAGTGGAAAGTTCTTGAAAGTACTCCTGCCCATAATAAAAGAGTCCTGCTGTTTTAAGCACTCCTGCCCATAATAAAAGTGTCTTGTTCATATTCTTCCATGAGCCTGGCACCAAAGGCGCCAGGACTGAGTTCAACTGGACCCCCCCATGTATAAACGTCCCAGGGGGACGTCTGTGAACAATGGTTCCCCCTGCTCCCTCCACTTAATGGTGCCGCTCCTGTGATCCTGGGCAAGTGGCCATGACAGCACTCCCCCTCAAGGGTGGTTCTCTTCCTGGTCCTGGTTTGGTGGGGTTATTACGATGGAACTGCCTAACCAATCGGGGGGCATGGACATATTTGCTGGGTTCCCAGGTCCGGTCTTGAGGCCCATATCCTTTTCAATCTATGAGGTAGTATAATTTGGATTGGACTACCTTAGAGTCTAGGATACTTTTGACTTTGTACTCCGGCTCCCCCTCAATTATCTCAGCATCTGGTGGAATGCTGATACGTGTACCCAGTTCCATTGGTTTTAGAAGTGAAACGTGGAATACTGGGTGAATCCGCATTTTGGATGGCAACTTCAATGTCGATCTGCAAACCTTTTCTGTCTCTCCTTGGTTTTGGTCAGAGGCTCGGTTGCTTCTTTTAAAAGCTGGGTGATGGTTTTCTGCAGGTTTGCCATTTCTGGCATTTCTAATGTATCGAGTGGAACAAAACCAGATGTCCATGGGTGTCTTCCGTTCACAGTATAAAACAGACTTTGCCCTGAACTGGTGTGTATGGAATTGTTCTATGTGTACTCCGCCAACCAGAGTATGTCTTTCCAGGAGTCTTCAGATTGTTGTAACATGCATCTTAAATATTGCTCTAGGGTCTGGTTGGTTCGCTCGGTCTGGCCCACGGTTTGCGGGTGGTGACTTGTGGATAGCCGAAGGTCGATTTTGGCAATATTATAACACTGTCTCCAGAATGATGAAACAAATTGGGTTCCACGATCCGTTATCAATACCGATGGGAACCCGTGCAGCCGCACAATCTGTTCAAGAAACACTGTCGCGAGAGCCGAAGCGGTGGGGAGCCCTTTCAAAGGAATGAAGTGGGCCATTTTCGTGAACAAGTCCACAAAAACCAAGATGGTGTTGTAACCGTTGCCGGAAGGGAGATCTGTAATAAAATCCATGGACAGAGTGTGCCAATGTGCTGGAGGTACCATCAATGGACGTAGTAAACCGGCAGGGTTTTGCTTTTGAGATGTGTTGAGCAGACACCACAGGTCGCAATGAAGTGGATAATGTGCCTCCTCCAAGTGGACCACCAATAATGTTTCTTTATTTTAGCTTGAGTTTTTGCTATTCCAGGATGTCCCTCCACCAAGGAATCATGATAGTTGGTGATGATCTGGTTTTGTAGTTTCTTATCTGAAATGTACAGTCGCCCTTGGAAGTAGGGTAAATCGTCTTTAATGGTGTATCGGTCTCCTTTTTGAAGCCATTCCCATTGGCCAGATTGATTCATTTGGCCTTGCACATTGGAATGTAGATCATCCAGACAGGTTGCCGCGACAATCCTAGTGTAGATCCGCTCTTCAGAAATGATAGCTACATGGTCCGGTGTAGTGAAAGCTTCCTTTTCCTTGCTCATGCGGGAGAGGGCATCCGCTTTCCCATTACGAACTCCTGGTCTATAGGTAATGATGAAGTCGTATTCAGCAAAGAAGAGGGCCCAATGAAGTTGGCACGATGATTGCGCCTTAGCTGACTTTAAGTATTGTAGGTTGCAGTGATCCGTGATGACAGTGACTGTATGTCTGGCTCCGAGAAGGTAATGCCTCCATGCTTCAAACGCTGCCTTGATTGATAGCAGTTCATTGTCGGTGATTCCATAGTTCAATTCGGGTGGAGAAAACTTACGGGACCAGAATGCCACGGGGTGTAATTGTCTGGTTTCCGTGTTCCGTTGTGACAATACAGCTCTCATTGCTATGATAGAGGCATCGGTTTCAACCACATACGGCAAATCTGGATGCGGGTGTCGTAGAACGGGTGCTGTGGTAAACGCTTGTTTTAGGGTCCGCATTCGTGAAAGAAGAAGATGTCGTGCTGCGGAGTCCAGCGTTGAAGTACTGCGTGCTAGAGATGAAGAAGTTGTCATGCTGCGGTGCCTAAACTGGAGTTCTGCGTTCCGTAGATGAAGAAGATGTTGTGCTGCGGTGCCGGGAGCTGGAGTTCTGCATGCCGGAGATGGAAAAGATGTCGTGCCCAGAGCTGAAGTCCTGCGAACCGGAAAATAGAGAAAGGATGACAGGCTCAGCAGAGATGGATGCAGGTGTAAGCGGACTCCAGGAGGTACACGTAGGAACAGGAGACTATATTCCCAAGGTAAGTGCTAGTTAAACCAGGCGGTAGTGAGCGTCACGCTGCATGCAAATGCAGAGTAACGCGAAGCGTGTGCCTTGGGGTTGGGCTGGCTTTTATAGCTGAGATATTAAGGCCACGGCCACTAGCTCAGTCCTGCTTGCCACACCCTGCCACTCCTTGAAGTTGCACATGCAGCTGCAGATCGAAGGCCACACCCGGACTGGTTACACACAAGTGGAAAGTTCTTGAAAGTACTCCTGCCCATAATAAAAGAGTCCTGCTGTTTCAAACACTCCTGCCCATAATGAAAGTGTCTTGTTTATATTCTTCCATGAGCCTGGCGCCAAACGTGCCAGGACTGAGTCTAACCGGACCCCCCATGTATAAACATCCCAAAGGGATGTGTGTGCCCATGGTTCCTCTTGCTCCCTCCACTTGATGGTGCCGCTCCTGTTATTCTGGGCAAGTGGCCATGACACTGAGCTAAGTCTTGGTAAAGTTGCACCTCAGAGCCATTAATATTTACTGATTGAGCATCTATTGGTACATTGCACTGCATTTATCTAGAACGACTATCAGAAGCACTCCTTTGTTTCACTTGAAATGCTCTGGGCTAGCAATAATTATTGCTGCAATGACTTTTTTTTTTTTAATTCTTTGCAACTTGACCGTACAGATAACTGGCAATTTGGAAATAACTGTTAAAGATCAAAGTATAGTTTTATGGTGAAATGTTATGTGCAACCTCTATAATCTTACTTAGTCATATTTTTAAATATCTGAGGATTTGAACAACTTGTTTTTGAACTATTTTGTATTTTATATATAATCAAAGACATGAATTTGAAAAAGAAATTTTAAGTGTTTTATGTGTCAATATGTAACTTTTTAAATACTGATTTTAGTAAATTCATTTTTTAAATATAATTGAAACTCTATATTTAAGATGTCAATGTTGAAAAGATGTAAGTCAATTATAACAAATATAAAAAAATCAAAAATAATATTTAATGATCACGCGGTTATTGCAGCTTTCAGTATTGACTCCTGAGCATAGGAAGTGATGGCCACCAGCATGTCCCTTGGCCAAAAGCCTGGCTCCGTTCGTCTCGTGCCCACTGTATTTATCTGATCAATGTTGATCACTTCCTTGTCTTACCCTGTGAGGAGATAAGCAAATAGATTTTGTACGGTGGCATTCAGGGATTTGTTATCTATATTCAGATAGACTTTTTATCCGAATATTGATCTACGGGAGCGATTCTCCAAGTTCTCGCGTTGGAGTTCCAGATTGTGCGAGTTGCAGGAAAGGTGTTTCAGCGCCTCATCATTCTTTTTTTAATCATCTGCCAGCACCTCATCATTCTTTTTTGATTTGTCTGCTATCTCCTGCAGTGCTCTTTCCAATCTATCAACCCTATCCTCGATATGGTGACTTTGACCTTTACTTCCTCCAATGCTTCCTTCAGCTCCCATCTCCAATTGAGTGAATTGCATTTGAAAAATCACCATGAAGTGCTCCTGAAATTCCTTAACACAGCTGGAAGTCCTCTTTCTGCATAGCCATAGTTCCTACCTCTAGGTTGGTTTGTCGCCGTGTGCTACGTACCGTACTCCATTCCGCCACCCCTAAGGTGGACTGTGGGGGCGTCTTTGGGGTCCATCGTTTTTTAATGCTATTGTCTGTTCACCCCCGGGAGTTCTTCTCTGCTGCCAATGGGGTTTTCCCCCTGCCTTTGGACATGAGGGTAGCTTTCCTGTCTTTTCTGTATGAGCGCCTTCTCTACCACCAGACCTTAATTCACGTCAATTGGAGGACTCCGTGTTGGGTAGGACGTAGGTTGGTTGGGAGAGCCCTCTACTGTATGGCCTTATACATTGCTGGTGTTCCCCAGCCCTAAGATATTCCACTGGTGGGTTATGTATATTGCAAAGCACTAGATGTGCACCCCTCAGGTTCTGGGAACGGGGGTTGGGGGAGTCCGACTGTCCGGCCACCTCCACTTAATAATGCTGCTCACCTTCCAACACAGCTATGTCCCTTCTGCCATCCTTTGCAGTGTGTGGGTGAGAGGGTATCCCCTTGGTGTGCTCGTTCTCTCCCTTTTCCAGATGTCCCTTGTGAAGTTAGAGCGCCAGTCCCTCACAATGGTTAATGTGTGCAATGATGTGCACGGGATCCCACTAACTTGCGTTTCTTCTTCCTTCTCGGCATCAATGGTGTCTCTTTCTCTCCTTCAGATGCCAGTCCCCGGGGACTCAGGGGACTCTGTTACTAGTTCCCACTTGACGCCCATTGAAGTGAGGCTGACACCGCCCCTTGTTCCCGTCCCCTTCCTTCTCTTGGACCACCACTGAGTTTGAGGGGGTGCCCACCATCCTTCACTTAAATCAAGGGAGTATTCACCACGAGATTTGTGGGAAATGCCTCCCTGGCCCTTTTCACTGCTTAGCTCGGTGCAGCCGTGGATCCGAAAATCCTCATCTGCTTTCGCTGCATCCTTCACCGTCTCGCCCGCTCTCCAATTTCCCGTATCTGTCAACCGTTTACTGCTCTCGATCCCGCTCCAATTGCCGGACTGCTAAATTGTCCCATCGCTCTTACAACTTCACCCTCAGGAGACACGCTTGCTTTAAAGTATGCTCATGTAGTGGCCCTGTAGGGACGGAGCAGTTTTAAACATGTCCTGCACTGCCGGCCGCCATTTTGGAATCTCAATCCACTTTTAATGGCTTTTTGCCAGACTGCAGAAGTTGGAAGAAAACTTTATTGAGGGGGACTACAAGTCCCATAATCCCAGAAGTACTGGGACGAGAAAGAGGGCTGAGTGCTGATCCTCCAAACTCTGAAGTGCAGAGGCTGCGCAAAGGAAGGCATGCAGGAGCGTTGTCTTTCCCCATGTGAGCCTGATTGCTGTGGTTGTCACTCAGAGAACGTGCTGGAGACCGAGGCGAGTGTCATGATGCCTACTCCCGGGCATCCGTATCGAGTCTATCAGCCCCGGAAGCAGGCATCCAGATACTCATTAAAACCCCAACAACCCCGGCTGGGGGCTGTTTGGATTCAGTCCTGGCGCCCTAGGCGCCAGGCTCATCATAGAAATCAGTCCTAGCGCCATAGGCGCCAGGCTCATAGACATAGACGCAGTTAGGGCATACATTGATAGCGGAGGCGTAGTAAACTATGTGGACCACGAATTGGCTTTTAGGATGAATCTACCTCTCTGCAAAAAGACCACTTCGGATGTTATTACCACAGTCGATGGAACTGAAATTGCCTCTGGGCCTGTAACTCATTCCACCACACAGATGACACTCTTGGGTCAAGATGGGCATCGAGAGACTATTGTGTTTGACTTAATCAAAGCCCCGCAGTTCCAAATAATACTGGGGATACCTTGGTTGGAAACACATAATCCTTGTATTGATTGGCGAGAGAAGAGAGTAACCTTCCCGGAGTGTTAGGGAGAATTCTCTGTTTAGGCTGAATTTCCCTACCTAGTGAGTCCCCCAGCAGCTTTGCTGGATTGCTGGGGTTTATTTTTTTCTCCTGCCAAGAGTGAGACTCTTTTACCCTCACTCTTGGGCATGTTCGAAGAGTTTTTTATTGGTTAAACCTTGTGTTGAATGGGCTATGGGGTCTGTTACTCCATAGGGCCTCATATATTTTTGTGATGTGGGTTACACAGCACCCTCTGTGCCGTAACCCAGGGGTGTCCTAGGGACTCCCCAACATAGACTCCATACCCTGGGACTGACTACTGTCTCCCAGGGCATGTAAAGTCACCAAAGACTTTACTAGTCTTAAATCCTGAACAGAACCAGTACAAACCATCATATTGTGGACGTACTGGCTGGGGCAATTCGATTGCCCCAGGGTCTGTTAGTCGAGGGGGCACGTCTCCGTCCCCCCTGATCGAGTTTTGGCTGGTGGCAGTGGAAACTACGTTTTATATTCGACCGCGAATATTTTCCTATGGGATTTCCCATTGTTTTAGGCTAACACATTTAATTATTTATTTACGGTAGCCTTAAACATACCGCCGGTTTATATATTTATTATTATAACTCCGGTTGGGATTTTTTGCCAAAACTTGATGCTAAAATGGCGTTGGCATTCGCCTCTGTAACTCTGACCCAAAGTGGAGCCCTTTGTCCCACTTTTGGCGGGCTTCTCCACAGAAGCCCTCCAAAGTGGTGCCACTCTGTCTGGGGTACTTAGGAGGGGTGGAGGGGGATTTAGGCACCCTGGACTGAGTTACCTAGGTAACTCAAGTCGCACTCCGTCCTGATTGGCCCAAGTGGTGAGCCGGCCGGCTCACCACTTAGCATGTTTGAGTGACAGCTAGGCTGGGTGAATGGGGGTTTGCTGCATAAAAGCAGGGCTTTGGGGACTGGAACTTCAGAAGTCGCCGCAGGACCCAAGAATCCAACGAGGGACGAGCTGAGCTGATCTGCTACGACGACACCGCCGGTGGAGCCCTGCTGAACCATCTCACCACTTTTCCCGACGACCGAGGAGAACTCTTAACGGAGTGGCTCCTTCCCTTGACTGGTGGGGACAACCAGTTTTCACCTTCTTTCCGCTCTTCGAGGTATCTCGTGGCCGCCTTGCCAGTGCCAAGCACCCCGGCAACCGGAATACCCACCACTTTTACCCCAACCGCGAAAGTTGGTACAACCCTTTAATCGGAGGACTCCGCGGCTGGTTTCTTCCCGGGCAGTGCAACGACCTTCTTCTTCTGCTCTTCAGCGAGATCTTCTTCTCCCCTGACCGACGTCGAGCCTTGCTGCCACTGCCTGGAACAACTGCCCCCGCTGGAGGATCCTTTCTGTTAAGGTACCGTGTTCCGCCTGGCTTCCCTTGCCACCGACTGTACGGGGTAGTTTTAGCCCCCGGCTTTCGATCCTGGGATTGCCTGGGACACTTTGGCTAAACTTTCTAAGCCTCTCTAACTCTTTTCCGAACTCTTTTGCAAGACTCTGAATCCCTACCAACTGTGTGATCTTGGGCACGTTTTCGCTCTGTCTGCTCTAAGAGTGGGCCCTGCTTAGTGACTTTTGCTCACCTGTGACTTTGTGCTTCTTTGAGCTTACAAAAAGTGTTCTTAACCTTAGAGTGGTGTGTTTATCCTAATTCTGCTCCTTCTCCCTTCTTTTTACCTACTAGAGTGTCATCTAACGTTAAGCGCTCACCTCTGTTTTGAATTATGTGGTGTTAACCTAGAGTTGTCTAGATAGGAATAAGGATTGGGACTGCTTTCCATATAACTGTGTTTAGAGTGTTTTACTATATTTTGCTAGAGTGTTTTCAACTTATGTGTTCTTGAAAATAAATAACTATATACTTTTGAAACCAAGCTCTGGTCAGTGTTTGCTTGTGCTATTGTGTCTGAGTACATATTGTGTATACTTTGCATACTGCCTAACTCTTCTTGAGGGAAGTCTGACTGCTCAGCCACAGCTACCAGGTAAATCTGGGTGGTGCAGACTGCTACCAAGTGGGTTTACTGCTATACCTGTAGTCTTAAATCTTTTGCAGTGTTCCCCAAGGGAACTGCACAGGTTTCTGCCTAACAGCCTCTGGGCCTGTAACTCATTCCACCACACAGATGACACTCTTGGGTCAAGATGGGCATCGAGAGACTATTGTGTTTGACTTAATCAAAGCCCCGCAGTTCCAAATAATACTGGGGATACCTTGGTTGGAAACACATAATCCTTGTATTGATTGGCGAGAGAAGAGAGTAACCTTCCCGGAGTGTGCACACACCTGTTACCCGAAAAAACCTTCAACAAAAGCCTGGCCACAGTCGCTAATCCAGTAATGCAGTTACCTCAGGAATATCAAGAATTCCAGGATGTTTTCCAGAAAGAACAGGCAAACACCTTACCACCTCATAGATCATACGATTGTCAAATCAACCTCATACCCGGTGCACAACCTCCATGCAGTAGGATCTACGCCCTTGCGGAACCCGAAAACCGTCACCTACGACAATACTTGGACCAATACCTTGCTAATGGCTTCATTCGTCCATCTAAGTCCCCCGCATCTTCAGCTTTATTCTTCGTGCCCAAAAAAGAAGGTGACCTCAGAACGTGCATAGACTATCGCGCATTAAACCAGATCACGGTGAAGAACCGATATCCATTGCCTCTGATCCCCGAACTACTAGACCAAGTAAAGGATGCTTGCATCTACACTAAATTAGATCTCCGAGGGGCATAACATCTGGCACGTGTAAAGAAGGGCAACGAATGGAAGACCGCTTTTCACACCAAGTACGGATTATTTGAATATCAGGTGATGCCCTTCGGGTTGTGCAATGCACCAGCAGCCTTCCAGTATTTTATGAATAATGTCCTTCGTGAACTCATTGACGTCTGTGTTGTCGTATACATAGACGATAGTCTAATGTACTCCTCCTCAGAATTAGACCATGTTAAGCACGTTCGTGTAGTCCTAAGTTATATGCAAAATTGGAAAAATGTGTTTTTCATGCTAGAGAAGTTGAATTCCTTGGATTTATCCTGACTCCAAAAGGAGTCCGAATGGACTCTCGAAAGGTGGACGCAATTCTCAAGTGGCCATCACCCAGTTCAGTTAAAGGGATGCAAAGCATGCTTGGATTTGCTCATTTCTACCGCAGATTTATTCCTCACTTCTCATATGTTGTACACCCCATCACAGCACTTTTGCGAAAAAACAAACGCTTCTTGTGGACCGAAGAGGCTGAAAAAGCCTTCCAAGAACTGAAATTGAAATTCACGTCGGCACCTGTCTTAAAGCATCCACGCCCCGAGCTCCCATACATAGTTGAAACCGATGCATCCAGTTTAGCCATGGGGTATGTCCTGTCCCAGAAGGATCCGGAAACCGGTCAACTTCATCCGGTAGCATTTTGGTCCAGAAAATTCTCGGCCCCCGAATTAAACTATGCGGTTACCGATAAAAGAGTTGTTAGCCATCAAATCCGCCTTCAAGGCTTGGCGGAATTATCTTCTCGGTGCCAGGCATACCATTACTGTAATCACCGATCACAGGAACTTGCAGTATTTAAAAACAGCCAAGGCCCAATCATCATGTCAACTTCGATGGGCCTAATTCCTTGCCGAATTCGATTGCGTGATCACTTATCGACCAGGTTGTAACAATGGTAAGGCAGACGCTTTATCCCGAATTGGGATGGGAGAAGCATATTCGAACCCGGAACCGGTGCCTATAATTCATGAACAAAGAATTCTTGGGATGACTACTCTACAGACCTTAGAAGATATTCAGTTAAAGATCCAACAACTTTTCGATTCAGCAGCCCTGCAGGACTGAGTTAAAAATGGCCCAGATTATTCAGTTGTCAATGACCTACCTTACTATCAAGGGCGTCTATTTCTACCACACAAGGAACTACAAGAACAAGGCATCTCCAATTACCATGAAGCTCTGATGGAAGGGCACCCAGGTATTGCAAAAACTGAAGCTAAAATTAAAAGACAATTCTGGTGGCCCACCTGGCGAAAAGATGTAAAGTCATTTGTACTGTCTTGTGGCATCTGCGCCCAGAACAAAAGTCAAAAGAAGAAACCAGCTGGTCTTTTACAACCTTTAGATATTCCACCCACACCATGCCACACTTTGTCTTTAGACTTTATTACAGATCTACCGCCATGTAATGGATTCAACACCATTCTAGTTATTGTGGATCTTTTTTCCAAGATGGCCCACTTTATTCCTTTAAAATGATTACCTTCTGCTTCAATCTTGGCCAAGGAATTTCTCGAAAATATTGTTCGAATACATAGATTTCCTTCGTATTGATCTCTGATCGAAGTAGTCAGTTAATTTCGCATATTTTGGCAGAAGTGTTGTCAATTGGCACAAATCAACGTAAGGTTATCAACCAGTCACCATCCCCAAACCGATGGTCAGATGGAGAGAACCAACCAGACTCTTGAACAATACCTACGTTGTATGCTCCACCAAACTGAAAGTACTTGGAAGGACATTTTATGGATTTCTGAATACGCATACAATAACTCTGTACATTCAGGAAAGCCCCTTTTATACCATATATGGACATCATCCTCGAACCTCAGAACTCGATTCGCCCCAGCATTTAGAAATGCCAGCAGTAACTCATCTGCATTCTACTATTACACAAGATTTTAAAGAGGAAACAAAACATTTGAAACAAGCAAAAGAGAAATTCAAGAAAAATGCTGATCAACATAGAAGTGAGACCCCACCATATCGAATCGGAGACCAAGTTTGCCTGGCTACATGACATATACCTCTGAAAGGAACTCAGACTTCTAATCCTAGATATTTGGGACCTTACACCATTAAGGCCATTATCAACCATGTGGCCGTCAAATTAGAATTACCCTCTAATATGCGGATTCATCCTGTCTTTCATGTTTCACTTCTAAAACCAGTTCAACCCGGGACAAGATTAACCAAACCACCTGGCCCCATCCTAATAGATGGAGAACCTGAATTCGAGGTAAAAAACATCCTGGACTCTAAAATGGCTAAATCAAGACTTTTTTATTTAATCGACTGGAAGGGTTAAGGACCACAAGAAAGGTCATGGGAACCTAGTGACCACATTCATGCTCCTCGATTGGTGAAAAAATTCCATCGGGACTTCCCAGACAAGCCAGGGCCAAGGGGAAGAACAACTTTAGGAGGGTGTTGGGGGGGTGGGAGGAGTGCTGTCATGATGCCTACCCCCGGGCATCCGGATCGAGTCCATCAGCCCCGGGAGAAGGCATCCAGATACTCATTAAAACCCCAACAGCCCCTTAGGCGCCAGGCTCATCATATGATATGATATGATATGGCATTTGTAACGCGCCTATACACAGGTGTTTCAAGGCGCGACGAGGCAGGGAGGGGAGGAAACAAGGGGAAACAGACAACGATCCTACTAGGCCAGGTGTCATTCAGATCGCGCAAGTGCAAGGGTGGGGGAGGGGGAAAAGTGCAAGGGGAGGGGGGGAAGTGCAGTAAAGGTAAGTGGCGTAAAGTAATAAATAAATAGGGCCAACTGGTGGCAAGTGCAAGGTAAGTGCAGAACAAGTGCTGGAAAAGGGGGGGGGGCTGTAGGGATACAGAGACAGTCCCGCAGTGCAGAGGGGTTCCAGGGCATCAGTGCAAGTGGAGAGTGGCTGGGCCCAGGACCGAGGCCGTTAAGAGTGGTCCAGTGCAGTATCAGTGAGGAATAATTGGCTGTTCAGCAGGGGAGAGGGAGAGAGAAAGCAGAGGCAAAGAGGAAGGTTTTGAGGTGCTTCCGGAACCAGAGATGGTTCTCCTCAAGTTTCAGGGAGGCAGGAAGGCTGTTCCAGAGGGAGGCCCCTGCCGCGGAGAGAGATCTACCCCCAGCTCGTTGCTTCGAGAAGCGGCTGACCCTGAGGGAGTTGGAGGCGGATGAGCGAAGGGCTCGGGAAGGAAGATATTTGGGAAGAGAGAGTTGAAGGTATATAGGACCAAGGCCCCAGAAGGCCTTGTGGACAATGCAGAGGGTTTTGAACTTTATCCTCGCAGCCACTGGGAGCCAGTGTAGAGATTTCAGTCCTGGAGAAATACGGTCCCTGGGCTTGAGGCCAAGGACAAGTCTCGCAGTTCTGTTCTGTATGAGTTGCAGAGGGCGGAGAGTGGAGGCAGGCAGATTAAGGTAGAGGCTGTTACAGTAATCCAGCTTCGAGAGAACCAGGGCTCGGGAGACAGTGAGCTTCTGGGGGAAGGAGAGGAAGGGAAGAATACCTCTGAGGAGGTGCAGCTGGTAGTGTGACTTCTTAGCGACGTCAGAAATATGAGGAGAGAAGGAGAGTGTGGAGTCGAAGATGACCCCAAGGTTTTTTGCATTGCAGGTAGGAGCAGGGAGGGGGCCAAGGGAGGCAGGCCAGAGAGCTGCAGGGAAGGAGGGAGTGGGTGTACCGATGAGTAGGATCTCAGTCTTACTGGCATTAAGGCAGAGGTCATTTGCGGCACACCATTCCTGGATAGCAGACAGACAGTCAGAGATGAGGGAAGGAGAGGGGGAGGCTGAGGGTAGCCTGAAAATGAGCTGGGTATCGTCCGCATAGCACTGGAAATTAGGGCAGAGAGCGGCGATGCGGTGGGCAAGGAGTGCCATATACTGGTTGAACAGCCAGGGAGAGAGATTTGATCCCTGGGGGACACCACAGGAGGAGAAAAAGATGTCGGAGAGGAAGGACCCCAGTTGGACCTGGGAGGGTCGATTTGAAAGGAAAGAGGTCAGCCACGCCAGAGCCTGACCAGTGATACCCAGGTTTTCACGGAGACGGTTGAGCAGGATGTCATGGTTGACAGTGTCAAAGGCAGAGGAGAGATCGAGCAGAATGAGAACACACGGAGTGTTGGAATCGAGGTTCAAGAGGAGGTCTTCACGGATGTCAGTCCTGGCGCCAGGCTCATAGACTTTACTTACCTTATGCAGACCATGCTGCAAATGAGTCCAAGCCAACGTGAGGCCTGGATGGGACTATTTTATTACAGGGACTATTTTTTACTCGGGTGTGGTTCTGGGGATCTTCTTACCTGTGACTACTTTGCAGGCTATTTAAACCATGCCCGAACAGCAGCTCATGCTTCGTGTTGTTCTGCATCCAGCAGCGTAACGCTCACCGTGTCTGCAAGTCAGCATCCAGTCTTCTGCCACGCCCGCCTCGAATCCGGAGCTCCTAGACAAAAGGAAAAGAAAGGAGAAGAGGTTAGATCACGGACATTATTTGATTCTTTACCCGATTCCGGACCCAGCACATCTCAGAGCCTGGAAAGGACATTATTTCAGCACGCGTCGCTTCGCCAGCAGCAGCGCCGCGTTATACTCACCAGTCCACCGCATCTTTCAACTCGGCGCTGCCTCCATCATTTTCTTTGTCGAAACCCAGCACCTGGGGGGAAAACAAAAGGAATAACAAGGTGAGCCAAGAAAACCGACAAAGACAATCTCTTTGCCACCATAGGCTTACCTGCTTTACCACCGGAGGTATTATCCTTTAATTCGCTGCATCTTTCTATGCCGCACCTATAAAGGGAGAGAAAACAGCAAGTTAAACTCATGCAACTTTTACCGGACAGTGTTTGGTAATACAGACTCTTACCTGAACGCCATCAGCTGCCTCCAGGCAATATTCTTTTGGACCCAGCTGCAACCTAACGAGGGAATGGAACAAGAGTGAACATCGGACATATTGAACTCTTTGAACTTTATAGACACTGAAGTCAATATTCCTCCGAACTCCTCCAGTACCTTCAAACCAGTGAAGTAACTGGTATCTACGCGCCCCTGTGTGCCATGCAGGATGAAGAGCTCATCATTTAAAAACATAAGGTGAGGTTACCAAGAGGGGATATCGGAGGTGATTAGTGGGGAGTGATTAGTGGGGAGAACGACAACATTTGGGGGGGCCATCACTAAAGTCCACGGGTGGCTAAATCCCTTTCTCCACTTGCAGGAGAATACTTCTACAAGTCCAGCAGACAAGATTAGGCGGGCCAGTCCAGACTGTCATCTCTTCACTACGCATCACGTTGGTGGAGACCGCAGCTGTCCGGGTCCGATCGACGCCCCTGTGGGAATCAGGTGAGCGTAACAGCGAGGAGCAGTTGTCAAGCCGACAAGTTGTCTTTAGAGCGAGGAGGGCTCTAAAGACACAGTTGCAGAGGAAGAGTATGGGTCCCTAAGAAGCCAGAAACAGTAGAAGTCGTGGCAGAAGACAGGAAAGCAGTGTGGCCCACAGAGGAAGTGTCAAAGAAGCCGGTGAGTGAAGCACAGCATTCTAATTCCTTGCGCAAGCATTACAGACAACAGTATCCAGCTCCCTGTTAACTTGCGTAACAGTTAAAGTAAGTAGAAGTTGTTTGTTGAAGCCAAAATACTGTAAACAATGGAAATGTAGCAATAACGTGAAGGGTCTTTTACTCACGTGAAAAGCTAAAATTGCTTAAACCCATTTTTTCAAAGACTGTTACTACTTAAAAGGGTGGTCGCGCGTCACCAATTAAGGAGAGTGAACGCTGAGAAGACCATTACCGAATACCTAATCTTGACAATACCATTGTTAAAATCTTTAAACCTTGATAACTACATCAGGAAGTGGTTATGCGTGCCTAATTGTGATTCCGAAAGGATGACTGAACTCTATCCTTCACTTTTACATGGGAATACAATTATATACCAATCTTTAAACCTTGAAAAATACATCAAGAAGTAGTGTGTGCCTAATTGTGATTTCTAAAGAAAGACTGAATCTTATTCATTACTTTAACACAGCATACCTTTAATTTCTAACAGGTTAAAGTGTATAACTATTGAAGAAGAGAACAAGCATTGCCCAAGCCAAGAGTCGCCCCATATTACTAGTGAAACCAGCCTTTCTCAAAAGAAGCAATAGAACTGTGCTTCTGTAAAGTTAACAACAGATCATTGGCCTAAAATACAAGCGTACAAACAGTACCTGAAGCTAAGAGAGTGGGGCTGATAATTGGCAGAATGGTGTAAGTAAGGCTGGGGAAGGGAAACTGGCTGCTTGTAAAAACTATCTTGAAGTTGTCACAACCTGTAGTGCCAGAGACTGTGGAAGAGAGAGAGAACCCAGGTTGTTATTGTAGCAGACAGACAAGATAGGCAAAGAGGTTGCCCCTGTTGGAGAGAGTTATTCAGAGGAAGAGTGCCTTGCCTGCTTTGAAGCTGTTAAAGTATTTTTAAGTGTTTCTTGGCAAAGCCTGTCTAAAAGTATGTGGTAGTAGTCGAAAGTACTGAAGCTGTGGTAATAGTCCCAAAGTACTGAAGCTGTGGTGGTAGATCTAAGAGTCAATAGATGCAACACTGAAGCATTTTAAACAAAGTGGAAAACTATAAGACAAAGGAGACTGATCTCATAGGGAGTTAAGTTGAAGTGAAGTTGTTTAAGTGGAAGAAGCAGCATTGAGAAGTGGTTTAGTGTGATTTTACCGAAGAATTGTTTTACATTTTTACCCAAAAAATACGGATTTTTTTTTATTTGGGAGGCTTACCCGCAACCCTCTGTTTCCCCACATTCTTAACACCCCCAATCACTCCACCTGTTTAACCCATTAACTCCTCCCATATATATATAATTTTTTTTTAAATGCAGAATTTGTTCGGTAAAAATGTTTTGGTAAAAACTACCTCGAATAAAAAGATTTTAAAAATTTGGATAGTTAAATCACTGGATACCCGAGAAGTCATCCTGACCAAAATACCATTGTGAATTCTAAAACTGTAACTAAGAGAATACTAACTGTTAAAAAGAGTTGTATATTTCTGGCAGTTGTGGATATTGCATTTCTTTTGAACTGTGGCAAGTCTTCTTGAAAAGGTAACACAGCATTGTTACTGAGATAACCATGGGTGCTATTTGGTGGAAATGGAAAGTGGATATTTCACCAAGGAGAAGAGAGTTGCTATCATTGGAACTTTGGATAACAAACTTTCCCATTGATATTGAAATATGAAGAACTGATTTGAGACATTTCTTTCTTTGGTTGAACACTAACAGAACCGACCTTGAATCCTGGGGAAGAGCATTTACCTAGGACAGTAGAAGGTTATTCAGAGACAGTGAATGTTGTTCATGTCATGTTTTATTGCCATATATTTTATTTGTGTGTGTGTTGTTTAGTGTGAGGGCCAGTTATCCTAGAGTATTTCCCCTTAGCTTTGGTTAGGCAGGAAAATCCTCAGAGTGGGGATATTGAGATATTCTAAACATATTTCTTTAAGAATAAAAGGGCATATATGTTGATAACTCTTCAAACAATCGGCTGCCTCGAATTACTGACCCCTCACACTACCCTGTTTGGTCGCACATCCACCTCTGTATTTCACCCAGTCTGACGAATACATCCTGAACTATCGGGAACTATTGCAATATATTCTCAACATAGATGAATAAGTATTATTATAATTTGACAGCCTACACGCAAACCACCAAACTTCCAGGATTGCCCAAGCACATTGCAGTGGAGGAGCCAAGTACCTCTACCAGAAGTACCGCCCCTATGTTGCCTATATGTTGGGAACCGGAAATTGCAACATGTGCAAAGCCAATAATGATACCCATTCCACAAAGAGTTCTGGAAACAAGGTACCCATTAATAAAACCCTGTATGTATCCACAAAGAAATGATGGTGTTCTGAAGGAAGTTCCGGATAAAGTGTGAAGTTGAGTGAAAGAGAAGACTGATGATGTCACATGAAGCAGAAATGACACACCAAGAAGAGATGCTGATGAAGGTGAACAGACAGTATAGAATCAGATGGTGAAGTAAAGAACTAAACAACATTTTGAGAGCAAAATGAAGATTGCATGTGCGCTGGAGAAAATGCAAAACAGTTTTATAAATGTGCAGATGCTGAAACTGAAACGCAAGTAGACCAAGTAATCATAAGGGCGGCTGCACGTAGTGAATAGACTGCAGGTGATGCGCCAATATATATAAGTGTGTATAGAATCTGGATGTTCCACGATGCATTTTATCAAACTTGGGCCCCGTGAATAAAAGGGTTGAAAGTGTGGCGCAGTTGAATAAAAAGCTGACGGCAAGAAGGCTTGGCCTGCCCAGAGTCGGGGCCGCTGAGAGCCTGGTTATCTACTCTAGGAGATACAATGAATGTGAGAAGCAAGCTGAGCTACTGTTTGAGGTGTGATGGAAAAACACTATAAGTGCCAGGTTTTCTTCATTTAACAGTATTAAATGCAACAAAAAGGAGCTCAAAGCGTGGTCTTCAGTCACATGGTTAGATGGAAATAGACTGTAGGTCGAGCTACACCGAGACCAGAAGTTAAGGCTATGCTCACACTCACTTTTATTCCTAGAGACGAGAGGCTATTGCAAGGCCATGCTTAAAGACAATGGGCCTCATTACGAGTCCGGCGGTAACCGAGGCGGTAAAACAGCCTGGTTACCGCCGGACTCGTATTACCATTCCGCCTCCGTGATTCCCGGAATTACTGGGGCATTACAACCCCGGTTTCCCGGGAATCACGGAGGCGGAATGGTGTTAATCCCCATTCCCATTGAGTCCTATGTCCTATGGGACTCAATGGGAATGGGGGATCATGGAAACAACGGTGGCGGCGGGTTTACCGCCACCGTTATTTCCGGACCGCCTGATTTGTAATGAGGCCCAATTAATTTAATGGCAGTCTGCAGGAGTGATGATGGATGTTGGGCTAAATTGGGTGCGGAGGCATGACCAGGCCAACCCTCCAGCACCTGGGGTACCAGCTTGCGTGCTGCTAGAGAGTGGAATATTCCAGAAGGGTACAGCATGCCAGCCAATTGTAGAGGGCCACGTAGCAAGGAGCCCTATAGTTTGAGAAGCCAATCGACCGTTGTGTATTAGTATGACACCGAAGAGGACTTGCCCTTTGAGTGGGCTTCATTGTCCACCTGATCTTAGAGACCCAATCACAATCCCCGTCCTTATGGAAAGTATACTTAGATGTTCCCTTTGAGCTTATAATTGTAGTTTTTTTAAATGTATTTTGTGTAAATCAACAGTGAGTATAGACAGTCAACTGAAACTTGTCTCAATGTGAGATGTTACTCCAATGCCAATACACGCACCAAAGCTCAAACAGTATAGCGCAGAATGGGTCAAGGGTACAACAGATAAAATGTTCATGCCATGGCCACAAGGGGGATCACTGTCAAAAGCGGTTTTGCAACACATGTCCACATACTTGCACGCTGCTTATACAGAAATGAAATTGGAAAAGAGGCTAGCTCATTTAGAGCTCTGGAAGATGTACTAAGAGGAACGGGAAAATCTGGCTTCTGAAGATTGTATGCTTAATCGGTGTAGGGAGGAAGGTGCAGACAGAAAGCAATCGAAGAACGAGACAGGCTAGAAAAGAAGAGAAAAGAGGAAGAGAGAGAAGAGGAAGAACAAAAATTACAGAATAAAAGAATGCAAGACGAAGAGAAGAGGGAGTGTGTAGGGCAAACAAAAGAAGGGAAGAAAAAGACAAGAAGAGGAAAGGGTTAGACGAGAAACAAGAACACGAAGAGAATTAGACAAAGAAATTGAGCACAAAAGGAGACGGAGAATGCAACATTGATCGCATTCAGAAGGGGTTAATGGAACATAGTCCAGTAATATAATGGAGCAACATAGAGGAGTTTCTTCCACCGCAGGGAGCAACACCAGCACCATCTAGGGTAAGCCAGGATGGGAATTTCGAGATAGGAAGCATCAGAGATAGGATTGATAAAGCTTATTAAGAGATGAGGGCAAGAGGAAGTAGAGAAAAAGAATATCGATCTATAGTTGCCCAGTCACAAGGCAAGGTGGGAAGCCCGTTTAGTCTCGAGCATAGAGCCTTCTCTTTAGAGACAAAAGCCATACTAGTTGGGGACTAGACGTGTCAGACAAAGATAGAAAAACCTTCCGTGGGGAGGAGGGAGAAAGTGCATCCGGTCCTGCGGGATGCCTACAAACAGATAAGGAAATAAGGATGCAGGGAAATTGATTTATGAGCTAGAATAAATGACAGGAGGAAATACTGTAGCTATAGGGGACATTAAGGGTCTCCTAGCAGAAATTTTTGGGGAAAGGGCTGATGACATTTGGACAACAGCAGGTTATTCAAATGTCACAGCACAGAACGCAGCTCATGACGGATTGCTATTTAATAATTGTAGAGCAGATGTTTGGCAGCCACTCAGGGTACAGTATCCTGATACGTCAGATACGGGTGCAATTATGGCACACAAAATGAAAGATGACGAAGATCCACTTGTTTACGTTCAAAGTATTCAGGAACGGTGGACTTTGGAAACAAGGGAGCCGTGGGGGAAATCAGTGCCAGTATTTTATCACATTTTGTGTCAAGGATTGCCAGAGCAAGTCCAGAGACAGCTCAAGAAGCTAGTGGCAAAGCCATGGGCAGAGATACATTTGACTATCACGCATCATTGCAGGCTTCTGCAACAGAAAAATAAGAAGGAAGATGCTGGAAAACTTAGGAAGCTAAGTTAGTTCAGAAGAAATTATCAAAGTAGGCCATAGAAGGAGCGGTACTGAGAAGGGGAGATGGGTTGGGAACGCAGCAAGTAGTGGGTATATTATCACAGGCAAACAATCAACACAATATGGACCAAGGAGGAAATGGGTTCGCTCTGAGAGGCAGAGGAATGGGTTTCAGAGGAAGAGGTGGTTTTCAGAATAACCAAGGCGGGTTTCAGAATGTTCACAATGATAACTAAAATGTGCAAGGGGGTTTTAATCAAGGAGGACTAGTTAGAAGAGCCCTTCCTATATGTTGGACATGTGGCATGACAGGGCACATTGCACAAACATGTGGGACCCAAGGGTATGTACAGAATGGGCAATTCTCAAGAGGGGGGACAGCTTATCCTCCAGCATATAGTTCACAAAATAGGGCCGGGTTTGCCCAAGATCAAACAGTGTATCAAGCACAAGCACCGCAAATGCATCAGGCTTTACAGCCACAGCAAGCACCATTGTATCCGCCACAAGGGCATCACAGCACGCACCTATGCAGATTTAGCAGAGTGCAAACACAGGACAGTTATTGACACCTAGAGTAGGGGGTGTTACTGTGATGGGAGGAAGTCCTTTTACGGGTACGGGGATAAGTATGTATCCACAGTAGGACAGCTCACAGGGCGCCTTGATGTGTTCAGTGCATTCAGTAACACCAGACCCTGAAGAGGAACCAATGCTTGATGTTACCATAGGAGGAAAATATTTTTCTTTTTTAGTAGACGCTGGGGCAACTCGCTCATGTATACGAGCGGGAAAATATCTTTTATCGGGAAATGCCATGAATGTGCAAGGTTTCTCTGGAGCTACAAGCAGAGTTCCTTTTACGAACGAATTACCAGTCTCCATAGGAGAGTGTGACATGTCTGTCCCATTATTGTATTCAAGGCAGACACTGGTTAATATTCTGGGGCGAGATTTAATGACGAAGCTGAATATGACAATTTCCGTCAATGATGAAGGCACAGTGTGTTCCACTCTAGGGATACATTATTTAAACGTGGCCGAATTTATAATGGCATTACAGGGCAAATGACTCGCGTGGAATGCCATTAGCCAGAAGTTTTTCTTTATGGGGTATGCATTTTGTTGACATGGCTACCAGACTTAGTGGGAAAGATTATGAAGATACCTGACAAGTCATTGTTCAGACTGCAGGTACCTATGGACGAAGAGGGGGAACAGCCTGTTTCCCTAGAGTTGCATACAGCCATAGTTCAAGTGGAATTGGCACTTGCTCGAAGGCACAGGTGACGAGGGCAGGCCATGGAGAACAGTGATTGCTATTGGGGAAGGATATAGATTAACTGATGTCCCAGACAAAGATATGTTTATAGATGATCCATCAGATGATGTAGTATTCAAAATGAGCGTTACATATTGGATCAGAATAGAGAGAAGGGAGATCGCACAGCGAATGATAATAGTGCAGCAGCGCACAGCATTTATTGATGAAGACATGAAAAAAGTGCCAACTTCTTTATGGACCACAGGCCGCTATGACTTAGGCCTATAGAGGGGGGTGGGAGAAGTTAAGATTAAGCTAAAACCAGGAGCAATCTTACCTCTAGCGAGGCAGTACCCAATGTCTTGAGAGGCAGATGAGGGTATTTTCAAGACTATATCAGCCATGATGGAACAAGGCAACTTGGTGATGTCAGAGTCACTGTGCAATACTGCTGTGTATCATGTGAAAAAATCCTAAGGGAGGTCGTGGAGACTAATTCAGAACATGAGGCCAATCAACCAGATTGTAGAGGCAGAATTTCCTTTAGTTTCGAATCCTGCACCGATTTTATGTAGTATCCCAGTAGAGGCACGATATTTCACTGTGATTGACTTGAAGAATGCGTTTTTCTCAATCCTATTGCATAGGGACTCCCAAGACCTTCCGTCATTCACGTTTCATCAGACTAAGCTAAAGAGCACTCGTTTGCCCCAAGGGTACAGTGAGTCTCCAACGATCTTTAATAGGGTCCAAAAGTGTTGTGCTGCAGTACGTAAATGAAATTTTGGTTTGTAGCACAACAGAAGATGAGTGCAGAGAAGATTTGATACAATTGATGACTATTGTGGCAGAAAAGGGATATAAAGTAGACAAGGAGAGACTGCAATATTGTCAGGCGGAGGTGTTGTACATAGGGCAGTTGAACTCACATGAGGGAAAGAAGGTCACACCTGAGAGGGCAGAGGCGATTATGAAAACACCAAAACCGCACACGATAAAGCAAATGCAGCAGTTTCTGGGATTGTGCAGCTATGTTAGAGCATGGGTATTTGATTATATTTTATATACAAGACCGCTTTTGCAGGCTTTAAAGAAAGCACAATTGAACAAGGAAAAAACAGAATGGAATGAGGAAATGGAGGAAGGGTTTGAAGAATTGAAAAAAGCAATTTGTACTGCTCCGGCTTTAGGAATTCCCAATTATTCTGAGGAGTTATTACTGTTTTTGCACACAAATGGAACAGTTATGACAGCAGTGCCTACACAGAAGACCACACTAGGGTATAAACCCCAGGCATATTATAGTGGGATTTTAGATCCAGTAGTGAGTGGACACTTTCCTTGCGAACAATCGCTGGCAGCAGCCGTGTTCACTATTGAAAAGTCTACAAGCATTGTGATGGGGTGCTCCATGACTTTATTTGTTGAGAATGCTTTGTTTGCTGTTTTGGAGAATCCTAAGGGTACACTGACATCTCAGAGGGCTTCTGCATATGAGGTAGTTATATCAAATCGAGCGATCAAAATAGTCAGGTGTAAAATAGTGAACCCTGCCATGTTTGTAGCCGAACCTCTGGCAGCAGATGAGCATGTACAAGATTGCTCTAACTACGAGGAGTATTGTGATGAGATTCCAAGAGTAAAAGAGAATGCTCTAGCATGGGGGGTGAGGGATTCTCTTGATTGACGGGTCTTCAAAAATGTATCAAACTGATTGGGTAAGGCATTAATTTTCAGTTGTGGTAAGGCACAGTGCTAATGGGGAATCTGAAGTGGTAACAAGCGCAAGACTACCGTCTCACTTTCGGCACAAGCTGCAGAATTGGTGGTGCTTATTGCAGTGCTTGAAAGACGCAAAGGACTGGAAGTGACCATGTACAGTGACTCAGCCTATGTGACATCAACCGTGCACGCAGAGCTAGCACACTGGAAAAGGAGGTGCTACCTCCGAGCAGACGACACTCCAGTGCAACACGCAGCATTATTGGACAGGCTCATTAAAGCACTACAACTCCCAGTAGCCATGGCAAGAGAACTGACTTTATCTCACGCAACAACGAAGCTGCAGACAAATAGGCCAAAAGGGTTGCCTATTCACCTAATATTTAAACTTTTGATACTCCAGATGTAAAGGAAAAAGTGGTCACGATTATGATTATAAATGAAAGGTTCAATCATTTGGCCAGAACACAGTTGATGGAAATTCAGGCTGTGCTCCACAGGGAGAGCAAGAATTGTGGAAACAGAGGGGGTGTTCTTTATCCCCCTTTGAAGCATTATGGCGACAGGACAGCACTGGAAAGCCTGTGATGCCTGTTTCCTTATTAAGGGTAGCGTTAGAACAGCTACACTACCCTGCGCATGTCACTAGGGAAAACTCACAGCGGCTATTGTGGAGGACTGGTTCCTACTGAACCTGTTACAACACGTTGCCTTTTATGTAGTAAATTGCATTGTATGTTAAATATTTACTGCTGGGCCCACACTGCGAACAATCAGAGGAGTGATTCCTTGGCCGATTGGTCATTTTCAGCATTTACATATCAACTATGTTGATATGCTGCAAGTATGTAGTGGATATAGGTATATGATAGTGGTGGTGTTCCCCTTTTCGAGATGGGTTGATGCAGGTCCATGTACACACCTTGATGCCCCTTGCGATGCAATGTTTTTAGTCAAAGAAGTCTTTCCGAGATGGGGAGTATGTGAGGTGCTGTGATCCGACAATGGGCTGCATTTTGTGAATGAATTATTTGAACAGATTAGACTATTGCTTAGTATAAAACACAAGTTTTCGTCTGCTTATCACCAGCAAGCGAACGGGTTATGTGAGAGGCTCAATGGTTTACTCAAATAAAGAATCACTAAACTCAAATTGACATTCAAGAAGGGATGGCTGTATTGCCTGCCCCTTGTATTATATGCATTAAGGAATCACCCTGGGTCAGGCCACCACCTCACACCCCATGCGTTAGTAACAGGAAGGTGAATGAGAAACGCCCCAGACACCTCCATCGAGGAGTAGAAGTGATGCCTGGACAACTGCAGAGTTGTTAGGAAATGAGCTACGTGCATATTTGACATGTATGACCGCTAGCATCTCTGTCATTTCAGATCAACTCAAGCGTAAGGGGTGTCAGTCTCAAGATACAGATGAAGACCATTTAGCTACCGGACATAAAGAACTACATGTACTTAAATTGTTTATTGGAGATCCCGTTTTAGTACGTAACTTCACAAGGAAGTGACATGATCCCCATTTCAGTGGACCATTCAAAGTAGAAAATGTTACTCAATCTGCAGTAAAAGTTCAAGAAAAGCGTGCCTGGATTCATTTGGTCGATGTGAAGCTGTATGCTGGTGAGACTGATACACCCCAACCCGTTGATTCGGAAGCAAGACAAGAAGAAGCAGTTCAGCACGTGCAGACTATCAATGACGAGGAAGAAGGACGCTAAGATCGCTGATTGAATAAATCCAAGTGTGCATTCGAACTGTGGCTTACCCAGGACACACTTTATAGATATTTTAGCAGGAGTGAAACGGTCACTGTTCTTGAGCCACAGGAATCTTTCATTAGAATTTTAGAAAGTACTGATGTGCTAAAAATGCCAGATCTTGATTTTATATAAGACAAATGGAAAAGGGAGCAGTTCCTCGACTCATTCCTCACTGAGTTTCTCTTTGGTTAGATTCTTGGTTTTGTCTAATGCTGATGTCCATAGGCTCCTTCTCGCTGTCTTCATTTGTATACTCCGAGCTTACCCTGCTCTTGTTGGGCGTAGCACTGACATACATACTTTTGAGCAGGATCCTAAGAATGGCCCTGCAATTAGAAGATTGCTTGGATCGATAATTGAGCGAATTCGGCACAGCTACCTGAGCGTCTAACAAGGCTGCCTGATTAAAAATGTTTTTTCCTTCCTTAAAAGTAGTACACAGTCATGATGTTGACTGTAGAGAATGATGCAGTGCCAAAAAATGGGCAAACTCAACTCTATCCCATATGAGCACAGATTGTTCAGTCAGACTTCACCAGTATTTGCAACAATCGTTATGCCATGGATCCAGACAATGGCAAATGCCAAATGGTTACAGATAACCAGACGGGAGCTCCTGCAGATGATCAATACTACCATTAAGGGGTTCAATGCTATCAAGGAAGTGCTGAGAGCCATAAGACTGATGACTCTTCAGAATAGATATATCCTGGACATGATTACAGCTATGGATGGAGGTGTTTGTACCAAAATCGGAGAATCATGTTGCACATTCATATGTTCTCACGATGAAGAGAATGAGGCCTTGACAGAGGCTTTAGCAATGCTGACAAACGTACACGTCAAGATGGAAGACGAAGTGGAAGACATTGCAGATGATAGTTGGTTTACATCAATCTTCTCATGGGTTCCACAATGGAAGGTGACTATTTTTAAGTTTCTTGGAGCCTTGTTGGTGATGCTCGTGTTTGGATTTTGTGTGATCAGAATAACAATCACACAGTGTAAGAAAACAGCAAAGAAAGCAACAGGAATGAAGATCATGATTGATGTCCAGTCAATGTTTGGACACAAAGAGCTGACAGATTAAGAAATCAGAAACTATGTAAAGGCCAGTATTCATGCACCTGAGGGAACAAAGTTCCTGTATCGGAGAAACCACAAGAAATATGTGGGAAGATGGATTTACTGCAGTCCGAATGGACAATGTATTCTTATGACGTGGAGTGTTGAACATGTGAAATCAGCAGGATGTCTGAAAGGAGTCAAAGATATGGACTTCAAAGAGGCACTTCTTCAGAAGAGGATGTCTGGATGTGAAGACCGATGAGAGAGTGGTCGATAAATCGCCCAGAGGAGTGAGTGTAGAGGGAGTCTACCGGACGTCCCGCCCCTATGTTGCCTATATGTTGGGAACCAGAAATTGCAACATGCGCAAATCCAATAATGGTACCTATACGGCGAAGAGTTCTAGAAACAAGTTCTAGAAACAAGGTATCCATTAAGAAAACCCTATTTGTATCCACAAAGAAATTATGATCTTCTGAAGGCAGTTCCGGAAGAAGTGTGAAGATGAGTGAAAGAGAAGGCTGATGACGTCACATGAAGCAGAAATGACGCACCAAGAAGAGATGCTGATGATGAAGGTGAACAGACAATATAGAATGTGATGGCGAAGTAAAGATTGATCAACATTTTGGGAACCAAATGAAGATTTCATGTGCGGAGATGCGCTGGAGAAAATGCAAAAATGTTTTTATAAATGTACAGATGCTGAAACGCAAGTAGACCAAGTAATCACAAGGCTGGCTACACGTAGTGAATAGACTGCAGGCGATGCGCCAATATATAAAAGTGTGTATAGAATCTGGATGTTCCATGATGCAATTTTGCAAACTTGGACCCCGTGAATGAAAGGGTTGAAAGTGTGGCGCAGTTGAATAAACATCTGACGGCGAGAGAAGATTCGGGAAGGGTTGGCTGGCCCAGTGTCAATAGTCGGGACTGCCGAGAGCCTGATTATCTACTCGAGGAGATACAATGAACGTGAGAAGCGAGCCAAGCTCCTGCTTGATGTGTGATGGAAAAACACTAGAAGCGCCAGGTTTTCTTCATTTAATAGTATTAAATGCAACAAATGAGCTCCAAACTTGGTCTTCAGTCACATGGTTAGATGGAAATAGACTTTGGGTCGAGCTACACCGAGACCAGAAGATAAGGCTAAGCTCACACTCCCTTTTATTCCCAGAAACAAGAGACTATTGCGAGGCCGAGTTCAAAGACAATTAATTGAATGGCAGACTGCAGGAGTGATGGTGGATGTTGAGCTAATTGGATGGGGAGGCATGACCAGGCCAACCCTCCAGCACCTGGGGAACCAGCTTGCGTGCTTTTAGCGAGTGGAATATTCCAGAAGGGTACAAGCATGCCAAACAATTGTAGAGGGCCACGTAGCAAGGAACCCTATAGTTTGAGAAACTAATAGAACGTTGTGTATTACTATGACAAGGAAGATGGCCTGCACTTGGGGTGGGATTAGTTGTCCACCTGATCTTAGAGACCCAATCATAATCCCCGTCCTTATAGAAAGTATACTTAGATGTCCCCTTTGAGCCTATCACATCCCCTAGTAGATGTTCTTATTTTTCCAAATAGTATGACGTCAGTAATGACGAATTTCTAGTATAAAGTGTTTTTTCTTGTAATGCTTTGAGAACTCGTTGAGCGAGCTTTGTGGCGTCCGTTGATGTCCGTTGTACTCCCTGTTTTAAAACAATTCATGTTTGTCAACTTCCTGAGTCGGTCTGATTATTGATGTACGAGTAAGATCTGCATCAACATCCATCTCAGATACTGTTACCTCATTTTAAAGGACCCATGTGGGTTCAACACTCTGAAGCCCCTCATTCGTCCAACATTACATTGTGCTCTACCTTGCAGTTCTCCAAGTCTGCTTTGCAAACACAACCTAATAATCACAACACTTGAGGACATATCCACCTTCTCTCTTTTGCAGAACCATGGTCAACCCAACAGTACCGACGCTGACCCATACTAGCACACAGCATACTCTGGTTTCTCTTCACACCGAATACTAGCACACAGCACTCTTCCCACTCTGCATCTCTCCCTCCCAGTGCTTGCAGCAGCTAGATCCTCCTTTCCTATATTCCCTTAGCCTATTTACTTTGTTTCAGCATACTAATGTCTGGATACCTGAGGCGTGAGCACCGTAAGCCTATGTGTCCTGATACTTCTGCATTGGTGATTTGGCACAGTATAAAAGCATATTAACATAGGTAATCATTTGTAGGCATAAGGCTACATCAATGTATAACAACATTTATTTTTTTATCCATATTGTTCGCAGGTGGTAAAGAGTCAAGATAGAGACATCCAAGATAATATGGGAGTCACTTGGTGCAGCTATTCTTGATGCTGCTAACTTTAAATAAAAAACAAACATTAGCAATACCAGCAGTTCGGCTTTGTTAAAGAGAACAGTGTTGGTCAAAAGGCCTTCTCCCTGGTCCCAGGAAGAGAGATCGGTGAGGCGACCTGCGTGGTGATGTCTGGCAATGGTTGGCAATGGTCAACCATGGTCGGTAGAGGTCAACCAAGGTTTGGTATTGTCAACCAAGGTTGGTGATGAGCGACGATGGTAAACATTGTTGCCAATGGGAGTTTTCAGAAGTAGTTAGCTTATATCAACAGCTTACAGAAACACACATTAAATCAATGCTGTGATTAATACATAGTCAATTATTTATTAATAGCTTCAATTAAGAAAAATACATTTGGTTCGGTAAAAAAACGAAAGCACAATCGCTGTCGCTTAAGGTGGTAAGAACTAAAACACTGTTCTAGAGAAACAGACACTGCAGTCGTGACATAAGAGCCAAAATCAAGCCTAAATCAAGTTAGGTAACGTGTATCGTGTTAACGTTAGATAGGTCTTTGGCTTGTTATAACCAGTAATTGGATTCTTGTAATAATTCTTTAACAAGAAAGCCTGGCTGTTCTTTTGTTCACCTTAGATGTCTCGGGTAAATTCTGGTTTCTGGAATTTAAGGCCAAGCTGAGAATGGTTCAGCTATAGAATGGGCCTCTCTGCTTGCCAAGTTTCTGGAGTCTGGAGCAGGGAAGATGTCAAGTTCTCTTGCAGGGTGTTCTGCCAGCAATCGGTTGGTGGGTGAATCTGTGTGTCTGTCTAATTCCTCAGCTGTCTCTTTTTATGCATTTGATAAGGGGGTGACTATGCTGGATTATCCTAAGTGCGCCCCCTAGGCTGGCAATAGGTTAGAATCTCCCCTCTCCCTTGATTGGAGGAGAAAACAGGGTGTCACCATGATGATGTGGTTTGATGAGTCAGAGTATCCTCTCCTTGGTTTTTGAACATGAAATCTACTTTTAGTATAATACATATTTACAATTCTGCTAACTTTATAACAAATCTAGATCACATATTTTGTGGAGCAAACGCTCTTCCAAGTTCTCTCATGGTAGGATCTTCTGTCGGCTTTTGACAGCATTCTGCCCTTTTGGGCCGGAACACAATATCTAGTTTATCCAAAAATGTGTACAACTTTGCGCATTGCATATGGGCATAAACGTGTGAAGTTTCATGCTTTTGACATAATTACATTTGGTATAAAACCACAATTTCTACAGTTACTTCCCAGAACATAGCACAGAGTTCTGGCTCCTCTTAAAATGTGCAGCCAAAAAATAGGTTCAAAGGTCCGGGTTTTACATATTTTTTACAATTGTACACAGTAAATTATCAGTCTTTTTAGAGATATGCTTTTTGTCCATTGTGAATCAACAAAATGTCTGTCCCCGCCTCCTTCTCCTTCTTGCAGCTCAGAAGCAATCTCCACCCCCTTCCTTCTGGCTGATTCCATTTACGATCCTTCCTGATTAGCATCTCCTTGCCTTGGAGGAAGTCCATTGTGCTCTTCCCACAGCAGCCCAATTTATCCTCCAATCTTAATCATCACCTGGGTGTGAGTTCCTGGTCTAGAGAGCAGAAGAGAGGTGCCTGGCCCTGTGGGGGAAGTTGTTTGTGGTTTTTCTTGGAGTCAGGCTTAATTTAAATGTCCTTTTGTTACATTTTTCTTTGTTTAAAATAAACTTGCAATTTTCAAACAAGCAGCTAGTACACGGATTCCAAAATGTAAACCATGAAGTTTAAAAAGTTACAACCTAGGTTCCTCTTGAAAACAGGTCACTTAGATTTCAGACATTAGATCTTAATGGTACAAGTTTACAGTTGTAATGCAGGCTTTTGAAACAGTCATTCAGGTGGCCGCTGGTACTGCACCCAGATTTTAACAGATCCCACAGGCAGGCAAACTTGTGCTGTGGGTGTTTTGATGACCAATTCAGCTTTCCAGGATATGGCAATTTCACAATGATTTCTTGAATTCAGTCAAATGTGACACCCAGCAAGAATATTGGGTGTTTGTGGTTGTTTTGTACCGGCATTTTGTATTTTCAGCAACCAGGAAAAGATTTAAATGCACGATTTTGGATTTCTTTCATGCAGGCTCCATTTTTACTGGTTGGGCAGCTCAATGACATGTTTCAGGAGTGAGGTTTCCGTTCCACCACTGCCAACATGCATGGTAGATTTGGCAGCCATTTTTTTGTGCTTTATAAGGCGCAAATTTCCATAGGTTTTGGCGCGCACAGGGGTTTTGTGGCCATTGTGATGATTCTGGCACCACCAGGACACAGTGATGCCGCAGGACAGAGCATAAGTGGGTTAATACATCCCACAAAGCCCCCCCTCACAACTGGACTTTTTACCGCCCATCAAGGGGAAGTCGGGAGATTGGGATGTTCAGTTTTTCTTTTTGGTCCAAGTGGAAAAATGTGTCTGCTTCTCCCATCAGTGCTGGATCGACAGGTTCTCCTCGCCAGTTCCAGGTGAGAGTATGGAGCGATACCCCGGGCCCCTTGGGACTTTCCTTCCAGTCCCCGAGCGGTCCTCCTTGGTGCTTAGGATCCATGGTTTCAGTCCTATGATGACAAAACAGAGCATATTTGTGGACATTTCCCCACCCCTATTCATGTAGTGGGGCAGACGCATACATTTGACATACAAATGACAATCTTTCCTGCTTGTAATTACTACTAATTATAACAGATGGAATGGTTTTTACAGTCGGAATTTTCTAGGGTCTGGAATGTCCCCTCTGGGTTTCCAGATGAATCCTCTAGTTGCTGCAGAGTATGCCTCGGATGGCAACACTTCAGCTGGTTGATGTGGACCCACTTATCTTCCCCTTCTGCCAAACTGCTTTTGGGGATCCGGATTTTGTAGGGGACTGGTGAGATTCGGTCTACAATTTCAAAAGGACCCCGCCAGCTAGGAAGGAATGTGCGTTGTTTGGCCTGGTTCCTTTAGAAATTGTACAAGTAGACCCGGTCTCCTACTTGGTATTCTTTTCTAGTTGTCTTCAGGTCATAGTGGGTCTTCATACTGTCTGCAGATCTTTCTTGATTCCGCTGAGCATAGGCAAAAGCATGTTGAAGGTGTTTTCTCAGATTCTCAACATACTCATGAGTTGTGGAGGCATTTATCAAGGTCTGCTCTAGGGTTCTGTAGAGCAGATGCTGGGGAAGCACCATCCTTCATCCAGTCATCAGCTCAAACAGTGACATTTTAGTTGCAGAAGAAGGGGTAGATCTAATGGCCATCAGGACAAGAGGTAATTGAATGTCCCAACTTGGCCCAGAATCTGCCACAAACTTTTTTAATATGCTCACAATTGTCTTGTTGTAGCTCTCAACTCTACCACTAGAGGCTGCTAGTAGGCAATGTGTAGTTTCCTTTTGACCCCAAGTATCTCCCACATCTTTGTCATCACTTCGCTAGTGAAGTGGCTACCTCGGTTGACTCAATCCTTTCGGGTAGTCTAAAACACAAGAATATGTGGTTGATAATCAGGGCAGCTGCTGTTACCTTCCAGCCATCAACTCTTTTGTTTTGCTATTGTCACCCCGAGTGGGAAGGGTATGCCCAGACGTGGGTCCCTTGCCTGCTGGGCCTAGAGACCCAAGCTACTCCTCACTGATGACGACCAACAAGTCTGAAACATGTCTGGGGATGCTTGTGGTCTCGTGCAAAAGGGATGTGACCTAGCAGTTCGGGCTGGACTACCCCTTTGGGGGTGGGACCAAGCCTGATTTGCTTATGGTTTTTCCCCTTTTGTAATGGCTTGGCAGGCGAAGAACGATGGTCTGGAGGGTTGCCCAGAGCAATGCCAGAGGTCAAGATTTATTCGAAACCTTCCAGCCATCAACTCTTTTGTTTTGCTATTGTCACCCCGAGTGGGAAGGGTATGCCCAGACGTGGGTCCCTTGCCTGCTGGGCCTAGAGACGCAAGCTACTCCTCACTGATGACGACCAACAAGTCTGAAACATGTCTGGGGATGCTTGTGGTCTCGTGCAAAAGGGATGTGACCTAGCAGTTCGGGCTGGACTACCCCTTTGGGGGTGGGACCAAGCCTGATTTGCTTATGGTTTTTCCCCTTTTGTAATGGCTTGGCAGGCGAAGAACGATGGTCTGGAGGGTTGCCCAGAGCAATGCCAGAGGTCAAGATTTATTCGAAACCTTCCAGCCATCAACTCTTTTGTTTTGCTATTGTCACCCCGAGTGGGAAGGGTATGCCCAGACGTGGGTCCCTTGCCTGCTGGGCCTAGAGACCCAAGCTACTCCTCACTGATGACGACCAACAAGTCTGAAACATGTCTGGGGATGCTTGTGGTCTCGTGCAAAAGGGATGTGACCTAGCAGTTCGGGCTGGACTACCCCTTTGGGGGTGGGACCAAGCCTGATTTGCTTATGGTTTTTCCCCTTTTGTAATGGCTTGGCAGGCGAAGAACGATGGTCTGGAGGGTTGCCCAGAGCAATGCCAGAGGTCAAGATTTATTCGAAACCTTCCAGCCATCAACTCTTTTGTTTTGCCAGCTGCTGTTTCTGCCTTGCAATTTGGGAACGGGAGACATTCCACCCATTTAGTGAACAAGAATATCACGTTCAACATTTACTTGTTCCCCCTAGAGGAGCGAATTACGGGCCTGATAAAATCGACTTGTAAATCTGACCAAGGCAGTGTCATCCCCCTCTTTTGGAGAGGCGCACGGTGTGTGAGTGATGTTGGCTGAAATTGTGCACACACAAAACACCCCTTCAAGTATTGGTCGAGGTCCTGCCCCATGTGTGGCCAGTATGCAACGTCTTTCAAGATTTCTAGTGTCGTATGAAACCCCCAATGACCGGCTGTGGCCGCATCATGGGCGTGACTTAGAATCAGGCTTCGGAATGAGGTGGGGACCACCCACTAGTCATGGCCAGCTATGGATCTCCTCACCAACAAATAGTCTTGGATTCGGAAAATTTTGGGACATTTCATCAACACTCAGAGGTCCTCTTTCCCTATGTAATCGGTCTCCATCAGGGGAAAGTTCTCAGGGTCCTCAATGTGTTGATAAAAGTTACCAATTATTGGATCCCCTTTTTGAGCCGTAATCAAATTAGCATCTGGGTTCTCCTTACTCCATTGTGCAGTTGAGAGTTCATTGTGAGCATTTGTCTGGGAGCTAGTGATAGCAGTGACCTGGATTTCCACCAACAGGGACTCAATCTCAAGTAGATCCCCCTTGGACGGCTCCGGTTTTGGCCAGTTGATCAGCTAGGTAATTTCCAGTTTTGTCTGGTCCCTTTATTTTAGAATGACCCATGATCTTTTTCCAGTAGATGGTCATCCCATTCGAGGTGACCAGATCATCAATATTTTGGATTCATTTCCCATGTTTCAATGGTTTGTTATTAGCACATAGCATGCCTCTGGTTTTCCAATTAACCAGGTGCTCCACAAACCCGTTCCGTACATAATCCAAATCAGTGATTATGACCAGTTCGTGGAGTCGGTGTCGGACAGCAGTGAGGATGGATTGATACACAGCCATCAACTCTGCAACTTGACTACTTCGGGGACAAATCTTGTACCCAGCGGAAGGTTCTGGGGCGTCATTCACTCATGCATTCCCTTCGCCGGCCACAAGTTCTTTTTTCCCGTTGTTGTCAACATGGTAAGAGCATCCATCCACATAGTCAGTGGGCATTTCCTCACATTTGTGTTTTTCATAGACTTTGTGTTGGGAATTAAGGTATGCCTCCATGTTGTCCTTGATTTTAAGACTTTGGTCCTGGCGCAATCATGCAAGTCAGCCAGACCTTGCGCGAGGGGACTCTTCTTGTTTTGGCCATATCTGACCTCCACATGAAAGCCTTGCATTGACAGAATCCAGGAAGTAATTCAGGAATTATTCACATTTCCGGCCCGGATTCTGTCACTTTGGAGATATTGCAGAGGCTGGTGTGGAGTCTCCACTATGATGTTTTCCCCCTGGATAAACGGGCGGTAATTCTTCAATGCCCACACCATTGCCAGGAGTGCCTTCTCACAATCACTGAATTTTTCCTACACAGAGGATAAAGTCTTACTCGCATAGGAGATTACTTTATTGACCTTGTCATGCTTTTGATATAATACTGCCGTCAAGCATGTATTTGAAAACTCTGTCTCCAAGAAGAACTCCTTGTTTTTTACAGGGTAAGCTAGGCAAGGCGCTTGTGAGAGGCTTCTTTTGAGTTGTCTTACTGCGTCGGCTTGTTCTGGACCCCACTCCCACTTGACCCCCCCTTCAAAAGATGGATCAGGGGTCTTGTGATCTCTGCGTAGTCCTCAATGAACTTTCTGCTGTAATTAGTCAGTCCAAGGAGGCTCCTTCGTTCCCGCAGGAGTTGTGGGGTCTTTTAATTTCTGGAATGCTTCCACTTTCTGGTCCTGGGGACAGAGACCCTGAGGAGTAATCTCATGCCTCAAGAAATTGACACGGGTTCTACACCACTGTGGCTTTTGAAAGGAGAGTTTTTCTCTGGTAGCCCTCAACTGTGTCAGAACATAACGGACCTCCATTATGTGTTCCTCCACAGTTGAGCTTTTGACTAAAACATCTACATAGGCCAGGTTACCCCTTTCACCCAGGTCGGGCATGGCCTTGTGTAGAAAAATGTTAAATTAATAACCGGAGTTGATGTATCCGAAGGGAGTCCGTGTCCAAGTGTACTTCTGCCCCCGAAGGTAAAGGCCATCTTGTATTGGTACTCCCTACTCTGTTACGCTCACCTGGCTCCCACAGGGGCGTTGGTCGGACCCGGACTGCTGCTGTCTCCACAACGTGATGCGTAGTGCAGAGATGACTGACTGGACTGGCCCTCATAATCTTGTCTGCTTGACCCGTAGAAGTATTCTCCTGCAAGTAGAGAGATGGATTTAGCCACCCGTGGATTCAAGTGATGACACCCCCCACAGTCCTCCCCACTAATCGTCTCTGAAATGCCCTTTCAGCAATCTCACCTTATACTCTTGAAAGAGGAGCTCTCTATCCTGCATGGATTGCAGGGGCGCGTTGATGCCAGTTTCTTCACTGGTTTGAAGGTGTGGGAGAGTTCCGGAGAGTATTGACTCGGAGGTTTTTGGTGAGGACCAGTAAGTATCAAGTTCATAGAGTTCAATATGTCCGATTTTCACTCTTGTTCCCCCCCTTCCTTCCTTGTCTTGCAGCTGTGCTCGTGAGATGATGCTCTCGTGGTAGCGCTCAGGTAAGAGTCTGTATTACCCGACGCTGTCCGGTAAATGTCGCACGTGTTTAAGGTGTTGTTTTCCTCTCTCTTTGCAGGTGCGTCACATGAAGATGTGGAGAGTTATAGAATAATGCCCCTGGTGGTAAATCAGGTAAGTCTATGGTGATAAGAGTTATATTTGTTGGTTTTCTCGGCTCACCTTGTTGTTTTCTTTTGTCCCCCAGGTGCCGGAGTTCGGCGAAGAAATGATGGAGGCAGCGCCAAATCGAAAGATGCTGCAAGGACTGGTGAGTATGGCGTGGCGCTGCAGCTAGAGATGCGACACGTACTGAAATGATGTTCTTTCCAGGTCCGGAGGCGAGATGGATCCGGAATCAGGTGAGGAATTCAAAAATAGTTCCTTTTATAACCTTGTCCTTTTCTTTCCTCTTGTTTTAGGAGCTCCAGATTCGAGGCGGGCGTGGCAGAAGACTGGATGCTGACTGCAGGCACGGTGAGCGTTACGCTGATGGATGCAGAATAACGCGAAGCGTGTGCTGCTGTTCGGGCGTGTTTTAAATAGCCTCCAAAGTAGTTACAGGTAAGAAGATCCCCAGAACCACGCCCGAGTAAAAAATAGTCCCTGTAATAAAATAGTCCCATCCAGGCCTCACGTTGGTTTGGACTCACTTGCAGCATGGTCTGCATCAGGTAAGTAAAGTCTATGAGCCTGGCGCCTAAGGCGCCAGGACTGACCCCAAACAGCCCTCAGCCGGGGCTGTTGGGGTTTTAATAAGTATCTGGATGCCTGCTCCCGGAGCTGATGGGCTTGGTCCTGATGCCCGGGGGTAGGCATAATGACAGACAGGTACAGTCCTGTAAGAAGATTCAATTCAACACTACAGCTAAGTCAATGCCTAGTCTGGGATACTGAATGGAAACCCTTATTGATATATCTTTATGTCCATGAGTTCTGGATGACTACCCCTATATAACACCCCTCTCTTAGAATCCCCCTGACCCCACTGAGCCAAGAAGTAGTTCTGTTTTGCAAGTTTAAAAGGTTTATTTGAGAAATAAGACAAAATATAGATACCACGCTTTTATAATAAATTAATAATCGATATTGCCCTTATAAATATAATGTTAATCAACAATGGGTAATCTGACACTAGCACACTTCTTTATAATCAATGAGGAGTTAGTATAGGATGGATCAAGTAGTAAAAATACTTTTATGATTTCAAGGGAAAAGCAATGAGGAATAAAAGGCAGTACAGAAATACTTGAGATGATTTTAGCAAAAGATAATATAATCACTTTTTCTCTGGCAATTCACCCCCCTCCCCTATGCAATGTAAGACATGGGAGTAGATGGAAAGAGGAGCACACAGTTCTCAGGAATGCAATCAAATACAATACAAAATTCAGTTCCCCCCCCAGCAAGCTTAGAGAAAACCGGTATGAGTTTTAAAACACAGGCCCAAGTGCTTTGAATGTGGTGGCAATGAAGTGAGAAATATGCTGAAAATGCTTTTAATTCCCTTTAGGAGGTTCAGGATGAGTGAGAGATACTTGGGATGAGTTCAGGCTCACTTTAGCAATGATTCAGAGATGGTGATTAAGAGGCAAACAAATTTTTAGCAAGGAAAGAAATGACTGGTGATGGTTACACGTGGCTGGATTTTTAACCAAATCGCAAATCGCGGTAAAATTCGTGAGTGCGTTAATCGTGATTGCGGAAAAAGTATAAGGAGTAGGAAGTTGGTTCTAGGCTTATTGGAAAGCATAGATTCTAAGCTTTCAGAGGAAAGTTAAACCAAGCCCAAACGGTTCCAGAGATATGAACGATTTTGTAAAGGTCGGTTTTCGGATTTAAAGTAACTCAAATTGACAAGTGACAGCTATGCAGCTGCAGAATTGACAAGTGACAGTGGTGCAGCTTTACAAAATGACAAGTGACAACTTCTAGGAGGCAGTTCTGGTTAGGTTAAAATAGTTTGGATTAGATTATTTTAAACTAAGAGCTTATTTATGTCACAATCTGACCTAAGTACTCACAATATATTTAGGAAGGACTGGACCTCGTCAAGGATCTGATCAATCAGGCTAGCGGCACTTCACAGCGATCTGGTCTCTGGGTCTGCGGTCTGCACGGTCTGGTCTGGTCTGGTCGGGAACTGGTCTGGTTTGTCCGGATACAGCGGTCTCTGCACGGCTCCTGGATCTCTGCACTAGTCCTGGCAAAAGTTCTTGGCAAGGGATTCAAGCAGCTCGCCCGACTGTGAGTAGCTTGCAATGATTTGAGGCCTGCTGCAGAGATCTCAGCTTGTGGTTTTAGGCCTCTGATTTAGGTTCTAAAGTATAAGTTCTAGGTTCTGGAGTATGTAGCTGGAGTCAGTCTGGAACTGGTATCTTCTGGATGTTGTGTGGTCAGGCAAAACGCTCCGCAGCAACTGGATTTGAATGTCTCTACCTGTCCCAGCAGTCTCTTTTTATGTGTTTTGAAAATGGGTGTGTGCCTGGGCCTAGCTAAGCCTGCCCCTCTCTACTTGTCATTGGCCAATTCCTCCTCTCTCCCTTGATAGGGGAAAGGAAATATGAGTCATGGTGATGCTGTTTTATGGCCTGCAGAAAGAACACTCCCCTGTCAAATTACACCCAAATCTATATTTGACCCAAATACATATTGCACAGATACACAGTTGTTTAAAATTACATGCACCCATCACATATCACATGAGGTGTACTCTGTTCAAACTCTGCTCTTCCTGGGGGCTTGCATTCAGAAATGGCAACATTTTGCACTTTTTAGTAGCTTTCCCCATATCGGATTTTTCTCCAAAAGTATACAATTGTGTGCAAGGCATGTGGGCATTTAGGTAAGAAAGTGTCAGATTTTTAACCTGCATACATTTAGAGTAACAACCTCTTTTCCGCTCGTAAACCCCCAGATCATACCACCGGGTCCTAAAACCTCTTAAAATGTGGGCAGAAAAATCACAAGAATTATGGTATCATTTAGATAATTTTGACAAGTCCGCACCATGAGTTATACATATTTCTTAAAATCATATTCTGGCCAACAGGGGTGTGTCTTCCCAGGTCACATGGTGGAGAAACCATGCTATCCACTTTCTTTAAGCTCAGCCTGTCCTCAGAGGGGGCTGCCCCTACCCGTTTCTGCCAAGAGGAAGCCACTTTTACGACGCCCCCAATATAACATCTGCATGAGTCAAGGAAGGGCTTTGTTCAAAAGGAAGCCATTTACGATCCCCCAATAAACCATCTGCCTGGGCCCTTTGTTTAGTTTCTTGCAGTCCCCTGGTAATTCAATCAGAGAGTGTGTGACCTCCTTTTGGCATGGGCAACAGAATGCAGCCAGGCCTGGGAACCTGTCAGGCAGAATTGGAATCTCTTTAAGCCAGTTTTCAGCTAAAATGTCACTTTTTGTTCCCCAGTTTAAGTCAATACAATGTTTACATATGCAGCTAGAATGCTGATTCTAAGTTCAAAACTATGACATTTTAACAGTTACAAACTATGTGACACTCAAAAGTAGGTCACTCAGTTAATTTAAACATTTCGATTTTGGTGGTTTTAATCCAGTTTCAGCTAGGCTGCTGACATGCATAGCTCAGCCAGTTTTGTTATGAACATTGTTTTGGCCTCTTCATCTTCCCAGATTTTGTATGCACACATACTTCATTCTGCCAGATGTCCGCTGGTGTTCAGTGAGATTTTTGGATGTGTTGCAATGTTTGAAAATAGGCATTTTGAGCTGGCATTCAGAGAAACCAAAGGTGATTTTAAAGCGTTTTTGAGCTAACAGGCGCTGCTGTTTTACATTTGGCACCCATTCCACTCATGGCACCCTGGCCCATCATGCTCGCACTGGTGGGTGGCGAGTTAGGCAGCCATTTTGGTGCAAGTGCAAACTGCGTGGTTCTCCTTGATTCTGGCGCACATGTGGGCTTTTTGGCCATCTTGGATTTTCTAAGCCCACAGCACCAAATGTTGCAGCATGATAGCTCAAACGTGGGTCAGGACACCCAACAGTCCAGTACCCATTGGTCAAGTCCATGGCAGTGAATACCTTTGACCCCTGGATCTGAGCCAGCCCTTGGTCAATGTAGGGAAGAGGCTATCGGGAAGTATGGACTTGTTTGTTGAGCTCCCTAAGGTCAGCACAGAGTCTCCAATGGCCGTTTGGTTTCAAAATCCCCAGCACCGGATTATTTAAAAGGGACTCAAGGTTCTTAATTATTTCAGTAAGGGACTCCATTGATGCGAGAGCCAAGCGATATTGCTTCACAAACACTGGAGTCATGCCAGGGTTTGTGGGATTGTTGTTGTGCGGATGTCGGTGCGACCACAGTCATACGAGTCCACCGCAAAGAGGTCTTGAAAATCGAAGAAAACGTGTTTCAATTTTTGCTTTTGCTCCAGAGCATCTCAGGCATCAGCTAGGTTGACTCTCTCTTCAACCATCTGCCTGAAGCCTGGAAAGACTTCCGGTTTTGCTCTCTCAGTGGCCTCCTCCAGCCGGGTGAAGAAGTCCCTGGTCAAAGTGCTGATTTGGACTGATGGCTTCAGGTGGGGAAGGCAGTCCTTGCGGACTTCAAAGATCACCTCATCCCTCCTGAAGTCACAAGTCACATCTTGCTTAGCATAAGGGCAGGAAGTGTACACCAGGAAATTCCCCCCATGCCGGGTGAATATCCTGTCTGGTGTTACATCATTGTCGCTATCACTGTCAAAATATTCCTCGGGGATTGGTCCTAACAGTTCATTACCTAAATCTATGGAAAAATGTCGGTCATAAACCGCGATTCCAATAATAACAGCGACTTAATACTCTTTAAGTCGCTGTTATCCACCTCTATTAGAATGGTGTCATGTTCTATGTTGACTAGTGGTGTTGGGTTTACCCGCAAGCCTTGCTGTTGGAAATGAGCATTAAGCTGAATATAGGTGTCAGGGTTTTTCAGTTTCTGTCCTCTTAACTTTCATTTCCAGTGAGAATTGTCGGGTCCGTTCTGGGATGGTGACTTCCTCTCCAATCTGAATTTCAACTGCATATGACAGCAGTTGTGCTGACCTAAATGCTTTGACTGGGTCATCAAAGTCCATGTGATTACCCGCCAATCGGGACCAAGCTTTGAAGTTTATTAGGTCCAAACTTATGGCAAAGCGATTGAGAATGACACTGCCTAAATAAATTGGAGCAGGGACATCTCGCACGACCCAACAATTATGGACTATGCTCTTGTTGCCTATGGAAATTTTGAGCATATACCTGCTAGGCAGGAGATGTTTGGAATTGGGTGTTTCCAGATCCATTTCCCATTTGTCTAACAGTTTAAATGTGGGAATGGCTGGATCTTTTGGGAGTTTGCGGAACAAGGCCTCGCTGATGAAGCTCTTACCCTTGTTCACACACACTCGGGCGAGAACAGAGTCCTTCCCTTCATTTAACTGAATAGAGATGAACAACTGCTCTCCAGCCAGGCTTTGAGCTGATTTTTCATCTTTCTGGACTATAGGAGTGGGATTTTCTAATTGTGAATTTGTAAAGAATTTCAGAGTGTTTTCTTCCAGTGTGGAATGCCACCTTAGACTGGAAGGAAGGTTGATTTTCAGAAATAGAGAGGACCCCCCCCATTACCAGTTTGTTGTCCTACTGCAATTACTGTCACATCTGTGATTTGATTATTCTGGAAGTGAAATTCTATTTGGTCAGATTTGTGTTCAACCATGTGGCGTGTGCCGTTTAAACTAACATGGTTGACACTCTGTTTCAATTTTACTGGTCGGTTAGTCTGGGTCCAGAGGACCTTGTTTACACAATCTATGAGGGGTGACAATCTACACAGGATGTCATTCCCTAGTAAACAAGGTGTGCCCTCTGGAGCCACAACTATGACCTGGTGCTTCACCTTGTGTCGCCCAATTTTAATGTCCAAATCCGCAGTCCCCTCGACGGGAATTTCCTTCCCGTCGAAGTTCTGAAGTTGTCCAGGAAGTGGGGCGAGAGGAATTTGGTATTTCTCCCCCCTTTCCGAATTCAGTTGAACAAAGGCCCTTTTTGACAGAAGGGTATCTTGGGATCCAGTGTCCACCAGTGCCAAAATTGTACATTGCCCCTGTATTTGGACTGGGGCATAGAATCTTCCCTCCTTCTCCTCAAGGGGGCAAAGATAATGTAAATTTTGGACAACTGGTGGGTTAGTTTCTTGGTTTTGGACACTGACAGAAAGGTGATTTGGGCAGGATTCTGTTTGGCGTCTTGGGAATATGAAAGAAAGAAAAAGGTGACAGCTAGATATGGGGGAAGTTTTGGGTTCCCCTGGTTCTGATTCTGGGCTGCCCCCCCACCTTTTTGGAGGCAGTCCCCAGGATGGGTTTGAACCAGGGGATTTTCGTGCTGGCAGTTCTGAGTACTGATAATGGGTGGTTTCAACTCAGCCCCCGCATCTACCCAGTCTCGATTTGGATCCTTTGGGACCCACTTTTCTTTGGAATGAGTTCCTCCATCCATGAAGGAGAAGATCCTTTTCCCAGGATCCTCTGAGGATCCCTCTCCTTCAAACTGGAAGATTTGTACCTCCTCCTCAAAATGGGTCTTTTTAGTTTCCTTATTTCTCCTACCCCCCCTCTGCTCCTTGGGTTGCAGATTTTCAGGGCAGGAGATTTTGGTTCTGGTTCCTGGGTTTCTAGGTGCTTTTTACAAGTGGGGAAGGAAGCCTTCTCCAAAGCTTTACAGCCCCCTTCCCTTTGTGCCTCCTCCCTGGGAACAGGTGGGTTGTCAGGGTTCTTCCCCGTCATTGCTCTGGAGCACCAGATCCTGGATTTGAGGCATTCTGGGCCGCCATGCTCATCTGGGGTTTCTGTTGGGCCCTCAGCATGCGACCCAGATCCTGTGCCATGTTCTGGACCTGGCGCTCTAGTTGGGACACCCGCTCTGGCTGATATGGGGTCCTCATGTCTCCCCTGGGTTGATCCCGGGAAGGGTAGCTATCCCTTCTTCCAAAACACCCCGGGGTAGGAATGTTTGGGTACCCCTCCACCCTTGGCCTCCCCTCTCCCGGATTGGGCTGTCTGGGCTGAGGAAAGTGGGCATAGAAGGATGGATTGTTTTGGGGGTTAAAGTTTGACAGGTACCTAAGGAAAGAAATTTTGTCTGGTATTTGGGGAATTACTGTCCTCCTGGGGGAAGTGAGGAGGGAAGTTGCCTGGGTTTCCTGCTGTCTGGTTGGATCCCCCCACCCCCTTGGGCTGGAGGAGTCCAGACATAACCCAGGATGGGTCTATTACCCTTGTAGCATGGGCCGACGTAGTCAGGGGAGTTAGTGGTCCCATTTGTGGGATTACCTCCCTGGCTCCCTGTTTGTGATTGGCCCGATAGTCTTCTGGGTTTGGGGTTGTTTTGATTCTGTGCAAACAGGTTTTTAGGCGCCCCCATCTCCAAATCTAAAATGGGGGCAACTTTCACCTCCGCCACTTTAGCAGCAGCAGGGGTGTTGGTTGTTTTGGGGATTTTGCTATTGTTTTTATTTTCCACTGGCTTTTGCAACTCATAAATGCACGTGGCTTTTTCAATGACCCAGTTTAGTGATCTTCTCTCGTGAAAGTCCCTCACTAGCTGGGTCATGATATACTAAGGGAGAGCATGAAAGAAAGTTCTTACAAATTCTTTGCTGTTAGTGCACACACTTCTAGTGGTCTGCGCAAAGGCACGTTTTAACTCTTGAACAAATTCTTGTGGGGCCTGATCGTCCCCACATTGTAAGTTATAGGCTGCCTTGCGAGCCTCTTGGGGATTCCTGTGAATAGAAAAATGTTTCCGGATGGCCGCCCTATAGGTGGACCTTCTGGAATGATTCTGATCCTCCAGCCCCGCAAAGAAGCTGGAGTACTCGGGAGAATATGTCCATATTGAATACAGCTTTGGCTTTCCTTCAAATGGAAAGTTTCCATCATTTGTTCAAATACCTCAATGTGCTCCCAAACCGAATATTTTGCATTCTTGTGATAGGGCGTGATGACCCTCTTAATGGCTTTTATTTGTTTCAGGGGGTCCTTGAGCAAGGCACTTTTGACCTTGTTGACTTTTTTAGTTCGGGTGACCATGGGTCAATCATCCTCTGACTCAGAGGCACTGCTACCAGAGGTGGCTGTCTGGTCTTCTAGGCTCTCCCGGATTTGGCGAGCTTGGGAATGGCTGGCAGAATGTGGGGGCCTAGTTTCTTAGGTCCTGTGGTGCTCAGAAGAGTCTTCTGACTCTTCCTTGCTCCCAGGTTTGTCCGAGTACCCCCCCACTGTCCTAGTTGGGAAGAGGTTTTCAGGATGCCTTTAGTGGGCCTACTCTCATGGAGTTCCCCACCAAATTTTACCATCTGATCTCTGGGTAAGTTATATTTTTGAGGATTAATTTATCTGATCCTCCCCTCATTGGAGTCTCCCTGATCAGAGAAGATGGCCCTAGTACTTGGGAACCCATACACAGATGCCGCCCATCCATCCCTGGGAGGCGCTGATCTATGAGCCCCATATTTCTCATTGGGTTGAAGTCTGCCATCCCTGTGGCCTTTGGCTCATGTGAGCCAGTGGACATGGGGTTGGCAGAGTCCATGGAACCGAAGAGATTAAAGTCTCTGGTACCAGGGTTCCTAAGGTTATGCTCAGGTGTTTCCCTCCCCAGCGGACCTCATCTCTCTCAGCCCCTATTCCTTGTTACCATGCAAGAACCTGGCCCTTTTGTTCTTCTATCAAGGCCTTACTAGTCTCTATTAGTCGTTCCTGCATAGCTACCTGTCTGTGGAGCCTGTCATTTTTCTCACAGAGAGCCTTATTGTCTCTGTGTGCTTCCTGTGTTATTTTGGAGTATTGGGCCAATTTTTGCTGCAGGACGGTTACCTCCTGAGTCCTGTCCTTACTGGCCTGGTCATTCTTTGCCAGAGCATCTTTGTTAGGCAGAAACCTGTGCAGTTCCCTCTGGGACCACTGCAAAAGATTTAGGACTACAGGTGTTTGGCAGTAAACCCACTTGGTAGCAGTCTGTACCACACAGGTTCACTTGGTAGCTGTGGCTGAGCAGTCAGACTTCCCTCAAGAAGAGTTAGGCAGTATACAGAGTATTCACAATAGGTCAAGAGAATACAATAGAACAAGTAAACACTGACCAGGGCTTGGTGTAAAAGAAATATAATTATTTATTTAAAACCACATCTAGAAAAACACACAGCCACTAATAGTAAGCAATTCATAAACACGGTCACTAAAAGATATACACTCCCTTAAAAGAATATTAGACAAGTCTTAAGTAAAGCCCCACTTATTTTCAGACAGCGGTGAGCGCTTAACGTAAATGGCACTCTAATAATTAGTTTTAAAAAGGGAGAGAAAAGCAGAGAATAAATTGAAACAGATCCCAACACTTTTTCACTAACACAACAAGAGAGGACGACAAAGTAACACAGTGAATTCAGAGTCAGTAGGCCGGATCTGCTTTAAGAGGATCCAAACGAAATGTGTCCACGGTCACACGGTTGCAGTGCACAAGTCTTGTAACGGTTCAAAAAGGAGTTGGACCAAAGAAAGGGACCAGTTAGAGGGTCAGGGCGGCCAGCCCAATCCAGAAGGTTAAGGGGTTATTATTACCTTGTAGCAATCTTTAGAAAGGGAGGCCTGGCGGACACAGTACCGTAAAGGGGTGAGAACACTCCAGCGGGGGCAGTTGTTCCTGGCAGCGGATGCAAGATGGTGCTTCCTCCGGAGGAAGAGAGGATCTCGTCGGGGAGGAAGACAGGAGTCCGTTGCACTGCCAGGGAAGAAACCAGCCGCGGAGTTTCTCAGGTACAAGGAGCGGTCCGTTGATTCGCGGTTCAGTGTTAAGTGGCTATCCGGCTGCCGGGGTGCTTGGCACGGGGAGTTCGACCACAAACCAGTCTGGGGTGCGAAGAAAAGAAGATAAACTGGTTGGGCCCACCAGTCAGGGGAAGAAGCCTCTCCAGCCGGGAGATCTTCTCTGTCATCGGGAAGTGGTGAGTCGGTTCCGCAGGGCTCCACCGGTGGTGTCGTCGTGGTAGGTCGGCTCAGCTTCTCTCTCGTCGGATTCTCAGGTCCTGTGGCGACTTCTGAAGTTCCAGTCCCCAAAGCCCTGCTTTTATGCAGCATACCCCCATTCACTCAGCCTAGCTGTCAATCAAACATGCTAAGTGGTGAGCCGGCCAATCACACAAGAGTGCGACTTGAGTTACCAAGGTAACTCAGTCCAGGGTGCCTAAACCCCCTCACGCACCCCCTGTGGTAACCAGACAGAGTAGCACCACTTTTGGAGGCTTCTGTGGAGAAGCCCGCCAAAAAGTGGAACAAAGGGCTCGACTTGGGTTGGAGTCACAGAAGAGAACACAAACGCCATTTTAGAATCGAGTCCTGGCAAAAAATACCAACCGGCGAATTAATATTAATTAAATAAACCGGCGGTATGTTCGAGGCTATGAGAATTAAATAATTAAAGTTGGTAGCCTCGAACAATGCGAAAATCCCATAGGGAAATATTTGCGGTCGAATATAAAGAGTAGTATCCACTGCCACCAGCCAAAACTTGATCAGGGGGTACGGAGACATGCCCCCTCGACTAACAGACCCCGGGGCAATCGAATTGCCCCGACCAGCACATCCACAATATGATGGTTTTTACTGGTTTCTGTTAATAATTTGGGACTACTAAAGCCAATGGTGACTTTACATGCCCTGGGAGACAGTAGTCAGTCCTAGGGTATGGGGTCTATGGTGGGGTGTCACTATGACACCCCTGTGTTACTGCACGGAGGGTGCTGTGTAACACACATAGTAAAAACACATGAGACCCTATGGAGTAAAGGACCCCATAGCCCATAAAACACAAACAGTCAAAGGAACACCATGAATCATGTCCAAGAGTGGGAGGAAGAGAGTCTCACTCTTGGCAGGAGAAAAAAAAAAAACAAACTCCAGAAATCCAGCAAAGCTGCTGGGGGACTCACTAGGTTAGGAAATTCAGCCTAAAGAGAGAATTCTCCCTAACAATCTTCCACCCTCCGGGCGTGCTCTAACAGTTTGTCGTAGTCCCTTTTGAGCTCACCTAGTCCCTGAAGGGCCAGGTGATTTTCTTCCATCTTGGTTTTTAAATAACTGACCTCCTAGCCCAAGGTGTCCCTTTCCTGAATTAGAGTACCCCTCTGTGCAGCCAGGTCATCCTTTGTTTTTTGAGTGCACAAGCTTTCTGACACTCTTCATCAAATTCAGTTTGGGAGTCTTTCAGAATTAATTTATTATTTTCGTCTTTTACTTGGACTAGGCGGTTTTGCAGGGTGACTATCTGCTCTGCACAGACTCTTCTGGTTTCATTTTATGATTCTAGGCTCTTTTGTAGCCTTTGCTCTACAGAGTCCAAATCAGTTTGGGTTTTTTCTAATGATTGTAGTCGCCTGTTTGCCAGATCTAGGTTTTCGGCATATTTTTCCTGTGTTGCTCCAATGTGGAGGTACAGGTATGCCGCTATTTTGGCAATTTTACTTTGTTCTTCTTTTACCTTAGGGGCCATGTACAATTCACTAAGTGCCATGTGTAATGGACCCTGATCCTGCCATATATCTAATCCTGTGGCAGTGGCTTGTTCTTTGATTTCCTGCAACTAAACATTCTGATCCTGCTCTGTCCATTCACCCCTGACAAATAATTTGTGCAGTAGGTGTTCCCTTGCCATATTAATTTCTACTGGGGTCGCCATTCCGGAAATATTAATTTCCTTTCTGACTTACAGGAGTTATTTTATTTTTGCAACACAGGTCAACTCCTTAGAGCATTTCTATTGAAGGGTGCTTTCACAGTGTAGCACAGTGTGGTGGCCCAACAGGGTTTATGTACCCCGTCAGTTAGCACGCTGTAATATACTGTCACAAGTGGTATGTCTAATTCAGAAATCCCGGACGAGCCCCCAATCTGTAAGTGATTTCAATCCAGCACTTCACCTAGGTCAATGCCTAGCGTGGAATGCACAACTGAAATCCTTATTTATTTGTGTCTAAAAGTTATTTTATTCTGAACGATGTACCACTTATATCAGGCCCCTCTCTTGGAACCCCTCCGGTCACACTGAACCAGGAATGACGCTGGTTTGCCAAGTTAAAATATGTATTTATATATTCACAATATAATCACACTATTTTTAATGGGAATACAATGATCACCAATGGGGTGATGTCACACAAAGCAATATATTTAATCACAAGGAGTAATAGGGAGCAAAACAATTCTGCACAAAAATAATACTTTTGTGGGTGTGTGTTCAATTCAAATAGCAATGCGGTTACTCTTTCTCCCTGCACACCCCTCAGCCCCCCAATATGCAATGTTGAGAGATAGGAGGAGAGAGAACAGGTTTCTGGAATGCAGAATTCAAATACAATGTCAATCCCACAAGAGAAACAGAATTGATTGGCAAACTGTCAATATGGTTTAAAGTTGGCTTGCAATGGAATAGGTAAAACACTAAATACGGTTTAAATGACTGAAATTGTTTAAATTCTAATGGGAGCCGATTTATCAGGTTGCAGACAAACACCATTTGACACTAATAGGCAATGTGAAAACTCAAACGGAGGTCGGGTTCAATTGAAAGCTGTTTTACACGTTTAAGATTTGCCAAAACGAAAATGTGCGGCAAACTTTTCTGTGCGTGGTAATCCCGATTGTGGTTCTATGGACAGCTGTGGGTGTTAGCTACAAGCTGGAGTTGGATTTTTGTTTCTAGCATAACATTTGAAGAAGTTATGGATGTTTTCACAGAGGTCGTTTTTCTGAGATAGGCGCAAGAATGGGAAAAACAGGGATGCGCTTTCAAAAGACAAACAGGATTTCTTTACACTAGGGGGTGACTATGAAGAAGCAAATACCAGGGCGCCTCTGGATCAGGTTTTTCCCTGCTGAGGAGCTTGCCTTCTGCAGATGAAATATATCAGTGCAAAGATATGCGCAAAGATATGTTTAACAATAATATTACAGACGGAAGATAGTAGGAAGATAGTAGGTATAAGATAAAGAGTTCAGGCAATTCGAAAATATTTCTAACTATGCAGTTCTGAAGACAAGATAGGATGGATTTGGATAGGGATTGCTATGGACAGTACATAGGCTAGTGACAGTCCTATACTATGGATACTCACTATATAGGTTTGAACAGAACTGTCAGGAATTCTGGTCCGTCAAGATCAGGGATTCTGCTCAGAAATTCTGCTGGGCACAGCGGACTGGACTGGGTCGGCAATGGCACTGGTTCACAGCTATCTGGTCACAGCACTATACTACTGGATTGGGTCTTTGGATTCTGGTAATAATTCTTTAGCAGGAAAGCAGTTACAGCACCTTCGATGTCTGGGGTAAATTCTGGTTTCTGGAATTTTAAGGCCAAGCTGAGAATGGTTCAGCTATAGAATGGGCCTTTCTGCTTGCCAAGTTTCTGGAGTCTGGAGCAGGGAAGATGTCAAGTTCTCTTGCAGGGTGCTCTGCCAGCAATCGGTTGGTGGGTGAATCTGTGTGTCCTTCTTAGTGCTCAGCTGTCTCTTTTTATGCATTTGATAAGGGGGTGTGTATGCTAGATTATACTAAGCGCGCCCCATAGGCTGGCTATAGGTTAGAATCTCCCCTCTCCCTTGATTGGAGGAGAAAACAGGGTGTCACCATGATGATGTGGTTTTAGGAGTCAGAGAATCCTTCCCTTGGCTTTTGAACATGAAATCTACTTTTAGTATAATACATATTTACAATTTTGCAAACTTTATAACAATAACATATCTAGATCACATATTTTGTGGAGCAAATGCTCCTCCAAGCCCCGTCATGGTAGGATCTTGTGTCGGCTTTTGACAGAATTCTGCCCAATAGCTAGTTTATCTAGTTTATCCAAAAATGTGTACAACTGTGCGCATTGCATATGGGCATAAACGTGAGAAGTTTCATGCTTTTGACATAATTACATTTGGTATAAAACCACAATTTCACATTATTACTTCCCAGAACATAGCACAGAGTTCTGGCTCCTCTTAAAATGTGCAGCCAAAAATTAGGTTCAGAAGGCCAGGGTTTACATGTTTTTTACAATTGCACACAGTAAATTATCAGTCTTTTTAGAAATATGCTTTTTGTCCATTGTGAATCACCAAAAGGTTGTCTGCCCCTGCCTCCTCCTTCTTGCAGCTCAGAAGCAATCCCCACCCCCTTCCTTTTGGCAGAGGCCATTTACGATCCTTCCTGATTAGCATCTCCTTGCCTTGGGGGGAAGTCCATTGTGCTCTTCCCACAGCAGCCGAAGTTCTCCTACCCTCTTAATTATCACCTGGGTGTGAGTTCCTGGTCTAGAGAGCAGAAGGGAGGTTCCTGGCCCTGTGGGGGAAGTTGTTTGTGGTTTATCTTGGAGTCAGGCTTAATTTAAATGTCCTTTTGTTACATTTTTCTTTGTTTAAAATAAACTTGCAATTTTCAAACAAGCAGCTAGAACACTGATTCCAGACCCTAAACCATGAAGTTTAAATAGTTACAACCTAGGTTACTCTTGATAACAGGTCACTTAGATTTCAGACATTAGATCTTAATGGTACAAGTTTACTGTTTTAAGACAGGCTTTTGAAACAATCATTCAGGTGGCCGCTGGTACTGCGCCCAGATTTTGACAGATCCCACAGGCAGGCAAACTTGTGCTGTGGGTGTTTTGATGACCAATTCAGCTTTCCAGGATATTGCAATTTCACAATGATTTCTTGAATTCAGTAAAATGTGACACCCAGCAAGAATATTGGATGTTTGTGGTTGTTTTGTACCGGCATTTTGGATTTAAATGCACGATTTCAGATTTCTTTCAGCAAGCACTGCTTTTCATGCAGGCTCCATTTTTACTGGTTGGCCAGTCCAATGACATGTTTCAGGAGTGAGGTCTCTGTTCCACCACTGCCAACATGCAAGGTGGATTTGGCAGCCATCTTCTTGTACTTTGTAGGGCGCAATTTCCAAAGGTTTTGGCACGCATAGGGGTTTTGCGGCCATTTTGATGATTCTGGCACCACCAGGACACAGTGATGCCGCAGGGAAGAGCATAAGTGGGTTAATACATCCCACGGGGGCTTATACTTAAAACCTATTGCCAATCCTTACTGCTAAATTACAAATAGTGTGGGGTAATGTTCATGAAAAAGGAAAAAGTGTTCACAAAATGATAAGTCAAGATGTTGAGGCTGTTGGCCTCCCTTCCACATGTTTTTAGTACGGACAAGGCGGTTCACTCGAGCATAGCACACTCTTGGGCTTCTTCGGCATGATTACACCGTTCCTTTTACCAACATCAGGGCCTTCTGTGCCCAACTCTTACATTCAAAGTCTCTTGATTCAGAAGGCCTGATGGGGGGGTGATGGGGGAGACATCCCCGGGGACTAGCGGGTATGACACCTTCAGGTTTCTCACATACCCTTCCCCCATGTGAAGTAGCCACATCTTTTTCACAGGGGAACCAGGAGAGGAAATCTACATTACCTTGGTCTTTACCTTTTCCGTGTTCAACAGTGAAACAGTAGGGTTGCAGGTCCAAGAAACATTGCATGACTCGATGGTTGGAGTTCTTTCATTGGCTAATCCAAACTAGTGGGGAATGGTCTGTGACAAGTGTGAACTTTCTTCCTAGGAGGTAGTGTCTAAGGTGGATAATGCCGCACTTGATGGTAAGGGCCTCTAATTCCAGCACAGAGAAATTGTTTTCACGTGGGAAAAGATTGCAACTCGTAAAAAAGATGGGATGTTCTAATCCGTTGCAAACTTGTGATAAGACTGATCCTAACCCTGTATGGGAGCCTAACCCTATATTGGAGGCGTCTGTTTGCAATACAAATTCTTTTGAGAAATATACTACCTTTAGGATCGGGTTCTTGCACTGGGTTTGTTTTAGGTTGTCGTAACATATATCATCCTCGTCAGTCCAATGAATTTTCTGGGGAGTCGGCGTTCTTTAGTTTGTCTGTCAGCCTAGCTGTCCTGTCCGAGAGGTTTTGGATAAAACTACGGTACTAAACGATTAACCATAGAAATGCTCTGAGATCGCTTTTAGTTTTAGGTGTAGGGATATCTAAGACGGCTTTCACTTTCTCGTGTTGAGGTTATACACTGCCATTCCCTACTAAGAAGCCGATGTATTTCATGCCTGACTGGGCCCGTCTACATTTGGGTGGATTGGGAGTAAGGCCGGCCTCTACGAGGGCTCTCATAATAGTAAAATGATGGAAAAGACGGTCCTCCCAAGCTTTACTATAAATACCGATATCATCAATATAAGCTCCACAGAAATCAGAGTAGGGCTGTAATATTTGGTCCATAAGTCGTTGGAAAGTGGCTGAAGCGCTGTGTAACCCAAAAGGGAGGACTTTCAACTGAAATAGTCCTATGGGCGTTGAGAAATCGGTGTTTTCTTTATCAGACCCATATACTGGGACCTGCCAGTACCCTTTCGTTAAATCTAGGGTGGATAGAAAAGTGGTGTTTCGGAGTTTATCAATTAGGTCATGGATGCCTGGCATGGGATATGCATCGAAGTCAGAAATGGCATTAACTTGGTGGAAATCTATGTAAAACCTCCAGGAATGGTCATGGTTGGTGACCAGTACGAAGGGGAGGACCATGGCCTTGAACAGTGCTCGATAATATTTGCTCTTAAAATCTTATTCACTTACTCAACCACTATCTGTTTCCGAGCTTCCGGGAGTCTATACGGTTTTAGATTAACCACTTTTCCCTTAGGTGTTCTAATGTAGTGATAGGTGCCTTTTACTCTTCCTGGTTTCTCCGGGACTACATTGGGAAACAAGGTCTTTTAAATCTTCTTGTTCCTGAATCGATGACTCTGGAGGAATTAATTCAAAGTTGTCTATTTCCTCTGGCACCAAACAGGATAGTATCGTGGTAAGGGTGGTTGACAGGTAAGTACAGGTGCCCATTCGTTCCAGTATTTGATATGGCCCATGTCACTTAGAGACAAGCTTGTTTTCCGAGGTGGGCAAGAGCACAAGTACTCTTTGTCCTATCGAAAACGATCTTAAGCTCACCTTTTTGTCTCGCGTGGATTTTTGTTCGATTTGGGCTTTTCCCATATGAGTGTAGACTAGGTATCGAACAAGTCTCATATGGTCTTGCAATCTGGTAGTGATTTTTCGAGAGGGGAATGTGTGCCTCTTCTCGTTCTTCCCAGGTCTCTTGGAGCATGTCCAGGACATCTCTAGGTTCTCTACCATAGAGTAGTTCAAAAGGAAAGAATCCAGCAGATGCCTAAGGGGTTTTCCTTACAGCAAATAGTGCCCAGGGGATCATTCAGTCCCAGTCCTTCCCGTTTTTATCTTTTTATCCAACTTTCTTAGGATCATTTTAAGTGTTTTCTTGAATCTCTCTACCAAACCATCTGTTTGGGGATGGTACATGGAAGTTCGTAAGGTGGTAATATTGAGTAGCTCTTTGACTTCAGTCATGCGCTTGCTCATACAATTTGAACCTTTATCCGTCAGGATTTCCTTAGGAAAGCCAACCCTGGAAGAATACTGTAGGAGGTGTTTTAGAATTTGCTGGGTGGTATTGTTCCTCATAGAGAATGCCTCAAGGTATCTGGTTGCGTAATCGACAATCACAACAACATTTGTTGCCCAGTCTAGATGTTTCTAGAGGTCCAATGATGTCTATCCCGATTCTTGAAAAAGGGACTTCTATGATTGGTAAAGGATTCAAAGGGGCAGGCAAAGGGATGGGAGTGCTGGTTTTCTGATATATTTCACACGTCTGGATAAAGGTTTTTATATATGCAAACAGTATAAGTGGCTGATTATTCTCTCCCTACTGATTCACCAGAGCACCTGGAGACCATAAAAATATCAGCGGTGCATGGTATAAATCACATTAACATAACACGCATCTCGTGGGTGCTCTTGGAGTGCTAGTTGCTGGCAGAACACTGGAATCTACTGCAATTGAAAAACAAACCTGAACTGAACTGTGATTGCCGCAGGCCCTGCCCACTAACTTGGAATGCCTTACAAATACTAGAGGCTGCGTGCATCTGCTCAGGCGCCTCTCGTGAGTGCTCCTGGAGTTCAGTTTGCTGGCAGACCACTGGAATCTACTGAAATTTGAAAACAAACTTGAACTGAACTGTGATTGCAGAAAATCCCACCCACTAACCCAGAAGGCCTTACAAATACCAAAGGCTGCACGCATCTGCATGCACACGTCTCATGAGTGCTCTGGGAGTGCTGTTTTCAGGCAGACCACTGGAATCTATTGGAAGTGGAAAATGAACCTGAACTGAACTGTGGTACACCGCATGACCTATACTTCTACTTCTACTGAGACAATCTCACCTGACTGACATTGTCATGTTGTCTCGCTAACTTGCTAATGCCTTCAGCGAACGCCTTTAAAATATAGTTCTCATTGTTTAGAAGATTTTAGAAGTTTAGAAGATTGTGGCAAGCCCCGCCCATTAACACGGAAGGCCTTACAAATACTAGGGGCCGCGCACATCTGTGTGCGTGCGTCTCGTGAGTGTTCTGGGAGTGCTGTTTGCTGGGCTGCCTGACTGTTATCGCGGCTGAGCGGTTTGAGCAGCTAATGTGTGTGATTCTTACAACTAACAGCATACAAGGACGATAGAAATAACTTTTTAAGGGTGACCGTAGCTATCATTAGCAAAAAAACGAGTACGGTTGCGTGCATCTATGGGAGATATGGGAGACGATGTGCTTGGTTCCTCTTCTAATGCCTCATCCACTCTTCAACCTGAATGCAACTATCCACTGCGTCATCGCTGAGTTTGTACACCTTAAAACAATTACCAAAATGGCCAACGATATCAAAACCAACAAAATTACGACTTATTACCCTAAACTTAGTCAGCCGACTGTTGTAGACAAAGAAACTGTGTTACAAGATATTGTAACTGAACTCAATGTATCTTTACCATGCCTAGACACAAAGATGGTAGAACATGCTATCTATGCAATTGACAATAGCGTGAGTGTGAGCACATCAGAGAATACCTGCACTTCCGCCTCCTGCGAGAGTTCTAAGAATGCTGCGACCCAACAAATAACCACACTATCACAAGTATGTGGGGAAAGTGTGTGCTTGAGCTATATTATTCAGAGACACTGTGACGCTACCATGCCTACCGTAGTGCTTCAAGGCAGAACATCAATGTTGGATGGGACTGTTATTGATGCTATTGATGTTATCGATTTATTTTATTTTTATTTTATTACATTTGTTATACGCCCAGACCCGGGGGTAACACGGCGTAGTTACAGATAATGGGAGAATGCGATCTTAGAAAGTACACAAAGGCACACAGGAAAAGCACTCAATAATATACAATAATATGCAAGGCAGTCAATAATATACAATAATATGCGAAGCAGTCAGATATGTACAGTTAATTGAAGCGGATTAGTGCTCTAGTTCAGTTAGAACTTATTGAAGAGCCAAGTCTTCAGGAAGCTTTTGAATTTAGGGTAGGAGGTTTCGTTCATAATGTGGGTAGGTAGCGCTTTCCAGTGTCTAGGTGCCAGTGTTTTGAAGCTACTGCCCCCTGCTTTCTCTCTTTTGTATCTGGGGGTTTCAAGGTATGTGTTTTTGTTGGACCTGAGAAGTCTAGTCTGGGACTTCATCGTGACTGTGTTGGTGAGGTATTTGGGAGCCTTGTTAGCCCTGCATTTGTGGGTGATGCTCAGGGTTTTAAATAGAAATCTGGCTTGGATGGGGAGCCAGTGGTGGTCTCTTCTGTGTTAGAGATATGTTCAGATTTTTTGATGCCTAAAGCTGCTCTGAGGGCTTTGTTCTGCATGAGTTGGAGTTTGGCTATGTTGGCTTTGAAAGTGCCCAGGAAGAGGATATTACAATAGTCTAGCTTAGACAGTATGAGTGCTCTGGCTAGAGGAATTTACGGCTGAGGGAGATGAGTTTGGAGGTGTAGGAAGTGGACGAGGCTAATGTGTTTACTTGTTTAGACATGGATAGTGTTGCGTCTAACTAGACGCCAAGGGTCTTGACTTGTTTAAGAGCAGGGATTGTGGTTCCATCAATGGTGAATGATTTGAAGGCGGGCTCAAGGGTGTTGATTTTGCTGGAGGAGCCTAGTATGAGGACCTCCGTTTTGTCGTCGTTGAGACAAAGGCTGTTATTAGCCATCCAGTTTTGGCTGAGTGAGTAGATTTGGTTAACCAGGAGGGAGTCTTGTTCATGATTGCCTGAGAGAGGAATGCGGATTTGGGTGTCATCGGCGAAGTTAGTATAGATGACACCCATGGCATCCAATGCTGCAAATAATAGCTTAGTATAGGCATTATACAGGGTGGGGGATAGGCAAGAGCCTTGCGGCACACATGCTGGGACAGTCATTGGGTCTGCTGATTCTTTGCCGATGGACACTCTGGAAATCCTATCAGCCAAGAATGATTTGATCCAGTTGGTAGCGCTCTGAGCTAGGTTGAAATTGTTTGCTAGAGTGTTGCAGAGTTTGTCATGGTCAACCAGATCGAAGGCCGCTGAGAGGTCCAGCAGCATCAGCAGACAGAGTTTACCTGCTTCTTTAGTGGCATCCATTTGGATCTTCAGATCAAGGAGGGCTGTCTCTGTACTATGGTTGGGACGGAATCCTGACTGACGGTCTCCTAATAGTTGATGTTGTTCCAAATGGTTCTGAATTGGGCAGTAGGCTATTTTGTCACTTATTTTTAGGAGAAATGGGACCGTTGTAATAGGTCGGTAATTAGTGGGTATTGATGTCCAGGGATGGGTTTTTTAGGAGTGGTGTCACCCAGGCTTTTTTGATACTGGTGGGGACTGTGTTTGTGAGGAAAGAGGCATTGATGAATTCGGTGATTATGGGTGTAAGAGTGGGGGCACAGAGTTTCACTAGATGGGAGGGGAATTGGTCTTCTTTACAGTTGGAAGCTTTGAGTTTCATTATGGTGTCAAATAGTTCTTTGTTAGACACTGGTGTAAATTGAAATGGGGGGCCAATAGTGGCATTTGGTGTGGTCGTTGATATGGTGGGTGGCGTTTTGTCGGCTAGGAGGGCTTATCGATTTTATTTTGCAGTAGGAGAATTTTAGATGAGAGTGCGTTTTGTATGGTGGTGCACCAGTATTTGCTAGCGTTAGAAGGTGCTGAAGTTTGACAGGGGTTTTCGAGCTCTCTAAGGATGGTAAACAGTTCTTTGCTGTCGGAGGACGCATTAGTGATGCGGATGTTGAAGGCATTGGCTTTTTGGGTGATTATTGCTGATTTATATGTTTTGTTGGCTTAAGCGAAAGCTAGTGGCGATTCTGGGGTATTGTTTTTCTTGTGGAGGTGTTCGAGTGATCTTTTTGTGCGTCTAAAGGCTACAAGTTCCTCATTAAACCAAAAACAGGAGCGTTTTGTCAGGTCTACAGGTTTTAGTGGTGATGGCAGCAAGTAAGTCAATAGTTTGGGTAAGGCATTGTTGGTATTGTTCTGCTAGATCAATGGGACTACAATTGTTGATGTGATAGATGGGGTCACTGAAGTAGTTACCCTCGCAAACAATGAAGATGTGCAGAAATCCACGCCCATGCCTTACTATGATAAAACTCAGATTGGCATCAGTGAGGTAGCCTTTAGCGAGGGGATTAATATTCTTGATACAAGTGTTAATGTGCTACCAAATGATGAGACGGACTTGGTACAGAATAAATTAAATACCTTACATGAGTCCGTACAGAGTGACCATAGCAACACTAGTGAACTCCACTGTGATGTTTCGAGCATTTGAGTGGACATCCAATCGGTCCTCCTTTACAAGTCTATCAACCGTGGTAGGAAGATTTTCAAAGAGCAGGGAGTTAATACAATAGCTACCCAAAGCAATATATCTATTGGGATTAATACTGAAGCAACAGTAAGCTCCCAAATAGAATCTGCTGAGGATCCTAGAGCTGATATTGGCCGGCCAAAAGGCCTGAAATTATGCAAGAAGCAAGTTATCTCACAAGCATGTATGTAGGCAAAACACACTAAATTAAGAAAGAATGTTTGCTAGATAGTGTACCTAATGCTGAATTCCCGCAATCAAATCAGATGAACATTGCACTTGTATCTATGAGTGGTAGTGTGCCATGATTTCTGTAACTCGTTGTAAATCTTCAGTACCAACACTGCGTGAAAGCTCAAACCCACAAGGCTATGACATTAGGTACTACATGCTCGAATCAGAACACAATGATAGGATTAAACACGTTCATGAGATCACTATTAATCTGACAACAAAGAAATCACTACTAAGGAAGAAAAAGCACACAAACCTAAGTGAAGACAGCACTGATCTAGCAATTGTAGACTTCCCAAGGCTACTTGCTGGTGAAGGGGACCCAACTCTGGCTCCTCCCACAAACAACCCCCTTTCTGATTCTATTGTTGTAGAATCACGTACCTCCAACACCACAGTCCAAACAGCGCAATATAGCGTCAAGAGGGGCACCGCCGCTATTAACCACTAAAATAATAAAGCTGTTATAGGCAATAATCAGGATGGCACTATAGGAGAAACTAGAGCTCTCCAACTAGAGACTGTACTACCCTCTGAAAATCATCTTGCTTTAAATTTTTCAGCAGTATTGCACATCTTGCACACAGTGATAGCCCTGCGAGTAATTACTACAGATGACATTAGTATTGTCGAGCAACTGGTGGATGTTGCATCACCAGTTTCTAACATCTGGTTCACAGCTACAGCTACACAATTATGTCCTGCACTACGAAACTGAGCTTTTTCGACTAGGGTATATATGTAGAGTTGTATACATGTTACCCTGTAAATACACAAATATCCCACCTGTGCATACATCTAGTAAGGCCATGAACAACTCAACTAATGCATGCTCCATACCAACCCAGGTTGATTGTGGTATAACGGGTGTAGCCTATTCTAAACATCAAAGCACCTTGAGTGATTAAATATTAACAAAGATGAGATTGATACGGGTGATGGATACTGGCAATGGCTACCCAACATTTTTAAAAACCACTTTTCAGCAATAGCATGCTGACCAGATATTATATGTTCCTGGAACACTAGGGGTTTTGGCCATTTATCTGCTATGAGGGGTTGATTAAGTATATTGACACTTTCCCCATAATTGCAATAGAAGAAACTTGGATGATTGATAGGTGTGAGTTTGACAACAGGAGCACTGTACATGTAGCTGCTACTAAGGGCCCAAGTGATCATCTGAAAGGTGCTCTATTGGTTACAGTGCTTCATCCTTGGCGTATCTGCCAAGTCACTGGGTCTACACAAATGGACCGGGTGGTAAAAATAGACTTTGAGCAGTATGTTATGTTCCTTATTAACATATATGACCCTCCAAATGCTGTACAGACTAAACAAAATATTGTGGCTGTGACGAAAATCCTCAAATAAATTGATCAAAAAGCTCCACTGTGGATTGTGGGCGACTTCAACTCACAGATTGTAATGAGTGATAACGATTTCTTCAATGTGTGCATATCTGCCATGTGGAAGGCTCCTGCATGAAATAAACAGGGCAGTGCCTGGGCAGTACTGTTACATTGTCATCACCTCACTGAGTTCAATGGATGATTCCTGGGTGATGCACATAAGGCATATATGCGTGTGAGTGTTTGCAGTGCCTCTACCATTGATTATGTGTTCCTTGCAACCCTTTTTGGTCTTGCCGTCTTTCTCCTTGTGTTAAACTGTCGTCTCGGAACTGCTGCTTCCTCGTGTGTTTTGCCTTGCTCAGAGTGGGCTTTCGTGCTCCGTGTTTTATCTGTGTGGGGCAGTGTGATTTAAGTCACGTGTGTGTAACTATCAGCAAGTGCCTGACTCTGCCTACCCCTGTGTTCGGACATGTCAGGTATATGGCTCAGATGTTAGTCCGTATTCTCTCACAGTGAGCTGTTCGTGAAAAAGTGTTCATGTCGGGAAAGGGGGGTTGAGTTCCCAGGTATCCTACCTGGTAGGATGGGGAAAAGGTGTTACAAGGAAGGGGATACCGCGTCTCACCCTCTGGTGTCCTACTTCCACTCCGAGAGGACCCCTCATCCAGGCGATCCTCCCGCACTGGTCCACCCCTAGGAACTGGATCCAATAGCGATTGCCGTGTCCTGGCCACCTGGATGACAGATCCCCAGGGACTAGCGGGTGAGAAACCTTTAGGTTTCCCCCACTCAACTGTGGCTACTATTGTACTGTGATCTGTGTGCCACCAGGGCCTCTCCTCTCTAGGTCCCCATTCATTTTGGTTACTGTGTTCTGTGAACTGTGTCCCATTAGGCTGCTCCCATTTCCTAGGGTCACATCCACTGTGATGACTGTTGTATTGTGAACTTGTCCCACCAGGCTCTCTCCACTTTAGGTCCCTACCCTGCTGGGGGTATTGTTTCTACTGTTGAGTGCACCTGTCTGTTCCTTCTGTGTGCTCCCTACTGTGTGACCCTCCACTCCGCCACCTCTGCGCATCCTGCGTTGTGCAGCACTGGGCTGTGCATCCCTCCTCCCTCTTTGCTAATTCCTCCTCACACCCTCCATGGTGCTTTCCATGTCCCCCATCTACTCTAACTGTTAATCTATCTCTTATCCTATCCCTCTCACTAAATCGGGAAGGAAAAAGTTCTGGTCTCCAACCCAGGCCTCCCCATCGCTGATACCTACATCAGTGATTCCTCCAGACAGACTCTCACCAACATCCTCTGTCATTCCCTCACCAGACCTATGGACCTCCCATATGGTCTCTCTTCTCTTTCCTTTCTCCTCCTCTCCAATTAATGGTGGCACTCGGTGGGAGGCCCTCTTGAACTCCTTCCACTCCTCCAAGACCATCATTAAGGTCTATCTAAATGGCACCGTCTTGGTCCAGGGCCCTCAGCACAATCTCCTCCTTTTCGATAGACGTCTCCCACATCATATCAACTTCCTTCCTTCTCCTGCTAATCCTATTAGCACATCTCCGGCTCCTCTGCCACCTCCTTTGTCAGCCAGCTCTCTGGTACCCTCCTCCTCCTTCTCCTCGTTCTCCTCGTTCTCCTCCTCCTCCTCCTCCTCCTCCTCCTCCTCCTCTTCTCTGGCTACTTTGCCAGCTCTGCCCACCACTCTCTGGCCCCTCGACCACTTCCGCTGGGCGTGCCTCAAGCCTGTACCACAACACAGAAGTCTTTCAAATGTGGTAACTTGCTCCACATCGCCACTCTCAACTCTCGCTCTGCTGTCAAACACTCCTGACATTTGCCACCTCCTCGAAGAACTTGACCTGTATGTCCTCGCTCTCACCGAGACATGGTTTACGGCCAGCTCTATCACGGGTTTTTGACACTCTCCGGCCTGATGGCTACCGGATCCTCTCTGAACCCAGAACCATCCGTCCCGGAGGTGGAGTAGCCCTGGTCTTCCGGAGTGGGTACCTGCTTATGTCATTCCTATGCAGGCCTACTCCTCCTTTGAATGCCTTGTCTGCAGGCGCTCTATCTTTCCTGGCCTCTCTCTGACCGTGGCCAGCATTTACAGGCCACCGGGCCTGGTCGCCTACTTCTGCTCAGAGTGGGCTGATCTCTCCTCTTCTCTCCTTGCCTATACCTCTCACCTTCTCTTCTTCGGAGACTTCAACATCCACTTGGATGCTTCTAATCCCTAATCTAGGCTCTTCCACAACCTCTTTGACACTCTTTCTCTTTCCATTCTACCCTCTGGTCCGACACACTTTGCCTGGCACACCTTGGATGTTATCATCTCCTCAGACATCCCCCTCTTGAACCCTCTCACCACTCCTCTCTCTTGGACTGACCACTTTCTGCTCTCTTCTCACCTGACACTCTCTGTCCCCCAGGATAAGCCAACACCAGCACTGCCACATACCTTCTCGATCATTCAGCCCATGAAGCATGTGTCAGTGGATGCCTTTGCTGCTACTTTCTCTGCTCCTCCTATGACTGCGGCAGTCTTACACTTTGACACAGCCCTCTCTAACCCATCTTTCTATCTTCAACACTCTGGACATCCTTGCACCGGTCATGAAAATCCATCTGAAGCCTACCTACTAGTGCAACTCTTGGTATGACTCCGACATCGCTGCATTGAAATGCAAGTGCAGGGTGGCTGACAGGAAGTGGAGGTCATCAGGCGCATCCCCTGACACCTGGCCTGCTGTCTGCTCCAAAGGCAATACAGATTCTCTGTCCTGTCCAAGAAGAGAGTCCACATCCAAGCCTGTATCTCTGCGGCCTGTAACAACAAGCCCAAACTTTTTCAAATCTGCAAGGAGCTGGCCAATCCTTCTGCAGTCTCCACCTCTCCTGTTCACCATCAGGCCTTCTGTATGGCATTGGCTTCTCACTGCACCACTAAAACTCCGGACATCATGCTCTTGCTCGCCTCTTACTCTCCCTCTACCTCTCTCAGCACCCCTCTGGCCGCCTTTCCATCTCCTCCTCCTTTGTCATCTTTCTCTCTGACTAGACCTGATGATGTTTCTAGACAAGTCCGATCTATGAAGGTGTCGCCCAAACAGGTGCTCCCCTGCTCCTTCAGAACCATAAAGTACCACATTGACACCCCAGGCCGATTTCTGCAATCACTCTTTTGCCACTGAAACTTCCTCTCTCTTCAAGCACATGCTTAAAAAGCCTTCTGTTGATCCTACCTGTCCGGCAAACTATTGCCCAAAATGTATTACTCCTTTCCTGGGCACACGCCTAGAAATGCTGGCCATGTCCCAGCTTATTCTACACAGAATCTGTTGGTTGTCTCCATGACCGTCAGTATGGCTTCAGAGCAGCCAGAGGCATAGAAATTGGTCTCCTGAATACCCATGAAGATTTGCTTACTAATCTTGAGTCAAGCCTTCCTTCTGCCCTCATCCTTCTTGACCTTTCCTCTGCCTTTGACACAGTCAATCATGCTGTCCTGATCAATCGACTCCGTGAGAACCTGGGCATTGAGGATCAGGCCCTGGAGTGGTTGACCTCTTTCCTCCTGGAGCAGTTTAGATCTACTTGATCGAAAATATTTGACCTTTTCCAATTTGACAAAAATGTTGTCGGAAATGCGGGGGGAGACCCCCCACTTCGTCCCACCTCAACCTATTCCCTTACCCCTCCCCATATATTTATAAAATTTTATTTGACCAAAAAAACAATAAAAAGAATTCGGTCAGATTGAAAAGGCCAAATGTTTTTCGATCTTATTCCAATACCTCCTGAACCGACCCTCTCAGGTCTAATTTGGGTCCTTTCTCTCCACCACCTCTTTCTCCTCATGTGGTGTTTCCCAGGGTTCTAACCACTCACCCTGGCTCTTCAATCTCTACTTGGCACCTTTGGCCCACCTGTTCTTTACCTTCTACTCTAACTTTCAGTGTTATGCAGATATGCGGATGACACTCGTCTCTTTCAGGCTCCCCTCAGCCTCCTCTCCTCTCTCGCTCATTCCCGACTGTCTATCTGCTATTCAGGATTCGTGCGACTCCAACAATCTCTGCCTTAATGCCAGTAAGACTGAGATCCTTCTCATTTGGGCCGATGCTCCAGCTTTCACTCTGGCCATCCTCCTTGGGCTCTTCCTTCGCCTTCCTATGAGGCAAAAAACCTTTGTGTCATCTTTGACTCCACTCTCTCGTTTCCTCACATCACAGACCTTGCCAAGAAGTCCTACTAACAGCTGCACTTCCTCAGAGGTATTCTTCCTTTTCTCACTTTCCCCCAGAAGCTCACTGTCTCCAGAGCCCTGGTTCTCCCTAGGCAGGACTACTGCAACAGCCTCTTTCTCAAAGTGCCTTCCTCTACTATCCACCCTCCCCTCTACAACTAATCCAGAACAGGACTGTTCAACTTGTCCTTGGCCTCAAGCCCAGGGACTGCATCTCTCCAGCCCTGAAATAGCTCCACTGGCTCCAGGTGGCTGCAAGGATCAAGTTCAAAACCCTCTGCATCATCCACAAGGCTTTCTGGGGATGGGGCCCACACTAAATCCAACTATCTCTTCCAAAACATCTTCCTTTCTGAACTGTTTGCTCAGCCACCTCCAACTCTGAGGGTCAGATGCTTCTCCACACAGAGCTTGGGGGGTAGATCTCTCTCCTCTGGAATGGTCTCCATGCCCCTCTCAAGCTTGAGCCAGACCATCTGAACTTTCGGAAGCATCTCAAGACCTTTCTTTTTGCCTCTACTTTCTCCCCCTCTCTCCCATGATTGGTTACCTGGCTACCCTCACAGTCTCATTGGGTACCAGACTCCTCCATGACTAGTCTCCCCTGCACGGCCTCCAGGCCTACCGCACACTTAGGGGCTGTAACTGTATCCCTACAGTCCCCTGCCTCCATGCACTTACCCAGAGCTGTGCTTCCTGGCTTCTCGTCCTCAGAGCAATGCTGCCCCGGCTGCACTTCCCCCTTCCCTCTCCCTAGCATTTCCCCATTCTCTCCCCTTGCACTTTGTGTTGTTGCACTTGCATGATCGGAATGACAAAACGCCTAGTAAGATTGTTTGTTTTGTCCTCCCTCTGTCTTCCCTCCCTTGTCTTGTCACGCCTAGAAACACTTGTGTACAGGCGCGTTATAAATGAGTTATCATATCATATGGATCATGCAGGTGCATTAAGATTTGTAAGGTTGTAAGGGATTGTGTGGGCAACATGATGCATGGGGAATTGGTTGTAGGATAGCCATTGGAATGTTTGGTCCTGTAAGTGTGGAGAAGTAAGGCTCGGACACAATGGTGGCATATTTATACAATTTGATTAATTAAGAAAAGGGTTGGAAAAATGCCTCTCTCTCTCTCTAAAGCTAACAGGGGATTTCCCTATCACAAAGAAAACTAGTGAAATTGTCAGAAAGTCCAAAACTAAAAAATCTGTCACTGTCGTGTCTCAAACCTACCTCTGTCCCTAACACTAATAATCTAAAGTAACTGTGCAAGGATGATCTCTTCTCTAAGTAACAAGTATTCTTTGTGTCTTCAACCAACAGAAAGGTTCCCAGTCTTTCTGGTAATAAAGAGTTGCAATGTTCCAAAATACAAGATGCCAATGCTAGAGTTTCTGCTCCTTTCCCTTCGATTTCCCCTTATAACTATACCTTTAGGACTTCTGAGCCCCTTTCCTCTTTGGTAAAATGTCACTGGGAAATTCACACGGTAATGCGTCTTGTGTTCATGCGTCTTTTACTTGGCACAGGTCGCTATCAAGCGTAAGATCCCAATGCTAGGTTTGTGTTCCTTTCTTTCCCCTAGTCTTCTTTTTTATCTTATTTTCATTCTTTTAGGGCTTCTGAGACCTTTACAAGAATACACCTCTTCCTGCTTTACATCGTTTTACAGTCAGGGTCCCAGACCCTCTTCACTTCTTATTTGCGTGCAGGATCCAGACTCATATTGATGCGTTGTATCTGCTTGGTTCACTCTCCTGCCAAGTATACAACTCTTCCTTCTTTAATTTAGGGTCCAAGATGCTCTTATTCTTGGATGCGGGTCCCAGATTCACACTGTTGCGTTGTACCTGCATGGTTCACTCTCATGGCAAGTACACAACCCTTCCTTCTTTACTTCAGGGACCCAGACCCTCTCTTTCAGGCTTCTAAATTCACACTGTTGCTTCTCCGGACCTCCAGCACCTCCTGGGCAACCCGTACACCTGTTTGCCTCCTTCGGCCAGGTATTGGTGTTTCCCGGGCAGCTGCATCCCTTTCGGAGGCTCTGGTAGCGTTCAGGTCTGCAGCGGTGCCTGCAGCGGTTCTGTAGTCTTCCGACGCTTCCCGGGCCCACGCCATCTCTTTCTCATGCTCTGCTGGTGCCTGGGGCACTCGGAGGTTTCACTCATCGGCAGCCTGAATAATCCTCACCTTGTGGACCACGTTCAAGTTCTCCCTTTCCTCCGGTTACCGCTTTCCCTCTGGCTCGAGTCAGTTGTTCCCGTGCATGGCTCCCGCTGTTCCTCCTGAGAGGCCTGCTCTCTTTTCTCTTACGTCCCAGATGATCTGCTTTCAAACTCCCGTGTGGGATTGCTGTACTGCTTTGGGCCAATCACTGGCGTTGAGAAGCTAGACCGCTCACTCTGCTTCTCCCGAGTGATCCTTGGACTCTTGGTCATCTTCTTCACAGTACCAGTTTCAAAATTATATGTATAACAGTTTGTACTTTATGGTATTTCAGTCTTGTCATATCTGTTGGACTAACTGCCTTGGCTATCAGATTGGCTATCTAGAGAGGGGGAAGGGGGATTTAGGGTTGGAGAAGGTGTTAAATGTATTGAAGCAGTGCCATGCTGCATTCTCTGATCATGGTCATCGACCAATCCCATAGAGGGGGTTCCTTCCCCATGTGATTGTCCCATGGTACACCACCCCCAGGTGAACTATTGCGCTGCGGATGCACCACCCTGCCCCATGAGAAAGGTCTCCCCCCAGGGGAAAATGGATGACATCCTCAGATTCCTCACAGTCCTGAGTGTCATGGGCTTGTGAGTTCTGGAATTAGCATTGAGGCATGATGTTCCTGCATCATAGACACAGTTGGCATCTGTGGTCTTTCATGGTGCTAGGTCCTGCTGGGCTACAGGCACTGGCATTTTCTATCATTCCTCATTGTTTGACTCCCATCTATTTAGCGGCCTGTCTTTTTCTCATTTGAATTTCACTGAATTTTTTCTCAAAACCACATTAGCTGCCTTTTCTGATCTTTCACACTTTGTTGCCACTCCTCCTTCAGTGTGGATCTCGACTGTTGACTTTCCTGCCATTTTCCATCTGACTTTTCATGTTCTTTATAATAATGTGTAGCAGAAATGCATATTAAAAGTACGGTCATGAAATACTATATTTAGAAACATTGAAGGAATTAACAGTGGCACCATGGTGAAAACCGATAGACCTGTTCCTATTATTAAATGGCTGCAAAAATGCACCTTATAGGTGTCACCTTTAATGAGAGATGACTCTGCTTCTGACCCAAACTTTATTCAGTATTCGTGGAAAGGAGCAGAAGGGCAATAATATCAGCCTCCTGGAGGTATGCCATGGGAGGAACAGTCAGGAGAGAGTCTGAGTGAAGCTCACAGTGTCCTGGAGCGCCACAATGCGCAGAGGAGGTGTGGCCAGGGAGGGAGAGTGGGAGGCACTTGGAGAGTGGTACAGTCAGAGGCAGGAACTGGGCCTAGAGCAGGCTACCTCAGAGGCTAAGGGCCTAATACGAGGAGGAGCCGTGAAGAACTAACTACACTGAGCAAACGGGGAGGAGAGGAGACGCTTACCAATGTGGGGCCAAGTTGATGAGTCGCACAAGCAGCTCTGTGTCGATAGAAGGCCCAGATGGACTGAAGAACATTCCCAGGAAACAATGCCAGATACAAGCAGTCACACAGTGGCTCAGAAGGCATGGGAGGCTAGTGCAAGGCAAGTGAGAGAAGCCCATAGAGTGGAGAGAGATAGAAACAAGTCCCAGAGTGGGGAGTGAACCAAGAAGCTCCAGAGAGTGGAGAGAGATAGAAACAAGCCCCGGAGTGGGGAGCGTACCAAGAAGCCCCAGAGTGGGGAGAAACAATGAAACAAAACCCAGAGTGGGGACTGAACCAAAAAGAGTGGGGAAAGAGAGAAATGGGGACCAATCCTGGTGTGGTTGAGAGAACTGGGAATTCCCAAGAGTGGAGAGAGAGAAAGAGACAACTGGGGAAAGAAGGGAAAGAGCCCTGAGAGGACCCTGATTGAGGAAGTAAGGCAGACATTTCAAAGGGAGAAAGACTATGAGATTCATAACTGGAAGGAGAAGCAGCAGTATATGAACTATATTTGGCCCTACCTTGCGGCCCTACACTGGAATGCCCTCCCCACTGCCCTGCGAGCTGAACCTTCTCTGACCATCTTCCGCAAAACCTTGAAAACCACCGTTTGCTTGATTCTCTACCGTCTCTCATGTACACCCACCATATGTATACCTGACCTGTGTACGCCTCTATGCATTTTATATGTTACGCCTATGTACCCAATCTGTAACTTATGCATAATGTAACTAAGTTGTCTGCAAGTAACAGCGCCACAATGCCCTTGGGCTGCCTGCGCGCTATACAAATGTAAAAAATAAAAATAAAATAAATATTTAGTACTGTGAGCCTAGGCCAGGACCGATGGTAAGGAGACACGGACTGGGGGTCAGAAGCCAGCAGCCATCCATTTCATTGGGCAATGCTCGAAGTCTATATGTCAGTTGTGTGTTTCTTTTTTAGTAATAGGGAAAGAAGGTAGGATAGAGTAGGATTTCATACAGGGGACTACATTTATGTTGCCAACCTGACACCATGACAAGCACTCTTGACATTTGTTTGTAGAGAGTAGGGTTTAGAACCATAGGTTTAGGGAGAGGTTAGGCCTTTTACACTGAAGCAAGAATAAAACATGCAAGAAATAAGCCTCCTTGTCAGTCTCGTAATTCTGACGTCCCACAGTACTTGAGGTCAGGAAAAAAAAATCAACTATCAAGAGCAATAATGCAATTCTGAAATTAACTAATTGACAAATCTATAAAGATTTTGAAATATATTTGGCCCTCTTTTCACTAGTCTTCCCATCGTTATACTGTAAGATATATGTTGGTTAATATGTTACATCTGGGTGGCTCATTAAGTGACCACCCTGATCTCATGCCCCTAAACATATTGTCCCCACAATTCTGTGCAAGAAACAAGCATTTTGGTCAAAAGGTGAATTTATTTAAACAGAGGAATTAAAAGGGGTCGCTAGAGTTTATGCAGACGAAATCACCACAATGTTACACAATAACAGACAGCTTTGTCTAAAGAAAGCAAAATTAACCTGTCCACTTGAATCTCACTATTTCTCCCACACATACATTAATTTCCATGTTCAATGCTCTATATATCTTAAATTCTGAATTACAATAGACATTCTAATTGTACTTCTGCCGCTTGCTGGTCAGTATATAAACATCCTTGACTTCACAAAAACGTCACCAAATTACACAAAGTCACATTTACACATCAATCAAAGGATTTTTCTTTCCCCAATAATACCAGCAATTTATGGAATCAGACAACTGTTAAATATCTCACATTTCCCATGTAGATCCACTACCGTGGGGTGCTAATGTGTGTACAGTTTAAAATAGGCTTACAATGATTTGCATTAGAATTCTCCGGTTTTGGTTTAGGGAAGTGGTGTTATCGATCCAGAACACACCGAATATCCGTTCTCCCATCCCACCTGGTTTTAGATTTTGTTTACATTGCTATAGGAGCCGCTTCCCACTCAGAGTCCCACTGTGCAGTTTTAAGAATAAGGGGTGTATGAGATTTAAATTTGCTTGATTGGTATGGGAGCAGCAATTACTGAATTAAATGTGCTCTACTTTCCCATCCCTTTTTAAATGGGAATGGAGAAACCCTCATATGGTCATGGGGAGTCTTGGTTATCATCAGGTTCCCTTCTGAAGGTACATTTGTGGACATGACTCATTTCCTGAAAAAGGAAGTTTCCCTTCTGCAGCCTTTAAGTGGGTCTCTATCTCTCTCTTTAATCAGTCCAATAGGAACGTGCGTTTTTTCCTGCAGCTCTTTGCAGTGTCAGCATCCCCTGCACTGTGCTCAAACCGTTTTAAAAAGACTCCACAATTCCCATGCTATGTCATATCCATGTCACACTATGTGATTGGACAAGTTCTTCCATTGGCTTAACTCATAATTACGCACTCCTATTGGACACACACCCTCAATCTTCATTGGATAATTATAATTTCTATATTTGTAATCAGAAAATGGGTGGGAGCAGAACTACTCCTAAATACTTTACTTGCTAAATCATTTTTTGTTCAGAATTCATTGTAGCACTAGGTGAATTTGGTGAAACCAAGATTATTGGAATCTGCACTTGCAGGCACATGCTTGGATATGCAACATTTCAAATTAGCATATTGCTTCATAAAGTTATGAATTGTTGTTCTTGTATTAATTACACAATGCACATTTGGGGTCAAGACAAAGAAGGCTCTCTTAGCTTTACATATGACTACAGAATTATGAGCACAATTTGTTTTCTCTATGTAAAAGGCAATATTTGAATCATGCCCTGCATTTGGACTGGTGACTAAGATCCCATGCTTTTGCACACGACTCATGTGAATGCAACTATGTAATGGGTTCAGGGAGTGATTGATTGGAAATAGGAGGACATGACCGTCTGTTCTCAATGCATTAGCTTCCAAATTACCTGTTTTATTGTCAGCCAGAGTACAAAAGTGTCACTTTTAATGGGCAGGTCTGCTTTTGAGACTGGGTTATAAATCTGATCATCTGTTTAGCCCGAAGACCAAAGTCAAATTGAAGTCAGCACTATATCAGGATGAATTAAACACCAATGCTATTCAAACCAACAAAAAATAATCACTGTACTTGATATTTATTCTGCTTTTTAAACTTTGCTGTTATGGAAAAGCACTCTGCTCCCAAAGCATGTAGTAAAATTAGTTGTTGCTTCAGATACCTCTTCTAGATAATCAAGGTTATCCACACTCTGAACGGATTCCCCTTCAAGGCTAATGGTTAGATAAAATGGATGAGTAGCCCTTGGTGGATGCCAAACCATGGCCTTTGTTTTGACAATATTTAGAATGAGTCTCTTTGCTAAACAAACAATAACGAACATATTTAATTGCAATTGTAGGTCAGACGTAGGGGTGTACCAAAACTCAGCCTCGAGTAAGCATTCAGCTCAATTCCGACTGAAAAGGAGCTATTCGACTTCGGACAAACACTTTACTCAAAGCCAAATAGTTTCCCACACTAAATACATTAAGTACTGTTTTGACTTTGCCTGGAACCATTCAGGCCGTCATGTTAATTCTTTGGAAGCATCATTAAACAAATGCTTCTGTCACTTTTTTGACCGAGTACAGACAGATCAGAGGTGTAAAAGTGCAAACAAAGTCTCAGTTCTTCATGTGCTGAACAGACAGATTTTAATCTGGTGGTTTGCTGAAGAGGTGGGAGTTGAAGAAAAACTCTCAATATTTTGAATGTGTAATGAGATATCTCTGGTCTCCCCCTGTATTTTGCAGGTGAAAACCATTGAGCTGGAACAATAGTTTACAAAGTCGTTATTGGAAAATTGTATTTTCTTTAGGGGGTGTATTGATTTGCTGGTGACCTGTTTGAATAATGTGAAAGTTACAGACTCCAGACCCACCAATTCCCAAACCAGGTAATATAATTAAGTGGATTCATATAACTGCTGCAGATTCCCAGGATTGGTTCCAAATCCAGAGTAAAATAGCTCAGGACATAGCGTGCCTGCAACAAAGAACTGTATTTACTCTGCAGGCAGAGGTAATGAAGCAAGGAAGATGGCTCAGTGGGAAGCGTCCCTGCCGCAGAGATGTGCTTGTAATATCGAAAAATAGGTTACAATTCCTGCCCTCCAACTGTCTCAAGTTGCCAAAATGAAACCATTTAAATTTGGGAAAAGTGACAGATGATACCAAAGAATGTGGCTAACCAAAAGATTGGGAGTTTTACAAAAAAGATATTTGTAACCAAAATGCCCTAATCTGTGGCAGCAGAAATATTCCTCCCAACATTAGAGAGTTAAAAAAAGAGACATATTTCTGTAATAAAGATGTGGAGATACACGTTTACAATTTAGAAACATTGGACCAAATGGATGTTCAAGTGAGGAAAATAAGTAAAATAAACATGCACATGCCAATTAATGATCTGAAAATCAGCACTGTCCATTTGCTACAGGGTCATCCGAGAACCATGGAGGACTCAGCATTCCCTATACATTTTTATCTGGCGTCTTTTACAATGCCCCAAAACACCACACACATACTCCAACCAAAAAAAAAATACTTTCTATTAACGAAAATAAACTTTTCAAAATGTCTCTTCTCCCAGTACCACGGGTAGAAAGCATGGCTTTAACATCCCAAAGGTTTGCATCCAGTAGCACTCGAGCAGTCAGGAGGGGGTCATTGATGTAATCACTCCTTTTGTGTTACAGTGCCTTGCTGGAGCCAGAAGGTTAAAGATAGTAAGGCCCAAAAGGAACATTTGAAATTATGAGTAGACACACCTCAGTCTCCCCCTCACAGTTTTTGCATACATGCATACCATGCTTTTGGGCTGGTCTTAGTTACTTGGGCCCTGCCCAATAAGCAACACCTATGAATGGACACAAATACAAACTGTGCTGTTACTGAACAGGATATTTTCTGATAATGTCTTTCATTCATGTTTTACACAAACATCTTCTATAGACAACAAAGAGGTGAAATGCATTAAAGAATGGATCTACTTGTTTTAAAGTGTGCTTTTTAATTTGCAAAGTGTTTTTCTTATCTACATAACTATGTATCAAATATTTGGCTCCGGCCGAATACTTAAACCTACTATTCGGTACACTCTAGCCAGATGGACTATTAGGAATGAGGACTGCTATCTGCATTAGTCTCAAATTCCAACAGTCTGACAGCCATTTCGTTGATCTAAAGGGAAGGCAGTAGCATAGCGAAAATGCACCTGATCGTGTGCATTCCCCTGCCAGATCATCTTACAACTGCAAAGTTGTTAGCATAGATGGGTTGTATCACAGAAACAAAACATACAGGGATCAATAGTTTACCCACAGTGACCAAAGTTGGTGACATAGGACTGAATCAAATGTAGTTTGTAAATCAATGAAAACAAGAGAATGCTTTTTTATTTAATTAAAATAATTCTCTGTAACACTAACGAGACCCAGGGGATTGGTATATCGTCTAAAAATCCCTTCTAAACCCAACCACCACAAAAACAACTAGTTTTTATTACACTATAGATTCAGCATCTTAAGAATTATATTTGAATGAATGTTCCCTAATTAATAATTCTCAGAGTTCAACAGGAAGGTAATCGATAGGTAGGTCCCAATCACCCTTATTCTAAACAAGGACAAGATTACTGTCCCGTGTTTAGTGCACCAAATGCCCCATAATAAATTGGTCTCACTGAAAAATGCCACTAGAAAATGATCTCGTTTAAAGAGGTCCGCAGGTCGGAAGTCTGGACCCGGCACTTTCACTGCTTTCTTGGAGAGAACAGCCTAATGAACTTCAGCAAATGTAAAAAAACAAAAGATGATCCCACTTATGGCTAAATGGCCTCATAACAAGCTGGCCGGTGCAGTAAAAATGTGCCGGTAATAACATTTACCTTCATGTTACTGCATCGGCCAAATGTAACGCTTACCTCTGGTGCCCTGCAGGAGTGCCTGGTCCAGATCGCCGGGAGTGTGGTTACCTGCAGTGGGATGCTTAGCCCAAACCACTCTCACCCCACTTTTCCGCTGAAAGGCTACTTGCCCAGCGTACAGGACATTTGGAAGAGATTTGGTTGGGTTCTTCAGTGTGGTGGGGTTGGTGATAGGCAATCTGGGTGAAGCTATGCGTGAACATATGGAGAACATAAATGACTGTTTCCCTACTCTTCCCCCCACCTTCCTTTGCTTCCCCCCAGGGTGTACTGGCTGGCAGGACAAGGAGACTGGCTCACCTCAATGCCAAAGTTGTGTCCAGGGCATCAAGTAGGCATCTGGTTACAGTTTCCTCACTGATAGCTGTGGCACAGTCCAGCTGTGGTGCACGTGATGCCTTTGGAAGTTGAGTGTCCTTGCTTTGCTCTCTGTAAATGTCCTTTCTGTGTTATAAATGCCCTACTCTGCGTTATCAATGTCCTCCCATGCTCTGCAACAGAGTTCAATCCTTGGGGAATAGCACTGCGCGAAGCGCGTTGAGAAGTCCTTTTTATGTTATGTTATGTGTTAGTTTATAACGCGCCGATAGCCCACAGGCATCAGGGCGCGGGAGTGTCCGGGGTAATTCAGTGCGCATAATTTTATATGCTGTAGAAGGCGGTCTGCGGAAAGATAATGAGATTATCATTGGAAGAGGTGGGTTTTCAACGATTTCCTGGAACTCCAGTAGTTTTCTTCTAGTCGTAGAGTTAGTGGCAATTCATTACAGCATTTTGCTGCCTTCACTGGGAAAGATTTCCCCCGCCCTTGCACACGTTTAGCTCTAGGAATATTCAGATAAGCCTTATCCTCTGATCTAAGGTGTTCTTGAGGCAGGTACAAAGAAAATTGCTTCTTAAAATATCTCGGGGCTCCTCCATACAGACATCTGTGCACTATGGCCATCGGCTTAAAGTGTACCCTCTCTTCCACTCTTAGCCAGTGAAGGGATCTTCTCCCCATAGTCACATGCTCCCTTTTTTTGATTCTCTTGGTAGCTCGAACTGCGTCATTTTCCATGACCTGACACTTTTGTATATCCCTCTTCGTGGCTCCTATCAGTAAGGCGTTACCGTAGTCAAGGCGTGACAGAATGACCGCTCTTACTATAGTTGCTGCATTTGCTTCATTAATAAATCGCCTTATCGCTCTCATGAGATGCATGTAGTAGGCATGGTTTTTCTGCAGGTAGTTAACCTGAGCCTCGGATCCTACTGATGCTTCTACACCATCTCTAGGGTTTGTACGTGGGGTTAGCATGTTTGATAGTAAAGGTCTGGTATTCTGTCCCCAACTTGGAACTGGCCCAAAAATCATCAGTTCGGTTTTCGCATTATTAAGACACATTCAATGATGTTGCATCCAAATGTCATAATGCGATAAACCTCTGATATTTTTGTGCTGTTGATGCTGTATTCTCCCTTGGGTTCAAAAATGAGCTGCGTGTCATCGGCATAGTTAGTAAAGAACACGCCGATTTGTTCCAGGAGCTCGCATATACTTCTCATATATAAATTAAATAAATTAAATAGCAGGTCTCTTTTGTCTTTCAGGTTCTGCGACCAAGTGGCAGTAATGGTAATAAGGTTTGGTGGCATCTCAGTGGATCTACCACCCAGATCCCACCACACTCGTAATGAGGCCCATTATCTTGTTGAATCCCTAACAGAGTATTAAAAATCATATTACGATTGGAAATAGTCAAACCCTCCATTCTCAGTGATATTAGAATCCACAAGTCTAAAATTCTCAAAACTGCCCTCTACAAAGATCGGTCAGAAATCCTACAGATTGTTTCCAAAAGGAAGCTCCTTTCCAAGCATCCCACTACTTACTTTCTTTTTGGCCACAAGTTCTTTATATGTTTTCCTTTTAAGCCCCACCATTGCTCTAGCTCTCATGATTAAGGTTCTTAATTCATGTCTAGGTTTTTCCCCCAATTCTACACTCCTTGTCAAACCAACCAACATTTTGTTACCTGCCCTTTTGTTTTAGAGAAGACACGGTCTACGTAACAAAAGGTACCACCACGTTTTGTAATCTCCCGTAAAAAGAAAGGATTAGAGTTAAGAAAAGGGCCAGAGTACTAGTACAAATTATGCTAGAGCTCAGCATACAAACGGGGACTCTCCAAATCCTTCTTCTAGCTTAGACCATCACAAACCTATTGTATTAAAATCCTCTTTGACATCAACAATGTTGCCCCTCGAAGACACCATATTCCGACCTAGATGATTATGGAGGTTCCAAAGTCAATACTAAAGGACCATGATTACTTTCCAAATGCTCTTGTACTTGTAATAAACTCACACTTATTCAAATTACCAATTTATAATTAATGTGGGTTTGCCTGTGTAAAGTACTAAAGGTGGGGCAAGCCGGACAAGTACCCTGTAGTCTTCCATTATATGTTCTTAAGCTGCAAGAGTGTAAGCAAACAGCGAATTGCTGTTGAAGAATCTTTGTTTGAAGTTCAGGTATACCCCATACTTCATCCTCAGCCTAAAACACAACACAGGACAAAGTGTCCTTCATACTGGCAATTAAAATCCCCAGTCATACGAATGTACACAGATTTGGATTTATCACATGTTTTAGTATTTGTATTTCTTTATTTATATAGCACACCTGGCCCGAAGGCATCTGGGCACATATCTTAGGTTACAATCACAGCATCAATATACATAAACATGTCTAAGGTTACATTAACAGCATGCGTATACAATTACAAAATATACTGTACAGGGTGTGATATATATAAAAATTACAGGTAATTAAGGTAATACGATCAGGCTAAGGCAATTGCAGTGAATGCGCTAGGTCCTAATATTAGAGGTTACGGTAGAGGATTGTGTGAGTCTTGGGCCATGAGCCATGATTTGGCTGTGTTCTTGAAGACAAGGAACGAGGGTTCTCGTCTAAGTGAGGTGGGCATAGAGTTCCATAATTTGGAAGCAAGGACCGGGAAACCGGCTCCACCTGATTTTTGTAGTTTGTATCTTGCTATAGCTAGGCAGTGGGTTTGGGCTGCTCTTTGTGGTCGGTTTGACGTTTGCAAAGAGAACCGGGTGGCCAAGTATGGGGGTGCCTTGTCAGCCAAACATTTATGTGTGAGGGCCAGAGATTTAAGGGAAACTCTTTGAGCAACAGAGAGCCAATGCAGGTCACGTCGGGTGTCTGATATGTGTTGGTTCCTAGGGATCTTCAAGGCAGCTCTAATGCATTATTTTGGATGACCTTAAGCTTGCTGATGTTGCGTTGGCTGGTCCCAAGATAAAGGGTGTTGGAGTAGTCTAACTTAGATATAATTAGAGTTCTAGCAAGCGTAATGCAGTTAGCGGAGGTGATGAATGGGCGACAGGCAGCGATGAGTTTGCAGGTGTATGCCGATGCTGAAAACACAGCGTTAGTTTGTCTAGAAAGAGAAGGTGGAATCGAGATAGATACCTAGAGTTTGGTGTCGTTAGTCACCTTGATAGTGTTACCATCAATGACAAAGGATTTGAATGTAGGGTTAAATCTGCTCAATCAGTTAGGGGAACCCAGGATGAGGAGCTCTGTCTTGTCATCATTAAGACAGAGCTCGTGTTGGGCCATCCAAGCCTGGATGATAATTTCTGTTGGTTAAGGCTTTGGTGTAAGCTGTGTGTTTACCCGAGATAGGGATGAGTATCTGGGTGTCATCAGCATATTTGGTGTAGGTGACACCCAGATAGTCAAGTATATCAAAGAGCGGTTTTGTGAACACATTGTAAAGTGTAGGTGAAACACAGGATCCTTGGGGGACTCCGCAGAGAACTGGAGCGGGTTCAGCTGAGGCAGACGAAGAGAAGACCCTCATGGATCTGTTGGCCAAAAAGCATCTGATCCAGGTGGTGGCTTTATCTGAGAAATGGGCTGCCGCTTTAAGATGGTGACACAGGATTTGGTGGTTCACCAAATCGAAAGCTGCCGATAGGTCCAGTAGTAAGAGGAGGGTTATCTTGCCATTGTCTTACAGGTCCTCAATTTGAGTTTTTAGGTCTTGCAAGGCCGTTTCCGTTCCATGCTTGGGGTGGAAGCCCGACTGTCCGAGGCCAAGGAGATTATTACGTTCCAATTAGTCCTGGATCTGTAGATAAGCTGCTCGGTTTAAGATTTTTAACAGGAACGGCACAATTGTGATAGGCCTGTAATTAGTGGGTATATTTGGGTCTAGTGAAAGTTTTTTGAGAAGGTGGATGACCCAAGCATCCTTCAGGTTATCTGGCACAGTGCCTGTGCTGAATGACGCGTTAATTAGCACTGTGATGAAAGGAGCTAGCTCATGGGAGGCCTCCTTTATAATGGGGGCTGGGCAGGTATCGCCCTGGCAATTACAAGGTTTGAGTTTGGAAATTATGTTCTCTACCTCGGAGATGGTTATAGGTGAGAAACTAAAAGGTATAAGGGTGTGTGAAGTAAGGTTTGTTTTGTCCACGGGGGAGTTAGGCAGAGCGTTGGGCTGGAGGCTGCTTTTTTTGGCATTGATTTTGGCCTGGATTGTAGAGATTTTGTCTAGGAGTGCTTTTTAAATGTTTGCGCACTAGGAGCTGTATTTGCTGCATGTATCAAGTGGTGTGCAAGGTGTTTCGAGTTCTTTAAGGATCTTGAAGAGCTCTTTGATATTAGATTTAGCTTGCAAGATACGTTTGTTGTAGGTCTCCTTTTTGGCTAGGAAGATTGCCTCTTTATAGTTAAGTGATGCTATGATAAGGCTATCCTTATTGGCATCAATAAAATGGCTTTTCCAGCAGGCTTCTGAGTTTCTTTATTCTTTACGTAAGGCCCTCAGATGTGGTGTGAACCACAAATTGAGGTGAGCGCGTGGTTTGGCTTGCCTAGATTTAATAGGGACAATGGTATCCACTGCTTTAAGAAGGGTGACATTGTAGGTATCAAGTAGGACTGTGGGGTCTGAACATGATAATACGTTGTTCAGGGTAGGCAAGATGTGTGTGAGAAGATTATCTCTGGTTATGTCTCTTTTATTTCTAATACAAATTGGGGGTGTGAGGCCTGAACTGGAGCGTTGATAGTTAGCTGAGAGGTTGAAGGTAATAGTGTGATGATCCGACCAGGCACAAGGTGCGTTAACTACTGAGGTGATGGTACAGTTTAGATCTGCTAGCCAGTAGAGGATTCTTCCTTTTTCGCGAGTGGGTTCAAGGATACGATGAGTGAAGCCGGCATTGGTAAGTGAGTTAGCAAAGTCTAAGCTTTGGAGTCATTGGGGTCTTTGAGGCCCAGATTGAGGTTGCCTAGTATTATTTGCGAGTTGACGTTAGTTTTGTCTGCGAGGGTAGATGTAATATCGTCTCCAAAGGAGGTGACGGGTCCTGGTGGCCTTTAAATGTGATGCAAGAGAGCGGTTTGGTTGTGTGAGATAGGAAGTTTGACTGAAAGGAGTACTGCTGAGGGGATCTGTTGATCAGGTATGATTCGCATGGTGATCGATTTTTTATAGATGAAGGCAACACCACCTCCTTTCGAGTGATTGGCATTGCAATTACATCTAATGAAAGTATAATCAATAGGGATGGCTAGTGAGAGGAGGGGACCTAATGCTGTGTGCAGCCAGATTTCAGTGACGGCAAGGAAGTCTTAGTCTAGTGTAGTAATGAAATCTGCAATATCGAGTGCGTGGGCGGTAAGGGACCTGGTGTTAAGGGCATCCTTAATGGTGGTGTCTTTAGGAGAGTGAGGCGTGTTTGTGTTATGATTAGGTGTGGAATCGTGTGTAGTGGTGTGTGTATCTGCCAGGGTAGTGCTGTGGTGTGAGGTGATAGGCGGAGGTGGAGATACTAGTGAGGTGGTGGGATGGATAGAATGACGCGGAGTACGGGTAGATCTGGAGCCTAGTCTGGAATTCCTGGTGTGTATAGAGCATGGTTGATTGGGTGTAGGTTTGGCTGCAAAATGCTCAAGCCAAAGAGCAGGGGCGTTCAGATATGGGTTAAAAGGTGGTAAGGTAGGTGTAGTTGTGGTCATGGTACTATGCCGAGTACCCGAAGGGGGGCAGGAGTTGGGCAGGTGAGATGTTAGTGTAGGACTATGCTGCCCAGGATCTAGCATAGTGAAGTTAAAATGCTGGCCTAAGGCTGGACAATCGTTAATGTACATTCCAAATTGTCCAATGCCAAGCAATGAAGTCCTACATACACCTTCAATAGAAAAAAACAACACCACATGTTAAACACAGTTTAAACCGTAGTGTATCTGGGGAAGAGGTATCTAATAATGTACATTTAAACATATACTGTGGTTCAATCAACATAAATTACAAAGTGGAAATTTACTTTGTGGTAGGTTTCATGGTTGGGGATAATAGATCTATGCAGAAGGGTGGTGGTTTGGGATGGTGGGAAAGGCTGGGAAGGTGTTTGATGGGGGTTGGGGGGAGGGTCTGGAGGCCCCGTCATTAAAAGAAAAAAGTTTTTTTAAAAACATTATGAAATCTACCAGAAAGGTAACTCATCACTTTTTCATTCATGGGGATGAAATCACATAAACCCAATCATCCAGTGCTATAGAAAGCCATATATAAGCAACCCCAACTCAGTTATATGCACCCTTTCATGGCAGGCCTACAGAACCTACTATAAGTAAGCTTATGTACCAGGTCTACTGAATAGGATTCTTGGAAACAAATCACATCAAACGTTTAAATATATTCTTGCCAATTTGCATCCCAAGTTTACTACTTAATCCACAAACATTCTAAGAGACAACAGTAAGGGATGTGGAACCAGAGGCAGAGCTAGGCTCAAGATCACTTAATGGCCCAGATGCCAACTTACAATCAGCAGAGGGTTCAGCACGGCAGGTTAAATGATTTGGTCTGTCTGGGTGAGGGAACTTTCCATTGGGCAACTGATAGAAACAAAAAACATAATTTGCTTACTTAAAGAGGGGCTAGTAGAATCAATATTAGATACATTGGTCCCATTCCAATTGTATATTAGAACCCTCTGGGGTTAGGGTGGTAAATTTGATTGATAGCGGCCCCTCCACCATATAGGAGTGTGCTTAAACAACGTAAATGTTATCCAGTTGAGGGTATAGAACAGTGGTCTTCTCTCTACTTCAACAAGGTCGACTCAGATTAACAAAAGGCAGCCTTTTTTATGTCTAATCCAGTGAAAACAGTTCTTGACAAAGAATCACGTTGTTCAATAGACCCAGCCATGAATTTAGGAACAACTGTCATTTATATTGTTCTGGCCTGTAACAAATCATGTGACTTAGAAGATGGGTGGGGAGTATATGAAGTAGTAAATGTTGGCCTACCAGATCAATGTAATAGGGGGCATGGGCTAGGCTGTTGGTTCCTTATTTTCGAGACAGGTGGATTGCGGTTAGCAATATGGTCAGCAATAACAGATATTACCTGGTATGTGCAGGTCGTGTCTGCATTTGGGACCATGTTGGGCCCAATGGTCTATATGCATAGCGGGGAATAGGCTTGGCATCATCCTGATACGAAGATTGTAGTACAGTATATGTATTTTTCCGAGGAATGTTCGGATTCAAGCATCTTTATGTCTCTACAAATACTGTGTATTTAGGGCCCTCTTGTTTACCTGGTCCACGAGGGATTTCAACCGTATATGGGGTGGAGGGAACAAAACCTCTTTAATTATATTACGAGTGTATTTCTCTATGCTTGTGTTTTGGGGAAATACAGATTTGGTATCCTAATGAACATTTTAGTGACAATTCGTTTGCTGAAACAGGTTTTCAGTCTTTTAAATCATTCAGTAATCTTCAATTTCATTAATCAAAGGATTTGCTGTTATAGGAGCTGTCACAATAGACGATCTCCTTTTCCAATGAGTCAGAAAAAAGCAGAGGTGGTTTTCCCTTTAGACATGACCAATGGCAAACAACTTATTCAGACACAGAGGCTAAAGCTCAGGCTATCCTGCCCTCACAAGATGGCATTCTCTAACAGTAGGAGAGATGAACTGTAAGGTTACAATTTAGAGGGGGAATAGAGGCTAGGAATGGGGAGAGCAGGCAAGTGGGGTTGGAGCAGTGGTGGGAGAGAGCAGCCGGGTAAGTGGAGATCCAGAATGAGACTTTGAGTGGGGTCAGTGAGGAGCAGTAGGGGAATGGTGTGTAGGTGCATGGTGAGAAGGGATTGGTGGGTAGGGGAACAAGAGGGTAGTGAGGGAGGAGTAAGGTGCCCTTGGAGATTGGGCCTTTGTCATAAGTAACTGGTTAATAAGTACCAAGTTCTATAGGTCGTTAGCAGCCAGAGTAGACCGTGAGGCAGGTAATTGGTATAGTTGTGTGCTTAGGTAGTCTAATCAGAGCGCATAGGGCAATGGCTGAACAAAACGCAATTACAGTTCACAAATCAATCAGGTTGTGCAGGGTTAGAGGCACTCTAAATGCATGTCCTTCTTTTAGGTTACATGTGATCTTACCGACCATAAAAACAGAGTGGTACTTAACAGTCTACAAAACACAGAATTGTGTTGTTTTTTTATTAAGCGGAGTCCCACCAACTCCCGCCCCCCTTTTTTCCCACCATTTAAAAGCCTCCCCAACCCCATCTCGACCCATTTTAACAACTTACCCCTGGACCCATTATATATTTATTTAATCTTTTCTGTGTTATTGTCCGCTCTTATGAACCACTGTTTTGTTCGCAATAAAATGATTGGATACCTTATTTTATCTGCAGACCGGATCCAATTTATGATTCATCTAGTTTTGGTTTAGGTAAACTTGAGTCATGCACTGTCCTTCGTTCACAAATGAGGGTGAGCGGCTTTTATGTGTGGCTAAAAACAAATCACTTAAAACAGCACCCTGTAATAACGATGAACAGTCAAAGTGATGCCCGTGAATCCTATTCAGAGAGGGCTGGTAGCATAGCAATGAGTTTCTTGGGTCAATCACAACCTGGAAGCAGATAAAATGTTTGACAATGGACTGCGAGGGGGATTCTAGCAGACACTCAGTCCACAGGGGGTCTGCAGTGTTACTTCAGACTTTGGCGGAGTCCATAGATAATTCAGATTCTTAAAGAAGAATGTTGGTAATGTGCATGCTCTCAGCAGGGTCCATGGTAAGTGTTCTTTGTTATGACTAAGTACAGTGTTGTGATTAACTTTGCATTCATCTGGTGCAAGTGACTAGAATCTTGAGATGGAATGCAGGGCTTAGAATGTTTATCTATGAGTGAGTTCCAGGTTTGTTAGTTGCAAGGATGTAAGCCCTGAGAGAGGATGCCGGTGGGTGTCCTATGTCCCCTTTTACTTACCTGACCCTAAGAACCGTATTTGGTGTACCTAAACCTAAGTAAATAAGTTAACAGTTCACTGGAGTGTCAGAGTCATTTGTGGCCAAACCTTGAACTCAACACTGGCGACGAGGATGGGATCTGGCTGTGCTGGGGGGACAGCACCAAAGGGAGACACCCACCGCCCCCCCCTCTGAGAAGTGATCCTCTCTCAGGTAAGAGCGCTGGATGGCTGTGAGGCACTGCAAGTGCAGTGAGGGCAATTGAGGTCCAGACAGAGGTGCTACAGAGGCAGAGGGGGCAAGAAAGGCCCAGACAGAGGCGCTACGAAGGCACTGGAATAACAGAGCAGCTATGGATGTAAAGGTGCTGCATGAGGCAGTGGAGAGGTTCTGCCAGGGCAGTGAGGCGCTACAATGGGCAATGAGATGTTGCAGAGGCAGTGAGGCGCTGCATGAAGAGGTGCTGCGAGGACAGTTAGGCGCTGCAACAGGCAGTGAAGAGGCACTGCAGAGACAGTGAAGCGCTGCTAGGGGCAGTGAGATGCTACAGAGGCAGTGAGGCGCTGCATGAAGAAGTGCTGCAAAGGCAGTGAGGTGCTGCAACAGGCAGTGAAGACGCACTGCAGGGGCAGTGAGGTGCTGCGTTAGGCAGTGAAGAGGTGCTGCGTGAGGCAGTGAAGAGGTGCTACATGAGGCAGTGAAGAGATTCTGCAAGGGCAGTGAGGCACTACAAGATGCAGTTAAGAGGTGCTGCAAGAGGCAGTCAAGAGGCGCTGCAAGAGGCAGTGAGTGGTCGCTGCAGAGGCTGTGAAGTGCTGCATGGTGCAGTGAAGAGGTGAGGCGCTGCGAGGGCAGTGAAGTGCTGCACGGGGCAGTGAAGAGGCACTGCATAGGGAGTGAAGAGGCACTTCAGTGACAAGGGTGTGCTGCAAAGGGCAGTGGGGACAAGAAGTTCTAGTGTTGAAAGGTACAACGGTCTGCTGTAAAGTGCAGTGGGCTCTGTGAGACTTATGGTTATTAGAAGGAGCTGTGAAGTTCATTGGAGCAGCAAGGTTCATTCATTCATTGGCATGGTGAAGTTCAAGGTGGCAGTCTCTCATAAAGCATTTAAGAGAATTGAGACTGTACAAACATTCAGAAGAGTTGGAAGTTGTTAATGGATCTGGGAGGGGCCTGGGGCCCATGGACTGTGCAAACATCTGTTGCGCCAAGGCTACAAGCTATTGGTCATAGTGAAGGCAGCTGAGATCACTGACAAAGTTATCCGATGTCAGCGCTTACCTTTGACTGGAACCGAAGGTTGCTGCGGTTGGCTTGAGTGGAGTCCTGGAGTTCGGCATGAGTGCTGCAGCGGGAGGCCTGACTCAGTTATGAAGTTTGATGGGGATGGGAGCTCTGTGTTCCTCCGTTACTCTCTATGCAATGGTGAAGTAGGAGAGAATGCAGAGGTGCTGGCGATTAGAGTTGAGATACTAGAGCTGATATATATTAGTTTATTAGAGTGATGTTGTAGGTACATGTCTCTCTCTTTAATTGAGTTATGTAGTTTAACATATTTCTCTCCACAGGCGGACTACTGTCCATTACATGTGTTGTTGCATGTGTAAAAAGGTGCAATGGTTGAGGTGAACCGTTGAGCGGACTACTGTCCATTACATGTGTTGCATGTGTAAAAAGGTGCAATGGTTGAGGTGAACCGTTGAGCGGACTACTGTCCATTACATGTGTTGCATGTGTAAAAAGGTGCAATGGTTGAGGTGAACCGTTGAGCGGACTACTGTCCATTACATGTGTTGCATGTGTAAAAAGGTGCAATGGTTGAGGTGAACCGTTGAGCGGACTACTGTCCATTACATGTGTTGCATGTGTAAAAAGGTGCAATGGTTGAGGTGAACTGTTGAGCGGACTACTGTCCATTACATGTGTTGCGTGTGTAAAAAGGTGCAATGGTTGAGGTGAACCGTTGAGCGGACTACTGTCCATTACATGTGTTGCATGTGTGAAAAGGGGCAATGGTTGTGGTGAACCATTGAGCGGACTACTGTCCATTACACTGTCTGTATAAAAAGGGAAATGTTGTTCCTAGACTTTGGTGCCATTGTTTTGGCATATGTTGGTAGACATGTATGCGGTGATGTGTGAGTGAAATAAGATATTAAGGTTTTGAGTGTTTATTAAATCTTCATTAGAGTGATTAAGTTGATAACAGTGTTCATCATTAGCTGTTCTATGTAGGCATATTAATATGTTCTCTCCACAGGTGGACTTTTAATTTTAATCCACAGATGGACATTGATGTTAATGTTAATAGATTTTGAAGTGGTGACAGGGTCTAAACCTTTTGGAGTTGGTTGTGGTTATATATGAAATGCTTTGAATAATCTTTTGTTTTTCAGGTGAGACTTTACTGGACAAATCTTTTGATGAAATATTGATCTTGCCACCGATACTTTACTGTTCTTGTTGTTGTCCCTATAGGGGAAAGATGTGTTGTGATTAACTTTGCATTCATCTGGTGCAAGTGACTAGAATCTTGAGATGGAATGCAGGGCTTAGAATGTTTATCTATGAGTGAGTTCCAGGTTTGTTAGTTGCAAGGATGTAAGCCCTGAGAGAGGATGCCGGTGGGTGTCCTATGTCCCCTTTTACTTACCTGACCCTAAGAACCGTATTTGGTGTACCTAAACCTAAGTAAATAAGTTAACAGTTCACTGGAGTGTCAGAGTCATTTGTGGCCAAACCTTGAACTCAACATACAGCTTTAGGTGCCCTTTAAGTCCCTTAAGCTCACAAATATTCTGGTAGGTTTAGTAAGAAAATGCAATATAAAAAGACTGAGGACAGGGTCAGACGTGCACTTGGCAAAATAGACTCAGCAAAGTTCTGCTATGGCAGTTTAGATGGGGTTTAAAGTAGGAGAAGCAGTAGGCTCACCCAGACAGAAGGAGTGGGTGATTTTGTGGAAGTGTGGGCTTAAAACAGGATGAACTGAAGCAACCAGGGCCAAAAAGGGAAGAAATGCGCTCCTGAAACAGAAGAAATCTATGAGCGTGCAAGTGAAAAGGAGTGTCTCAGCAGTGCCACAGTCACTTGCAATCGCGCTACGCCTGAACAATCATCATAATGTGCCTATTATAATGTCACTACACTAGACAGCTAATGATTAAAAGGTCGCTTGGAACTATGCTTTTATTTCATGTCTGTTCAGACTGGTCTGCCGAAGGACAGTGCCATGGCATTAAGGTGCTATACCCACACACACCAATTAACATAACATAACCTAACTAATCAAACTGAAACGTGTACAGAAGCAGAGATCAACAGTGTTTTTTTTCTATCCTCTCCCCAGGTTTGGACATGGGTTTTCTAAGGAAAGCGTCATTGAATGGTCAACACTCAGTAATATCACACAGGGGATGCCCTGGTCTGCTGGTAGAACATTAGACATGGCTCATAGTGAGAGTGCTGCATAATAGTCTGTATCCTAGTTATGGTATATCCTTTGCTAAATGGCTACAGTTGTGTAGCAGTGGGCAATGTAACGTGATCCAAGAACTCTGATAGTTAAAGCCCGACATCCTATTTAAATGCTCTGGTGGCTTGCGACTATGCACACATGGGAAGGGGACATGCATGTTCCACAACTATGCTTTCACTTTAACAGCTTTTTGTGTAACCTCCCCCCTTAATGGCCCTTCCAGCAGTAGTCAAGTGTGGGCCAAGCGAAATGCGACCTGCTGTGCCTCTCTGTGTGCGCATAAGTGATGGCTGAGGAGGCCAGGTGAGGGAGGTTGGGTTGGGGAGACTGGGACAGAGAGATAGGGCAGGAGGTCCATGTTTGCCAATAGGTTTAAGAAGTGAACACTGGCTTGTACCCAAAAAGTATGGGAATTTCTCCAAACACCAACTCATATCACTGGACGACTCAGTGGAAACACCAAAAAAGGATGGATGCAGGGGTGTTGCTAGGTCTGGAAAAGACCCGGGGCTACGCTAATGTCAGAACTGTCGGGACTGGGGGCTAGCTGGCCTTTTGTTTGTAGCTCCTGATATTCTATCCGGGGCTACAACCAAAAGACCAGGGGCTATAGCCCCCTTAGCCACCCCTTAGCAACGCCTCTGGATGGATGGAAAATTATAGTTGACACCAATTCCAAACTGCCTTCTATTTCAAGTGTATAGAAACATACATTTCAAAGTGTCCAAGTGGACAGCTCAACAAATCCTGTGCTCGCTTCAGTCAGGGGGCAAGCCTGTGTTTCAGAATTTTAAATCCCAGCAGGGTCCACTGATTCCTTCCACCTTCCAAGGTAGATACATTTAGTATTAGTGAATTGGGTGATAACCCCTGTACTGAGGAAAACTCATAAGTCCTCTCATTCAGGATCTAGTCCGGTACCGAATTCTCCACGAAAACACAAACGGAAGAAATCATCCGTGGCTTCTATCTCCGGCTCGGTACCGGAGAGCCAGAAAGGCAATTCAACTTTAATTTCTGACTCAGACGACTTTAATGCTTCCAAATGTTTACTGTTCCACCAGAACAATTGTTCAGCACTCCTGTGAGAGCTAACACTCCTCACATTTTGCCTCAATGTTCTCTACAGTCTGAGGACAATTTGGGTCAACATACATTGGTGCCATCACAACCTGCACCCCAACTGGTTCTAACCAACATTCAGATTCCTAGACCAGTGGTGTTGAACATTTACAATCCTAGCCAACCACTTAATAGGGCTGACTCTTCTACTTCTTTATGCCTCTCAACCCTTTCAAAGAGTTGAGAGGCATACAATTGTCTCGGCCACTATTGAAAAAAGTGGCCCATAGTTGCGAATGGCTGGCTATTAATTGCTTTTGTGACACTGTTTGACTAGTACCCAAGGGGGAGTTTGTTGATAAAATGTGATGCAAATTGTGCATTTTAAAAGATATTTATTCCGCAACACTGGTAAAAAATACTAGCCGCATGGTGAAGTAACTCATCAAAGTGGCCCACAAAGGCCAAAAAAGTGGCCCACTTTGAGCAAAAAACCTGGACCACGTCAGTATTTTACGTTTTTGTTTCAGCATTGGCCCATTGCCCTATAGGCGAGTCCGAGTCTGGAAACCAAATTGGGTCCTGGGATTCTCTGCAACAATCTCTGATAAAGCGCAATATTGGTATTTGTATTTTATTGATTCCATGGATCCTGTTGGCTGACAGGATCTCAGTGTCCCATTGAGTGCCTCTGCCTGAAACTCCACCCCGTAATTACCTGTCAATCATGCAGACTCCCTCTCTGGTGTTCTCGTCTTCCTGCTGCTGTTGTTCGCCATCTTTCCCTCTTACAGCGTCTGTTCGTAGCTCAACGGCCCTTCTCAAAGGCTTCCTTTCTCAACCTTGCTCCACGTTTTTCCCCTCTTCGGACAGTGTGCGTCAGACGCTGCGCTTCGATACCTTGGCGGTTGCTGCTTATTACCAAATACTGGTTATAGGAGCAAAAAGCAGGTCAAAGTCTAGCACCCTGTGCGTTGGCCTGTGCTAAAGCCCCTTGCCGCAGGACAATGCCATTACTAAGGTTATGGGGCCCAAGCCTTTTTATACACTCTTGCCTTTAGCTGGGGTGCTTCTAGGGACAAATGTCCCAGTTTTGCCTGGGACAACAGACAATGATGCCCAACTATTACAGTCATTGGAAAAGGGAGGAATTTGGCTGGCTGTTTTAATTATTATTTTGAAATTGCCATATGATTGCAGTGTAGCAGCTATCTGCGTTCCAAGAACATTTTAATTAGAAATGCCCCCCCCAGAACACTGCCCTTTATTTTAATATTAACTCACAATAATGTGAAAACTAGAGAAAACACATAAACAATGGACAAAATAAACACAACGACCAAATATTATATCGGAAAGATCCCATTTAAGAGTTAATGTCCGCACTCTAACATTAAACTGAACAGTTATTGAAAAGGCCGTGGTCTAGGAAGGGCCCCCCCAAAGGCAGGCACCTGTCAAACTGATTTAGAATCCCTGCGGTGAGAACGTGTACCTCTAACTGACAAAACGGCAGTGGGTAGCCCTGGGAATAAGAACAAAACCACATTCACAACAAGTGACCACACACTTCACCAGTACAAGCGCAGGGTATGCCACGAGCCCTGCCAGCGAGACACGCAAGATGGCGACCAAAAGGCATCGCCTGCCTGCAGCACGAATACTCAAGCGAAATGGTTACCATTGCTGCTACTGATCACCAGCAGACACCAGTCATCAACGTACATTACACACCTGTGATACACCACAAAGAAGACTGAAGTCCCCGAGTATGCCACATGTGTGTGAAGTTGTTTATCCCACTGCCATTCTGAATGATTATTTACAGTCAATGAATGCGTTCCGTTCATTGGACAATGCAAAGTCGCATAGGATAACATTGTTACCAGTTTTGATGTTGGGGGTTCTTAAAACTATTGTGCGATAAAGACCGTCGCTATGTTACTTTCATCCGACATGCCAGCTGGGGAAATGGTTTTATAGAAATGTAAACAGTCTTAATTAAATACGAGCTCCTGTTATTGTTTTAAGCCTTTTAAGGTGAACCGCCTTGTGTAAATGTGCTGATCCAAGTGAAGTGCCTGAAAACTCGGACACTTGGAGCACTGTTATTGGTGTTGAGGCATATTGTGGAATATGTAGTGTCCCAAGTCCTTTGCATAGCTGCTTAAACTGCACGGATATAGAAAAAAGAATAATTCGGTTAAAAGATCAGTATCACAGTTTGGCACGAGATAAGCTCGGGGGTCCAAAGGAAATCGAACAGTTCCCTAGCAGCAACTCTTTTAAAAGGCAGTACGACAGGGGTTAATCGCTGAATAAACGAGTACTGGCAATTCCAACCGTTTTGGATTGGTGTAGGCATTTGCCAGGCACTACTGTGGTGGTAGTAACTGGCCATCAATGGTAGCAGCTGTAAAATGGTCAGAGTATATGGAGATATAATAGCAGTGCCTGTCAAATGTATAATTTGACACGCACTTAAATTAAAAGTTTATAATTTAAACTGTTTGAACTCTGCGTCTGGTTGTTTCCTGCGAGTCCCAAAGAAATAGAATACCTCTAAAAGCCATGCATGCCACCCCTCCAATGGGTACAGTGGGGTCTAAACAGTTTTCCCATAAGATTGCAATATCAAATGATGCACTTATGAATGTGGTGGAATTAAGGCTGTTGTATGGCTACTGCCATCAAAGATCCCCTTATGCCCAGAATGATCATCTTCAGTTAAACCTAACTGGTCTCTCAGGTATTTGGGGTACAACATCATGTATGTCCGTCCAATGCTAGTGCAGAACCAGACTTTCTCATAGGGTTTGATAACAAAAGATGCTAACAATGCGTGGCATGGCAGACATGCATCGGTTGGACATCTGCCAATACCAAGCAATCGATCTCTTGAGTGGTACACTCTATCCAAGATATAGAATTGCATAAGACCAAGTCTGGCACTGATTGCCACTTCCCCCGGGCAGCCTGGTTTTCCACTCAATCTTCCTGCGATGTCCCCAATGTCCCTTTCTAATAATTTCAGTGTGAGGAAGGCAATTATCCTCTGATCACAAGATATATATTTACTGCAGATTTCTTTTGAGAGCAAGATTGTTGCGTCTGGTCCATGCTGTTTTCCAGGTTCCACAGTACTGCATGCTAGAGTCAAAGGTATCCATACATGCTGTAGGTGGGAGGTGAAATTGGTTCTGAATGCAAATGACTTAAACTGGGCCTCCACTATCACACTACTCATGTGGGTAATTTCCCTTTCACCCATGTTGAAAATGCACTTGGCTTACGGAATTATACCACCTCCTTACTACACCACAGTGGAGGTTTCCAGGCTTTGCCTCCTGCTCCACCCCATTTTCAGCAGCGGTTTGAATCACCAGCCTTGCTGTCAAGAGGTGCGGGGACAAGGCAGGCCTACCATGTAAAATTGCCCTGTGGTCAATTCCTATGTAGACCTTTCCATCATTATGGAGGTGCAAGAACTTTGAGCTAACGACCATTCATTCACCACCATCAGTTGCACAGCCCAATAATATGAACTAACATCTGGCAGTGCCAACCTGCATCCCACACTGTTCTATAAAAGCACCGGGAGTGTAAGCCTGACCCCACAGTAGGGTCCATATAACGTTTTCTATTATTGTGTTTAAATATAGTTGTTAGATATTCGAAATTGTAGTTGTTTATGCAAACCGGAAACTGTGAACTTTTTATATATAGAAATCTGTGAAAGACTATAATTTACATGAATCTATTTTAATGTGAGAAGATGGTTCATACAATGATTTACGTCCCCTGCAAAATGTGTCTGAAGGCGTTTAACAATGAGTGTCCTAGAATCCTCTGTAATAGTAGTGTATTGTAGCCCGAGCTAACGAAACGTGGGTGCTCTGTTTTCAGCAGCTACTAGATGTAGTCTCCAGTTCACCTTGCAAGGGGTGGAGTAACAATTCAGACCAATTAATTGCAAGGCCACTGTTCCTAAATCAATATGTCATCTGCATATCAAGGCAACCTATGCACATTTCAAAAACCACTGAAACACATTTGTTCAATTGTTGATGCAAACAAGATGCCTCCTTGCTTTGTGATACTGGTCAATTGAGTGTCTCTCGAGAGGCATTCCTTTACGCAAATTGTAGGTGGGTGGACTGTATGCAGTAGCCAGACACATTTCATAAAGATTGGGACAATAATTTCCAGTACTGCCCAGAGAAGGACTACTCAACTGAATGCAATGCCATGGCCGAATCCTAGCCATTATGGGCCTCATTACGACCCTGCCGGTCCGGAAAGAACGGTGGTGGTAAAACCGCTGCCACCGTTCTTTCCATACCAGCTGATTAAGAGTCCTGCAGGCGGGAGGTGTCACTCTCGCCAGGTCTGACCTGGCGGGTTTAACACCACCCGCCTGCAGGCGGACATGGAAACACTGGCTCTGTCATAGATGGAACCAGTGTTTCCATTGTCCCCATCCCCATGGAATCCTATGGGGCTCCATGGGAATGGGGACTTACACAATTCCGCCTCTGAAATTCCTGTGTCACCGGGGTCGTAATGCCCCGGTGATTCCGGGAATCACAGAGGCGGAATGGTAATACGAGTCCGGCGGTAAACTGCCGGTTTTTCTGGCTCGGTTACCGCCGGACTCGTAATGAGGCCCTATCTCTTTGGATTCTCGTATGTGCCACAAAATTACCACTGTTGTGGCCTGTCCTAGCTCTGGGGGCAATATATCCCCATCACTGCTTGCTTAAAACATATGCAGGAGATGATAAGTCACCAAGAACCTTCCACAATTCTATGGGTAGCCTGTTGGCTCCAGGAGTTTATCCAGATTGTAGTTGGTTTATGTCCTTGTAAATTTCTTGGCAGGAAAGGGCCACTTCCAGCTGTTTTCTTTGCTGTTTGCCGAGAAACAGAACTGGAATGTTCTTCATACAAAAACATTTTTTAATTGATCTTCTGGGCTTTTTCTCTGTGAAGTATCTAGCATTTCATAAGTTAGCAAACTCATCTGTCATAAAACCAGTGTCCATATTACCAACTCCCCTTTTCGAAGCTACGAGGGTTCCAACTCATTTCCACTCTTCCTTTCTTTGGGATGCCCATCGCAATAACTGCCTCTTATATTCATGTGTTCATAAATGCCAGACTGAGAGCCAACTACACTATTTGGGCCTTATCAACATGAAGCAATTTGAAGAAGTGCAATGATGGCTAGGAAACCCCCAATTTACACGAAGGATCAGGATTCAGAAAGTCCGGACTCAAATAACGGAAGTAGACAAACAAAGGCAAAACCCAGCTTTATTAACATCCAAATAAAGCAGGGACTGCATATAAGCAAAACAGACACAGCTCTCATTGCTCCCATACAAAACCACATCTTTTAAGGTGAGCAATCGTCATAACTGACGTCACACTACAATCTTAGTTATCAAAACCAACGAGGTGAAGGGATTGGTTAGTAACGATAACTATACATATATGTTCTATAGGGATTATACTTCTAATTGGATAATCACAACCTGATGACTCCTCCTGAGACCACCTCTAAATTGATAATAGTGAATACACATAATTTCTACAATACCTTATTGGTTGGCACAGCCTGAATGAGGCAGCCTAGCATGGGAGATTTTGATTGCTTTGCTTTCTGCTGACCAACCTTGTACAACTGACAAGTCTTGAAGACATGAGCCAGACAGGAGTAGAGGGAGAGAGAGGTCCACGGACTGCTTCGTTTCAATTAAAAAAGATACCATCTCTTCTTCCTATGCCATGAGCCAGGGTGTTTCTTCTGTAGTTGGCCTTTTGCAGCATCTTTTGCCTGGGAATATGCGTGAGGAGTGAGGCAAGTGCCCTATCTGTGTCCGTTGCTAATTAATAGACCGTATTCTTCAATTATGGGTCAATTGTGATGAGGCCGCGCTTGGAATTATTTTACCCCGCATTTATTGGGATTTTAGCTAATATTAGAACGAGTGTTATCGTTTTCTCTACCACCGAGGACTCTCTTCATCCATTCCCCATGAAGTCTTTGGGCTTATAATTATCCCGCACCTGGGAACAAAGGCTGTTTGTTCTTTTAATTAATCTAAAAATATATGGCTTTTGCCTTGGGAATTGTTATCTAGTGTTCTCTCTAAGATGTTCAGAGCCCCCTTGATTTCTCAGTAACCTTGGCTTGTTCTGCATAGCTACTGTCGGCGCTCTGCACATATCTGTATTTTAGCAACGTCAGCATTTTGAGTTCTTGTGAAGTCTTGAGGCCTTTCATTTACTTAGATGCATGTTATGGCTTTCATTTTGGAAAAGATGGCTGCCCATTACTGTTGCGTTTCTATGTTTGTAAGCTATATTTGCGTGCCGTTCATGTTGCATTCTGATTATACATTGCTTATGTTAGTATTCTTCATGTCTTTATGGATGCCATGCTAGTATTCTTCATGTATAAATGCATATTTGACCTAGTGTTACTTTCTTCATGTGTGCATATTTGCTTCACGTGTTTTGCATGCACATGTGATGTCGAAACGTTAGATTGGTTTTACTTGTGCCATCTTAAGCTTAAATTGTGTTAATCTTTTGCTGTACTTGCTTGGGAAATGGGTGGTACAGTTGGGCTGTATTGGCCCAGGGGAGGGGCGGTTGCTATGCACAATGTATTATCTGTCCCGCAACAGAAGGCCGTATTCTCTCTTTCACTGTAGTTTAATGTGGCTAACAACATCTCTTTTCGGCTGGGGTCAGTGTACCTAGCTCTCGTTTGAGCCTGCGTCTGGGACATGGCCTGACTGACATGAACAGTGTTGTATACTTTACAGTTTACCTGATCTCTGAATGGTTCCTTAAATTGAAAATATTCCCATGTTTGTGCGTCTAAGCAGTCAGCCATGTCGGGATCTCTTCGAGAATAAGCACTGATGCACAGATTCCCTGTTGTCATTGACTCCCCCTACTTGGCGTCAACCACAAATGAGAGTTGTCAGAGATCCAGCATATCTTGACACAGGAGAGAAAAAAAAAAGAATTGACTCTTGATAAGGAGGTGTGTGCATTACAATAAAAGGAACATCCTGAATGTGCACGGTTCCTTTCCCTCCTGCATCAGACAAGCAAACATTGAGTATGAATGTATTCAGCTCAGTGTTTGTCCCCTGTGGTCCCTCTTATTGTTTTCATGTCTCACGGGGTCTATGACTTCTGTGAAGTTCCTCTGCATAAGGACCAATCACGGGTTTGCCCACAGTAAAAGACCCTATATCACAGACAAAAAAAGATAGGGGAGAAGGGGGGCAGAGCGTAAATGTCTAAAACTTCTAAGGAGACCTCATCCAATTCGACAGTTATTTCTGTATCATTCCAAAGTGGCTTGCCAAACATTTCTTTTTGTGGGGGAAAGAGACTTTCTACAAAGGATTGTTACTCCTCTAGAGCCCTTACCAACCCAGAATGTTTCAATATGTTGCAGATTGCAAACTTATACCTATTAGGTGAATTGCGGTATGCAGTTAATATGTCGAAAATATAATGTCAAATGACAAAAATGTAAAAAAAAAAAAAAAATACAGAATTTTTTTTTCAAATGTATTATTTTTTTAAATAACATTTATTTGGGGTTTCGCGAGTAAAAAAGGGTTAAAAAAAAAGTCGGGGGATTGGGGGACCCCCCCCATTTCAAACAAAAATTAACAAAAAATAGACATTACACATTTTCTTTTTAGGTATTATTTTTTTTGACATTTTTGCATTCGACATTATGCAATTCGAAATATTAACTATAAACCATGAATTCCATTGTTTAAAAGAAGACGGTCAGGATTAGGGAGTTTAAGAAACTGAAAAAGGACTCCCCTCTTTATGCGATCATATAAACCACTGACATTTCAAGAAAGCGAGGGGAGAGTCCATCCATTCTTTACAGATGTCAACCCTGCCACTACCGGACATTGTAGAATAAACACAACCTCACACTATCATATGTGCACTTGACAAAACAACCCTCCCCAGACTAAGCTACCAATCAAACATTCCTATGTCACTACATTTCTTGCAACCGCGATGATTCAGCCAAAGCAAACCACCAAATTCTGAAATTCTAACACCTCCTATTGGCACCCACAAAAATGGTGTCCGCTCCCTAACCTAAAATATACACTTCCCAATGCATAGCGTAACGTGTCCACTGGTATTAGCATACACTGTTGTTTTTAGTCCTCCACCCTTTTGCAATAGTGTCAGATAACATTATAATCCTTTAGCATTTAACATTCGCCCTCACCCATTCCTTGCCCACCACACTTATGTTTACAACACAGGGTCCATCATATGTTAGCAATACAACTGTTCTAAAATCAGTCCCCTTCAGGAGCATGGCCACACCATCCGGGGCACTCCTGTGGTGGTAGTAGTTGCCTCATCCAGGTTTCTCACTTCATCCATTATACTCGTGTTCTTAGTTGTGTGTCTGTGAATGTTATCTGCAGGGGGTCAACCTTCCCCACCCCCCAACTTCTGTCCCATGCCTCCCATCTCCACAGTCACATGCCTCCTGCGGGCTAGGGAAGATCCCTCATCTGACACCACCTTAGGTTTTTCAGGAAAAATTAACATACCCTTTTATTAGTCTTAAAAAACCCACTAGAGACCCTTGGATTTGAGCACGCTTGTTATCCATTTCTCAGGAATAAAATGGGTCGGGTGCCTCCTCTCCCTACGACAGGCTCACAATTTGTATACTGTATCTTTATGACCCCTCGCCCCCTCTGTCTTTTCACCTTTCTATTCAAGTTGTTTTGCTTTTTTCCAAGAGTTTGCATACTTGACCCTTAGGAGACAAAAGAGTTTCCAGTGCCCTGTCCTTGATGTCTGTGGATCTCTCAGTGAGTTTACAGAGATAAGTCTTCATAAGGATTACATCAATTTTTCCAAACTCGATTTTCATTTCAAGTGAGGCTCTGGAGTTCTCTTCTGCCCCGCAAACTTTGGAGGTGACTGAAAATGTAGATTCTTGAGTGTTCCCTTCTCACTCTCGGTTTCAGTGGACAGCACCTCATCCATCTTCTTCCTGCTCACACCTCCATTTGCTGTTTCCAGGTGTGATCACAACTACTTTGCAAGATCTAGAGAAAATGAGCGTGCAGTGGGTAAAGGCACCTTCATCCCCATACCACCACTCAGCAGGATTCTCCCAATGTTTCCTACCAGCTATGTCATGGCTTTTTCTTACAGAGGTCCACCACCCTAATTCCAGACCCACCAAGGAGACAGGCACACACGTTTTCACCCCTCGGGGATGACAGGAAACACTTTCTTCCTGCATCATGCAGCGTGGTGTGACCACCATCCCTTCTCTATGCCATTGCTTACCTTGGAGCCCCACCCGCCCCACGTCTGCACACACATGATCTCCAGGATGGGGCGTGCTCGTCAACAGCATTACCAGGAGACAAAGGGAACCTCCCATCCAGCAGTTTCTTCCTCTGCCCCCTCTATCTCCTCTGTGGACCAGCTCCCCAGCTGGCCTCCCCTAAACATTCTTTGGAGTGAAGTCATTGCAACCCAAAGAAAGCAGACCCTCGCTGATTGCTAGCAAAGTGAGACACTTTGGTGCAGGGGAATGAAAATTACAGTGACAAGGCTACTTACCTGTGTGGTGTTGGCACTGACCGCAATGCATGGATTGTGCCAAAATGAAACATTTTATTGTGTGACATACTGGCATGAAATTAACACTGTGGTGCTTTTTTTTTTTTAAACCAGTGTGAAATAAATTCCCTGTCAGACCGCATTTCCTGGATTGAGCCAGGGAATGGAAATATAGGGTCCTCCACCTTTAGTCCCTCATCCGCAAATCTTATTTGGATGCAGACGTAGAGACTTGAATCCCTATGGTTTCCGTCTGATTTTAACACATTTAAAAAGCAGGTAGAGCCCATAGGAACTCATTGTAATGCCAGCCTTCATGCACATACATGGCGACAAGAATTACAGATTGTTTTCTGGTGGGCATGCAAAAAAGTACAGGAATCTAGAATCACCAAGATTCATATGCCTTTTCTGCATCCCGAATAGGACACAATAAAACATCCATTGAGATGGCCACGTACATGGTCATAGGCCACAATGCTTTCCATTGATTTAACACACTATTAAAACAAGCCCCTATGTGTTTAACTGGGACTGTATGAAAGTGGTTTGTCAATATGGAGATTGACACTGCAATATTTAAAGTGATCGCATGGCACACTGAGTTTACCACCCGCATATTTGAGATTACCATAGTGTAATAGTGCATCACCCACATTAGGATGTCACATTTAGCATTATATATTTAGAAGCATCATGGAATATTTGAGCAACATAGAGAAATTAAAGGCAGACATCTGTATTTTTGTTAGCAATACTCAGATACAATTAAATAAACTTACTTGGAGAGCCCAGCATTTACACCGAATGCATATTCTATTTTATGTTCTGGTAGTTCTAATTGTATTTAATTAACTAACATGGGAAAGGAACAAGGATGACACTATATTTAAACCTGCAGTCATTTCAACAGGCGTATGATTTTCACTTTTCTGAGTGTGATAGGTGTGTACTGTTTCAGTGACGTGGCAAAGATATTATATATACACACATATATATATAGGTCTACTATGCATCCAGTGTTCCCATCATCCAAATCATTTTCTGAAATCGTTTTCTGATTGTTACTGTTACAGGAGAGGGATCATCAGAAGACTATGGACAATATAAAAGTTCACAAAATGTGTTTTAGTGCTGCAATTAGAAAGATCAGGGTTCAAGTATGTAACATTCCAGGCCTTCCAAAACCTCCTACGCCCCATGTCTTACAATACTTCCCTCTACCCACCCTCCTCGTTCAAAGTTGTATTGTGAGCAGGAAGAGAGTCATTCACAGTCCTTAGGATTCATGGTCTTCCACGTTCCTTTGTTGGCTGCTTGAGGTGCCCTTATGATCCAATGTTGGTCTCCCTGGACTCTCGGACCAGGCAAGTCAACTGTTACTCCTGGGTCTTCCAGTGGCTGAGGCTGGGAGTTTCTGGTGTTCTTTGGACCTCGGGAATTTAATGCCAGCTTTCCGGAGTTTGGTATTAGGGCCACCTCCTACCTGGATGTTATGGGGTTCTGGACTTCCCTCTGCTTGAAACCTTTGGGAGGCTCGTTGGATACTCATCAATATACCGATTTACCTCTTTTCACAGTTTTCTCCTCCTCCACTCCCTCCTTATCTCCTTTTCCGCTTCTCCCCTCTCTTTTTTCTCCTTCTCCACTCGCTCTCCTCCTTGATGTCATCCTTCCTCCTCCCCGCCCTGGCCCCTCCCTACCCCTCCTCCCCGCCACCACCTTATTACTCTCTCACCTCACCTTCACCTCCTCGTTGCACTGCCAAGCTTCAACCTGTAACTTTCTCTATGTAGCCCTAAATCGCACACTCATAGGCCCGCTCCCTTTGTCTCTGCTATTGTACCACTTGGAAAGAGACGTGCGCGAGAACCAGTGGGAGAGGTGACCACAGGTTACTTTCCGAATATTGCTTACAAACCTCGTTTTTTCCATGAACCGAGCTCCCATAGTTAAATTGTGTAGCTCTTGGAGGCTCTTCGAGATGTGTCCACGAGGGCCCTGATCCACTTCCTGTTTCTATTTTCACAAAGGGGATGATATTGGTTATGGTGCACATGCATTTTATAGTGACAAGGCCTCGCCATACACAGGAGGCAGGGCTGTGGAGCTTTGGAGCCCCACAGTATACCTACTCTGCAGACTGCATCACTGAATGGCAACGGCGCCCAAACTCCCAGGGTTCAACCCTGTGCATTACCCAGCCTCAATCGTGGGACTTTAAGAACCTACATGACTTGCTGTAGCAAAATGCTCCTGTGAGCAGTTGGCATTTGATTCAACCCACTGTTCCTCAGTATTATAAAGACAGTTACAAAATAGGACCCACAACAGATATGAAGGGTTGGTGGTGCACAGGTTTCTATCTTTAATCATCATAGTTCCCATTTTAAGGAGCTGGCACAGGCTAGGCATGTCAATAAAATAGATCTGTAGCGCAAAGCCTTACGTTTTCCAATATTCTGTTATTTCATCACACATTATTTCATCACAAATGCAACTTTAATTCAAGAACATACCACTTTAACTTGAGAGCAGCGTATCAGCAATGGTATCATTATTATTGTCTAAAGGTTTGAGCATTTATATCACCCCTCTGCGTGATCAGTACTGGCAATGCAAAAATGGGGACAGCTTCTGCCGTTAGAAGTTCACTTTTACTACTTTATTGTGTTCCTATGCGGCATTCATCTTTCTTATTAGACACAAGCACTCAATTATAAATATATTGCACAGAAGGAATGAATTGGAAGCAAAGTGCCATCACAAAGGGCAGCATGACTGCTCCCAACATTGTACATGCAGAGACTAAAACATTTTTCCAAAAAAGAAACAGATTGGCAACACTCGAGTTAGCAGAATGAGAGTTTCTTTAGAATACAGATCAATCCTTGGGGTAATATTCATTTTCAAGATTGGTCTTGGATTTATTTTTGTTGAGGAACCACCATGCAATAAATACAGTTGTGTTGGCATCTGCTTCATTAGAACACTGCATACATTACACACTGTACCTGCATTAGGGAAAAGAAGTGGTTTAGAACAATCCCAATGTGATCTGGTAGCCAGCCATTATTTATGATGTTGTTGCGTTCCTGCTCTGCTTCATCTTTCCTGTTATCACAAATGTCCCATAGGCGGTCTCTCAGGTCCTGCAAGGAATAATGCACTGTTTACCAACTAAACAATCCCAGACAATCTAGAGTTTTCTAGAGCAGTTGGCTTGCTGAAGCCATTCATCTGGTCAGTGCTAAGCCCGGTCTTAACCCAAATCCGTCCTATGTTTATTTCCAGAGAAATGTCAACTCCGGATACAAACATAAGGGTTTGAACGTTGGTTCCTATAAATAGATTAGTAACATCACGTTATGCTTAGTTTTATTTTATGTCAGATTTCCCCCTGAAGGACATTAGTCCGAAACGCATTGGATCCTGATTTGCATCCTAGCCTTTGTTGTTTAATACGTTTTTCATTTTGAAGCTCTGGTCTCTAGTGTTTTTATTCAGACAATTTGATTCATTGTGCAATCCGTACAAACATTGAATGATTTCTGTAAATAAATATTACACTTAATTGATGGTGATTCCATGGGGGTCCACCCAGTTCATAACATCATTTTGTTACACCTCTTTTTGTGCTTGTCTACCCCTTGTGCAAAGGGGTGTCTGGCGAGGACCACATATTATTTACGCTAACATTATTTAACACAACATAAACCATTCTAAATCAGGATATTCTCCTCAGTGGTGCCCACCGAAACCTTTGTTAAAAAAATGTTATGCAACATTTGTTAAGAGTGTGGAATAACATACTGGAAGACTTATCAATTATTGACTGGAAATGGATGCAGAGATCAGGTGATATTGAAGCAAAAGGGTGGGATGCCATTGGAGAGCGCATACAGAGAGCAAAAAAATCATGGTCCACCAAAGCCCTTAATGCAGCCAAACCCTTCATCTCTAAAAACAGCTGCTTAACCATCGCCTGCACAATCATTGGTTTCAGGATTACTTATTGCAATGCTCTATTCTCAGGCGCCTCTGTTGGGAACATCCACAAACTCCAAGTCATGCAAAATAACACCCTTAGAGAGCAGCCCTTAATATCCCCAAAAGAGAACATATCTCCAGAGCAAGAAGAGAAGCACATTGGCTCCCCAGCCAGGAGCGTATCACCTTCACAATTCTATCCAAAGTCCATAAGTGCCTATCCAATACAGTTCCCCATAGAGCTCTCAAAACAATTACCAAAACTCACTCCTCAAGACCCACGAGAAGCCCCTACACTGACGACTAATCGTGCCAAAGTGAAGAGATGTAAAGCAGGTGGAACAAACTTCCCCTACCTAGCTGCTAAACTTTGGAACTTCCTCTCTCCTGCTGAGGGCAAACAAACTGTACTGGATCACCTGCAAAGCACTTAACACTCAACTCTTCTCCTAATCCACAAACCCCTATTCCTCTAATCTTGCCTGCCATGAAACCAACCCCGTTACACTACTTCTCCTCACTTTATAATGTCAATTGGTTAATATGTACCCGTGTTAATATCTACCTGTGTTACCCTTGATATTGTGTTACGAAAACTTGTTCAAACTCTGTAACTGTAACAGCGCCTCAATGCCCACGAGTTTTATGCACGCTATACAAATGAAATAAATAAAATGGTACGCACGCAAAAGAGGCCCATGTTCCAAAAGCCAACCGGGAAAGTAGTTCAATGTAGGCCAGTCCAGCACTGCCTGCCACTTCTTACACAAGTTTTTCTGTGATATTGTTGGGTTTATGCTGTTCTCGTTCTCATTTCTTTGGAGATCCTGGCTATCCTGTCGATTTGTGTAAGGATGTGTGACTGCAGGGAGCCCAACTTGTATTCAATAGAAAGAGTTCTCTCTAATGCGTGTTTCATGGAGAATTCACAGCATGCCTTTCTGCAGCTCCTTCAAGGCTCATGGTGCCACGATACAATGTGTCCAGACACCGAACCTGCTACCAGCAACCAACATGATCAAACAGACAGGACTCTGCTTACAGACAAAAGACACACTGCAACTGCTCTATACTGCTTTGCTTGCATTTAAATAAAAGACTGCAATATCGATACCATGTAATGTCGTTTCACCGTGCAATGCGATGTTACTCTCTATTTCTGGGGAAAAGAAAAGGCTAAATCCAGAGTTTTTGTCTATGGTGTTCACTACGTTACTGGGTCCCCAAAGTGGTGGGCCTTTCAAAAGGATGAGGGCCAAATGAAGATGGGCGAGCATCTAGAGAGGACAGCGCGGTGGGGGAGAGCTGCCAGTGCAACTTCTCAGAGATACAGTACCCTAAGATTTAGCTAAAGTAGTAGATGCTGGACACTGGAAGAAAAACACATGCATAGAAGGCGTCATGTTGTGAGAAACGCTGAGTGAGAAATTCTGAAGCATGCGAATAGGTCAGCGAATCTCTGTTATGACTAAATGTTAACATCCTCTCTACCTTGTTGCATTGCGGCTCACCACTTCTTTCACCCATAACTTTCCTTGTGTTATGTCAGTTTGTTATTAGAAGCTGGAACCTTACAAGGTTTTGGAATTGTATTGCTTGTACCGTTAGAACAGAGAAAAGCATTTGAAAGAAACCGTGGTGGTTTGCAAAGCCTACCATTTGAAGTGACTCAACCAGCGTGGTCCAACTTATTTCAATTTCCACCAAAGAGGGGGAGAATATGCAAAAAATCTTGGAGGTGGTCTTAAACAGAACAAGAATAAACTCTGAGGCAAGAAGAATCTACAGCGAGGATGTTGCTGGGGCAAGGAGGAGCATCTAAGCACATGTTGGGTACTAAGAACTGGCAAAAGACAGGAGGACTTGAACATGAAACGATTAGACAAGTGACTTTAAGAAGGCCTCAGAGTGATGATGCCATGGGGAATAAAACCAAGTACCCCAATCAAGCATCTAAGACAAATGTAACATACATTGAAAGAAGTAGAGTTGATGCAAGTTGGGACAAGCAGTCCACAAACATCAGAGAGCCCTGAACATTAAGTACATTCTGGGAGTTAAAGCGCAGTGCTTAGGCTAAGTCTAGCAAACAATGAGAGCAAGATAGGTGATACATATGGGGACATGAGGGTGAAAATATCACAGGGAGAAATTTGAACAGAGAGTGCACGCTGAGAACTGAAAAAGGATGTGTCCAAGCCATATCTGAGATACATTGAGTGAGAAGGTAAATGTAAACAATCTGGCTAGCCAATTGTATTCAAAGGTCTAATATTCATTGAGAAAGTAACAACTGATGCTCGCTTGAAATGAGTACTAAGTTCATCACGGAGGTAAGGAGAAGTAAGTTGTTTACCTGTAACTCCAGTTCTCTGGCATTGGTATCTTTCATAGATTCACATGCTTTGCATATTCCCCGTCGTTAAGCTGGGAATCCTCATTAAGTTTACAAAGCAGTTGTATATATAGAAAAGAAAAAAACACTGCACTCACTTCAGTGATCTATCCAGCTCATTGTGGGTCCTTTGCCCCTTGGAAAATGAGGTGTTCAGTCGCAAGCTCCTCCCATGGAGGGCACTAAAGTGATGGACCTCGTAGGAGTAGGAGGGTGGGTCACGTGACTCGATTAAAGATCCCAAAGCTGGAGAAAAGGAGTTACAAGTAAGCAACTTACTCCTTCTCCAGCATTTAATTTTTCATAGATTCAAATGTTTTGACTAGATCACCAAGCAGTCAAAATACATTAAAGCTATACCTTGCAAGGGAGGAGGAGATACATGAGTCTCAGTTCAAATTTAAACCTATAATCCTCTGGCCTTTCTGTGTGTACTGCGGTACTTGGAGCGCTTGTGCTCCACCTTCCTAATAGCAGCCCTGCAGCAACCTTCTGCAGAAAACCCAAGAAGCAACACCGTTGTGGCAAACCTTGCTCTGGTAGAATGAAATATGACCCTTGCAAGAAGAGTTCTTTCTGTGGTTAGTGGCAAAAGTGATGCATTTTGAAATCCAACTGGCTATGTCATCTTTAGAGGTACCTTTGCCAATGCCATTAAGGTCACGCTATTTGCTCTCTTTATTATGTCCTGGGAGTGCAACAATCTCATAGCTGAGGAAGTTGGCCAGTCAAAGAAGATTTGTAGAACCCCGGCTGGTTGAGACAAAGACACTAGAACTGTCGGGTTGCCATGTACCCATACTTTGACTTAATCAAATCTGCTAAAAGGCTTATTGACTGCAGTGGTCCGCCTACTGTTCTCGGGGAAGAGATGGGTAAAAGAGCACAGTTTTACAGGCGGTGAAATTGAGATAAGCCTATGCATAAACTTGAGTAGATGACACATCAGTTCCAAATGGGAATTTCCAGGAGCACAGAAAAAGTATGAAGGGCCCATTCTCTATTTCGAGTAAACCAGAGCCTGTTCAATCTGACCTGGTGAACAAAACCTTTAAAGCGAACTAAAATCCCCCAGAACTGTACATTTTAGCTCTTAATAGCAATCCTTTTGTGGCTTAGGTGCCAGTGGGTGACTAGAAATCACTCACTAGTTTGAAGGAATGACATGTCCTTTGATAGCAGAGCCCTCAGGGGTGGGGGGCAGGAGGTCATGGGTTATATTCCTTGTGTCCACTTTGGAAAAAAAACTCAGGGATTGGTGGCATGGCCCCCGAGCCTTGACTTCTGTGGAAGGTAGGCCTGCTGTCTTGCTGATATGGATATATCCTTATATCCTAATATTTTAGAGTAGGGAGGTGGGTAGGAGGATCCCAAATATATTTTATAAAATCAGGATTTAACACAAAGTAACTTTGATGAGACAACCTAGAACCAGTGTGATTTTAAAATAATTCTACCCAAGCACGGGATGGATTTGTGGTAGGCCAAGAGGAGACGGGCCAAATGGTGACACTTCCAAAAATGGATTATTATTCAAATGTTGGTAAACCCTCTGTCCTTATTCTAAGGGTTTGCCCTATCTAACACAAAACAAACTGGGGTGCTCATCGTCAAATAGTCTAGTCCAAAACAATAGTCCGTTTTCCATCCCAAAACTAATCTAATCTAATCTACCACTAAGCAAAATAACACAAAGGTCCAAGAGAATGACCCCCTTCTCCTGAGACAGCCTTCTCAGCTTCAGTAAGCTATTTTTAAATTAAGTTCCTGGTGATTTCCTTAATCAGTTCTTTCAATTCTGTAAAGGTACTCTTCCACCTTCGGGGTGTCCCCTTTTCTTCCTGGATAAAAGTCACTTTATCAACTTAGGGTTTTGACCCTTATCCTTAATGGCAACTTGCAGTGTCTCAACTTGAGTTTGGATACTCTGATCCTCTACGTTTTTTATTCAGGTGGATCTTACCCCATTCACTTCCCTTGGTTCTTGTCTGTTCACTGGAAGGATTAGGCTTAGGCCAATACGTATTCAGGCTCTTATGAGTAATTCCTGTTTCACTGAGATGAATAAATTGACTCGGTCGCTCCATGTGTCTCCAGCCTCTCCCATTACCTTTCTCTGAACAGGCTAGCGTCACAGTTGGTTGCTCGGAACCAGGTTATCGGTCTGTGGCAGACGGGTTCCTGTGTTCCTTCCGGTACTCCATTCCCCTTTGATGTGGCTCGGTATTGCCACTGTTGGAGCAGTCTCGGCACCATTCAGGGACCGCACGGTCCACCTTCCCCAGGTCACACCACTGCTTTTCTGCTGCTGCTTTTCTCTGGTTTCACTTCCCCAGCATAACATGGTCCTCTGTGTCTTCTCTCTCCAAGAATGATCCCCCCGACAGAGGATCTTTGGTTTTGTGCTTGCTTCCGGCATGTCCCAGGTTTGAACTTCCTGCGTCGCTCTCTATGATTCTTCAACTCCTCCTTTTATTATGCTACTCTGAGGCTTAACCAGCACAGAGCTGTAGTCCTTTCTTGATGTCAGACTTGCGTTCTTTGACTCCTTTTAACTTCCTCGTCTGTCAGGCAAGTTATCTTCACTGCTCCTTAAGGCTTTCCCAGTCTGTGTCAGGCAAGCCTTCCCCTTCTTCAGAGATGTTACAATAAGAAACGGTGATTGGTTCAAGATGGTTTTGCTGAAGCCCTGATGGTATGTGTGACTTATAGGAAAGGGGTAGGGCGTTCATTGACGGAACAGGAGTCCTTATCCCCAAGAGGGAAGTCCCTCTCTGTGAGGTCCCACCTACCGCCACCCCTAGGGGAATATTGCATAGCGGGCTCACCTCCCCTTTGGGGAGAAGTGACTAAATTCTGCGATTCATCAAATTACATCAGACAAGTGGGTATTAAGCATGGAACTACTGGACAAACGTTACAATCTCCCACCAAGATGCAGGGACATTTTGCTTGATCATCTTCTGCTGCTACATCAAGTTTTCGGTGCTCTTTCAAAAAGGACATATTCAGGCTTTACCGCTCAACCAGGACAACACTGTTGCTAACTCTGTAATTCCTTGGGCCCAGAAAAGGACCAAACTGAGGTCCATACTGGACCGCCAACTAGCAAACAAATACATAAGGCTCAAAGTTCCGAATGATAACTCCCCACAAGGTAGTCCTGCTCCTAAAAAGGGGATTACATGGCAACATTGGATATGTATGCTGCATACCTTCATATTTCAATGTTCCCAGGACCCTAAAATATCTGCGCTGACAAAGTCGATTACATTTTCACTTCGCAGTTCTTTTTCTCCTTTTGGGATTTCATTGGCACCTCGTGTTCATGAAGGTGCTTGTGGTAGTAGCAGCATATCTGCACCATAAAACCATACCAGTGTACCCTAATCTGGATGACTGGCCAGTTCAGAGGATTCAACAGTATGCCATGAAAACACATTAAACTTGGATCGTCTACACCAACTTGACTTTTCAATCAAACAGAAGTCGCACCAATGTCTAGGAGCCATTGGGACAAAAACTAGGCAATATGTTATCCCTCTGGTTATTATTGGGACAGCTCCTTTGTTACAAAGTCGGTCGCCCAAAAATGGTACGTAAAGTTATGAAGTGGTTAAGGATGGTGGAATCATGCAAATTCCTCATTTCCCATGTAGTCGTCCATCATTCAACTATTGCAGCATCGACTCGTAAAGCCAATGGTCATAGGTGTCTGGCAAAGGGCAGTAAACTCGCTTCAGTGGTGGAGAGACGCAAGTGACGGGCATTTTGTGAATCTGTCAGTGCAAATTACCATTGACGCAGACTTCTCAAAGGCAGGAACAGCAGGTGATGTAAACAAAATGTGCTGGAACACCTGGCAATGAAGCGTGCCTGTGCTTATTCCAAGCACTCCTTCCAAACAAAATCGTACTTATCAATGCACCCTACCATAGCCATGTTGTAAGTAAACAGGACGGCAAACATTCAAGACCTCTGCCTCTTCTCTTTAAGCCATAGGACACTGGTGTGTCACATTCAATCTGGCTCAGCATGTCCCAGGAGAGCACAACTTCCTCGCAGACAACTCGAGCAGAGTTCTGGTGCAAGAACACCAATAGGAATTCTGCATAAGCATACTCAGATCTTTACAGCATAGGGGTCCTCCATCAATAATCCCTTAACAGGAATGTAAAATGTCCAGCTTTCGCCTTCAGGCACCCACAACTGGGGTCACTGGGCAACACAATGTTGATGAACTGGTCAGGGATATTAGCTAACGCTTTTCCCCCAAACCATTACTTAACAAAGAAGTGCACAAGTTACTACGGTGCATGTAACCCTGACTGATTCTCGTTGCACCAATATGGAAGAGGAAACCATGGTGCCCTCACCTACTGATGCAAGCACATCATCACATAGCACACCCAAGTCTGCACACTAGCAACTTAGCAGCTTGGCTGCTGAAGTCTTAGCTTAGCCATTTACTGTTGCTGCTACAATGCAAGGACATTTTGTGCGAGGTAAGAAAACTATTATATTAGACACTGCCAAAACCAAATCCAACAACTAACAAAACATAACGATCACACTGGCACTCCTATGTGGATTTCGCCCTGCGTCATCCCGCCTCATGGCACAGTCCCGTGGGCATGCTCCGTGGTGAACAGTCAACCCCTCCGTCTAGTCCGATCTCAGGTCAGGTCTATATCTTTGTGTTTCCCTTTGATGGGGGGTGTTTCTCTCATCCACCAATTCTCTTATTTATACTCCCTCGCTCCTCTGGTGTCGTCCGTGCCGCTCTCTTCCCTTTGTCCAAATTACTCTTGTATCAGGGAGTTCCATGCCAATATTTTATTTCACTCTCCCCTTCCACTCTCTGCGCCAACCTTGTCCACACCACTGTTTCTGCAACCAACCATTTTTGCAGATCTGCCTACCATGCTCCTATGCTCGGTCTCGAGTTGGAATTCCATGCCATTGCTATGTGGCGCTTTGCCAAAATGCACAACAAATCCTTCATCTTGGCTAGGTGTGTTCTATGCCTGTCGCCTCGAGGAAAGAGGCCCAATAGGTAAGGTTCAGGGGTCCATGCTTGCATTTGAATTCCGCCCACCTCCACCTTTAGTTTGATTCCCTCCCAAAAAGTCCTCATCACCAGACAGGTCCAAAACATGTGCAACATGTCAGCTCCCTCCTCTGCGCAACGTGGACAATTACGGGGCTCCCCAGACCCCATTGCAGTCATTCTCTTGGGTGTGAAATATGCCCGGTGCATAAGGTACAGCTGGGCTTGTTTAAATCTTGTGTTCCTGGACACTTTCTTAGGGTATTTCAGGACCCTGGACCACTCCTGGTCAGTGAAGGGCCTCCGGGGCTCCCCTTCCCAGCATTCCCTCATTTGCAGCTCCCGCTCGTTGTTAGATGTCAGCATTCGCTGGTACATTCTGGAGACCGTGTGCCCCCCTTCGGATATGTCAAACCATGCGTCTAACGTCCCCTTTGGGTCTTCGCTCTCTGGAAGTTCTGGCCATCTTTTCATGATTGTCTGGACTATACTGTTGCATAGTATGAACTGACCGTTGTGTATGTCGTGCTCCTCCATCAGCTGTTGGAATTCCGCCCATTGTCCTTCCCTCCTCAAGTCTCCTACCTGAGCAACGCCTTTAGCTTCCCATTGGCACCTATATATTGCGAGGGTACCAGTATCTGCACCTATGAATCCCGCGAGGAGCAGGGGTCCAGCGCCCCTTGGAGTTCGCACACTTTGTTCCACAAGGTCCAGCCCAACTTCACCATTTTGGGTCTTGATCAGGGACTTATCGGTCCGTAAAATTTCCCCCAGGCAATATTGCTTCACCGCCGATTGGAAAAGAAGTGTGTCTATTGAGGTTTTGTCCCCCAACCATCTGACCACTTATTGCAGATGTCCTGCAAGGTAATCACACTTGAAATCCGGCAGTTTGATGCCCCCTGCTTAATAGTCTCTCTGCAAAGTGTTCAGTGCAATCCTATTCCTCTCTCCCCACCACGGGAATTCCCGCACCTTTGTATTCAATTGTGTAAAGAATGCCTTGGGTATGTTGTGTGGGATGTTTGTGAAGTAATACAGCATGCATGGCAATATGATCATCTTCATAAAGGTCGCTCTCCCCATCATCCCCAGCGGGAGTGTCTTCCAGAAGGTCATGGCATTCTGCATCTTCTCGAGGGCCACCTGTGTATTTAATTCATGTGTATCCAGGGTATCGTGGTGCACTTCTATCCCCAGGTAGCGAAATGAGTGCGGTGCCCATGTGAGTCCCAGGTCTAGCAGTTGCTTCAGGGGGACCCCTCTTAGATCAGCCAAGGGGAAGAGTGAGGACTTATCTTTATTTATATCTATACCTGAAAGCCTGGTGTATGTGTCCATCGCTCCCAGTAGGCATGGTAGCTTTGCCCGCCGGTTCCCGACGAAGAGGAGCATGTTACCTGTGTACAACGAGATTTGATGTGTGACCCCATCTATGTCTATCACAGTGTCCCCGTAATCGGCTCTGAGAAAGGCCGCCAAGGGCCAGAATGTACAACATTGGTGACAGTGGGCAGCCCTGCTTTGTGCCTCTGTAGATCCTCCAGGCCTCTGAGATGTGCCTCCCAGTTTTCACCCTCGCTCTATAAAGTAGCTTGACCCATCGGAGGAACCCCTCCCCTATCCCAAAGTGCGCGAGGACCCTCAACAGCCACTTTCAATTCACAGAGTCGAAGGCTTTAACCGCGTCTAGTGACGCTATAGTGCCTTTGTCCCGTCTTTGATTCGTTTGGTCTGCCACATGGTGAAGTCTTCGTATATTCCACGTCGTGTTCCGTCCCGGGATATAGCCTGTTTGGTCCGAATGGATTAATGTGGGTATCACCTGCTAAAGCCGGTTAGAAAGCACTGCTGTGAGGATTTTGGAGTCTTGGTTAATCAGGGATATCAGCCTATAGGAGGCACAGTCTATTGGTGTCTTCCTCAGTTTCGGGATGGGTATAATAACCGATTCCGACATGCTGTCCAGTAACTGCCCCTTTTCAAATGCCTCTTGGTACATATCCAACAAGCTAGGTGTTAAAGTGCTCTTGTATTCCTTAAGAGATTCGCCCGGGAGCCCATCGGGTCCCAGGGCTTTGCCAGATGGTAATTCAGTAATTACGGTCTCTAGCTCTTCCACCGTGAGGGGAGCATCAAGTATTTGGGCCTGCTCTTCTGCTAGCTTTGGAAGACTGATCTCTGCCAGGGAGTCAGCTCTATCGCCCACCTCTGCTGCTGGGTTAGGAGCAAATAATTGTTCATTAAATTGTGAAAATATCTTCTAAATACCCGCCTGGGATTTGACCTCCACCCCTACTTCGTCTTTTGGGTTCTCTCCTGTGCTCCTGCTTTGTGAGCCAGACCAGGAGCCTGCCAGCCTTGTCCCCCTCTGCGTGCAGCCGCTGAATGTACTTCCCATAATCTAATCTCCCCAATCTCTCCCAGATCTCGACACATTTCAATCTCAACTCAGAGGCCCCCAGGCTCCTCCTGCTTGTTGTTAAGCTTCCTCTATCTCCCTTCCCACCTCCCCAAGATATCCCAGGGAGTGTCCCCTGAGCCTTCTGATTTCCCTATTGCTGCTCCTCTCACCACCACTTTAAAGGCATCCCAGAATATGCCACTGCTCTCTAAGCTACCCACCTTATGCTCAAAGTAATCATCTATCGTGCCTTGCATATGTTCCTAGAACTCCCCCTCCTTCAATGCCTCCGCCCTCAACCGCCACATTGGTATGGGGGCCTTCCTATGAGTGTGTGCCCATGTCGCTAGCAGTGGTGCTTGGTCTGGTAGTGTCTGTGTCTTAATGTCAATCCCAGTGAATTGGCTCACAGTTTCCGTGCCCATGAGCAAGTAATCTATGAGTGTGAAAACCCCATGGGGGGGTGATGTAGTGTGTGTACCTTCTCCTCCCTCCGTGTACCTTCCTCCAGACGACCTCCAGGTGCAGTTGGGTCAGTATCTTTTGTAGAGTCTTGGCTGGCAGTGTGGGTTTCCTGTATTTGTCGTCAGATCTGTCCATAAGCGGGTCCAGTGTGCAGTTAAAGTCGAACGCCAGATGAACGTCGCCTCTCTGAATTGGGCCAGCTTGGGTGCTATTTTCCTGAAGAACTCTGTTGCATCATGATTCGGGGCGTAGGTGTTGATCAGGCATATCTCCTTGTTCTCTAGCATTACATGTAGTATCACAAATCTACCTTCCGGGTCATTTTCCTGCTTAATGAATTGGAATGGGACCCCAGGGGCCACCCATGTCAGTACACCCCTGGCGTGGTTAGAGTATGTTGAACTATACATTTGGGCTCCCCATTTCTTGGCTACTTTGGTTTGCTTATCCGGGATTAAATGAGTTTCTTGTAACAGAGCTATTTTAACCTTCATCCTGTTTAGCCATGCGTACACTTCGAGTCTCTTCACATAAGCGTTGAGAACTCTGACGTTCCAGCTTGCTATGGGTACCTCGTCTGGACCCATTTTTTCATTATGTCCTGTGGGTCTGGCTGTGGCTGCCTCCTGCCCTTCCGTAAGCCCACCTGCCTAGTACTCAATGTCCTGGTCCTGGACTGTGCAGTCACCCAAACCCTTAGGTATATCGTCTTCTTCCACTCATTAATGCCGCTTTGCGCCACACTCACCGGGGACCCTGGACTAGGGAGGTTTCCTTGTGTTGGCTTCTTCCGGTCATCTTTAGTTTCTTTTCAACTGTCGCAGTGTCTTTTATTGCTTTGTGTGCAGCTTCCTCCACCACTTGTGCCTTCCCTCAACCAACTAACATCCTAACTACTAGAATTCTTTGGGGTTTCGTGTCCTGTCGTTTCCTGCAGCAGGGCCAAAGCTCTCTGCTCTTTTAGTTAATTCCATCTGGCTTGCATAATGTATGCGGTTTCGGAGCAGTCTTTTCCATGGTAGGCTCATTCCTGCTTTCTACGAAGTGGGTTATCATCATTGTTAGTGGCGTTCCTGGGTCTCTGTTGCGGGATACACTGTTGATCCATCCATGCTTGGGCCTCCTCTGTTGTGTCAAAGAAGTGTGACCTGCCATCTCGTATGACCTTGAGTTTTTCCGGGTACAACAGCATGTAGCGTATACCCTGTAAGTGATTTCAATCGGCACACACGCGAGTCAAAGCCCAGCATGTAGTGCACAACTGAAACCCCTATTTATTTTTGTCTATAAGTTCAATATTCTGAACGATATGCCACTCCTATCACACCCTTCTCCTGAGACCCCCACACTGAACAAGGAATGAGGTAGTTTGCAAAGGTAAATATTTATTAATGTATTTAAAATGTATCACAATATATTTTAATAGGTAAACAACAATCACCAATGGGGTGACAGAACACTGAATAATATCTTTAATACACTAGTAATAAGTAATGAGCACAAAAACAAATGCAGCACGGAAAATAATACTTTTGTGTTGGGTCAGCTCAGGTAACACTATGGTTAGAGGTTCCCCCTGCAACACCCCTCAACCCCCAATAGGCAATGTAAAGAGATGGGAGGAGAGAGCAGGTATTCAGGAATAGCACAAATCAAACAGAATATCAGTCCCACCTTCCCACATCAAACACAAGAGAAAAACAGAATTGACTTTTCAGCTGTCAGCATGGCTTTAAAATTGTCTTTAGAATTGACTGGGCAAAAACACCAAATATGGTCAAAAATACTAAAATTGTTGTAAATTCCTATGGGAGCCACTTTGAACAGTTGCACACAATCACAAGCAATGATTTAGTCCAAAGTAAACATTTGAAATCTTAAAGTCCAAGTCAGAAACAAATTAAAGCTATTTCACACGTGTAAAAATCTTGCAGAATTGTAATTCGCGGCAAACTTTTCCTTGCGCGATATTCGCGATAACGGGAGAACCACACTGTTTAGGTACAAGTAGGATTTGAAATTTCATTTCTATCATAAAAACTGAGGGAGTTATAGAGGTTTTCGTAAGAGTCGTTTTTGCAAATAGGCGCGAGAATGGAAAACAGAAATGCACTTTTTTTTATGATTTATTTTATTTGTAAACTTTTTCATCATTTCCGTCGTTATCTGTAGAAATGCACTTTTGAAAATGACAAATGGGTTTGATTACACTAGATGAGGAATATGAAAAAGCGAATACCACAGAGGGATCTTACAGTCAAGTGATCAACATAACCTGCCTGCTGTGGAAACTCTACTTCTTCAGATGAGAAAGGAGTCAGCGCAAAGATAGTTCTAACAATACTGGTTCTTAATGAAAGATAGGATGGGTTTGAGATAGGGATAAGACAATGCAAATATCCTATGGGCTACAGTTCTTCTTATTAATACTCATAGGATGTTATTATATTGGACCGTCAGCTCTGGTCATTGGATTGGGTCTGGTCTAGAAAAAACAGCACATCAGGCACGGTACTGAATCAACTAGGCCGGTCGCCGGATTTGCACAGGATCTGCCCTCCTAGTCTGTGGGTATTTTAATCAGCTGGATAACGAGTTCCTCAGGTAAGCCTAGTGGTGGCAAGCCAGAAAATCTCAGGATACTCGTTCAAAAGGCCTCCTCACACCACACAGCGCTTCACTGGGTGGAGAGAAAAATTTCGAGGATTTGGGCCTTACTGGAAATCAATAGTTCTCTATTGCTGGCAAGAGCCTTGGCCTCTGGATCTGGAAGAATATTAAAGCTGGATGTAGAATGCTGGATCAGAGTGCTTCGCCTGGAATCAGGAAAGTCAGTGGATCAGTGCGTCCCTATGTGTTGTCAGCTGTCTCTATTTATGCTTTAAAATGACATCACAAAATGGGTGTATGGGTCGGCTTAGCTATGCTTGCCCCTGTGAGCTGGGATAGGATCAAAACTTCACCTCCGCCTTGCATTTGAATGATTGAATCAAGGCCGGATGATGTCACATTTTATGGTTTGCTTTACAGTCCTCAGAGACCTCCCTTTAGCCACTGGTCTCAAAAATGGATTTGATACTAAATATAGATTTCTACATTGGTCACCTTTATACAAATCACACACAAAGATGCCATTTTTCATGTAGCAGCTATTCCTCAAAACCCAGCAGCGGTGGGATCTTGTCTCAACTTTCTACAGAATTTTGTCCTTTTTGCTATGAACACAATTTCCAAATTTTATGCAAATTTCCACAACTGTGTGTATTTAACATAGGGATGTGCATGTACATTTTTACAATTCTAACATTAATGCATTTCACATAAAACTACATATATTGCCATTCCAGTCCAGAACATGTCACACAGTTCTACCGCCTCTTCACATGTGCAGAAAAAATTAAATTAACAACTCTCTCCTTTTTATATTTTTCACCACTTTGAATAACAAGTTACGAGTCTTTTAAAAATTGTTCATTGTTCATTCTTAACAGCAGATGGTTGCTTGGCTCTGCCCCTTGTCTCTCCTGGGAATCCAGTGCATCCCTCTCCTTGGGGAAGTGACTTCCAGAGCGATTTACGACCCTCTTACACCTTCGTTTCCTGGCCTGAAAGGTCTGTCATTGTTCCTTCTCTTTCTATAGACAAAAGTCTGGGCTAACCCACAATTAGAACCTCCCAGTGAGTTTCTGCTGGGAGGAAGGCCCTTCTCTTGGGTGGAAAACCCTGTTTTTCAACTTCTGGCAGCTCAGCCAGGCTAATTAACTTCTTAAATCCAGCAAAACCAACATTTGTTGCATCAAACATAAATACATCACTTTATTAGCCTTAAAATCTGTGGGATCAAAAACACAACTAAGATCTGTATTCCTTTTTGGCTACAATCCTTTTTATGTTTGCTAATCCAGCAGACTTTTAGTTTAATACTTTGAAGTTTCATCAGGAGCTCATCTGACAGCTGTCATTCAGGTAGCCCATGGTACTGCACCCAGATTTTGACAGAGGCTGTGAGTTTACAGACAATCTGGTTTTTCTGAAGAAATGTTTTGCTCTTCACATTTAGGACTTTGTATGCTCGCAGCAATGCTTCTTAAGATTCCATGAATTTTAGCACCAGGCAAGATTTTGAATGTTGAGAAGTGTTGTGTTATAGGCATTTTGGAGTTTTTAACAAAGCAAATGTCATTTGTAGGCACTTTTTGGGGTTTCACTTGCAAAGTGCTGCTTCTCTCTCTTCACTCTGTTTCCTGGTCATGGAGCCCAATGGCACATTTTCTGCAGGGTGTGCTCTATTCTACCACACATGCACCATGGGTGGCAGGTTGTGCATCCCTCTTTTTGTGTGCTGAAGCACACAGCTTTTGTAGGTTTTTGGCACGCACAAGGGATTTGCCGCCATTGCTGCCGTTTCTTTCACCATAACTGGCAGGGTGATGGCGCATAGCATAGCGGGTCAATACATCCCACAACCCGCTGCTCTAAGGCGATCTTTGGTGGGGCCATATCGCGCCCGTTCCCTGTGTACCACCACTGTACAGTACAGATATATGGTTATTCTGGAGGAGTTTCTTGTTATCACCCCCCCTTCTCTTGAAAATGTCAATATTTTCTCTCGATCTTTAAAAGTCAATATGTTTGCGATCATAGATCTCCGAGGGGCCCCCGGTTGGGGTCTCCTGGTCAGGGCCCTGTGGGCTCTCTCCACCACAAAGCCTTGGGACAGTACTTCTGCCCCAATCTCATTCAGCAACATGTTCTCAAAGTAGTTTGTGGGTCGTTGCCCTCCTCACCCTCCCGCAGTCCAACAATCTGAATGTTCTTCATTCGGGCCCTCCCTTGCACGTCCCCTGCCCTCCGTTCGAGGATCTTCACCCGTTGCAGCACATGTGTCATTTGGGTCTGGGTGGTCGCAACATCAGTGGTGTTTTGCTGCACTTTCTGTTCTGCTGTGCCGATTCTGTCCGCCAGGTTCTTCACGTCTTGCCGGTGTAGACCCACGTCCACCATGACTGTGTCCATCTTGTGTTCCAGTGACGCCTTCAAGGCTGCAATAGCTCCCAGAATCGGGCTCTCGCAGTCATCTCCCTCCTGCCTCATGGAGCTACATGAAGTCATGGCTGCAGCCGAGGGCGTGGGCTGGCTTTTGTCCGGCTTGCTAGCGAAAGAATCAATGCTGGTTTGTCTACCTTTTCCCCTGTTTGATTTACTTGGCATGCTTTGCTGTGTAGCTATATATAGCGTCTTCCTCTGCTTCCTCCTGTCTGGCGACCTTTACCGGGTTTCCTTCATGCACCCGCTGATTACTCTTGGGGTCTGATATTCAATGCCCTTCCTTCGTTTGGGCGCTCCGCCCCTCTTGTATGTGTGCGGCCGTAGTACTGCGGGCCGGTCCCCTTCCTTCTTGTGGACTTGTCTGTCTTTATTTCCACTCTGGCGTTGGCCCCCCCTTAGGGGGGAGGAGGTTGCAGAATGCTGACCGCTGTAGTCTGATAAGTTAGGCGGGCGTGTCTGCCTAACGTCCATCCTGGCAACCCGGCAATGGGCCCTTCTGGGTAGCGAGTCCGCCGTGTGATGTCCTATGTCAGATCCACTCCACTGGCTTGGTTCCATTGAGCACCTTCCCGGGTTTCCCCTATTTGCTCTGACCCCCCTTTGGTAGACAGCAGATGGGTTGTGCTCTCCCACGTCTCCAGTCTGGTTGGCCTGTGTTTCCTCGTGGGCGGGTGGGTCAGGCCCTCCTGCAGTGGTGTTCCAAGCCCTAAAGTGGTTCTGGGACCCAGTATTGTCTCAGAGTGGGTTGTGCTCTCCCACGTCACCCATTTCCAGCCACTTATTCATACTTTCTTGGGTGGCTCTTGTAGGATGGCGCCACCCTGTTGCACTCTGCCGCTGGTCCCCTTGCTCTCTTGGGGTTTTGCAAGTTATGTGCGTGTGTCCATTGGTATCCAGCTCTGGCCCATGCAGTTCAGCATGTGGGCCTCCGTGGGTTATATTCCCCACTCCCACCAAATTTCAGCTCTTGTGCCTGTTTGTTACTATCTTCAACTATTAGCTGCCTATATTTACCTCTGGGCATGCCTGGGGGGCTGTCCAGTGATTTTTCAACCGCAATGTTGGCCTGTACCCCTTCTGGGTCCTCGGGGTTAACCAATGAGTGCCACCCTCTTCTCGCAGGTCCGGGCCGCTTTTGCTGAGTCTCCATTCTGCTTCCTCGTCTCACCTGATTAACGCCTCCCTTCTTGCTGAACCAGGCCAGGATCCTCAGTGTGTTGCGGCCACGAGCTGCGCCTCCCTCGCGATTCGGCTGGAGACTTCGGTCCCTGCTGTGTCTGCGCCGGGACTGGTCCACAGTGCGCACACGGTGCTGCTGTGTATTATCCTCACAGCCTTGTGCTCCACACCTTCGCCCACTGTCAGGGACCAGGACCGCCAAAGCCCGGGGAGTCCACCCAGGCTAATGTTTGACCCTCCCGTGGATGGGGAACCGCTGATCTCCTCCAGCCCGGTGTGTGTCGTGACTCGTTGCCCTGCCTGAGCCGGCCTGCCGAATCGGCTCCAGGGCGAACGGCTCCCCACAGCAGAGCCCGAGGGGCAGCAGATGGGTCGCCTCACCCTCTGGCACCTTCTCCTACGGTGCTCTGCTGGTCCTTACTCTGCCCCGCACCGGCGGTCTCACTGGCACTGTGGCGGCTCTCGCCAGCCTGATTCCTGGTCCCCTATTCATCGGGACCGTGCAACACCTTGCTGCTGGTGGCGGCTCATCTTCCCACAGCGCCTCCTCCCCTCGGCTGCCCTTGGGTCCCTCAATGAGACTGCTCTCCTCTTGGATTTCCGCAGCTTACGCCCTCCATTTTGGATTCGACGGGCAAACTCTTCAACCAGTGATTTCTGCATATTTCCTTCGCCAGTTATCGACTGCCAGCCCTCCAGCTGTTCCTTGGGTGCTCCGATACCTTTACCTCAATTTTGGCTATATTTTCTTAGCGGTTTCTGCCAGTTTATACAGATATTGTTCAGAATCACTCAGACGCTCTCGAGCTCTGCCTCCTACCGCATGGCCTCCTAGCCACGCCCCCTTCAAAAACATAATTATATACATCTGACAATATCCTCAGTTCATCAAGTACTATTTTGATGTATAACTTACTAATGGCTTGTTACAAATCATAAAGCGAAGAGCAGGATGATGACATGTACAATTAATGTCCCCTACATTTCGGATTGCCCTCTTCTGAATAACCTTGTTCAATGGGCAAAATAGCATAAACTGTGCCTCGTCTTCCACGTTTACGTTGCATTTGCAGCCCCTTGTTAAACATGTGGTACTTTACTCCACTTGCGTATTTCGTGTTTGAGAGGAAGCATGAATGTCTTAATAAGAGAACACTCCTATCCTTAATAAGAGAACACTCCTATTTTTGTGTATCCCAGAGTAAATGAGTCTCACAGACCTTCACCCGTTTCCAAATGGAAAGAGTATGCACCCTCTGCTTCGCTAACTCTTGTTCTTCCCTTTGTCTTTCACAGAAATCAATGTGAGTAGACTTTTCAAAATTACGCTCCTCAATTGTGGATTTTCAAACCATTCCCCCAAAATCCGTAAATGGTTTTTAACCTGACCAAGAAATCTTTTTTTTGCCACAGCACTTTTGCACAAGTCATTCAAGATAGTGCATGTTAAAGAAGCCTTAGATTTAGTCCACACCGAAAGCAAGACAAAAAGGGATTTTTAGCCTCTGATAATCTGCTAGGAGCCTGGCTCCCAGTTCTAAGTGTATTGAGAAAGTTGGGGGGCTCCCTGTAGTACTCCAGTGCCTTCCATAGGAACTCCTTTTCGCACCGTTCCAACGGATCAGCCTTGTAGTGTCCCCACATGATAGTCCCATATGCCACAGTCTCCAGCTGTTCATTCTGTTAACATGTACCATGATTTACAAGAGAGTAACCAATGTTCTTTGCAAAACAAATGTTTCAGCTTTTAGTTGCTTTTTGAGATTGAATGCCTTCTCAGAATGGTTACCCTATGATGGTGATCTTGAAAAGGTAATACCTAGCTAATAATAATTATCTACCCACTCCAGGTTTTGACCATATACCCTAGGTTCCCCATTTTCCTCTCCCCGTCATCAGTTTAGATTTTATGATTTTATGATGTTTCAATGATCATCCACGTTTGTAACAAGAATTTGAAGTGATAATAAAAATGCATAGTATGCATGTAAACCCTTGGCATATCACAGTGTGTTCTAGCTCCAGGTCATTGATGTATAAATAAAAGTGGTGCTAAAAAGCAGCTTAGCTGTAATCCCCTCTCAGGGGAGAAAGCTGCCGATAATTCACCATTAGGACTATGCCTCGCCCTAATAATCAACTTGAGTGTAGACTTCTTAACATAGTTAGTAAGGCTGCGAGCATTACCTTGTTCTACAGCATTGTCCAAAATTGTCCCTTTTCCAACCAATCAAATGCAGGTTCATAAATGCCAAATGCATTGGGATTCCTTGCCTTGTCCATATCTTGCTAGTTACTAAGAGTAGATTTTACAGCCTGCTTACCACTTCCTTAAAACCATAATGTAAAGCATAAAATAAGTATCGTACAGCAATTTGCTCTGCAGTTTTGTAGGTTTGCTAATTAAATTGGCACTTTTATAGTACAGATAGTTATTTAATTACCTTATTCAATGAAAGCACAGGTCAACACGCATTCTTCCTCTCTTGCCCTTGGGCCTCCCTCCACCCTCCCTACACCCTCTTATCTGTTCAAAGAGGCTAATAGAGATAGAATACAGTAAATCATATACTCCACGCTTAAAATTGCCAAAGGCATGTGTGTGAGTGCTAGGCAAAAAACATTCTCTCTTTTTTCAAATAAATGAAAACCACAAGTAACAGGGATGGTATTTTTATTAAACTAATTATATCCTTTCTGGCAAAGACCAGTATGTGTTCACTATACAGTCCTCCAATCCGCTTTCTAAAAATGTAAGTTGCTACATAATGCATGATTACAGTATTACTGTAAAATACTGCATTGCCTCCATGTTTTCCAATAAAGTTTAAGTTAGTGTATCTAAATCTCAGTGTCAACTATATTTAATTTTGTTGTGGAAAGTGCATCACATTGCTGAGTGAACTCTTTTGAAAATGTACATGATCACATGGCCAAATACTTTTGATGGCAAACCTAGCTCTGTGACCTGCTGGCTGCATGAATCTGTGCAACTGCTGCTCAACCCATGAGCTGATACCAAACTCGTTGACATTCTCAGGGTAATTCATGGAAATTCGCACAAAAGTGTCGCACGCAGCTGGCGCACAGCGTGCCCGTGCGAATGTCTGTGCCAGCCGCGTGCAATAAAATCAATTTCGCTGCAGCAGTGCCAGTTACGCCCCCAAGAACGCCCTCGCGCAAGGAAAATCCATCAAGATCGCAAAACCATCGCAAAGGGCTGTGCCAACCCTGTACCAGTTTACCGGACTGGCAAACGGCAAAAGCAAAGCGGGGAACGCGTATTACGGGTTTCGGGAACACGCGTGCATGAGAAGTTTCACACGCGATCTGGCCTGGGGGAGCGTGTGTGTGTATTTCAGGGGTGCGCGAGAAGTCTCACACGCGATCGGGCCTGGGGGAGCGTGTGCGTGTATTTCAGGGGTGCGCGAGAAGTTTTACACGCGAACGGGCTGGGTGCGTGTATTTCAGGGGTGCACGAGAAGTTCCACATGCGATCGTGCTGGGTGCGTGTATTTCGGAGGTGCGCTTGAAGTTCCACACCCGATCTGGCCTGGGGGAGCATGTGCGTATATTTCAGGGGTGCGCGAGAAGTCTCACACGCGATCGGGCCTGGGGGAGCGTGTGCGTGTATTTCAGTGGTGCGCGGGAAGTTTCACAGGCGATTGGGCGGGGCGCGGGTATTTCAGGGGTGCACGAGAAGTTTCATACGCGATTGGGCTGCGTGCGGGTATTTCAGGGGTGCGCAAGAAGTTTCACATGCAATATCAGCAGGGTATGTGTATTCCAGGGGTGCGCTGGAAGTTCCACACGCGAATGTCCTGGGTACGTGTATCTTGGGGTGCGCGGGAAGTTTCACACGTGACATCAGCAGGGTACGTGTATTTCAGGGGTTCCGTGGAGTACTACACGTGAATTGGCCGTGTGGGTCCTCCCAGATGTTCGCTCCCCAACCTCCACGGCCCCTGCAGGCAGCCCACACCACAGGGGACTAGCCTGCACCCCCACTCGTCCCCCTGCACCCCTACCCCCCAGCACTGTGGGGCACCTGCCAGCAGGCCCTCACTCATGTCCAACTCATGTTCCCCTGCACCCCCGCCCCCCAGCACTGTGGGGCACCCTCCACCAGGCCCCAACTCATGTTCCCCTGCACCCCCAACCCCCAGCACTGTGGGGCACCCTCCACCAGGCCCCAACTCATGTTCCCCTGCACCCCCACCCCCCAGCACTGTGGTGCACCCTCCACCAGGCCCCAACTCATGTTCCCCAGCCAACATGTCATCACAATCTAGATCCCTGGTGCCTATGGTCAGCCTCCAAATGCAAAACACCCACCCGAGTATTGCATCCACCCACTTAGAAATAGCAATAACATGATAGAACACCAATTGCAAGTGTGGAAACGAACACATGTCCCTCACATACACCCAATAGGTGTCAGTGAATCTCAAAACCCATATTCATGATATGCATGAAACCAATGAGATGATACTACACATTGAAGTTTGATCAAGAAATATGTATTAAAGGAAACATAAATTGAATCAAAAATAAACAAACAGAAATGGGAATGTAAAAAAATAAAAAGAAGCATGTCCGTGAAAAAATGCAAAACCAAAAATCATAATCCAAAGGAATGGTGTCCAAAGTCACAGTCCACAAAAGAAAATCCTATGGAAAATAATAATCGAAAGCCATTGCTCCATGGGTAAATTGTAAAATAAAAAGAAAATCCAACAGTGAACTATGTACAGATGAACAAGCCAGGGTCCCTGATCCCAACAAAAGAAATGAAACCTATCTAACAACACCACCTAATAAAAAAAAAATATATACAAAAATGTGGCCCATTGTCCAAAAGGTCCAAAATAAAATGCAAAAACAAAGGAAACCTAACACTAACTACAGAACTATGTACAAGGGCAGCGGGCTAGTCCGACGGTTCACTTTTGGATGTTCCGGGCCAGGGCATCATCGAACTCCTGCTCAATGTCCCGGAGGCGGTCCTCCTCCATGGCCCCGAGGGTCCGCAGGGCCGTCGACGTGTCCACCTCCAACCCCCTGCGGATTGCCTCGAGGCACTCGGCCCGCCTCAGGGCTCTCCGCATGGAGTTCTCCGCCCTGACCATCGTGAGTCGTGCCTCTTCCGCCCACTGCCGCTCCGCATCTATGGCGTGGCCCAACCGCTGCCACACGGAAGACACTTTCTGTCCTGGGTCTTCCTGCCCTCCGGCCGATGCCTGCCCCTCCGATGTCGAAGGCCCCGAGCCTTCATGGCTCCCACCACGTTGCTGCTGCTGCTGTGCCTCTGCCCGTGCACTGCCTCCTGCTGCCTGCACATCCTCCGCTGGCTGGGGTGCAGTCGTTGATGTGGCCACCCCTGCTGGACGTCCGACTCCCGACTGTGGCAGGGATGCCTCCTCCACCAGCCTGGCCGCACCGTCAGAGGCAGCTCCACAGGGCACCCAGGTGACTGATGGGTGGGAAGATGGCACGGAGGACGACTGGCACATAGGGGGTTCAGTGGAGGAGGGGGTCGCAGCAAGCCCCATCAAACGGAGGAATCCAGCCTGGGTGACCTGTCCCAGTAGGCCGATGCGATCAACGAGCCATTCGAGATGACGTGCAGTCTCCTCATGAAAAGACTGCAGGTCACCTCGCATGGCCCGTTGACGCAACGCCACACCAGTCAGGACAGGCTCAACCCGGACCCGGATAGCCACGTCCGCAGGCAGAGGAAGGCCAGTTGTCGTGAGCTCATCACCTGCCTGAAAACGGGTCTGGACGTAGGCATCCCTGCTGGTGCAAGATGATGCAGGGACAGGATCAGGGACAGGATTGCACACAGGCACCTCCGCGGCGGCCTGTGCTGCCTCCTGTCCCTGGTCCTGCACTGCACCACTAGCACCAGTGGAATCCCCACCTCCAGACCCCGTCTCTGTTGCTTGCACGGCCTCCTCCTCCACCAAACCCCCCACCAACCTGGATGACTCCGTGCCATCTTCCCCTGTTGGGCTCTGTGGGGTCCCAGCTGCCCCTTCTGCTGCCGAGGAGTCCAACTCCAACCTCCGCCTCTTGGACCTCCCCCCGGCAGCTGCGGCCTGGGACGCGGCACCGGACTCCTCACTCCCCGACGAGATCACAACCTGGGAGGGGAGCCGGGCCTTGCGTCTCCGGCTGGCGGTGGGATCTCTGCCGCTCTGCTCCACAGCACCTTCTCCGCCCTCTTCATCAGTTGACGCTGCAGACAGGGAGAAATAAAACACAGGCATCAGGGCACTGTACAATGGACACATACACACATGACAGTTGTACATGAGTGGCATTGGCAAACCTCAGACATGCCATCACCATCCCCAACACACATGTCATTTCAACTCGCACACATGAGCCATACAACACCCATATCGCAACTGCCAGCACCATCCATACACATACAACAGCATGAGCAGGCAAAGCTGAGCCAGACATCACATGCAACACAGGAAGTGCACTACACATGTACACACACCACCACACTTGCATACATGTGTACACCTCTGCCAACTGTCGCAGTGTTCAGATGGGCATCCATGTCACATCTGCCAATCAGGCTTCCACATCCCGCTGTCACATGCATCCATGTTGCATCACTGTTGCACCCTTGTCAAATACACACAAATGCACATGTACACAGTGCTGATACATGCAGCTGAAAACAAAATACATGCGTGACATCAGGAACATGTCTACTTACATACACATTCATCCAAACGTGTGCCCACACAACTGCATTTGGCATGCAAGCCTACACACACAAACACCATCCATGTCTCACACATTACAGCCCTCGCATGTGTTAGCCTCACGGCCCTGTACACCCCCACCCATACTCGACCCCATACAAACAGATGTGCAACCTGCACACTACTGAAACATCATCACACGCACAGCTCACAATCAGGATGCATGTACACTTACCGCTCGACTCCAGACGGGTCTGCCTCTCAAGGACCTGGACGTGGAGCGCTGGGGATATGCGTTCCAGGACCCTCATCTGATCTTCCGGCAAGTGGCCCCGGCGCCCCTTAGCATCCGCTGCCTTCAAGAGGCGCCGGGCCTTCTTCAGGGTCCTGGACCTGAAGTCCTCCCAGCGCTTCTTGACATGTTGGAAGTCGCGGACTGCCATCCCCTCCGCGTTAATGGCAGTCACGATGTCCGTCCAGATCCGAGTCCATCCTTCCTTGTCGGCGCAGTAACTTCCGAAGAGGGCATCATACTGCCCCAGGACTTGCTCCACCAGGACACCAACTTCCCTGGCACTGAAGCTGGTGCCCCTCTGCCTCTCTGGCCGGGGGTTGTCAGTGGAGCCAGATGTTTCAGTGCCCGACATGACAACCCCAAAGGCAGGAGTGGGTGGGAAACTGGGTCCTGGGGCTGGGCTGTGGAGCGATGGAATCCCAGTCGGGAGTCTTCGGTTCCAGCAGGGGGGGGTCACAGCAACAGCACCCCTGGCTGATGTGCAGGCAGCAAATGGCAGGGCACGTGGGCAGCAGGCAGTCAGGCAGCAGCAGATGGCAGGTGGGAGCGTGCTTGGCGCTCTGGGGGGCAGTAATTCGGCCTTCTGGGCAGGAGCGTGGTCTTCCGTGTGCTTACGTGTGGCCAGCTTCATACGGAGTGATTTGGCACGTGAAAACTCTGCGTGTAATTCGAGGAAAGGCCCTTAGCGCGTAAGCGCGTCTGCACGCATACGCGATTTCATTGGACCAAAGGCCCTTAGCGCGTAAGCGCGTCTGTGACGTATCACGTGGATTCCCATTGCTCTGTATATGCTTTCCGAGGGGTGCGGTGCGTGTGTTTTTCCAGGCGTTGGGGTTCACACGCTATTACTTCACAGTGGGTGGGTGTTGGCTACGCGCATGTGAAACTTCCCGCACACCTCCGAAATGCACGCACACGCTCCCCTAGGCCCGATCGCGTGTGAAACCACCCGCGAGCCCCTGAAATACACGTACCCTGCTCCCCCAAGCCCGATCGCGTGTAAAACCACCCACGCACCCCTGAAATACACGCGCACAGGCCAATCGCGTGTGAAACTTCTCGCGCACCCCTGAAATACACGCGCACAGGCAAATCGCGTGTAGAACTTCACGCCCACCCCTGAAATACACGCACACGCTCCCCCAGGCCCGATCGCGTGTGGAACTTCTCGCGCGTGTAGAACTTTGGCGCACATTTTTTGCCTGCGCAGGGGCGCTACCGCCTGCTTTCGTGTGGCGGACATGTATGGGCCTGTGCGCGTCTTTGGCCGTGCGCTGTTTTTCCCTATTCCATTCCATGAATACGTGTTGTAGGCAAGCGTGTGGGCGTTCCGCGCACTTGCCTCCTGTACTTCCCCCCGTGACGCCCACATTTTCACGAGTTGTTCCCCATTCTGCGTGTAACGCCCCGTGTTACGCCTACTTTTGTTGTGTGCGCTGCGCTATGTGCGAATTCGCTGTGGCCTTATCGCACAGCGTTCGATGACCTGTGCGCCAGCGTTTGCCAGCGTGCGCCGCGCACTTTTTCAGCGCACATCCAATATTTTTCTCGCGCACAGACTTCCATGAATCGATGTGCGCTGGTTTCCCTGCGATTTTCGCACTTGCACTGCGATTTTCGCTCTTCCACTGCGAATCGCACGTATTTGCGCGCTTGCGCCGAAAGTTTCGGCACACATTAATTCCATGAATCGGCCTGTCTATCTTATCACCCTGTTGGCTTTTTAGCAGCTACCCTTAAAGTGGGAAAGCTGCAAAACTACAATATTCCACTATTCCACCCAGTTCTCTGCCAGCTACGCATCCACTTTGCATAGTCTCTTACTTTCTTACCTCTTGCATAATGAGTAAATCCCAGGGAAACTAGATGTTTACGCAAAGTAGTAATCAATAGTTACATCCAGTCAGTACATCTACAGATCTACTTCAATACAATACACTGTAGTTAGCCTCAAGATCTTGCTTTGCTCTATGATAAGGATTGCATTCTAAATTAGCAACTGCAGGAGAGAGCTGGCCAGAACGGAAGCTCAACCTGCACATAGATGCCTGCATTTCATGCTGGCCCGCTGCGCCTCTGCCAAGACTTCACCCTGTCCTTGGACGTGGTGCCCCAGGCCGAGTCTCCGCTGGAGTACTACCCCTCGGCCCCCACTCCCTGCTCACATGCAAGTCCAGGAAATACTTATTTTTAATTGCGGACATATGGGTAAATTATTTTGAAGGGACGCATTAGTTGTGCAAAGCCTGGTTCCCTAAAAAACAAACAAAAAAGTATCAGCAGCCCAGCTGTCGGCACTGAGTGCTAATAGCGATAAATATCACTTTCATGGATGCGCATAGCTTGAATGCTGTATTTGCACTTACCTGACTCAGGCGTGAGGACCGTAATCGCCCCCTCTGTTAGGGAGAATTCTCTGTAAAGGCTAATTTCCCAAACCTAGTGAGTCCACCAGCAGCTTTGCTGGATTTTTGGGGTTTATTCTTTTCTCCTGCTAAGAGTGAGACTCTTTTCCTCCCACTCTTAGACATGATTTGAGGTGTTCCTTTGACTTTGTGTGTTATGGGCTGTGGGGTCCTTTACCCCATAGGGCTTCATGTGTTTTTGGTATATGGGTTACACAGCACCCTCTGTGCCGTAACACAGGGATGTCGTAGCGACCCCCAAACATAGACTCCATACCCTGGGACTGACTACTGTCTCCCATGGCATGTAAAGTCACCATTGGCTTTACTAGTCTCGAATTGTGAACAGAACCAGTACAAACCATCCTATAAAGGATGTACTGGTCGGGGCAATTCGATTGCCCCGTGGTCTGTTGTTCGAGGGGGCACTGTCCAGTCCCCCCCCGACCGAGTTTTGGCTGGTGGCAGTGGATACTACTTTTTATATTCGACCGCAAATATATTCCTATGGGAGTTTCCCATTGTTCGAGGCTACCACTAAAATAGCCTCAAACATACCGCCGGTTTATAAAATTAATATAAATTCACCGGTTGGTATTTTTTGCCGAAACTTGGTTCCAAAATGGCGTTTGTGTTCGCTTCTGTGACTCCAACTCAAGTCGAGCCCTTTGTTCCACTTTTTGGCGGGCTTCTCCACAGAAGCCTCCAAAAGTGGTGCCATTCTGTCAGGTACCACAGGGATGTGGGAGGGGGTTTAGGCACCCTGGACTGAGTTGCCTCGGCAACTCAAGTCGCACTCTTGTGTGATTGGCCCAAGTGGTGAGCCGCCCGGCTCACCACTTAGCATGTTTGAGTGACAGCTAGGCTGAATGAATGGGGGTTTTCTGCATAAAAGCAGGGCTTTGGGGACTGGAACTTCAGAAGTCGCCACAGGACCTAAAGAATCCGAGGAGGGAGAAGCTGAGCCGACCTGCAACGACGACACATACCGGTGGAGTCCTGCTGAACCGTCTCACCACTTTTCCCGACGACAGAGGAGATCTCCAGTCCGGAGAGTCTTCTTCCTTTGACTGGTGGGGATAACCAGTTTGCCTGTCTTTTCGCCTTCCTGGACCATCTCGTGGCCGCCTTGCCCGTGCCAAGCACCCCGGCAACCGGAATACCACGGTTTACCACTACCCTGAAGAAAAGGGTGGTACCTTGTAACCGGGAAACTCCGCGGCTGGTTTCTTCCCTGGCAGCGCAACGACCTTCAGCTTTTCTCCACGTCGAGACCTCCTCTTCCTCTGGACGATACACTGACTTGCACCCGCTGCCAGGAACAACTGCCCCCACTGAAGCTTTCTTCCCACTTTCAGGTACTGTGTCCCGCATGGCTTCCCTTGCGACAGATCATTCGGGGTGACAGTAAATCCTCGACTTTCTAACCTGGGTTAGCCTGGGACCTGTTCACTAACTTTTCCTGACTTGATCTCAATCTTTTTGTGAACTATTTACAAAGACTTTTTGGGCATAACCCCACTGTGTGATCCTGGACACATTTCTCTTGCTCTCTCTAAGAGTGGGCCTGGCATTTGAACTTCCTTGCTCTCCAGTAGACTTTGCCTAACCTGCCTCACTGTGGTTCTTTTAAAACTATTGAAATTGTGTGCTTTCATAACTCTGCCTTTTCCCTCCCTTTTTTTTTATAACTTATTAGAGTGCCATCTTAGGTAAAGCGCTCACCTCTGTCTGAACATAAGTGGTTTTTCTCACTAAGACTTGTCTAATAAGTAATCAGGGTTGTATATCTATAATAGTGACTGTGTGTTGAATTTACTTACCTCTTTTTGTGCTAGTATAATTTACAAGTGTGTCTTTAAATAAATAATTATATACTTTTACACAAAAGCTCTGGTCAGTGTTTGCTTGTGCTACTGTACCTCTGTACCTATTGTGTATACTCTATATACTGCCTAACTCATCTTGAGAGAAGTCTGACTGCTCAGCCACAGCTACCAGGTAAATCTGGGTGGTATGGACTGCTACCAATTGGGTTTACTGCCAACCACCTGTAGTCCTAAATTTTTTGCAGTGGTCCCTAAGGGAACTGCACAGGTTTCTGCCTAACACCCTCCCCCCGAAAGTGGTAATGAACCCTATATTGAAAACAGTTCCTATCAATGACAGGCAAAGGCCATCTTGTCCATTACCCTTCCTGCTGGGAATCCATATTACATACTTGGTCTCAGGCTATGACTTTCCTTTAGCATTGTGAACTTTTTGGTTTAATGAAACTTCTGAACTTCTCCTTCCTCAGCAAATGATGGGTCATGCATACAATATATGGGGCACTTCACTGTGCAACACTGGCTGCACCCAGCTGCACAGCGCCTTGGACTGAACAAACAAACAAAAAACTCAGGGCCTTTCTATAATATCTATTTGTGTCCATTCATGCAGCTACCATGTTACAGACACTCCTCTTACTAATGGCTTAATTCAGTGGTACACCAATATGCTGTTTCTTTGCTAATTTTATGTTTTGGGTACAAATAACATCTGGTGGGATTTAAAACATTAGTACAACATTTCTAATCAAATAAGTTTGTTTGTTAATCAAGAAAACTTTAATGAGCAAAGTCTGCTAATCAGTTTTTTCAAATGTATGTATGCCTTGATACTGGATATCTGCTATTGTGGAATATGCCTTTGCCCAATTAGACTATAGATTAACCTTCAAGTAATTTGGCTACTACATCTAGTAAGGATATGGGCCAATGGCCAGCTGAGTCTACTCTATACGTCATCTTAAAAATGGGGACCCATATTGCCTGCTTCCCGGAGTTAAGACCGACATTGGTCTTGCTAATTGCATTAAATAATGCTGTTGGTATTGGAACCCTAAATCCATTTTATATACATCCACTGGGCAATAATCAGTACCCAGATATTTTCCATTGTTGCTTCCATAAGTGCTCCTTTCACTCCCTTATAGCCAAATATTAAAGAGAGTTTACTTGTCTACGGCTGGGATGGTTATTACTTCGCTAGCGCTTGTGGCGTTGCCCGATGACGGGCGAACGCGGCGGCGTGACGCGTCACGCCGCCGCGTGGTGTTTAAATAAAGGGGGCGTTCCCGGCCGCAGCAGAGCGACCGGGAAGCCCGAACGAACAACACCGTGTCTCCGTGTGCTGTCTGTTGTGGGGCTTGCGGGACCGCATCGGGGGCGCGGATGGCGACCCCCAACAGTGGCGACGAGGTGTAGAGGAGACCCGGGCCCGGCGGTGAATGTATTCATCACAATTTTTCTCGTGGGAGCGGATCGAAGATTCGCTCCGATCAAGGCCGGGTCGCGAGGACGCACACGCGGCCGGCGGCCATTTTGTTTGAAGGCCATAAATATTTCGAAGGCTCCGGTTCGGAGCGGAATCACTTTATGGGCCTAATTTTTGGACACATCAGGAGCGGACAGCTCCATCTGCACGCCCATACCTGTGAAATGGTTTTTTGAGTTTTCCTGGGACTCACACGTCGTGTAGAAGCCCGGAGAAGGATTGCCATGACTGGGCTTGCCTGATACCAATCCAATGCTCCAGGCTTAATTTTTGGAACTTTCTGAGGTGGAAGGGACATGACACAGTGGCTGCATGCAATTTTCTTCATCTCCCTCATCATCAGTGTGCTGTGCATTCTTTTTCGTCTCCTTCATCATCAGGTGGGTCTGAGTTGCGGCCCCCAACGCTGTGGCTGGGGGTGCCTGTGCGCTCAAGTCCATGGATGAATCGGATGGTGCTGACAGTGACTCTTCATTAACGTCGCACGCCCGGGATCAGAGCCAGGTGACTGCCCCGCTGACCAACCAACAGCCTGCTGCTGCAACACCAAGTCGGCCACTGGGTCAACCTGCACCCCCCATCATGGCTCAACTCCCGGTGCCCATCGCACATGCAGCTCTGCAGCCCATCCCGGAGTTTGATGCATCGGGTCCGCCCTCAAGCATGGGGCCTCGATGGAGGAGATGGGTGAGTCGTCTGGACATGTATTTCAGGGCGGCACACGTGACGGATGACGACAGCCGAATTGCCACTATGCTGTACTCGGCTGGGTCGGCAGTCCAAGACATTTTTGAGTCCCTGACGCCTGCCAACAACACATATGATGCGGCCAAAGCGGCACTCCTGAATCATTTTATCCCCCTCGCCAACGCGGACTATGAGAGGTTTATCATGCTCTCGGCCAAACAGAAGGAGGAAGAGACGCTAGACACTTTCTATGGTCGCCTACGCCGTCTCTCTCTGGGATGTGCATGGGGTGATGCGGACGACATGATGCGCACTATGCTCATTCAAGCATGTTCTTCGGGAAAACTCAGGAGACAAATCCTCCGGGAGCCCGGTATCACGCTACAGCGCATACTGGAACTAGGCCGGTGCCATGAGGTAGCGGAGGCCAGGGCCGTCAAGATGGAGTCTGGATCTCGATCAGTGAGGTCGGAGGAGGTGTGTGCCGTGTGGCGAGGTGGGCGAGGAGTGAGGCGTCCAGGCGGAGGACCCAGAGACAGGGCAGGGAGAGCCGGTGAGTCATGCCAAAAGTGTGGCTACGACCTCCCTCATACCGCGGAGTGCCCGGCGGCCGGAAAGGTCTGTGGAAGATGCGGACTGGCAGATCATTTCTCGAGGGTGTGCCGGGCCGCCCTGCCCGTGATGGTGCCGAGAGGTCAGGCTAGGATATGGGCCCCTCGCCAATACCAGCAGCCCAGCGTAGCCCAGGTGGAGCAGGGTGAAGGTGATCCTCAGGCGGAGGTGGCGGATGAAGAGGACGAGGAAAACATATTCATCATCTCGAGCGTGGGGATGCTTAAAGGAAAGAGCAGAAGGCAACCACGGTGTATTGTAGGGATCAACAACGCCCCGGTCCCAGTCCTGGTGGACACAGGTGCCTCGGTCAATGTGATGGCCAGGGAACATTATGACTCTCTCAGGCCTTCCCCAGTTTTGGTAACGCCGAGGGCCCGCATATTTGCGTTTGGTGGTCAAGATCCCATACCACTGGACGGGGCATTTATAGCGCAGGTGGAACATGATGGGTCGCACATCAAGGCTCGATTCTACGTAACACCAATCAGTAGCAACACCTTGCTCAGTTGTGCGGCTGCGGAGGCGTTGGGAATCGTAAAATTTGCGTACGCCGTGCACCGAGAGGACATCAGCGACCTCCTAGACCGCTATGCCAAGCTCTTCAAGGGGATCGGCAAGATGGCTGGAGAACCGATCCGATTGCATATTGACGAGTCCGTGCAACCGGTGGCGCTGAAACACCGCAGAGTGCCATTCCACCTCAGAGAACTTGTGGACAAAGAGTTAGACAATTTGGTACAACTCGACATCATCGAGAAAGTGGAGGGCCCGACACCGTGGGTGTCCCCGATCGTGGTTGCCAGAAAGCCCAAGCAACCTGACTCAGTACGCATTTGCGTCGACATGAGGCTCCCCAATAAGGCCATCCGAAGGGAGCGGCACCTTACACCGACTATTGATGACATTATTGCGGAGGTTCAAGGGGCTCGCGTATTCTCCAAGCTGGACCTCCGAGCGGGCTACCATCAAGTCGTACTCCACCCTGAGTCCCGGTACATTACGACCTTCACCACCCATCGGGGATTGTACCGGTACAAGCGGCTGAGCTTTGGAGTGTCATCGGCCGCCGAGGTATTCCAGAATATCATCAGGGGCGCGCTGGCAGATCTGGAGGGCGTCCTGAATATAAGTGATGACATTCTGGTGTTTGCCAGGACCGAAGCGGACCACATGCAGAGACTGGACAAGACCCTGGAGCGGCTCCTGTCGCTGGGCCTCACCCTTCACCGGGAAAAATGTGAGTTCCTGCGCTCGTCGATCGAGTTCTTTGGATTCATATTCAAGGAGGGTGGGGTATCGCCAGATCCAAAGAAAGTCCAAGACATTAAGGCGGCGAAAGCACCTGAGTCTGTCACGGAGGTGAGGAGCTTCCTAGGTATGGTCACATACTGTGGGCGGTTCATCCAAAGTCTGGCCTCAAGATCGGAACCCCTCCGGGCGCTCACCAAGAAGGACACGCTGTGGCACTGGGGCCCACTGGAACAAGCTGCCTTCGACGACATCAAAGGTGCCCTCGCCAGGGAGGATACGATGGCATTCTTCGACCCAGCGCTGGAGTCCGAAATTGTGGTAGACGCGAGCCCTTTCGGGCTGGGCGCTGTGTTGACCCAAATTGATATCACTGGGACCATCAAGCCCGTGGCGTACGCCAGCAAGGCTCTCACGGACACGGAACAGAGATACTCCCAAATCGAACGGGAGGCTCTAGCGGTGTTGTGGGGCTGCCGCCATTTCCGGCTCTACGTGCTGGGGCGCCCGGTGACGGTGGTGACAGACCACAAGCCACTGATCCCAATACTGGCGGGGTCCTCATCTAAACCCCCGGCAAGGATCGAGAGATGGATGCTGGCCCTACTGGAATACTCCGTAACACTTGTTTACAGACCAGGAGCTAACAATGCGGCGGACTATCTATCCCGCCATCCTGGAGCGAGTGGGGGAGAGGAGGACGAGGCCTGTGAAGAGGAAACTGACAGTCACATACGCATGGTCGTGGAGGCGGCAACACCAAACGCGATGTCCATAGAAGAACTGGAAGTCGCCGCCGCAGGAGATGAGTGCTTCCGAATTCTGAAACAAGCCATGCACAGTGGGTCCTGGAAGTCCGTGCTGGAGGCCGGGGCTGGACGCACGCCAGGAGCGAGAGCATGCCTGGAACAGTTGTGGAAGGTCAAGGAAGAGCTATCCTTCTCTAACTCCGGGCTGCTGCTCCGGGGGGACCGCATTGTCGTTCCACAGTCAAAGGTTCTTGAGGTAATCAGCCTTGCACACCATGGTCATCAAGGAGCTGCCAAGACCAAGGCGCGACTCCGTTTGAAGGTTTGGTTTCCCGAGCTCGAGAGGAAGGTCGACGAGTTCGTGGCCGCATGTGTGTGGTGTCAAGCGGCATCCCCCCTCCAACGGGAGCCCGCCATTCAGGCCATGCCCCGGGGCACGAGGCCGTGGGAGATCGTCCATGCGGACTTTGGCTCGACATCGGTGGGGACCCATTTCCTGGTGATCATAGATGAATACTCCAGATATCCAGAGGTTGAGTTCGTGGAGTCCGTAGCATTCGAACATGTGGTGATCGCCGTTGAGAAAATATTTGCGGCCCATGGTTTTCCACACACGCTCTGTTCCGACAATGGTTCACCGTTTCAAAGTGAGAGATTCTCTGAGCTGATGGAGAGCTGTGGAGTACATCACCGGAAGGTGTCCCCCCTGTGGCCCCGGGCCAATGGGGATGCCGAGAGACTCATGCGGACCCTGAACAAAACATTCAGAATTGCTCAGGGACAAGGCCAATCACTACAACGGGCCCTGTACCAGTTTCTCCGTGTGTATCGCACCACTCCCCACGCCGCCACTGGAGTGGCCCCGGCGGAGGTGTTGTTCCAGAGGTGCCCCCGAGGACTGCTGCCGGAAGTGGGGGACAGGGAACCAGGGGTCATCGATGATAACCGTGTCGAGAGTGAAAGACGGCTTCGGATTGAGCAGGAAAATCTACGACGGGGCCTCCAACCACAGAGTCTTGAGCCAGGGGATGAGGTTTTAATACGGAATAGACGTCCCCAGGGCAAACTATCACTCCCCTACGAACCCGACCCCCTGGACGTGGTGGCGGTGAAGGGTTCCATGATCACGGCCTCGGACGGCAGGTCGGCCGTCACCCGGAACGTTAGTTTCTTTAAGAAGTTGGGTGATTCGCGAACTGAAACCCCCCCTGAGCCTGATCCCCCCTACACGTTGTTCAATGACAGTTTCCCGGCCGAAGTGCCGGAGTCTCCCATCCGAGGTGAAGGAGCCGAGGGGCATCAAGTGCCAGAGGTAGGCCGGAGGTACCCCCAGAGACATGGGCGTGGGAAGCCCGCCTACCTCAGTGACTATGTTGTGGGGCAGATGGCCCCTGAGTCTGGGGATCCGAATGGGGGTGGCTGTCATTAAAGGGGTCCACGAGTTTGGGTGTGCAGTGAAGTTTTTATAAGTGTGGGTTTAAGTTAATAAAGTTGACGAGTTTGCAATGTTTGTTGATCCTCCCGGAAAAGGAGGAGTGTGGCGTTGCCCGATGACGGGCGAACGCGGCGGCGTGACGCGTCACGCCGCCGCGTGGTGTTTAAATAAAGGGGGCGTTCCCGGCCGCAGCAGAGCGACCGGGAAGCCCGAACGAACAACACCGTGTCTCCGTGTGCTGTCTGTTGTGGGGCTTGCGGGACCGCATCGGGGGCGCGGATGGCGACCCCCAACAGCGCTCACTTAGTACAGATTACACTTCAGCCAGGGAATTGCAATGTGGCAACATGTTTTACCCATACTGTCTGATTTTTATTGCAGTAAGGACCTGGCATTTCTTTTGAGCCTTTTTTCGCCGCTGCTTTCATGGCCCAATATCTGCGATGGTTACCTGCATGGGTTTGGCTTTGGAGACTTCACCATATAGGTGCATCTTTTCACGATTATTCACATCTTTTCTCGTGGCTCCTTCTTTAGCTCTAGCAAGAGTGTCTTTTTGGCTTTTGTGCATGCTGTTTTAACACATGGGCACCCTCGGTTTCCTTCTCCTTGGTATATTTTCCCACAGAGGTAAGAGCAATCGGGACAAGGAAGCCGGATCTAGTGATCAATTTATCTCAACACTAGGAAGATGCCGGCTCAGCAAAAACAGCATAACTGCTCCAATGCGCTGATAAGCTGACCATGCATACCCAAACCGCGCCACATTCTTATTGCCCATGAGTCCGAAACCCAAGACATAATAACAAGTAGGCTCCTACGTTATGAATAGGCTCACTCATGAGACCAGGAGATATTTTACCTCTACCTGGAAACTAACTCCAGTGACTCCAAACCCAAAATAGCACTTATGCCATTTGCCACAACTGAGCTTAACCATGATCTTCCTCGAAGTATGCATTGGATTATCAGTCCAGGAGAGGTCAACCTATGTTAATCCTACTTATCTGTGGATTAATGCACTGAACTTCACTCCAAAGCCTAACAGAACTTATGTGTCAAACATCACGACAGAGCCTGATCTTGCCATCCAGCGGGTATAGGTGGTCTCTGGTCAAGTCATATCACCTTGATCAGCCTGGGACTGATGTCATGAACTCCAACAGGGGCGCAATATCAACTATGCTTTGGTTGGAGCTGCTCTTTAGTCTATTGCAGAAATACGCTACACTCTCCAGTCACGTGAGTTCTCTAGCACTCATAGCTCTCGCAGGGGACAATGAAGCAGTATAATTCTGCATCTCAAACAACTACGATAGGCATACTCTACGCTATAAACAATTATCCGGGACCCGGAAAATGGGCCCACTAGCACATATAACCTGGCCTCAGAAATAGACTGACTCTGTTCCACTTCAAGGGAATACGCTCTGATACCAGGGGAGGGATCTGGCAAAACCCCATAAGGGTGACCATAGCCACTGATGCTGGTCCTTGGGTCCACGGAACACCAATTATTGAATCTAGTTAGTACTCGTAAGTCCGGTGGAAATTAACTAAACAACAAGAAGGTATCATCCAATAAACAAGGGCAGAATCAGCGACATACAGGGATGACCATAGCCCTGCAATTCATTTAACCCAATAAAGACTAACAATAGGGCAGCTGAACACTGATGACACTGGCAAGAAGGGAAAGACATCCCAAAGACTGGTTATCAGAACAAACTCCACACTAGACAGATAACTAGTCTTGGACAACCAATGCTCCAAAACTCTAGAATAGATACAGTCAGCTCCGTGGGCACTGAAAGATAATCAGGAATGGGGGTCCCCCACAATACGTACAAACACTCGCACACACTGAAATGCTCACTCTATCCTCCACACCAACAAACACAATAATGCAGCTTTAACCCTCGATCAATTTTAGTCCTAGCTGCACAGATATCTACACACCACCACACACAACTCAACAGTCATTACATTGCAGCTAAAGCCCACAATAAAAAAGGTCTGGCAGCACACAATCTCATACACAAGCTCCAGCTCTGCCAGAATGCAGACCCAAGGTCAATGGCCATGCTGCACACATTCTACTAAACCCACACAACCACTGCAAAATGCCTAGCATTACAATGCAGCTACACACCACATAAACCGCACTGGTTGCGCACACATACTGAGTGCACGGAAACACTGTTTACTACCCTACTCTCTCCATTGACCTGGACTACGGTCCCCTAGGGCGTTAAACCCAGAGCACTTGAGATCATGTTAATGTTAAGGGACATTTGTACCACGCACTATCACCACCGGAGTGGTCCCCTGGCGCTCTGAAAGAGGAGGGGAGGTTGAGTTAGTGGGAGGAAGCAGGAAAAGTGCAAGAGAGCAGTGATGTGCTGTTGGCGGCCTCAGCCCGGTGGGTCTGTCGGCTGGGCCTGGGTGTTTGCGGCTGGTAGTCGTTGTGTACTGTTGTGCAAGTCTATGTGTGTTTTTTGTTTTGTTGTTGCAATGTAGTGAAGTTTGTGCGGTTTGTTGTGCTGTAGGTTTTGATTGTGTTTGGTTTGGAGTTTGAGGGGTGTATGCAGAAGGGGAAATTGTTAGTAGGGTTGGTTAGTTTGCGTCTCTATCCTGAATTGAGGCGCCTGGCTTGCATAGTCTCCCCTGATGCTGCTCTGTCGTGATCGGGTCCAACTGGCATACAAGGTTCCTTACTCCTATGGTCCCCACCTCTAACATGCTCTCTCGTAGCCCCCCTTATCCTCCCTTCATACTCCTGTGGCCAGTGCACCTGCCAATGTCAACATCTTAGGTAGTGAGGTGATTGCCAATATCTCGACAATTCCAAAACACTGTGGTACCTGGCGGTAACTAAAGGGCGGGGGGAAGTGTTGGCAGAATTGTCTGGGGTAGTTGACTCCGTCTCTGTATGTGTCGCCTGTGTTCTAGTCTATCCGATGTCACCCGTCCAGGTGCTGTGGGAGCTTCCCTGTCGGTTTGGGTTGTCCGTGTCCTTTCTTTTTTCAATTTCAGATTTAGTCTGTGGTGTTGAAGAGCCAGGTTTTTAGTGATTTCCTGAATTTTAGGTGATCTTCAGTGTTTCTCATTTCTTTTGGGATGTTGTTCCAGGTTTTTGCAGCTAAGTGGTAGAAGCAGGTGCCTCCAAGTTTTTTCTTAAGGTATGGTTTGAGTTCCAGGCGGATTTCGTTGCTTGATCGGAGGGGTCTCGTTGGTTTGTAGACTGTTATTTTCTTTTGTAGGAATTCTGCTCCTTGTCCGCTGATTGCCCTGTGCGTTATGCTCATTGTTTTGAAGGTGATGCGATGTTTTACTGGGAGCCAGTGTAGTGTTTTTAGGGCTGGAGTGATGTGGTCTCTTCTGGATAGTTTGAGGAGTAGTCTTGCTGCTGCATTTTGGATCCGTTGCAGTTTCTTCAGGAGGTATTCTGGTATTTCGAGGTAGAGGCTGTTTGCATAGTTGATTTTTGACCTGATTAGAGCGACGATAGTGAGTGTTTTGTGCGTGAAGGAGAGGAAAGGTAAGATTCTTCTTGCCGTGTGGAGGAGGAAAAAGCATTTCTTCACTGTTGCATTTATTTGTGGTTCTAGGATTACGGTGTTGTCCATTAGGACTCCCAGATTTTTTACTACCTTTGATGGTATTGGTGCGTTTCCCATTTCCGTAGGCCACGGGATGATGGTTTCGTTCTCTTGGTCTTTGGATATGATCATGATTTCTGTCTTTCCTGGGTTGATTTTCAGGTTGTTGGCATCCATCCAGTTGAAGACTTCTTTTAGACAGTCGATTAGGGTTGAATGGTCGGCATCAGTGTCTTTGATTTTGTAGATGATCTGAGTGTCATCTGCGTAGTTGTAACTTGCAATGTTGAATTTTTTGAAGATTCTGATGATCTGAGATAGATGTTAAATATAGTAGAGATAGTGAGGATCCTTATGGCACTCCACAATCGTTAACTCGTGGAGTGGATTTGAAAGGTTTGATCCATACGGTTTCTGTTCTGTCTGCTAGGAATGATTTGGTCCAGCATAGTGCTATGTCTGTTATGGCTATGTCTTCTAGTCTTTTGGTCAGGGTGTCATGGCTAACTGTGTCAAAGGCTGTGGAGAGGTCGAGCAGAATTTGGAGTTTGTGCTGTGTTTCCATGTTAGGTTCGTCGGGTTGTATGTTGTGGTTGGTTGGTCCCTTTTGTATGGTTGTCGGATGTCATTGATTTTGTTTTTTGAAGTGGTCTGCCAGGTCGTTGCATAGTTTTTCTGCGGGAGTTGGAGTGTTGTCGCAGCCTAGTGGGTTTCTCATTTCTTCAATGATGCTAAACATTTCTTTTTGTGTGTTGGTGGCATTGTTGATTCTGTCATCGTAATGTCTTCTCTTTGCCTTTTGAATTTCCTTCTTGTATGCGCGGATTTGTTTCTGGTACAGTATTTCTTTCCCAGGGTTGTATTCTTTCCTCCATTCCAATTCCATCTTTTTGTTTTCCTTTTTCATGGCGTTTAATAGTGGGTTGACCCATTTTGCCATTGCTCTTGTTTTTGATGGGGTAAACGGTTTTTCTGGGGTGATCTTGTCTATTGTATTTGCAATCTATTTGTGTAGTATCTCTGCTTTCCTGTCTAGGTCAGCTAGCTCTAGTTCTGTAGTTGAGGGTTTCGTTAATTCCAGTTGTTCGAATAGGTTCCTTTCTTTGACATTTTTCCAGTTTCTTTTGGTGCTGGTTGTGAGTTTTGGATGTTGGATGTAGGCTTGGGTAGGCAAAGTGATCACAAATGGAATGATGAGATGGTTGCTCCACAGTATTTGTATTGGAGGTGCTAGTTGTCGTAGTTTCATGGTGCTGAGTTGTTCAATCAGTGAGTTTTGAGAGTTGATGTGGTTGTCTTCAAACCAGATGTTGAAGTCCCCCAGGATGATTAGGTGTTTGTGGTTGATGGCTAAGTTGGTGATGGCTTCTACGAAGTTATCAACGAATGTTGCATCATATGTCGGCGGTCTGTATACCAGGATGAATGTGATGTTGGTTTTTGGGCTCACTGTTAGGTGTATTACCATGGTTTCGCAGTTGAGGACGTTGAGCGGTTCGTTAGTTTTTATTTTCAGGTGTTCTTTGAATGCTATAGAGATGCCTCCTCCTTTTTTGTTTTTTCTGTTTTTTTGTAGGCATTTGAAGTCGGTCGGAAAGTAGCTTTGGAGTGTGATTTTGTAGTTGTCGTCGAGCCATGTTTCTGTGATGAACAGGATGTCAATGCTGTTGTCATCGAGTAGGTCGAAGATCTCTGTTGTGTGTTTTGACATGGCTCTTGCGTTTATTAGATTGCAGTGAAGTTTGGAGGTGTTGTTTGGTTTGGGCTTTGTCGAGGTCGTCTTCTGCTCGGTGTTGAGGTTTCCTTCCTGGTCGATCACTTGTTGGGCTGTGGGATTTGGGGTGTCAGCGTCTTCAAAGAGTTCTTCTAAGTTCTGTCTTGGGTTTTTATTGTTTTCATCGGGTTCGTCTTCCGGGAGTTGTGGTTGTTGATTGTAAGTTCCTCTTGCTTCGGTGATGTAGGGGGTTATTGCATTGGTTGTCTGTTTGTTGTTTGTGTTGTTCGTCCTTCTTCTACTTGCTTGTGTTAGGTGGTTTGATGTTGCTGCTTCTAACGTCGGGTTGGATTGTTGTGGTGGCCAGTTGTCAGCGAGGTATGGAGTTAGGTAGAGGGATTTGTCTCTTCTCTCAGTGTTGGTTCAGTTTGTGTTCCCGTCTGTGGGGGTCCATTCTATAGTTGTTGTTCTTAGTTGTTGTTCTGGAGTGTTTGTTCTTTCTTCTCTTCGTCTTTTCCTTGGAATGGGTTGTTTGCGCGGCATTGTAAGATTGAGAGTTGTTTAGTCTTTGTTTGGTGACATCTAGTTGGTCCTGCTTTGGACTGGTTGTCTTGTGGTGTAGTGGTGGCTGAGGCGGGTGTCCGCTACTAGTTTGGGCTCCGTCTGTAGGTGGTATTCCGGCTGAAGTTGGTGACTTGTTCAGTCGCTGTCCTAGGAGGGGAAGGGGGGTGGCAAGGGGTTTTTAGTTGGGTGTTATCGGTGGCTCTCTTTACTGTCCGTCTCCCTGAGCGCGGTTCACTGTGGTGTGCAGGCTGCGTGGGTTTGCGAGGGGTATCAGCTGGTTGGAGAGTGGCTTGGACGGTGCAGCTTGGACTTTCACCTTTTGATGCGAGAGGCCCTAGTCAGATTGACCCTCCACCGTAATTGACTGGTGGCTTCTGTCTCACTTGAGAGTTGGCTAAATTTGCGAGTGAGCTAGATTTGAGAGTGAGCTAAATTTGAGACACCTGTATTGTGTGAGAGAGACCTATCAAATTTGAGACACTTGTACAGTGGGAAAGAGGCCTATCAATGTGATCTAAATAACACAAAATACAGTTTGGGCCCAGAGGCCCTGCTAAGTTTGAGACACCTGAATAGTGCGAGAGAGGCCTATCAATGCAGTTTGGAGATCAGACAATGCAATTTCGGCACAGAGGCCCTGCTAAGTTTAAGACACCTGTATAGTGGGAGAGAGGCCCATCAATGCAGTTTGGAGATCACACAATGCAATTTGGGCACCAAGGCCCTGCTATCAATGCAGTTTGGAGATCACACAATGCAATTTGGGCACAGAGGCCCTGCTAAGTTTGAGACACCTTTATAGTGTGAGAGAGGCCTATCAATGCAGTTTGGAGATCACACAATGCAATTTGGGCACAGAGGCCCTGCTAAGTTTGAGACACCTGTATAGTGCGAGAGAGGCCTATCAATGCAGTTTAGTGATCAGACAATGCAATTTGGGCACAGAGGCCCTGCTAAGTTTTGAGACACCTGTATGGTGGGAGAGAGGCCTATCAATGCAGTTTGGGGAAACGGGGGGTGATCACATAGAAAACATTGGCTTTGCCATGTGGTCAGGTATCTAGGGTAGAGCTGTACCTCTCCCCATCCCAAGCCACCAAACCTTACTGGTCCTTGTAGTTGCAGGTTGACAGCTGGCCACTGGCTTCACCTGCTGACACTTCCTGGAGCTGCCTCTGTTGGAGCCGCACTTGACCTTGGGGCCCTTAGCCACAGTGCTGCGCGGGCACAGGGCTACACTTACCTGCCTCTGGGTGGGTCGGGAGGTGAGACGGAAGGGAAAACAGGAAGGGGGTGCGGGTGGGGAAGGACTACTGCGGGTTAGGAAGGTGCCTCGAGGCCAGCACAGATGTTGAATGAGGGCGGGACACTCACTGTGCTTCTGGACCAAATCCAGGTGTCACACGAGCTAAGCTCCAATCAGGGCTCGGGGGCGGGATGGGAGGCGGGAGGGCTGGGATGCAGGAAGGGGAGGATGCAGGAAGGGGAGCTGGGAGGGAGGTGGCGATCTGGGGAGGGAAGTGGGCCTGGCCGCGGGTGTTTCTTTCCTTGTTGGGGTGGGTGTCAGGGGGTCTAGTGGCTGTGGGGGCCTGGCTTGCAGCAGAGGAATGAGCTAAGTGGCTCTGTAGGTCCATGGACCTAGTAACACACGGAGCTAAGCTCCAATCAGGGCTCGGGGCGGGATGGGAGGCGGGAGGGCTGGGATGCAGGAAGGGGAGCTGGGAGGGAGGTGGCGAGCTGGGGAGGGAAGCGGGCCTGGCCGCGGGTGTTTCTTTCCTTGTTGGGGTGGTATACAATGATATACAAGGCACTCTACAGATGCACAATAACATAACATGTGTAGATTAGATTTACAAATGACAAAAATGTTTCTCCATGAATACTTCATGATATGACTCCCAAAGCGGCAAATCACTGAGAAAGATTCCGAAAAAAGCTGAGAGACTAAGCTAGTTTGTGACCCTTCACTAGGGAAGAGGTATGAAGAACGTCAGTATATGTCCAAATGAGGACCAAGACAAAAAGCAGAGACATTAAAAGAAAGGTGGAGCAGAATGACGCCAGAGTCCACAGAAGAAAGGGCGAGGTAAGAGGAACATCTTGGATCCCGTGGAATTTGACTGCATGCAGAGTTATTTCCAAACTCCACATGTTCTTTCCACTTTTCATCTTACCAAGTGAGATTGTCTTTTAACTTAGTGAGGCAGTTCTTCAAATTTGCACATGCTGCTATGTATGTAATAAGTGTCATTTACTTTGCTATGTGAAACTATGGTCCCCATGAACCCAGATCCATGAGGTGATGCCTGCCCATACAGCCCATGGTGCTCGTAGGTCAAATCAATGATCCAAGAATAATATTTGTGCTTTTGAAGTATCGCTTAGACAAATAAAATATGAGAAAATGAAAACAAAACATCCAATGCAGACAGTACATGCTTAAATGGGGGGGGGGCGACAATATGGTGCATTAAAATCCAAGCATTACATCAGATCGTTTTGATACAGAGCAATCTTTAAGCAGGTGCTAGTTGTGAGCAGACATAATACACCAAACAAATGATTTACATAAAGCTTTAAATGGGCACCTACAAGGGAAGAGAAGGGTGTAGGCGTTACAGGGGCAGAGAAGGGTGTAGGGGTTACCATTACATACATCAATTCTCTGGTGCAGTTCTTCTTTAATTCCCTCCTGTTGCCACATGTCTTCAGCAATAGAGTTGAAATCTGATTGCCATTGCGTTACAAATTCCTGCTTGTGGTCTGGACGTTTCAGGTATTCTTTGAAATTCATCCTAGGAAGATTTACAATTGCAAAGGCTTTAGTGTTCAAACGCATCTCAATGACTGGTTATGGCAAATGCTTTTAGGGAACTTATTATTTTAAGTTGAACATACGCACCTAGTATCATGTAAATAAAAAATCACATTGTGTTGTTCATCTCTCAGATTTCGAAGCACAATTTTAATCGTTTTTTCATAAGTATCCTCAACACTTTCCCAATATGGTGAAAGGAATTCTGGTATTTCCTATGGATAGAGGAACACAATTGCTGTAGATTGCCTCTCAGACAAATATATTCCATCTTTTATTTTGTAGTGCTATTCATTAGACAAATGAGGACAACAGTATTTTCTGATAACACATTGTAGTACACCAAACTCAACCACACCTCAGTGGCACCAAATTACCCTCATCGACAAAAGGGACATTGCATTATCTGGTATCCAGATATCAGGCCACTGACTACTTATATACAATGTTTATAGAAAACTAATTGGTGCAGTACATTAAACATTTATTGATAACAGGCATGCATGGCCAGCTACCAAAATCTGCAAAAACATTCTGAAATTACATTATAACAAAACCTGGGTATCAGAGTGTTGTCAATAAAAATCCACAGCGAGAAACAGTTTTATTGTGCAATTTTCTCATAAGTTGAAATGTCAAAATTCTGAGAAGCAGCTTCACAAGAGATACGGCTTTTGCAATAAGGCTCATTCTTCACCTGGAGGGTTTTCATTTTTCAGGACAAGCCACAGCATGCGAGGGACAGATAATGCATGGAAGGGCAGACATGTTTGTAACACTTTTTCGGGGGAAGCCTGTGGAGGAAAAATGCAGACATATGCAAATGAATGTCTAAACAATGTTGAGGGGAAATGTAATTGCAAGTGAATCTAAAGAAAAACAAAAAGGGTATGTTGATTAATAAAGACTAAGGTGCTCACTACGGGTTGGCTGTTGTGGCATTAACGTTTACCAGCACAATACTGTACCGGCCAACTACGCGTTTGCAGGTGAGGTGGCTGGAATGACCTACAGCTAAAAGCTAAAAGCTGGAGGTCATACCACCACCTTTCCGGCAAAAGTCACCAGTATTACATGCGCCAGTAAAACCGGCACCTGTAATACCAGCAAACTCCCCCATGGGGTCCAATGGGACTCCATCAAATGGGGAGTTACACCGGCTACTGCCACTCAATCCAGTGGACATTCCACCGGACCGAGTGGCATTAGCAGTAAACTTATAATAAGCCTATAGGGGTATGTCGATTAATAAAGACTTAGCGGCTCATTACGAGTGCAGTATTACCAATGTATTGCTGGTGTTACCAATGCCTGCAATTTTTGCTGGTAAGGTGGCGGGATGACCTCCAGCTTCTAACTGGAGGTCATTCCAGCCACCTCATCGGCAAACGCGTAGTTGGCCAGTGCGATATGCCATTAAGCATTAATACTGGTACATTAATAACGCACCAGCCAACCCGTAATGAGCTCCGAAGCCTAATGTAGCTTAGAGAAAGTCTCCATTGTGAAAGATATGCTTGCAGTCAGAATGGAGAAATGGGACTTGCCAACTAATCCTGTATTTACTCTCACAGTTGTATCCTGCTTTTTTAGCAATGTAATTTAGAAGAACAAGTTACTTACACCCGGTAACTTTCTTTCAACTGGATGTTCCTCCCATGTATTCCTCATCTTTGATATTCAAGTCTGCTTGCAGCTTGCTTTCGGAATTTTGTTTTCATAATGTCGAGCATCGTGCAGCGTCGAACCTTGGACCTTGATGGTCTCCCTTGCATCCTTTGTGACGTTGATGCTGATATATATTGGCAAGCGCGCTGACCGTTACCTCAGTTCTCCTTTTTCCACCTTCTTACGTAGCATGCTGTGTTCCAGGAGGAGATAGTCTTGATGTTGCGAGAAAGGAAGGTGCAAGACACGGAAATTCTAGGCAAGAGGGGATAGATGGGAGGGCAATGAGGAAAACGTGGGAGGAACATCCAGTCGAAATAAAGTTACCCGGGGTAAGTAACTAGTTCTTCGAATGGATTGTGTCCTCCCACGTATTCCTCATCTTTGATAGACTCCAAGAGCAGTTTGAGTTTGGCGGAGGGTGCTAAGAATTTACTTTATTTGTTAATGTTATGGAGGACAGCTTTACCAAATTTGGCTTCCTCTCCTGAAAAAGGATCTACACCATAGAATTTACTAAATGTATGCAGGGACTTCTATGTTGCCGCTCTGCAATATCCCTCACTGGTACACCTCTTTCATGAGCAGGTGAACCAGCCACTCCTCTAGTAGAATGAGCTTTTAGACCTTCAGGTGAATCCTTGCCAGCCAATGAGTAACACTCAGTACTCAGTTATGCATATAACAATCCATCTAGAGATGGTTTGTTTTGTGACAGCTAATCCTAATCTATGACCAGCAATAAAAGCTGATCATCTTGGCTAATATTTGCAGTCCTTGTGATATAGAAAGTTAGAACCCTCTTTGGGTCTAAACACTGAAGTCTCTCTTCCTCCTTAGATGGATGAGTAGGAGGATAAAAAGATGGTAGTGCAATACAACGTGCCAAATGAAATTCTGACACCACCTTGGGCAAGAATGATGACTTAACCCTTAAAACTACCTTATCCTTGGAGAAGGTTGTGAACGGTTGTTTGGAAGATAGAGTCTGAAGCTCACTTACCCTACAGACAGATTTGATAGCCACTAAAATGACAGTTTTTATGTTAAGCATCCTTAGAGGGCACAAATGTAAGGGCTCAAAGGGAGCTCCCATAAGACCTCTCAGTACAAAGTTTAGATCCCATGATGGCACGAAGAAGGGAGTAGGTAGGAGCACATTTGTTAAGCCTTTCAGAAATTGTGTCACAATCGGTACTTTGAAATATGATCCCTCATTTGGAGATCTTTTGAAAATCGAAAGGGCCGCTAAACAGCCCTTCATCATGGATACTTGCAACCCTGAATGGGTCAAAAAAAGTAGGGAAGACAAAACCTGGGCAAGTTTACATGAGAAAGGACCTAGTTTCCTTTCCCTGCACCAGCTGCAAAATCTATTCCAACGGCAGCGGTTCAGTGATTTAGTTGCAGCTCTTCTCACCGAAAGCAACACATCCATTACGTCTTCCGGAAGGTCCCAATCCTTATATCTCACCCTTTCAGATACCAGGCATGAAAGTTGAGAGACCTGATCTCTGGGTGAAGAACGGGACCTCCCTCTTGCGAGAGAAGGTCCTCTCTTTAGGGAAGATGAATTGGAGGGCAGATGGTAATTTCCAGAAGGAACCAACTTCTCCTGGCCCAATCCTGGGCAATGAGGATCATGTTTTTCTCGAACTTCCTCAACCTCTGTATTACGTGTGGAATGATGAGGTCTGGCATAAACGCATACAGGAGTGGAAATTCCCAGTCCACTATGAACGCGTCCCCGAGAGCTCTTCTTTGGGCAAATTCCCTGGAGCAGAACAGCTCGCACTTCCGGTAGACACTGGTCGCAAACAGATCCACTTGAGGGGTTACCCAAAGGGTGAAGATCTCTCGAAGGACTTCCCGAGGTAGTTCCCACTCATGGGAGATCATGCTCTGCTGCTCAGAGCATCTGCCACTGTGTTCTTTTCTCTGGCTAGATGAACTGCCAGAAGAGTTATTGCTTCTTTTAGTACCCAGAAGCAAAGCTGCATTGCCTCTCGGCACAGTGGTAGCAACCCTACACCCCCTCTCTTGTTGAAGTAATGCATGGCCACTGTGTTATCCATCATTGTCATTATCAGGATACTTTTCCCCCATATCGAAGCACTTAGGATTTTTAAACAACATTGAAGGTGGAAAATAAGCTGGCAGGAGAATATACCAGGTGTCTTGCAAGTCTGGGACCCGCACTCAAGTAGTGTTTTCTTTTTTGTTAAGGAGAATCCCAAAGAAGAATCTATGCCTTTAGGATATGAGTGATACTGAATTACATAAAAAGCCTGGGAAATTAAGTCACTTCTCCTAGAGTGGATTGTGATTTGAAGAGGAGGAAGTTGCTTCTTTGAACTTTTGTTTTGCTGTGAAGAAACCTGGGGAAGAGAGTAATTCCCTGTAATGGTGACCATTACCTACTTTGGTTGGAGTTGTACCTTTTTCTTGAACTTGAACATTTTGTGTACCCTCAGGATCAAAGACATATCCTTCATCCCTTTGTCTTAGTTTCTAGAATGTGAAGAGTAGGATAGGATTTCAGACACTGGGCACTTTTGCTTTGAACATCTTGACAAAGGACAGACCCTTAGTTTTGGTTGAGGTGGGGAAATACCTCCTACAGTGGGACATTGAGGCTTTTCCCAAATGTTTTATTATTTTAAAAAAACGTTTATAGCAAACACTACGAGTCCTCTGTGTCAGTGTCTCATTCCTGCTACCTCACAACACACACACCCAAAGGACATCCACACTATGCCAGACAGGCTTCTGCATAAACAAATCAGAACTGGATTCTGGCTAGCCACAGCATCCATGACTGGGATAAAGGCATCCTGTGGCCAAATATGGCCACCTTCTCCCACAAAGGCGAAGGAGGACAAGGTATAATCAAGTAATCCTTGAAGTCTTCAAAGACAATTTACATTTTGTGAATTGAGAGGTGGTTAAAAAGGGACTCCGAAAATAAGAATGCATTCCATGGGGTGGTAGCCATTTTACAAAAAAGAAAGAACCACAAGGCTAGCCACATGACTAACAGAGATATGGCACCCTCTCCAGGAAGTTATGGGGTATAAAGACTCTTAAGGCAGACACTCTCTCAGACAGGCTTTATATTAAGCCAGAGACTAAGAAGAACAATAAAGTCCAAAACCATGAAAAGCCAGCAAAACATACTGGGGCTACTACGTGGGGTAAAAAGGACCATTCCTCCCTAACAAAATACTGTTACAGTTCTACTAACTTTGGAACTAGGGGACCCTGATCGCAGGTGAAGTCTGCACACTATTTTGATTTTGTCACAAACCTATCTGTACCTGTGAATGGCAAGGTTCTGGCCCCTGAAGGCCATTGGCGAACTTTGGCACAGTCTCCACTAGCTCTGAAGTGGTAGAAGCTCTACCATTCAAGTGCCTCTTGGCTTTGGCACTTCCTCCTTCTCCTGACATCTCTTTTCATTAGAATGGACCAAAAGAGGTTAAGTTAAGGTTCAGCATTTGAATGGATATTTATTGAGAAGAACAAGTTACCTATCCCAGGTAACGTTCTTTCGACTGGATGTTCCTCCCACGTATTCCTCATCTTTGATATCTTCATTTTCAGCTTTTGCTGCTCCTGCTTCGGAAAAAAAAATTCTCTTGTTAGCAGAGGGGCATGTGCATCGAGACAGGCAATTTGATGTCCCTCTATGGTTTCCATCTCGGCTGACGTCATCAAGTACATACACCACGTGCAGCGCCCATTGGCTTCAGTTCTGTTTTTTCGTCACAATATGCAGAATTAACGAACTTGATAAGTGTCTTCAAATTATCAGACTTTAAAGCGCAAGATCCAAAGCTTGTAAATTCTATAGTGGGGTAGGTTGGAAGGCCGATGAGGAATATGTGGCAGGAACATCCAGTCGATAGAACATTACCAGGGCTAAGTAACTTTTTCTTTGAATGGATTGTGTCCTCCAACGTATTCCTCATCTTTGATATCCTCCAAATGCTTTATTAAATTGTTTTGGAGGAGGGAGTAATGTTTGTCCAGAATGGAGCATAGTACTGCCTTTCCAAACCTTCCTTCATTGTTGTTAGTGTCTAAACAGTAATGTTTTCTGAATGTGTGGAAGGTGGACCATGTAGCTGCCTCGCAGATGTCCTTTATTGGGACTCCCCTTTGAAGGGCAGAGAAGGTTGCCATGCCCCTAGTGGAATGAGCCCTCACACACTCCGGAAGATCTTTCCCAGCTAACCTGTAGCACTCCGAAACTGTTAGTATAATTCATCTGGATAGAGTCTGTTTAGTGACTGGTATACCAAGATTATGCCCTGTATAGCCAATGAAAAGTTGATCATGTTGTCTCAACTTTGCCATCTTAGATATATAGAAGCTTGTGGCTCACCTCGTATCAAGTCTATGAAATCTTTCCTCTTCCTTGCCAGGATGAGGTGGAGGGTAGAAAGCCAGAAGCACAATTTTCTGTGTCAGATAGAAGTTAGATACAATTTTGGGTAAACATGATGGTTTTACCTTAAGAACAACTTTATCCTTGTGAAAGGAGGTAAAAGGAGGTTTACAGGATAATACTTGCAACTTACCCACCCTGCGGGCTGATGTTATTGCCACTAAGAATATGGTTTTGTAAGTTAGCAGGGGACAAGAGTGAAGTGGCTCGAAAGGAGCGCATGTTAAAAACTTAATTTTAAAGTTAAGGTCCCAAGTTGGTATATGGAATGGTGTAGGAGGAAACACATTTGTGAGTCCTTTCATAAATTGAATTATCAGAGGTGCGCTTGAATATGGAAAGCGTAGCCCAATATCCTTTGATTGTGCCAATCTGGAGCCCCAGATTTGCCAAATGAAGTACAAAAGATAACACTGTAGGTGTATCGCATTGAAAAGGGTCTACATCCTTTTCCCTACACCTGCTGCGGAACTTGATCCAATGACAGCAGTATAATGATTTTGTTGCTGACATCCTGGCCGAAAGCTAATTCTCCATTATGTCATCTGGGAGGTCCCAATCCTTGTACCACAGCCTCTCAGACACCATGCATGAAGGCTGAGCGTCTTGACCTCTGGATGGAGAACCTGACCCTGCTCTCGCAAGGTCCTCTCTTAGTGGAAGACGTATTGGAGGGCAAATGAACATGTCCAGAAGGTCCGGGTACCATGTCCTCCTGGCCCAATCCGGGGCAATTAGGATCATGGATTTCCCAAACTTTCTCAACCTCCTGATCATGTTAGAAATGTTGGGGACTGGAGGAAACACATACAGGAGTGGAAAGTCCCAGACCACTACGAACGCGTGACTTAGAGCTCCTTTTGGTGGAAATTCCCTGGAGCAAAACAGTTTGCACTTCCGGTTGACGAACAGGTCCACCTGAGGGGTTCCCCAAAGGGTGAAGATCTCTTGAAGGACTTCCTGAGCTAACTCCCACTTGTGGAGACTGTGCTCTGCCTGCTCAGAGCATCCACTGTTGTGTTCTTATCTCCAGCTAGATGAACTGCTGTTATGGAGATTCCTTCCTGAATTGGCAGAAACAGAGCTGCATTGCTTCTCCGCACAGTGGTAGTGACCCTACACCTCCTCTCTTGTTGAGGTAGTGGATGGTGACTGTGTTGTGCGTCATTATCAGTACAAACTTTCCACATACAGAGGACAGAAAGGCCTTCAGCACTAGTCTGATTGCACTCAGCTCCAAAAGGTTGATCTGTAGTTTGGACTTGGATAGAGACCAACGACCGCTGATTGTCAAATCGTTGGTATGGTCTCCTCACCCTGTGAGTGAGGCATCCGTTACTTCCGTTATCTCTGGCCATGGTTGCCGAATCTCCCTTCAGAATGTTGTCCTCGTAGGCCCACCACAGGAGTTCCTGTGCGACCCTGCCTTAGAATTGGGACCATTGAGTCATGAGAGCCCACTGTAGAGATCACATTCTCAGGCGAGACGCTGGCACCAGAAAAATGCAGGATGCCATGAGGCCAAGCAACCTCAGAAAGTCAAAGGCTGGGACACGCTGGGCAATCTTAAATTTGGAGACCATCTGAAGAATGTTTTGAGCCCTCACCTATGGTGGCGAGCCTTTTCCCAGGGATGCATGCAGGACTGCTCCAATAAAAAGGAGTCTTTGAGATGGTATCATGTTGGACTTCTTGTAATTGAGTGTGAAGCCCAGTCTGTGGAGAGAGTGGCAGGTTATGCTGAGATGTTCCAGGGTTTTGTCAGGAGAACGGGCCCTGATCAGCCAATCGTCCCGGTAGGGGTAGACGTGAATCCCCCTCTCCTGAGACTCGCTGACACCACCGTCATCAGCTTGGTGAAGATCCTTGGGACGGAGGTTAGCCCAAATGGCAGAGCTCGAAACTGATAATGAGAACCGCCAACAGCGAACCTCAGGTACTTCCTGTGCTTGTGATGGATTGGCACATGAAAGTAAGCATCCTGAAGGTCTAACGACATCATCCAATCCTGGAGATGAAGGGCCTGAAGGATCTGAGAAAGTGTGACCATCTTGAACTTGTACTTCCTCAGGAAAGTGTTCAAGTATCTCAAGTCCAAGATAGGTTTCAGTACTCCCTCCTTCTTGGGGATTAGGAATTAGGGAGAATACCATCCTCTGTTCCTCTCCATCACAGGTACTGTTTCTATAGCACCTTTCTGTAGCAGGGTTAATATTTCCTGCAACAGGAATGGATACGGAACATTTAGCATATGTTTTTCCCGTGGATGATCCTGAGATCTCTGTATAAAGGGGAGGCGCCGTTTTGCAAAGCCCTGTTTTGTCAAGTGCTGTCTGTGGCTGGCTGTCCTGTTCTGCCGGACTGCTGAGAGGTGCTTTTGCCAATACCACGGTATGCTCTTGGATATTCTGAACTTTGGACTACTACTTTGCTAAAATCCTAAACTCAGTGTTTTTCGGTGTTTTTCCTTTAGGTGTTCATTTATCCTTTGAAAAAGTTGCTAAGTGGCTAAACCACATCTATTCCACCCAGAATTCTATTAGTACCCAGGTGTACGCGCCATTGTGCGCATGCCGTTTCGCAAAGCCCTGTTTTGTCAAGGGCTGTCTGTGGCTGTCTTGGGCTGGGTTGGTCGGGAGTTGGTAAAGTCTTTAGCAACTTCTGTTTTTTTTATTTGATTTTCGCGTTCAGAAGGGGAACTATCATCTAGTTGTAAACTGTTCCCGTTGTTTGTTTTGTCACAGCTCTGCTGTTGTTGGTAATAATTCCCTGTGTATTTTATTTTTCCTTTGTTATTGCATTAAGCAACCGTGAAATCGACTTAACTGTGTAATATATTTGAAAATTGTTGTATTTCCCCAGGTTTTGCGTGCACTAGAAGCATTTATCCTTACTTATCAGCGTGACCCTTAGTCCTGTATTATTAATCAATCATCAGAAGACGTGAGAGTGAAATGGCTGCAAATCTTTTCTCTTTATAATCTGGCATGCCTACTCAAATGAGTTTCACAAATGATGGTTCACAAATACACCAAACAACAGTGAACATACAGACGCCCTCCGGGAGAAAAATGCCCATTCTAACGGCAGAGAAAAAAAAAAATCACCAAAGCCTGTCATCACTCGATGTCAGAAAAACAAACAAGTTCCCAAATTTGGGAACTCACGTCCCCTGCACACTTTCATATGTCTGGAATACCAGACCAACAATTCATAACGTAAAATATCAGTATTTCCGGTGAGACTTTATGTTATATATATATATATATATAGAAAGGGAAAACGTTTTGAAAAAAAGGAATCATTCAATCAATTTTGTCACAAGAACAAGTCTTCATTTTATTCATTCATGATGGTGAAGCTGTACAGGGCCCAACACGTTTCGAGTGTAAGCATACTCTTCATCAGGGGCAACTCAAATTCTGCAAAAGATTTATATACAATATTTACAAAGAAGTCGTCATAGGACATAATTATTTAAATCAACACATGGTTTGATAAAGAATACCCTCAGAAAAGAACTATTTTACATTTTATCAATCAGAGATAGAATCAATTATTTTACTAAGACAAATCTGCAGTGAGACGTGGTTTGGAACTTGTCAATAGTCATTTAGATAGCCGAATGTCACAGAAGTGAGGGTATACAATAGGCGCCCTTATAGTTGAATTGATCAAGACAGAACTAAGAGTCTAGAAGATAAACTAGAGAAAATGAGTAACCCCCTAGGTCTAACCTTGTGATTTTTATAGTTAATATCCGATGCTTCGGAGTTCGTAATTGGTGAGTCTTTCACCAGTTAGTGGGACCCGCTCAGACAGGGAAATGGATCTCTGAGATATGCTAAATTGTAATCTGTGACCTTGATTGGACCTTTGGCTAAGTGCCACCACACAGATTTGAGTAAGTCATTGTTATGTTTTTTCAATACAACTTATCCTGTAATGGATCTATTCCAGCAGTTAATTAAGTGCTTCCTCTTTTCTTCAGATAGGATTTTGTCCTAACCTAGAAGTACTCCATTTGCACTTTACCCACTATACCTATGGGAGAATTGTCTTAGTAAAATAATTGATTCTATCTCTGATTGATAAAATGTAAAATAGTTCTTTTCTGAGGGTATTCTTTATCAAACCATGTGTTGATTTAAATAATTATGTCCTATGACTTCTGCTTTGTAAATATTGTATATAAATCTTTTGCAGAATTTGAATTGCCCCTGATGAAGTGTGTGCTTACACTCGAAACGCGTTGGGCCCTGCACATCTTCACCATCATGAATGAATAAAATGAAGACCTGTTCTTGTGACAAAATTGATTGAATGATTCCTTTTTTTCAAAACGTTTTCCCTTTCAAAATATATAAGAAAGTCTCACCAGAAATACTGATATTTAATGTTTTGAATTGTTGGTCTGGTATTCCAGACATATGAAAGTGTGCAGGGGATGTGAGTTCCCAAATTTGGGAACTTGTTTGTTTTTCTGGATTGCGCACAACCTAGGTGTGAAGGTTGCATTTCTCTCCTCTGCACCTCAAATCTACTTTTGAACCATTTAACTGTTCCACATACTTCTGACTTTACTCCAAATCCTTTTAAAAGGATGTGCTTCCACTGTCCACATCTCGCTTTATCACTCGATGACAAGCAGCAATTGTATACGTACTTATTGTATCCAAGAAGCACCTTTCACATGTCAACCAAATGGAAAATAACTCTAAACAAAGCAAGCTGATAAAACCTAACGCACAAATTAACAATGAAATTGCTGCTATGAAAGAGACATCACTTGAAGCTTCCACAGTAGTTAATGCGGGTAGCGTGCCAACAGATGTCACCATGGAAATTGAAAGTAAACGTTGTGATTCAACGATACCTTCAGTGGACAAAACTGTAAACACAGTTGAAAAGCTGCCGGTAACTTGCACAGTTGAGGTGCAACACAAACATAGGGCAGCGTATCAAATATTAAAAATAACTTGACAGGTAGATGATGAAGCTCTAGATTTCATGAATATGAGCAATAACTCATGTATTAATGAGGACATGATTTTTGTGCACTCTAACACAGCAGACGTAATGCAGGTTGATGACATCTCCCCAATCAAAAGTGCAATCAACTCTAACCCATCAATGTCAACAAGCGCCACAGAAATATATTATAACACAATCTCAGGGTTCGCTTGAATACTCGGAGCATAACATCTCCTCTCACTCATTATCCTTTAGCCCACCCAACCAACGTCAAGTTGCTTCAGCTGTGGAGCATATTGAAACAATGCACCTAAATACCATCAACCGGTCAAGGAGTTATTCACTGATAAAACTTCAGTCAATAACACTCTCGCTGCAATGAATACAGCGTTACTAATGCTGCCAAAGCGTTATGAAGCAATGGACGAAATAATAAACGATCAAACTATCGTACTATCACAATTAGCAAATCGGTCTGAAAAAAATGTGACCTTTGAGAACACAAACTTAACGGATCCTGTTTATGAAATCTTCAGGCACTGTAAACAGGTAAATTCAAGCTCTCAAACTGAAGCCTTAAATGCCATTGAGGCTCCAATCTCCAGTCAGGATGATTAAACCATGCAGAAAACCATAAAGTCAGCACAAAAGGATTGTGGTGTCTCACATCAGCAAAATGTGAGTATGGTTGACAGTAGAATCTTCCTAAACAACCCCACTCTTGCAACTCAGATTACAGACCATGTAAATGTTGTTGAGGAAACACCTCACTCAAATACATTTAATATATTTTCTAAAGATGATTTAAAAAATGAGAAAAAGAAACAACTCATTAAATCAAGGGGTGTTAGACAGAAGAATATGAAATTAAATCAAAAGATGGTGAAAGTAAGAGCAAAGACAAGGGTTTTTTGAAAATTATAAATACACCTTGGGAAAAACAGAGATTCAAATCCAAAAAGATAAATTGAGAGCGAGAGAGAGAGTACCAAACACACAATCATCTGTAGTTCTGCAATCAATGCCCACAACTGGCTCACTCCATCAGCTGCTTGAGGATTTAATTGCAGCTTCTACTATGTTGAATAGCCATGATCAAATTGGACAACATGAGCTTAAATCCACTTCGAGGGAAGTCAGTAAATCTGTTGAAATAACTCCAGTAAAATCAAGTGCTACGTCAAGTTTATCATCAGAACAGATTAGGGAGGAAATTAACAAGTCTGTGGCCTGTTATATGGTGACTAGGCCGGCGTGTCAAAAAATACACACAATGATGGCACACCAATGGCATTCTCTTCCTATCAACCAACTATACATGGCCCCGATTTTGCAAATGTTAGAAACAAAGACACTTGAATATAACTCCCACAGGGCCCTTCAGTCGAAAATAAACTCAACCCATCATGAGTGACAGAATAAATAAAAACAAATTGATGTGTAATAATCAGCAGATCCAAATGGACTATCATCGTTTTATAATTGAATGCCGTGACATTCCCTGTGCAAAATTTGATTTGAATCGGTCAAGTTTTCTAAACATATGCAAAGAGCTCCCAAATTTGAGGAATATAAACTCCACAGATATTGACGGATTTGACCAGGTCACAGATCTTTATTAGATCAACGGTTATAGCAAATTTATTTTGGAGTGAAAAAACAGCACTACATGAAATAGGATTTAATTTAAAGACCTTAATTTTTCGAACATAGATAATAATTAGGGAGTAGCCAAAAAGACTTTACCAATGTATGATGCAGATCAAGTGAACACTGCACAATTAGTTGTTAATCAACCAAATTTCTTGCATCATAATAGATTTGAGAACCTTCAACAAGCATAACAATCCCATATATCTGAGACCATCCGCCTCGTCTCATGGAATACTCGAGGACATTGTCACTTTATTAATGCAAAAGAAAATGACCTGTTTAGTTATGACATTATCATACTCCAGGAGACGTGGTTAACAGAGGCACCAATATGGGATGGATTTCTTATACTAACATCGGCCCTGAGTCAAAGCAGAGGCCGTCCTTTGGCTGGACTCCTGATTTCTATTAAAACATTTATAAAGATCTGATAGCCAGCACATTTATCTCTCTAACTCCATACATTCAAGTAGTTAAGTTGATGAAGGATGTCTATTCCATGATTATTATAAACATATATTGGGGAAAGGTCAGCTGTCATCCGATCTTTTCTTCCAACATATGGAAACAGTACTTGACAACTTAGCCTCAGAACGTAACAAACTTTGTGCTGATAGCAGGTGATTTGAATCTCCATTTAACATCCAATCTAACTTCAACATACAAAGCGGATGAATTAAGATGGAACACACTCAAGGAAGATGGGCTATATTTCATATTCCAAAAGCAATTGAGGGCGACATCCCCGCACATAAAACATGGCATAGAGGCCCAATAAATGCTACAATTGATTATATATTTACTAATCGTGAATTTATGGGCTTAGTAATTTAAGTGTAAATCCTAGTAATACTAGTGACCATTGCCAATTGCGTCTAACATGGGAGTGGGAGATTTTGCATAACAAAAAATTGAAGGATCTGTACAAAGGGAAGGTCCTAGCCAACAATGCAAGAACCGCCTGAAATGGACAAGAAAATCATTAATTGATTTTGATAATCTGTTATCAGCGTAACGAGGTAGTAACTATGTATCATCGATGCTGAAATATATTCAAATGCAATCTACAACACAAGTCTAGAGTTACAAACATCCTCATCTGTTTGACCATACAGTGACAGAAAAAAACTCTGAACTGAGAAGACAGATTTGACAGATTTGACAATTGAATGACAATTGAATGATCTGCCGGTGCCACAAAGAGTTTCAAATAAATCATCTCAAATCGGTCTTTAAGAACTGGTTACGTGGGAGGAAAGCATTACGCTATCAACAAGATAGCGAGCAAATGTTAAATAAAATGGCATCTAAAACATCAGCCCCTAAAACATCAGCCCAAGTATGGGGGTTGTTAAATGAAGCCACCTTCAAGTCACAACTGTCTGTGCAAACAAACTCCATCTCAGAAAAAGCATGGTGAAATTATTATCAGTTTTACCGGACTCCATTGCCTGAATGTCAAATCTTGTTGAGTGGTAAAGATTGGAATCACTCATTAACATTTGATGAAGAGGATCTTCATTTTATCTCTAAATTGAGCATGTCTCGGGCAGTCGGCCCGGACGGCCTCGACAACAACATGCTTAAGAAGTACCCTGACAGATGGGTCTCTCTTTCGAACAAGACCTTTACTCAGGCGATGGAGTCAGCTATAATACCATCGTCTTGGAAAAGGTCACTAATAATAGCACTGTTTAAAAAGGGTAGCAGACTGGATCCACGTTCATACAGGCCGATAGCTCTTTTAGACTGTCCGGGTAACATTTTTGCACGTTTGATCTTAAGAGATTTTAATCAATGGCTGTCAAACAAGAAGCTAAGAGACCTCCATCAAACGGGTTTCCTAGCTGGACTTGGTACCAGCATTAATTTACTTACTATAAACGCGGTCATAGCGAAACATCAGCAAATTAAGCAGCCATTGTACATCGCTTTTGTTGATTTCAGAACTGCGTTCGTCTCGGTCCCAAGAGCATTGCTCTTCCAAAAATGATTGAACCAGAATTGCCCATGGCACATATTAAAAGTGGCTGAGTGAACTTCATAAAGGCACTGTAGTTCAAATAGGACTGGATCAAGAAGGTTCATTTTTAGCTCCAAAACCAACATCAAGAGGGCTGAAGCCAGATTGTATACTTGCTTCAGCCCTCTTCAACCACTTCATATCAGACATGGGTGTGGGTTTCACAAACAGTACATCAGACTCTCCTAAATTAGAAGGGCAGGCCGTAAAATGGATACTCTATGCAGATGATCTCCTATTGATATCTAAATCCCCTATGCGACTCAGAAACATGCTTAAAATACTGGAAACATATACTAGTGATAATAAGATCTCAATAACCATAAGCAAAACACAGATAATGCAATTTGGCGATGTAAAGAAACAAAACTCTCCTAACATCTGTCAAATTGAAAATACGAGATTGCAAATAGTTACAGACTATATCTATTTGGTGGTAAGTGTGAATAACCATCCGAAGCATCTGCATATGAAACAAGTCTAAAATCAAAATTATCTACACTCCTGTTGCAAGCGAAGATCATACGTGGAAAATATTGCACATTTTCAATTCATCCACTCATGTATACTATAGACAAAAAGTTCTACCAATTGTATTGTATGGTTTGGAATCAAAAAAGTGGAAAGATGCTCATTTCTGGAATCTGTTGGAAGCTAAATTTTGTAGATCCATATTAAATCTGCCACAATCGGTTCCAATATCTATGCTTACGCACGAATTGGGGCTAATCTCGATGAATGCAAACTATAAATGGAAAATATGTGTGTTGTATTGCAAATGCATTCTAGATGATCATGAAAATGGTTTAGTAACAATTCTGTCAAGCTGCATAAAAAACTCTAATGATGATTTTATCAAAAGTTGAAAATTGAAGTCACAGGAATTCTTGCACGATGCGGATATAACACATTAGCTACTTGTTCAAAATCCTGAGAAAGCTCAAGAAAAATATGGGAATTTGACTGGATTCAAAACAGAGATCAATGTACCAAATATACAGTTTTTGTCCAGGATCCATTTTCATCAAAGCGCTATGGATCAGTAGAACCCTATCTCATGAAGGCGCCAAATCCTCAGCATCGTACAGGCCTCCTGTGTCTTAGATTCAACCTCTGGAAAACGTGCAACATCATAGCAAAGTGGCACCCACTTGGATACATAAACCCATTGTGTCGTTTTTGTCACAAAACAAAAGAAACTCTAAAACACATTGTGGTTGAATGTGAAACATTTTAACTTTACGCCTCAAGTATTTTTTTACTGCTCGACTTTGTACCTAATGCAGCTACGCAGAACATATGAAAATATATCTTTCATTTTTACTTCAAATCATTAGGATATGCCACTGTTAACTACTTGCAAGAATTGAAATTAGAAAATATTGAATCTGATGAAATATGTATTGCATATGGTGCATTGAATAAGTGAATTAAGAATACTTTTATTATACTATGTTTTAAATTCCCAGACTTTAGTGGGATATTTTATCCAGAGATGGTTTAATTTTGTTTTAGTTTATTGTACCTATTTTGTAATGTTTAGCATAATATGATTGAACCATGTAAATGTTCCTATATCCGTGTCATTTTGTATAAAACTGTTGAAAGGTGGAATGTTTCAGCCAAATCAACAAATAATAATAAATAAAGGGAGACTAACCGTGGGCTACTGTTTCCAGTGCCCATGCATCTGAAGTAATAGCCTGCCATTCTTTCAAATACTGTTATAGTTTGCCTCCCACTGGGGTGTTGTGAGGCAAGACCTCAAAGTGATTTAGAGATTGTTGAAGCAGCGGCTGATGGTAAAGCAGCTGCTGCTTGGGCGGGTTTAGCACCTCTCCCTAGTCCACCAGGAGGGAATCTTCTCTGTCCTCTCGCTCTTCCAAATGAGAAATAGTAGCAAAAAGATCTACCCCTCCAAGAAGATCTGCTGGGGTGAAAAGGCTGTGGCTGCCAGACTGCAGCACTTAAAGATGTAGCCTCCGCTTTTGAGGTCTGCACCTTTTTTATTTTAAACTTATTTATGTTTTGCAACAAAATCAGCAATAGGCAACTTTTTAAAAAAAAAACTAACAATACTAATCATTTACAAAGTCATCGATGAATCGAATGAGCAATTCCAAAAAGGTAAAACATATCTAGAAAATACATTAGAAAAAGAAGAGAAAAAATTATAATAATACATGCAAGGCAGACCAAACATTTACACAAAACACACACAACTTATCTCAGATTTATCCCAATCTGCATGAACATGCAAACATTAATTCTAATCAAAATGTCCTTCATGGAACTCATTTCTATGAATTATACAAATCATTAAGGGGTGTCCAGAGATCTAAATAAACATCCTCCTGATTTCTCCTGTAATACATACACTTTTCAAAATCTGACAGCAGCTGCAGATCATTAACCCAGTCTTCGAACCAAGGCTTTTTCCTAGTTTTCCACAATCTTAATATGTGTTTCGCTGCCACTATTAATCCAACATCTATATCTTTTAGCAGTCTCACATCTTCCTCTATCAGATAAAAGAATTTTAGACAAGTGTGTTCTTGGAAAGCTCAGAAACAATACAGTGTCCAGCCTATCTAACATATCCCCCCAAAAACCCACCGCTCTCAGAAAATCCCACAACATATGGACCATAGACCCCCTCTCCTTCCCACATCCCCGACATACTTCATTGTCTAGGAGATCAAATCTATGCAAACGTACAGGTGTCCAAATAGCCAAAAGTTTTCAGATGTATGAGCCGTAAACTGAAATCCAGTTTGCTTCTATAACTGTTACGCTCACCTGGCTCCCACAGGGGCGTCGGTCGGACCCGGACAGCTGCGGTCTCCACCCACGTGATGCATAGTGCAGCGATGACTGACTGGATCTACCCTCCTAATCTTGTCTGCTTAACCCGTAGAAATATTCTCCTGCAAGTGGAGGGATGGATTTAGCCACTTGTGGATTCAAGTGATGGCACCCCCACAGTCCTCCCCAACTAATCACCTCCGAAATGGCCTCACAGCAATCTCACCTTATATTCTTGAAAGATGAGCTCTCCATCCTGGGTGGATTTGCAGGGGCGCGTCGATTCCAGTTACTTCAGTGGTTTGAAGGCTCGGGAGAGTTCCGGAGAGTATTGACTCTGAGGTTCCTGGTGAGGACCAGTAAGTATTAAGTTCATAGAGTTCAATATGTCCGATGTTCACTCTTGTTCCCCCCTTCCTTGTCTTGCAGCTTGTGAAAAGATGCTCTTGTGGCAGCTGGTGGCGCTCAGGTAAGATTCTGTATTACCCGGCGCTGTCCGGTAAATGTTGCACGAGGAAAACGTGTTGTTTTGTCTCTCTTTACAGATGCGGCACGTGAAAATATGGAGAGTCACAAAAGGATGCCTCCGGTGGTAAATCAGGTAAGTCTATGGTGGTAAGAATTATATTTGTTGGTTCCCTTGGCTCACCTTGTGGTTTTCTTTTGTCTCCTAGATTCCGAAGTTCGGCGAAGAAATGATGGAGGCAGCGCTGACCCAAAGGATGCTGTGAAGACTGGCGAGTATGGCGCGGCGCTGCAGCTGGAGGTGCGGCGCGTGCAGAAATGATGTTCTTTATAGGGGGTCCGGAGACAAGATGGATCCAGAATCAGGTGTGGAATAGAAATAAGTTTGTTTTCTAACCTTGTCCCTTTCTTTCCTCTTTGTTTTAGGAGCTCCGGAATCGAGGCGGGTGTGGCAGAAGACTGGATGCAGGCTGCAGGCACGGTGAGTGTTACACTGCTGGATGCAGAATAACGCGAAGCGTGTGTTGCTGGTCGGGCGAGGTTTAAAAAGCCTCAAAAGTAGTCCCAGGTAAGAAGTCCCTAGAACCACACCCGAGTAAAACATAGTCCCTGTAGAAAGATAGTCCCTTTCTGGCTTCATGTTGGATTGGAGTCATTTGCAGCATGGTCTGCCTGAGGTAAGTAATGACTATGAGCCTGGTGCCTAAGGCGCCAGGACTGAACCCAGATAGCCCCTAGCCGGGGCTGCTGAGATTTTACTAAATTTCTAGATGCCTGCTCCTGGGGCTGATGGGCTTGGTCCGGATGCCTGGGGGTAGGCATCATGCCAATAACCCACCTGCAGTATTTTCTTCCATTCACCCTCCAAAATTGTGCATTGCAACTCATTTCCCCATGTATGCTTCAATCTGTCTCACGTCCTAATAGTATTAACATCTAAAAGCATTACATTGATATAGGTAGAAACTGCTCTTAGGGATGATTCGAGTATTTTACATAATGCTGGTTCAGTTTCCAATGAGCCTGACAACATGCTCAGCCTTTGGCAAAGAAGTGCCTTAATCTCTTTATACTTATTCATCTCCCTCTTTTCTAAACCAAACTTCCACTGCAGCTCTAGAAAAGAAACTACCCGTCCGTCTTGTACAATGACCTCTATACGTCCTCAGGATAGTTTTAGAATACAACTACGCCAATGTAGAGTTTTATTCGCCAATTTAAGACCAGAATTTCCCCAAATTGAAGCCTTGTAACGTAGAAAGATATTCTGGTCATTATCAGTCATCCAAGAAATTACAGTTGTGCGCATCACCTCTACAGTTAACAATCCATTTGGTTTCAAGGGGATTCTCTCAACAGAATAATTATTATCTAGTTCTAATGGATGAAATACATCCCTTATTATAACCGATGGACCGTAATCCAAAGCCAAAGTAGCTCATATTTATCTGCGGATAGGATACAATAAGCATGCTTTTTAAAGATAAAGCCTCTGTGATACTTAATAAGGTCTGGATAACCGAATCCACACTCATGTATTTTACATAACGTAATATATTTAGGAATTTTTGCTTTCTCTTTCTCACCCCGCAGGAACCTCTGAAATGTATTATCAATCTTTTTTAATAGTTTCTTAGTAAAGGGCAAGGGAACTGAATTAAATATAACACTTTTGGTAACAAAGTAATCTTAATGATGTTAATCTTTGCCCAAATTCCAAGCTTTAAGCTCTCCCAGTTTCTGATGTATTTAATAGATCTCCAATCAAAATGTCCATTTAACTCAGCCATTCTCTTGAAGTCCCTTGTAAGGTATATTCCTAAATATTTAACCTTTGAATCTGACCATTTACAGTTTAACTCTTCAAAAGCACCTCTCCTACATCTCTCTGAAAGTGGGAAAACTTCAGACTTTTCCCAATTTACCTTATGTCCCGAGAGTTTACCCACTCTTTCAAATGCTCTCTTCAAGGCACTACTCCCTTCCCCCGAATTTGGTAATACAAACACCATGTCATCAGCATATGACAATACTTTGATTTCTGTGTCCCCAAACGCAAGACCTCCTGATACCATTTTCCCTATGTATATATACAATAAAGGATGCCAACGCCAAGTTAAATAAAAACGGTGACAGCTGACATCCTTGTCTTGTGCCCCTTTCTAAATTGAATGAAGCAGAGGTCTCATTGTTCACCAAATCCTAGCTTTTGCATCATTATGTAAACACCTTATTGCCTGTTAAAACCGTAATCCAAATCCTAAGCTCTGCATCGTGAATGCCAAAAATTCCCAATTCACTCTGTCAAAGGCCTTATCAGCGTCTATAAACAAAAGTACTGTTTACTGAGTCACATCTTTGGGTAGCCCAAATATATCAATAATAGTCCTGATATCCTCATAACCAAATCTAATCTTCATAAATCCCACTTGTGATGTGTATATTAGGCACCCAATATATGTATCCAATCTATTAGCCAACACTTTAGAAAATACTTTAACATCAACACTGAGTAATGAAATGGGTCTATAATTACCACACTTCTTGTGACCTCTTCTCGGTTTTTGAATTAGCGTTATAAGGGCCTCCCGCACTGATTGACAAATGGTCCCTTTACAAAAAAAATCATTAAACAAATCACACATAAAGGGAGCTAATATATCCCCAAATGATCTATAAAACTCAGAAGGTAAATCATCTAATCCTGGCGACTTGCCAACATTAAGTTGTTCAATGGCACTTAAGACCTCCCCTAATTCAAATTTTGCATCCAATGATTCTTTATCCTCCATTTTTAATTTCAGAAGGTCTAAATTGTCAAAAAAGGTCTCCAACTCCGCCACTGATGGAAAGGTGTCCTCTGTATATACAGTTTTGTAGTTAGAATGGAAACATTGGCAAATATCTGTATTTTTAATAAGAGTGACACCTTGCTCACTCTCAATACTTTGTATAAAGGATGATTCCGTCATCCCTTCCAGCCTACTAGCCAGCAATCTACCACTTTTATCCACATTCTCCCAGTACTTTTGTCTCAAAGAAGAGACCCTTTTCAGCCATCATATCAGTTTTATGTTTCCGTTCTGCCTGCGTGCGAGACATCTTCAGGTGATCTTCTAAACTTTTTGTTTCTGCATATATCCTTTGTAAAGTGGCCAGCTCCCCTTCTCACTTATGTATCTTCTGAAATCCAGTTTTCCTAGAGTACGAGGTCCTGTTAATTAATTCACCCCTTACAGAAGCCTTAAAACTATCCCAAACTACTTGAATATCTGCAGAACCTATGTTATCTTTGAAAAACATCTCAATATATGCTTTAAGGTGAACTATCAGTGGGTACTAAACTGGACTCCTGCAATGCCTTATTCTTGGGCCCCTTGACAAAAAACCTTAAGCTTCAAGTCACACAGAACAATGCCCTTTGGCCAGCCCCGAGGATTCCCAAAAGGGACCACATCACACAGGCCAGGAAAGATGCCCACTGGGTACCAGTAAAATAACGCATACTCTTCAAAACCCTCGCCATCACACACAGGTGCCTCTCCTCTGATACCCTACCCTACCTATCAGAAAGAATCACCCTCAACCCATCCAAAAGACCCATCAGATCTCACCTTACCAACGAGATCTATGTGCCAGCCTTCAAAAGAACCAAAGCTGGAGGGTCCAGTTTCCAACACTTGGCACCCTTAAACTGGAATGCTCTGCCGACAACTCTAAGAAACGAAAGATCCTATACAGCCTTCCACAAAATACTGAAAACCATGCTGTTCCGATAGACCTAAACTAATATGGATAGACACGCTGCTCAACTGCAACCTTACGAACAGCTTAACATGCCTCTCTCTGTACTATTGTGCCTGGCTCTATATAGTGTCAATCCTGTTGATTGCTATGCCTGTTGTCAAGTGAACACTCTGCAACAGCACCACGATGCCCCAGGGTTGATGTGCGCTTTATAAATGCAAATAAATAAATAAAATAAATATCTCATGATCGTCCCTTAATATACCTATTTTCATGCGCCATCTTAGAAAGTTAGATTTTTCTCCACCTATTGTTAGCCTTAAATCCACCAAACCATGATCAGATATTTCATGTTCCCTGATGTTTGTACTTAATTTATCAATCAACCTATCTGAAAACAGTATATAATCAATCCGGGAAAAGGAATCATGCATTGGCGAATAAAAAAATAAATTAAAAAAAAAAGAGTATTCTCTCTCAGGGGGATGTACGATTGTCCACGTGTCTGCCAGGTTAAATCTATCAATAGACAAATTAAATTCTTTACTTATCCCATGATTCGTGAATCCGCATGTTGCTGATCGATCAACAGCATGATCAAGGACACAATTGTAGTCTCCACCAATTATAATAGTATTGCCCTGGATATCACGCAATAATTACGTAAAAGTCTCAAAAAAGAATTTTTGTGGAGGGCATGGCCCATATATACATCCAATTGTTATAATCTTACCACTATAAAGTAGGTCCACAAGAAGTATTCTACCCTCCCCATCCATCACCACTTTTTCCATTTTAAAAATCATTCCTTTCTTAAATAGGACACTAACCCCTCTTGATTTAGAAACATAGCAATTAGATAATTCACTGGGATACTTATCATTAGTTCGGTATTTCCTGGTCTCGTCCAATAAGTTAGTTTCTTGTAAAAATACCACATCTGCCTTCCTTCTCCATAATCTGCCCATCACTTTCTTCCTTTTCTTAGGACAATTTAGATCCTTAAAATTCCAGGACACAAACGTTAAGTTACCCATTACCTCACAAACATCCTATATATTCTCAAATTGATACCAACAAAGTGAATAGCTCGGTTTATATATTATGTTCGTTCAATGATCTCTTATTAATCAAAGAAATCCTCATGTTTACCCTTGTTTCTTTATTTTCCAGTAAGCATGTTTCCATCTTATTACACATAACCAACACACAAAGACAATACATTACAAAAAGAAAATAAACCAATTTACAATAAACTTGACCTAGGTCAGTCCGAATAAGACTGAACCATTTAAAACTATCTTTCTGAATTGTCCAAATCTTCTGAACCTTAAGGATCCCGACTATCAGTGTCCATTAATAAGTATTTTAACCACCTTTCTTCTCCTACTGCATCTCTATGCATTATAAACTATCTTATAAAGTTAATTCCCAATCCCAGTTTATTATACCCTCCAACAAATTCCTAACATCATAACTTACAGTCAGAGTTAATTAACTCAAACCTTCAACTATGCACGTTCATATTCCATTCAACCCCAATGCTATTGATAAAACTGAAGATATTGATTCAAACATACTCTACAATTCCAAGTTTTCCCATCTATCCATTTGTACCAATTAACTCATCTCCACCTCTTTACCACTCCCTCATCCATTATTATATAGATTTTGAAACCCGTTCATAAAAACTCTCCATTGTGTTCTCAGCGGACCAGAACCTATATGCCCATTACATATGAAGATACCATTTTTGATCACTGTAACTTTCACCTGAACCTGTTTGAATAGCCCTCAATTTGGACATCTCGCCATACAATAACCCCATCCCCAGTTTCCTATCATCCTCCCCCTTGAACACATTGGTATCATAATCTAATATTATTAAGCCCCCTTTCAACTCCCATCAATAATCCCCCAGAGTATTGTCTGGTTGAATGATCTGCAAATCTTCATCAATATACCCCTACTCTTCCAACTCGGTTAGTGAGCCCTCTTTCCACATTTCAATATTGTACTGAAAAACCTTAATTACAATAAGGGCGATTAACAAAACATACTTTTCCGTCATATACTAACTGCTTCACCTCCACTAAGTAAAGACTGCCCTATCATAAACTGAGTATATTTAGAGATGCTGTGCAACTAATCTCAAAAACAAGTAATCAAGCATCTCCTAACAGTTTCTATACTAGGAATCTAATAAGTAAGTAAGCAAGCAATTTAGAAGTCAAGTAATTAATAAATCCAGACATATCCATATATAGCAAATCTCGCTAATGCTAAATAGACAACTGAAAATTCTTTAATTCCTATGTCCTATGCTTTGTACACCTTTTCTGTATACTCCCGATCAAATGATTATACTATGAATGTAACAGTGATGGTATCCGTTTACTTGGAGAGAATGCAAACAATATACAAGCGCATACATCAATTGATCGTAAATTATCTTAACCAAATTGTAGTAACCTCATCACGTACAGGCCACCTACTTAGAAGTTGACTTAGCCAAAGAAAGCTTCAGGGCTTGACCAATTAAACTGAACCATTTAAAAGTTCCTCCTAGTGGTAGGAGAGTAAAGTCAATTTTACCATGGCCATGTGGCTCTGAAGAGGAAAAACACCCACCACATGTCTGCAAAAGTGTTGCGACGTGTATGTTATTATCGAGCCCATTTGTGTAACATTATATTAAGTGTCAAAGCCCACAGGAGATATTTTTCTCCATCCAACAAAGATTAACACAATGGAAACGTTATTATCCACAACGATGCATCCCATCAGCAGGTCTGGAATCAGCCAGCCATGAACCTGGCCTATAGTTCCCCTCCCCACCAGCACATAAGATCCTTGCAGCAAACCATCCATAACCTCGACGCACCTCCCTATAAAATGGAAAAACACAAAGTCTCCAGGCACGCCTCAATCCGTGTAAGCCAGGAAGTTCAAAAGAATGTATCATCATCATTAGCAGAAGCTCCCAATCCCATGCATATCTCAGAGTTCACATAACCTATCCCTTCACAGGTTGCGGTAATACACGCATCTCGGGACTGCAGTTTATCAAGGAGCCTGGCTCTCAGGTGGCCCACTTGAAGGTCCTCGTCCTCCGAAAGAATAGGTTGATAGAGGGTGGGTGCCGTGAGATCTGGTGAGCAGGAGCGAGCCAAAAAGAAAGGTTTCCTGAACTTGAACATTTGCCTTGTGTGAATAAGTCCGTTCTGGCAGACAAATATAGATGGTATCAAAAGTTGTAATTTAAACAAAGGGTCTAGACAGGTTTAGAGTATGACCTTAGTATGGCATGGGAAGTTTGGCCACTAATCTTGTGTTCAGGAGGCGGGATCGCAGGAGGTGACGTGCCGGAGTCTTTGCATGGGGAAACAAGGCTTTTTTTGTTCCTCTCGCCTGCAATTGCGGAAGCAATGTGAGGCATGTAAGATGGGAATAGTATCTTACCTATAACTCCATTTCTCCAGCATTGGTATCTTTCATGGATTCACATGCTTAGAATATTCCCCGTCGACAGACTGGGAACCCTCGGTACGCTTATAAAGCCGTTTCCCATAGGAAAACGTTCAACGCGTTTGTGTCCTATCTACGTCGTTTTGGGCCCGCGCACGCATGCCCCACTAGGACGTAGCGGTATAAATGCCCCGCACCCGCGGCTCCCTTCAGATTTCGACCCCTCCAAAGCAGAATGGGGTGAAACCTAGATATACAAGACAAATGCATTCCGGGGAGGCCGGCGGGCGCATGTGAATCCATGAAAGATACCAATGCTGGAGAAATGGAGTTACAGGTAAGAAACTTTTCCCTTCTCCAGCATTGGATCTTTCATGGATTCACATGCTTAGAATAGAATGCACAGCAGTGATCCTCAAAAAGGAGGTGTGAATGCAATCCGGCACCCTCCTAAGCATATGTATAGCGAATCACGCTTACGTAGGATGCCAATTTAAAATACGCAACAGTACATGCATAGATCAATACCTATATACACATATATAAATTATATATATATATACATACACATCCTTATATACATCCATATATACATATGTCAAAATAAGCACAGACCCTTCTTGAAAAGGGCTTACTTTATTGAAACAGATGGCGCAAGACTGCTCTTCCCATTTGTATTTCGTCCGCATGCTGCCGTTCGAGGCAGTAGTGGCGGGTAAATATGTGAGGCACCGACAATGCCACCGCCTGGCAAATGTCTGTCAGCGGGATTCCTGCCCACAACGCCGCTGACGAAGTTGCCCTTGTGGAATGAGCTCTCGGGCGCCCTTGTAGCGGTTTTCCTGCTTTTGAATGACAGAAGGCAATCGTCGACGAGACCCATCGGGCCAGTACCTGCTTTAAAATTGCTTTTCCTTTCGCCGAAGGACCATATGAACGAAGAGTTGTTGCGTACATTGCTGAGTTCAATGAAGGTAAAATTTTAGAGCTCTCTTGACGTCCAAGGTATGTAGGACTTTTTCCGCAGCCGATGAGGGGGTCGCGAAAAAGGTGGGCAAGGCAATGGATGCATGCTTATGATACGCCGTAGGAACTTTTGGAATGAAACGAGGATTCGTTGACAGAACCACTTTGTCCTTAAAACACCTTAGTTACGGGGGGGTCTATGACCAACGCTTGCAACTCCGAGATCCACCTAGCTGATGTTATAGCTATTAGAAAGGCCACTTTCCATGACAAGAACTTCATCGACGATGTGGCCATTGGTTCAAAGGGTGGTTTCATTAACCCTGCTAGCACCATATTAAGGCTCCACGTTGGTGGAAAACGTTTACCGGAGGGAACGTCCGGAACAAACCCCTCATGAAGTGTTTCACCAACCTGTCACTAAACAAGGGAGATGACTTCCTTCTCCTCGTGAATCTAGAGATGGCCGCCAGGTGTACCTTTATTGATGAAAAAGATTATCCGCTCTTCGCTAGGTGTAGCAGATACGACCGAAGCTGTTCCTGAGTGACCCTTAGAGGTTGCACTCCCGTCTGTCCTTGACACCACGTACAGAACCTTCTCCACTTACACTTGTACGACTTGTTGGTGGAAGGGGCTTGTGCTGCTTGCAGGATCCTCCGACAGTCCAACGAAATGCTCAAGGCACCAAATTCCAAAAAGTCAGGAGCCAAGCTGTGAGATTGAGACTGTCTGGATTGTGATGCCACACTGTTCCCTCGTCCCCAGACAGGAGATTGGGAACCTTCGGGAACGTTATTGGTTGATCCACTGACGGGTGAAGCAGGTCGGAAAACCACGGCTGCCTCAGCCAACACGGTGCCACTAGGATGACCCGGCACCTGTACCTGCGTATCCACTGTAGAGTTCTCCGTATTAGAGGGAATGGAGGGAAGGCGTAGAAGAACTTGCCCGTCCACGGGAAGGAGAACGCTTCCCCCAGAGAGCTTTCCTGTGACCACCTGCTGGCATACATTTCGCACTTCTTGTTCCTCTTCGTAGCGAAGAGATCCAGCGGAGGCTGTCCCCATTTCTCGAAGACCTTCCACAACTGAACGCTGTCTCCCATTCATGAATTTGTTCCATATTTCTGCTGAGTGAGTCCGCTTGCTCGTTCCGTACACCCGGAAGATTATGAGCTACGATGGATATATAATGTTTCATAGCCCAATGCCACACCTTCTGAGCCTCGGTGGAAAGGGTTCTGGATCGCGTGCCCCCTTGCTTCCTCAAGTAAAACATCGCCGTCGTGTTGTCGGTCAATATTCTCCCTATGGACCCTCTGATGTGCGACAGGAACGACTTCAGGGCCCAGCGCACTGCTCTCAGTTCCAGAACGTTGATGTGCAGGAGAGATTCCCTCCGAGACGAACGACCTTGCATTTGTAGAGTGCCCATGTGTGCTCCCCAGCCTGTCAGGGACGCGTCTGTCACTATGGTTAGCCGTAACTCCGGCTCCTGTAGGGGTACCCCTCTGCCACCACTGAAGAGCTAGTAGGAGCTCGTCGACAGTCAGTTTGTCCGACCAGAGTCCTTGGGCCTGCGTCCACCGGTCCGCCAGAAACTCTTGAACCGGCCTCATGAACAGGCGGCAGTTGCCCACCAGAGGAATGCAGGACGCCATAGCGCCCAGAATTGATATATATTTTCTCACCGACAGTCTGGTATTGATTTTCAGCTGACCTGCCAATCGATTGAGTTTGGTGATTCTGTCGAGGGATGGCTTCACTAACCCTGACTGGGTCTCGAACTGTGCGCCCAGGAACACCAAGCTTCTCGACGGCGTTAACAAGGATTTCTCGAAATTTACCGCAACCCCAGCCGTTGTAAGAGGTGCATGGTGGCCTGAAAACTTGTGTGAGTCGACATAGGGGAGGACCCCCTCACCAACCAGTCGTCGAGATACAGGTATACATGATGGCCTTGCCTTCTCAGCCAGGCCGCCACCGGGGCCAAACATTTCGTGAACGTTCTGGGAGAGGATTTCAGCCCAAAAGGAAGTACTGTGAACTGGTAGTGAGTCCGCCCTACCACAAACCTTAGGAACTTTTTGTGTCGCCGACACATCGGTATGTGGAAGTACGCGTCCTGCAGGTCCAGAGATGCCAGTAAGTCCCCTTCTTGAACTGACCGGATCACTTCTTGGAGCGTGAGCATCTTGAATTTTAGGCTTTTCAACATTTTGTTTAGATCGCGCAGGTCTAGAATGGGACGCCACTTTCCGTTTGGTGTTTTCACCACAAAGTATCGGGAATAAACCCCTTGACCCCTCTGTGTCCACAGAACCAATTCTATAGCACCTTTTTGTAGCATAAGTGCTACTTCCTGCTGCAACACGTTCAGATGGGGATGAGCTACAAACGCCGGTGGAATGTGCGGAGGGTTGCTTTTGAATTGCAGGGAATGTCCGTATTTGCCCCCATTCGTTGATGTAGCACGATACCCTGCCTCCCTGAACGTTCCGATGCCCGTCATTGCTGGCCCTTGGTCTGCTTATCCCTCGTCGACGATGAGTAACCTGTTCTCTTCTTGGGGGCCTGGTAGTCCCGGCGTTGTTTTGCCGCTTGAGAAGCCCGTCTGTATCCCTGGGAGGGGTATGCTGGCCTACTGAAGGATCTGTCTCTCGATGCCGAGAATCTGGAATTTCCCGATGCTCCCCTGAAGGAACGAAAAGACTGGAAACTTCGACCACTTTGGAGGGCCCCCAAGGAACGCGCCATGTCCGAGTACTCTTTCATGCCCTTCAGGGCCTCGTCCACCTTCTCGCCGAACAGAAGGTCTCCCTCAAAAGGCATATCCAGCACCTTGTATTGCACCTCTGGTCAGAAGTTGGTGCATTTCAGCCATGCCTGCCTTCGGAGAACCACACCGTTATTCACCTACTTAAAACCCGATTCCGCGAGGTCCACCGCAATGTTTATGGCATGATTGGAGGCCTCTTCACCTTCCCTGACCAGTAACATTGCCGCATTACGATGTTCTTCCGGAAGATGCTCCAGCATAGGAGCTAGTCGGTGCCACATCTCCCTGTCGTATCTGGCTACTATGGCCAGAGAATTGTCCGCTTTCCCTGTGGTAGCACCTACCGACAGCACTTTTTTGCCGAAGGCATCCTGTCTTCTGGCATCACTTTCCGGGGGGGGTTGTGCACTTGTGCTGGGCCCTCGCCTTTCTCGCCGCCGCTGCCGACACCACTGAGTCAGGAGTTGGTTGGGAGGAGACACATTTGGGGGTAACCTCTGGAGCCTTAAATTTTTTCTCCAGACAACCTTTTATCTCCGGTTCCGAGTAAGGGTGGGACATGGTCTGTAAACCCTCCTGCCACACATGATCCAGGATGGGTACTGAAAACACTGACCTTCTCCTCTTTCCCATGGGGACAAAAAGAAAACAGTCCTTTTTCTCCTCTTCCTGGGCCAGCCCGAATTCTGTACAAGCCTTGGCCATCATGGTGTGAAATGACCCAATGTCGTCCGGGGGAGACGGCTGAGCCGGGCTTCTCAGGGTTTCTAATTCTGCTTCAGACTCCCAGTTTGGATCCCTGGAGGGGGAAAGCGAGACATCCGATAAGGCTCTACTATCCAAGTCCGAATCTATCAGCTCTCCTTCCTCGTGGCGTGGAGCCAAGAGGTCTCCACCCGCTGGAAATGCTGTGGGGGTTAACGGAGGTGGCCGACGAGACGGGCCCGGGTCGTCGATGGCCGACCTAGCCGGAGTTGCTTGAGGTAGTCTCTCGTCCAGTGTCTTCAGAAATGTTTGGAACGTGGATAAGACCTCCAGCGACAAGAGTGACTGCGGATTGAGAAGAGGGGTAGACCCCGGAATGCTCCCGGAGAGAGGCCTGGTAATCCTTCATAACCCGAGGACTGCAGGGCCAGCTACTTTCACATCCTCATCTCCCGAGGACACCGACAAGGCCTCTTGCTGCAGTAGTATCTCCGGCAAAACTGGGTCGTATACCTCTGGTCGCCAGGCCTATTGCGGGATCTCCGTCGACAAAGCTACAGCTGGCCCCGTCGTCGACGTCGCTGTTACTGTCTGAGGTCAAAGAACGGTTGAGACCAATTGTGCCAGTGGCAGAGAAGTGGTCGACGACTGCCCTGCCATCGACGACGGTGGTGGTCGTGCAAGTCCTTGAGGCGTTCCCGCCTTTTCCGAACTCGACCTACGCTTCTCTGCATCTCGACTCGAGGTCAATCTATGATGATCGCCCGAGGAGGATTTAGATTTTTCTTTTCTGTCTTTCTTCGTCGAAGATGAGGATGACTAGGCTTTCTTCGACGAAGACTCCTTAGAATGGCTTCTCGATGATTCCTCTCCGCCGGTCCTAATTTCTTCACCGGGGGTTCTGACGATGTCGAGCGGCCCTGAATATTTTGACACTGAGGCCACGCTGCGCGTGGAGCCCACCTCCGAAGGCGGGTAGCCCCCGCTCCATCGTTTAACCATGCCACAAGTCTTCGACTTCGATCTTTAAGAGTCTTCTGGGAGAAGCCCTTACATATGTCGCACTTGTCTGCCGAATGATGAGGGTGTAGACAATATATGCAATCCATATGTCCGTCCCCCTCGTAGACTCCATTGCGCCTCTTAAACAGCGCAAAGAAAAACCACGCAACCACCTTAATTCCTGGTTCACCCCACACCTACGAGAACTTCGGAAAGATAAATGTAAAGCTGAGTCCCTCTGGAGAAACTCACCTACACCAGTAAATAAAATCAACCTTCTAGCCATCACCCTCTCGTACAAAGAAGCCATACTAGCGGCAAAAAAAGAAGTCTATAATAACAGGATCTTACAAGCTCAATCCAATACTAAGGAACTCTTTAAAATTCTCAAGGAATTTGAGTCCCCATTTGCCCCCGTTGACACATGCATCCCTGACACCAAATGGTGCGCCAACATTCAAAAAGCATTAATTAACAAAATCACTACACTCCAAGCTAAAATCAACACTAAAAAAAACATCTCCTTGACTCAGCAGGTAACTCCCAACCCTCCAACTTCTCATCCTCCAATCACTCCTTCTGTCGGGGAGCCTTCTGTCTTGTCAGGCGCAGAGGCAGCACGAACACCTGCCTCCCCATAAGGTCTTGGCACCTGGACCCGATGGGAAACACAGGATACTGCAACCCGTCGGGGAAAGAGGGTTAGGGTCCGTTGAGTGGATAGGTACGGGGTAGTAGGATCACCGGGAAAAGGATCAGGGAGATGTTATGGATGGGAATGGGGGAATTAGGGAAAGATGCTCCTCAGCTCCTGGCGCCCCATCCACCGGTTATTCTTGTGATGAGTTCTCCGCCCACTCATGCTACACACATTCACACTGTTGACCAGTAATTGGGGGCCTTTGTTGTGGAGCCTGGAACCACTACTAGAGCTTTTGCTTGGAGCTCTCAAACACGTTACATTCACCCCAAAACACTACGTTAGTATGAGCCTTTTGCCGTCACTGCATTAGCTGCATGCAGTTTAAAGACTTGTACTAACGTGCACTGTTACACGGCATCCTTGTCATTACATTGCCCCTTCTGACATTACTGAGTCCATCAGCAAAGGATCAGAAAGTACTTAGCTGCGGATCGTAGTCTTGTTCTCCTTCTCTACACACGGATGTCCCAAGTGACCCGTAGGAGGCTCCGCTGAAAATACCAAAAAACACAATAAGCGTGTGCTGGGTCTACTATATGTCCTCACACTATGTTTGTGTCCCCAAACTATGGGCCAACAAGACCCGCTTATGTGCTTGAGTCGGGTTGTCTTCACCCGAGGCTCCGCAGCCGCGTCTCCTGCCCTGCCCCGCTGGAACACCTGAAGTACACGTTCCAGGTTGTCTCACCCAGAATGTACTTGAGCTACACTCAGTCTCCCCTATGCACTCTGCATGCGTTTTAATGTTCGATCATGCGTTGCGGACTGAGCCGCCAAGTATGTCTGCCAGGTCCGCGACCTCGATCGCTTTGTTAGTCTTTCGTTCCACACACAGTATTATTCAAAAGGACTTATCTGTATGCTGGTGCGGGGCCTGTGATGAGTGCAGGCAGGCGGAACGCCCCGCAAAGACTAGCCCTGTGCGGAGAGCTGGGAAACACGTCCGATCTCCTCAGAAGCCGGAATAGCAAGCGAAGAAGCGTGGGCGCGGCTCGCGCATGCGCGGTTTGTTGGGCGTGCCTCGCGTGTGGTTCTTCTCCCGGCAGGCTTGTGAAGCACACAGCCTGCTGGGAAATGTAGTCTCTTTAGGTTTCTGAGTCCCTGCATACTTTGCCTGCAACATGGATGGAAAATCCTGCTTATATACTGCAGATAAGGCTTCTTCAAATGATTTACAGGGATTTGGTGATTAGGGAACATATGTTTACTACAAGAAGTGCTGCTAACCTGCCCAGCCCTGACACCTTCAAACCTTTCAGCTTCTCACCTCTTACCATTAGGGAAGTGAAAAATATCTTCAAGAAGTTAAAACCATCCAATTGTCAAGGCGATGCCTGCCCAGCACCAATCATAAAGGAAGCAGCACCTGAGCTCGCCCCCTTTATCACTTCCCTCATCAACTCCTCCTTTAAATCCGGCATAGTACCAGATAACCTTAAGGATGCATGGGTAATCCCCTTAATCAAAAAACCTAACTTAGACCCTAGTAACCCCACCAACTATAGGCCCATCACCACGGTACCATACCTTCTATAAATCCTGGATCGGGCTGCATATCTCCAAATTCAAGACTATCTTGATAAGAACAACTTATTAGGACTTAGGCAATCTGGTTTCCGGCCAAGACAAGGCACAGAGACAGCTCTAATAGACCTAAAAACGCAAATTGAGGATTTGAAAGACAAGGGCAAACAAGCGCTCTTACTCCTCCTAGATTTATCTGCCGCTTTTGATCTGGTGGACCACCAAATCCTCTGCCAGCACCTCAAAACGGCCGTACACTTCTCCGATGCAGCCACCTCCTGGATCAGCTCATTCCCTGCCAACAGATCCATGAGAGTCTTCTCATCTCTTGCCGCTGCTGACCCAGCACATGTCCCTTGCGGAGTCCCACGAGGCTCATGCGTATCACCCACGCTCTATAACGTCTTCATGAAACCACTCTTTGATATTCTTGACCATCTGGGTGTCATCTACACAAATTATGCGGATGACACCCAGATACTCATCCCTATCACCGGTGACTATGTAACTGACGCCAAAGCTCTTAATGCAGTTTACAACGTCATCCAGGCGTGGATGGCCCACCACGGTCTCTGCCTAAACGATGAAAAAACTGAGCTACTCATCCTAGGCCCTCAGTCCAAACTTTCAAAACTTGACAGCAAATATGATGCATTCAACATTGATGGTAACATCATTAAGGTCACCAATGTCACTAAAACACTCGGAATCTACCTAGACTCCACCCTCCCGCTCACCAGACAAACCAATTCAGTAGTTTCAGCATCTGCATACACGTGCAAACTAATCACTGCTTGCCGGCCCTTCTTAACTATGGACAACTGCCTGATCCTTGCGAGAACCCTCATCTTATCTAAAATTGACTACTGCAATGCCCTTTACCTTGGAACGAGTCAAAGAAACATTGACAAACTTCAGGTAACCCAGAATAACGCCATTAGGGCTGCTCTCAACATACCTAGGCGCGCCCACATCTCATCCACCAGACGCAACTTACGATGGCTCACTATCTCACGGCGTATCGCCCTCAAGACACTTGTTTTAAGCCACAAAGCACAGAACAACGCAGCATCTGCCTACTTGTCTGAGCGCTTTACACAACACACAGCCCACAGACCTCTAAGATCTGCACATGCACACACTCATTATTCCTAGCTTCAAGCTACAGACTGCCAGAGGCTCGAGCTTCGCAGTCCTGGCAGCGAAGCTTTGGAACTCACTACCCAATGATCTCAGGAACGTCCCCTCCCGCCAATCCTTCAAATACAGAGCAAAACAATGGCTCTATGAGCAAGACGAAGCTTCGGCCACCCTTTTGTAAACACCTATCACATGCTTCGCAACCTCGATTACCGCTGTATATACTGAGCCGACGAACTAACTGTAAATATTTGTATATGTCCTTGCTCTATGTATGTATATATATTATGTATTATGTATTATGTAATTTGTAACTGCCTTCTGTAACCCTCTGTAACCTTTCCAAACATGCGGCCTGATGCCCGTGGGCAGGCTGCGCAATATAAATAAATAAATACAAATACAAACCTGCATGTAGCGCACGGACGGAACAGCGCTTTCCCTGACATCAGGAGAAACTCCAACAGCACATTCTAGACACAATAGTAGACTACACAAGGTGCTCCCACTACTTTGAACACAGTTGAAATCTGAAGGGAGCCGCGAGAGCAGGGCATTTATACTGCTACATCCTAATGGGGCATGCGTGCGCGGGCCCAAAACGACCTGTATAGGACAAAAAAGTGTCGAACGTTTTCCTATGGGAAACGGCTTTATAAGCGTACTGAGGGTTCCCAGTCTGTCGACAGGGAATATTCTAAGCATGTGAATCCATGAAAGATCCAATGCTGGAGAAGTTTGATTATCCTTTGGACGTAATGGTATAAAGGTAGTCAATTTAAGATGAGGAAGGACCAGGTGGCCATGGCAGGTTATCTGCACATGGGATGGATGTCAGGAGCATTGCAGCCGTCAGTGGGCTGTAGGAGTCACGGATATGCCCCTGGGGTGCAAGGCATTGCATGGGTCATGGTAGGTTGTACATCACGGAGGTGTGCAGCATATTGTAATTAGTTATTATGTTGTTACAATCCACTGAGGTGCCTCAGATGTGGGGGCTGTGGGAGGACCAGCTTGTGGTTGGAAGGAAGTAGGATGGAGGAGGGAAATGGATAAAAGGGACAGGCAAAATATTTATTTTCCATTGAGTTACCTTTCACGTTACTGACAGAGGCAGCGGAGGAGCGGTCAAATTATTTGTTTGTGGCACAGTAAAGCGATGTTCACTGGCGGCGTCATGATGAAGCGAGCGCGATCTTGCCTCCACATTGGCGGAAACAGGGAGCAATGGATTTGCACGTATCTCTTACCACCCGACTATTAAATCAAGTTACTTCCTGAATTACGTACTCACGTTTCCTGCATGGTAGGGTCCTTTTATCTAAACCGTTTGCTTACGAACCTTTCAAACGAAAACAAACGCATTGGCAGTTTCTAACAATTTTATTTTAACTAAATATAAACATTACCAATAAAAAGATGAAAAAAACTATTATTAACAAAAACTCTATTTAAAAAATCTCAGGTCTGCAGCTTTTCAAGGTTCTCATCAGCTTTATTTCCAAATAGATGGGAGCTGTCAAAGGGCATGTTGATGAGTCTGGATTGTACATCCGGTGCAACACCTGACTTCCTCAAACACGCAAATATGCATATGACAGTGCTTGCCGCCATGGCCCTGCTGACACTGTCAGCAGTATTCCAACCTGATTGCAGAGACTCGCATGCAACTTCTTTGCCTTCCCATATCAGGTTAAAGAAGCCGTCTCTTTCCTCACTCTCAGCTACGCAGTTCCACAGGGTGTGTGTAAACTTTGCCAGGGCACAAGTGAAATGAGCCGACTTTAAAGCCATTTTGCTAGCAGAAAATACTTTCTTTGGCCATTAATTAATCCTTTTGTCATCCCTATGAGGCAGTATGGTTGGATACGCTGGAGGTAGCTGTAGCAGCCTGAACTAATAGATTTTCGGAGTTGGATGACTTGAAAGGTAGCTAGGATCGCTACTTGATGGTGTATATTTTTTGTTGTTACATTTTTATTTATTGCGGGATTGGATTCTGGAGCTTCCCAGTTTGTTACAACTCTCTTCTGCAGTGCCACATGGAAGGGTAAGATGCAGTCCTTTTGTGACCCTTGTCCAGTATGTCTGTCAGGTCGTCCTGTTCAAATACAGGAGATGGTCTACTCAATCCTAGGAAATCTACTACTTTGGACATTAGTGATCTGTAAAATGCATCTGCATGTTCAGCAGGATCTGGTTTTCCAAAATCTAGTTCTGGGGAGATGTCAACTCCAGTGGCTGTTTGTAATGAGTCAAATTTGGATGACTCTAGTTTCATCTGAAATAAAACATTCAGGTGAAGCAGTATCTTTCTGGACATTAATGGGAACCAATCGGAGACCACCTGGAGGTGTCTCATCAGTAGTTTCATATCCCTCATAAATAGAAGTCAGTGAGTTGAAAAAATCCTTTCTGGGTAAAGGTTTAAATAACTCTTCTTGACTTTTTCCCAAAGATTGAAGAGACAGCGTTGATTGTTTAATCGATGGCATTGATGGTTTAAATATTTAAGTATCAACGTCATCTTATTTTTAGATTAATAATTCGAGGGACTTTGCAATCGACTCAATTTCTTTGACGATTTCTCGTATCGTCAAGTGCTTGAATACTCTGGAGTAGTCTTATGCTTACCCGGGTACGAGGGCATATCGGTTTTAGCCTTGGGGCCATGCTCGTCAGCGACCATAGCATGGCCAATCTTCTTGTGCTTTGAAGGTGTTGGAGCCTGATCTTCGAAGATCTTATTCAACTTTCTACTAAAAGAGTTCTCACTCCTCTTTAGAAGATGATTTGGTTGGGCCGACTACCCTTTCTGACGAAGAAGACAAGGAAGAGGATGGTGATCGGTGTATTCTGTTTGATTTTTTGGAGGACGACGAAGAATGTCTGCTCCTCGAATTGGATTGTTTTTTCCATCGTCTTTTGTGAGGAGAGGAATCTCTCGACTTGTGGGAGGAGGTCAATTTAGAAGGAGTGGACAGAGATTTGGGGACAATCCTACCTACTGCTAATTTAGCCTTGTGCTCTTTTAAGGCCTTACCAGTCATTGACTGACAGGATCGACAGTAGCTGTTTATGTGTTTGATGCCTAGGCACCAGTGGCAAAATTTATGCAGGTCCGTGATGGGACATCTTGGCGCCGTATCGCATACACTTCTTGAAGCCCGTCTTCAGAGTACTCGGAGCAGAAGATGAGGCCATATCGACAATTTTTCAAAGGAAACTGAAGCGCGCTGTTAATCACAAAGCAATCACTATTGCGGAAAAACGGAACTGAAGCCAACAGGTGCTGTGCGTCGTATATGTACTCAATGATGACATCAGCTTAGATGGAAGCCCTCGAGGGACATCAAGTCAACTGTCTCGATGCACAGCACCCTCGGCCGACAAGAGTCATTTTTTATCCGAAGTAGCCAAAGCTGGAAATGAAGATCTCAAAGATGAGGAATACGTGGGAGGACACAAGCTATTTGAATGGGCAATATTGCCCATTGATTCTATTTTTGGCTCCTTTTTTAATGAGGGTTTGAGGCCCCCATATCCTGTACTGGGCCTTGTCAACTCCCCTTATCCCACTTTTACACACTTTTCTTACGCCCCGTTTTCAATTTTGTATGCCGCTTTCCAATGTACACAGACATTCCCTGTCCCAAGGTTGTTCTTCTAAATTATGGGGTCTGTAAGGTATCATGAGTAAAACTCGGACACAGAGGTATACTGTTGATTTCTATAAATGTTTATTAAAAGAAATGGGTTGGAGAAAAGCCTCTATGAGGGGTTTTCCCTGCCTCAATAAAACAAACTACGGTCTCCGTCAAGATGTCCAAAGTGAAAATCTTCCGTTCTATATCAAAAACCCTACGTTGACTCTCACACACTAAACCTGTCATAAAGTGCAAAAGGGCTTAATGTTCTCTAGCTGCCACTTGCACAAGAAAGTTCCAAAAGGGTGTCATAGAAATAAACAACCAAAGGTTGCAGCATCATTGGAAGGGGGTTCAAATCCCCTAGGTTTCTTAGTTCTATCACAGTTCAGAGTCTCATAAGCACTAAGAGGGTGTTCGCCTCCTCTCAGCCTGCCCACCACTTTCAGATATATGGTAAGGATTTCCTATCAAGAGATTGCCTTTCTTCTCCTTACAATCTTGTCAAGGGACTTGTTTCTCTTCCCCGGGTTTCACACATTTGCAAGGTTTCTTTACTTTCTCCTCTTCCTTGCTTTCAGCACAGTGGTTTAGAGGTTTAACCCAAAAACACCAAGAAAGTATTTCCGTCCTCTTTGTCTTTCAACTACTTTTAAATAATTGGAAATGGTTTGTCTTGTGGAAAGATTACCCTCCTCGCTTGATAGGAAGGGGTTTCTGTCTCTCCAAGTCCACAACAAAAGAAAAAGAGACCAAGAAGTTTCTCCTTCCCTGCTTGGTCTTTTCAATCCTTCACAAAACTAGCTTTCTTTCCTTTTTTGTTCTCAGCACAGTTCCGGGGTGAGTCTCCTGACTTAAACAAAAAGTGCCTAAGTGAACTCTCCTTCCAGGACTTGGTAAAGACTAGACTACTTGTATTTTGGGTGTGGGTCACAGACTTTTTCACCACTTCACGTGCTTTCCCGGTTTCCCCAGCGTTTCCAATTACTTTCAATTGGCATGCAGTGAACACCTCGAAGCGGCCTGGTGCCCCAATCTCTTTGTGTGGGCTCACCAGTCTCTCCTGGCTGCTTCGGTGTTCTCTGCAGTCTGCGCATTGACCAGCAGTAAACTCTGTCTTCTGGCCAGCGATGCATGGCTCCCAAGTGCTCGCACCACAGCGGCTCTCCAATTAGAGCGTCTCTTGCTCCTTACTTCTACGCAGCCGATCTCCGGTCTTGGAGCCTCTCTTTGACACTGTCATGATCTCGCCTGCTCTCCGGTCTGCTTGACGTCCCTCCGGTTTCCCAACCGGCCATTGGTATGGTGCGTCTCCATCTTCCCGTCTTGTTTTAATGTTCCCGGCATTGGTCAGCTGTTCGGAACATCTAGACTAGACTGTGTGGATCTCGGCAGGTGTGATCTTCATTACTCGGGCCCTCTTCTAGACTTCTTCGCAGTTGGTCCATTGGAACAATTATGTGTTTGTCAATGCTTGGGGGGTGGAGGGCGCTGTTGAACAGCCAGCATAATGGCTGCCTAGCATCGGTGCTCGGCTATCGGCCCAGCAGAATTTGCATGTAGTGGCGGCAATACTGAAACTCGGGGCAGCAGTACTTACTACTGTCTAGACAAACTGGTCCCAGTGTGGGGGAAAACCGGAGGTCAAACGACCCGCTGTGAGCAGGTGCAGATCTTCCCGCTCTAGGGAGGAGGGGCTGCTGGAGTATTGGAGTCATGCTTCGGATGCGCAGGCAGAGGACACAGACCTCTGCTTCGCTCCTGAGGTCGGCAACGCACCAACCCCTAGCAACACCACCTGTTCGGAGAGGTTAGCAGCATGCGATCTTGCTGAACCCTTGCATCGCATTCTGAGACCGGCCCAGCAGGTGGAGGCGCTCTGCTCACACGTCTGCGGGAGATGGCAGGCGAGTGTTACACCCACAGACTTTGGGGACCTGCCCGTGGGCTCCCATCGTAATTTTGCTGGCATCCCCCTGCACCGGGGTGCCGACCTTATATCCTGCCGCGCGGAGGCTCTTTGGGCCACCCAGCCCTGGTCGAGAGGCTGTGTGTGGACAGCCGGAGGCCCTGTGGGGCGGGCACCAGAGCAGACCATCAACGAGCCTGCACCCCGTGACCCACGGGCTGGGCTGACCCGGTCAGACCTGCAGCATCGTCCATTATACCAGTGGCCCGACCCACACAAGGAGCATCCGCGGCTTTTGTGCCGCTTACATCATCGGCAATCGGGCCTCAGCCTAGCAGTGACTGAGGTGCAGGAACCAGCGGCTACACACACGCAGCCTCACCCACACTCCACAACTTGGAGCGACCCCTTCTCCTGCACGAACTCCGACAGGCCGGGCCTATAACAGCACCCATGCCCTGCTGTCCAACGCAGACCTTCCTCACCCTAACCAACCTGTACAATTTCCCGCATCTGGACAACCTGCAGTGTCGTGACCCTCGGCCCCCAAATCTGATCAGTGTACCACCCCTCCAGGCATGCAACCTATACCATCTCTGCCCACGCAAGGGGACAAATACAACTCAGCTACCACCCAAGTTGGGGAAGAAACACCTGGATCAGAGCAACAGCATCAGAGCAACAGGAATAATCACGACCCTGTGTGTAGCGATCACAGCGACTGTGGGGGTAAAGAAAAGACCAGAACCAGGTCTAAACCGACAATGTGGGCAGGTCCAAGGTTAAGCTTCCATTACTGATACACATTAGGAGTGCAGGGAAGACCTGACCGTACCGATCTCACAACCAACCCTGCAGCCCTGTCCTTTGCCCACTCACTGAAGCTACCTGTGTCATCCGCCCCTTGTTGCAGGGCCCCAGACCCCTCGGGTCTAACACACGCCGGACAACTTCAGCTCACACTGAAGGGCTTCAACTTGAACCTGGAAAGAAGTCCCAACCAGTGGTTCCTCCTACCCTAGGAATCAGGTAGCACCCCAGCGCAGATCCTGCCTAACTACCATGACTAGAGGGACGGGTGGAGGGAAGTAGTCAGGGGCCATGGACAATTTCACGACAGGTGTTCCCCGCGAAAACTCGGAACCCTCTACTAGCTCATATTTGGAGTAAGCAAGCCCAACCATGAGTCCACACCCCGACCTCACCCATATGATGGAAGCCATGGCAAAGGGATTTGCGGCTGTTCATGAGAAACTGGATGATATCAGGGCCAATTTTGCATCCATGAGATCACAACTTGCTAAGGAAGCCGTACGCATCACAGAGTTTGAAACAAGGATTGGGGCAACGGAAGACTCAGTACAAGGCCTCTACAAAATGGTGGTAACCCTGGTGAAAGACAAAGTTGTGAAATTCAACTGTGACGATTTAGAATCACGCTCCAGGAGAAACATCAGAATTGTCGGGGTCCCAGTTGGTTGCGCTCTCTGGAGGCATTGAACATGCAGTTGAAATCTTACTTAAAGACCTCCTGAGCGCTACCGGTGCTATCCCCAATCTTTGCAGTGGAGCGGGGCCACCGAGCACTTGGCCCCAAACCAAAACCAGGCAACTTCCCACAACCCATCATTGTGAAGATGTTCAGTTTTGGTGACGGAGATCAACTCCTCTGCCTCACCAGAGTGAAAAAGGAACTCCGCCTGGGCTCCCAGATGATACGTTGTTTCCCAGATTTCTCAGTCTTGGTGCAACATGAAAGACGTGGTCTCCCTCTCACTGTGCTTAGAGAGGCATCAGCTTCACCTCACTGATGATCCCCAACAAGGGTGAAACACGTGTATGGGGTTGCTGGTGGTACTCTCGTTCAGGTTGGAATTGCCATTGCATTTCGGTGCTGGACTGCCCCTGGGCAGGACAAAGACTGATATGCAAATGGATATTTCCCATCTGTGAAAGGCACAGTGAGTAAAAGCAGTGGCTGCAAATTCTCAAGTGGTTAGTAACCACTGAACAGGTTATCAGGCCTTGTTCTGTCGAGAGAGGGGCGCCCGCTACCTTTGCAAACTAAATTTCAAGGAACCTGGGATTGGTAACCCTAGGTCTCCTGGGGGCAACCAGACGTGGTCTCCCTCTCACTGTGCTTAGAGAGGCATCAGCTTCACCTCACTGATGACCCCCAACAAGGGTGAAACACGTGTATGGGGTTGCTGGTGGTACTCTCGTTCAGGTTGGAATTGCCATTGCATTTCAGTGCTGGACTGCACCTGGGCAGGACAAAGACTGATATGCAAATGGATATTTCCCATCTGTGAAAGGCACAGTGAGTAAAAGCAGTGGCTGCGAACTCTCAAGTGGTTAGTAACCACTGAACAGGTTATCAGGCCTTCTTCTGTCGAGAGAGGGGCGCCCGCTACCTTTGCGAACTAAATTTCAAGGAACCTGGGATTGGTAACCCTAGGTCTCCTGGGGGCAACCAGACATGGTCTCCCTCTCACTGTGCTTAGAGAGGCATCAGCTTCACCTCACTGATGATCCCCAACAAGGGTGAAACACGTGTATGGGGTTGCTGGTGGTACTCTCGTTCAGGTTGGAATTGCCATTGCATTTCGGTGCTGGACTGCCCCTGTGCAGGACTAAGACTGATATGCAAATGGGTATTTCCCATCTGTGAAAGGCACAGTGAGTAAAAGCAGTGGCTGCGAACTCTCAAGTGGTTAGTAACCACTGAACAGGTTATCAGGCCTTGTTCTGTCGAGAGAGGGGCGCCCGCTACCTTTGCAAACCAACATGAAAGACGCCAGTTCATTGGAGTCAAAAAACTACTACAAACCCGCAACATCCAATATGTAACGCTTTTCCCAGCTGGACTAAAATTTCAATGTCGAGGCAAAATGTACTTTTTTATGGCTCCTGATCAGGCGGTTAAATTCACAGAAGCTCAAATACTGGTCCCAGACACCAAGAAAACAACAAAGACATCCCTCCACCAATATCAAGCAACTCTTTAGGATCGCACAATCAACTGCTCTTACTTCTATGACAATCACATAGTATCTGAGACGTAATCAACCGCCACTACAACCACATATGAGTCAACGATCCTGCAATAAACTTGTGGAATGGGCCACAGTGGCAACAGCTAACCCCACAGCAGCTGCTAAGTTAATGTTGTGTTTGGATAAAGTAAGCAGGCCATGTTGGGGTAGGCTGGGGGGGGGGGGTAAGGGGTATACACTGCTAGGTTGGGGAGGGCATTGAGGGCAGGAGGGAGGGGGCTGGGGATCGAGTTACCATTGTACCCATTCAGTAGTTCATGCGTGGCTGCGTCCAGGGACCTAATGAGGGAAGAAAATCAGGAAAGTATTTGGCAGCAGAGTACATGGTTGGGAGAAGTCAAACTAGTTCCTCCCAAATGTCTGACAAATAGATGTTAAATAATCTAATTCTCCCGCCAGTTTCTCACTGTACTTTGTCAACCCGACCCCCAGAAGGTCACTTGGAATGAAGACATTGCCAACTCGTATGATAGAGGTCGGCCTCTCTGCCATTAAGACAGCACTGATGGCATTAGCCAAATTATTTGAGACATTAGATGCCAATGCAACAGACCAAGCCTTGACATTGGAAAACCCTCCTAAACAAGGTCTCATTTATGGAAGACCACATTTTGCATCAGGAGGGTGAGCCAGTGATTATAAATGAAAATGGCACTGACATGGCCTTTGTCTTAGAATCACCGATCCGCCTTTACCATCAGGTTTAGTAGACGCAACTTGTGGAGGGGAACACAGAAGACACCTCAACCGTTCTAACAGAGAATTTTCGTTAGCAACCAACTAAAACCTCACCTAATCATGAACCGATTGATGAAATCATACAAATAGTAGAAGAAACGGAACCTCCAATATTTAAAAAATGTTCCAAAAAAAGGGGGACAAAAACTTCCTGGGTGGGTGGGATGAAAGGAAAAATCAAAGATCGCTGTCAAAAACGACTTTTTAGGGGATTCCAAGATGGTGGCCGGCGCAGGAGGACGTATCGGACTGTCTCTCCCCACCGGGCCGCGCCCCAAAAGCCCATCAATGTTGCAAGTCGGGCGAGTCTGTGCCTGTAATTAGTGAAGCTAGCCGGCGTACCTGCTATGGAAGGGAGACCATAACGCTGGACACCCCCAGAGTGCTGTGCCGCAGAAGGAAGGCCAGGTCTTGGTGAAGGCGGCATGGGGGACAGCAGCAGATACTCAAGCTCCACGCCGTGGACTCATCAAGATGGGGGATGTGACCGGGACCCCCCCGGACCTGGCTGGTGGAAGCGCCCGGGTGGAGGACTACCCCTGACACGGTGGCAAGGCGGGATGCTGTTGGGGTGTCAGACTGGGCCACACAACATACGGCGGAATGAAATAGCTCTGGTGCGGCGCTGCCAGCCGGGACCTGACGCACTCCCTCTCCTGCCTTAAGAGGAGGGCCACGCTGAGAAAAGCCCCCCCCCCATCCCCACCAGTGGTGCGGGAGCATGGTCTTCTCCATAGAGGCCCCCTTGATCCAGGTGAGAGTGCACTTTGATAGTGGCAATAACAAGGCTCCCAGGAGGGGAGGCTCCTCTTACTTGCCGCACGTCGACTGACAGCAGTTTAGAAGAGCTTCCCCCGACACCAAATATCCAGGGGACCCCTGCTCCGTAGTTCACCTTGGCCATAACTATTGAACTCTAAAAAACACCATGCCTAGAGGTGAACACGCTAAACTCCGGAGTAGTCCACAACCGGCATGGAGAACTGCTTGAATAGATCTGCATTAATGTCTAAATCAAGGGCAAAGACTCCAGCGCAGTCCCCCCCGCTGAGAAAGCAAGGTAGGAATTTAAGGCAGCTCTGGGGCCCACAAGAAGATATTAACTCCAAGTCAGAAGAGTTCCCCCAGCTCAGCCACAACTCATCTCAAAGCAACATGGAAGGGGGTTCGATAGGTAAAGAGGACATACACACCTGTTTTAAAGGGCTCCAGTCATACCTTTAACTCGATGCACGAACAGTATAAAATCCTCAGGGGCGAAATGAAGCAAGCTATTCAGGAAATCAAGCAGGATGTGGCCAAGCTGGAGGAGAGGACTGATACTGTAGAGAGAAAGCTTCAGCAGGTAGAAGACGACTCCATGAAATCTCGGATGAAACCTTGGACAGGTTATCTCAGACAACGATGTACCTAGAACAGCATTGCGATGACCTGGAAAACAGGTCAAGGAGATCAAACATTAGGATTAAAAATCTGCTGGAGTCCATAGAGATCAAACATTAGGATTAAAAATCTGCTGGAGTCCATAGAGGATCCAGACCTGATGGCGACAGTGACGCAGTTGTTCACTGAAGTACTTAGCAGACGACGCGGTCCCAAGGGTAGGGATCGATAGACTTCACAGGGTGTGCCCAAAAAGAGCAGCTGAACCAGGAGCTAGACCCTGGGACGTTCTGGCAGCGGTTACCTCCTATGTACAGAAAGAGCAGATCCTCCGGAAGGCCAGGCAAGCCTCTTCAATGAGAATAAATGGCCAGGAGGTACAGTTGTACCAAGACCTGGCGCAGTCCACTCTTCTCAAGAGACTGAGGATGGGATCGGTGGTCTGCCATGTGCAATCAATCCAGGTGAAGTACAGATGGACGCTCCCGTTCGGACTCCTGTTCACCTGGGAAGGAATACAGCACAGGATTACGACATGTGAAGAAGGGGAAAAAATTCTAAGACTAGTGAGTGGAGGGGAGGCCGCACATCCGAAGCCCCAGAGGAAGATCAAAATACACAAGACGGCTGGTCAACAGTCCACAGGAAGGGCAGAGAGAGGAAGATTAAATGAACTGCGAGGTTGTCCAGAATCCCCCTCCCGTGTTCGGTTTGATCAAGTGAAGCGCGCCATGACTAGCAAACACACTATTGGACTTGCCTGACCAGCCTTCAGCAGGACAGGGAGAAGGGTCAAAATGGTACGAATGGAATCTACAGTGGGGTTTAGGACCCCCCACGAAGGGTTGACGAGGGGACACAAAGACCGGAGCGCTAGGCATTTTGCTCCATGGCAAGTAGTAACCCGGTTCTGACCTCCAGGGATCAAGGGGTGAGGAAATGGGAGAGCATATGGGAAAGGAACAGGGGGACGGCATATAAGCATGTGCCGAATACACCAAAAAGGGAATGAAGGCGACACAAGGTGCACAGTTTGAGACCAGGCAGTAGATAGGACAAATATGGTTCTAGTAACGGTACTCTCTCAGAATGTTAGGGGCATGAATACCCCTACGACAAGGGCCACACTGGAAAGGCAGGCTTGGAAACAGAAGGCGGACATTTTACTGTATCAGGAGACACATAAGAAGCAAGAAAACGAGGATTCGAATAAAAGGGGCGAGACACATCTTCCGTTCCAATGCCGAGGATAAGGGGGCAGGTGTCCTAGTGGCCATGAAAGACTCATTGAAAGCACAGATTCATAACCACAGAGTCGATTAGGAGGGGAGATATGTTTTCCTGAACATTACATTGGAAGGGAGACAAATAACCCTAGCGTCAGTCTACGCACCGAACGTGGGTCAAGAACCCTTCATATTACATATGCTGGATAAGTTGGAGGAGTTCGCAACGGGAGACATTATCCTGGGGGGAGAGCTGAACCTGGCATGGAACCCCACTCAAGACAGGAGCACAAAAGCGAATACAGAGTCGAAAGCCCCTTCTGGGACACTGAAGAAAGCATTTGAATCCCTTTCCCTGCATGACATTTGACGGGCAAAGAATGGAGAGAGGCAGGCCTTTACGCACTACTCCCACATCTATAACTCACTCTCAAGAATAGACTACATATGTGCGTCTACGGACCTGATAGGTAAAATTGAGGAGGTGGAGGTAGGTCCCATTTCCCTTTCGGACCACGCCCCAATTACAGTGTCTATAGCCCTTATGAATAGGGAAAGGCGTGCATGGTCTTGGAGGTTTTCGTCCGACCTACTGCAAGACAAAGCAATAGTAGAAGAAATACAGGATAAGATAGTCATGTATTTCACCGAAAATGACACCGGGGAGAACTTGCAAGAGACAGTGTGGGACACCTTCAAAGCGGTCCTACGAGGGGAATTAATTGCTCTCAGAGCCAGGAGAGACAAACAAATGGCGCAGTGGGAACATGACCTGGAGATGCAACTGCAAGCAGCTCAGAAAGAGGCGGCGGCCAACACCAGTAGGGCCAAGAAACGAGCAATGCAGCACAACCAGGGTCAATTGGAACTCCTATGCACACGGAAAGTAGAAAAGTCACTCCTACGAACAAAGCAAAGGTATTATATACTCGCCAATAAGGCGGATAAACTGCTCGCCCGCCAGCTCTGGGAGACTGTCAGGGAGAGGACGATTCTAGCACTGGAGGAATCCAATGGTAACAGGAAAACTACTGATGGTGACAGGTGAGATCATGAGAACCTTCTACCAAGACCTATACTGCACTAGCAACACAAATGAAGGAGAACAGAAGAAATTCCTTCAGAACGTAACCCTTCCCAACTTTCGAGAGAAGCCAGAGAGACAGACGACCAAGACATCGAACCGGAAGAAGTTCTGCAGGCTATCAAACAACTTCCAAAGAACAAGGCGCCGGGACCAGATGGTTACACTGAGGCCTTCTATAGAAAATTCCAATCCTCGCTGGTCGCCAGGCTTACGACGCTCTTTAACTCCTTCAAGTCTCGGGGGAACATCACGCCCTCTATAAATGAGGTGAAAGTAGTGCTTTTCCTAACGCCGGGTAAAGACCCCGTCCTCCTAGGATCGTATAGGTCAATTGCACTGATAAATTTGGATGCAAAGCTCTTTACAGAAGTCCTCACCACCAGGGTGACGGAGCACATGGCATCTCTAATTGATGCTGATCAGGCAGGCTTTGTCCCCATGAGACAAACAGCGGACAACAACAGAAGAGTCTTCCACCTAATAGAAAAGGCAGAGCGGACTAATACTAGAGCAATATTGGTGTCGCTGGACGCTGAGAAAAGGTTTGATCGCATCGAATGGTCGCACCTCTTCGACACGTTGGAGCACATGGGATTTGGAGCATCCTATCTAAAAATGTTGAAGTCCAACTATAACAGTCCCATCTTGAGAATTTCAATTAATGATTTGTTGTCCCGGACGGTTGCTCAGACGAGAGGAACAAAACAGGGGTGCCCGCTTTCCCCCCTCCTATATGCTTTATTTTTGCAGCCTCTCCTGGCGAGGATACATCTTAGGCAACAAATTAAGGGCATCCAGATGGGGGAACTTGAACACAGAACCATGGCCTTTGCCGTCAATATGCCGGTGGCCCTAACAGAACCAACTATGTCTTTGCCTGCGCATGAACTAGAGGCTTTTGGAGCCATATCTGGCCTCAAAATAAACAAGAACAAATCAGAGATCCTAAACATGACAGATGACCCATCCGTAATTGCAAAACTGGCCCAGACGCAAGGGATGCAAATGGCACAGTGCAGTATAACATTTCTCGGAGTTAGACTCACCTCTTCAGTAACACAACTAAACAAGGCGAATTTCCCAAACCTACTTACCCAGCTACAAAAACTTCTGGCAAGATGGTGCCCCCTCTCTACCTTGTGGTGGGGGCGGATTGCGGCAGTCAAAATGACAATCCTTCCGAAGGTCCTCTACTATTTCCAGGCTCTTCCTATAGGACTCCCCAAGTCCTTTTTAGATCTCTGAACAGGTTGACTTCAGCCTATGTGTGGCGGAATAAGAAACTGAGGGTTGCCATGGCCACAATGATAGCACAAATGTGTGAGGGTGGACTGGCTTTTCCGCATTATAAGAAGTATTAGGAAGCCGCGCAACTGCGGGTGATAAAGGAGTGGGTGGCGGACACTCCCCAGCTGAAGTGGACGAAGAAGGATATAGCACGACATAGACACGTGAACACTAAAATAAGTGAAATCACAAGTGCATCCCTCAACGCATGGGACTTTGCAGTCAAAAGAGGGAACCTGACAACGCACCCATCCCCTTTCACACCGCTATTTGGTAACCCCGGCTTTCCACTGAGGACGGACCTGAAGGCATATACCTCCTGGAAGCAGGCAGGCTGCACAAGGATCTGCGATATGTATAAAGAACAGTCACTTATATCCTTTGGAGAATGTGTTTGGGACTTCGGAATAGCAGGGTCAGAAAGTTACCAACATGCCCAGCTAACCCATTGGCTCTCATCCCCGGTTAATAGGGAAGCAGGAACAAGGGCCCTCCCGAAATTCGAACTCTTCTTGACAACAGATCCAGGTAATCGTAAACTGATATCAAAGCTGTGTGCCCAACTGAACTCGCAAGAGGAGGACGTCTGGTGGAAATATATGAAGAAATGGGAGGTGACACTGGGGGAGAAAATACCACGGCCCTACTGGGAGGAGGCCTGGCGTAATGTATCCAAACTGACAAGGTCGACTCACCTGAGGGAAATGTGGCAAAAAGTGTTACTGCAGTGGCACCTGACACTGAGAGGTTACGAAGAATATTTCCTGGCACAGACGGACAGTGTTGGCGGGGCTGCCACCAGCAAGGAAACTGGAAGCACATATGGTGGTCATGTCCCGTCAGGTTTCTGGATGGAAGTCAAGGCCCAAGCGGGAAAAATGGTCCAAGGGGTTGAAACTCTAGCAGAAGGAGTGTGGCTGGCAGGGCTTTTGTCACCGAAACAAACAGAATATACCAAGCGCCAGCGGAAAGTGATTATGGTTTTGGTGATAGCGGCATGGCTAGCGATGGCTCAGTGCTGGAAACAGCAGGCGCCCCCAACACAGCTCCAATGGCTCAGGAAAGTCTGGCACTTCGTCACCATGGTATGGATGACCCATAAGATACAGGGCACCCCCGAGAACTTTCAACTGGACTGGGTCCCCCTCCTTCAATATTTGCAGAGTGACTATATGATGCAATGGTGTCCTCACAGAATCCGTATCCTGAACTTGTTTTAATTCTTAGAACTGCACTGAGTACCAGTGACCATGTGTTCATTTATCGCCATCCTGAGTTCCTAGGAAATAAGAGGGAGGGATGGTGGGGGGGTGGGGGGACTTGTTTGATGTTGAATCTGGTTACATGTTATAATCAATAAAAAGACTTTTTTTTTTAAATAAACGACTTTGTATAGATCATGTAATTTCTTCAGGGCTTTATCTACTCCCCCATCTGAACCCCAGCAAAAAAGAATATTGAGTAATGAGACGAAGACACAAAACAGGAAAAAGCAAAAATGAGTCACGCTGCCGAATGAAACTCTAGCTGTAAAAATAGAGCAAACTAAAGCTAAGGAGCTAGATGCAACAGAGCATTCTTCCACAGACACACAATGTTGGGACCACACTATACATACTGACCTTGACACTTAAGGTCTAATTGAGGCACAAATGCAAACACCGGGGTCACTGAACCACATTCGACATCAAAGGACTTCCCTCGGGTCAGACAAAAAGGAGCAACCCAATAATCCTTCTCCCAAGATATTTTTTACACTGGAACAGGCAAGAAACTGACTGATAAAATAACATGATCAGTCTGGTGAGACTGAAAGGGAAGAAAGAATTCCTAGGCAGTATAGAAGATCAAGTAGGACTTCTCAGGATGCAGGGGGGATTACGAACACCAAGAGTACCTTGGGGAAAGGGGGATAAATGAAAGAAGATGGAATGGTCAGAGAGGGATTTGGGGGGATATGGACCATTATGATGGTAATAACATGAGGGGACGACCTGAAAAAGGGGGGACTCACAATCATACTCTAGAATCCTTACCTGTGCCCCATCTGCACTGCATTGTTTGCTGCCACCAAATTTAGGTGTGTATAGTTTATACATCTCTGTACCACCTAAACAAGGTAATTCTATTCCTTCAGAATTTCACTTATTCTCTCCAACTCAATCTACCAGGCTTCCTAGTGGGTTTAACCAGAACTGTGCAGTGCTGCCACTCCTCCCTCATTCCTTGGGTAAACCTCTGCCTTCCTATGGCTCTCTCCATCTCTCCTAAATTGTCTAACTGCTATACTATCACCTATCCCCCATCTCTCTCCAAGGCCGGCAGGAAAAAGCACACAAAAGACATCCTGAGTGCAAACCCTGGACTTCCCATAGCATAGCGCCTTCTCTCATTAACGTCCTTCCTTCGCCTGTATCTCCCCCTTCTACTCTCCCTCTCCCTCCTCTGAATGGTGTACCACGCACTCGTACCCCACCTCAGAAAACCTTCAAAAACACTGACCACCTCTACCTGGCGACTCTTAATGCCAGCTCAGCCAACAAACACTCCTGTGACATCTGTCTTCGAGATATTGACCTTGACATTTTCGCTCTTACCGAGACTTGGTTCAATGCCAGCTCGGTCACTGGCTTTGACTCCCTCCTCCCTGATGGCTTCAAGATCATCTCCAAGTCGCGGCCTGACTGGCGGGGGGGGTTGTCTTAATCTTCCCGGAGTGGGTTCCTGCTTTCATCTTACATACCCAGCCCTATTCATGTTTTGAAAGGCTGGTTTGCAAGTTGGTTACCCTGACCATTGCTACCTTCTACCAGCACCCAGGCGCCACCTCCCTATTCCTCTCTGAATGGGCTTATTTCTGCTCTTCTTTACTTTCATCCACGTCTAAACTTCTCCTTTTGGGTGATTTCAACATTCAACTCGACCCACCTGCCTCTGCATCCACTCTATTCACTGACCTCTGCACCTCGCTTTCCCGCTCCATTCTCCCTTCTGTGCCAACCCACACAACTGGACACACTCTGGATGCCCTCATACAGGTGTCCAGTCATAATATCGAAAAAATAAAGTCGAATGACAAAAAAGTCGAATCAATAATGTCGAAAAAAAAAAAGTCGAATTTGTTTTTTTATTATTTATATATTTTTTTTGGGTTTGGTAAGTAAAAAAAAGGGGTAAAATAAAAAAAAATAGAAAAAAAGGGGGATTGGGGGGGAACCCCCCCATTTCGAATAAAAAACGTATTAAAAAAAAATTCGACTTTTTTTTTTTCGAGATTATTTTTTCGACATTTTGACTTTCGATTTTATTGATTTCGATTTTATGTCTAGGAACCCTCATACACTCTGACCTCTCCCCTTCATTAGTCACCCCTCTCTCCTCTCCCTCCATCTGGGTCCCATTGGCCCCCCTGACCGCCCCACAAAAGTCCCACCAACCGCATTCACCAACATCTGCCCAATGAAACGAGTGACTCGTTTCCACCTTCACCCCCCTCAATCCCCACCTCTGACTATCTCGTACTCTGCCCTCAGCAACCTCCAACTTTCAATCACCAACAGCCTTGACATTCTTGCCCCAGTCATGAGGATCCATCTGAAACCTGCCTCAAAGTGTAACACTTGGTACAACACCAAATTTGCAGCCCTGAAACAAAAGTGCAGGGCAGCAGAACGGAAGTGGCTAACCTCAGGCTCATCCTCTGATAAACTGGCCTGCCGCCTGCTCCAAAGTCAATACAGACTTGCCATCCATGTAAAGAAAAGAGCCTGCATTCAGACATGGGTATCTGGTGCCTTCAACTTTTTTCAAAATCTGCAAGGAACTAGCAAACCCCTCTGCAGTCTACTCCTCCCTTTCTCCTTCCCAGGCCCTCTGCAATGCACTGGCTTCACACTTTGCCACCAAAACTCAGGATTCTGACCCTCCTTCTCTCCTGTCACACCTGAGGAAGTTACATGAGTTGTCCGCTCCATGAAGATCTCTTCTAAACAGGTCTCCCCTTGCTCATCTAGGACCGTCAAGGATGACATTGTCTCGCTTGCCCCTGTTCTCGCTGATTTCTGCAATCACTCTTTTGTCACTGGATCTTTCATCTCCCCATTAAGCACTTCCTTGTGCACCCACTCCGAAGAAAACATCCTGCGACCATACCCGCCCTGCCAGCTGCCTATCTCCACCACCCCCTTCCTGGGGAAGCTGCTTGAGAAGCTGGCCTTTCCCCCAACTTAAATCCTCACATTGAACTTGTTTGTGGCCTCCACTACCATCAATCTGGATTCTGAGCAGCCAGAGGCACGGAACCGGCTGTTCTCAACACCTTTGAAGAACTGTTCGCATCTCTGGACTCCAACTCCCCAGATGTCCTTATCCTTCTCGATCTCTCCTCTGCATTTGACATAGTTAACCATTCCATCCTCATACAAAGGCTCCAAGATACACTTGGTATCTCGGAATGGGCACTGCATTGGCTGTCCTCTTTCCTCACTAACAGCTCTTCCCAAGTCATTCTGGGCTCCTTCTCCCCTCCTACTTCCATCTCCAACGATGGTGTCCCCCAGGGCTCAATTTGTTCCCCCTGGCTCTTTAACATCTACCTTGCATACCTCATCTCCTCTTTCTCCTCCAACTTCCAGTGTTAAGCAGACGACACACAGTGCTTCTTCAGACTCCCTGTTGACCCTCTTGCGCATTCCATCATCCCAGACTGCCCATCTGCCATCCAGTCCCTGTGCAGCTCCAATGATCTCTGCCTCAACACCTGTAAAACTGCGATCCTTGCCATTGGGCCCCCTGCTCCCTCCTCCTTCCCCTCACTCTGGCTTTCCTCCTTGGGCTCACCCCAGCACCTTCTACTGAAGCCGGAAACCTTGGAGTCATCTTCGAATCCTCTCTCTCCTTCCTCTCTCACACTCCGGACATTGCCAAGAAGTCCAACTATCAGCTTTCCTTCCCAAAGGAATTTTACCTTTTTTCACTTTCCCTCCGAGACTCAATGTGACACAGGCCCTGGTTCTCTCTAGACTTGACTACTTAACAGCCTCCTCCTGAATCTTCCTTCTTCCACTTTGAGACCCCTCCAGCTTATCGAGAATACGGCAGCAAGAGTAACCCTTGGCATTAAGCCAAGGGACCACATCTCTCCTGCACTAAATAGTCTTCACTGGCTCCCGGTTGCTGCACGGATTAAATTCAAATCCCTCTGCATCATCCACAAGGATGTCTGGGCCCGGGGACGACACTATCTTCAACTTTACCTCACTAAATACTCTCCCTACAGACCACTTCGCTCCTCTCTGTGTAAAGCATTTTGCTAAATAGAGGGCAAGGGGTCGCTCATTTTCATATGCAGGCTCCCTCCTTTGGAACAGCCTCCCCCTCCTCCCGCGCCTTCAGCAGGATCTTCTCAAATTCCAGAAGCACCTTTAGACTTTCCTCTTTTCTTCCTCCTTCCATCCTCCTCTCCTCTGCTAATCATACAGGTGCTGAATAGGTGTCCTTGGCCCATATGCATCCTCAGGACCTTGCCCTCCCACACCAATTCTTCCCAGTTCCTGTCCATCCACAGCACTTGCATCTGCACACCCTCCACTCTGGAGGCTCACACTTACACCTACCACAGCCCAGGCCGTGCAGCACTCAACATTCCTAGCACTTTGTCTATGGCTCACCCACGAGCTTGGACTCCACAGCAATTACCCCCTCTTCACACTTCCTTTCTTCACAATATTTAGAACTTGCACGTTCTAAATATTGTGTTGTAATGCATTTCCCACCTTCGCTACCCCCCCTGCCCTGTGCGCTTTGAAAACGGTATTTTCTTATTATTTAAGTGCCTAACAAGCAAACAATAAATAAATTGAATCCCTCACTCAAGTAAACAACACATAATTAAAAGAGGGGGTGTAGCATTTCTTTAGTCCTGGAATCTAGAGGTGTTTTTGAGGACAAGCCCACTCTCAATAGATCAAATATACTGACTTTGTTCACAGAGATCTAGGGACTAGAGGTGATACAGTCATCTGACATTGGTCAAGTAGAAATCTTGAATAACTGATTTAAATAGCGTAAGATTGCGCAATTGGTCAGAAACGGACTGGTAGTAGCTAGAAATTATCCATTTCAACAAGGTTTCATATTCAGGGAGGATGCTAGTTTATCACACCAAGCCAAAAGAACAACTGATGAACGTTATTCTCCGTCAAGAAGGAATCCTCCACTGCACAGAGAAAATGGGGATCGAGACCATAACAGAAGAGACCCTGATTGGTCTTGGCTCCCGGGCATCTTAGCAGGCAATAAACAAACCACCTCAAATTAACTGCCTAGTAACATCCAAAAAGACACCTGGAAAATGGCAGTATGGATAATGAGAGGGTTAAAGCATCTCCTTTAAAAAAAAAAAGATAATCCCTTGGGGGGACCTGTATATTGTCATGTTACAAAAAACGTGGTTCCTAGAGCCTCCGACATGGGATGATTATGTAGTGTTCTTGGTCCACGCTGTTAAGGCAGTGGCCTTCGTCAGGATTATTAAAGGCCTGTAAAATTCAATCCAAATTAACCCTGGAGCAGTGGGTACCCCCAAATCTCTTTATTCAACTAACAAAATTGGGATGCTCCAGTGGAGTGTTTGCACTTTTGAACGTATATTGCAATCCCACCTCCATATCTGACAATCAGTTTCTAGAGGGTATATCAACTATGTTGGATCTAGTGATATCAGATCCGAGCATAAATTCAACAATAATAGCAGGGGATTTAAATGTTGAGTGTCTTTATACAGCCCCGGCTACACTTACGAATAGAGCAAAAAAGTGGCTAGCCTTGATGGATAGTAGGGGTTTTGTCATGCTGAATGGCTCCCTTAGGGGAGATGTCCCTTTCCTCCCCAACCCAACCTGGAGACAGAGGGATCAAGCAGCCATTCTAGATTGTGTGTTTGTTGACAGGAAAAGCTTTATGCATATGCAAGATTTCAAGGTTATACTGCAGCTAAAAAGTGACCATGAGTTACTATTGCTAAATTGGTGAGCTCCAACTATTCCCTCGCAAACATTTTCTTACAGTTCAAAATTCCAAGTGAGGGGAGGGAGAAACAGGCTAAATTGGACAAATTACCCATCAGGCAAATTAAATGTTTGTGTAAGGAATGGTGGTTCCAGCTTAGATCCGGATAAATCTATTCAAGAGGGACACTATGTAGCAGCGCTCTTATTATTTAAGGACAGACAGTTGACTAGGTATAGGCCGATATTCACACACAAACATATTTTTGACATGGAGTTAAAAAATAAAAAAAACAGCCCTAAGGAAATATCTAAGAGATCTGAGACACTTGAATTTAGCTTTTAGATGGAAAAGGACACAAAAACTAAAGTTGAAGTACAGAAATCGTCTAAAAAATAGATGAGAAGCAATGTACAAAAAAGATGGTCAACACATGATTAGGGTGCTAGCGACAAAAAATAATGTACAAATATGGTCCTTGTTGAGGTTGAGGAATGGAGATCACCAACTTTCTCTACAGACAAATCCAATTCAGGAGAAAGTCTGGATTGAATACTTTCAAAATCTATATGCTCCGGCAGCTTCAGGGGCGATACAGGTGACTTGTGACGAGATTTTTGACGACACTCTTGAGTTTGATTTGGATGACATCTTAGATCTAATAAAGAAGCTTAGTTCATCGAGAGCGCAGGGACCGAATGGCCTGACAAACCTTATACTCAAAGCACACCCAGAGGCATGGGCAAGGATTCTCTCTACTATCTTTATTCAAGTAATAAAATGAATCATGGAGTAAATCTATTATTATTCCTATATTTAAAAAGGGAGATGAAGAATCGCTGCATAATTAAAGACCTATAGCCCTCCTGGACTCCCCAGGCAAGATATCTACGTGGTTATTCCTCGGACATGAAGCGCTGCATTAACCAGGTTTCTTTGATAGATAGGCATCAATCAGGATTTGTTGCGGGGCTTAGAACTTCAACTAATTTATTGGCCCTGACTTTGGTATTAAATAAAAGAACTATTCACTTCCAACAATCAATTTATATTGTTTTTATAGATTTCAAAATGGCATTTGATTCAGTGCCCAGGGATTTGCTATTCTGGGAAAATGAAAAGAGAGAATTGTCCGGCATATATTCAATCATTTGTTTCACAGCTATACACCGACACTTCGATACAGATTTGGCTGAACCAGTAGGGACTTTTATCACAGAAAATACCTACTGAGAGGTCTAAAGCAGGAGTGTATTTTAGCTCCTGTCCTTTTTAACTTATTTATAGCAGACATCGGACGCCATTTGGAAATAGTATTCTCTGACCCCCCAAAATTAGGTAAAACAGGCTTGTTTTATTTGTTATACACAGATTCTCTTGTCCTTTTGGCTAAATGCTGATGGGCTTACAAAGATTGTTGCAGGCTCTCGAGAACTACGCAAATGAAAATCATCTAATTATTAATGTCAATAAATCCAAAATTATTAGGTTCACAACAAACCAGGGTTGCAACAAGAGGCAATTATTTAAATGGACAATATACAAAAATACGCTGGTCATACTGGAGTAATATCGATATCTTGGAATGAACAATAGTGCCAAAGAAGCGCCATATTTAGCAGAGATCAGGCAGAAGACGGAAACAGCGGTAAGCCAAGGGAGAATTATCCATAGGAAATATAAAAGTTCTCTGGTCTCCCCACTTATCACCTTTTACAAACAAAAGGTGGTTCCAATGTTTATCTATTGAGGGGTTATATTGGAAAAGGGTCCCGTCTCTCCAGGCAACCTTGCCTATCCAGTTAAATTGTTGTGAACTAGGGCTACTATCACTGAATATTATGTGTAAATGGCGGGTTTTAACTGTTGATTAAAGGTTTTTTGATTCAAAAAAACTTAAAATTTATAATTCTGTCAATATTGACACTGGTGGAAGCCCACGCTGACACCTTGTTACAGTCATGGAAGAATGTTGGCTTTGACATAATGTTGGATGTCGATATCACCTTAAATTTGCTTTTATCGAATCCCGGTCAGGCTAAAGTTAAATTATGGCAATATGATTGTAGAGTAACTTGGGGAGCCTACCACAGATACAAGGTTTTTAAGGTCGGTCATTTTGAAACAAAACAATTTAATCAAATCCAATCCATTTGTGTAAATTTCATAGCCCAAAGTTTAGAACTCTTTTCCTAAGACTTTGCTTCAACTTATGTCCCACAAGAGATTTAACAGGCTCAAGGTTAAACTGGTCAAAGGAACAGCGAGGATGTCGATTTGCAATAACGAAAGGGAGTTGGAAACTTTAAAGCACACAGAAGTTTTATGTCCTGAGCTGATAACCAAGAGGAAACTTTTTAGAACAGTATTTTTTAAACCTTTATTTAAGCAGGCAGGTAGACTGGTTGGACTAGGTCACATAACCCTGAAACAAACAATAGACATGCATGTAGTTTTGGTTCACGAAACACACATAATTTACATTTCAATTGTCTCTGAATCAAGTTCTTGCTCCGAATGTACCGAGAAATGACCGGAAAGGTTCCCATATGTCCCTTGGTTGGGCCACGGCTGACACAGACATATCCCACTTTTTTCATTTACATATGTCAGTTCTCTTAACCATTCAGTGGGTGTGGTCGATTTCCACTTAAGCAGTATAGTTTTAGTGTGGAAACTTTCCCAATGTCTCCCAGCAGGTATTTAAGTGGGATTAATGTGGGTGGAACTCCAACCATGACATGCACCTTTGTCGCTACCTCCTGCCAAAATCGTGCGACCGTGGAGCAGGCCCAAAACATATGATACGAATCTGTACCCCCCCCCCTCCTGACCACATTTCATACATTTATCTTCCGTGGTTGGGAAGAAATGTGCTACCCTAGCCGGGATGTAATGCAACTGATTCAAAACTTTAAACTGAATAAGTCTCAATCTTGAGTTTAAATCAACCTCCCTCGTCCGGAGACCGCATCTGCACCATTTCGACTTGTCAATACTCCCACCCAGGTCTTCCTCCCAGTTGGACTTTGCTGTAATTCGAGGGGGCTGAGCGACCTCCACCACCCTATATAGTCATGCCACCTGTCCCCTATGTCTTTCCCTTGAGGTCACCACCTCAATACATTTGCATGTTTCTGGCTCTTTTGGGAATGATGACCATCTCTGGTGTGCTGCAGCCCTGAATCGTAAATATTGTAACAACCGAAATGGACTCGCCCCAGCTTCTCTTTGAATTCTTCTTGTGTTACGAACCTGACCCCCGGAAATAGGGTACAATGTTTTTTCATTGTCAGGCATTTCAAAGCCTGCAGTTTAAACGTGTTTGACTGTCGTCACCATTTGACCCAATTTGATGATGTCCACCCTTTGAACTTGAGAAACTTCCACAAGTCAAGTTCAGAGCAGCACAGTAGCCCGTCGACCAGCTACCGCAACTCCGATTCATCAACAAATATGTTCATATGCCTATGTACGATACAGATCAGTACCATGTCAATGCCACCCTCACCATCAGGCCTCACCCCCGTTCTGGCCAATCCTCTCATCGAGATTCCTGTCAGGGATTCTCCCCCACGCTGGTGCAGGGATTGGTATTGATGATTCAATATAGGCTGTGGCGTCCGCCGGATTTTGGAAGACATTTTGGTTTCCTATGCTGAATTCGCAAATTCGACAGGGAACAAGAGGCCATATGGGGCATGCCCGACTCTCAGTACTCTCTTGACGGCGTCATATGATCTCCTCTGTGCCTGTACTCCAGCCGCAAAATCGGGGTAGATATGAAAATTGTTAGCTTCATAATGTAATGTCCCCCGCTCTCTTGATAATTTTAGGATTTGGTCCCTGTCCTTGTAGTTGAGGATCCTTGCTATAATGGTAAGCGGTGGGTCCCCAGGTCTGGGGATCGGGGCTAGAGTGAGGTGCGCCCACTCAACAAGGAAATGGTTGGAGAATTGATCATCACCAAACAGGGTCTTCAGCAGTTTTTCTATCAAGGGTTCCATGGGACCCCTTCCTGCAGCCTCAGGTCCGACAATTCATATGTTATTTTGCCTTGATCGTGATTCAAGGTCGCCACACTTCCCCAGACTCTTATTTAGTTCGTCTTTGAGCATTGTGATTTCCCAACTCGCTGTGTCCTCAACAGTACTTACCCAGTGCTATGCTTCATTAATACGAACTGTCTCTTTCTCAAGCTTGGATTTTAAAGAGCCAATGGTGGCTACAATATCGTTAAGCTTGACATTGACTACCAGGAATCCACTTTGCATGGCTGTCATCAGCTTTTCATTTCAGGCCTCAATAATCGCTGGGGCGGACGTGCCCCCCTTCTCTGGTGTTGCCGGCCTAGATCCCGGGGCTCAGTTACTGGTGAAGGAGTCCCTCGGTCCCGGTTTCTTCCCAGCACCTTTGGTCATCCTGAGGCTCCTTTTTGCTCTTTATAGCCCCTCGCTGCCCACCTGTATGCACCCCAGCCCTTGGTGTCCTAAGTTCTAAATTTGGGCTCAACAGGATTCACAGGAAGATCCGGGGCACCACAGCAGCACCAAGTATCAACGGGACTGCTGCGGCCACCAGTTGACCACCGGAATGTGCAGGGACCAGGAAGCGCTTCAGTCCAACCTCACCCAACCACTGCAGCAAGCAGCCCCCACTGCCAGATATAAAGAGGAGCAAACAGCGGGTCCCCGCAGGTATAATAGATCTGAATTGTCCATGGTGCACAATCAGCGCCGTATGGCACTTAAGGGGATCAGGTTTAGCACTCTGACAGCTTCCCAGGGAGGTTGCCCCACCTCACTTTAATTCCTTGTGTCGCCGTATATGGCCCCTGCTCCGGACCCCCAACTCCCAAAATCAGCATTGGTTAAGCGCTAGTGGGAACAGTCTGTCATTTGTGTTGTCTACCTTTATGGTTTTGCTCTGCGCCGCCGGGCCTCTGGGCCTCCAGCACCTGCATTCGCTTTTAATTTCACTCCCGGGGTCTGCTGCTTTACAATGTTGCGTCGCCAACTGGCCCCCGCAATGCAGTGTTGTGCGAGGCCTGGGTAGTCCAGCCCCGCCTCCTGATGGATGCCCGACACCAGAACCGGCGTCCGGGGAGCAGGCGGTCACTCTAAGTTTGGAAAAGTTCCTCACTCTAGGGGAAGGGGAGCAGGCTGGGCCCTCCAGGGGAGCAGAACGTTTGGCAAAATGCTGCACACAGCCCCGGCCTCTGCTGCAGTACGGATCACGTCCGTCCGTCCCTCGTTCCTCTCATCCGGTCACACAGCAGTCAACAAACGCCTCCTCCTCACCCGGGCACTTTCCCTGCACGGATTAGCTTTTACTTTAGACACAGGGTTCCTTTGGGCAGGTCAAAGCCCTGCATAGTCTTCAATCCACGCTCACAGGCAGCCTGACAGATTATTTCAGTTAAGGATTTTGTCAGGCCAGAGCTGAGAATCAGGCTGCCAATCTTCCTGCGCCGCCTCCTCACCCGCACGCAGGCACCAGCCCTCTTCTGGATCCTCCGGGCCAAGTCATCCCTCTCGCTGACAAGGCTAATCTCCTCTGGCGAGACACTGGCTGCAGCAGGGTCTGGAACAGCTAGCTCCCCTCCACGGGCCTCCACTTCACCGGAATCGGGTAGCAGGACCGCCCCAGCTATGGAAGTGCGTGGCGGGGTGCAGTCATCATCACAGCTCAGATTACGACGCTTTAAATGGGCACTTTCCCTGCACGGATTAGCTTTTACTTTAGACACAGGGTTCCTTTGGGCAGGTCAAAGCCCTGCATAGTCTTCAATCCACGCTCACAGGCAGCCTGACAGATTATTTCAGTTAAGGATTTTGTCAGGCCAGAGCTGAGAATCAGGCTGCCAATCTTCCTGCTGCTCAACAGCGCCCCCCCTCAGAACAGTATTTTATGGCCTATAAGCTCATCACCGTTTATGATGTCTGGGAAATGATTTTTAAAGGTCATAATGTTTCACTAATTTTAGCTGTCATACATGTTTTATTATCCTTGGAAATGTTAATGGTGGCTACAGAAAAAGGACCATCTTAGCTTTTTTAAAGTGAATTAGGATTCTATAACTGCATGTGATTTTATCATCTTTTTTTAAAGTTCCTTCTGTATTTGCTAAAAAAAGGATGTATTGTAATTTGAATAATTGTTTTACGAATTGTTTTGAAAGGTTGAACTGTGGGTGCAGCTATAATAAATAAAACAATAAGATGTTAAATAATAGGGGTGCTAGGACACAGCCCTGGCGTAGCCCATTATAAGTTTCAATCATTGGCAACGTATTACCCCTATGACTTAATTTCACTCACAGTGTCGTGCCAGAGTGCAGGTTAATCAAAATGGGCAACAGGTTACTGGGAATACGCCACTTCCTTTAATTTCATTCAAAGCAAGTTTCTTTCGATCTTGTCGAAAGCCATTGATAAGTCGATGGAGACAGCATATATGTTAGGAACTCATTTTTGCCATACCTTCTGCTGCAAATGGTTGCTACTAAATCCTGCAGTGGTGGTCCCTACCCCTTTATGAAAACCGATTTGGTTAGGTTTTAGAATGCCTGTGTTAACTGCCCACGAGGAGAGTTCAACCAACACCAGAGAAGAAAAGATTTGGGAATCAGAGTCAAGGAAAACTATTAGCCTGTAATTAAAAAGACAATGTGTGTCACCCCTATTGAAAATAGGGACAATCTTGACAGTATGCCATGAATCAGAACATTTATTGTGGACGCGGGCGGATTTAAATACTCCATATAGTAGACAGGACCAGAACGTTGGATTGGTCTTTAGGACTGCAATACAAAGCCCACTCGGTCCTGGAACACTTGAGTGGCTGAGTTTCAGTATAAGTGCTTCAACATCACCCTGATTGAAGTCAAAATCCCAAGATCCTACCCCCACTCTCATGTTCGCATGATGGTAAACTTGAACTGTTTAACTGGGAAAAATAGGTCACCCATATATCTTCCGAGACAGGACATTCTTATAGTATCACTTGATTACTCTCTTTCTCATTTATAATTCGCTAAATGTTTTTGTCCGACTTCGTCAAAATAGCCGACAAGATGCACTCTCCTGTTCTCTGATGTCTCATCACTCGTAGTCATTTTAACATTTTCCTGACGTTCTTCTTTGCTTCTTTTATGGTTATTGAACATTCAAAGGAACTGACGTTTGAGTTTTTAAAATATCTGATGTTCTTTCGCATCTCTCTTTTAAATTTTTCTACCTCAGGACTGTAAGTGTCCCTTTTAGCAATAGCACAGAAGAACAAGTTACTTCTTACCTTGTAACTTTCTTTCGATGGGATGTTCCTCCGACGTATTCCTTATCTTTGATAGATCATCGCCCAGCTTGCTGGAATCGGACATTTTTTTTCAGTAGAGGGCGCTGCGCGTCTACGTCCCTCGACGGCCTCCGTATCGGTGCCGACGATATCACGCGTATAAATAGACTCGCGCAGCGTTCGTTGCTCAGTTCCGTTTTGACGTTAACAGTTGTTTTACATGAATTGATTATTGACCCTGAAGGAGTGTAAGCTGCAACCACAAGGGAAGTATTACTGCAGGGATGGATGGGAGGCGCGATAAGGAATACGTTGGAGGAACATCCCATCGAAAGAATGTTACAAGGTAAGAAGTAACTTGTTCTTCGAAGGGATTGTGTCCTCCGACGTATTCCTTATCTTTGATAGACTCCCATAGCAGTGGTGTGAAATTGGAGGTGGGAGTAAAACGCCATGTTTCCTTTTAGGAATGAACCGAATGTAATACGGCTTTGCCAAACCTAGTCTCTTGACTAGAGGAGGAATCCAGGTTGTAAAATCTTGTGAAGGTATGTGCGGACGACCATGTGGCAGCCGCAATTATGTCTCAGACCGGAACCCCTCTTTGGAGGGCCGAGGAAGCTGCAATACCCCTGGTTGAATGAGCCCTAAGATTTTGAGGAGGCTCTTTCCCTGCTAGTTTGTAACATTCCAGGATGGCCAAAATAATCCATCTGGAAATGGTTTGTTTTGTTATCGGTAGTCCTAATTTGTGTCCTGAGTAACCTACGAACAGTTGGTCTGCTTGCCTAATCCTAGCAAGTCTGCTGATGTAAAAGCTTAAAGCCTGCTTTGGGTCCAGCCTATGTAGCCTTTCTTCCTCTTTCCCCGGATGGGGAGGCGGATAGAATGAAGGTAAGGTAATTTTCTGAGTGATGTGGAATTCAGAAACCACCATTGGGAGGAAATTAGGCTTCACCTGAAGGACAACTTTGTCTTTATGAAAAATTGTATGAGGGGGTTTACAAGGTAGAGCTTGTAATTCGCTCACCCTTCTAGCAGATGTTAAAGCCACTAATAAGACAGTTTTAAGGGTAAGAAATCTTAGTGAACAAGAGTGGAGAGGTTCAAAAGGAGTGCCCATCAGGACATTTAAGACTAAATTTAAGTCCCATAAAGGAACCTGGAAAGGTCTTGGAGGGTAAACATTAGTTAATACCTTTAGAAATTGTATTACTAAGGGTAATTTGAAATACAAAGGCTCCTCTGCAGTGCGCTTGAAGATCGATAGCGCTGCGAGATAGCCCTTGATAGTGCCAACTTGAAGGCCTGAATTTGCCAAGTAGAGTAGAAAGGATAACACCGTTGGTGTACCACATGAAATGGGGTCGATATTCTCTTCTCTACACGAGCTGAAAAATTTGTTCCAACGGCAGCGGTATAAAGACTTTGTTGCTGGCCTTCTGGCCGAAAGCAACACTTCCATGACATCATCAGGGAGGTCCCAATCCTTGCATCTCAACCTTTCAGAAGCCAGGCGTGAAGGTTGAGGGTTCTGATGTCTGGATGGAGAACCTTACCTCCCTTCTGTGACAGAAGATTCTCCTTGAGTGGAAGACGAATTGGAGAGCAGATGGACATGTCCAGAAGGTCCGGGTACCACGTTCTCCTGGCCCAGTCTGGGGCAATTAGGATCATGGTTCTCTGGAATCTTCTCAACCTCCTGATCATTTGAGGAATGACAGGGACTGGTGGAAACGCGTACAGGAGTGGAAACTCCCAGTCCACAACGAACGCGTCCCCTAGAGCTCCTCTCGGGGGAAATTCCCTTGAACAAAACAGATCGCACTTTCTGTTGGTACTGGTGGCAAACAGATCCACTTGAGGGGTTCCCCAAAGGGCGAAGATCTCCTGAAGGATTTCCTGAGCTAGTTCCCACTCATGGGAGACTATGCACTGCCTGCTCAGAGCGTCCGCCGTCAAGTTCTTCTCTCCGGCTAGGTGAACTGCCGATGGAGAGATTCCTTCTTGAATTGCCCAAAACCAGAGCTGCATTACCTCTGTGCACAGTGGCAGTGATCCTACGCCTCCTCTTTTGTTGAGGTAGTGCATGGCCACTGTGTTGTCCGTCATTATCAGGACATTTTTCCCCTGTACAGATGGCAGAAAAGCTTTCAGCGCTAGTCTGACTGCTCTCAGCTCTAACAGGTTGATATGTAGTCTGGACTCCGATGGAGACCAACGACCGCTGATGGTCAAGTCGTTGGTATGGCCTCCCCACCCCATGAGTGAGGCATCTGTGACTACTGTTATCTCTGGCCATGGTTGCCAAAACAGTTCCCCCTTCAAGATGTTTTTCTGGCAGGCCCACCACTGAAGGTCTCGAGCCACCTTGTCCGGAATCTGAAGGAGGTCTGTCATTCTCGCTGAGAATTGCGACCACTGAGTTCTTAGTGCCCATTGAAGAGATCTCATTCTCAGGCGAGCCTCTGGCACAAGTAAGATGCAGGATGCGATTAGGCCTAGCAACCCCAAAAAGTCGAAGGCTGGGAGACGTTGGGCATTTTGAAACTTGGTGACCATCTGCAGAATATCTTGAGCCCTCACCTCTGGTGGCGAGGCTTTTCCCAGGGAAGTGTCCAGGACCGCTCCAATGAACTGGAGTCTCTGTGATGGTATCATCTGTGACTTCTTTAAATTGAGGGAGAAGCCCAGTTTGTGAAGGAAGTGGCAGACATAACCTAGCTGGATCTGAGCTTGTTCCGAAGATACAGCTCTGATCAGCCAATTGTCCAGGTAGGGGTAGACGTGGATCCCTTCCCTCCTTAGACTTGCAGCCACTACCGACATTAGCTTGGTGAAGTCCCTCGGGGCGGAGGTCAGCCCAAATGGCAGAACTCGAAATTGATAATGAGAGCCGCCAATTGCGAACCTCAGGTATTTCCTGTGTTTGAGATGGATTGGCACATGGAAATAAGCATCCTGGAGGTCCAGAGATACCAGCCAGTCCTGGAGCTGGAGGGCCTGAAGGATCTGAGAGAGAGTTACCATCTTGAACTTGTCGTTCCTGAGGAACTTGTTCAATTCTCGTAAGTCCAAGATAGGTCTCAGTCCTCCGCCTTTCTTCGGTATGAGAAAGTAGGGGGAGTACCAGCCCTTGTTCCTCTCCGCTACAGGTACCGGTTCTATGGCACCTTTCTCTAGAAGGTCTACAATTTCCTGCAAGAGGAGCGGTTCTGGAACTTTCAGAGAGCTGTTCCCCGGTGGATGACTCTGAGGGATGCGTAGAAAAGGCAGGCAGTAACCTTGGGCAACTGTCTCCAATGCCCAAGCATCTGACGTAATAGCCTGCCATTCCGTCAGATGTTGAGTTAACCTGCCCCCTACTGGTGTTTTGTGAAGGGAGTCCTCAGAGCGGTTTGGAGGCGGCTGATGCAGATGCCGAGGGTAAAGAGGCACCTGCTGCTGCTTCAGTTGTTGTATTTTTACCCCGGCCACCTCGGGTGAATTTTTTCTGACCCCTTTGAACTGACTGTCCTCTGCCTTTTCCTAATGCGGAATACAATCGAAAGGACTTACCTCTCCAAGAGGTTCCTGAGGGAGCGATATGGTGTCTGACGGATTGCAGCTCCTAGGGATTTTGCTGCTGCCTTTGATGTTTGTAGTTTTTCTAAACTGTCATCTGGCTTCTTACCAAACAAATAAGAGCCGTCAAAGGGCATATTCAAGAGTCTGCTTTGCACATCTGGAGCAAAACCAGACTTTCGCAACCAAGCAAATCTCTGGGTTGTTGTACTTGCCGTCATGGCCCTGCTGATGCTGTCAGCAGAATAGATGCCAGTTTGAAGGGATTCGCACATAGCGTCTTTACCATCCTTGATGATGTTTAGGAACGCTTCCCTTTCTTCTCCCTCCGGGAGGCAGTCAGCGGCTGCTGAAGCACACTCACAAAGTGTGTGGCTGAACCTTGCGAGCGTACAAGTAGCATTGATCGATTTCAACGCCATGCTACATGCGGAAAAGACTTTTTTGGCCATAGAGTCATATCTCTTATCATCCCTATCGTGTGGAACAGTAGGGTAAGCCGATTTACTACCTGCTGATGTAGCTGCCTGAAAAATCAGACTCTCCGGAGTTGGGTGTTTGGATAAATATTCAGGGCCAGCAGAAGAAACTCTATATTTAGCTGATAATTCTTTGTTAACAGCCGAGATTACCTCAGGTGTTTCCCAGTTTGCCAATATTCTCCTTTGCAATGCCGCATGAAATGGCACCAGAGGATCCTCCTGTGGACCTTTGACCAAGATGTCTGTGAGGTCGTCTTGCTGAAAAGCAGGTGAGGGTGTGGACCACCCCATAAACTCTATTATTCTTGCCATCAAGGTTCTACAAGGGGTTTCAGCATGTTCCCCTGGGTCTGGTGTGGCAGATTCCACTTCTGGGGAAGTGTCCAACCCACTTGCTTCCTGTAGGGATTCATGGAGGTCTTTCAACCTACCTTCCTCAGAGGTAAATTCCTCTGGTGCAGGAGTTGTAAATCCCTGCAACTCAAAAGGTCTTTCCTGATCCGAATCTTCCCCTTCTTCATAAATAGATAAGACTCTGGAGTGATCAGGTCTTGAAAATGGTATAAATCCCATTTTCAGAGCGGAAGGAGCCAAATTTGTCATGATTGGCTGAGAAAACTTCGACGTCGGGATTCTACTCGAGGTTGTCGACAACATTCTCATGCTCGAGGCTCTGGGTATGGCCACTGGCTGTGAGGTGGCCGTGGGTTTATCGTTTCTCGGCGTCGACTCGACTGACCTGTGCGTCGAAGAACCCTTCGATAACGGCATTGACGACACCGATCTATGTGTCGAAGGGATCTTCGACAACGGCGTCGAAGACGCAACTTTGCCTTTACTCAAGGGTTTGTGACGCTCTCGAGTGGCTTCTTTCGCCGGGTACTGCGACTCGCAGCTTTTTGATTTTTTGGATCTTTCACCCAGGGTATCACCCTCAGCAGTCTTCGAGGGGGGTCGAGGCTGCTTTCTTGAAGACGCTTAGCATCTTTTTCCTGAATTCCTCCCACTCAGCCTGAGAGCTATGTTTTGTGGGGCAGGAGACCCTCTTTGGGGAAACGGAAGACGACGAAGACGAGGAATGAGATCTTCGACGTCTCTTTTTTGAATGCTTAGATCTCGAAGAGTGATGGGAACTGCTTCGAGAACTATAATGTCTTGAGATGGCGAGGAGACGAATGTCTTGACTCCGCCGAGGAAACTTTCGAAGAAGTTTTAACTGCCTTACCTCTCTCGAGCTTCCCCTTACGCTCCTTCAAGGCTTTCGCCGTCATGGACATGCAGTCCTCGCACTCCGAACAATGGTGCTCGATTCCCAGGCACCATTAATAGATCCTGTGAGGATCCGTCAATGACATTTTCTTTCCACAGTCTCGACATTTTTTGAAGCTGGACCGTGGAGTCGTTGGTTCGGGTGAGGAAGCCATTGAGTACGAGTCGGTATTCACGAGGAATAATGATATATTTGACTGAAGAACTGAGCAACGATATTCCGAGGCTCCACGAAGCGCGGAAAAACGGAACTGAGCAACGGATGCTGCACGAGTCTATTTATATGTGTGATGACGTTGGCGCCGATACGGAGGCCGTCGAGGGACATCGGCTCGAGAGACATCGATGCGCAGCGCCCTCTACTGAAAACAATTTTCCGAGGCCAGCAAGCTGGGAGATGGTCTATCAAAGATAAGGAATACGTCGGAGGACACAATCCCTTCGAATCCCTTTTTCTTAATATTCGGAATGGTATCCTGCAGCACATTAGCGAACAGGGTGTAAAGAGCTATGGCGTTCCCGTCATCACTTCCCAATTTGTTCCACGCTTCAGAAAACAAGATCATAAACCTACCCATATTTGTATTGCTCCAACAGGCAGCTTCTCAGGCTGATGGGCAAGAGCTTGGGAAGTATAGGTTGCACTAGGAAGATGGCCTCTTCTACAGTGATCCGACTGAGTCTGCACCTGGAGACTACAAGCGGCTAGTAGTACCTCAAGAAAACATACAACAGTTCTTGCAACTGGCTAATGAGATTCCTTTGGCTGGTCACTTGAGTTTCAAGAAGACCAAGGAAAGGCTCTCTCTCTACTTTTATTGGCCAAAGATGGGGGCTGAGGTAGATAAGTTTTGAAAGAGCTTCCACACCTGCCAAACTTCTGGTAAGGTTGGTTCCAAGAATGTGGCACCTTTAGTGCCTCTCCCAGTTGTGGGAGTCCCATTTGAGAGGGTAGGGATTGACATTGTTGGTCCCCTTGATCCCCCAACCTCCTCAGGCAACAGGTTTATCCTTGTTGTAGTAGACCATGCTACTAGGTACCCTGAGGCAATTCCTACGAGGACTGTTACAGCTCAGGCTGTGGCTAAGGCCCTCCTTGGTATTTTTACCAGGGTTGGGTTTCCTAAGGAAGTAATCTCTGACAGGGGATCAAATTTTATGTCCCACTACATGAAAGCCATGTTGAAAACCTCTGGAGTTACTTACAAGTTCTCTACCGCCTACCACCCTCAGACAAACGGGTTGGTAGAAAGGTTCAACCGAACCATGAAGAGCATGATAGGTGCTTTAGAAGGTCCCCTTAAAAGAAAGTGGGACCTCCTATTGCCATGCCTTCTCTTTGCTTATAGAGAAGTCCCTCAGGGGGGAGTAGGTTATTCTCCCTTTGAATTTCTTTATGGCCATCCAGTCAGAGGTCCATTGGCCCTGATTAAGGAGGGGTTGGAGAGTGCTCCTTCCCCCAAGCCAGTCAGAGTGACTGACTACGTGATAGGTCTCCAGAGGAGAATGTCACACATGATGGCAGAAGCTAGTGATAACCTGAAAGCTGGGCAAGCTTTGGTCAAACATTGGCATGACCAAAAGGCTAACATGGTTGAGTTCACTCAAGACCAGCTAGTTCTAGTTATGATCCCCACAAGGCAGAGGGCCTTGCAAGATAAATGGATGGGACCCTTCAAGGTTGTGGGTAAAGTTGGAGAGGTGAACTATCTGGTGGACTTGGGCAATCCCAAAGAGGCTCCCAGAGTCTTCCACACCAACAGACTAAAGGCGTATGTCTCCAGGCCTGAAGTAGGAGCCTTGCTTATAGCTTCAACAGAAGAGGAAGAAGAGAGTGAAGCTCTCCCTGATCTCCTCAGAGGCTTACCCTTGGATGAAAAGATTGAAGGAGTAAATCTCTCTTCAAATCTGACACCTGAGCAACAAGAAGAGTGCAAATCTATGTTAAATCAGTTTGCCTCTCTGTTCTCACTTTCACCAGGCTTGACCCCTTGGGGCCAGCATGATATACTCACTGGTGACTGTCTGCCAGTCAAGAGCAGAGGATATAGAATGTCAGAAAATGTAAGAACCCACATCAAAGGGGAGGTCAAGAAGATGCTTGATCTCGGGGTAATAGAGCCCTCTACTAGTCCATGGTCTAGCCCGGTTGTGTTAGTACCAAAGGCAGGATCCAAAGAATTGAGATTCTGTGTGGATTATAGAGCTCTTAATGCAGTCACCAAGACCGATGCCCACGCTTTGCCAAGGACAGATGAGTTGGTGGATAGACTTGGTTCAACCAAGTTCCTCAGCACATTTGACCTTACGTCAGGCTTTTGGCAAATAGACCTGACAGACCATGCCAAGGAGAAAACTGCATTTTCTACCTCAGATGGCTTATACCAATTTAAGGTCATGCCTTTTGGACTGGAAAATGCACCTGCAACATTCCAAAGGATGGTAAATCAAGTTCTGTCTGGGATGGAGGACTTCTGCATGGCATACTTGGATGATATTGCAGTATTCAGGCAATCCTGGGAAGACCATGTTAACCACCTAGGACATGTTTTGCAGGCTCTTGGACAGGCCAATCTGACCATAAAGGCAAGCAAATGCCAGATTGGTCAGAGTAAGGTGGTCTACCTTGGGCATGAGGTAGGAGGTGGAGAAATACGGCCTTTGCTCAGCAAGATTGAAGCTGTGCAAAATTGGACAACACCTACTACTCAAACCCAGGTGAGAGCTTTCCTAGGCCTCACTGGGTATTACAGGAATTTCATTGAGAACAATGGGACCATAGTTTCTCCACTGAATGTAATCTCCTCTCCAAAATTCCCTAGGAAGGTCAAATGGAATGAAGAGTGCAATCAGGCCTTTGAAAACCCGAAGAAAGCTCTGTGCCAAGCACCAGTATTGAGAGCTCCTTACTATCACCAAACTTTCATTGTACAGACAGATGCTTCTAATGTAGGTATAGGTGCAGACCTTAGACAACTGGATGAGAAAGGTATGGAGCACCCCATTTGCTTCATCAGCAGAAAGCTGAAGGATCCTGAGACAAGGTGGGCAACAATTGAAAGAGAATGTTTTGCTATTGTGTGGGCACTGAAGAAGTTTAGGCCATACTTGTATGGTTCTACTTTTGTCATTCAGACTGACCACCAACCCTTGAGATGGTTGATGCAAATGAAGGGGGAAAACCCAAAACTACTGAGATGGTCAATCTGCCTGCAAGAGTTTGATTTCACCATTGAGCACAGGTCAGGGTGTCACCACCAAAATGCTGATGGTCTCTTTAGGATGCATGTCATCGACTAGAGGTATGAGATTCATCTATGAGTGGATTAAATCCTCCTGTCCCTTAGTCTGGGAGGCGAGTGTTAGGGAGAATTCTCTGTTAAGGCTAATTTCCCAAACCTAGTGAGTCCCCCAGCAGCTTTGCTGGATTTTTGGGGTTTATTCTTTCTCCTGCTAACAGTGAGACTCTTTTTCTCCCACTCTTAGACATGATTTGAGTAATCCTTTGACTTTGGAATGTGTTTTATGGGCTATGGGGTCTTTTACTCCATAGGGTTTCATGTGGTTTTTGGTAAGTGTGTTACATAGCACCCTCAGTGCAGTAACACAGGGGCGTCATAGTGACCCCCAAACATAGACTCCATACCCTGGGACTGACTACTGTCTCCCAGGGCATGTAAAGTCACCATTGGCTTTATTAGTCCAATTTTGTGAACAGAACCAGTACAAACATCATATTGTGGAAGTACTGGAAGGGGTTAATTAGATTACCCCTGGGTCTGTTTTCGAGGGGGCACTGTGCAGTCCCCCCTCGTCGAGTTTCTGGCTGGTGGCAGTGGTTACCACGCGAAATATTCCTTAAGAATATTTACTATGGGATTTTCCCATTCATTTTAAACGCACCACTTTTTGGTGCAATGTTAAAGATACCGCTGGGTTATTTATTTAATATTTATTCCCCGGTTGGGTCTTTTCGCCAGGACTCCATTTTAAAATGCGTTTGTGTTCGCCTCTGTAACTCCAACCCAAGTTGAGCCCTTTGTTCCACTTTTTGGCGGGCTTCTCCACAGAAGCCTCCAAAAGTGGTGCCACTCTGTCTGGGTATACAGGATGTGTGGGAGGGGGATTTAGGCACCCTGGACTGAGTTGCCTCTGCAACTCAAGTCGCACTCTTGTGTGATTGGACCAGTGGTGAGCCGCCCGGCTCACCACTTAGCATGTTTGAGTGACAGCTAGGACTGATGAATGGGGGTTTTCTGCATAAAAGCAGGGGTTTGGGGACTGGGACTTCAGATGTCGCCACAGGACCAAAGAATCCGAAGAGGGAGAAGCTGAGCCGACCTTCAACGATGACACCACCGGTGGAGCCCTGCTGAACCGACTCACCACTTCTTCCAACGACAGAGGAGATCTTCATCCCGAAGAGTCTCCTTCCTTTGACTGGTGGGGATAATCAGTTTGCCAGCCTTTTTGCCTCCCCGGATCATCTTGTGGCCGTCTTGCTGTGCCAAGCACCCCGGCAACCGGGATACCACGTTATACCACTACCGCGAATAAAAGGGTAGTACCTTTTAACCGGAGAACTCTGCTGCTGGTTTCTTCCCTGGCAGTGCAACGACCTTCAGCTTTCCTCCACGTCGAGATCTTCTCTTCCTCTGGACGACGCCGCGACTTGCACTCACTGCCAGGAACAACTGCCCCCGCTTGAGGATTCTCCCCACTTTCAAGGTACTGTGTCTGCCTGTCCTCCCTCGCAACGGTCTGTATGGGGTGTCTCGTAAATCCTCAATTTACCACTTGGGTTGGCCCTAGGCTGTCTAACTAAACTTTTCTGAGCTGAACTAATTCCTTTTTAAACTCTCTGCAAGACTTTTCAAGCCTTTTAAACTGTGTGATCTTGGGCGCATTGGTGTTCTACTCTCTCTAAGAGGGAGCCGGGCTCTGAACTTTTTTCTCACAAGTAGACTTTGACTTTCCTGCCTTGCGGAGTGCTTCTAAATTATTGTGTTGTGTGCTTTCCTAATTTCTGCCTTTTCCCTCCCTTTTTTGATAACTTATTGGAGTGCCATCTTTAGTTAAGGGCTCACCTCTGGCTGAAAACAAGTGGTGTTAACTAAGACTTGTCTAATAAGGAATAAGGGGTGTATATATATTAATAGTGACTGTGTTTTGAACTTGCTTACAATAATAGTGCCGGAGTGTTTCTAAGTGCGTCTTTAAATAAATAATTCTATACTTTTATACCAAAGCTCTGGTCAGTGTTTGCTTGTGCTACTGCATTTTGGTACCTATCTTGTGTACTCTAGATACTGTCTAACTCTTCTTAAGAGAAGTCTGGCTGCTCAGCCACAGCTACCAGGTAAATCTGGGTGGTACAGACTGCTATCAATTGGTTTTACTGCCAACACCTGTAGTCTTAAGCCTTTTGCAGTGGTCACTAAGGGAACTGCACAGGTTTCTGCCTAACACCTGGCTGCTCCGCCACTGCTACCACTCTGACATAGTATTACAGGCTTGTACCAAAGGTAAACTTGTATTGCCACCTGTGGTCTTAATTATGTGTAGTGGTCCCTAAGGGCACTGCACAGGATTCTGCCTAACACCAATACCAGGGCTAGGCATGGTGCTTTTGCTATGGAAGTGTTAATCTTAGGACACACCCTTAGCCGCCGGCCAAATATGGAGGCAAATTATGTCTAACTGAAAACACTATACAATTCTGAGGATGCTCATTGACAGGGTTTGCGCTCAGGCTACGGAGGAGCTGTATTAGCAGAGAAGGAAGGGGCACTTCCATTCCAGACACTCAAGGCCTTGTTGGGCACCTGCTCCACAAAGCATGAGAAGATCCCTAAATGATATTCCACTAAATTGAGCCAGCTTGAGGTGGCCTACCCTCAAGTAACTGATCAGCAGAGGCAGAGGGCTTTAGCAATCATAATGATATGATATGGCATTTGTAACACACCTATATACAAGTGTTTCAAGGCGCGACGAGGCAAGGAAGGGGGAACAGAGGGAGGACAGAGACAACGATCTTACTAGGCGAAGTGACATTGAGATCAAGCAAGTGCAGTGGAGAGGGGAGGGGGAGGTGGCAGTGATGTACATGGCATCAAAACAATAACAAGAAGTGTGGCCAGCAGGTGGCAGGTGCAAGGGTAAGTGCAGACAGCAGGTGTCCAAAAGTGCAGGTAGGGGGACTGTAGGGTTACAGATACAGACCCAAGTGCAAGGGTTGCCGGGGGGCAGTGCGGGTGTGCAACTGGGCGGGTAGGGACCTGGGCCCGAAATCAGAGGGTAGCAGGTGACCAGTGCAGTATCGGACAAGAAATTAGCAGGGGAGAGGAAGAGATAAGGCAGAAGCAAAGAGGAAGGTCTTGAGGTGCTTCCGGAACTGGAGATGGTTCACCTCGAGTTTCAGAGAGGCAGGGAGGGTGTTCCAGGGGGAGGTCCCAGCCGAAAAAAAGCGATCTACCACCAGCTCTTTGCTTGGAGAAGCGACTGACCCTGAGGGAGTTGGAGGTGGAGAAGCGTAGAGTTCGAGTAGGAAGGTTTTTACGAAGAGAGTTAGAGGTATGGAGGACCCAGGCCCCAGAAGGCCTTGTGGATAATGCAGAGGGTCTTGAACTTAATCCTTGCAGCCGCTGGGAGCCAATGCAGAGATTTCAGGGCTGAAGAGATACGATCCCCGGGCTTGAGGTCAAGGACAAATCTCGCAATCCTGTTCTGGATGAATTGCAGAGGGCGGAGAGTAGAAGCAGGCAGATTTAGAAAGAGGCTGTTGCAGTAGTCCAGCCTAGAGAGAACCAGAGCTCTAGAGACAGTGAGCTTCTGGGGGAAGGAGAGTAAAGGAAGATGGAGGAGTAGTTGGTAGTTTGACTTCTTAGAGATGTCAGAGATGACCTTGAGGTTCTTAGCCTCACAGGTGGGAGCAGGAAGAGGGCCAAGAGAGGCTGGCCAGAGAGTGACAGGAAAGGAGGGTACAGGTGTGCCAATGAGGAGAATCTCTGTCTTATTGGCATTAAGGCATAAATTGTTGGCAGCACATCACTCCTGGATAGCAGACAGATAGTCAGAGGTGAGAGAAGGAGAAGAGGTGGCAGAGGGAAGCCTGAAAACGAGCTGAGTGTCATCTACATAGCACTGAAAGTTGGAGCAGAGGGCAGCAATCGGTGGACGAGAGAGGCCAGGTATTGGGTGAACAGCCAGGGAGAGAGGTTAGACCACTGGGAAACACCACAGGTAGAGAGTGACAGAGGAAAGGAAGGACCCAAGTTGGACCTGGGAGGGCCGATCTGAGAGGAATGAGGTCAGCCAGGCCAGGGCCTGATCGGTGATACCCAGGTCCTCAAGGAGAGGATTGAGCAGGATGGCATGGTTGACCTTATCAAAGGCAGAAGAGAGATCGAGTACGATGAGGGCAGACAGGAAATTAGAATGAAGGTTAGAGAGCAGGTCTTCACGGATGTTCAGGAGAAATGTTTCCGTGCTTCTGGATGCTCTGAAGCCAGACTGATGGTCATGGAGACAACCAACAGATTCAGTGTGAAGATTTAGCTGGGAGATGGCCAGCTTTTCCAGGAGTTTGTCCAGGAAAGGAGTGATGGAGATCGGGCGATAGGTAGCTGGGCCAGAGGGGTCGGCTGAGAGTTTCTTGAAAAGATGGTGCACAAGAGAGTGCTTTATGGGGGAAGGGAAGGCTCCAGTGGCAAGGAGTGGTTGCAGAAGTCAGCCAAGGCAGGAGCGAGGGTGTCAATGTGGTCCTTGATGGTTTTAGAAGAACAGGGAAGAACCTGTTTTGACGAGACTTTCATAGATCGGACATGTCTACAAATCTTGTCAGGGGAGAACAGAGGAAAGGAAGAGAAAGAGGGATGAGAGGTGGCCACAGGGGGGGGGCGGTGGTAGAGGAGAGAGTAGAGGGAGGAGAAGAGGACGAGAGGGTGTACAGGATGTCCTGGGTTTTAGAGATGAAATAAGCCAGGGCCGTGCAGAGGGCCTGGAAGGGGAAAGGAGAGGTAGAGACTGCAGCAGGATTGGCCAGCTCTTTGCAGATTTTAAAGAGTTTGGCCGAGTTGTTAGATGCAGCGGAGACGCAGACTTGGATGCGGCCTCTCTTCTTAGTGCGGACAGAGAGCCGATATTGTCTTTGGAGCAGGCGACAGGCCAGTTTGTCAGAGGAGGCGTAGGAAGCTAGCCATTTCCTCTCAGCCACTCTGCCATTGCATTTAAGGGTGACAAGGTCAGAGTCATACCAGGAGTAGCACTTGGCGTTGGGCTTCAAGCGGATCCTCAAGACAGGGGCAAGAACATCAAGAGTATCAGAGAAAGAAGAGTGGAGCATGGAAAGGGCTTTGTTAGGATGGGAGTCAGCCAGGAGGAGGAGGGGGAGAGAAAGTGGCGGTGAAAGCTTCAACTGACACAAGCTTCATGGGTCGAGTGAGTGAGAAGGTAGGTGGCAGTGCTGAAGTTGGCTTGGCCTGAGGGGTAGAGAGGAAGAGATGGGAGGACAGGAGAAGGTGATCACTCCAGCAGAGAGGAGTGGTGAGGGGGATATAGAGTGGGCGGTCTGAGGAGATCAGAACATCCAGAGTGTGCCCTGCAGAGTGAGTCGGGCCAGAGGGGAGAATAGAAAGAGAAAGGGAGAGAGAGAGAGAGAGAGAGAGAGTCGCAGAGGCCGCGAAAGATCCAGAGGAGGGACAGGAAGCATCCAGGTGGATGTTAAAGTCTCCAAGAAGGAGGAGTTGAGTGATCGAGGCCAGTAGGGAGGAGGAGAGGTCCTCCCACTCAGAGAGGAAGGACATGATCTGACCATGTGGCCGATAAATAGTAGCCACGGTAAGAGAGTGGCCAGGAGAGAGAGAGAGTCTGCAGACAAGGCATTTGAAAGAGGAGTAGGCCTGCATAGGAATGACAGAGACAGGAATCCCCCCAGGGAAGATCAAGGCTACACCTTGATGCCAGCAGGTTGTAATACACCCATGGAAAACTGAGACCTGGGTTTCAGTGTATAGTTGGCTATACCTTAATCCAATAGAGACTCCTTTAACTACAGTGTTAACTTCCATTGTAGGAGAGATATTTAACACCTAGGGAGCAGAAGCAGCAATGAGTTTAGGACTAGCAATAGCTGGGGGCAATTATCCCATGATAGAGGGAGTAAGCATGCCACTAATAAAAGCAAATCCTGTAAGACCAGGAAAGGCTACAATAGTAAACACAAATATCTTCCTAGAGAAATGAAGTTATTTATATCCTTTAACACATTACGCAAAAAGTAACAATTTTTAATAGAGATCATCCATTGTCTTTTGAGTATATTACTGAACAGAGTACTGTATATTACTCAACAGATGATGGATGGCCCCTGTTAAAAATAATTACCTTTTGCGTAATGTGTAAAAGGATATAAATAACTACATTCCTCTAGGAAGACATTTGTGTTTATTACTAATAAAATAAAAATCTGTCATGGCAGAGCAGTACCTTTAGAGAGAGAAGTCTTCAGGTACCTTGCCAGTGGTTAAGAGTCATTCTAAACCCTCCACCCAACACCTCTTTGTTTTTGCTTTGTCACCCTCTGTGGGACGGGTATGCCCAGACATGGGTCCCGTGCCTGCTGGGGGTAAAGACCCAAGCTACTCCTCACTGATGAGGTCTAACAAGGCTGAACCATGTTTGGGGATGCTTGTGGTGTCGTGCAGAAGGGATGTGACCTAGCAGTTTGGGCTGGATTACCCCTTTTTTGGGGTGGGACTAAGCCTGATTTGCATATGGTCTTTCCCCTTCTGTAATGGCTTGGCAGGCGAAGAACGATGGTCTGGAGGGTTGCCCAGAACAATGCCAGTGGTCAAGAGTCATTCTAAACCTTCCAGCCATCACCTCTTTGTTTTTACCTTGCAATGTTGTGCCTGGTGAACAAGAAAAGAAAATTAAATTTGGTCAAATTGTGACAGGTGCATATACGTCTCTCAGTAAGCATCACCTGGGTAGATGCCCCCGCGAGGGGACACAGAAGGAATTAAGTGAGAGTAAGCCCACTAAAAGGTCTTACCAAGGACTGGCAATACTGGTACCATGCAGAAATCAGGCGGAAATATTTTCTCAGCTAGAGGTAGAAAGTGAAGGGCACATGCTTCCAGCCTGCCCTACGTGGGAGAGGAAGAGAGTGAGACCTGTCATGGCAGAGCAGTATCTTTAGAGATAGATGGTACTGACCCCAGGCAGGAAGCTTGTTGGCGTCGAAGACCCTATTATGACTGAAGTGATGTGAGAAGTGCCTATCACCTTAAGATAAGGACACAGCATAAGTAACCACAAAGAGGTGTGAATGAAGACTATCCTGCTTCTCCTTCACAAAAAGAGAGGAAACAGGTATCAGCACCCAAGGGGGAGCAGAAGCCTGTCAAGAGGGAGGAGAAGAAAGGGGAAAGGAAGCAAACTGTAGCTTTAAATGTGGACAATGGCAAAACCACTAAACCAGACTCAGGATAATACCAGTGACTAAGGAACCATAAGATTGGCTTGTAGTACTGTTGGACTCTGGCACACAATTCTCAATTTTTAAAGACAGACATAAGGAGCTTTTACATCACATTCCTTACAATCAGAAAGTAGAAGTTACTACCCATAACAGAGCAGTAGTTGAGGACAATTAACTTTACTTGGTTACAATACAACTTGAAGGGGAACACCTAAATGAAATAGAGGCACTATTTTGGTCTAAGTTGCACTTAACACAAGATGGTCTTTTAGCAGAAAAAGACTGTCCCAGGCTTTATGTTAGGGAAAGCCCTAGGAGAGGAAGAGGTAATTAAGCCAGTGGTTTCAGAAGGGGTTGAGGAACACTTTGTGAACACATATGCAGCTTCATGGGGCTGCTCTAGGTGCAGCACAATCATTCAAGTATCACGTAGGCCATGACATTGATTGCTTTCCACATAGAAAGCCAGCATCTGCAAAACCAAAGCTTCAGAGAAGGTATACAATCAAAGAACAGGCTATCCCACATTTAAAGATAATGGTGGATCAGTTAGTAGACCAAGGGGTTCTGGTGCAACAAGCAAGCCCACACAACACAGCACTACTTCTAGTGTCCAAGTCTGATGGTTCATATCGTTTAGTAATTCTATGTCAAGACGGAGGCGAGCATTAAGCTTTCATCTTCTATATTTTTCCACTCTCCAGCAGTTTCAACAAATATAAATTTTGTAAAACTTTCATTTAAATTTTAACTTTTTTTTTTTCCAAATAAAACTTCAAATCCCATCATTCCTGTAGTCCCCTAGTCTCTGGCCATGTGACCTAGTCCTTCCTGTTCCTCTGTCCTTCCTCTTCTTTTCCTGCTCTCCACAAGATAAGTACCAGTTTATTTTAGCTGCGTAATGTTTGGCTAACAGAACGTGTTTTATGTCTTTAACGAATACGGAATTGTACACCGGTAGAAAATGATAGAATAAGGCTATATAGTTAAGCGAGCGAAGCAGCGTTGGTGATTTGATGTTTAATGCAGTAGAGAGATTCGAGGGCCCCGTGTCAAACGGTACGATACCTCAGGGGCCTGCCGAACTCCCTTGCGGAGCCACGAGCCCACAGCCCCCACCCTTGGAGGGGTGGAGCTCAACGCGAGCAGAGATTCCCCGCGAGCAGAGCAGAGGCAGCCCCCACCCTCGGGGAGGAGGAGCGACCGATCCGCGTAGCTCGCGACGCGAGCGTACGCTTTATGTCGAGCAGCCCTCACCCCTCGCGAGGGCGGCCACGTGCAGGGAATGCGCCAATAGAAGACAGCGCTCCTAGCAGCGGCCCCCACCTGCCTGGGGGCGGGACTTCAAACACAATGCTCCGAGGGAATAGATTCCCTTATTTCTATGCCGGTACGGAGCGGAGACAAGATATATCCTGCAAACATACATACTGTATAGTGAAGGTACAGCCTCAAGCAAAGTGAATCAGTGGATGTGCCACTAAACCTAGTCAGGTATTTATTCAGGCACCTGCCAGCACACAAAGAATGTCGAACTTCGAGAGGAGTGAAGAGGAGCAGGAAGCAGTCTACCAAGAAGACTTAGCCTATAGCTTCAAAGAAGTGCTGGGAGATTCACTGACAGAGGCAGTGGCCCAAGGATTGAGGCCTTTACAAGAAAGGCTAAATACCATAGAACTATTCCTGAGCCAGAAGGAAGAACGCACTAAGCAGGAAGAAAGCACGTCCACAAGGGCAACTTTTAAAGGCCCTAAGGGATGTAATAAGGCCCGGAAGAGCAAAGACTCTTCTGAACCCCCGGTCCAACCGAACGGGGCGGATACAAGAGCTCCAGAAGCTACTGATGCGTTCCTCAGACTAAAGGAAGCGTTCATGAACGATTCTCAGGTGCCGAGCCTCCAGACCCCCTACCCAGGCGATGACAATATGGGATGTACAGAGGAGGAATCCCCAGAAGGCTTCCCAAATGAGGAGCCGCCGATATCCCCTACATCCACCCAAGAGGATGCAGATAATGAAGGGGACGAGGGGAGTCAGCCTCCGCCTAAGAAAAGGCAACGAAAACTCCACCACATAGAAGAAGATGAAACCGCAGATATATTTCAACCGGAAGAAATCAGAAATCCGAGGTCCTCGGAATGGGTTCCCTCGCCGAGAGTGGCGAAATACATGACGCAGAGATTGAGGAAAGCTCTCGAAAAAGAGGTCAGACAAAGACTGAGGGCTGAATGTCCAAGACCGGACCTGCCAGTCAAGGTTGCGGAAGCCCCGGATGCCCCGGAGCGAGCCAAAGATACAGCGAGGAGGTAGACCCTGGAGTTCTGGTGAATTGGGCCCAACGGGCGGTATGTATGTTAGGAAACGCAAATTGCACGATTTCATCGGAGCGCAGGAGAGGCCTCCTTCTGAAAATTGACCGTAAATTAGGAGATCTATGGTCATACAAAGCCGGCGAGGCAGCTCAGGGACTGTTGTTCAGAGAGACATTTGGTAAAGAGATGGGGAGGTTCGTAGGGACCTACACCTCCCTCGAGAAAGCACAAGCTTCCATGAAGAAAATCTTTCCAGGGAGAGTTTTTGGCGGGACCGGTCGGTACCAAGCAGCTAGAAGGCCTCAAAACAACAGAAACCAATACTGGGAGTCCAGGCAGCCAGATACCTTTTTTCCCCTAAGAGGCCGCTTTCCTAGAGGAAGGCGAGGCAGAGGACAGGGAAGAGGACAAAACTTCCCCACAGGTGAGAAAACTTACATATCCGCCAGTAGGGTAGGGGGGGAGGACAGCTATATTGTGGGAAAACTGACACTCGCTTTCCAGCGACGCCTGGGTCCTACAAACAGTGAAAGGCATGTGTATAGAATTCACAGGGACTGCTGTTCAGGAGCAAGCGCTGCGCCCCGTAGTCACGACACATACTGAGAAAGAACTGCTAGACGCAGAACTGCAAAGCCTAGCAGAGAAACGGGCGATCGAACCATGCATATCACCACCAAGATTTGTGAGCAACATGTTCCTGGTTCACCGAAAAGACAAAGTGAGGCCAGTTATAAATCTAAGACACATGAACAGCTGGGTGGCCTACAACCACTTCAAAATGGAAGGAATCCATCAGCTCAGAGGCACGCTCAGACAGAACGACTGGCTAGCAAGGATAGACTTGAAAGATGCTTATCTTACGATTCCTGTACAGAGAGACTTCCGTCCGTTCCTAGCGTTCGACTGGGACGGGCAATTATGGCAGTTCGCAACAATGCCATTCGGGCTCTCCTCAGCGCCATGGGCATTCACGATAGTGATGAAGCCTGTAGCTGCAGTGATCAGAGGGAGAGGGATTCGGATGATTATATATCTAGACAACATCCTACTGATGGCCGACAGCAGAGAGACCCTAGCCTATCAGACCGACAGGGTAGTGAACCTCTTAACCTCGTTAGGTTTTCTAATGAACCGAGAGAAGTCGGAGATGACTCCGGCGAGGAGGATAGAATTCCTGGGGTTTGTCATAAACACCAAGTCAGCGACATTGGAACTTCCAAACAAAAAGATCAGAGACATAAAGAGAGAAATAAGGACATGTCTCAGCAAAACGAGCATATCACTCCGCACCATAGCGAGAGTAGTAGGCTTATTAGCAGCATCAATACAAGCAATCTTCCCAGGGCCATTACACTACCGAGCCCTACAGAGACTGAAGATACGACATCTTCAACAGGGTCTACACTACCACCAACTGGTTCTCTTGGATCAAGAGTACAGAACAGAGTTGGAATGGTGGTTAGCGAACATGGAGGCCTGGAACGGGAGAGCCTTTTTCGGCGACCGCCCAGACTTGATAATAGAATCGGATGCCAGCAGAGCTGGCTGGGGAGCCCGTTGTGGGGATCTCCAGACAGGAGGGAGATGGAGCGCAACGTAACTTCAATTACACAAACTGCCTGGAGTTACTGGCCGGATCCTTTGCGATCAGGGCATTTACGAAAGGGAAAGTGAATTCCTGTACTCTGCTGAAAATGGACAACAATTCGGCCGTCAAATACATCAACCATTTAGGAAGAACAAGATCCAAATTACTAGCGGAAATAGCCAAGTATTTCTGGCATTCCTGCCTAGAATCAGGGATCTCGGTAGTAGCCAAATACTTACCAGGTTCGTTGAATGTAGTGGCAGACTGGAACTCCAGACATCTCTCAGACTCCAGCGACTGGATGCTGGACCGGATGATATTTCAGCAACTGGAAAAGCTCTGGGGTCCAATACACACAGATCTGTTTGCGTCCAGGCTGAACGCTCAGAAAGTGAGGTTCTTCAGCTGGAGATTGGACCCAGCGGCAGCCGGAGTGGATGCTTTCCTACAAGACTCGAGGGAGCAGACACTTTACGCTTTTCCCCCATTTATAATGATGAATCGAGTACTAGCAAAGGTACGCAGAGAGGCAGCGAACCTGATAGTAGTGGCTCTGACCTGGAAATCGCAAGTATGGTTCCCAGCACTCATGGAGCTAATAGCAGATTACCCGAGAGTCTTGCCCCAAGGAGAACGCCTCCTCACGGACCCAGTTGGGTCATCTCACCCTCTGAGAGTGAAGGGGACACTGCCATTGATGGCGTGCAGGATAGCAGGAGACGCTGGAATCTCCCGGGCATTTCGTCACAAGCTGCAAGCCTCATCGCCGAGTCATGGGCTCATTCAACTCGAAGCAGCTACGACGCAGCTTGGAACAAGTGGTCGACGTGGTGCCGAAGGAGAAATATTCATCCCGTTTCTGCCCCTCTAGTCGAGATCTTGAATTTCTTAGCGGAACTCCTCCAGGACGGCAAGCATACAGAACAATAGGGGTATACAGATCTGCGATCTCGGCAGGTCACCTACCCGTGGAAGGGGTACCAGTGGGAGAAAACGTAGCAGTGATACGGCTACTAAGAGGAATAAGATTCAGGAAGCCAGCGCAACCGAGATATGAATCTTTATGGGACGTATCAGCGGTACTAATACTACTAGCGGATTGGCCCGATAACAAGTACTTGTCTCTAGGACAGCTGTCGGAAAAACTGGCCATGCTATTATGCATGGTGTCATGCAGGAGAGTAGCAGATGTTAGAGCTTTGGAGGTGAATAGGAAAACGTACGGACCGGAAGGCATAACGTTTAACCTAGCCAGAAGGAGTAAAACTGATTTTAGCACTATCACGTACCCGTACATGCAAGAGCACCCAAAATGGTGTGTAGCAGCATGTATAAAGGAATACGAAAGTAAAACGGCCGAACTAAGACAGGCAGGGACAACCCAATTGTTAATGGCGGGTAGAAAACCACACAGGGGAGTAGCAACAGCCAGCATAGCGCGTTGGGTCAGAAACATCATGAGCTTAGCAGGCGTAGACATGACAAGATTTGGTGCACACTCAGTTAGAGGATCAATGGCCTCGAAAGCTCTAGGACAAGGAGCAACGTTAGAAGACATTATGAAAGCCGCAGACTGGGCTAGTGATACAACATTCAGAACGTTTTACTACCGACCTATTAATGCAATGGCAGAAGTAGTAGTAAGAAGCTTTGAACAAGCTTAATGCTCGCCTCCGTCTTGACATAGAATGAAGATTATCCCTGCTAATAGCGCAGGGAGCTCTTGATTCTATTAAAGACAAGGAGGCGAGCATTAAATTCCCGTCCCAAATAAACAAATGGATGTAATGATGAAATAAATGATGTCATGCATTGTTGATAATTAACATGACTATTTCTTCCTGAATAGGGTTTGTATTCCCGCCCTAACATACAGTATTTTGTTTCTTCTTGGATTTAGGGGATGAGTTAAAGAACAGCTGAAAGCCCTAATCAGATCAGATCGTCTGGAGCGAAATCGCAAGTTCGAATGCGAGAGACCGATCCAGCACAAAGCAGGAAGTTCAGCACAAGTTCACCAGTTGGTAACGCAGTTAAAGAAGGATTGCAGTTCAAGCAGTCAAAGAAGAGGAAGGACAGAAGAACAGGAAGCACTAGGTCACATGGCCAGAGACTAGGGGACTACAGGAATGATGGGATTTGAAGTTTTAATTGAAAAAAAAAAAAGTTAAAATTTAAATGAAAGTTTCACTAAATTTATATTTGTTGAAACTGCTGGAGAGTGGAAAAATAAAGAAGATGAAAGCTTAATTTTCGCCTCCTTGTCTAATAGAATCAAGAGCTCCCTGCGCTATTAGCAGGGTTAATCTTCATTGACATCAGGTTTCTTAATGCAAACACACGCACTGAGGCTGTTCAGAACATGCACAATTAAGGCCTTTTGAGTAACATACACTGATATAAGTATAAGACTGTCTTGGATCTGGGTAATGGAGTTTTTACTTAATCTTTGGATCCAGACAGCTATAAGTACACAGCCATAACATTCAGAGGAAAACAGTTTTCTTCAGTGGTAGAAGCGTACCAATTAATTAGTGCTACTGTGACTCCGGGGGGCAGAGTAGGAAAGAAGGGAGAAACCTATAAACACATTTTTCAAGGGTTGCACTCATGCCGGTTGACAGCAAATTGAGTAGAAATTGATCTCAGTTTAGCTGCAACTGATATCCGGAACTGAAGGGGAGAAATGTGCTTTAACTTCAAAAAGATCAGTTCCAGAATGGTGAAAATGGTCACACACAGTAGTGGAGCTGTTATCGGTAAAAAATAAAAGTAGTTGAATACTGTTCCCGACCGATCCCGCTCACTTCGACCACTGGTCTTCTTTCCCAAGGCTCCCACAAGGGAACACAAATAGGCCAAGGATTTTTTTAAGCAGAATACAATCCCTTTTAGAGGGCATTCGGAATTGCTTGACATATGTAGATAACATATAAGATACAGGTGATGATTTAAATGAACACTTGCAAAAGGTGAATTTGATCATAAGGACACTAGCAGCTAAAAGCTACATGTTCAGTTTAAAAGAAAAATCAAAGGCAGCCAAAAGAGAAATCAGATTTCTGAGATTCTCATTATCTGATGAGGGAAGGGCACTTGCCCCGCAATTCCTAGAGACATGCGCACATACGAAGAGCCCATGCACACTTAACCAGTTACAGGTCTTGCTTGGCCTTTTGAATTGTGGGCTTTCATATGTTGCAGAATATGACATTTTAGTGAAACCACTATATGACCTGTTGAAACACAACTTCTGTCCATCAGACTGGAAGGGGGAGAGCACATGCATTTTGCACCACATTCACCAGAAATTTACTCGGAGTAGTCTTCTTCAGAACAGTAACACAGAAAATTATTTGGAAGTAACCATATTTCCTGGCCCAAATACCTTTACATACAAAGTATGTAATTATGGTGAGACAAAACCCAATTCACATGTCTGTAAAATTCCAGAGCAGATGTTTGCTCCAGAGGAGAAGATTCTGCTTTCAGTACAAGTAAAAGTGCAGAAGGAACTCACTAGCTACAAACCAAACAATGCACATACACACGGTTAGTACAGTTAGAAGCAGCTACACGCTCTAGTGTCTAAAAATGCACTACTTTCAAGATGGGTCCAATGGGCATCCACCCAAGCAACACCAGATATAAATATCATTACAAGCCAGAACTACAACGGATATATGATCTGGAATGGTCTTTAAAACCAGAAGCAGTTGCAGCAGCACCAGTCATCCCACTTTGGATGTTTGCAAATGTTATGTAGTGTGATGGGAGTGCTGCTCCAGCATTTGGAATAGACTCTAAATATTCTGATGCCTGTGCTGCTGTAAAAGGTCATTTCAACCATAATAATGAGTTTGACTACCAGGATACAGAAAGAATGTAGGTGACACATCAGCTCAGGTTGCCGAGTTACAATGCCTCCTCCTTGCACTGTGATAAGTTGGCCCACATAAGCCCACATTAATTGTGTCTGATTCAGACTATGTAGTAAGAGGTTACAATTCTGACCTACAATGGTGGCAAGCAAACTCATGCAGGGATTCCAAAGGTAAACAAATATTATCGAAGCAACTGTGGCAAAAGGTATGTGCCATCACAGAGGCCAGTCCTCTCATCTAGGTTATACATATAAAAGCACACAGAAAGAATGATATGCACAATGCAGGCAATGCGCTTGCTAATCAGTCTGCATGACAGCGGGCTATAAAGAAGGTGGTGGCAGCATTGACACGCTCTGTTGCACTCATAGATGAGGACATAAAAGCATGCTTGGATGCAAATAGTGCTAACCCACAAGGATTTCCTACTACTTATACATACAGTATAAAGGAGAACACAATAAGGATTCCTAGGTCAAGTGGACGTCCTTTAGACAGGGTCCCACCAAATAAGCACGATAGGTTGAAACTAATCACTGCAGCACATGCAAGTGTATCCACAACCCACTTACAGCGAGCTGGAGGGGGTTGTCTCACAGCTGGTTGAAAGAGAAGGGAGACAGTCCCACAGATTTAGTCTTGGAGGCTAGCTGGGTTTGCTAATGCCCTCATGCTACAAGAGTGCTGCTTGTTCGTGATTAGTGACAATCTGTCATGCATAAAATAAAGATGCATTTTGCTTGGAAATAATCCGATTCCTGGGTCTCTGTGATCCCTTGTTATATTTTGTCTCTATAGCATAGCATTTTTTAGAACTTATAACCCCTTATGAGTTGCTATATGGGACTACCATGTACATGCCTTACTTATACAATCTGTGTAGTTCTCTCACCAGGCTAACAGATCTGATGGACTACATCCATGGTGAATAGGTCTTACCACAATACCAAGACAAAGAAAAGTCACATATCACCTTGAAGTCTGGAGACTATCTGCTGGAAAAGATACATGAAAAAGAAGCACTTGGAATGTGCTGCAGACCTCCTGTGAAGGTACTGGAACTCATTGGCTCAAGAACAGCCATCCTCCCAGCTCTGCCTCCGGAAAATGGTACGTGTTAAGTGTCGGTAGACCACTTTAAACCAGCTCCAGATGGTTGATCTCCTGTTCCCAAGGGAGGCGACACTCAAGCAGTCAAGAGTGGAAAAACTCATTATGTTCACAATAAATCAAGAAACCTCCTCAAACTCAGGAAATATTTTATTTTGAAAGAACAGATGAGCCAGAAAAAGAGGCAGAAATCAAGCAAAGCGCAAAATTAATCCTGAATGTTTTAAAACGTCCAAGTTGCTTCAAGAGTTGCAAGATTATTGTTGGAACAGTGATCTTGTTCTACATTTTTCTCTGGATACATCTTCTTGCTTTTTTTCCCCCCATTTACCTCAGATAAGTTTTTAACGCCAATGGAGATCCCTATGACTAGCATACAGTTGAACATGTCAACTTTAGCCTTAGTACATACACTGCACAAGAGGGAGGTGTGGGCTGTTGGTGGGGGTGTACCCATTTGTGTTAAGTCAGTTCTGGACAAGCCAGTATAAAACCTACAGTGGGCCTAGTATGCAACTCCAGGTACATACACTATCAGTGATAGATGAATCTAGAATAGTATTCCTTAAGATGCATTTCTCCGACAACTCTAGGAATATGTTGGGGGCAAAGATAGATGCAATCACTCAAGGAGCATTGTTAGATCATGAAGATGATCTGGAGAATTTAAATGACATGTAATATGTTTGTTTTGTGAAGTATTTTGACACCTTTCTTTTTTACAGGCAAAGGCAAGTGTCGTGGCTAGACAAAACCCACTGGAAGCACTGTCCTGTTCTAAACACACCACCAGAGTTTAAGTCACAATGTCCTTATGTACCACAGCCACAAGTGGAGGGAGAGCTCATAGCACAGGATAGATTTATATTCCCCCACCTCCAGAGAAGAACAAGTTACTTACCCATGGTGACGTTCTTTCGACTGGATGTTCCTCCCATGTATTCCTCATCTTATCATATCTCCGTATCCAGCTTTAGCTGCTCTGGAATCTATTTCCAGCAGGGGGCGCTGCACGTCGATGCCTGTCGACTCAGTGTTCTTCGAGGGCCTCTGTCTCGGTGTCGACCTCATTGATGGTATATAGGGCGCGACTGTTGGCTTCAGTTCCGTTTTTACGTGTATTGGTTTATCCTACGCTCGACAGCTACTCACCCTCAAAGAGCACAAGCTGCAATGACATGAACATTCTACTGTGGGTTAGCTGGGAGGGGCGATGAGGAATACGTGGAGGGACATCCAGTCGAAGAACGTTACCATGGGTAAGTAACTTGTTCTTCAAATGGATTGTGTCCTCCACGCATTCCTCAGCTAATGACTCCCAAAGCAGTATTATGCTCTTTTGGAGGGGACAGGGGGGTTAGAATTTACACTTTTAAATTAGAATTTAGAAGTTACTTATTGGTCTATGTGTACATAATGTAACACTGCCTTCCCAAAAACTCTTTCCCGGTCTGAGGAAGAGTCCAGACTATAATGCTTGGTGAAAGTGTGGACTGAGGACCATGTAGCAGTCACACAAATATCCTGAATTGGAAGTCCTCTCTGTAAGGCAGAGGAAGTAGCCATGCCCCTGGTTGAATGTGCTCTGAGACCCTCAGGAGAATCATTTCCAGCTAATCTGTAGCATTCTGAGATTCCTAGGATGATCCACCTATATAAAGTTTGTTTTGAGATCGCCATACGCAACTTTTTTTTTATTTGTTTATTTGTATTTGACGCTCCTAACAAGTAGGGGAGTCTTTTTCAAAATAGAGAGAAATACAGTCCAATATATTGAGAGAGACAAAACATAAAGTGCCTTCGAACATCGAGCATTACATGATGTAAACATAGAGAAGGAATAAAACAAACAAAGGCCATCGTACAAATAAAATTACAGACCATGAATTCCTATGACATATTACTGGACGAAGAAAAGAAAAGAAAGGGGAAGCAAAGAAAATAGAAGATAAAAATATCTCCTCGTTAAAATGGGCATGAATCATCAATCATATACAGGCTTGCAAAAGGTAGAGAAAAGCGAATGCATGATTCAAGAATTATTCATATAGCAATCTTTTTCCAATTCTCTTACAATTACATTACATAATTTCGTTAAAGCATATATGAGCGGTTTGTGGTTGCCTTGCATCAATCTAGCCCAAAGGAAAGGCAGGCAATCAGTAAAATTGATATCTACAAATTCCATGAATAAAATCGTTCTTTGATTCTTAAAATGGGGACAGTATAAAATCAAATGTTTTAATGTTTCAGTGGTTTCAGTGCACATAGGAAATTTGCAATGAGGGCTCGACGCATACAACTTATGCCCAACCCATTTTACTACTCTTTCTTTGGTATGAAACAAATTAAATTTAAACCAGAGAAACATCTTCCGGGTAGAATTACAGGGAAAGAGCTCAATATAATCATATCTGGGGATACGTTTGCGTGTGAACAAGTGATATTCCTTGTAAAGTTTGTATGAACTCATGCTGTCGAGAGAGGTACACCAATCGAGTTCAAACAGTTTTTTTTTGGCATATCCTGGTCTGTAGTGAACGTCATCCACAGTGATGTTGGCCATCTTAAGTATAGCAGCCATTTTTGTCACGTAGAGAGCCATAGAAGATGTGGGCAGCAGATTAATGGTACGCTTCAACTCAACATATAAGGAGTTCGCTCTAGGATGTTCAATCTTAGCGAAATTGGTTAGAAGTCGCCATTTCCATCGAGTGGAAAGAGCGACTAAACCGAACTCATGCCTCAGGATTACATTGGGTAGGGATAACGGAAGCGACATGGCACGTTTCAGGGCAGTTCCTTGCAATTGATCCAGAATTTGGCCCATCTCCTCATACATATGTCGAGAGAGTACAGAATTACACTTTCAATTTTTAGAGTTAGAAATTCGATAAGGGGAGTTAGTGAAAACTTACAGTATTTCGCGTAAATTACCTTCAATTGTGAGATCAGGGGTCTGATCTTTTTTTTTAGTAGGTCAGTCCACATTAAGGTAGAATTTTTCTCTGTTAAGTAATAGCCCAGATAAATCGTTTCAGTAATGAGAGGGATAGGAGTCTGCATGATGTGCCATTGCGACTTGCCAGTTCGCTTCCGAACACCAAATTGCATTACTGCTGTTTTGGCAGGGTTGGGGGTCAAATTGTGTGCTAATGCAAATTCCTCAAATACCCGTAATTTGAGTTGAAGGCCTGACGGAGTGGGGTCAAATAAGATAATATCATCTGCAAAGGCAAGCCATTTGAGCCGGATCAAGCCGATTTTAACAGAAAAGAGATTTTTTGCATCCCAGCCTTTATCGAGATCGGAGAGGTATAAGTTAAAGAGGGTAGCAGCGAGGTTACAGCCTTGCTTTAGGCCTACCTCTGTACAGATAGGTTTAGTAATATGCCCCTCTGAAGTGAGCTTAATTCTGTAAGAGGTGTTAGTATGTAAGGCTTTGAGCCAATAGATAAAGACGGATGGAATGCCCATATGAATCAGTTTTGCCCATAGTAAGTCCCGAATCACTGTGTCGAAGGCTGAGGACATGTCAATGAGAGCAATGTAAACAGGATTGGATGTAAGTTTCTTAGCTTCTGCGATGGAAAATGCCATCATCATGGCATTAAGCGAGGTAGACATACCTTTCCTAAAGCCAGTTTGGTATTTGGAGTAAAGTCGAAGTACTTCGATGTGATTCTCCAAGTCATGAAGAAGAAGGGAGCCAAATAGTTTGGCCGCAGTGTCGATTAAGGCAATAGGTCGATAATTCTGCGGTGACGTTGCATCTCCTTTTTTGAAGATCGGAATGATATTGGCAGTTAGCCATGAGACAGGAATAGCTCCTGTGTTAAGGATAGATTGAAACTTAGTGTGTAAGATACAGGCCCACATATCCGGGTCATCTTTGTATAGACAAGGAGGCAGGCCATCAGGGCCAGATGATTTAGAATAATTAAGATTAGATATCGCCCACTTAATGTCAGCGATGGTCCAAGCCAACCGTGGCAGGTCATAATATCTTAGAGCAGACGACGTTATGTTCAAAAATCGCACGGGGATCTTGAATTTGTGACTGATATATTCATACCAGGTAGCTTCTGATATAACATTCGGCAAAGTGAACGATGCTTGCGAGGTATTGGTCTTAATCGTTCGCCATATGGTTTGAGTATCATGAGATACAATGGCTCTAACAAGTTTACAATTTATTTCATTGTGTCTTATTAATCTTATCTGCTTCAAACTACGTTTGTATGCTGACACAATCGAGTGACGCCGCGCGAGATATCGTTCACGCGGAAGGCCAGTCGATTTTTTCAAAGCTCTAAGAGCCCTGTTTTTCTCCCGCTTCTGTACTTTGCATAAAGGGTCAAAGAAGTGACGATTTGTAGTATCGGTTTTTTTCTTTATGCTAAAATGTGTTAGAGCAGCATGCGTTATTTCGACATATCGCTGCTCAAGTACAGTCGTGGGTATTCGTTCCGCGATGTTGCATCGTGCTATAGTTGACTTTACAAATTAAGTAAATTTATTGCACAGATGCATAGACCATCTGATAGAAGTCGTAGGACGATCTACTTCGCACAATGCCGTAGCATAGTCAACTCCAGTAATGGGAATGTCGAATTTCAAGTTGCCTGATAGTACAGCGTGGTCACCGAAAGGCAACATGGAGATTCCTAGTGGAGATGATCGTAGAAGCAAATTGTGGCTAACAAATATGAAGTCAATTGTAGACCTTTTTCCATCCCTTGACCAAGTGGTCCAATTTGACGGATCAGCTGGTGGAATAAGATCTAGATCCCAATCTTTTAAGAAGGTCCTCCATGTATTACCTCTAGTTTTCGAAAGTAGGTTTCTAGGAGATCGACCATATTCATTGGGGGTTCTACAATCGCAGTTAAAATCACCACCGAGGATGATTTCGATATTATCATATTCGTGAGTTACGAATTCTAAACAGTTCTCAACTGCCTCAATCATCACATCAATTGGAGTAGTAGACGGATTCCAATAAATGGTCATGACAATTAAATGGCGATAATTATAGCTATTAGTTTCCAGTAATATTGCAAGAATATTATTATCGCGCCAGACAATTTTTGAGTTAAATATGAGAGCGTTGTCTATAGCTATCATAATACCTCCAGATGGACGCCCGGTAGGAGCTCGCATAGCAGGAATATAATACGTTGAGTAATCTGGCAAAGCAATGGAAGTGGTTCGCATAGTCTCCTGAAACATGAGTATTGATGGACGACTAAGGCAATCAAGGGTTGAGTGCCATTTCATAAGGTTAAGGTAGCCACAAGAATTCCACGATTGAAAAGAGAGTCGAGTTTTGAAGGACGGCTATGAAATGGGGGAGCAGTCCGTAGTTTTTACGAGGGAATTAAGCATGGGGACGAGCCATGGTAGGTCATGGGAGATGCCTACTTTAAGCAGAAGCTCGGTGATTACATCATTAGCCGCACCATGAATTTGAGCCTTTGATGGAGCGTGTAATTGCAGGCTCAAAGCTTGAGGGCATTTGAATTCAATAAATTTGGTAGCCTCTTGTTCATTTTCCAATAAGTTCAAAGTGATGCCTTCTTCATAGATACCCTCCTTATTGGACCATAGATATTGCTTTACTGCCTCTGAAGCTAGTTGGATTACGGCACGATAATTGTTATCCGTGGCTAATGACACTCTCAGAATATCTGCCGATTTAAACATCCGTAGTTGTGGGATGCGATTGAATAGTGCCAAGATAAAGGCACGATTAATCCGGTTCTTACCAAGTAAATCGCTTTTCCCCTCAAATCCTAATAAATGGTGCTTTTCTAGGATGATTTGTTCCTTAGTGACAGTTGACTGGACACGAGATTTTGGGAGGGGATCAAAGGCGATTTCCCTGTCGGGACCGTGGTAAGAAATTACATTGGCAGAATTAGGTTGCGATGATCTTTCATGGAGTTCTTTCCTAAGAATGTCTAAGATTTCATGATGGGATGACATGGGATTAGTACGAGAATCAGAGTTGCAGTTTTCTGTTAAAAAGTCCTGTTTCAAGGTGCGGGTAGGGACAAGAGATGGAGAAATAGAGCGTTGTGGCTGATCGTTCGAAGACAGCATAGAAGGTTCCATAGCAAGTTGAGGAGCCAACGATGTTACCTTTCCTAGTCCGTTACCGAACGTCCCAGGGCTCGAACGACTGGGGAGATCAATATTGTCGAGCAAGATAGGATAGTGATTAGAATCGTTGCTCGCTTGGTTAAGTGCAGGTATTATCACCTTAACGCTGCTAGATTGTAAGTTAGTAAAGCGTGCAGGTATTAATTGCACGAGGGGTGATCTAGAAGAGTTTGTTGCGTTGTCCCGAGCCACGACATCGTGCATTGGGTTACTAATGATGAAAGATGATGAACTGGAGGTATTTGGTGCAGTGTCGCAAGCCTTAACATTGTTCCTAGGATTACTAGTGTTGGCATTTCCCTTGGTGCCAGAGAATGATGCACATACTTCACTATAAGTTCTGGGAATGGAACTAGATGGACGATCAGCAAGTACGATTTCATCATGTCGAGTGGTACGACCGGGAAGTAGGTAGCCAGGTTAGATTTAGTTCCTACTAGTGGTGATGATACTTGACCTTCGAGCAGTGAATTAAATGGTTTTGCCTTATTATTTTTCGTTTTAAGTTTTAGGGTGGATGTTTCAATCGAGTCAATTTGCTCTTTTTCGACTCGATTAATATCAGGAGTGGTCGCTCTAGCGTCAACAGTTAGGGGAATTCTAGCAGATAGCCCAATCATCTCACAAGAATGAACAGCCACAGGACTTGCAGACGAATCTGATGTTATGGGTGGGCATAGGGCTGCTTGACTTTCTTTCGAAAGTTGATTCAGGTCAATATGATCCTAGACAATTAATGGTTCAACAGCGATCTTAATGTTCGAATCAATTACAGGATTGGATTCTTTTATGTGAGTGTTCTTCTTTCTTTTAGCATTTCTTTTGACAGCTCTTTGATGAAGTTTCTTAGCTCTCCGCGACATGAAACCAGCATCAGTACCACTGGAAGCAGGAGCCGGAGGTTCAGATTGCATATCTTCAAGAGCTGTCAGAAGAACAGAGGGGCTGTCAGGGCCATTCAAAGATGTTGGAACTTCAGATGAAAATAGAGCTATTAGCGTATTCATTTTCTCTATGGTAGATTTCATGTCGCAGGAAGAATTGTGACATTTGCACGAAGTAGAATCTAGTGGGGTTTGCAAGGGTGTAACAGCCGAAACGGGAGTCCCGTCTAGGCAGCATTGAATGCTTTTATTTTTCATAAGTGAATTAATAACAGGTGGATGGGTCGTGGGACATGCATTGTGAACATTTTTAAGCGTTTCGGCTGCAACAATGAAGCCTTCGATCCGATCCATCTTTGAAGATATCAGTGATTGCGTTGACTTGATCTCCCTCAGTGCAAGATGGGTCAAATCATGACCTTTATCCAAGAGATCTAAGATACGGATAATCACTGGAAACGAGTAGGGAGAGTATTGAGATTGGTTCTCCTCACAGGAGTTCTGGGTTTGATGATCAACAGGCGGTACTGAGGAAGGGTCCGCTTTGTTATCTAAAACAGTGGATTCAGGTGTAAGCATTATGTGAGGAAAGGAGAGTTTTTTATTAATAACCTTGGCCAAATCAGCACTCACATCCAAACAAGTTTCGGGGTCATGAGGCGCATGAGATTGAAGAGCCATGCGATTTTTTACGCAATTAGAGACTATCGGTGTAAGGGAGCCAATCGAACGACAAACAGCCTTGTCCAAAGCCTCCATTTTCGCCAAGGTAAGATCGAATTGGCATTGCTCAGTCCCGGAAACCAGGGGGGACACAGAGCAGCTTTTAAAGTCATCGATAGCCTTTCGTACTTCAGGACTGATTGAGGGAGAGGGGAGTGAAGGCACCGGAGGAACCGGAGGCGAAGAGAGTAGTGAAGGTGGTGAGTTATTATGAGCGTTTATTTGCACAACATGTTCCGTAGAGCGGAGAGTGCACGGCGCCTTTTGGATGGATGTAGTCTCTAGAGCTTGCAGGGCAGGTGATTCAATGTAAGAGGTAGTTCCCGGGCATACCAGAGCATCAATGAAGGTTACTGAGAGCGGAAGGGGAGCTGTGAGTTTGCCCTTGATACTTCTTAATCCATTTGCCATTTTTACGGCAATAACCTTACGAGAGGTAGTGATCGGGGTAGACCAAGATAATCAAATAACTTTCTTTTTAGGTATTTGAGGCGAGCAATCGTGTGAGGAACAAAGCCAGACACAACTAAGTTAGCACATTACATGGAGCAAAAAGATGTTAGACTACATATGCATCACAAAGCAGGTGGAAAACCTCAAGGGTGATGGACCATTAGGGGTAGCCTCACCTCACAACGAAGCAGCGAACAGCAAACAGCGCTACTTAGAGCGCGTACTTAATGCGCGCGCGCAGGAAGTGGATTAAGTGCACTTCCGGTGGCGGGGGGGCGGGACCAACTAAAATAATAAGAGAAATAAACATATATAAGTAGATTATAAGTAGAATATACTTGAGGTAGGAAGTATAATGTCAATGAAGAAGGCAGGTTGAGTATGTACCAAAGTCCAGGCAGGGTCAGGCAATCCAGGCAAATCTTGATCACGTTGAGCAGCAAGGATGGCCAGCAAACAGCGCTACTTAGAGCGCGTACTTAATGCGCGCGCGCAAATGCGCGCAGGAAGTGGATTAAGTGCACTTCCGGTGGCGGGGGGCGGGACCAACAAAGTCCAGGCAGGGTCAGGCAATCCAGGCAAATCTTGATCACGTTGAGCAGCAAGGATGGCCAGCAAACAGCGCTACTTGGAGCGCGTACTTAATGCGCGCGCGCAAATGCGCGTAGGAAGTGGATTAAGTGCACTTCCGGTGGCGGGGGGCGGGACCAACAAAGTCCAGGCAGGGTCAGGCAATCCAGGCAAATCTTGATCACGTTGAGCAGCGTAACCAACAAAAAGTTGATCGTCTTGTCTTAATTTTGACCTTCTGGAAATGTAGAAACTAAGTGCATGTCTTGGGTCAAGCCTGTGTAGCTGCTCCTCTTCCTTTCCAGGATGAGGTGGGGATATAAAGAAGGTAGAAAGGGGAAAATTGGGGGGGGGGATGCTGCTGAGCAGCCCGAAAATTGCTGCCTACCATTGGTGCTCCATGTGGATATGACACGAATCCGCCAACATCAGCGGTCTGCCTTTATGCCATCGCCTAATACTGCCTCAGTTTACATCCAACGCCTTGCTGGATGCTTGGCTTCAATTTCGAGTGAAATCGGACTCTGAAGGACCCGCCATGACTGACAGCAGTTTACTGCCTGGTCGCGTGTGTGGATCTCGGTCCCACTACACATCCAGCCTCAGGTGATTCTCCCCCACCGCAGCGGAGGACTGCCCTTGCCACCGGCAGTACACTGGGGGCCTGCCTCCCTGTGGCCCACACCACATCTGGTGGGCCAATGTGGCTGTCACCGGCGCCGCGGCGACTCGGGCGGCGCGCCGCGCTGCGTCCTGGGAGGTGTGGTTGCGCCTTGACTGTCCGCCTCGCCATCGGCACCCTCCCCTGGACTGCGATCTGGCCCTGCTGCGCTGAGGGCCTCTGGAGCGCTCAGGACCTGACACACAGCGGGGGCCTGCCCGAGGACTGCCCCCGTGGGCTGCACGCCCCATACTCCCGAGAGGCGCAGTTCCTGATGGTGGCCTGCCAGAGGCATCCACGCGCACCACAGCGGACGCCTGCAGAGCTGTGAAGTTGTTCCCCGCGAGCTGGGGCTGGCACACTCGCGGGGCAGGTGAGGAGCTGGGGTCCACGTCTGAATACTACTGCTGTCTGTGCTGCCGGCCCCCCACCAGACCCTCGCTTTGCACTGCACCTTCTTTGATGTGGCCCCAACGCTGCACCTACCCATATCTCTAGACTGAAGTCGGGTTATTATGTGCCCTCACCTGCCCATCCGGCAACACTTGGCCCCCTCTGATTGAGCTAGCCCATGGATGGGGCTTCCCTGTCTGGACCTCCTGTGCCCATATAAACACTGACACGCTGCTGCCCTGGCATGGTCCGAGTACCCCCTTCTGCATTGGCGCTCACCTGACTGAGGGCCCTCAACCTCGCTCTTCAACGGCCAGGAGCTACTGGACACCAGCACATTCCACCTCAGCCATTACCACATTCATTATTTTTTTTGTGGGGGTGGGACTTCACATCGCTACCCCTATATATTCAACGCTGGATGCTTGAGATGGCTGCTTGACCCACTATGGCTCCTTTGTAATCCCCATCAGCGCCTCGATCTGAGACCCCGTCGCTGCCACCCCCTGGTGCCCTCGCTCTGAGCCCTCTCACCCTTACTAGACTTGCCCGGCACCACTACGCCGATCTGTACCTCTGCTCTCCACATCACCCCAAGCATCACCTACCTGGGAACCACTGTGCCCCGAACTGCACTGGAAATTTCTAACCGATCCCGGGGAACTAATAAGGTGGGGGCTATGGACAAGTTCATGAAAGCAACCCCAGGGTCCGAGTCGGGAAATGCATCATCTATCCAGGAGGAATCAGAATCACACTCCAGTGCACCAACACCTGATCTCACCACGATGATGGAATCCATGGCTAAGAACTTTGCCTCTTTCCATGAGAAGCTAGACGATATGAACGCCAATGTCGCTTCACTTAAATCCTGGGTTGACCAAGCTGGGACTAGAATCAACGAGGCAGAAAACAGAATTGGCGCGAACAAGGACGGGCTACACACCCTTCAGGACACAGTTGCCTCCCTGACTCGAGACATGAAGATCGTGAAGGCAAAGTGCGATGATTTGGAGTCCCGCTCGTGCAGGAACAACCTACGTATTATTGGGTTCCCAGAGAATGCCCTTAAGGGGCGCATGGAGGTGGCAGTCGAGAAGCTACTTAAAGAGCTGCCTTGTCCCCATACTTCACGGTTGAGCGAGCCCACCGGGCCTTATCACCACGCTCTAAGCCAGGTTACTTCCCCAGGCCTATCATCGCTAGAATCCTCAATTATAGGGACAGGGACCTTATCCTCCGCCTGTCACACGAGAAGGGAGACTTGCGCCTTGACACTCACACCATCAGGATCTTCCCCGACTTCTCCGTTGGGGTGCAACGGGAGAGGCGTCAGTTCCTCGGCGTAAAAAAACTGCTTAGAGAGCGCAACGTCCCCTATGCAATACTGTTCCCGGCACAGCTCAAGATTACCTACAAGGAAAAACTGTACTTTTTCACCATCCCGGAGGAAGCTGTGAAGTTCATAGAGTCGCAGAATCCACTTCACAATCCGGCAGGGGACTCTATGGACAACGACTGAGCACAAACTGGTCTGATTTCATGTTGCCCTTCCTAGGCCATTAATGCTCGTTTCCTAATGAGATGATGGCAATAACGACTCATTAATCTAACTTTGCATATACACCTGATGCATGCAACAGTTGTCACTACTTGTTCTTCATCCTAGTCTGCCTAATTTGGCACAGGCTTGTACCCGCCTCTGGGTTTTAACCAATTGACCCCATGTTGCCGGGAGCCGACTGCCTATGTTGCTTAACTCTTCAAACAAGCCCTGGTTTGCTATGCTTACCGGTGTCATGTACTATCCGATTGTTATGTGTACCGCTGACGCTCGTACCGCCTTTGGTACTTGTCATCCGCTGCTTCATTTAAGTGTCAACAACATGGCAAAAGCGTGCCCCACTGTGGTTGCAATGGTTACTTTCATTGGGTTATTGGTGGTTGTGGGCCCCTGTTGGGCCAGTAGCGTGGTAAATCCATGTTGGGATTTACCCATTAACTCCTGTTTTGAAGGACGTTTCGGTACAATGGGGAAGGGGGAGATGGGAACACTGTCTGCCTGGAAGGGGTAGTGGGGAACGGGGGGGAGGAGTTGGTTGGGGGAGTTATATTAGAAATGGCAGAGGCAGACCAGCACATCACGTTATACTGGGGCGCCCCCAGAGTGACAACACTAACTGCAAACATGGGCCACGACAACAGAGCTGGGATGTGCCCTAGACAATTGAGATGCTCACTACCATAATGTCTTGGAATGTTCGGGGTCTGAGTAATCACACCAAGGCCCGTAAAATTATGGCTTATGCTCACAGACACGGTTGCAAGATACTACTTCTACAAGAAATGCACTCTAAGAGTCCTCAGGCAATGAGCATGGCGCCTTCATGGATCTAACAGTTACTCCACCTCCTATTCCACTCGGGCCAGAGGTGTGTTGACAATGATTCATAAATCCATTAAATTCGTACTAGACAAGAGCTATATCAACCCCGGTGGTAGATATGTTGTATTACACTGCACAATAACAAACAGAGAATACCTTCTTGTAAACACATACAGTCCCAATGTGGATAACCCTGACTTTATGGACACGGTGGTATCTATATTGCTAGGGTACGTGGGAGTCAAAATCACCTGGGGAGGGGATATGAACTTGATACTAGACACAAGACTGGACAGAACGGGGACTGCTCCCAGGTCATTGTCTGGCATGGTGCGTAGGCTGCAGGCAACATCCAAGACGCCTGGCGGATACTACATCCACAACTATGTGAATATACCCATTAAACCTCTGTCCACGATAGCTCCTCCAGAATCGATCTATTCCTAGTGTCAAGCGAAGTGATGGGAAGTGTTGGGGGAGCGCAAATACTGACCCGTACCCTCTCTGATCATGCCTGTAAAGACTGGAGGGGGGGTGTCTGTACTTCTACTCTCTATATGGTAGAGGAGAGGCACAGAGGACCCCAGCCAAGATTCTTTATTATTGGTACGTGGTCGAGTAATCAAGGCCTAGCTTCTCAGGAGGTGATGCAGGCTGGTTCTTAAGTACAGTATAGTCCCAATTCACCCACAAAGGAATGTCCGCACACTGTATCAGTTAAAACATAGTCTTTATATAATTAATATTCAAGGTTATGTACACTATCACAATAACTCACTTTGTGCTCAGAAAATCAACAATGGTAAATATATACAGTTCTATAGTGGTACCACAAATATTATCAGATCTCATTAAAGTGCATCAACTATACTGTCAAAATGTCACAGAGATCAATAAAGAGGAAACCAGCAGTAGAGAGAGGAAGGAAAGCAAGACGGTTGAACAATTGGCAGAATACTGGTTGCTACCATTAAACACAGCTATGTGTGGAAATTCCCCCCCCCCCACCTGGGCAACCTGTAAAGCAAAGATGTATCACAAGCCCAGTCCATATATTGTTCTACGAGTCTTATTTCCCTCTACAATAGTTCTACAGCCCCAATGTACCTGGAATTGTAGCTTTCGTCGTCGGGGAATCAACGCCCCTTCTTGGGTGCCCTCCCTTTAAGGCAGGAGTCACAGGTCGAAAGTCTGATGGAGAACAGGGTGAAGTACGGCGGTGAAGGAGCTGCTTCGTTCCTAGCGTGCTCGTCGACGATGGAGTGTTGGCGTCCTGTAAGGAAGAGGCGTGCGGGGCACCTCAGTGATGATAGTTCTGGACCGCAAAGAGATGTTGAAGAACTGTGGCCCAGCAAGGGCGTTGAGTCGGCAGCGTCTCTGTGGTCTTTAGGTGGCGGGAAACCCACCGGCGGATGCTCCTCGACGCGTCGACTGTTGGGCCTTCTCCAGCGGGATAAAGTGGGCGGTAATGCAGACGAGAGCGTCCTTGGCTCAAATTAAGTTCTTAGGCAAACGGGAGCAAGGCGGCTCCAGTCAGCGACGGCGGTCATCGACAGTGGCGGACAACAGTCCGGGCGCGTCTCTTTGGGATTCCGTGGCAGTCCCCGTCTCCAGTCGGCAGCCTGTCGAAGGTCTGTCTACCAGTGAGCTTTGGCAAAGATCAGCTGGTGCACGATGGTCCCTCGTAGCTCGGGAAGAGGGCGCCTTACCAGGTCCTCTCTGGGTCAGTTCTTGGAGACACAGCAGCTTCCAGATTGTGAAGGAGAGCAACAGCAATTCTTCTCTTGCAGCAAGGCTTCAAGGTTAAGCTTCAGTTTCACTCCAGTTACTCTTCAGCTTCTGAACACTAATTCTAGCAGTGAGAGATCCCCAGATATACTAGTTGATCTCCCATTCATTCTGCTGGGTCACACTCAGGCAACCTATTGGTCATAAGGGCATTCATGAAGGCAGGCAGCCAATCAGGTGCATAGTGCATTCAGGCCATTCACTCCTCTCCAGACACTCACAACAAGTTATGTGTATTAGGACAAGTACCCAGCCATTCAACACTCCACACTGCATTCATATCAGTTTCGGGCAGGGCTGTCTCAGTCATTGCGTCAAACACCAGATACTAGACACCCACAACACAGAATGCGTATTTGTCACACACTCCATTCACCCAGGTCCCACCCACAGGGTGTACCTACAACATACAGTCACTGGGAAGGCTCCAGCCAGTCTGGCCTGGACTTCACAACAACACCATGTATGGAACTTCCACCCAACAGCCAGTCAGGGGGAAGGGACAGAGTCAGGGCTTCCTGGGACTTTGGGAAAACAAGGTAACAGGCAATAGAAAGCAAGAGGCCACGGGGGCCATCTTGTTTCCTATCAGGAATCAACTGATTCCAATGGCAGGGCCTGGGTATCCCAAAATGGAGGATACTCAGGGCACCTGTCAAATTTAGCATGGATCTGCCACCAGCCCATACCCTGCTCTGTGGGCCACACACAGGTGCCCAAAAACATACACTAGGGGGCACAGGGTTGTACCCCCACCCATGTGTGCCATAAGGGTATCCCATGGGTCTGTTCACCAAACCCAAGGGAGAGAGCTGCACCGCCAGGAGTCCCACCTGAACTCCTGCGCGGAAAACACGGCAGAACACACAATAAAAAGCAGTAAAGGACAAGGATACAGAGGCCCTGTCCCTCCGATGCATTTCCAGCATCACAATTCTCCAATCACCCTATCAGTGGAATTGGGAATACCCTCCCCAAAATTTAACACATGGCGATTCAAATCTGCTGCACTCCGGGATACTGTGTTCAAGGCTGATATATTAGCAGACATAGAGTCCTATTTTGAGCACAACAACTCTCAGGCCACAACCATCGGCTTCAAAGACTATATCAGAGGAATGTCCATATCCAAGGAGGCGGGAGTACTGAAGACAATAAGAGCTGACCTCAGTCGCTCCGAGTCCAGACTGCGAGAACTGGAGCGGGAATGTTAGACATCAGCCGACCCTGCCACACTCGCCCTAATAAGCGAGGAACTCCAGTTGTTCAACACACATGCCACCAGGGAAGTCCAATACTTTAGCCGCCCACAGGTTGCATGGTGGTATGGAGAGGGCGATAGACCCGGTAAAACATTGGCAACCTTAACAATGGGGGAGTTGGGTCAGGCCCAGATTGCTTGTATCAAGGATGGACGAGGCGCTACACAATGGTCGGACCAGCAGATACTGGACATCTTCACCGATTTCTACACTAACCTCTATTCCCAACCCCCCGAACACAGTGAAAGGCACATGTGGGATCTCCTTGATCAGATATCCACGACATGCATCTCCCCCGCAACTAGGTACCAACTAGACCCCCCGATCCTACTGGACGAAATAGTCAGCGCCATCTCAGATCTCCCTAAAGGTAAAGCACCCGGTCCCGAGGGGCTCACAGCCGAATTCTACCAGGAATACATAGCTATACTGGCCCCCAAGCTACAGGAGGTTTGGGACGAATCACTCCATGTATCTGAACCTCCTCCCCACCTTGCGTGGAGCCATTATAATGGTGCTACTTAAACCCGGCACACCCAGCGATGAATGCGGTTCATATAGGCCCCTTTCACTTATGAACCTAGACACCAAGATCTTCCCCAAAGTGATAGGGAGCTGTTAACTCCTAGTAATGACATACATGGTCCATGAGGATCAAGCAGGCTTTGTATCGGGGAAATCCACTTCCCACATTATTAGGAGGCTGCTCAACGTTAAGGCACAAATCAATCAGGGCTCGAAGGCGGTTGCGATCACACTTGATGCTCAAAAAGCGTTTGAAAAGGTATCTTGGAAGTACATGTGTTTGGTGCTGGAGACGATGGGCATCGGCCCCAATATGATCATATTCATCAAACTACTATACACCTCTCCAGTAGCCAGGGTACGAGTCAACTCCCTGACGTCCACTCTGATCCTGCTCTTCAGAGGCACTCGACATGGCTGCCCATTCTCCCCGATCTTCTTCGCATTGGCGATAGAACCAATGGTGGACCACATTAGAGCGCGGCACTCCCACAGGGGAATACGACTGAAAGACACCCCTGAGATTATATCTCTCTATGCAGATGATGTATTATTATATATCATCAGGGACCCCGCCGTCCATCTAGATCCAATACTATGAGATATCACTCGTATTGGCACCCACTCGGGATTTACAATCAACTATTCCAAATCTGAGGTTTTCCCACTCACCAGATCCAACCAACAACCGGCCACTGAATACCCACTCCGCTGGTCACCCAGCGGTATCAGGTACCTGGGGGTCCAGGTGTCCCTCACTAAAGACACCCTGCTAGCGGACAACTACCTGGCCATAGAGCAGCTTGCCGAATCCAAAAGGGCGCGTTGGCGCTCTCTCCCATCGTCATTCTCTGGGAAGCTTTCACTTATCAAGATGGTATTGCTTCCCAAGTTCTTGTACACATTTGGTAACATACCCATCAGGCCAGGGGGAAATACTTTACGAGACTACATAAACTGTGCGCGCTGTTCCTGTGGCACTCCGGCACGGGGCGCAAGAAATGGACAAATATGTCCCTCCCATTTGAAAGAGGGGGATTTACCGCCCCTAACCTGAAGCTGTATTGGCTGGCGGCACAGACTCAATATGCCTCTCACTGGTATCCTGGTACCCCTTCCCACCCGCACGTCAATCTGGAGATCCTGGCAGCAGCCGGTGTTAATGTAATGACACTCCTATTACACCGGCAGTACGTACCAGACTTGCCCATTCACCCAGTCGGAACCACCGTGCATGCCTGGGTCTGATTGTTCAGTGTAACAGCAGAACAGCACCCTTATTACAAGTGGCTCCCCATGTGGGGGTTCCCCGGGCTGGAGCCTACACACGACACGGCCCTAGTGCAACACTTGAGTACCCTGGGCTACCAGGCACTAACAGACTTCTATCCCGATGGGCAGTTCATAAACCCACAGACATGGAGGCAGGGCAAATCCGGGTCGGCGCTAGAATATCTGCAATACTACAAACTCCGCCCTGCCTTTCGCGCCGCATGGCCCGATTTCCCTAATGAACCCCCTGACTCTCCAGGGATTGCATACATCGCTAACTCGGGAGGCGCCCGTGGCGTTGTCGGCTCATTATACAAGATGTTACTGGCGAGCGCCTGGACTCGGCCTTCCAGGGCACGTAGTGAGTGGGCAGATGAACTGGGCCTTGAGGTTTCTGACCACTTATGGGGGAAAATGTGCTCGCACACCAACAGAGTCTCCCTCAATTTTCGCTACCTTGCCATGCAATATAAACTGTTGAATAGGCTGTACTACATCCCTCACAGGATTTCTAAATTTGTCCACACCAGCTCGCACTCCTGCCCTCGCTGTAAGGCGGAGAATGAGCACCATCTGCACATGTTCTGGACATGCCATATACTGGGGGAATTCTGGGAGAGAATCCTAGGGCCACTATCGGAGATCATTGACACTGTTATTAACCCTGACCCTCTGGGTGTACTGTTTGGGGTGTGGAAAGCCGATGATACCAAGCGTATGGCCACATTTCTAAATATAAATTGCATAGTGGCCAAGAAATGCATACTTCAAAGCTGGAAGAGTCCCTCTCCCCCTACATTTCAGAAATGGTTAAACTTGCTTACCTGGTCCCGAAATTGCAAAGAAGAGTACCTTGATATGCTTCCTACTCACTCGCACCCTAAGAACGTATGGACTGCATTCAACAGTTACCTTAACAGCCAGGAGGAGGGCACATCTGAGAGTGGCTCTTACCTGGTTCCACAATGAAGTGCCTATATGTGGTGGTACATCACGATTTTTTTGCTTTTACTCCCACACCAGTTATAATGTTGCTCTTGCAGTTACTGTATTACTTCATGCACATATTGAACATAATGTTTGCTCTGATGTATGTGGTTGTTGTATGCCTCGGCCAAAAAAAAATAAAAAAGGTAGAATGTTCTTTTGAGTTAAACGAAACTCGGACAATTTCTGGTAGAAAGGTAGGCGGTTTAACCTTAAGGATCACTCTATCCTTAAAGAAGACTGTCTAAGGAGGCTTGCAGGACAAGGCTTGAAGTTCACTCACCCTACAGGCTGATGTAAGAGCCACTAAAATGATGATCTGTAAGGTTAACAATCTTAAAGGACAGGAGTGGATAGGCTCGAATGGAGCAGATGGAAATTTAGAACTAGGTTGAGATCCCAAATCAGGACTTCAAAAGGGACCGGAGGAAAGACATTTTTCAATCCTTTCAAAAACTGTATAACCAGTGGAATCTTGAAGAAAGATACCTCTTCAGAAGAGCACTTGAAATATATATCGCTGCCAGATACCCTTAAAGTGTACCAACCTGGTGCCCCAGATTGGCCTGGTGTAACAAGAATGATAACACCATAGGTAAACTGCATGTAAAAGGATCCACATTATTATCCCTGAACCCGCTGCAGTTTGTTTCAAATGCAGCGGTATAAGGATTACTTTGCTGCACTTCTGGACAAAAGCAAAATTTCCATTACGTCATCCGGGAGGTCCCAATCCTTATATCTCAAACTCCCAGAAACCATGTGTGAAGGTTGAGAGCCTTGACCTCTGGATGGAGAACCCGACCCTCCTCTCGCGAGAGAAGGTCCTCTCTTGTGGAAGATGGACATGTCCAGATGCTCCGGGTACCATGTCCTCCCGGCCCAATCCGGAGCCATTAGAATCATGGATTTTCCAAACTTTCTCAACCTCCTGATTACGTGAGGAATGACGGGGACTGGAGGAAACGCATACAGGAGCGGAAGCTCCCAGTCCACTAGAAACGTGTCTCTTAGAGCTCCGCTTGGGGGAAATTCCCTGGAGCAGTACAGTTCAAACTTCCAGTTGACACTGGTCGCGAATAGATCCACTTGATGGGTTCCCCAAAGGGTGAAGATCTCTTGAACTTTAACTTCCTGAGCTAGTTCCAACTCGTGGGGGACTGCTCTGCCTGCTCAGAGTGTCCGCCGCCGTATCCTCCTCTCCGGCTAGGTGAACTGCAGATAGAGATTCCTTCTTGAATTCCCCAAAACCAGAGCTGCACTGCTTGAGAAATAAGCCCAGTTTGTGAAGGGAGTGACAGGTGGAGATGAGATGTTCCAGGGCCTGTTCGGGAGAACTTGTCCTGACCAGCCAACCACCCAGGTAGGGTTAGAGGTGAATCCCCCCTCTTCTGAGACTTTCTTCCACCACCGGCATCAACCTGGTGAAAACCCTCGGGCAGAGGTCAACCCAAATGGCAGAACACAAAACTGATAATGAGATCCGCCAACGCCGAACTTCAGGTACTTTCTGTGCCTGTGATGGATTGACACATGAAAGTAAGCATCCTGAAGGTCAATGATACCATTCAGTCCTGAAGCTGGAGGGCCTGAAGGATATGAGAAAGGGTAACCATCTTGAACGTGTGCTTCCTGGGGAACGTGTTCAAGTCTCTTAAGTCCAAGATGGGGCTCAATTCTCTGTCCTTCTTGGGGATTAGACAGTAAGGGGAGTACCAAACATTGTTCCTCTCTGCTACAGATACTGGTTCTATAGCACCTTTCTCCAGCAGGTTCAAAATGTCCTTCATAAGGACCGGATCTGGAAAGGACTGTCCCTCTGTGGATGGCTCTGAAGCCTTTTTTGAAAGGGAAGGCAGTTACCCTGGGAAACTGTTTTCAATGTCCATGCATCTGAAGCAATACCTCTCATTCTTTCAGATGCTGCGAGAGTCTGTGGAGTAAGACCTCAGAGAGGTTTTGAGGTGGCTGATTCAGTGGCTGAGGGCAAAGCAGCCAATGCCTAGGCAGTCTTAGCACCTCTTCCTCGTCTTCTTCCAACTGATGATTAATAGCAAAAGGTCCTGCCCCTCCAAGCAGTACCAATGGGGCGAGATGGTTGTGGCTGTCTGATTGCAGCACCAAGGGATTTGATAGCTGCTTTGGAGGTCTGCAGCTTCTTCAAGCTCTCGTCCGCCTTGCTGCCAAATAAATGTGTGCCGTCAAAGGGCATGTTAAGAAGCCTAGACTGCACATCTGGTGCAAAACCAGACTGTCTCAACCAGGCAAATCTGCGTATTACACTGCTAGCTGCCATAGCCCTGCTGATACTGTCAGCAGATTCGCACATTGCATCTTTCCCATCCTTGACAATGTTTAAGAAGCCGGTTTGTTCTTCCCCTTCGGGAATATGTTTAGCTGCCATTGTTATGCAATCCCATAAGGTGAAAGAGAACTTGGCCAGAGCACACGTGGCATTTGCGGATTTAAGGGCCATACTACCCGCAGAGAAAACCTTTTAAGCCAAAGAGTCATGATGCTTGTCATCTGTCCACGGGGGTGTGGTGGGGGGTAGTTGGGTATGCATTTTGTTTGAATTTAGAAGTGGCAGCCTGAACTACCAAACTTTCGGGAGTTGGATGCTTTGTTAGATAGTAAGGTTCACTGCTTGACGCTCTGGACTTGCTTGTCAGCTTTTTGTTCACTGCTGGAATTAATTCCGGCATCTCCCAATTGGCATCAACTCTTCTTTGTAAAGCTACAAGTAAAGGAAGAATAGGTTCCCTTATCTAAAATATCAGTGAGGCGGTCTTGCTCAAAAAGTGGTGCAGGCCTTTTCCATCACAGATATTCTATGACCCTAGACATCAGCTGTCAGTAAGATCCATCGGCATGGTCTGATGGATCTGGTCTGCCAAACTCTATCTCTGGGAAAGTGTCCAACCAACTTGCTGATTGAAGGGTTTCATAAAGGTCTTTTATTATTGAGTCCTCTGAGATTAAGGACTCTGGGTTACAGTATGGGACACAAAATGTTTCAAAGGGACGTGATTCATCCGAAGATGATTTATCATCCTCAGAAATTGAGGAAAGACACTTAAAGTCTTTCTTAGGCATTGGGTTGAAGGTTTTCGCGACTTAATTCGAGGGTTTAGCCAATTGCATCGACAATGCGCTGAGGTCTTTGACGATGTCGAGGGTTTCGACGGCTGTAGCATCCAGACTATTTTAGGCATCGACTTGGAGTCTTTCGGCGCCGATGGCATCAATGATTTTAGCTTCATAGAAGTCTTTTCTCTACTTGAGGGAACCTTCAAGGGCTCCAGAGAAGTTTTCTTAGACAAATGGGCCCGAAGATGCACAGGTCTTGTCCTTTGCCTTTTGTCATGTTTGTTGACATGGGCATGGCTCTCATCTTTCTTCGAGGGGGTCAAGTCTGCATTCTGGAATACTTTGAGCATCTTTAGTCTGAACTTCTCCAACTAAGCAGGTGCGGCCGATTTGGTTGGGCACGAGACCCGTTCCGGGGAGGAACTCAACGACAAAGACGGTGATCTGTGGCACCTTTTCTTCAACCGTCGTGAGGATGATGACGAGTGTTGTGGGCCACTGCGTGATCGGGACCTTCTAGATTTCTTCCGACGAGGAGAGTCGTCTCTTGACTTGTCGGAGGATCACTTTTTCGACGGGGTCATCGAAGGGGATTTATGAGTGCTACTTGCAGATAACTTCCTTCTATGCTCTTTCAGGGGTTTCGTTGTCATCAATAGGCAGGACCCACACTCCCATGTTAAATGAGTGCATCCTAAGCACCACAGACACACCCGATGGGTGTCCATAAGGGACATTTTCACACTACAATTGTGAAATTTTTTTAATCCGGATCTCAGAGTCGAAGATGCCGACGACGACGTAATCTTTTTCACTAAATACGAAAGGTTTCTTGACAAGGAACCGAAGCTTGCTGATATTCCGAAGCGATAGCTCTCGCAGAAAAACGGAACTGAAGCCAACGGCTGCTGCACGTACACTATCAATGACATTGACACAGACACCGAAGAACATCGAGTCGACAGGCATCGATGCACAGCGCTCCCTACTGGAAACAAAAATTCCAGAACAGAAAAACCTGGATATGGAGATATCATAAGGTGAGGAATACGTGGGAGGCCACAATTCATTAAATGGTCAGTTTGTGTGGTTCACATGCTCCGTCATATATGATAAAACATTCTTTGCCACCAGGGCAGAAAAATAATGGCAAGAATCAGCCCTCTTAACATGACATTGGGAGGGGTGAATGTTGACAAGTACATGGAATAGACACTCTAGACTTAGTATGTAAACATCCACATTTGATGTACTTCCTAAACTATACGCATTTTCAAATCACCTCTATGTTATATAATATATCTTTTTATCCAGATTGGAAAGCAAAAGACGGTAAATTCCGGTGGACAGCTAATCAGTTTAACAAAGCCATACAGAAAAACAAAAGTAAACATATTACAAATGTCTCAGGCATTCCAGTGGACTGGAATCGTCATGACAATACCTGTAAAAGACACAAAGATATAGGTAGTGGTACTTATAAACCTAGGACTACACTAAACACAACACAAAAACTATGCCATTTCCATAGGCAAAACATGGCAATTAATGGTGAAGCAAGCACCTCTAAATGTGGTTATTATTGTTATAGACACACTGGAAAAGTCAGGTGGATCAGGTTATTGTTTAGCAATCCCAGATAGAATAGGTAACCTAGGAAAGGTTAGGACTAAAAGAGAAATGAGAAGTGCAGAATCCTCGTACACTTGGAAGGAAGCAGTATTGGAAATCCAACGCATGGCAAAACATTCAATAGAGAAGAGCTTTCATACAGATGAAGAGAACGTCTGTGCGTTGCAACAAGGAATCTACAACCTAAGAGATGTGGTAGTTGATATGGTGCATATAATCTAGGAAGACTTGGAACAACTACAAGATGACCAACAAGCTGTTGTCAAACTTTTAAAGATCACTGACTTCCTAGACACATGGTCTACATTGGACTACCATAACATGGCCAGTACAAATTATGGAAATTGACTTATCCAAACAGGCTCAGCGAAAAGCCATTTCAGAGCCTACATATACACTGCTGAGTGCCTTCAAAAAGACTTTATATGGATCATCAGCATTGGAAAAAGACTTCATGTCGAAAGGCAGTCGATGGAATCTTGAACATTCCAGTGCCAACAAGACCAACTCTGATGTGTGAGAGATTACTGTCCTGGGATACCTTGTATCAAGTGAAGGATCTCAAATGAAGGATCACTGGGTAAAAACCATCTATGAGATACCCTACATCCATGCTTGTGTAGCATATGGGGACTCCAGTGTTCACCAGTATCCCATGAAAATATTCCCTGAAAGATTGTGCGGGGAAAAGTTTAGGACATCTCAAAGGTTCACCAGTGTGAGCAGAAATCAACTCTACAGTATGTACATTGAGTGCCATCCGAATGAAAACTTCCAGCAGTAAACTACCTAATGGTTCCTACATTGCGCAGTTCAACGCTTCAGGCTGTGGTGTGCCTGTGGGAGTTGCCATCCTGATCACTGTCTCATAGGTGCTAAAATGCTGCAACATCTTCCTTTATCCCCCAGTGCAGACTGAACATGTGGTACTAAATTCGCCTGAAGGAAAACTGAAGCCTCTTCAGTTCTAGCAGCTGTTTTTGAAGCTGGCATACACCTTCTGAACATAAAGATGACAATCACCAGCACCACAGAAACCTTTGCAGAAGCATCAAACAGAGCAATGCACTTGATATGATATGGCATTTATAACGTGCCTATACACAAGTGTTTCAAGGCACGACGAGGCAAGGGAGGGGTAACAAAGGGAAGACAGACAACGATCTTACTAGGCCAGGTGTCATTCAGAACGCGCAAGTGCATGGGAAGGGGGAAGGGAAAAGTGCGTGGGGAAGGGAAAAGTGCGTGGGGAAGGGAGAGGGGAAAGGGAAAAGTGTGTGGGGGAAGGGAGAGGGGAAAGTGCAGTACATGGGATAGTAGAATAAAGAAGATAAATAAAAACGGCCAGCTGGTGGCAAGTGCAAGATAAGTGCAGAAATAAGTGCTGGTAGGGGACTGTAGGGATACAGAAAACAGTCCCTAGGTGCAGGGGTTGACAGGGAAGCAGTGCCGGTGTGCAACTGGCAGGGCCTGGGCCCGAGATTAGAAAGGGTGGCCAGGTAACCATTGCAATTTCAGCCAGGAATTCAGCAGGGGAGAGGGGCAGAGAAAGCAGAAGCAAAGAGGAAAGTTTTGAGGTGCTTCCGGAACCAGAGATGGTTCTTCTCAAGGAGCCAAAGCCCTGCTGGAGAAAGCACTGGACTGGCCAAGAGGTGTGCAAAACCTACCGGAAAGTCCCTCCGCATCAAATGGGATTTCCATCCTATGAACCATTACAGACTGATGCATTCAATATTCTGCTTCAATACAGTGACAAGCATACACGAATTTATTGGAAAAATAGGCACAGGGATTTCTCCCATTTTCTATATCCTCCCAGCTGAATTCATCCTGATCATCATTTTATTTGGTGATGGCAGATAACAAAAGATATATTCCATGCACCAGCGCTCTAGCCTGACTAACAAGAGAGAACTGTTTGGAACTATTTGTTCAAATAAGATCTACCCCTCTGTCAACATTTATGACTATTCTTCAATGGCTTTGCAGTGACTGCAACAGTAAATAGACTTTCATCATCAACTGCAAGCAGTCTACAGTCCTATATCTGCCAGAGCCAGCTCTTCCCATCAGTATATGTGTTTTGGTTTTAATATTTTATTTTTTAGGAACCGGAGGAGATTCTAAGTGAACATCAGTGACTGACCAAATGTTGAATGTTTTGTTATTCTTTTCTTTGCACTCTTATTTCCATGAATCTTAAGACATCCTCCACGACTTGTTCTATTACTCATTGGTGTGGGGGTGGTGCTGTTGTATATTCTAGTCTAACATGGGGTACTACGTCCACTAGATTTGAGCATTATCACAAATCATGTAGCGATTGTATTTAATTTTACTGTCAATCCCATGTACAGCACTGCCCGCCCCGCACTTTTACCCTTCCCCTTCACTTGCACAATCTCAATGTCTCCTGGCCTAGTAAGATCGTTGTCTCGCCTTCCTTCTGTTCCCCTTCCCTTGCCTCGTTGCGCCTTGAAACACGTGTGTATAGGCGCGTTATAAATGTCATATCATATCATCCAGTGATCAAAGTGTATGAATAGAAGTAGTGAAACTATGTTCCTTAATGGCCTGCACTCACTCCCCACAAACCCCATCATCAGGCAACCCCCCACACAAAATACAAACCCCAAATGCATGCACCTGCTGTTTAAGGGAATGATCAGTGTAGTGCACTGAAAGTGCAAGTTTCAACTTCTTTCTACACTTATTTTAAAATGAAACCATTCCAGAATGGTTTCTTTTTAAAATAAAAGTATAGGAACAGTACAACCTAATTCAAAAAAGCAGAGGAGAACCGCTCCCAACCGCTCCTGCTCACTTCGACCACGGACGGCAGCAGATCAGTAGTCAATTACTTTGGAAACGTGCTCATACATTGAGCAGAAAAAGAAGAGTTCTTCTGAGGAAGCAACCAGTACTCCATCACCAACAAAAGATGAAAAAGCATCCGCCGCACAGAGGATCACCTCGCCTTCTGGAAGGCACTCAAGGCCTGGCTTTTCCCTCCTGCGTCCTGACTGACCTGATTCACCCCGGACAGGTAGGCGGGCTATCAATGACTGACATGAGGAGATTTCAAGAAAGTACTGAGCATGCACAGAAATTATTCCAGTAGACCCGCATGACAGGACCTGCACTATGCAAAAAGGATAAAAAGCTATGACTCATTGGGTATGTATCACACTCCATCTAAATGGAAGATAGCCGTATCCCCTACAAGGAACAGCCAACCACCCACACTCATCTGCAACCATCTGCTACCTGATCTCACATTCCACGTTACCTCTGCTATTAGAATGCAACTAAGTCCCATGCCACAAATTCGGTCTAGCTGGACACAATCAGTCTCCTTGACTTGCATACTTCCACACAGCACCCTCCACTAGCCAGTTCTACATGGGTTGCTAGCAGGGACCTAGCCACCCCTACTTAGCTTTGTACTGGCTAAAATGCACACACAAAGTCTAAACTCCTCTAAACAATTTCTCATACCTCAGACTTCGGTGCAAGTCTGAGCTTCGATCAAAGCTAATCAGTTGTTATAGAACACAGAGAGGACATAGTAAGCAAATGCTTCTGGGCTGTAATACAGTGGTCTGTGCTGCGATCCAGCAGCTGTTTTGTTTATGGAAATAGGACCGGATGTTCTAGTAAACAATAAATAAAGCCCTAAAAAACTACAACAGACTACAAGGGAATATTGATGTGGCTTTTGGGGTAGGCCTGGAGATAAATGCGCTCACAGTGCATCAAGGACATGCGCTTCTGGCACATCAAGGACATGTGCCCTCAGCGAATGTAGAAAAAAACCTTTGATTACCATATTCCCAGGCAATATGGTACAAAGACAATGGTAAAAAAAAAAAAATGACCTACAAATTATAAGATGTTCAAGAGATCCTGGGGAAATGATGTCAGGCTGGAGATCAAGCTGGAGGACCTGAAGCAGACTGGAAATATGGAAATGCCCTCCACATTCTGGCATATGGAGGGGAAAGGATAGGCTGATTCAGCTCCTTTCTTCTGCTTGGATTTTGAAGCATTGAAATTGAAACTTTGAGCCCCAGAGGCTCAGAAAGCCTTTTCACCTTGCTTTCTGGGAGAACTGCTCTTTTTAAATGGGCTGTATAGGGAAGCACTCCTACCTATAGCAATCAACGAAATACCCATGGAACTATTATATTCAGATTTGGCTTATGTTTGCATCATGGTCTTATTTAATTGACATCAAATCTCTTTTAAGACTTTGTCGCAGCCATTAAGAGACCACGGCTGATTCATTTGGTATTTTTCTACCATTGGTTTGCTTTTGGGATTGTACAGACAACACGCATTCCTCCAGGCATTCAGTTTTCAGCTCTCTTCTCCCTACTATCACAGAAGACTGTAGTGAGTATGAGAGTCAGGTTGAGCCATTTTTCATATCACATCAGTATTAGGTCCAGCTTTGTACCAGACTATAAGGAATATAAGGATAGGAGGACAGTTGGGTGGCTCAATGAAGAATGCAAAAAAATACAGACAATAGGTCAACCTGCATTTATACATGAAGAATATACATTGCACTTAAGACACTAGAAAACATATACTCAAATATGTCCGCTGTAACGCAAGATGCACATGAAAACACATAATGCTTGCTTAATGCAGAACTGCAACAGTAGTAAGCAGACAAAATGGACGGCGCTGCCATGCTTAAATGAATGGGAGAGATTGAAGGAGCATTGAAGGTGCAGGAAAACAAATTTGCTGAATTATCTAAAAAAAAAAGCACAGATGAACAAACCAGACAGTAGCTACACAGCTCACCAAGATTATTATAGAAAGGGGAGGTTTGGACTGGTGCAGAGGAGCGCATGAGATAAACAGATTCCAAGAGTAAGAGATATTTCTCATAGATTAAATAAAGAAATAGACAGCCTTCAGGGATCAGGTGACTAATACACAGAGATAAATAGCTCAAACAAGTCTCCAGTGGACAGAGAGGGTGACGGCACAATTAGTCAAATAGGCTAAAGTCCTGCTAAAAGCCAAGTATAATAATTCAAAACATGGTCTCCTCACATGTGACTGAGTCGGAGGACAAGAGCTATTCATTAGCTTCAGAGATAGAGAAACCAAGACTCACTCCCTCCAAATTCTCAGAATAAAAGATGTAAGATAAAACCCAGTTCAAAGCTGAAGCCCTGGCTCGTGGCCTAGGAAATCGGAGATGGTGGGTTATAATTGGGAAAGGCGGCACCCGGATGTCGATCCTCCTGCCATAAAATGTTGCTCATGTGCCGATGACCTGCCAAGTAATCAAGGTTGGCGAAGCCAATGCCAACCAATAATTGCTCTCAAATGGTGTTGTTTTGCAACAGTTGCATGAACCAATCCTAAGGCATAAAAATGCCACACAGCTACCATTATCAATTTAGAGGTGGTCCCAGGTGGAGCGATCAGAGTAAAACCAATCAGAAAGTCGACTCTTATAGATTATATACTTATATGATCCGAGTAACCCAATCCCACCTTCCCGTAGGTTTTACTAACACAGAGAACGTTGTAACATCAGAGGTGATGTATTTTTGCCATTTAAACCCCTGTTTTGAATCATGAAATTAGAGAGCTTTGAGACTTGTGCACTTTTTGCTGTCCCTGTTTTACAATTATTAAATAAAACCGGCCTTTGTCATTTACTCTCACTCTTCTGTTTTTGACCCCCGGATTTCCTCAGCCTACCTGGTCTGCTCAGGGCTGGGATGTTCTGCCCCCTGCCCCCCATTACAGAAGCCTTGATGAAAGTGTTAAAATATGTCCTCTAGATAAACAACAAGTAATAACAGCGTGCAACTTTTAAAAGAGCAACCTCGATTAGGAAATTAGAGCTTGATAATGAAGCCTCGGAAGAGCTGTTAATAGCTGCCTTGCTCCTCAGAACGAGATGCTGTTGGGAAAAAGTGAGTCATGCCTTCAATCATCATTCCCATAACTCATTAATGGCCAATGTCCAAAATATGGGTAAAGCATGTTACTACATTATTTGCGAAATGAACGGAGATGGCAAATAGGGAAAATATAGTGCTGGGTTGTGGGAACCTGTCAAAGGAAGAGGCTAGTACAGCATGGATGGAAAATAAGGACGTTTTAAATACAATTTGTGCACAGGCGTGGGGAAAGAGTCCAGAGCCAGATTACATCCCCTCCTATTTAGACCGCTCTTCTGATACATTCTGGCCCTGGTACTCACAAACATTTTAATAGTATATTGGAACAATAGACTTACCAGGTTTCCTGGATGAAATCCATTATAGTCCCAATATTTCAAGAATGGGCCCCACTGCCGCTCTAACCGCATACAAACCAATTTCTTTGCTAGATTAACAGGAGAAAATATTTGGTAGGGTGGTGCTGCCTCGCCTATTGAAGTGGGTGGAAGAGTACCATATTCTTGCAGATAACCAGTTGGGGTTTTGTGAGGCCCTTGTGACAAATGAGCAAGCTTTAAACCTCCACCTAATTGTAGCAAATTCCATATGCATAAAAAGAGAGAGAATATTCATGGGATTAATAGATCTGAGCACTGTTTTTGATAAGGTGTTAGGCAGAAACCTGTGCAGTTCCCTTGGGGAACACTGCAAAAGATTTAAGACTACAGGTATAGCAGTAAACCCACTTGGTAGCAGTCTGTACCACCCAGATTTACCTGGTAGCTGTGGCTGAGCAGTCAGACTTCCCTCAAGAAGAGTTAGGCAGTATGAAAAGTATACACAATATGTACCCAGACACAATAGCACAAGCAAACACTGACCAGAGCTTGGTTTCAAAAGTATATAGTTATTTATTTATTAAATACACATAAGTAGAAATCACTCTAGCAAAATATAGTAAAAGCGGTGGCAGTTGTTCCAGGCAGTGGCAGCAGGGCTCGACGCCGGTCAGGGGAGAAGAAGTTCTCGCTGAAGAGCAGAAGAAGAGGGTCGTTGCACTGCCCGGGAAGAAACCAGCCGCGGAGTCCTCCGGTTAAAGGGTTGTACCGACTTTCGTGGTTGGGGTAAAAGTGGTGGGGTTCCGGTTGCCGGGGTGCTTGGCACTGGCAAGGCGGCCACGAGATACCTCAAGAAGCGAAAAGAAGGCGAAAACTGGTTGTCCCCACCAGTCAAGGGAAGGAGCCACTCCGCTAAGAGTTCTCCTCGGTCGTCGGGAAAAGTGGTGAGACGGTTCAGCAGGGCTCCACCGGGTGGTGTCGTCGAAGCAGGTCGGCTCAGCTCTTCCCTCGTCGGATTCTTGGTCCTGTGGCGACTTCTGAAGTTCCAGTCCCCAAAGCCCTGCTTTTATGCAGCAAACCCCCATTCACCCAGCCTAGCTGTCACTCAAACATGCTAAGTGGTGAGCCGGCCGGCTCACCACTTGGGCCAATCAGGACGGAGTGCGACTTGAGTTACCAAGGTAACTCAGTCCAGGGTGCCTAAATCCCCCTCCACCCCTCCTAAGTACCCCAGACAGAGTGGCACCACTTTGGAGGGCTTCTGTGGAGAAGCCCGCCAAAAGTGGAACAAAGGGCTCCACTTTGGGTCAGAGTTACAGAGGCGAACACCAACGCCATTTTAGAATCAAGTTTTGGCAAAAAGTCCCAACCGGAGTTATAAAAATAAATATATAAACCGGCGGTATGTTTAAGGCTACCGTAAATAAATAATTAAATGTGTTAGCCTAAAACAATGGGAAATCCCATAGGAAAATATTTGCGGTCGAATATAAAACGTAGTTTCCACTGCCACCAGCCAAAACTCGATCAGGGGGGACGGAGACGTGCCCCCTCGACTAACAGACCCTGGGGCAATCGAATTGCCCCAGCCAGTACGTCCACAATATGATGGTTTGTACTGGTTCTGTTCAGGATTCAAGACTAGCAAAGTCTTTGGTGACTTTACATGCCCTGGGAGACAGTAGTCAGTCCCAGGGTATGGAGTCTATGTTGGGGAGTCCCTAGGACACCCCTGGGTCACGGCACAGAGGGTGCTGTGTAACCCACATCACAAAAATACATGAGGCCCTATGGAGTAAAAGACCCCATAGCCCATTCAACACAAGGTTTAACCAAGAAAACACACTTCAACATGTCCAAGAGTGAGGGTAAAAGAGTCTCACTCTTGGCAGGAGAAAAAAAGAAACCCCAGAAATCCAGCAAAGCTGCTGGGGGACTCACTAGGTAGGGAAATTCAGCCTAAACAGAGAATTCTCCCTAACACTCGCCCCCCCCAGACTAAGGGACAGGAGGATTTAATCCACTCCTGGATGAACCTCATACCTCTAGTCGATGATATACATCCTAGAGAGTCCATCAGCATTTTGATGGTGACACCCTGACCTGTGCTCAATGGTGAAATCAAACCCTTGCAGGCAGATTGACCATCTCAATAGTTTTGGATTTTCCCCTTTCATTTGCATTAACCATCTCAAGGGTTGGTGGTCAGTCTGAATAACAAAAGTAGAACCATACAAGTATGGCCTAAACTTCTTCAGTGCCCACACAATAGCAAAGCATTCTCTTTCGATAGTTGCCCACCTTGTCTCAGGATCCTTCAGTTTCCTACTGATGAAGCAAATGGGGTGCTCCCTACCCTTCTCATCCAGTTGGCTTAGAACTGCACCTATACCTACATTGGAAGCATCAGTTTGTACAATGAAAGGTTGGTGGTAGTCAGGAGCTCTCAATACTGGAGCTTGGCAAAGAGCTCTCTTCAGTTTTTCAAAGGCCTGATTGCACTCCTCATTCCATTTTACCTTTTTAGGGAATTTGGGAGAGGAGATTACATTCAGTGGAGAAGCTATGGTCCCATAGTTCTCAATGAAATTCCTGTAATATCCAGTGAGGCCTAGAAAAGCTCTCACTTGGGTTTGAGTAGTTGGTGTTGTCCAATTTTGCACAGCTTCAATCTTGCTGGGCAAAGGCCTTATTTCTCCACCTCCTACCTCATGTCCAAGGTAGACCACTTTACTTTGACCAATCTGGCATTTACTGGCTTTGATTGTCAAATGGGCCTGTTCCAGAGCCTGCAACACATGTCCTAGGTGGTTCACATGTTCCTCCCAGGAGTGGCTGAAGACTGCAATGTCATCCAAGTATGCCATGCAGAAATCTTCCATCCCAGCCAGAACTTGGTTCACCATCCTTTGGAATGTGGCAGGTGCATTTTTTAGTCCAAAAGGCATGACCTTAAACTGGTACAAGCCAACAGGGGTTGAAAATGCAGTTTTCTCCTTGGCATGGTCTGTCAGGGCTATTTGCCAATAGCCTGACGTCAGGTCAAACGTGCTGAGGTACTTGGCTGCACCAAGTTTATCCACCAACTCATCTGTCCTGGGCAAAGGGTGGGCATCAGTCTTGGTGACTGCATTTAGAGCTCTATAGTCCACACAGAATCTCAAGTCTTTGGATCCTGCCTTTGGTACTAACACAACTGGGCTAGACCATGGACTAGTAGAGGGCTCTATTACCCCGAGATCAAGCATCTTCTTGACCTCTCCTTTGATGTGGGCTCTGATATGTTCTGACATTCTGTATCCTCTGCTTTTGACTGGCAGACAGTCACCAGTGAGTATCTCATGCTGGCCCCAAGGGGTCAAGCCTGGTGACAGTGAGAACAGGGAGGCAAACTGATTTAACATAGATTTGCACTCCTCTCGTTGCTCAGGTGTCAGGTCTGAAGAGAGGTTGACTCCTTCAACTTTTTCATCTAAAGACACACCTCTGAGGAGATCAGGGAGAGATTCACTCTCTTCTTCCTCGGCAGCTGAAGCTAGAAGCAAGGCTCCCACATCAGGTCTGGAGATGTATGCTTTTAGTCGGTTGGTGTGGAAGACTCTAGGAGCTTCCCTGGGTCTGCCCAGATCCACCAGATAGTTGACCTCTCCAAGTTTTCCCACAATCTTGAAGGGTCCCATCCATTTGTCTTGCAAGGCCCTCTGCCTTGTTGGGAGCATAACTAGAACTAGCTGGTCTTGAGTAAACTCGACCATGTTAGCCTTCTGGTCGTGCCAATGTTTGACCAGGGCTTGACCAGCTTTCAAGTTGTCACTTGCTTCTGCCATCATGTGTGACATTCTCCTCCGGAGACCTATCACATAGTCAGTCACTCTGACTGGCTTGAGGGGAGGAGCACCTTCCAATCCCTCCTTAATCAGGGCCAATGGACCTCTGACTGGATGGCCATAGAGAAGCTCAAAGGGAGAATAACCTACTCCCTCCTGAGGGACTTCTCTATAAGCAAAGAGAAGGCATGGCAGTAGAAGATCCCACTTCTTCTTAAGGGGTTCTTCTAAAGCACCTATCATGCTCTTCATGGTCCTGTTAAACCTTTCAACCAACCCGTTTGTCTGAGGGTGGTATGTGGTTGAGAACTTGTAGGTAACTCCACAGGTTTTCCACATGGCTTTCATGTAGTGGGACATAAAGTTTGAACCCCTGTCAGAGATTACCTCCTTAGGAAACCCCACCCTGGTAAAAATACCAAGGAGGGCCTTAGCCACAGCCGGAGCTGTAACAGTCCTCATAGGAATTGCCTCAGGGTACCTAGTAGCATGGTCTACTACAACAAGGATAAACCTGTTGCCTGAGGAGGTTGGGGGATCAAGGGGACCAACAATGTCAATCCCTACCCTCTCAAATGGGACTCCCACAACTGGGAGAGGCACTAAAGGTGCCACATTCTTGGAACCAACCTTACCAGAAGTCTGGCAGGTATGGCAGCTCTTACAATATCTATCTACTTCAGCCCCCATCTTTGGCCAATAAAAGTAGAGTGAGAGCCTTTCCTTGGTCTTCTTGAAACTCAAGTGACCAGCCAAAGGTATCTCATGGGCTAGTTGTAAGAACTGTTGTCTGTTCTCTTGTGGGACTACAAGGCGTTTATAGTCTCCAGGTTCAGACTCAGTGGGTTCACTGTAGAAGAGGCCATCTTCCCAGTGTAACCTATACTTCCCAGGCTCTTGCCCATCAGCTTGAGAAGCTGCCTGGTGGCGGAGACCTTCCAGAGTTGGACATTCTCTTTGCCCCTTACGAAAAGCTGCCCTGCTAGGCCAACCTTCTGCCAGTAAAGACTGCAGCTCAGGATGGTCCTCAGGGTCCAAATCTCCAATAAGGTTGGGGCCTCCTTCTAGCTCTTCCTCAGAGTCTAGCTCAACCACACAGGGTTGTACCTCCCTCTCAGCCTCAGCTGGAGGTGGAGTTACAGGTGTAACTTTGGACAACCTAGGGGAAGTCCTTGTTGGAAGCACTGGAGTGCTTGCTGCTGGCTTTTTCCTAGGAGTCTTGGGTTGCCCCTTTGCTCCTGATCTGGTAGTTACTGCAGTAAGTTGTTCCAGTGGGAGAGGAGTGATTTCTGTCATCATCTCCTGAGATAACCCTCTCAGGGTTTTCTCTCTTGCAGGTTTTGTGAGTTCCTGTAACCTTTTGCTAGGAGGTCTGGGGGTATGAGATACAACTCCAAGAGCTTTGAGGTCATTACCCAACAGAACCCTACCTGGCACTTCACATTGTACACTGACAGGTATTTTTACAGCCATATCATTACATTGGATGAGAACTGGTAACTGGGGACACATCTGCACAGGCCCACCAGCTAACTTGGTGAGGCATTTGGGTGCCTTAGCAACATCCTCTGCCTTGAAAAATGATTCATCCACCACAGTTATGCTGGCTCCAGTGTCCCTAATGGCAGGAGTCTCCTGACCATTCACCTGGACACTGTCCTTATAATACTCTTTAGTATTATCTGGGATAGAGTTATAGACATCTAAATTCTGTTGTTCCCACAACCCCAGAGAGACTAAAGAAACACTAGCTGAGACTCCAGTGGGTTCATCAGCTAGTAATAGAAAGTTTCCACTTGCCATATGTACTTCCTCTTCTGGAGCGAAGGCTAAGGAGGCAAGCTGGACCCCTGAAGGTTTACCCTTACATCTGGGATCTCCTTTCACATGGTCAGTAGCCTTACAAACAAAGCATGAGCCAAAGGCTCGCTGGAATGGAGGCTTGTTCTGACCTCCTTCTGGTCTGGGACCAGAAGGTACACTAGCCTGATTTGGTTTCCCTTGTGGTTTACCCTTATAGTTTTGTTTGGGGCCCTCTTTGGAATTTGTAGTATTAGAATTCTCTTTGGAGTCCTTTTTAGACTGTTTCTCCCCATCCTTCTTCTGAGTTACCCCAGAATCCTTGTGTGTGGCCCTGTTGGCAACCCACAAGTCAGCAGCCTTAGCTAGCTTCCGGGAATCTAAATCCCTGGAATCAGCCAAGTGTTGTCTGAGCTCAGGAGAGCAGGCATCATAAATAGTCTCCAACATAAACAAATTCTTCATACCTTCATAAGTGTTCACCTTGTAACCCTTAATCCATCCCTCTAAGTTTTTCAAACATTCGCTCACCCAGGTAGCCCAAGGGGTACCATCATGCTTTTTGAGGCTCCTAAACCTCTTAAGATACTGGGAAGGGGTCTTCCCAAACCTAGCTATCAAAGCTAGTTTCACACATTCATAGTCCTTCCTATCCTCCTCCCCCATCTCCATTACCACATCAGTTGCAACAGGGGGAAGCCTAGAGAACAACCAGGTGAGTAAGTCATTTCCTGTGATGTTCTGGAGCCCATGATTATATTCAAACAGAGACAACCAATCCAACACATCCAACTTAGGCTCATACATACCAATCAATTCTTTAGGCATCCGGGGTCTTTTAGGACTGGAACTTCTAGAGGAGCCAGAGAGAGAAACATTCTCAACAGATAATTTCTTCATTTCTAAGTCATACTTGAGCTCCATTTCCCTTAGCCTTAGTTCTTTGTCAGTTTGAGCATTAAGTTTCTTATACTCCAATTCTAGCTTCATTTTCTCCAGTTCATAGTACTGAGGACTAAATGTGGGACCTGGTAAAGGTCCAGTAGGTACAGCAGGCAGAGGCCTAGGGGGGACAGTTACAACAGCCTCACCCTCCTCTTCTGACTCTTCCTCAGAATCATCAACATTTTGCTCCATGTTAACTTCAATACTGTCATCTACAGTGGCTGGAGTGGTAGGTTCCTCTGAGCCATCACCCAGACTTTGGTTAGCTAACAATCTTTCAATCAGCTCCATTTTTTTGCCCTTAGTCAGGAGGTCCTTATGTTTACAGAGCACTCTTAAACAATCAGCAGTTTTGGCTGCAAGGGACTCTTGACTATAGCTTTCTATAACTGACATGTTAGAGGATTACTTTTACAGTGCTAAGCTTTGTGGTTAGTTGCACTAAGGTATCTAAAGCACAATAAAATGTATACTCAATACAAATCCCACCGCTGTACACCAGTGTTAGGCAGAAACCTGTGCAGTTCCCTTGGGGAACACTGCAAAAGATTTAAGACTACAGGTATAGCAGTAAACCCACTTGGTAGCAGTCTGTACCACCCAGATTTACCTGGTAGCTGTGGCTGAGCAGTCAGACTTCCCTCAAGAAGAGTTAGGCAGTATGCAAAGTATACACAATATGTACCCAGACACAATAGCACAAGCAAACACTGACCAGAGCTTGGTTTCAAAAGTATATAGTTATTTATTTATTAAATACACATAAGTAGAAATCACTCTAGCAAAATATAGTAAAAACACTTCAAACACAGTTATGATGAAAGCAGTTTCAACCCTTACTCCTATCTAGACAACTCTAAGTTAACACCACATAATTAAAACAGAGGTGAGCGCTTAACGTTAGATGACACTCTAGTAGGTTAAGGAAAGGGGTAAAAAGAAACAGAAATGGGTTAAACACACCACTCTAAGATCCAGAACACTTGCAATAGGCTCAAAGAAGCACAAAGTCACAGGTGAGCAAAAGTCACTAGGCAGGGCCCACTCTTAGAGTAGCCGGAGCAAAAATGTGCCCAAGATCACACTGTTATTAGGGATTCAAAGTCTTGCACAGAGTTAGAAAGAGTTTAGAGTGGCTTAGAAAGTTTAGCCAAGGTGCTCCAGGCACTCCCAGGTTCGAAAGCCGGGGGCTAAATCTACCCCGTACAGTCGGTAGCAAGGGAAGCCAGGCGGAACACGGTACCTTAAGCGGAAAGGATCCTCCAGCGGTGGCAGTTGTTGCAGGCAGTGGCAGCAGGGCTCGACGTCGGTCAGGGGAGAAGAAGTTCTCGCTGAAGAGCAGAAGAAGAGGGTCGTTGCACTGCCCGGGAAGAAACCAGCCGCGGAGTCCTCCGGTTAAAGGGTTGTACCGACTTTCGTGGTTGGGGTAAAAGTGGTGGGGTTCCGGTTGCCGGGGTGCTTGGCACTGGCAAGGCGGCCACGAGATACCTCGAGAAGCGAAAAGAAGGCGAAAACTGGTTGTCCCCACCAGTCAAGGGAAGGAGCCACTCCGCTAAGAGTTCTCCTCGGTCGTCGGGAAAAGTGGTGAGACGGTTCAGCAGGGCTCCACCGGGTGGTGTCGTCGAAGCAGGTCGGCTCAGCTCTTCCCTCGTCGGATTCTTGGTCCTGTGGCGACTTCTGAAGTTCCAGTCCCCAAAGCCCTGCTTTTATGCAGCAAACCCCCATTCACCCAGCCTAGCTGTCACTCAAACATGCTAAGTGGTGAGCCGGCCGGCTCACCACTTGGGCCAATCAGGACGGAGTGCGACTTGAGTTACCAAGGTAACTCAGTCCAGGGTGCCTAAATCCCCCTCCACCCCTCCTAAGTACCCCAGACAGAGTGGCACCACTTTGGAGGGCTTCTGTGGAGAAGCCCGCCAAAAGTGGAACAAAGGGCTCCACTTTGGGTCAGAGTTACAGAGGCGAACACCAACGCCATTTTAGAATCAAGTTTTGGCAAAAAGTCCCAACCGGAGTTATAAAAATAAATATATAAACCGGCGGTATGTTTAAGGCTACCGTAAATAAATAATTAAATGTGTTAGCCTAAAACAATGGGAAATCCCATAGGAAAATATTCGCGGTCGAATATAAAACGTAGTTTCCACTGCCACCAGCCAAAACTCGATCAGGGGGGACGGAGACGTGCCCCCTCGACTAACAGACCCTGGGGCAATCGAATTGCCCCAGCCAGTACATCCACAATATGATGGTTTGTACTGGTTCTGTTCAGGATTCAAGACTAGCAAAGTCTTTGGTGACTTTACATGCCCTGGGAGACAGTAGTCAGTCCCAGGGTATGGAGTCTATGTTGGGGAGTCCCTAGGACACCCCTGGGTCACGGCACAGAGGGTGCTGTGTAACCCACATCACAAAAATACATGAGGCCCTATGGAGTAAAAGACCCCATAGCCCATTCAACACAAGGTTTAACCAAGAAAACACACTTCAACATGTCCAAGAGTGAGGGTAAAAGAGTCTCACTCTTGGCAGGAGAAAAAAAGAAACCCCAGAAATCCAGCAAAGCTGCTGGGGGACTCACTAGGTAGGGAAATTCAGCCTAAACAGAGAATTCTCCCTAACATAAGGTCAACAGGATGAAACAATGGCAGTGTGTAAGATACATAAACTGACCTCTGGATCTGGTTAATTTCCGTGCAGGTCTACATACATCCAATACAGCGTATGCTTGCTTGTGTACTAACAAGCATTGCACTCCCTGGTTTCCTGTGGAGTCTGGAGTACGCCAGGGTTGTGTCCTTGCCCCTTTACAGTTTGTGTTATATACAAACAGCATCACTAAAACTTTACTAAGGACTAATGCTAATGGGCCGTGTTTTGGAACATGTTACATCCCAGTACTAACATATGCGGATGACGCAGTTTTTTGTGAAGGAACCAACGAGTACTGCAGCAGATCTTGGATACCTATCTTCAGTTCATGAATGGTTTAGACCTACGGATGAATCTTTTAAAATCTGCTGTCCTAATAGGTAATCCGATAGGCAAGAGACCAAAGTGAAAGAGTCAGTATTTCTTTAACGATAATTGTCTTCCCTCAATTGAATCGGATGATAATTTAGGGATTACTTTTTCTAGTAATCTTAACGGGGAGGGACATAAGATTAAACATGCATCCAAAGTGACCAAGGCTATAGGGGCCATAAAGAGATGTTCTAACAGTTATAAGGCCTAAACCAATCCCTATCATACTAAAAATGTATAATGCACAACCAGAAGATATATCGCTTTATGGAGCTAGTGTATGGGGGTTTTGAACATCTACCCTGTTATCACGGGTGGAAAATTATTGTTTCAAATACATCCTCGGCCTGCCAATATCAGCCCCAAACTACATGGTTCAGAATGAACTTAACGTATCTCCAATCAAAGCTATGTTAAGATTAGAACCAGTAAAGCTTTGGCTAAGGGTTTGGTCGAACGAGAAAGCAGTGCCGACTAGAGAAATTATCTCATCCTTGCTACGCAGTGAAACAAACTATTTGAAAATACTGTGGCTAGCCTTTGTAAGACACACAGGAAATTATAATGGTGCTTTTGCAAATACACTCACCCATAAAGCCATGACTGATTTGTGTATTGCTGCACTGCAATTAAGATTTAAGTTGGACAGAGAACAAACAGAATTGGAAACAAAACCAGTGAGAAGCTATATGCTATTTGTGGACTGTCAGCCCCTAACATATCTCGTTTTGGCAAGGCTAAAATAAGGCAGAGTTTTCAATACTGTGCTAGATTCAATCGTATTGGTTTAAATGGGATCACTGCAAAGTGGGTGGGAAATATTTTCAATGACCCGATATGTCCGATTTACATGACAGATATTGAGGACTTACTTCCCATTTTCTAGCACACTCACTTTGGGGTGGAGGAAAGGTTTTGTGAGGTAGAGGTGATAAGAATCATGTCAGCATATAAAAGGTATACAAAGTTCCTTACATAATCCTGTCCAAGTTTGATGGTACATATGGATACCTTTCAGAAGAATTTAATTGAAAATGTTACGTCCCTGAATTTGGTTTTGTCACTCTTGTTTTCAACACCAAAGATTCTCAAACAAAGGGGAAAAGGGATGGAGTTAGCGATTGGCCTGTTTGATTTAATTTGATTTAATATGGATGATTCATTTTCATTTCCAAATGATTCTGGAGCAATGATTGGACACATATATACAATGTTGTTGGTACACACAGGGGAATGCATTAAAAACGGCATTTTTGTTTATTATATGTTTGCAATGAATTATGCAACTGGTTTGTTTTATCTATTGGCGTACCTTTGGAAGTGGTTCATCTACATATACCCAATCCTGTGATCCTGGCTTGATTGGTGGGGGTCCTTCAGGCACAGGAGGTGGTGGCGGCTCTTCAGGGGTAGGCGATTTTGAGCCCTTGCCAGGTGATCTTCCTCGAGTGTCTAAAAAAGGCAATATGAATCAGGAACATTAACAACACACAAATGGTATTTTAGTCAACATTGCTAGTGTTTTCAGTTAGGTGTGTTTCGGTACTATTATACTAAAGTCTATTTGAGATGTGCTAGTACACAAATAGGTATTCCAATCAGTCATTTCTGAGGGAGTTTAGAATTTGCATTTTTAGGGATAAATGATCACCGCCACTATTTGAAGAGAGGTCAAATAAATTACATAAGACATCTAGCTTCAAAGGTCCCCCTGCAATTTAGCCCAAATGCAAACCTTTTGCTCCAGGAAATTGTTTTTTTCTTGCAACCTCTGTCTTGGGTTTAATAAGCTATGCCTAAAGTAGCAATACCCTCTAAGACGAAGAGAATTTCCTTGAGCAAAGGGTTTGCATTTGGGCAAATTTGCATGCCCAAAATGCCTTGCTTATGTGGCTCTGAACAAGAGGTGAACTTCCAGCAATGGCTACTAGGTGACTTTTTGGAATGTGTGACTTGGTAAATGGATGATCCTACTTTCACATTTCAGTTGAAAGGGGTTTTTTTTTAAGCCTTGTTAAACCCACCATAACTTTATTGGTGTTTTGTATACGTGTCCCAACGCTCCAACCACAAAGGTGTCAAGACTATCTGCACTGGTGATCCCTAATAAGTGTGAAACCAGGTATGTAGTTGGCTTGCAAAATGTCTGTGTTGGGTTGGTTAAGATAGGTATAAAGTAGAACTGCCCTCTAATGCAAAGACAATTTCCTGGGTCAAAAGGTTTGTATTTGGGTTACTTTGCATACCCACAATGCCTTGCTGTTGTGGCTCTGAACTGGAGGTGAACTTCCAGCAATGGCTAATAGATGGCAATGTGGAATGTGTGACTTGGCTCAAATGGATAAACTTACTTATATAAATATATATATATATATATATACACCTATATACATACACACACACATATATATATATATATATATATATTTTATTTCTTAAGAAAACATTCTTTTGTGTTTCAATTGTTCTACCGTGTAAATGTAACTAACAGTTAGTAATGGCAGTTTTAAAATTGCAAACACCCAAAAATATTTTACCACTATTTGATCCTTCTTTTGTTATTTTGTTATACGTATTGTAATGCTTGATGGAATAAAAATCCAAATAAAAACTTGAAGAAAAGGTAGCAAAGCAGGAATAGTTGATAGAGGAGGGTGTGTAATGAAGTGATGGTTTCAAACAGTAACACAGACACAAGTGATCACAGTTCAAGGGTGTTTACTGAACTTCAAATGGGTTTGAAAAATGCCTAATATCATAAATCTAAAGATGGGAGCAATCTACGACCATCAAATAATAACGCAGTCCTAGTCAAGTCTGTTAAAATAAAAGGGCCTATACTAATAAACCTATTGCCAATCCTTACTTCTAAATACAAATAGTGTGGGAAACAATGTTATGCACAAGAAAAGGGCCTTCCGTGTCAAAGTCTCTTTGCCATTCAAAGTCTCTTATTTCAGAGGGCCTGATGCAATACGACAAACATAAAAGTTTCTTTCTTCTTAGGATTTCACATATACAACTTCTCAGGTCATTTAGTGTTCACCCTGGGTCCCCCTCCACCGGGCTCAGACCAAATCTATCTACTTTTCAAAACATTCTCCACCTTATATAAAAATCAAAGACTTTCGACTGTGTGCAGGATTTTGCTTGACACGTCGCAGGACCACTTCGATTCACAATTACTCTTTCTCTTCTTGATATTACTTTTTTTTCACTTTGAATTTTGCCACTTCCCAGCGGTATACCTTACAGAGAACAACGATTGAGCACCCACCCGGTGCCAGACCACACTGTCAAATGTATTGTATCTTGCTTTTAAAGTTCAATCACTCATCAGCAGCTCAACTTTCCTTGCGTCTCTTATCACACGCGTTTTAACAATGTTCATTCCAGCGCTTGCCATACAATGTTGCCGCTTGCAACCTTGGCCTCAACACAGACCGGTCTTGTATCAGTCTCCCCAACTCACCGGCTGTGTTGATTTCATTGATGCTGCTTTGTTCTTGGAGCCAAGGACGGTAGCATGGCGGCTGCTGCTTCTGCCCGCCTTGATTATTGATGCAGAAGGGCCCCAGGTATCTCTGACACACAATGCAGGATTTTTCAGCCTGGTTTCCTGGTCTTAAGCTTTCTATTCTCAAGGTTTCTGCAAAGTAATGGTTCCTTGTCGAAAAGGTCAAGAGAACATCCCTCCTTGTGTTCCCCTTCTGTTTTGTCGTGCTTCTTCTCTCGTTCAGCTACTGTCTCGAAACTGCTGTTTCCTCTTGTGCTTTGCCTCACTCCAAGTGTGCCCTCGTGCTCCACCTTTTATCCGAGTGGGAAAGCTTAATGGAAGTCAGGTGGGTGTTTGATGGTCAGTAATTACTTGATCTCGCCTGACCATTGTATTGGGACACGTCAGGTATACTGCTCAGGAGTTAGTCTTCTTTGTTTCATAGCGGGCGGTCCGTGTGAAAGTGTTTGTGTTGTAAAAGTGTGCGGGGGGAGTAGAGTTCCTAAATAACCTACCTGGTAGGATGGGATAAAAGTGTTATAGGCATGGGTATACCGTGTCTCACCATCTGGTGTGCCACTCCCACAAGACCCCTCACCCAGGTGATCCTCCCGCACTGGTCCACCCCCAGGAACTGAATCCAAAAGCGATGGCCATGTCCTGGCAACCTGGATGACAGATCCCTGGGGACTAGTGGGTGAGACACCTTCTGGTTTCTCACAGATGGGAGTAGAGGGCTAAAGAGCAGAAGGCAAAGAGCATGGAGGAGTATAGGTTGAGATCGGGGAGTGTGAGGTAACGGAAGGTGATAGGGCAATGGAGTAGAGCTATCTGTTGCGGTGTTCAGGAAAAGTCCAGATGATGAAGAGGGGTTAACGTTGTGTGTGCTGTATTTGTGACTGGGGTGCAACAAAATTAACGCGATGCTGCCGTTTCATATGTATCCAAGTTACTTTAGTGTTTCTTTGTGTTCTATTGATACATATTAGATTTGCATATGCGTAGAAATATAAAAAGCTAAAAGCACCATGCGAGAAAGGGGGGCTTGTCACAAAGGAGTCATACTGGAGGAGAAACAACAGTTCTTAAACTTGCATGCACACAGACACAAACATAGTGAATTTAAAGTTCTGCATGTACAGGGCTTTCTTTATTAATTTATGTAAACTCTGCAGTCAGGGTTTCACGAGATGAATTTTAAGTGACTTAAAGAAACTGGTTCTGCAGAGTTTTAGAGGCCAGAGGAAGGATAAATGAGTAATTAACTACGTTAACAGATGGTCAGCCGTTGAACAGGCCAGGGTGTTTATGACTTGGTAGTACCACAGGAGCCAGATGTAATCTCTTAAGTGCAAGGGAGTTTTGAAGAGGGACCCGGCCATTTGGTTTGACCAGCAATAAACAAGAGGGGAAGTGACGCTCGGGCCAGAGTGACTGATACCAGGGGCTTCGATTGTATTCTCAGATGTGCCGTGCATGCTAAAATGGTAGTAATTTAGATTAGAGCATTCCGGGACAACAGAAAGCTTGGCTGGATGAGATAGTTATGGTCAGTTCAAAGGGAACCTGTTTATTCTGCTTTTCTCATGTAATTTGAAGTATTCATGTGAACCATGTGCAATTATGTCTAGGTTCAAGAGGTTTCAGGCCAGTTGTAACCTGTAATGAATTATGTTTGTATATGAATGTGTAACCATGTGCTTATGTCATGTCCTTCCCTGGATGAATTCCAAGAAAGGGTGTGCTATGAACCTGATCTGAAGATGGTAGTCAAGATAACAGCCAATGAGGATGGAAGAATTTGAGAAATATTGGATTTCATTGTATAGGTTTTGTCCAATCGTGTGGGGGTGGATTGTAATAAAATACATGGGAGTGTGTTAACTGTTGCAAAATTGTATATAATGTGTCAATTTATGTAGTTCGGTAACACTCGGGTAAGTTTGACTCTGCGGTGTCATCTCCCCGGACTATTGTACAATAAACTTGCTTTACGTACAAATGTGAACTTGTTCCTTACGCGGTGGGCCTGCTTGTGTATGGTGATTAGGGGCCCATTCATACATTTGTTGACCACGAAGGGACCCCAGCTGGTGGTCTATCTGCACAACGTGGCTGTGTCGCCTCTCCGCTTGGACTAGTCTTCTGTGCACAGTGAAAAAGAGAGGTTTGCAGGCGCCATATTTGTTAAAGGCCTTCCAGCTCCCTAGTGGCATGATAGCGTAATCCAGCTGTGCAGGGCAAATTGACAAAGTACCACATCAGAGCGCTTCGAGTTCAAGTAAGTGCACTTTTGGGGGGTAAAGCATGAGGGGAAATAGGGGAAAAGAGGGTTCTTTCTTTGTTTTAAGGGTTCAGTAAGGGTAGAATCGGAGTGCGTGTGTGGAGTTAGTCTAGATTGCAGGGATTGAAAGGGTGAGTGCTTTGAAGGCGTGAGTGAACTGTTTTACGTTGTAAGTCCCTTGTATATTTTTTTTAATCTAGTTTGTCATTTTAAAGGTGTGAGGTGGTATCCTACCCAGCATGTCCGTTGACCCGATAACCTTTAGTTTGCTTGTCTGGTTGGCGGGAGCCCTCACCTAGAAGTTAAGTGGCATTTTATGGCTAGTCCTTCCTGGAATATACACTTGTCATTCTTCATTCTGTATTGACTGTGGCAGCAGAGCCCTCACCTCACTTGTCTTGCTTAGTTGAAGTAGTGAAGGGAAAGTTCCTGCAGTCAGGAAAAGATTGCATCAAAGTAGAGAGGGCTGTACTAGTGATTAAGAGAGCGAGAGCAGCTGTGTTGTAGTGAAAAACATTGTGCTCATTTTATGCTCGAGCGAAGGAGATATCTCGGAGATATTGACAGGCTTTTTTTTTTTTATAAGATGTTGTCTTTTGTGTAACAGTGAGAAGCATGACTAAAATAAATAGCTAGATGAAGTGATTGCGGTGAACGTGAGTTAGGTGAGCAATTGTGGGGGAAGATTATGAAACCTGGAAGGAGAAAAAGGGGGGTTCTTTAGGTGGACATTTTTGTAGCACAGGTTAGGCTATGGTGTTGTTTTCTGTGAAACTATTTTGGGTAACTTGGGTTGGAGTATGGAGACTCAGTTGAATCATTTGTGCAAAGTACTCCCTGGCTATAAGGTGATGATAATACCATTGGCAATGGCTACGGGAAATTAAGGGTGCAATGCTCAATTCTTGGCCTATCGAGCAGACCTATGATTTTGAAGAACTTGCATACTTATTGGATTACCTGGAACAAGGGCTCGAAATTAGAGAAGCGGCTAAACGTCTTAAAGCTATGGAGGATGTATGAAAAAGGCAGGAAGGGCTGTAATGCTAAGATCTCAGAAGAGGGGCTGAAAAGGAGGCTGTAGCAATTCCTTCATCTACAACAGAAGGGTGTACAAACCCTGAGTCCGAACCTCCATTTTCCCCGAGCAGCCATTCCAGTGGTTGCAAGATGGATACAGGTAAAGGCTCCATCAGCTACAATGCGAGGAAAGTGGGAGGGTGACTCCTTCAATGGTTAGGGCTGCGGAAAGTTTGAGAACAGAGAGCAGAAAGGGAATTACTGACCAGACTGCTAGGTTAGCAGAGAGATTAAGGGTGGAGGAACGAGAGAGAGTAAGGCCAGGCAGCTAGAAGGGTAGATAATGGTTTGAGAATGAGGGAGAAAGAAGAGACTGCCTTTTTCCGATAGGTTGCAAAGAGTTGTAGGGGCACAGGAGAGGGGAAAAAATGGAAGAGCTGAGGCTATCGGAGGAGAAGAGAATGCTGTTACGGCAGCAGACAAATGAAGAGCATGAAGAAGTGAATAGACAGGCAAAGGACATAGAGGAAGCAAGGCAGAGGCACGTACAAGTTCTTGTTAGGTTAGATAAATCGATTATCAAAGAGGTCAATGTGGACATGGAGAACAGGAATATTAACATGGGTACAAGATTCCAGCAGGGAGGGCGGGTTCTGGCACCCTACGGTAGTGAGGAGTATGCTTCCGTGCCTATAGAAGTGTCAGGGGAAGTAATAACTGGAGTAGAGGACGAAGAGGAATGGGAATCGCATGTCGGCAGGGGGAGCAGGGTGTAGCAGCACTACCTCCCGCTCCAGCAGCAGCGACAGAGGGTATAGCATGGGATCTTAGGACACACTGCGCTACTGCATGGCCACAGTAAGTAGAAGGGGAGAGATGGGGGAAGCCACAGTAAAAGTGGGTGTAACTCAGTTTCCGTTGCTCCTAAAGGGTCGGGGAAAGGTGTATTATGTACCATGGTCACACATGGACCGGAATTATTTGAGGAAGACTCACTGCAGGGACGGGGAAGGGAGTATTTTCTTACCTGTAACTCAATTTCTCCAGCGTTGGCATCTTTCATGGATTCACATGCTGTGAATATTCCCCGTCGTCAGCCTGGGAACCTCCGTCATTTTTTACATAGCGTTTTCCTATGGAAAACTTTGACTTAGCCACCACCAATAGGATGTAGGGTATAAATAGCCCTGCCCCGCGGCTTCCCTTCAGATTTTAACCTCCAAAGTGGAGGCAACCCAATTAGGATTGCATACAGGGGCGGATGGAGGGCGCATGAGAATCCATGAAAGATACCAACGCTGGAGAAATGGAGTTACAGGTAAGAAACTACTCCCTTCCCCAGCACTGGATCTTTCATGGATTCACATGCTGTGAATAGATTACATAGCAGTACACATCATGCATGGTGGAGTGCAAATGCAAACCAATATAGAAACATACAGTGATCAGGTTCAAAACAAATACCCCACAGCTGCGGAGCTTACCTTATTGAAACAGGCATTGCAGGACCGCGTATCCCACCTGCACATCCTCACCACGCTGCCTCTCCAGACAGTAATGTCGAGTAAAGGTATGCAGCGCCGCCCAGAAGGCCGCTTGGCAGATGTCCACCAGCGGATCCCCGACCACAATGTCGCCGACGACACTGCAGCCCTCGTCGCATGTGCCCTCGGGATCCTCTGCAAAGGCTTCCCTGCTTTTGCATTGCAGAATGAGATAGCACATGACACCCAACGGTACAGTCCTTTTTTGGAGATTGCCCGTCCTTTGACAGAAGGTCCATAAGCTACAAACAGCTGCTTAGACAGTCTGAAGTACTGCGTTCGATTCAAATAGAACTTCAACGTCCTCTTCACATCCAGCGAATGCAAAGACCGCTCTGCAGGCGTGGAGGCTGAAGCAAAGAACGATGGTAACACAATTAATAGAATAGAGTTTATGAAACTTCGTTGGGGATAAAGTGCGGATTGGTAGTCAACACCACCCTATCCTTGAAGAACCTCAAGTATGGAGGGTCCACTACTAAAGCTTGTAACTCCTATATCCTTCTGGCCGTAGTAATGGCCACCAGAAAAGCCACTTTCCAGAACAAAAATTGCAAAGAAATCGACGACATTGGATCAAACGGAGGTCTCACCAAACCCGACAGAACCACATTAAGGCTCCACTCCAGAGGGAACTTCTTGACTGGTGGAAAGGTCCGAAACAGACCCTTTAAGAAATGCTTGATAAGACGATCACTAAAGTGAGGCATTTTATGCCATTTCCGAGTGAATCTAGAGATTGCCGCCAAGTGTACCTTTATAGAGGAAAAAACCAAGCCCTTTTTTGCCAACAGCAATAAATATGGCAAAATCTGCTCTGGCGAAATGTTCAAAGGGTCCACTCCAGGTTGTTCCCTACACCACATACAAAACCTTTTCCATTTACAGGCATAAGAGGCATTTGTGGAAGGAGCTCTTGCTGCCTCCAGAATACGCCGACAATCACCAGGAAGCTTTAGGAGTGCAAACCCCGAGAAGTCAGGAGCCAGGCCGTCAGGCTGAGAGAGCCCGGATCGTGGTGCCAGACTGCGCCTTTGCTCTGAGACAACAGGTCTGACGTCACTGCCAACCGAATTGGCTACGCCACCGATAGATGAAGAAGATCCGAGAACCACGGTTGTCGGGCCCAGAATCACACGACATGGGTATCTCCGAATCCGCTGAATTGTCTGTCGAATGAGCGGAAACGTAGGAAAAGCGTAAGCGAACCAGTCCGTCCATGGGAACAAGAACGCATCCCCTAGGGACTCGGGATGAGGCCACTTGCTGGCAAACTCCTTGCACTGCTTGTTCTCCTTTGTTGCAAAGAGGTCCACTGAAGGATGGCCCCACCTTCGGAAGAGCATGGACACCTGCTGCTTCTTCAGCTGCCACTCGTGTAGTTGGCTCACCTCCCTGCTGAGAGCATCCGCTTGCACATTCAATACTCCTGGTAGATGGAAGACCACAATGCTGATGTCTTGCAACAGAGCCCAATGCCAGAGGTCCTGTGCTTCTTGTGACAGCACTCTGGAATGCGTGCCCCCCCGTTTCCTGAGGTAAAACATTGTGGTGGTATAGTCCGTCAACACCCTCACCAGCGACCCACATACGCGCGGCAGGAACGATTTTAGGGCCCAATGCACTGCTCTTAGTACTAGCACATTGATGTGAAAATATGATTCCACCCGAGACCATAGGCTCTGGACCTGCGAGTCTCCGAGATGTGCTCCCCCATCCTGTCTGAGAGGCATCTGTCACTATTGTGAAGTGGGATTCTGGTTCCAGCAACGGCATGCCCCGAACCAAGTTGGCCGAGCAGTGCCATCATCAAAGCACTTCCACCAATTCGCCGTCGATAACCACCTTGTCGGACCACAATCCTTGACTTGGAGTCCATCGGTCGGCGAGGAATTCCTGAATCGGCCTCATGAAGAGACAACAGTTTCTCACTAGAGGGATGCAGGACGCCATGGCCCCTAGCAGTGACATGTAGGTTCGGACCGACACCCTTGTGCCGATCTTCCACTCTGCTGCTTTCTGTTTGAGCTTCCAAACCCTCTCGCCTGAGGGCCTCAACATTCCCAGCTGAGTCTGAAACTCTGCCCCCAGAAAAACCATGGCAAAGACTGGCTGTTGCAACAGCTGCATGGTAGCGACAAGATTTTCCGGCGTCTCCCCTGGAGACGAACCGCATACTAGCCAGTCGTCCAGGTATGGGTAAACATGATGACCTTCCCGTCGGAGCCATGCCGCCACCAGCGCCAAACATTTTGTAATAGCTCTGGAGGACAACTTTAATCCGAATGGAAGCACTCAAAACTGGTAGTGATCTTCTCCCACGACAAACCGCAGGAATTTGCGGTGCCGTCGATGCATATGGATATGGAAATATGCATCCTGTAGATCCAAGGCCAGATACTCGCCCGGTTGTACAGACCTTACGACATCCTGAAGCGTGAACATCTTGAACTTCAGGCGTTGCCGAGTCTTGTTCAAAGCCCGAAGAGCCAGTATGGGGCGCCACTTGCCTTTGGGCTTTTTTACTGCAAAGTACCGGGAATAAACCCCTTTGACTTTCTCGGCTACCGGAACCAATTCTATAGCTCCTTTCTGCAGCATAAGTAACACCTCTTGTCGAAGAATGTGAAGGTGGGATTTTATGGTACACACCGGAGGAATGGGGGCAAGGGAGCACTTGAACTCCAGGGAGTGGCCCATGCGCACCGTGTCCAACACCCACGGTCTGTCGTGATCTTGCACCACTCGTCCACATGCAGTGCCACCCTGCCCCCCAGCCGACTTTTCCCCTGGTAGTCATTGCTGCGGCTTAGCCTGCCTCCCTCTTGAGGAAGAGGCTTGTCCCACTCTTTTTCTGGAAGCCTGTAGATCTCTACTTTTTTGCATTGACTGCACCGACCTCCTATTCCCCTGTGAGGAGTAACCTGATCGCCCGTAGCCTCGGTCTTTGGGGGAAGCAAATTGGGTATTTCCCGAAGCTCCACGAAAGGGATGGAAGGGACGAAACGAGCACCCATTCTGCAAGGCTCCTAATGACTTGGCAGTCTCCGAGTCCTCTTTCATACCCTTAAGGGTCTCATCGATTTTGCCCCGAACAATTGCTCCCCCTCACATGGCATGTCCAGAACTTTATAGTGCACCACTGGGCGAAAGTCTGTGCACTTAAGCCAAGCCTGTCGACGCAGTACTACGCCGTTGTTGATCTGTTTAAAGCTAGATTCTGCCAAGTCCACCACAATGTTAATACTATGATTGGACGCCTCCTCCCCTTCGCGTACCAACATCATAGCAGCTTTACACTGTTCTTCCGGTAGATGTTCCAGCAGAGGAGCCAACCAAAGCCACATCTCACGATTGTAGCGAGCCATGATTGCTAGAGAATTGGCCACCTTCACCGTCGTCGCTCCCACAGTCAAAACCTTCTTCCAAAGGCATCTTGTCTCCTGGTGTCGTTATCGGGAGGGGTGGTACATTTGTGCTGACTCTTGGCTTTTTGGCTAGCCGCCGCTGAAACCACCGATTCTGAAGTTGGCTGTGAAACCAAGCACTTTGGTGCCGATTCCGGGGCCTTAAACTTCTTCTCCAGCCTCCCTTTGATAGCTGGTTCCGAGAAGGGGTGTTGCATCGTACATAGGCCCTCCTGCCACACATGGTCGGGGATAGGCACGGAGAACACCGGTTTTCATCTCTTGCCCATGTGGTCAAACAGGAAGCACTCCTTCCGCTCTTCCTCAGAAGCCAACCGCAAACTCTGCACATGCTTTAGCCATCATTGCATGAAATGCCCCCACATCATCGGGGGAGGGAGGGGAGGCTGCGCCGGACAATGAGGTGGTTCCATTTCCACATCCGAATCCTACGCCGGGTCTCTCGACGGCGACGACGAGCCAGCGACATGGTCTCCCTAGGCCCACTGTCCGAGTCAGAATCCGTTAGCTTACCCTCCTCAGGATGGGAATGTGGGTGATCTTCGGGCACCTGTAGGGGTGATGGCAATTCAGCCGAATACATCGAAAGCGAAGGAACACCTGCAGCATCGATGGTAGGCCCCACCGGAGCTACGTGCAGAGGAGGTAATCTGGAATCCAGTTGGCCCAACAGAGATTGTAACGTGGACAGCACCTGGAGCGATAGCATCGCCTGCGGGTTCACCAAAGGGTAACTGGTCGGAGCAGCCCCCACACCCATGGATGTCGACGGACCAAGACACTGCAGGCCCAGGGCCGATGGGTCCACCAGTGGATCCCCATCGTCCTCCACTTCCGATGCAGTCTTTTGTTGTAGAATAGTGTCTGGTAGACGAGAGTCAAACACAGAGGCCTGATACACCTCCCTCGTCGGTAACAATTTTACTCGACAACGACAGTATAGGGTCTCTTTCTCCTACCAGAGCTGTAGACATCACGGTCGACGACGGTACTGAAGTTGATAACTGGATCGTTGACTACGGGACTCCTGTCGACGACGACGTAGTAGGAACTGCCGCTTGCGGCGCAGATATTTTAGGCAATCTCGTCCGAATGGTCCCACTGGACCGATGCTTGGACGACTCTCTACTGGAGGAGGACTTGTGATGGTCCACTGAAGAGGAGCATCTTGACGAAGAGTATTTCTTGGCCTTCACCTGAGACCCCTTCCCAGGCCTACTTCCAGACCCTCCTGACTGTTCCACCCGACCATGCTTGGAGGAAGACTTCCCTTTTGACAGATGTTTACTTGAAGAGGGACGAACACTGTCACTGACCACTGGGACAGGCCGGGACTTTTTAGCCGGTGACTCAGCTGATGCTGACCGTCGATGATCCGGCGATTGGGCTGGCCTCTCCAATGCCAAGCTACGCACCGAGCCCACCTCCAAGGAAGGGTAGGTACCTTCATTCAGCCAATACACCAACCGTCGATTGCGGTCGTTAAGCGTCTTTTGGGAGAATCCCTTACAGATCTCACATGATTCGGCCGAATGATGGGGGTAGAGGCAATAAAGGGAGTCCATATGCCCGTCCCTCTCATACACTACCCGCGGCCCGCAGGCCGCACAGGGCCGCAACAACGATTTTCCTGAAGACATCTTCACCAATCGCACCCACACATGTAGAAATTACAACAAACCCGAGGTAATTCCAACACTTTGGAGACGGTTGAAATCTGAAGGGAAGCTGTGGGGCCAGGGCTATTTATACCCTATTTCCTATTGGTGGTGGCTAAGGCTCCCAAAAGGACGTTGATAGGACACTGAAGTGTCAATGTTTTCCGTCACTTGATGCTGGGCCTGATTGGCTGGGGCCAGGCTCTTACTGACCCATGGGATAGCCGGCAGGCTTGGCCAGCCCTCCCTCCAAGGCCCACTGCTGGCCCTGCCTCTATCCTTGTTGTTGCTTCCACTCTCCACCTGAAATAGCAAGGAGCTGGTGCCCCCTGCCTCTCTCCCATTTCCATCAAGAGAATTGACTTTCTGACTACATCGGAGGCAAGGTAAGCCCTGGGGCTTACAACAATGCGATATTGCGTCACGAAAAAGCAAATTTAATTGATTTTAATATTTGTCAGTGCAGCGGATCTCCATTGCCCTTGTTGTAGATTGCCGGTGTTGGCAAATTTCTGGCCTTCTTGTTTTTTCTGCTGTCCTGCTGTTGTTTCCTTGGCCATTCCAACATGGCCGCCCCCGCGTGCACTGTAGTGCCTGGGCCTTTGTCACTTGATGCTGGGCCTGATTGGCTGGGGCCAGGCTCTTGTTGGCCTCTGGGATAGCTGGCAGGCTTGGCCGGCCCTCCCTCCAAGGCCCACTCCTGGCCCGTCTACCATGGTCCACCACGGTACGCCTGATCGCCTGCCCCCCTCCCCCCGTGAGTGTCTGTGTGCCCCTCCTGCCCCCATGAGTGTTTGTGTACCCCCTTGCCCTGTGAGTGTCTGTGTGCTTCATGCCCCCGTGTTTGTGTGTCCCCATGCCCCCTGTGAGTGTCTTGTTGCCCCATTCCCTAGTGAGTGTATTTTCCCCCTCATGCCCCCCTGAGTATCTGTGTGCCCCCATACCCCCTATGAGTGTCTGTGTGCCCCCGTGAGTGTATATGTGCCCCCCGTGAGTGTATGTGTGCCCCCATGAGTGTCTGCAGCCCCCATGCCCCCTGTCAGTGTTTGTGTGCCCTCCTGCCCCCCATGTGTGTCTGTGTGCCCCCCATGCCCCCTGTGAGTGTCTGTGTGCCCCCCATGCACCCGTGGGTGTCTGTGTGCCCCCCACACCCCGTGGGTGTATGTGTGCCCCCATGCCCCCGTGGGTGTATGTGTGCCCCCATGCCCCCCATGAGTTTATGTGTGCCCCACATGCCCCCCGTGAGTGTATTTTCCCCCTCATGCCCCCGTGAGTATCTGTGTGCCCGCCATACCCCCCATGAGTGTCTGTGTGCCCCCATGCCCCCGTGAGTGTATGTATGCCCCCCGTGAGGGTATGTTTGCCCCCCATACCCCCATGAGTGTCTGTGGCCCCCATGCCCCCTGTGAGTGTATGTGTGCCCTCCATGCCCCCCTGTGAGTGTGTGTGCCCCTCCTGCCCCCCATGTGTGTCTGTGTGCCCCCCATGTCCCTGTGGGTGTCTGTGTGCCCCCCACACCCCATGAGTGTACGTGTGCCCCCATGCCCCCCGTGAGTTTGTGTGCCCCCCCATACCCTCCGTGAGTGTTTTTTTTCCCCCTCTTGCCCCTGTGAGTATCTGAGTGCCCCCCATGAGTGTCTGTGTGCCCCCATGAGTGTCTGTGTGCCCCCATGCCCCTTTGAGTGTATGTGTGCCCCCGTGAGTGTATGTGTGCCCCCCATACCCCCGTGAGTGTCTGTGTGCCCCCCATGAGTGTCTGTGGCCCCCATGCCCCCTGTGAGTGTCTGTGTGCCCTCCATGCCCCCTGTGAGTGTCTGTGTGCCCCTCCTGCCCCCATGTGTGTCTGTGTGCCCCCATGCCCCTGTGTGTGTCTGTGTGCCCCCCTTCCCACCCGTGAGTGTCTGTGTGCCCCCTGTGAGTGTCTGTGCCCACCGTGTCTGTGTGCCCCCCCATACCTCCCGTGAGTATCTGTGTGCCCCCTTGTGCCCCCACTGAGCGTCTGTGTGCCCCCCTTGTCACCCCTTGAGGGTCCGTGTGCCCCTGTTGCCCCTCGTTTATTGCCTGTCTCCCCCCTCCTTCCCCCATGAACCCCCTCTTTTGCCTCCTTTCCTATTCTTCAACTCCCTCTATTTTCCCTCCTTTCCTACTCTTCCCTCCTCCCCTTCCCCTTGCCTCCACCTCCTTTACTACTCTTCCCTCCTCCCCTTCCCCTTGCCTCCACCTGTTAACTTCCGGCACTACCTCAATTGCCACAAGGCATAGTAAACTCGTAGCTGCCTGTCTTTTGCAGCCACTTGGCCTCCCCACCCCAAACCCCCATCCCCCTTTTCTTTTCCCGTTAAGCCTGGAACTACCCCAATTACAGTCAGGCATAGTAATCGTAGCTGCCTGGCTTCGCAGCCACCCTGCCCTCCCCTCCTCCCCCACCTTTCTTTGTCCATTGCACTTACTCTTATCATTTGTCCCATGACTTTTGATAGCAGCTTGTCTTGTCTCTCCCCTCCTTGTCTTTCTCGTCCCGCTCCACCCTGCTCTATAAAATTTACCTCTGACCTATTTTGACAGTAGCTTGTTCTGTTCCTCTCCCTCTCCCTCACTCCAAGCCCCCCCCCCCTTGTATACTCATGCACTACATCAATTGTCGTCAGGCATAGTAATGTTACTGTTTGTTTTGTCTCCTTTTCCCTTCCCACTTCACCTTATTTGTTCCGTGGACTTGCACTATCTGAAATGTCGCCAGGCTGATTACGATAGTTATTTTTAACATTCTGTATTGTTTCAAGGACTTTATGAATGTAACTATTTTCCCATGTTTGCTCCCTCCTTGAAGAGCTTTGAAACAAATTGGGCCCCATTACGACCCTCGCGGTACGGGGTTAACAGCGCCGTAAAAGGTGCCGGCGCCGTCAAGCCCATACCGCCTCATTACGAGTTCCCCTCGCGGGACACGGTAAGCACGCCTGGGAATACCAGGCGTGCTTACCGGGTCCCGCGAGGGGAAGAAGGAGGAAACAACGGGCCAACTCGTAATGGCCCGTTGTTTGCTCCCTCTCTAATTCCCATTCAGCCCTATGGGGGCTGAAATGGGAATGGGGAAGGACCGTGTCCGGGTCCTTGGAGGGAGGAATTACTGGGCCTTCCAAACTCGGAATGGCCTGGTAATTCCTCATTCCGAGGACCCGGACGCGATTTCGGCGGCAGCCATGCCGCCAATAGCAGCAAGGCTACCGCCGAACTCGTAATGAGGGCCATTGTGTATATGCGCTATAGAAATAAACAATCAATTCAATTCAGCATGATTTAGATAAGGTGGTAGGGGCGGAGGACAAGAGCTGGCTGGTAATTCACGCACACATTGTGCATTTTTGTAAAAGGAGGCAAGAAAAGGAAAAGGAGTATAGAACAGGCACAGAAGACAGAAGCCAAGCTTGTTCAGAAACAAATGGCAAAGTATTGTTTGGAAGGGGCGGTGATTACTAGTTCCATGGAGGGACAGCAGGGGCAAATGGGACACACAGACATGGTGAATCAGATATGAAACAAGTGTACATGGACGGGTATGTTCCGGTTCCAACTCAAATGAGAGGGTTTCCAGGGTGTGGAGAGGATTTTCACGAGGAAGTGGGTCATTTGGCGGGTTCAGAAGAATGGGTGCCCGGTTTAACAGGCCAATGGTAAATTATTATGGAGGGTTTTATGGGATTCAGTGTTGGTCATGTAGATAGATGGGACACATGTCACGGGATTGCCGAGACAGGTCACCGTAATTTTAACGTGGGAGCTCAGCACATGCACATGCAAGCCCGACCCTGCTGTATGCCCCAGGCTTTGTTCAATCATAGCAGGTATGGGTTGAACAGAACCCAGCGACTGGGGCTGCAGAGACCGATGGGATCCCACCGAACGTGCCAGCACAGGCACCAGTACAGACATGGGAGAAAAATCCTTTACTCCAAGGAATGGTTCATATTACACTGGAGCCAGCGTTTTTGGAGGTAGTCATTTTTCACTACCCTGTGCTAGTATGTACCAAGAGTAGGATTGCCCACAGGGATCGCTGATTTGTCCAGTCCTGTCCGTTACTACCGATCTGGAAGAGGAACCCCGGATAGATGTGCAGGTAAGTGATGGAAGGTTTTCATTCATGGTCGACATGGGGTCCACAAAATATTGTATCATGGAAGGTGAGCTCCCCTTATCATGCAAAACGATCCACACAGGGATTCTCTGGGGCATTCCTGTTTGTTCTTTATACTGAAGATCTACATATCAAGGTAGGTACACAAAATGTATCTACTCCTTTGTTGTATAGTACAGATACCCTGACTAATCTTTTGGGCAGAGATCTCTTGAGTGGTCTTCGAATGCCGATTGCTTTCACAGAGGAAGGTATAGTATGCTCAACTCCAGGTTTGTATGCGAAAGAGAAGCAGCGCGTTCTATGCATACTCTAGTGACAGCGCGTTTAGGGGGTCGCCTGTACATTCAACTTTGTTTCTTTATGGGGTAATGGTTTTGTTGAGTTGGGACCGGGGATCAAAAATTAGATATGGCAGGTCCTGATTGAGTTTTTGTTTTGGCCTGTTGTGCCGAAGGAGGTAACGCCAGGCACCATTGTTACGATTCTCTATGAGGCCAAAGTGATCTAGAAGAACATGGTGGTTATCTAAGACATAGATGAGGAAGGCAGAGAGTGGCACACAGTTCTGTGAATCGATCCAAACGAATCACTAAGAGACATGTCCGACGAGCAATTGTTCGAAGACACCTAAGACACAGGAGAGATGATTTTCGGGATTGCCAGATAGTGATAGAGCAAAGAGAAGTACCACAGACCATGCTTATCATTAGAAATACATTGCCAGACTGGAAGGAGGATTTTGGAAAGGTGCGGGACCATTTATGGACCAGCAATCCTCAGGATGTGGGGCTGCTAAAGAGTATTGGAGCAGTGTGAATGTAGAGGCGGACAAAGGAATTTACGAGACCATTATGGACTTGTTAAAGCAAAGCATAATACAACCTTCTTTGTCCCCATGTAACATGGCCATTTACCCTGTGAAGAAAGCGAAAGGCTCCAGTTGGATGATGGCCCAGGATTTGCACCCCTGCAATAATATTGTTGAGGTTGAATTTCCAGCCGTACAGAATCCTACCACTATTCTCTGTAATATGCCTACTGGGTCGGCCCACTTCACGGTGACTGATTTAAAAAATGCATTTTTCTCGGTCCCCTTACAGTCTGATTCTCAGTACCTCACTCTGTTTAAGTATCGTGGTCAGAGATACAAGCACACAAGGTTGCCCCAGGGGTACTGTGAATCTCTGAGTGTTTTTAACAGGGTGGTTCAGATGGATTTGGGGAACTTACATGTGTCCAGTACAGTAATCCAGTATGTGGATGATTTGCTAGTCTGTTGCACTTGAAAAGAGCAGTGTCAAGGAGATTCAATAACACTCCTCACCCTGCTCGCGGAGAAGTGGTACAAAATGGACCAAGAAAAATTGCAGTACAGCCAGACAGAGGTAGGTAATGACAGAATATGCCTCAGCCAGTCACAGTGAAACAAATTCAGCAGTTTATGGGGCTCTATAACTATTGTAGAACGTGAATCTTTGACTACTCTAGTAACGCGAGGTCCTTACTGCAGAGACTTAAGGAAGCTCAAAAGGTGAATGGTCTGATAGAACAATCAGAGGAAAAGGTGACTTGCTTTCAGGAACTCAAGACTGCGATTACCAATGCTCTGGTCTTGTCAACCCTGAATTACAAGCAGCCATTTAATATATTTTCTCATTTGAATGGGCAGGTGATGACAGCCGTCCTGACCCAGCAAACATCGCTAGGCCACAAACCTTAAGCATATTATATCAGACTCCTAGACCCAGTGATGCAGGGACAGTTCCCTTGCGAGCACGTTTTAGCAGCAGCAGCTCTGCAATTCAAAAGTCTTCAACCATTACCGTGGGTTGTCGGGTGACATTGTACTTGGAGCATGCAGTCTTTGCGATCTTAGTAAAGTACAAGTCGACTTAGACAACCCAAAGAGTTTCAGGATAGGAGGTCATTCTAGGAAATGCATCAGATGCATCCTGTGCAGTGTCACCTACTGAATTCTGCAACATTTATAGCCGAGCCAGTGAAACCTGATGGCATTGTTCATGATTGTGCAATTTTTGAGGGAAGAGAGGAAGAGGAGTGTTAAGGAGGATGCCCTAGAGGGGGGTAATGTACTTTTTGTTGACGAGTCCTCAACAATTAATCAGAACACTGTTGAAAGGCATACGGGTGCCGCCATTGTAGGCCTTGTGGATGGGGACTATCAGGTCAGACTGAATATTCGGCTGCCTTTGCATTACTGCACGCAAGTGGCAGAACTATTGCCACTTATAGCGGTGCTAGAAATGACTAAGGGGAAAGCATTCACTATTTATTCTGACTCTGCATATGTAACCTCCACTGTAGATTCAGGGCTATCAAGGTGGCAGAAAAGAGGCTTTAGGAGATCTGACGGGACTCCTGCCCAGCATGCTGCGCTGCTATCCAGACTAATCGAAGCGCTAACCTTGTCCACAGAGGTAGGCCAGGTAAAGTGTGCTGCGCATACTAATCGTACTAACCTGATAGCACTTGGAAATGATGCCAAAGACAGGGTAGCAAAAGAGGCCGCATATTCACCATTTACAGATTCCCAGAAAATGGAAACCGTGTCCTAGAAGGTACAGTTACAAGCCCCATATACTGCAGTACCAGTGCTTCAAATCATAGAGATGCAAGGAAAAGCAAGTAAAGAGGAACAGCAGTTGTGGGCAAAGAGGATGTGCTCTCTTGCCCACAGATTTTCTGTGGAGACGGGAGCTGACGAGGAAGGTGGTTAGGCCTGTAGAACTGCTCCTTGTGGCTACATTTCCCGTCACCCACTTCTCGATGACAAATTGCAGCAGTGCTCCAGGAGGAATGGTTCAACCCGAACCTCCAAGAAACTGTATAGTTGGTAAAGAATTCAATCCTGGAAACACGATGATGTCAGTAATGTTTACCTTAATGGCACCGTCTTGGTTCAAGGCACTCAGGCCAACCTCCTCCTCTTTGATAGACGCGTTCCGCACCTTATCAATTTCCTTTCCTATCCTATCCCGCTGTCCCTTCTCTCCCTTCTTTGGTTTCCTTGCCTCCACACTCTGCCACTTCTCTGGCGCCCTCTTCCTCCTCCTCAACTATCTTACTCTCTCCTACTACCTCCTCTGCCCTACCTTGGGCTCCTTCTACACCTCTGCAGGGAGTACCTCTGATTTGTACCCCTCCCCAGAAGTCTTTCAAGGATGGTAAAATTTTCCACCTCGCCACTCTTAACTCTCGCTCAGCTGTCAAACACTCCTCTGACATCTGTGGTCTCCTAGAAGAACTCAACCTTGATGTCCTTAGTCTCACTGAGACATGGTTCACGGCTAGCTCTATCATGAGCTTTGACACTCTCTTTCCTGATGGCTACAAGATCCTCTCTGTGTTCAGATCCAACCGCTCCGCTGGGGGTGTAGCCTTAATCTTCCCAGAGTGGATTCCTGCCTCTATCATTCCTATGCAGGCCTACACCTCCTTTGAATGCCTGGTCTGTAGGCTCTCCCTCCTGGCCATTCTCTCACAGTGGCTACCATCTACCAGCCACCTGGTCAAATCACTTCCATAATCTCTGAATGGGTGGACCTCTCTTCCTCCCTCCTGGCCTCAACCATTCAACTCCTCCTCCTCTGAGACTTCAAAATACACCTGGATGCTTCCTGTCCCGCCATTGGACTCTTTTGTGACCTTTGCGACTCTCTCTCGCTCCCTCTATTCTTCCCTCTGGCCCGACCCACTCTGCAGGGCACACTCTTGATGTTCTGATCTCCGCAGTCCTGCCCTTCCCTAACTCTCTCACCACTCCTCTCTCCTGGAGTGACCACTTCCTCCTCCTCCTATCTCTCTCTCTCTCTCTCTCTCTTTCTACACCCCTCAGGCCAAGCCTACCCCCACACTGCCTCCCACCTTCTCAGTCATTCGACCCATGAAGCGTGTCAGTTGAGGCATTCGCCACATCTTTCTGTTCCCCTCCTGCACCCTGAAACAGCCCCCTCCATGCTATCTCACACACATACTCTAGATGTACTTGACCCGGTTATGAGGATCCGCATGAAGCCTAAAATCAAGTGCAACTCCTGGTACGACTCAGACCTCGTCACCCTTAAACGCAAGTGTAGGGTGGCTGAAAGGAAAGGGTTGGCATCTTGTACATCCTCTGACAAACTGGCCTGCCGCCTGCTCCAAAGGCAATACCGAATCCCTGTCCTTACTAAGGAGAGAGCTCACATCCAAGCCTGAACAACTTGGCCGAACTCCCTAAAATCTGCAAGAAGTGGGCCAATCCTGCTGCAGTCTCTACCTCTCTTGTCCCTTCCTAGGCCCTCTGTACGGCACTGGCTTCTCACTTCATCTCTAAAACCCAGGACCTCCGGTCCACCCTCTTGGCATCTCCTGCTTCCCTCTCCTCTTCCTCCGGCCCCCATGTGGCCAAACCGCCTCCCTTCTCTGCCTTTCCTCTCTTCTCCCCTAATGAGCTTTCTAGAAAAGTCTGATCTATGAAAAACTCATCAAAACAGGTTCTTCCCTGTTCTCCCAAACCATCAAGGACCACATTGACACCCTCACCCCAGCCTTTGCTGACTTCTGCAACCACTCTTTTGCCCCGGGAATCTTCTCCTCCCCCCAGAGGCACTCTTGCGGCTGACCCTCTACTTAAGAAACCCTCAGCCGACCCCTCCCTTCCGGCTAATTATCACCCAATCTCTATCACTCCTTTCCTGTGAAAACTCCTGGAAAAGCTGCCATTTCCCATCTTAATCTTCACACCAAATCTATTGGTTGTCTCCATGACCATCCGTCTGGCTTCAAACAGCCAGAAGCACAAAACTGCTCTCCTGAACATCCGTGAAGACCTGCTCTCTAACCTTGATTCTAATCTCCCCTCTGTCCTCATCCTGCTTGATCTCTCTTCTGCCTTCGACGCGGTCAACTTGTCATCCTGCCCAACCGGCTCCGTCATAACCTGGGTATCACTGATCAGGCTCTGGCCGGGCTGACTTCTTTCTTCTCTGACCTACGCTCCCGGGTCCAACTTGGGCGCTTCCTCTCTACTATCTCTCTCTCCACCTGTGGTGTTCCCCAGGAGTCTAACCTTTCTCCCTGGTTGTTCAACCAATACCTGGCACCTCTCACCCACCGCATTGCTACTCTCTGCTCCAACTTCCAGTGTTATGCGGATGACCCCCAGCTCGCTTTCGGGCTCCCATCTGCCACCTCATCTCCTTCACTCATCCCGGATTGTCTGACTGCAATCCAGGAATGGTGTGCCACCAATGATCGGTGCCTGAATGCCAGTAAGCCAAAGAACCTCCTCATCGGCATACCTGGACCCCTCTTTCCCGTCACTCTCTGGCCGGCCTTCCTTGGCCTTCTTTCTGCTCCCACCTGTGAGGCTAAGACCCTCAGTGTTATCCTCGAGTCCACACTCTCCTTCTCCCCTCACATTTCCGATGTCTCTAAGAAGTCAAACTACCAACTGCATCTCCTCAGAGTTATTCTTCCTTTCCTCTCCTTCCCCCAGAAGCTCACCATCTCTAGAGCTCTGGTTCTCTCCAGGCTTGACTACTGTAACAGCCTCTTTTTTAAATATGCCCACTTCTACTCTCCGTCCTCTGCAACTCATCCAGAACAGGACTGCAAGACTTGTCGTTGGCCCCAAGCCCAGGGACTGTATCTCTCCAGCACTGAAATATGTCCATTGGCTCCCAGTCGCTGCTAGGATCAGGTTCAAGACCCTTTGCATTGTCCACAAGGGGCTTCTGGGGCTTGGGACCAAAATATCACCAGCTTTCTCTTTGGAAGAATCTTCATACTCGAGCTCTGCGCTCCTCCACCTCCAACTCCTTGAGGGTCGGACGCTTTTCCAAGCAACGAGTTGGGTGTAGATCTCTCTCTCTTCGGCTGGCACCTACCTCTGGAACAGCCTCCCTGCCTCTCTGAAACTTAAGCAGAACCATCTCTGGTTGGCCCAGCTTCTTCTTTGCTTCTGGCTCTTCTCTTCCTCTTGGCTGCTGATATCCTGTCTGATACTGCACTGGATACCTGGCTACCCTCTGAACCACTGGCCCAGGTCCCTACCCTCCCAGTTACACACCTCCACTGCTTCCTGGAAACCCTGTACTTGGGGCTGTATCTGCAACCCTACAGTCACCCTACCTGCACTTTACCCCTGCACTGCCACCTGCTGGCTGCACTTCTTGGTTTTCGATGTTCTGATCCTATGTCTTGCACTTGCTCCTCCTCCCCTTCCCCTGGCACTTTTCCCCTTCCCTCTCCACTGGCGTGATCTCAATGTCACTTGGCCTAGTAAGAGCGTTGCCTTGACCCACCTTTGTTCCCCTCCCTGCGGAGAACAAAGGTGGGTGAAATCTGACAATGGAACTCACTTTTTTCATGCCTTGTCACAGAAATTACCTTGCTCTTGGTAATCAAGCACAGGTCATGCTCTGTGTACCAACCACAGGCCAATGGAATTATGGAGAGGTTAAACGGGGTCCTTAAGACCCTGTTGGCCAACATGTGCAGCAATTTGGCAAATCATGGCTGCACTGCCTGCCTCTTGTGCCTTTTAATTTGAGAAATCAGCTAGGGAAATAGCAACATCTCAGCCCTCATGAGATTGTGACGGGGCGTAGACTACACGCACCACTCTCACCTACATTCACTGTATCAGATGCACACAAGACCACAGAGGTGCTAGGTGAGGAGTTTAGAGAGTACCTTAGGGCTTTAACCAAAGTGCCAAGATTATATCTTCACAGGTTGAATCTTCTCACCAACAGTCTACAGGCGAATGTGGCAGGGTAATCAATGATCAGCACAAGCAACCATTACTCACAGAAGACTGGATCTTCATACAGACCTTAATTTGCCGCTGGTATGAGCGACATTTACATGGGCCAAACTGGGTGATATATGGGACTCAGACTGCTGTGGAGGTCAACAGGAGATGGGTGCATATTACTGATACACGAAGAGATACCGGTACCCCTCCACTGGCACAGGAGCAGGCTCAAGGTTAAGTATGCCCTAAGGATTCGCAGTTCATTCCAATGCAGAAGGGGGTGCGGGTGGAGATCCAGGAACTGAATTTCTGTGTTTTAAAAGAAGGAAGAATAAAATGTTGAATTTATAATATATACCAGAACAATTGTGTATATTTTGTTCAGGGTTCTCTTGTCATCCAATGTGGATGTGAACAGTTTAAATTTAGCAAGTTTCATGGAATTTGAACACTTATTATTGAGACCAAAAAGGAATATTGAAGTTGATTTCATGTAAATTAAATGAGGATATAGACCCAAATTAAATGAGGATATAGACCCAATAATAGATGCACATGGTTATGCAACAGATAATGTTTGCTACATCCACATGAGGAAGGTTGGGAGAGAGATTTTTAGGATTTTGCTACATTTGCTCTCTCACCCCTACGCTTCTGGTGTCCCTATGGTGTTTATCCCGTATGAAGTAAAGGTAGCAGATGCACTGTGTTTCTAGTGCACCTAGCGTTGTGCAGAGTCAAAGGCTATTTCAAGTGGCAATCAGTCACAGCATCCATTTGACCTATTAATGAAGAATGTTCCGCAATAGAGCGTAAAGAGCAGAAGAAAGTTTGGTGTACACAAAGGGTCAAATTGAGTTAAGAAGGGGCTATTTTCCAAACATCGATGGGAGCAGGGTGTGAAGAGTTGCAGGGCTGGCGCGATGAGGGGATTCTCAGAAGAGGGGGTGGCACATGTAAATCAAGAATATAGCAATATGTAGCAAGATTATATGCAGCATCTGATGTTGCTTAAAGAGCCAGAAAACCTGTTAAGATACAGCTATTTACCCATTTCTCTGTGTGTTTTAAGGGTGATGGCATGATGCCCATTGGCACAAATGGGAACTGCAGCCGCACGCTTCGCAAATTCGACCTGGCTGGAGGTACCGCTGCGCTTTTGCCAATTTTCGGAACATGCAGTTTGTACTCCTACAGGCAGTTGCCTCCAGCCTAGAGAGGTGGTGTGTGTAGTTTCACCACACTCCAGACCTCATTACGAGGTTGGAGGTAACCATGCCGCTATATGCGGCATGGCTGCCTCCAAACTCGTTCCAACTCCGGCCTGGTGAATGGAGCAATTACTCGTCCATTCCGAGGTCTGAGGCACTGGTAATTCCCCATTCACCAGGGCCATTCCCCATTCCCATTTGAGCCCCCATAGGGCTCAATGGGAAGGGGGAAGGCGGCAATAACGGTACCACAAATTGCGGTACCATATTGACTCCGGTATATGCAAAAACCAGGCGTTGAGGAAGGACCCGCAAAGGGAACTCGTAGTAGGGCGGTAAGGGATTACCGGCACCAGTGCCCTTACCGGTGCCGGTAATCCCTTACCGCCCACCTCGTAATGAGGCCCTCCATGTGCCATTTCTTGTCATTCCCGAAGAATATTTGTTCCTCACCTACCCAATGGCCAAAGTCACATCCGTGCCTCCTATATCCCCTGTGGCCCTTGAATCCCCTTCATCATCACATATGGGCATATCAATGAATTTTGTTAACCACAGAGAAGAGGGAATATTGCGATGGACCAGGCGGTCCAATTACATTTCAGCAGCATCATCATCATCAACAGCTTTAATGGACATTCCTGAACAGTACTGGCTATTCAGTCGCACTGAGACTTTCTTCACGTCCCTCCTGGCGCCTGGAGTCCAAGCCGCGGCAAATGCTAAGTAGCTCTAGGTGACCCGGTATGAACTTTTACTGTTTGTCAATTCATGTGAATCAGCTGAAGAGTGATGGGGAAGGTTGCCCCCACTCCCCCTCATTCTTATAAAATACATGACACGATAGAAGGCCAGGAGACACGGCGATCGCCCATACTATTTCGGACCGATTCCCAGTGGTCCAATGATTGACATGTATGTCAAGAGGTGCCCTCATAGCGAGCCCTACAGGCCAGGTGTGGTACAAATCTACCCCCAAGTGGACGAGGAGCCCTGGGCTGCAACTACAGACAACTGAATGGACAGTATTGATTAAAGTGCCAAGAAGCCATGTTGCTGACGTCATTAGAGACACCACGACTTAGCAGCATTAGACATGAAGCATATGTAGCATTCGCACTTCGGGACACAAACACGCACTCGAATACACGAAGAACACGAGCGCACAGTTCTATAGTTAGAGGACAGATACATATACGTACTGTCATTGCTTTTATTATTTTGCCATTAGCTAAACGCAGCAAAGCAGAAACCGCAAGAAGCAAGAGATCCTGATCAAAGCTTGCTGATGCTCACATGCCAATAACCTTATGGAACTGCAGGAGCACCTATGGAACCTGACAGAACCAAGTGTGACTAACCTATGGCGAATATAGTATGGCATGAACACTGTAGAAACTGCATTATGGTTTAGGAAAAATACATCAGGCCACAGGCCTCTCAGCAGGAGCTGAGTTTAGCTGAATTCAGACTGAACAGAGAGCAGGACTCGCTGCCAAGGCCACAAGATACCCTTATTGGAGAGAGGAGGGATGAGACCTCAGTATGTGCCATGGAAGCACACAGACAAGGAGAATATGAAGTGTAGGTTACCATTGTTGAGCGTGGGAGCGGGGAAATGGATTTATGAGATGGAGAAGATGACAGCTGGCCACAGACTAGCCCTGGGTGAGGTAAAGGGACTGTTAGTTCTGATATTACAGGACACAGGTGATGATGTACGGAAGAAAGTGGGGTTCCCAGGGGTGATGACACAGAACACGGCGCACAACTGGGTGCCATTTGCAAACTGCAGAGCAGCGGTATGGCAAGCTTTAAGGATACAATACCCAGACACGTTAGACATTGGGGCGATTACGTCACGTAAGATCAGGGAAGATGAAGTTCTTGTTCAGTAAATTGAGGAGATTCAAGAACTTTGGCCCCTCGAAACTCGAGAGCCTTGGGACCAAAACAGTAACAATATTTGATCACATATTAGTGCAGTGACTACCAGAACCAGTTCAGAAGAGTTTGATGAAACTGGTGGGGATGGAAGCAAATGGATGGCCAGAAATACAGCTCATGATAGTGCATCATTGCAGACTATGGCAGGAGAAGGTTAATCAAAAAGCGGAAGGAAGAAAGGCAGATGAGGTGAAACTAGTGCAGAGAAAGCTATCAAAGTACGCAATGGAAGGGGAATTTATAACCAGCCTCACCACACAGACGCAGCAGCAATCACAACATCAACAGCCACACCCATTTGCCCCGGCCATGGGAGGAGGGTACATGGGGTGGGGCAGCCCACATCAGGGGTTTCAAGCAAGGGGAGCCTACAAAAGGGGTGTGGCTTTGTGCCACAGATGCATCACAATCAAGGGGGGTTTTCAGAAGGGTTTTGGGGATATGGACAACATGTGCAGCAGAGCCCAGGGGACTTTACGGGGGGGTATCCCAGGGCTGTAACACAAGCCAGGAAGAACTCCAGGATGGTTTGAGGTGATGTCCCTGGCCATGGGCATCTGTTTAGTTTGTGGGTGTACCGTCCCCCAACCACAACAAAGCTGAAATCTGTCTAGCCAAACGGAACTCCTATAACATCTGCATTGCCAATTCCAATTCAAGTATGAAGGAGCTCTTTTCCATACTGAAGGAACTTGAGTCACCCACTGCTACACCCGACACCTGCACTAAGAACCAGACCTGGTGCACAGACATACAACAAGCACTAGAAAATAAAATAAACACCCTACAAAACAGAATTCAACTAAAAAAAGACTCACTAAACCTCACTAACCCTCCCACAACTCCGCCCACTGCCACACCAAGTACACACATCAACTCATTCACCTTTTCTAAAACCACCACCCTGGAGGTTGAGAAAATCATCCTTTCCCTTAAACCATCAAACTGTAAAGGCGATATCTGCCCCGCGCACATAATAAAGGACACAGCCAGAGACCTGTCGCCCTTTATCTCCAAACTCATAAACGCCTCTTTCTCCTCAGGCAGCATCCCCGCCAACTTAAAACAATCTTGGGTGCTCCCCCTCCTCAAAAAACAGACGCTCGATCCCCTCATCCCCACTAACTACCGACCCATCACCACGGTACCCTTCCTACTGAAAATCTTGGACAAAGTTGCCTACGTCCAGATTCAAAAATACTTAGAACTACACAAACTACTAGGCTCCAGACAATCAGGTTTCCGCCCACTTCACGGCACGGAAACAGCCCTTATCGATCTGAAAACCCAAATTGATGATCTTAGGGACAAGGGTAAGACAGCACTCCTCCTCTTACTCGACCTCTCCGCGGCCTTCGACCTCGTCGACCACAAGGTCCTCTGCAAACACCTTGACTCAGCCGCTCACTTCTCCCCAGAAGCTATCAAATGGATTGAGTCCTTTCTGAGCGAGAGAACCATGAGAGTCTTCTCCCCTTCAGCAGCAGCAGACCCTTCTCCTACTACTTGTGGAGTCCCGCAGGGCTCATGCGTCTCCCCCACACTATATAACATCTTCACCAAACCCCTGTTCGACGATCTGGACCATCTGGGTGTCACCTACACTAACTATGCTGATGACACTCAGATTCTCCTCCCACTTTCAGGGGATCACAGTAAGGACAGAGAGTTGGTGAATAGGGTATATCTCATCATTCAGGCATGGATGGCATCGCATGGTCTATGCCTGAATGATGACAAGACAGAGCTCATCATCCTAGGTTCCCCCGCCAATATCAACAAATTAGGCCTTGAATATGCTGAATTCAACATAGATGGCAATCTCATTAGAGTATCCAGGGAAGTAAAAACCCTCGGCTTTTATCTAGATGCCACTATGTCATTCAATAAACAGGTCAACTCACTAGCATCTACCACTGCGTACACCTGCAAATTAATAAGGGCAGGCAGACCTTTCCTTTCCAATGACAGTTGCTTGATCCTGGCAAGAGCACTCATACTATCTAGGCTCGATTATTGTAATGCCCTCTATAGTGGCGCTAACAAAGCCATTATCCACAGGCTTCAAATCCTGCAAAATAATGCCTTGAGAGCTGCCCTCGGCATTAATAAGAGAGATCATATCTCTACCACTAGACGCCAACAGAAATGGGTCTCCACAGACAACAAAATCAAATTAAAGTTGGCCTCCCTAACCCATAAAGCCCTCAACAATGCCGCCCCCAGCTACCTGATGGACAAGGTAAAGAGAAAGTCCTCCATCAGACAAACAAGAACTATCAATTCCAACCGCCTGATAATTCCCAGATTCAAACTATCCACCATTGGTGGGAACAGCTTCCCAGTGAAAGCTGCCATGCTCTGGAATTCGTTGCCACATAACCTAAGAGCTGACCAACCATACTTACACTTTAGAAAACACCTCATCAGTCACCTTAACTCCAACAACCCTTGTTTGTAGCTGCACTTTCTATACCTAGGTATAGATAGTGATACCCTGCCCGTGACCTCGCCCTCGCCTCTAACAGCCCTTACAGCACACATCTGTACACCTTCCTCCTGTATAGATATTGACCTATTTGTACGAAGATTGGCATACACTTCCATACCTCCTATTCCTGTAATCCTGTAAGCCGGATTACTTTTCTCAGGAGTACCCGCCTCTTACAGCCCTGTACATATTTGTATATTTGTTTATTTACCCCTGCATAGATATTGACTTTGTATGTTTGAAGATTTTTACATCTCTTATCCTGTAATTTTGGTTATCTCTATCATTACCTCAATGTGTATATTGCCGCAACATTGTAAGCTTCGAATTATCTTCTGCCTGCGCCCTGGTGCCCCTGGGTAAGGTGCGCCATATAAATAAATAAACAAACAAACAAACAACAGCAGCGCTAAGGATCCCCTGGCAGGGTCCCCTTCCCTCCCCAGGGGGAAAATCTGTAACGCAGCCCAGTCAGCGCTCCAGGAAAGTTGGGGATAATGTCCCTGGCCTTGGGCGGCTGTCTCCCATGCGGTTTGACCATCCCCAAGCCCAGCAGCGGTTTCAGGGAGCCCCGGCAGAGTCCCCAACCTTTCCCAGAGGGAGAAGCTGTAACGCAGGTCAGCCAGAGCTCCAGGAAAGTCGGGGGTAATGTCCCTGGTCTTGGGCGGCTGTCTCCCATGTGGGTTGACCATCCCAAGTGCAATGGCAGTCCCAGGGAGCCTCGGCATGAAGGGAGTAGACATGCATCTCACTGACACTGCTCGAGTGTCTAACAACACGTAGTACAACCACATGACAAATGTAGGTAAGGAAACCACCGGGGAAAGCTGTTATGTCTGCTCTTTAATTCCCTATGCCATGAGTGCCTCTAGAACGTTCATAGCAAAAGAAATACCTGCAGCAAGGGCACAGTGCCTGATGTATCTCGCGATGGTGCAAACAAGAGGAAAATTCCAAGGGAAGGCAGCAACATTGAGATGGATGTCCAAAGGAACATTCCCATACGAAGACAATTACTTAAAGACATTAGACATGACGAACAATTACTGGCAGCAAGATGAAGCCATACAATACATAACTGACAGACACGAGAAGGGAGAAACGAAGACTAGCACAATGAAGGAATTGCCATGTCCCTGGACAAGAGTGAAGGAGATAGGAGGAGAGCTTGGCTGCTGGGAAGGGCCACAGATACTGGTGTATGGGCGAGTGTACACCAACGATGGATGGCAATGGGGAGTGGTGGGAAGCAAGGCACTGACACTAGCCCAGTCATTGGTGAACAAGGTGCAGGAAGAGAATGACAAGTGCCTGAAGGAATGGGATGTCACAGTGAAACTACTGACATAGGTAGAAAATGAAGCTGAACCAATGCCAATAATCTCTCTGAAGACACCAGCACTGCGATGTTGAGGTGGGGGAGAACATTGGGTGCAACGCGGTTGAACAACTTGCAGCAATGAGAGCAGAAACAGCAGTGCTGATGGCTCACTACTGGGATTGTGGATCGAAGGCGTATGAGAAGTTTCCACCTGATTGGGGAGGGGTTTGCTGGTACACATCAACATGCCCTCATTGGTTGTACCAAAGAAGAATGTAAAGCTTGATTACTTCCAGAAAATGAACAACAATAAGAGAAGGAAGAGATCGGTTGGGGGGACACGACGACGCAGGCAGAGAAGGTGGAGAAACGGGAAGGATTGAGCAGGGTGAAAAGAGAGGGGAACTACTTCTCGGAAGCATCAGAAATGGCACTCGACGAGATCACAGCAGAGCACAGATTGTTCAGCAGGACACAGATGTTCTCTGCATCAATAATACCGGGGACATAGACATACACGAACACCAAGTGGTTACAGATCACTCGTTGGGAGCTGATGGTAACGATTAACTCTACGGTGAATGGGCTTAACACCATAAAGGAAGAGCTCAGAGCAATCAGGTTGGTGGCGCTCCAGAATGGATATGTTCTGGATCTCCTCACGGCTATGAAAGGAGGAGTTTGTGCAAAAATGGGGAGTTCCTGTTGCACATTCATCAGATGTAGTAGCACAGACACATGCCAAAATGGAAGATGAAGCACGAGGAGCTGGGAAACACAAAAGGTGGCTGGCGTACATATGGTCATGGATACCATCATCATCATGGCTATCAGACGGATTGAAGGTGATAGCAGGAGCTCTCGTGCTGCCGACAGCATCCATGTGTGGGATCAAAATCTGCATTGCAAGGTGCAAGAAAATAGCAGAATAGGCTATTGGAATGCAGATCCTGATGGATGTGAACATAAGAGGGACAAAGGACGAAATTGCTGCTGAACGAGACATGCTCAGATCGAAGATTGCGCAGTATGAACTACTTCCAACAGGATCCATGAAGCTAGATAATCCCCATGCCCCAAATTACTATGAAGGGAAGTGGGTTTGGTGCAACCCCGAAGGAGTGTGCTGTTACATGCTCTGGTCGTTCGACGACCTCAAACACTATTATGGACATTTTGGAGGGATAATGAAGATATGGCAGCCCAGGGCAAAAGGACTGTCATATAAGGATGTGGTCAACAGGTCGACCAAAGTGGGGACTGAAGAGGGATGGGGAAGTTTACTCCCTGCTCCCCCTCCTATGAAATACATGAAATGGAAGAAGGCCAGGAGACACCGCGATCGCCCATACTATTTCAGACCGATTCCCAGTGGTCCAATTATTGACAAGTATGTCGAAAGGTACCCTCTCAGCTAGCCCTACAGGCCATTTGTGGTACAAATCCACACCCGAGTGGACGAGGAGCCCCGGGCTGCAACTAAGACACCTCCTTGACAGTATCAATGAAAGCGCCAAGAAGCCCTGTTGCTGACGTTGTTAGAGACACCATGACTTAGACATGAAGCATACGTGCTATCCGTACTTAGGGACAGAAACACGCACTTGAATACACAAAGAACATGAATGCACATTTCTATAGTTAGGGACAGATACATACTGCCCTTGCTTTTATTATTTTGCCATTAGCTACAAGCAGCAACGCAGAAACCATAAGAAGCAAGAGGTCCTGAGCAAAGCTTGCAGATGCTTACATGCGAATAACCTTATGGAACTGCAGGAGCACCTATGAGACCTGACCGAACCAAGTGTGACTAGCCTATGGAGAATATAGTATAGCATGAACACTGTAGAAACCACATTATGGTTTAGGAAAAATACAGCAAGCCACAGACCTCTCAGCAAGACCTGAGCTGAGCCAAATTCAAGCTGAACAGAGAGCAAACGTGTGAGACAGGACCGGCTGCCAAGGTCACAAGATACAAATGACATTCCATTCCCTGAACGACAGTAGCACCAACTACAATAAATACAATTAATTCCTCATAATTCAGAGCTGCACAGCTGTAAATCATGGTCTCCGAACACGTGACCCGGCCACCGCAGACAATGGACAGCGACCAGCACTGGCAAAGAGCTGATCTCACAGTACCAGACCGAGGACCGCAACAAAGATGTTACAATGTGAGACAAGTGTTGCACAGAGCGAAGAAGCACTCTCATAGACTAAGGTGGTATACACAAGTTACAATGCAGACACAGTCATTCTTATTACCTTGAAAAGGTACACCAAGAGCTGAGAACATTTGCATATCCCAGGCCTGGGGACGTCGGCTCTAGCCAATCACAGTTTAGTATCCTAGGAATGGATAGCAACGGGCAAAAAATAATGGTAAGACCCTCACACTAAAACATTGTTATAGATAGTGACTTGGGGAAGGGACAGGCCAGCTACCTGATATGCGAGGGCCAGTAGACTAACATATCATGTGCACTATAGGTGGTCGATTACTTAGTACCCAATCCAGTGGAGAAGGGCCCAGATTGTTGCATCACTCTGACGTAATTCGGGCACAAAATTGGCCTGCGAGCCAGGAGAAGTGGAGAGGTCAATGGATTTCTTCTTTCCCTGTACTCATCTCTGTTGGTTTTTGCTGTAATAAACTGCAGTTTGAATTTGCCGTTTGATTGAGTTCTCAACTTGTCCTGTGGAAGGTGTTGGACCTTCCGAGAGTCTGCAATCTCCTAGTAGCCCTCTGGCATACCTGGAAGTTTGTCCTAACACAGCGTTCAGTGCCATCAAAGACGAATTACGAGCCCTGAGGCTTATTACCTTACAAAACGATTGTGTCTCCAAACGATTCAGAGAATGGGTCCCTAACTCAGACTATTGCCACCCTGCAAAAGTTCAGAGTAATCTGTGAAGGCATCTTGAAGCAAGATACAGACAACAGACTTAAGATTCCAACAAAAGATATTTATTAACTTAAATGTCAGGATGGTAGAATGCCTAACTTGCCCTATGCAAGGTGGGATTTCCCTACTTGAACAAAACTAAGGAAAGTCTGAGTCAAAGAGTTCAACTTAAAAGTCTGTGTCCAAAACGTATACTTACCCTTGCAACTAAATCTAGAAAGTGTGTAGGGATGTCAATAATCAAAGAAACGGTCAACAACAAAGTTCTGAGCTGCTTCCAGCTCTTGGCCTCTTATTTACCTCCCCTTCCCCTAGTTCAAGAAAGTTCCACAAACGTCTCAGAATTATCTCTCTTCCACTCAAGGTAGTACAGTTCCTCACAATCTTTAGTGTTCCCTTCCCCAAATTCCAAGCAGTATAGTTCCAAAGAAAATTGTCTTGAAGCCTTGCCCTCAAGACAACAGGTGTGTTATTTCACAATGTCCTTTGGTGGTTCTCCCTCTCTTTGTGGCCGGTTAGCTTTAAGTATAATGTTTACACTTCCCTGGCTTCTCCTCAGTAGCTCCCTGGCTCTTGCTAGTCTTTGGCCTTGGCGCACTGCACTTGTTCATAAAGTTCACTTTGTGGTGGTCCTACTTCTGTCCCACCTTTTTATGGCACTCTTTCACAATGGTGTATTTTCTTATATGTTGTTGTTATATGGGCATTTTCCCTTTGGTTGTCTTTTATCACTTGCTTTGCCCATGAAGCTTTACTTGGTTTTATATTCCACAAGCTTAATTACCTCTTCATCACCCGCTAGGAGCGCCCCTGGCTGCCGAGTGCCTATCCTGCCACTCGCCGGTCTTCAGAGATGTTCCTTGGAGGATCCCGCTCTCTTCCAGCTATGAGCCCCTCTTGCATGTAGGGGCTTGCCTTGGTCCGCTGTCTGCTCTGCTGTCTCCAACTGGACACGGGCCGCGTCCCGCTTCCTCCAATGCTACCGCAGCTCCTGCTGCAGATTTCTCGCCACTGGGGCTCCTGCAAAAGCCCAACGGCCCAACACGTCTTGGGCTTATTAGGCTTCCTTGGCTTCGGTCCAGCATCCTGGCTATTCCACAGGTCCCACCACGGCTGCCTCTTCCAAAAACGGGTCTCCTGCTGGTCTCCTTCCCACACGTCTCCCGGTCTCTCTGTTCGTTGCACATGTTGATTTCTTTTATACACCTACAACCCTTTTACAGGTTGCAGGTGTGGATTCCTAATTGGATTTGCCTGACCATGATTAAGAGAGCATGCCTGACCTTCACTACTCTTTGCAGGCATCTTCCTCGTCCCAATACCAAAGTGGGAAAATGTTGTCGTGTTAATTACTCTCAGTCTCCTCTTCCTCGTCTCAGTACTATCAAGTGTCACATGTGGGGAAATGAGAGTAGCTGGCTGATAATAGCATATTAGGTTTGTCTCCCCTCCCTTTTAGTCTCACTTTTGTTTGCACTATGAATTCAATTATTTATATTGTTGTAATTCTTTGTCTACCTCCCCTGCCTCCACCCTATCGCCCTGTGGGCGCTTTGAAACAGTCTTCCTAACTGTATAAGCGCCTAACAAATGACCAATAAAATAAATAAATAAAGTTTGGTCGCCAATGGGGAAAGGTGGATATCATGTCTTGCCAAAGAGCACCCCACCCCCAATCTTCAAGAAGCCTCCATCCAGGTGATCCTCCCTCACTTCTCCACTCCCAGGGTCAGGATCCAAAAGCAATGGCCTTTCCCTGGCCACCTGCACAGAGGATCCAAGGGGAGTAGGAGTGAGAATACCCCCAGATTTCTCACAAATCATGGAGAACGATGCAGGGATTACAAATGACTCATGGTTGAATTGTCTTTTTTCCTGAGTGCCGCCATGGATGAGCCCAGCTGTGAGAATTGTTGTGCTTATTTTTGTCTTTTTTCTTATCTTTTGTTCCTGTCAAATGCTCTTACGATGCTGTTCTGCTCATGTACTGAAAGGAGAAATTACTCACTGTAATGATCTTTGTATGGATTCTTCTCCTGCAGATCGCTCTTCTTGATAGATATCCATCATCAAAGCTCTGCTTTTTAGAAATATTTTGACAGGCGGCGTGTAGTGGACCTCGACTCGGCCGTCAATCGTTGATCCATCTTGCTCGACTCTCGATCGTCAGCTCCGGAAGTGATGTCAGGCGTCGTATATATAGCACGTCACTACGCCCCATGCTTCAGTTCCTTCCTACCCCCGCACATGAATGCACATGAGGCTAATCAGCTGGTAAAAAAATGTAACAATGATGCATCTAAAAGGTGATTACACACAACAATGAATACACATTTATATTTTATTTTTAGACACAAGAACTTTCTGAGCAGGGATGGATGGGAGGGTCGGTGAGGAATCCGCAGGAGAAGAATTCATAGAAAGATTATTACGGTGAGTAATTTCTCCTTCAATGGATTGTTTTTCTCCCGCAGATTCCTCATCTTGATAGACTCCCCAAGCAGTTAGATTAACGGAAGAGGGCAGAAGTTTTAAACAAGTAAATTCTGAAGAACTGCCCTACCAAACCGTGCATCAGCTCCCCGTGCAACATCCAAGGCGTAGTGCTTGGTGAATTTTTGTAAGGATGACCAAGTGGCTGCTCTGCATATATTCCCAAAAGGGACCCCTCTCTAGAGGGCTGTAGAAGCTGAAGTGGTTGAGTGGGCCCTGATGCCCACTGGAAGCTCCCTGCCTGCCAATTGGTAACACTCGGATATGCACAAAATAATCCAACGTGACAGGGTTGGTTTAGTGATGGCAAGACCTTTTCTAGACAAGGAATGGGCCACAAACAACTGGTCTGACTTCAGAAACTCAGATGTTCGAGCAACAAAGAAACTTAAAGGAATGGCTCAGTCAAAAATTTGTATTGCCCCTACGGATCGGCCATGTGTTTTTAAGCCTAAGTCGCTCGATTTTAGAAAAATTTCCTATGGACCTTACCCGAGTTTTCGTCCATTAAACGCACGCGAAAACAGGCACCAGGGAGCTGCCATTTTGTGATAATCCTATAATTTCCCCCATCGCCCTGGCTGACCTGCTTTTGCAGCACTAAATCATATCCCCCGCCCCTGAGCCTGTCATCAGCAGACGCGTACTGCCCATTTCACAACGCCAAAGCACGTCTCGTGTCAACATTCGCTGCGCTTCAGCTAATGGAAATGGCAGGACGGCTCTTTCCTCAATAAGTATAAACAGACCGTTTCACAACACACAGCAGCAGCAGATTTCCGATTCCATTCCTCTCTCTGTGCTACTTTTGAGTATTCTGTGACTCGTTTCTGTGCTCTGGTCAGCTACCTTCGTTGCTTGTAGCCCGTGTGAACAGATACCAGTACCACCGCTATCAATTATTTTAATTTGTGTAACACACAATGGATACAATAATGCCCTACATGTACGAGCCCGAGTATTCCGAGGAGGAACTACTGGAAAGGGAAACACGCGAAAACTATGGGTCTTCGGACGGCAGTTGGGAGGACGATTCAACAGCTGAAGAGCCTGGACCTAGTCGCATGGACGGTGTTTCCACCTGGTGCACATGCAATCGGTGCGAGCTAATGCCAACCGAGGAGGAGAACTGCTGCTGCTGTGAAAACTAGGGATGCGTGGCCTACATTTCGGAAGGCCATCCACGGCCGCAATGCATCACCGAGCTGCCAGACTTCAGGGCAGCCTGCCTCACACGGTCCGTGTTGAGGATAATGATGGTGCTTATGCACGAACTTCGCGCAACTGTTTGTCCTCGTAATCCGAGTAACGAGCAAGTATACTCTGCTTGTCATGCCACTCCTATTTCATGGTCTTCTACTATATCCAAAATTACATATACACATCATGTTAACGCATGAAAGTCGTTCAATAGTGTGCAGTGTCTAGATAGCATTTGTCTGAGCAGAATGCCATTAGTTACAAGAATTGTCATTGACAACAAACGTTTATTAAACTGATCTTGGTCATTTAAAAACAGTTTGTATCATTCTTTTTCACAGGCGGTACCGGCTGGTGGCCTATCGTTCCTTTACATGGTGGCTTCACGGGAGGCTTGGACACCGCGTTCGAAGAGTGATACCCGCCTGTGCCGTTCGTGCCATAAGAGAAACGTTCCCGAGTGACAGCGGTCAGTACAGGGGATTTTCTCTCGCTGTGCTGCAACATGAACTGTACAATGTGTAAAGTTTTGTATTTTTGTGTCATCAAAATAAGCTACAAAATAAAAAAACATATATTTTAACAACGGTTGTTTCGATTTTTTAAATCAATCAAGTGTGTCTCCATTCAAGGATGGACCTCGGAATGGGTGAAGTTCAGGTCGATGTGAAGCGGGGTGGTCACTATCCAAGCTAACATAATATATTATCAATAATGCATGCACTAAATAACACTTGTTCAAAGTCTTTCAGTCGGTTATGTCTCTATAAAAGTCACACATATATCAATACTATCAATTAACATTGGATTATAGAGGCCTTGGGTCAAGGGTCTTGACCACTATAATACACTGTTTGAATTGTTGGTCTGTGCTCACAAGAATCTCCGATATGTGGCATTTGTTATTGATAGGCAACGATATACTGCAGTAGGGGTCTAATGTTAGTTGGGGATCTGCTAGGTGGGCATCATGATGTGGTCAGTGGTCTGGCACATGAAGAGAATACCTTGCAGCAACACAGGGTCAGAATGGCAGTAACTTTCCACTGGCGAGGGTGCGTGGGCAAGGACACGTTTGTGGAGATAAACGAGCCATGTGCTTGGTTCAGGCCGGTTCACATGCAGGACCGTGATCTCAGAGAGTGATGTGTTACATTTATTAGCTGTTGCAAATACCTCTGGAGTTTTCCAGTCAGAGTGGGAATGAGGCTGTGGGCCATGTGCTCTGCGCGCTGTACTATCGCAGTGAGGCCTGGTCACCAAAATGGAGTGGAAAGGGGGTACAAAAATGGATGCCCCGTGTCCTGCTCAGTGTTCCCATCTACGCGAATGTCATGCAAAGTTAACATCACATAAGGGCAAGGGGCGAACCCACTACTGGAGGCACTTGGTACGAGTTTCTACTGAGAAATAAAGGATGAGAGGGGACTGATGGCCCCTCGCTCCAACACACTTGTCTGCACGCCAAAAGGCGGTTTGCACCCGGGGATGAGCGCTGGCATGGGGGGCTGTGACGGGCGCAAACAGCCAAGGTGCCATACAGCATGTACACTTCAAAAGGTATCCCACGCCCAGAGGCCATCGCTCACATGGCCTCCTCAGACATTGTGTCTCCAGGCAGGCCTCCCCCGAGGCAGGCCGCCCCCCTGCAATAAACATAATACCACAACATACACACTTCATTCATTCACAAACACCCCCCCGTTTCTAATACTTTATAAACCACTTGATATGTCTCATGAGAACATCTTTGTGCTTTGCAAGTCAACTCCTGAACCTTCTACCTGAGAAGCACTGAGATCTATGCTAATCTGCTCGCCGCCGTGATATCTGTGACCGCTTCGAGCAAACTCGTCAGTGTGCTACCTGTGGCCATCTACCTTTTCTCCTTCAACATACTGCTCGGCCTGCTGAATCCAACTGTTTGTTGGTCAAGGTAAGGCCATTTATCGTAGTCATATTTCGGTCATTTTTACATTTCAATCTGTTTGTTATTACAGTACCCAATAGAGCTATGGTCATCGGTCTCATTGCTATTGACTTGAGTTTCAATTGTTATGCTATCAATAGATCTATTTATTTTCATCTGTGTCAATTGTCATCGAATTGCATCCTTCGGGGGTCCAGTCTATAATGTAAGCATGGTTCCTTTTCGTGCAAGACAGAACATCCAAGGGACGAGTCACATGTTCAGAGTTTAGCCACATAATTTAAAAAAAATTCTGTAACTTATACAAATACTAAGCCGCACATGGATGAACTGGTATAGTTCCGGCGACCAAAACAAACCTTGCATTGAGCATGGTATGGTTCATTTACTTTTTTATGACATTTTTATTCATCAAGGTTTTATAATAATCTTGATATTTACTTTTCAGAATTTTCAACAATGCCTGCCTGTTCGATTAGCGGTTGCCCTTCGAAGACCCATGCTAAATCTGAAGGCACTACAATGCATGTATTCCCGAAAAAAAACTGTTGATCGAATAACAGAATGGGTTAGACATTGTGGATATCCACTGGATGAGCTGGAAAGTAGAGTCCAACAAGTCTTTGAGGACAAGAGGGGTGATTGATGCCGCATCTGCAGCCGGCACTTTCCCTCGAACATGTACACCACATCTTGGGTAACAAAAAAGAATAAACGGCCATCGACACGAAAATTGCTCGCAAACGCTATTCCCACTCTATTCGTCCACAATCCGCCACTGGTGAGTCAAGTGTCCGTTTTTAGCTTTAGGCCTTGCGGTAGTGTGTAGATAGCCGAATGGATTCATTGATATTTTGGGTGTTGTTTCCAATTTGTAATACTTTCGACATTGATATGAGTGTATAGCTTTTTGAATAATTACATTTATCAATATATTATTTTTAGATTTCATAACCCACAAAAAGAATCTATATATGGGCACAGGGAACTGTACTATATTGCGCATTACTCAAGTATTCTGTCTCCTTACATGGCAATTTTAAATATTGGCATTTCATTATCAAACAATAATTTACCTTTACAACTTCTTGACTATCCCTTGAATCTGAAGCAAGAACATTCTACTTCCGTCACGTGCTCGCAGTTATCAACCACTTCTAGCGCGTATCAGGTAATCATACTTGGCTATTCCGCTACAGACTTGTTTTATGCATGTCAAGTAATAGTTTGTATCTATCGTGTGATTAGCTTACCAATTGTTTGGTTAGTGCTTTCCAATTGATGTACACCTTAGTTGTCGACGCCTGGTGTTTGTTTTCAGTTATAATTAGTGTTATCCATACTAATGCAAGTACTGTCTTTTAGGGAGATGCTGAAGCGTCCACCACATTGACAACAGCCCTAGATGTTCTTCAGCAGCCCGAGGTATGGATACTGACAGCTCAACTGACCGTGATCATCAGGACTGGAACACTTGTCGTTTGATTGTTCTACACCATGTTTCATTTGTGGTTAGCCGTTGATATGTACCTGTTTCAGGGAGATGATGGAGCTTCCACTACAATCACAAGATCCCATTTAGATGATGCAGATGTAAAGAAATCGGAGAAATAAGTCGATTAAATCTGATCATTTTTAAATATTCCTTGATTCTTTTAGACAATGCAACATTTGTGGTTATCTCTTTATATGTATGTGTGCCGTCGACCCCAAGTGTGTGTTATGTTTACGATATTGAAAACCATACTAACGCAAGTAGTGTGTTTCAGGGAGTTGCTGATGCCTCCTCTTCAATATAATCATTCGTGGCAGTCCTTGTAGAGCCAGAGGTATGGATACTGACAGCTCCATCGAACTAGGCCATCAGAGCTCGAATACTTGTCGTTTGATTGTTCCACACAATGTTTAAATCGTGTTTGGCTATTGAGATGTACATGTGTGTTCGTTCTCACGTGCGTTTTATGCTAACAATATTTTGATACACAGTAACGAAAATACTATGTTTCAGGGAGTCGATGGAGCCTCATTCCGTGCTGTCTATGCGGATACAGAAAATATAGTCGTTGCAGTGCAAGAGGAAGGGGAGACATGCGGATACGTATCGGAGCAACAGCGTGCAGATGTTGAAGGTCGAGTCAAAAAAGTTGCAAAGAAAAGAAACAAAAATAAGGTTAGTTACAAACAGTTCATAACTTTAGAAATGTTTTTGTGCTGGGGACTATTTTATGTTTTTTTCCAGTCAATTGTACTATACTTTATCTTGTGTTTAAACTGAGCATCCCTTTTCCAATCTGTCCTCTAGTTACCCGTGGGTCTACAAACTATACATACACAGACAGTGAAGCGAATGAGAGATGTTGCTTGCCAGACCATTTACACTATGGAGGAACTATTAATTCAGACGCGGCATGTTGAGACTCGGGATTCTCATGTCCAATGGCCAGAACATGAAATGAATGTGTCCGGAGAATCCAGTAAAGGTGTATTGGACCATTGCTACAGTACGACCGCACCGCCGCAACAACATGATACTGGATGCATTGAAGATAGCTCTGAAGTAGTCGCAGATCAATTCACACAATCTACACCCGCCAAAAAACTGCCACCAAAAAAGCTGTCGACATTGTTGTGTTCTCCCATCAATGTTGAGGTAGCAGATGTTGAAATGAGAATGAACCAGCAGCAGCATTCACCGACGCATCAGAACTTGATAGCAGCGATATTTCTTTCAAATGTGGTGATATGTCCTCAACGTCACAGGCCGAAACAACTTTGACACAGGATGACAGTCTAATGAAAGAGGGCAAATACATAGTATTCGACAGTTGTTTGATGGATATTATAAGTATGCTGAAATGTGGGGCATTCCGTCAGAGGGAAAGTATGTGGGAAGCCATTGATTCATGTGACTCGTCAAAAACAAGGCAGTAAGGTCACAATAAATGCCGCCTGTAGATTACATCATACATTCTCATGGTCTGCACAACCGATGCTGGGGAAACTGCCAGCAGGCAATCTACTGTGTGCAGCTGCATCACTTTTTAGTGGCTCCAGTTTTAGAAAGTTAGAGTCTTTCAGTTTTTGGGACTCCATTTCATTTAAAAAACACAGTACTACAAATACCAACATGATTATCTGTTTCCGGCCATTAGTGATGCTTGGAAAATTGAACAAGTGTCTCTAGCAAGTACATTCGAAGGCAAACGATTCAGGCCAGCTGGCGATGGACAGTGCGACAGCCCTGGATTTTCTGCCAAGTACTGCACCTACCACTTTCAGAACATGGATAGTAAGAAAATTGTGAGTTTGGTGGTCGTGCAGGTAACACAATGTACATCCTCTGTGGCCATGGAGAAACTAGGATTTATAAAATCAGTGGAATATCTACAATCGAGGGGAATGCACATCGACCTCATAGCCACGGACAGACACGTTTCAATTGCCAAGACAATGAGAGAGCAGTTCCCACATATTAAACATCAATTTGACGTATGGCATCTTGCAAAATCAATCAATAAGAAAATCTCGGCTGCAGGGAAAAAAAAGGTTTGGAAAGTATTTCAGAGTGGTCCCAGTCTATCAGCAACCATCTTTGGTGGAGCTCCAAAACTTGTGAAGGGTCAGTGGAAATACTACTTGAAAAATGGCGGTCACTGATACACCACTGTACCAACGTGCACCGCTGGTCAGAAAACCTACATTTCCACCAATGTGAACATGGCCCTTTATCCCCAGTGGATGCACGGAAGAAGACGTGGTTGAATCCATCTTCACCGACACACAAAGCCATTGAGATTGTTTTCGATAAAACTCTCAAGAGATTTGAGGGCCTGCCAGAATTCTGTCACACAGGAGGTTTGGAGGTGTTCCAAAATATGTGCCAAAAGTACATGCCAAAGCGCTTGCATTTCAGCATACAGGGCATGAGACATAGGACTCCATTTGCCGTCTTGGCCCATAACGAGAATCTCGGCCGTGAACAATCTAGGACGAAGGGTAATGTAAGGATGCCTCGCTACACTAAGGCCTTTTCAAAAAGAAGTAAGCAATGGGTGATCAAACCAGTCTATGAGGAAATGGAGTTCGACTTTGTCAAAAGCCTTATTGTTGCTGTATTAGAGAAGCACAGATATGGAATTTTGAACGTTTCTGTGCAGAGCACTGATCCATTGCCACCCAACATTGCCACTGTGCCATGTCCACCCAAAGGAGAGCTGGTTGTGAAGTACAAATCCGGGCTTAAATAATTGTAATACGATTGTCTTTTTGTAAATAAATTTTATTGTATAGTGTGCATACAAAGTACGCTAACCCTAACCCCTACCTTCACCATCCTGGGTGCCGAACTACCTGGGTGTAATCTTTGAATTCTCTCTCTATTCACCTCATATTGCTGACCTTGTCTATATGTGTATGTATATATTTTTGTTGATGTAAATCATTTTCTCAATCTCTTATAAATGCTGGGCACTGTTAACCGAGGGGAGGCTTGCGTATTGCAAATAATAAAACAAACAAACAATAAATCTCACTTTCAACTTAACTCCTCGGGTACTTTATACTTTCCCTGACCTTCCCCAAAAAATTAAAAGTCTCAATAGTTATGGTTCTTTGGGGCTTCAAAGCTCGCAGACAACGAGGACAAATTTATGGGCCTTAGAACGCGCCAAGCGAGCCGTTGCAGATGGGAGAGAAGCCAGTTCGCATTTGCACATTGAGGCGCACTACATAGATGGATTCGAAACTTCAAGTTCTCACAGATGGCTTTACTACGGGATGTTGCAAAGAAAGAATGTATGCTCATTTCTAGTGAAGGTCAGCGGCTTTGATTTTAAGATCGCGCCCTGAAGAGGCCCACAACTCGCACTGGCAGTATAAGGTTCTACTGTTTTTTGACCTTGAGAGACAGGGATCATGCAGAAAGAACTTCATTTGAAGGGGGTTTGGGGGGTGCAATAACGTAAGAGACGATAAGGCAGAAAATTCTTACAATAGACCGAGTTTCATGTTAGTTCAGTATATGAAAAATCGTTGTCAAGAGCACAGTGGGATTTACGGACTGCATTACGCAGAGACACAATGGAAATTGCAAATATAATGTAAGTAACTCTTTAGACGCTTTTATACCGGAATGAAGAATTAATGAATGGATGCATGAATAAATGAATGAATGAAGAGCTTTGAAAACATTTGTGGGATTGTCCTTGTAGCGGGCACATGAGCATGCAGGTCCACATTCCACACGCATGTAGACAAAAAGTCGTTTCTCATTGTGGACTAACCTCGATTTATTTAGTTAGTTTTCGCATTGATTTTAGAGCCGAACATACTCCATTGCACTATCCTTGAAAGCAAATAGTTTCAGCTCGGCTGTAATAAATAAAATGAATAATATTAATAAAGATTGGCTGGCGAGACTAATTATAAATTTTATGTTTTCAAAACAGGTATATACTCCCCTTTTGCCACTGCCACCAGTTTCAGACACCGGCAGACGGTTTCTTCAGCCGCCAGCTGCAGCTTAATGTAAACAACTGCACCATTCTGATGATCTTATGGGACGATCGCCAAGGACCCATATGCCCTTACGCGCTACTAGCGGCTAGAAGCAACATATCAACCTTTACGCTGGCCTAGTGCCTACTTGATGGAACAGCCTTGCGGTTCAACGTGCGACAAAAGTGCTTCTTTGAACGAAAACCAACACCCTGTGTACCATAAAGGAACAGCGCGTGACTCACAATAACATTTTACAGATTTGCGGATAGAGACAAAAGAAAATAAATGACTTTCGGAGTTCATATGGCAATTGCTGAATATTCTATAAACATTTAATGTCAAATAAATGTACTTTACCAAATTTACTGTGTTGCTGTTTGATTTTAAAGTACAGTTTCATATTACGAATTGTGGCACACTGTGTTGTGAGCTGTTCTGTGTTGGTTTCCGGGTTCTGTGTGAAGTCGCGTAGAAGACGACTGGGCGCGTTTCCCTATACAGCACAGTAACGTCACGGAGAGAGGCGGGGAATATGAATGTTTTGATAATGTCAGGCGCAGGGGATATGATTTAGTGCCGCAAAAGCAGGTCAGCCAGGGCGATGGGGGAAATGATAGGATTATCACAAAATGGCAGCTCCCTGGTGCCTGTTTTCGCGAGCGTTTAATGGACGAAAACTCGGGTAAGGTCCATAGGAAATGTTTCTAAAATCGAGCGACTTAGGCTTAAAAACACATGGCCGACCCGTAGGGGCAATAACAAATTTTGACCGAACCATTCCTTTAACGCTCTCTTGGGATCTAGGCAGTGGAACCACTCTTCCTCTTTCGAGGGATGTAGAGGAGACTAAAAGACAGGTAAATCAATAGACTGGGACAGATGAAACTCTGAAACCACCTTAGGAAGGAATCTGGGCCTGACTCATGAAAGAACTTTAGAAAAGGAGGTTTGCAGCACAAGACTTGCAGCTCGCTAACCCTCCTGGCAGATGTGACCGCGACCAAGAAGACTGCCTTAAGGGATAAAAGCCGCAAAGAACATGAGTGTATAGGCTCAAATGCAGCCGTTAAATCCAGACTAAGCTCAATCTGGGACAACAAATGGGGTTGGTGGAAACTTGTTGAGAAGGCCCTTTAGGAACTAGGCAATGACCGGAATAGTAAAAAAGTAAACTTGGTCCTGGGACCACTTGAACACAGACAAGGCCGCCAAATACCCTTTGACTGTGGCAACCTGAAGGCTTGAAGAGGCCAGTGACAGAAGGAACTCCATCACTGTGGTGGTGGGGCAAGAGATAGGGTCGGTCTCGCGTTCCCTGCACCGCGCCTCAAATCTTCTCCACATGCACGCGTACAGAGATCTTGTAGAAGGTCTGCGTGCAGCCAGCAACACCTCAAGTACCTCCTCTAAGAGGTCCCAGTCATCATACCTCACCCTTTTAAGAGCCACGCATGTAGTTTGAGGGAACCTGGGGTTGGGTGGAGCACTCAACCCAACAACTAGGTTTGGAGATCCGGATGCCGAGGCAACCAGTGAGTTGGAGAGATGGTAAGATCCAGGAGATCGAAGAGCCACATTCTCCATGCCCAATCCAGAGCGATCAAGATCATTCAAAAGATCTTCAACCCAACGGATGACAGGAATCGAGTGGAAGCTGTACTGGAAAGGGAGGATCCAATCCACCAGAAATGCATCCCCCAGTACGCCGTTTGCTGGGAATTCCCTCAAGCAAAACTGTTTGCACTTCCCGTTGCATTCTGTGGTGAACAGATCCACTGCTGGGGTACCCCAGAGAGTGAAGACCTCCTCTAGGACTTCCTGGCACACTTCCCACTCAGGTCAAACCGTGCTCAGCCTGCACAGAGCATCCGCAAAGGTGTGTCTATGCCCCCGCCAGATGAACTGCCAAGACCATAATTTGGGTCTCTCATGACCAGAGCCACAGCTGAATTGCATCTGTGCAGAGTGGGCGGGAGTGCACAGCACCCTGCTTGTTGAGGTAGTACATGGCCACTGTGTTGTTTGTCAGGACGAGGACATGCATCCCTCTGAGAGACAGGTCGAAAGCCCTCAGGGCTAACCTGATGGCTCGCAACTCCAGCTTGTTGATGTACCATCTGGCTTCTGATAGAGACCAGAGGCCGCTCACCTGCAAATCCTTGCAGTGGGCGCGCCAAACCTTCAGGGACGAATCTTGTTTTGCGTACTACCTGGCTGGACACTGAAAGGCAATCCATGAGCGTTCACAGATCCGGAGACCACTGGTCCTTCAGGCGTCACTGGAGAGTTATCATGCGCAGCCTGGCCTCTAGCACTAGAAAAATACAGGAGGCCATGAGCCCAAGAGGTGAAGGAAGGAAGACGCTGGAAGGATGGCGTGGTTCTGAAACAAATGCACCATCTGGGCTGTGTTGCCGACTCTCTTCTCGGGAAGAAAAGCCTTCCCTACCCTGGATGTCTAGGACTGCTCCAATGAACTGGAGCCACAGAAATGGTGGGAAATGCAACTTCACGTTGAGGGAGAAGCCCAGCCTGTGCAGTAGGAGGCAGGTGTCCTCTAGATGAGACAAAACCTGCATGCCAACTTCCCTCGGATCAGCCAGTCATCCAGGTACAGAAATACATGGACCCCAGGTGAGCCGCAAATATCGCCATGAGCCTGAAGACCCTTGGCGCGTAGGTCTACCCAAGGGGAAGCACTTTGAACTGATAGTGCCTGTCACCTATGAGGAACCTTAAGAACCTCCTGTGCTTTTGGTATATCGACACATGGAAATAAGCACTCTGTAGGTCTACTGACACTAGCAAGTCCTGAGGTTCGAGACCCTGGAGAATATCTCTCAACGTCACCATCCTGAATTTGCCTTTCCTCAGGAACTTGTTCAAAGCCCTGAGGTCCAGGATGGGACAGAGATCTCCTCCCTTCTTGGGCACCAGAAAATACCGGGAATACCAACCCGACCCTCTCTGATCGGGAGGTACCTCTTCCATGGCACCCTTCGATATCAGGGCTCTCAGTTCTTCCTGGAGCTCCTGTCCCGGTTGGCTTGGGGGAGGGCGAGGTCTGTCTGGAGGCCGCTTTAGAAAAAGCAAACAATAATCCCACCAAATTAACTGCAGGGCCCAGGCATCTGAGGTTATAGCCTGCCAGTGGGGCCAGTGCCCTGTCAACCGTCCACCAACCGGTGCATCGTGGGAGAGCAAAATCAAAGCAGCTTAGAGGGCTCAGGTAACCCTGCCGCTGTTGCTGCTTGTTGTCCTATAGAGCCCCTCTGCCCCATCCAGAACGCAAGAAGCGCCTCTGCCCTTGCCTGGCTTGCGGGAGCTGCACCTTCCTGAGATAGGGTATGTAACATCTATAGCCTCTGCCCCTGGAGGCAAAGCTGCAGGTAGGCTTGGCCGGCTGCGTTGCTAGGCCCAATGATTTATCAGTCAACTTGGATTCCTTACATTTCTCCAAGGATTCTTCCGCTTTATGACCAAAATGGATGTCGCCCTCAAAGGGCATGTCCAGCAGCCTGATCCGAACATTCATAGAGAAGCCTGAGGTTTTCAGATAGGCTTGGCGTCTCATTACTACTGCTGAACCCATCGCTCCGCAAAGTCTGCTACGTCCATGCCTGTTTGTAATAACTGCATGGCTACCTCCTTCCCATTCTCCACCAGCTGTAAAAATCCATCCTGCGTGGCACCCTCGGACATATTCAGGAGCATGTTCCACAGCCTTCCATAAGCCAAATGATATGATAAGTCATTTAGAGCGTGCCCGTACACAAGTGTTTCTAGACACGACAAGACAGGGAAGAGAGGACAGAAAGAGGACAAAACAAACGAGGCCTTGCCTCATTCAGATCATGCAAGTACGAGGGGGGGGAGGAGAAGTGCTGGGGGATGGGGGGGCAGTACAATGGTAAGGTGGTAGGAGCTGCCAGGGAGGTGGCTTAATAAGTGCAGGGAGTCAGGGGACTATAGGGTCACAGATACAGTCTCTAAGTGGTAGGGGGGCCCGGAGGCAGTGCATTGGCAACTGATCATGCAGGAGCCTGCTCCCGTAAGTTCAGTGGGTGGCCAGGTAACCAGTTAGCACAGCAGACAGAAGCATGGGCAGGGCAGGGCGAGAGAGAGAGAAAAAGCGGAAGTGAAAAGGAAGGTCTTGAGTTGCTTCCAGAACCTTGGGTGGTCATGCTCAAGTTTGAGAGAGGCAGGGTGGCTGTTCCAGAGGGCGACCGCAGCCGAGGACAGAGGTCTACCCCCCTCCACTCTTTGCCTGGTGAAGCATCTGACCCTCAGAGAGATGGAGGAGGATGAGCGGAGGGTTTGAGAAGGAAGAGGCTTTGGAAGAGAGAGTTCGATGTAATGAGGTCCCCGGCCCCAGAAAGCCTTGTGGACGATGCAGAGCTTGAACTTGATACTTGCAGCCACTGGGAGCCAATGGAGAGATTTCAGGGCAGCAGAGATACAATCCTGGGCTTGAGGCCAAGGACAAGTCTTGCAGTCCTGTTCTGGATTAGTTGTAAAGGGCAAACAGTAGAGGCAGGCAGATTTAGAAGGAGGCTGTTGCAGTAGTCCAGCCTAGAGAGAATCATGTCTCTGGAGATAGTGAGGTTCTGGGAGAAAGTGAGAAAAGGAAGAATATCTCTGAGGGTGGGCAGCTGATAGTGTGACTTCTTAGAGACGTAAGAGATGTGAGGAGAGAAGGAGAGGGTAGCGTTGATCTCAGTCTTACTGGCATTAAGGCAGAGATTGTTCGAGGCACACCATTCCTGAATTACAGACAGTCAGGTATGAGCGAGAGAGCAGAAGAGAGTGAGGGGAGCCTGAAGGTGAGCTGAGTGTCTTCCGCATAACACTGAAAATTAGAACAGAAGGTAGAGATGAGGTGGACCAGAGGTGCCAGGTAGTGGTTGAAGAGCCAGGGAGAGAGGTTAGAGGATACATGTAGAGAGAGGTGGTAGAGAGAAAGGACCCAAGTTGGACCTGGGAGGGTCGATTGGAGCAAAAGGAGGTCAACCATGCTAGGGCCTGACAGTGATGCCCAGGATGTCACAGAGACGATTGATCAGGATGGTTTGGCTAAAGGAATCGGAAGCAGAGGATAGACCAAGGTGAATGAGGACAGAAGGAAGGTTAGAGGCGAAATTAGAGAGCACATTTTCACAGGTGTTCAGGAGAGCAGTTTCCGTGCTTCTGGCTGCTCTGAAGCCAGACTGGTGGTCAAGGAGACAACCAACAGATTCAATATGGAGATTAAGCTGGGAGATGACCAGATTGTCCATGAGTTTGCCCAGGAAAGAACTGATTAAGATCAGTGGTAGTTTGCCAGAGAGGAAGATCGGCAGAGGGCTTTTTAAGGAGGAGGTGCACAAGGGTGTGCTTAAGTGGGGAAGGGAAGGTTCCACTGGCAAAACAGTGATTGCAGAAATCGGCCACGGCTGGACCGAGGGTATCAATGTGGTCTTGATGGTTCTGGAGAAGCAGGAGAGCACCTGCTTCATTGAGACTTTCATAGATCAGACTTGTCTAGAAACATCGCCGGGAATGAACAAGGAGAAGGAGGAGAAAGGAGAAAGGAGAAGGTTGGACGGCAGAAGAGGGGCCTGGAGTGGTAGTGGGAGAGGAAGAGGAGGTAGAGGAAGAGGAGAGAGTGGACAAGATGTCCTGAGTTTTAGTGGTGAAATGAGAGGCCATAGCTGTGCAAAGGGCCTGGGAGGGAACAGGAGAGGTGGAGACTGCAGCAGGATTGGCGAGCTCCTGGCAGATTTTGAAAAGTTCAGCTGAGTTGAGTAGAGGTCGCAGAGAATGTAGGCTCTCTTCTTGGAAGGAACAGAGCCTATATAGTCGCTGGAGCAGGCAGCAGGCCAGTTTGTCGGAGGATGAGCCTGATGCCCTCCACTTCCTCTCAGCCGCCATAAACTTGTAGTTAAGGGTGGTAAGGTTGGAATCTTACCAAGAGTTGCACTTGGATGTGGGTTTCAAATGGATCCTCATGGCAGGGGCAAGGACATCCAGAGTGTTGGAGATTGAGATATAGGTTGGAAAGGGCTCTGTCAGAGTGTGAATCAGTCGCAGGTGGAGGAGGAGGAGGAGAGAAATTAGCGGCGAAAGCCTCCACTGACACACGCTTCACGGGCCTGATGACCGAGGATGGTGGGTGGCAGTGCTGGGGTCGGCTTAACCAGGGGGACAGAGGAGAGAAGAAAGTGTTCAGTCCAAGAGAGAGGAGTGGTGAGAAGGTTGGAGAGGGAGATCAGAATATCCAGGGTGTGCCCTACAGAGTGAGTCAGAGTGAGTTGGGCGAGAGGGAAGAATAGAGAGAGAGAGAGTTGTAGAGATTGTGAAATAGCCCAGAGGAGGGGCTAGAGGCATCCAAGTGGATGTTGAGGTCTCCAAGGAGGAGAAGTTGAGAGATAGAGGCAAGGAGGGAGGAGGAGAGGTCAGCCCACTCAGAGAGGAATAGGACATCCTGGCCAGGTGGCCGGTAGATGGTAGCCACAGTAAGAGGCCAGGAGAGAGAGAGATCTGGCAGATGAGGCATTCAATGGAGGAGTAGGCCTGCATAGGATTGACAGAAGCAGGGATCCACTCTGGGAAGATCAGGGCTACTCCACCTCCAGGACAGTTGGTCCTGGGTTTGGAGAGGATCTTGTAGCCATCATGGAGGGGAGTGTCAAAACTTGTGACAGGGCTGGCAGTGAACCATGTCTCGTGAGACCGAGTACATCCACATCAAGCTCTTCAAGGAGTCGGCAGATGTCAGAGGAGTGTTTGACAGCAGAGCGAGAGTTAGGAGTAGCGACGTGGAGCGGATTGCCAGATTTTAAAAACTTCTGTGGAGGAGTACAGGCATGAAGTATGCCCTGCAGAGGTGTTAGAGGTGCCTGAGAGTGGGAAGAGGAGGAAGGAGGAGATGGCAGGGTAGTCAGAGAGGAAGAAGAGGGTGCCAGAGAGGTGGCGGAAGAGGAAGGTAGCAGAGGAGTCAGAGAGGTGTAGGTAGGAGTAACAGGGGAAGGAAGGAAGTTGATGGGAAGCATCTATCAAAAAGGAGCAGATAGGGCTGAGGGCCCTGGACCAAGATGGTGCCATTCAAATAGACATTACTGAGGGTCTTGGAGGAGTGGAAGGGGGCCAGGAGGACCTCTCATCGAGTGACACCATTAATGGGAAAGGAGGAAAATGGAGAGCGATCAGAGACCATATGGGGGTCCATAGGCCTGGAGAGGGAATGACAGAGGATGTAGCTGAGGGTTTGTCTGGAGGAAGCACTGGTGTAGGTATCAGTGATAGGGAGACCTGGGTTGGAGACCGGATATCCCTTTTGAGCTTCTTCCTAACAGACTTCGTGAGAGGGATAGGATTGGAGATGGATTAGCAGTTAGAGAAGATATTGGAGACTGAGAGCACCATGGACGGGTGTGGAGCAGACAGTAAGGGGGGGGGCGGCCCATGCAGGGGGGTCAGGGCGGGTAACACACTAAGGGCACTCAAGGAGGGAGTCACAAGAGGGGTCACACACAAGGGGCACAAGTGAGGGGGGAAGCAAGTAAATTACAAAACAAAGAACACTAGTAACCATAGAGGGACCTAGAGGAGTGAGAAGAAAAATGCAGGACAAAGCAGCAAAATTACCATACAATAGTCACAATACTCTAGATCGTGAGAGCGCAGATACAGTACAGAATATGCAACACTGGTAATCCTAGGGGACCTGGAGGAGTAAGAAGAGAAATGAAAATGACCGAAAAGTCTACAAAACAATAGTCACAATGCAACAGAGCGTGAGAGTGCAGAGACAAAACAAATAAACAATACATTAGTCGCGGCTGAGGGCGACCTGGAGTGGAAGGAAGAGGATGGAGAGGGCCCAAGAAGCGTGGGGAAGTGCATGTGGAACAGACAGAAGTGGAAAATAGGACACACAAGGCCGGGCGTAGCGGGGCCTAAGTTGCGGGGGAAGCGCATGTGGAAACAATCAGACGGGGAGGACACGCAAGGCCGGGGGTAGCAGGGCCAAGTTGCGTGGGAAGTGCACATGGAAACAGGCAGAAGGGGAAAGGACGCCCAGGGCCGGAAGCAGCGGGGACAAGATGCGTGGGGAAGCACACATGGAAAACAGGCAGAATGGGAAGGACGCAGAAGGCCGGGGAGTTGGGTGCAGTGCAGCAATGCTACTCTCCCTTTTCGCACCTTCTTACCTTACAGACACAGAGGGACAGAGATTTTTGCCGCGCTCGCAGTCTGCACCGCTACCCCATTGCTGCCAAATATCTGCGTGGCACAACATCGCATCCTTGTCCTGCGAGGGTTTTGCTGCAGAGGGTCCTATCCTCGAGTTCTTAAAGGCTCGGGAGCATGGAAAGTGCCTTGCATACTACTTATTGTTGGGCAATGTCTCCTGCGTACCTGCATCGCACAACACTGCAGCCTTGTCCTGCAAGGGCTTGGCCGCAGAGCGTCCGATCCTCGGGGTTTTAAAGGCTCTGGAGCATGGAAGTTGCGTTGCATGCTATATGTCACCGGGCAGCATCTACTGCATACATACGTCGCACAACAATCTGGCCTTGTCCTGTGAGGGCTTTAGGGCGAGGCAAAGGAGTACTTGGCGAATCCACAGGCTATGTTTCTGGCTTTCAGCACCATGCTGCCAGAGGAGAACACCTTTTTGACCAATGCCTCGGATTTCTTTCCCTCTCTATCCGTAAGCAGATTGGAAGTGGATGCTGCTTGTTAGGCAGAATTCTGTGCAGTGCCCTTAGGGACCACTACACACAATTAAGACTACAGGTGGCAATACAAGTTTACCTTTGGTACAAGCCTGTACTACTATGTAAGAGTAGTAGCAGTGGCGGAGCAGCCAGGCTTATCTGAAGGGTATATGAGCAGTAGCAGAGATTACACAAAGGGACCACAATTACTGTGACTCAAGCAAACACTGACTCAAGGTTTCAGGTAAAAAATAGAAGTACATTTATTTTTAAACCATCAGTTATAAACCCAACACTTCTATAAACTTTAAATAAAACCACACGTTAAATACACTACAACTAACCAATTCACTTTGTACAGTATGTCTCAAGGCAAGTACCCTATGTTTGAATGAACCGGTGTTATGAACAAAACACGATACAGCGAATATGGTTGCAATCACTTTTTGACAGTTCGGTCTAGTAAATAAACGCGTATCCGTGACATGAAATGCTACTAGGGCAAAACACACTTAGCACCTGAGATACCCAGAGGGAGTTGGAGGCAAAAATCACAGGCAATATTTCGGTTAGGCAGACAGAATCGAGAAACACTAGGAAACAGGAGTTCAAAAGTCAAAGGGTCGGAGCCAAGTTCAAGTGACACCGGAGGCCTGTTGCCGAAGATCATACCGTTAGACAGTTCACGATTCAACGTAGCCAAGAGCACTTTGATATTGTCAATGTTTGGAAGCAAAAGTTATAAAAAGGAGGCAAGCCTTGAAGATGAAGAAAAGGGATTCACCCAGTTTCCTCAAGCAGAACACAGCACCTTATTCCAATGGTGTAGCTGGTGCCCTGGCAGTTGTTCCTGTTGGTTTCCCGCAGACCCACGGTTCCTGGAGCTTCGTTGCGAAGGAGGACGTCTGGAGGTGGTCTGCACCACACAGGGATGAAGCCGGCAGCAGCGACAACGAATAAAAGGTGCGCTCTCTAAAACAGGAGAGGCTCGTCAGGCGGCTATCCGGACCACTACAGCAGTGTGCAGCGATTTCGACCACGACGGCAACCTCTGGCTGAAGAAGATGAGCTGATTATCCCCACCAGGCTCACGGGAAGACGACTCCTGACTGGATCTTCTCTTAGTCGTTGAAGGGTAGATAGCTCAGGACTGCAGCAGGGCTTCGCCCGGACGGGGTAGTTGCAGCAGCCGTCATTCTCTCCGCTTCTCTTCGGTTCCTTGTAGTTCCAGTGGCGACTCTGACTTCTATCCCAAGAGACCTGCCTTTTATGCGCAAAACCCCCATTCACACAGCCTGGCTGTCAATCACGCAACAGGGGGGTTGTCAAGCCTGGACAACCACCTCAGCCAATCATGGCAAAGTGCGACTTGGGTTTCCTAGGATACCCTGTGCAGGTGGGGACTACACCCCTTCCTCACATTCAGTCTACCTAGACACCCAGGCGCCAAGAGGAGGGCTTCTCTGCAGAAGCCCACCAAAAGACGGTGAACAAAGGCGGCAAACCTGGTTTGCCGCGCAAAGTAAGACACAAGAAGGGCTTTCACAAAAAGAAATGGCGAATAAACCCAGCCGGAGCCAAAAGAAAGACGATTCGGTCAAGCAGGTTTATGCTTAAGGCTGCTAAAATAGCCAAAAGCATTACCACGTTTATCTAATATAATCGCGGTTGAAAAGTTAGGGTAGATACCACTGCCACCAGCCAAGTCTAAATGTTAAAAGAGCGAAACAATGCTCAGGGAGGTACAGGCAGAAAAGGGGTACAGATCAGCCCTTTCCAGTACTCCATGTAAGATGGGGTGTACTGGGTCTGTGGTAAAAATGACTATGTAAAGTAGATGGCAACTTTACCTTTCTCTGGGGGACAGTAGTCAGCTCCAGCGAAATGGAGTCAGAGGGAACTCTTAAAGACAACCCTGGGTTACTACACTGAAGGTGCTGTGTAACCCATACAAGAACAGGGGCACCTGGAGTGGTGTGCACCAGTGCCCAAGATCACACAATGAGTAAAACACATAGGCCAAAACACATGTAAGAATGGAAAAAGGATGTACACTCTTACCAGGTGTAAAAAAATAAACTCCAGAAATCCAGCAAAGCTGCTGGGGGACACACTAGGTGAGGGAAATTAGCCCTTGAAGGAGAATTCTCCCTAACACTGCTGGTCTGGTGGACATAGTGGCAGCCTGTATAACCAACCCTTCTGGGGAAGAGTGTGGTGAGGAAAGCAGGCTCTCCTCTTGCCGGCATCTACTTCCATGTAAAATTGGCATTGACAGGAGAAATAGTACAAGGGTTCTGCCATAAGGAGGCTAAGGGGTCCGCAATGGCTGGGTTGAATTGCATATTATGCTCAACTGTGGGACACTCATCCAAAAGGTCAGTGCGCTCATACTCCTGAAGAGGTGCGGTGGACACCGTCAATCCAAGGGTGTCGAAAACGCTGTGAACCAGATCCCTGAACTTGATATTGACATGGGTACAGGGTGGGTTTTGTTGTAATTTGTACATTTTATAGATGGTAATCTTGTAATGTGCGATCCCCAGGAAAGAAATACAATCAGTTTTCCAATATGATTTGATTTGTTTATTTTGTGTGTATCTAGTTCTTCATGTATTCATTGGATACATTTACATTTTTGCACTATCCATATTGCATACTTTCAGTGTATATTTTCATGTATTAGTTTCATACACATATATACAGTTCCATATTTTGAATTATCATTAGGTGAAAAATCTCCCAACACGTGTTTCCCCACAATTTTAGCTGTGGTTCCTCAGGAGATTATTGTCAAAAAGAAAATTCCATAACAATTGAGTTTCATGAAGTGCAGGACGTAACTTAAGTTCACAATGTAATTCCTAGCAATAACGATACTTCAGTTTTTAATCTTGCCGGCAATTCCTACAGTCACTACGCACACCGCGCATATAAAAATAAACTAACTCAGAAATGATTTACTTCCCTCCCCCCAAGTTTCTGCTCTCCACGCAACAAAAAACAAACAGCTGAGAAAGAAAAACCAAACCAAACTCGCAAGAAATTTTACAGAAAGATTGTACAAAAGAGTGTATTGGGCATGTAGCTCCCCAACCACTGCCCTGATAGCTACCTGAATGTTATAAGGAGTGTAGGGATGTTTTCGATGAAGCTGTAGATGGATAATTCCCTCCTCACAGACCTTTTGATTGCAAGATTGAGTTGGAGCCTGGTGCTAATTTACCCTGTAGCAGAGTTTACGCCCCTAACAGAGAAGGAGAATGATTACCTTAAAGTGTATTTGGCAGAAAATCTAGCTGAGGGGTTCATTAGAAACTCGCAAACCCAGTTGCGTCTCCCCTATTCTCCGTCCCTAAGAAGGAGGGCAATTTAAGAACTTGTATAGATTATAGTGCTCTCAAAAAAATGACCATTAAGAACCGGTATCCACTAACATTAATTTCTGTAATGCTTGATCAGATTCAGGGTGCAGAAATCTTTTCTAAATTGTACCTGTGAGGAGCATACCACCTTGTTAGGGTAAGAGAAGGAGATAAATGGAAGACAGCTTTAAAGAATCGATATGGATTAGATGAATACCAGGTGATGCCGTTTGGCCTTTGTAACACCCTAGCTGCATTCCAGTACATTAATGAAGTCCTTTGAGAATCTTTAGACATTTTGTAGTCGTCTACATTGCCGACATTCTAATCTATTCACAGAACCTCTAACAGCATCAGGATCATGTCAGGTTAGTTCTACAGAAGTTTAGGGAGAACATTTTTTTCTCTAAATTGGGGAAAAGTCAGTTCCATACGGAGACTGTGTATTTTCCTGGATTCGTAGTTCCTCCCAAGGGTCTGGAGATGGATGCAAAAAAGTATCAGGCAGTTGAGGACTGGCCTTCTCCAACAAAAGTAAAAGAGGTGCAGAGCTTTCTAGGTTTTGCCAACTTTTATAGAAGATTTGTTTAAGGTTTCTCACAGATAATAACTCCAAACTCCAATTACTATGCTTCTCAGAAAGGGAGAAAGGATCGTCTGGAGTACTGAGGTAGAAATCATATTTCAATCTCTCAAGGATCATTTTACTTCAGGTCCAATATTGCTCCATCCGGACCCTTTTAAGCCATTCTTTGTGGAAGCTCATGCTTCCAACCTTGCAACTGGAGAGGTTTTATCACAAAGACATGAGACAACCGGGCAATTGCATCCAGTGGCTTATTTCTCTAAAAGCCTTTCTATGGCTGAAGTGAATTATACCATCATGGGCATGAGCTCTTGCCCATAAAGTCAGCTATTGGGGAATGGCGCCATCATCTCAAGGGAACGAGACACACTGTGACAGTCTTGACTGACCATCGCAATCTGCTTTTCTTGAAGTCAGCAAAGTCATTAATGCCTAGACAGTTGAGATGGTCTTTGTTTTTTTGCCGATTATGATTTTGTTGGGACCTCTAAACCCAGAAGATTAAACAGGAAGGCAGATACCTTATCCCATCAATTCCCTGGTTGTGAACAAGAAAAGGAAGATCATCAGCAGCCTCCGATAGCTCCAGAACGTTTTATTGTGTCTGGAACTTTTGATGATGGAAGTTTTTCCAAGGAGATTCAAAGTTGTATGAGTCAAAAACAGATGGAAGATTGGATGCGGCAGGATCCGGTTAGAAGAATTAGGAAGGATTACCCTATCTGGATACAAAACTATTCATATCTTCAGAGAAACTTTGCGAAAGCGTGTTGAGGGAATGTCATGAATCTGTTTTGTCAGAGCATACTAGTTTTAGAAAGACTTTAGAATTGGTCAGGAGGAACTTTTGGTGGAATACCATGAGGGTGGATACTTTGAATTTTGTAAAGACATGTGAGGTATGTGCATGAGCTAAGTCTCAGGTTGGTAGGCCAGTGGGTCTTTTAGAGCCTCTTCTCATTCCACGCCACCCTTGGCACACGATTTCCATGGACTTCATTGTATATCTTCCTAAAGATCAGGGATGCTCAGCTATCTTGGTGGTGGTAGATTTGCTTACTAAAGAGCGACATTTAATTCCGAAAAAGTGGGAGATTTTGGCTGAAAGGTTGGCACAGAGCTTCTCTCAAGGTATTGTCCGGTTACATGGATTACCTAGTCAGGTAATATCAGACAGAGGGTGCCAGTTTGTGTCTAAGTTTTTGGGCCTTTTGCAAGAGTTTTGGAGTGGAAGTAAAGTTAACCTCTGGATATCACCCTGAGACTAATGGGCAGGTAGAATGTGTAAAGCAGGAGTTGGAAAAATATTTGAGGTGTTATTTAGAGGGGGGTGACAGTTGGGTGGATCTCATTTGGGTTGCGGAGTGTGCCTACAATAATTCCATGAAGGACTCTACTTCCATGTCTCCATTTGTTTGTAGTCAAGGTTTACATCCCCATTTCTTAAGAGAACAAGTTGGAGGGGAAGTAAACAGTCTTACAGTTGAGATTAGGTTGCAAGATATGAGAGAAAATTTGAAAAAAGCAGTTTAGGAACTTCAGGTAAATAAAGCTAATTACAAACGGTTTGCTGATTAAGCTTAAAACAAGTCATGTTCATCATGTTGGAGATATGGTGCGGTTATCCACTTAGCATTTGAGAATAAAGGGAAGGAGCAAATTTAGTCCACGTTTTGTTGGACCATTTGAAGTGAAAACAGTGATTAACCCTGCTGCAGTTAGGTTAAAGTTACCTGCCAATCATAAAGTACATCCTACTTTTCATGTAAGTCAGTTAAAACCATTACTTGCTGGAACACGATTAGGAATTCCTCCCAATCCAGTTATTGTTGATGATCAATCAGAAGAATGTGAGGTTAAGGAAATTTTAGATTCTAGAAAGACTAATGGGAGACTGCAATACTTGATCGATTGGAAGGGTTTTGGGCCTGAGGAACGTTCCTGGAAAGTTTCTAAGGATGTACACGTTCTATTGTTGGTTTCCAGGTTTCACAGAAAGAACTCTTACAAACCTGGCACTGGGGCAGGGGTGGAGTGACCTATAGGGAACTCTGGAGATTTCCAGGTAGGCCTCTGCACCCTGGGCCTCTTTTGTGTGGTATCTCCAAATTGTCCCAAAGGAAAGGTGTTGGGCTTGCTGAAAATGTGGAATATGGGACCACTTTGAACATTAATTCCAGGGCCTCTTTCGTTTCCCAGTCCACCCCTGGGCAGCGCCCTGGAGAGGGGGTACTGTCAGGTCTCTGGGTAGATCACTTTCTGAGAGAAGCGGGTAGATTATTTGTACACAGAATCACTTACACTCTCCTGTACCTTATTTTACAAAGAGTGGCAAATCATTTACCCCGTAGTTGCCCAATACACTCTCTGTACAATCCTTCTGTAACATTTCTTGCAAGTTTGATTTGGGCCTTGACTTTGGTTTTAGAGTGTTGGTGGGTTCCCTAGCCAAGATGTAGTAAAGGAGCATGCTTCTTGATTGGGGGATGGAAAGACAAAGAGGAGAGATGAACATTCTAAACTGCCTTTCATTTTAGTTTTTTATATAATGTGTCAACGTATGTGGTTCGGTGGTTCAAGCTCATCCCCGGACGATTGTACAATAAACTCAAGAAGGTGATCGATGGAAGGTTTTGAATTACAACGAACCAGTGACATTGCTCTGGCCAACATTTCTACACCACCATTTTTCTGCCCATCTGTACCATTGCAAATGGGCCCAGCCATATGCAAATCAGTCAGGTACTGCCATTGGTGGCGAGCAGCCCTGCCCGAACTGCTAGGCCAGTTCATCTCTGCAGGTGAAGAACGGTGGTCTGGAAGGTTGCCCAGAGCAATGACAGAGGTTGAGATTAATTCTAAATCTTCCAGCTGTGGGATACTTTTACCTACTCAGCAGTACTCCCATCCATAACAAAGTTCCACTTCAGCAGAAGCAGCAAAATGGCTGCGTTGGCTCCTGTGAGCATCATTGCTGGCAAAACTGCGTTTTGCAGTAACAAAAAGATGGCTGCACCATCTTGCCAAGCACATATGGGGCAGGATAGAACAAGGGGGCACACCGAGAAAGCCTGCCATTATGTTCTGACATGTACCAAAGAAAGTGAGTGAAAAAGCAGCACTGCTTTGCTGCAAGCTAAAGTTCCCATTTGAAAAAGGGAAATATTTCCAGTTAAAACTGATGCTGTTTTGATGCTCTTTTCCTCCGATTTCTCATATATCTATTGTTATTAATAAGGCCCTGCCATGCCCAGTCATATCTGCGCGGTACTTGCGCAGAAGAAAGCATGACCCCTGAATGTCAGGCTGTGTCAGACCAAGGCTAGGAAAATAAAAGCTTTCCTTCAGCCATACGGAAAAGTGCTTGACTTTGTGCTACAAAGTGTCAAAAATAAACCCTGCAAAATAAATCATAGCTCTGTGCACATGTCTATTTCAGGAGACCTTTGCCTTGTACAGACTGTTGTGTAAAATAAGCTGGCTACAGCTACAGAATATTGGGAAGTAGATGGAAGAGAAATCCCAGCAACACTTCCCATGTGTCAAAAATGGGCTCGTGCAAACCAGAAAAAAATGCCTGTTTTAAAAAAAGTACCATGTTAAACAAAAACTTGTCTGTGCCTAACAATGTAAAGGGGTTTGTTGCTGTGGAATATATAGGGGATGTTTTATCCAACAGGTTTGTTTTGATCCAGGACAAAATAAAAGAAAATAAAACTGTTAAACTGCATGGGCTGGATAAACAGGTTTTTCCTGTTGGTCAGAGCTAAGGCTTCCCCCAAAGGGTGCCACCATAAACTTCCAGGGCACGAAAGTGATAATTGCTAGGTTGGAAAACTTTGACTGACCAAGAAAAAAACTTCACATACTAAATCAGACTTGGGTCTGGGCTGAGCCATCTTACAATGGAACTTCTAGGACACGGATGTGCGAAGTGAAAAATGACACCTACTCGGGACTTCTACAGGAAGCTTCAAAGGAAATCTCTGTGACAACCCCGGATTGAGGGGGTAGCTTGGAAGTTATGCCCATATATTAGGAACAATACTGAACATTTGTTTCCAAAGTCTATTTTATAAATAAAACGTGTAAGATTTTTATTTTTGCAACCAGACTTTGCAGAAATGTAAAAATGAACAGCTTTAATGTAATTTTGTGGATTTTCGTTTAAGACATGGTAGCCTTCACTGCCATGTTGGGAATAGAAATGGCAAAGAAGTGGATATTCTGAGTAAAGGGTACAGGGTGCCATTGTAAAATTTCTTTTTTTTAAAACTCTTTATTATTCAACGGTGGTCTCAACAGTTACAGCAACATACCCCATCAAGAAACACAAGTCGATAAGCAAAGAAAACATTTACGTTCAACATTATATGGACATTTCATCATGAGAGCAACTCACACAGATCGGTTCGGAAGGGGCCCCATATGTCTTTTGGTCGGCTTGCCCGTGGCAAAGTCAAAACAAATTGTTCCTCACATTCATTAATGTATGTAAATTCGCAGAGGAAAGTGTTCCCCATGTTCTGCAACACATTTTGCCATCTTAGCTGGCGTGTAGTGTAACCTATTTAGGAGTTTAAATTGTATCAAACGTAATCATGCATTCAATGAAACCTTTTTTGTGAGTGAACAATATCTGCTCCATTTGTCCCTTGGGATAGGCATTTGCAAGTCTGTCTCCCATTTGTCCTTGACCCGGTTCACTGAGGGGGTGTAGGCCTGTACTGCCCCATATAGTTTAGAAATTCATAGCCCAGCCTTCATTGTGATGAGTTGTGTACAGGGGTGTTAAGGAGGTTCATCTGGGAACATTGGCCATCTTTTCTGAAATGCGGCCCTTACTCTGTAGTATTTCGAGTGGCCCACCCCCCATCGCTCTAGTAAAGTCCTCTCTGGTTGCAAATTTACCATCTATGAACATATCGCCCACCTTCATTTCCATGTGTGGATCCTAGCCTTCCTGGATACTCACATCCGACATAGGGGGGATGCCCGGAAAACTCCACAAGGGGACTTCTGGGTTGTATGGTGTTTGCAGCTTCAGTCGTTTAAATAATGCCCCCCAGGCCCTGACCGTGCAGCTAACCGGATCGTAATCACAGGTGTCTTTGTGACGTGAATTAAATAGGACCGACTTAATGTCTGCTGGGAATATAGTTTGTGCTTCCACCCAGGTGTGTGGTGTAACCCCAGGTTCCTCGTACCAATATTTTGCAAACTGTGCCTGTGCGACCAGGTAATGGAGCTCAAAGTCTGAAGCCGCTATGCCTCTGGTGTCGTAGGGCTCTGTCATTTTCTTCCACCCGATTCTGGCCGCCTGCCCGTTCCATATAAAGGTTACTACCAGCGACTGTAGTCTCGAGAAAAAGTCTCTACCGGGCCATATGGGTATATTTACAAAATATAATAGTTTGGGGAGAGCTATCATTTTGAGTAGGGCTATCCTGCCGTACAGGGATATAGGGAGGTGTCCCCAGATCTGTAACTTGGTGCCCAATGTTTGCAGCGCCTTCTCATGGTTGTCCGCGTAGCGGGTTTGCCTGGTCCTAGACACTAACACCCTGAGATATCTAATATATTGGTCTGACCATTTAAGGCCGCAGGTGTTCGCAGGGCATTTAGTGTGGGGTGTGAGCGGGAATATTTCCGATTTGGTTATATTGATGACGTATACTGAGTAGTCCGCAAAATCATGTATATCAGTCATAATGGGTGTTCTGTTTTTTTTTTGGCTCGCGGACGTAGAGTATCATCCGCGTAAAGTGAGATTAGCTGGATAGAGCCTTTCATGTTAATTCCCTTGTCCCTGTGTCTCAGCTGAACCGCAGCTGCCATAGGCTCAATAGTTAGGGCAAACAAGATGGGCGAGAAGGGACATCCCTCCCGAGTTCCTCTACCCAATTGGAACATCTCAGAAATGGTTCTATTAGTGCAGACTTTGGTGCCCGGGGCAGTATAGAGCAGCCTTACGAATCTGATAAACGCCGGCCCCACCCCAAACGCTTCCAAAACCGTGAAAAGGTAGACCGATGATACAGAATCGAACGCCTTTTCGGCGTCTAGGGCTACAGCTGCTGCGCTTCTGCCTGGGTCAATCTGTGCTATTATACTAAATAGTCTGCGGAGGTTCAGCGCGGTGGACCTCTGGGGAATGAAACCATTCTGATCGGGATGGACTAGAGTGGAGACCAGGGGCAACATTCGATTTGCCAGTACTTTAGCAAAAATCTTGGCATCAACATTGATGAGCGAAAGGGGCCTGTATGATGACATGTCGCTAGGTGAGCGTCGGGGTTTAGGGAGCACAGTGATAATGGCTTTCCTCATCATCGGGGGAAGTATGCCTCCCTCTAGGGCTTCCTCCCAGGTTTCCAACATTATGGGGATCATTTCCGTGCAGAACTCCTTATAGAATGCAGCCCCCAACCCGTCAGAACCCTGTGCTTTGCCCGATGCTAGTCCCATGATTGCCTCACTCATTTCTTCCGAGTGTCCGGCTGATCTAGTGCCATTTTACTCTCGAGTGAAAGTTGTGGGAGCCCTAGCGACGCCAAATATGTTTTAATCTCAGTCGTTTTCCTATCTTTATTTGAATACAGCGTCTGGTAAAATTTGGCAAATTCTCCATTTATACCCTCTTTGCTCGTCAGTACCTCGCCAGCAGCGTTTTGTATGCTAGTGATTGGGTATGGCTGCCTCTCATGTTTAATCAAGTTAGCCAATGTTCTGCCCGCCTTATTACTTTCACCATATCTGCGTGCTCTGGCAGGGGCCGCTATATATAGTATTTCTCTAGCAGCCAGCTCATTAAAGGTTTGGATAGGTTTATTAATCTCGGCCAGAGCGGCCTTATCGTGTGTACGGCTATATGTCCCCTCAAGGCTGTTCAAGGTATTTTCTACCCCTTTTAGCTCCCTCCTCACTCCCTTCAGGAGTCCAGTGGATTTTGAGATAATTGCCCCCTAGCCCATACCTTAAAGGTTTCCCATACCGTGGAGACATGTGCCACCGACCCAACGTTATTCTTGGAAAACTCTTATTTCTTCCCGTAGGGTCTCTGCTACACCCGGATCACCAAGTATCCCACCCAGCATACGCCATCTTCTGGCAGGTCTAGGAGCATCTCTCAGCCTGAGCTCCAGTGTAACAGGGAAATGGTCATACAGTGTGCGGGACGGGATTTCGCAGCTGTGCAGTGTCTCGGAGAGGTTCTGGGACAGAAAGAAATAGTCTATTCGCGATTCACTGTCGTGAACGGATGAGTAGTGGGTGTAATGTCTAACGTCTGGGTGTAATGTGCGCCATGCATCTATTAACGCCATTTGTGGAAGGAGTTGCCCCAGTGTTAGTGCCATTTTGGTCGGTGTCCTCGTTTTCGTACTGGATCTATCCATTACCGGGTTCAGGGCCATATTGAAGCTCCCGCCCATATTATGGAGGAAGCATCTAGTTTATTGAGGGTCTCATATATGTTTAAATAAAAATCTGGATCATCGATGTTGGGTGATTTGCTTTCCCGCTATCTTCCCCCACACAAGAACAAACCTCCCAATCGCATCTACCTTGTGTCCCTGCGCCCGGAACCCCAGCGAGGGATGAATGAGAGTGATGACCTCCCGGACTGGGACGAATAGCTCGTATAATATCGTGTCTTACCCCATTTGGGCATCATATTCATATTTACTGCGTCCATAGCGTGGGTCTCCTCTAACATCACGATCTGAGGGCAATGTCTAGAAACATAGTTATTGACCTTCCCGGCCTTCATCGGGTTATTTAAAGCTCTTACATTCCAGGACAGCAGCGGTATTCGCAGTCCCCCTGTGGTAACATTCCCATGTGTAAAGACACTTGCCATACCATCATCCAATTCCAGTATTCACATGGCGGGAGCAGAAACCGCAACTACTTAACCTTCAAACCAAACTTAATAACAAAGCAAATTACCCCCTCCTTCATTTCACCCACAGCTCAACGCAGCTGACTGTTGCCTCGCAACCTGACCCCACACCCGCATCATCTCCCCCAACTCGACGATGCAACCCATGAACACTCATAACTCGCCCGGTGGGCTTTCCTATTGAGTTAGTGGACTTTTCCAAAGGGGTAGCCACTGTCGACACTTTGGCCGCCGGAAGCCCCAGGCTCAATAATTACGGAGATCAGCCCAGTCCAGTTGTATCGACTTATATGGAGGAAGGTGAGCAAGATACCATGGCGGGGATGGCGTGGCTTCAACCATTTGTCAGATCTCTTCAGTCTTCCCCAGGATTGGGTCTCGCATTTTGATCCACATTTCGGTCTCTAGGGGGCAACGGGATGGAGGCCTCCACTTATGCCATAGCTTCATCAAGGTTCTCAAAGAAATGGGCCTTCCCTCCGAGTTGGATTCTCATTTTTGCGGGGAACATTAATGCGCAGGGGACACCACAGAGCCGTAGCTGTCTTTTAACCATCTCATAGGACCTGCGCTGTGATTGTATGTTCACAGAGAAATCCGGATAAATGTGGATTCTATTTTCCTCATGTTGTAGCGTACCTTTTTCTCTGGACAGCCGGAGTATTGTATTCCTGTCCCGGTAGTTGAGGAGCCGTGCTATGATGGTGCGGGGTGGAGCGCCCGGCTTCGGAGGCAGTGCAAGGGTACGGTGAGCTCTTTCAACAAGGAAGTGGTCCGAAAGTGATCCTGTCCCCAGCACAGACTTTAGCTGTTCCTCCACTTGCCTTTCCATGGAGCTCTTGCCGAACTATCCGAATGTTGTTTCTACGGGACCTCGATTCGAGATCCTCGCACTTATTCAGGGTTTTGCGCTGTTCGGTTTGAAGTAGAGCTATGTCGCGGCCATGTTGTGTGAGTACATCTTCGTTAGGGCTTATTCTGTTCTCTACCTCCGTGATGCGCGTGCTTTCCTTTTCTACTCTCGCCTTTAGGGAACCAATTGTAGCCACTATGTCATCCAACTTGACGTTAACAGCCAGGAACCCATTCTGCACGATTGTTGCCAGGCGATCCAAGGGGTACATGTCACTGGTGTGGGGTGGATTGCATTCTCCAAAGTATATGTTATGGGTCCCCCGGAGACCAGAGTTTGATGTCAGCAGTTGTATGAGAAGGTGGTGTAGCAGCCTTAGCCCTGTCTGCCAGCAAGAAGCTTGTCGCAACCCAAATGAGGGATTGAGGCTTGGCGCGACCAAGGTGTATACTCCCGTCTTCGGGTCGTTATTATTGAGTTCTCGCGACCCTCTCCCCGGATCACTCACCGCGCCAGCAGCACTCGAGCTGGGCCTCCGCTTCGTGGGGGAGTGTGTCGCGGCAGAGCCTTCGACCGGATCTTGCCTTCCTGGTCCGACGAGATTCTGTCTTTTCCCAGGCGGGGGGCAGCGATGTAGTTTTATTTATTTACATTTGTAGAGCGCACTGCAGCCCATAGACATCGAGGCACTATTACATGAAGGCGTAAGCAGCAAGATTATGTAAACATAGGACACATAAGGTACTTGGTTACAGAGAGAGGAGCGGAGCATAGTTACAAATGACGTTCGTATGCCTGTAGATATAAAGGCAGGTAGGTTTAGACAAACAGCCTAGTTTTTAAGGCTTTGCGGAAGGCTAGGTGAGAGTCAATCCCCCTGAGGAGCGTTCCAATGTGAGGCTGCTAGGGCTGAGAAGCTCGAACTGCCCGAACGTACTCTACAAGTCTTGGGGGTAGAAATTAGGTTGGTGTAGGCAGATCTGGTGGGCTTGGCCGAGGTGGGTCGTGAAATTCTCTGGGCAAGGTAGGGGGGAGCAAGGTCATGCAGGCATTTATGGGTGAGGGAGAGGATTTTAAAGATGATCCTCTGCCTAATGGGCAGCCAGTGGACCTGCCTCCTAAGGTCAGAAATGTGGTCTTTCCTGGAAAAACCTAGAGCGGCCCTGAGGGTGTTGTTCTGGGCAAGCTGGAGTTTAGCAATGTTTTTTCCGGAGGTCCCACCAAGGAGTGCGTTGCAGTAGTCCAACCTGGATCCTATGATGGCCCTAGCAATAGTGAGGCCATTTTGTGAGGATAGGAAGGGTCTTGCTGCGTGGATGAGTTTGGAGTAGTATGCCGATGAGGAGGCTATGGCGTTAACATGCCTGTCCATGGTGAGATTAGAGTCGAGGTAGACTCCTAGAGTCTTGACTGTTTGGGATACCGCAATCGGTATGTTGTCGATGGTAAAAGAGGTGTATTGTTTGTCAAGGTTGCCTAGAATGGTTGGTGACCCAATAAGTAAAAGCTCGGTCTTCTGCGTTGCAGTCCCTCAGCCGCGCCCGGGTGTTGAGGTGTCGCCCCTCCCCCACTCGGCCGGCTCGCGGCTACAAGCACCGGGCTCACGTAGATACCGTGTGGAGCCCTCGGGCGGCCGCGTTGCAGCCCAGCAGTCGCCGCAGCCTCACACCCGGATATCTCTGCTGTTTCGGGGCCGCCGTGGTCAGCGTTTTCAGGATTCCTTCCTTAGACCTTCCGCCGCAGTATTTTATGGTCAACCGTCAACCAACTCGGAGCTGGAAGGATGAATTTGTTGCAAGGATTTTGAACGAGCCAGAGCTCTCCACCCAGGCGGCCATCTTGAACGTGCGCAACAGAGCCCCCCCGTGCCATTGTAAAATTGAATACAGAGATGTCTAATACAAATCTATATACATGTGTAAAGTTGTAGAATTTTAAGTAATATCATTCTCACTGAAAAGGGTGAAAAACTGGTGGAAAGGCGAAACAAGGTCCTACCATCGTGAGGATTGGACGGCTATGCTCTACATACAATATTTAACCTGCTTATGTAATTTGTTAAGATGCTTCAACTGTATAAATGTGTTACGCTCACCCGACTCCCACGGAGGCGCAGGCCTGGTTTGGAGTGCTGTTGCCTCTTCTATGGTGAAGCGCAGGACTCGGAAGATGGACAGGACCGGACCTTCAAATCTGGCTTGTCTGACTCGCAGAAATATCCTGTGTGTGAAAAGGGAGTATTAACAATCTGCGGGATAATGTGTAAGCCTCCCACTCCCTTCTCACCCTCCAGGAAACCCTTCTGTGATTCCCCGTGAAGTCTCACCTTAGGGTCTGAAAGGACGAGCTCTCCATCCTGCTTCTGATGCAGGGGCGCGTTGTAATCCAGTTACTTCACTGGATCATGGATTGTAGAGAGTTCAAGTTTGCTTGACCTTCCCGGTAAAGTACTGTGAGAATTCTGTTTATAAGTATCAGCCCGAAATAAAAATTGTCCGTTGTCTCTATTTCAGGTGCAGAACAAAGATTCCGAGATGAGCAATGGAACCGACGAAGGAAACTCAGGTGAGTTGTTTGATGAGAGGTTCCTTTAGTGTCCTTGCATTAATGCACTAATGCTTGTGTCTTTTTCCCCATAGGGGCTGGGGTTCGGAAATGCCAGAGATATGGCACAGACCCGAAGTGAAAGGTGCAGTTCCAGTAGATATCAAGTAAGTCTTTAATGAGCATTCAGGTAATGTCTTAGCATTCGCTCACTAACGCTGATGTCTCTTTTTCCCCTTAGGGGCCGGGGTCCGGAAATGCCAGGATGCGGCACCGACCCGAAATGAAGTGGGAATGACCCAACAGGTAAGTCTTATGATGGCAAATTAAGGTTTTCTTATTCTCTTCCCTAGCTCACCTTTGTTCTTGTCTTTTTCTCCCTAGGCGCTGAAATGTGGTTGCGGATCCAGATGGTCGCTGATGAACCTGGAGGCGCCTAGTAAAGGTGAGTGGAATGCGGCGCTGCAGCGATCGATGCAATATGCTTTTAAAATGAATGTCTTCCTTTTTAGGATCGTCGGCGAAATGTCTCCGGAATGCGGGTTTAGCAGGTAAGGACTCTTCTTTCTCCTATTCTCTTCTCTTCTCCCTTTGCAGGTGTTCCAGGATGCTGGCGGGCGTGGCAGAAGTCAGGATGCAGGAGCAGACACGGTGAGCGTCCAGCTGCTAGATGCAGAACAACGCGTAGCGTGAGTTGCTGCTTGGGCGTGGCTTAAATAGCCTTCAAAGTAGTTCCAGGTATATATCCTTCCTCTCAGGTATGTATTCTTCCTCCGGCCACACCCGTGTGGTTAAGTAGTCCCCAAAGAGAAAGTAGTCCCATTCAGGCCTCTAGATGGCCCGGATGTTGCAGCATGGTCTGCATCAGGTAAGTTTACACCAAGCACCTTTAAACACAAAGTCATCTTTTATGAGCCTGGCGCCTATGGCGCCAGGACTGTTGTCCAATATGAGCCTGGCGCCAAAGGCGCCAGGACTGAGTCCAAAGGGCCCCTTACTTGGGGTTGCTGAGACTTCCCTCGGGGACATGATGTCTGCCTCTGGGGTAGCTGGGCCTGGTCTGGCTCCTTGGAGGTAGGCATCATGACAGTACCCCCTCCCAAGATTGTTTTCTCCGGGGGTTTTGGCTTGTTTGGGAATTTTCGGTGGAATTTTTGTATTAATCGCGGCGCGTGTACATGGTCGCTTGGTTCCCAAGCTCTCTCCTGAGGTCCATACCCCTTCCAATCAACTAGATAGAAGAGTTTTGATTTTAACACCTTGGAATCCAATATGTCTTTAACTTCAAATTCTAATTCGCCATCAATCTGAATTGGTTCTGGTGGTTTGATCAGTCTGGTTCCTGGTTGCACCGGTTTCAACAGTGAGGCGTGAAAAACGTGATGAATTTGCATGTTCCCTGGTAGATCGAGTTTAAAGGCCACCGGGTTGATTATAGCTTGGATGGGATAGGGTCCTATGTATCTGGGGTTGAAGGTCCGCGGTCCTTTGAGAGGTAAATGTCTAGTTGCTAGCCACACCTGGTCCCCTATTTGGTACGGAGGTGCTTCACCTCGATGTAAATCAGCATTTTCTTTGTACTTTCTCTTGGCTTGCTGAAGATGAGTCGTAGCTTCTTTGAAAGCTCGGGTTATCGTGGAATGCAAATGATCTACCGCAGGCATTTCCAGGTTTTGAGGAGGGTCCAGGTCTGAGGTTCGAGGATGATGACCATACAAGGTGTAAAAAGGGGTTTGTCCTGTTCCAGAATGTACAGAATTGTTATATGCATATTCTGCGATCCAAAGAATGTCTTTCCAATTGCATTCAGATTGGTGCAACATACACCGAAGATATTGTTCAAGGGTTTGGTTAGTTCTCTCGGTTTGGCCATCGGTTTGGGGATGATGACTGGTGGATAGTCGTACATCAATTTGCGCCAGTTGACAACATTTCCTCCAAAAATGGGAAATAAACTGGCTTCCTCGATCTGAGACTAATATGGATGGAAAACCATGCATACAAACTATGTTCTCCAGAAATTCCTTGGCCAAGATGGAGGCTGAGGGTAACCCTTTTAAAGGGATAAAATGGGCCATTTTGGAGAGGAGACCCACAATCACCAAGATAGTGTTGTATCCATAGCAAGGAGGCAGGTCGGTAATAAAGTCCATCGACAAGGTGTGCCAAGGTGCCGGTGGAATATCCAAAGGTTGTAGAAGACCGGCTGGTCTTTTCTTTTGACCTTTATTTTGGGCGCAAACTCCGCAAGACATCACAAAAGATTTTATGTCTTTTTTCCAGGATGGCCAACAAAATTGTCGTTTGATCTTTTCCTCAGTTTTAGCGATACCAGGATGTCCTTCCATTAATGTATCATGATAATGGGCAATAACGAGTTCTTGCAGTTCTTTGTTAGGCAGAAATAATCGCCCCTGGAAATATGGTAAATCGTTATTAACGGAAAAGCGTGACCCCTTTTTTTGGCTCCATTCTTGTAAGGCTGTGGAGTCCAATAGTTGTTTAACTCCAGTTTGAACGTCCTCAATAGTTTGTAAAGAGGTCAAACCCAAAATTCTCTGTTCAGGTATAATCGGTACAGGTTCTAAGCTCGAATTTGTTTCTTCCATCCCAATCCGGGATAAAGCGTCCGCTTTGCCATTCTTGCAACCAGGGCGATATGTGATTACAAAATCAAATTCCGCAAAGAATAAAGCCCATCGGAGTTGACGTGATGATTGGGCTTTGGCCGTCTTTAAATATTGCAAATTTCTGTGATCTGTAATCACCGTGATGGTGTGTCTTGCGCCGAGGAGGTAATGACGCCAAGCTTTGAAGGCGGACTTAATAGCTAGTAACTCCTTGTCGGTGATTGCGTAATTAATTTCAGGAGCCGTGAATTTTCTGGACCAAAAGGCTACAGGGTGTAGTTGGTTAGTTATTGGATCCCTTTGAGACAGGACAGTACCCATGGCTAAGCTGGATGCGTCGGTTTCAACAATGTAAGGGAGATCTGGGCGTGGATGCTTCAACACAGGTGCGGAGGTGAATTTAGTCTTTAGGTCTTGAAAGGCCTGTTCAGCCTCATGAGTCCATTCGAAGCGTTTATTCTTCCGTAAGAGAGCTGTGATGGGTTGGACCACTCGAGAAAATTCCGGGATGAATCTTCGATACAAATTGGAAAAACCAAGCATGCTCTGAACCCCCTTCACAGAGCTAGGAGATGGCCATTTGAGGATGGCGTCCAGCTTTCGCGAGTCCATTCGGACTCCTTTAGGTGTCAGGATGAATCCGAGAAACTCGACTTCTGTGGTATGAAAAACACATTTTTCGAGTTTTGCAAACAGTTTGTGCTGGCGCAATTTGTCAAGAACTGCCCTGACATGTTTTCTGTGATCGGATTCCGAAGAGGAGTACACCAGGATGTCGTCGATATATACGATGACACAAACATCGATAAGTTCCCGAAGAACATCATTCATAAAGTATTGAAAGGCGGTAGGTGCGTTGCACAATCCGAAGGGCATCACCTGATATTCAAAGAGCCCATATTTGGTGCGGAATGCAGTCTTCCATTCGTCGCCTTCTTTTATACGTACCAGGAGATCTAACTTGGTGTACATACAAGCATCTTTTACCTGGTTGAGAAGTTCAGGGATCAGAGGCAGAGGATAACGATTCTTAATCGTTATTTGATTTAGGGCGCGGGAAGTCATTAATCCTTAACTAATAGTTCTTCTCTTGAAATTTCTTAGAGAAGCGGATAAGAAGCTGAAAATCTCTCTTACTTGCGATACTTGAAATTCCCAGCAACTTCTTACATTAGGCAAAACTGGAAGTCTTAGTTCTTTGTTTGTCTTTTTTCCAACATGCACTGGTAGTTCAATTAGATTGTCTTTAAAATGTTCTTTCTTGTCATTTCAAAACTTTTCAAACTATTTATAATTATCTTGAGTCTTTGAATCCTTGAAGAAAGAGGAAACACGTGCTAACTGCACACGCAGGTTATTTCCATTAAAATTATCGATGAACTTCACATAGAAATCTTCCTGGTTGAAGAACACGCGCAAACGGATGAAGACGCGCGATCAAAATAATCCACACGCGCAAAAAAAATCCACACGCGCAATAATTCACATGCGCAATAATTCACACGCGCAATAGTCCACACGCGCAATAATGTTCTCCTGCGAGACACGCGAAATAAGAACACCCGCGCTATTGAGTTCAAACGCAACGAAGTGATTCTCACGCGCAAAATCACTCGCGATGGAAAAAACACATGCGCACTCACATGGCACGCAACGAACAGATTCTCGCGCTTTGTACCCCCGCGCTAAAAATCACACGCGCTTTGTATTTCACACGCGCTTTGTACACCCGCGCTAAAAATCACACGCGCTTTGTATTTTACACGCGCTTTGTATCTCACACGCGCTTTGTATTTCACACGCGCTTTGTAGTTTTCACGCTGCGTATAGCTTTTGGCGCAAAGGATCACCCGCGCAATAAAACACACGCGCGTTTAAAATGGCACGAGCCCAACCTCTACTCGCGCTCGGAATACACACGCTAGAAAGCACGCGCTCACTTGAATACGCACGCGACAGTCAAAATCTTGCGCTAAGGAACACCGCACTGGAAACACAAGCGCACTCCGATAGTGCAATAGTTTTAGTAGAAACACTACTTTTAACGAATTTTCAAGGAGACTGTTATAAAGATGAACAGATTTACAGTAGAAATAAAGTCACTTATCTCCTGAGCGAATTCACAAAGATTTCCTGCTTTTCCTATCTTCCAAAACGAATTCCTGCCAGCTGAAGACTTCTCCTGAAACCCAAGAAAGTAGCCGCTCAACTGCTGAGATCTGAAGGATAAAATCCACCAGGCCTAATACTAAAGCAGCAGCAGCCACTGAACACGTCCTCTCAGATGGGGTTTTGATGATGAAAGGCACAGAGTGACAGTTTAGAATGTTCATTGTTGTTCAGCATTGTCTTCTAGCCAATCAGAGCTGTCACTGTGAGGCTCCATCTTGCCTTGGGTCAGAACCAGGATTCTGAATCAACAAGTTAAGGCCTAACCAACTATAATGGAAAACTTCCCACCCACACAAAGCTAATCTGAAAAGGATAATAATAAAAAGGAAACTTGAATAAGAGAAGGAAACCTGACAGTACCCCCCTCCTAATGCCCAGTCTCTGGGCCTATCTTATGTGGGTTTTTAGCATGAAACTTAGCCACTAAACGGGGGGCATGTACATCAACTGAATCTTCCCAAGATCGTTCCTCCGGTCCATATCCCTCCCAATCAATCAAATACTGCAACCTTCCCCTCACTTTCCTAGAATCCAAAATTTGTTTAACCACAAATTCCTCAGATGAATCCTCCAAAATCACAGGGGAAGGTGGTGTTCTGAATCTAGTTCCTGAACAAACTGGTTTTAAAAGACTAACATGAAAAGTAGGATGTACCTTCAACTGCTTGGGTAATTTCAATCGTACTGCCACAGGGTTGATGATTTTCTCTACCTCAAAAGGGCCCACAAATCTTGGACTGAACTTATTCTTCCCCTTAATTTTCAGGTATCGGGTAGAAAGCCAAACTAAGTCTCCCACCTTATATTCAGGTCCAGTTTTTCTTCTCAAATCGGCATATCTCTTATATTTCAACTTATTTTCTCCCAGAACCTTTTTTGCTCTATCCAAGTTATTTTTCATTATCAACAAACGATCTTCCACTCTAGGATTCCCTGAATCTTCCTCCAACACCTCAAAACTCAGAAAACGAGGATGAAACCCACGACCCAACAAGAAAGGGGACATAGAAGTAGCATCTTTTCCACAATTGTTTTAAGAGAATTCTGCCAACCACACCAAATCCACCCATTCCTCTCTAGCTTGTAAATAACACCTTAAAAACTTCTCCAATTCTTGATTTACTCTCTCCACTTGTCCATTACTTTCCGGATGATACCCAGAAGTCAAACTAACTTCCACTCCAAGTTTCTTACAGAAGGCCCTCCAGAATTTTGAAATAAATTGAGATCCCCTGTCAGAGATAACTTGACTTGGGAGTCCATGTAGTCTAACTACACCTTGCAAAAAACTATGAGCCAGTTTTTCCGCGGTAACCTCTCCCTCTATTGGTAAAAAATGTGCTTCTTTAGTAAGAAGATCGACCACAACAAGAATGGTAGTACAACCCTTATCTTGAGGGAGATCAACTATGAAATCCATAGAAATTGTGTGCCAAGGACGAGGAGGAACAGGTAATGGTTCCAATAAACCATGCGGCTTCCCAACTTGACTTTTCTCTTGTGCACAGACTACACAAGTTTTAACAAAATTCAAGGTGTCTTGGCGAATTTTTTTCCACCAAAAATTCCTTCGAACCAGTTCCAGAGTTTTTCTGAACCCAGGATGTCCTGCTAAAATGGATTCATGACAATTTCTCAAAACCTTTTCTCTCAACTCATCAGTAGGTACATAAAGCTTGTTATCAAAAAAAGGAAGATTGTCTTTCAAATTTCTAGCTGGATCCAGTCTCACCCACTCCTCCATCTTCTGCAAGGACATATTTTGACGAACTTCATTCAAAAAATCAATTTCTTTAATGGCTCCAGCTAACAAAAAACGTTCTGGAGCAATTATAGGTTCTGGTTCTATAATCTCTTTGTCTTCACTTCCAGGAAATTGGCGAGATAACGCATCAGCTTTTTTGTTTTGACTTCCGGGTTTAAAAGTCACAATGAAATCATAATCTGCAAAGAACAAAGACCAACGAAGTTGGCGTGGAGACAAAGTTCTGGCAGATTTTAAAAACAATAAATTTCGATGATCAGTAAGGACCGTTACTGTATGTCTTGCTCCTTTAAGAAAATGTCTCCATTCTTCAAAAGCGGACTTTATTGCTAACAGTTCCCGATCAGCAATTGTGTAGTTCACTTCAGCAGCAGAAAACTTTCTAGAAAAGAATGCAACTGGATGTATTTGACCAGTAGTTTCATTCCTTTGAGAAAGCACCGCCCCCAACGCTAAATTTGAAGCGGCCGCCTCCAAAAAAAAAGGTTTAGAAAGATCTGGATGAATTAGAATTGGACTAGAAGTAAATCTTTGTTTTAACTCTTGAAAAGCCTTTTCTGCTTCAAGGTCCCAGTCAAATTTCACTCCTTTTTTCAAAAGCCTCGTTATAGGAGCAACCAGCCGAGAAAAACCTTCTATAAATCTCCTATAAAAATTGGCAAATCCTAAGAAACTTTGTATTTCCTTAACCTTAGTAGGAGGGGGCCATTTAAGAACGGCTTGCACTTTTTTAGGATTCATTTCTAAAACCTTAGGTGAAATTATAAAACCTAAAAACTCCACAGAATCGGTATGGAATTGACTTTTTTCCAATTTGGCAAACAAATGATTTTCTCGCAACTTTTGTAACACCAAGCGCACATGTTTCTGATGTTGATCTAGGTCAGAAGAGAAAATCAAAATATCATCGATATAAACGACAACAAAAATATCCAAGTATTCTCTAAAAACCTCATCAATGAAAAATTGGAAAGCCGCTGGAGCATTACATAGACCGAATGGCATAACTTGATATTCAAACAGCCCAAATCTGGTCTTAAACGCTGTCTTCCATTCGTCCCCTTCCTGCACACGTACAAGATGGTAAGCTCCTCTCAGATCTAATTTTGAGAAAATATTTGCTCCTTGTATTTGATTAAGCATTTCTGAGATGAGAGGAAGAGGATACCGGTTCTTAATAGTGACTTTGTTAACTGCTCGATAATCTATGCAAGTTCTAAGCGAGCCATCCGGTTTTGGTACAAAAAATAAAGGAGAGGCCGCAGGTGACTTAGAATGACGAATAAATCCTTTGGGCAAATTTTCTGACAAATATTCTTTCAAATAATCATTCTCTTTCTCAGTAAGAGCATATACCCTACTACTAGGCAAAATTGTTCCTGGCTCCAGTTCAATTTTACAATCAAAGGATCTATGGGGTGGTAATTCTCCTGCCACTTTCTCATCAAATACGTCCCAGAACTCTTTGTAACACTGGGGAAGTTGACCCACTACAGCTCCTACATCATGACCTCCAATTCCAGTCTCAGCCAGAAAACTAGACACGGAATTACTTTGTTTTACCTCTTCCTCTAAGAGACTTCCTGAAAAGCAATTCTCTTTACAAAAATCGGATTGCATGTCAATTGTCCTAGCACTCCAATCAATTAGGGGATTATGGAGAGTAAGCCAAGGCATGCCCAAGATAATCTTCAACAAAGGGGCATCAATTAACTCAAACGAAATTATCTCTTTGTGACCTCCTGATAACTCCAAAGTTAAAGAACCAGTTCTATGAGTAATAGGACCAGAAGATAAACATGTACCATCAACAGCCCTAGCCTGCTCTACAACCTCCTTCAGAATAATTGGAATTCCCAACGATTTGGCCAGACCCCAATCCATGAAATTCCCAGTCGCACCCGAGTCAATCATTACAGGACCATTTCCCTTACACTCCAAATCAAAAAATAAGGATACATTTATGGTTATATGAGGAACCGCTGTCTGCACCGTATTAGCGATCTGTTGTACCTTGACTGCTGAGGAAGAAGTCTTCTTGGGAGTGTAAGGACAGTTTCCTAAAAAGTGCCCACCTCTTCCACAGTATAAACACAGATTATTATCTCTCCTCCTAGTCTTTTCCTCCACTGTTAACGGGCCTCTGATTCTTGGAGATGAATTATTCCCTTTGGGTTTACTCTCTATTTTAGGTCTATCTACTCTAAGTATAGACTTTACATCACTCTGACCATGACGTCTCTCTGCCTTCCTTTCACTCAAACGGAAGTCCAATTGAATAACCAAATCAATCAGACCTTCACAAGTAGGAGGGCGTTCTACTACTCCAGACAAAGCATCCTTTAACTCATCTCTAAGGCCCCGATAAAACAACGAGGCCTGTTTAACCTCGGGCCACTTGCTTTCTAACACAAGGGACTTAAATTGTGTTATATAAGCAATCAAGTCTCTATTACCTTGTTTTAATTCTAAAAGTTCACCATCTACTTCCAGAGATAACTGTCTTCTATCAAACATTTTTCGGAATATCTCTAAAAAACTGGTATAATTTTCTAAAACCGCACTCTTTTGACTCACTAACAATCCAGCCCAAGCAGATGCCTCCCCAGAAAGATATGACAACATAAATGTTATCTTAGAAGCATCCAATGGAAATAATTCTGGTCTACTCATAAAATGTAATTCACATTGTGTTAAGAACACCCTAAATCTCTTGGAATCCCCATGATAACGTTCTGGGGGCGCCAAAGGAACTGGCATAATTATACTCCTTACCCCTTCTGCCACTGAAGGCGCCCGTTGTATGTGTGGTAACTGATCTTCTCTTTCTAACTCGGGTGGAGAACCTGCGCCCCCTGAAACCTCATCCTCTCTCCTTTCTCCCCTCTGTTGAATTTGTGTAACTTTAACACTTAAGTCATCTACCTTTTGACTAAGTAAGGCATTTTCTTCCCGAGAAATTTTCAACTCCTCCCGTAACTCCCTAATCAAAGATCCTAACATCTCCATGGATTCGTCGGGGTTCATGACAGCTCGGGCGGACTAAATTATTGGCCTTTCATTCTGTCAGGCTGAGAGGTCCTGTATCCGCGGAAGCTGCTGAACCCCCGACAATCCCCCTGAGATGTATTTCCCAGAACTAGTTTTCAATACAGCTCTGTAAACTACACCCCAAAGGGAAAGGGGGAATGGGACAACAAAACAACACCAGGCAGACTGCGTCAAGGCTAATCAGTGCTGAACCTGCAGAGGATAAAGAATAACATATACACTTCCTTAATTCACTTACTTAACCTTATGAATGGGAAGTCATTAATCCTTAACTAATAATTGAGAATCCTACCTGGTTCTTCTCTTGAAATTTCTTAGAGAAGCGGATAAGAAGCTGAAAATCTCTCTTACTTGCGATACTTGAAATTCCCAGCAACTTCTTACATTAGGCAAAACTGGAAGTCTTAGTTCTTTGTTTGTCTTTTTTCCAACATGCACTGGTAGTTCAATTAGATTGTCTTTAAAATGTTCTTTCTTGTCATTTCAAAACTTTTCAAACTATTTATAATTATCTTGAGTCTTTGAATCCTTGAAGAAAGAGGAAACACGTGCTAACTGCACACGCAGGTTATTTCCATTAAAATTATCGATGAACTTCACATAGAAATCTTCCTGGTTGAAGAACACGCGCAAACGGATGAAGACGCGCGATCAAAATAATCCACACGCGCAAAAAAAATCCACACGCGCAATAATTCACACGCGCAATAATTCACACGCGCAATAGTCCACACGCGCAATAATGTTCTCCTGCGAGACAAGCGAAATAAGAACACCCACGCTATTGAGTTCAAACGCAACGAAGTGATTCTCACGCGCAAAATCACTCGCGATGGAAAAAACACACGCGCACTCACATGGCACGCGACGAACAGATTCTCGCGCTTTGTACCCCCGCGCTAAAAATCACATGCGCTTTGTATTTCACACGCGCTTTGTACACCCGCGCTAAAAATCACACGCGCTTTGTATTTTACACGCGCTTTGTATCTCACACGCGCTTTGTATTTCACACGCGCTTTGTATTCCACACGTGCTTTGTAGTTTTCACGCTGCGTATAGCTTTTGGCGCAAAGGATCACCCGCGCAATAAAACACACGCGTGTTTAAAATGGCACGAGACCAACCTCTACTCGCGCTCGGAATACACACGCTAGAAAGCACGCGCTCACTTGAATACGCACGCGACAGTCAAAATCTCGCGCTAAGGAACACCGCACTGGAAACACAAGCGCACTCTGATAGTGCAATAGTTTTAGTAGAAACACTACTTTTAACGAATTTTCAAGGAGACTGTTATAAAGATGAACAGATTTACAGTAGAAATAAAGTCACTTATCTCCTGAGCGAATTCACAAAGATTTCCTGCTTTTCCTATCTTCCAAAACGAATTCCTGCCAGCTGAAGACTTCTCCTGAACCCCCAAGAAAGTAGCCGCTCAACTGCTGAGATCTGAAGGATAAAATCCACCAGGCCTAATACTAAAGCAGGAGCAGCCACTGAACATGTCCTCTCAGATGGGGTTTTGATGATGAAAGGCACAGAGTGACAGTTTAGAATGTTCATTGTTGTTCAGCATTGTCTTCTAGCCAATCAGAGCTGTCACTGTGAGGCTCCATCTTGCCTTGGGTCAGAACCAGGATTCTGAATCAACAAGTTAAGGCCTAACCAACTATAATGGAAAACTTCTCACCCACACAAAGCTAATCTGAAAAGGATAATAATAAAAAGGAAACTTGAATAAGAGCAGGAAACCTGACAGAAGTTCAGGGATCAGAGGCAGAGGATAACGATTCTTAATCGTTATTTGATTTAGGGCGCGATAGTCAATACATGTTCTAAGGTCGCCTTCTTTTTTCGGCACGAAGAACAGAGCTGAGGAAACAGGAGACTTTGACGGGCGAATAAAACCATTGGCAAGGTACTGGTCTAAATACTGACGGAAATGAAGGTTCTCAGGTTCAGTAAGAGCATAAATCCTACTGCAAGGCGGTTGAGCATTGGGTACCAGATCGATTTCACAAACGTACGACCGGTGGGGAGGTAACGTGTTGGCCTGTTCTTTTTGGAAAACGTCTTGGAATTCTTGGTACTCAGCTGGCAGTTGTATAGTGGCGGAAGTTACTGAGGCCAGGCCCATATTTGGATTTCTTGGATAACAAGTTTGTTCACAATCAGGAAAGGTTATTCTCTTTGCTCGCCAATCTATTCGAGGATTATGTGTTTCTAAACAAGGAATTCCTAGAATTACTTGAAACTGTGGGGCCTTGATTACTTCAAACACAATAGCTTCCCGATGTCCATCCTGACCCACTAGTGTCACTTCTGTAGTGGAATGAGTTACCGGCCCCGAGGCTATTTCGGTTCCATCAACTGTAGTAATGACATCCTTGTTAGTTTTCGGACGGAGAGGGAGATTAATCCTGGAGGCCAATTCACGATCTACATAGTTTCCAATAGCTCCACTGTCGATGTATGCCTTTATAGCATGCCACCGCCGAGGCTGTTTCGGATCCACGAGGACCATTGGCATGATGAAATGCAAGGTCAAAAGGTTTGTTTTCAAGCTCGGCAAGCAGTCCTCTACGCTTGTCAGGCTTGGTCATTTCCCGAATCAGGTTCTGTTAAATTGTTGTCAGTGGCTCCAACCACCTTCTTAGGTGGTTTTACCGGACAATCTCGTAGAAAGTGACCAGAAGCTCCGCAATAGAGACATAATTGCTTTTGCCGCCTTCTCTCCCGTTTCTTCTGCGTTAACGGTCCTTTAACTCCACCGATTTGCATAGGTTCTGAAACGTCGGTATTCTTGGGGTTAGCGTGAGTTTTGATCAACACTATGGTTTCATACTTGGATCGATCTGCTTTTCTATTCTGAAGTCTGTGATCAAGTTGGACCACAAGGTCTATGTACTCCACGCAGACTTGGGGTGGATTTACTATTTGGGCTAGCACGTCTTTAAGTTCTCCGCGCAGACCTCGATGAAATAAAGTGATCCTTTTATTCTCTGGCCACCCAGTTTCTACAACCAACCTATTAAAGGTGGCGATGTAGGATAAGAGATCCTGGTTACCTTGTCGTAAGGATAGCAGTTCGTTGTCTAGGGCCTGTCCCTGAGAGTGTCGAGCAAATAATCTTTCCATGCTTGCCTGGAAGCCTTGAAAATCCTGGAGAATTGGGTCATCTTGATTTACCAAAGGAACTTACCAATCGGCTGCACTGCCGCTGAGATAAGATAATACAAAAGCTACCTTGGTCTGGTCATTAGGGAAGGCCCCAGGTGTGCATAGGAAGTGTAAGCGACATTGGTTCAGAAAAACGGCATATTTCTTGGGGTCCCCAGCAAAACGTTCAGGCGGGGCCAAAGGCATGTTTCCAGGTAGATTGATTTGTACCGGGTCATTCGAAATCATAGAAGTGGGATTACCCCCGGAACTAGGTAAAGGAGTTTGTCCTGCTTGACGCTGCAACAACCGTTTGGCCAGGTCATCAGTTCTTTCCTTAGATAGGATCAGTTCTCTTTTGAGAGCGTTAGTCTCCTGGCGGGAGGAGTGTACTTCTGCCCGTAATTCCCCCAAAAGCTGGGCCAGCTGGTCTGTCTCGGAAGTTTCCATAGCGCCCGGGTGGGAAATTGTAGGTAGGCTTCGCGTTCTGTTACGCTCACCTGACTCCCACGGAGGCGCAGGCCTGGTTTGGAGTGCTGTTGCCTCTTCTATGGTGAAGCGCAGGACTCGGAAGATGGACAGGACCGGACCTTCAAATCTGGCTTGTCTGACTCGCAGAAATATCCTTCTGTGTGTGAAAAGGGAGTATTAACAATCTGCGGGATAATGTGTAAGCCTCCCACTCCCTTCTCACCCTCCAGGAAACCCTTCTGCGATTCCCCGTGAAGTCTCACCTTAGGGTCTGAAAGGACAAGCTCTCCATCCTGCTTCTGATGCAGGGGGGCGTTGTAATCCAGTTACTTCACTGGATCATGGATTGTAGAGAGTTCAAGTTTGCTTGACCTTCCCGGTAAAGTACTGTGAGAATTCTGTTTATAAGTATCAGCCCGAAATAATAATTGTCCGTTGTCACTATTTCAGGTGCAGAACAAAAATTCCGAGATGAGCAATGGAACCGACGAAGGAAACTCAGGTGAGTTGTTTGATGAGAGGTTCCTTTAGTGTCCTTGCATTAATGCACTAATGCTTGTGTCTTTTTCCCCATAGGGGCTGGGGTTCGGAAATGCCGGAGATATGGCACCAACCCGAAGTGAAAGGTGCAGTTCCAGTAGATATCAGGTAAGTCTTTAATGAGCGTTCAGGTAATCTCTTAGCATTCGCTCACTAACGCTGATGTCTCTTTTTCCCCTTAGGGGCCGGGGTCCGGAAAGGCCAGGATGCGGCACCGACCCGAAATGAAGTGGGAATGACCCAACAGGTAAGTCTTATGATGGCAAATTAAGGTTTTCTTATTCTCTTCCCTAGCTCACCTTTGTTCTTGTCTTTTTCTCCCTAGGCGCTGAAATGTGGTTGCGGATCCAGATGGTCGCTGATGAACATGGAGGTGCCTAGTAAAGGTGAGTGGAATGCGGCGCTGCAGCGATCGATGCGATGTGCTTTTAAAATTAATGTCTTCCTTTTCAGGATCGTCGGCGAAATGTCTCTGGAATGTGGTTTTTAGCAGGTAAGGACTCTTCTTTCTCTTATTCTCTTCTCTTCTCCCTTTGCAGGTGTTCCAGGATGCTGGCGGGCGTGGCAGAAGTCAGGATGCAGGAGCAGACACGGTGAGCGTCCAGCTGCTAGATGCAGAACAGCGCGAAGCGTGAGTTGCTGCTTGGGCGTGGCTTAAATAGCCTTCAAAGTAGTTCCAGGTATGTATACTTCCTCTCAGGTATGTATTCTTCCTCCGGCCACACCCGTGTGGTTAAGTAGTCCCCAAAGAGAAAGTAGTCCCATTCACGCCTCTAGATGGCCCGGATGTTGCAGCATGGTCTGCATCAGGTAAGTTTACACCAAGCACCTTTAAACAGTCATCTTTTATGAGCCTGGCGCCTATGGCGCCAGGACTGTTGTCCAATATAAGCCTGGCGCCAAAGGCGCCAGGACTGAGTCCAAAGGGCCCCTTAATTGGGGTTGCTGAGACTTCCCTCGGGGACATGATGTCTGCCTCTGTGGTAGCTGGGCCTGGTCTGGCTCCTTGGAGGTAGGCATCATGACAAAATGTACCATTTGTGGCAAAACTGAATTTTAACTAAAGTAACTGTGGGAGGTTTTGAACATTGTAAAACTCACATCATAAATCTGCCATCCTGCCCTTGAAATCAAACCAGCTGAGAGCGAGGCGGGGACTATCACCCCTAAGCAATCCAGTGGTTTAGAGGTGTGCTTAGCTAAGGCTGCCCCACCATACACTTCTATGATGTCACTATGCATTATAAACCCTAAACCTAAGACTTTCACCCACGCACCACCTGCCACAATAAGAAGTTCTAAAAACCTCAACGCAGACAACTTGCGTCCCCACCTTTCTCTCAGGACCCAAATATACTATCAGCTATCTTCAATGATACTCTCACCAATGCCATAAACTCTATAGACCCACTTGAAAGCAAGAATGAAAAAAAAATTATTTCACTACAACTCTTGGTTCTCGGAAGAACTCCAAACCCTCTAAGCTCAAAAGCGGCAGTCGCTTAAAAACTGGCAAATGGATCCGAATGATCTAAATAAGAGCCTCTTCAAACAAATAGCCCTCCAATATAAAAAAGCCATTTTAGCAGCAAAATCCAACTCCATCAATGATAGGATCTCAAAGGCCAACTCCCAAGCTAAAGAACTATTCACTATCTTTAATGAATTAGTCACTCCTCCGGCTACCGCTGACGAGATAACTAAAGACAAAGCCTGGTGTGCCAGCATTCAGTCTGCCATGCTCAACAAAATAAAACTCCTCCAGAACAAAATCCAAAACCACTGCAAAGCCCTCCCAAACCAAAAAACCAACCGCCCTACACAAGACAAGCGTAGTAATCTCAATCACGCTCAATTCACCTTCAGAAACGTCACTGAACGTGAGGTCCTTAATCTCATCAAAAACCTCAAACCATCCCTCTGCAAAGCAGACATCTGCCCTCCCAAAATCATCAAGGAATGCGTCAATGACCTAGCACCCCTGATTACTGCCTTCATTAACGCATCTTTCCAAACAGGAACTGTGCCAAACAATCTCAAAGAAGCATGGGTGCGGCCGCTTCTAAAAAAGGCCACACTTGACCCAGCGCAACCCAATAACTACAGACCGATAACCTCAGTCCTGTTCCTCCTAAAAATCCTGGACAAAGTGTTAGGGAGAATTCTCTGTAAAGGATAATTTCCCAAACCTAGTGAGTCCCCCAGCAGCTTTGCTGGATTTTTGGGGTTTATTGTTTTCTCCTGATAAGAGTGAGACTCTTTTCCTCCCACTCTTAGACATGATTTGAGGTGTTCCTTTGACTTTGTATGTGTTCTATGGGCTATGGGGTCCTTTACCCCATTGGGCTCCATGTGTTTTTGGTATATGGGTTACACAGCACCCTCCGGCCGTAACCCAGGGGTGTCGTAGCGACCCCCCAAACATAGACTCCATACCCTGGGACTGACTACTGTCTCCCAGGGCATGTAAAGTCACCATTGGCTTTACTAGTCTCAAATTGTGAACAGAACCAGTACAAACCATCCTATTGTGGACGTACTGGTCGGGGCAATTCGAATGCCCCGTGGTCTGTTGTTCGAGGGGGCACTGTCCAGTCCCCCCCGACCGAGTTTTGGCTGGTGGCAGTGGATACTATTTATATTCGAATATATTCCTATGGGATTTTCCCACTGTTCGAGGCTACCACTTTTTAAAATAACCTCGAACATACCGCCGGTTTATTAAATTAATATAAATTCACCGGTTGGTATTTTTTGCCGAAACTTGGTTCCAAAATGGTGTTTGTGTTCGCTTCTGTGACTCCAACCCAAGTCGAGCCCTTTGTTCCACTTTTTGGCGGGCTTCTCCACAGAAGCCTCCAAAAGTGGTGCCACTCTGTCTGGGTACCACAGGGGGTGTGGGAGGGGGTTTCGGCACCCTGGATTGAGTTGCCTCGGCAACTCAAGTCGCACTCTTGCGTGATTGGCCCAAGTGGTGAGCCGCCCGGCTCACCACTTAGCATGTTTGAGTGACAGCTAGGCTGAATGAATGGGGGTTTTCTGCATAAAAGCAGAGCTTTGGGGACTGGAACTTCAGAAGTCGCCACAGGACCTAAAGAATCCGAGGAGGGAGAAGCTGAGCCGACCTGAAACAACGACACCACCGTTGGAGCCCTGCTGAACCGTCTCACCTCTTTTCCCGACGACAGAGGAGATCTCCAGTCCGGAGAGGCTTCTCCCTTTGACTGGTGGGGATAACCAGTTTGCCCGTCTTTTCGACTTCCTGGACCATCTCGTGGCCGCCTTGCCCGTGCCAAGAACCCGGCAACCGGAATACCACAGTTTAACACTACCGCGAAGAAAAAGGTGGTACCTTGTAACCGGGAAACTCTGCGGCTGGTTTCTTCCCTGGCAGTGCAACGACCTCCTCTTCCTCTGGACGAAACACCGACTTGCACCCGCTGCCAGGAACAACTTCCCCCGCTGGAGCGTTCTTCCCACTTTCAGGTACTGTGTCCCGCCTGGCTTCCCTTGCGACAGATCGTTCGGGGTGACAATAAATCCTCGACTTTCTAACCTGGGTTAGCCTGGGACCTGTTAACTAACTTTTCCTGACTTAATCTCAATCTTTTGTGAACTTTCTACAAAGACTCTTTGGGCATAACCCCACTGTGTGATCCTGGACACATTTCGCTTGCTCTCTCTAAGTGTGGGCCTGGCATTTGAACTTCCTTGCTCTCCAGTAGACTTTGCCTAACATACCTCACTGTGGTTCTTTGAAAAGTATTGAAATTTGTGTGCTTCTTAACTCTGCCTTTTTCCCTCCCTTTTTAATAACTTATTAGAGTGCCATCTTATGCTAAGCGCTCACCTCTGTCTGAAAATAAGTGGTGTTTCTCATTAAGACTTGTCTAATAAGTAATTAGGATTGTATATATATATATAATAGTGACTGTATGTTGAATTTACTTACATCTTTGTGCTAGTGTAATTTACAAGTGTGTCTTTAAATAAATAATTATATACTTTTACACCAAAGCTCTGGTCAGTGTTTGCTTGTGCTACTGTATCTCTGTACCTATTGTGTATACTCTATATACTGCCTAACTCATCTTGAGAGAAGTCTGACTGCTCAGCCACAGCTACCAGGTAAATCTGGGTGGTACAGACTGCTACCAAATGGGTTTACTGCCAACCACCTGTAGTCCTAAATCTTTTGCAGTGGTCCCTAAGGGAACATCACAGGTTTCTGCCTAACACAAAGCAGCTCACATCCAGATCCAATCATACACAGAAGCTAACTCCATACTAGGAAAAAGACAATCTGGCTTCCGTGTCGGCCATGGAACAGAATCCGCCTTATTAGACCTAAAAAATCAAATCTCACAGATCATGGACAAAGGCAAACCTGCCTTGCTCCTCCTCCCCGATCTATCAGCTACTTTTGACCTTGTAGATCAACAAACTCTCACCACCCACCTCACCCATGCAGCCCATTTCTCTAATCAAGCAGCATCCTGGATCACTTCCTTCCTTGAAGGAAGAGCCATGAAGGTCTATTCCGACACAGCTAACGCAGATCCTACCACTATAAACTGCGGTGTCCCCCAAGGATCTTGTACAGCCCCCACCCTCTATAACCTCTTCACAAAACCCCTCTTCGACCTACTTGACTCCATGGGTGTTGCATATACAAACTATGCAGACGGCACTCAAGTACTTTTACCTCTATCTGGACTCTATCACCAACACGCCACGGCCCTTCACAACATCTATGCCACTATCCAAGCTTGGATGGCAATCAATGGCCTCTGTCTTAACGGGGAGAAGACTGAAATTCTCATCCTGGGCCAGACAAACACATTATCGAAACTAAGCCCCCAATACAACAAATTCAACATAGACAACTCAACCATCTCCGTATCATCCTCTGTCAAGACCCTAGGTGTTCACATTGATGCAAATCTATCGATGAACAAAGAAGTCAGCACCATAGCCTCTGCATCAGTGTTCAGCACCAAACTCATCAATGCCATTAAGCCCTACTTATCCACCCCCAACTGCTTGGCCATAGCTAGATCAACTATAGGAGCTAAACTTGATTATTGCAACGCCCTTCTAGCTGGCACCTCTGCCAAAAACATTCACAGACTGCAAACCACACAAAACAATGCCCTCTGAGCCGCCATGAGCATCCCTAGAAGAGACCATATATCCCACGACAGACGTGAAGCACGGTGGCTCCAGGTCAAAGACCGTATTACTCTGAAAATCGACACCATCACTCACAGGTGCATAAAAAAAAACGCTCCAGCATACCTATCTGAAGCAATATCAAGGACCACATCCACCCGCCCCACCAGAGCTCAGTACACCAACCAGCTACACATCCCACGCATAAAGAGCCACAGCGGGAGGTCTAGGCTTCTCCTATGTTGCACCGAAACTCTGGAACTCACTCCCTGCCACCCTTAGAGCTGAAACTTCCATCTCTGTCTTCCGCAACAACCTCAAGGCCACTCTTCTCAACTAGCAAGTGGATGACTGCCTCCTCCGCTTCTGCCATGTATATTGTAATATAACAAATGTAATATAACTATATTGTAACCTGTATATATACTGCTAATGACTATAACTATATAACTAAGCTTTGTACTGTAACAAGTGCCACGATGTCCTCGGGCTGTTGTGCGCTATATAAATACGAATAAAACAAAACAAACAAAACAAATAAGAGTCCCTGACATGACTCTAGACACACTCTCTCCTGAATTTTCTGCACCGGCGTTCCTGATCTGCTCCATTCATCTTGCTGATTCCAGATTTCCCTACAAGGCCAAAGCATTGCTGACCCTACTCCAGCAAGGCCAAAGCATAGTTCATTTTCTCCCAGCAAGGCCACTGATTCAGAAAAACCCACTGAATCCCATTAAAAAGGGGAAGGCTGTGGTACCTTAAGCATCCTGAAACCAGACGGCTACTTGCCACTGCCTGCATGCCCGCTAACCCTTAGCATCCGGCGACCAGACCTTGCCCAGCTGTCTTTTGCCAGGAGTATCCGCATCCGGTGACCAAAATCTTTTGTTACCAGAAACAGTTGCCTGTCCAAAATCCCTAGACTTAAGCGTGGACTGCGAGTATAAATCCCCACCCCATAGAAACATCTAGCCTACCTTATCTTGACCCTTTTGTCTCTATCCTACTCTCTAAGCAATCCTATCTTACCCTGGTAACTTGTTAAAACTGTTGGAATTCTCTGGGCACCCTGTCCTTAATTCTCTCTTTTCATATTCTGTCTGGTGTAAATCTATCCCCCAGCCTAAAAACTGCATCCCAATTCAGTGTTTTTCTCCCGTTTTCTTTTAAAAAACGTTTTTGCATTTAAAACTGCTTCTGTGTAAAAAATGCAACTTTCCAACGTGTGATTTGACTGCACTGGATTTTCAATTTAACTTGCTTTGTGAACTGTATGCTTCTATGATACTTTGCCTGATCATTGCTAGTGATATAACATCCCTGATACTGTGATAACACATATGCATAGCATCATTTGAACAGACATATAATTAATTATCAAAATCAGAGTGTGATTTCAGGCCTTTGCAAAGGGTTTAAAATCTTTTTAATTCTGTTTTTTGCCTCTTATCCCCAACTACCTGCTGCTTCTTTTTATCCACTAAGAATTTGATTATTTGTGTTTTGAGGAAACATTGCGGTGGGATACCTTAACTTGTGTGCTATCTGTCCTAATTCAAAAAGTACCCCTATTCATTTGTGCTTTGGATATGTGCTACTAGAAAGTGCCTTGCCTCCATTCCCATTGTAACTATCACCCCATTGGTGATTGCTGCCCAATATTAAAATGTGTGATTTTTGTGAATTTTCAAAATAAATAAATATTGTATTTTTCTCAAACCGGCCTGGTTCATTGTGACCCGGTGTATTTGTAAAAGGTGGTGTGAGACGGGTCGGGTATCGGCTCAATTTGAATTAATTAAGATTAAAGAAAAAGCATTCCTATTGAGCACTACATACCAGGGTTCTAAGTGATCTGACCGTGGCTGATTTTGCCGCGGCCGGAAAGTTCGCATGAGAAAGGTGAGAACTACCAAAAGTTTGCACCTTTCTCATGCAAACACACTTAGATACTACAGGGGCTTCAGGGCTTTCCCCCGCAACCCCTGCTCACTATACTGTAAAGTATACTGTAAAATATAGTGAGCGGGATGTTGCGGGGGACAACCCTGCAGCCCCGTTTTTTTTTCCACTGTTGTGCTGCGGGGGTGTCTCCCGCAACACCCCGCTCACTATACCACACAGTATAGTGAGCGGGGTGTTGCGGCGGAGACCCCCACAGTATTTTGTTTTTTTTTACTTACCTGCAATGCTACCACCAAAGGTTCGAACTTTTGGTGTTCGAACCTTTGGTGGTAGCATTTTTCAGTCGTATTGTATGGTCGGACCTTTTTATCGGTCCAATCGTACAATACCCATACCAGGCTAAAACCAACCAAGTGTCCTGGTCCAGTGTGTGACGCCCGATTGGAATCCTCAACACAGCCACCATCTCTTTTGTTTTGCTGTAATAAACTTGCTTTACATACAAACGTGCACTCGTTCCTTAAGTGGGGTGCCTGCTTGGTTAAGGTGATTAGGGGTCGATCCATCCATATCCAAGGAAGTGTCATGGCGGCCCTCTGATCTGGCGTTCAGGCGCCTCACATAATAATTTTTTGAATGAACTGTATTTACCATTACGGAGCATAACCCATTTTCATATTAATGTATCTTACCATATATGAACAGATTTGAGTTGAGAGCTGTGCAAGTTGTCATCGTTAATAAAGACTTTCAGGGTTAGGCTATGCAGCCTACAATATGCATTTAAATTGTTACGAGAAATCCATGCTAGAAAAGCAGAAAAAGACACACCCACCAATCTCTCATGAATTAAGAGGCTGCTTGCTACCTTTGCTTGCGTAGTAGCTGACTGCATCCTTTGGTTCCCCATACAGACAAACAAAAATGCATACCAGGATTTAATTGCCATACACAGAAAAATAATTAGGTGGACCATTGATTAGGACTTCAAACGGGGCGTGATCAAAGAAACACATGGTGTACAGAAAAGGCATTCTATGCACAAGAACACCCAACAATGAGAACTTGCATTTTTTTACCCTTCCTCTTCAAAAATTGGTCTAAATGTACAACAAGAAATGGCACAATGGATCACAGGCACATTCAGTGGAAAGGCAAACAGGGGAACTGGAAAGAAGTTACATTGGGGTGATCGATACCTTCAAGCAGACCACTTCCAATGCCCACAAAATATTTTCTACCTTAAACTTCACGGGAAGCCAGGAAAAAAAATGCAAATGGAGGGACAAAAAGAAGGAACTGATGTTCCTGTGTGCCACCCTATCAATCATGCAGGTCTCTGGCAGGTGTGCGGCATGGGGTCACTGACCAAACCTCTGCTTTCTAGAGTACTTTGGATCCTGTTGCCAAATTGAGACATGCAGAGGCATGCTGGTTCTGGGATGCGTGAGAGCCTGGAAACACTAAAGATGGGGATTTCATCACGCATGCAGTTCTTTAAATTTGCTGATTTATTATAATAATTATAAATAAAAAAAACTAGTTATGTTGGACTTATAATCTATACCCACATTTTTGAGTACGCACATGGGGATAAAGTAGCCATCCATGTTGAGGATAAAGGGCAAATCAGAACGAAGGCCCACAAAGGGTCTTCACTTACACATTACTTATCACTCTGTTTAATCATTAAACCAGAAGGTGTGGGAGGGTGCAAATTTGATGGACGGCTATCTTGGAAATGACAAATAGATTTGCATTTGATATGTGGCACACTTCTGAAAACTGATCAAAAGAAGAGGTCTTAAAAGGTGGAGAAAATCAATCGCTACTTTAAGTGAATGTAGGAGTTACAACTAGCTCTCTACGTAAATATATACATATATTTCGGACATCTAATTAGCACGGTCACAACAAAGCTATATGATTTACAATGGGCATAATTACGAGTCCGGCGGTAGCCGTGCCGGAAAAACTGGCAGGCTGCCGCCGGACCGGTAATTCCATTCCGCCTCTGTGATTGCCGGAATCACAAGGGCATTACAACCTCGGTCACCTGCTAATTCTGGAGGCGGAATTCTGTAAAGCCCCATTCCCAAGGAGTCCCACAGGACTCCATGGGATGGGGACCATGGAAACACCAGTTCCGTCTATGACAGAGCTGGTGTTTCCATGTCTGCCTGCAGGCGGGTGGTGTTACATCCGCCAGGTCAGACCTGGCGGGAGTGACACCTCTCGCCTGCAGGACTCAGAATCAGCTGGTCCGGAAACAACGGTGGCGGCGGATTTATTGCCACCGTTGTTTCCGGACCGGCTGACTTGTAATGAGGCCCAATGTCTCTTCTACTGACTCTTCTGAAAATGTGTCCTCAGATCCAACTACAATTTTTGAAAGAACACACCTTAGATAAAGAGGGAGCGGTTTTGTAATCTTTGTAGCTTCACGAGGATAATTCAATTAAGGTTAAATTCCGCTTTGACAAAATAAAGAGGAGACATCAAAAGTTTGCTTTACCAGACTTTCCAGACTTCTTCGGAGAGGCTTTTCCTGAGGCAGAATCACTCTTCTTTAATTTTTTATCTTTTGAGTCTGCGCGTGTTTTAGATCCTAAGAAATATAAATTCATGAAAATCAAAATTAGCACTTCAGTATATTCTGTATATGGAGCCACTGCCACACATGAAACTATATATTTTTAACCAATATGAAAGATTAGTCATGCAAAATTATAAAGAAATAAAATTGACAAAATTCCAGAATTTAATTTCTGTAATCCTGAAACATGTATGCATGTAAGAGTCCACACTGGCAAGTAGTAACAAGTGCACAGAGTCCACTGTCCACGCCTCTCTGCTGTTATGCACTGCTGATTCATGCACACAAAAAATAGGTAGTAGTTGATTTGTTAACAGGGTACATGTTCCCATATAAGTCTCAGACATGCTCTGCCCACTGCACGAGGCACACAGCGGCTTTATTAAACCAGCCCAAAAGCAATTGTGTTATTCACCTTCATTTCTTTTCATGTTCCCTAGGGTCAAATAATCCACCTGTACATGTAGAAATGTTTTACACACCATCTGATATTTTTTAATTTTGCCCACTAAGTAGCGCTAATGTGCGACGCATGCACAGCATATTGGGTAGCTGTTCCTGCATTACTTAATGCTCACTGGCTAACAGTGGGGCAGCTAATTGTAAGGACACCGTTCTATCATTTACATGGGGGGCATGCAAATGAGGGAATCCGTATTGAGCCCTCAAGGTCAATCAGGCCACTGGGGGCGATCTGCAAAGAAGCCAGCGGGCAGGTGGCATGTGACCCAAGCACACCCAAGAGTTCCCTGTGGGAGGGGAAATGGATAGTCTCACTGTCCATCCAGGTGGTCATCCACAGGGTTATGTAGGCACCGACCACACAATGCCTGTAAAAAGTGATAATGGGGCCACCTGTTGGTGTGAGCGTGTGTGCACACTTTAGCCCCAGTGGGTGCTGCTCTGCCACAGTGTCCTGGGACTATCCTAAGCCTAGCCGCTATTATGTGGAGTGTGTTTGTACATAGATAATGATAATCAAGCCCTCCAGGTCATCCTCCAATGACACCATATGTTTATCTCATAAATAGACCACTGTGCTTCATGGTTCTGAGAAAGTGAACTTAGAGATCCGGCAAAAGTTCACACTGCCAACAGCAGCTTAGTTATATCTTTGTTATATAATAAAGTGCCTGAAGGGTGATGGATGTCACTGTTCATTTTTAGGGACAGATTATTATTTTAAACACTGCTGCAAAGTACACATTGATTGACAAACCGTTAGGTGATTTGGGTTCTCTTTTGCCATTCATCTCAGCCGAGGAAGATGGGGTAACAAGCTGTTGACTGGGTTCAATTGGAGGAGCTTCCACTGGTGGAGGAGGTGCAGGAACCTCTTCCTGTTTCTCCTCTTCTTTTCCTATAAATGATTTCAGAAAAATATAGAATTAGGGGCAATGACCTTAGAGCCGTCCCTGCAAGCAGTATGATCAACCTTCACAAGGGAAGGATCTCAAGACATTAATCCTCCCTGGAAAACAACAACAATTACATTGACCCTGCTGATATCTGAGCTACGCGACAAACAGATTGCGACTAATGGAGACTGTCGGACACACAGTCTCCACACTAAAACCCGTATCTTCACAAATACCACACTCCCCACAGAGTCCAGGAGAACATAACGACACAGAGACACACATAGCCCCACAGCACATATAGTCTCAGAAATCCATACTCCATCATAACCTCAGACACTGGCTTTGGTCAATTGAACCAAAGTATGTCCTGGAAATGCAAATTCTATAAGACACACTGACACCCTGGTGCACATTTATGCACACAGTCAAACAAAAAGCCTCATGTGTCCTCACTAGGAGTGCCCTCGACTTCAATTCTTCACTTCGACAAGCATAGCTCATAGTAGCCTTCATACCTGTCACACTACCTCAAACATTGACCTCAAGCACTGGTCACCCACCCAGCCTTGACACAATGCACAATCCTACAGAGTCATAGACGCCCTCCCACAGAGACGAGATGCCCTACAAAAGAAAACCTGGCACCCCACCACAAACCTTCAGGCACCCTCAAACCTTCCTTACTCTCAATACTGATAAAACTGAAGTCCTTTTCTTCCCGGCATGCACTCTCCCTCCTCCCTCTGCTCCCCCTTTCATTCTCTTTCCCCCCCTCCAAATGCTCCTTCTCTCCCCACGCATGTAACCTTGGTCTTTATATTGATCCCCACCTCTCTCTATCTCACCATATTTCTCTTACTGCTAGATCTTGCCGCTTTCACCTGTCTGACATCCGTAAAATGTGATACTTCCTAACCTTTCATGTGACTAAACTCTTAATCTCCTTCCTCATCTTCTCTAGACTCTTCTACTGTTCTACTCTTTTCTTTGGATTCCCCTCCTCATCTCTCCCCACTCAAATTAATCTACCTCTCTGCCAACCGCTCCCTCTGCCTTCTCCCTCCTCATCACTCCATCTCCTCTTCCCTCACCTCTCTAGGTTGGCTCCCACTTCTCTCCCAGCTCAAATTCAATTTCCTCTGTCTAGTCTTCAAATCCCTCAATGGACTTGCCCCCCCTCCTTTCCTCCCTCCTCACTTTCTACACTACACTCCTTCTCGTTCTCTCCGCTCTGCCGATCTCTACCCGCTCTCTACTCCACCACCACCCTGTGCCCCTTCTCGCTTCCGCTCTTTCCAACTGCTTGCCTCTTACCACTGGAACCGCCTCCCTCTCTGCATCCGCTCTACTGCCCCCTTCTCTTACTTCTACTAGTACTCCCACCCACACCTACTCCCTCTCCTACTTCCCTTCCACCTATCTCCTTTCACTCGACTCCCTCCTACCCCACATCCTGCACTTTTCAAATCCTCATCTCTTCCCTCCTTCTCCCTTACTCCCTCTGCCTACTCTTTTACTTCTGTTCTCACCTTTGCTCATACCTCCTACCTCTTCTCACATCTTGGCCCCTCCCTACTCTTCTTCCCCTTCCATAATGTAAATTGTTTTAGTATGGCTTTCTGGTTTAATTCAATTGTTATGTAATGCTTACTGTATCTTGTTTTTTCCTCTTGTAAAGCGTTCTGGATTAAAACGCTATATAAATTCAATAACATACCAATACAATACCCTATAGGGACACCAACAGCAACCTAGACACAGAGCCACAGTGCCTTGGACTCGAGGAACACTGTTGTAGATAGCAGTCTTGGGAGAGATTCAGACAGATGCCCAAATCTTCCAAGACAGACATGCACAGCAACACAGACAGCTGGCCACAGTGCAGACACCAGACAACTGCCCACAACATTCATTCAGCATCGGACAGTGCCCAAAATCCCTGCTGCCAGAAACTTCAACTTTGGATAAGGGAATTGTTTTTACTCAAAACAAATAGTGATCTGCGTTGGGCACAATTTTGCATTTACTACGACTCATGCATTTTGAATAATTTATGCTCTGCTTATTAAACATGTTTAAAAAACGGTTAATGCATTTCCAACAACATAACTTATTAATATTGTATCTTACTTTTTGGGAAGCAGACATCTGAATACCAAATCTTTTAGAGGCATGTTACAAAATTAAACACGTTTTAAATTTTAAAACATTTGTTTTCTGTTTAATTTCTGAAGGAAATAAGTGAAAAATCCGAAGGACCTTATTTATAGTTGTTTGTTACTTTTCTTGGAAACTGTACACCAATACCCATTTTTGGCAGTTAGCAATATGTTATAGCTTTTTTAGTAATGTGGAATTACTCAATGGTCTCAGTCATGATACCCTGATGGCGTCCCAGCTCTAGCCCCACTGATCTAGCCTTGTAGCTCTCAGACGCCCTTCTTAGATTTTGGTCCACTTGACGTGGTCAGTATTGGTAACTTTCATTGGACCTAACCTACCCATCTCCATGTTCTTCCCTAACCCTCTTCCAGTGACTTTCTCCTCCTCCTGCTCTTCTCTATCCTCCACATGGAGCTTCTTGGTCCCTGTTCCAGTGCCTTCCAATTTCTTCAATTCTTTCTTTTTCCTCCCCTCTCCTGACCTTTCCCTACTCCAATGCCTCTCTTTCCTACTACCACTGCTCTCCACCTCACTCTATCCACGCAGTCTCCTCGTCTCCACGCCCCCACACACTGGCTCAGGTCTAGCCACCTGTTATACCTTTGTCCTGCCATAACAAGAGCTCTAAGGGCAGTAGAGGAGACACATATGAGCATTATTGACTTGGAATTTGATAAGGAGTCACTTGTCCTTCCTCTGGCACCTTCCTCTTGTAGCCATGGCCAAGCATTGAAAATGGGGGTCCACCATTTTCGAACCAGACAAGGCTGTCATTGCGGTTGTCTGACTCTGCCATGGTGCCCCCCCTAGTTGTCGCTCTCATTTCCTCTGCACTGTTTCCAGGATTTGATCACAGTTTACTCTGTCGTCCCATCTAAAGTGAAGTACAGGTGTACATGGTAATGTTGTGGATTGCAATTTGTCCGCACATATCTTACTTCTCCATAGGCTCGGGAGCCATGATCATAGTCTATGCCCGCAAACCACAGCTGCAAAGGTCCCTCAGATCTGTGTAAGGCTGCCGTTTTGTGGGGTTTAGTGGCAGCCACAGATCAAATAAATAAAAGGCCATATAGGCCCAAATATGCTGCAATACATTCTTGTCATGGGAAGGCAGACTGCAAAGCCAACCTCAAAACCTCAACACTGTAAGGTGCCTAGTGGACTTAAAAGTATTTACTTCTGTAGTGGAAGCAAGAAACAAGTGGAAAATGAAACTAGGCTGCAGAAGGGAATTATAAAGGCACATTGTGACTGTCAGACTGAAAAGGCAGGATTTTATTTGCAGCTGCCACATTAAGAATGCTGTGTTCAAATAAAGAGAAGAACAAGTTACTTACCAACTGTAACGTTCTTTCGACTGGATGTTCCTCCCACGTATTCCTCATTTTATGATATTCGTATCCTGCCAGCTTCGGAAAAAAAATTCTCGTCAGAGAGCGATGTGCACGAGGTTGTGGCGTCGATGTCCCTCGATGGGCTCCATACCGTGTCAATGTCACCATCAGTATAAATAGCTTGTGCCGCCCCCGTTGGCTTCAGTTCTGCTTTTTTGAGGAAATATTTGAGGAACACCCAGGCGTGCCTCATGACTGATAGACTCTTCGTGAGAAGAAAGTTTAAGAAACGCAAACTGTACTGCGGAGTAGGATGGGAGGGGCGTTGAAGAATAGGTGGAACATCCAGTCGAAAGAACGTTACAGTTGGTAAGTAACTTGTTCTTCGAATGGGTTGTGTCCTCCCACGTATTCCTCATCTTATGATAGACTCCCATAGCAGTGGTAATTTTGCAGGTGGGAGTACTAGTTATTGTTTTCATGGACGGAATGAAGTACCGCCTTGGCAAATAAACCCTCATTGTAGGAAGATGCATCTAAACAGTAATGCTTGATGAAGGTATGCATTGATGCCCATGTTGCAGCTGAACAAATATCTGCTGTACGGACTCCCCTCTTCAGAGCCGCAGAAGTAGCCATCCCCCTAGTGGAATGGGCTCAAAGCCCTTCTGGTGAGTCCTTTCCCGCCAATCTGTAGCACTCAATTATAGCCAGAATGATCCAGCGGGATATGGTTCGTTTTGTCACCGCTAATCCCAATTTATGACCTGTATAACCTACGAAAAGTTGGTCATCTTGACGTAATTTTGACATTCCTGAAATGTAAAAACGGAGAGCCCTTTTGGGGTCTAGTCTATGCAGTCTCTGCTCTTCTTTGCCCAAATGAGGACGAGGATAGAATGTTGGTAATATGATTTTTTGTGACATATGGAAGTCAGAAACTACTTTTGGTAAGAAAGAAGTAGTAACTTTAAGAACCACCTTGTCCTTGTAGAAAGTAGTATATGGCGGTTTACATGAGAGAGCCTGTAGTTCACTAACCCTCCGGGGGGGCTGATGTTAAGGCCACAAGAAGGACAGTCTTTAATGTTAGAAGCCTCAAGGGACAAGAGTATAGAGGCTCAAAGGGTATACAAGTTAGAAACTTAAGTACTAGATTTAAATCCCAAGTTGGGACATGAAAGGGGACTGGAGGGTATACATTAGTGAGCCCTTTCAGGATTTGAATTATCAATGGAAGTTGGAAGTAAGAAACCTCTTCCGAGGAGCACTTGAAAATGGACAGCGCAGCTAGATATCCTTTGATTGTTCCGATCTGGAGCCCCAGATTGGCTAGATGCAATAGGAAAGAAAGCACCATTGTGGTGCCACATTGAAAAGGGTCCGCATCCTTATCTTTGCACCAGTTACTGAACGTGTTCCAACGACACCGGTACAAAGATTTTGTTTCTGGACTTATGGCCGAAAGCAAAATCTCCATTAAGTCATCCGGAAGATCCCAATCCTTGTATCTCAACCTTTCAGAAACCATGTGTGAAGGTTGAGTGTATTCACCTCTGGATGGAGAGCCCGACCTTCCTCTTGCGAGAGAAGATCCTCTCTTAGCGGAAGACATATTGGAGGGCAGATGGACATGTCTAGAAGGTCCGGGTACCACGTCCTCCTGGCCCAATCCGGGGCAATTAGGATCATGGTTTTCCTGAACTTTCTCAACCTCCTGACTACTTGAGGAATCACAGGGACTGGAGGAAACGCATACAGAAGTGGGAACTTCCAGTCTACCACGAATGCGTCTCCTAGAGCTCCTCTCGGAGGAAATTCCCTTGAGCAGTACTGTTTGCACTTCTGGTTTACCGTGGTCGCACACAGATATACTTGAGGGGTTCTCCAAAGGGCAAAGTTCTCCAGAAGGACTTCCTGAGCTATTTCCCACTCATGGGAGACTGTGCTCTGCCTGCTCAGAGCGTCCGCCGGTGTGTTCTGTTCTCCGGCTAGGTGAACTGCCGATAAAGAGATTCCTTCTCGTATTGCTCAGAACCAGAGCTGCATTGCCTATCTGCACAGTGGTAGTGACCCTACGCCTCCTCTCTTGTTGAGGTAGTACATGGCCACTGTGTTGTCCGTCATTATCAGGACATTCTTTACCCGTACAGAGGGCAAAAAGGCTTTCAGCGCTAGTCTGATTGCCTTCAGCTCCAATAGGTTGATGTGTAGTTTGGACTCCGATGAAGACCAACGACCGCTGATGGTCAGATCGTTGGTATGGGCTCCCCACCCTGTGAGTGAAGAGTCCGTTACTACTGTTATCTCCGGCCATGGTTGCCAAAAAGATTCTCCCTTGAGGATGTTGTTGTTGCAAGCCCACCATAGTAGATCCTGAGCAACTGCACTCGGGACTTACAGAAGATCCGACATATTCCCCAAGAACTGGGACCACTGAGTTCTGAGGGCCCATTGAAGGGATCTCATTCTCAACCTGGCCTCTGGCACCAGAAAAATGCAGGATGCCATGAGGCCGAGCAACCTCAGAAATTCAAGGCCGGCAGATGCTGGGCATTCTGGAACTTTGTTACCATCTGCAGAATGTGGCGAGCTCTCATCTCGGGAGGCGAGGCTTTGCCCGAGGAAGTGTCCAAAACTGCTCCGATAAATTGAAGCTCTTGGGATGGTATCATTTGGGAGAAGCACAGTTTGTGAAGGAAGTGACCGGTGATGGATAGATGTTCCTGAGCTTATTCGGGAGAACGTGCTCTGATCAACCAATCATCCAGGTAGGTGTAGACGTGAATCCCTCCCTCTCTTGAGAGTCGCTTCCAAAACCACCATCAATTTGGTGAAGACCCTCGGGGCGGAGGTCAACCCGAATGGCAGAACTCGAAACTGATTTTGGGAGTTGCCAATCGCGAACCTCAGGTACTTTGTGCTTTAGATGGATTGGCACATGAAAGTAAGCATCCTGAACGTCCAATGATACCAACCATTGGAGTTGGAGAGCCTGAAGGATCTAAGAAAGGGTAACCATCTTGAACTTGTCCTTCCTGAGGAACTTGTTCAAGTTTCTTAAGTCCAAGATGGGTCTCAATCCTCCGTCGTCCTTTGGGATGAGAATGTATGGGGAGTACCAACCCTTGTTCCTCTCCGCTACAGGTACCTGTTCTATTGCACCTTTCTCTAGCAGGGTTAAAATTTCCTGCAACAGGAGCAGATCTGGAATTTTGACAGAGTTGGTTCATGGTGGATGATCCTGAGGCCTTTTTAGGAAGGGGAGACAGTAACCTTGTGCTACTGTTTCCTGTGCCCAAGCATCTAAGGTAATGCCCCGCCATTCTCTCAGATGCTGAGATATTCTGCCTCACACCAGGGTTTTGTGTAACAAGGCCTCAGAGTGATTTCGAGGCGGCTCCAGGAGTGGCTGAGGGCAAAGATGCCGTTCCTTAGGTTGGCTTGGCAGTCTTTCCTCATCCACCACGAGTGACATTTCTCTTGCCTCTTTCAAAGGCCTGTCCTCTTCCTCTACCAAAAGAGTAGTACCGAAAAGACCGACCCCTCCAGGAAGATGAGCCCGAATAGGGTTTCTGAGGCTGTCGCATGGAGGCACTAACATTTAGCTGCCGCTTTTGAGGTTTGTAATTTTTCTAGACTTTCATCAGCCTTACTACCGAACAGCCTCAAGCCATCAAAAGGCATGTTGAGAAGCCTGGCCTGCACATCTGGTGCAAACCCCGACTTCCTCAACCACGCAAATCTGCGTAGCACTGTGCTTGCTGTCATGGATCTGCTGATACTACCAGCAGTATCCAGTGCAGACTGGAGACATTCCCCTATTGCCTCCTTTCCGTCTTTGACAATATTCAGGAAGCGTTCCCTTTCCTCGCCTTCCGGAATATGTTCAGCCGCCGCCAAAATGCAGTCCCTCAGGGTATGGGTGAGCCTGGCCAGGGTACAGGTGACATTAGGTGACTTAAGAGCCATGCTACCAAAAGTAAAAACTTTACGGGCCCAATCATCCACCTTCTTATCCTCTCTATCCGAAGGGATAGACGGATATGCAGTCTGTCTTGAGGTAGTTGCAGCTTGAATAACCAGACTTTCTGGAGTGGGATGTCTTTTTAAATATTCAGGATCGGAACTAGAAGTTCTATACTTTTTAGGAAAATTACGGTTTACTGCAGCAATGTTGTCAGGAACTTTCCAGTTTTTTTCCACCGTTCTGAAGTGCCTTATGGAAGGGGAGAACTGGATCCTTCTGGGGGCCACAATCAAGTATGTCCGTCATATCGTCCTGATCAAAAGTGGGTGAGGCTCTACCCCAGCCCATGTATTCCACCACTCTATTCATTAAACTCCTGTACCCTGAATCTGCATGTTGTGCAGGGTCAGGTTTTGCAAACTATCAATGCCACTAGCAGAGTGAAGGGTGTCTCACAGGTCTCTCATTTTCGATTCTGGATCGATTAGTTCTTCTGGGACTTCTCTAGTACCATATTGTACTCCAAAAGGAGAACCTCCTCTCCATCAGAGCCACTTTCTTCAAAAATTAAAGACATAGGGCCTCATTACGAGGTCGGCGGTAAGGGGTTAACGGCGCTGGTAAGGATGCAGTTGCCGTTAACCCCATTCTGCTGCATTACAAGGTCCCTTAGCAGATCCCGCTAAGTGCGGCTGTTAAAACCAGCCGCCCTTAGCGGGAGCCACTAAAGGACCAGGGAGCTAACAACGGGCCCGCTATCAACGGGCCCGTTGTTAGCGCCCTCCCCATTCCATTGAGCCCTATGGGGGCTCAAATGGTGATGGGGATGGGTAAATTGAATGAGGAATTACCAGGTTCTCCAAGGTTGGAATGGCCCGGTAATTCCTCATTCAAGGAACCAAGAACTGGACCGAGTTTGGAGGCAGCCATGGCACTAATGGCACCGTGGCTACCTCCAAACTCGTAATGACCCGCATAAAATTAAAGAAATCTGATTTTGCTAAAGGTGTAAATCTCCTGTCTTGTTCATAAGTTTTGGTCGAAGGAATCAAAGGAAACTTCGATGGACACAGGAGTCGAAGACGCCTTTGGCTTCGATGTTGAAGCCGTCGGCGCCGATGTCGTTGACGAAGTCGCACATTTTTTTAACAACTGTTTTTTTATACAGTGTCAGTGCAGTAACACAGGGGTGTCCTAGTGACCCCCAAACAGACTCCATACCCTGGGACTGACTACTGTCTCCCAGGGCATGTAAAGTCACCATTGACTTTACTAGTCTTAAATTGTGAACAGAACCAGTACAAACCATCATATTGTGGAAGTACTGGTAGGGGTAATTAGATTGTCCCTGGGTCTGTTTTTCGAGGGGGCACTGTGCAGTCCCCCTCGTCGAGTTTCTTGCTGGTGGCAGTGGTTACCACACAGAATATTCCACCGGAATATTTCCTATGGGATTTTCCCATTCATTTTAAACACACCACTTTTTTGGTGCAATGTTAATGATACCGCCGGGTTATTTATTTAATATTTATTCCCCGGTCGGGTCTTTTTGCCAGGACTCGGTTTTAAAATGGCGTTTGTGTTCGCCTCTGTAACTCCAACCCAAGTCGAGCCCTTTGTTCCACTTTTGACAGGCTTCTGCACAGAAGCCACCAAAAGTGGTGCCACTCTGTCTGGGTCTACAGGATGTGTGGGAGGGGGGGGGTTTAGGCACCCTGGACTGAGTTGCCTCAGCAACTCAAGTCGCACTCTTGTGTGATTGGCCCAGTGTTGAGCCGCCCGGCTCACCACTTAGCATGTTTGAGTGACAGCTACGACTGATGAATGGGGGTTTTCTGCATAAAAGCAGGGCTTTGGGGACTGGAACTGCAGAAGTTGCCACAGGACCAAAGAATCAGAAGAGGGAGAACCTGAGCCGACCTGCAACGACGACACCACCGGTGGAGCCCTGCTGAACCGCCTCACCACTTCCCCACGACAGAGAAGATCTTCATACCGGAGAGCCTTCTTCCTCTGAACTGGTGGGGATAACCAGTTTGCCCTCTTTTCGCCTTCCTGGATCGTCTCGTGGTCGAATCGCCCGTGCCAAGCACCCCGGCCGCCAGATAGCCACACTTCAGCACTACATAAAAGGGTAGTAACTTTTAACCGGGAAACTCCACAGCTGGTTTCTTCCCTGGCAGTGCAACGACCTCCAGCTTTCCTCCACGTGGAGATCTTCTCTTCCCCTGGACGACGCACCGACTTGCACCCACTGCCAGGAACAACTGCTCCCGCTGGAGCTTTCTCACCATTTCAGGTACTGTGTCCTGCCTGGTCTCCCTTGCAACAGACTGTTCAAGGTGTCCCGTAAATCCTTGACTCTCTATCTTGGGGTGACCTGGGACCTAACTAACTAACTTTCTCTGAACTGATCCAACTCTTTTTGAACTATCTGCAAAGACTTTTAAAGTATAATTCAACTGTGTGATCTTGGACACATTCCGCCTTGCTCTCTCCAAGAGTGGGCCTGGCCTATGAACTATCTTGATCTACAGTAGACTGCCTTTCCTGACTTGCTGTGGTTCTTTTAAAAGTGTTGATATTGTGTGCTTTCCTAATTCTGCCTTTTCCCTCCCTTTTAAACTAACTTATTGGAGTGCCATCTTAGGTTAAGCGCTCACCTCTGTCTGCAAATAAGTGGTGTTTTAACTAAGTCTTGTTCAATAAGTAATCAGGGATGTATATAGCGTGGAGAGCGACTGAATGTGGAAAGCACAGAGCAAGTGTGGAGAGCGGATGAGTGTTGGAGAGCGGATGAGTGTTGGGGAGCGGATGAGTGTTGGGGAGCGGATGAGTGTTGGGGAGCGGATGAGTGCGAGAGCGGAGAAATGTGGAGTACCGATGAGTGCGGGGAGCGGATGAGTGTGGGGTGCGGATGAATGTGGAGGGCGGATGAGTGTATAGAAAGCGTTTGAGTATACAAAGCGGATGAGTGCGTAGGCAGACAGGAGTTCATGCGCTGGGTAGACTGGAATTCATGCACAAGAAAGACAGGAGTGCACACTTATGGAACACATGAGAGCATGCGTGAGGCACACTGGAGAAGAATAGGTCAAGCAAGCATGAATGTGTAGTACAATCCCGAACGCCTGAAATGAACAAAATGAATAGAACGGACCTGCCCGCTCGGAACTGCGTGACATACATAATATGTTTTGGAATGCAGTGAACATTTGAAAGAGTACTTATCATAACACACCTCACGCCTACTCTCTCCCTTACATCACCACTCAACTAGAACACAGAGATACTATGACACCATTCGGTATAACTGTTCTCATATCTACATCTCCCGCTCACTCCACAACACTCTAAGTAAACACTGCTGGTTTCACACCCCCCAGAACACATACTCCTGATCTCTCAACCACCACACCTACCGCTAAGAAGCAGCTACCACCTGAATTCTGCATCAGCTGCACACATACCTGGTGCACACACGCACTTTTGACTCTCTCTTCTCTCTCTACTGACCCGAACTTCGGTTCCCGAGGGCGTTCAACCTACCAGCGCCTTCAGACCATACCAATGGTATATAAGGCGCTATATAAATGCAAAATAACATAACATAACAAATAACATATATATTGATAGTGACTGTGTTTGAACTTGCTTGCCGTGTTAGTGTATTTTACAAGTGTGTTTTTAAATAAATAATTATATACTTTTATACCAAAGCTCTGGTCAGTGTTTACTTGTGTTACTGTACCTTTGTACCTATTTTGTATCCTCTATATACTGTCTAGCTCTTCTTGAGAGAAGTCTGGATGCTCAGCCACAGCTACCAGGTAAATCTCGGTGGTACAGACTGCTACCAATTGGGTTTACTGCCAACACCTGTAGTCCTAAGCCTTTTGCATTGGTCCCTAAGGGAACTGCACAGGTTTCTGCCTAACAGCCACACCGCCAGTTTACCTTTCCTCTCTTACGCCTCAAGACTCAGGTATTTCTTGAAAATAAGATACTGTAAGACTTTCTTTGATTACCTCCCACACTGCCCCACTGCTGTGTAACCAATAGTCCGCCGTTAATCGCTTAGCTTTGAAGGCAAACCTTTGGGAGTGTGGCAGTAATACTGTCATAGCCCTAGGTATCGGCGAGAGTAGAAGGCGGCCCCCTTTCTGCCGACATCGGGGGTCCCGAGTGGAGTAATAGACAAGAGTTTACATTCCTTTAGCCCCCCCCTTCTCCCCTTCCCCTTTCTTTGCCTCCCTTTCCCTTCCGTGTCAACTAAGTCCAGACGCTAAAATATGCTGGGAAAGGCATCTAACCGAAACAAAACGGCGCTCGCTAGGGGAAGGAAACCTTATGGGCTACGATCAAATAAAGGAATACCTGTGGATACGGGCAGCAATTCCCCCTCAGAAAATGGGGATATAAAAGCTCCAGGAGGAAAATTGCCAGTCCCCCAAAAGGGCCCTTTGGAAGCATACTTTCCCTGCATACCTACGGAGGGAGGGGCCACGACTGGATCAAAAAAAGGGAATTCCTCACAAATAGGAGAAGGCAGTTATCTACCGTTAGATCTAGACAACGACTCCCTCTTACAATAATGTTACGCTCTTCAGGAGCGTGTGGGCACACAAGAGGGAAAACAAACTGAGGAAAAAGTTGCAACGCCGTCTGCAAACAATGACACTATTCTTGATACTCTGGAGGGAAAAGGGCCCAGGGCACCTACGTTGGAGGAGCTAGCAGTACCCCCAAATTTAGGGGACATCGAACACACCATTCTTGTGTCTTCGGGCTCACAAACAGAGCCTCCCTACAATAGCCCTACGCCCTCACCAAAGGCACTGCGACTATCCGTTATTCCAAACATGGCTTTTGAATCAGGAAACACGTCACATGAACTAGCACCACCAGACTACAGTACCCATGAAACATCTCAATCTGGAAATGCAACCCTCAATTTTGCCATTAAAATACTGTTAAAACTCTGTGGTACTCTCAATGATGACCAAAAAGCACAGGGGAGAGTGGTTCTTGCCCTTTACAAACTACTGAGTGCTCCAACTAAAACACCCAATATCCCCTGCATCAATCTGAGGGGAATCCCGGCTACGGCCATTCCACAAAATGGACGGGATAAGGTAATCCCAGTGCCAACCTCAGATAATGAAACCACGACCGAGGAGGAACATAGACCCCGCCCTGCGGTAGAGGGGGCACAGGAAAACGGGGCCCAACCTTCCAGGAAGCAGAAACGACAAGCAAAGAAATGTGAGGAAAAAATCAACAATCCGCCTCCCCGAAATTCTACTCCTCGCCCCCCAGCCAAAAATGTATCCAAGAAACAACGTAAACGAGCTGCTAGAAGGAAAAGACAGTGGGCACCCTAACTAGTTGGCTAATGGACGACCAGCCGGGGCAAGCTAGTCAGCAATCGGAAGCCCGGTTGTCTAATTGTACTGATACAGGCTCTGCCTGTATCAGTACAGGCGGAGCCTGTATCAGTACAATTAGAGCAAAACTCGGTATCACTACCTAGGCAGGAGCCTGAGGCTCCCCCAACATATTCCTTCCCAAATGCCCCGTATGGGGGGGGGTGGGCCTCCGATGTCAGACACACTAGATATTAAAAATGTGACTATATCCCCGGTTGAGGGAGGAAAAACTGGTATTCAACTAAACAGATCTACAATCTTCTCCCTATTCTCAAAAATACCATCTCTACGAATACTAAACACCAGTGATGTTGACTTCGTGGAACCCTCACGATTAAAGGGAGTAAAACTCACAACAATTCACTGCTGCTTGCCTGAGACAGCTGCTATGATAAGGGCAAATCGGGCCTCCTTGGAACACTTGGGATACCCATTAGACGTCCCCTTACCGTCTGCCTCGAGGGTGGATAAGTGCCAGAAATGCTCTTGTGCTTGTACCCCAAGCCCTGCTGTACCTACCACAACAAAAACTGTTCAAAGACTTAAGGATGAGCAAGGGTGGGAGTGGCTGCAAGGAATGTTTGCCCAGAAAAAAAGCAAATTAACCTCGACCATTATCAGCTGGAACACGAGGGGTCATAGCCATTGGATGAATGAGGGAGCCTCTCGTGATCTCCTACTATCTGTTGACCTATTCTTACTACAAGAAACCTGGGTAACCTTTGAACTGGAATTTGATGGCTATGTAACCTACCAATTTATGGCAGTAAGGGGAGAAAGGGGAAGACCGAAGGGGGTCTTCTAATTGGAGTCAAATCTTCATATAACCCTAAATTAATTCACCAGGGTAGCCCAGGAGGAAATGTCTTGGTGATTCAAATAAGCCCGCCGGGTGGCTGGGCAGGTGCTAAAGAAATTTTGATAATGAACATATACGACCCCCCTGGTGAGCAGAATACGGAAACATTAGGAGACAAACTTGACACATTGATGACCGGGTGGTGCACTGGGGAAAAAAAGTCAGCGGTCATACTCTGTGGCGACTTGAATGCAAAGTGCCTCGATTTGGAAGGGTGTGGGGAACTACTGATATGTTCCGAATATGTGTAACCTGCCCCTGTCTAAGAGTAATAACAAGGGAGCCTATGGTTAGATATCCTAAAGGAATGGAATTTGACTGTACTAAATGGTCGCACAAGAGGGGACATATCGGGGAAAGAATCCTGGGCCGTGGGGAAAAAGTATTCTGTCCTTGATTATGTGGCCGTATCAGAGTGTATCCTACCCCATGTCAGGCAACTAAGTATTAGGCTGAATGATTTTAGTGATCACGGAACCCTCACGCTGTGTGTAGAGGGTGGTGGTGACACGGTGGAGGTTGGCTCCTGTAGGGAGTTGGTACCTAATCATGCAGGAAACAAGATTAGATGGACCCAGAGAAACATTGAAAAAATGCTCATTATGTCCTTTCCCAGTCATAAAACCATTAAACAACTAATGTGGGGTAAGAGCCCTGAGGAAATCGAATGTTGGATTACACACCTCACACAGTCAGTCTTTAAAGTTAACCCTACCGCGGGGATAAGCTGGAAGAGTGGGGGTACCCAAACCTTTGATGTAAATATAAGAGACCAGAAACGCGCCATGCGGCGAGTCCTAAGAGCACAAATAACATCAAATTCTGAGGTGGGTACTTTCAATCTGGAGACCCTAGAGATAAAACGAAAATATCGCAGCTGGCTAAGATGGTACCACCAGACACAAAAAAGAATTCAATGGCAAAAGTTTGCAGAAGCCCTATGTAGTAAAAATAGCCGTAGGATCTGGCAAATATTGGCACGGGCGGGGGGAGAACAGAATTTGAAGGTCCTAAATCCCATCCCGGGAGAATAATGGTCTGAATACATCTCTAATCAATTTTATAGAGAGAACATGCCAAACACTCAAAGTATCATGGGGGTTTCAAATTGGCCACTCCACCTTAGCTATAAGAGTATAAAACAGATCATTTTGAATTTAAAAACCTCAAATACCCCTGGGCCAAACGGATTAGCCAATGCTGTACTGAAGCAGGATCCATATAACTGGGCGCAGATATGGCTTACGCTATACGCTAGGATATGTAGATCCTGCCAAATTCCGTCATCCTGGAAGAAATATATCTGTCCTTATACCAGTTTACAAAAAGGGGGAGCGAACTCTACCTGCCAACTACCACCAACTCTCTAGGCTAGATGTAACTAGCAACATTTTCAACACTTTGGTGCTCAAAGAGATTGAAAATTGGGTCACTGAAAGACAGAGCTTGCACTACGCACAAACGGGCTTTAGGCCAGGGGCAGGCACTACCCATAACATCAGGGTCCTAGATCAGCTAATTAACAATACCATGAGTTGCAAGGACACCACACTATATATTGTCTTTGTAAACTTTACCAGTGCCTTTGACCTGGTGGGCCGTGACATCCTGTGGTCAAAGCTGAAAGACATTGAGTGCCCAAGATGGATCCTAAACATACTGATAGCCCTGCACGGTGAAACCAGCACTAGGGGGGGGAGGTCTCAGAGGAAATCTGCACTAATATGGGAGTTAATTAGGGGTGCTTTACTGCACCAATGCTGAATAACCTATATATAGCTGATCTGCTGGACCGTATGGCATCAAAGTCCAATTGTCCTCCCAAATTGAACATAACACCGATTACAGGAACGCTATATGCGGATGACTTGATCCTCTTTGACCGTACAATGTCTGGCATCAAGAATTTACTTAATGAGCTACAGGTATACTCTTCACAGTTGTGCTTGGTTATAAACCTGTAAAAAACTAAAATAATGGCTATTACAAGAAAAGGGCCAAAACGAACTGGTATTAATACTAACTTGGGAACAATTGCGGTGGTGGAGCAATATCCATACCTGGGTTTGGATTTCAAGGCTTTATCCGACTATGAAGCTATAATCAAACAGAAAACGGAGAGCAAAATTGCTCACCCTCCAGGCCTGCAGATTCGCAAAGGGCACTGCAGGTTTTAGTATGGCCGGTATTATGAAATTGTACCAACAATGCTTTGTACCTGCAATACTATATGGCTTGGAGGCATTAGCCATGCAGTCTCTAACTTGGCTCAATATTCTAGAGGGACACTATTGGCGCAGTGTTTTTGGCCTCGGACCTTCTTGCTCAGTACAATACCTAAGACTAGAACAGGGGCTAATCTCCCTGAGAGGGATGGCACTGCGTGCGCGAGGTTCCTTCTACTTGAAAGCGTTAGCAAGTCCCGGTTGTAAATTCCTCAGGTTGGCAGGGCAAAGCTACGATTCAGAAAAACACCCCAGGGGTAGGTCATATAAAGACTTGGATGAATCATTATTTGAGGAGATTGACTGGCCTTATGAAAAGCTAAAACATTTACCATATATCCACCAGAAAAAAAGCATTCCAAGATAAACTAAATAAGTGGGACTGGTGTATGCATACAGACCACTTAACTACGCTCAGTGGATACGAGGCAGTCTCTCACGTCACCCACAGATATTTAAAAACTCAGGTGTACTTATTGTTATCACCGGCACCTGAAGTTAGACGCTTCTTGTTGCAATTAAGAACTAACCAGCTACCGGTCCTTACCATTATTGGGCCAAGGTTGAACATCCCCCGAGAGGCCAGGATCTGTCGAATTTGCCAGGGGACAGGAGTAATAGAATCTACACGACATGTCCTAACACCCTGCCCAAAACCTGGTCCGACATATATGTGCGCATACGAAAAATGGGTCCATAATTACGAGGCGATAAAATATGAAGCCTTTTGGTATGACTGCCTGAATACAGTCTCCTTAAGCCTGCAGCTAGCTCTCTTTAGGGTATGGACCCATACAAAGCCCTTACTCTAGTTGTAAAGTCATACTTATCGGGAAGTTGGTATACTGCTGATTTGGGACTGTGTGAATTTTATGGTCGGTTTAACGATCGTAATGATAGCATTATATTGCTTTTATATTTTATATTGAAGTTTATATGGCAGTTTATATCTTTTATGTTGGTGTTTGCTATTTGATGTACTCTGTATCTAATCGAATTTATTGCATATATATATTTTGGGGCAGAGGCTGAATAGAGGGATTGAGACTGGAGAATATCCCAGACTAATGGTGGATTCTGATGTCCCTGTAAGAGGAACCCTGCCGACTTTCCCAGAGCACCAGTACCTGAGACTTCAATGTAAGTAGTTTGTCCAACAGAACCAATTGTGTTGGGGATCTGTCTGAGTTAATATATTCCCCTTAATTAGTGGGTTGGAGGGACTTAGTAGACCTTCAGCATATTTTACTGAATAATAATGTAATTAATTCCCATATAGTCCATGAGCTTGGGGGAATTTGAAACCTCTGCCCTCTTTCCTAGTGCAAATTCAAGTTATAGTCATTTAAAATAATTGAGTATTCCTATTCCCTTGCCAACCACAATTCTCCCTCAAGGGAAGGTTTGCACTCGTCTAAAAATGAAATTCCTAACTGTCACCACTCCCCAGACCTGGTCTTTAGGCAGCGAAGTGCTGAATGTAAATGAAGTCTGGGGTTTTGGTGCTAGATAGAGAAGGATTTGGCTAAATGAAAAAAAATGTAATTCCCAATTGAAAAATGCACACTCTCCTGAGAGTGAGAAAAGTGAAACTGATAGAAGAAAGATATTGTATTCCTTTGGGGTGAAGAAGGAAGAAGGGTTTTATCAATCCAACATATTATCAAAAGTCTGTTTTGCTTTCAAAACTGCTAGCATTTAAAAGCGTGCAGGGAAAGTAAACATACAAATTGCTTCATGTGTGAAATTCCTTTTGAAAATAGAAACATTTTGCATTTGATTTAATCTAAACCTTATCAAGGAATGCTAATGCTCATAATCTGGTAATGTTAAAAGTGGTATTCATTCAGTTAAAGTTTTGAATAGATTTCCAAAAACCACAGACTTAGTTATTCAGTCATTTTACCGAAAAGAATTCAGAGTGTTAAGTTTTACCAAAGTAAAAAATACAGAAAAAATACCAAATACTATATATATATATATATATATATGTATATATATATATATATATATATATATATATATATATATATATATATATATATATATACATACATATATATATATATATATGGTAGTGGGAAAAGGGGTTAAAATGGGTGGGGATGGGGTCAAAAGGGTTATTTTTTCAGTATTTATTACCTCTGCAAAACGTACCACTCTGAATTTTACTTATTTTTAAAGAGTGAATACAAACATGTTAACATTGTTTTTGACACATTTGTCAAAATACTCCATAAACTACCCTTTATAACTGTGCGTCAAAATTCTGCTGGCAGGCATAGTGTTCCAAATACTTTCAGGGTAAATTTTAAAACAATCGCCGAGCCATTGGCCCCAGATAACCAGCCTTGGGTTACAAACACACGACCACAGCACCTCTGAAGCTCACACACATTACCCACGATATACATCCACAGCGTCCCAGACACTGTAGATTACCTTGCTTCACGCCTCCTGCCACTTTGCTGTTGTACTGCTGCTCTTTACTGGGACTGGACCAGCTGAAGCCCCTGCCATGTACCTCATGGCCCTTGGTCCTGCCTTTGCACTTGCAGCCTTCATGGTTTGGTAACATTGGGTTCCGGTGTGTTCCCTGCTCTTTTCCATTTACCTGACCTTGGTACTTATCTGACCTGAATGTTACAAGCCTGGAAAGTCAATGTTTTTGTTTTATTTTAACCCTTTCTCCCCACTCTTACTTGTGACTGCTATAAAACATTTAACAATTTAACAAAGCATTTATTGGCTCAGTATAGGACTGATATTTAGTCTTTGCATCATGTGTTTGTGCTAGTGAATGTGTTTTCCAAATTTAACACATAGAACAGTTTATACAAATGCCATACATACTTTTTTACTGTATTTTAACATTTATGTTTTATACACCATTAAAGAAAATTGGCGATGCATATTTGGCAATTCATTTCAATTCCTACCTTTGTTCTGTTTGTTGAAAATTGCCTCAAAAATCACTTCTTCCAATCTTTTGCACAAGGAGGTCTCGTCAGCCTCACCATTGACTTTTATAAGAATATGTTGCTGCTCTGAAAACCATGTTTCCAATTTTGGCCAGTTGTCGAGGAAGCCCGCAATTCTGGAAAATAGGAAATGGAACGTCAAATGCACAGGAGCATAAAGAGGGGAAAATGCAGGGTAACAGCACAATGCTACCTTTACTAAACAGTACACGGGGCAGTACACCCATGTCGATGTGCAATGAAGGGCCAAGTGAATACTGGAGGACAGACCTAGACCTGCATCAGCACTCACCTACAGACATGCATGAATCCAATTGTATCTAGAAAGTCCTTCCTACCCTGCAGATTTACTCCTCTGGAGCCCCATCCACAAATACACTGATCAAACAGTCAAATGTTCCAAAAATATCAGTCTCTTAAAATGTTAATACATCTGCAGGTCCAGATGATATACACTATTAACTTTGCAAGGATACAGGGAGAGGAGAGCAGGATAGCATCTATTTGTTAATTGTTGGGCTGTTGACTCTTAGGTTTTACTCAGAGGTGTGGTATGACTTGTATAATGTTGTTTTTGTTTCTTTTTTTGTTGTTGTAATTATTATTGATTCATTTCTTATTTATTGACTTGTAGTTTATCAGCGAATTTCTTACAAGACAGAGGAAATGTCGGGCACTTTATTGAGTGACTCCAATTCTATAAACATTCTCTCATGGAATGTGAATGGTTTGAGCAACCTGATAAAGAAGAATAAAGTGCTGTAGCATCTAAGGCATTTGAAGACCGATATTGCACTATTACAAGAGACACATTTGATTGAGGCTGAAGCAGAAACATTATGGAAGGGCTGGCCTCGTCAGGTGTTTAATTCCTCTTATTCGACAGCATGTTGTGGTGTTTTGATTTTAATAAGGAACGATTTCCCAGGAAAGTTAGTAAAATCAAAAAAAGATAAGGAAGGCAGGTAACAATTACAATTTGTAATGTTTATGTCCCAATTATTAACAGTGGTCCCTTCTTCAGTAAAGTTGGTAGCCATTTGCTTGACAGGAAGGGGGAAAACATCATTTTAATGAGGCGATTTCAATGTTACCTTAGACCCTGTTATGGATAAAAGTAGCCTGAGGCTCAACAATGGCAAAAAGAAAAACAGGGATATGTTAGGCTTGATCATTAAAGACTTTGGGTTTATCAGATGTTTGGCGACTGGAACACCCCATGGACAGAGAATACACTTTTCATTCAGGGGCACATGACAATTACTCTGGGATAGATAATATTTTGACTACTGGGAAGATCACAGAACATTTTAAGAAATGTATTGAGAGTATAATAATCTCAGATCATGCTTCGATTAAGTTGTGTTTAGCCTTGAATTTTGCAATGGACAGAACGTGAATTTAGAGAATGAATACTGCAATTCTGAAGAGTATCTTGAGGGATCTCTAATTAAAGAAGCACAGGACTATCTCACGCATAACTTGAATGATATGGTTTTAAATGTGTGATGAGAGGCATACTGATGAGATTAACAGGGCATCAGAGGAAAAAAAAGATAAGGCGCTGTTAACACTAAGCATGAAGGTGTAGGATTTAGAAAAAGATATGAGTTTGTCAGATGCTGAAAAAAACAAAAGCTTCTTAAAATGAAATATGATTTGAACAAAATCCTAAGTGAAAAGGCTGAACATGCTCTTTTTAGGGTATGATGTAAATATTACGAGGGTGGAGAGGTGTGGTCGATTACTAGCGCATCATTTGCATGTGTTATTGGAAGAAAGAACGATTGGAGTGATTGAAAGACTGTCATGATGCCTATCCCCGGGGACCCAGACCACGTCCAGAAACCACGGAAGCAGGCATCAAGTTATCCCAAGCAAGCCCAACAACCCCTGCTAGGGACTATTTGGGTCCAGTCCTGGCACCTATGGCACCAGGCTCATATGGAGAGCCAGTCCTGGCGCCAAAGGCGCCAGGCTCATAGATTAAAACTTACCTGATGCAGACCATGCTGCAAACTTGCCTGATGCAGACCATGCTGCAAGAGCTCCAAGCCAAAAGAGGCTTGGAAGGGACTACTTTACTTAGGGACAATTTTTTACTCGGGCGGGGCTGGGGAGGAATACTTACCTGGGACTACTTTGGAGGCTATTTAAACCACGCCCGAAGAGCAGCACACGTTTCGCGTTATTCTGCATCCAGCAGCGTAACGCTCACTGTGCCTGCAAGTCTGCATCCAGCCTTCTGCCACGCCCGCCTCGAGTTTGGAGCTCCTAGAAAAAGGGAGAAAGAAGGAGAAAAGGTTAGAACAAGAGCAATAGCTTTAATCCTTACCTGAATTCCCGATCCATTGTGCCTTCGAGCTGGAAGAAAGAAGTTATTTTATGCGCGTCGCCTCGCCAGCTGCAGCGTCGTGCTGAACTCACCAGCCTTCGCAGCATCTTCACATTCCACCGCATCCTCCTGCATGTTCCCGCCGCACTCCAGCACCTAAGGAGAATACAAGAACAGCAAGATGAGCCAAGGGAATACACAGAGGAATATTAGTTACCCCCCCACCCATAGACTTACCTGATTTTACCACCGGGGGTACTATTCCTCTTCACAGGTCGGCGCAGCTTCCACTGCATCTTCGCCCGACCCCGGCACCTAAGGGGAAACAAAAGGACAGCAAGGTGAAACAAAGGGACTAACAAGGGGAACCCTCCTCACCACAATAGACTTACCTGATTTTACCACCGGAGGTATTATTCCCCAAGACTTAATACTTTCTCTCAGCGCCTGAATAAGGGAGAAAGCAACAGGTTACATATTGACATTATTTTATCGAACTGTGTTTGAAAATACAAATCCTTACCAGAATACTACCGGTTGCCACGAGGAACTCTTCATTAGGGTCAAGCTGCAACCTGCAAGGAATCAGACAAAAGGGAAAGTCAGGCATTTGAACTCTTACGAACTTTATACTTACGGCGTCTTGCCGGGAATCTCGGAGTCAATATTGTTCTGGAACTCACCAATTCCTTCAAGCCAGTGAAGCAACTGGTTATCAACGCGCCCCTGTGCTCAATGCAGGATGGAGAGCTCATCTTTTCAAACCATCAGGTGAGACTATAAGAGGGGACATCAAAGGTGATCTGTGGGGGGAACAGCGGGGGTGTGGGGATTTACGCTCAACTCCACGGGTGGTTAATTCCCTTTCTCCATTTGCAGAAGAATATTCCTACGGGCCAAGCAAACGAAGCTAGGTGGGCCAGTCCAGTCCGTCATCTCGGCCCTACGCGTCACATTGGTGGAGACCGCAGCTGTCCAGTTCCGAGCGACGCCTCTGTGGGAGCCAGGTGAGCGTAACAAAGACAGGGAGGTTGTGCATCATATAATCCCCCGGAAATTAATGATATCTTTAGGAAATAATATGAACATCTATACAAAGACACAAATCCCTAAATCTACACAGATAGACAAGTATTTGCTGAATCAGTCGCTAGAACGTTTAACTGTGGAGGAAAATTTGGAATTGGAAAGAGGTAACATTGGATCAGATAAGAAGAGTTGTGTTTGGATTGAATGTAGGGAAGTGTCCAGGACCAGATGGTTTGCCTGCTGAGTTTTGCAGAGAAATGCCATAGAAGTTTTTTGAGTTTGCTTAAAAACACATTTGGGCATTGTAGGAACAAGTAGCTCCCACACTTAGACATTCAACAATCTCATTAATCTTGAAGCCTGGAAAACCCCCTCTAAACCCGGGCAGCTACAGACCGATCAGTTTGATTAATTCAGATTGCAAAATCCTTTCAAAGATCCTGGCATACAAGATAGGGAATATATTATCAAAGTTAATTCACCCAAATCAGGCTGGGTTTATAAAAGAAAGAATCTCAGCTACAAACATGAGGAAACTCTTATTGCTATTATCAGAATCACAAAACAAGGAATGGAATTGGTGGGCCTTTCTTTAGATGCTGAAAAGGCATTTGATCGAATAAGATGGGAATTTCTATTCAAGACAATGGAAAGAATGAACTTTGTTCCCGAATTCATGAGTTCGATGAAATTGCTCTACTTGAGACTGTCGGCAGAGGTGACAACTAATGGTAAGATATCATGCAAATTTGAACTACATCGTGGAACAAGACAAGGTTACCCATTGTCACCCGTGCTATTTGTGATCTCCTTGGACCGCTGGCAGTGGCTATTAGGAGGAGAGGATTAAGGAGGTTCATTCGAACGGAATTACACAAAACCTCTGGCTTTATGCAGATGACCTCCTACTGGTAGTACATTATTTATCAACATCTGTTCCTGTTTTAATGAAGCTTATGGACAAATTCGGAGAGCTCTCAAATAACAAAGTTAAATGGTCAAAGTCAGAAGCCTTGCCATGCTCAGATTTATGTAATAGTGCTTTACTGAAAAACCTGGGTTTCAAATGGTGCACAGAGAAAATGAAATATTTGGGCATTTGGATTACAAAAGACTTGTATGATATGATGAAAGTTAACCTGAGGTTGTCACTGGATAAATTGGCCACAGATGTCAAACGGTGGGACTCCCTAAACTTGTCAATGGGAGGAAGAGTAAATGCAATCAAGATGACAGCTGCTCCAAAAATAATGTATTTCATGAGCATGATTCCACTTCAGAAGTCTTTGTTGAAGGAGCTTGATTCTATGATGCAATAATTCCTCTGGGAATATAAACAACGAGGTTCAAACTCTGGAAGTTTCAACCTCAAAAACAGAAAAGGAGGTTTGAGCATCCCTAATTTTGAAAGATACCATCAGGCTTTAACAGCAATACACGTCCTACCATTCATTGGTGAGGAATTAGATGAATGGGCCGCTGCGGAGGCTGGTTTGGGCAACCTGTTACATCCTTCAGCTCTCCTGTCCACAACAAACAAAGGCTGGAGCTCGAGATCTACATTGACTGACTTCTTGAAATTAACTTGGCATGGAATAGTCTCCTCCCTAAATATATCACCAGGACTGATGGGTTCTTCACCTGTTTGGTTTAATCCTGCGATCAAAATCGACAATACTATATTTTGTGCTGACTGGTTTGTGGCAGGGATTAAGACAATAGAGGACCTATTTGAAAGAGGCTCATACATATCTTTTCAAGGATTAAAGGGCAACATTTTAAATTAAGAGGTGGTCGAAATGGAGAATACAGGGAACTCAGATCTGCTGTGAACCTGGAAGAACCTTACTCATCCGATCTGTGAAACTTGATGAAAACCATAGGAGGTAAAGATCATATGGCATCAAAGGTATACCATTTAATTCATGCTTCTTCCAAAGGAAATGACCTATTGTTGGAATCATGGTCCTCATGTCTGGAAGAAGAGATGACACCCGAGCGATGGGAAGCACTATGCAAAAAAATCCCAAGAATGTCCATGAACATTGGTGAGCGAGCTAGATAAGTCAAGATTTTAAATAGAAGTTTCTGTTCTCCATATCGCTTATATAGCCATGGGCTGAATCAAATTGATGCATGCTGGGATTGTAGTCACTCGAGAGGAACTCTGGAGCATATGCTCTGGGAATGTCACAGAATAAGATCTTTTTGGTCTAGGATCAGGGAAGTGCTGATAGCAAAAAGGTTAATCCTACGAAGCTGGAAATCGACTGAGGCACCAACAAAAGACATGTGGTTGTCAGAAAATGCACTCAATCTGCAATATTGAAAGAGTTATGTTGATAATCTTTGGAACGGTTTGCTAAATATGGGTTAAAAGACTATTGTAGAAATTGAATTGAACGAGACAACACTCCAACTCAAGATAAGTCTACATTTTCTTTTTATAAACTTTGGAGTAGTTTCCTAAATATGGGTTAAAAAGACTATCTTAGAAAATGAATTAAACGAAAGAGCAGTCCAACTTATGATGATATGATGTGATATGATATGGCATTTGTAACGTGCCTATACACAAGATCATCTACAAGATAAGTCTACATTTTCGTTTTATATATTTATGTGGATATTCATTTGGTGGTTGTTTCAGGTTTCTTGCTGTTTAATTTATATGTATGGTTTCTCTTTTTATGTATATTTTTTCTCCTTCCCCCTCTGGTTCCTTGTACTTCATAAGCATTAAATATTGATTAAATGTCAAATGGCATTTTGTGTATTGTTTCTTTTGAAATGCAAATAAACCAGTTTAAAAAATAAATCTTTGCACTTAAGCTGGATGCCTACAAATGTCGCAATAGACCATAAATAATCATAACTGGCAGCTGAAAAATACTTAAGCAGAAACACTCCTTAAACAGAACTGAAGAAGAAAGTGAAATAAGCTAGAGCAGGAAATGTAGGCTTACAGTTGACAGCATCTCTCAATCACTTTTACATATATTTCATGCCTCTGCACAATCAGGAAGGTTATTTCCCTGGATGACAATTTGAACATAGCCTCAATGCGGTCCTCAATCCTTCATTTTTTTGTGGATTTGCAATGCCTCAAACTATTGGTTTGCCAGCTCTTGATCCGCAGTGGGGCATGGGTCATTAGGCTCCATCCTGGTACATCATTAACACGTTTTGGCAATGCCCACAGTTTGGGCTTTTGTGTAGGCATGCGAAAGGTACTTGCTAGTCACAGCCCTAGTGGTATTAACTGCCCATTGATGGTAGGTAGCAGGTGCAAAATGGTGCGAGTATCTGTACATATAATAGAAGTGCCTGGCAAATGCCTAATACTTATACATAAGCCAAAAGGGCTGGCTTTGCCAATGCTTGTTTTTAACAGGCCTTCAATGAAGCAGACGCAGAGAAGGTAAGGCATTTTTATAATACCAGTAGTGGGTTTACAACTCCAATTAAGTCATTAAGTCTCAGAAGACTGCTTAGGAAAGACACTTCAAGTGCCAAGTTTGATGGTAAGGCTTTAATAAAGTGAGCTCAAAAGAGTTCTCATGAGGAGGTTTTCTGGGCAGGGGGGGCAGGACTGGGTGGGAATGGCCATAGGGATTAGCATGGCCATGGGCAGTCAATGGGTGGGCAAATAACCAAACATCATATACACGTTATGTGTCCCTCCTCATATGCCATTTATCCTTATTTGTACCCTAATGCAATAGTTTTGGCTTATAGGTGTTCCAAGTGACACATTATAGCCCAAACAAAAAAGCATTACGGATTGACTGTCACGAATCATGCCCCTGAACCCCTCAAGCAAAACAGCCCCCCGGCAACAGTGGGACTACAGCTCTTGAAAGTGGTCCCAAGGACCTTTAAACACTGTAAAAAGAACACTTGGAGTCAGATCTGGCGCCTCTGGTGCCAGGCTCATTATCAGGAATAGGACAAGTATCAGTCATAGGTCTAAACCAAACATGGAGGCCTGTAGCACAGTTCTGTTCCTAGAACTGAACTATGCAGACCAGTGTTTTGGGTGTGGTCGGGCCTTCAGGTTTGGCTGGCTATTTAAGCCACTCCTAAGTTGGAACACACGCTTCGTGTTATTCTGCAATCCTGCAGCGTAACACTCACTGTGTCCAGCTCCTGCTTACCTGCTTATCTCAGGCCTGATCCTGATGCCCTCGATCTTGACGCCATCACCGACCTGGAAGAAACAAGAACAGCATTACTAACAATACTGACCTGGGTAAGAAGTAGATCCTGGAACCATTCTGCACTTCGCTCGCTTGCCACTCCGGAACATCACCGCAACCTGCAACGGTGGGAGAAAGAGGAGAGAGAACAAAAAAAGCAGGTTAGCAACACTCGTAATAAATCCAATAACAGGGTTGCACTCTGCGCATCAACACTTGCTTGTAATCTTCGCCGCCCGGCGCTGCAAGCTCATCTTCATCCGGCTTCTCGTCAAGAACTCTAAACGCAGCCATACCTGCGGGAAGAAAAGACATAATTAGAGAAATTGCACAGTCGGAAAAGGCAACATCAAAAAGAAGGACAAAACGGAGAGAGGAGAAAAGGACAGATTAGAGACTGGTAAAAGCACTATAACTCACCTGAAGACAGCAAGAAGAGTCGGAGTCACAGCCGGTCTGGACCCAACACAAGGGCCCAAGGACCAGTGAAGAAACTAGGTCCAACGGAACGCCTGCACTCTCAATGCGTCCCTGCACAGAGAAGCAGGATGGAGAGCTCTACGCTTATCAATTCAAGATGAGAAATAACCCCAGGGGAAAGGGGATTCGGGATCAGAGGGAGGTGGGAGTTTCACCCACCAAGGACACAAACCTATTTGCTCCATTCTCCTGTCATAGGCAAATAACTAAGCAGAGAAAGCCCGAGATAGCGCACAGACGCCCCATCCAGCATCTTGTGGCGCCCCCGTGAATACCAGGTGAGCGTAAAATGGACTTGAAGTGAGACATGGTGTCCAAGATTTTTCTTTCAAGGATATCTTTTCACCAGCAGAGTAATTTCAAGGGATTTTGGGGCACAGGAGACGCACATTTAGGACGGCATCTGAATCAAAGAAATGAAGAGATTAGAAATGTTTGGTTACCTCGACACCTCCGTCATGCTCGCAACCCAAACCTTGGAATCAGAATAATAAACACGTAGAATTTCCAGTGCAACATTAGCAGCTCATGCCCAAGGTGCTTGTGATCGAGCATAGGTACAGGGCAGGTTTTAACAATTGCAGCCACGAGGACTGTAAACCAGCTGTAGTATGAATGCAGGACACAGATCAGTAGCTGTATGAAAAGGGAACACATGCCCCAGCATTATTGCACAACTCACATTAGAAGCCTCACGGGATATAAAGATCCTAAATCTTGGATAAAGGACACAGATTGTAAGCAACAAGAACAAACACACACCAAAGCATTAATGATGGGTGCGGTATAAAAGCTACCAGTAAGTTGCACTTATCCAAGCAAATACCGATATTAGAAGAGCTCCATGTTGTCAAGTGGCTTTGCCACTATTAAGCAAGGAAACCCATGACTTTGTGGTGTTCATTATGTTAATATGCACTATTATATATGAAGCAGCACTACAGCTGGTTAAACCACAAGTTTTTAAGAGAGCCCCCATACAACTTACTCTCTCTTCAGCAATGAGAATTTTGAAATATTTAGAGACTGGCGATTTTGACACGTTCGGCACTGAGATTAAATGAGTAGCCAGGATCAAACACTTTGACCTCGAATACCATCTTCACTTCTTAAACAGTCTTCCATTTATTCATCTGACCCCATTATTTCCTAGTGGTTATTGTGTAACCGGGAGCAAAACCTTAAATATACCCAAAACACACTTGCTGACTGTTATTGATGATGTCCTGAAGAACATTTGAAATCGAACCATAAAGCAAGTTTTTTTGTGTTAAATAAGCAGACCAGAAAATAAGCTATCCAGAGTCATGCAACATGCAACATTTGGCTGGTTCCCTTGTACCTGCAGCCCTTTCTACACTGAAACGGCCTACATGAAAATAAAGAACATGCAATCGGCTAAACAGTGCCATAAAAATGTAATTATGCAAGCCTTTTCACAGAAGGCAGCCCAGTAATGGACTGTGTGATAAGATGATTTTTCCAGTCTCACTGTATCATCTGATGGAAAAGCTGGTATATGACCTCAACACTTTGTTTCCACGGTCTCCAATGGGGCCAGCTAATTGCCTCTGTCAACTTACACTTTATGCTCTGGTGGCTGCTAGTATTTACAAAGCTCATCAGGAGGAGCCAAGCGCTAGAACTGCACCCTACTGATGCTAGGCTAGCTTTCAGAACTAGCAGTACCTGGAGCAGGTCAGCAGAACAAGTTACTTACCCATGGTAACATTCTTTCGATTGGATGTTCCACCCACGTATTCCTCATCTTATGATAATTATCCTTCTAGCTTTAGTTACTTCGGAAAATCTTTTCGAGAGGGGGAGCTGTGTGCCGTCTCGTCGATATCCCTCGAGGGCCTCCTTCCGACTGTCGAGGTCATCATCAGTTTAAGTAGCGCCCGCAGCGTCCGTTGGCTCCAGTTCTGTTTTTCTGCCTCCTGAAGAGGAATTACAAGGCGTACCACCAGGCGTACCATAGACCGTAGGCTTCAAGAATGCGTAAAGTGTAACAACACGTAAATTGTACAGCGAGGTAGGCTGGGAGGGGCAATGAGGAATACATGGGAGGAACATCCAATCGAAAGAACGTTACCATGGGTAAGTGACTTGTTCTTCAAATGGATTGTGTCCTCCCACGTATTCCTCATCTTATGATAGACTCCTAAAGCAGTAATAATTTGGTGGTGGGAGTACAAATTATATTTTGTTTTGATCATGGACACAATGAAGGACCGCTTTTGCAAACTGTTCTCCCTGACTGGAAGATGAATCCAGGCAGTAATGTTTCACAAACGTGTGAACAGACGACCAAGTGGCTGCTGAACAAAAGTCTTTGATAGGGACATCTCTTTGAAGAGCGGTAGAGGTTACCATGCCCCTTGTGGAATGTGCTCTTAAGCCTTCCCGCGGATCCTTGCCCGCTAATCTGTAACATTCACCAATAGCCAGGATGATTCATCTGGATATGGTTTGTTTGCCCAATGTAGGGCCAGTATAGCCAATGAACAATTGGTCATTTTGGCGAAATGTAGCCAAAAGATAGGTAAAAATGGAGAGCCCTTTTCGGTCCAGTCTATGTAATCTTTCCTCCTGATTTCCTGGATCCCCATGTGGATAGAAAGTTGTCAAAATAATTTTTACGAAATGTGGAAGTCAGAGACTACCTTGAGAACAAACTTGTCTTTATAGAAAACAGTATGTGGAGGTTTACAGGAAAGAGCCTGCAACTGGTTTACCCTGTGGGCTGACGATATTGCAATAAGCAAACAGATTTGAATGTTAAAAGTCTTAATAGGCATGAGTGTAAAGGCTCAAAAGGAATGCATGTTAGAAATCTTAACAATAGATTGAGATCCCATACAGGGGCATTGAATGGAACTGGTGGAAATACATTAGTAAGACCTGTTAGGAATTGAACAATTGGAGGGACATTAAAATATGAATCCTCCTCTGAAGAGCGCTTCAAAATAGATAGCGCCGCCAGGTAACCTTTAATTGTTCATATCTGGAGCCCCAGATTTCCCAAATGTAACAAAAAGGATAGCACAATAGGTGTGTCATATAGAAAGGGATCTGCATTCTTAACCCTGCACCAGCTGCTAAACTTGTTCCAACGGCAGCGATACAAATATTTTGTTGCGGGCCTTCTAGCCGAAAGCATGATCTCCATTACGTCATCCAGGAGGTCCCAATCCTTGTACCTCAGCCTCTCAGAAACCATGCGTGAAGGCTGAGTGTCTTGACTTCTGGATGGAGAACCCGACCCTCCTCTAGTTCCCACTCATGGGAGACTGTGCTCTGCCTGCTCAGAGCATCCACCGCTCTGTTCTCTTCTCTGACTACGTGAATTGCTGATAGAGAGATTCCTTCTTAAATTGCGCAGAACCAGAGCTGCATTGCTTCTCTGCACAGTGGTAGTGACACTACACATCCTCTCTTGTTGAGGTAGTACATGGCCACTGTGTTGTCCTTCATTATCAGGACATTCTTTCCCCGTACAGAAGGCGGAAAGGCCTTCAGTGCTAGTCTGATTGCCCTCGGCTCCAAAAGGTTGATGTGTGGTTTGGACTCCGAAGGAGACCAATGACTACTGGTCATTGGCGTGGGCTCCCACCCCCATGAGTGAGGGGGTTGTCACTACTGATATATCCGACCGTGGCTGCCAAAGAAATTCTCCCTTGAGCATGTTGTCCTATCAAGCCCACCACGGTAGGTTCTGAGAGACTCTGCTCAGAATTTTCAGATTGTCTGAAATTCTACCGGAAAAATGGGACCATTGAATCCTGAGATCCCATTGAAGTGATCATTCTCAACTGAGCCTCTGGCACCAGAAAAATGCAGGATGCCATAAAACCGAGAAACCTCAACAAATCGAAGGCAGGAAGATGCTGGGCACTCTGAAATGTGGTGACTATCTACAGAATATGTTGAGCTCTCACCTCAGGTGGCGAGGCTTTCCCCAAGAAAGCATCCAGGACTGCTCCAATAAATTAGAGTTTTGGAAATGGTATCAAGTGGGACTTCTTGTTATTTAGGGAGAAGCCCAGTTTGTGAACAGAGTGGCAGGTTACACTGAGATGTTCCTGGGCTTGTTCGGGTGAATGAGCCCTGATCAGCCAATTGTCTAGGTAGGGGTAGATGTGAATCCCCCCTCTTATGAGACTCGCTGCCATCACTGCAATCAATTTGGTGAAAACCCTTGGGGCGGAGGTCAGCCCTGAATGGCAGAACTCGGAACTGCTAATGAAAAACCGCCAACCGCGAACCTCGGGTACTTTCTGTACTTGAGATGGATAGGCACATGAAAGTAAGCATCCTGAAGATCCAACAATACCATTCAGTCTTGGAGCTGGAGAGCCTGAAGGGTTTGGGAAAGGGTAACCATCTTGAACTTGTCCTTCCTGAGGCACTAGTTCAAGTTTCTTAAGTCCAAGATGGGTCTCAATCCTCTGTCCATTTTGGGAATCAGAAAGTATGGGCAATACCAACCCTTGTTCCTTTAAGCTATAGGTACATGGTCTATTGCACCTTTCTCTAGCAGGGTCAACATTTCTTGAACAAGGAGCGGATCCGGAATTTTGAAAGAGTTGTTCCCTGGTGGATGATCCTGAGGCCTTTTTTGGAAATGGAGGCAGTAACCTCGAGCTAAAGTAATGCCCGCCATTCTTTCAGATGCTGAGTAAGTCTTCCTCCCACCAGAGTCTTGTGAGTGAAGGCCTCAGAGTGGTTTTGAGGCGGCTGAAGCGGCAGCTGAGGGTAAAACTGCCGCTGCTTGGGTTGGCTTAGCACCTCTCCCTCATCCACAACAAGGGAATCTTCTCTGACCTCTTTGGCCAGCTTGTCCTCTTCCTCTTCCAATTGAGGAGTAGAATTTGAAAGGAATTACCCCTCCAGGGAGATCCACCAGAGGAGGGGTGCTGAGGCTGTCCAATGCTCTGCAGCTTTTCCAAACTCTCGTCTGCTTTGCTGCCAAACAGACTCAAGCCATCAAAGGGCATGTTGAGTAGTGAAAACCCAGACTTCCTCAACCATGCAAACCTGCATAACACTGTGCTAGTTGCCATTGTTCTGCAGATGCTGTCTGCAGTATACAGACCTGACTGGAGACATTCACCCATGGCCTCATCATCATCATCATCATCATCCTTGATTGCCAAGAAGCCGTCTCTTTCCTCTCCTTCTGGGATGTGGTCAGCCACCATAGCTATGCAGTCCCACAGGGTAAACGTAAAACTTAGCAAGTTACAAGTTGCATTAGTTGACTTTAATGCCATACTGCAAGCAGTAAATATCTTTCTCGCCCAGGCATCCACTCTCTTATCACTATCAGGATGGATGAATGGGTAGGCTTACTGCTTGGTAGATGTAGCAGCCTGAACCACCAAGCTTTCTGGTGTAGAATGTTTAGTCAGATACTCTGGGTCGTTGATGGATAGTCTGTATTTTCTAGCAAAATCTTTATTCACTGCAGCTGTAGTTTCTGGTGTCTCCCAATTTGCAGAGATCCTTTTTTTTTTGTAGTACATTGTGAAATGGCAAAATGTGATCTTTTTGGGGACCCTGATCCAAGATATCCGTTAGGTCATCCTGTTCAAAAGAAGGAGTAGGCCTGCTCCAACCTAAAAACCCTATACCCTTACTCATTAGTTTCCTATATGAGGAGTTTGCATGTTCAGTAGGATCTGGTTTGCCAAATTCTAATTCAGGAGAGGTATGGAACCCACTGGCCTACTCAAGGTTGTTATACAAGTCTTTTAATCTAGACTCAGAGATCAATTGATCTGGCATATTAGGGGTGCCATTTTGTAACCCAAATGATGGTGTGTTATCATCTGATGGTTCATTATTTTCATAGATGGCTGTTAAAGATTTCAAACAAATATTTTTGTGGCAAAGGTTTAAAAACCTTTTCTTGTATTACCACTGGCTCCAACAATCTCAGAGTAATCGTCGACAATGACTTCAAAGTAGGAGTCACTTTTGTTGGCGTTGACTTCAATACTGGTGTCAACGGCTCTGACGCAGACGGTGTCAGCAAAGGCATTGACGTTTTCGAGTTCTTATGCTTCTTCGAAGGAACCCTCGATGGACCCGATTCCTGACTTGCCAAAGCCCTCAACGATTTCTCATCAGATCGAGATCTTTCTCAATGCAGAACCGGCTTATGGCTCGGTTTCAAAGATTTCATCTTCGACTTTCCTTTGTCGCATTTTTGCAGATCGACAGGGGTATGGGCTTTCTCATTGTCCTTCGAGGGGGTCGGGCCACATTCTCGAAGATTTTGAGCATTTCATTACAAAACGCATCCCATTTTGCTGGGGAGTCCGATATAGTTGGACACTTGATTACCTCAGCCGAGAAATCACTGGAGGTCGAAGGTGATCTGTGACGCAGTTTCTTGTCCTTCTTCGAAGAAGACGAAGAATGGCGTGATCGACTTCTCGATTGCAACTGTTTAGATATTTACGTCGAGGAGAATCCCTCGACTCATCGGTCTTTCTTGTTGAACTCTTCGAAGGGGTCTTCGAAGGCAAACTCCCCACCACAAATTTAACCTTTATGCTCCCTGAGAGCCTTTTCCTGACAGGAGCCACAGTCGGAGGTACAGTGACCGTTACCAAGACACCACAGACATATGCAGTGGGGGTCAGTGATCGACATCTTCGATCCACAGTCTTGGCACCTCTTGAAGTCCGTCTTAGGCATTGATGGAGCGGACAGGAAAGATATTTTCGAATTGAAAATAACTATCGAAGTTCACAGAAGAGCCGAAGCACACCGTAATTCTTCGAAGCGTTAGCTCGGAAAAACAGAACTAAAGCCAATGAGCGCTGCGTGTGCTACTTATACTGATGCCGTTGACCCTCGAACTGAGGCCCTCGAGGGACAGTGACTCAACGAGACGGCACACAGCGTCCCCTGTCGTAAAATAAATCCAAAGCAGCTGAAGCTGGAAGGAAAATTATCATAAAATGAGGAATATGTGGGAGGACACAATTCATTTGAATAGGTGTTTCGGATGAAGGTTGCGTGTTTACGGATAGTTAATAATGTCCTAACACCCACTCCGGAGAACGCACCTTCTATGAAAAGTCTGTATGATGCGCTGGAGTCCCTACGGTGGTTCAAAGAATAAAACTGTCTGGAGTGACAGTCCTGCACCTGCTGGGAAGACTGCTCTCTGTGACTCGAACTTACAGCTTGACTCTGCTTGAGTCTTTCTACTAGCTCTGTTCTGGTGGGTGGACCCACAGAACAAACACTGCCTGCAACCGCGGAGTGACGGAGAGTGACAGTCCTGCAGTCCTGCAGTCCTGGCAGGCAGGGTGGGCAGGGCGAAAATGCACCTTACTCCCACCTCTCCGGTTCAAGAAGAGGATGAAGGACGCCGTTTGAGAAGCGACACACACATGAGCAACAACATACAAAAACATCCTGGAAGAACGAATAAAACCGAGGAACGGCCACCACTCAACGTTAACGCAGAGAGGTAAAACTTTGACTCCAACTTGTCATTGCCACTAACCTGCGCAGATCGGCACCCGACGCAGGTTGAACCCCCGGTGGATGTAGCAGCTCCGGAGGAATCAGAAGCGCATGTAGCCTGCGTTCGCCCGGCCTGGCTTGTCTTGAGCCCCCAGCCTCTGCGCTCTCCCCCGTAGATCCCCAAAGGGGGGCGCCATGTGAAGTGGCAGACGGGGCCTCTTCGAGCATGGAGCCAGGGCTAGGCTCAGTGTGCAACGTCGTGACAGACTGCACCCTCAGGGGAGTGCTACCATGACGGTCTAACTCTGGGGTTTGGGCTGGGTTCAGACACCAAAGCAAGTCGAGCCGGCAAATGCCGAGAGGGACGCCCAGCAAGTTAGATTCCAGCGAGCGCAGACCCCAGTGCCTCTGCCGGATGAGTTCTTGGTCCCGCCCCCTTCCCAATCCTTAACCATCGAGGCGCTGGTTCATACAGAACCTGCGACAGTGGCAGAATTCGAAGGTCAGCCACGACAGGCTACTCAATCACTGGGTTTAGCCACCTCCAACTTGGACGAGATCACCTCAGTTAAAGAAACTTTGAACAAAAAAAAGCGACAAAGAACCCCAGACTCTATAGGGTCAGAGGATCATAGAAAAAGACTGCCTCAACCTGCTAAAGAGTTGTGTAGGAAAAATAAATTACAGAACCAGAGACTTAAAAAAGGCACCCAAGCAACTTCAAAGAGCAAAAGTTCGGCGCTCCAAATTGCAATAAAGAGTAATAGAGCCCTTGATAGACCCAATAGCCTACAAGACTTTTTAAAAATTAGACCTCGCACAAAAAACTCTCGCAGAGAGGAATGTACGGACGCGGAAATCCTTGAGGCACTTAATGAATGTCTGCCTTTTTCCAAAAGACGAATCGAGGGCGATTCAACACATACTAATGTGCGATTAAACAAAGATAGTGAAAATATAATTCAGACTCTCAAACCATCGGATCAACCTAGAGACAGTCTGCCTAGTGTCCCTATTCTGCATCCCACTACCACAGTGACCGATGGTATCTCAACAACACAAATAGGGTTGCCTTTTTTGCTGCCTGGCTCAGATCCAGTACCTAATGACCCAGTTGCCATAAAGCTGCCAAAACAAGTGGCCACTACAACTGGGATGTCGGCCAACGCCATGAAGGAAATTCCTCTGGAACATGAGAAACCTGTTACACCAGAGGCTCCACCAGTGCCGGGCGAAATTATGAGAGACCAAGCTGAGATGTTCCAACCACGCAGAGAACATGGTATGTCCGGGGAAGCTAGAGTTAACAAGCCTATGCAAAAAAGTAGAGCACAAAGGAGTGGAAGCCCGACGTACGAGAACGTGAACCTCCAGAGACCACACAGTGAAAAAGTCTCTTGGGACCCCCTAAATGTGGCCGCAAACCGAAGAAACTAGCTGGAACCACATAGGACATCCAGCTCTCAACGCCCAGCACCTTCTCCACTCTGGATTGATTTACCTGCGAAAGGAAGACACCATCTCCCCCCAGACTTAAACCAGGGGGCCACTCCGACAAAGAAACCAGATATGCTCTCGATAATGTTGACAGTAACGATAGCGTTGGCACTGTTTATGAAGCTGTATGACGCGGTCAGCGACACCTTGAAGGACCACATATCGATACAAGCCACGATGCATAGCAAGCTTACCTTTTTTGAAGCCTACATCATGGCTCTCGACAATAAAGAAAAAAAAGACAGCCTTTGAACCGCCATTAAAGCAGATACCAGCTGTACAGGAACAAACTGTCATCTGCAATCACTAAAGAGGTAGGGACTCAAACGGCAACAATGATTGACACAGTGGGCTCTAAAGGAAAATCTTCCCCCAGAAGCAAAAAGAAAAAGAAAAAAATCAGGAAAAACCTGAGGAGGTTCACAAAGGCCAACGTGCTGGAACCAGTCTTTATACTTAATCGACCACTTAAGGACCCTCTTAAAGAAACAAGAAAAATGGCAAACCACACTCGTGCAGGGGTGATGACACGTGCTCTAGAAGAAACTATAACGGTGGAAACAACTATAGTTTCTTCAAACTCGCCTAAAACAATAGACGATTTTTTGAAGAACGATGACCTGATGAACATCAGTCTGCACCAAGATGACAAATCGATCTCTGATGAAAGGGCAGTAAAGGACCACAGGCCGCCCAAGGAACAAGTTAGACAGTCCAAAACCCCTATCCGAAACAAGATGCGAGAGGAAGAAAAAGTAAACCACTCCCAAGAAGATAAAGAAAGAAAACCAAAAGGGAGAGTGAATGGAACCAACATGCTTGGACACCTCGCAGAATGACCTTGAAACCAAGGGCTCCAAGGGAGAGCAAATCCACACGAAAACCGAGGGACGATACAAGACATCAGCACGAGAGATCTCCAAAGCCGCTATCGTTGCAAAGAGACAATAAAAACAGTTCTAAAATGTACAGAGCGTCATCAAATTGCCACAATAGGCCCGCAAAGATTCACTAAATATAAAAAACGTAAATCTACAATAAGGTCACTAAGAAAAAGGACGCCACAAGATGGATTCTAAAGTTGGAAAAAATTGATGGAAATGACGACGAAGTCATCTTCAATCGAAGATCGGTGCTAGCTTTATTTAGTTATACTCCTAACTTGCAACGCCTAAAATCAGAGGATCTACTCATCGTTGACCCAAGTCGAAGAAATCAGAAAGTCTTAGCACACTTGTACATTGCCTCGTCAACAGTAAAACGCCAACTAAGAGAGGAAACGAAAAACCTATTAAAAATGGGCTACAACCTTTCTGAATCCACCAGAGTTGTGAACACAAAGATAAGATCGAACTCAGACAACTTTACAGTTGATGAGACACAAAGCCAAGAAAACGCTCAACATATACGCGATTGTAGAAGAACGTCAGAGGCCCAAAACGAGCATTCTACAGTAAATAAGAAAAACAGTGCTTCTAGGAAAACAGAATGTCGCAGGACAAAACACTCCATCTAAAGGGCAAAGTAGACATGTCAGCCCACTACCCTACAAAAACAGGGTGAGTTGTGTGAAGAGCAATAAAAGGACACCTGTTCCTGCCCATTGAGAAAAAAGAAAAACTAGTCGGGTCATACCTGAAAAACAGGAAACTGGCGAAAATCTTGGCAAGAAATTCTCTACAAAAAGTCTGGGGTCCTGGCTACCAAAAGCCTTGTTAACGCAGCTAAAAAGATAGCAATTCCCCAATCACTGAGCATAGCATACAAGTAAACACAACCCCAAACAAGTCGACAAAGAAAATTAGGCTATGCTCATGGAACACAAGGGGCCATGCACATATGACAGCTCCGAGCGACATAAAATTGGGTGATTATGTCATCCTATGCCTACAAGAGACCTGGCTGATGGAGCCTCCATCATTAGACGGATATGAAATCTTTTTATCCCCAGCAAAAAAGGGACTCTTGGGCCGCCCCTCATCTTGAATATTAACGGCCATTCGTCATGGTTGTGGAATATCTTCAGCAGAAATGCTAATAAGTAACCAATCTCTTGATGGTAAAGGCTGAATGGACCCTTACAGATAACAGAACAAAGGAAATAAAGACAATGATCATTATTATGAAAACATATTGGAACCCAGCAGCGACTGACGCCCGCCAATTTCTTGGGATGATCGAAAACGCCATAGATGAGGCGACAGAAGCACATCTGGCTTTGCACTTGCTGGTATGTGGAGATATTAATTCGACATGCAAACTTAGAACTGGGGTAGCCCCCTCAACCTAGAAGGCTTTGGCAGCAGATCTAAGAGGGGCCGCATGGACAAACCTAATGACATCACAGGAGCTGCATAACATAGATGAGGTGCTACCCACTGAAAACACTCTGCCCACGTGGGAACGGGAATCTTCAAGAGCTACTCTTGACTACATATTTGCAACGGGCCAGTTAGCACAAACCATAACTTTGTTTGAGGTGATACGCACTGCTGCAAGTGATCACAACCTGCTGAGCACGACTTGGCCAGCAAAGCTCACTACAACCATGATATCCATCCCGCCCTTGGAGACAAACAACCAAGGTTCAAGACAAAAAATGTCAGCCACCACAATCAGAATATCAAATATTTAGCTCAAGATTACACAGAAGCTTCAAGACAGATCAACTATTTACCTTTACTATCGATCTACAAAAAGTCACAACACAAACAAAATAAAAAAAAAAGGATCAAAAATTCATGTATACGACAAAATCTTGGTGGATAAACGAAAAGAACTCTTAGGGTCAGCAAGGGCAAACCTGGTAATGATAGAGGCCACGCGAAGATACAAAACATGGCTCAAAATCCATCGCAATGCGCTGTACCACCAAGACGTCGAAAATATTCTAAGAGCCATAAGTGCCAACAAAAGCAGAGAATTGTTTTCTCTTCTTAAATCGACCAGGACAACAGAAGAATCGTTGATACTCAACAGGATAGGAGAAGCAAGCTAGATCAACTTCTATAAAACTTTGTTTCAACAACCGAAGAATAGCCCAACATCAAAACAGAGTTTGGAGTTGCTAGAATGGGCCTGCTTAGACGACAAAGAAGAGATAACCCGGCTGATCAATAAACTTAAGAATTCCAGAGCGCCAGGGTCCAATGGAATCAAGAACATTGGTCTGAAGGAATATCCGGTGAAATGGGCAGACCTCCTGGGCAAAATATTCCGAAGATGTGTTAAAATCGGTACCTCCATTGTGGAAATCGGCAACGGTGGTGCCAATCTTCAAAAAAGTAAAAAAGAGTGATCCGGCTAATTACCGACCAATAGCCCTACTGAACTGCATTGGAAAGTTGTTTGGGTCCATGCTCTTGAATAAATTCAAGGTATGGGCAAAAACGGCTCTGTGTGAGGACTACCTGCAAACAGGTTTTAAGAAAGACCTAGGAACAGCAGCTAACATCTTGACGATAAAAGTCCTGAAGAACAAGATCTTGGAAGGGGGTCCGCAGATATTTATTGCTTTGGTTGACCTCACCCAGGCATTTGACCATGGGGACAGGTCGCTCCTCTGGGAGAAACTAGCGGCTTGGAACTGCCCCACCTGGCTACTGGAACCAATTAAAGCCTACACTGATACAAACATGAGAGTGCGACTGAACCACCAAGGACTACTCTCAGAAGACATTCCAACCAAAAGAGGTGTAAAGCAGGGATGTCCGCTGGCACCGGCTTTGTTCTTGGCCTTCATAGGAGACATCAAAGATTCAGACATAGAGATACGCTGTCTTCCTCTGAAATTGGGTAAAACCCCCATAAATAGGCTTCTGTACGCAGATGACCTGATCCTCCTTGACGACACACTGATAGGTCTGCAACATCAGCTCAGCAACCTACAGAAATACATGACAAACAATAACTTAGAGATAAAAAAAAACAAAACTAAATTTATGATCGTAGCCGCAGGAACAAAAAGAAGAGAAAAGATAAAACTGGGACTGTAAGACAGATTTATAGAAAAAGTATGTGTGTTCAGATACTTAGGAGTGATAGTTGACCACTCTAAAAACGGGACGGCCATGCAAACATTTCTGAAAGAAAAAAACAAAAAACTGGCGGCACAAGGATGCGCTATCGACAAGAAATTTGGCCGCTTTTCACTGATTCCCGTGCTGAACTTTTATAAAAATGAAAGTGGTAGCAGCGCTGACTTATGGAACAGATGCAATGCCAACATCCCAACGTCAGTGTGGCCCACATTGGAGGCTCTGTTCTGGAGAAAGGTGTTTGGTCTTCCGAACTGCACTTCCATAGTCTGCATCAGAAAATAACTCAGCCTGCTATCCTTGGCGGCCACAGTAAAATGCAACACTTTGATGCTTTTTCGAAAATGCAGGACATCAGAAAAACCTTCAATCTACAACCTTATCTTGCTAGAAAGTCTGGGTTCAAGGTGTAAGAGGTTAAGTCGCTGGACAAAACGGAGCTTAGAAACTTTACATGATGTTGCCATGCATGACGAGGTACTCCACACTAACCCGGTGAACGTTTTGGACAGAGTAAAAGAGCTTGATTGGATCGTGACAGGTGAAGCAGCAGCTGCTAACAAATTAACCCGACATCTACCAAATAATCCCAGGAAATTGAACGAACTAAAACCATTCATAAAGAAGTTTTCCTCGAAAAAGTCTAGAAATCTTCTATTGAGAGCAAGATTCAATTTACTACACACAAATGAAATCTTAACCATTCGGGGGTTGGCAGCTACCAATGGGTGCCGTTTTTTGAGACTAGTCAGAAGTGGTAGAGACTATTCGCCATTCACTTCTTTCCTGTTCTGGCACTTCAAGCATAAGAGCGCACTTTCTGAGACACACTTTCTCTGATTTTGCACTGAGAGATGAGGAACTATGTTGGTCGAAAACGACGGTGGGAGACAAAACCTTGTGGTTATGGGCTACATATAAAATTCTTCAACACAGACAATTCTCTCCTTTCAACAAAACAGCCAGCCCACGCTCAAGTGCAATAGACATGTGACTCGGTTTCTTTTCTTCTTATTTTAGACACACTTCAAACATCTACTTGCTACTTTTGTAAAAAATCTATTTGATTAAATACAAATAAAAAAATATATACGTGTTACTATCAGCAAAGTAATACATATGCACACAAGTTTATCAACCTCACACAGAGGAAAGGCTGAGTTGGCCAATGTGGTACTGTGATCTGGCAGACCAATACAGATCTCTGCATTGAGTGCTTAACACACTAGGCCATCTCATGACCCTCAGTGGCACTCATGTATTAATATGCATTTCAATTTTGGTTATTGCACATGATTACTATATTCCCCACAGAAAAGTAAAAATGCAAACTGCATGTCCTACTGTGAACAAAGAACAAATTGAATGATACATTGATCAGATCATAAATTACTTGGCAGTAACAGCCAGACAGTGAATCGGACCATCGGCAGCACACTATGCAGTATGATGATATGTTACTTATGTTTAAAAAATTGGACACCGACTTCTTTGAATCAGGAGGATAAGTGTGGGCCTGAGTCACATGCACCTTTTGCACTCCCATAAAGACACCTCTGCTCAACAGTATAGTAGTATCACAGTGCAAGAGATCATATAGAGTGGCTCTTGAGTTGACACATATCCAGCACTTTTCATGTAGGAGCAGGTCCAATTCTATCAATTTTGTTAGGCATAGGTTTTAGGCGCATTTGATGCAGGGTCAGGCGGTCTGCCAGGTTGATGCAAGTGCTCTGTATGCGGCTGCAAGGATGAATGTCAATTGACCTCTAATTTCATGTTCTCCACTTTGCATTTCAGGTCACAATAATTCAATCTGTCAGTGCAAAGGCTTGGCCCAGACGTTTCAATCTTTATTTAGTTCAACATGTATCGTCTTCATCTCGGATTCCAAACATACGTATCTCTCAATCTGTTCTTGTAAGAAATCTTTTATTCTCTAATCTCCCCAAGTTGTTTTCTAGAAAGAGAATATTATCATGCTGAATGCTATTCACTCTCTCCTTGTTTTGGGATAGGCTGCTAGACAGCACTGGAAAGAATATTTTTTTCCACCATAAAATACAAAGACAAATTAACTGGTGTACCGTCTGATAGGGAAACTGAGCAAATCACTGCTGAAAATGTAACAATAATCAGGTCCCTAGAGATCAATACTAGTCAATTTTGGAGTGCGAGTTGGGTCCCTTGGAGTAGAAGGTAAGGTCTTTTGCACTTGGGAGGTTTAGGCGCCACTACAAAGAAGATCATCAAGTTATGCAGAGGGAAGTGATCTTTCACATTGCTGATTTTTGTACACATACTTTAAATTGATTTCTTAACAGAATAAACCTGCACTATATCAATTGACCGCCCCCTCATGCATTGGGGCCCCTCTTCTCCCTGATTAACAGAATCACCTCTAAAGTGTCCTACCACCTTACACTCTACACACATCCCTCACACTAACCTCATGCCTAGCATCAACGTTAATAGATCTGCGATAGTGCACTTTAGAGCCACATCCCACTTCCCTACATCAGCGGCTAGATTTGCAGTACTGAAATGTATCAGACAGTGGGCTCTCCCTTACGGATAAACACATACCCATATGTCCCTATCACACCCATAAGACCATACCGGCACTCAGGAATAAGGTACTGGCAGCTTGCAATCATTAACACCACAGGTTTTGTAAATGCCTCTCCCTCTTCCCAATAAAATACCAACACTCCTCTTTACTTCCAGGGTCATGTGCAGCGAGACTACCAAAATAGCAAAAGGGTACTATGCAACACCACTTTACATTGCACTACATTACATTCAGTAACTTATCACGAGGCAAGTTGAAATCCCCCCCATAAAGACATCTATATGATAGACACGCAATTTGGCAGGTAAGCATTTACAAAGAGGCACACATTACCTACACATATACTAACAATCAGAAATCTGCTTTTAATTTCATGTAAACAACTTAGAACTTCTACCTCAAATGCTTATGGAGCAAGTTTGATAATCCAGAGGGTTTAGTAGAATGACTGTAATGAGAATCCATAACCACCCAACCCTAGAATAGCTTGCAAATTGTTTCTTATTGCAGTAGGCTTCATGCAGGAAAGTAGGAAGTGTAAAGGCAAACTATTTGAGACAACCCCCTCTTCTAGCTCAGCAACATACAATTAGGCAACTCCAATGACTATCCCAGTGACATTTCTGGTCACGGTGAACCCACTGGATTCAGACTGACCAAGGCACACAATTAACATTAATCTGCCAAATATGACTATCCCTTGCTTTTGCATTTGTCTTTCATTTGACTTATACAGTACCTTACACCAAAGTGCCAGACAAAAATGATAAGCGGGGTACAGTAACGGAAAATGCTAAATCAGTGTGTAAAGTCAGGTCACGAAGATAAAAGATCGTCTTTGAGGTGAGTATTAAACAAAGATAGAGAGCAGATAGAGGGAATTGAAAGGGTAAAAGTATTGCAGAATTTTAGAGCAAGCTGAGAGAAAGATTTGAAGCGAGATGGCGCATGATGAATCATGCCGAGTCCTCACAAAAACCCTACATAAAGTCTCCTCCCAGGTGGGCAGGAAAAGGCAGACACTTCCTCATCCTGACCCTGGGGGCGGTATTAGCTGGAAGGATCACCTGGGAAGAGAAGGTCCCCATGTGAACAGGAGGACTTTGTGGGATGAGACATGATATGTGTCTTCCTTGAGGAAGGAAAGATCATTAATACCAGAATTTGTAATGGCTTTGTCCGAGAGAGCTTTTATTTTCAAGCTACTATCTGAGTGTGGATGAAAACCATCATAACCAGTTATATATTGGGAGTGAGAAAACACCTTTTGAAGCCACTGACATTCTTAAACACGAAGACTCCTATAACTTCCAGGGGAATAATAAAGATGAGTCTTTAAATATTACCAATTTCGACCTTGAAGATCATTATTCCTCCGTAAAGCCAAATCTTTCCTGGAATCTTTATAATATTCCTTTGGGTAATATAAATAAGGAAAGAAAGGAACATGGTGTTGATACTGAAGCGGGATGGGTGGATCCCACCCCTGCTCCCCCTCCCATAAAGCACATGGCCCGGAAGAAGAACGGAAGGTACTGTGATCGCCCATACCATTTTGGACCAATTCCCAGGACTCCCCTGATTGACAAGTACGTAGAAAGGTACCCCGTCAGCCAGCCATACAGCCCAGGAGCAGTGCAATCATGAACCCAGAGTGGATGAAGAGCCGCAGGAGACAACTAAGGAGGCATCAATTGACAGTGTTGACTAAAACGCTGAAAAGCAGGAGTCCCTGACACTGTTAGAGACACCATGGGCCTCATTACGTCCCTGGCGCTCCCGTAATGAAGGGTGCCTGTACGGGACCGGCACCCTTCATTACCGGAGCGCCTATTACGAGGTTCCCTTTGTGGGATCCGGAACAGATGTCTGGTAAAAACAGACGTCCTTTCCGGGTCTGGCGAGGGGAAGAGGGAGCTAATAACGGGCCGTTAGTAACGTGCCCGTTTTTAGCTCCCTCCCCATTCCCATTGAGCCCTATGGGGGCTCAAATGAGAATGGGGAATGGTTCCTTCAAGGAGGAATTACCGGGTCCTCCAGTGTTGGAATGACCCGGTTATTCCTCATTGAAGGTACTCGGTGTTGGAGCCCGGTATGAAGGCAGGCATGGCGCTAATAGCACCATGGCTACCTCCATACTCGTAATGAAGCCCCATGACATAGATGCGTTAGACAGGAAGCACACGTGCCATCCGCACATTGGGACATACACACACCTGAATACACAAATAACACATGCATACCAGTTCTATAAGTTAGACGACAGACACCATATATACCACCTTTGCCTTTATTATTTTGTCATTAGCTTAAAACGCAGCATGCAGAAACCGCAAGAAGCAAGAGATCCTGAACTAGCTTGCAGATGCTTACATGCAATTAACTTCATGGAAGCTGCTGGAGCACCTATGAGACCTGACATAACCATGTACGGCTAACATATGGAAAATAGAGAATAGTACAAACAGGTAGAAGAAATGCTGTGGTTTAGGAAAATTACAGGAGGCCACAGACCCTAGGCAATTCAGGCCGTGCAGAGAAGTAAACGTGTGGGACAAGAACCGCTTCCAAGGTTCACAAGGATACGAGTGGCATTTCATTCCCTGAATGACGGTAACACCAGCAACAGTAAATGCAAATAAATCCACTTAATTCACAATAATTCAGAGCTGCAGAAGCCCAAAACACGGTCTCTGAACATGTGACCCGGCCGAGCGGATCATGAACCGAAAATAGCAGCTGGGAAAGAAGCAGTCTCACGCTGCCAGAAAAGGCACGAGGCGAGAGTTGCATGGTGAGAACGAGCACTCGCATAGTCTAGTGGTACATATAGGTTACAATGCAGACACATAATGATCCTTATTACATTGAGAAGGTCCACCAAGAGCTGACAATCACTTTGGGTCCCAGGCCTGGGGAACGTCAGCTCTAGCCAATCACAGTTTCGTACCCTAGGGGGAAGGGAGCAACAGGTAAGAACCAATGGTAAGACCCTCACACCGCAACATTGTAGAAGTAGCATTTTTCAGGGATGATGCAGGACAGACATCAGACATGGGAGAGACAGTGAACTAACACATATAGGGTTTGCCATAGGTGGACTATCACTCAACGTCCAATCACAGGGTGCGATAGGTTCGCTGGAGAAGGGACCAGGCTGTGGCGTCACTCTGATGTAATGGGCATACAAAACTGGCCAGCGATCCAGAAATCATTGAGAAATTCCAGGAGGTGATTGATCCTTGTACTGATCCCTGTTTTTGGCTATAATAAATCGCAGTTTAAGCTTGCTGCCTGTCTGGACCTTGTGTTCCTTTTGGGGGAAGGAGTTGGGCCTTCCATGAGTTATGAGCCCATGAACTCCTAGTAGTCCTCGAATCTACCTAGGGGTTGCCCCAACAATATTTACATAAGAAGGGCTAATTTTCACATTGTGGACTTCAAGTCGCATAATTCCCAAAGTACTGGAATGAAGAAGAGGGCGGCAGATGCTTGAGACTGCAAGATGCAGCCTATTAGTGGTAATGACCCACACCTGAAGGAGACTGAGAGGCATCAAAGGCCCCCTCAGGTGCAGTGACCAAACTGGGGGGGCATGTTGCATCAAATTAACAGGGTATTGCCCTTACTCAGTTTATTTTAACACAAAAGGACAGGCTAAAGCACATCTGTATTGTTTATGGAAGCAGCCATTATCGGTCCAGAGACAGCTCCAGATCAAAACAGAAACCCAGTGGTATGGACAAGGATTGTACTATTTGTTGTTTAAGGAGACAAGGCTGTGAAAGAAGACAGAAAGGATGGAACGAAGATCTAACTATCCCTACCTAATGTGGTCTCTCAACTAGGTTGCGGTGGTGTAGCGCCTATCTAACAGGGATAGGATAAGAAATATATCACCAATTTCTATTGTTTGTAATACATTCAGCCATGTTAGTCCTATACCACTCTCTTCCACTGTGTGTATATATGTTGGAAGAGAATATAGTAAAACAGCACAACAGGGCAAAATACACGTGGCGCATCTATTGGGATAGTATATACTTTAATAGCCCATAGATTGTCTCACTGACCCTGGAGTGCTAGGGTTTAAAAAGACGACAAAAACAAACAAGGGAAAAAGGAACAAAACCATCCCCTTTTCAAAAGAACAAGAAGACATTACAATCGCCACTCTCAGTCTGTGGATATATTCAACTGGCGGTGAGTGGATATAGGTAAAAAGTTTGCTCAAACTCCAAAAATAGGCCAATTTATGCCTTTTATGTGTAGCAAACACTGTCGACCAGTTTCGGTGGCATAAGCTTGGATCAAGCCACTTTCGTCAGGACAGTCTTTGGTTTTTCCAAACTGGTATTGTCACACAGTTAACCAGGATGGGGAAAACAGAGTCGGGCATATGGAGTAATACTTACCACCTCGGCATAAGTATCTTGGGACTGGATCAGTCTAGGAGGGAACCTTGTGTGTTGTTCCCCTTGTAGTCTAGTGGTTGGATATCCTCCTCATGTATAGGCATAACGTTGCTGTCCAGTCCATATACTCTTTATTTGCATATTATTCCTCAGATGCCAAAATCTGTGTGTGATCACATCCGGCAAACAAAGGGGAACAACACACAAGGTTCCCTCCTAGACTGATCCAGTCCAACGATACTTACGGCGAGGTGGTAAAGTATTAATCCATCTGGCCAACTCTGTTTTCCTCATCCTGGTTAACTGTGTAACAATACCATTTTGGAAAAACCGAAGACTGTCCTGATGAAAGTGGCTTGATCCAAGCTTATGTCACCGAAACCGGTCGGCAGTGTTTGCTACACATAAAAGGTATAAATTGGTCTCTTTTTGGAGTTTGAGCAAACTTTTTACATATCTCCACTCACCGCAAGTTGAATATATCCACAGACGGAAAGTGGCGATTGTGCTGTCTTCTTGTTCTTTTGAAAAGGGGATGGTTTTGTTCCTTTTTCCCCTGTTTGTTTGTGTCTTTTTAAACCCTAGCACTCCAGGGTCAGTGAGACAATATATGGGTTATTAAAGTATATAGTTCACACAGTTCACACAGACTCAAGTGTGTGAAACCCCACAAGTGGACCTTACACAATAGATGCCCCACATGTATTTTTCCCTGTTGTGCTGTTTTACTATATTCTCTTCCAACATATACATACACAGTGCGAGAGAGTGGTAGAGGACCAACAAGGCTGAATGTATTACAAACAATAGAAATTGGTAATATATTTCTTATCCTATCCCTGTAAGAAAGGCGCTAGACCACCGCAACCTAGTTGAGACACCACACTAGGTAGGGATAGTTAGATCTTCGTTCTATCCTTTCTGTCTTCTTTCACAGCCTTGTCTCTTTAAACAACAAATAGTACAATCCTTATCCATACCACTGGGTTTCTGTTTTGATCTGGAGCTGTCTCTGGACCGATACTGGCCCCTCAGGTGCAGGCCATGAAGAGGAGTACTAGTAGCAGGTGGAGTGAGCGCCGAAACTCCACAGTGCAGAAGTCGCAACTGAATGAACAAAGAGACGCCGGAACCACCATGGACTGGGGGACGGATGCCAGTTCTGCAAGGGTCTTTTCCTTTGGAGACCTGCGGTGCAAATATCGTTCAGCAGGAAGAGTTACAAATACAAGCTTTCCCCCTGAAGATTGTTTTTTCAGAGGTTGCAGAGCAAGAAGCGTTGTTTTTACAGACTTCCACCCAGAAGATCGTGTTGCAGAGGTAGCATGGTGGGAAGAGTGAAGCCAAGAAGCCTTTCTCCAAAGAAACCAGATTTATTAACCATGATGTTGACCTAAACCATTGCCCTGGCACCTTTTACAAAACTATATTAGTCATTAAACGACACCCTAAAAGACCATACCACTGATGGCCATGATGCATTCGAAACTCCTGTTTATGGAAGGTTATAGCACTGCCAACAAAACGAAGAATTCTGACTTGGATGCGGGTGGTGTCGCGACAAATCTGAAGTAGTCAGGAAACCTGGTCTCATGTACCCTCCATCAGCAGTTCACACAGACTCAAGTGTGTGAAACCCCACAAGTGGACCTTACACATGAAGGGTTAGGAAAAACAAAACCTAATGCCCCGAAAACTAGGGCTGAGTCAACCAATACAGAAGTTTCAATGAGTATTATAGATCTAAGGGGCAATGAAAGGGAGCACTACAAACTTGACCCAGAAAAAACCAAGAGGGTGGCCAACGACTGCGACACCCTTGGAACCCAAGATCCTTCCCCTGTACCAAGAACTACAAACCCACTACAAACCCAGACAAACTCCTGAAAGGTAACATAGATCTTACCAGTGTTAATAATCCAGACTTCTCCATCTTTGCGCAAAGGATGAAGAAGAAGGACACAGCCAAGTCTTCCACACTGGATCAAGTTCCGGTCTGAAATCTACCCCCTCCACCACTCATTGAAATCACTCAATCTACTCAATCCAAAACTGTGGCCCCCAAACGCACCTAGAGGAAGGTCCCAAGGTAGGCCAACTTCCCAGCTCCCCTCCTCACAAACAAGACTAGCAGAGGTTGGAAAGGAGCCTTGGCCAAGAGGCGATCCGAAGAAGTTGTAGATACTCGAACCGCACAAAATCTATCTGCAAGTTGAAAACAGAACAGTCAGCATTCATTAAAATTAGAGAGAATCTTAGATACAGAGAATGACCTGATCCTAAATAGAAAACCGGTTATGGAACTTCTACACTGTATCTCAAACCTATGTCACGTTTTCTCCAAAGACTTGAAGATAATCGAATTTGGAGATTAACTACGTATGGACTGTATATATCTCCACATCCCCTCCCCAGTGGTAAAGGAAATGTTGCTGGATGCAGCTGAAAGGTTATTGATGCTTGGTTTTGACTTAATTCCAGTGAAAGTCGCTGAGGACTTGTCAAATGCTCTTCCTCTCCCCTGCTGATCTGTCTGCCTCGGCACCGGGCACCTGTTTACCCTCTGATTTTCAGGCCAAGGTCCCTGCCAACCCTAGCCACACACCCGCATTGCCTCCTGGCAAACCATGCACTTGGGTCTGTATCTGCAACCCTAGAGTCCCCTTACCTGCACTTACTGACACCCCTTATCTGCGCTTTAACCTTGCACTTGCCACCTTACTAGCTGCACTACCAGTTGTTTTATCCCTTGCTCTGCACTCTCCACTCCTCCCCTCCCCCTTGCACGTTTCTCCCCATCCCTCTCCCCTACACTTGCGTGTTCTGAATGTCACTGGGCCTAGTAAGATCGTTGTTTTTATCCTCCCTTGTTCCCCTCCCTTGCCTCGTCACGCTCTGAAACACTTGTGTAGGAGAGCGATGCAAATAAAATATATCATAAACGCTCCAGAGAGGGCCACAGAGGAAATGAGAGTCTCTGCAGAAAGTTCTAGCAAACTAACTCTCCCTGACATAGCAACCCTAAGAAGTTCAAGAGAGATACAAACATTTCTTGACCCACTGGACACGGGGTGAATCCCGAAAGGTCCAAAATTCAATTTCAGCATCACATTTAAATCGACTGCATCCAAGATCCAAGCAGCGTGAAAAAGCCCTCCTCATCCAGTCATAACCAGGTCCTCGAACAACGACAATAGTCCTGGCTGCCGGTAGCCCTGGCTAAACGGGATCTTGCATAGCCACTCAAGACGCCTTCCTGTTACCCTTCAATAACAGATTGCCCTTCTTACTCATTGTCCACACCTAATTGTCTAAAGATGGCCTCATGGAACTCAAGGGGCTTTAAACACCTGACAGCTGAAAGTGATGTTAAACTGGGAGATGATGACCTCCTATGTTTCCAGGAAACGTGGCTAAGCAAAAAACCCACTCTTAACGAGTAAGTAGTAGTGTTGAGCCCAGCAGCTAAAGGCCAGAAAGGACGGCCCGCATCCGGCCTATTGACTGCGGTAAGATTCGGCAGAGGTCTGAATATCACCAAAGTAATCTCTGCTGATTTATTCACCCAAGAACTTCTGGTGAACTGGAGCCACCCTGAGAAACCACTGACCAAAGTGAAGTCATCTACTTTGGTAATCATAAACCTCTATTGGAAACCTCAAGCCCTCTCAAATGAGACCTTTCTGGAGATGGCTACAAGTTTAATTGATGATGCATACATTAACCAGCACTCCACACATATCATCTTATGTGGTGAGCTCAATGCCAGATGTGTAAAGAGTGATCATGACGAGGGCGGGACTGAAGTAAGCCCTGCCACAGTGGACAGAGATACCTTGTGGATGTCACTTATGACCTCACGTGACTTACACATCTTAAATGGCCAAATTGAAGGGGATATACCACCAATGGCGACTAGGGGAGAGCTGATCAACACGCAGTAATTATTTTTTTTGAACAATTTTTATTAACTTTTACAACAAACAATCAACAGTCAACCAACCCAGCAGTGCTTGTCATAATACTTTAAACATCATTTGAATATCGTTAATTATCCTCTGCTTTCCCATCACCCACCCCCCAACTTGAGCCTACTCTACTTCTCCCTCTGCATTTTTTTCCTCTAGGGGTACCTCCCCATCAGTATTCCCGGAGGTATCATGGTCACTTGAACAGTCCTGGGCGTACCCCGACAGCATGGCCACTAAGTGTTTCAAGGCCGTCAGGGTTTCCGCTTCCTCCTCCCCTCCCCTGCCCTGCCGGCCGCTTAATTCCTTACCGCTGTTTCCGCTTCGGCCCATTTCTGGAGCTCGTTCCACCAAACCTCTACCTTGGTCTGTTGCATGCTTTCCACTCCATGGCAATTCTGCGCTTGGCAAGTATGTAAGCCAAGTCCTTAAGTTTGCTCACATGTTTCAAGTGACACGGTCTAGGAAACCCCCCTACCATGCATGCCCACACAGATTCCACGTTTAGCGTAATCCCTTTCTCGTTTAATCGGTGGGCTACTTGGCCCCAGAATTTCCCAATTTCTGGGCATGCCCAAAAAATCCCTGCGTTCACTTCCACGCATTTGGGGCATATTTGTCGTTCTGCGCTCTTAAATCGAACGATGCTCTGGGGTGTCATGTACGCCCTGTGGGTTACATATAGCTAGATTTGTTGCAGCCTTGACTTCCTAGACACTTTTACGGTACCCCTGAACCACTCCCACAACCCATCATTCATGAGTTACCCCGCATCTTCCTCCCAGTCCCGTCTTAGCTTGGTCACCTCCCTTCCCACCCTGGACATCAGCAGTTCGTAAATTCAGGAATCCTCGTGCCCTCCCTCTGCGATATCATACATTGTTTCTTTGGCCGTATCGGGTTGATCTTCAGCACTTTTTCAGACCATGTCTCTCTCACCCGACGTACCAATCTGATATACGTGATATACTGCCCTAGGTGTAAACCTGTTTCTTCTACCAGCACATTAAATTTCTTGACCTCCCCCCTCTTGCCATATATCGCCCATTGTTGCAGTCCCCACCGGTTCCCAATGCCTACGAATCCTCTTCCTTAGTTGCTTGTCTCCTCCGGTCAATGCCACCAGCAGTACTTGCGGAGAGTACGGGTCGGGTTCTCCATAGTTTGGCAAGCCTTTCGTCACATCTTCCATCCCAGTCCCAACATCCCCGGCCGCCCTTTTAGCTCTGGTTTGGGCAGCCATATCCATTCTTTAAAAAATAAACGGGGTACATTCAGATCTCAACAGTCTAGACTCTGATGTTGAGTCTTCCGTTAACCACCTAGCCATGTATTGTAGCTGACTGGCCAAATGATAGATCTCAAACTTGGGCATTTTTATGCCTCCTTTGTCATACATGTTCTGTAGTTTCCATAGGGCTATTCTATTCCTAGTACCATGCCAAATGAAGCCCCTGCATATGCTCTGAAGTTTCACAAAGAATCGCTTGGGTATCATATATGGTATGTTCCCAAAAAAGTGTAGTAGCCTGGACAATACAACCATCTTCAACAGCGACCCCCCATCCCATCATGGTCAAGGGGAGCTTAATGCAGAACCTCATGCTATTCTCAATGTTTACTACCGCCTTCTCGGTATTATGTTTATATTCCATCTCCACCGTGTGATAGATATCGAACCCCAGGTATCTAAAGGTACGTGTCTCCGAGGGTATTTGTAGCACTGGCAATTGTTCCCACGGGACCTCTGTATACCTCCCCAGGGGGAATATGCATGACTTCTTAGGATTAACTGCAATGCCAGAGAGCAACCCAAATCGCTCCATTACTTCTAAAATGTATTGCAGATTTTCCTCAGGTTTACCTCAAATATAACAACATATCATCTGCGTATAATAATATTAAGTGTTGTCCCCCTTTTGTGTAGAATACCACTTCCTTGTGCTGTTGCCTCAGGTATATTGCTAGGGGTTCCAGTGCGAGAATGTACAGCATCGGGGACCATGGGCATCCCTGCCTAGTGCCCCTACTGAGTTGCCATCGCTCTGAAATGATCGCTCCCGTCTTGATTCTGGCTAATGGTGTGCTATACAGTAGTTTCAACCACTTCAGGCACCCGGGTCCCATCCCATATTCTTTTAGGGCCGCCATCAGCCAAGGCCATTTGACGGAATCGAAGGCCTCCACTGGATCTAATGATACAATTGCAATCTCGCACAGGTCTCCTTCTGTTTTCTCTATGACATGGTGGAGCCTTCTGAGGTTGTCGGATATGTATCTGTGCGGAACGTATCCGGTCTGATCGGGATGTATTAGTCTGCTTATGACCCGTCTCATTCTATTTGCCAAAACAGCCGGGAGTATCTTGCTGTCCTGGTTCAGCATCTATAGCGGTCTGTACGACCCGCAGTCCATGCTTGGCTTCTTAGGTTTGAGGAGTGAATAATGATCGCCCCTCTCAGGGATTCTGGCAGTATCCCTGTTTCGAATGCTTTATTTAACATTGCCATTAGCGGGGGGGAGCACTTCCTTCCTATACGTTTTGTAAAACTCATTGGGGAGTCCGTCCGCTCCCGGGGTCTTACTGGTAGGTAGTTGCTCAACCACTGTTTCTAGTTCTTCCAATGTGATTGGGCCATCTAGGTCCTCTCGCTCTTCAGCACTTAATTTTGGTAGGCCAATATCCTCTAGTGTTCCTACCATCCCGCTCCCTTCACCCCCTCCTTCGTCTCTGTACAATCGTTTAAAGAATTCAAGGAACTCTCCATTCATGCCCTCTTGGGTGTCCAATATTTGTCCACTCTCCTTTACCGCTCTAATCGTTGGTCTGGGGGCCTCACTTTTATACAACCATGCTAGCAATCTCCCTGACTTGTCTCCACCAGCGTGCTGTCTTTCTATGTATTTCTTGTAGTTTAAGTTGCATAATCTCTCCCAGTGCCCACCACATTCTTGCTGCAATTGGTTTATGGTTTCAGCAGCTTCTGGGGAGTTACCTCCCCTACCAAAGACTGTCTCTAGTTCCGCCTCTGCCTTCTGCAGCTCCCGTAGTATGCCTCCCTCCAGCCCTTTAGATTTGGCTATAACTGATCCTCTCACCACCACCTTAAATGCTTCCCATAGAGTGCCGGCCGATTCTACACTCCCAGTGTTATTTTCTAAGTATTGTACAATTTCCTTCCTCAGGTCACCCCTGAACACTGTCTTTCAATTCTTCGGCTCTGAGCCACCATGTTGTGATCCTAGCTCTAGGAGGCACATTTTGCCATGTTAAAACCAATGCCGAGTGGTCCGAGAGGACCCTCGCTTTATATTCTGATTGCACTAGTTCTCCCGTCATCTCCTGAGAGGCAAACATATAGTCTAGCCGTGTGTACAAGTTTTGTGGGGCTGAGTAATGCAAATAATGTCTATCATGTGGGTGGTGTAGCCTGCATACATCCTCCAGCCGAATGTCTCCCAACAGGGTCCTTAGGGTTTTTGGCAGCGGGGGTAGGCTTGTCTAATTTCTTATCTGACCTGCCCACCCTGGGGTCCAATGTGCAATAAAAATTGCCTCCCCATATAACCACGCCCCCCAGGTATGGGCTCATTTAGCTATATAGGGTCCTGAAATAGGCCACTGTATCTTGGTTTGGGGCATACGTTTTGATAATGCATACTTCTCTATTTTCTATCAATCCCCGTATTGCCACCATCCTCCTGCCGGGCTCCGCTGTGCATTGTAGCAGCTGGAAGGGGACATGTGGTGCTACCCAAGTGATTACCCCTCTGGCGTAAGCCGAATACGTTGCACCTATGATGGTCCCCTTCCATTTCGTCTTTATCACCTCTTGGTTTTTCCCCCGTGAGGTGTGTTTCCTCTATTAAGGCGATATCTATTTTCTGCCTCCTTAAGTACATCATGATCGTATTTCTCTTCAAATAACTGTTGAGCCCCCTGACATTCCAGGTTACTATCTTAAGGTCTCCCATCTTTCATCCATACCCAGTCCCACCTCTGTCCCTCCTCTTCTTCCGCATTAAGCTCAGCAGCGCGTGTGTGTGTAAGCTCGTTCCCTAACTAGTAACACTGCAAATCCCTCAACTCCCCTCCCTCCTCCCACCCTTCCCGTCCCCAACTGTTGCCCAGCTCCATCCCTGGATCTCAGGCGATCCCGCATTTAGTCCTTTCTTGGCTTGCCGGTACTAGGAACTCAGCAGTGGGTTACCACACTACCAGTAACCTAACTATTCTATCAATAGGGGTACAAGAGTGAGTCCGCTGTATCTCCTGCAATCATGCCACATTATACTTTACTTGCCCGTATTCTTCAACTTAAAACCTAGCACGTCTCCCAGCTTACGTTTGCCCTATCTTATATTCAAGTCCCAATGTCACAGTTTATACAGCACCACGGCCTCTGGAACGGCTGCCTCACTTGTCTGTTCCGTCCGCCTTCCGTTTGTCTGTCCCCGACGGACAATTCTGTGCATCCAGCCAATCTGTCGCCTCTTCTGTAGTTTCAAAAAACAGGGCCCTGTTCCTATGAAACACTTTCAGTTTCGCCGGGTACATCAGCATATATTTAAAGCCCGCCCCAGGCAGCCTCTTCTTCACAGTCCCGTAGCTCAGTCGCCGTCCCTGCACCAGGAGTGTATAGTCTGGGTACGGTGTAATGGACGCGGATGCCATTTCTATTGTGCCCTTTGTATTGTACCCCCTTTCCAAAGGAATTCCAGGATCTTCTCCCTATCCCGATAATTCAAGATTTTGGCAATTATCAGTCTCAGGGGAGGGTGGAGGGGGGCACCCGGCGGTGGTTTTCTTGTCAGGGCTCTGTGTGCTCTCTCCACCGCGAGCTCTTGGTTAAGCGCCCCTCCCACGATTTCTTCCAGCAGCAGGGTCTCGATGTAATCTGTGGGGTTTAGTCCTTCTCCTTCCGGGAGTCCCACAATGCGTATGTTGTTTCTACAAGCCCTCCCATCAGCTTCTTCTGCTCTGTTTTCCAGGTTGCTCACTTGTTGCCGCAGTGTGTTGATCTCCGAGGCATGTGACGTGCAGGCAGCTGTGTTTGAGTTTACTTCTTTCTCCAGTTCATCTTTGCGTTCCGCTATTTTCCTTATGTCTTGCCTCCGTAGATTTACATCCTCTTGCACTGTGCCAATTTTAAGATCCAGTGATGCTTTGAGTTCAACCATGGCTGCCTCCAGTTTGGTTTCCCATGCTATTTTCAGGTCCGCATTAGCATCCAAGATCTGCTGATCATTGCACACTGGTGTTGGGCAGAAACCTGTGCAGTTCCCTTAGGGACCACTGCAAAAAGTGTAAGACTACAGGTGTTAGCAGTAAACCCAATTGGTAGCAGTCTGAACCACCCAGATTTACCTGTTAGCTGTGGCTGAGCAGTCAGACTTCTTTCAAGAAGAGTTAGGCAGTATATAGAGTATACACAATAGGGCTAAAAATACAGTAGCACAAGCAAACACTGACCTGAGCTTTAGTATAAAAGTATATAATTATTTATTTAAAAACACACTTATAGAAATACACTGGCACTAATATGTCAAGCAATTTCAAACACAGTCACTAGAAATATACACCTCCCTAATTAATTATTCGACAGGTCTAGGTTAAGACACCACTTATTTAGCAAAAACAGAGGTGAGCGCGTAACCATAAATGGCACTCCAATAATTGTTAAAAAAGGGAGAGAAAAGGCAGAAATACGAAAATCACACAGTACCAACACTTCTAAGAACCCACAGCAAGTCAACAAAGGCAGGGTCTACTGTAGAGCAAAAAGTTCATAGGCCAGGCCCACTCTTGGAGAGCAAGGCGGAATGTGCCCAAGATCACACAGTGGAAATGCACTCAACGTCTTTGCAGGAAAGTCAAAAAGAGATTGGATCAAGTTAGAAAGGTAATGTTAACAGGTCCGAGGTCGCCCCAGGATAGAGAGTCAAGGATTTACGGGACACCTTGGACAGTCTGCTGCAAGGGAGACCAGGCGGGACACAGTACCTGAAATGGTGAAAAAAGCTCCAGCGGGGGCAGTTGTTCCTGGCAGCGGGTGCAAGTCAGGGCTTCTTCCAGGGGAAGAGAAGATCTCGACGTGGAGAAAAGCTGATGGTCGTTGCACTTCCATGGAAGAAACCAGCCGCAGAAATTCCCGGTTAAAAGGTACTACCCTTTTATTCGCGGTAGTGGTGAAGCATAGCTATCCAGCCGCCGGGGTGCTTGGCACAGGCGATTCGACCACGAGACGATCCAGGAAGGTGAAAAAGGCACACTGGTTGGTCCCACCAGCATAAGGGGAAGAAGACTGTCCTGGAAGAAGATCTTCTCTGTCGTCGGGAAAGTGGTGAGTTTCGTACAGCAGGGCTCCACCGATGGTGTCGTCGTTGTAGATGGCTCAGCTTCTCCCCTCTTATGATTCTTTAGGTCCTGTGGCGACTTCTGAAGTTCCAGTCCCCAAAGCCCTGCTTTTATGCAGAAAACCCCCATTCATCAGCCTAGCTGTCAATCAAACATGCTTAGTGGTGAGCTGGGCGGCTCACCACTGGACCAATCACACAAGAGTGCGACTTGAGTTGCCAAAACAACTCAGTCCAGGGTGCCTATTCCCCCCTCCCACACATCCTGTAGACCCAGACAGAGTGGCACCACTTTTGGAGGCTTCTGTGCAGAAGCCCACCAAAGGGTTGGAGTTTGAGGCAAACACAAACGCCATTTTAAAACCTGGCAAAAAAGACCCAACCGGGGAATAAATATTAAATAAATAACCCGGTGGTATCTTTAACATTGCACCAAAAATTGGTGCGTTTAAAATGAATGGGAAAATCCCATAGGAAATATTCCGGTGGAATATTCGCGTGGTATCCACTGCCACCATCCAGAAACCCGACAAGGGGGGACTGGACAGTGCCCCCTTGGAAAACAGACTCAGGGGCAATAAAATTACCCCTACCAGTACTTCCACAATATGATGGTTTGTACTGGTTCTGTTCACAATTTAAGACTAGTAAAGCCAATGGTGCCTTTAAATCCCCTGGGAGGCAGTAGTCAGTCCCAGGGTATGGAGTCTATGTTTGAGATCACTATGACACCCCTGTGTTACTGCACTGAGGGTGCTGTGTAACACACATACCAAAAACACATGAAGCCCTATGGAGTAAAAGACCCCATAGCCCATAAAACACATTACAAATTCAAAGGAAATTCTCAAATAAAGTCTAAGAGTGGGAGAAAAATAGTCTCAATCTTAGCAGGAGAAAAAAATAAACCCCAAAAACCTTGAACCCTTGGGTAAGCGCCCCTCCCTCGATTTCTTCCAGCAGCAGGGTCTCGATGTAATCTGTGGGGTTTAGTCCTTCTCCTTCCGGGAGTCCCACAATGCGTATGTTGTTTCTACGAGCCCTTCCTTCAGCTTCTTCTGCTCTGTTTTCCAGTTTGCTCACTTGTTGCCGCAGTGTGTTGATCTCCGAGGCATGTGACATGCAGGCAGCTGTGTTTAAGTTTACTTCTTTCTCTAGTTTACCTTTGCGTTTTGCTATTTTCCTTACGTCTTGCCTCAGTAGATTTACATCCTCTTGCACTGCACCAATTTTAAGATCCAGTGATGCTTTGAGTTCAACCATGGCTGCCTCCAGTTTGGTTTCCCATGCTATTTTCAGGTCCGTATTAGCATCCAAGATCTGCTGATCGTTGCACACTGGTGCTGTCTGTTTGCCGGTTCCTTTCTCTATTCCTGGCCCCCTCCGTTGGCTGTGGTGTTTTTGTAAATTCCTCCATTGTTGATTGTTTACACTTCGTTTTGGGGAGCTTGGATGCCATCACGGTGCAGTGGGCTTCTATCTATTCAGTGCTTGATTTGGGCATACCATACCCTAGTTTAGGCTCAATTGTCTATGCGCTCTTTCTTGCCTCCTGTATCTGGGATATAGTGCTTAATCGTTATTTATGGGCTTATATGCTCTGTCTGTTCACCGTTGTCCCGCTAGGGGTGCTGTCAGGCATTGTTGTCCATTGTATGTAATTCGCCTTCAGAACTTTGCTATCATTATCCGTCTCCTGTGGTGTCCTGTACCCAAGGTTATGTGCTTTTGCGGCCAATCCTGTACTAGGTGCACTTTTTTAGCAGGTCCAGGAACTGTTATACACTCTTATGTGAGCTATGGCGTTGCTGTCTTCTGACCCGGTCCTGCCACCATATGTTCCTGGGCCCCAGCTTCAGCTTACATTACAATTACATCATCACCCTTTCATCTATACACCAGGAAACAGCAATCCGGTATAACAGTCCCTTGTAATGTTGTGCCCTGTTCCCGTTGCTGCCATGCGTGGGAGTATGTTGCCTCTTTGATGCTACTTGATGCGTCTGCTTCCGAAGGTTCCGAATCCGCCGTCTTTATCTCCGCTATCATCTGGCACTGTCCTCTGTCCAGCGTATTGACTATTTGTGCTTGATTGAGTTATCCGTTGCAGTTCTATGCGAGCTGTGTTCCAAGCGTTTCTCAATGTTACGGCCTCACGTACTGTTCTACTGCCATTGTACACCCAGTGTGACCACTGTGTAAGTGTGCACCGATGGCATATCGTTACCACTGTTGTTGTCTAGCGACTATCTCGGCTGCCTCAGATTGGGTGTACTTCACTATATGTAATCCTGTGTACTGTCGGCCAGCTCCCCTGGTTCCACAATGTCGTTGTTTCTACGCAACAGCCCACTCTGTGCAAATAGAGCTTGTTGCTGCTACACCCAAACAGTGTCCGGCGCAAACTCCTTTCAGTTACAGTGTCCCGTGCCGGTTTAAACTGTAACAGTGTACTGAGTTCAATGTTATATTATTCTACTGAGCTACAGTCAATCCTCCAGATTGTTTCACTTACTGGCTACATCTGCTTGTTTCTGGAATGCGCCTATACTTCGGTGTGCGTCCCTGACCGTATCATTTTCTCCGGTGGCCCTGACGAGGCACTCACTGATGTCCACTCGCCCAGGCTGCACAAGTCTCTTGGTGCCAGGGTCACGGAACAGGAGTCCTCCCTCACCAGACGCGCTGTGACAGCTCTTGCCCTTCGTTTTGCACCTCTCTCTCGTTTGTCTTACTGCAGCAACCGGGCACATGCACTCCGCAATATTGACTCTCCCCCGATCATCTGTTTCTCATCCAGCCATGGCAGTGGCACATCGCTTCTTCAGTTTTTGCCGTGGCTATTAAGCAGCTTCCTTTGTTCTCATTGGGCGGCCATTTTAAATCTTTGTTGACGGAGTTCTGCAATTCTCTTTTGACTCAGAACTCAAGGTTAACACTTCTGTTAATTCTGCATTCCAGGTCCCCTTGTTCCTCCATCGTTCATGAATCTGCAACATCAAATATACCCGTCCTGGTCAGCTTGTAGCTCGTATTTTCATCAGGATCTTTAAGGAGCAGCAGGAGCACCTTTGACACACGTTTTATCTCATGGCTCTGTAACCACGCCCCCCAACACGCAGTGATTGATGTCATTTTTGTATCCAGGTATCTTTTGCAACTTGTTACATCCTTTAAAGTGGTAAAAAAAACTGCCAACAGTGACCACAACTTGCTGTATACAACTTGACGAGCCGCGCTGGAACCAGAAACATATTGAATGATTGTATCCGCGGTACACGGTTAAAATTGACGTAATCGGCAATTGAAAGGTTGACGCTAGACTTCATAAAGAACATGCAAATGGATAGTTCTAACATTGAGAACACCAACATAGACTACACTTCCCTCCTTGAACGTTATTGTCTCAAAACGTGGTCGCAGGTGGAGACAACAACCAGGATCTATACCTACGACGCCCTACTTGTCGAAAAAAGTAGAAAGTTGAGAAAGGCCAAACGCATAGCAGCTAAGACAAACCATCTGGATGATGAAGAAAAAGCAACCACGGCAAATAAGTCCTATAAAAACTGACTATTGATGTACAGATCCAAAACATGCTAAGAGCGATTTGTGGAAGAAAAGCGAAAGACTTATTCTCTGGTTAAATCAAAATCCTCAGTAACCCATACTATCGACCCCCAGCAGAACAACTTCAAAGAAGTTCAAAGTCTGGGTGGCATACTTCCGAAATCTTTTCCAGGGGAACACAGACTCTAGCCAACGACCCCCAGTCCACACGATCAAACCATGGGATATTCCTCATGATGTCGAACTCATACTGGGGAAAATAACAAGGCTAAACACTTCAATAGCCCATGCCCAGACGGATTGACTAATGCAATCCTTAAGAAACACCTTGAGTCATGGGCGCTCTTTATGCACACTGTTCAAGAAAATCACTCAAACTCACGCGATACCCAGCTTGTGGAGGAAGTCAGTAGTGGTCCCCATCTTTAAGAGAGGACAAAGAGAAAACCCCAGGAACTATCGCCCCATAGCACTTTTGGGTGTGATGGGGAAGATTTTTGTCTCTTTAGTACTACAGGGCTTACAAGACTGGACTGGTTACTAGGTCGCACACTGATTGAACAAGTGAACCACTTTAAATACCTAGGAGTCAGGTTAAATAACAGCACAGTGGAATCTCCGATGGTGGATCTTCCCCGTGATAAAATCAAGTCCCAAGCCATTCAGGTGATGGTGATCAATAAGAGATATGGCCGCTTTTCCATGCTGCCGGTGTTGAACAAGTCAAAAGTAGTCCCCTCATTGACCTACGATGCTGAGGCCATGCTAACTATTCCGAAGAAAGTATGGCCCCCAGCTCGAGGGCCTTTTCTGGAAGAGAGTTCTGGGACTCCCAAAGTCAACTCCAATACAGATTATACGCAGAGAACTGGGCCTTCTCCCTCTAAAAACTGTGATGGAGTGGAACAGTTTGGCATTGTTCTGAAGACCATTTTACCCGCCTGGCTGAAAATCTTTGCGAAAATCAACAAAGAATTGGAAGGAGGAACAAACGTAATTCTAACAAAATGGGCACTCAACAACAGACCCAAACTGGGGGCAATCAAGTGCAGAGGAGATTATGTGAAGTTCAACCCCAAGAGAGTCAAAAAGAAACTAGGAGAAAACGATTGGATCCACACTCTCGATATCTCCGCTGGGTATAAGTCAACAGCAAACTTACCATCGGAAGGAAGAAAACTGAACCTGCTTCCGGGATACTTGGCAAAGTTTCCCAGTCATTTCCATCTAGACCAGTTCCTATGAATACGATTGAACCTCTTCCCCACCAATGAGATAAAAGCAATAAGATCAAAATCGGACCAATTTGGATGTCGATTTTGTAAAGGGGAAGTCACAGTTGAAACATCTTCTGATCCACTGTTCTGGTTTAACCAAGGCGCGAACGTACATACTCGGCCACTTATAGTCAGGATATTGCCAAGAAAAAGTTAAAAGTTATCAGACGTTATCCCTAAAGGAAGGATTTACTGCAGTCCTTTGGCTGTATGTTATGAAACGGGAACATACATTTACATTTTGTAAAAATTGTATTTCTATTAAAGCAAATAAAAATAAAATGTGAAAAATGTATTAAAAGGTGACCTTGCTAGAAAAGGACATGTGCCATGATTTTCCAACCATAAAGGGAACATTAAAGACCCCACTTGTTTGTAAACCCCATTGTCAGGAGAGGAAAGAGGCAATAGAGGGAGCGGACCTAAATAAACATTGCCTAAGCCAACAAGGAGCAGAAGCGAGAAGGAGCCATTATAAGAAACTGGTTAATCCAGAATGGCAGGATGGCTGCCCTTATACAGAAGGAGCATAGAAGGGGAGGAGCATAACCTGCCTTGCATATGGTAAACAGGAGTGTGGAGCAAACGGCACCAAGGTGTTGCATGTTCTCCCCAAAGAAGTAGAAGTTGTTGTTGATTAAATTATAAAGTCTTCTAAGTTGCATGATGATAAAACTTACCAAACGAGTACTTAAGTAGTAGTCATTTTTTTGTCCTCGCAAGGGGTCTCACCAGGACAAAGGATCCTATAGTTTAGGCCTCGCAGGTGAGTAGACCAGGCAGAAGTCGTTGAAATACTGTGGTGTGTTTAAAAGTATTGAAGAAGTGGCAGAACCACTGGAATATTCTGCTGAACTGTTTTTGATGCATCCTGACAACATTTATATCACTGAAGCAAGTGTTGTATAAACTGTTGCAGATTCATCTAACAAAAATATTGTACAATTATCCTGACAAAGACATGTGGGTTGATCCTAAGGAATTACGGAAGTATTGTTTGTTGATGAGAAGAAGCTATTTTGAGTTCTTTGTCACAAGTGGAAGGAAGAAAACCTTGTTGGATAATTCTGAACTGTTAGGTGAATTCAAGTTGGATCATTTGTGGTCAATACTGAAACTAAAAGAACTGAAGTGGAACTTTGTTACAAGACAGAATTTCCTCATCTTTTGGAACTGTTTAACAGAATCCTGCTGAAATCTGGTGAAGGGAATTAATTCACGAGGGGATAGAGAGAAAATAAAACAAATAGATGGTTAAAAATTGAGCAGAGGGGGTGCAGGTTTGTAGGCAGGGAGGATAGAAGAGTAATTGAATAAACAGAGAAAGACCAGTAAAGAGGGGACTAGTTCAATAGCATGTATGGTAAGTAATGGGCGAGTATTCCGTATATTACACAGTTGGAGCGGACATGATCGAGCATTAGACAATATTTGGGAAGCAAAAGAGAGAGGAGTGCAAGATAATGCCATTTCAGTGGAGTGTGAAGGCTGAAAGCCAGATTGATGAGGGGGAAGAAGAGAATTAGAGAGGACTTGAGGGGAAATATGCGAGTAAAGTATATGTTTGAGGAGTTTTGATAGAAATAGCAGAAGAGAAATAGGCGGATGTTTGCAGGAAAGGAAGGGTTCCAGTTTTTTTCTGTTTTTTTTCAATGGGTAAAATCAAAGCATGTTTAATCCCCTTCAGTGCCAAGGACGAGATAGCTCGTCCTTTTTGGCACCTTGTTTTGTGTGATCCCTGCAAAGCAGGGATCACACAAAACTGTAATCCAACCCCCGGGCTATGTGAAGGGGAGTTACCCCCTCACTGCCAGGGGGCTGGATTACCTTCAGTTTCAGACGTGAAAGCGAAAGTAATTTTAACCGCAGCAGCCATGTCAGGCTGCTGCGGTGAAAATAAAAGTTGAGTGTTCACCTTTCTGCCCCTCGAATTCCGGCTGTATTTCAAGCCGGAGATCGAGGAAGGTGTTGTTGGAAAGGGGAGACTCTCCCCTTTCCAACGACACACTGTGTGACATCATTGCTGCCCGCGGATCGGGCGCAGAGCGCTCGATGCGCGGGAACCAATGCCCACTAGACACCATGGATGTCTTTGAATGCGAAGGGGAGGTCGGGGCTGCTTACAGTAAGCAGCCCTCGCCCCCATGGCCCCCAAAGCATGGGGGCACATATGTGTACAACTCTGGGGGCAGATGGCTGATCATCTGCCCCCAGGGAAGGGGGCAAAGAAAAAAAAACAATAACAGGGAATTTTGGGTGGGATTGGGGGGCCACTAGCCACCAGGGATATATTTTACAGAAAAGGGGAGTGGCCCTTTCCCCCTCACCCCAAAGGGAAATGGGGGCACCCCTTGTAGTCCTCCCTGGGGCAGATATCTGCTCCTAGGAAGGGGCATCTGACCCAAGGGAGGGCTGCATGAGATGCTCCCTTCTTAGCATTTGGTGTGGGGGGGTAGAGGGTCACCCCCCCATTACATTAGAAAATTACCTGGTGGTTTAGGGTGCGCCTCGGCCCGCCCTAAAGTGTAGTGTACATTTTCTATTTTTTTTCTTTGTTTACGAAACTTGCCTTGGCGCAGAGGGGCACATTGGTGTGCCAATCTGGCACCGGGGTGCCCAAACCATACTGCCCCACCCACTGGGGGGCCTGTCCCACCATTTATGGGGGTGCTCTCCCCCCACCCCAAATGGAGGGAGGTGTACCTCACTCAGCCATTTGTAGGAGGCCCAGGGAGGCCTGCATGAGGTGCCCCTGCCACCCATTTGGGGTGAGGGGGGAGAGGGCCTCCAAAAATGGTAGGACAGGCCCCCCAGTGGGTGGGGCAGTAAGGTTTGGGCACCCTGGGGCCAGATTGGCACATCAATGTGCCTCTCTGCACCAAGGGGAGTTGGGTTACCAAAGGAAAAAAGTGAAAATGGTGGAACGCTTTTTAGGGGGGGCTGTGGGGCACCCCAAAGGGTAGGGAATTTTCTAATGGGATGGGGCGTTGACCCCTTCCCCCCCACCCGCAATGGAGTGGGTGCCATGTCATGCAGCCCTCCCTGGGACCAGATATCTGCTCCTAGGAACGGACGCCTAAGCCCAGGCAGGAGTGCAGGACAGCCCCCCACTTATCTGCCCCTGCGGAGGGCTACATGAGATGGGCCGCCCCTCCAATTGGGGTGGGGGTGGAGAGGTGCACCCCCCTTTACATTAGAAACTTCCACAGCGGTGTAGGGGGCCCCTCCGCCCCCGCTAAAGGGCAGCCTGCCATTTTGAATAATTTTGTTTACTATACCTGCCTTGGCACAGAGGGGCACATTGGTGTGCCAATCTGGCACTGGGGTGCCCAATCCTTACTGCCCCACCATTTTTGGGGGCCCGTCCCACCATTTTTGGGGGCCCTCTCCCCCACACCCCAAATGGAGGGGGTGGGGGGTGTACCTTAGGCAGCCGTTTGTAGGAGAACCAGGGAGGCCTGCATGAGGTGCCCCCGCCACCCATTTGGGGTGAGGGGAGAGAGGGCCCCAAAAATTGGGGGACAGGCCCCCCAGTGGGTGGGGCGGTAAGGTTTTGGCACCATAGGCTCTGATTGGCACAACAATGTGCCGCTCTGCGCCAAGGGGAGTTGGGTTACCAAAGGAAAAAAGGGGAAATGGTGGAATGCATTTTAGGGGGGCTGTGGGGCACCCCAAATGGACAGGGAATTTTATAATGGGATGGGGCGTTGACCTCCCCACCCACAATGGAGTGATTGCCATGTCATGCAGCCCTCCCTGGGACCAGACATCTGCGCCTAGGAAGCAACGCCTAAGGCCAGGGAGGAGTGCAGGACAGCCACCCCCCTTATCTGCCCCCAGAGAGGGCTACATTTTGCTGGTGTGACCGTAGGTAACATGTTTTTTGTTTTGTTTACGGCTTTTTATACCTGAGCAGCTGCAACGTAATGCGAGTACTGTTTTTTATTATTCTATGGTTAGGGCCCACTGTCAGTGGGGTGGGTGAGACTGGGGCTGGGTTGTTGGTGGTGTGGGTAGGAATGGCCCGTCTGGGCGGATCACCTCCAACTGTCCTGGAGTTCCGGTTGGGCTACATTACAGCTTTTCCCTTCGGGGAGGTATTGGCACACTGCTGAGACTCCTTTGTGGGGAGACGCTGTAACGCAGGGCAGCCAGGGCTCCAGCAAAGTCGGTGGTAATATCCCTGGCCTTGGGCACCTTTCTCCCTTGTGGTTCTTTGCAGGGGTTCTGGGTAATAAATTATTGGCCGATTTGCATAAGTCAGACCTCTGCGGATTCCCACGTGTGTCGTCTTTTTGGAAATGCATGTGGTTCCCTGTTTTCCTTGGTGGCTTAGACACCCGAGGCCCATATCTGTATGTTGTGCTTGTCTGGAGAAAGTGTGAAATCCAGTGTCAAAACAGACTTGGGGTTACCTGTGTTTTAGGCTTTCCCCTTGGCGCCTGGTAGGTGCACCCACACATGCGATGTACCGTTTTCATCGGGACACCGTTGTGTTTATGTGGTTTTCATAACGTTTTGATCCATTTGCTGGTGCCCTTTGTCACACAACCATTTCATTTCCCAAATGTGTCCTATATTTAGTCACTGCTTTAGGCACCATACACCTTTGTAACCTGCACAAGTCACCTACCCTTGAAAAGGTCTGCTGTGCTCTTTCAAAAAATGTATGCTTGCCATTCCTCACCACATTGGTTTTCCCGATTTACACATGCTAAGTGCGTCTGTTCAGGCCATGAGCATATAACTCCTGTGACCAATGGCTCAGTGTTTGGCTTGTGGTATTGCTTGTTTTGTAAAACACTACAAATAATGTGCGCTTTCCTAACTGCAAGAGTCGGGGGAATGTACCGGAGTATTGCTTTTCTCGAAATTCATAGAAGCCATTGCCGTAGCCAAGCCAACCATGTCCAACACATACCTTTTTTTCAGGCTTTTCCCCCAATCTATGGCATTTTCCACATTTCTAGTTGTTGCCTGACCTATGCAAATCACCCCTTCCTAAACTTGGAATTTTGTCTACTTTTCAGAAATATATGCCTTTCTGTCGTCCAATTCGGCTTTCCTACCCTTTTCTTCCATTCCGTCCATGCATGTCCAATTGGCAAAAATGGCTAAAATCGCCTACCTCTCACAAAACAGTTGATAAGCACAACAAAATAATTTGTTTTCTTTTCCACTCAACCTGTTCTTGAAAGCCAGGAAATTGGGGAATTCAGCACAGCAAACCATTAGTTTCTAGCTCTTACAAGGAAAAAACCACAGGCTTCTTTGTACATCATTTTATTGGCATTTTCTGAAAAAAACCCAAATTTTCACCCTTTTTGCTCATTTTCTCTCACAGCAACCTAGGATTCCTGGATGGCGTTACAACCGCCTACATATGGGAAAAAAAGGAGCCATCTCATGTAACAAAAAAGTTACAAGGCATTGAATGGCCACATACCGAAATCACCAAAAAAGGCCCTGGTGCTGGGGGGAAATACCCATGGCACTTAAAGGGTTAAAGATAGAAGGAAAAACAGCAAGAGAAAGAGAAGCGTTAAATAAAGCAGTGAGAAAACGGATAAGAAGCAGATAGAATGATGGGACAAGGGATGAAGGAAGAGGGTCTGTGGGTGTAGAAGTGACATTGGTCCTAGAGAGAATGGTAGAAGCAACAGAGTCACAAAGATGACAAAATGAAGAAATTCGCATGGGTGGGGACGGAGGAGGAAAGTTGGGAGAGGAAGAGGAGAATGATCCAATAGAGGAACCGAGAGATTTTAGAAAAGAATAATTTGGCAAAGTCAGAAGCTGCAAGATTAGAAAGAACAGCAGAATCGGGAGCAGGGAGACAGAGGATACAATTAAAAATACAGAATAGGTAATGGGGTTAAGGCGAAAGAAGCAGGGCGATTATGAAATTATTCCTTTTTTGCCTTCAGTAAGAGTGAGTTAAAGGTAGATAGGAAAGTAGCAAGGTCAGCAAGCTGGTGCGTCTTATGCCAGCGATGTTTGGATTTACATAGAAACCGCCTGAGAAGACAGAGAAAGGGGTTCAACCAGGGTTGAGGAGGTTTGTGGGAGGGGTGAAAAGGAGAGGACATATATAGAAACTCCAGAGAGTCAAGAAGTGCTGAAGACAGGACAGAGGCAGCAGAGTCAGGTCAAAGTGAGGAAAATAACCTCAAAAGAACAAATAAGAGAAAGCAGAACAGAGATGAAGAACAGAGATGAAATAGGAAGGGCCAATGGACCCATGGTCCTGATGAAGTAAGATTGAAAGGGAGAAAGAGAGAAGAAAATGATCAGAGCAAGAGATTGGAAGAGCAGAAATGGAAGAAGGTGGTATAGTATCGAAAATCAAATCAAGAGAATATCCAGAAAGCTTAAGAGAAAGCAGACACTCATGATTGATTTTGGGGCATTGTGCGAAGACAAGTGAAAAGGAAGAAAAGGCTTGACAAGGCTAGCAGAAGAGAAATAAATGAAAGAAGGCGGAAAGGAAGTCAGGGCAGTCATTACATGCAAAGTCTAATAGGCGCTGCTGACAGTTACAGACAGTGGTGCAGGGACTTTGTCTGGTTTCAACCGGAACAAGACCTAATCAGTTCCGGTTCTGTGGCAGGGGTAGGGGCTTGCAATGACGTAGCAGGCCCAGGCACGGCTCCTGTGATACGCTGAGGCACTGCAGACCAGTGGTATGTTTGCAATATAGTGGAGCATATGCATATATATGGAACCTCACTAAATTAAGCAAAGCCAAAGTAGTAGCTGAAGCGGAAATTCTACTATTTAATGAACAAATGTCTGAATGTGCCGATGAACACACTAATGAAATAATAAGTAAATTTGAACAGTTGGTTAACAATATCAAAGAGGTCTCAAATCAGAAAAGAAAGAATACCAGTACGAGTGAAAGATGGAATCTCTCTAATAATAAAAACACGGTTTTTGACTGGACAATTCAAAAGGCAAAACAACAATTAAGGCATAGAATTAATGATATAAAGAATACTCAACCAAGCGATGCGTCTTCTTTGATAAAATTAGCCAAAAAACAACATTGCAGCTGGATGAGACAATATCGTACACTTAAAGCTAATGAAAGTTGGTGTAATATCGCTACGCATGCCCGAAATAATAACCACCAGGCCATGTGGGCTGCAATTAATTGTACTAAGACGAGATCCCCACCTATTAATGGTGTTCCAGAAAATAGATGGATTATGCATGTTAGAAATACACTTGGATTAGATGTTCCTAATGATGAAGGCTGTGAAATAGCTAAGGTTAGCTGGTATGGTACTTTTACAGTTGACAGCTTAACAAAACTGATAGAACAACTTAATGTCTCGAGAGCAACAGGCCCAGATGGGACCTGTAACGCCGTCTTATGGATGGCTCCTAAGCTGTGGGCACAAACCTTATTCACACTATTTAGTTGGATTGGTAAACATGCGATCATTCCCCAATCATGGCGAGAAAGCATAATCCTTCCGGTCCACAAGAAAGGAGATTGGATTATCGGATGTTAGCCATGTTAGACATCCCAGCAAAAATATTTGCTAAAGTGCTGTTGAACAAATTAAATGAATGGATCAACGCTAACAATATTTTACCGAGTAATCAATCAGGGTTTAGAGCTAAATCGTCCACTCTTCACAATATTGCCAACTGTAACTGCGGTTGAATATTCATGGACAGTCCGGAAATTGCCTGTCTATGTCTTATTTATAGATCTAAGTGCAGCATTTGACACCATTGTAAGAGGTAAACTTTGGATAAAGCTAAGAAACTGTGGGATTGATCCGGGACTTCTGCACATGATACAATTGCTATACTCAGATACCTCTGTACAGATTAGACTAGACGGAGAAGACAAATTGTCTGAAGCGATACCTACCTGCCGTGGTGTGAAACAGGGCTGCACCTTAGCGGCTACTCTGTTTAACCTCTATTTAGCAGATATCCCCGATTCAATTAATGGACTAGGAACAGGCGATGTAAAGATTTCCTTTCTGCAACTTGGGTGGCTTGGGTATGCAGACGACATTGTGCTACTAGATTATACCCCTGCAGGCCTTCAAACAAAACTTAATGCATTGGTTGAATATCTAGAGAAAAACAGCCTTGTGATTAATATTGGAAAAACAAAAGTGATGGCTTTTTTAGGTAAAAGCAAATTGAGTCGATCCAACAGCTATAAGTGGTTTGTGAACAATATCCAGCTTGAACTCGTTGATTGTTATAAATACTTGGGAGTCATCATAGACTATAAGTTGTTATGGAATCAACATTGGTCAGAGACAAAACTGAAATGTAAAAAAATAGAAGGTGCATTGACCCAATTTATTGGCAAACAGGGTGGGTACTCTGTACAAACGATCATACTGCTATATTCAGCCAAAATAGTTTGTCTCTTATATGGTGCTGAAGTGTGGGAAAAGAATTTTAAACATGAGCTTAACAAGTTTGAAGGATATATTTTAAGACAACTTTTTAGATTACCTAATAACGTATCATGTGAATATATTTTATTAGAATGTAATTTTAGATATGCCAGCGACATTTTAGAATACAAAGTGGCAATGCTATTTGTGAAATTATATTCTCTGAATAATAACACTTTTATAGTAAGCCTCATGCATAAGATCAATTTATAATATATGTATGACATATCTGAAGTGGGCTAAAGAGAATATGTTAAGTTGGATGAATGTGCCACAGTCAAATGTAAAAAGGCTTCTGAAAATGGCAATTTACACGCAAGCAAAAGAGCGTGATATGATATATGTTGCATCTCCAGCTACTGGGGGGCTATTCCTCGAAAATTGGTCGATAGAGGAATACCCAATTATCAAAAAGCGTTTCCCCACCCGATGATAGTAAGACTGTATTTACTTTTTAAATTTAACAAAGGTGATACGATGGAAGTTCTGGGAGCTAGACTTGAAATTCCAAGAATGCTGAGGTTATGTCGGCTATGTGGTAATGACAAGATCGAAACAACTTAACATCTGATATGTGACTGTGAAAGTCTGAACCAGTTGAGAATCAACTATCTGAAGCGTTACGATAACGCATGTAAGATAGAACATTTTGAGATAATATGGCAGAATCTCCTGGATGGTAATGATATTAACCTTATATATCATATGATGAAATTTTCCGAATTAATTTTCTCCATTTTAAGAGAACTGTCAGCTGGTATTTTAATTTAAAAAGGTGATGTTTAAATAGTTTTAGATAATTTGTGGTTATGATTGTTCAAAATGATTTATGAAATTGTATGTGAATTGCTGTGTAATATGTAAAGCCAATGATGGCTAAGTACATATATAATAAATTGAATTGAATAAAAAAAAATAAAAACAAATAATAGTGGAGCATTTGATGCACAACTATATCAACTACCTGGCACTATCCACATTGATACACGTGGCCTTATGTCTGAAATGAGTATTGCATGTAGAAGAAAAATGCTCCCAATCCCACCCTCAAAATAATTTCAGTGGGGGGGAACCACCAGGGGGCGCAGAGATGCACTAACGCATCTCCACTCATCTCCTCCGAAGGGTGCCGTCATTGGGACTTGAGCCCTCCCAGAACCCCCTGGAGTGAAGTGCCGACCCCCACCGCAGCCATCCAACACCGCGGGGCACTTGAATACCCCAACTCTGTTCTCCCCACGTGGCACCTTCGCTGCGCAGTGAGCCCTCGAAGACAGGAGGGAGGGAGAGCCCCGCCTCCCCCGGCGCCGCAGCTCCACACTAAAACAACAGAGAGCCGCGGCTAAGGCGAGGCCTGCAGCTTCATCGGACAGCGTGGGGAGAGCAGCCCCCCCAAACTTGACTGCAGCGGTCTCCCGTGCCCCACAGAGCCCATGCAGGGCTGCACAACACCTTGGGCTGCTTCCCGCCATTGGGGCTGCACCCGGGAGCGGCGCACCGGGCTCGGTGGCTTGCGCTGCGCCCCCGGGCTTCGGCGCTCAGTGGATCCGGCCCAGGAGGGCCCATTGGAGAGCTGGTTTGCCCCCGCGGCATCCTCAGCTCCCGCTTCTCCCAGGGGGCCAGCCCTCATCGGAGACCAGCGAGAGCAGAGGCCCACGCCGACGACTTGGAAGAGCGGCGCCCCCCACCCCCGAGGAGTGCCCACAGCAGTCCATCCATCCCCCCCGCTTCGGGCCCTCCCTGGATCTGGTGGTGGATCGGGAGACGTGCCGAGGGGGCACCAGAGCCCCCATGAGGTGAGAGGCTGCCCTAAAGTGCTGCATTATATTAGGGGCAAAGAGAGCCTGCCCCCGGACAATTGCGGTTAGGTCTCCGCCTTACCCCACATCAGTGAACACTCCCCTCCAGGGACTGCCGGTGCATATGCGACTGGACCCAATGTTGGGACAGGGGGGAACAGGCCCCCACTGGCTTAGAACCGGAGAACAGGCCTAAACAACGCCCACCCTAACAGTGAGCACAGGGCCTGGACGGCAGGCAGGCAGGACCTCTTCAGAGTCGTATCGTGGCCCGGCGGCGGTGCCCATTAGACTTGGGGCTTTTAGGGGTGGACCCTGTGGAGTGGTGAAGATCCGGGGGAGGCCTATGAACTGGAAAGAATCCCTGCAGAAATTCCGACGTTTGGCCCCGGGTCCCCTGACTCTCTCTGAGATGGCGGCCTAGACGCATCAGGAACTAACAGACACTAGCACGGTCACCAAGGGTATGGCCGCCCTCCTCGCGGAGATCAGAGGCTTCGGAGCGGATATAGCGCTACGTCTGGACACCTTGGACAAAAAAGTGGCCAATATAGATGACAGGGTTCAACCGCTGGAAAACAATACAGCCCCGAATGACATCTTTGAGACGCAATTTGACATGCGCTTGGCGGAGCTTGAGAGGAGGGAAGAGAAATGACCTCTAAAGCTTGACGATTTGGAGAACAGGGAGCGTCGCTGTGACCTGCGCTTTTTAGGCTTCCCGGAGCGCGAGGGTGAAACGCAAGCAGACATTATAAATGCTGTTAACGTGGTGGTGGGATCACTCTTTGAAGGGGCTAACACGAACAAACCGACTATTGATAGAGCCCATAGAGCAGGTGCAGCCAACAGAGGCCCCAAGTCCATTCTAGTACGATTCCACTACTTTGCGGAGAAAAGTAAAATTCTTGAACTGGCCCGCAAGAATGGCCCCGTGGACTGGGAGGGGGCCCAGATCTCGGTGTATCAGGATCTGTCTGCCTTCACCCTGGCGAGACGTCGGCTCTGCTCCCCGCTGACGAAAATGCTCCAGACCAAAGGGGTCCGATATAGGTGGGGATACCCTTTTTCACTTTCCTTTGAGCTAGACAGCTACAAGTATGCCCTGGTCACGGAGGACGATATTCGCAGGGTGTCGGGGGAGCTCCTAGATGATCCAAATATGGAAGTGGGCGAGCAAGAACGCGAGAGAGCCTCAGCTGGCCCCGGGCGGACGAGGGCTCCACAGGAAAGGCGTAAGGCCACAGGAAATTCAGAAGAGTGGCTCCGGCATCCCCGGATCTGCCCAACACTTGAAGAGCCCCCGGGAGCTCGACGATCAAGCGCGTATTCGATTCTGTGAGTGGGGATGCGACACAACTGTTCATGGACTCATATGGACAAGAGGGTGGGGGGGCTCGAGTTGTTGATTTTGAAGAGTTTAGGAGCCCGGAGGGGGGAGACAATGGTGGCCTGGATTGGTGACAAGATGAAGCTGCTAATCACCCAGGCGTTCAGGGGGGAGGGCGGAGGGTGGAGGGAAAAGTTGGGGTTTGTTCATTGGGGATTTAGTTGGGTCACGCCAGGTTTTCAGGTCTATTTTGCACTTATATAATTGTTTCTGGGCATCAGCAGGGTGCGGAAGTTCTGCGGGAGCATTGACATTTCACGCTCCACGGAGGGAGCCATGAGCCTTTACCATCGCTTTGATGGATGATCCGTTCCAATTCTTGACAGTGGGGTCGTTAAACGTACGTGGGCTTAACTCACCTACAAAAAGGTTGTTGGTGGTGAGAGAATTTTCAAGGCTCCGGGTTCATTTCCTATTTGTACAAGAAACTCACTGGGTTTGGGGTGGGGAACCTAAGCTAAGGGCTAAAAACATTGATCAGGTGTATGTGGCATCCTTCCGGGCTAAAAAACGTGGAGTGGCCCTCCTGGTCTCTCCGGGGCCCACTTTGTGGCCAAAGCACAGAAGTCGGACCCGGAAGGACGATATATTATGGTCAAAGGGGAGGTGAGGGGCCAGCTGTTCACCCTGGTTTGTATATATGCTCCAAACGAGGCACAGGATAGCTTCTGGGAGGGGATGAAAGAGAAAATTATGGCTTTCTCTGAGGTCACCCTATTGGTAGGTGGGGACTTTAACATGGTTCTTTGCCCCGAGAGGGATAGGAAGTCAGTAAATCCATGTCCAAACTTGCGTCTCCATAAAAAACTGGCAGAAGCTTTCCAAGAAGTCAATGGAGAACTGGGCTTGAGTGATACGCACCCCATTAAGCAAGGCCGAGACCCCGACTTTACCTTCTACTCAAAGCCTCATGCCACATTCTCCCATATCGATTACATTCTGGTAGACTCCACGCTTCGGGGTGAGGTCACGGACTCGGGGGTGGAGATTGTCCATTGGTCGGACCACGATTTAGTTAGAATAAAAAAGGGTATTCCCTCTGCCCCTGCATCCGGGTCCCTGTGGAGGTGCAACAACCTCCTCCTGCATGATAAGGAAGTACGCCAAACCCTTTTAGAACCCATTAAAGATTACTTCTATGCCAATGACAAAGGGGAGGTTGGCGTCATGGGTGTTTGGGAGGCATTCTAGGCAACCATTAGGGGCATCCTTATGGAGATAGGTTCGAGAAAAAAGAAGGAGAGGGGCCACAAGGAGAAACTATTGAGGGAAAAGATAGACACTATCCAAACGGGGGGGAACTGAAAACGCAGATGTTCCCCGGACAATGGGAGGAGCTACAAAGATTGCGCTCTAAGCTGGCGGACCTCCAGGTGGGACAAACGGAAAGGAAGCTGTCTTTCCTGAAACAGAAATACATGGAAAAGGGGGAAAAAGCGGATAAGATACTAGCTTGGAGGCTCTGCGAGCTTAGAAATAGTAGGAGGGTGAATTCCATTCACACCCCGGAAGGGGAATCGACCGCGAGAGACAGTAAGATAGCTGAGCAATTCAGACAATATTATGAACGGCTGTATTGCTCGGAGTACGCAGGGGACGGGACCGAAATAGTCAGCTTCCTGGACTCCCTCCCGATCCCGGGCCTCTCTCCCGACAAGGCAGAAACACTAGAACTTCCCATAACCCCACAAGAGATAATAGACACCATATCCTCTTTGAAGAGTGGAACAGCCCCGGGGGATGATGGGTACACTGTTAAGTTTTACAAGACCTATCGGTCTACGTTGGCCCCGTTTATGGCCAGGATGTTTAACTCGGCACTGGAACTGGGCTCCCTTCCACCCACGATGATGTCCGCTCTGATAGTAGTGCTCCCCAAGGAAGGGAAGGACCCCTCTCAGTGCCAATCATACCGCCCTATATCCCTCCTCAACGCCGATGTAAAGATACTGGCCAAACTTTTAGCAAACAGACTGGCGAGACTCCTCCCTTCCCTAGTACACGGAGATCAAGTGGGCTTGATTCCGGGACGCCAGGGATCAGATAACATGCGGAAGACCCTGGATCTTATGCATGAGGCTTCAAGGCAGGGGGTGGAAGGCTATCTCCTTTCATTAGATTCGGAAAAGGCCTTTGACTGCGTCGAGTGGCCTTATATGGGTAAAGTCCTCCGAAAAATGGGTCTGGGGGACAACTTCTGTGGCTGGGTTTCAGCACTTTACAATGGTCCCTCGGCGAGAGTCTTGGTTAATGGTGGCACCTCGGACCCTCTGGCCCTATCTAGAGGCATCCGTCAGGGCTGTCCCTTGTCACCCCTTCTGTATGCCTTGGCAATGGAGCCCCTGGCTATATCGATCAGAGCTGACCAGGAAATCACAGGGATTAGATGTGACAATTGCGACTTTAAACTCTCCCTGTTCGCAGACAATATCCTGGGGTACTTGACTAACCTTCAGGACTCTCTACCCCGATTATTCAGACTTATAGACTACTATGGCACCTTTTCGGGGCTCAAGGTGAACACGTCCAAGTCTAGCATTATGCCCATGGGTCCCGGGGATCATGACATCGGGGATAACTCCGAAATACTGGGAGTGAGAATAGAGCGGGTTTCCACCAGGTATTTGGGCACCACCATTCCCAGGGATCTGTCACAACTCTATCAATGTAACTTCCTGGGGATCCTGGCCAAGATTAGTAGTGATCTCAAACAATGGGCACCCTTCACACTCTCTTGGTTTGGGCGTATGGTCACGGTCAAAATGAATATCCTGCCCCGCCTACTCTACCTCTTTGCAGCCCTCCCCGTGGTGATCCTGGAGGCCTTCTTTGAGGCAATACAGTCCCGAGTCCTTCAGTTCATCTGGGCCGGTAAAAGAACAAGAGTCACATTTTCTACCTTGACTCTTCCTAAGTCTCATGGTGGATTTGGCCTCCCGGACTTTAGACTTTACTACAAAGCAGCCCAACTCCGGGTGACGTTAGAGCACATGAGGGATGACCTGGGGACATATCGGACTTTCATTGAGGATGTCCATACCCACCCGAAAAAAGTCAGGGACCTGCTAAGGGGCCCCCTAAGGCCCCCCCTCCCCACCTCAGAACGCACCCAACCTTAGCGGCCCTCTGGGCAGTCTGGAAGCCGAATAAGGACAACAAGCTGCTGTCATCCTGGCCGTCCCCTTTGCCATCGCTGTGTGGTCCCCCCCATCGATCTAGGCACCAGGGGCTTTCGGGATACACAGACATGGTCGGACTTGGGCCTGGAGAGGGTTGCTCAACTCTCTCGCGAGGAGGGTTTCATAGAATATGACCAGCTGACTGAGGCATTGGGTGACAACCCGCCCTCAGTCTTTCAATATTTGCGCTTGAAAGGAATCCTGACCCACCCTCTGTGGCCCGATAACTTCAAACGCCCCCTCACACCTTTCAAAACTGTCCTAGCTAAAAGCGCCTCCCGGAAAGGCTCTCTGTCTAAGTTCTATGGCACCTTGATAACGGCTAATCTGGAGGGTAGACAGCCCTTCAAACGAATATGGAAAGATAGGCTGAGCACGACGCTGGACGACCACACATGGACGGCAATCTTTAAATCTATATTCACGGGTTCACTGTACACCGCTGCCATGGAACATAGCTTTAAGATACTCCATTCATGGCATCGCCCTCCAGCCACCCTGTCCAAAATTTTTAAAGAGGTGTCCCCTTTTTGCCCCAGGATATGTCAACAACGGGGCACCTGGTTTCACATGTGGTGGGGATGCCCGGTCATTCAGGTGTACTGGTCGGAACTGCTCAGCTGGATTAAGGACATAGAGGGGTACTCCCCGACTTTACTTCCACTGGAAATCCTCCTGGGTACTCCTATGTCGGAGACAGAACAGCCTGCATTCCCGAGGGTCATTGGGGCCATGTTGAGGGTGGGGAGGCTAGCACTAGCCCAAAAATGGAAAAGTGTCTTAGCTCCATCCAAGGAGGAATGGCTTTGTAAACTTAGGTCGATCTTCACTTATGAAAAACTCACTGCGATAACAAATGATACCATGTCGGAATTTGTACAGGAATGGACCGCAGTGCTCCTTAACGACGATTGCATCTCTATGCGGCTGTAAAGTACAACCCTTAACGCCTGCATTTCACACTTCTCTCCACTAATCCCAGGGACCTAGTTTGGGCCCCCTACTTGCTGTGAACCGATCTGACCCCACTATGTCAAATTGTATGACTAATAACATATAGATATTTGAATGTTCTCTGCAGCTTCTATAACCTGCATAACCTCTAGACCTGGTATGTTTAAAAAGTTGGGGGCGGTGGAGTGGTGCAGTTGGCGGGATAAGAGTTAAAGCTAAAAAAAACTGTCATTTATGTTTGTTCAATGTATTGCTGGCAGGGATTGCCTGTGCACCCTACCTTATATGTATGATGTCAATAAAAACAAAGTTAAAAAAAAAAAAATTCAGTGACCCACAAAGTAAACAAAAAATATCTGTTGCTCTACAAGATGACACTAAAGATGGTTTTTACAGGGTCAAGACTATGTTCCAAAAACTATTTGAGAACAACAGAGAATAAAAATGAAACCAAAATGAATGTGGCTACTAAAATACCTAATGGATAAGAATAGGGATTATGTTTAAATGCTGTTGGGGCTTCAAATAAACAAAGTTTAATATAATAGTAAGATCTCAGGATACCAAGGGAGCTTCAAATTACCAGATTTGAGAGAATGTTCATATAAACTCTTTATAAAAGCAGTTGGTGGTTGAATATATTAGCCTGAAAAGCCCTGCAGTCACAACAGGTTTGCTATTTTTGATTCTGTATGGTTCCCAGTCTAAGAGTGTAGGGTTGCAAAATTCAAATGGAATGGGATCACTAGTAAAGTTCAAGCAAACACTGTATGCTATTTTAATGGCTTAATAATGTTCTTCAAAACATGCACAAAAGTAGTCGAGAGAATTAAACACAGTGTGAAAGAGATTAAAGTAACACACGCAATAGTCTGTCGAACACCAAAGCCTTACAGAATGCTGACAATCCGAATGGACGACAAACAATATATTCAGATTCTACTAAAATTGGCATAATTTACCGATGTTGTATCTGGTCTCTCACTGGATCTTGGTTTTCCTTTTTGCTTGCGTCTACATCAGAAAGCTCTGTAATATTTTCTTGCTGAATTTGATTGTTATCTGGCTGATCTGTTGATTAAAATAAATGTATTTTATAAATGATAGCTATGGGACTGTCATATGGCAGTTAGCCAATGATTCAATTAACAGACCTAAAACAATGTTTATTAAAAACAAAGTTCAGTTGAGCAAATAAATAGAAAAGCCACCAGCAGCCGCCCTCCACTTCAACTGTGATGTCTGTGTTTCAGTTAATAACAATATATTTCAAGAGTTCAGTCAAGGACACAAGCAGCAACTTTAGATCATCAGAGTGAACTGCTCGTGAAACTATTATCCACACTTCCCCCATTAGGACCTCCAGCAAGATTTCAGCAAGATTTCATTTGTTGAAAAACCTGCAATTTGTTTACCCAAAGATGTGTTTTTATCTTTGTGAATAAAACCTATGTACTTGTTCCTCCTGTACCTTAAAATAATAGGGAGGAACAGGAAGTTATTTCAAGTGACAAACAGGAGATTCATAAATATGCAATGTGCTGCAAGACAAAAGGCATTACCCAACCTGCACATAGTCAATGGCAATTCTATGCTTTACTTTGTTGGGCTACACCAGTAGCTTTCGATCAGCACGCTGGGTTCCTTAAGTAATTTTGAATTCAGGAATTTCATCCTTCTTAGTCATCTTCACCACAACGGTAGTGTAAGATTGCTGGATATATTTCCGTCTGGATAGTTTTGGCTAATAGGTGGGGCTGAAAGCGCTACCATTAAGCCGAAACTATGTAATTAAAATAAGAGCTTTAACATAAGAGCTTCAAATAGGGGCTTTGAATGAAGGTCTCTAATGCTTTTCAATGCAGATGACATATGAGGATGGATTTATCACCAACAGATCCAAGAGAGTCTACTCCCCCTCGGCATCAGCACCTCCAACTCCAGTATCATGCGGAGTACCTCTATTTGATCTCGCCAGTTTGGGTGTCTCCTACACAAATTATGCGGATGACACCCAAATCCTCATTCCTCGAACAGGATCCTACGACCATGATTCGAATTCGCTCAACCAAATTTACCAAATAATCCAGGCATGAAAGGCCCAACACGGCCTCTGCCTTAACGATGAAAAGACAGAGCTACTCTTCATAGGCTCTCAACACAGACTAAAAACACTTGACGAGTCCTATAAATCCTTTACAATAGACGGCATGAATATCAACGTCTCAAAGGAAGTAAAAACATTAGGTATCTATTGTGACTCTTCGCTCAGCCTAACTAAACAAGTCAACGCCACTACAGTGGCCTAGATATCTAAGCTCATCAATGCTTGCAGATCCTTCCTATCCCCTGCCAGCTGCACCACCCTAGCCAGGGCTCTCATTCTATCCAGATTGAATTACTGAAATGCCCTTTACATCAGGACCAACAAAAGAAACTTTTAAAAAATTACAGTTAATCCAAAACAATGCATTGGGAGCTGCACTGAATGTCCCTAAAAAGAATCATATCAGTGAGACTAGATGCTTGGCCCAATGGTTGCCAGTACAGGACCACATCCTGTTCAAAACCCTCTCCCTGACACACAAATGCATCTCACAATCAGCCCCCAAATACATATCAAACAAATTTTGCACTGAACAAACCTAATAGACACACGTGCAGTGTGTACACACATCTACTCACTATCCACAAATTCAAACTCCAGAAAGCAGGACTCTGGAATGCTTTACCAACAGCTCTAAGATCGGAATCCTCCTAATGGACCTTCCTTAAAAATCTGGAAACCGGACTATTTACTTTAGAACAACATATCTAATCCAGCCATTGCCCCTCCCCAGCCCTCTCCTCCCTCCCTACCTGCAAGCACACACTATACCACTGGATGAAATGTGCCATGAAAACCCCAACACACGTGCCTAGGTAATCAACAGTTTTTTTTATATCATGTATGTAACAAAAGCATATCATAATATATCTACTACCGAACAATGTATGACCACGTATCCTACTGTCTCACTGTAACCATCCACCATTGACAATATGCATGGTGCATAATGATAACACTATTTATGTACGCACCTCCTAAGAATGTCAGCGCCCAGATGCCCCAGGGTTAGGCGCGCTTTACAAATGGCAAAATAAATAAATAAATAAATGTGTGTTGTCCCACACATTTAACGCCCATCTCTAAGTGGAATATATATGATTCTCCTCCCATTCCCACCCATCTTTCTCATACACACGCCTTATAGTTTTCTTTGTTTCCATGTCTTGGGTGTTCTAGTCTCTTTTGCCTTTCTATCCTCTCTTTTCAGCCTGAGTCCTTCTGCTGTTTGCACGCCTGGGGGCTGTGGTATCCTGCATGATTTTACTGCTGTCAGGAGACCCGCTGTATTAACATTGGTGGAGCCAGAGCACTCTTGGAGCCCAGACCTGGAGTTCAGGGAGTTTGTGTTTCTGCATGGACCAGCTATGTGGGCATTCCCTCCCTGTATTGGGAGAGCCTGCTCCACAAGCTCACCAACAAGGTGAGTCCGAGCATGCTTTATATCAGCAGTAAGCCAAGAGTGCCATGCGACTGGCGGCTTTCTTGTGCTAAGGTTACAGTTCCACGGATACACATTAGCAGAAATTGTCGCAATGGACAAGAAAAAAAACTGAATAACTTCTGTTTTTTTTTCTCCAAATTATGTTTATTCAAACAATATAAACAAGAACAATAAAATGAATACAGTTACTTTGATACATAAAGTAACATTTTTAAAGTACATCATAACAGCTCAATTCTCCAAACGGTATGAAAAAAAAAGATGGAAGATAAAGAGAATAAAAGAGTGATAAATACCAACAAGAAGAAATGAAAAACGAGAGAAAAAACAAAAAAAAAAAGAGCATTAAATCCTTCACATATCCCCTCATATTTATAAAGTTGATCCTTAGCGTTAAAGGATACCTTCTCCCTCCTAGAAAAGAGGGACAAACTCTGTAAACAATCATCCACACCGGGGGATGTCTCGCTTTTCCAAAATTTAAGAATATGCTTTTTAGCAAGAGGAAGAGCTCTATATATCCAAAACATCTTACTATTAGACAACACAATACTTGAGGGGTACAGTCCCAACACACCAAGAAGAGGGTCTCTTGGGAGAGATTGGCCCAAAACCAAATCTATTCTCTGAAAAACAGCATCCCAGAATAGTTGAATCTTTCTACACAACCAAAACATATGGAGCGTGGTGCCCACCTCTCTTTTACAGTTCCAACAAACATCTTCATTACACAGCTTACACAAGTGCATCTTCCAGGGGGACCAGTACAGATAGTGAGCTTAGATCCAGGTCAATTTTATATATAATTGGACCCATGCACACTGTATTCCATTCAGAATCCGACAATACATGATCCAAATTTGATTCCCAATTCCTTCTACCACATTGTGCTGTTGATTGAGATGTAGGAGGAGTAATTCACTTGTACAAAGTAGACACAGACAAGGGCATACTCTTTGAAAGGCGCAAAATTGTAGGTGGATCATGTAGTGCAGCATTCATTGAAGAAAAAAGCACCACAAAGATTTATTTCAGAACATTATTACGGCCTATTTCATTTGCTTTCAGCTTGTATTTTAAATGCAAAAACTCAAAGTCCACCACATCTTGACCATTATGCACTTGAACAATTCGCCAAATATGTGCTTTTTGCCATGAGATCAACAAAACTACATAGTTGCCCTGCTTCACAGCCAGGTTTTTCCACGGACTGGAGTCTGCACATAGAAGGTATTTCTCATGATGTATTTCATTACTCTTGCGCCACTCCTTTACAACATGTTTTATAAAAGGTGGAGTCGTACTAACCAGCAATCTCTGGTCTGCAAATAGAATAACATCTAAGGGTGTGGGCGAAACAAATTCCTTCTCTATTTTAATCCATCCTGCACTACAAGTTTGGTCAGCCAACAACCAATGATGCAGAGTCTGCAATGAAAATGCTCTTTGATACCGTCTTATGTCTGTATAACCAAAACCACCTAAATGCACCAGTCTCAAAAGGACCTCTTTCGGGATTCTGGCATGACCTTCTTCCCCCACAAACAAATCTATTCAAGGACTTCTTAATACTCAGTAATAGTGTATTTGAGAGAGACAGAGGAAGCATACGAAATACATACAGTAACTTTGGGAGAAGGGTCATTTTTACTACATTAACTTTACCCCAAAGGGTCAATTTTAACTTCTCCAATTTACAGCACAATCTATTTATTTCCTCAATTTTCAGGTGGATATTATTTACCAGCAGAGATTCAATATCCCTATTGACATGAATGTCCAAATACCTAAGCCCTCAGCCTGCCCACATCTCTCGGCCCACATCAAACAACCCCCTGTGACAAGCCAGGGATATGGTGAAAATTAGAGTTTTTGTAACATTTATTTTATAATTAGAGAAGCAATCAAATTCCTGCATCGTCAATAAAAGTTCAGGATAAGAGCGTTCGGGATTTGAGATTAAGGCCAAAAGGTCATCCGCATACAAAAGGACCTTTGAAACATAATCCCCAAATGGAATACCCATTATACCCGGATTATTTCTAAGCATAATGGCAAGGGGCCCAATAAATAAATCAAACAATGGAGACAGGGAAAAACCCTGTTGAGTCCCTTTCAGAATCCGGAAGCAATCCGAGAGACAACCATTAACAGTTACAGCTGCTTTCGCACCATCATATAGAGCACTAAAGAGTTTAAGGAATTGTGGCCCACAGTTCTTTCTAAGCAAAACCTAACGTAAAAAAGGCCCAACTTACTCTATCAAAAGCCTTTTCCGCATCTATGCTGACAGCTGCGTATGCTTCTGCAGAGTCCATCTTCAGGTAGATAACATCTAGTAACTCCGGCAAGTTATCATTACTACTTCTTCCACTTACAAAATCAGTCTGATTTTTATTAACCAATTTTGGAATCATGCCATTTAGACTTCTAGCTAATATTTTTTCTAAAAGCTTTACATCTACATTCAAGAGCAAAATTGGCCGATAGTTTTCACATAATGTCATGATGCCTACCCCGGAAGCACCAGGACAGGCCCAGCACCCCCGGGAGCAGGCATCATGCCCTCGGGTAAAAGCCCAGCGGCCCCTAATAGGGGCTCTTTGGACTTTGTCCTGGCGCCTTTGGCGCCAGGCTCATGTTGGACATCAGTCCTGGCGCCATAGGCACCAGGCTCATAAAAGAGGGTGTTTGGTGCACTTACCTGACGCAGACCACGCTGCATGAAGCCTCAAGCCAAATGAGGCTTAGGAGGGACTATTTTCTCAAAGGAACTATTTTACTTGGGTGGGGACCGTGGAAGAATACTTACCTGGAACTTCTTCCAAGGCTATTTAAACCACGCCCGGACTGCCACACGTGCTTCGCGTTGCTCTGCATCTAGCAGCTGAACGCTCACTGTGCCTGCTCCTGCATCTTGCCTCCAGCCACGCCCGCCTCGATCCTGGGATACCTGAAAGGAAGGGAAGAGAAAAGGTGAAAACCAAGAACTTAATCTAATTTCTTACCTGTCTCTGGAATCATCACGCCAGCGATCCTGAAGATAGACATTCTTTAAAAGCATTGCGCTACTTGTAGCAGCGCCGCGCATCACTCACCTGCCTCGTGGGCTCTTCACTATCCACCGCGACCTTCTGGGCATTCCGCCACATCTCTGCACCTGCAGGGGAGAAGAAGAGACAAAAGGTGAGCAGGGGAACAAATGAGGAAAGCCTGATTTTCCGTCACAAGACTTACCTGGCCATATTTGACGGAACCACTCCTCATTTCGGGTCGGTGCCACTTCTTGGCCTGGTACCGCACCCCGGCCCCTAAGGGGAAAAAAGAAAGACATTACTAGAGGGATTCTGTCACGCCACGGGACTCGAGACGGGTTTCAAGAAATCCGCGATTCACCAAGAGTCTCGCTAAACCTAATGTAAGACGGAAATGCAGCAAAAGAATCCTGCATTTCCGACCTGATTCATGCAGAAGGGCTTGGAAGTTACCTTGGCAACGGTGGAAGCCGTTGTCAAGGGGAGGGAGTCGGCGTTCAGGAAGCAAACACTAGTCACATGACTTCCTCTTCTTAAACTCCGCCCTGTCCTAAGTTCAGTGCTTCTGATTGAGCTCTTTTTGGTTTACTGCTTCGATTTGTGCCTTGTTGTGATTCTGCTCACGTTTTCTCGGACCTGCATTTTGGATTTCCCTAGTCTGTCTTGGTACCTGGAACTTCTGTTTTTTTCGACTTACGGCACTCGTCCCTGGACTCGCTACTTGCCTGCTCCCTGGTTCTGTCGCCGCCTGCTTGTGTTTTTGATTCGGAATGGATTTTGGCTTGCTGTTCTTGACCCCCTTGTTTTTGACGCCTTTACGGATTTCGGATTTTCCGTGTTTGAGTTCCTTTCTGTACACTCACTTTTGTGACTTCCACATACTCTTTGTAACGATAACTTTCTCAACCTCGCTTACTTGCGGGCTTGGAGTGGTTCAGCCGCTGCTGCACCGCGGAATAGTATCAGCCTCCGCTGCATCGTGGGATTAGGAGTTCTCAGCCTCAGCTGCACTGTGGGATCCTGCCAGCCTCCGCTGCTACGTGGGAGTGTTGTGTTTCCCATTCTAGCCACCCCGTAGGATTCGTTGAAGACCTAAACCCGGACTCAGCCTCAGCTGCACCTTGGGAGAGATCTAGTGGAACTATTGTGGTACGGTAACTTGTGCTTCATTCTTATTTCCTTTTTGTTCAGGGAAGTGGGTCACCCCAATCCATACGGGTTAGATAGGAACTTTTCTCTCACGTTTGGCTATCCAAGGGATATTCTTACCTACTCATACTGCTTATCTAACATAGGGGTTAGGCTATTCATTGTATCATTGATCCCTCAGTTTATTCTGTTTCTCACGCAGTGGTTTCTGTTACAGGAAATTTCCACGACTCCTGACTAGAGTTCTTATAGTTCTAGGTCTTGCCACTAACCTCGCAGGTTAGTGTAATAGATATCTTGCTCGTAATTTTTGCTATAGAATTCACATTATTAAATAATGTATCTTTCTTCACAGCCACACGGTCTCCAAGGATTCCAGTCTTTCGATTAATCAATCTTTCTGGATGTTCCTTTGTACATTCAGAGAGGTATATTGATAGAAAGAATTCTTCCTCTACACTACGGGGTCAAGTTTGTGAGGAAGAATTCTGACAAAATCAGAAGCCTCATAAATGGAATCTAACGAGACCCTGGCTAATTTGTTTCAGTTAGTGGCAGATTTGCGCACTGACATGGCTAATGCGCATGCCACGACCCAACAACAGATCTTGGAAATACAAACAGCCATGCATCCCCCCTCCCTTCCGGTTCATCCACCTCCATCCACTTCGGGTGTAGGTGCTGCAGCCGCACAGGCCGAAGCAGGGCCGGTTTACGTCACCTCACAGTTTCCGCTAGCTCCTCCTGAGCGGTTTCATGGGGATCCTAAACAATTCAGGACATTTTTGAATCAATGTCGGTTACACTACTTATGTCGCCCAGGATCTTTCCCCGATTCCACAACTAAAGCAGCCTTCCTGTTATCCCACCCTGGGGGTACTGCTGCAGCATGGGCTAACCCTTTATTGGAAGAGGGTAGCCCTCTACTGTTTGACTGTGATGCATTAATTGCAGCCATGGGTAAGGTTTTCGATACACTGTACAAGGCCCAGGTTATGGAGTTGGAGTTGTTAAGTTTACAACAGGGGGATTCAACTCTTCTGGCTTATTTGGCCAAGTTTAATCAACTGGCTGCTGAGACAGGGTGGCCAGATGATTAGAAGGCCTCGCTTTTTTACAAAGGGTTATCCGATTCATTGAAAGATACTCTTGCTTTGGTACCAGTCGTCCCAAACACATTTCCAGGGTTGTTGGAACTGGTTCTACAGATCGATGCCCGCAAGGCCGCTAGAAAGGGTGAAAAAAGGGGGTTACCTCCTCCAGAATCAATTAACCCCATTCCAACTGCAGGAGGACCCGAGCCCATGCAAATTGGAGCGGCCACACGGGGACCGCTATCTCCAGAAGAGAGGGAAAATAGACGAAAGAACCATTTATGTTTCTATTGTGGTGCTTCCGATCATCTCCTGAAAGAGTGTACTAAGAAACCCATGAAGAAACAGGGAAACTTGAAAGCTCGACAATAAGAGGAGTCCGTTTGTCGAGCCCTTCTATGTTAATGGACTCCAACTTGGTAACGCCCTTCACTATCACAGTTATGTTCCTGTTCCCCCCTGGGAAATTGGTTCCAGCTACTGCAGTCCTTGATTCAGGTGCCACTGGAAACTATATTGATTCGCTATATGCCAAAGAGCTAGCCTTACCTATTCTTGCGAAGGACAAACCAGTGGCTGTTAATGCTGTTGATGGTTCTTCCTTGTTGTCTGGTATGGTTACCCATCAAACCATTGACCTGGTTATGGAAACTGGTCAGGGGCAAACTGAGACCATTGGATTCGATGTCATTTCAGCCCCACAGCTCAAGTTAATCTTAGGGATTCCCTGGCTTAGAACACACAATCCAACCATTGATTGGTTCACGAACAATATTGAATTCTTGTCTGAACACTGTGAAAACCAGTGTTGGCAGTCAAAATCTCCAGTAGATAACCCATGTTGTCCATTGCTGGAGGTTACTTCCACCATCGGAGCAGTGCTCACAGGGGAGCTACCTAAAGAGTATGCTGAATTCCAAGACGTATTTGATGAAGGAAGTGCCATGGTTTTACCACCTCATAGACCCTATGACTGCCCCATAGATCTTATTCCCGGATCCAAGATACCCTCCGCGAGGGTTTATTCATTGACACACAAGGAGGACAAAGTGCTCAAAGAATACATTGATCAGTCTCTTAAGTCTGGGTTTATTTGTCCTTCTCGGTCTCCCGCGGCTTCTCCCCTATTTTTTGTTCCCAAGAAGGAAGGGGATCTGCGTCCATGTATCGACTACAGGGCTCTGAATCTAATCACTATTAGGAATCAATATCCTATTCCTCTAATCTCTGTCTTGTTGGATCAGCTGGGTTCTTCAGTTATCTTTACCAAATTAGATCTCCGAGGAGCCTACAATTTGGTTAGAATTCGTAGTGGGGATGAATGGAAGACTGCATTCAAAACTAAATATGGCCTTTTTGAATACAGAGTTATGCCATTCGGTCTTTGTAATGCCCCAGCTACCTTCCAGTACTTCATAAATGATGTCTTTCATGATATGATCGATCAATTCCTTGTTATCTACTTGGATGACATTTTGATTTGCTCAGCTAATTATGATATTCATGTACAACATGTCACCCAGGTCTTACAACGGCTTCGAGAGAACCGCCTGTATGCTAAATTAGAGAAGTGTATCTTCCATGCCACTGAGGTGGAATTTCTCTGGTATGATATCACGTCCAAGGGAATTCAAATGAGTCAGTCTAAAGTCAAAGCAGTGTTAGATTGGCCAATACCTAAATCCCTTAAAGCTCTCCAATCCTTTTTGGGATTTGCAAACTTCTATAGAAGATTCATTAGGAACTTTCTACAGTGGCGGCTCCTTTAACTGCTCTCACAAGCAGTAAAAAGTCGTTTATATGGGGAGAGGATTGTACTAATGATTTTGTTAATCTCAAGACGGCGTTTACAACCGCTCCCATTCTTCAACATCCAGATCCTTCCCTTCCTTTTGTGGTTGAAGCTGATGCTTCTGACATAGCTCTGGGTGCGATCCCGTCTCAAGAATGCCCAGATACTCATGGGTTACACCCGGTCGCTTTTCATTTCCGAAAATTAACATCTTATGAAAGCAACTATACCATAACAGAAAAGGAGTTGTTGGCCATCAGGGATGCGTTTATGACCTGGCGACATCATTTATTAGGTTCAGCAGTACCAGTCCAGGTATTCACAGATCACAAGAACTTACTAGCCCTACAATCGATTAAATGTTCCACGGTTCGACATGCAAGGTGGCATGAATTCTTTTCGATGTTTAACTTTACCATAACATACAGACCTGGGTCCTTACACACCAAAGCTGATGCATTATCACGTATGCATGGTGTTCCTTCTGTGAACCGACCCAAGAAGCAGTTGCTTCTACCCCATCAGGTGGTATGTGCTTGTACTCTAAAACCCACTCTTCGTTCTGAACTACTGGTTTGGGTGCAGAAAAGTCCAGACGAGGTTAAACGATTGAGTCTTGATATCATCAGGGGTCTTCCGTATGTGAAAGGTTTGTTATACTTGCCAGACGAGACTACCCGAAAGAAAGCGGTTAGTTGGTGCCATGATTCTAAGGTGGCAGTACATCCTGGTACTAAGAAAACCATGGATCTATTACATTGGTGGTGTTGGTGGCCATCCATAGGCAAGGATGTTACCGAATACATCGCTCGTTGTTATGTTTGCGCCCAGTGTAAAAGTACCCATGCTAAACCAGTAGGTTTACTTCAATCCATGCCCATACCAGACCAGCCTTGGTATATGATATCTATGGACTTCGTGGTTGAACTGCCTTCGGTGTCCGGTTTCGATACTATTTGGGTCGTCATCGACTATTTTACCAAATTGGCCTTGTTCGTACCTTGTCATGGGATACCTACTGCTCCGGTGTTGGAGGAGTTGTTTCTAAAGAATGTCTTCCGTTTCTTTGGTCTTCCCTCAATTATCATCTCGGATAGGGGTTCACAATTCACCTCTCATTTTTGGAAATCCTTGACTACCTCTTTTGGTATTGATGACAGATATTCTAGCTCATATCATCCCCAGACAGATGGGCAAACGGAACGTTTGAATTCCACCATGGAGCAATACCTAAGATGTCTGACCCATCAATATCAGGACGACTGGCTCTCAGTCCTTACTATGGCAGAATTTGCATATAATAATTCTCTGCACTCCTCTACTCAGTCCTCGCCCTTTTTTGCCTTATTTGGACGTCATCCTAGGTCTTTGTTGATGTCCCCTGTTTGTCCTTCTAATCATCCCGCAGCAGCCTCTTGTGTGGAGAGTTTGGTGTCGATCTGTAGTCAGGTTAAACGACATTTGGAACTGGCTCAGGAACGCACCAAATACTATGCTGATGCTCATCGTTCTCCAGCCCCTAGCTATTCTGTGGGTGGGAAGGTGTGGTTATCTACAAAGAATCTGCACTTGCCAGGGAGAAGGGCCCTCTTGCCTCGTTATGTGGGTCCTTATTTGGTCACTGCATTAATAAATCCAGTGACGGTGCGTCTGCGCCTTCCTTTGAAGTGGCGGATACATCCGGTATTCCATGTGTCCCTTCTGAAACCTTTCTACCCAAACACCACCCTGCCTTCACGTCCGCTACCTCTACAGATACAGGGTGAGGAGGAATATGAGGTTCACAAGATCCTCTCTACTAAAGTTTCCAAGGGTGTTCAATGGTATTTTGTTGATTGGAAGGGCTATGGACCGGAAGACCGTACTTGGGAACCCGTGGATCATATCCATGCCCCACGCTTGATTGCCGACTTCTGGGCTTCCCGGAGAGGGGGTCTACCTTTTGGGGAGGGTATTGTCACGCCACGGGACTCGAGACGGGTTTCAAGAAACCCGCGATTCACCAAGAGTCTCGCTAAACCTAATGTAAGACGGAAATGCAGCAAAAGAATCCTGCATTTCTGACCTGATTCATGCAGAAGGGCTTGGAAGTTACCTTGGCAACAGTGGAAGCCGTTGTCAAGGGGAGGGAGTCGGCGTTCAGGAAGCAAACACTAGTCACATGACTTCCTCTTCTTAAACTCCGCCCTGTCCGAAGTTCAGTGCTTCTGATTGAGCTCTTTTTGGTTTACTGCTTCGATTTGTGCCTTGTTGTGATTCTGCTTACATTTTCTCAGACCTGCATTTTGGATTTCCCTAGTCTGTCTTGGTACCTGGAACTTCTGGTTTTTTCGATTTACGGCACTCGTCCCAGGACTCGCTACTTGTCTGCTCCCTGGTTCTGTCACGGCCCGCTTGTGTTTTTGATTCGGACTGGATTTTGGCTTGCTGTTCTTGACCCCCTTGTTTTTGACGCCTTTACGGATTTCGGATTTTCCGTGTTTGAGTTCCTTTCTGTACACTCACTTTTGTGACTTCCACATACTCTTTGTAACGATAACTTTCTCAACCTCGCTTCCTTGCGGGCTTGGAGTGGTTCAGCCGCTGCTGCACCGCGGAATAGTATCAGCCTCCGCTGCATCGTGGGATTAGGAGTTCTCAGCCTCAGCTGCACCGTGGGATCCTGCCAGCCTCCGCTGCTACGTGAGAGTGTTGTGTTTCCCATTCTAGCCACCCCGTAGGATTAGTTGAAGACCTAGACCCGGACTCAGCCTCAGCTGCACCGTGGGAGAGATCTAGTGGAACTATTGTGGTACGGTAACTTGTGCTTCATTCTTATTTCCTTTTTGTTCAGGGAAGTGGGGCACCCCAATCCATACGGGTTAGATAGGAACTTTTCTCTCACGTTTGGCTATCAAAGGGATATTCTTACCTACTCATACTGCTTATCTAACATAGGGGTTAGGCTATTGGTTGTATCATTGATCCCTCAGTTCATTCTGTTTCTTACAGGAAATTTCCACGACTCCTGACTAGAGTTCTTATAGTTCTGGGTCTTGCCACTAACCTCACAGGTTAGTGTAATAGATATCTTGCTCGTAGTTTTTGCTATAGAATTCACGTTATTAATTAATGTATCTTTCTTCACAGCCACGAGGTCTCCAAGGATTCCAGTCTTTCGATTAATCAATCTTTCTGGATGTTCCTTTGTACATTCAGAGAGGTATATTGATAGAAAGAATTCTTCCTCTACACTACGGGGTCAAGTTTGTGAGGAAGAATTCTGACAGATTCAAAGACATTTAAAGGGATCATTTTATCACAAACTCACATGAGTTTATCTCCGGCAATATCCCTCGAAGCATCACTTCCACTCTGCACCTGAAAATAAGGACAGATCGCAGGTTAAGAAAAGCAAACAAAGAGAAGACTCTACTCTGGAACTTTTTAAACTGCATACTTACGGCATTTCGCCTTCCGAAACCAGTGAAGTAACTGGTCAAATACGCGCCCCTGCACCAGAAGCAGGATGGAGAGCTCATCCATTCAAACATTAAGGTGAGCCTTGCTTGGGGATTTCGGAGGTGGTCAGAGAAGAGCAAAGGGGAGGTGGGAAGCAATCACAATACTCTACAGTCAGTTAATCCCCTTTCTCCACCTACAGAAAGATTTTTCTACGGGCCAGACAAGCCAGATTTGGGGGTCCAGTTCAGTCGGTGTTTCAAATCCTGCGCATCACGCTTTAAGAGGTCACAGCAATCCAGACCAGGTCAGCGCCTCCGTGGGAGCCAGGTGAGCGTTACACATAATGATGGTTTTTACCTGGAATTGGGATTACCGTTATTAATGCAGTTTGCATTGATTTAGAAACAGTTTCATTATACAAAATCTCTGCATATAATTGCGCTAGATAAGGTGAAAAAATGTGACTAAAGGTTTTATAAAATTCTGATGGAAATCCATAAACACCAGGACATTTACCATTTGATGATGTTTTAATTGAAAATACAATTTCCTTCACTGTTATTGGTGCGTCAAGATCTACTCTTATGTGCTCATTCAAACTAGGTATTTCAAAAGAACTAAGATAATTGTTAATTTCCAGCTCGGAAGCAGTTCCATCATCCTTGTATAAGGCAGCATAATATTGTCGAAATTCTTCACAAATGCCCTTATTCTTTTTCTTTATTATTCCTTGCTTATCCACAACAAAAAGTACCTGCCTATTATTCTCCCTTTGTTGTGTACGGCTTGCCAACAAAGCTCCTGACTTCTCACCCCGCTCCCAAAAAGCTTGTTGGGAATAAAAAAAAGATGTATCTCTGCCCTATGGTGAAGTTTACAATCCAAGGCTTGTTTTGCCTGGGACAAAAGCCAACATATTCTCTCTATTAGGGCTACCGCAGTAACGTACTTCACATGCTTTCTAGTCATCCTCTAACTTGACCATGATAATGATTTTACCAGGTAATGTTGCCTTCAATCCATCCCAAATTACAGACACAGCGCGGACCGAATTCAAATTGTTTTCCATAAACAAGATCTCTGTTTTTATATATTTAACAAATTCTAGAAAGTAGCTGTACATTCAAACGCCATTGTTTTTTAGATCCTGCACCACTCAGAGATTCGTCCAACGCCAACATTATAGGAGCTATTTTAAGTCTGTGAAATACGGTTACCTGTTAGCTGCGATCTTCAATGTCCTACTACAGCAAGCCTCAGTTGAACTGTACCCTCTTTGACTGGTTGTATTGTTTGCCTATACTTGATATTCTATACAAATGATACTTGTATGTATTGTTTCAATAGTATTTTTTAGTGTTTAGGGTTTCAATAATTTCCAAACGGTCCTCATATCTTTTTGCAAATCTGCTCTCAGCTGAAGGCAAACACAGATGTATGCAGATTGTCATTGTATTCTTCTGATTGGTATTCAAAGATTTGACAGCAAGAAAAAGTTAGGAGAGTTAACTTTCTATTGATGCTGCAAACACGCTTTCATTCTTGGTACACTACTGTGACCTACTTAGACCTGCAGAAGGATTGAAGTCTGTGCGATTGGCATAATTTCATGGTCTTAAAAATCAAAACAAAGCCCTCACTTTACATCAGACTGCAAATTTTAAGAGTGTAGGCATTATGGGGGAAGGTAATCGAGTGAGAAGACTCAATGTCTGCATACAGCAATCACAGACCTAAAGCATGGCAGCCTTCGGGTGTGTATTTAAAGATTTATTTGACAAAGTATTGCTTAATTAATATTTGGTGAGTGACAACTCATAATTGTGCACACTTGGATACAGCTAAGACTAAGAAATACCTTTGAATGATAAAATGTTTGATACTTTGACATTTTAGAGATTAACAGGTAGTTGGAATGAACTTTTGTTATAGGTTTCAATACATGATTTCTACCTGCATCGATTTGAATGTACATTTTCTGTTATTTTCACACTCAAACGTTTATTGGGATTTAGTACATACAATTTTTTGCATTTTTACATCACCCTTTATTTGAACCTTAGGGCCTTTACTATTTGACAGTTACATTCTGCTGTTGCATCTTCCCCAGCGCAGAACCACTGGCAGGGTTGTTCCAGAAGTATAAACATGTACAAACCAGAGAGTCTAAAGTCCCTGAATTGCTGTTCAGTTCTTAGTTTTCACAAGATCGCCACCTATAAGCCAAAACTATTGCCCTGGAGTACAACTAAGGAAAAATGGCATATGATAATTGATACAAAGCATGTAGGTGTTGTTTGGTTATGTACCCACCATTTACTGCCCATGGCCATGGTAATCCCCATGTCCATTCCCACCCAAAACACATCCTCTTACGATCTCTTTGAGCTAGGTTTATCATGCCTTGTCATCAAACTTTGAGCTTGAAGTGCCTGCCAGTGTTTTTTTTAAAAGCAGTCTTCTGAATGTTAATGACTGGATCGGAGCTGTAATACATTTTCTTTTGGTTTCCAAAAGGAACGGAGTCCAAACCAGATATTCCCCCTTCCTTCCGGTGAGAAGTATTCCAGGGATACCCATAACGTCTGAAAAGGTTTTCCAGCTCTGGACCAAGAAACTGCAAATCCACTCACTGGGCAACCTGTTTCCGAACGTTTCGTTCCTCTCGATTCAGGAAGCTTGAGACAAAGGTGGAAACAACGCCCTTGACGTTTTCATGTACTACCGAACACAACACGCCATGCAGTCCAGCTTTGCCACGTTCCCGCTCCAACCACCGACTTGGCCACTGCTCCACGGAATGATTCAAGCCCAAGGTGATGGCCGTCTGGTGTCAAATATCTACAAGACCTTGCTAACAGAAAATCTCACCTGCTGCTTAAAAGCCCGAACAAGGTGGGAAAGCGCTCTGAACACTACGATACTCGACGAAGACTGGTCATACATACTACGACTCACAAAAAAGTGGCAATAAACACAAGATACAAACAAATTCACTTCAACTTTGTCCATCAGGTCTACCACACTCCTGCAAGACTTCACTCCCAGAGGACGTCAATATCCGCCTCCTGCTCTCGCTGTGGGTACCCGGAAGCCGACTTTGTCCACCTGGCATGGTCATGCCCCGAAATAGGAGCGTTCTGGACAGCAGTCCTAGAGAAAATCTCAGCTATAATTGGAGTGCAACTAGAACCTGACCCAACACTGACCATGTTAGGCCTAACCAACCAACTACCAGAACATACCAGAAAACTGGCGAACCTACTTTTGGTCCTGGCACGCAGACGAATAGCTTGCAACTGAGGCAGAGGACCGCCACCAACACTAAAGCAATGGCTCCAAGATGTCACCTACTGTCAAGACACCGAAACGAACTACCTATGAACTCTGCCCCTCCATGCACGCCCCCCCCACCGATATCTGGGGCCTCTATATTACATACCTGTTAAACACTGATGACGACTCGAGCTCGCAGTCTATACCTCCAATACAAACTGTTGCAAACAACCGGCCACTTCAATAGCAGCCATGAGTGCCGAACAACAACATCACTAGAAACTGATATGAAACTGAACCCGACACTAAGCGGGGATTGTTCCGAGGGGGGCAGGGGGGACAAAGGGTCTTGTGACCGGTGCACGGTCTTGTAATGTCTCACTATTTCATTGTGGTAAAATCAATAAAGAAAGTTTAAAAAAAAAAAAAAGCATTACATCAAAACTCAACATTAAGCATTTCTTACCTCCTCACCAGTGTCACCTTAAGCGAACAGGTTGTGCAGCACTGCTTGGGCGACCCTGGACTCCTCCCTGGAATCCAGGTCGACGCAGTAGAATCTCGTGAAGGTGTGCGTCGACCTCCACGTAGCAGCCCTGCAGATGTCCAGCAGGGGCACACCAGACAAGAACGCCGTGGTAGCAGCGACCGCTCTGGTCGAATGGGCTCTCGGACGGCCGGGCAACGGTCGGTTCGCCAACCGATGACAGTGCATGATGCAGCCGGAAAGCCATCTGAAATTGGAAGCCTTCGAGAGAGCCTTCCCTTGGTTCACAGGTCCAAAGTTCACAAACAGCTGTGATGTCCTCCGAAAACTCTTCGTTAGGTCCACGTAGAACTTCAGCGCTGTAGCTACATCCAGCGAGTGCAAAGTCCTCTCAGTCGGCACTACCCTCGTGTTGTGTAAAGTCAAGTATGGAGGCTTGCAGGATAGGGCCTGGTTCTCTCCCACTCGTCGTGCGGAGGTGATGGCCACAAGAAACGCAGTCTTCCACGACAGGAACTTCAACGGTGCCGAATGCAGGGGCTCGAATGGCGCCCCCATGAGCCTGGTCAGCACCACGTTGAGCTCCCAAGCCGGGGCAGGGGCCTTCACCGGCGGGAACAATCGAACAGTCCCTTCATAAATTCCTTCACTAGGCGATGGGACCACAAGGACGCCCGTCCTGTGGTTCTGCTGTATCGGGAGATCGCAGCCAGATGTATCTTGATGGAGGCGTGAGCCAGTCCAGCCTTGGCAAGCGACGGTAGGTACAGCAACACTTGAGGGGCCGTAATCCGTTGAGGGTTAATCTTCTGTGCACGGCACCAGACAGAGAACACCTCTTCAACTTATGTCCGTAGCACTTGAGAGTTGAGGACGCCATGGCCTTTGCAAGAACGTCTCTGCAGTCAGCCGGGATATCGTACCCTCCAAACTCTAGTGCTGCAGGAGCCAGGCCTGCAAGTTCAGCGACTCCGGGTCGGGATGAAGTATGGCACCTCCTTCTCTGGAGAGAAGATCCGCGGCTGTCGGCAGCTTGACTGGTGGTGACGCCGACAAGTCCAGAAGGTCCGGGAACCAGATCTGCCTCAGCCACGCCACTGCGATGAGGATCATCCTGCACCGGGACCTCTTGAGCTGGTTGACGAAACGGAGCAGCAACAGAGGGAACGCATATAGGAACAGGCAGTCCCAGGGGAACAAGAAAGCATCGCCCATGCTCCTCGGCTGGGGAAACCTGCTGGCGAACCTCAGACACAGGTCGATCTGCGGTTTTCCCCATCGTCGGAAGAGTCGATCCACTTGATCCCGACGTAGTACCCACTTGTGGCACGAGCGCAGCTCCCTGCTGAGTGAGTCAGCGATGGTGTATTTATCCCTGCCAGATGAAAAGGCACCAGAAACATCCCTTGGGCGACGGCCCAATGCCACAGATCCTGGGCTTCCTTGGAGAGGGCTGGGGTTCTGGTTCCTCCCTGCTTCCGGATGTAGAACATTGTGGTGGTGTTGTCGGTGAAGATTCTCACCACCTTGCCCTTGAGGGACGGGAGAAAGGAAGTGAGGGCCCAGAACACTGCACGGAGCTCCAGGATGTTGATGTGGAGTGTCTTCTCCTCCGGGAGCCAAAGACCTCTCGCGTGAAGTTCTCTGGTGTGCGCTCCCCACCCTTCCAGGGAGGCATACGTCGTTACCGTTTTCTGGTGAGATGGGGACTGAAAGTCTGTGCCCGCCGTCAGATGAGTGCAGGTGCCCCACCACCGGACCGCTCGTCGGAAAGTCTTGTTGAGCGGGATCCTGTCCTCGAAGCTGCCCGTCGCTTGGATCCAGCGGGTGTCGAGGAACTCTTGCAGAGGGCGCTTCTGAAGCCTGCACAGGCGCACAAGATATATGCAGGAGGACATCATCCCGAGGAGGGACTTGATGGACCTCACCCTGGCCACGTCCGTGGCCAGCAGATGCTGCATCTTGCCCAGGATGGCCTTCGTCCTTTCCTCCGACGGCGAGGCGCTTCCGAAGCCTGCACAGGCGCACGAGATATATGCAGGAGGACATCATCCCGAGGAGGGACTTGATGGACCTCACCCTGGCCACGTCCGTGGCCAGCAGATGCTGCATCTTGCCCAGGATGGCCTTCGTCCTTTCCTCCGACGGCGAGGCCAGACACGCCACTGTGTCGAGCTTGGCTCCCAGAAACAGTGCGACTTGCGACGGGACCAGGTGGGATTTGGGAAAGTTGATGGAGAATCCCAGGTCCGTGAGCAGCTGGACGGTCTTCGCTGTGTGTTCTACGGCGAGCTCCCTTGTCCTTGCTCGGATGAGCCAGTCGTTCAGGTAGGGGTAGACATGGATCCCCTGCAGGCGCAGCCGCGCTGCTACCGATGCGAGGCACTTGGTGAACACCCTGGGTGCTGACTTCAATCCGAACGGGAGGGCCTCGAACTGGTAGTGCCGCCCTTGGACCACGAACCTGAGGAACTTTCGGTGTCCTTTTAGAATGGGGATGTGGAAGTACGCATCCTCCAAATCCAACGACAGGAAATCGCCCTCCTCCAGCTGTCCCAGCACGTGCTGGAGGGTGACCATCCGGAACTTCTGTGCCTTGATGTACTTGTTCAGTCGTCGCAGGTCCAGGATGGGGCGCCATCCTCCTGTCTTCTTTTTCACGAGGAAGTACCTTGAGTATACTCTGGAGCCCCAGAGCCTTTTCGGGACGAGCTTGATGGCACCTTTTTTGAGCATCGCCCTTACCTCCAAAAGCAGTTGAGGGAAGTGATTTTCCTTTCAGGCCACGGGTGAAATGCGGGGGCACTTTTTTAGAAATTCGAGGGTGTGCCCCTGGGCCAGGGCGTCCAGCACCCAACGGTCGGCGGAGATGGACTCCCACACGCTGACGAACTTCGCCAGCCGGCCTCCCGGAGGGGTGCTTCGGTGGAGGCCCGACACCACGGTCGGTTCAATCTTGCTTGGAGGACGCCTTGCCGCCTTGGCCTCCCTGGCGACGATGGCGGGGTCCACCCGACTTGCCTCGTCCTCTATAGGCTACCTGCGACGAGGAGCGGACCGCTTGGCGGTACGTAGAGGAGCCACCGCCGAATCCCTTAGAGGCACCCTGCTGGACTCCTGTGCTCCGAAAGGACGGCCTTTGTTGCCGGAGAACGCCTAGGGCCTTAGCTGTCTCCGTGTCCGCATTGATGGCTTGGAGGGACTCATCCACTGTTTTCCCAAACAGATTGTTCCCGTCGAACGGCATGTCCAAAACCTTGGCTTGTACGTCCTGGCGGAAATCCGTCGCCTTGAACCACCCTCATCGCCTAGCTGGCAGAAACCGGTGTCGGCAATGTCCGTTGCCACCGTAATGGCGTGGTCCGACGCCACTTTGCCTTCTTGCAAGATCTCCAGGGCCTCGCCCTCTTGTCGTCCGGTAGGAAGTTCAACAGGGGGGCGATCTTGTACCATAACTCCCTGTTATAGCGGGCCACAATCGCGAGGGTGTTGGCCGCCTTAATCGTTGTTGCCGCCGACGAGATAACTCGTCCCATTCCTTAGCCGTCTGGCGGGGAAGTTGACGTTGAGGCCGATGCCCCCCCCCCCACTTTCTTCTTGGCCGACCGAGTCAGGGGTCGGTTGTGCCCTAAGGCTCAAAGGGGCCGTGTCGGGGACCCGATACATCTTCTCATACCGATCCCTCTTGGCAGGTGTCGTAGACGGGTTCTTGAGAAGGGTCAGGCCCTCATCCCAGATGTTATCCCAGATGTCATCCAGCAGAGGCACAGCGAGGACTGTTTTCCTCTTGGCCTCACGCCATTGGTAAAGGAAACCTTCCTTCTTCTCTTCAGGGCAGAGCTGAAAAAGCTTGGATGCCCTGGCGATCATTGCATGGAAAGATCCGATCTCGTCGGGCGGGGAGGCCCGGGCTGGGGGCGATGGGAGCTCCGTTCCGTCATCACTGCCGTCTTCGTCTGTACCTGTCGTTCCTGAGTCATCCCCAGGGACGGGGGACGTGGGCAAAGGTTGAGTAGGCTGCGAGGGCTGAAAAGGCGGGGCTGGATGGATCCGTCTTCTCTTGTTCGGTGGGCTTCCTGCCGGGCCTGGCTCTGGCTCCTCCCCCGAGCCTGGTTCCAGTTCCTCCGTCAGTGGCAAGGGCAATCTTGTCCTTATCTCCGAACATAATGATTGTATAGCCAACAAAATGGCCGCCGAGTTGTCCTGCGGCTCCGTAAGCGATGGGTGACTAGGACCTTCGCCGGTGCCGCCGTCGCTCTCGTCGTCGCCTTCGTCGGGATCCCTCCTGTGGGAACGGGCCTCTTCGACGCCCTCGTCGAGGCCCTCTAAGACATCTACCATCTCCTCCTCGGAAGCTGTGTCTGTGTCCACAATGGCCACCGCCCCCCCCCCCCTCTTTTTCCGCTGGGGTCTTCACGGGGGTCTTTTCGATGGGTCTGAAAGAGGCTTCCCTCCACGGAGGCAGGGAGACTCTGGGCCCCGAGGTTGCCTCCACTGGTGTAGCCTACACAGGCTCCGCCAGGGCCGCCGCGACTTCCTCGTTAGAGGCCTTGGCTGGGTGAATCAAGGCCTTCGTCACCTTATGTGGGCCTGTGGCCTTCACCTTGGGGGGAGGGTCACTGCCTCACTCCCCCTCGGCCGGATCCTGCGAGCTCGACCGGGGCCTCTCCAGAAGCTTCGATGGGTTATCGGCCTTCCTCTTCCCTGAGCCAGAGCGTTGGCTCGTGGTTGATGGTGCTGGGGAGGATGCACCCTGCCTGGCAGCCGAGGAGCCCGACCGTTCGGAACTCCCAGTGCCCGCGGACTCACGGTGCTTTGCCTTCTGTTGGGCCCCCGTCGCCGGGGCGCCCTCACAGAACTTAGAAGACCGCTCGGACTTCTTCTTCTTCTTCTTCTCACCTGACAGGCTCTTTCCTTCCAGCCAGTTGGAGAGACGAAGGTGTCGGTCTCTGATGGTCCGTTCCGACATGTTCCCACAAAATGCACAGTCCTTCGCCACGTGCATTTTGTCCTCAAGAAGGCAGTAGAGACATTTCGAGTGCTCGTCCTCCTTGAACACATTCTGCAGCTAGCATCCAGGGCGTCTGAACAGCTTTCCGGGCGTCAAGCTCCCTTTCTCCTGGGCCATGTTCAGGTAGGCCACAGAAACTTCTGGACTCCTCCAAGAAGCGTAACTCGACGCAATCTTCACCCTTGAGGGGGCGAGAAAAATCTGACACGGATCCCCGTTAATCGGATGTAGAGACGGTGGAGCTTCAGGCTCTATTTGACCAAAAAATGATAAATTCTCTTTGAAAAAGCGTGGAAACGCAGCAAAAGCTCAAGAGCTAAACACGAGGACTCCCAACACTGGCGCGTGCAGTAAAAATCTGAGGATGGCTGCCAGAGGTGGGCTTAGGGAGAGGGCAGTCATTGGCTGGGGGCAGTATGACCCAGAGACCAGTGATTAGTTACTACTAAGAAAGACAGATCAGAAACTAAACTGATACTGATTTTTTCATTACGAGGATTCCCGGCCTGACGACGTGGAATCGGCATGTGAATCCATGCCAGACCCCATGCTGGAGAACAAGAACAAGAACAGCGGTTGAGTCCTTACCTGAGAAGCAGTCCATCCAAAAGGCTTTCTCTTTTGTCGCTCTCTAGAATCGTCGCATCGGCAGAAAGGAAACACAAGCATAGAGAGCCAATACTCACCCGGATGTTATCCCCTGTTAGAGGATGAGGTGAGACACTTCAAGAGGTCAAATGTTGCAGTGTATGCAATTTAAACATGGATATGTACTCATTATCAAAGCTTTCAAATATGTCAGATTATGCCCCGTTATTCAACTCCAATGGATACCAATTCTTTGATCTATGTTCGCAATAGAAATAACAAGATTAAATACATGTTTGTATAAAATCTCTCTAGGAAACGTAGTTTGCAGCATAAATAAAGGATATGTTTAAAGAGGGTGCTTAAAGCATTGTGATGAATCGGATGGTGTCATCACTTCTTTCCTGGTGGTAACCTCTCACCATGAGGCCAGGGGAAGGCAGTCGCTACCTGATCATGACCCTGCAGGCGGCTATATGAGGGAGGATCACATGGGGGAAGACAACCTCTGGGAGAATATCATGGTTCCATCGGATGAGACATGGATATCCCCCTTCTTATGAGGATACCCCATTCCAGTCGAATGCCTTAATGGCATACTGTTACACCTGCCCTCATCCACCTAGGAAAGATGTTGAAGAGCTTCTAAAGTGAGATGTATGTAAGACCCTTTCAAGAGCAATTATCCAAACATTATCTGTAAAACCTCAAGAATGGACTTCCATTCCCATAACTTCCAGAAAACTGCACGAGGAAGATGAACAGAGTAATGAAGTTCAAGGAAGGCCAGGAACACAGGCTGTGCTCTAGTTGTTGTGAGGGAATATCTGTGACAGGGATATTTAAACAAGCGAAGCAGCGGACTGAGGTGTGCTGCTAGAGAGAGAAGTCTGGTTCTCTTGGAATGAGCAGAGAAACTGGACAAAAGGGCGGTAGAGCGAACTGCTCGGCTCTTGGGCATTCGCAGGTGTCTGGCATCAGCCTTCGCCATACCTGACATTCAAGACACGGAACAGACAAGCCCTTCAGGGATCGCGGAACGAAGAGAAACCATGAAACGGATGCAGCAACAGAAGAGGAAAAGCCAAACAACCATTACCGGCCTACCGCAGGAGAAGAATAATACGCCAGCCAGAGCCGGTGATTCCATTCTACCCAGAGGTAGAGGGGACGCTGGGGCGTATTGGAAGTTATGCCAACACAAAATACGCATTTATGACCATATGAGTGATGCACTGACTACTGTCTCCCAGGACATGTAAAGTCACCATTGACTTTACTAGTCTTAAATTGTGAACAGAACCAGTACAAACCATAATATTGTGGAAGTACTGGTAGGGGTAATTAGATTGCCCCTGGGTCTGTTTTTCGAGGGGGCACTGTGCAGTCCGTCCCTCATCGAGTTTCTGGCTGGTGGCAGTGGTTACCACGCGAAATATTCCCCTTGAATATTTCCTATGGGAATTTCCCATTCATTTTAAATGCACCACTAGTTTGGTGCAATGTTAAAGATACCGCCAGGTTATTTATTTAATATTTATTCCCCAGTTGGGTCTTTTTGCCAGGACTCGGTTTTAAAATGGCGTTTGTGTTCGCCTCTGAAACTCCAACCCAAATCGAGCCCTTTGTTCCACTTTTTGGCGGGCTTCTGCACAGAAGCCTCCAAAAGTGGTGCCACTCTGTCTGGGTCTACAGGATGTGTGGGAGTGGGGTTTGGGCACCCTGAACCCTCGGCAACTCAAGTCGCACTCTTGTGTGATTGGCCCAGTGGTGAGCCGCCCGGCTCACCACTTATCATGTTTGAGTGACAGCTAGGACTGACGAATGGGGGTTTTCTGCATACAAGCAGGGCTTTGGGGACTGGAACTTCAGAAGTCGCCACAGGACCAAAGAATCCGAAGAGGGAGAAGCTGAGCCGAACTGCAACGACAACACCACCGGTGGAGCCCTGCTGAACCGCCTCACCACTTCCCGACGACAGAGGACATCTTCATCCCGGAGAGTCTTCTTCCTCTGCACTGGTGGGGATAACCAGTTCGCCCTCTTTTCGCCTTCCTGGATCGTCTCATGGTCGAATCGCCCGTGCCAAGCACCCCGGCGGCCGGATAGCCATGCTTCACCACTACCGCGAATGAAAGGGTAGTACCTTTTAACCGGGAAACTCTGCGACTGGTTTCTTCCCTGGCAGTGCAACGACCTCCAGCTTTCCTCCACGTTGAGATCTTCTCTTTGTCAGGCTGAGAGGTCCTGTATCCGCGGAAGCTGCTGAACCCCCGACAATCCCCCTGAGATGTATTTCCCAGAACTAGTTTTCAATACAGCTCTGTAAACTACACCCCAAAGGGAAAGGGGGAATGGGACAACAAAACAACACCAGGCAGACTGCGTCAAGGCTAATCAGTGCTGAACCTGCGGAGGATAAAGAATAACATATACACTTTCTTAATTCACTTACTTAACCTTATGAATGGGAAGTAATTAATCCTTAACTAATAATTGAGAATCCTACCTGGTTCTTCTCTTGAAATTTCTTAGAGAAGCGGATAAGAAGCTGAAAATCACTCTTACTTGCGATACTAGAAATTCCCAGCAACTTCTTACATTAGGCAAAACTGGAAGTTTTAGTTCTTTGTTTGTCTTATTTCCAACTTGCACTGGTAGTTCAATTAGATTGTCTTTAAAATGTTCTTTCTTGTAATATCAAAACTTTTCAAACTATTTATAATTATCTTGAGTCTTTGAATCCTTGAAGAAAGAGGAAAAATTCGCTAAGGGCACCGAATGGCATAACTTGATATTCAAACAGCCCAAATCTGGTCTTAAACGCTGTCTTCCATTCGTCCCCTTCCTGCACACGTACAAGATGGTAAGCTCCTCTCAGATCTAATTTAGAGAAAATATTTGCTCCTTGTATTTGATTAAGCATTTCTGAGATGAGAGGAAGAGGATACCGGTTCTTAATAGTGACTTTATTAACTGCTCGATAATCTATGCAAGTTCTAAGCGAGCCATCCGGTTTTGGTACAAAAAATAAAGGAGAGGCCGCAGGTGACTTAGAATGACGAATAAATCCTTTGGCCAAATTTTCCGACAAATATTCTTTTAAATAATCATTCTCTTTCTCAGTAAGAGCATATACCCTACTACTAGGCAAAATTGTTCCTGGCTCCAGTTCAATTTTACAATCAAAGGATCTATGGGGTGGTAATTCTCCTGCCACTTTCTCATCAAATACGTCCCAGAAATCTTTGTAACACTGGGGAAGTTGACCCACTACAGCTCCCACATCATGACCTCCAATTCCAGTCTCAGCCAGAAAACTAGATACAGAATTACTTTGTTTTACCTCTTCCTCTAAGAGACTTCCTGAAAAGCAATTCTCTTTACAAAAATCAGATTGCATGTCAATTGTCCTAGCACTCCAATCAATTAGGGGATTATGAAGAGTAAGCCAAGGCATGCCTAAGATAATCTTCAACAAAGGGGCATCAATTAACTCAAATGAAATTATCTCTCTGTGACCTCCTGATAACTCCAAAGTTAAAGAACCAGTTCTATGAGTAATAGGACCAGAAGATAAACATGTACCATGAACAGCCCTAGCCTGCTCTACAACCTCCTTCAGAATAATTGGAATTCCCAACGATTTGGCCAGACCCCAATCCATGAAATTCCCAGTCGCACCAGAGTCAATCATTACAGGACCATTTCCCTTACACTCCAAATCAAAAAATAAGGATACATTTATGGTTATATGAGGAACCGCTGTCTGCACCGTATTGGCGATCTGTTGTACCTTGACTGCTGAGGAAGAAGTCTTCTTGGGAGTGTAAGGACAGTTTCCTAAAAAATGCCCACCTCTTCCACAGTATAAACACAAATTATTCTCTCTCCTCCTAGTCTTTTCCTCCACTGTTAACGGGCCTCTGATTCTTGGAGATGAATTATTCCCTTTGGGTCTACTCTCTATTTTGGGTCTATCTACTCTAAGTATAGACTTTACATCACTCTGACCATGACGTCTCTCTGCCTTCCTTTCACTCAAACGGAAATCCAATTGAATAACCAAATCAATCAGACCTTCACAAGTAGGAGGGCGTTCAACTACTCCAGACAAGGCATCCTTTAACTCATCTTTAAGGCCCCGATAAAACAACGAGGCTTGTTTAGCCTCGGGCCACTTGCTTTCTAACACAAGGGACTTAAATTGTGTTATATAAGCAATCAAGTCTCTATTACCTTGTTTTAATTCTAAAAGTTCACCATCCACTTCCAGAGATAGCTGTCTTCTATCAAACATTTTTCGGAATATCTCTAAAAAGTTGGTATAATTTTCTAAAACCGCACTCTTTTGACTTACCAACAACCCAGCCCAAGCAGATGCTTCCCCAGAAAGATATGACAACATAAATGTTATCTTAGAAGCATCCGATGGAAATAATTCTGGTCTACTCATAAAATGTAATTCACATTGTGTTAAAAACACCCTAAATCTCTTGGAATCCCCATGATAACGTTCTGGGGACGCCAAAGGCACTGGCATAATTATACTCCTTACCCCTTCTGCCACTGTAGGCGCCCGTTGTATGTGTGGTAACTGATCTTCTCTTTCTAACTCTGGTGGAGAACCTGCGCCCCCTGAAACCTCATCCTCTCTCCTTTCTCCCCTCTGTTGAATTTGTGTAACTTTAACACTTAAGTCATCCACCTTTTGACTAAGTAAAGCATTCTCATCCCGAGAAATTTTCAACTCCTCCCGTAACTCCCTAATCAAAGATCCTAACATCTCCATGGATTCGTCGGGGTTCATGACAGCTCGGGCGGACTAAATTATTGGCCTTTCATTCTGTCAGGCTGAGAGGTCCTGTATCCGCGGAAGCTGCCGAACCCCCGACAATCCCCCTGAGATGTATTTCCCAGAACTAGTTTTCAATACAGCTCTGTAAACTACACCCCAAAGGGAAAGGGGGAATGGGACAACAAAACAACACCAGGCAGACTGCGTCAAGGCTAATCAGTGCTGAACCTGCAGAGGATAAAGAATAACATATACACTTTCTTAATTCACTTACTTAACCTTATGAATGGGAAGTAATTAATCCTTAACTAATAATTGAGAATCCTACCTGGTTCTTCTCTTGAAATTTCTTAGAGAAGCGGATAAGAAGCTGAAAATCTCTCTTACTTGCGATACTAGAAATTCCCAGCAACTTCTTACATTAGGCAAAACTGGAAGTTTTAGTTCTTTGTTTGTCTTATTTCCAACTTGCACTGGTAGTTCAATTAGATTGTCTTTAAAATGTTCTTTCTTGTAATATCAAAACTTTTCAAACTATTTATAATTATCTTGAGTCTTTGAATCCTTGAAGAAAGAGGAAAAAACGTGCTAACTGCACACGCAGGTTATTTCCATTAATCGTTGAACTTCACATAGAAATCTTCCTGGTTGAAGAACACGCGCAAACGGATGAAGACGCGCGATCCAAGTAATCCACACGCGCAAAAAATCCACACGCGCAACAATTCACACGCGCAATGGTCCACACGCGCAATAATATTCTCCTGCGAGACACGCGAAATAAGAACACCCGCGCTATTGAGTTCAAAAGCAACGAAGTGATTGTCACGCGCAAAATTACTCGCGATGGAAAAAACACACGCGCACTCACAAGGCACGCGACGAACAGATTCTCGCGCTTAAAATCACACGCGCTTTGTATTTCACACGCGCTTTGTACACACGCGATAAAAATCACACGCGCTTTATATTTCACACGCGAATTGTATTTCACACGCGCATTGTACACACGCGATAAAAATCACACGCGCATTGTATTTCACACGCGCTTTATACTTCACACGCGCTTTGTATACTCGCGCTAAAAATCACACGCGCATTGTATTTCACACGCGCTTTATATTTCACACGCGCTTTGTATTTCACACGCGCTTTGTAGTTATCACGCTGCGTATAGCTTTTGGCGAAAAGGATCTCTCGCGCAATAAAACACACGCGCTTTTAAAATGGCACGAGACCAACCTCTGCTCGCGCTCGGAATACAAACGCTAGAAAGCACGCGCTCACTTGAATACGCACGTTACAGTCAAAATCTCGCGCTAAGGAACACCGCACTGGAAACACAAGCGCACACCGAAAGTTCAATTGTTTTAGTTGAAACACTACTTTTAACGAATTTTCAAGGAGACTGTATTTAAGATGAACAGATTTACAGTAGAAATAAAGTCACTTATCTCCTTAGCGAATTCACAAAGATTTCCTGCTTTTCCTATCTTCCAAAACGAATTCCTGCCAGCTGAAGACTTCTCCTGAACCCCCAAGAAAGTAGCCGCTCAACTGCTGAGATCTGAAGGATAAAATCCACCAGGCCTAATACTAAAGCAGGAGCAGCCACTGAACACGTCCTCTCAGATGGGGTTTTGATGATGAAAGGCACAGAGTGACAGTTTAGAATGTTCATTGTTGTTCAGCATTGTCTTCTAGCCAATCAGAGCTGTCACTGTGAGGCTCCATCTTGCCTTGGGTCAGAACCAGGATTCTGAATCATCAAGTTAAGGCCTAACCAACTATAATGGAAAACTTCCCACCCACACAAAGCTAATCTGAAAAGGATAAATAATGAAAAGGAAACTTGAATAAGAGAAGGAAACCTGACACTCTTCCCCTGGACGAAGCACCAACTTGCACCCGCTGCCAGGAACAACTGCCCCCGCTGGAGCTTTCTCACCATTTCAGGTACTGTGTCCCACCTGGTCTCCCTTGCAACAGACTGTTCAAGGTGTCCCGTAAATCCTTGACTCTCTATCCTGGGGTGACCTCGGGCCTGCTAACTAACTTTTTCTGAACTGATCCAACCATTTTTGAACTATCTGCAAAGACTTTTTAAAGTACTATTCAACTGTGTGATCTTGGACACATTCCGCCTTGCCCTCTCCAAGAGTGGGCCTGGCCTATGAACTTTCTTGCTCGACTCTGCCTTTTTCTGACTTGCTGTGGTTCTTTTAAAAGGGTTGATATTGTGCTGTCCTAATTCTACCTTTTCCCTCCCTTTTTTTACTAACTTATTGGAGTGCCATCTTAGGTTAAGCGCTCACCTCTGTCTGCAAATAAGTGGTGTTTTAACTAAGACTTGTTCAATAAGTAATCAGGGATGTATAAATAGTGACTGTGTTTGAACTTGCTTGCCATATTAGTGTTAGTGTATTTTACAAGTGTGTTTTTAAATAAATAATTCTATACTTTTATACCAAAGCTCTGGTCAGTGTTTGCTTGTGCTACTGTATTTTGGTACCTATTTTGTATACTCTATATACTGTCTAACTCTTCTTGAGAGAAGTCTGGCTGCTCAGCCACAGCTACCAGGTAAATCTGGGTGGTACAGACTGCTACCAATTGGGTTTACTGCCAACACCTGTAGTCCTAAGCCTTTTGCAGTGGTCCCTAAGGGAACTGCACAGGTTTCTGCCTAACAACAGACACGAACAAACAAAATAAACACTATCGTTTAACCTTCCGCAGTACATCATTGCCCCAGCCGTGACCGGGCTCATTAGGAAGTAACTTTAACCAGCCCAACCCTGCATGCCCTGACCATGTACCAAGCCCCAAAGCTGGACTGTGTGGTGCCCCTCACCCTCTCAACCCCCCAGACACCCTGTATTGTGTGGTAATCATTTTGTGATGTATGTCGCGTTGACAAACGTTTGCTGCTATTGTGAAGAAGAGTGGCTATATAGTATATGATAGCTTCTGACAGCTCCTGTACACATAATGTAATAATGAACCTTTGAAACGCATGTAAACCCACCAAGGCACTGGAGCCAGACTGTATCATGGTATAATATGTATTGCCCTCTTTGAACACCAACCAATCGAATGCTACCTCATGTTCGTATGTCAACTGCTGTTATGAAATATTGTACTAAATGATAGAAACCCCAAGCTTATATTCTTATTAATGTAAATATATGTGCGCAATCCCAGAAGTCCCAAGTGTTGTCACCTGCCCCTTGTCAAAGGTACGGTGCACTGCCCTGTGCAGGGAAACGGGCCCAGAGCTGCAAGGTCGTCTCCCCCCCTCCTCCCTCCCAGGCCCGCCAGGGATAGCTGGTGTTCAAACAGCACAGCCTCGCCTCCCCTCCCAATCTTGCTGGACACGCTTCAAGCATCCACCTCCCCCATGTCAGAGGCCGCCACAGCCTGACTCTACGGATTACGAGCTACCTGGTCCTAAATCCCACCGCCTCCTGGGCACCGGTCACATGCCCCCCCCACTCTTGAAACTTAAACCATAGAGTTTAATAAGGTTGGCAAGTGCAGCATGCTCCTCCCTCTGAAGCCTATGCAGACTATGATCACGTGATCTCTAAATAATGGGCCATTGCATGAAATTAATAACACCATACTGAAGTATATGCGTCCTAATGGACATAAATTTAAATAATCTGGTGTGCACCCAATGGTACGCATTAATATAATAAAAAGGGATGATGGGGATTGAGCATGCCTGCCTTCCCAGCCTGTGTTGCAACATTTAAAAAAGCTAATTCTGGTGTTTAAATGCGCTATTGCGCGACAATATTCATTTCAGCATGTTGCTTGTCTAACTAGTAGCATTGTGCCAAACGCCCCAAAGTGCGATGCTTTTATGAGCTACGAGATGAACAACAGCATGTCCTTTCTTGTCTCTATTTGTCATGGTCATCAGGCCAAGAACGCAAACATTAGAGGGCCACATACACAGGGGGCCCGGATGGACACAGTCCTGGCGCCAGGCTCATGAATAACAGTAAGCAAGAACATTTATTTGGGACAAGAAGCTTTCATTATGGACATAGCACCTCATTTTGGGTGCAAAGTGAAGTTAACATGAGAACTTCCATTCACCAAAGAAGCCCCATGTGTTCTCTTGGGTGTGGTTGCTGCTATTGGGTTGCCTTGCACGTGCTGACTCCCTAGGAGTGGCAGGGTGTGGCAGGCAAGCCAGGCCTAGTGGGCGTGCCCACGATCGCAGCTATATAAGCTGCTCCGATCCCTGAGGCAGACGCTTCGCGTTATTCTGCATTTCCATGCAGCGTAACACTCACCGCCGCCTGGGACCAGACTCACCTTTGGAAATCCTGCTTCCTGCCATGATACTTACCGCCTGGAGAAACCTGCTCTCATCTGTGCGCGTCTTCACTGATCCTGGCATTCATCTTCAAGGTTTCCGTAACGCTGGAATCTTCATCTTGGCACCACAGCACGACACGCTCTGTCCGTGACAGCAGCACCTACAAGTAAAAACGAAAGGGAAGGTTAGAAACTTAATAGACATTCAGTTTAAGGTTGCGCTACCACAGAACCTCGAGTTTTTCCTTAAACCATCACTTACCAGATGTCGGACATTACGGTTTCATCCATCTTCCACCCGGCCGCATTCCACGCCTCCACAGCTGCTTTTTGGGCCGCATTTCTACCTATTGGGAAGAAAACAGAACAGAAACATTATTCAGGAATTAACAACAATATTGAGAGCAATAATAGAAAGACTTAAAGCGAGAAGAGACAAAGAGGAAACAGAAAGGGGAAAGAGACAAGAGACATTGAGAGACACTTACTACCAACCAGGAGACGTATAGTCGCAGCTGGATTGGACTATTACTTACCAGGGATCAGTGAAGGAACTAGGTCCCATCGACTAGCGCCCCTGCCAGAAGTAGCAGGATGCAGAGTTTATCATCAATAATTACCAGGTGAGCCTTATGGGCCGGTACATGCCCACAGAAATCACACCTTGGAGAGAAGGGTTTGAGAAGTACAATAGGCACAGATCAGCGCACTCACGTTCTCTCATAACCACGCAGCAGCAGTGTCACCAATTGCCGATGCTCACAGTTTATCCGCAGAAGGAGAGACCTGACGAGGGTGATCTAACTCCTGGGAGGGCTGCAACCGTGACCCAACGCTTCCGCAGAGACCAGGTGAGCGTAACAGAACTCGAAGCCTCTACACTCTCTGCCTGGGCATTATGGAAACTTCAGAGACAGACCAATTGGCCCAATTACTGGGGGAATTACGGGCTAAAGTACATGCTTCAAGGCTGGTAACCAGTGCATTAAGGAGGGATCTTATTGTAACGCGAGAAAGAACTGACGACTTGGCAAGACAGATGGTACAGGCACAGGCAGCACAGGTTCCTTTGCTTGGGATAGCCCATTCTTCCACGCCACAGCAATCAACACTGGTTCAGGTGGTTCTTCCAGGAGCAGTTCCCCTTGCCCCGCTTAACGCTTCATCAGCGATCCAAACAAGTTCGCCATATTCATGAACCAAAGTTGCCTTCATTTTTTATCCAGACCAGAAGCCTTCCCTAACGTTCAAGCCAAAGTTGCATTCGTACTCTCATATCTGGGAGGTGTAGGTGCCTTTCCCCGGCTTACTACCTGTGAGAGAAAAAAAAAAATAGCAGACACAACCCTTTGTCGGAGAAAGAGGCACAGAGACCCGGCTGCAAGAGTTCAAAGGATGGTTTATTTCTCCAGCTAGGAAATAACCCAAAAACTCTCCCAAATCTCATTACATCATACTTATATTTATATTAGTTAAAGTAACTCTAACAAAAAATGCTAAATAGACCCGATTGGCCAGGCGGTGTGGTGCTGTAGGTGTGGGTGGCATCTCTTCCTCCTGGTTGGCTGAGTACCTGACGGACGTCAAACATCTTGTGCTCCATGCAGGTCAGGGTCCGGTCACTGGTCACTACCTAAGCTAATATGTTACACACTAAATAACAAACTATTTAAAACATTTTATGCTACTTGTCACATGTCTACATAAGTCACACACAATGATTGTTGTCAGTACAATTGGGTAATTCGTGGCTTTAATTGAATGCCTTCACCTTATTGTGCATGTAGAAGAATCAGGCTGTGTTTCGCAACTTTTCCTAGGTTTCAAACTCATTAATGCAAGTAAAAACATATATAGCAGTAAAAATGCTTAAGGTTAGTAAGGAGTGTATTGGGTGGATTTCGCAGCACAGGCGAGGGTCTAGCACTTGAAAGAAATACCTTACAGGGGGTACAGGGTCAGGATGGCAATAAATTGTTCTAATGGGGGTGGGTGGCTTGCACGTTTATGAGGACGAATCGAGCAGAAAGTGCTTACCTCATCCTGGTTCACATGCCGGTTCTCAGACGAACAATGATCTCAGAGGAAGAAAACTAGCATATTGATTGTTGCAACTTTCTCCAGCTTCAGCGTGAGAATGGAAGCGAAGAGCTTTCCTTCGCAGGGGGAGTGCAAGGGTGGGGACCGGACCAGCCAGCTGCCTGCGCGCCTTGTGTGTGTATCTCTGTCCTTGGCTGCTGTCGTGGAAGGGGAGCTGAGCATTGCTGTACTATCGCAGTGAGGCTTGTTTACTCAAGATGGAGTCGAAAGGGGGGACAAAAGATGGAAGCCCTGTGTCTTGCTCAGTAGTCCCATCTATGTAGCAGTCAACCGTGGTTAACTTTACATAAGGGCAAGGGGTAATCCCACTACCGGAGGCACGTGGTCCAAACCTTGTACTGAGGAGTGTACGACGCGAGGGGGCCTGAAGACCCCTCGCTCCCATACAGAGGCAACGTGTCGGACTGGTCAATACCATTGGTAACTCAAGATGATCCTTTGCTTCAGAACTTTGGGGATTTTCAGCATGAGATGGAGACATTGTTTGCCTGACATACTCAAGAACAAGCTCTGGAGAACAAATTGTTGTCACTCAGACAAGGGAATCATGATCTATTAACCTACATTGCAACCTTCAATCGTCTCATAGCCCAGACCAACTGACCAGAAGAAAAGAGAACTATGCTCTTTTATCAAGGGTTAAGTGGAGAACTAAAGGATGTGTTGGCTCAAGTTGTGAACCCACCTGAGGGGTGTGCGGACTACATAGACCTGACAGTGCAACTCAATCATAGGTTGCATAATAGGAAAATGGATCAACCCAGAACACAGGGACGGTCAGTTTATGTGCAACCCCGTAAGAATCAGACCAAACCACATGAACAGTCGGAACCAATGCAAATCAGTGGATTACGAAGTCCTCTTACCAAGGCGGAAGGAGAGAAAAGACAGCAACAGCTCTGCTTATATTGTGGTAAAGCAGGTCACTTCTTCCGTGAATGCCCGGTAAATCCACCCAAGATAATAGTTGGAACAATGGACAAAAACGACGAAGAAGAAGTACAACACTCAGGAAACCTCAATGCCCGGAAAGCGTAGGGGTCCACTTGTCGAGAGAGAAAAAAGATTCCATGCAGACCTCACATCTAGTCCTTATGGTACTTTTGGTAAATCACAAGCAACCGTCAAAGATACATGCCTTAGAGGCGTACATTGACAGTGGAGCTGTGAGAAACTACATTGACCAAGATCTGGCTATCCGAATGGGCCTTCCTCTCCAACAAAAGCAGAAATCGGAAAACGTCACTGCAGTGGATGGTTCTCAGCTATCATCCGGACCGGTGACAATACACTGAGAAAGTCAAGCTTCTGTTGCAGGACGGGCCTCAAGATGACATTACCTTCGATCTCATTGGTGTTCCTCAGTTCCAGATGATATTGGGAATGCCTTGGCTGGAGACTCATAATCCTAGGATCGACTGGCGAAAACGAGTTCGGACCTTTCCTCAAGACTGTGCCGTCACCTGCTACAACAAAGACGTTGTCAACCTGAAACCAAAGAAAGGAATCGTGCTGGGCCTCACTGGCTCTTTACCACTCGAATAACTGGTTTACCAGGATGTCTTCCAAAAAAGAGCAAACCAATATTTTACCCCCGCACAGACCCTACGATTGCCAAATAGATCTCGTGCCCGGAGCCCATATTCCCTGCAGCCGGATTTACGCTCTAACAGAGCAGGTAAACCAACATCATAGAACTTACCTGGATCAGTATCTGGCTAACGGTTTCATCCGTCCATCCAAGTCCCCTGCTTCCTCATCCCTCTTCTTCGTGCCCAAAAAGGAGGGGGACTTAAGAACCTGTATTGACTACAGAGCAATCAATCAGATCACAGTAAAAAACCAATACCCCTTACCACTTATACCAGAGCTCCAGGATCAGGTGAAACACGCTCAAATTTACACAAAGCTGGATTTACGAGGGGCCTACCATCTTGTGAGAGTCAAAAAAGGAGACGAGTGGAAGACGGCTTTCCACACGAAGTATGGCCTATTCGAATACCAGGTCATGCCCTTTGAGTTATAGAACGCCCCCGCGGCATTCCAATTCTTTATGAATGACGTGCTCCGTGAACTGTTGGACGTTTGCGCACTTGTCTTCATAGATGACATTCTCATCAACTCAAATTCCAAGGAAAAGCATGTCGGTCATATCTGGGCAGTCTTAGAGAAGCTTCTACAACACCAGTTGTATGCCAAGCTGGAAAAATGTTTTTTCCATGCGACCAAGGTCAAATTTCTCAGTTTCATTCTCACACCACAGAACGTAGATATGGACACACGAAAGGTGGACGCAATCCTCCAATGGCCCTCACCAACATCCACGAAAGGAGTACAAAGTGTGCTTGGATTCTCTAATTTCTATCGTCGATTTATACCGGAGTCCTCACAAATGGTACACCCAATTACCTCCCTTCTGAGAAAGAACATGAAATTCCAATGGTCCACAGAAGCTGAAGAAGCCTTTCGGAAGCTGAAACTAGCATTTACTACAGCACCAGTTCTTCGACACCCTCGACCACACCTGCCATACGTGGTCGAAATAGATGCTTCAAACGTAGCAATGGGAGAGGTATTGTCCCAACGGGACCCGGAAACAGGACCGTTACACCCCGTCGCATTCTGGTCCCGCAAATGTTCTGCCCCCGATTTGAACTACGCGATCACGGATAAGGAATTACTAGCGATTAAAGCAGCATTCAAGGTATGGAGACATTGGGGGTAATTCCGAGTTTGGAGGTAAGGGGTTAACGGCGCCGCTAATGTTGCCGGTGCCGTTAACCCCTTACCTCTGCATTACGAGTTCCTTTAGTGGTTCCTGCTAAGAGCAGCTGGTTTTACCAGGCACCCATAGTGAGAACCGCTAAAGGACCAGCATGCTAATAATGGGCCCGTTATTAGCATGCTCCCCATTCCCATTGAGCCCTATGGGGGTTCGAACGGGAATGTGGAGGTACCGGGTCCAGGTTCCTTGAATGAGGAATTACCCGGTAATTACTCATTCGAGGAACCCGGACCCGGTATGCGGTAAGGGGGTAGCAGCAACATGGCTACCTCCAACCTCGGAATGAGGCCAATTATCTTCTTGGGGCAAGACACACAGTCACCGTCATCACAGACCACCGTAACTTGCAATACTTGAAGACCGCCAAAGCACAATCCTTTTTCACGGAATACGACTTTATTATCACCTATAGACCTGGAGTACGGAATGGAAAGGCAGACGCACTATCACGCATGTGCGAAGAAAAAGAGGTTTTTACAACATCCGATCCCGTGGCCATCATTCCTGAAGAACGAATCCAAACCAAGATCGCCGCCACCAAGTGTGTAGATGACTTAAAAACCAGTTTGCAATCCCAGATGAATCGGTCAACACAACAGGAATGGCTTTTAAAAGGGAGACCGGTACACTATCGAAAACAATCTACCATATTTTCAAGAATGCCTATATATCCAGGACAAGAAACTGCAAAATCAAATCATCACGAACTATCATGATTCATTAGTGGAAGGACATCCAGGAATAGCCAAAACTCAGGCTAAGATAAAGCAAAACTCCTGGTGGCCAACTTGGAGAAAAGAGATCGCCCAGTTTATTGCAACCTGTGCTGTCTGCGCACAACACGAGTCTCAGAAACAAAACCCAGCTGGTTTACTACGCCCCCTGATGGTACCGCCAGCACCTTGGCATACTCTGTCAATGGACTTCATCACAGATCTTCCTCCCTGCAATGGATACAACACCATCTTAGTCATTGTGGATTTATTCTCCAAAATGGCCCATTTCATCTCTCTGAAGGGACTCCCAACTGCGTCGACTCTCGCTACCGTGTTTTTAGAACAAATTGTCTGGTTGCATGGATTTCCATCAATATTAATATCTGATCGTGGAACTCAATTTGTTTCTGCCTTTTGGAGAAGGTGTTGTACAATTGCCAAAATCGACCTCCAGTTGTCTACAAGCCATCACCCTCAAACCGGTGGGCAAACCGAACGAACTAATCAGACGTTAAAGCAGTATTTAAGGTGTATGTTACAGCAATCCGAGGACTCCTGGAAAAACATACTCTGGATAGCTGAGTATGCATACAACAACTCTGTTCACACGAGTACTGGGCAAACGCGATTCTATACTGTGCACGGAAGACATCCGCAGACATCAGTGTTTGATCCACTCGATACTTTGGAAATGCCAGCAATAAAAACCTTGCATAAAACCATCACTCAGGTTCTTGTGGAAGCAACAGAACACCTGACTAAGGCCAAAGAAAGACAAAAACTGTTTGCCGATCGGCACCGAAAAGAAGCCCCGGATTACCAGATTGGAGATAAAGTCTGGTTAGCATCCAGATACATACTGTTGAAAGGGCCAAGTGCCTTCCGCCCCAGATACTTGGGCCCCTATACTATCAAAGCCATAATGAATCCTGCCGCCATGAAATTGGAGTTACCATCTCACATGATGATTCACCCAGTATTTCAAGTCTCTCTCCTCAAACCAATGAAACCTGACATACAGATTAACCCTACACCAGAGTCCGAATTATTAGATGGGGAACCGGAGTATGAAGTCAAATCCATCCTGGACTCCAAGGTGGTTCGGTCCAAATTGTATTACCTTATAGACTAGAAAGGTTACGGACCTCAAGACCGAACAAGGGAACCCAGTGAACATGTCCATGCTCCACGTTTAATCAGGTAGTTCCATCGCTATAATCTCACCAAACCAGGACCGGGAAGAGGACCACCCTTGAGAGGGGCACTGAGGGGGAGTGCTGTCATGGTCATTTGGCCAAGAACGCAAACATTAGAGGGCCACATAGACAGGGGCCCGGATGGACACAGTCCTGGCACCTTTGGCGCCAGGATTATGAATAATAGTAAGCAAGAACATTTATTTGAGACAAGAATGCTTTTGTTGTGGACATAGCACCTCATTTTGGGTGCAAAGTGCATTTAACATGGGAACTTCCATTCACTAAAGCAGCCCCATGTGTACTCTTGGGTGTGGCTGCTGCTATTGGGTTGCCTTGAACGTGCTGACTCTCTAGGAGTGGCAGGCAAGCCAGGCCTAGTGTGCGTGCACACGATCGCAGCTATATAAGCTGCTCCGATCCCTGGGGCAGATGCTTCACGTTATTCTGCACTTCCATGCAGCGTAACGCTCACCGCCGCCTAGGACCAGACTCCCCTTTGGAAATCCCGCTTCCTGTCATCATACTTACAGCCTGGGGAAACCCGCACTCATCTGTGCGCGTCTTCGCTGACCCTGGCATTCATCTTCAAGTCTCCTGGAACGCTGACATTTTCATCTTGGCACCGCAGTTCATCTTCAAGTATTCCGGAACGCTGAAATCTTCATCTTGGCACCGCAGCACAACACGCTCCGTCCGCGACAGCAGCACCTACAAGTAAAAACAAAAGGCCAGGTTAGACACTTAATAGACATTCATTTTAAGGTCGCTCTATCATCAAACCTTGCGCTTTTCCTTAAACCATCACTTACCTGCTGTCAGACATTGCGGTTTCATCCATCTTCCAACCGGCCGCATTCTGCACCCCCACAGCTGCTTTTTGGGACGCATTTCTACCCATTGAGAAGAAAACAGAACAGAAACATTATTCAGGAATTAACAACAATATTGAGAGCAATAATTCAAAGACTTAAAGCGAGAAGAGGCAAAGAGGAAACAGAAAGGGGAAAGAGACAAGAGACATTGAGAGACACTTACAACCAACCAGGAGTAGCATAGTCACAGCTGGACTGGACGATTACTTACCAGGGATCAGTGAAGGAACTAGGTCCCATTGACAGGCGCCCCTGCTAGAGAGCTTATCAATAATTAACAGGTGAGCCTTATGGGCCGGTACATGCCCACAGAAATCACACCTTGGAGAGAAGGGTTTGAGAGGTACAATAGTCATAGATCAGCGCACTCACTTTCTCTCATATCCATGCAGGAGCAGTGTCACCAATTGCCGACGCTCACAGCTTATCTGCAGAAGGAGAGACCTGATGAGGGTGATCTAACTCCTGGGAGGGCTGCAATCATGCCTCAATGCCTCTGCAGAGACCAGGTGAGCGTAACACTATTGTGCCGCATTCAATTCATGCAGAGCCCTTTACAGGTGCAATTACGACCATAGCCACTAGATGGCTGTTTCGTATTGCAAGGACTCTTGTAACTTTCAACAATGTATTTTCCAGTGTTCTGCTCCAAGTGGGCAACACTACCCAAGATTATGCGACAGCAGACTCAACAATGAAATTGTGACATTTACAATGTCTTTTAAGCATAAATGAGCTTTCCATATGCGTTATGTCAAGTGCAAATGAGATTATACAGTCAAACAAACGTCTCTTGTATACGTCTCACTTTATCAAGGTGACCTTAATGTCCAAATGTCTAGTTTATACAAATATGGCGGTCAGTGCCTGAACCCAAAATGGATGACAGATATTCATCTAAAGTGTTGTGCATTTTTGTGCACCCATATAAGGCTATAAGCAATATCGGTTACGAAAACAGTAAGTAGATAATTGATATTTATGTCTGCTACCGTAAATAGAACAACCCAATACTCAGTACAAAGTGCCTCAGTGCATTAAACTCAGTTTTCTTAGGACTTTTCATCAGATAACAACCACACCAGTCTCTTAAAGTGCAAGTACAGGGTAATGTAAACATTAGTTAAAGTAGATAGATCTAAGTTTACAATTCAGATATTAAGGATATTAAGCACCAGGTGATCACTGTAGAAATACAAACATACCTGAGTCTATATTAAGACCCTGGGGTCTTAATGTGTCAAATTTGCATATCAGGGTGGCTTCTAACTGCCATAATTTAAGTTCTCTGTTGCCCAACCTTTTGTGTTGTGGCATGTGGGCTAAACCCAAGAATGACATGTCTTTGATGTTATCTTTGTGTTTATGAAGGAAATGGGCTATTAGAGGGTATGTTAGAGCCCCATTTTTTATTATGGCTCTATAATGCTGTTATATACGTAGTTGAAGTGGCCCTATATGATATGATATATGATATGATATATGTTATTTGTAACGCGCCTATACACAAGTGTCTCAGGGCGCGACGAGGCAGGGAGGGGGGAACAAAGGGGAGACAGACAAAGATCCTACTAGGCCAGGTGTCATTCAGATTGCGCAAGCGCAAGGGAGGGGGGAAGGGAAAAGTGCAAGCGGGAAGGGAGAGGGGAAAGTGCAGTACAGCGTTGGTAGAATACAGGATAAATAATAAGGGCCCACTGGTGGCAAGTGCAAGGTAAGTGCAGACAAGTGCTGGGAAGAGGGGCTGTAGGAATAAAGAGACAATCCCACAGTGCAGGGGTTGCCAGGGAGGCAGTACAGGGGAGAGTGGCTGGGCCAAGGACCGAGAATGGTGGGTAGCCCAGTTGCAGATTCAGTGCAATTTCAGTAATTAGCAGAGGAGCGGGGGGGGAGAAAGCAGAAGCAAAGAGGAAGGTTTTGAGGTGCTTCCGGAACCGGAGATGGTTCTCCTCTAGTTTTGGGGAGGCAGGAAGGCTGTTCCAGAGGGAGGCCTCTGCTGCAGAGAGATCTACCGCCAACTCGTTGCTTGGAGAAGCGGCTGACCCTGAGGCAGTTGGAGGCGGATGAGCGAAGAGCTCGAGAAGGAAGATATTTAGGAAGAGAGAGTTGAAGGTATTTTGGCCCCAGCCCCAGAAGGCCTTGTGGACAATGCAGAGGGTTTTGGACTTAATCCTTGCAGCCACTGGGAGCCAGTGTAGCGATTTCAGTCATGGAGAGATATGGTCCCTGGGCTTGAGGCCAAGGACAAGTCTCGCAGCCCTGCTCTGGATGAGTTGCAGAGGTTGGAGTGTAGAGGCAGGCAGATTTAGATAGAGCCTGTTACAGTAGTCCAACTTCGAGAGAACCAGGGCTCTGGAGACAGTGAGGTTCTGGGGAGGGAGAGGAAAGGAAGGATACCTCTGAGGAGGTGCAGCCGGTAGTGTGACTTCTTAGAGACGTCAGATATGTGAGGAGAGAAGGAGAGTGTGGAGTCGAAGGTGACCCCGAGGTTTTTTGCCTTGCAGGTAGGAGCAGGAAGAGGGCCAAGAGAGGCCGGCCAGAGAGATGCAGGGAAGGAGGGAGTGGGTGTGCCAATGAGTAGAATCTCAGTCTTACTGGCATTGAGGCAGAGGTCATTGGCGGCACACTATGCGTGGATAGCAGAGAGACAGTCAGAGATGAGGGAAGGAGAAGAGGAGGAGGTCGAGGGTAGCCTGAAAATGAGCTGGGTATCATCCGCATAGCACTGAAGGTTGGGGCAGCGAGCGGCGATTCGGTGGGCAAGGAGTGCCAGATACTGGTTGAACAGCCAGGGAGAGAGGTTAGATCCCTGGGGGACACCACAGGTAGAGAAAAAGATGTCAGAGAAGAAGGACCCCAGTTGGACCTGGGAGGGTCGATTGGAGAGGAAAGAGGTCAGCCACGCCAGAGCCGGACCTGTGATACCCAGGTTATCACGGAGACGGTTGAGCAGGATGGCATGGTTGACAGTATTAAAGGCAGAAGAGAGATCGAGCAGAATGAGAACACACAGAGTGTTAGAGTCAAGGTTCGAGAGCATGTGGAGCCAATGTAATGTAAAACACACTTGCAGGTGATTACATAAACTACATATTTAGTTAGGCAGGTAATTTTATGTTTATACATCCATTTCAACCCATTAGATCTCATAAATGGTTTTTTGGAGACAAAATTACACATTTCACAATTAGCACACTTTCGGAAAACAGCATGTTGTTCAATGGTCATGAAGTTAGGTGGTGTGTCTGCGTCAGTGACTGCCATGCTAGGTGATAGCATGGTGTCTAGTGTGGGGGCCTTGCAATAAGTGACACTGGGTGCTTGTTTAGCACTTTGTTTAAGTCTGGATCTGTAAGAAGTACTTTCCAATGTTTCTACATTATAGATTTGATTTCTTTGGCTTGATGATTAAAGCCAGTTATACATCTTATTTTGTTTTCCTTCTTTTTATCTTTAGGTTTAAATAGATCCAGTCTAGTCAGCTGTTCAGCTTTGCCAAAGCACTCTGACACCATGCTTTTGGTATAGCCTATTTTTATGAACCTCTGGCTGATATAATACTAAGAAAGTTATGGTGGGTATAAAAAGGTTTGGAAAAAAAACCTTCACATGAAATGTGGAAATAGGAACATCCATTGGAGCCAAGTCACACACTCCACAGCGCCCCTAGTAGCCATGGCTGGAAGTTCACCTCCAGTTCTGAGCCACAAAAGCAAGGCGTTGTGGGTATTGTAAGGAAGGCATGGTATCAAACAGTGAAGACAGACACAAGTAATCACAGTTAAAGGGTGTTCATTGAACCTCAATGGGTTGATAAAACACCTATGTAAACCTATGTAAAAGATGGGAGCAAGCTACAACCATCAAATAATAATGCAGTCCTAGTGGATTCTGTAATAATATAAGGGCCTATACTAATAAACCTATTGCCAATCCTTACTTCTAAATACAAAATGGTGTGGGATAACAAAGTTTGCAAAAGAAAAGTGTTCGAGAAATGATATGTGAGGATAGTTGAGCAGTTGGCGTCCCGTCCCCACGTTTTCAGCACAGTGTAAGGTGGCATGTGCAGGCTTTGCAAACACTCTGGCTTCTCAGCCATGAGGTAACAGTTCAACACAGACATCAAGGCCTTCCGCCAAAGTATCTCACAATAACAGTTTTTTTTTGCAGAGGGCCAGATGTAACAAACAAAACACAAACGTTCCTTTCCTTTGTCAGGGTTTTCGATTTTCACAAGTTCAAGACTGGTCTCCCTCCTTCAGGCTCGGACCACGGGCCTCCCTTGTTCGGGCTCAGACCCCTGGTCTCCCTCCTTCAGGCTCAGACCACGGGCCCCCCTCGTCCGGGCTCAGATCCCTTTTGATACCAGAATCAAAGACTGTCGAATGTGTGATGGGTTTTGCTTAAACCGTTGCAGGACCACTTCGATTCACTTCACACAATGTACACTTCACATCAATCTTCCACTTTCGTTTCTTTTGTCAGGATACCATACATAGACATTCGATGATCCCATTCACAGTGCCGGACCACTTTGTCAATGGTATCATATCTTTCCTTCTAATGTTCAGATATATACCAGCAATTTAGCTTCACTCACGTCTTTCAGCACACGCATTTAACAATATGCGTTCCAGCTTGCAACCTTGAGTTCAACACAGTCGGTCTGGCATCGGTCTCCCCAACTTACCAGCTGTGTTGTTCTCTGTTGCTTCTTTGTTCATGGTGCCAAGGACGATTCCATGGCATCTGCTGTTCCTCCCCACCTTGGTCAGTTACACAGGAGGACCCTCGGTATCTGACACACAATGCAGGTTTCTTCAACCTTGTTTCCTGGTTTTACGTTTTTTGCAATGAAGTTTTCTCGAAAGTAACGGCTTCCTGCCAAATGTCAAGGGTGTTGCCCCATTCATGAACCTCTTGGGCCTGGCCGTCTTTCTCCCCTCGTTCAGCTGCCAACCTGGAACTGCTGTACCTTGGTGTGTTTTGCCTCGCTCAGAGCGTGCTTTCGTGCTTCGCATTTTATCTGTGTGGGGAAGTGTAATAGAAGTCCAGTGTGAGTGATTGTCGACAATCGCCTGACCTCGCCTGACCATAGTATTGGAACATGTCAGGTACACGGCTCGGGTGTGAGTCTGTTTTCTCCCAGAGTGGGCTGTCTGTGTAAAAGCGTTCATGCAGGAAAAGGGGTCGGGTGTTGAGTTTCTAAATATCCCATTGGGTAGGATGGGATAAAGGTCTAACAGGAAAGAGAGGGATACCGCGTCTCACCATCCGGTGTCCCACTCCCCGAGTACCCCTCACCCAGGTGATCCTCCCGCACTGGTCCACCCCCAGGGTCTGGATCCAAATGCAATGGCCATGCCCTGGCTACCTGAGAGGGAGAGATCTGCGAGACTAGCGGGTGAGACACCTACTGGTTTCTCACAATATGCAAATTAGCCCAAATGCAAACCTTTTTCTCCAAGAAATTGACTTTGTCTAAGAGGGCAGTGCTACTTTATACATAGTTTAATCAACACAAGACAGACATTTTGCAAGTCTGTCAGGACAACTACATAAAGGTTTGCATTTGGGCTAATTTGCCTACCCACAATGCCATAAAACCTGGCAGGAGTATAGCAGGCAGTTGTACATGTGTACATAATAGAAAACCCTGGTAGGGAAATATACCAGGCATAGGCAAGTTGAACATTGTGTAGAAAAATACCTAACTTAGAACGATCTTGAGAAAGATGTATCTGGATTAGTAAATAAAAGGCTGTGCTGATCAAAAGAGGAGAAGTGGAAACCTGGAAGGAGAGTACACCAGGTATTCTAACAAGACAATGACAGAACCAAGGCAAGAGAAATCCATGGGAAGGGAACCACCCTCTGGAACAAGGAACTATACCTGTTGGAAATTTTATATTGGTGTTACGCATTTTCCTTTTTGAACATTTATGAACCAATCAAGGCCAAAGACATTACCCTTTTCACTTCAGAGCTTTGTTTGTTACAATGTGAGAGCCAGAATAGTACATTCTGACTTTGAAATACCTTTCTTTTTGGTTTGAGGTAGGGAAACACCTTTTAGAGCAGGGACAGAGAGGCATTTCCCCACCCCCTTTTATTTTAATAAAAGTCTTTTGACCAAAACCATCCAAGTCTCATTCTTGGTTCCTCACAGCATTCTAATAAACATGAAGCCCTCTGTTGATGTTTGTAGGGGAGTAGTGCGAAAAGAACAAGCAGTATGTGTAATCGGAATATAACTTTGGTTTAGATTGTATATATTTAAAGATGGCGCTCAAAACGTGGCAGCAGACAATACCATTGAGAAACACTGATTTGGATAATAATAAACATCTATTGTCTGTATATAGCGCCAGCATACATACCCCTTGGGGGAGGATGTTTGCGCTACAGGTACACCATTTATATTATTAGATCCTTTGTTGATGTCGGTAGCTGGAAGTAGGGTAAGAAGAAAGTGACCGAACACTCATTTTTATAAAATCTTGCAGCGAAACACAGTCCGCTGCAAGTGGAAGTGGAATCTGCGTTCCTTGTCAAAGCTAGGTTTATGCTCAATAAGCACCAATACTAACATTCAAATTAAACTGAGAGGTTATGTTATCCTTTAAATAAAATGAACTGCATAAGGGTTGACTGCACTGTTGTATTTAAAAAGACTAAGATCCCACTTTAGCACCTAGCAGAAATTCTCAATTTCTTGGTCTCCCTTGCAGAAGAGAGTAAAGCCTATAGAGTGATGAATAGGCACTGAACCACAATATTCACAGGGAATATTGAAGGGAATGGGGCACTAGTAGAGGAGCAACAGCTTGTGTGTAAAATGTTTAAAGAACTGTGCACAGTCACACATGAATCTCAACACTTTGCTCTATTCTTTGGGACATGAATGTGGTCTTCAGTTTCTTCCAATCAAGGACAACCAAAGAAGATCTCTCCAGTATCATGTGCTGAAAATTGGCTATGATGTTCTGGCTGGCCACCTGTCAGTTTCATATGGGTGGGCCCTGGATCTGACAGTTCATGCATTCTCTCTAGATGGAGTGATTTTTCATATATCCAAACCGGCTAAATGCAATTCCTGAGTTAGTTCACAAAAGGCTTTTCTGCAGCACTGCAATTCATGCAGGGCTCTAAATTGGAAAAGCAGGAACTAAATTCAGCTCCTGGCTCTCTGGCATTAACCAGTGATCAGGATTTACTACTGGGGAACGAGGAGCTAGTTACATAATGTTAAACAAATCTAACTTCCACATAAGATGAAAACATAATTGCGTCCATTATGTATGACCCCTTATGCTTTAAATATCATATAAATGTCCTAGTGTTTATTTATAGATTGTCCCTAACATACAGATCTAAATTTACATCGTTTTGTTTATTTGGCGTCAGTTGGTCTGTGGAGCCAGAAAGTAGCAACTGGTAGGTCCCAGCTCTCCTCAATTTCGAATCCCGTTTGTGTTCCATTGTCTGAATGACTATGAAGAGGTGTTGATGACAGTTGGTAGAGCTTCAAAGACAGAGTGAGGATGCAGCACAATGCAGTACCCTCTCTGACCTATTGGGTTCTCTCTTATGCAGAAACTGACATTTCCCTGCACTCTCTGAGTGAGAGGCGCTATGACATCTAAAGCTTTGAAGGCAGGTGCTGTTAGGTAAGATTTTCATATCCATGATAAATCTTCCTGACCTGTGTCAACCCCAGAACCTTTTGCATTGACTAGGTAGCTATTTTACCTTGTCCCTAGGTGAAGGGGAATCTTTTTTCCCTCTCACATAGTCTTTTACTCTTTTTATGGGTGACAGTTTTATGTCTCTCCATAGTGTATGGTTGAAGTTATAGTTTCCTACAACTTTTGGGCTTAGGCTGGATTGCCCCTATGGGTTCCCCTGTTAATTTCTCTTTCATGTACTTGGGTGAACTACATTTTGTATAGTGAGCCAGCACACCGCACCTTATGCGGAGGGCTGGAGGGATACAATGTATCCCCTTGGTTACTTACCTGGTAACATTTTGTCACAATTGCGAGTTTTACATAAATGGTGGGTGGCAGTGGTTTTACCTTTATGACTGTTAGTCATTATTACTCACAGGCTGTTAATTCAGCCTTGGTAATGCACAGAAGGGACACCATTTTTCCAAAATGGTAGGCTCCTTTTTTCGGCATTTCCTGTATGCTTGCTGTTTCTGAGGTCTTCCCCAGCCATTCTAGGAAGAAACAACCTCAGAGGCTGTTTCGTCTTCGGCAGGAACCATGTGGATTCCGTGTTCAGGCTCCAGAGTGTCTGGAAAGGCAGAAAGCGAGGGAAGAGTACAAATCTCTGCAGCCCTTTGTCTTCCACCTTGCATGAAATGGAATAACTAACTGTAGGGGTCTGGCTGTCCTGACTGTGCAGTCAGACCGCCCCTTTCTGTAATATGCAAGGAGAGAATGCATAGGTTGTGCTGTAGTTCATGATAAAGTCTGAACCTCGAAGCTGCTGACAAGTCGACCACTGGAGCTGAAACTGAAGAAGTTGATGAAGAAACAAAGGTTGAATGGATTTCCAGCCGGAGCCTGCTGTAACCCTTCCTTCCAATTTTCCCGAAAATGGAAGACCCCCACCCAGAGCCTGGTGAGACCCACTAGACTCAAGAAGACCTGCATTTTGAGCCATCCCACATTGTGCTGCAACCTTGCGGGGCACGAATACCCCAATACCCTGGGACCTTGATCCATTGGGCGGTGCACGGTCGTCCGAATTCCGAATCTTGATACCTTGGGAGCTTCCTGCTGGACCTCCAGAGACACGATTTGCATCCTAAAAGTCCCCTCATCAGAGTGCTAGACTTTCCAAATGGCTAAAATCCGACCGGTGATATTCAGTCTTCTTCCTGGCTCCTGAAAATTCTTGCCTGGAGCCTTCTTCCGTGATCCCTGCTGCAAAAGTCCTTCCAAAGCCCTGCCTTCTGTCTTCTAGACAAAGGAATCCATTGATCGGGTTTTTGGATGCATATCCTGAAGTCTTCCTGCTGTACCACTTCTTCTGTGTTGAGGTAATGTGTTGGCTGGGGTATTTACTTACCTTCACAGTCTCTTGTGATTCCTGTGTATCCTTGGGGTGTTACTATGATTGGGAGGCCTTTTGTCCAGTTCACCCAGCCCCACTGCCGGAATCCTCCTAGGGTGTCTTCTCGTAAGTCCCTGGACCCTAACTAACTTTCAAAGTGAACTACTTCCTTGTTTGCCCAGTCTTCCTCAGAAACTCTCACTTTTCCTGCAACTGAGCCCTATCTCACCCTGCCTACTGCTGGCCCCTAGACCATAGGGTCTCTCTTGTGCCTCTGAGAGAACACATGTACTAGAATTGGGAAGGGCTAAATAATTTAAAGGGTCTTCCTTGGAAAGTAGAACAAGTGTTGAAAGGTGTACTTACTTATAAAAGAGTTAGTTGGTAAATGTAAACTCAGAGTGAATAGTTTTACAAAATTATTACTTACCTTAGATATGTTTTTCCATTCTGAAAAGTATATATAGGATTTACTTACCTTGAATAAGCTGTGTGCCTTCGAACAGAAAGTAGATGGAGGGTTAACTTACTCACTTGTGAATTGGGTTCCCCCTCTTCCTAAAAGTATTGCTGCTGGTTTCACTTTATTATTTCCGTTAGGATAATTGTTTGTGTGTCCCCAATTGGGTCTTGCTTCCCGTGACTTGCTGTTAGCCTGTCCAGAATAAGTCTGCTTAGGTCATACCTACCTTTTAGGTTCCTGATGGATCTTTACAAAAGTATATAGGGGTGGTATGTACCATGCACAGCTGTGTGCCATTAAAAAATAGGTTAACAAGTTATTGCTTCCCTTAGTATGTGAACTGAAAAGCAACTAATTGAATATTACACCCTAAGGTACAACTCCCCTAGAATAACTTATCCTGAATCGGAGGCTTTTACTGTTCTTAGAATAAGTGTTCCACTATTCAGAAAAGTATATTGTCCAGTTGACCTACAATGTGATTTCTTGTGGAGCGTCACGGTACAACTGTTAGGTCTACTACCCTTGTATTACTGCAAGTAACTATTGGTTTTGACTTCCCTAGAACTACTGTTAGGTGTTCCAGATAAGGTTATTATATGCTTTTTTCCTGTGCACCTTCAAGCATAGTTTTGTGTTTTTATAATTGTGGTTATATATAACGTGATAGTACTTATTTTCCCCAAGATTTATCTGGGCCTACTTGAATTTAAATAAACCACTTATTTTTACAATACATAGTGTTTCAGTGTTTCTTTGGACCAATTGTATTACAATTTCTTTGTACTGATTCTACAGCCCTCTCTCCCTCGTAAGATAAGCCTAGCTGCTCTGTCTACGCTACCCTGAACTCAGGTGGTACAGCCTTATACTAAGAGTGAAAACTTGTACTGTCTCAGTTGAATGGTTTTACTAAGCCCTTAGATGGACTTCAGAAAAACTGTCCTAACAGTTGCCAATTGGAGGACCTTATGGAAGCAGGAGATTGGCCTGGTGAATCTGGGTTTAAGATCTTTATCTTAAATCCATAGTCCAGCTTTGTTGGTGGTGAGTGAGCTTTGAAAAAGCATAGTGCTTGCCTGCCGTTCTGAGATGAATTGAGATTTCTCAGACTTATTACTAAAGGAATGTCTTGATTGTGCTAAAGGCATTGAGGCGAGCATTATCCCACCCAGTTAGGTTGTCTATTATGCAAGGAATTGACATTTGACACAGACCATTGCATGTTTTGTGTGTTTAGCTTTGTGATGTTTGATGTTTTGAAGTGCTGTTTGTAGACTGGTCCTCTGTTTGCTTTCTCCCAATTGTTTGACTCCCACGATTCTAAAAGTTATTATCTCTTGCAGGTCAAGGTACTGATGGGATTCCGTTGATTGTACACAGGGAACGGTTTACTGGGGAAAAAGGTTTGTCAACTTGCCAATAAGGGCAAGACAGAACAACTAATGGAAATGCTTGAACAGTGGTCCTGTTCTCTTGGACACAGGGTGGAAAGCTGATCTGGTGCTCTGTTGAGACACCCAACCCCACCGGTGGGGAGCCGGGGGGTAGAGGGAGGTGTTGTGTGGGATATGTAGCCACAGGCGATGATGGGCGTGCTACCTGACTGGAAGGCAGTCTGGCTTGGTTTGTTTTGTTGGTCACCAACAGCCTGACAGATGGAAGGGGGCGGGGGAGGGGGGAATAGGATGGGAGTGGGGCAACCAGCACTATTATGTAAAAGAGTGCGAGAGGGGGATTACATCTCGTAATCTTACATCTAGACGACTAGAGATGACAAGTGCAAAAATGGAGGCATCGGGATTATTATGTAATTTTATTCACCCTGATGACTCAAAAGTTCCTTGCAAATGGGTGGTTGCACGGAGAGTGGTTTGGGTGATACCAAATTTTCACTAAAAATGCACTGTCCCACTAGCTATGGGATGTGCTGGACAAACCCATGCTTTCTGGGTTTTTTTCAATTTCGTGCAGTAACCCCTGTTGGTCTTGGGGGTATCATAAAATGTTGTGGTGGAGCCACAACAGGTGAGGTCGACCGGTTTCAATGGTTTGTTAGTGATTACCGACCATCTTCTTCAGGACAAGATCGATCTTCATGTGCTACTGTATAGTATCTGTCCTCTTAGTAGGGCAGCGATGGCAGGCTGCATGGGGATCCTGGGAAGGGTTGCTGTGCTGTCTAGGAGGTCCGCTGGGAGCAAAAAATGGGCTCTCTCTAGGGGCGTGCCTGACAGAGTTCAGGGCGGGCACAAAACGCTGCAGCCTGCTCAGTCCCAACGCTGTTGATGTCATGTTTGAGATTTGTATTTGAATCGACTTTGGAACCAGCATGTCCGTCCAGCTGTTGAAAGTTCTTCATTATGCAGAGGTTAATCAAGGAATGGCGGTCTTGCTTTGCAGAAAGAGAACAGGCCTGAGGATATGTACATGGGATTTTACATACCAGGCATGAGTTTTAGTTGGTTTTAGTTGATAATTGAATTTTTGAATGTTTGCTGCTCAGATTCAATAAACGTCAATCATAATGCTCTCTCAATGTCTTTAAAATAATAAAGGCTTTCCTATATCAATGATAGACTGGAACATCGCCATTGCAGAGTATCATCACCACTTACATCGTCATTCTAAATAAGCAGCAAGTACCAGAAAAATAGCCCAACCATTCCCAGATACAGCGTTTGGTTGTTTCAGGGCATTATGGCCATTGCTACTTTAACTCATATCCTTCCCTATTCAAGCTGTGAGATATTATCAGGTCTAGCAACCATTCTATACAATCTCAATGCATTACCAAATGCATTGTTTTTATATATGCTCAGTGTCCGCTCATACATTCAATAGCTCGGCAGGCTTTAACCGATGGGATAGGTTTAATTTGAAAATGTACAAAGTTATTTGCCCGTATATATGTATGGCACCACCTACTCAATGATGTTGTTAGGAGGAAGCAGGTGCATGCACATATTTCCATTTTACACACAAACAGGAAGTGAATATTTCTTCAGCACAAACATCAGCTAAAATTCTCTAAATTCCATTTCATTCATTACTTACCATCTTTTGAAGAAATACGTTGGAGCACCACAGCATCAGCAATATCAAGCAAAATAGCAAAATCCAGAGCCGGTGGTGGAGGAGGGGGATCTTGGGCAGCTCTGACATCTATCACCAATGTGGAACTTTTTTTCTTTTTCACTTTATCATCAAATTTGTCAGGGTCTACCCCGGTCAGAGCTTTCTCAAACAGTTTTGCCTGGTTGATAGTCAACGGGTAACCATCCATTATCCATCCAGTGTTTTCAGGGACTCGACTGAAATTGAAAGGAAGGTTATTCAATCCTACCGAACCACATGGGGAACACAGTAAACCTTTTCAACAAAGCAAATAGTTTCTTTCATTCCATTTGTGAGGTCACAATAAGAGAATGTTTGGAAGAGCAAAACATTAAATAGTAAATCTCCACGTTGGGGTCCTGAGTATACTTTATTGATATTGGACACAGTCAACCATACCATCCTGCTCAACTGTCTCCGTGAGAACCTGGGTATCACTGATCAGGCTCTGGCCTGGCTGACCTCTTTCCTCTCTGATCGACCCTTCCAGGTCCAACTGGGGTCCTTCCTATCCTCCATCTTCCTCTCTACCCATCATGTTCCCAGGGGTCTAACCTCTCGCCCTGGCCTTTCAACCAATACCTGGAAACTCTGGCCCACTGCATTGCCACTCTATGCTCAAATGTGCAGTGCTACGCTGACAACACTCAACTCATTTGCAGGCTGCCCTTGGCCACCTCCTCTCCCTCCCTCATCACTGATTGCCTAACTGCCATTCAAGATTGGTGTGCCACCAATGATCTTTGTCTGAATGCCAGCAAGACAGAGATCCTCCTCATCGGCAACCCTTCTCCATCCTCTCCCATCTCTCTCTGGCCTGCCTCACTTGGCCCTCCTCCTATCCCAGCATGTGAGGCTAAGAACCTCGGGGTCATCTTTGACTCCACACTTTCCTTCTCCACCCACATCTCTGAGGTCTCTAAAAGTCAAACTTCCTATTGCACCTCCTAAGAGGCACTCTTCCTTTCCCTCTCCTTCCCCCAGAAGCTCCCTGTCTCCCAAGCTCTGGTTCTCTCTAAGTTGGACTATTGTAACAGCCTCTTTCTAAATCTACCTGCATCTACTCTTCGCCCTCTGCAACTTATCCAGAATAGGACTGCAAGACTTGTCCTTGACCTCAAGCCCTGGGATCGTATCTCTCCAGCTCTGAAATCTCTCCATTGGCTCCCAGTGGATGCAAGGATTACATTTAAAACCCTTTGTATTGTCCACAAGGCTTTCTGGGGCCTGGGTGCAAAATACCTTCAGCTATCCCTTTGCAAATACATCCCCTTACCAGCTCTTTGCTCCTCTACCTCTAACTCGCTCAGGGTCAGTCGTTTCTCAAAGAAACGAGCTGGGGGTAGATCTCTGTCTTCGGCCGGGGCCTCTCTCTGGAACAGCCTCCCTGCCACTCTAAAACTTGAGGAGAACCATCGCCGGTTCCGGAAGCACCTCAAGACCTTCCTTTTTGCATCTGCCTTTGCTCCCCCTCTCCCTTTCAGATCGTCTCTCTCTTGGCACTGTGCATCTGGCCACCCTCCGTCCCCTTGGCCCAGTTACCTGCTCACCCTGCCACCCTTCTGCACTGCCTCCCGGCCACCCCTTGCACTGGGGACTGTATCTCTACCCATACAGTCCCCATCCACCCATTTTCTTCTTTTTATGCACTTATCAGACTTACCCAGTTCTGCTGCCGTAAACACATCACTTGCCACTTGCTGGCTGTACCATCCCTGTTTATTGCACCATTATATATTTTATTTGTATTTATTATTATTTATCTGTTTATCCTCTGCTCTGCACTTTCCACTCTCCCCCTTCCATGCACTTTTCCCCTTTCCCATGCACTTGCACAATCTCAATGTCACTGGCCCTAGTAAGATTGTTGTTTTGTTCTCCCCTGTTGCCCTCCCTTGCCTTGTCGCGCTCTGAACCACTTGTGTACTAGCGCAATACAAATAAAATATCATATCATATCGGTGGACCTGGGGGATCAGGCCAGTAGGTGTAGAATCAATCTAAGGGGGTGAAGGAGTGCATCTATGCTGGAGGTAAGCCCAGGGACGTTTGCATGCCGAAGCCTAAATCAAAGGATGGAGCCCTCTGCTCAGGGGCACAAGCCCAGGTGGACAGAGGCAGCTTGCAGCACTGCTGGTGCTAGGGAGCCACCCCAAAAGAAGGCACAATGGAGAAGGCAGGCAGGACCGGGAGCGAGGTGATCCCGATCATCTGAATAAGATGGAACTCAAGCCATGTCTACACACATTCCAGGATAAATTCATGGAAACATTTCAGGAACACTTTGGTTCCCTAAAAGAAGGGATTCAACAATCAGGGACATCAAAACAGACAAACCAAAATCGGTCAATGCACCAACACTAATGAAATAGCCATTCAGGATCTGGCCGATGATGCTAATGCAAATGGGGACCTGCTGGAGAACTTACGCAGAGTAACTACCAATCTTCAGAGACAACGGTTGGCAGAATAAGTCGATTATCCACAGCGCTTGTACAGAACAGAATAAAGTAGCACAAGGCTGTGGGTGTCTGGGGGGCGTGGGTATACTGCCAGTATACTACCACTGTAGAGACACAGTTGAAACAAAAGAGTCCCAGTCGCACCGCACTAAGAAAATTGCAGAGTAGAAATTGTAGTCTGGAATTTATTTTAGGTGGAGGGCCAGCCTGACACATGTTTCGAGCTCTGGCAAGCTCTTCATCTGAGGCTGTTGTGTCACATCGAATTGTTAATTGAACAGTTTTTCACATTGGATTTTAGTTCAGCGACAAAAGAAATCAGGGTAACATGGTAGAACAACACAGGGGACAGAATGCCGTGGCAAGATTAAATATAAGAAACAAGGATACACATGAATAAGTCAAATTAAATTTTCTTTTTGCACTCTCCTATCGCCCTATAGCCGTAACAATTAAATACAGACACTCACTTTGTGTTATGGGTAACTTCTTAAATTTTGGTGGGGTAACGTCTTCAATTTTTATAGAGTTCAGCAAGATGTATTAGTCAGAAAACATACATTTTTCATAAATTTTCCTAGCAATCATACAGAATGGAAAAACACACAGAAGCATAAAAACTATTTAGACCAATTGCTTGTGTATCAAAAAAAGAAGTGAATCCTTCAGTGTCATAATCTGGTGGACAGTGTTGTAAAAGGGGCAAGTGAACATTTCTAAACAAAGACAAGAGTACAAATAACACAATGTTCGTTTCAGGAAACAGTGACACTACACTGTGGGTTAAAAGGTGCTTCTACACCGGGGTGTTTCAGCCGTCTGTGCGGGCTCGGTGAGCCTCGTATCTAACACGGCCTTCATCAGGACGGGGTCTGTATGCGGAGGAAGTTGGTTGAGTGCTATGTGGAAAATGTATTTTATTTTTTTTGGGGAACATTTTTTTTTCGCTGGGCTTCCTGTCTTTCCACTCACAGAGTGACTCAGCAATCCGTGCAGAGTTGGCACCTACTTCATTTAGATTCAGAAGTCTCCATTTGGCTTGATCCCAAACCAATTGTTACTTACAGTAAAGAGAAGTCCCTTCAAAATAAACTATGCCCATCTTTTATGAGCATGCCTAGTCCCACAACTACATGGCTCCATTCTGCTAGAGTTAAAGGCTTCCACAAATGTGGATGTTGTAACGTGCAAATTTGCACTAGAAACGTCATTGGTTTCTTTCGGACCACAGGGCGATCATAATGTGGAATCTTTCATTAATTGCAACACCAAATTTGTGGTCTATTGCAATATTTGCACCTGTGGGCTGAAATATTTTGGCAGCAGTATCAGACCATTAAAAATTTGTATTTGTGAGCATTTGGTAACTATTGGTAGCCATGATGTTAAATATCCATTAGCTAATCATTGGCAAAAGAAACACCAACTTGATTGTAAGGACTCAATTCAATTTGTAGGTCTAGCCAAAGTCTCACTGCCACCAAGAGGTGGCAATCAGACTTTGAAAGTACGGCAATTGGAGGCCAGACTTATTTGTAAATACCGTACAGTATATAATGGCCTCAACTCGGACCATGAATTTGCAGTATTCTTATAATATGTTTTTGATTTAATGTCATATGTGCTAGTCATGGTCGTTGTACATATTTTGCGCCAATGTTACCTCATTACTTTGATGTGCAGCAATTTTGAATGTTCACTTTATGTACATTTTTTACAAATAATGTCCATAAATGTCAGTGAACAGCGCGCTCCTCGACATCCTTTGCCAAGCTTATGTGGGTGTAATTTATTTGTTTGCAAATGCTTCAGTTAGTCTGGCGGGCCAGACTTTTTTACTAACTCCTTTCCCATGATTGAGCGGGTTGGCGACTCAACGCCCGTTCAAGTACTTTGTAGGGTCTGAGCAAGCCCATATATAACTTTGTTTCTGTAAATTACTTCCAGTTATTCCCTTGCTCAAATTTATTTCGATCTGGGGGGGCGCTGTTGAGCAGCCGACAAAATGGCTGCCTAGCTTTTCAGCTCTGTGTGCTGCCGCTTTGCATCTGCTTCCATCTGCGGTTTGCTACTCTGCCCCGTCTCCAGATTTGGCTCCCACATTGCTGACACTCGGGGCCACCTGCCTGTGAAATCTGGCCCCGAATCGGACCTTTTAACCCTGTATTCGGCCGCCGGCACTGCCCCCGCGTGGGGCCGAGCTGCGCCCTCGCACTCCTGGTGAACGACGGGGGTGGCGGCGCTGATTGACACCCGTGGCAGCTGACGGCCCAGCGGTTCACCCCCCGTCCGGCTCTCTATCTGGCCCCCGCGCCCAGCTGCCTGTGGCTGGGACCGGGTTCGGTGCGCGGGGGCCGCCTGTGCTGCCTACGCCGACGCGCGTGGACGGATCCAGCACGGAAATCCAGCGCCTGACATCTGGGCTCCTGGCGGCCGACCGCGGCTCGTGCGCCGCCTTTGCCTGGCTCTACCCCTGCTGCCTCTGCGATATCGCAGCACGCCCCGGAGACAACGCTCCCTCCGCGCCTAACGGCCCGGAGGCCTCTCTGGCCACCTCTGGGGACTGGACCATCGGCTGCGTGTGATGCCGCTTAAGACTCCGCTGAAGACGCCACTATCCTGATCCTGCTCACGGATGTGAACCGAGCCTGAGGTGAGGCGTTGGGGTGGCCATTGTGTGCAGTATTTTTCTGCAAACCCCCCTGGTTCAATCTGACTGCCGCCCTAAGAACCGCGCTGTGCCCCATTAGGGTGAACTTTTTTAGCCACCACCCCCGGCGCTTGGATTTCTGGCTCAGGGACATTTATTATCCTTGCCTACCGGTTCTGCGGGCCGTTGCTACGCCACCAACAAGAGAGCAGCCTTTTCCATCTTGTCACTGCACCGCCCCGCTTCAGGGTACACGATACCCACACGAGTCTAACCACTTTGAATACTCTGTACCACACGCCACACACAATGTCCAATAGGTCCAGGAACACTGGTAAGACAGGGGCCATGGACAAATTTGCGAAGGCCGCCCCGAGGCCCGATTCGGCCCATACATCATGCGACCAGATCGAAGTACCACTCCCTGCAGAAGGCCCCCCCCACGGACCTGACGGTCATCATGGAGTCAATGGCTAGAAACTTTGCAGCTTTCCATGAGAAGCTAGATGACATCAATGCAAATGGGGCCTCTCTCAGGACCAAACTAGACCAACAAGGGACGCGAATCACCGAAACTGAAAACAGGATCAGTTCCAATGAGGACAATATAACCACACTGCAGAGCACGGTATCCACCCTTGTCACGGACATGAAACTGGTGAGGGCCAAATGTGATGACCTCGAATCTAGATCACGGAGGAACAATATACGCATTATTGGGGTCCCGGAAAATGCGCTGAAGGGTCGACTTGAACTGGCTGTCGAGAACCTTTTGAAAGACCTGTTGGGCAACCCGGATATGTCCCCCTTCTTCACCATCGAAAGGGCCCATAGGGCACTGGCCCCACGTCCCAAACCGGGAGACTTTCCGAGGCCCATTGTTGCTAAAATTCTGAGTTTTAGAGATCGGGATCAAATCCTCCGCCTCGCGCGTGAGAAGGGTGAGCTCAGATTGGACTCGCAGGTGATCCGAATCTTCCCTGACTTCTCAATCGCAGTTCAGCAGGAGCGTCGCCAATTTCTTGGAGTCAAGAAACTGCTCCGGGAGAGAAGCATTCCATACGCCATCCTATTCCCTGCCCGTCTAAAGTTCATATTTAACAACAAACTTTACTTCTTTACGATGCCCTCGGAAGCGATGAAATTCATAGAGGCACACATTCCCCCTCATCCACCTGCTGACGATGTGGGGGAGAATGACTGAACTTGGTCCGAAACTTGTTCTCCTTGATCGTCGTTTGCTCATGCGGTCTGACGGCTCCACTATCCATCGGCCTCCCCCACAACTACCTTGCTGTTATATTTCCCATGCCCTCCGGGCTGTACTCACTGTACCTAAACCCTCAGATACGCACTGTCAATTTTTCATGTTGTTGAACTACTCATCGTGACCATGCTGACTTCCTGTCTTCGTTGAATGTCACGTTTCTCTGTTTCATACTTAGGCCCGACACGGCTGCATACAGATGCTGCGACATGCATTACTAAACCGCGAACACTGTTTAATTTCTCACGGACACCTTTGGGTCCCAAGCGTGCTAGCACACGGCAACAGGGCACCCCACTGCGATTGCACTGCATCTTATAACTTTGTTTTGGTTTTGCCCCTGTTGGGCTCTTGCACAGGCTGGATCATGTTGGGGCCGATCCGACTGTGCGCTGTTTGGGATGGGTGGGGTGTACACTGCTAATCTTGGGTTGGTGGTGAGGGTGGGGGGGAAAACTGGGAGTTATCTATAAAGGCACACGAGGTTGCATGTGGCGAGCACTAATGGGCCGCGATCGCGAGTTTATCTTCAAGCTTCGGGGCATACACTATTGTTGGATCCTAGATGTTCATTGAGAATACGTGTTACATAATGGGGTATCAGTCACTGCGATGGCTACCGTCATAATGTCATGGAATGTCCGTGGGGTAAGCAATCACACCAAGGCACGTAAAATCATGGCTTATGCCAACAGACATAGCTGCAAAATACTGCTCCTACAGGAGACACACTCCAATGGCCACATTCCTAGAACCATGGCCCCGGCATGGGGACCTGCTAGATTTTTTACCTCCTACTCCACTCAATCCAGGGGGGTTCTAACCATGATTCATAAATCCATTAAGTTTACATTGCACAAAAATTACACTGACCCCGAGGGACGTTATGTAGTACTACACTGTACCTTGGCCAACAAAGAATATCTACTTGTCAATATCTATTGCCCCAATGTGGACTCTCCCGATTTTTTTGATAAAATCACCACCATACTGCTGGGATATGTGGGCACACCGATCCTTTGGGGGGGGAGATTTAAATCCTATCCTTGATACGGCCCTAGATAGAACTGGTACTACTCCCCGGCCTTTGTCCAGCGCTGCATGCAGACTGCACTCTCACATTAAGACCCTCGACATCTGCGATGCCTGGAGAATGCTACATCCCCATCTTAGGGATTACACTTATTACTCATCAGTGCATGATAGCTCTTCTAGGATAGACCTATTTTTTGTCTCAAAAGGAGTCATGGGAGGGGTTGTCGACTCCCAGATCCTGCCTCGCACGCTGTCTGATCATGCCCCGATTACACTCTCAGCTAGACTGGGGATACCTGTTCCGACATTTAGCACCTGGCGTTTCAAATCCGATGCTCTGCGAGATGTTGTATTTAAGGCTGAAATACTTGCTGACATTCTGTCTTTCTTCGAACTAAACACTCTCCGGGACACTTCTGCTGCAGTAAGATGGGACGCCTTCAAGGTATATATCAGGGGAATGTCCATCTCCCGGGAAGCTGGGGTATTGAAATCAATTAGAACAGCATTGGGCCGGTCTGAAAGCAAACTGAAGCAACTGGAACTGCAAGGTGCCTCGGGTGCCGACCATGCCACACTTGCCCAGATCTCCGATGAACTCCAGGCATTCAACAAACTCGCCGTCAGCGAGATACAATTCCTTGGCTGCCCTCTAGCGGCCAGGAAATATGGTGAGGGAGATAGGCCCGGGAAAACGTTAGCGACACTAATCAAATGGGAATCTGGTCGAATGCAAATCACCTCTCTTAAAGATGAACAGGGCAATGTTCAATGGGCTGACCAACAAATCCTAGACACATTCACCGAGTTCTACAGGTCCCTCTACTCTCAGCCTGCTGAGCACACTGAACAACATATGCGAGAACTCCTCGACCGGATCCTCACCACAGAGATCTCCTCCACCACTCGAGACGAACTAGACTCCCCAATTACACTTGATGAGATAGTAACAGCCATCTCCGACCTTCCCAAAGGCAAAGCCCCGGGGCCTGACGGCCTAACCGCCGATTTCTACCAAAAACACGTTTCCATACTCGCCCCAAGCTACTTGAGGTCTGGGATGAATCGCTCCGAGTCTCTATCCTCCCCCTTTCCATGCGCGAGGCAGCCATTACAGTGCTGCTCAAGCCTGACAAACCGGATGATGAATGTGGGTCCTATAGACCCCTCTCCCTTATGAACCTCGACACAAAGATCTTCGCAAAAATTATAGCGAACCGATTTCTGCCCATTATGACGTACTTGGTCCATGAGGACCAGGCCGGCTTTGTACCTGGAAGGTCCACCTCCCACAACATCAGAAGACTATTTAACGTAATGTCCCGCATTGATCAGGATGTACAGGCGGTGGCGGTCACACTAGACGCCCAAAAGGCCTTTGATATGGTCTCCTGGAGATACACTTGGCTGGTGCTGGAGACTATGGGCATTGGCCCAAACATGATTAGGTTCATCAAATTGCTATACACCTCTCCCGTGGCGCGGGTTAGAACCAATACACTAACATCTGACCTTTTTACACTCTTCAGAGGTACCCGACAGGGATGCCCCTTTTCTCCAATACTGTTCGCTTTAGCAATAGAACCAATGGCAGATTATGTCCGTGCTCATCACGCCCGCAAGGGAATAAGATTGAAAGACAGCCCCGAAATCATATCTCTATACGCGGACGATGTTTTGTTATATATCAGAGACCCTGCGACACACCTGGACTCAATACTGAGGGATATTACCCGCATTGGCACTCACTCCGGCTTCACTATTAATTATTCCAAATCAGAGATCTTCCCGCTCACTAAATCCACCCAGCAACCCGCCTCTGAATACCCCCTCCGCTGGTCACCGAATGGTGTTAGATATCTGGGCGTACACATATCCTTAGCTAAATCCACCCTCCTTGCTGACAATTACTCTGCGGTAGCACGAATAGTTGAGACCAAAGTCCTCCGGTGGCGTACCCTCCCACTATCCATTGCTGGACGGCTCTCCCTCATTAAAATGATCCTGCTCCCCAAACTTCTTTACACGTTTAGCAACGTACCCGTGTGGCCTGGGAAGGTCTATTTTGCCAGGCCACACACATTATTTGCGCAGTTCCTTTGGCACTCGGGCGCAGTACGCAAAAAGTGGATGGACATGACATTTCCATACAAACTAGGGGGACTCACGGCTCCGGATCTATCACTTTATTGGCACGCAGCTCAGGCCCAACATGCTACTCACTGGTATCCTGGTACACCGGTGCGTCCCCATGTCAAACTGGAAAAACTGGCAACTGCTGGTACCGATCTAATGTCCATCATACTGCATCGTCAATACACACCCGACTCTCCCATTGACCCTCTCAATACGACTCTTTTAGCCTGGGCGCGCCTACTATTCCAGAAGCCTGGAGCCTCCCCGTACTACAAGTGGCTTCCTGTGTGGGCCTTTCCCGGCCTGGAACCAACCCACGATGCAGCGCTGGCCCGACACTGGGGGAAGCTGGGATACCAAGCACTGACGGACTTCTATCTCGAAGGCAGGTTCATTGACCCCCGATCTTGGAAACCGGGACACACCGGGACCGCCTTGGAAACCCTCCAATACTATAGATTACGGTCCGCGTTTCGCTCCAAATGGCCCACATTCCCGGACGAGCCCCCAGACAACTCGGCCATTGCATACATTGCCAATTCGGGTGGTGCCCGTGGAGTGGTCTCCTCACTTTACAAGATATTTCAGGCTGCTTCCCCTACTCCCACTCTCAGGGCACGAGATGAATGGGCCAGCGACCTGGGCCTGGAAATATCGGATGGGGCCTGGGAGGGTATGTGCCTACACACCCAAAGAGTCTCCCTCAATTTCCGTTTTCGCGCCATGCAGTACAAACTTCTAAATAGACTTTATTATACTCCATATAGAACCTCGAGGTTCGCCCGTACTGCGGCGCACCCCTGCCCCCGCTGCGGGGCGACAGAGGCTGATCACCTACACATGTTCTGGTCGTGTAACAAACTGCTTGGATTTTGGGAGGGTATCCTAGAAACACTCTCTGCTATCACTGAAACGGTGGTAGACCCGGATCCGCTGGCCGTCCTGTTTGGTGCCTGGAGGACCGATGACACTAGAAGTTCAGCTAGATTCCTTAATATTGGTTGTATGATAGCCAAAAAATGCATTCTTCAGAATTGGAAAAGTCCCTTCCCTCCGGCCCACCGGAAGTGGCTCCATATGCTTACTTGGTCACGTAATTGTGAGGAAGAATTCATATCCATGCTCCCTGCCACCTCTTGCCCCAAGAACATATGGATGGAATTCAACTCATACCTTAACAGTAGAAGCACGAACGCCTCCAGCTCCGGCTTCTCCCCCACTCCTTCCGTAACTACCCCTACTATATGAACATATACTTGTATAAATCTCATGTGACCTATGCCTGACATTACTGTTACCATTGTACTATGCTTTATGTATTGCTCCACCTTGTAACATGTGCCCATGCTTGAGGCCTTGCTGTTTGTACCATGTAACCTTCTGCCGCCAAAAATAAAATTAAAAAAAAAAAAAATGTATTTCGATCTTAATCCTTATGATCCAATTAATTTCCAATCACCTCTATTGCATGACAGTTCATAGCGACTTGTCAGCCTTAGATTCCCTTCTTTTATGGGCCTAACATGAATTTGCTCATTGTACTTTAGCTATACTCTCCTCATCCAACATGGTGGACAGTTTTGTGCCATTCTTGTTTAGCTCATGAACAGGTCCAGACAATACTCCACCAGCAAGCACTTGCCTGTTTCTTAATGTCTCCCTTAGTCGGCGTACGGTTACGCGCTGAAATTGTGTTGTGATTTTGTTTCTTTTCAGGTAAGACGTTTTCCTATGTCCCCCAGGCTCATCTCGGAAGCATTCAAGTGCGTTTTGCCGCATGTCGGCATGCACACGTTCTTTTTAAAGTGATTCTGACATTTCTGCAATCAGGCGAATGCATGCATTCACGCTCAGCCAGCGTTTTCAATAGCATGCCTATTTATTGTTAAACCACTTTATGGGCCTCATTATGAGTCGGGCGGTCCAGAATTAACAGTGGCGGTAAACCCCCCGCCACTGTTAATTCCGGACCGCCCAATCCCGTCCCCTGCAGGCGGAAGGTGATCTTCCCGCCAGCTCTGACCTGGCGGGTTGAACACCTCCCGCCTGCAGGCGGACGTGGAACCACCCGCACCATCACGAGATGGTGCCGGTGTTTCCACATCCCCATTGAGTCCTATGGTCCTATGGGACTCAATGGGAATGGGGATTAACACCATTCCGCCTCCGTGACTCCCGGGACACCGGTACTGTAATGCCCTGGTAATTCCGGGAGTCACGGAGGCGGAATGGTAATACGAGTCCGGAGGTAACCAGGCGGTTTTACCGCCGCGGTTACCGCCGGACTCATAATGAGGCCCAATATCTATATAGATTCCTAGATTAGTTCTCCTTACAATTAAGTGTAGACACATGAGGCGTTTTTTCCAAAGCACTGCTGTGTGCCAGCCTCCGCACCTTATCCCGCAATGGGGACCTTGTTAATTTAGTTATTTGCTTGTGCACACATTATGCTCAACGTGTGGATTTCTACAGTGAATAGCATCTGTGATACGTTTTACTTTTATACCAAGTTTTTATGTATTAAGCTGACTGGACATAATCCCAGTAAGATTGGTAGTGCTCTTTTCTTACTTCAGATGATACCGCAGTAGCGAAGCAATCTAGGTATGTGCAGACATTTCTCTACGTCCCAAATTCCAAATTGCAACTTATTTTTGGCCACAATAGTAATAATATAACCTATGATTCTAGTCAAACTTCTATTTGGCAACCTGCTTGCCTTCTCTAATTGGATATTATGAAATCTCAAGTCAAGGTAAAAATCCTTCATGTTTTCACAGTACACATTTTTTGGCAAAATTGTTCACGATCGCGCTGGTTCAGCTATACTGACACTAACTACCAATCTTGAACTTCAATGATAGGACTTGAAGATTTGCTCCACAAGCTTGTACATCCGCATTAGGAACCTGTCGGAGGAGGCAGGAGATGGCGAATTGCGACAGTGTGTCCAAACCATCTTTAGTGACATACTGGGGGATACATCAGTGGATGACATCAAGCTGGACAGGGTGCATCGCACAGGCCCAACAAGAGGGGGCTCACTTCCAGATCCCGGGATGTAGTCACAGCCCTAACGAGCTATCTGCAGAAGGAAGCAATACTAGCCAATGCAAGAACAAAGGGGTTCCCTCGGGTGTGAGGAGCAGAGGTCCAGTTGTATCAGGACTTAACTCTGGCTACTCCTCAGAAACACAGTGAAATGGGCCTGGTGATGAGAGAGATTACCAGAAGGGTGAAAAGTATAGGTGTACATTCCCAATTGGTTTGCTCTTTCAGTTGGAAGGCACTCAACACTGCATAACTATGGCAAGGAAGGTATTGACTGTGTTGCACCTAGAGTAGAAAGACCTGGAGTCAGTCACGGAGAGGGGAACACAGAGAAGGTAGAAGTCGTACTCATGCAAGTGAATTCACGGGTCCCTGGGAAGGGGGCGAAGGAGGTTCCCCGAAAGGGAAGGTTACATCCTGAGGGTATCTGTGGAGGGGAGTCTTCCAGAGCAGGTGGCTGCTGAGGGAGGGAGTGGGGCTCCTTCACTTGAGTTCATGTACTGTGTGGGGCTTCGACTAAGAGGTTAGGGTGTGAGGGTGAGCGAATTAGGAAGTACACCTTCTCCCCACAGTTGGGTAGGTTCGCTTTTGTAATCAAGGGGTGGGATATGCGATACCCACATGGTTGTACAGGGTCAGTTGGACAACCCTGAGCGTTAGTTGCTCGGGAACCCTTAATGGTTTACCATAGCTCGCCAGTTGGGGGAATTCTGTGTGGTTGTTGAGAAGAACAAGTTACTTACCCCTGGTAACGTTCTTTCGATTGGATGTTCCTCCCACGTATTCCTTATCTTTTGATGTATTCATCTCCAGCTTCAGCTGCTTCGGAAAAACATTTTTGGCAGAGTGTGCTATGCATCGATGTAGTTGATTCGATGTCACTCGAGGACCTCTGTCTCATCACTGGTACATACTGCACGTGCAGCGCCCGTTAGCTTGAATTCCGTTTTTACATCCCTTTTCTTGCAAAATTACCGGAATTAGTGTGCCCATGGCAGTGTAAGACCTTCTTGAGATTTGTCATGGACAGAGAGTAAAACCACCCTCCCAAATCCTCCCTTCCTGGCCCAAGGATGAATCCAGACAGTAATGTTTAGTAAAAGTGTGAATGGAATACCAGGTGGCTGCTGCACAATCATCATGTATCTGCACCCCCCTTTGTATAGCAGACGTCTTTGCCATGGTCATTTTGGAATGGGCTGGAAGGCCTTCTGGGGGATCTTTCTCAGCCAATCTTAATGAACAATCTAATCCATCTAGACAAAGCTTGGTTAGTGACTGCAAGTCCCATCTTGTGACCTGTACACCCAACAAAACGTAGTAATCTTGACGTAACTTAGCCATCTTAGAGATGTAAAAGCTGAGGGCTCATCTTGGATCAAGTCTATGCAGCCTTTCCTCATTGTTGCCAGTATGTGGAGGCGGATAAAAAGACGGTAACAGTTTTCTGGAATAAATGAAAATCCAATATAATTTTCAGCACAAAAGTTGGTTTGACTTTAAGAACTACCCTGTCCTTAAAGAAGGTAGTATATGGAGTATTACAAGATAAGGGCTGAAGTTTGCTCATCCTCCGGGCTGATGTTAACACAACTAAAAGTATGTTCTTAAAGATCAACAATCTTAATGGACACAAATGGAGTGGCTCAAAAGGAGCGCACATAAGTTATTTTAGAACAAGATTAACGTCCCAAATCGGAAACCTGAAATGGCGATGCAGGGAACACGTTAGTAAGTCCCTTTACAAAAGGTAGGACTAACGGTATGATACCTCCTCCAAAGTGCCGTTGAAGATTAAAAGCGTCGCTAAGTATCCTTTAATGGTCCCAATCTGGAGCCCCAGATTTGCCAAATGTAAAAAAAGGACAGCACCATAGGTGTACTGCACATAAAAGGGTCCACATCCTTTTCCCTACACCAGTTGCAAAACTTGTTCGAACAGCAGTGGAACTAGGATTTTGTGGCTGGCCTTGTGGCCAAAAGCAAAATCTCTATTAGGTCATCCGGGAGATCCCAATAATTATATTTCAACCTCTCAGAAACCGTGCGTGAAGGATGAGTGTTTCGACATCTGGATGGAGAACCCAACCCTCCTCTCCCTAGAGAAGGTCCTCTGTTTGCGGAAAGATTTATTGGAGGGCAGATGGACCTGTCCAGAAAGTCTGGGTAGCACGTCCTCCTGGCCCAATCTGGGGCAATTAGGATCATGGATTTCCTGAAATTTCTCAACCTTCTGATCCCGTGAGGAATGACGGGGACAGGAGAAAATGCATATATGAGTGGAAACTCCCAGTCCACTACGAACGAGTCTCCTAGTGCTTCTCTTGGCGGAAATTCTCTGGAGCAGAACAAATCGCACTTCCGTTGACACTGGTCCCAAACAGATCCACTTGAGGGGTTCCCCATAGGGTGAAGTACTTTCTGAGCTAGTTCCCACTTGTGGGAGGTTGTGCTATGCCTGCTCAGAGCGTTCGCTGTCATGTTCTCCTTTCCGGCTAGGTGAACCGCCAATACAGAGATTCCTTCTTTAATTGCCCAGAATCAGAGCTGAATTGCATCTCTGCAAAGTGGTAGTAAACCTACGCCTCCCTTTTGTTGAGTAAGTACATGGCCACTGTGTTGTCCGTCATTATCAGGACATTCTTTCTTGTGGTGGGCCTTGGAGGACAACATTCTGAAGGGAGAACCTTTTTGGCAACCATGGCCGGAGAGAACAGTGTGACAGGCGCCTCACTCATAGGGTGGCGAGCCCACAAAGATCTGACAATCAGCGGTTGTTGGTCTCCATCAGAGTCCAAACTACACATCAACTTTTTAGAGCTGAGGGCGATCAGACTAGTAATAAAGGCCTTTCTGTCCTTTGTACGGGGCAAAGAAGTTTCTCCCTTCAGAATGTTGTCTTTGAAGGCCCACCACAGAAGATCCTGCACAACTCTGCTTAAAACATGAAGAAGGTCTAACATCTTGCCTGAGAATTGAGACCACTGAGTCCTGAGAGCCCATTGGAGGGATTTCATTCTCAGGTGAGCCTGTGGCACCAGGGAAATGCTGGATGCTATAAGGCTGAGCAAACTTAAAAAGTGAAAGGACAGAAGACCCTGGGCCCTCTGGAATTTGGTGACCATCTGCAGAATGTGCTGAGCCCTCACCTCGGGTGCCAAGGCTTTTCCCAAAGATGCAGCCAAGACCGCTCCAATGAACTGGAGTCTTTAAGATGGTATCATGTGGGACTTCTTGTAATTGAGGGAGAAGCCCAGTCTGTGGAGCAAGTGGCAGATCATCCAAGTGGGGGAAGACATGAATCCCCCCTCTCCTGAGACTCACTGCCACCACCACCATCAGCTTGGTGAAAACCCTTGGGGTGGAGGTCAGCCCGAATGGCAGAAATTGAAACTGATAATGAGAACCGCCAATGGCGAATCTCAGGTACTTTCTGTGCTTGTGATGGATAGGCACATGAAAGCAAGCATCCTGAAGGTCCAATGACACCATCCAATCTTGGAGCTGAAGGTTTGAAGGATCTGAGAAAGTGTGACCCATCTTGAACTTGTCCTTACAGAGGAACTTGTTCAAGCATCTCAAGTCCAAATGGCTTTCAATCCTACATCCTTCTTGGGGATTAGGAAATAATAGAGCTGGAGTAGAAAAGGAAGGCCTTTCAAGTGTGTCGCAGTTGAAAAAGCAATTGAATTACAGGAGTGAATCTAAGAAGGGCGAGGCTGGATGAGCCCCAAGAAGCCAAGGTCATATTGTACTGGGATGAACAGACATTAGTTACAATCGTGTGAAAGAACGAAACTCCTGCTCAGAAGACTTGGACAAAAACAAGGAAGACGTCAGAGGTCTATTGAAAAATAGTATTGTAAATGCATAAGAGCTCAATTTTGTCGTCTTCAGTCACGTGGAAGGATGAAGTTGGACAAATATGACAAACCACACCGACGCATGGAGGCAGAGCGTGCCTTCACTCCCCTAAATTCTCAAGAGCAAAGAACATTTCCAAGGCCGAGTTCAGGGCACGGCAGATAAGATGTTCATGCCATGGCCGCAAGGGGGATCACTATCGAAGGCAGGTTTGCAGCATATGAGGGCATATTTGCATGCAGCATACACAGGGAAACAATTAGACAAAAAGGTTAGCAAGCTTAGAGATCTGTAAAATGTACCAGGAGGAAAGGGAAGAGCCTTCTGCGCCCTCCGCCGCGCCTGAAATAAACGGTGATAGCAAGAAAGATGACGCATTGTACCCAGAAGTGACATGGTACAGTAAATCGGCATATGAGTCGCCTGACCAAAGCAGCGATGAGGGTGCAGAGAATATTCCAGAGAGAGATGTGATCTCTAAAGTCCCAAGGGACAAGGAGAGACGAGACAAGCAGAGCAGTGATTGACAAAGTACATCCTTAGATATCGGACGAGAAATGAAGATATGGAAAGGAGGAAAGGATAAAGCTGATGAGGTAGCGCTCATACAGAACGAATGGATGCGTTGTCAGATTTTCCTTAAACTCGAAGGTAAGAGCATCGAGGACGTAAGGCAAAGGGAAGATCGAAGAAAGACAAAAAGGATAAAGAGAGGAACAATTGAAAAAAGATGGGGCAAAAAGGAAGGATAGACAAAGATGGGAACGGTTGTTTCAAGACAAAACTCTTAAAAGCAGGAAAGGGCAGAGACGCATAGAAAATATGAAAACAGACAGCGGGCAATCGAAGAATGAGAAAGGATGGAAAGGGAGGAAGAGGAGGAACAGAAATTAAGGTTTAAAAGAATACAAAGGTGAAAGAGACGAAGGGCAAATAAGAGATTTAAAAAGAAAGTAAGACAGGGTGAGAGAAGAAGCAAGGAAGCAAAGAGTTTGATGATGAAATAGAACGAAATAGGAGGCAGAGAGCATGTGATCTTGAGCGTGTAGAAAAATAATTAATGGAGCCTAATCCAATAGTGGCATGGGAGGACATAGAAGAATTATTCCAGACACATGAGCAAATACCAGATCCGTCTAGAGCAAATCTAGAGGATGAGTTTGACTCTAGAAGCATTGGGGATGCAATCAATAAAGTCTATCATGATATGAGGACTAAGAAAGAACTGAACGGAAAGGGTAAAAACGATCGACTTAAGAGTACGCAGTTGTACGAAAAAGAGGGAGGCTTATGTAATTTTGAGCCTAAAGAGCTGTCTTTAGATTGGCTAACTCTGAATAGAGACGAAGAGGAGAGAAGCCAAACATTTTGGGGACAGGATATGTCAGACGAGGACAGAGAAACTTTCAGTGGGGAGGAGGGATGTAACGCATATGGCCGTGATGGATGTTCTCCAAGGGACTAGGAAGTGAGATGGTCGGATCTAGACCTACCTATATCTCGGGCGTCAGAATCTCTGACGCGGGTAGATCAACCTAGATGGTGATCCCGTGGTGAGAGGGGGGACTTGCCACCTTATGTAAGCAGGTTAAGGTCAATGCCAGGAAGAAGGCGGTGCAGATCCATTGTCCCTGCTATGGATAGACAGTCGATGGGGGACGAATGTGAGTTTGGATTTCGCAGTTTCCCTTGTTAGAGAAAGGAGGAGCCAGACCACAGTATATACTATTATCACAGATGGATAAGGATAATTTAAGGTGTAAACTCCTGAGTTTAACTTCTGGCGCTGGGAAATGGATACACGAGTTAGAAAAAATGACAGGGGGAAACATGTTAGCTGTAGGGGACATTAAAGGTCTCCTAGTCGCTATCCTTGGGGAGAGAGCTGATGACTTTTAGTCGAGAGCAGGATATTCATGTGTTACCTCGTTGAGCACCGCTCATGATGGAGCACCACCCAACAACTGTAGGGCGACAGTCTGGAAAGCGCTTAGAGTGCTGTATCCGGCACAACATATATGGGAGTTAAAATGACAAAAAAGATGCAGAAAGGGGATGATCCTCTTTTTTACATTTAGATTTTCAAAAGAAGTGGGCTTTGGAGACATGTGAGCCTTGGGGGAAATCTATACCTGTATTTTATCACATACTATGCCAAGGGTTGCCAGCACCAGTACAGAAGCAGCTCAAGAAATTAGTGGGCATGGAAGCAAAGCCATGGTCAGAAATTTAGCTGACCATTGTACATTATTGCAGACTCTTGCAAGAGAAGAATCGAAAGAAATACGATACTAGGAAAGGTGAAGAGGCAAAGTTAGTGCAGAAGATTTCGTCAAAATACGCCACTGAAGGGGTGATGTTGACTAGCGGAGAAGGGACAGGTTCACAGCAAGCAGCAGGCATGCCACAGGTGAATAACCAAAGGCAGTTCGATCAAGGTAATAATGGATTTGTACCACAGGGAAGGGGAGGCTTCAGAGGCAGAGGCTTCCAGAATAATCAGGGAATTTTCCAGAATAACCAAGGTGGGTTTCAAAACACGCAGAGTGACAGTAAAGGCATGCAGGAAGGGAAAATTAGGAGACCTCTTGTATGTTGGACATGTGGTATTTCGGGACACCTTGCACGCATGTGCAGAAGCCAAGGGTTTGTGCAAAATGGGCAATTCTCAAGAGAGGAGCCCGTATACCCATCGGCATACACTCAACAGAATGGAGATGGGTTTGCTCAAAATCAGACAGTGCAGCAAATACAAGCAGCGAGAGTAGGGCAAGATTTACAAACACAGCAGATAACAATGAATCCGCCACAAGGGCTGTCACAGCATTAACCCATGCAGATACAGCAAGGCACAAACAAGCATGGGCCAATTGATGGCTCCAAGGATAGGGGGTGTCACTGACGATGGAGGGAATCCTTTTACAGGTACAAGGATGAGAATGTATCCATAATAGGACAGCTCACTGGGAGACTTGATCTGTTCGATCCTATCTATGACGCCCAATCCTCAAGAGGACCCTTGGGTTGGCGTCAATACATCAGGCAAATCTTATTCTTTTTTAGTAGACACGGGTGCAACACGCTCATGTATACAAGAGGGGAAAGTATAATGTGTGCAAATGCCATGAATACTCAAAGTTTTACAGGAGCTACAAGTAGAGTTCCTTTTATTGAAAAATATCCATTCTCTGTAGGAGAATGCGACATGTCTGTGCCATTATATTCAAGACAGACACCTGTCAATATATTAGGTTGAGATGAAGTGACCAAGTTGAACATGACAATTTCGTTCACTGAGCGAATTTATTATGGTGTTCGCAGGTGGCCATACGAGGAGAACCGTTAGAAGCAGAGTTTGTTCACTATGCGGTGCGCATTCTGTTAACATGGCTATCATGTTTGGTGGATAGAACTATGAGAATACCTGATGAGTTTTTATTCAGGCCAAAGATACCTATGGATGAAGAGGAAGGACAAGTCTTTCCTTTAGAATTACAAGCAGCCATAGTGCGAGGAGTAATGGCTTTGCTTGATGCAACCGATTATGAAGGCAGATGATGGTGCACAGTGATTGCCATTGGGGAAGGTTTTAGATTGACTGACGTCACTGATGAGGATATGTTTAGAGACCATCCGTCAGATGGCGAAGAAATATTTTAGATGAGTATCACTTATTGGGTACAAGCAATTAAACGTGAGGTTCCTCAGAAAATGATGTTAGCATGGAAGCGCCACGAGTATTTCGATGAAGACATGGCAAAAGTGCCAGTTTCATTATGGACAACAGGCCCCTATGACGTAGACCTATTGAAGGGGGCTGGAGAAGTAAAGATTAAATTGAAACCAGGAGCAGTTTTACCTCAAGCACGACAGTATCCCATGTCTCGAGAGGCAGACAAAGGCATTTTCAAGATGATACCCGCCATGATGGAACAAGGTATCTTAGTGACGTCAGAGTCACCGTGTAATACTTCAGTGTACCCAATTAAAAAAAGGTCATGCCATTTAATATAAGATCTTCGCCCAATTAACCAGATTGTAGAGGCTGAGTTCCCTCTAGTTCCTAATCTGTGACAGTTTTATGTAGTATCCCTGTTGAGGCTCGATATCTCACTGTGATTGACTTGAAAAATGCGTTTTTCTCAATCGCACTGAATAAAGACCCGCAAGATCTGACTTCATTTACTTTCTGCCAAACTCAACTGAAAAGTACTCGCCTGCCCCAGGGGAAATGTGAGTCTCCATCGATTTTCAATAGAGTCCTGCAGGTGGACTTAAGCAGATGACATATTGGTCTGCAGCACCTCAGAGGAAGAGTGCAGACGCAATTCAGTTCAACTGATGATTATTCTTGCAGAGAAAGGATATAAAGTAGACAAGGAGAAATTGCAATATTGTCAAGAAGAAGTATTGTATATAGGCAAGTTCATTTCGCATGAAGGAAAGAGTCACTCCTGAGAGGGCTGTGGCTATTTTGAAAACAGTAAAGTCACACACGATAAAGCACATGCAAAGATTTTTGGGACTATGTAATTATGTAAGAGCATGGGTCTTTGATTACAGTTCATATGTAAGGCCGTTGTTGCAAGCTCTGAAAAAAGCACAGGCAACTCAGGAAAAAAATAGTCTGGATTGAAGAAATGGAAGAAGGGTTTGATGGGACACTAGTGACTAGTGGTCTGATCCTCATGAATATCAGAGGTTTCCAGGCCCTTCTTCCTAGACGATACCAGCACCTCCTCCCCAACCCACTGCACAGCCCTTGTGGGCCCCTGCTTGGTGGCTCTGACTCCCATTCTTGGGAGTCACCTGCACCAGCATTTTGCTGGAGGTTCTCCTCCTGGCTCCCCTTAGCACTTCCCTCCCATGCCCTCCACCAGCACTTGACCAATCCTCTACCCCGCCACCTTCCCTCCCTGCACTTCTCCTCACTGCACTTGCACATCTGAATGCCACAAGGCCTAGTAGGACCACAACTGTATATTTACTGTTTTTGCTATTGTTATTATCTACCCAGTTCCCTTTCCATTTAGCCATGTGGCCCTTTGAAACACAATTCTGTTGTATAGGCGCCTAACAAATGCTCAATAAAATAAAATAAAAATAAATCTACATGCAGAATGAGCTGCAACTAATTATAGGCTGCATTCACAGTGAATGCACATACTAGCAGCCCGTTTTGACATGGGGAGGAGAATTGATAATTGCTTTCTATTGAATTAAAATAGCACTGATATTTATTCAACCTTTCTCCGGTACCAATACTTGTTTTTGGTACTGGTGAAAACAATATGTTCTATAATTAGTAATTGACTACAAGAAAAATAGTGCGATGTACAACTAAAATGAAAAATATCACCACACTGGCTGATAAATGGCAATATTATCACTGAAGTGCATTACTGGATAGAGACCACTTTTTATACTGAAGATTAATGTTACAAAATATATGTAGTTGATTCAAAAAAGCAATGATTAGGCCAACTCTAGTTTTGGAAATAGGTTATCAATATTCATATATCTTATTGTAGAGATTTCCCCTGACTTTTATTTTATTTAAATAAATGTGAACTTGGACTATAAACACAGCCCATTTCTTAGTGAAAAGAGTGAAATATCAACAGCAAATATCTTAACACAAGCAGCCCATGCATACAAGGGATTTGCCCACCATCTCAAACCTGAAATGCATTTCACACATGCACCTGGGCTGACAGCCCGCACTCTGCATGTCTGCAACTGCAGCTCACGATGCTCATTGACCGCTGCCACTGGCCTCCTTGGCTCTTGCAATATAGTGTGTGCTAAATTGTATTACATTTTCACCAGTGTAGTTACGGGTACAAATGATTTGGCATGTTTGCTCACACTAGGGAGCACTTATAGCGATAGTGGATCAATCAGCTGAATTTAGAAATATTCATACCAGTATCTGGGGAATTTACTCCCAGACAGTGCCTTCTGTCAGGTCTTTGCCCTACTAAATGGCATGGTTGGGATAGCCAGAAGGATGTTGCCCCTAGCCCAGTATCACACAGCAGGTGAAGGTACCAGGCACCGATGGCTACCCCACCAGCTACCAATAGGGTGAGGTAAGAGACCACCACAGGGCCTAAAAGACTACTGAACAGTGTGACTTTGTATGTACCCGGCAAATAACAAATTGACTCTACAAATATGTTAATGAAGTAAAAGAATAATGTCTTACTTAATGGCTGCCACGATGATGTCTGTTAACAATTCATCAGCAACGCTTTTTCCTTTCTTTAACAATGTCTCTGCTGCTGCACCATACTGAGCTCGAAGAGAGAGCTATGGGAAACAATGATCAGTGGAAGTGAAGCATTCTTATTTTTGCTGTGCAATGCATAATGGTCATTATGATATGATAGGATGTGGCATTATAACGCGTCTGTGCACAAGTGTTTCTAAGCGCGACAAGACAAGGAAGGGGAAAGAAGGGAGGACAAAATAACAATCTTACTAGGCCTTGTGTCATTCAGATAGCGCAAGTGCAGGGAAGAGCGAAGGGGAGAAGTGCCAGGGGGGAGGGGAAGGGAGAAGTGCAGTTAACCACAAGTGCAGCCAGTGGGCGACTCATAAGTACAGGGAGAAGGGACTGTAGGGTTGCAGATACAGACCCTTAAGTGCTGGGGAGCCCAAAGGCAGTGCAAGAGCAACTGCACATGCAGGAGCCTGGGCCCGAGTTCAAAGGGTGACAGGGTGACCAGTGCATGGAGCAGTTGGGTGCATCAGCAGGGGAGAGGAAGAGAGGAAGAGAGAAAGCGGCAGTGAAAAGGAAGGTCTTGAGTTGCTTCCGGAAACGGAGAAGGTTCTGCTGAAGATTGAGAGTGGCAGGGAGGCTGTTCCAGAGGGAGGACCCAGCCGAGGAGATAGATCTGCCACCAACTCTCTGCTTGGAGAAGCGTCTGACCCTCAGAATTGGAGGTGGATGAGCGGAGAGCTCGAGAAAGAAGATGTTTTGGAAAAGAAGGTTGGAGGTAGAGCGGTCCCAGGCCCCATAAAGCCTTGTGGACAATGCAGAGGGTCTTGAAGTTGATCCTTGCAGCCATAGGGAGCCAGTGAAGAGGTTTCAGAGCTGGAGAGATACGATCCCTGGGGTTGAGTCCAAGGACAAGTCTCACAGTCCTGTTCTGGATAAGTTGTAAAGGTCGAAGAATATAGGCAGGAATATTTAGAAAGAGGCTGTTGCAATAGTCCAGCCTAGAGAGGACCAGAGCACAGTGGGCTTCTGGGGGAAGTGAGAAAAATAAGAATACCTATGAAGGTGCAGCTGACAGTTTGACTTCTTAGAGACATCAGAGATGTGAGGAGAGAAGGAGAGGGTGGGGCTGATGATGATATTGGGGTTCTTATCACAGGAAGGAGCAGGAAGAGGGCCCAGAGGGTGCGGCCAGAGAGGAAGAGGAAAGGAGGGAGCGGGTGTTTCTATGAGGAGGATATCATTCTTACTGCATTAAGGCAGAGATCATTTGCGGCACATCATTCCTGAATTGCGGCCAGACAGTCTGGTATGAGAGAACAAGCAGAGGTGGCTGAGGAGAGCCTGAAAAAGAGCCGTGTGTCATCCGCAAAACAATGAAAATTGCAGAAGAAAATAGCGATGCAGTGGGCAAGAGGTGCCGGGTAGTGGTTGAAGAGCGAGGGAGAGAGATTAGACCCCTGGGGAACACCACAAGTATAGAGAGATGAAAGAGAGGAAAGACCTCAGTTGGACCCGAGAGGGTCGGTGAGAAAGGAGGTCAACCAGGCCAGGGCCTGATCAGTAATTCCAAGGTTTCCCCAGAGACGATTGAGCAGGATCGCATGGCTGACCGTGTCAAAAACAGAGGATAGATCAAGGAGAATGAGGACAGAAAGGAGATTAAGGAGATTAGAGTCAAGATTGGAGAGCAAGTCATCTTGGGTGTTCAGCAGAGATTATTGCTTACAGGGTTTTGCAGGGACAATAGCATCTATCAACAGTCCACAATGTTTCATCAGAGGGCTCTCACAAACAACCTAATCTCTGACCTCAGAATTGTGAATGGGAGAAGCAAGGGAGGCAAAGAGTGAGGTGACACCAATGCAAAAGCAGGGATGAAATCTAGGCAAGTGTTAAAAGCGCATTATAGTTAAGGAGGCTATTTCAAAGGGTAGCAGGAATAGTAGCTGAGCAGAGTCAGATAGTGGACATGGAAGGGCACAGGCATTACGTTGTTACAAGGACAAGATGACAAGATCAGGAACAGATAAAGAAATTGATTGTTTGCAAATTGCGGTCAGGAACAGATACAAAAATAACATTTTGGGAAACAACGAAAAGCATAGATTTTTTTTACACCACCCCAGATCCTCTCTACCATTCCTTTGCATATTGGTGGGCTCGTAAAAGTAGGCCAGTACTGTGTATAGCACTGCCAATTTCCAATTACATACATTAAAACATTAAACAAAATTATTTCATACAAGAACATGTCTCAAAGAACTGAATAGGTGCAAACTCTGGTTCTATCCAAATTAGATTATTGCAAATTGACTGTACAAGGGCAGATCCATATAAATCACCAGACAATTTAATTGGGCGAAAATAAATCTGCATGACTTTTTCTAGGCCTGAACTCAAGGGACAATATCACAAATGCACTAAAGACTGTGAGCAAAGAATTGAATTAAAAAAATCTCTGCTTCACCCACAAGGTCTTTTGGGAGAAATCATTCTCTTCTACCAGCCACCTAAACTACTTGGATTTTCATCAGCCAAGAATCTAGGAATCAATCCCATCATGAAAGCCAGAAATGGATCTAGACTTTATTTCCCAGAGCCCCCTTGCTCTGGAACAAACTCCCAACTAACCTAAAGAATACAGAAGGCCTTATCAAGTTCAGGAAGGCCATCAAGCTCTTACTGATGAAAACACTCTGTCAGTAAGTTTTCCTCCAGTAAAGACTGAGAAAAGTAACACCAGATACTATGCTGAAACTCTCCTAATGGCAGCTCTTCACAAGAAAAGAAAAACTGAATGGTGCACTGCTGTGTAAATATAGTTAAAGACAACAATGTGTTTATATGATTTATGGTGCTCCAAGCAAGTCTGTGGTTAGGGGATCAAGACAACAAAGGAAGAGGTCATCGAACATAGAGGAAATGCCCAGGCACTCTTGGAGGGCTAACCCCAAATAACATTTAAAGAGTTCCATCAAGATTAAGTAATTAGGTACTTAAATAATAAACTGTATTTATTGTAATGGATACAAAATGAGTAAAGTGTGCTCTACTCGACAAATAAAAGTGATATGTTCACAATAACTATCAAAAGACAAAAAGAATGCAGTGTCTTAATACAATATTTTAGACAATTCAATTACTGGTAATGGCTCAGAGGAGCCCATTTTTGACTAAATTGTCAGTCTTCATAGTTCAAGGGAAGCTAATAGCCATGTGTGTATTGGCCCTTCAATTGCTTCTCTTGAATTCACACAAGGCGTTTCGGGGTGTAACTCCTACAGGTATCTAGTTAAACTGAATTCCTCAAGTAATAAATGTTATGTTATGTTAAGTTAAAGGTACTGATATAGCGCAATGTCACCAACAGAATTGGTCCCCAGGCGCTCTGGCGGATCTGTAAACGAGGAGGTGGGGTGGGTTAGTAAGGTGAAGAGGGAGTAGGATAGTGATAGGAGTGGTGTACTGTTGGCAGCTTCAACTCGGTAGACACCGGGTGCTAAACTTTGGTGCGAGTATTGGATCGGTGTCAGTCCGCGTGTGCTGTTGGTGCAGTTTATGTGTTGTTGCGGTGTGGTGAAGTGCATGCAGATTATTGTGCGAGAGATGGTTGTGTGAGTTTGAGTGAGATAAGTAAGCAGAGAGTGAGCTTATATTGGTTAGTGGGTTATGCCATTTAACATGCTAACATTTGCAGTTCTGTCCAAGTGTGGTACTTGCTGGTCTACATAATTCCGTCTATGTGGGGCACTTGCTAACCTTCACAATAATTATCTAGATATGGGGCGGGATAATGTTCTCAATTCTAAGTGTGGCATATGCTAACATTCAAGTTCAATCTATTTCTGGCAAGTGCTAACATTCACAATCCTATCTAGATACGGCACAGGCTAATGTTCTCAATTCTAAGTGTGGCACATGCTAACATTCAAGTTCCATCTAGGTGTGGCATATGCTAACATTCAAATGGAGGACAAGAACTACTTAACTAGTTGATTGATAAATAATCTGTGAATTAGAAAACTAGAGCTCCACTAACCCGTGTCTTCCTTAGAGCCCCTTTACTCAATCACGCCATTATGTAAAGTGATCTACAAATAATCTGAGCTGAGCTGCGCTAGTTACACTAGAGTTAAAAATTAAGTATGCAAGTAATTAATTTCTATACGGCATATAGGGTGGGTGTGCCCATATTAACGCAATTAAATCTTAGCAGGTGTGACATAGCTACGTGAACTTGATAAATAGAAACACATATTGGGTTATTCTACATTGACATTGCAGTTTATTGTTATCTACTACAGACGTCATCACGTTGTATGTTATAGCGCAACCTTGTGATGGACTGTCAAGGTTTAATCAAATGCGGGGAATGAGGCTGGTTTTCCAGCTGCTCCTGCCCCACGTATCGCATTATGAGCATTACGAACATATTGATGGTGAGGTCGGGTCCTTGTTGATATATGGCAGTTATCACGGGTGGTCTTAACTGTGCTTGAAATACAGCCCGATCTCTGTATGCCTTTAGAGTGTACAGCGGGACCACTGTTACAGACAGCAACCACACTGGCTGGTTTTGAACACATAAGGTAAGAAACCTGTAAGCTTGGACAACATCCCCACTTACTAGAAGATTTTGTGGAACAGCTTAGACCATAAAATGTTACTTCTTCACTTAGGGGGTTCTGTTTGGTTTTATTTGTAGATCATTTTACATAATGGCGTGATTAAGCAAAGTGGTTCTAAGGAAGACATGGGTAAGTGGAGCTCTATTTTTCGAATTAGCAGATGATTTATCAATCAACTAGTTAAATAGCTATTGTTCTCCATGTATTACTCGATTAAGGCCGTTTCTAGATACCTGAAGGAGTTACTCTGAAACGCGTTGTGTGAATTCAAGAGAAGCAATTGAAGGGTGAATACACACATGGCTATTAGCTTCCCTTGAACTACGAAGACTGACAATTTAGTCCAAAATTGGCCCTTCTGAGACGTTAACTGTAATTGTATTGTCTAAAATGTTGCATTAAGACACATAATTCTTGTAAAGAAAATCATGATTTTTGTGAACATATCTCTTTTATTTGTCGATTAGAACATACTTTATTAATTTTCATTTTGAATCCATTACAATGAATACAGTTTATTCTTGAAACGCTATTTAGGGTTAGCCCTACAAGAGTGCCTGGGCATCTCCTCAGTGTTCTATGAGCTCTTCCTTTGAGCCGTCATCCCTCTCTACCCTCCATCCACATCCTCGCCTACCCCTACTTTTTGTTGTCCCTTTGGACCCTTAAATGTATTTTACAATGTGGCGGCATACAACTTTCCCACAAAATATACACACCTGCGCATGGCAGTGAACCAGGATTAAGAATGCACACTTGGCAGACTGAATGCTCTTGCTCTTGGGGTAAGGTAGCCTTACCTTTTGCTCTATTATGTCCTCTTCGCTCTCCTCATCAGTGTTCACCTTTTCCGTCTCGTTGTCATGGAAGGACTGGATAGCCTCTTGAACCAAAGCGTCAATGTTGAGCACGTGGACAGAGAAAGCTAGCAGAGAAAAAACACTGTCATAATAGGATTCATCTTTAAGAGGTAACAATAGGTTTTCAGCATATATCGGGCATAAATAATGCATTTTAAAGCACATTTGCCAATCTATAGGGATTAAAAAGTAGTTACAAATAATTTCAACACCGGTTCTATGACTTGTTTTGAGTGAGGAATAACATTCTGTTAGCTTTATAACACATTCTTTACTTGAAAAAGCTGTGGGGGAAAGATGGAAGGGAGAATGTGGGATGCATGGGGTGGGGGTACCTGGGTACACACACACGAAAGAGGTCATTGGTGCAGCGGTCCACTGGCATATCTCCAGAGTTGTTTGTAGTTCAGTCTGGTCCTGGTAAAGAGGACACTGCGCTACAGAAGAAGAATCCTGGGCTAAGGATATTGCCAAACCTTATGCAAAGGATATAGGTGTCTATTAACAGTATGGAAAATAGCGCAAGATGTCTAATAAAAAGGGTATACACATTATATACTCGAAAGGTGGGCAGCGTGCCTTGCCCTTAATTAAAATGAAAGTCAGAAAGAAACTCTTTCTAATGGGGTGGACTGTACAGAGCAGGGGTAGCCATGTCAATTGGGTGTGTGGGTGTGTGTGGTTGTGTGTATACATGCTTGCTTGTACATACATGCTTACATGTGTGGATGGCTTAATGGGTGGAATGAGTCAGTCAATAACTTTATTTCACCCGTAGGGCCAGACAAGTAAACCCTAACACATACAAAATAACAACAAAATAAAGAATACATCCTTCCATAGAATAATGGATAAAATGGTATAGCCCCAGAAGCCATCTGTTAGCCATCAAGCCCATGCATCAATTATGTTCTCTCCAGATCGACCAGGAGTCCAGATTCCCCAGTACAGGTGAAGCTACCCAGAGTCCTTCTCCCCAGCCGCACCACATTAGCTCCGGAGAGCCCAGGCTGCTGTAGCCTAGTTTTGAAGGGGTAATCATTGTTGTGCTGGAGTGAGCTCTGATTTCAATCGTAATATTTTGAGTTGGGCGGCATCTCATATTAATACCTAACATACCATTGGCCTCTCTCTGCTCCCTGAATTCAATACGTATGAAATCGAAGGCACTCTCCCCCTGATAGTGCAGTCTGGTGTAGTTTAAGATATCCTCACAGATTACAGATAGGCTGCCTCGTACAGCATGGCATCAGTGCGTGCATTTAGCGCGTCCCTGGTTTCTAGGTGATTAGGGGACAGTTTGGGGACCTTGTGCAGGAATACTATACCCCCTCTCTGGCCCTCCTCACCTTGATGTTTTTCATACCCTGCCCAGGCTGTGGTTTGCTGGCCCGGGGCAAGCACCATAGGGGCAGGGTTGTGTGATGCGCAGCCAGCCCTATCAGTTGGCTTGTCAGCCGGTGGATTTGCACTAAATGCACAGTCTTCCCACCTGGCTATAGACTGCTGGTATGGCTGCGCTGGTGGATTCCATAATCTTGGGGTCGGGACAGGAGAGCCAAATAGCCAGAGCGCTATTAGGGTCAGTGCTCTCTTCAATTACACAAATGGACCCCGACCCAGTCATACTGCTGCTCTTTGTGTGTGAGGGCATCAGGGTTGTAGTGGACTATCTCGTCTGATGATTTAAGAACCCCCATAACGTCCTCCAATTTGATTTATGACCCCTCTGGCTCCCCCTCTCCCGTGGGCTTCTATGATGGTCAAAAGCAGCCTCTTCAGGACTGCTAATTCAGACAACACAAGTTAAGTGATTAAGGGAGTATCACAGGTGACATAGCTGGTCTCCGGATGCTTGTTGGTAGTCAAAGCCTTGGGGGATGAGATGGCTGGGGGTAGCTCCATTATCACCCCCTATTCCCCCTGCATAAGGATTGAGTCCACCTGTGGCGCTGGGCAGATCCCAGGACAGGCTCTCGGTTGTTAGTGAATGAACTGTGGCGTTGTCTCTGGCCCGGCGCTCAGGGCTGTGGGTGACCACTCCGCTGTTCCAGGTATGTGGATTGTCCCTTGCCTTATTATTTGAATCTTTGTCCTCCCAAGCATCCTAGTTGGCACCAAGGAACTGGTTGATTTCCTTAATCATGGTATATGCCTCTCCCGTGCCTCGTGTAGGGCTTTGAAGATGTTTATCACCTGTGCCAGTGCCAAGTAAAGAGGTTTCCGTTGCCATTCGCCGCTTTACTGTTCATATTTTCCGTTTTAGGATCACGTGGTATGGCATGGTGGTGCAGGAGTGATAAGTTCTCTCGGGGCCTGACAGTCGCAAATACAATGAGCCCCCTCCCCCCCTCCCCGGCCGGCTCAGCCTCACGGTCTCTCGCCTTGTCAGCTGCTCCACGAGTTGCTTCACCCTTGCAAGTACATTCCACAGACTTGAAGGGCCGCCCTCCCCTGCAGGGTGCCAAACACCTGTGCCCTTTTCCAGCGGGTGAATGTCCTTGCCTTTGAAGTGGGGGTGTGGGCGTGGCATCAATCCAGCGAGGCGGGCCCCCTGGGACAAGCAACACACAGCATCCCAAGCATCTGCACCCTTTTCCTGCATGTGAAAATCATTGCCGTTGAGGGGGAGTGGGGTACTGACAGCAATCCAGCGAGGCGGCCCCCTGGAACAAGCAACAGAGGACGGCGTCCCAAACTCCCCGTGCCCTTTTCCAGCAGGCTTCAACCTGGGGATTACCGGGATAATAATAACTAACTTCCTCCCTAGTTGCACCACTGTGGCACTCAGTAGGTAGCGCAAAAGCAGCATGTCAGTAACAACCACACCTTCACAATAAGAGGTCCGAAAAGCAGCACCTGAACAACACCGCTACACTTAGCTCAGTAGCACCTGAGGGTCACTCAGTGCGTAGCGAGAATATTGCGGTGAGAAAAAAAACCTGCTAAGGTGCTTAAGAATGGTAAACACTGACTATCAGACACATAGCATAGGAACTAGGCAACCGCCAGAATGATTCAAATGTGGCCACGCATGCATTGACTCACATCGCAGAATGACAAAAACTCCACTTCTAATTGTGTTGCGTGATGTTCACCATCACTTCAACATCTTGCTCTGAATCAGTCAACTTCCAATCCAGCCGTCAGTCAGACTTGGTATGCCATCCTTTACCCGCGATCTATAGACCAAAAGCTGCAGACCACTGAGGCCGGTCAAGTCCCCCCTCATCCCAACACGAGTGTGCGCAGGAAGTGTAAGGCCCCAGTGGCTAGAAGAGGAAAGGCGCAGGCCCAGGCAGCAGGTAAGAGTGTGTGTATGTATGAAGGTATGCATGTGTATGTCTGTGTGTGTTTGTGTGCATGTGGAGCAGGGGGTGTGCTGTGTGTGTGGCAGGAAGGGGGCAGTGAAAAGGATTTGGTGGTAAACTGCCGCTTTAAAGTAAGTGGGATGGGCAGTGGGTGGAGGTGCAGCCGCCCATCTTTGCAGCATCCTCCCTCCCCTCGTCCTCTGCCAGCCCTTGACCTGTGTAGGTTTGACACTACCTCAATTGCCGTTAGGCATAGTAACTGTAGTGGCCTGCCTTCTGCAGCAATCCTACCCTCCCCTTCCCCCTTTCACTTTTCCTTTACCATAGCACTTACTCTTATCCCTGTCCCTTGACCTCTGATAATTGCTTGCCTGTCCCCCCTCTTTCCTTCTTGTCCTCTCCCTCCCCAGCACTACCTTGATTCAGTCTCTGACCCTTTAAGATAGTCACTTGTTTTGCTCCTCTCCTCTTCTCCTCGCTCCCCCACACCTCTCCTCCCTTCCCTCCCTCCCTCCCTCCCTCTTGTCACTCTTGCACTGCAACAGTTGCCGCCAGGCATAGTAATGTTACTGCTAGCATGGTCTCCTTTTTCCTTCCTCACATCTCCCTTATTGTTCCATGCACTTTTACTATCTGTTATGATTTGATAGTTTTTTTTCTCACATTCTGATTTGTTTCAAGGACCTGCAAGAATGTAACTATTTTACCATGTTCCCTTCGTCCTTGAAGCGCTTTGAAACACACTGTGTATAGGCGCTATACAAATAAGCAATCAATCAAAAGGGTTTGGGGTGTAAAAGAATCCTGAAATAGTCATTTTTCCATCCGTTGAAGGCCACAACAAATCGGCCTAAAAATCGTAGCCTTCAACGGGTGAGATTTGGACACACAGCCGCCAGACTCATTACTGATAGATGTTTAAGCTCATCAGAGTTCTATACCAGGGCTACTAGCCCCAGGGCATTATACATCTTGAAAGGCTTCTCTGAGATTAATAAGAAATACAAATTGTGACGATGCACAAAGTGTTGTCACTTCTCCCCAAGGGGAGCCCTTTTCCATGCAGCTACCCAATAGCCCCTGGCGGTGGTTTAATGTTGTAGGGACTCTCCCTGTGGGGACAAGGGAGATCACATGGGGTACAGCCCATTGCATGTTGGCACTACCCCACATTCCCTAGCCCTCCCCAGTGTGCAGAACCACTACATTGAAGGCAGACCTATGTACTGTTGTAACATACAAGATAAAGCCAAAATTACCAGGACAAGGAAGAACACAGGAGGACATGAAGGTCATTGACTGTTAGTACGGGTACGAGGTGACCCTGAGGAGGCATGGGGATTAAGTTGCTAACAGAGACAAAGGACTTTTCCAATCTGCATGGAAGGAACTGGATACAATGTACATAAATGAATAAAGGACTGTGTCATGCCCAGCCACGTCAAACCCCCACTGGGTGTGCCGCAGGTGTGGAGGCGAATCAGCATGGTAGAGCCAGGTGCTACCGAATGACTGGCGGGAGGAGGATGCCAGTGAAGGGCCGTGGGAGTCTTGCACAGGTTCTGCAGGAGCGAACCCGGGCAGAAGATCAAGTAAGAGAGCGGGGCTACGAAACAGACGAGAAAAGTACCACACAGCTGACAGAGCCATGGCAGTGAACCAGCAAAGCCAGAGAGAAGATCTGCAGTCCTAAGAGGTCCCGGTGACGTACCACAATCCCACACAAGGCAACCAAAGGTACGGGAGACCAGGAGGGGATGCAAGAGTAGAAGGGAGGCTGGGTTACAATCTTGATTGCCTTAGTAGTGGGTAGCCCGCAACTTGGTATAACAAGAGAAGGGTCTGGGACCCGAAAGCCGATACCGAGAGCATAAGAGGAAATCTTCATCACAGTGGGAAAGAGAAATCCACTGATCACCAGAGAAGGGTCTGGGACCCCAACAAGATTTAGGACTTTGCTAACAACAAACCAGAGTGATAAAGTATATAAACATCAAGCTGAAAGCAGTCAGAAAGAACTGTGCCAAGCAATACATGGAGAAGGTAGTCATTCTCCTGGTACCAAATCATGAGTTGTGTTAAAGGTGTCAAGGGAAGTGAGTCATTTCCCCTGGCCTTGTTGTGCACTGTACCAAGCAATACCAGGAGAAGGGAGTCATTCTCCTAGTACCAAAGCAGGAGTTGTAGTAAAGACACCAGGGGAAGGAAGTCATTCCCTCTGGCTTTGTTGTGACCTGTGCAAGCCATACCAGGAGAAGGGAGGCATTCTCTTGGTCCTGAGCTGAGAATGGTGCTGGAGACACAATAGGAAATGAGTAATTACCCCTGGTTTTATAGGAAATTGTATGGATCTACACCAGGAGAAGGGAGTCATTCTCCTGGACGTGAAATTGCATGAAGGCTGGGTGAAACCAACAAGCCAGGGCAAGAGAGTTATTTTTGGCATTTTTGTTGTAAAAGAACATTATTTTGGACACTATACAAGAAGCAGAAGGGAGCCATTCTCCAGAAGAAGGAACTTTGTTAATTTATCCTTTAGTTGTAGTGTAAGGGATAGAAGTAAGTTCTGACAAAAGGATGGTGGAGATTAATCTGACGGATATTGTGACAGACCCTTTAGTATTAGTTGGCAAACCCCTCTTAGAAGATAGGGATAGTGAGGACCGTTTTTGTATGGACAAATATAAGTCTATAACCAAAACCATGCCACCGTTGTATCAGCTTCCTTCTTTGACACCCTTACAAAGTGGCTGATGATGCACGATATGTAACCGTTGTTTGTGCCCTCCCTGACTTACGCGTGTAAAAATGAATAAAACACACACTCCCTGGAGAGGGAATAAGGCACAAAAGAGCTGGCTGCGAGAGTTCAAGGAACAGTTTATCTAGATCTCGAAGAGCACTCTGACCACATCAAGGTTACACCACATTATATAAGCACATTGAAATGTCTAACATTTGATGTTTCATTGGACCCGGATTGGTCAGTCAGGGTGGTGTCTTAGGTGTGGGCATCATCTCTTCCTCCGGGTTGGCTGCTTGGTTGGCGGGAGGATTGACGTCAGACATCTGTGCTCTGGATGGGTGAAGGTCAGGTCGCTGTGAAACACGGTGGTCACGATCTAAGCTAAGAAAATACATTCCAAATAATGCATGCACTAAATAACGGTTGATCAAAAAGACCCTCAGTAGTTAATCATGTCATTATACAATTCACACAGGTATCTGTATCATCTATAACATTTGGGTTATACAGGTCACAGGTTTACGGGTCTTGACCACCATAATACTCTCATTGAACTGTGGGGGTTAGTCTCACAAGAATCTCAGGTATGTGGCATTTGTTAGTATTGGGCACGATATACTGCAGCAGGGGTCTAATGTTAGTTGGGGGTCTGTTGGGTGGGCTTCATAGCATGGTCAGCGGTCTGGCACATGAAAGGAATATCTTGCAGGGACACAGGGTTAGAATGGCAATACGTTTTAACTGGTGAGGGTAAGAGGGCAAGGACACTTTTGTGGAGATGGACGAGCTATGTGCTCGGCTCATGTTGGTTCACATGCAGGACAGTGATCCCAGAGGAAAGGAGATGTGTTACATTTATTATTTGTTGCAAGCATCTCCAGCGTCAGCGTGAGAATGGAGCTGCACAGTTTTCCAGATTGGGAACGAGGGTGGGGGCCATGTGCTCCGAGCTGCTGCAGGGAAAGGGAGAGAGGCATTTTGTACTATCGCAGTGAGGCCTGGTCACCAAGATGGAGTCGAATGGGGGTACAAAAAATGGATGCCCTGTGTCCTGCTCAGTGGTCCCATCTATGCAAATGTAACCCAAAGTTAACATCGCATAAGGGCGAGTGGCGCACCCACCACTGGAGGCACTTGGTCCGAGTTTTGTACTGAGAAGTGGTGGCAGAGAGGGGCCCATTGGCCCCTCGCTCCCACACACCGTTGATGACCACTGGGGAGGGTGTTCCACAGATTCTCTTCCCTGTGGGTTGCACCTGCACTGCTAACAAAGCTTATAACAGATGGCACTGATGAATTGCCATTTGATGGTGTCCATCTTGAGCTTGATACTCTGAGTACACATATGTGAATATTTGCGATGTCTTCTCCCAGTGATTTCTTCTGTGATGTTTTCTGTGTGTTCTCATGTGGATAAAAAGCAGCCATAAAGGAAGCTAGCAGGTACTCCATGTTAGCTTAAAATCCACCTGTAGATCTACCATTAAAACTACCCGTGGATCGCTATGCAAGTTTGAAAGCAGGCCCCTCATTGCTATTCTGTATAGACTTCACCTGTCAAAGCATGTGGTTAAGCAGATCAGAGGGAGACCCTTAGTCAGGGATACACTGTGAAAGATAACCTGATTGGTGACCTCCTCAAAGGGTTGTAGCACAGCAGACAGACAACAGGTTCTGCTGACAGTGTTAAAAATGAGCCATCTAGACCTCTGCTTTGAGTGCCGCAGTAATCTGTGATGGCATTACACTGTTTATCTACTGTGATGAATCCAGTGAAATCATCACTAAAACCCCGGTATGGGCCTCTCTCATGTGGCCGGAGGAAGGCACCCACTACCTGATCCTGACTCTGTGGGTGGTAGTATGAGGGAGGATCACCTTGGAGGGGACTTATATCAGGTTGACCCATGATCCCCCTATATTCCCTAGAACCCTGATAGCATATTATAAAGTAGAGCCAAACAATGTAAATGCTATTCACATAACATCACCAAGATCATTCAGCAAACTCATTCTGGGACTCGCACCCACAAGAGAAACTGAAACAAAGCCAAACCAAATATTGTGAGTCTGGGACCCACACCGAAAAAGAGACAGTCCATTTTGGAACTGTTGCGTGGCAGAGGAATACACCAGGCAACAGTGAATGACTCACAGTGTCCTTGAGAGGGCAAATACTTGGCAGGGGAGTATACCAAGTCAAATCGAATATTGAGAGTCTGGGACCCACATCCAAAGGAGAAGTTTTGCTTGGCAGAAGAGTATACCAAGGCAAATTGAATGTTGCAAGTCTGGGACCTCGACCCAAATAAGAACTTTTATTAAAGCATAACTGCTTGGCAGAAGAGTGAACCAAGCAGTTATATTGAGAGTCGGGGACTCGCACCCACGACAAAAGACAGTACAACAAGTCTTGTACTTGCAAAAGGAGTGTGTCAAGTTGCCAGGATCAAATTAGCAAAGCATGTAGAAGATATTATGGTGAATTATCTATGGACACTTGTTTAAGGTATGATAGGCCTGAGAGGCCCCAAAAGGAGAAGAGAACATTGAATAAGGAATCTAGGGGAAATATTTACAACCCTAACCTTGGAACCTACAGTTTCTGAACATTTCTTAATTTACACCATTTTTACCCAAGAGTCTGGGAACCTTTTTGTTTAAAGAACCCATGAAGAGCACCTTTACTCCCAGAAGAGATCACCCTTGCAAAGTTAGTTTATGCTATTAGTGCTAGGGATAGAGGTAGGCTTTTTGGGACACAAAATGGATGGAAATTATAATTTGGACATTCCGACAGTTTAATTTGTTTTCTTAGAGACTGGGAAAACCCCTAATAGTTTTAGGAACAGAGAGGCATTTTTCCAACCTCTTTTCACACAATAAAGGTTTCTGCCAAAAAACATGCCTGCTTTGTGTTTGAGGTCGTTAGGAAAGATTTCTCTTTCCTGTACCTTTCCTTCCATCTTTATGGAACCCCAAAACGTTTTGCTTATATTTTTTAATCTGACTTTGCTTATATTTTTTAATCTGACCTGTACTTTTCACAGTGCAGTGAAGCCTTAAGCTTCACTACACTGCACTTTGCTCATATGTTATGGGGAAACTGATATGTCCATCAGGCTGTCAGTACTGGGAAACCTTTAGTCGTGTTACTATGTTACTACTTGTGGTTACTTTTGTACCACTTCTGGTAACTTTTTTTTATCATTGTGCAGCAGCTTACACTGCAGTACAATGGGATGTATTTTTGTTTTGCCCTAGAGGATTTTTGGTTACTCTAGGTGTGCTAAAAGGATAGGCTGGTGGCAGCAGTGACTTTTCCCCCACTTTTTGAGACTTCGTTTTAGCCTTACCGCATTTACTGCGTTTGGCTAATAACTGTGGCTGGTGTCCAAACATGGCCGTGTCACATGGTTTTTCCCTTGTCCTTTTGCCATCTTGTTCTTTAGCCTTCTTCCTGGTCTGAGAGGCCAGGAAAATCCTTATAAGGACTTCCAGTGCCCGTGAAAGCAGGAGTTTCTGGCGGGCTAATGGAGGGCTTTGTGGGTTTGCTGACAGGATGTGGGATGGGTCTGCCTGACCCCGATCCACAATATGGGTTTCAGTGTGTCTGAGTAGTATGCATGAACGTTCGCGCCAGTGGTCCTGATTGCACAACTTCTGCGGTGTGTGTGTGGGCTAGTCCTAATATTGGCTAGTGAGGGCAGCAGCTCTTACCTGGCATTTAGGATAAGAAGAGGACCCCTGCACCCATTCTTCAGATATCCTGGAGAAACCTGAAGGAGCCAAGTATCCCGTCTAGCTGTGAGACCGGCAAAGAAACCTGAGACCTGACTGAAAGAGGCCTGGCAACCAACTTCGGCTGCTGTCCTGGAGGAGCCCGGTCTTGCTCGTGATCTTTAGTAGTCCTGCGAAGGAGCTACGACCCTTGGAGTGGAGATACCATCCATTCGCGATGTCTGGTCAGTGCCCTGCCAAAGGAAGACTTTGGAAGTGCCCTGGAACCGTCCTGTGGCTGACCAGCTTCGTTTTTGGGCTACCGTGCTGCCGCCATCAGCGTACCAAGTTTTGTCCTGAAACTTGGGGGATCCTCAGCTGACCCTACAAGACTATCTCATGAGAAATTTTGGCATCCTAGCATTGAGGGGCCCAAGATAGGAGGGAAAGTCCGACATCAGCTGCTGAGTCCTTTTGCATCACCCTGCTGTGGTGACCACCGTCCGAAATAGCTTACTGACCCGAGTCCAGTCCTGAGAGGAGCGCTACACCAAGGGTTGCTGCATTCTTCAATCGAGAGTCCTTGCAACAGTAAAAGACACCAACCAGAGATCAGCTCGAACCTGCAACCCCTGTGAAACGAGGACTACGACTTTTGGCGGGAAAATCAACATCAGACCATCTTCCTTTGTTCTGCCAAGTCTGGGGAAGAATCGGGAGTATGGGGGGAAAGTTACAGAGTTTCTAAACTACCCCTATACTCCCATTATAAGTTTATGGGCTTATAATAAACCTTATTTATAACAATATTGGCTTTGCAATTGCTTACTTGCGCAAGACATCTGACTGTTGGGACTACTTTTGGGCATTAGTCTAACTTGAACCCTAACCCTAAGAACCCTTCACTGGACCCAAGCGACCCTACCTGCATTTCTTCCTGCCGCCTAACTTCTGTGGAACTTGAACCTGAACTATTGGGCAAAAGGTCCCAGACAATTTAGGGCTTGACAATTTTAATTAGGGATCATCTCTGTGACCATTTTAGTGCATAGTACTATTCCAACCTTTCCTTTGCAGTAGTTTGATGTGTATTATGCCCTATACCAAAGTGAATGTATACATGTATATAGTTTGATAGTGGTGTGTGAAAAGTCTATCTGCTAGTAGTAATTTTCTATAGTGGGTTTTGGCCATAAATAAATGACTGTATTTTTATACATCCCGTCTAAATGTAATCTGTGATTCCCATTGTGTGACCTCATTGTGTACCCTTTACAAGCTCTTGTAACACAAGAACGGTAAAAGAGAGCATAATCAAACAAGGAACAATCAATCCTCTTGTAAGATAATTATGAACACACAAAAACAGTCTGTCCCTGGAGTGAAGAACACCCTGTCCCTATCCAATGGAATCTCTCCCTAGGAATCGGATGGTGCTCCGCCTTTCTAAAAGGGATATCAAAAAAGGGATATCCCTATCCAACATGCATACAGTAAAATTTCAGATTTAAGGTCATAGAAATGCCTTACAAAAAGATAATATCATATTCTTAAGTCTTTAACAGAGTGTCATGGGCTATTCCTCTCTTCTGGAATTTCGAACTACGTTTTAATCACCAGTTTTAGGGAGGAAGTCCTAGAATCTCTGACCTCATTCTGATGGTCTCTCTAAAATGTTCACAAAGAACTAAATATGCCTAGAGGCTCTAACAGCTTTCCGGCACTAAAAACATATTTTCTTGGACGTGTGCTTGTCTATTTTGTTGGCCATCGTCTTCTGCATGAGGATGCTCATGCCAAATTGGGTCAATCGGTTTCGATGATGCAAGTGATTGAGATCACCAGAAGGTGAAGAATCAGGACCTTTGATGTTGTTCGTTCGGTTAATTCCTTATCAGGAACAGCTTAGTGACCAATGTGTGACCCCCGCTTCCTGTGAGGAAACATAGGATAGAGAACAGAAGGATAAGTATACCCCCTGTGGTAGCACACATCGCAATGTCAGCATGTTACAAGTTATGTGCATTACTTATAATCTACTGTTTTAATCAAGTGCTGTGCTCTAGAGGACCGTGATTTGTGGTAGCCCGATGCAAGCACTAAGAACGGAAAGGGTGGCGAGGGAGGGGAGTTTTTTTTAACCAAAATGTCCTAGCTTCTGTGAGCCACCTTGTGAGTATCGATAACTCTGTTTCCTTTATATATTGGCAGGGGTGTGCCGCATGCAGCCCTATGTTGTAGGGGAATCCTGCATGCAGCTCTTGGTTATGGCATAAAGTACGTCATCAGCTAAATTTCATACCCTAAATCTGCATGGTGATCACTTGTGGAGAAACACTTCACAGGCGCCAAATCTGATCTTCTGTTGACTGTTCAGGACTATGTCAACGTTTAATAGTTCTGTGAGTGCAAATATATTCATTATAACCTGCTTAGCTGGTTACAGTTTCAGTATTTACACAATATAGCTGTGGAGCTAGATGGTGCTTACCTTGGCTAGTTCGTCCTGCAACGCTTATGTGGATTGCAAGATGAAAGCTGCACAGACGTCATTACGCTATCAGTCTCTAGGTTTCCTAAGTGGAGGCAAGAGAGTGTGCGTGTCGGTTGTCAGCTTGTTTTTTATATTTATTTATTAGAGCTAGACACTACTATGCTGACTTAGTATATACGCAGTGCTTATCCACAACGCTATGCTTACCAGCTGTAAGTCTGGGTGTTGTGTACCTCGTCCGGGTCTGTAGAGTGTGGACGTCTCTATGATAGATGGTGGCTGGCGCATTTATGCCGATGTGTGGTCCGTCTCTAGGTTTCCGTAACGGAGACAAGAGCAAGCGCGTGTCCGAGGTCAAGCTATTGTTACAGGACTGGGCAACGCTATGTGCCAAAATGTTTATAATACGCTATTCCAAATCAGTGCTGTGATTACCAGCTATGAGTCTGGACGTGGTGTACCTTGTTCGTGTGTGAGGAATTTGGACATCTCTATGGTGAATGGTGGCTAGCGCGTGTGTAATTATCCGTACTGTTTCTATAGTTACAGGGCTGGCAACCATCTTCTTTACCTGGGCTAAGTGTTGTAGAGCTATTTGCCTCTGGGGAACGCCATTTTGTATTGGGCTATGAAAAATATAGTAAATCTGTCACACTCTCAGCTAACTAGAACGGGTGCCAGTGTAGATACATTACATGCTGCCCAGATATCCATACCTAGACAGTATCCCAATGAATTGATGCTTGCCCGAGACCCATTAGTACTTTCTCTTAAATACCAATATGATGTACACAAAATTCAGTTCCTTATTATGATTTGATAAACAACTTCTGGTTAGGTTAATGAAACACAGCTTAAAGTTAGGTAATTGAAACACAGTCTATATCTTTGTCAGGATGACTTCACAACACTTCTACTTCACCTGAACAACTCTCATATCAGGTTAACTACTGTAAGACTTCACTATGAGGGTTCTACTCGCCTGAGCAATAGAGTTCCACATTCTATTGTGCTTCTGAAGTTTTAAATCCATTGACAACCAAAAGAAATACCACAGCTTCAACAATTTGTTTCTTTGTGACTTTAAACATATAAAACCAGATTCACTTTAGTGCACCTCAACACCTTCAAGTAAGCAAGGCACTCTTCTTCTGACATTCACTTTCTAGAAGGGCAGCCTCTTTGCCACTCCTGTCTGTCTGCAACCACAACAAAGTGCCTTTAGGATGCAATTCTCCCTTTCTCCTCTTGGCCTTGGCAATGTGAGTTATATCACCTTGTGGAGAGCAATCACAAGCAGTAAACTTCCCTCTTCCGAACCTTGTCTTTGTCTTTTTGTAACTTTCCAACCAGAGTATTCTAGTCATAGAACTTGTTGTCAGTCTCTTTTGGCTTTAGGCAATGCTGCTACACGCTTGACTTAGGCAGTGCTTATATCCGTTTTAGCCTACGACAATTCTTGCACGACTGTGTCTTTGGGAAAGGTTTCATTCACTCTTGTGTAACCCCCGGTTGCAGGATTAAACATGCCGGGAATCCCGAAATAAAAAAAAAAAAGAGATAATCAGATACCCGGCGCGAGAGCCATGCTGGTGACCATAATAATGTTAAAGTAAAGGAAACTCACATGCGCCGATGCGAGGGTCGCCTTACGCTAAAAAATAAATTGCTGGCACAAGCGGATCAAAAGGGGCACAACGGTAAAACCATGCAAGAGGGTTGAGGGTGTATATGGGAGCGAGGGGTCCTCAGGCCCCCTCACGTCGTACGCTCCTCAGTACAAGGCTTGGACCGCGTGCCTCCAGTATTGGTATTGCCCCTTGCCCTTATGTAAAGTTAACCACGGTTGACTGCTGCATAGATGGGACTACTGAGCAGGACACGGGGCATCCATTTTTTGTGCCCCCTTTCGACTCCATCTTGGGCAAACAGGCCTCACTGCGATAGTACAGCAATGCTCAGCTCCCCTTTCCACCGCAGCAGCCAAGGACAGAGACACACACACACACAAAAGGCGCGCAGGCAGCTGGCTGGCCCACACCCTTGCACTCCCCCTGCGAAGGAAAGCTCTGCACTTCCATTCTCACGCTGGAGAAAGTTGCAACAATCAATATGCTACAGTCTTCTTCCTCTGAGATCACTGTTTGCCTGAAAACCGGCATGTGAACCAAGATGAGCTAAGCACTTTCTGCTCGATTCGTCCTCATAAACATGCAAGCCACCCACACCCATTAAAACAATTTATTGCCATCCTGACCCTGCACCCCCTGTAAGGTATTTCTTTCAAGTGCCAGACCCTCGCCTGTGCTGCGAAACCCACCCAACACCCCCACTACTAACCTTAAGCATTTTTATTATATATGCTTTTACTTGCACTAATGAATTTGAAACCTAGAAAGAAATACGAAACATAGTCTGATTCTTTTGCATGCACAATAAAGGTCAAGGCCTTCAATTAAAGCCACGACTGACCCAATTGTACTGACAATATTCATTGTGTGCATCTTATGTAGAAATGTGACAAGTAGCATAAAATGTTTAAAATAATTTGTCATTTAGTATGGAACAATACTAGCTTAGGTAGTGACCACAGTGACCAGACCCTGACCTGCATGGAGCACAAGATGTTGACGTCCGTCAGCTATTCAGCCAACCAGGAGGAAGAGATGCTACCCACACCTACAGCACCACACCCTCTGGCCAATCGGGTCCACTTAGTATTTTTTGTTAGAGTTACTTTAACTAATATAAATGTTGGTACTGATTTAATGAAGGGAGAGTTCTTTGGGTTATTTCCTAGCTGGAGAAATAAACCATCCTTTGAACTCAGTGCCTCTTTCCCCGACAAGGGGTTTTGCCTGTTAGTTTATTTCTTTTTCTCTCACACGTAGTAAAACGGGGAAATGCACCTACATTTTTGCTGACCCCCGCAACGTGATTTAGAGAAGTGCCTTGAGGCCTGCGCCGCCCGGCAGCGAGATCCAGGGCGCCCCCCAGCAGAACCATCGCCTCCGCGGTTGGCCAGACTGTGCACACCAAGAAGAAAGGGTCAAGGGTTCCCGGTTGACGAATACCCGATCAAAAGCTGCTTGCCAAGGTAGGCCACGGCTTGGTGGGGGGACGGACCTGAGCGTGGTCCGGCCACGAGCGGCGACCCTCGGAGTACCTGACTGAACACGTGGAGTCCCGGTTGCAAAGACCCCAAAGGAAGGTAAGGGGGAAATACGGGAAGAAGGGAATTAGTAATAAAAAGGAAGGTAGCCAAGAATAGGGTCTGCGTGAATGATGGTAAGGCTTTTCTGATCTATCCTTTATATGGCCATTAGGTGTTGTAAGAAGTGAGAAGAAGAGAAGTGGTATCCTAGCCCGTAGGGGGTAGAAGGCGGCGCCGCGTAGCATTTGTCCCGACCAATTGCAGAATAGAGATAAAGAGAAAAATAGTAGGGGTCTCGTGTAGGCTCGGAGTAATTTTTAGAATATTCTTTTTCCGTGGAAGTAAGAAATCTTGAGACATAATAAAGGTGAAAGAGGTGGGGAGTAAATGCGAAATAGTAGGTAGTATAGGGAAGAAGAAAAAACAGGGTCAATAACGGGAATAGGGAAAGAACAAACGCGCACAGGCAGTGCATGTGTATGTTGCATGATTATATGTTTGTTGGTCTGCTTTTATGTATATGTCTTGTTGAACACGCTAAAGTATTTTAATACAAGTAATTTGTGATCGATACAAGGTAAAGCAGAAGAAATAAACTGTGAGAGGTGATCAGGTAACACCTCTCAGAAAGCTAATGTGACATGTGATAATTGTGAGCATTGATAAAGAACATATTATTTCTACATATTTTAATTGAAATACAAGTAAGAGGTGGGAAGAGATTCAAAGGTACTAGAATACACCAGAAAGAAAAAGAGACATAGCCATGGGGGGAGTAACACCACTAGCACATATTTGCCAGCACCTTCCACTTTATAGCGGCAGGATACAGACGTATCACGATCAGTGGATCACTGAGATAAAGGGAGACGGGGTTACAACAATTTGGCCAGAAGGAGGATCATTTGACAAAAGAGTGTTGGACTTAGTATCAACACATTTGCTAGCGCGATACAAAGGGAAACAGTTACAGAACCGGAGAGAAGTGTTAGATTTATGGCAAATGTTTGAGGAAGTTTCCCCCACAGCAGAGGTAGGTACAAACAGAATGATGGAAAAGCAGAAAAACCCTGAAGAAGTAGGTGGGACACCAAAAGGGGAATGCTCAACAACTACAACCGAAAACGAAGTAACAAAAATCTATCCCTTAATGACTAGGCCAGCGGTAGGGTTTAGTGAACCCCTGTATATACCACCCACCGCCACTGCCCAGAGCGGGGCAACAGCCCCCGAACCTCCACCATATGACAAAGGAGGCCTGTATGGCCCCACGAGTGCGCCTCCTGTAGATATAGCACGTTTAACAGGTGATTTGGACCGTCAGCTAGCACAAGCACAAATGGAAATAACACGGTTAAGAGCTTTATGTGACAGAGGGCAAATGCCCCACTGTTATTGGCAGATCTCACACCCCCGATAGGGGCAGCAAGAAATGCAACCCCAGCAGCCTCGGTATCAGGGCAGTCTATAGTATCGCAAGGGACGTCATCGCAGCAGAGGCAAGAACAAGAGTGGAAGTCAGGACAGTTCCTGTTCCAATTGAATAACACGCCAATGAGAACTATACGCCCAGATACACCAGAGAGTCAACAAAGTGGAGACCAGAGTGGAAGATCAGGAAGTGAACCCAAAGAAAACTGGGAGGATAATAATGAGTTATAGTCAGAAATAGAAGAAATATGGGACAATTTAGATGAATACGAAGAGGCAGCTGCCGCAGAGGGATCCCCGCTGCCAAACCACTGTTACTCAGACACACTATCGCCACCATTATGGCAAGGTAGACTAAGACAACGAACAGGGAGAATAGGAAACATATTGGTAAGTAAAGCGAAAAAAGGGAAGACGAGCAGAACGGGAAAGAAACAAAAACTACAAATGCCACTGATACATAAAGGAGCAGGTAGGCCAAATTACATTCCGTGGGCCCAAATGGACAAAACCAACCTGTTAAAACTCCTCCCGTAAGTGGATACATGTATTTGAGAAAAACACGGCAGGCGTGCCGTTAGCTATCAGTGATGTGAAAAGTCTATTAGTTTCATGAATCTGGGACCAAGCAGATACAATCTGGGAAAGGGCAGGATTCCCGGGAGTAACAATGAGCTGTGACCGACACGATGGATCACCTTTTAACAATGTTCGAGCACAAGTGTGGGATGTATTGCGGCGTGCATTTCAAGACGTTCCAGGTTTACATGCAGTGATGCAGTGTACGATGGAGGAGAACGAGGATCCTGCGCAATTCATTTTGCGAGTGCAAGATTTATGGAGAAGCAAAACTGGTACGGCATGGAATCAATCAACAGCTTTATTCTATTTTATCATTAAAAAGGGGTTGCCGAAAGAGGTGCAGAAGGCCTTGGACAAAATAGCTGGGATTGCCAAAGGGTGGCCTGAAATTCAGAGCATAATTGTACACCACTGGAGGAGGATCAAAGAGAAGGAAAAGGAGGTCACGCAAAAGAGGCTGGCTGACGAAGCGAAATTAGTACAGACGAAATTAGTGAAGGTCGCCGCCATTACTGCCAGTGCAACAGCAGACAGAGAAAACGAAGGAGAAGAAAACACGGGAGGAAGGCCCGTCGGGATAGCAGCACAGTGGGTTGGAGAGGATCAAGGACAGTGGAACGGAGAGGAACAACCATGCCAAGGATCGCAGTGGCAGAACAGGCCAGCCCAAGGAAGAGGTGGGTACCGCGGGCAAAGGGGAGGATACGGAGGAATGGGAAACAGAGGGTATGGTGGGCAAGGACCAAGGGGAGGACAACAGGGATCGTGTTGGAATTGTGGAAGATGGGGACATTATTCACGAGATTGTAGAATACGACCATCAGGTTATTTTCAACAGCAGCAACAACAGCCCATGAACAATGAACAGGGGTGGGGCTGCCCACACCCAGGTAGCCCTTGTGGAGCTCCAATGGGGAGGGAGGGACAACAGGATCAATACTGCTATGACCTCCAAATGCAACAGAGACAGCCAGCCCCACCACAGCAGCAGCAACAGCAGCAGCAGCAGCCACAACAGCAAAACTCACTACAGCCCATGGCGAGACAAAACCCAGTAGGGAACATAAACAATAACCCTTTTGCAGCAGCTGCAAACGGTGCCGCTGCACCATACCGCGGCGTAACGGTCATGGGTGACAACGTTTTTCAATGCCAGGTCAGCAAAGATACCAAGACTAGGACAGCCCACAGGGAGCACTTGCGTGTCCAGTCCTATCTACCACACAAAGTGCAAATGAGGAACCACTAGTGGCGGCAGAGATAGGAAACAAACAGTTTATCTTTCGAGTAGACTCTGGAGCAGAAAAATCATGCCTCACAGAAGGGCGGTTTCAGCTCTCGGGAAGAAATTTGGAGACGCAGGGGTTCTCTGGGGCTATTTTAAAAGTTCCTTATACAAAAGATCTTGATGTAACAGTGGGGGGAAAAACCGTGCGTGCACCCTTATTGTATTACGAAGACGCACCAATCAATTTGATGGGACGAGACCTACTCAGTAAGTTAAACATAACCATAGCCTTTACTGAAAGAGGAATAGTGTGCTCAACGCCAGGGGTATGCCCCGTACGGGCACTCTTGCTAATATGTACGATTACAAAGGAAGTTGCAGTAAGAGGGATTCCCATTGACATGGACATGTTCATCTATGGAATACAGGTATTAGCCCGAGTAGTGCCTGAAATAAAACAAAAAGAGTGGAGAATACAATCCGATTTCATATTCCGCCCAATCACACCAACAGATGTAGTGCCAGGCACAATTATGTCTCTAGACATTGAGGCAGTTCAAGTTTCCAACAAACGCATTGTGGTCATAGGCCTCGACACGCAAGGACGCGAGTGGAGAAGTGTGCTATGCATAGAGACAAAAATAATGCTAAAAGATATTACTGATGAAGAATTGTTTACTGACTACGAAGGGGATGGAGAAATAATAATGGAAATAAGCATACCATGTGACATTATGATTCAATACAGGGAAATACACAACCCACTCATGGCTAACATAAAGGCCACACTGACAATATTTGAAGAAGACATGGCCAGGGTAGCACCTGAAATTTGGACTACAGGACCACACGATGTAGGATTGTTGCACGAGGTAACTCCCATAAAAATAAAACTGAAACCAGGTGCTCTCCCACCCAGAGTGAAACAATACCCAATATCCAAAGAAGCAGAGGAAGGTATTAGAGAAACAGTGAATGCACTCCTAAGCCAAGGGATTTAAGTGCCATCAACTTCCCCATGCAACACAGCGATTTTTCCAATTAAGAAAGCAAAGGGAGGGGCGTGGAGAATGGTCCAGGACCTCCGCCCACTCAATGACATCATCCAAAAAGAGTTCCCTTTAGTGCCTAATCCGTCATCAATATTGTGCAGTATACCAAAAGAAGCAACTTGTTTCACTGTCATTGATCTGAGAAATGCCTTTTTCTCTGTGCCACTCGCGCCAGAGTCACAGTACCTTACAGCTTTTACATTAGGAAACAACAGATATGAACCATCGCAGACTCCCACAGGGGTATTGCGAAAGCCCAAGCATTTTTAACAGAGTACTACGGGAAGACATTGGCAACATAGATGTAGGGAGCACCATTATACAGTACGTAGACGATTTACTCGTCTGCAGCAAAACAGAAGAAGAGTGTAGAGAAGACTCGATAAACACTGCTTAACGTATTGGCTGCTAAGGGATACAAGGTGGACAAAAGAAAAATTACAATACTGCCTTGCTGACGTTGTGTATCTTGGCCAGCAAATATCTAAAGATGGGAAAAGAATATTACCAGACAGAGCAGCAGCCATTCGACACATTATCTTACCAAAACCAGTGAAGGACATGCAGAAATTTCTTGCCATATTTAACTATTGCCGAGCGTGGATCCTCGATTACGCAGCATATACACTGCCAATGCTACAAGCACTAAAAGAAGCACAAAAGAACAGAGCCCCAATAAAATGGACACAGGAGACAATTGCTCAATTCTCTCGATTAAAAGATCTTATTTCAGACGCCCCAGTCCTTGCAAATCCAGATTATGAAAGGTAATTTTTCCTGTTTTCACACAGCAATGGAACATTAATGTCAGCAGTATTGACACAAAAGACATCACTAGGCCACAAACCATTAGCGTACTACAGTGGAATCTTAGCCCCAGTAATGCAGGGACATTTCGCTTGCGAACAGGCCCTCGCTGCAGCGGCCTTCACCATTCAGAAAAGTGCCACGATCGTAATGGGATGTTCAGTGACGCTATATGCGGAACATTCGTTATTTGCTATCTTGGAAAGATCAAAATCTACCCTCACAACACAGACAGCCTCCACTTATGAAATAATAATATCAAGTCAGATATCATGTGGTCAGATGCAAAACAGTGAACCCAGCTACCTTCATTACAGAGCCATGCACAACTGAGAATTTACAGGAACACGATTGTAGCACATACGAGGGAGAGGGTGATGACATTCACAAAGCAAGCGAAAACGCCCTTACAGAAGGTGAAATATATTTCATAGACGGGTCAGCATCCATAAATTCAGAGACAGGAGAAAAACATGTGGGGATGGCGGTAGTGCGCATGGAAGAAGACACATATGAAGTGATTATGCAAAAATGCCTCCCCTCACATTACTCTGCACAAGCAGCCGAACTGACTGCGCTAATCAGTGCATTACACACAGCCAAAGGTTGTGCCGTGACCATATATTCAGATTCAGCTTATGTTACCACCACAGTTCACTCAGGGCTATCACGTTGTTTGAAGGAGAGGGTTCAGAAGAGCAGACGGGTCCCCTGTACAACATGCCGCGTTGTTAAATGAACTGATAGAAGCTTTATCAGAACCATCGGTAGTAGCGGTGGTTAAATGCCAAGCCCATACCCATAACACAGACGCCGTCTCATTGGGGAACGCGGCAGCCGACGCGGCAGCAAAAGAAGCCTCGTACTTCAATAAGACGCCAAAATCAGAGTACATTGAAAAAACAACCACAGCAGAACAACCAGCAGATGCATACAATAACATGCCCATAGCACAATTGATAGAACTCCAGAGAAGAGCCCCACCGGAAGAGCAGGAGTTGTGGGGCAAACGAGGGTGTAAGCAATCAGCCACAGATCTCATTTGGAGACAGGAAACGACAGGCAAAGTAGTGATGCCCGTAGAATTATTAGAAGTAGCATTCCAACAACTGTATTTTCCAGCTCACGTTGCAAAACAACATATTGCCTCAGATATTCAAGAGGATTGGTTTGTTCCTAATCTACACAAATACTTGACTAAATTTGTGATTGAATGTACTACATGCCAAACTTACAATTCAGGAATGACATTGCGAACTCTGCGTGGCACTTTGCCACACCCTACAGGTCCATTTAGAGAACTACATATCGATTACGCCGATATGGGAGAAAGATGTAACGGAGCAAGATACTTGATTGTGGTGGTATGCCCTTTTTCACGGTGGGTGAAAGCGGGCCCCTGTCCCCATCCTGATGCAAAATGTGCTGCCAAGTTCCTTGTGCGAGAAGTATTCTCACGGTGGGGAATCTGTGACGTGATCCGTTCAGACAACGGCACGCACTTTTGTAAATGACCTCTTCAAAGAAGTGACCTTCATTCTGGGGGTGAAACACAAATTATGTTAGATTTATCATCCAATGGCCAATGGAGTTGTGGGGAGGATCAACGGGCTGCTTAAAAGTAATTTATCGAAATTATGCAGCACGTTGAAAATAAATTGGGTATATTGTCTGCCCCTAGCACTGTTCCAACTCAGAAACCAACCATGCAAGGACCATCATTTAAGCCAGCACGAAATTGTGACGGGAAGGAGAATGCACACCCCGCTCTCCCCTGTTAAGAGAGCGTCTGATGTGCACAGGGCTGCCACAGTGCTGGGAGAAGAATTTAAGGAATACCTAACACAGCTAACACGCGCAGTACGCAGGATAGAAAAACAAATTGTTTCACCATTTACTGAAGATGTAGCAACAGACACCTCCGTGCCGACAGCAGACAGCCCTGAGGGGCCTTTAATGCCAGGGGAGCAAATCCTTGTTAGAAGCTTCATAAGGAGGTGTAACTCACCAAGATTTCATGGTCCATACACAGTGGTATACAGCACCCCAACTGCAGTCAAGGTCACAGGGTTAAAATACTGGGTGCACCTCTCAGACGTAAAAAGGCCACAGTGTTGCACCTCCCCAAAATGAAACTGACTGTGTGGATGCCATTACTGGCACAGGTTGACCTGATGACAATTGCAACATAAGACAGGGAAAGTATAGGGGAAAAGCAAAGGTTTTTTATATATATATTTTGTCTCTCTTTTTTACTTTTCTTTTTATATAAATAGTGTTGTTTTTTCTATTTTTTTCTGATCTATTCCATGATGAAATGAAAAGGAATTGTTTGTTACATGCCTAACTGAGTAAAGAAATGAAAAAAAGAAATGAATAATTGCAATTATTTTTCTTCCATGTGACTTAACGAATTTGTCTCGCCCAGATAGGTTCAACATGAGCCAATGCGACGAAATGGCTGAGCAAGCTGAAATGTTAGATAAAAATAGGGATGCCACTAGGGCCAGTAGATTAAATAATTTGGAATGTGTTATAAAATATGCTGCCATATTATTTGCAATAATGATGTTTTATCTTATTTGGTATCATGTTTTTTATATGTGGCAAATGAAATGAACAAAGGGGAGAGCGGAACTGATATAACAAAACCAGAGTCTAAACTAATATGGACTGAAGCAACGCTATTTTGAAGGACACTTATAACATTGAATTGAATGATAAAAATATAACATTGCCCCTTTTACAATTGCATGTAAACGAAACTGCTATTCCATTGTTGAATAATACTGGAGCCAAGGAAATAGGGCTTGGATGGAATGTAAATGATGATTACTATTGGTTAACTGATTCCAGAAATACAAGCATGCATACACACACTACACCAGAAACCACTACTAAATACACACGTCACAATGAACAACATAGATGAAGCATGGTCTAGAATATTCCCGCTGCAATATTCACTAGTTGGTACCCAATTAAAAAACAGAAGGAGGAGAAAAAGGGGGTGAGAAAAAACAGATACAATATTTATCATAACTTGGGGTTAGATGAAATAGAGGACCCCCGACACCCTGACCAATCAAACAAATGGTATTCAGACATGAGCACCGCAGCAAAGCAAGCAAGTAACAAAAGTTGTTACGTTTGCTCACTTATTCCTCACGCAACTGGAACCCCAAAAATGTTAATCCCACAGGAAGTACCCTTGTCTGAGGCCCAATGTTTGATTCATCTGATGATGTGTAGAATAAAAAAGACATTTCAAGCACACACAGTCACTATGGAAAAATTGGAAAACGAACAAACTTGCAACAGCAGACGAGATGGAGTAATTTGCCTCCAGGAGCCATTTTCCGTTATAAAAGGCACAAGATATGCAGATGGCAAGTGGCATGATGAAACTATTGAATTCAAAGCTGAGGGGCTTCGAGGGGCTGCCAGATGAAACATACGAATGGCAAAAGAAACATGCATCCCCATCTGGACACAGCACATCACCAAGCTGACATGGGTCACATCCCTGGAGAGACCTATAAAGATTCAAAAGGAAATACCGCACAAACTTTGCTTCCATGGAGAAGGGAAGGTGAACATGGGAACGGTGCGGAAGTGCAATAAGACTTTAATAATGCCAGTCATGAAAAAAGGCACTGCTGCATTAATAGACATATACTGGATGTGTGGCAAACGATCTTACCTGCATCTCCCAGCATCCTGGAGGGGCACTTGTGCCCTAGCCACACTTCACTCAGCACTAATGGTGATACCCGAGAGCCACGTCCAGTTTACAGCAAGGCCTTCGACTGACACAGCGGCAGCAGGGCAATCGGCTGAACCATCGACAGCGCCCGATGAGACAATCGCAGAGCCCCCAGCATACGAACTATTGTCAGAAGAAACTTTGAAAACCAAGTTGTCACGCAGCAAAAGATCCAATTATATATCGTCCAGATCGTCAGAACTACTTGCTAAAATCCCACAACAGTATAAGCTTTTCTCATCTGCAGAAACATTCTTTGTATCGTTCCTAGCACCAGGCGTTCAAGCAAGGGCAAACGCGAAATGGCTGCAGATAACACGCTGGGAGCTCATCCAGCTGGCCGACGACAATGAAGAAGGATTCAACATCATAAAAATAGAGCTGCGTGCACTGCGCCTGATGACGATGCAAAACAGATATGTCTTAGATCTTATCACAGCGATGGACGGTGGTGTTTGCAAAAAAATTGGGGGGGCGTGTTGCACGTTGTACCAACTTCCGATGCTGATGACGGGACACTGTCACATGTGATAACAGCAGTGCATAATTTAGGAGAAAGAATGAGATCAGAAGGCGGAGTAGATAACACGTGGTTCGACGACCTGTTCAGCTGGATACCATTGTGGGTGAACATTGCAGCAAAGATACTCATTCCCATCATAGTCTTTCTTCTTTTGATATTCTGTATGTGCCAACTGGGACTGAGAATCTGTGAAAATAATATGCCTAATTCAGCAATGATGATGGTAACAGTGGCCGACAGACAACGGTGGCTACCATGATAGACGCCCAAGTACAAACAGGAGAATACACGACACCACAGTATAGGATGACTGCCATCTATAGACAGTATGGGGATGTGGTTGATAATCTACATTACACTACCATTAGAGAACCAAAAAACTTGCTGTGGTATAATGAGGTATGGATAGATTTAGATGGAGATGGTGGGATATACTTAATGGTCACCCCCGAAGAATATGCAAGAAGGGGTAACAGCTTAAGAAGTGTGTGTAAAGCATGGATGCCAATAAAGGGTACACCTGCTTGGGATGAGGCTGTGGCTGAAGCTGAGCGCTACCGAAGGGAGAACGGAAAGAACGAGATACAGTAGTTTGTTACTTTAGATGTAACGAAAGGGGGGAATGTATGGGAGCCAGGGGTCCTCAGGCCCCCTTGCGTCATATGCTCCTCAGTACAAGGCTTGGACCACGTGCCTCCAGTAGTGGTATTGCCCCTTGCCCTTATGTAAAGTTAACCACGGTTGACTGCTGCATAGATGGGACTACTGAGCAGGACACGGGGCATCCATTTTTTGTGCCCCCTTTCGACTCCATCTTGGGCAAACAGGCCTCACTGCAATAGTACAGCAATGATCAGCTCCCCTTTCCACCGCAGCAGCTACTCAGCCAATCAGGAGGAAGAGATGCTACCCACACCTACAGCACCACACTGTCTGGCCAATCGGGTCCATTTAGCATTTTTTGTTAGGGTAACTTTAACTAATATAAATGTTGGTACTGATTTAATGAAGGGAGAGTTTTTTGGGTTATTTCCTAGCTGGAGAAATAAACCATCCTTTGAACTCTTGCAGCCGGATCTCAGTGTCTCTTTCCCCGACAAGGGGTTTTGCCTGTTATTTTATTTCTTTTTCTCTCACACGTAAGACGGGGAAAGGCACCAACAGGTGCTCCACTCAGCCAGCAGCCACCGCTGCCTGGGCCCTGTAAGCGCTCCCCTGATAGGCAGGGGATCGTCCTAATCACTGCTGCTACCCCCCCAGGTGGCCTCATTCACTGCCACAGGCCGCGGGCACATCTAATTTCTGGCGCTCCCTATAGCAGGGGAGGTTCCAATGTGTGTTTAGCCCTTCTGGGCTAGATATAAGCGAAGAAGCCACCTCCTGTTAGGTGGCCTGCCTGGATTCCCTGGGCCACACCTGGCAGACGTGGCCCAGGTTGAGAAGTGCTGTGGCGGGCTGCCCACGCTGCCACGGAGTGCTGGGTTGCATCTGACATATGCAGCCGAGCCCATATAAAGACTTTGGGGCCCCACACACTGTGGCTGCCTGCCCCCCACTGCCAGAAGAGCCACCATCAAAGAGCGTAGGAAGAAGGAAGATAAAGAGAGCAGAAAGGACAGTGAGACAGCCCTGGCCAGTTTGTCTTGCAAGTAAGGCCTTTTAAAAAAAAATGATACAGTGCACTGTATAGACCTTGTTCATATTTTTAAAGACATTTTATATTTTTGTGTTTTATAAGTAGCGCAGCTGCTTAAGAGTGACTTCAGTTGTATATAGTGTCTTGTGCTCTGCCCCTAAACAACTCACAAGACCCTGCTGGTGTAACGGAAAAGTATATAAGTAAGCTTTTAACAACTAAAAAGAACTGTACACCATGATTCCTTTTGTCTGCCTCACCTTTTGTGCTCCAGTTGCTCTAACTTTGTGTTTTCTCCTAAGGGGTATTTGGGGAACCTGGCTGCCCTAAACTCTTGATCTTCCCTACCCATACCATCTTTCTATCGAGGTACACCAGAGTGATTTTAAATCCAGGAGAGCAGTGTTTGGAGGCAGGTGAGAGGTGGGTCAAGTTATAAGTGAAGGGTTAAGCTGTATATTGTGCACCGGCCTACACCCCTCTCCCTATAAGGTGTGTTGGAAGATCACCATGCAATACTTGTGTTAGGCAATGCTCGTTTCCCTCTTGGCTTGGGCCATGCTTATTTTTCTCAACTCACAATTATGAATGTTTTAGTTGCTTCGTTTCAGAGTAACATTGTATTCAACCACTTTTTAATTGACTCAGAGGCCAACCTTTGCCTCAAAATCACTTTTAGTTATACGCAACATTCTTCCTCTGTAAAGGTGCCGCAGACCCTGCCATGCATTCGCAGAGCTTCTCTTGCTCTCAGGACCCTCGGCTGCAAAATACTTCTCAGTCACGGTCTCCAGCACGCTTTCTGCTGTGCAATCTCTGCAATTTGGTTTACATGTAGAAAAGCAGTCTTCCTTCACACCTTCCGCTGTGCAACCTCTGCACATCAAAGTTTGGGGGAACAAGACCATGTCAGGACAGGCAGTTGAAATCTGCTTGGTCAAAGTCCCAGCGTCTCTTCTGTTGCCCCTCTTCTGCCTGGATTGCCAAAACCATGCTCTCTTCTACAACTTCTGCTGCACTGAATCCAGCTACAACTCCATCTAATGGCCTGCACATGAGGGGACCTTTTAAGGCTCTCAGCTTCATTCAAATGTAGTCCGTTAGGCTTAATTGCCTGACTACTGCTGCAACATTGCTCTTCCTCGTCCCACTATTCATGGGAATATGGGACTTTTAGACCCAATAAATAACATTTGTTTTTTTTAATTAACTTCTTAGTTTTAAATGAAGATCTAGTTTTCTTGAATACATTTAAAGATGAATCATTAGGATGTATCTGGGAAGAGAAAGGCCGTTTGTTCAAATCATTACTTATACATATCCTTTTAGTGTACATTTGGGAGAAAGGGGTATTTTCAATCTTAGATACTTTAACAGGTTTTCCTTTCCTTCTGGTATTTATAAGTGTCACACCAACTTTGCCCACATCAACTGACTTAATATGTGTTTCAGATGCATTATAAAGACAATAAGCCATTACATGTGTTGGCATTTCCAAAAGGTTCTTCCCCTTCAAGGAAAAATACGTCAGATTTTAGTGAGGGATCCATGGGATTTCTCACAGAAGGTACACCGTAACTGAATGTTTTTTTTTTAATGTATTTTATTGGCATTTGTACAAATACATATGCTTGGGTAGTCAACAAATAATAACATAACAAAGAAACAGTTAACCAACACAGTCTTCGTAGTGCGATATATTGTTCTTGACAATGTAGGTGAGGAGGGAGGCCGGTATCCAGCATTTCAAAAGTCATGAGGGGTTGAGTTTCAGGGGTTGTCATTCCTGGGATAATTCTCAGTCAAATCGCTGATAGGGGTGTGTTCTCAGGGGGGTTTATGGTCCGCGGCGTACTGTATGTCGCACAGTAGGGCCTTCCATGATTCTAGGGTGTTGTTGGCATTATCTCCACCTGAGTTGGTTCCATCTTGGCAGGCTCTGGTCTCAGCTTCTGTCCATCTTTCCAGGTCTTTAAGCCATCGTTCATGTCTCGGGCCCCCTGGTGATTTCCATGCCATCGCTATGGATCTTTTTGCAAGAATGCAGGCTAAGTCCATTAGTTTGACCAGGTGTTTGTATTTGCTCAGTCTTGGATGAGCTCCCAATAAGCATTCCTTTGGGTGCCATTCTTATCTTGTTAGCCCCGCATTTGTGCAAGTGCTTTTCACCATGGACCAGAATTTCGCCGTTTTGATGCAAGTCCAGAACATGTGGATCATGTCAGCATTGTCATTTCCGCACCAGGGGCACTTCGGAGATGCTTGTTTATTGAAGGTGGCAACTCTTAGTGGGGTCATGTACGTTCTATATAAAACATTTAGTTGGACTTGTTTGAATATAGTGTTTCTTGACACCTCTTTGGGGTATAGCAGTATTCGCTCCCATTCACTATCGAATAGTGTGATTTCCAATTCGGCTTCCCATTTTTGGCTCAGCAATGCGCTTTTCGGATTGGATCTGTCGTTCAGTTTTTTGTATAAGCGGGAGACTAGTTTCCAGCCACCTGCTAGGTCATACATTTCTTGGAGGAGGGGATCTGAAGCGGGTTGTTCTGGCCAGACAGTCCATTGTGTTCTGGCTGTCTTCTTAAGGGGGTGGTACCACAGAAATTGGCCACTCGTGATTCCTTCATTAGCTTGTAGTGATTCAAGTTCTCTGAATATGCCTTCTTCGAACATGTCCCCCCATGTGTAAATTCCAGCTCTTTCCCATTTTCTGGCTGTCGCAAGGTACGTCTGGGTTTTGCAGACGTCCACCGGGATGGGAGTATTGGGATTGTAGGGGTGTTTCAGTTGTCGAAGGAAGCCAGTTCTAGCCCATATCTGCCTGCCCAGGGTAACAATCTTGGGGCTTGGAGGCTGCTTGTCGCAGTAGTCCAGCTTCGGCAGACAGGTCATCGGAGAGCCATTTCGTCACATGGCTGAGTTGTGCAGCTAGATAGTACCTTTGGAGGTCTGGCAGTTGTATCCCTCCTTCCTTGTACGGGAGAGTAAGCGTGGGTAAGGAGAGCTTGTGTCTGGATGACCCCATATGAAGTCCTTGATTAAAGATTCCAGTTTTCTGAAGAAAGGAGGTCTGATGTAGTAGCAGACGTTCACGAAGTAGTATAAAAATCGGGGGAGAACTATAATTTTGACTATTGCTGCTCTGCCCATCACTGCGAGCGGCAGCTTTGACCAAAAGTTCATGGATTTGTGAAGGCTTCTTACTGCTTTTTCTGTGTTATATTCATGCGTGAGTGCAGGGGTGTGACTCACGTCAATTTTAGCTTGCTGAATGTTATCCCGGAGTATCGAGCATAATTATCTAGGATGTCTAACGCAACTTGTGCATTAAGCTGAGGGTCTTTCAGCTACAGGAGAACATCGTCCGCATACAAGGATATTATGAATTATAGAATGTATAACATTGGGGACAGCGGGCATCCCTGCCTAGTGCCCCGCTGTAACGGCCAAGCTTTGGATACCGTTCCTCCGGTCTTCACTCTCGCTACCGGTGACAACACCTCGACCCATCTCACAAAGCCCTCGCCAAAGCCGAACTCCCTTAACAGCTCGAACAGCCATTCCCAGTAGATGGAATCGAAGGCTTTTATGGCATCTAGCGATAGCACCGCTAGATCTTGGTCTCTATCATAGGTCTCTGCCATGATGTGCTGGAGTCTCCTCAGGTTTGCCGTGGTATTGCGTCCTGGAACAAAACCGTTCTGGTCCTCATGAATCGGGGTTTCCACCACCCTCGCCAGCCTCTTGGCCAGGATCATGGTCAGGCTCTTGCAGTCGTAGTTTAGCTTTGCAATTAGGCGGTATGAGTCACAGTTGTCACTAGGTTTGTTGGGCTTAAGTATAGGGATGATAATTGTTTCTTTCATGGAGTTGGGTAGGATTCCATTTTCGTATGCCTCCATATACACCTCATGTAGTATCGGGGTGAGGGTTGCTTCATATGCTTTATAAAATTATGGTGGAAGCCCGTCACTCCCGGGGGCCATGCATGTAGCTAGTGATCTGGTCGCCTCCGTCACGTCTTCTGCAGTCCAATAGCTCTCTTTGGTCTTCCGTCAATCCTGGGAGCTCAATCTCCTCCAGGGTAGCTCTTATGTCCTCCACCGGTATTTTAGTGTCATGTGCGTACAGTTTAGAATAGAAATCTGCAAATGCGCAGTTGATATCCTGTTGCGTCCTGTGGGTTGTCCCCATTTCATCTGTTATCTCAGTTGGGAGGTGTCTTGGGAACTCGCGTTTACATAGCCAGGCCAACATTCTACGAGGCTTGTCTGCTTCTTTGTGTGCCTTAGCTATACAAGTCGTGTAGTCGAATTTAGGCAGTCTATTCCAGGCAGAAAGAAATTCCTCCCGGGTTCTTTTTAGTTCTGTCTCAGTGTCCGGTGTGGTGTCGATTTCGGACTCCAGGTGTGTAATCTTGTTTTCCAGATCCTCCAGTTCCGATTTCAGATGTCCACGGATGCCACCTGCTCCGGATATGACCTCTCCCCCTGTCACTACTTTCATGGCTTCCCATAGCGTGCTCCAACTTGTCACTGAGCCTTTGTTGATGTTTAGGTAGTCTTCCAGCTTGGTACCAAGTTCCTCCTTAAATGTATGGTCAGTGAGTGCTGCCGGTGACATTCTCCACAACAGGATCGGTGGTCTGGGTCCTCTGAGTGTCCATTGCATAACTAGCGGAGAGTGGTATGATATAGTTCTGCCTAGATACATTGTGGATTCCACCTGTTGAGCTAGTTCAGGGTCTGTGAGCAGATAGTCAATCCTCGTGTGGACATTGTGTGGGGCCGAGTAATAGGAATAGCTTCTCTCGGTGCGGTGTTGTTCCCGCCAGATGTCCACTAGGTCGAGTTGTTCTATTGTGGTGTTTAGCACATTGGTTGCAGTTTTATTTAGGTGGCGGGGGGTCCGATCTGTCCATAACTCCGTTCCTGATACAATTGAAATCGCCTCCCCATATAAATGCTCCCACTCTATGGAGAATCATTTTGGTACTTAACATTTTGAGGTGTGAAGGTATTCCGTGTTGTGGTAAGTATGAGTTTACCAGGCATACTGTAGTGCATTCGATAGTTCCCCACATAATTAGGTATCTGCCCTCTTATCGGCTGTGTAGTCCAGTAGCTGGAAGGGCACGGTCGAGTTTACCCACGTGAATACTCCTCTGGCGAACTTGGAGTAAGGTGCCCCTCTTCCGGTCCCTCCCCATCTCTCGGATAGTTTAGCTGTGGATTCTTCCGTGAGATGGGTCTCTTGAAGCATTGCTAACGAGACCTTTTTCCTGCGCAGGTAAGAGTGGATCTGATTCCTTCTCAGATATATGCCCATTCCCCTCACATTCCACGTCAACACCCTGAGTTGCAATGCCATTTCGTTGGTACTTTGGTCTGTTCATTCTGGTCACCACATATTTCACGGGGCGGCCACTGCCTCAGGCGGTAAGGTTCTTTGCCTGGGTTCCGGCGTTCTCTCATCTCAGGTCCCCGAGGCCTTCTGGTCCCGTGCCACTCCCTCCTTAGTGTTTTGAAGACTATGTAATTAACAGAACGGTTAACAGAACTTGAACTGGTGTACCCAGCAATCACATGTTCCTTCTGGTGCGCAGGCGCTCTCGTACCGTCTGGACCCATCCGGGTGTCAGGCATGAGTGAGGTCAGTCAGGCAACTGGCCTGTCCTGAACTGTTCATGAGGGTAGGACTCTGTGCCTGGCATGGGCCAAGCGAGGGCCGCATCTATGTACCTAACTGTTGTGTGGTTTACCTTCTCGGTGTTTATTTGCCTTATGCCTGCGTTGGCTTTGTGAGTCATGGATCCTTCCAGGTCTCAAGCGCCGACAAAGGTGATTCTTCAGCTTTCCGTGGGTTGGGTGTCATTGCCTTCCGCTAGGTTGTTGTCTTCCACCACATGTTGGCGGCTGCTGGGGATTCCAAAAATATCTCCCTGCCTTGTAGATCACCTTCAGTCTGGAGGGGTATAACAGCATATATTTCAGATTCAGTTGATTGAGCCGAGCTTTAATCGGCACAAATTAGTTACTCTCTCGCTGGACCTTCTGGGTGTAATTGGGGTAGATGGCTATTTTGGAGTTCCCACGTTCAATGGGTCCCTCTTCTCTAGAGTGCCGCAGGATGGTTTCTCTGTCCTGGAAATTGAGTATTTTAGCGATTATAGGGTGAGGATGTGAGTCCGGTGGGGGTTGTTTTGTAGGGATCTATGCGCCCTCTCGACCGAGAATCCTTGTGTTAGCCTTTCAGCACCAACCTCTTGCTGTATCAAGGACTCTATGTAGGCCGTCTGGTTCGAGCCTTCGCTTCCTTCCGGGACCTCAAGTATTCTGACGTTGCTACGTCTGGCCCGGCCCTCGGCCTGTTCGGCTTTGTCCTCAAGTACGGCCACCTTTCTTTCCAGATCCACCACCTTAGCTTTCAATTCTGTTGCGTCGTCTGACGTTTCTTTTATGGTTGTCTCGGCAGTCGTCACTCTTTCGGTTAAGTTGCGGGCATCCTGGCGCACGAGTTGAATTTCGGATTTAAACTCCCCGATTCTGGAGTCTACAAATGTCCGTAGGGATGCGATAGCTTCCAGCACCTGGGCTTGATCTTCGGAGGAATCAGCCACTTTTACCTGTGCAGGTTCAGGGGTGGAAGGACGTGGTTGCGGAGGGGATTTCGTTTTGGTGGATACGTATGTGTCCATGGTACCTGTTTTCCCCTTATTTCTGGCAGCCATGGTGAGGGGTGTGCAGCGGCGCTGCTCGATCCAATCCAGGGGTGGCGGCGAAAGCTCCCGGCGCTGACCCGGAGGATAGTCCAGGCCACTCCAGTGTGTGGGGACTGTTCACATGGGTCCCAGCACCCACTGTGCTTTGTGCAGGTTGTTTCCAGGAATCGGCTAGGGGATAATGGATGAGGGCTCCCCTGCAAAGACCGCACCGGCCTGGTGAAATCAGTGCTCAAGTTCTTGGGGGAGCATTTGTAATCACGCCGGCGGCGCGTCGCTATAATCCCATTTGCTGGTAGTGTTCGATGGCTTTGTGCCCCCTCCCGCTGTTCTCCTCACTTCAGGAGGCGGGCAAGCGCCGGGAATGCGTGGCAGGCGGGCACCCCTGCTCTCACGGGGTCCATGTGTCTCCTCCCGGCGTCGCAGCGTCGCTCTGGGTTTTCCGCTCCCGTGCGGGCTGCCCCCCAGCCACTTCGGAGGACGGAGTCAGGGGCCCGGACCCAGTCTCCCCGTGTGGGAGCACCTTCTTGTCCCCCCGGCTGGCCGCTCCACCCACACGGCATGACCGGAGCTTAGTTGTCGTTGCGTCGTTGTGAGGCAGTCCGCTGACTAGCGCAGTTGAGGTAAAATAAGCCCGGGTGGGGAGACGGGCTCCTCTCTGGTCGCGGCTCGCCCAGAAGCGGGCCCCATTTTGTGGACCGGCGCCGCTGTAGAGGCAATCGAAGTTTCTTTCAGCGCCGTTTTCAACAGGCGGCCGCCATCTTGGGTCCCACCGGAGGCAGGGTGGGGACCTTTGCGAGGGAGATTCTATGGGTCTGGAGGCCCGAACCCAGATAAAAACTGCAGGATCGTGTCGGGGGCTGGTTCCCCTTCACTCAGAACCGGTTCTCTTTGTCTCAGGTGTAATTTCGGACAGGCGAAAGGATCCAGGTGCGGCGTCTCGGCCGGAGCACGGCGACTCAGCCTCTACTCGCCATAAGCTCCAGGCCACGCCCCGCCCTAACTGAATGTTTGTATATTTCAGGAACATACCGCTCCTGTGTTGATAAAACACATTATTACAGATACTGCATCTGCCTTTAACGAAACCAGAGCATTTTATTCCTACACTTGCCATGGTCAGAGTGATGTTGTACCGATGATAGCAGATGGTTGGGAAACTGCGGCCATGATAGGGTAGGTGGTGCAGAGAGAAAGTAGATTGGTTGACACGCACTTGAAAGCCCATAAGACTGTCTGCACGTTAGGTCACCCTTGGCCCAAGACTCGGGGTACACCCAGATTTCCAACTCAACGTCATTACTGAAGGTGGGCAACATGGTGGAGAACCAGAACCAGGGTTAAGGCTCCTGTTGGTGGCTTGCACACAGTGAGGTCTCTGCCGGATCTTGCAAGCTTCTGCCAAAACCTCTTTCTGGATATTGTGACGATTCACAGGATCAAGTCAATTCTCCCCAAAGGGGAGCCCTTCACTGTGAGGCTAGGGAGGTGAGCCCGCTATGCAACATTACCCCTAGGGCTGGTGGAAACTTGGACTTCCCTCATGGGCATGAGGATTTCCATTCCGCGATGGAACTCCCTAGCCCTCTAGAGAGACCTAAAACCTTGAAACACGAAGTCTGCTGAGAAACAATCTGAAAGCACTACTGTATGTTACTGTAATACTCCTTTTCTTCTTGTAAGAATTGATGAGAGCAAGACAGGGAAGTCTAAAATGAACTTACAGTCTGATTTCAAACCATCTTCAAAGAATACTGTGAAGATGAAGATTGATGGAGTTATACAAACTACTCCTTTGCCAAGTACAACTTAAAAGAGGTGGCCTAGAGGAGGCATGAAGAATACACAACGGATACAAACAAAGGACTATGGCACTGCACTGGGGAGGACTGTATCACATAACAATAGAAAAAGGACTCAATGAACAGCGAAGCCGTTGTGAAGCATGGAAGCCTGGGAAGTTCGAACCTGGAAGCAAGAAGCTACGTCGGGGAAGCAAACCTCCAGTTGGGATGACGGCAACAACAGGTTGAAGGAGTCAGTTACCAGCCAACGTAGAGCAGGCCTGACTGGAAGCTGGGAACTGACCAATGGTTGACATGACCTCGATGAGGTGGACTGCCGTTAACTGCACCGATATCGCCTGGCCTGAGACCATGTAGAGCCAAAGCATGGAAGCGGAAAGAGAAGCAAGGAGAGCGTTTGGCGGGAACCATCTCCCTCATCTCAATCTTTGTGCCAGAAGTACTGAATGTAATGAAGGCATCGGGAGTAATCTCCCTTGTCTCAGTAGTGGTGTTAAGAGTCTTCAATGGAAAGAAAGCCTCAGGAGTAATCCTCGCTCGTTTCCAGAGTTACGATAAAAATACCAAGTGTGAAGACTACATCATAAGCGGTGTTCCTCGTCTCAGTTGTGTCAAAGAGACTACAAGAGAAGAACGTATTAGGAGTAGCCTCCCTCAACACTCTGGCTTTAAGAGGGATACTAAGACCACAGAGTACCACGAGAACAGTCTCTTTTGTCTGAATATTAAAAGGAGCGAAAAACACTATGGGAACAGTTCCCCCTGTTCTTGCCAGCAAGGAGAAGGTAAAGAAAGGCAGGTAATAACCGGGTATTGAAAAACAAAGGAGTGTATGACGCAAGCCTTGAGAGAAGCCTGGAAAGAACTGCAAAGGTTGATAAAAAAACTGTTGCAGGAAGTTATCCAAAGATAGCCAGTGGCTGAACCAACTCAACTAGGAGAAGGGAGTCATTCTCCTGGTTTTCCATCTAATTGTTGAATCATAAACTAAGGCAAAAGGTTACCAAACAACAGCCAATAAATTGATCAAGTTAACCAGAAGAAGGTTGTAATTGCTGAACGTTGGACCAGGAGAAGGGAGTCATTTTCTTGGTATTTTCTACCAGTACTGAAGTCGAACTGTTATCAAAGACTAATAGAAATATGCCAAAAAGGCTGATCCATTTGAACGAGGAGAAGGAAGTAATTTCCCTGGAACTAGTTATGTTAGTTTTTTTGTAGTGCTAGGTATAGAGTAGGTTAGTTTGGACAGAGGTTGGACACTTTCAGTTAACAACCACCCTGGCGACATACACCCTACTTATTCTTTAGTTAGGTAGGGAAAACCCTTTAGGGATAGGCCAAGATAGGCGTTTTTCATTATTATTTAAACACAGATTACATTGGAAATGCCACCCCTTTGCCCGACTCCTTACTCCAACACGTCACAATATGCACGCAGGATCTAACGGAAAGGTTTGAAGGCCAGGAACACGGACAGAACAGATTCTTGTTGCAGCTCTTCAGGATTGAAAACTCCCAAAAATTCAGCCAGGCCCAGCATTCTGTCATGGAAGGATTTAGCTGAATGAGCAATGATATCCTTGTCCTGGGGTTAGCAAGATCCTTGGCCAGGGCAGATGGCTGCTCAGGTGGCAGGACCCATGGGAGAGGTAGTGTTTGTATTGACGCCAGTGCGGCAGAAAGTCAGGCAGAGCCGGCGTGGGCAACTGTAAGCCGGTGGGCTGTCGGGATGCTGGGTTCTGCTGTAGTTGAGGTCAGTGTAGGCGTACTTGGCATTGGCGTAGGCATAGGCGTGACTGGAGTCTATGGGGTTGTAAAGGTGCAGTCCCCCAGGTAATCCAAAGGTAGTAAAAAATGGAGTGTACGAGTTGCAAGGAAAAATACAAGTTTTATTAAACAAAAACAGCTGGGAGAAAAACAGACAGCTCTGTGGAACTGAACTGGAAACCATTTTCTCAAATTGCCACTTCCAGGCTTGAAAACCGGATATTAACACTTTCTACAATTCAACAATGAGTATAATTCTAACATGTTGATGGGCTACTAGTCATCAACCCCCTAAAGAACTCTATACGTTTAACGATCCAATTGGAGGGTTCACTTTCCACAACCTTAAGAAATACCGCCCTTTGATGACAACATACTCTGCTGGGCAGCACACAACTTGGCATGCTGATTGTCTGGCATCCTTCATAGCACAAGGTGATAAAATGCTTGATGCTAATTGGACCACTAATTTGGAGACAGCGTGGGCAGTAGGATCTCACCGAAACCAACCCATGATATTATGTGTGGAAATTAGCCAGATCAAAAATATGTTGCAGCGCTTGGGAAACAGCATCCGCTTCTCCTGATTGGATCCCCTCATCCTCCCCCCCTGCACATGCCTGCTCCGTACCCCTCTTGTTGATACATGTTCCAACTCTGGGCCCAACCTTCTAGTTAACTTCTCACGATGAACAGCTACATGAATAAACGCGTGCACGGCCCTCTTGCTAGAAATGAATTCCCTCTATTAATTCGATTTACCACATTACCTATTCTTGATGCAAATGCCCTGTGGTCATTGGGGGAGCTGTTGCTAGTGTTATATGTTGGCATTGCCACGATGTGAGCCCCCTTGTGCCTCATACTGTGTCCTTCCAGGTCACTGTGTAGTCATTAGTTTATCATCTGGGAAGGCAAGTGCTGTCTGAAAGCCAACTGCATGACCATGAGAAAATACTACCTTGCAAAAATGTAGTGGACCCTTTTGGCATCTCTTTCCATTGTGACCTTCGCTCCATGAGCTCCTCTGCCCAACAGTGAAAATTAAATTAAACGCATAGTGCGGCCTTTAGCTAAACCATGATACTCTGCAATTTTCAACACTAACAGACTCCAATATGGCAGCACTCTTGCTCCCTGAAGCAACAAACAATGCTATTTAATACAACCTACAAAATAAAACCAAGCCCAACCTACCTATCCTTTTGCCTACTAATATAGGTTTACTGACCAAGTTCTCTCTAAAACAACCACTCTGCACACGTGCTTTCTGCATGGCCCTCCACCCTACTAGCTCCCTGATGTGTGGCACAGCTATATGTATATTCAAATGACTCTGTGACACCACCAAACCACATGACAACCACATCACTACCCGGGCCTAAGTGCTTGCTGAAATACATTTCACAGCGTGTACTTATGCCCCCCTGTGGAATGCTGGATCTGCACCGTCACAGGGTGACTGGAGATGCGGGCGACTGCGGCATCATCTCACTAATAATCCCCTTACAATACTAAGTCATGGTTTTGGACCTCATCAAGGTTTCAAACCTGTCAAAGAACCGGTTTCTGGGCTGGTCACTGGACTGGGTGGCTGTTGTCTGAGTACACTTACTGTTGACGGTGCTGGTGGAGGAGCAATCTATGATGACATAGGTGGAACACTGTATGGTTGCTATGCTGAGCTATGCAAGATGTAGGCATCCATGAAGGAGGTGCAGCTAATGAAGGTGCAGACGATGAGGTTGGATAACAAATATGGCAATCGTTGGATGGCTAGCCAAATTAGGCACAAACGATCCTTGTGGTACTGTTGGCGGCAGAGGCACCAGAGACACAATACAATAAAAGCCTCTGGGTGTAGACCTCAAAGCCAACTCCCAAGGGGAAGAACTGGCCAGTGATCCTTGGTCGTTCACATGGGGGTCCAGACTACTTGTAGGCGTTACCTTGGGAATTGTGCGTGAATAGTCCTGTGATGTATTGGCCTGCTTCTTATGCGCCATCTCCCTTTAGTTTGTCATACAAAGGCTTTTAATTATCATGTGGACAATGAGGATCCCCTAGAGTCATGCCTCAAAAGACTCTCAGGAAGGATCCTGGCAGCAAGGACGATGAGTCTCGAGCGTAGGCCCAGGAGATACTGGAGTATTCTCAGCGAGTACGTTGCTGGTAACTCCTGCCCACTCGCATCTTAATCCGGTACTAGGCACCAAAGAACCGTCAGCCCCAGAGACGGTGTCAGGTCTTATGGCCTCGGCCATCCCTGGTGGGTTATGGAGGATCCAGATGACTCGTCCTGCATGCAGCAGTCCCAGGGAAGGAATTGATGTGCAGGGTGCCTGTGAAAAAAATACTTCTTACCTCCTTTGAATGTGAAGCCCTCTGACAACTGTCTTTGACGAAATCCTTCATGCAACGCATTGTGGAAGCACCACACATTTCTCTCCACCAACTAAGTCGTAAACGAATTGCGCAGGAGCCAAAAGCCGTACACGATGTGCAAGAGTTTCAGATGTGGTCAGGGCCAAGATTCTTCATACAGAGGTTGTGATTCTTTAAGGCTGGGGATTTCCTGAGACAGGAGGCGCATTAGATAAACAGACTGGGGCCTGTGGACACAGACACGAACATACCTAACGAGATTCTATTCTCTGAGCCAGGTTACCCTATGCATGCCCTTATGCTAGGGGCAACGTCCTATAACATACATACTTTGAATAGGGTCGTACCCCAACACAATGTAAGATTGAATCTAGAGGCACTTTCAACAGCATACACTAGGAACATGGATCTACCCTCAACACTAGACATAAATCCAATCGAGGTCTATTTTATATTGAGGGTTGATCATATCTTGCATTTGGCCGAACTGGGTAATGGTGCAGGCAGGTCAAACTTGGCGTTTGGCAGAGATGCGTAAGCTACCCATATGTGCTAGATGTGCGGTGATGCAGAGGCATGCCGCACTAGGGTGCGCAGTGATGAGGCCCAGCATAATGTATGCTCTGACTGTAGGTGCGCTTTCAGAACAATATAAACTTTGAATCTAGGTATAATTACAGGACGTTTGATTTGAATCGAGGGGTCGATTCGGGACTGTGTATGCTTTGTAAGTAGGTGCAATTTCAGGACAATGTATGCTTGAATCTAGGTGCAAATTCAGGACAACGCATGCTTTGAGTCTGTTTGGCTCAGTGTTTTCGGGACAATCCATACTTTTAATCCAGATGCAATTTCGGGAAAGTGTATGCTTTGATTCTAGGCACATTTCTCAAATACAGTATTCTGGGGGTGGGAAATGTGTTGCACTTGATTGGATTGTTAGGAATAGGAATATATTGCATCAGATCTAGGTCTATTCACAAACTGCAGCGTGTATCCCTCATACAGCAGTATGTCTACAATTTAGGTACTTTTTCACACAACAGCATGCTTGAATCTAGGTGTATCTTTCATGAAGCTGTATGTTAAAATCTGGGTATATTGACACACAGCAGCATGTTCAGTGTATCCACACATGGCAGCATGTCTTGCGGCAGCATGCCTTGAATCTAGGTTTATCTCTCACACAGCAGTACGTTTAGAATCTAGGAACATTTTTACACAGCAGAAAGTTTGAATCTAGCTGCATTTTCCATGTAGCAGTATGTTAGAATTAAGGTATATTTTCACACAGCAGCATGTTCAGATCTAGGTGTATGCCCAGACGGCAGCATGTCCAGAATCTATATTTCTCTCTCACACAGCAGTACGTTTATCATCTAGGTTTATTCCCACACAGCAGCATTTTTGAATCTAGCTGTATCTTTCATGCAGCAATATGTCAGAAGCTAAGTATATCCTCACAGCAGCAGTTCTGAATCTAAAAACATCTCACCCAGTTAAATCTAAAAACATCTCACCCAGTAAAAGTCTGAAGACAATTTTAGTAGGATTATAAAGAAATATTACATGATCGATTCGTGGACGACAGTCCACCCTGATCAGAGGTCATGCACTTTTTAATCTCCTACTGTCAAGACATACACACGACTAGACAATATCCTAATAGAGGCGAACATAAAATTATAGGTGCCGATATACAGATAATAGCCTGGTCAGATATGACATGTGCAAACGAAGTAAAGCTGGGTTGTAAGCTAGTACTGGATAGGTGGTGGATATGCAATGACACTATTCAGGGACTCACGCTTTGGGAAGCTGTTAAGACCAAAATACAGGATTTGTTTCAGAGAGGTCTTGACTCGCATAGTTTGGGAGGCAGCAAAGGCAACTTTCTGTGGTCTCTTAATATCAGAGGGAGCTGCAAAGAAATGGGTCCGAAATCTGAGAGGACGCGAACTCGGACAAAATATGAGGGCCAGGGAGGAGGAATGGAAAGGAGGTCAGCATCCCTGGGAAGACAAGTTGTGGGAAGTGTCTGATCTGAGACACAAGCTCTGAGAATTATGGTATGGTAAAGCCTTGACCTAACTCTGATACTTAAAGCAGCGATTTTATGAAAAGGGAGATAAGGCCCACACATGCCTGGCAGCTCGTCTTAGGGGGTCAGAGGGCCGAGAGGGCAGTTCATAAAAATCAGGGACGATTCCGGTAATACTTTGATTCAACCGGGGGATATAGCTTAACAGTTTGGTCGGCATTATGCTCAATTATATACCTAGGAGGGAGGGTTCAGGGAATTGGTATCTCAGTTATACCTGGAAGACATTCCGATGGTTATGTTATCGCAAGAGGAAGTTGAATAGATGGATGCCACAATTGAGTCTGAAGAGGTGCTTAGTGCAGTAGGAAAGTTGAAAGCTGGTTCAGTGCTGCGGGCCTGGATGGATTCACTGCAACCTTTTATAAAACGCACAGTCGGGAATTGGTGCAGTTCTTGTCTGAGCTATTTAATGGCATCCTAGAGGGGGGTTGTGCCCCAAATTCTTTCTCACAAGCGAGAATATTGATTATTCCAAAAGAAGGGAAAGTTAAATTGGAATGTGGGTCTTACCGTCCGATTTCCCTGTTAAATGTCGACGCCAAGAACTATACAAGTGTACTGGCCGTGAGACTAGGGAGGTACTTGCCCAAATTAATTCACACCAATCAGGCTGGCTTCATCAGAGGAAGACAGGGAGCGGACAATATACATGAGACACTACATCTTATGGTAGGTCGGGGCGGGAGCGATAGTGATCCTCTCATGGTGTCTTTACACACTTTGACAGGGTGAAGTGGCCCTTTCTGAGTGTGGTCCTCCAAAAGTTGGATTGGTATTTAAATGGCACACAGGAGTCATGGCATTATATAAAAACTGCATGGAAACTCTATGGAAACACCTCCCTTCCGTAGAGAATAAAACTAATCGGACGATTCTATCTGCAAAATACAAAGGCGAAATACTTCGCACTAAACATGAATAGTACAACATTAGATTCAACCAAGCTAGCTCCAGCCCCAGAGAGCTCTTCGTTATCCTCAGAGAGATGTAGACGCCCATTACCCCTACATATCCTTGCCTAAAGGACAAACTCTGGTGTATAAACATTCAAAATGCTCTTACCAACAAAATAGCCACGCTACAAAATAAAATCACTGACAAACGCTGAAACCTACAAAACTCAGATACTCCACACCACACCCAAAGCCATCTACCAAACCAACTGTACTGTGGAGACCCCCGGCCGGCCCATAGAGCCGAGGTTTGCTCCGAAGCACTTTAAGATGAGATAGCTGCACCTTGAGATGGATGGGGTGCAGATTTATTACTCCAACACCAATCAATAAGGACAACTCAATGGTTTGGTAAAGGGAGTCCGTTTAATGACAAGTACAAAAAAACAGGGAGCCATGGAAATCAGCAGTGATGCTATAGTCCGTCTCGCTTTAACTCCAACAAACTTCATACAAAAATAACATTTATACTCAAAACTCGTCATAATTGACGTGTAACACTCAAAACTTAACATGCAATTATATTAGTTAGGAAAAGGTAACTTTACTATAGGTACTATATCTGTATATGGTAACAGAGTGAAGGGATTGGGTAAACACTGTCAGGTGGGCGAATAAGCCCTTCCTTCAAAAATGACTACTGTAGACGTCACTAAAAGTAGGACTTCCCATTGGTTCTGCTAACTATAGGACACTAGATTATTTGGTCCATTGTGATTGTTTGGCACCAACCCCATGCATACTTTTCCACTTCGCTTAGCAGCACGCAGAATGGTCGGCCAGGTGGGGGGTGCCCCTTAGTTACCCGGCCTTCACCCAGTCCTTGTCACAATCAATCATAACTTTATTAGCCATGTGTCAATTAATTCTATGCGGTTGGGTCGAAACTGCATGTCTGTCTTGTCTGGGCGGCTGCCAAGCGTAGGTGTGAACCCGTGCTCCTTCTCGCTCAGCTGGTCACGTGCTATCCACACCGTGAATTTGCCTAGTTTCTCTGTTAGTGCATTTAATTTCTTATTCAGCTCGTCACCTGCGTACGCCTCCTTATCTTGACCTTCCAAAGACAGGATATTTTGTTCTTAGGTTTCAATTATGCGTAGCTACTGTTAGTTTCTTTTATTAGTCTGACCTTGGCTCTCCTGGCACAAGCTGCATCTGCTGAGTTTCGATTCAGCCGTCTCTGCTCCTTTTGCTAGAATATGAATCTTTCTTGTTTAGCCTCTAGTAACCTGAATTGATTCTGCTTTTAGTGCAAAGTGGAATCTTACTTATAATATTGTGCTTCGTTTTGAGGTAGATTATGTATAATGGCGCTTGCCACTCTATTCTTCTACTAAGCTGTTAGGCAGAAACCTGTGCAGTTCCCTTAGGGACCACTGCAAAAGGCTTAGGACTACAGGTGTTGGCAGTAAACCCAATTGGTAGCAGTCTGTACCACCCACATTTACTTGGTAGCTGTGGCTGAGCAGTCAGACTTCTCTCAAGAAGAGTTAGACAGTATATAGAGTATACACATTAGGTACCAAAATATAGTAGCACAAGCAAACACTGACCAGAGCTTTGGTATAAAAGTATATAATTATTTATTTAAAAACACACTTGTAAAAAATACACTAGCACTAATATAGCAAGCAAGTTCAAACACAGTCACTATCAATATATATACATCCCTGATTACGTATTGAACACGTCTTAGTTACAACACCACTTATTTGCAGATAGAGGTGAGTGCTTAACCTAAGATGGCACTCCAATAAGTTAGTTAAAAAGGGAGGGAAAAGGCAGAATTAGAAAAGCACACAATACCAACACTTTTAGAAGAACCACAGCAAGTCAAGGAAGGCAGAGTCTACTGTAGAGCAAGAAAGTTCATAGGGCAGGCCCACTCTTGGAGAGAGCATGGCGGAATGTGTCCAAGATCACGCAGTTGAATTATACTTTAAAAGTCTTTGCAGATAGCTCAAAAAGAATTGGATCAGTTCAGAAAAAGTTAGTTAACAGGTGCCAGGTCACCCCAGGATAGAGAGTCAAGGATTTACGGGACACCTTGAACAGTCTGTTGCAAGGGAGACCTGGCGGGACACAGTGCCTGAAATGGTGAGAAAGCTCCAGCGGGGGCGGTTCCTGGCAGTGGGTGCAAGTCGGTGCTTCGTCCAGGAGAAGAGAAGATCTCAACGTGGAGGAAAGCTGGAGGTCGTTGCACTGCCAGGGAAGAAACCAGCCGCGGAGTTTCCCGGTTAAAAGGTACTACCCTTTTATTTGCGGTAGTGGTGAAGCGTGGCTATCCGGCCACCGGGGTGCTTGGCACGGGCGATTCAACCACGAGACGGTCCAGGAAGGCGACAAGAGGGCAAACTGGTTAACCCCACCAGTACAAAGGAAGAAGACTCTCCAGGATGAAGATCTTCTCAGTCGTCGGGAAGTGGTGAGGCGGTTCAGCAGGGCTCCACCAGTGGTGTCATCGTTACAGGTCGGCTCAGCTTCTCCCTCTTCGGATTCTTTAGGTCCTGTGGTGACTTCTGAAGTTCCAGTCCCCAAAGCCGTGCTTTTATGCAGAAAACCCCCATTCACCAGTCCTAGCTGTCACTCAAACATGCTAAGTGGTGAGCCGCACCACTGGGCCAATCACACAAGAGTGCGACTTGAGTTGAGTGCGACCGAGGCAACTCAGTCCAGGGTGCCTATACCCCCCCCCACACATCCTGTAGACCCAGACAGAGTGGCACCACTTTTGGAGGCTTCTGTGCAGAAGCCCGCCAAAAGTGGAACAAAGGGCTCGACTTGGGTTGGAGTTACAGAGGCGAACACAAACGCCATTTTAAAACCGAGTCCTGGCAAAAAGACCCAACCGGGGAATAAATATTAAATAAATAACCCAGCGGTATCTTTAACATTGCAGCAAACAAGTGGTGCGTTTAAAATGAATAGGAAAATCCCATAGGAAATATTCGGGGGGGAATATTTTGTGTGTTAACCACTGCCACCAGCCAGAAACTCGACGAGGGGGGGACTGCGCAGTGCCCCCTCGAAAAACAGACCCAGGGGCAATCTAATTACCCCTTCCAGTACTTCCACAATATGATGGTTTGTACTGGTTCTGTTCACAATTTAAGACTAGTAAAGTCAATGGTGACTTTACATGTCCTGGGAGACAGTAGTTAGTCCCAGGGTATGGAGTCTATGTTTGGGGGTCACTATGACACCCCTGTGTGACTGCACTGAGGGTGCTGTGTAAAACACCTACCAAAAACACATGAAACCCTATGGAGTAAAAGACCCCATAGTCAATAAAACACATTACAAAGTCAAAGGATATCTCAAATCATGTCTAAGAGTGGGGGAAAAAAGAGTCTCACTCTTAGCAGGAGAAACATATTAACCCCAAAAATCCAGCAAAGCTGCTGGGGGACTCACTAGGTTTGGGAAATTAGCCTATACAGAGAATTCTCCCTAACATAAGCATAGCGAGCTGCACTGTTTTCTTAGATTTCTTGCAGTTTCAAAACATATGTACAGGCGTTATCTGGTCGAACATCTTCATCCTGCTTACAGCTTAAGCTTCTTTGTATTTCAACATCGTTTTCTTCTTCTAGGTTCACAATATCCTTATTTATGGCATTTCGTCTCTTTGTGTCATCCTTGGATCGTCATATATTCTATCTGCGAGTCCGTCCGGGCCTTCGTGTAGGGTTTTCTCAATGGATACCTTACTTCCCATGGTTTTCTGGGTATTAGTACTTTAATAGGTGCCGTCAGTCTGATAGGTACTGGGCAGAGCCCTGCTGCTGCTCTCTACTGGTTTATTTGCTCATCATATGTCACATATTTTGGTGGGAACGTTCCTGGCACTTCAAAATGGGCGATTGGAGTGCAGGCTTTATTTGGGACCTCCTCTACACAGCCCAATGCTTTAAATTCTCCAAAGTCTCCGTCCTGGAAGAACCTAAACATTATTGCATCCCTTCAACTGTCAAGGTGCCAAGGAGATAGCTGCCCGGCTCAAATCATTAAAGATGCCGCCATTCATATCCAAACTAATTAATGCGTCATTTACCTTGGGTATCGTACCCAGCAACTTTAAGGAGTCTTGGGTTCTACCCCTCCTCAAAAAACAATAATTGGACCCTACAATTAACTATAAGCCAATCACTACGGTCCCCTTCTTACTGAAGATACTGGATAGGGTAGTATACCTGGAGATCCTGCAATACTTAGAGACCAACCATCTCGTAAGGACCCGACAATCTGCATTTAGACCTAAACACAGCACTGAAACGGCATTGATTGATTTAAAAGCCCAGATTGACATACTTAAAGATAATGCATTGCTACTACTGTTGGACCTATCATCTGCTGTTGGACTAGTCGACTATAGAGTACCACAAAATCACCTCGTTTCAGCAGCTCACATTTCTCAAAACGCTATTACATGGATCCAATCCTTTCTAAATAACAGGACAATGGGAGTCTTCTCACCATCAGCAGCAGCCGACCCCATTCCCATTACATGTGGAGTCCCCCAAGGCTCTTGTTCACAAACCATGTACAACATTTTCACAAAGCCCCTATTCGATGACCTGGACCATCTGGGTGTCACCTACACTAACTATGCAGATGACACCCAGATCCTCCTCCCTTTAATGGGTATAAGGACACTAATGGACTACTAGTGAACAAAATTGATCTAATCATTCAGGCATGGGTGGCCACTCATGGCCTCTGCCTGAATGACGATAAAACTGAGCTCCTGATCTTAGGTTCCCCAGCCAACATGAATAAACTCAACACAGATTATGCTTCCTTCAATATCGATGGAAACAATAACTAAAGGGGAAAGAGGTAAAAACATTTGGTTTTTATCTAGATTCCAATCTGAATTTACATAAACAAGTTAAAGCCACGGCCTCAGCCACAACCTATACTGGTAAATTGATAAGGGCTTGCAAGCGTCTGCTTTCTAAGGAGAGTTACCTTACCCTTACCAGCGCCCTCATCTTGTCAAAGTTGGATTATTGTAACTGACTCTACTTAGGGGCAAGTAAGTACATTCTCAATAAACTACAAATCCTGCAAAATAATGCAATAAGGACTGCTTTGAGTATCTCAACGAGAGATCACAATTCGGAAACAAGAAGACAGCATAAATGGCTGTCGATCAAGGACAAGACCCCCCCCCCAGTTGCCACAGCATTGCGAAATGTATAACGACCGACTACTCCAACTATGGCAATTGACAGCACAGACTAGTTAAGATGTATCCAGGTGTACGTCATTTATGTTGGAGAGGGTGTGGGGAAAGGAGTACATACTGGCATATTTGGTGGGAGTGTCCCCTAGTTCGAGTATTTTGGAAAGAGGTCAGGCGAAGGAGAATGACAGTATAGAAAGGTCCCTAGCACTGTTGTTGATTCTGTTTGGAGTGTAGGGCTTAAACAACCATATGTCATTATACCAGATTGTCTCACATGGTAAGAAATGTATTGTTGGCAAGGGTATGTATCACGATTCACTGGAAGAGGTAAGATCTCCCAACTCAGAGAGAATGGCTTAACAAAGCTTATCAAATTTATGAGATGGAAAGTATGACTGTGATATTGAGAAGGCTAGCATCATAAGTGGGAAGGGTGATACTTCTTATTGATATGATATGGCATTTATAACGCGCCTATACACAAGTGTTTCAACAATTCTGATAAGGATATCGGGAATGGTCATAGAAATGTACGGTCACAATCGCTGGTACTGGTCTACCAGTGAAAACAACAATAGGGTTTGTCTAGTACCGTTCACCATCTTCACAAGCGTCTAGTTCAGCAACAGGGTAGTCAAAATGCGTTGTTCTCTGATAAGAGGAAGCAGTGGGTTTGGGATAAGGGAGGTTGGAAAAGAGGAGTTTGATGTAGACTAATTGTTAACGAATAAAGAATGTTTGCATCTTTGGCATAATATAAGTGTTTTGACACCGTCGTTTCGGCAGTTCGTTGTTGGTTCACTACTAAGTTACACTGTTTGATTATTGCATGCCTTTTAAAACTTTAATAAAGAACCAATTAAAAAAAATTGTAATTTTCTTATTAAGTAATGAGTAATGTTTTTAGGTGTCATTTTAATCTTCAGCCATTTTGTATGGGCACACCAGGAAGAGGAGTGGCATGGAGCTGAATTTTCATATCTGCCGTGCTTTCCTCTTCCATTTTTGTGACACCACTTCATTTTACGTCTACATGAGATTTTAATGCAGGCGTAAAACAAATGGATTCCTGTGGAATCCACCTTAAATTAGGAACTGGCAAAGAGCAGAAAGATTGCCTAGTTTTACTATTTAGTTTTGCACCTTGACGTTTGCATGTAGGGGATCCAACAGCACATTGAGTGCTAACTTTGGCATTCAATTTGCATTTTCTTTAAAATAAAATGCAGTCTGTGCTATTCGACAGTCAGAATTAAATAGTGTGTACATCTTCATGAGCATGTTCAATTGCTGACTCACTCCCTTGACCAACCAGTTCACCTGTGGATGAAAGACAACTCTTCTCTGTCAAACAGAAAGTGCCATTTTTTTCTTGTACTCCAATTGGGGACACAACCTAAAGTCTGTAGAAATGGCAATGGCAGGGGTTCATTAGCCGAGTTAGAGAGGGACAAAGCTTATCCTAGCAGAACCCCACATATAAGCTTGGCCTTGCTAGAGCTAACTGATCCCAATCCAACTAGTATGGCTTTTGTTTGGGAGAAATTAGTTCACTCAGTCCAGTGCTATTCCTATTATACCCGCCATACATAAATGTGATGCAGCAATGTCACAATACAAACAGCCTACAATGGACAACAATGCATGGGGCAGAAAGGTGAGCCGACTATTGGTATGTAAAGGACTTGCAAACGATTATTTGGCAATATGGACTTTCCTAAAACGAACACTAACCAAGGCCATTTTCAGTGATTTCCACTATTGCATTCCCTCTGTTAAGCAAACACAAGCATGACAACTTCAATGGCATGACAACACTCACATTTAAATGTGTAATTCTAAACTAAAATACCAATTTAAAGTAAAATACCTACCCAACCGTACCTTTTAAGCAGTTATCTACCTTGTTTTAGGTGCACACATTCAACGTTTTTATGGCATTTTATTTGTCTCTTGAAATCCAGTCTGGTCAATACATTTCTAGCACAGTTGAATCCTGTCCATAGTTTGGTTTTATTTTTCTAATTAATGCATTAGGGTACACATTATCCCAGGCTGTTAGGTTATAGAATAAGTAGGAAACACAGCAATACCTTTTTCCAAATATTTCAGACAGGTGCTTTTCCCAGCAAACGTTTTCCCCAAAATACACCCCTTGATAGGGAATGGAGGGAACTCAGGTGGTGGGGGAAGAGGTTCCGGCGGGTTAACAATTTCCATTAGCCTGCGTACCACGTAACCCAGTATATTGTTGTTGGCGGGAGGACCTTCAACACTCACATCTTCTGAGGCGAGCCACTCTCCCGTCATAGTCTAAAAATAAAAACAATAAAATAGGAAACGTAAACAAATATGTCTGATTTGATTAATGTTCAAACACAGGACATTTTCAGTTCCATGTCAAATACAATTGATTATCATATTGTATATTCAGATTATATTTTTTATAATCATTTTGTAACATGCTATGTTGCTGTTGAGTATCCCTTCAAAGTTAATGTAAATGAGAGCAAGGCCTCGTTCCATAATGTGACCAATGGAAGAAGAGTAAGGAAAGATAAGTAGTTCAGAGATGAGAGGTTCAGGTCAGAAGACGTGCGCCCTTGAGTCTAAAGGCTGTAATTCTGTAATGTTGGTTCTGGCAATGTGAAAATGAATACAGAGACCGATAGAGGGCAAAAGGGTGCCAGGGGAGAAGCAAGTCATCAGATTTACCTTTAAGTACAATGCATGAAGGAGATCCATGAACAAAGCAGGGTTACATACATAGAATGACATAACAAAAGACTAGATAGAACACAACCATAGAAAGGTAAGAATAGAAGCAAGTGTGATTGGGTGCCAATTTCCCAAGGTAATTGGTGGCACCAAGGCAGTGACGGACAATCACTAAAATGTACGGAAGTGCCAGGAGACCAGGTGCTATAAGCACCTGGTGAATCTGTGTTAGTAAACCATCTGTAAATGAACGTTGGCTTAATTCATAGATGAAGCATTCGAAGTTACAGGCTGTGAACTCGTCCTCCATGCCCCATTGATGGGTCTACCCCGGGACATCAAACCAAAGGTTGTGAATTGAAAAAACCCAGATAATATTATGCAGGTGGTCAGTAAGGTGGCAGCCAGGTGGCACCGTGTAACAGAATGCCCAGCGCCATGCTACAAGCATATGAACGTCTCTGCGCAAGGATTGATCGTCCTCACTTTTTTTGAAGCATCCTCTTTCCTTGACATTCATTTTAACCCGACATCCATAATATCCAAGACGAGTCTTGGATATTGCCCCTCCATTACTCCATTACACCACTCAAATTATGCAGACTGCCACCACTTAGTCTTGAAGATAACTTATTTTTATAAAGTATGGTCTTAAGAATAGGATTTCTACGATTCCTTTTGATTGGTACTAACCTTTGTATCAAGCCTCCCTGGCCTGCTCTCCAACTGGCTCAGCACAATGAGCTTTTTGCACAAGGGGAATGAAAAAGGTGTAAACAGAGCCTTTCTGTCAGCCTTTTTAAAGTTCTAAAGTCAGTAATGCAGGCAAGCTAATTCACAGTTTTCTCAGCTACGATAATTATGTTAGTCACATTCTTCATTTCTCAAAGATGCAGAAACCCGTCCTGTACTGTCATGTCTTTTTTATTGCATGTAATCTGGAATGTGTAGCATTACAAAGTCGTACTTATAAGTACCCGCAAAAATGGTAAATACGATATTTTCATGTCATTCAAACTGACAAAGTTCAGGCTAGTCTGTATTGTGAGGTGCAGAACTGAGGTTTATGTCGTGAAGGTATTTACTTGGAGTTGGTAAAGATTGAGAGGCTTCTGAAATGCTAAAGGATCAAACCCACTGAGCTCTGACTTGTCAGAGAAAAGGGATATTGCCACTCTTGGTTTCACACTTATTCCTGCTGCAGCCTGCGAGATGTGTGGCCAGCAGCCGATTGGGGAAGACGCGACTCCACTGAGCTCAGTGCGAGGTGCCCATAATCAGGGGCGTCATTTTGCCAAAATGCCAGTGGTAGCGGAAGTGACATCACATGACATCACAGGAAGTGATGTCGTTTGACCGCGCCCCGATTGACATCACGGGAAGTTATGGCACACGACCTTTCGCCCATTAACAAAACAAGAATTGGCATCATATAGCATTGCTCCTGAATAACCTAAGGAAAATATGTTACGATATACGTTTCATAAAAGAATGGATCACCATAGGTAGCATTAATAGTGTGTACAGGCACATATTACCAAATTACTGTATATGTAAGCAGAGGACCAACACAACAACCTATACTACTGTACATCACTCGGACTAAACTGTAAACAGACAGAGCATCCTAAAGAGGCCTAAACACCAAGGCGCAGACATCTATTGCCTGCCAAGTGTCTGGCCACACGGAAACAGCACCTGACCAACACAAGTCCAACCAGAAGACAATCGGAGGCTGTACCACTTCATGCTTTTACACTTGGACAATACGTGCAGGGATTTCCCTGTCAACAGTGCACTTTGAACCATTGCACAGCAACCCAATCCTGCCAGTCAATCAGAGTTGCAGTCAGATAGCACAGCGAGTGGAGCGCTCGCTTTGATATCCGTGCGGAGCCTGCCTACACAGGTTCGAATGCGGGCAGCCCCAAACTCAGGCTTTCATCCTTCTGAGCACCACACACTGTGGGTAATAATAAGCAGCGCTCAGATGCCTGAGGGTTCGTAGTGCTATATAAATGCAAAAATATTCAATAAAGAGCACTTGCCACCATCTAGCTTTTTTCAATTTCTTATTTATTCAACTATCCCATGTACTGCACTTGCCCCTCTCTCTTCCCCCACGCACTTTTCCATTTCACCGTTCCCCTCTTCCCATGCACTGACACTTGGCCTAGTAAGATCGCTTTCCGTCTTCCCTTTGTTCCCCCTCCCTTGCCGCCGCTTTGCAACTTGAAACACTTGTGTATAGGCGCGTTATAAATGCCATATCATATCAAATATACACCGACTATTTTCACCACAGGCACCCCACCATCCACTGCGCATCACTAAAGGCCCTCCGTCAAAAGCTTCAAATGTCTGCCACCCTTTCCTGCTTTCCAACACCTTACAACTCCAATGTCTTGCTCCAACACCTTCATGTTTACACAGTGCCACCCTCCAGCAACCTAAGTCACCATCAACCTCAAGCAAACTAGCAACTTAAGTCTCCAGTACCCTCCTTCAACACCTCAGCAGTGCGAGTCTCAAATACCCTCCTCAAACATTTTATATCTGCATTCAATGCATTTCAACTCTCTGAAAAACACATTACACCTAAAACACTCCCAACATCTGTAAGTCACTAGTACAACATCTCAAGTCTCCAGTACCAGCCTCAATAATATTAAGCCTCAAGCACACACCTTAAACCCAGAGCTGTGCCATTGGTTATGCATGATTTGATTTGAAATCTTCCAGCCATCACCTTTCTTTATTGCATATTTGTTAAGTAACCCACAGTGTTTTGTTATATGGTAGATAGAGGGGATGGATGTGTTGCAGGTCACAGTAACTGCAGGTTATTTTTATTTTAAAATGTAAACTGCAGATCCATGACATCACCTCTAGAAAAGGTCCATTTTGTTATTTGCTTTGCTCTTTTTTTTATTGAAAAACTACAGTTTTCCCCTTTCCCCCTCCATCGTAAAGATGGAAAGAAAAAAAAAAAGAGAACTTTTGTTTCAAATTATCTACACATCAAATAAATATCATTATTATCATCATCATCATTGGGCTTCATTACGACCCTGGCGGTCCGGAAATAACGGTGGCGGCGGGTTTACCGCCACCGTTGTTTCCGGACTGCCTGAGTCCGACCCCTGCAGGCGGGAGATGATGTTCCCGCCAGGTCTGACCTGGCGGGTTTAACACCTCCCGCATGCAGGCTGACGAGGAAACACCGGCAGCATTACGAGATGCTGCCGGTGTTTCCATGATCCCCATTCCCATCGAGTCCCATAGGATTTACACCATTCTGCCTCCGTGATTCCCGGAAAACCGGGGTTGTAATGCCCCGGTAATTCCGGGAATCACGGATGCGGAATGGTAATACGAGTCCGGCGTTAATCAGGCGGTTTTACCGCCTCGGTTAACGCCGGACTCGTAATGAGGCCCATTGTGTCTTACTATGCTTTCAACAGAAATCTTCTAAGCATCATCAGATCATACATTACACTTGATAGACAAGCAAGCGGACAAAGTCAGTTAAACATTCAACTTAACAATTAAACAATTAAGCACTTAAACAGTTCTTTAATCACTCTACCATTTTCGAGCATCAGCCTAGCACCCCTTCTGATTAAGGAGGACATCTCAGGAGAGCGTTCATAAAATTTACAATCGCGCAAACATGTTTAATGTTTTGGCCTGAAGATGTCAGACACCACCAAGTGATCATATCACCATTCGACGGGGCATATTTGCCTAGATGAACAGAACGAAGACCAACAATTGCTGGACAACTTAAAATCAGGTGTTTCAAAGATTCAACCGATTCCTCACAGAATCGACACAGATTGTTATTTATAGCAGGCTGCATTCTTTGAAAAAGAATTTCTTTCGTATTCAACGTATTTAAACGGAAACGAAGAAATTGTTCCCAATAATGACGAGTATAGCATTGAAGCAGGTAAAGTGGCCGAGAATTTAATTTTTTTTTAATACTACCCAACTTATTAGAAAGAGCGAGATTAGAGTATCTTTCAACATTAATAATCCATGCCCAAGTTTCAAATCTTCTTTTTGCCACTTTTGGGCGTGAAAACAGGTCGAAATTATTAATATCAGCTGCTGCAATCCACTCTTGCACTCTTGAGCTCCATTGGGCCAACAGATTACTGATTTTCGAATCATCAGAGGCAGTAAATATTCTATACGCTAGCGCTCCACCCGCTTCTCTCATCTTGTGCCAAAGCGAGATGGACTTCCAGACCACATTTGAAAAAAGTGAATTTAACGATAGTTCGTGACGTATTGCTATAATTGGAATACAGTTCGGGAGGTTGAGAACCCGTTTCCAAAAAAGACCCTGTACAATATTTCAATTTTGTTCACTGATATTCCATCCTGCTTCAGAACCAAACGTTAAAATAGGAACAACCTTTTGACGGTAGAACGTTATCACCGGGGATAAGGAAAATTTACCAAAGTTTTTATTGATCTGGGCTGCTTGCAGTGCCAGTCTTACTGCTTTCAGTTTCAGCGCAATTAGCCATTGGACTTCTCCGATTGAGCTGTTAAATTCGATGCCTAGATAGCTCGAATTAATAGACATTAACTGCTGACCGCCTACCGCCCATTTAAATGCACTATCTCTTCTACTCGACAGCGAACCAATCGACACAATTTTAGTTTTATCTGTGTTAATGGCCAATTCATTTACGACTATATAGTCATAGAGGCAATTTAGCAAACGTTGAAGGCCGATTTGTGTTCTATCGATCAGAACGAGATTGTCAGCATAGGCAATATACCGAACTGGAGTTCCGTTTAGACGTGGAGGAAAGCAATGAGCTTGCTCCAAGAATACTGGGTGATCTGCCAAAAATAGTTTGAACAAATCAGCCACCAATGGGCAGCCTTGCTTAACACCCCTTGTCGTTGGAATGCTGTCAGATAATATGCCTTGTTTGTTAAGGCGTACTCTAAAGGAGGTATCCGTATTTAACGCCATTATTGGGTTAAGAAGGGCCATAGGACATTTCCATTTCATTAAAATGGCCCATAGCATCTGACGGTTAACTCCATCAAATGCTTGCCTCATGTCTATAAAGGCTAAATGCAATTTGGTCTTACTCTGTAATGCATGATATTTCAAAGCTGTCAGAATTGAAAGGTTGACTTCCCCACCTGTACTTTTTGAGAACCCAGTTTGCCTGATATCAAGGATTCCTGCCTTTTTAGCCCAACTCACCAATTTACATCTCAAATTAGAACCAAAGAGTTTTCCAATAGAGTCCAATAGGGCAATGGGACGATAGTTTTCAGGTGCATCCCAACAGCCCTTCTTATGGATTGGAATTACGATTGCTGTTAACCACGATTTAGGCAAACACTTAGATGTTGCAATTTTATGGAACAAACACTCAATAAAAGGTGCCCAGATCTGTGGATTTTTTTTAGTCCGACATTACTTATCATGTCCGGACCAGCAGGGCGAGAATTTTTCAGTGACTTAATAGCGCCAATGATGTCTGACAGCGACATCTGGACATCCCAGGGACCCAATCTAACCGCTGGTTTACTTTTAGGAACCTTCAACTGGCTATTGAACACTGACCTAAAGTGTTTACACCAAGTATCCCCGGAAATTGTGTTCTGCGTAGAATTGGAACCATTAAAGGGGCCCCTATTTAATATTCGCCAGATGTCGCGTGTATTCTTTGTAGTCATCAGTTTCATCATTAACTCGGCAGAATCCTGTTCTACAGTCACTTTATGAGATTTCAACCAATTTCTATAGATCGCCCGTCTGGCCTTCACTTTCTCCAGCATTATCTTAGGTGATACATTTTTTTGCATTTTTATTTTACGGACATCTTTTCTTAGTTCTTTCTTTTTAACATCAAGCAATTTACTAAAAGGGTGAATATGCAGCTTATGTTGTTGAGCGCTATCTTTGATCAAAATTATATGATTCTATAAAAGCGGAGTATAGTCCACAACATCTATCAAATCACTTAGATTAGCCGTTAGAACACGGATCTCATTTGCGCTCAGTCTTAAGCGATTTCCGCTCATGTTTACTTCAACTGCTGCTAGGTATGGAGACAAAGTATCCGATACCGCCAAAAGGCATTTGAGTTTCAACAACGAATGATCGCTCTTAGTCGTTTTCAATGATTGCAGTGTAAGGATCCTTGACCCCAGGTTACTAGACCCCCAGAAATAGTCAATAATGCTGTGCGTGGATTCACAATGCCATGTGGCCTGAGCTGGAATATCGCCACGCACATTGCCGTTCAACAAAATGCAGTCAAACGACTCCATAATATCTGACCAACGTTGTTCTTTCTCACCTAACTCTTCATATGGAATCTGGCTATGTGCTTGAATGTGGAGATCGTATTTAAACCACGAGCCATTTAGGTCACCGCAGCATATGATGCTAAAGTTATTGTATTGCATGGCTGCCGCTTCCATTAGACAGCTGATCGCAGAGGTAAACTCTGTAACTTTTATTTTGGCTGGATTCCAGTAACAATTTATGATCAACAGAGTTGCAACTGTATTTGGCGTGTCTGAACATGCTTGCATTATTAAATCTTGAACATAGGGATTAGGATTAAAACAAATGGGTGTAGACCACTCTCGTGAGATCCGAACCATTGTCAAGAGTCCTGTCAATGGTCGGCCTTGAGTATTTTGGATTGCAGGATTAACCAATATATTGAAGCCATCTCTCATTGGAGCATCAACTAACCAAGTTTTCTGCAGACAAATTACAAACACATCATCTAATGGAATATCGAAGTCCTGAAACAAATACTGAAAGCCACGAGTGTTCCATGATAGGATCGAGAAGATTGCTTCCTGCAATCCTAATCATGGCTATTCCTGCTTCTGTTGTCTCTGATGCACCAGTTGTTTCTCAGACCAACGAGAATCAACTTGGCGTGTTTCAGAAGTCATACTATGGCGAACATATTTCACAACTGTTTGTTTTTTCGATGTTGAGCCATGAATCGCCTGCACAGGATTTGAGCTTCTCCTATCCACATCTGGTTCAACTGAGATATCAAAGCCGAATAACAGAAAATCTTCAGCTGCCTTAAAAAGAGTGTTACGTACACCAGCGGCGTCAATATGTAGGAGCACAGCATCAGAGGCACTTTCTGTCACATATTCGACAATTTTGATATCATCTGATTCAATCAGTTGAAGTGGTGGAATGTGCTTAAACAACCGCAGAACATTTGCACAGTTGAGATTCAGATCATTATCATCCTTAAGTATGTTTTGCAGTCTCAATTTACACCTGCCATCCTTTGTACGGTGCTCCAGCTGGTCCTGTGGCCTCAGTGGAGAGCAGCCTTGCTTGTTACGTTTGTTAGTTGTAAATGTTGGGTTCAATTTCGAAATAGTTGCCTTTGAGGACAAAACTTCCTTTTTCATAGTAGAAGCACGGCGACCTTGCACTACTTGCCACTCAGAGGGCGGGCAGCTTAGTCTAGTATTATCAGTTCTCATAGGCAGGTTTATATCCAGTGGCTGTTCTTCTATAGAATGTTGCGTTAAGTCCTCATCACTACGATGGGAATAAATAGAAATGTCACACAAGTCTTGTACGTCTGCGTCCACCGTGATGGCTAAAGTGCTGTCACTCGAGTTTAGTCGTCTACGCTTTACACCATGATTCGATGATCGAGACGGTGCAGTATGCTGTAATGAAGGAGGCACCTTTGCTCCATTCGTAGGTCGCTTCAACAGACCTGGCCTTGGTGGAGTCGACAAGTTTCTTATAAAGCTTTTTGTTGCAGCATGAGGTGCTAATTTAGCTTTCTTGGCTGTGGAAGTCGCTTTAGTGGGCTTCACTTTCTCCTTCGATTTGGCAGTACCATTCAGAGTAAAAGATTTTGCCGTGCCTCCAAATATGCCAAATGTAGACGGAGCACCATCCTGTGAAAAGACTTGTGTTGTTACTTTGTTCGCCTGAGAAGCATCAGCTAAAGGCACTGCTACAGCCCCTGTTGGCGATCTGATATCGGAGGAAACATGTAAGAGGACGCAGTCAGATGAATTAGCATCACTGACCACAGTTGATGGATTAGCGCTGTGACAGCTCTTCGAATGGTGTAATACATCAACCGTTTGGCATGTCGTTGCGTCCAGATGTTCACTAGTTTGCATCGTAGACCGGGACCCCTGCTCAGAATTTGCCGATGGAGCGAAGCACTGTGCATCAGATTTAGGCAGGTCAGGACTATGCCCTGACTTAAACAGAGGTACTAATTCGGACAGCACCTCTAACAGATATTTTAGCTGTAAATCACGTCGCTCCTGTTGCAGGGTCACTAGATCGTTAAGACGAGATTGCCAAAATGAACTTAAGTCTTTACCAGCTTGCACATCGAGTTGAATGAGCTTGGTAAAAGAATCTATTTGATCCAATTTCACCGAAAGATTCAAAATAAGAGCACCTTGGTCTCTTATAGTCTCGTTTAGAGTCTCATAAAGCTTTACAAACGGAATCATCGCCTGTGATGATGCAGCGAGAACATTATTATGCAGTTCAATGGCTGCACCCGCAGGCAGATTTATTTTTGAAGTCAGCGTTTTCAGAGAGTCTTTAAATGGATTTGGAATAAATAGAGAATCATTCACAGAAGTTGTGCTTTTTACTGGAGTAACTGGCGCTGCTGATGTTGCATTCTTTTTTAGCAGTGCCTTTTTATATTGCTGTTGACTTCAGATAAGTTCACCATGCCTTGAGATTGATGAGCTGGCCCTGGGTCCTGAGCTCCAGGAAGTTCCAGTCGAGATTTTGGCGATTGCGGCGCTGACATGATGGGGACAGAAGCGCCTGCTTTTTCTGCGATGGGCGTGACTGACTGGCACCGCTATTCAGACAGTCACTAGTCGAAAGCTGCAGCGAAGAAATGTCTTGAGCTTTCTTGTTTTGAGCGGTAGAACGAACATGCCTATCAATAGGAGGCCGCGTAGGAATAGCACAAGAATCACTAGAAGTCGTTGGTTTCAAATCCACGTCAGCCATTTTTTGCACTTCGGGGGCTTTGCTCAAAGCACTACCAGCCCGCGTCAGCAGAATTGACTTTTGTGGAGTTATAGGAGCATTGAGCATGAGTCCAGAGTGACTGACACCTTCTTTATTTATTAGGCATGACACCGAAATGCCTCGAGAAACGCAAGACTGCGCCATCGAGCCCTTTCCACTTTCCTGTTGCTCACTAGAAACACTGGAGACTCCAGTGCTCACAGCACTAGAGTCAAAGTCAGTTGAAGCAAGGCTTCCCATTGAATCGGCGATCTTCTGCAGAGGAATGGAAGCTCGTGCAGTAGCCTTAATTTGCGCAGTTGAAGTGTGCGATCGAACCAACGGGCTCTCATTTACATTTAACTTTTCCTGTGTAGCTGAGATTGCACTTATTATTTCTGCATCCGTCAAATCAAATGGCGAAAACATTTTAAAAGGATGAGAGTGCGTGGCTGGAACCACCTTCGATGACTCATGCCCTAACGGTAAGTGGTTTTGGCAATGGCTTGTGAGTTGTCATGCTAAACCCACTGTGATCCAGACTAATGCCTACAGACGCCGCTGTATCAGTGGCATTAACCGCACAGCTTTCAACCAAAGAACCATCGTCACGATGTACCTGTGCAGTTGTTTGAACCAATTGGACAGGCGCTGCCGAAGGTTCCGGAGGCGCCGGGGAAACCTCCTTCGAACATGCAGCGGGCTTACTTTGTGACTTCTGGCCGACAGCTGCGTTGTTTGGCAGGGGAGTCCATGGATTAAGCATCCGACGCTGTAGCAATGTCTCATTACGTGTTTGAGGCCCCCCCAACGAAGGGGCCTTCTGCATTGCAGCCATCGACCCTTAAAGATAAAGTTGCCGGCCCCCCGGCCCTCGGGCGAACTGGGAAAACTGGGACTCAGCCAGGACTCAGCCAGGACTCAGCCAGGACTCAGCCAGGACTCAGCCAGGACTCAGCCAGGACTCAGCCAGGACTCAGCCAGGACTCAGCCAGGACTCAGCCAGGACTCAGCCAGGACTCAGCCAGGACTCAGCCAGGACTCAGCCAGGACTCAGCCAGGACTCCGCGCGGCAATGCAGTCTTTATGCAAATCCAATAAATCCAATAATGAAGGCAGAGAGAGGACTCACAAGTTGCTGCAGCTCCTCACGGTATCACAGACACAGAGTAACTGGGAAAACTGGGACTCAGCCGGGACTCCGCGCGGCAAAGCAGTCTTTATGCAAATCCAATAAATCCAATAATGAAGGCAGAGAATGGACTCACAAGTCGCTGCAGCTCCACACGGTATCACAGACACAGTAACTGGGAAAACTGGGACTCAGCTGTGACTCCGTGCCGCGCTCCGCGCGGCAAAGCAGTCTTTGTGCACATCCAATAATGAAGGCAGAGAGAGGACTCACAAGTCGCTGCAGCTCCTCACGGTATCACAGACACAGAGTAACTGGGAAAACTGGGACTCAGCCGGGCTCTTTTATAGCTTGATTAATGCCAGCCTCCTCCAGCTTCTATGCACTGGACTAGGAACTGAACCCATGTTGCACTGCATACTCTTGTTTCCAAAGCAAGTGATTTTCCCCTGAGCTACCCTTCCAAATATATATTTGTTTTTGCTTGAGGAAGCAACAGATGGTTTACTTCAAAGGCAAAGGGCAACTTCATGTAAATGATCTCACCTTGCGTCTATCTACAGTGTTCCTGTGATGCAGGTATGGCAGAAATGGGTCAGGTCACACAGTGCCTAGGCAGGATTGGTGGCAGAAACCACTGGGGCACACCACTGTCATCACAGGTCCAGTAGCTCACTGGATGTGCAAAGCAGTCAACGGGAAACACTGATGATGTTTTCATTCATGCTGTGCTGTCACTGATACTGCAGGCTGCTGTTACCCATTGCGAGCTAGCTAGACCTATCCCCATACCCTTCCTGTTGCCACAGTACTGGGTATGAGCTGCACAGACAGCCCCGCCTCTGAACCCAATCATTCAGACATTCTTCACTAATGGACTGCCAATCTGTTTGTTAGTGATGGCGGTTTAATGGTTTTTCCTGCATCCCTGTTATTTCTTCGGCTAACAAGGTCTAGATTCCAGGTGAAAAAAAGCTATGGCACATTTAGCTGTATTTAAAACAACCTTTTTCAGGTGCAACAAAGATATCTGCTCTTGGCACTGCCTCTTTGTCCAGTGGCCCAGGGGTCGCAAGGACAGATGTAGGGGGAGCAGAGGGAGAGCCAGAGGTAGCAACTTCTACCCCCCAAATAACATCTCTGCTCATAATCCGATCAATTATCCTACTAGATTCTTGCCCTTGAGGTGTAAAATGAGGTGTTCAGGAACGGTAAATCTTGAGGAACTAACTGACAAGGGTATTTCAGCCATTGTGGTCTCCGGAGGGCCAAACAGGTTGAATATGCAGTGGCCATCTTGGCCCATAAAACAACCACAGAACGATAAAGCCGAACACCATCACGCCAGGGACCGATCCACAGGAGGGTGATGCTGCGCCTACAGCGACCCCCCTGCACCCTGATGAGGAAGCCACCTGGCCTTGACGAGATGCACTGGCGTCACAACCTCTGAGCTGCGTGAAGTCCCATGTTGAACACTGACATTAAGGCACAAGACGAAGCAGTGCTGACCTGCCTAGAGGCGACAAGGATGGAGAGGTCTAACTGATGTGGGGATGCAGCTCGCTGATGAAGATTACACCCTGCAGCCTCTAACAGGGACAACATGAGCTGATGCGGGAGACCAAAAAAAGAGCTGCAAATTCAAAACAGCCATCAGAAGAGCTGGAGTCCACTGATAGTGAAAGGAGAGAGCACTGAACCTACATGCAGATATTTGTAATGAGGGTGCATGATTAAGACGCCTGCGATGTCGAGAACAGTGTGGACGAATTCGAAAGGAACCAGAGTGCCGACAGCTCCTGATGGTGCACATTGAAACCTTGGTTAATGAACTGCACCATATGCAAAAGCGGTGCAGAGTGCTGATGACACAGGGTTGGAACCACTACTTACACAAGATGTCTGACCACTTTGGTCAGACAACTCTTACACTTACCGGGAACTAAGGCTCATGCAATGAGGCGGCGATGGACTGCTCGTGGACGGATTGATCCGTGGTGTCTACGCTGGTGCGGTAAGCCTGGGTGGTGACAGAAACACTGATTCAAGCAGCAGCCAGAGACATTGATTGTGGCCCTCTCGATGCTGTGCATTGCCACAACAGCCATATATGTGTAAGAAGTGAGGTATGATAACATCACCTTCAAATGTGGGAATCGCTTTGGTGCTAAGTCCATCCTCCTGATAAGCAAACGCTACAGATTGGCACTGTGCTGAGATCTACACAAACCAAAATGGACGATTACACCCAAAAATCTACACTCCGCAGAGATGCAATCAAATAATAGCAGCAGTAGTAGCAGGGACACTGACAACGGCCAAGTGCTCCAAGCGATAGCAGCCTTACGCTCCTCACTCAACCCCTCTGCATCTCCCTTACATGAGGATCCGCATGAAGCCTGCCTCCAAGTGCAACAGTTGGTATGATTTCGTCCTAGCCTCGCTCAAAAGGAAGTGCATATTTGCAAAACGGAAGTGGTTGGCTTCTCGTACATCCTCTGACAAACTGGCCTGTCGCCTGCTTCAAAAGAACTACAGACTCTCCACCCGGTCCAAGAAGCTGGCCCATATTCTAGCCTGCATCTCTGGGGCCAGTAACAACATGGCTGAACTCTTCAAAATCTGTAAGGAATTTGCCAATCCTACTGCAGTCTGTACTTCTCTTCCTTCCCATGCCCTCTGCATGGCTCTGGCCTCCCACTTCACATCCACAACACAGGACATACTGTTTTCTCTTTCTCCTCCTCTCCTCTCCTCTCCTCTCCTCTCCTCTCCTCTCCTCTCCTCTCCTCTCCTCTCCTCTCCTCTCCTCTCCTCTCCTCTCCTCTCCTCTCCTCTCCTCTCCTCTTCCCTTCCCTTCCCTCCCCTTCCCTTCCCTTCCCTTCCCTTCCTCCTCCACCTGCAACTAGGCCTCATTTGGCCCCTCTCTCTCCATCCTTCTACTCTCCATCTCGCCCACTGGAACGGATGAAGACTTTTTGCTCCATGAAAGTCTCCTCCAAACAGGTGCTTCCCTGCTCCTCTAGAACTATCATGGACAATATTGACCCCTTGCTCCCTCCTTGGCCGAGTTCTGCAATCACTCTTTTGCCACTGGTTCCTTCCCATTATCCCTCAAGCACTCCCTTGTGCACCCCCTCTTAAAAAAGCCCTCTGCGGACCCTTCCTGCCTGGCTAACTTCTGCCATATTTACACTACCCTCTTCTTGGGCAAATATTTGGAGAAGTTGGCCATCTCCCAATTAATCCACCACATTGAATCTGTTGGCTGCCTCCACAACCACCAATCTGGCTTCCGAGCAGTCAGAGGCATGGAAACTGTTCTCCTGAACACCCGTGAAGACCAGCTCTCAAACCTCGATTCCAACTCTACTTGAGTTCTCATCTTCCTTGATCTGACCTCTGCCTTAGACATTGTCAATCATGCCACCCTCTTAAATTGCCTCTGTGATACTCTGGGCATCACTGACTGTGCACTGGCTTTACTGACCTCTTTCCTTTTGAATCAGCCCTCCCAGGTTCAACTGGGCCCTTTTCTCTCCTCTACCTCACGCTCTACTGGCAGTGTCCTCTAGCCGTGGTTCTTCAACATTTACCTTGCCCCTCTTGCCCAGTTGATCTCCATCTTCTCCCCTCACTTCCAGTGTTATGCGTATGATACTCCGCTCTCCTTTAAGCTTCCCTCCTCTACCTCCTCTCTCATTCCCGATTGTCTGACTGCTTTTCAGGCACAGTGTGCTGCTAACGATCTCTGTCCTAACGCCAGTAAGACAGATCTTTCTCACCAGAACTCCCCCCTCCCCCTTCCTTTCCCCAAACCCTCCTTGGCCCCCCTCCTTGGCCCCCTAGCCTCACCCTCTTGTGATGCAAGAAACCTGGCATTCATATATATTCATATATTTTTCTATCTTTGTTTCTTTCTTTGTCTCTTTCTTTCACTCACTTTCAACGTCACCTCCTCAGAGGCATTCTCCTTTCCTCACCTTCACCCAGAAACTGAATGTCTTAATAGCTCTGGTTCTCTCCAGGCCGGACTACTGCAACAGCCTCTTCCTCAATCTGCATCTTTCCTCCCTCCGGCCTCTTCAACTAATTCAGAATAGGACTGCAATACATATCCTTGGCCTCAAGCCAAGGGACTGTATCTCTCCAGCCCTAAAATCTCTTCACTAGCTTCCAGTGGTTGCAAGGATCACAATTTAAGACCCTCTGCATCATCCACAGGCTTTCTGAGGTCTGGGACCACACTACATGCAACTTTCTCACCCTAAATACCTACCTGCTAGAGTCCTTCAATCCTCAAACTAACTCTCTGCAGGTCAGATGTTTCTCCGAGCAGAGAGTGGGGGTGGATCTTTCTTCAGCAGGAGCTTCTCTCTGGAATGGCCTCCCCACCCCTCTCAGACTTGAGCCAGATTTCCTTAAGTTCTGCAAGCTTCTCAAGACCTTTCTTTTCTCCTCCTCCTTCCCACTCCCCCTTCCTTGCAATGCCCCCTGCTGTTGTGACTGGCTGCCCTGTCCTTTCTGAGTCATACAGCGGCCATGCCCCCCCCCCCCGACCAGTCTGGTCTGATTACTGCACTTGCACGATCTGAATGTCACAAGGCCTAGAAAGACTATGTTCTGTTCCCCATTCCCCCTTTGTCGTGTGGCACCTGGAAACACTTTCTGATGTATTACAAATGTTCTGAGTGGTTAAGGTATATGTATCACTCCCCTGCCAAGACCTGTGAAATCTGGCTGAAAGGGTGGGTGAAACAACAACAGGAACGGAGGGCAAGCTTAGAGAAGCACAGCAAGAAGTGACTGTTCTTCTCAACAAGGTATCCAACCTTCAGAAACACACGTGAGCCCCTTAATTAAGAACAGAAGATGCAGAGGGACAGACACACTGAAATAATGTCCGAATTATTTACCTCCCAGAGAATATGGAAGGGCAGGTTCCTACAGATTATGTAGAAAAACCTCTGCTCCAAGAGATTGGGCTGGGCACCTTAATCAAGGATTTGTAGTCGAACAAGCGCACAGAGCCCTAACGAAAACACCTCCTGTGGGTCCCCACCATGCCCACTCATCACCATAATATTGAACTATAGAGATGGGGAAGTGATACTTAAGTTCTCTGGGCAAGGCAGCAGAATCTCAAGAGGTGGCAGATCCTGTGCGATATATCCAGATTATACCACGCAGGTACAAAGGATGAGACATTCATTTGAACCCATTAAATTCAAGCTGTGAAAACTACACGTTATATGCTGTAAAACTGAAAATGATATACAACGGTACAACCAACTTCCTTGAGACGCCAGAGGATGTACAGCGTTGGCTAGACTCTCCCAATCCTAGTGAGCTATCGCAGGAGAGGACTGAAAAGACACAGAAAACTGTCCGATAATGCATGAGAGAAGCCACAAAGACTGGAATCACAGACATAGACAAAAAAGAACATTGGAGTCGCCTGAAGGGACGACGATTGAAGCACTACCAGCTGTGTCGATCTGTACTCAGATAGTTGAGGCTATCCCCCCGCATCACTAACTGAACAACAGTACGAATACACTGCAAATGAAAACTGGGATGCAGTTACAAGCACTTTGGTAATGATACTAGCCCGACAAATGCACCCTGAATGGCACCAACACATACTTGCACCCCACCAACTCTGTTGGGACTGAGAGACCACCCCCCCCCCCCCACATTAAACGCATGAAATGAAGACATCACAGCCCATTGAAGTTGCACTGTGCACCCTCTACTCCTGAGAGGACCCTATATGGCAATCAGGTCTGGCCTAAACTAAGTGTGCGGCTCTAATAACTTAGGCTATTGAGACATGTTATTTACCTTAATGGTTGTTCTATTGTTGTGGAGTTCTGAAATGTTGTTAATGTCTACACCATTTATCACTCATACCAGACTTTACACTTTGATCACTAAGCTACTTAGTGCAGTACTGACATGACGGATTGGAAGAGGGGAGACTATTTGAGGGTGCTCATGACTGATCTAATTACCTCACAACTCCACTATATATGTATTGAATGACACGGTTGTGACGTGGAACATACAGAGCCTTTATGGGTTAGTTAAGAGCTTCAGGGTCAAACAATATATTACAAGGAAGCAATTCACTATGGTAATGCTCCAGGAGACACTCAACACCTGAGAGACAAACTAAACTGTTGAAAAAATGGGGTGGATAGGGTTTTGGCTCGGCTTAGTTATCCTACATTTGGATACCATATTGCACTCCATTTAGAGTAAAGACTGTGCATAAAGACAGGGAAGGTAGGCTGATCATAGTTGAGGGATATCTAGAACATCTGAAAGTCTGCCAAATTAACATGCACTCCCCTAATACCAATACGGCAAGCTTTGTTACACAGCAGGTAATTTGACGTGGACAGGGAGGACATCTGGATCTGGGGAGGTGACTTCAATTGCGTCCTTGACCCGACTAAAGCTAGGTAATCGCTGACAGCCATGAAACCCTCATTCAAAACTTAGATACTGCAACAGATTATTTCTGACTTTAATCCAATAGATATTTGGAGAACGATCCACCCGGACACACACACATACATACTTCTTCTACTTTGGGGGGCGTGGCTTGAGCCCATGGAGTGTGGGAGCCTTTGAACGAAGCTCCTGTCGAGATCCTGTTACAGGCCCTAACAAGGAGCGGTTTGATTTGGAACATTGCTGATATAAGGATACCTCCAGGCGTGTGAAGTGGTCCTGCTGCCCTTGAGAGCGATACCGGCAAAAAACAGAGTTTCCCAAGTGCAGAAAAGAAGGTTGCAAGTAACAGGCACTACTGAGCAAAGATAGCGAACGAAGCTGCAGCTCGATCCTGAGGAGGAGGAGGAGGGTCTGCGGTCGCCAGGTCTGCCTTTCCAATGTTGGCGCCGTGGCGGACATCGTCTCCATGGACAACAGGGAGCAGTGGAGGTGTGCAGCGGTGGACCGAGGCTGGGGGCAGTGGGCTCCGGCGTGCGGCCCTTGCAAGTAAGGAGTGCCGAGGTGATTTGGCAACAAGCCAGTGTGCAAGCACTACACGAAACGTGAACAGAAAGTGGACGGGATGAGTCTGCGGAGGGGTGGAAAGGTCCTCGACAGTCCGAGAAAAGGCGCACTGAGTGGCTGGCGCGTGGTGCTGCAAGAGTGGCTGAGTAATCAGACCCACACTCAATATGCACCATCGCGGGCAGGGCGAAAGGGTCCATGACCCGCTAGACATCAGGACTCGCATTGAGTGTGACAGCTGGAGGAAATCGGGGAACATAAATCGTAAGGTAAGTGGCAACAATTCAGCTGCAACAACTGTGCACGCATGGGAAGAGCGGGCTGGAGTTCACAGAACTTTGAAGTTAACACAACCGATTAGCTGGAGCAGGGGCGCGAAGTTCCAGACTGTCAAGTGGTACAACAGGTACTCTGAACGCACCAGGATTCTGGCCTGGGCAGCTAGTAATGGGTTGTAAACCCTGCTGAATACAATAGCTAGAAGAGGTCAGAGTGAGGAAAGCGGGCTACGGAAGCCAGTGCTGTGTGACTGCGCACAATGGGGTGAGTCTGGAGATTAATGACCATGTCAGATTGGATAGAGTCATACAGATGGAGACTCTAATGCAAGTCCTAGGGAGCAGTCAGGGGCAGCCCACATAAACAGCAAGGGGTTCTCCCCCTCCTAATTGACTGAGAACCGAGCCAAATAGAATAAGGGGGTACACGCATATTGAACACAGCTGGTGCTTAGGCTGAGTAGTGTGGGCTCCCTTTGCTTCTGTTACTTGACCCCCTACCTGGTAAATAACATAGCAGACCAATTTTTGTTTGTGGAAAAATTATAGGCCGTAGGCAATTTATTTTCTTGCAGAAAATACATAATACACACATATATCACATAATTTTGGGCACATTGTGTCCAGTCTGGAGATGCCCAAGGCTTCTCCTCCCAAGTCTTTGTTACCCTTGGGCATCCGTTCCTGGGCACATGCCGCCACACCTGAGTGGGTGTTACCTCAGCCGCTCAGGTGCCCCCCAAAAGCGCCTCTATTTGCATCCCCGTTCCTCCAGTGCCCTAAAAATGTTGTCAGAGAACACCCCCATTCCCTTGGTTGATAGGTGCACCCCGTCCTGGTGAAACAGTTCTGGATTGTTTTGGGAGAGACCGTGTTTTATGAAGTTGAGTCCTGTGCTCTTACAGTACTTCTCCACTGTTTTATTTAATTTCTTTCTTGCTGTTTCTATTGACTGCCTCCGATGCGCCCCATACCAAATTCTACGTGCTATTATCTCAGACAAAGATTTCGGTCTTCCACCAACTGTGTGCTATGCTATGCAGGGACTCGCAAATGTTTCTCTGTAATTCTCCCCTATTCGTGCTGACCAAATCGTTCCCCCCGAGGTGTATAACCAGGTACCCGGGGGGGGGGGCTCGGAAGCCGATCAGGTCTGACAACCTGTCGTGAATGTCCTCCCAGTGCATCCCTGGAGGCCCCACCAGGATGCGATTGTGGCTTTGAAGTGGAGTCCTTGCTTCACTTCCTCAATCCACCTGCATGCCCGTGTCACGAAGGAGTGCCCCACTATCCATGCCGATTTGTAGGGGGTCGTCTCTGTGGAGAAGGGGGGGGGGGAGATAAGAGTGTTCATATCAGTTCCTCTCTTATGTACTTTTTAAAACATTGTGATTTCCACCCCCCCAATCTTTTTCACACTTTTAGCTCCCAGACCCCCTGCCCAAGCCGAAGTTGCTGCCCCTATCCTGAATGAGTGTGTCCCAAATTCAGCTGGGTCCCATCCTGCTTTGGCTACTGTATCTTTCAATACCGCCTGAAACTGGTACCTGCTGAGTGCGCTGCCGTTCCTATCTCCGGTCGTATATCTAATAATTCTTGGGTGATGCATCTGGGACAGTGGTCCTTCTCTCTGATGCGATTGAGGTCTATTGCTCTCCCCTTACCTGCCTGGTTGGTCTTGGATTTCCTTTACATTATGGACATACCCTTGGTTCCCATGCTAATATCGCTCTTTGCCAGGCCATCTCCTGCTATTGTGTTCCGTGCCACCAGTTCCCCAATCCTAAATGCCCCATAGTATGCCAGCACAAATGCTGCCCTGAACAAAGCTGTTTCATATGTGCTACTGCATATACTTGGCAATAATTTTAACAGAATTACTAGTTTCCCAAAATACAGTGGCCTTCTGCTGTCCGGCTTCCTCCCCTCTAACTTTGCCCAACCCTTCATTGCATATTTTATTCTAGGACCATCTGTTGGATCTGCTACACCGGCTACCTTCGTGGTGTATGCCACTGCGGCTAAGTGTGCTGCCGCCCAGCTCTTCTTTTTACCTTTGATAAATGCCCCTTCCAAAAATTCACACATTTTTCAGTTGAAATTTCACCCACATCTTGCACTCCTGCTTCCACCAACACATCGTTCACATGTTTTTCGTACTGCTTACCCGTTTTGTATGTTAGGGCGTTCCTTGTCAGTTTGTCTATGACCTGTTCCATTTGCTGTGGTTTTCCCATTTCTTCAGAGTTAACCTTGTAGTCAACGGTTCTTTCCTTTCCAGTGCTTTTAACGGGACCCATGCCTTCCGGGGCGTGGGCATTCCCTCCTTGTCGGCGTCTGGTCTCAGCTCCCTGAATTTTCCCCACTGAAAACAAGAAGGCATCAGCCACCACATTTGCTTCCCCAGCGATGTGCCTCGCCCTTATGCATGCATTCATTTTTAGGCATTCCAGTGTGACGGCTCTCATCAACTCCAATACTATTGGACAGGATGCGCTCCCTTTATTTAACACGTGCACTACCACCATATTATCCGACCATACTGCCAGCTCCTTGTTGTTCAGTTCTTCTCCCCATGCGCACAATGCTACCAGATTGGAAAGAGTTCCAGCAGCGTTATGTTCTTTGTCCATCCTGCCTCCTGTCATGCTTTAGGCCATTTTCCTGCACGCCACTTTCTCCCTAGTATTGCGCCAAATCCTAAGCCACCTGCTGCATCAGTGAACAACACCCTTTTGCCTTCATTGTTTATTGGTGAGCGCCATATCACCGACCCATTGAAGAACCTCAAGAATTCTACCCAGATTTCTATGTCTCTCTTAATTCCTCCTCCTAGCCTGACTCTGGGGTGGCCCATCTTCTCCCCTCTTGTTCTCAGCTCAATGCTTCTCTGAAACACTTTCCCTTGTGGTATGACTCTTCCCGCAAAGTTTACTTTCCCTGCTAGTGCCTGCAGTTCCCACACAGTAGCCTTGTTCCTCCCTTTCAGCTCATTTATTGTTTCTATCAGATCTGCCACTTTGTCCTCCGGGATCCAGAATACCCCGTGCCTTGAATCAATTTCTATCCCTAGAAATTGGATAACCTGTGTCGGACCCATTGTTTTCTCCCCTGCCAGCGGAAAACCCCACTTCTTTGTTGTTTCTTCAAATTTGTCCAGTGTTGCTTTGCATAGTCCTGATCCCTTGGGCCCTACGAACAAAAAATCGTCCAGGTAATGCACTTGGCCTCCCCCATCTGTTTCGTGACAGTCCATTGCATGAATGAGCTTACTCTCTCAAAGTAGGCACATGAGATGGCGCGACCCATAGGTAAACATTTGTCGATGAAATATTCGTCCTCCCAATGCATACATAGCCATCTCTGAGATTTGCTGTTGACCGGCAACAGACGGAAGGCTGTCTTAATGTCCACCTTTGCCATCCATGCCCCTTTTCCTACCTTCCTGACTAAATCTACTGCCTCTTGAAAATCAGAGTACGTCACTGTCGCTTCGCTTTGTGCAATGCCATCATTGACCGACTCTCCGGGGGGGGGAGGGGTATGATAGGCGGTGGATTAGTCTGTATTCTCCCTCCTCCTTCTTTGGTACTAGTCCTAGTGGTGAGCATATCAATTCTTTAAATGGTAAAACGTTAAAAGGGCCCCCTATCCTACCCAGCTCTACCTCTTTCTGGATTTTTTTGGTCACCATCTCCTTGTTCTCCATAGCAGATTTTAGGTTCTTGGCGATGTTCTGTAATCCTTGCTCTGTGAATGGGATGTTAAAACCTTCCTGAAAACCTTGTCTGATCACCTGTGCAGTTTCTTGGTCTAGGAATGATTGGAGCCACCTTTCCGTTCTCTCAATCTTTACCGGTGTGGCCCCCTTCCTGTCCCAGGCCCTACTTTCGCTTTTCGTTGCTTCTGTTGCCGCATCCTGTTGCCCTTGTGCATTTGGAGGTGCTATGAACACCTTTGCATTTCTTCGCACTTCCAGCCCCAGCTGCATGGTACCCCTTTCTCAAAATTTCGGCATTGCCCTGGCTCTGTCCGCCTTGCCCTATTGTTCCCGCTGCCGCCTCCCTGCGTCGTAGGTGGCAAGCTGCTCTGCCACCCTCTCTATGCCCCATACTGCCTGCTCCGAAAACTTTGATCCCTTGATCTGTCATAGCTATTTTCATGTCTTTTGTTATTGTATTTATAATCCGATCTATAATCGTTCTGACAATACTGCCTCCTCTGCTGCCCTCCAGAGCTCCTTTCTTTGGTTTCCCATTTTTCTTTCAGTACATTAAAAATGTATAGGTTAAAAATTTCCCATGTCTGGAAAACGGTCCATTTCTTTTCTGAACTCGTGGTCATATTCCTGCCTCCCCCCCCCCCCCCCTCTGAATGCCCTGTATACCTTTAACACCCTCTGCTGATATGCAACCAATGCTACCCCATCCTCGGGGGAATTTCTGCACTATGATGGTGGACATTATCTGGAAGGCTGCCATCCCGTTGTCAAAACGTCTTACTACTGCTCCCCTCTTCAGTAGGTCTTTCTCACCCTCCCTTATGTCCTCCAATGCCACATTCATCCCTCTTTTTTGACAATCTAGCAGCGTAGAAATGTCGATCAATTCCTTTCTCCATATTTTTTACTTTACTTTGTCGTTTATATACCAAGCCATTGCCTTCATGGACCTGCCCTGGGCGACCTTCCCCATTGTTGGTCTACCATACTTCGTCATGACTGGTCCCCCTTCCTTGTCTGCTGCGCCTGTTGCTGTTACCACTGGTGGTGCCACCCTCCCTCCCTGGGTTTCCTCGGTGCTTCCGCCTCGTCTCTCTGGGCTTCTTTTAGAACTTCTCTGGTCGCAGTGCTCTATGCGCGGCTGGGCTGGCTGGTCCTCCACTCACCGCAGACCTCCGGCTCCCGCCTTGCTCTCCCCCTCACTGCGGCTGGGCTGGATCTTATCTGCACGCCGTCGACACGACACCTCCCTCTGGCACGCCGGCTGGTCCCCGCTCGCAGCACACCTCCGGCTCCTCGACTTGCTCCTCCTCAGCGCCAGCCGTCCACGCTGCTCCGGCAAAGGTAGGAACACCCTGTAGTTTCCACGTCGCCACCTGTCACCAACAAGAGAAAGCCAAAAAACATGAACCCGCAAGAGTAAACGTTTCCTTCTTACCCTTTTCCAGGCCCTAGGAGCTTATCCGAGAGAGGTGAGCTCCTTACCTGGTTTGTGCCTTGTCCCTTTCCTGGGGTTACTTATACCCCCCAAGCCCCTTTGTTCTTACCTTGGGGGCCGGCCCTCTCCCCAGCCTTCCCTGCCGTTACCCCCGACACCTTTCCCAGGTGTCATTTCCTGATTTTCCTGGGCCTTGTGTGTTATGGGCGCCATTTGGCCGCCCCTCCCCACAGCCTTCCCGCCGTTCCCCCCCAACCCGTGCCTAAGCCCCCAGGCCCTTTATTGTGCCGTCCTCCGGACGGCCCGGGGCCTGGGGCACAAGTGAGAGACGGGACTGGTGGCTGCCCACTGGAATGCACTAGGAACGACTGCGCAGGTGGCACTGTGGAGCTGCACAGAGCTGATAAAGGCGCGCAGCAGGTAGAAACCACTGACTGTTTGCACCACTACCTTGCCTCTGAGGTGTGAGGTGCAGAACTGGCACTGCTGCATTGGGGTGGGCAACTCAGCGACCAACTGAAGCTGTATAAGCCAACAGCTGCTAACGGACAGATCGAAGGACCGGTTGGAAGAGTGGTTTTCGAACGTCCCAACTGCACCAGGCGGGGATATACAACTGAAGCAGATTGGCGCCCGTCATTGGTCCTGGTGCCTGTCAATGGTCCTGGATTGCTAAGAGGCACAAGGCTCTCCAACTAACTGGGTACTGGTCCTGGGCGCCGAGTAGTGTTATTGGCAGACTCAGCCAGTGGGGTCTCCTGCAGTAGAAATCGGGTGCGGTGCTGCAGCCTCTGGCTGGAATTAACTTCATATCCTGTGATTATGTCACCCACCAAGGGGAAGAGCAAGCGAGGTGACTCGTCACAGAACTCTGGTGCTACACAGCAGGAAGCGGAGACCACGGATCCGAACGTGAAGGAAGATTTTGTACTAGCAGCGATTACAGCGTTGAGAACCTCCTTGGAAACTAAAATCGGAGAAGTATAAGTAGATGTGCAGCTACTGCGTCAAGATGTCTGAAACCTGGCGGAGAGAGGGACAGCAGCTAAATTGAGTCTGAAGGAAACCCAGGAAACTGTAAAAGATCTTGAAACCAGGGTGAAGGAGTTGGAGAGGGGAAACACTGTGCTGGAGATGCGGTCCGAGGATCCGGAAGGGAGGGCCCGACGGAATAACTTATGTCTGTTGGGAATTCCAGAAGGAAGGGAGGGCTCGCACCCCACCTGTTTCGTGGAGAACTTACTGCTACAGGAAATTGGAGTGTGCAACATGTTGCAGGGATTCGCTGTGGAGAGGGTTCATAGATGCCTGCAGAAATGGTGCCCCCCCCCCCCCCCGGGGCCTTCCACCACCCAATGATCGCAAAAATCTTGAACTTCCAAGACAGAGAAATATTTTTGAAGTTCTCCAGGGAGGGGGGGGAAGAGATTCAACGCGACCATTCGAAAAAAAATTGCTATTGTACACCCACTGTACAAAGAGCTAGGAATTTGTTTGCGCCGATCAAAGCCAGGCTCCCACATCTCAACATTAAGTGCTCATGTATCCAGCACGACTCAAGATCATTCACAATGGCATGACACCCTGGCTGCGGCTACCATGTGGTTGGAGCACAACAACCTAGGCGAAGGGGAGAAGCCAGTCACTTGACGAACTGCCTGACAGAGTGGGGGAAGGTGCAGAACCCACAAGCTTGGATAGTCATCTGAGGGACTGTGTTAGGCAGAATCCTGTGCAGTTCCCTTAGGGAACACTGCAAAAAGATTAAGACTACAGGAGTAAGCAGTAAACCCAATTGGTAGCAGTCTGCACCACCCAGATTTACCTGGTAGCTGTGGCTGAGCAGTCAGACTTCTCTCAAGAAGAGTAGGGCAGTATATAGAGTATACACAATAGGGCTAAAAACACAGTAGAGCAAACAAACACGGACCAGAGCTTAGTATCAAAAGTCTATAACTATTTATTTAAAACACACTTTAGGCAATACACTAGCACTCTAAATCAAAAGCAAGTTAAAAAACACAGTCGGGTAAAGTATACACACCTCCCTTGATAACTATTAGACAAGTCAGAGTTAAAACACCATGATTTGTTAAAACAGATGTGAGCGTGTAACCTAGATGGCACTCCAATAGTTAAGTTAAAGAGAGAGAAAAAGGCAGAGCATAGAAATAAACAGGTCCCAACACGTTTTGAAGTTCAACGCAAGTGAGTAAGGCAGTATACACTGTAGAGCCAAAGTTCACAGGCCAGGCCCACTTTAAATGCAGCAAAGTGAAATGTGCCCAAGATCACACAGTTTAAAATGCAATAAAAGTCTTTGCAGAATGTTCAAAAGAGGTTGGGTGATTCAAGAAGTTAAAGTTAGAAGGTCTGGGGCCAACCCATTTGGAAAGCCAAGGATTTAAGGGTCACCTTGGGCAAACCGAAGAAAGGGAGGCCAGGCAGAACACAGTACCTTAAAGAGAGAGGAAGCTCCAGCGGTGGCAGTTGTTCCTGGCAGTGGTTGCAGTTCATTGTTTTGACCAGAGAAAGAGAGGATCTCGTCGAGGAGGAAACTTAGAGTCGTTCCACTGCACAGGGATGAAACCAGCCGCGGAGTTCGTCGGTTAAAAGGTGCGTTCCTTTTATTCGCGGTCAAAGTGGTGAAGCTTGGCTATCCGGCCGCCGGGGTGCTTGGCACGGGCGATTCGACCAAGAGACGTCTTTGGAAGGTGAAAGGGGCGAACTGGTTGATCCCACCAGCTCAGAGGAAGAAGACTCGTCCAGCAGAAGATCTTCTCTTGTCGTTGGAAAAGTGGCGAGTTCGTTGCAGCAGGGCTCCACCGGTGGTGTCGTCGTTGCAGATGGCTCAGCTTCTTCCCTGTTCGGATTCTTAAGTCCTGTGGTGACTTCTGAAGTTCCAGTCCCAAAGGCCCTGCTTTTATGCAGAAAAACCCCCATTCAACAGCCTAGCTGTCACTCAAACATGCTAAGTGGTGAGCCAGGAGGCTCACCACTGGGCCAATCAGAATAGAGTGCGACTTGGGCTGCTAAGGCAACGCAGTCCAGGGTGCCAATTCCCCTCCCCACACATCCTGTGGAACCCAGACAAAGTGGCACCATTTGGAGGGCTTCCGTGGAGAAGCCTGCCAAAATAGTGGAACAAAGGACTCGACCATGGTTAGAGTTACAGAGACGGACACGAACGCCATTTTAGAAAAGAGTTCTGGCAAAAAGACCCAACCGTTGATTTAATATTAAATAAACAGGCAGTGTCTTTAACATTGCACCAAAAAGTGGTGCGTTTAAAATCAATGGGAAAATCCCATAGGAAATATTCTGGTGGAATATTTTGCGTGGTAACCACTGCCACCAGCAGAAACTCGACAAGTGGGGACAGGACAGTGCCCCCTTGGAAACAGACCCAGGGGCAATTGAATGAACCCCTTCCAGTACTTCCACAATATGATAGTTTGTACTGGTTCTGTTCACAATTTTGGACTAGTAAAGTCAATGGTGACTTCACATGCCCTGGGAGACAGTAGTCAGTCCCAGGGTATGGAGTCTATGTTTGGGGGTCACTATGACACCCCTGTGTTACTGCACTGAGGGTGCTGTGTAACACACATAAAAAATAGATGATCCCCTGTGGAGTAAAAGACCCCATAGCCCATGAGCACACAAATAGTCAAAGACATACCTCAAATCATGCCTAAGAGTGGGAGGAAAAGAGTCTCACTCTTAGCAGGAGAAAAAAAAAAATCCAACAAAGCTGCTGGGGGACGCATTAGGTTTGGGAAATTAGCCTTATAAGAGAATTCTCTCTAACAGTTTGCTACTTTTATGAATGCTCTATGGGTGTGCGAGAGGTGTAAATGTTAGCAAACTGCTTGTTGATCAATGACGACGGGGGCAATGTCCGACTGCTTCCCTTGGGTTCAGAGACATATCCCATGCAAAGGTTGGTGCTGGCCTGCTGCTAGCATCTATTATGCTGCACCCAATGGCCTGGATAGTCGCTGGGCGAATGTTTATAGTTTTGTTGGTTGAAGTGTTATTTGTTAGGTCCTCACGCAGATGGTCGCGAACTAATGCATACAAAGGGGCGGAGGAGCCAGGGGAGCAATGGAAGGCAGGAGAGGGGAATCTGATGATGTTGTGAAGGTCAAATGGCGCAGCTGGATGGAGGCAAGAGATGTGTGGGGCACACGCACCAACCAAACATATGGCGTCTGGCATTAAGGTATTGACATGGAATGTGAGGGGACTAGGCACATAGCTACGCAGGAACAGATTAAAATCCTTCTTAGACTTAAGAAGGTGTCCATCGCATTGCTACAACAGACCCACCTAGCGGTTGAGGTTCTCGAGAAGGTTAAGGAAAGATGGGGCAGGCAAGGATATAGGGTGGCATACTCTAAATATGCTAGGGGGGTGTACACATGGTTTCATCCCAATGTCCCATTTCGCTTGATGGGGATGGAGGCTGACACAGATGGGAGATTCTTGATACTGTGGGGCCACAAGGACAGGTGTGCATTGTTAAAACCCCCTAGCGCACGGAAAAAAGGTCAATGCGAAAATTGCACAACACTGATGTTTTCATCATATGGGGCAGGGATTTCAATTGTGTCAGAGATCCGCTACTAGATCGATCAACCCCAACCGGAAGCGAAGAGGGACCTGCACCCCTAGCATTAAACACAGCATGAACAAACCTTGACCTAATCGATCTGTGGAGAGAGACCCACCCTGAAGATAGTGCTATTCCTATTACTCTTCGCCCCATAGCCTCGACCCCAGAATAGATTACTTCTTTGTGGGCCGGGCCCAAAGGTGGGAGGTGAGTGCAGCCCAATATTTTGGCAGATCAATCTCTGATCATTCCCCGTTGATGATGGAATGGACTATCAGAGGGACACGGCCCCCTATCCCAATGTGGCGTATGCCCACGGATGCCCTAACAGATCACCTTTTTAGAGACGAGCTGAAAGTGAAATTAGAGGAGCTCCTAGAACACAATGTGGGCAGTGTGGGGGAATGGGGAACTGTCTGGGAGACGCTGAAGGTGGTTGTGAGGGGAGAGGTGATGACTAGCGCGCGGGGCATTCAGTAAACCCGGAGGGCGGATTTAGAGCGGCTGGATGGGGAAATCTGACAATTAGAGGCGAGGGCTTATAGGCAGCAAGCTGGGGAAGCAGCACTGGCGGATACTAGGGGACGCTGTCGGGAAGCAAGGGACAAGCTAACAAAATTTGACCATACAGTTAAGAGCACCAGGGCCCATGCAGAAGGGAACTCCATAAACTCCTATCATGGTTGTGCAAGAGGGAACATCCTAAACACCTAACTACAGAATTGAGGGGCGGGGATGGTAAACTGTGTAGAACGCAGCTAGGCATCAACAATGTGTTTGCCGACTTTTACTCAGGGCTGTACAAACATGAGAGTCTGGTTCCTAAGGAGGAGATTTTGGACACTCTAGGAGAGATGGGGCTCCCTAGGATGGGTGTGGCGAAGCAGGAAAGCAGGAGGCATTAGAAATGGAAATCACTGTGGACGAGGTAAAATCTGTTTGCTGGCAACTAGCAAAACCCTGGGCAGCGACGGTTTACCCCCAGAATTCAATAAAACATATGGAGGGGTGGTGGCCCTGGTTTTTCACAAAGTATTTATGCAGGCCTATGCGAAGAGTGAGCTCCCGAGAAGTATGAGGGAGACGCTGGTGGTCCCGGTTCCCAAGCCTGGGAAGCCCAATGATAGCTGTGATTTCTATAGGCCATTAGCAATGCTTAATTATTATATGAAAATCCTGACGACGATACTGGTGGGACGGCTTCGCAGGGTGATTGGGGGATACGTGCACGACGATCAAAGCGGTTCTAACAAAGGCCATAGCACTGCTCTAAATTTGCGACGATTGCAGCGCATTGTGGCACAGACTGCTAGCTGCCATGAACTTTACGCTGTGGTGTTGCTGGACGCTATCAAATCTTTTGATTCGCTGTATTGGGAGTGGTTGTTCCAAGTCTTGAGGGCATTTGGATTTGGTGAGCAGTTTATAAATTGGGTGAGAATACTCTACACATTCCCGGTTGCCCGTGTAAAATCGGGTAGGCAGGTGTCTGAGGCTTGGGACACACAAAGGGGCACAAGGCAGGGGTGTCCGTTGTCACCCATGCTATATGTGCTGGCGCTTGAACCAGTGGCAATCTACCTTCGCAAGGAGTTTCTGGAAGCAGGTACATAGGTCGGAGGGGTTGGTCACCTGATATCGTTATATGCGGACGATGTGCTGCTTTACTTTAGGAACCCACAGCTCAACCTACAGCTGGTGTTGGAGGTGTTATATAATTTTGCTAGGGTATCTGGAATACGCTTCAGTAGACAGAAGTCGTGAGTTTTCCCGTTCGCTGGTCTGAGGGAATTGGTGAGGGAGGGTCTGCCGGAAGTAGGGCCCCCCTGGCACCTACAATCATTCTGGCACTTAGAGGTAAACATATTGCACTCATCTGAGGACATGCACGTCCACAACACTGGGACTCTGATACAAGGGTTGAGGAGATCCATGGTGTTTTGGTCAAAACTCCTGCCGTCACTGATGGGCAGTGTTGCCATTGCAAAAATGATAATTCTGCCAAGGTTCTTTTATTTTTTTCAGAATGTGTACCACTACATTACACCTCCCTTTTTTTGCCTATGGGAAACGATGCTCAGGGAATTCCTTTGGGATAAGCAGAGACATAAATTTGCCCTAGCGACGTTATGCCTGCCCTGCAAGGTCGGTGGTGTGCAGTTGTCAGACCTGGAAAAGTATTATCTAGCGACGCAGCTTAGTTTTGTTACCAAATGGCTCTCAGACAAATCCACGTCGGAAACGTTGCTACTACAGCAGCTGGTGACACCAGCTTACCTGAAAGAGATTCTATGACGTGCACTGGATTGTTTGGGTAGTGTGCCGGCACAAGTGACTTTAGGTCGTCGGGTGTGGCTTAAAACACAAACTGCTCAAATTGGAGAACCCATACTCACCTGAAGTACCAATGGCAGTGGATACATGCAGGAATAAGTGTGTACCTGTGGTGGCTAGGCTTTGGGAGGGGTGGGGGCTCTCAACATGGGGGGATATGTATGCGGATGGCATCTTCAGGGAGATGGAGTCCTTAACTGAGCAAGCAGGATTACCCAGGGGTCAGTTCTTGTGGTACTCAGGGGTGAGAGCGGTGGCCAAGCAGAAGTGGTCTAAATGGCCAGAGGAGCCGGAGGCAACAGTACTGAATTAAAGACCAGGTGGGAACAGGAACTTGGGGAGGACCTTGAAGAAAAAGAATGGGAACATATACTGGGTTACCCTAGGGAGGTCTCCAGAAATCCCTGCTTCAGGTTAATTCAGTTGAATGTGCTGTATCACACCTATAAGACCCCAAGCAGGGTTGCCAGGTTCAACAATCTTTATATTGTTGGTTCTTTCATATTGGGGTAACCTTAATGCATATGTTCTGGAGTTGTGGAAAAGTGCAGTGTTTTTGGGCACAAATTGAGCAGGCTTGCAGGAATGTTGACATTGGTTGGTCTGACTGGACCCCAAAGGAGTGCTTGCTGGGTGCATGCACGAGGAATAGCAAATGTAAGCATGTAGTAAAGTTCATGGACATGGCCTGCATTTGAGCTAAAAGATGCATCACAATGGCGTGGAAATCTGCTGGTGGCCCACAGTATAAGCGCTGGCTTGAAGAGTTTGATTTTGGATGGAAATTGAGCCCAAGGTATGGAGGAGCGCAATCAATGGGCAGGAGGTGCTAGCTAGCGCCACATATGGATCCTGGAAAGCACTCACCTGGGACATGTTTCACCCCTCGGATGATAAACCCCCCTGATTGAGGAAATTACTGTAAATTGTACCGCCAGCAACCTAATTAAGCAAAGATATGTAACCACGTAGTCAATTACTGGTGGCTGACTGCTGAAAATATCTAGTGAGATTACCACTTCTGGGGGGGGTAAGATTATGTTGAGTGCTGCCCCTTGATCTGCTCTGATTCTGTGCAAAGTAAAAGCGAGGTTGGGTCCACTATGTGAGGATTGTTTATTTTATTTTGTTGTTTGTTTTCAGTTCTCTTTTCTTTTACTCTGGTTGGGACTATGAAGCTAGCAAAAACTTGGTAAAAGAGTACAGTAATGCAAGTGGTAACGTTGTAATGTGGTACTGTTGATTGGAAATTAAAATACTGTACATGATTAAATGCCAATAAAAAGACGTTAAAATAAATACTCCTCCTACTTTCAATACATACATCCAAATCAACCATTTCATCAGGGGTAGGGAACATGGATTTATTTTCATCGAACCAGTATATCTGGGCAGCATCCTTTCTGATCATTCTCCACTGCTTATTAGTACCCGGCAAGGGTCAGCCAGAATGAAACAAGCATTCTGATTGGCCTTTGTCGGGGTTTTACCTGGCTGGGAATCCCTCAGCCAGGATTCCACTCCTAGGTTCCTGGCTGGGGGCGTGGCGTGGCCGCCCCTCAGCCAATGAGGAGGCTCGAAGCGGGGCCATCCCCGCTCCGAGCCTCCACATGGCTGGAGGCTGCCATCGTCCCCCGCTGGGGATTATGGTAAGGTTTTCGTTTTTTTCCTCACCCACCCTCTCCTGCACACAATCTCCTCCACGGCCTCCCAACCCCACTTACCTTCGTATTTCTCCTTTTTGGGAGCGAACGCGCTGTGAACACTTCTGTTCCCCGTGCATATGCTCCCGATGCCCGCCATGCAAAGTGAAAACTGACTCCGTTTTTCCCTTTCCCGGTAGCCATTTCCTGTCACATTTGTTTTTCTTTCCTGTTACAAATCGCTGCAGTGTTTCGGAACAGAAAAGGATGCCATCAGTACGCCGGTCTTGCGGGGCGAGGGACTAATAGCAATATGCCCCTCACCGTGGGGGCATTAACGAGGCATGTAATGCCCCGGGGCTTTTGTTAACTACAGGCCCCAGGGCATTACCGGACTCGGTAATGCCCCGCTGCTCGGTGCATATTGCTTGATTACGATTCAAAAGGTGACACCTGAGGCCTCCTATTCCAACCTGCAGATTCAACCCTAACGAGTTGCTCGAAGGCGCATAGTGCACCACACTGGAGGATGCAATCGGCAGCTACTTCACAAAAAATGTCCACTCAGCTCCTGATCCTCTCACCCTATGGGAGGCAGTAAGGACCACAATTAGAGGAGTTGGTATATCAAACATGGTAGGAGTCTGCAAAGCTTTATAAAAGCAGCTAGAACAACCAGAGCAGCAGGTACCTAAGACGGAAGGTTCTGGGACCCTCTCTAATGAAGATTAAACTACATTGAGAGACGGTGTCAGTGTGCAGAGATATGGCTAAGGCTGGGTAGACATGACAGGGCACCACATCAAAAAAGGAGGCTCATGAGTGGGGAGAGAGGGCTGGCAAACTATTAACATGGCTACTCAGAACCGAAATTCTCAACATGCCCATTCTCTCCTTGCGCATGGATGGAGGAGATGATATACGTAGTAGGACAAAAAAAATATTTAAATCATATTACGAAACCCTACATAGCTGACTGGAACAAGCCCCACAGGAGGAAATAGATGGTATTTTGGACTTGATAGACCTCCCGACACTTTTGGCGGATCAGGCAGAAGCCCTAAATAGACCAGTGACACTGCAAGAATTACAAGCGACACTGAACACATTATCGACTGGCAAAAACCCTGGGCCTGATGGTTTCCTGATCACAATTCAGAAGTAATTTCATGACCAAATGCTGGACCCACTCCTGCAAACAGAATTACAAGCTTACAACACATAAGGATTGCCTAGGACGATGAGAGAAGCCCTAAAAGTTCCCATCCTGAAACCTGGAAAAGATCCCTCAGACATTTGTCTCTGTTGAACACTGACACAAAGCTACTCGGAAGCTTGATATGCAATAGGCTGACACCACTACTCCCACAACTAATTCATCCACAATTGATTCATACAGATCAAGCCGGCTTTGTCCCAGGCAGAGCCATCACACACAACCTACATAGAATTCACTTCATTATGGCGGAAACTGCTGATAGGAGTATTGATGGAATAGTGCTGTCCCGGAATGCGGCCAAAGAATACGACTCATTTGACTGGGGTTGGGTGTTTGCTGTCCTAAGACGCTTTGGCATGGGGGAACCTATTCTGAGATGGATTCGTCTGTTATACCAAAACCCCACCATTAATGTGGAAACAAACAGTACCATCTCATAAGCATGTCAAATAGGCTGACGTACGCGAAAGGGCTGCACCTTGTCACCCATCCTCTTTGCGGTGGCTATGGAACTGGATGCATGTCTATTTTGTAAGCAATATAGTGACAGTGGCATAACGGTCCACTGTGCACGTCACCTGATATTGTTGTATGCAGCTGATATAGCGCTGTACCTGCAAGACCTAAACAGTTCCCTTGATTGTGTTTTAGAAATATTTGAAAAGTTTGGGTGTCTCTCGGGAGTCTGCATAAACTGGGATAAATCCTGCATTTTCCCCCTAGACCGCAGAGCGTGGCATATTCAAACAACGGTCCCCCAATCACAATTGACATGGTGCCCGAGCGTTTCTAATACCTGGGAATAGACATACCACAAACCACATGACACATTTATTTATTTACAGGGTATTTATAATGCCCTATACAGCAAATTGTTTTTCAAGGCACATCAAGACAAGCAGGGGGAGAAAAAACAGGACATAGAACGTTCCTACTAGGCCTTGAGACATTTGGATCGTGCAAGTACATTAACAGAAAAATTAAGGGGTAGCAGGGAGCGGAAGTAAAGGTAGGGGAGGGACAGGGGAGGAAAAACAAAAACAGAAGAACAAGATACTTACCCCCTGTTAATGTTCTTTTGACTGGATGTTCTTTCCATCTATTCCTCATCTTTTGATAGCTCCAATTTCCAGCATCAGCTGCTTCGGAAATACATTTCGCTCAGAGGGCACTGTTCCTCGATGCGGTTGACTCGATGTCTCTTGAGGGCCTCCATCTCGAAGATGATGTCAACAAAGATATATAGCATGCGTATCTCCCGTTGGCTTCAGTTCTGTTTTTCGGATCATTCTTAAGAAGAACTACCTGCATTAAAGTGAATTAGATCATACTAGACTCTGGGGGAGCGTAAGTGACAATAACAGACATTCTACTGCAGGGTAGGCTGGGAGGGGCGATGAGTAATACGTGGGAGGAACATCTAGTCGAAAGAATGTTACCAGGGGTAAGTAACTTGTTCTTCCAATGGATTCTGTCCTCCCACGTATTCCTCATCTTTTGACAGACTCCCAAAGCAGTGTTAGTTTTGGCGGAGGGAGTACGAATTTTGAAATCAAGGGTTGTGATGAACCGAATGAAGGACTGCTTTCCTAATGCTTCCATCCTGACTTAAAGTGGAATCAAGTCAGTAATGCTTTGTAAAAGTGTGAATTGTAGAACAAGTGGCTGCCTCACAAATGTCTTTTTATATGAACATCTCTTTGCAGAGCAGAAGTGGCCATGCCTCTGGTGGAATGGGCTCTCAAGCCTTCTTGTGGGATCTTTCCCAGCCTGCCTATAGCATTCAGTAATAGCTAAAATAATCCATCTGGACAAGGTCTGTTTGGTTACAGTCAGTCCCAGCCTATGACCAGTGTTATCCTATAAACAGTTGCTCATCCAGACGAAACTTTGACATCCTTGAAATGTAGAAACCCGGAGCCCTTCGTGGGTTGAGTCTGTGTAGCCTCACTTCTTCCTTGCCAGGATGAGGTGGAGGGTAGAAAATAAGTAATACTATCTTTTGTCCCAAGTGAAAATCTGAAATGACCTTAGGTAGGAATTAAGGTTTGACCTGAAGGACGACCTTGTCCTTTTGAAGGAACATAAAGGTTGCTTAGAAAATAGTGCCTGCAGTTCACTCACCTTAAGGGCTGATGTTAGCGCTACCAACAGGATGTTTTTGAATGTTAGTAGTCTTAAGGGCCTTGTCTTGATTGGTTCAAATGGTGCACATATGAGAACATTTAAAACAAGATTAAGGTCCCAACCCGGAACCTGAAAAGGAGATGGAGATAGAAATGGTATCATCAAAGTTATTTTAAATTATGACATTTCATCAGACGAGCACTTGAAGATGGAAAGCGCAGCTAAATAACCTTTAATAATCCCCAACCTGGAGCCCCAGATTGGTCCAGTACAGTAGAAAATATAACACCTCTGGTGTTTTGTATAGCAAAGGATCCACATTTGTACCCCTGCATCAGCTGCAGAATTTGTTCCAACGCCAGCAGTACAAAGGCTTTGGTACTGGCCTTCTGGCCGAAAGCAAAATCTCCATTACGTTACCCAGGAGGTCCCAATCCTTATATAGCTCAGACTATCAGAAACCATGCGTGAAGACTGAGTGTCTTGACCTCTGGATGGACCTCTCGTGAGAGAAGGTCCTCTCTTTGTGGAAGACATTTTGGAGGGCAGATGGACATGTCCAGAAGGTCCAGGTACCACATCCTCCTGGCCCAATCTGGGGCAATTAGGTTGCGTTTACCAAACTTTCTCAACCTCCTGATCACATGAGAAATGACAGGGACTGGAGGAAATGCATACAGCAGTGGAAATTGCCAGTCCACAACGAACACGTCCCCTAGAGCTCCTCCTTGGGGGATATTCCCTGGAGCAGTACAGTTCACACTTCCGGTTGACACTGGTCACAAACAGATCCAGCTGAGGCGTTCCCCAAAGGGCGAAGATTCCTTGAAGGACTTCCTGAGGTAGTTCCCACTCGTGGGAGACTGTGCTCTGCCTGCTCAGAGCGTCTGACCGCTGTGTTCTCATCTCTTCGCTTGGTGAACTTCTGATAGGGAGATTCCTTCTTGAATTGCCCAGAACCAGAGCTGCATTGCCTCTCAGCACCGTGGTAGTGACCCTACACACTCCATCTTGTTGAGGTGGTACATAAACCACTCTGTTGTCCGTCATTATCAGGACATTCTTGACCGTACAGAGGGTACAAAAGCCTTTAGTGCAAGTCTCATTGCTCTCGGGTCCAAAAGATTGATGTTCAGTTTCGACTCTGATGGAGATCAACAACCGCTGATGGTCAGATCGTTGGCGTGGGCTCCCCGCCCCGTGAGTGAGGCGTCTGTAACTACTCTTACCTCCTGCCATGGTTGCCAAAAAGGTTCTCCCTTCAAAATGTTGTCCTCGCAGGCCCACCACAGGAGATCCTGTGCGACCCTGTTTGGAACCAGAAGTAGGTCTGACATGTTGCCCGAGAATTTAGACCATTGTGTCCTGAAAGCCCACTCAAGGGATCACATTCTGAGACGAGCCTCTGGCACCTAGAAGATGCAGGATGCCATAAGGCCGAGCAACCTCAAGAAGTCGAAGGTTGGGAAATGCTAGGCACTCTGAAATTTGGTGACCAATCTGCAGAATGTCTTGAGCTCTGCCCTCGGGTGGCAAGATCTTTCCCAAGGATGTATCCAGTACCGCCCCAATGAACTGGAGCTTTTGAGATGGTATCATGTAGGGCTTCTTGTAATTGAGGGAGAAGCCCAGTCTGTGAAGAGAGTGGCAGGTCACACAGATGATTCAGGACTTGTTCGGGAGAATCCGCCCTGATCAGCCAATCGTCTAGATAGGGGTAGACATGAATCTCTCTTCTTCTGAGACTTGCTGCCACCACTGCCATCAGTTTGCTGAAAACCCTTGGGTGGAGGTCATCCCAAACGGCAGAACTCAAAACTGATAATGGGAACTGTCAACGGCGAACCTCAGGTACTTTCTGTGCTTGAGATGGATTGGCACATGAAAATAAACATCCTGAAGGTCCTATTACACAATCCAATCTTGGAGTTGGAGGGCCTGAAGCACCTGAGAAAGTATGACCATCTTGAACTTGTCCTTCCTGAGGAACTTGTTCAAGTATCTCAAGTCCAAGATGGGTCTCAGTACTCTGCTCTTCTTGAGGATCAGGAAATATGGAGAATACTATCCTTTGTTCCGCTCTGTTACAGGTCCTGGCTATATAGCACCTTTCTCTAGCAGGGTCAAAAGTTCCTGCACAAGGAACAGATCTGGAACCTTTAACAAATGGCTCCCCGGTGGATGATTCTGAGGTCTCTGAATGAAGGGGAGGCAGTAACCTTGGGCTATGGTTTGTAATGCCCAAGCATCTGAAGTAATACACCGCCATTCTTTCGGATACGGAGGCAGTCTGCCTCCAACTGGGGTGTCGCGAGTCAAGACCTCAGAGGTTTTGAGGCGGCAGAAGCATTGGCTGATGGTAAAGATGCTGCTGCTGCTTGGGCAGGCTTTGCACCTCTCCCTCGTCTACCACGAGGAAATCTTCTTTGGCCTCTTTGATCAGCCATTCCTCTCGCTCTTCCAGTTGAGGAGTAGAAGTGAAAGGATCCCCCTCCAAGACGGTCCATTGGGGTGTAAGGGCTGAGGCTGCCTAACAGCTGCACCTAGAGACTTGATAGCCACCTTCTAGGTCTGCAGCTTCTCAAGACTTTCATCCGCATTGCTGCCAAAATTATGAGACCCGTCAAAGGACATATTAAGGAGTCTAGCCTGCACGTCCAGTGCAAATCCAGACTTCCTTAACCACGCAAACTTGCGTATCACGATGCTGGCTGCCATGGCTCTGCTGATACTTTCAGCAGAATCCAAACCTGACTGAAGAGATTCACTCACACACTGGCTCGTTGCCATCTTTTACAATGGCCAAGAAACCGTCTCTTTACTCCCCTTCGGCAATATGTTCAGCTGCCATGGATATACAGTGGCATAGAGTGTAGGTGAATATCATGAAGGCACATGTAGAGTTGGCCGATTTGAGAGCCATGCTCCCAGCAGAAAAGACTATCCTTCACCAGGAGTCTACATGTTCATCATCCCTATCTGGTGGGATGGTTGGATAGGCAGCCTGCTTGGAGGTAGCAGTTGCTGCTTTCACCACCAGACTTCCTGGGGTAGGATGTTTTGACAAGTAGCTGGGTCACTACTTGACAGCATATACATTTTCGATTCCGGACTTGATTCCGGTGCTTCCCAAGTTTTACTTACTGTCTTTTGTAGAACGACATGAAAGGGTAGGATAGGTTCCTTTGAGGACATTTGTCCAGCATATCCGTGAGGTCAACCTGTTCGAAACGGAGGGCAGGCCTGCTCCATCCCAGATAATCAAACAGCCTGGTCATTAATTGTCTGTAAAAGGCCTCTGCATGCTCATCGGGCTCTGGTTTACCAAAATCCAACTCGGGTGAAGTGTCCACTCCTCTGGCCGTCTGTAAATGTTCACATTGGTCCCGTAACCTAGATTCATCTGATATGAAGCTATAAGGGACATTTGGAGTGCTGTAGTGTAATCCAAAGTGTGAATCATTGTCATCCTATGGTTCATTGTCCTCATAACTGGAAGTGAGTGACTTAAGGAAATCCTTCCTAGGCAAAGGAGTGTAGGTTTTCTGAATGACTGGCAAAGGCGTTGATGGCCAGATGCTGATGGAGTCATCAATCTCTTCGATGAAGAGGTGTTGGACGTCGAGGGCACCAGTGACATTGAGGGCACTGATGGCTTCGATGACTACGAAGTCAACTTGTCCTTTGTCCGTGATGGACTTTGATGGCTCGAAGGATTCCTAGATGACTTTTCATCGTGTTGAGGCCTTGATGGCTCTCGATGGGAATCTGGCCTTTGTCCGGGACTCGTGGGCATACAAGATTTGGCTCAAGCACTTTCCTTACCGGCTTAAGAAGGCGCGGTAGGAGCATGGTCTACTTGCTTCGAAGGTTTCTAGCGCTCAGAATTTTTAGCATTTCCTGCCTTGATGATTCCCATTCAGCCGAAGTAGAGGTCTAAGTGGGACAAGATATAGGCCTCTCATTCTGCAAGCTTTTAAATGTTTTAAATTAAGACTTGGCATCCTTTGTGTTCTTTCTTGCACCTTAAAGTGAGAGGATTCATCCTCTGCACACGTTCCTCTTCAGCGTAGATAGCTGACCTCGACTTTTCCGTTCTTGACTTCAGACCAGACAGCCTCCCAACATAGCTCCAATAACCTGCTATTCTACTGCGACAAAGCCTTCCATTTTCTCTCCACGATTCATTGGCTAATTATTTCATGATACCGATGTCCAGTTAATGTACAATGGCGGCTCTGCCTGCATTCTATTTACTACTTATAGCTAGCCTATATGATGATTTGATCTATCTTGCGTTTCAGCTTCTGTACATTCTTCCTGCTTCTAATTTCTGCAGCACTTTTTACCATGTAATCTTCTTCTTTTACACTTAACGTTCACTTGACTCTTACTTTGTAATTTCTCCTCTAGGATCCATACATCATGTTCATCCAGTATTTCAGGGTGTCCTGTACTTTCTTAAGATGTCATCAGTCCATTTTCTAAGCTCTTCTCATTTTCCTTCAAGGAGTTCCTCCTGTAGGCTGTCATTAACTCGAGGGTACATTTGATATGGTCATCTTAATGGATACCGTCTTCCATATATTCGCTGCAGTATTGGTACAACAGCTGGTGTTAGACAGGGCACAGTCTCATGGCTCCAATACAGGAGAGGTAGGGGGTAGGATTGCCGGCGGATATGTACATCTGTTCCACTTCATTCTCCCCTCTGGTAGAGTCCTCGACCAGCTCCTCAAGTTTTCCTGCTTCTTTGAATCTTCTGTTGATGAAAGGTTTCTTTGGTATCCATATCTTCGTCAACCCCTCAGAGTGCCCGCATTTTTCATGTGGTCATCCACACTCCAGGTCATGTAGTTAGATTCTCCCCTTGGGGTACAGAACACCCAACGTCCTGCATAATTCTTAAGATCCCTCGGATACAAGAACTTTGTTCCCTCAGGGGCTACAATACTGGCTTTTATGTGGTTTCAGTCTGCGCGCTGTCTTCTGTTTCACCCTTCACATCAATCATGATCTTCATTCCCACAGCCTTTTTTGCTGTTTTCTGGCATTTTTCAATTATTATCCTTATAACACAGAATTCAGAACATTAACATCACCAATATTGCTCCAAGGAAGGAACTTGAATATACTTGCCATTCAGTTAGGAATCCATGAAAACAGGTATGAGAACCAATTGTCATCTCTAATAGCTTCTGTCTCCTCCTCCATTTACGTGTGCAATTCCTTCAACATGGTTATAGCATCCATCAGAGTACCAATCTCACTGTCATGAGATGGTATGAATGTACAGCAAGAAGGCCTGACCTTAGCACAAACACCTCCTTCCATTGCTGTAAAGATGTCAAGGACATGCCTGCTCTGGAGGGTCATCAACTTTATGGTTAAATACAGGTATTATGGGTACGATCCTTCGTGAAATGCGCTATTACAATTGATTCATATCCGGTATGGAAAGCTGCGTTCTCCTTTCCCAAGGCCCACCCACAAGGACCTTCAAAGAGTTGTAGAGAAATGTTGAGTTGGGATTAGAGTATTCTCACTTGCCTGTCCAATTAGTACATCAACTGCTTATTTATTATTTTGACATATTAGTTAGTAACTGGAAGAGTTAATGCCAACAGATAAAAATATGCAAGGTGTTTAATCCTTTATTCTTGTGCTGATGGTCAGCCAACACGTGTTTCGACCTGTGGTCGCCTTCGGGGCTAATTATTTCTAGTGGCAAGGTAGTTGACCCTTTCTATGTGTTATTTATAGAAGGAGCAGCTAATAGTCTGCTGAGATCCTGTACGCAATAACCAATCCTTTGAAATGCTTGAAGAGAACCCCTTAGAGGCTGTCTCCTGGTAAGGGTGTGTTCGTATAGTTGTCAGAATTCGTGAACTTTAATGTTAAAAATGCCCACTCTTTATTATGCATAATTGCAACACCAAGTGAAAGGTTCATTCCTAATTGACATGAAATCCGTGGCATGTCGACCATTATGATGTCTTCAGGTTCTAATACCTGCATCGTTTGGCTTCATGAGATGGTATGAATGAACAGCAAGAAGGCCTGACCTTGGTGCAAAAATCTTCTTCATTGCTTTAATCATGTCAAGGACATGCCTGCTCTCGAGGATCATCAACCTTATGGACCTCAATTCTTCCTTTATGGCGTTAAATCCTTTTATAGTAGCATTGATTGTAACAGCTCCCACCTGGTAATCTGCAGCCATTTAGCATTAACTACTGCTTGGAGTCCAGGAATGAATATAGATGTCATTATCATAGCAGTCTTGCTGAACAACTGTTCATTAGGAATGTCTTCATAAGCCTTTATTGATTTCGATGAGAAATAATTCCCTCTTTTCATCCGCCGGAGTGCAGGTGACCTTTTTCTCAACTGCTCATCCACTTTTGAAAATCCCTCGATATTCAGGTCGCTCTGGGGAATCACCAAGACTGGAACATGGATGAGTACAATGGAACACCCTCTTCCCCAGTTCCTGGGCTCTGGAGCCACAGGGCCAATATCAATCCATTAGGTTCCTGGGATATCAATTATGTTCTTGTACCCTTTATTTTCTCCAACATGGACTTTAACATTGCTTCGAAAGCCCATTGTTGCATTAATCAATGGGACTACAGCCATTGGTCCCGATTCGTCGTTGACCCATTTCAGCAGTTTAGAGTTCTTGGCTCATGACTTTAGGCACTCGTCATTATCCTTCTGCACCTCGTGCACTGGTTCATTCCTTAGTAGATGAGCTGCACACAACATCATCCCATCTTCCCATCCTTTTCTCGCAATCACTTGTCTATAGATCAACAGCTGTATGCGCTCCCAGCATCCAGGTATTCCAGTCTTTTCAGTTTTGTCAGAGCAATCCATCCTCTTCATTTCTTCAATTATCACTTTGTCTTGCCCCATGGACGGATACATGAGCATATTGTCTGTCCATCCAGGCTCTTTTTCCATTTGCTTTGTCTTGGTATAATCATCCTGGTATGGAAATTACTGTCTTGATTGCCATCACAGGGTTGCCTAGCTCCCTGGGAATTGTCAGCTGGTAGTACATGCTTCTAGATGGTGGATGCACTTCACATCTCTTTGGAAATTAATGTTCTTACTGTACTCATGGCATAGGGGATGAGAGAGCAGACATTACAAATCTCATCTCCCCCACTGTTTTCATATGTTGGCACCACATATTATTCCCCAAGTGAGCCAAATTATCAGGATAGGTATTTATCCCCTGGTTATCTTCTTCTGCATCCCTCCTATGTTGTCTGACATGCCCAAACAGGTCAAAGAAATTATCATTGAACTTATACTGGGAAAGATCACAGGTGTTGCGTTTTCAATGAAACCCTCAGAATGATAATGACTAAAAAACGTAAGATACAGAAAGAGAAAGAGAAAGCACATGCATATGTATATCGGGCATAAGAGTCTAGAAAAACACGCCATTTCTCTTCGAATTGCTAATCTTCCTGCAGCTGGATTTTCTTCCTCCTGAATCATGTATAATATAATTCTTCCAATCACATTCGTAGTTGCACAATCTGCTCGATTAATGCAATTAAAAGCCTTCTTATAAGTGAGCCATTTTTTGGATCGTGAAGAAAAGTGAGAATACTGACATCTCTCCTAATGAGGGTAGAGTATCTCTAAAAAGTACATTTAAGCTCTGGAATTCTCTGCAAGTCCATGCACTTCCTGCTAATATTTTTAAAGGAGTGTCCAATGAATTCCAGTCCAAAAGAAATATTTTAAATCACACTGCCTTATCGTCCTTTTTCATTATCATCGATCTAGTCTGCACATGCGGCAATTCTTCTTGTCTTGCTTCCCAGTCAGCGGTACTAGAAGGAGGGTCTCACCTTTGTAGATCTTTAAGTCACCCAAATGTAACCAGGCTCTTCTTCCAGCCACCATAACTGCTGTAGGGGAAACTTCCTATACCTGAAAAGGTTAATTAAACCTTGGCTCATGTAATCTACGGGGTGACATTTTCGATAAGCACTTGATCTCCAACATACAACTTTGGTGGTGGTAATAATTTGCTTGGATCAGTTACTGGGCTGCCCTCTTCCGTGTTCTTCAACCCCTCCCGCCGATGCTTGATTTGATATGAAAGACACTGGTAGTCATACATGTCAAATAATCGTGCATCTCATCAGCTAGAGTCTGCGCTACAATCTGGGCAGCACTCCTGACTCAAGATGGGGTCATAAGGGCCGTCCTCATGCAGCACCCTGTTACTAGTTCATGGGGCGTAAGGTGATGATCCGAGTCTGGATGATTTCGAAGGGCATACAGGGCAAGGGGTAGGCAATATAGCCATCCCTTCTTCAAAGTTAATCTAATCTTTGCTATCCTTTCCTTTAGAAGGCCGTTGAACCTCTCACATGTCCATATGCTTGTGTGTGATAAGCATAACAAAACATATGCTTTAGGTTCAGTAAAAGTCCTATTTGTTCAAATAACTCATTGACAAAGTGTGGCCCATTCTCGGACCTTAATACTTCGTAAACACCCCATCTTGGAAATACTTCATGATTAGGAACTTTTCTGCGCAAGTGGCATCAGGGTGGATACAAGGACCGGCTTCGATCCATCGAGAAAAGGGACACACCACCACTAACAGATACCTATAGCCATTACATATCTGTAGCATATCGATGTAGTCGTAGTCGATATGCAAATACGGAAACAGGTCATTCGGACAGGGTATTACTCCTCTGATTGTTTTTAGTGTATGCCCAGCTGTAAACATCTGACACACAATGCAATTCACAATTAACTGTGCAACATGTTCCAATAAATTGGGAACAAACCTGTCCTCTGCAATGGTGGCAGCAAGACTTTCTCAGGTTATATGCACGGGGTAATGCAGCTGCTCAAGTGCGACTTTCAGTATGCTGCTGGCATCACTGGCTTTCCAGCGCTTTCCCGTCTCCATAGTGCTTCCGTGGGGGATAATGAACACCCTCTTCATCTCCATAGCTCCTGTTCTTCTTGTGGGGCTCTACCCTGTATCTCCATTAGTTGCGCAATTGACAGCATATTAAATCCCTCTCGTATCAGCATGCTTCTGCTCAATATTTCTTTCACATTTTCAGTTTCGAATCTTGAAATTTCCAAGGAATATGCAACCCTTTTAGCTTCTAGCTTCTAAGTCTGCGACGTTGTGTTCGGCAGGAGATAAAGTCTGTTTGTTAGTATGTGCTGCACATTTTACGACCACTATGGCTACTGGCAGTTGTAGTGCCTTAATGAGCCTATCCAATCAAGATGCATGTTGCGCTGGAGTGCCGTCTGCGCAGAGATAACTCCTCCTTTACCAACTTTACAGTGCTGTATGTACGGTTGACGTCACACAGGCGGAATCACTGTACACACAGTCACCTCCTCATCCTTGTGTTTCTTGAGCACAACAATCAGCGCTACCAATTCTGCTGCCTGTGCTGAAAAATGGGACGTAGGCGTGCGCTTGCTACTATCTCAAATTCAGCAATCGTGTACATGTTCACCTTTTTCTACAGGTGCAGCTACAAACATAGCTGGGTTCACTATTTTACAGCTCACAATTTTAACTGCTGGATTGGAAATCATTACTTAAAGCAGATGCTCTTTGTGTTGTCAGTGTACCTTTGGGTTTCTCTAAAATGGCTAATAAAGGCATGCTCCACATATAGCGTCACTGTACAGCCCATGGTAATACTTGTGGACTTCTCAATCGCAAATGCGGCAGCAGCCAAAGATTGTTTGCATGGAAAATGTCCTCTTACAACTGGATCTAAAATCCCACTGTAATATGCCCAAGGTTTATGCCCTAGTTTTGTTCTTTGTGGCACTACTGCTGTCATTATTGATCCATAAGTGTCTACAAAATATAACATTCTTCACTATAATAGCGGATTCCTAAAACTGGAGCTGTACAAATTGCTCTTTTTAATTCCTCAAATCATTCCACCATTTCTTCAGTCCATTCTATCTTTCCTTACCAACTTACGCTTTCTTAAGTGCTTGCAAAAGTGGTTTTGTGTACGTGCTAGTCGAAAACCTAGGCCCTGCAATAATTGCATAAGCCCAGAAATTGCTGCATTTGCCACAATGTTTTTGGCATTGGTGTCTTCATGATAGCCACAGCTAGCTCAGGTGTCACTTTCTTTCCTTCATGTGAAATTCACTGGCCTATATACAACACCTCTTACTGGCAATACTGTAATTTCTCCTTATCTACTTGTATACTTTGTTTGCCAGCACACTCATTAACTGAACAGAGTCCTGCCTACATTCCTCCTCTGTTTCACTACAGATTAACATGTCATGTATGCACTGAATAACCATGCTCTTGAGCTCAAATGTTACCTAAATCCATCTGTAGGACCCTATTAAAAATTCGAAGGGGACTCACATTACCATTGAGGTAGAAGAGTATGTGTTAGTCTCTTTTGTCTGAACGTAAAGGACGTAAGGTCTTGTGACTCTTATTGCAAAGGGATCGAGAAAAACACATTTTTCAAAACAATCACCGTAAAGTACTTAGCTTCAACTGGGATGTTACACAATATTGTCGCAGGATTCGGAACTAATGGAAACTCTGCTTCTACACTCTGATTAAGAGTGCGCAAGTCCTGGATAAATCTCCATAACTCCCCTTTATACATTTTTGAATGGGATACACAGCAGTATTGCACAGGGACTAGATGGCACTAAGATTCCCTGATTCATCAATGTTGAAATAGTCTTTAATATGCCTTCATCAGCTTCTCGAGACATGGGGTACTGTTTTGCTCGGGGTAATATTTCTCCTGGCTTAAGTTTTATTTTAACATCCCCTTTTCCCTTCAATAGGCTTGCGTAATATGGGCCTGTAGTCCAAAGGACACTTGGCACCTTTTTTATGTCTTCTTGAAAGAACGCTGGTCTTTGCCGCATCAGTGCCATTTGCTGTGGGACTTCCCTTTTCTCAATCTTTATCCAGTATGTTATGCTTATAAAAACACTACCCCATCATCTATACTTTCATCTCTGAACATATCTTCATCTGTGATGTCAGTGAATCTGTATCCCTCTTCAAGAGCTTTCACTGCTCTCCATGATCTGCCTTTAACATCTACTCCTTCAACATTGCTATTTCCACTCATACTGTAGCTTCTTACAGTTCTATAGGAATAGTCTGCCCTTCTTCCTCATCAATAGGTACTTATAGAAATTCATCAAGTATTCTCACAATTTCCCCTACTAATCCAGGTAGCCATGTTAATAAAATGCTCAACCCAACATGAAGACTTCTGGATCTACCGGAACTCCTCGTAGAGCCTCTTGTCCTGTAAATGCCAGTATAAACTCTCCTATATTTAAATTGTGTATTCCTGGAGTGGAGCACACTATTCCTTGATCAGTGAATAAAATCGTCATGTTAAGTTTTGTCATCCAATCTCTTCCCAGAATATTAACTGGCGTTTGTCGCGAATATAACAAGGGGACAGACATGTCACATTCCCCTATAGAAACAGGTAATTTATCAGTAAAAGGAACGAAATTCACAGCTCTAGAGAACCCGTGAGTATTCATGCCAATACCCGAACATTGGGTATTTTCCCTCCCTTATACAAGAGCGGGTCGCCCCAGTGTCTTCAAGAAAAAAGAAAAAAAATAGATTTGTCTCCTATCGTTACCTCGACACTTGGTTCCTCGTGGGGGAATGGTGTTACTGAGAGTACTGAACACATCAAGTCACCTTGTGAGCTGTCCTATTGAGGGAACAAATGCATCTGTCCCCGTAAAAGGGTTCCTTCCTACCACAGTGACACCCCCTATCCTAGGTGTTAGTATCGGTCTTGTGTTTGCATTCTGTTGTGTCTGCATAGGTGCTTGTTGAGATTGCCCTTGCGGTGGATGCATTTGTACTGACCCCTGCTGCTGTGCTCGAGGTGCCTGTGTCTGATAGGATGTGTGATCCTGGGCATAGCCTTCTTGTATTTGTGTGCTGTATGGTAGTGGATGACCTGACCCCTCCTCTTGAATTTTGTCCATTCTGTTGCATGCTTCTTCGGCGTCTATATACACGTGCAATATGGCCTGTTATCCCAGAATTCCAACACACTGGGGGTGGCCCTCTGGTAAAACCACCATTATCTCCTCCTTCAGTATTCTGACTTCCATCCTGGGCATTTTGAAATCCACCATGGGTGTTCTGAAATGTACCTCCTCTTCCTCTGAAGCCTATGGAACCCCTTCCTCATGGTCAAAACCCATACCCATTTTGATCCACTGGGTGCCTCGTTCCTCTTCATCTTGTATGAACTTACACGCATATTCCTTCTTTTTGCTTTCTTCTGGGCTTTCATCGCTACTATAAGCAGAGGGTGCATATGTCGGGTTACTATATCCCGCCGCTGCTTTTAATTCTTTTAAAGGATAAAATTCTGTCTCCTCTGCATCTACATTCTTAGTTTCAGGTGGAGTAAGTGGAGCTGAGGGCTCGATGCCCTCCCCTTTATGTTGATTAAGCATCCACTTTTCCTGAGGTTGGTCCTCTTTCTACTCCTGATAAATTTTCCAAGTTCTAAAACTGCCAGTCTTTTATCTCATGTCTTTCCCGTGTACGCAGCATGCAAATATGTGGTCACATGTTGTAATACTGCTTTTGACAATGATCCCCCTTGTGGCCATGGCATGAGTATTTTATCAGCTGAGCCCTTTACCCATTCTGTACTGCACTGTTTGTGCTTGGGCGCATGTAGTGGTAATGTTTTACAAAGGTGCATAAGAGAAGTGTCCTCCATAATGACAAGTCACAATTAACTGTCGATTCTTACCAGATCATTACCTTGTTGTATTTAATACATCTCTACTTCTCTCAATGCTTATTGCGCAACACTTTTAATCTACAAAATAATAAATCTGAGCAAGCACTATCAATTGCGGCTCAATCCTCTTGTCTTCTGATTGGCACCATTCGTTTACTACACTTTAACTCAAACCAACTGCACGTCCATCTTTCACAATTTATCACTTTCTAGAACTTCATACATCAAATAATAGTCACAATAATCACACAATAAACATTAACAACCCCTGTAATCACTTTCTCTGTTCCCTATAATCATTATATTAGGAGGTATTCTTTCTTTGCCTCTAATTATTTTACCTCATATGGAGTTTAAGACATCACCTTCCACGGTCCTGACCATGTGTATTCTCTCTTAATATTGCAACTGGAATTTGAGGCGTTCCTTTATCTATACACAATTTCCTGTTAACCTCTTATTTTCATAAAATATCACAATCCCGCCCCTTTATATTGCCATTTCACTTAGTCTACTTGCATCCGTTTAATCAACTCGAGGCCTTCGGTACCAACTCCTCCTCCAATCAGACCACTTCATCTTCCGTCTACGGAGCGCCCATGGAAACCGAGCAGGGATTTCTTCAAAAGGGACCTGCCCACCGTCTTGATTCTTCTTGCAAGTTTATTTCTATCAGCCGCTCTACACAGGAAACTCCACAATCATCCAGCTAATAGCAGAGGATGTCCGATCATCCAAAACTCTGAAGTCAAACTAGTTTAGATCTGAAACTGAGTTTATAGCCCTTGGAACATGCATATATTACTGGATGGGATTACACCAGAGTAATTCTGTACCAAATAACTGGACAAACTCAAGAAGATGGCAAGTTGCTGTTTTATTAGCAATTATCTAAAACAGGGAGTTTACAACGAACATCAACGGACGTACGCTCATTCTCTGCAATTTCCACAAAAAATACAACAATATACTTCTTTAAGCGTCGGAATGACATCATGCTACGTGGCAATAATGAAAAACCTATCAAGGGTTAGGATTGGTTAAGGGACACATCTAGATATACAGTCATATGGGAGCAGGGTTTGTTATTGGCTGTCCAAGATCAGGTGGACAACTCATGCTTACCTCTTCATATGTGTCATTTAAGAAAAATCAGTTACACAGTTTTTTCTTTGGTTTATTAAACTATAAGGTCCTTCATTATACAGACTAATACAGTTGGTTTGGCACGCTTGTGCCATGTTTGGAATATTCGGTTTAATTAACAGCACGTAGGTCAAGAGCAAGTAGAAAGGACATGAGGTTGCTCTACCAACCAATTAGCCCAGCATCTCTCATCACACATGCCTTCTGCCATGAAATTCTCTTTGTACTTGGCCTTGCAGAGTATTCTTGTCCTGAGAACGCAACGGGAATGAGGGCATTCACTATCGTATCTGCAACTACAAGTTCAAGCCGCATTGCCATCCTCGACTCGTGTGACAAGAGACCACGATTCTGCTCATTATGCAAGCTTTTAAATGTATTAAATTAATTATGACTTGGCATCCTTTTGTGTTCTTTCCTTCACCGTAATGTGAGAGGATTCATCCTCCGTACACACGTTCCTCCTCAGCGTAGATAGCTGATCTCAACTTATCAGTTCTTAACTTCAGGCCAGACAGCCTCCCAACGCAGCTCCAATAACATGCTATTCTACTGCGACACAACCTTCAATTTTTTCTCCTCGATTATTTGGCTTATTATTTCATGATATCGATGTCCAGTTTTTTTTTACAATGGGGGCTCAGCCTGCATTCTATATACTACTTATAGTGATGACTTGATCTATCTTGCGTTTCAGCGTCTGTACATTCTTCATACTTCCAATTTCTGCAGCACCTTTTACTGTGTAATCTTCTTTTACACTTTAAGGTTCACTTGACTCTTTACTTCATAATTTCTCCTCTAGGATCCATATATTGTGTTCATCCAGTATTTCAGAGTGCTGTGCACTCTTTCTTATGACGTCATCAGTCCATTTTCTTAGCTTTTTCTCATATTCTTTCAGGGAGTTCCTCCTGTAGGCTGTCATCAACTCGAGGGTACATTCAATATGGTCGTCTTAATGGATATGGTCTCATGGCTACAATACAGGGCACCTAGGGGGTAGGATCACTGTGGATATGTACGTCTGTACCTCTAGAAGTTCAAAAGGGAGCAGGTACAAACACAGCACAAGGCTGGAAATGAGAAACATTGGAGTGAGGTACAACACTTGGGAAAGCAACACCTATAGTGCCGGGGGCTACATCAAGTATGCAGGTGCAAGTAGGTAAGATGAAGTTATCAGCAGCGTACAAACACAGGGGGAAGCAAGGTCACAATAAGTAGGTCAGAGGCAGCTACAAGGCGACCTGCGGCAAAAGACAGCTCTGGAGGGTGCCAAGATGCTAGAAGTGTTGCGAGGTGGAAGTCAAATTGAGTAAGGCACAGGACAGCTTACCTGTGCAGTGCAGGCTCAGAGTCAAAGTCAGTTAAGTTTGTGACTAGGTGTCTGGGATTTGGGCTCGACCCTGCAAAACATTAAGACTTATCATACTTTACTCTGCAGATCCCCTGCTGGGAGTTGCGCTTCGACTACTGAGAACATATACATCAAATACTAATGGTGTGGTAGCAAACGGTTTGGCCTTGTGGGGAGATTTCTTTCCGGGATGACGGTTTATGTTCCCTGGCAGACTTGCAGGATAGCAGAAGCAGCTTCCTCTGCTGACAAATTAGAAAATGAAGCTTGAGATCCCAGTTTAGAAGTAATTGTAGAAATAAAAGCGTTGCATTAAACTTACGTAGATCATGACGTAAAAAGTAGGAGAAGTGGACGGAGAAATAATGCAAAAGGATACATGAGAAGTTGAGAACAAAAGATGGTGGTCTGATAGGTAGACTGGAAGAGAAGACACAGGAGATGTAATTATAGGAGAAGTAAATATGAGATCTAAGCAAGAGCCCGAAATAATGTAATGTAATGGAGTGGTCCGGTGAAAAGAAGTAACCCATTCGAAAGTCTCTGTGAAAGGTGCAGCAAAAGAACGAACAAACAGCAAGAGTGAAAGTAAATAGTGAACATTGAGTCGAAGTAGTCCTGCAGTGGTCAGTAAGAAAAAATCATGCACATCCAAAAGACTTCGACAGCCGAAAGCGGTCAGAGCCTGATTGAGGGAGTTCCAAACTGCATTAAGCTTGGGGAAGGGAGCCCCCTTGCAACTTTGTGTGAAATTTATTGTAAAAGGTCTCAGCCCAGCATAGGGGGACCTTGTGAACGTTTTGGTTGAAACATTATTTTGAAAGTTAGAGAAAAAGGAACTTTGAGCGTGGAAGGCCAGACGGGCCTCGATCCACAGATGAAAACTGTGTTGGAACCGAGCCAGAGGGTGTCATCCTGACTACAAGCATCACCTTGCCCCCTGAAACCCAACGTGGGGAGGAGAGCTGGTTCAGCTACATTTTCATTTGAATACTGACTTTTCCTTTTGCATACATGTTCTCCTTTTTACACTTTTTTGTACAAGAGATAGGGAAGGTATTAGGTTTTTGTTAGCATAAGCCATTTTGACTTGAGACTCCACTAGGACTGGCTTGTTTATCGTTTGATGGTCGAGAGTACTCCCATCTTAGTTATAGGGCAGAATAGGAGTTTCTCCAACCCCAACATTTTTAGTAAAGGTTTTACAAATTGTATCCACTGGGCCAGTGTCAATATTTGTGATACCATGCCTTCCCTACACCACTCATTGCTTCCTTTTGGCAGAAGACACAGAGAATACTCAACGCAGGAGTAACGCTGGTGCCTTTGGAACCTTGTGGTTGCGTGTGACCCCTTGGCCTCAGCCAGCCACTCATGCCCGTGCTCACAGGCACGGGTGCTCCTTACCTGCTTGGAGAACCTGGAGGCTGTACCCACTGTTGAGCCGACTATTTGGCAGCAATTAGCGCATTGGTGGGTGGTCTCCACTCCATACCCGACGCCGGATTGTGTTACTGGGCACCGCCATGTTTCCTCCAGGATGCATGCGCAGGTTCATTTAGACGAACTCTGCGCATGTGCAGTTTGCACCAGTTTGGTGTTGCCTGGCAACAAGCAACAATTTTGGCAATGCTGTTTCAGGGCTACATAAGCCCTGTTGAGGTCGAGCTCCTCACATCTCAACTTCTCTAATTGTGTTTCGCTCCTTTCCCGTTACTCTTTTTTCTATCTCTGCTCCGGAGCTCTGTGTTACACTTGGGCGTTCTGCCTTACCTTGCTTTGTCTTCCTTGCTCGCTTTGCTTGGCCTTGTTATTCCTCTCATTTACCTTGACCTCTGTTACTTCTACCATTTCCTTGTGCTTACCATCTGCTTATTCATCATTTGTGCCTCGGGTTCAGGGCCTTGCACCACCTCCTTACTGGGGCATGCACAGTTTGCACCAGTTTAGTGTTGCCTGGGAACAAGCAGCAATTATGGCAATGCTGTTTCAGGGCTACATAAGCCCTGTTGAGGTACCGCTCCTCGCATCTCACCTTTTCTAATTGTGTTTCACTCCTTTCCTGTTACCCTTTTCTCTGTCTGCGCTCTGGAGCTCTGTGTTATCCTTGAGCGTTCTGCCTTACATTGCCTTGTCTTCCTAGCTCGCTTTGCCTGGCCTGGTTATTCCTCTCATTTACCTTGACCTCTGTTACTTCTACCCTTTCCTTGTGCTTACCATCTGCTTATTCTTCATTTGTGCCCCGGGTTTAGTGCTTTGCACTGTCCTTGCACCACCTCCTTACTTGGGCATCGCTTGTGGTGCAGAGACTCGCACAGGACTCTCTCTGCATGCCATTCGTGCAAAAGGGACTGGGGTAGTCTTTCTGGGCCGCTTCATCATCACTGCCTGTATATTCCTCCCACCTTACAACATCCGGGCGCAGCGTTCTACCAATCACAATTGGATCTCAGGTACCAATCGCCAGCATGCTGAAGTGCAGGACAGATTTGAAAGGACTCTGGCCGACAGGCGAAGGTAAAAAAACATTTGGATACATGCGTGCATCTAGCTAATGTGCTGGTGGTTAGGAGAATAGCCATGGCTTGGAAATCCGAGAATCCCCGGCTATCACATTATGGTTGACAGACTTACAAAACTGGACTAGAGCAGAGGCGACTATATTGAGAGGAAAAGCACATTATGCACATACAAAGCAGGACATACTACTGCGATGGGAGGAAGCGCTCGTGAAATTAACAAGAGCGCCAGACGAGAAGCCCTGCTGAAGAAAACCCCCCTTTGGAACATACTATGTAGTACATTCTGGACTCTCCCCGCATTAGGAACAACAGTCAGCAGTCCTGGCAAAGCCCCCCAGAATGGCCCTGCACCTTCCATCCACACGACCTGCTACATTATAGAGAGGAAGGGAATACTAGTAGAAATGTATGTACACAAGTTACATTTTCTGTTTTTACTTTTCTTTTAGTTTTCACTGGAAATATAGACATGTGAATGGGTACTGTTGCTGAGGTTTATGTGCTTTTTAACAATTGGTTGTGGATGGAACCCGTGGCTGTGCTTAAAGAATTGGATGGAAAAAACTGTTTGTGCAGCAGAGTTGCAAGTGTGTGTTCTGAGCAGCTGATTGAGGCTTTGCGCATGTGTCAACAAACAGCCTGAGGCCTTGCCCATGTACCTAACAGCTGTTAAGCCTCGCACGCATGCAATCGTACATAAATAGTTGTGTTTCTTTAATTCTGAAGACCGTTTAGCAAAAGGTTTTTATTTCTATTGCGCGCGTACCAAGAAGCAGCCTGCGCGCGTATCTAACTACTGATAAGGCTTTGCGCATGTGAAAACAAAAGTTATCATTGCGTTTCTTCTTTGAAAAGACAGTGCCGCAAAGGGTCTTTTCCTTTGTTCGCGCGAACGTTATTAAGCTTCACTCGCTTAAGAGTAAAGCACCTAACGCCATGCCGCATGTCAACAGGAAGGCTTTTTCAACTGCGTGTGGGCCCCAGTCTCGCTAGTGACAAACAGCTGATCTTCCGGAGCTTCGTTCGGAGCCTTCAGATCATTTAATGTCAATTTCACAGCACACTACGGTATCCAGAGGTAGTGCAGCGATTGTGTTAGAGAAATTTCATTCATTAGAACCCAGTCATTTCACGAAGTGCCACGGCTCCGTGAGAATAGATACAGAATTGGAAACAAAGCCAAAGGGAAATTTATTCAGGCTATAGGCTATAGTAATTGCTCAGTTCTTCCATGCTATTTCCAACAGCTTAAAGAGACTTTGCAAAAAGGCTAAATATAAAGACAAGAGAGGAAAGGAAAGGAGCATTGGAGACACAAGTTTCAAATACTCAATTCTAAATTGCTTTTGCAGTAACAAGAACGTTTGAATAGAGCTGTCTGCTTACAGTGAGAAGAGTTATAGAAAGTGAATTGTGACAACTTTAGAACTTTGGCAATTCTTAATTCAGCTGAAAGAGAGCCGAAGAGCTGTCTAATCCTAACCAAGGCGGCCTCCTAGCTATGGGCGGAGGTAGTCGGGTAAGGTTGTGGATTAGAGGTAAATATAAGGGTATGAGTTATATGTGCTAGGTGTATAACCAAGTTATTTAATTTGCAGGTACTTCAACAAGAGAGACAGAGAGGACCTGGAGTTGAAAGCTGTTGAAGGCGATCTGGTCGTTTGTTATTTTATCCACTTTCCCTTTCCCCCTGGCCTGGTCAGTTCAGTAGTTGTATTAAGGACAAACTGCTGAGGAAACCAGACTGGGGGGTCTGGAGGACTTTGCATCTGCTCCTGCAGGAAGAAATAGTTGGGAACCTGCTAGGGGGCAGTCCACACCACCTTCCAAGTTGCAAAATGACCAAGCTTAATAATGGGAGGGGATAGGCTGGACCCTTGTCCAATCACCCTTTACTGGCCTCCTTTGTTAGACATTCTTTGCTCACTCAATATGAGGTAACAAGATCTAATGGCTATGGTGGGGCCGACCAATAAAGAACATAATGTCATGCCTGCTGGACATATCTCTGGACCGGGAACAACCTCTCCATACAAAATAAGTTACGCCCATAGAACCGCTAGACCATTCTATTCGAAATGGAGGTTGTTCGATGCATTGCCCGGAAAACAACGTCTGCATTTTTCACGTCGTTAAATTCACGTGACTTAGTTCCGTCACGTGTACCACGGCAGTACGTACATAAGCAGCGTGGAAACGTCGATCGCTGCTTCTGATTAATTCATTTTTGGCATTTTGTAGCTGAACTCCGGACCTGCATCCTCGCATTCCCTTCAGCAACTTCTTTGGCCTTTTGGAGCGTGTTTTCCTCCACACGCTAATTCCTGAAGCCGTGTATCCTATTCGCGTGCCAAATCTCCACGCAGACGCTGTCTGCAAGCGCGGCTGTCCTGAGCTGCGTGTATCCTGTTCGTGTGCCAAATCTCCACTTGGACACTCTCTCCAAGCGCGGCTGTCCTGGGCTGCGTGTATCCTGTTTGCGTGCCAAATCTCCACACGCGGACGCTGTTTTCAAGCGCGGCTGTCCTGGGCTGCGTGTATCCTGTTCGCGTGCTAAATCTCCACGCGGAAATGCTGTCTCCAAGCGCGGCTGTCCTGGCTGAGTGTACGCTGCCGCGTGCAATCCTGCACGTGGTTTTCTGAACTACTTTGAACCTTTGGTACCTGTGACAGTTAACAGGTGAACTTCTAATTTTGTTCTTCGTGGGAAAGGAAGTATTTCATGAACTATTGGAAGGTGATTGTGCACAGTACTTTGGACGCTATTCTGTGGTGCACCAACCCAGTATCTAGCGTGAGTCTCGTGCCGTTCGGGATAAGTCTCCCTTACTAATCTTCCCCTCCTTTGTCGTTGGTTCAACTCCTGGTTTTCTTCAAGAGATTTTCGTTGAATACTTCAGTTTTGCCATAAGGTCAGTGTTTTGAATTAATGCTAATACTGTGCTATCAGGGTGATTTGAGTTTGGGACAGTTTCTTATGATACTTTATCCTAGGCGTACTTCCGATACAATACCCACGCCCTTTCCATTGATCCATCTCTCTGCCCGTTTCATCAGTCAGAGAGTTGTATCATTTGGAAGGTCTAATTTGACCTACCTACAATCAAGTCGTGTGAAAAAGGATTCGGAAAAGCCATACCAATTGTATCCTTTTTTGGTTACCGTATCCTTTTCAATTGATACATTGGTGATTTATGACAGAATCAGAAGCCATGGAGGGTACGGATCCTTTAACTGTTTTGACACAGTTAATCACTGACTTGAGAAATGAAACGATTACGGCACAGGACATGCTACGGCATCGAATGGATGTTATGCAAGATGTCATGCATGCCACTCCTCAGGGAGCACAGGTTCCAGTAGCCACTGCATCTGGATCTGGGACTACGACACCATCATTATCACAGGAAACTCTTAAAGTGGTTATGCCAACACAGTTTCCCTTGGCTCCCCTGGAAAGGTTCACAGGTGATCCTAAAACCTATAGAACTTTTGTTAATCAGTGCCGACTTCATTTCCTTTGCCGGCCTAATTCGTTTCCCGATCTAACTACTAAAGCAGCATTTGACACATAAATGGGAGACTATGGAGCACTGTACAAGAGTAGAAGAGTAGACCAAAATGGAGAGCATGAAATCAACTGGATGCTAATTTGGGACCTACTCTTGATTTTGCAATCCTTTCTTCCAATTGCACCTTTATCGTTCCACAACCCACTTATCAGCCAATCATTGAAGCAGGTGTCGAACAGAATCGCCTGAGGAACTTTGTGAGAACTAAGGTTCTATACCAAAGGCAAGATATTTGTACAGAAAATGACAACCTTCAATTGTGAGGCTAACTAGTCCCCTTCTTGGAGACTGAAGGTTGCCTAGAATCTCCACCATGTGCACAATTTAGAAATGACAAGTACAGAAAAGGTCTTGTTTTTGGGGCTAAGTAGAACCAGGAATATAATCCCAAAGCTGCCAAATTCAAAAAGGTGACAAAACCTGACTAATGACATGGGTTTCCAGGTTCCAAGGATCAGCAACTAAGGCTCTAGACCATATTTGTTAACATATTATCTCTTAGTGTAATGCAACTATCGGTTTCCAGTAGTTACCACAGAGGAACTTAAACTTCCTCTGTGGTAACTACTGACAACCAATAAAGGACCACTCCTATAAATTACCATTATGCCCCTTGTTAAAAGGTTCGATTTGTGCCTAGCACAATGGCATCTTCCAGATGCAAGTTTGATGGTGCCTGGGTCCACTGAACATTGCATCACAAGATTTCACAATTTAGCCATGGCATTACAATATATTAATCTACAATGAGGAACAAGGTACTTTATTGGCTCAACAAATATTGCCAAAGTGAATGTTGAGGATACATGACATTCTTTCAATTTGCATTCATGTTTATTTTCCTGCTTTTTTTCTAAAAGTCTATATTGCTTTAGGGATCGTGTTTTCTTCTAGAGAGATTTTGACAGTATATTTGCGAATTCTGATAGTTGTCAGTGGATGCTGCAGTTGTTCTTGCCCCGTTTTACTTGCAAAGACTTTCTTGTTCTCAAAGGAAGTGTGGAAATAAGTGTCATGAATGTATTTGTACGCATGACAGTACAGTAGACCAGGTCTCCCTGTCTTTATCGCCTAAGGTACACTGCTGAATGATGCAGACCTCCTTGCGCTTCTTGGCTGAACTGTGTCGGCTATTTACTATTTTCCGTTTGTGGTCACTGAATCTGTATTTGCAAGTGTTTGCATGTGCCATTTTTCTTTTTTGTCAGGTTCCTGTGTTCTGGAGGCTTTATCTCTACAGTTTTAGGTTGAGTGTAGGTACCTGTTACAATATTTTCCTTGATCTTCATGTTAGCCAGCTGTTATTCTCCCAGTTCAAGATGGTGAACTTCCTGCTCAGCGAGGATTGGCTAGAGACTATTATGATGCAGTTTGGAACCTCTGAAAAGGTTCTAAACTGCCTTTCATTCAAGATCTGCAAGGAAGCGGTCACAGCGTACAGAAGCTCCATAGAAAACAAAGAAACTAAGGGAAAGAAACCATTCAATCAGAAGGAAAGGATCTCAGTACATCAGCCAAAGACAGCCAAGTGAAAATTCAGATAAATGTCTGTAAAAGGTTCGAGTAAAAGATAAACCAAAAGAAATTGCAAGTTCAGTATTGTTGTGGCAATCAGTTTAATGACAGTGTTTATAAGAGTATTTGAATACTGTTACACTTCAAGCATCTTTTTGGAACTGTAAATAGTGAAGTAATAGAAATGCACAATGAATGCGCGCAAGCATATGTAGTAAATGGACTATTGAATGCCTGCAAGCATTTTTAGAAATGGATAATTGTATGTGCGCGAGCACACGTTTTTAGTTTGAAGTCTGTGTTTGATTGCGCAAGAGCTTCATGAGTATACCTTTGTAAATGTACATGAGAGCGCATGCCGGATTTTCATTTTTCCTTTAATTGAAGGATTCAGTTTGGTTGCGCTTAGTTTTTTTAAAGGCATTGTGTTATGTCTTACCTATCCTGGTTCATTAGCTGTTTCCTAAGTATATGTGAGCCTGTGCCTGGAATGCTTGTATTATAGTGTTCCATCTAGAATGTTTTGGTGTGAGTGCCAAGGTTCTCCCTGTTCAGTTGGAAAATGAGCTGAACAGAGGGGGGACCGTGGATGCTTCCCTCCCTTATGTACTTATCCTGCCTGTAACCTATAACCTGTGACTTATGTACCACAAAACCACTAAAGTCCCTTAACCCAACCTGGTCTCCTGCCTCATCATTTCAACGCCTCAACCTGCGTTGTAACACTGGCGACGAGGATTATTGTTTCCAAGGAACAGGCATCAGTAAAGAAAGGAAGGAGCAAGGAAGGAAAGAAAACAAGTAAAACCCAGGACATGCAGGACAAAATGACCACAGATGACAACAGCTGCATTGAGTGGCCAGCAGGCAGAAGCAGGGACCTTGAAGCATCCACCGGTTCCCCCCACACCCCGGCCCCTCAAGGTGAGCGCGCCCCATGTCCTGCATGACTGATTAGTGAGGGACATTTATAGTGATTTTGGGGGGCAGCACTGCTCACTTTCATGTGTTCTGCATCTGCCACAGCAAGGGCTTCTTAATATATTTACTAAAGTCCCTTAACCCAACCTGGTCTCCTGCCTCATCATTTCAACGTCTCAACCTGCGTTGTAACACATTACAATGCATTTATTTTGAGCGTTGCATTAGAGAAAAGGAGCTAGTGGCGTGGTCCGACGTGACCCCCTCCCCCCGATTCAGGAAGTAGCATGTGCTTAACCGACACCATAGTCAGCTGTGTTATGCAGTAAGAATAACAGCTCAGGTGTCCGGTGAAGAGGTTTCCTGAGGGCGCATGTCATCTCCTCCTGTTCGTTCACTTGTTCATCTGCAGAAGCGTGGAAGGTCAGTTTTTCATGCGTTTCATGTGCGTGATTAGAAGTACAGTTGAAAAGCAAGGAGAGAAGTCAATTGTTATTTTCTTTTCCACGCTGTAGTAACAGATTAAGCAAGCAGTGAATAGAAGTCTTCATTAATGAGTCGACAAGGCAACACTTGGTAAAATAGGGTGAAGTTCATTTAGATACTTCCTAAAGTAGTAAGCAAGAAGGAACTTAAAGGGAATGTGCTGAGAGTGTGGAGATTAAATGAAAAAGACATTGAAACACTCAGCAATCTTTCTCTAATCAACACAACGGACTATAGAAGAAGTTAAGTAAACTGAGAAAATTGTTGAGGTCTATCTGATAGGGAGTCCTGAGAAGAAATTGAATTAGCAAGCACAAGAGAAGTTGAGTAAAAGTTTCAAGCACCAGTTTAGAGAAAATAGCAATTTACAGCAGAGGATACATTAGCAATTGAGGAGAATCTCATCCATAAGTAATTTACAAGTTGGCAAGCAAGTTTAAGGAACTAAGAACAATTGCATCATCAAAGATGGTCTCTTGGCATGTAGAAGAAGCAGTGGGGTTGGCAATAAGGTATATATTATACATTATATTATACATCTAGCAAGCTAAAGAGTGCAGAGTCTAATGTACTAATACTGTGTTATTTTCAGGGTCTGCCGTGTTCAGAGTCGTCAGGGAAGTTGACGAGAACCAGAAGAATCCTGTCCGTTTGTTTTTTGCTCCACTTCCCCTTTTCCCCCAGTCTGGTCAATTCAGCAGTTGTTCCACTTGAATGTTGAGTGAACTGGTTTGGGGCGTGGGGGTATATGGTGGGCTATTCGTCTGCTCCTGCAGGATTTCGACACTGGGACCTGATATTTTTTTAACCAAAGTTAAGTACTTGCAAGTTTAAAACATTTGCCAAAGTGGACAGTCGCATTGTAGCCTGCTGGCCGGTCCTTGCGCACAGCTGTTGTAAATACACACCCTTTGTTTAGCGTATATCTAACTGGCAATAAAGCATTCAGAGTGCATGTGTAACAAATTGGTACATGAAGATTGACATCTTTGCACTAGCATTCCAGCACTTGATTATTCAGGATACACCATCGACAGTAACACAAGGCAAGTTTGGGATAACAGCGGACAGAAATTTCAAGAGAAGTATGTACAAAATATATCTTACTTGTAGAGGGAGATTATTCTTTATTTTCAATGTATACAATGAAAACCATCTAAATGTTGATTAAAAAAAATTAACAATGTACCTTATATTCTTCAAATTCTTGCTTATCCAAAAGTTCCATTTTTTGGAGTTCAACAATTTGTTCGGGGGATGGCTCTGTTGGTAAAGACTCGATAGAGGCTTGTTCATATAGTGGCTGCCCAGCAAAGAAAATCTCCTTCCACTCGCGCATCACTTTAATTGGAATTAGACTGCCAAAGACATTGTTAATAAACAGCAGCACGCACCAACATTATTTTATTCATGTATTCTAAAATCTCAAATTGTACATTGCATTTATACATAATGTAAAATTATTGTGACAAGATCCAAAATACCATCCTGGCTCAGTATGTCTGATAAAACCTTTTCCTGATTTACAAAGGTCAACTGTTAGGCCACTCCTAGCCAACACTGCCCAACTGACCCTCTAATGTTTCCATCAATGCAAACATGTTTGTGCACTGACCTCTACACTGTATGATCCATAATAGCTGTGGCTCTGTGATTAGACAGGAATGCAAGCAATAAGTATCAACATATCTATCTAGGCTGCACTTTCAGCTCAGCGCATGACATGTGTAACGGATTACCCACGTCAATCAGAACATCTACCAACAGAGATATCCACCGCCATTATTTATCCATCTATAGGAGGTTTGACAGTTAAGGTCAAGTGGAATGCTGGCTCGTGCAGGACATTACATAATCTCAATGATCGCACGATAAACCATGAAGCATGCACGTTTGGTACAGGAGGGGATGAAACCTTTAACACTGCAGTACAATGCTGCCTTGTTCATATGGCAGCCAAGGGCAAGTCCGACTTTGGGATAAGACATCTACACAAATATGAAATTAATATTGCCTTAGCAATAAAATGCAAAAGGAAAGCATTGAGGGCCCTTATAATAACTCAGATGCCACTTACTAACCTTCAGGCTGCGAAGAAACAAATTGCAGCAAGTTAGAACTCCGTGCTACTACATGTTAAAAGGAAGGCATACATTGCAGCAAACCAGGCAGTAGTTAAATCTTGGTCTGGTAATACCATGCAGACTTTTGGACCAAAAGTAGGCAATTTATCAAGGGCCCAGAAGTTGGAAGGTGATGTGACATAGCAGAGCAAGTCTGGGTGGGTTATCTGCAGTCTAAACTTGCTAGACCCATTGGTGATTCGGACTGCCCTGTCCTGAATTTGAATACTAGGGATTGGGGTTTGTGTCCCTGGGATGGTGAGGATGTTAGATGGGCCATTGGAAGGGCTAGTTCATCTGCAGCTCCAGGCCCGGATGGTATCCCGCGCCTGCGTTTTAAGCAGTACCCGGAAATGTGGGTGGATCCTCTATTGAATCTCTTCAAGGTCATCTATAGGGAGGGCAAGATTCCTTCCACTTGGAAACAGTCCACAATCATTCAAATTTACAACTAGGGAGATGCGGCTGATCCCAAGAACTATAGACCCATTGCCCTGCTTGATGCCTCCAGTAAAATATTTGCTTGTCTCCTCTGGAGAGACCTTTCTCGGCAGGTCGCGAAATTAAATCTTCTCTATAAGTACCAGGTGGCTTTCATAAGGGAATGGGGAGCACCCTCAATGGTTCAATTATTTCCCATCTCTCTGCAGCTGTAAAAACATGGGCGATATAGTTAATGTCTACATGGTGTTCATCGACATGTCCTTCGCCTTCGATACGATCAGCAGAGAAATTCTTTGGAGCACGCTTATCAAATGGAAGGTCCCGTTAAAAAATGTTACCCATCTTGGCCCTGCTACACAATGTTCTACACCGAGGGTCAGGTGGACGAGGGACGGGGCCATCTCAACCCCTGTTTCCACTTATGTGGGCCTTAGACAGGGATGCATGGTGGCCCTGACCATTTTCACCCTGTATATTTTGGACATTGCAGATCTGTGTAAGGTGGGTACAACTAATTCAGTAAAGCTGGGCAGTCTAGTTCTGGACTGGCTCGCCTATGCTGACAATATTATCTTGTTTGACAAGACCCCAATCGGCCTCCTCCGAAAACTGACCCTATTCTTTCATTATGCGGTCCAAAACAATTTGCAGATTAACGGGAAAAAATCTATGGTTGTTGTCTTTACAACTAAGAAACATCCCGACTTGTATTTAGAGGGTAGGCGAACAGCTTCTCGGAAGGGTGGACTCAATGCGATATGTAGGGTTCAACCTTGTAACCAGTTACTCTAGGGGGGGAATGGATTACCCTATTCAGGGAAGGTTTTCCGGCTCTACTAGCAAAAATGAAGAGGATCTACTCCCAACTCTATCGTTATTCACTGATCCCTTTGATCAGATTTTATCTACAAACCATCAAACCAACCATTCTATACGGTTTGGGCATAGATCAGTTTGACCTGGGGGCCACATTAAATACCTTACACGGGCTCCTATGGAAACGAACCTTGGGTTTGAGCCAAGCCATTCCAAATGCTGTGGTTAGACATGAGCTGGGTTTAGTGTCTCTCGCAGCCAGAGCTTTATGGAACAAGCTAGCTGAATATGCTAAGATGCCAAACCCCCACCCCCCCAAATAACTCTTTATGAAGACATGGGTGTAATGTTACAAACTAATTCGGCCTCTACTGTTACCAAATTTAAGGTCGCTATGTGTACCATTCTCCATTGAATTTAGTAATCCCAGGATGAGTTGAAATAATTTCCTGGGGTTGTAAAACACGAACTATACACCGCTGATTGTCTAGTAAGTCTGACATTTCTGCCCAATCTATCACTCTACAGGGAGTATGCAGGGTTCAGACGGAGCCGGGGAAAACATTTGATGTATTTATCATTGTCCCCCTGCCAAAATTTTGGGCTGTTTACCTTCGATTCCGCCTGAACCAATTTGCACCCTAGAAAAGAGTTTTAAGTGGGACAAAACACTAACTACTAATGTTTGCTGCTACGGTGGAAACTCTGAAATACCTTACCATGGAGTGCCCTGGTTTTGCTACCCCGTGGTCGCTTTATATAGGTGAGGTGGCGTTGAGCGAGACTTGCTACACTAGGCTTATGTGGGGAAAATCGAAAAAAAATACTGGCATTGTATGCATTTCTGAATGTGGTTTTGAAATCAATTGAATGAGTTTTCCTGGTTACCCGAGGGGTGAATCTAAGCTGACACTATACATCGCTTTGAAACTATATACCTTCTTTTTTCATTTCTTCTTGCTGTTTATTATTTCCCTTTTTCGTTTTTTGCCCCGTTATAGCAGTTTTTGTGATTTTTATTTATCTAATTGATTCAATTTTTAAAAAGTCTACTTTTGTAGGATAAACACATTTTTTTTAAAAAAAATGACCCAAGTCAATGGCATTACTTTTATCAACCTCAGAGGGGTGAAGGGAGATTTGAACCTGCAAATCATGAAATCAAACAGGTCCCTGTTGTAGCCGCATAAGTCCACTGAGAGACAGACCACGCTATTAGCAGCAACCTCACTCTAGTACCCACATGTACCAACTCGTATTGATGCATGCATGTATGTATCTATAAAGAGTACATATAGCTACGAAGAAGCAGAGGGATGGTTACAGTGGGTGGGGGTTAGAGGGTAGGATTTAAATTGCATACATAGGTGAGATTGGGAGAGATGGGCCTCATGGGCGTTTATGGATGTTTGATTTTTGAGAAAGGTGAAGCCATATTTAATGGGATAATTTTATGGGGCAAAGCAGGAGAGTCTTGGTGAAGCCTGATTTTTTTTTTTGTGTTGGCCTTATAAGGTAGTGTCTTCTTGACTTTTTTCTGCCGGTAGAAAGTGGCACTGGATTTTATTAACCATCCGTTTGGGGGCGGGTGGGCGGAATTGGTTAAACTTCTATGAGTGTCGCCGAGGTGTGCACGAATGCAGTTAAAGGATGCTAAAGTTAAATTAAGCCTACTGTAAAGTACAGCGTTCTCTTCACCCAAATGAAAGAAAACTAAGGTTTAGTCATATATTCTGGCTCTGGCATGTTGGGATAATGCTCTTGGTCATATCGCACAATGCGAACATACACCGTTTCATTTATATATTTATTGGAGTTTTGCAAAACACGAAATTGTGGTAAGCTATTTCAGAGTGTCGTGAAGGGAAAAAAAAGGGAAGAAAGGTAGTAAAGTAGGAAAAGGGGACAAATGAAAAGGCAGTGCAGGTACCGTTCATACAACACACATTTTACATTCCCAGTTACCAACTGTCAACACATATAACACTGCATAACACTGCATATAACACATCTTCTGTGGCCTTTTCAAATACAGTACAATCATTTTTACCAGGTGGAGGCTGGAAATGGGCATTCAGCACTACTTCATTTATGTGAGGTTGAAAACATGAATCCGCCTGAAGGACCTCACCTGGAATTTTTGATTTTTTAAAACTGGGTTTGGAACTGTGGGGGCATCATGACTTGCCACGTCAAAGGGAGAACGTGGGTGTTCCACAGAAGAGGATCTCTGACTTAAAGGAATAATGGTACACATTGTTATCCATTATGAGGTCTGGTGCCTACTAAAGGCAATTTGTTATAGGAGCGTTGTCAGATTCTTACCTGGATTAAAGACCATCTGAGAGTCATCAGCAAATAGCTGAAAGGATAAAGCAAATGGTTCAACCAACCAGTAATGTCAAAGACTCCTGAAATACATTAAGGAGCCAGAATGATAGAGTAGAACCCTAGGCTTTCTGGGATTAAACATTAAGTAATGTTTAATTTAACGTGATGAGGACAGCCACAGTATGGCAGTTGCCTTTACACACTTTGGTGCATTGTCTGGAGCACACACTTTTAATCAGTGATATCCTATGCTACAGTGAGAAGGCTCAATAGAATCCTGGAGTTTTAGCTTGTGTTCTCATAAAAAGTGTAGTTGACCGAGCAATTGCTATAGGACAAACACCTGCTTGATGTTCATGGACTAAAAGGTTTTCTGGCTGGAGTGTGCCATTCCATCCTTCTTGTATATTGAAGTAGTGGGTGATGGCTGTTTCTTTCATGTATGCAGTAAGTGTCTGCGTGCAAAGGAGACATTACTAATGTCTGCCAGAGATTTGGGATGCTGGAAAGGAGAAGCTCTGTTCAGCTGCTGCTTTCTAGAAAAGTTGTGTTAGATGATTTTTTTAAACTTTATTTATTAAGCTTGACATTGCAACAGGGAAAACGAGCAATATACACTCAGTGTACATATTTTGACTGACGATTGCACAGAACATTAGAGCCTCAATTCGGGTGACAGTGGCTGAAGATATAGGTAACACAAGGACAATCAGGGCACATAGGCTAAGCAGAGTTGAGTACTGGAGAGGTCAGATCGCCGGCCTCGTCTTCAGTGTCAGTGGACAGGGAGGAGATAGAGGAACGGAAAGGGGTCCAGATATTCCTAGGTCTAGATACTGTTGGTTGTAGATGTGTCCAGCACCCTTCAGTGTCAGAGGCACAGGTGACCGCCCGGAGCCACCGAGTGTGCATGGGAGTTTTAGGACGAACCCAAAGCAGTAAAATACAGCGGGTCGTAAGAAGCAGACATAGACCCTCCAGTTTTTTAGAGTCCAGCCAAAGCCTGGGAAGTTCGTGGAAAGGACATGTCAGCGGGAAGGGGCAATAGTGCAGTCCAAGATTTCAGATAGGGTAGTGCATACCTCCTCCCAAAACTGGGACAGGCGCGTGCATGACCACACCATGCGTATGTAGTTTGCGTCATCGGATTTGCTTCTTGGGCACATGGGTGGATGGTCTCGCGGCATGCAGTGAAGTCTGATCGGAGTGTAATGGAATCCATGCAGTACCTTGAACTGAACCAGTTTGAACCATGAATTAAATGAAATTTCATGGGTACGGGCACACATACCATCCCAGCATTGGTCTGACATTTCAACACCCAGATCCCTACCCCAGGAGTCCCTGAGTTTGGAGAATGGAGAGTCTGTCTTACTCTGGAGGGTGGTGCTTAGCCTGGAGACTTTCACTTTGGAGGTCAGTGTTCAAGATTTCTGACAGTATTGGGTCATCCAGAGGGATTGAGAAGTCTGGGAATCTATTCTTAAGAGAGCGGCACATACCTGCATAGTGTAGCCAGTGGGAGGGCCTGCCTCGGAGAGACTTTGGTAGGTCAGACCATTCAATGAAGATGCTCTGTTCAAACGCGTCTCGGATAGTTGCTAGACCTGCACCTGCTCAACGTGTTGTTGTGGTGTCCACTCGAGGAGATTCTGGAAAAGAATTCCAGAGGGGAAGGTCACCATGAAAGGGGTATGGGGTACCAAGCCATTTCCACAATTTATCCAGGGCTAGTGCCGTAGACCTAACCGGGTCCAGGGGTTCACATTTGATGCTACAGGAGGGGAGTACTAGAGAGCGAATGTCATAACCCTCAGTACTGAGGCGTTCAAGTTTAACGTGAAGAGGGGGATCGGTAGGTATGAACCAGTATGATGCAAAGTGGGCTTGAGCTGCCATCCAGTACCCCTCAAAGTTAGGGGTGCTGAGTCTGCCCTTTGAAACTGGAATCAATAACCACCCCAATGTCAGTCGGACCGAGCCGGAATTCCATAGAAAGGTATTGATTGTTCGGGTCGTGTTGCAAAGAATTCTCGACCTGGCCATAGGGGAAGATTCAAAAATCTATACAAGAGTTGAGGCAGTACCACCAGCTTGAGGATGGCGATCTTGCCAGCCAGAGAGATCGGCAGTCTAGCACCGCCCATGCACTTTCGGATGAGAGTGGTTAGATATTTCCCGAAGTTGGCTTCATATAAGGCATTTTGCTGCCGTGAGACCACCACTCCCAGATAGGTAATCTCGGATTGTGCCCATGCAAATCCCTGGGAGTTTAAGGGGGGGAGGGAGGTCGGGTGATGGCCATTTACTTGGAGGCCCGATAGTTCACCAAAGCATACAACGTCTTCCAATACTGCAGCCAGGTTATGTTCAGGGGAACGGATGAAGAGGACAGCATCATCCGCATAAAGGGAGATGACCTCAGGGGGACCTGACAACCGTATGCCTCTATGCGCATGTTGTTGGCATATCCCGTCGGCCAGTGGTTCAATGACTAGGGCAAAAAATATTGGTGAGAAGGGACAACCCTGCCTCATGCCTCTAGCTAGCGGGAATTGGGTTGAACACAGGCCTTCGGTGCAAACTCTGGCGACGGGGGAGGAGTATAGGAGTTCAACCCAGGATTTGAAGCTAGGGCCGAAGTTGCATTTCTCAAGTATCTGCCATAGGTACCTCCTTGAGACAGAGTCGAAAGCTTTCAGCATATCAAGGGTATCCGCGACTGCTTGCATCCTCGGGTCATAGATGGCGTAGATTATGAGAGGTGGAGTGACCTGGGATAAAACCCGACTGGTCCGGGTGAATACTATATGACATATAAGGGACCAATCTCAGGGCTAGTACATTAGTGTACATTTTGGCATCACAGTTGATAAGCGAGAGGGGGCGGTAGGAGCCACATTGTGTGGATGGTTTGCCTGGTTTAGGTAATACCGTTATTATTGCTTCACAAAGAGATGGGCGAAGGACACCTGCATCGCAGGCCTCCACCCACAGGACCAACAACTGTGGGACAAGGCAGGATTTGTATCGTTTATAAAATTCAACTGCGAGTCCATCGGACCCAGGAGCCTTTCCAGAGGCTAGCAAGTCTATAGCCTTGGAGATTTCTTCAGGCGTGATCGGGGTGTCTAGGGCATCTCTAGTGTTAGAGGAAAGGATAGAGAAAGGAAGGCTATCCAAGAATGTTTCTATGTCAGCAGTAGTGGTCTTGTCTGCGTTGGATTAGAGGTTTTCTTAAAAGGAGAGAAATTCGGTGTTGACATCATGTGATGACAGAGCCAGAGTGCCATCAGCCCTCTCAATAGCCGGGATATGTGACGTACCATTCTCAATTCAAATCACCCTGGCTAGGACACGACCAGGATGCTCACAATCCCCATACCTACGAGCAGACTGGGGGTCATCGAGGAACTTCCATTCCCTTTCAACATGAGTGCGGAACGTATCTAATTCAGTGCCTATATCGGCAAGAGTGTCGGCCAGCTGAGAGGAAGCATACTGGGTCTCGAGAAGGGCAAGTCTAGATTCCACTGTCAGCAATGTCCCTCCGTATTGCTCCGAGAATCCCCGCCTCTTTGAAAATCACTATGCCCCTAATGTCAAACCTTGAATGCCTCCCAGAGGGTGTTCTGCGATTTGACAGAGCCGGTGTTTATTGAGAAAAAATCATCTATGCTGGTTCCCATTTCGGATCCAAAGGCAACATCTAGCAGGGAATCTGGTTTCAAACTCCATGAGCGGGTCTTCGGGTCGTCTGCACTCCATCTCAGGGAGATCATTAAAGGGGAGTGGTCCGAGAATGTTCTGGGAAGGATAAACATTTGGGTAATGGTCCTGACAAGTGAATCTGTAATAGGCCATCTGTCTATATGTGAATGGGAATCGTGTACTGAGGATTAGAAGGAGAACATTTGTGAGTTGGGGTGAATCAGCTGACACGCTTCAGTGATTTCGAATTGGACCTGCAAGTCTTTGATGGTTCTAGCTGCCTTGGAAAGTGGACGGGGTCTGGAGCCTGATCTATCGTGATTAATGTCTAAAATAGTGTTGAAATCCCCGCCCCAGAGTATAGGGATAAGAGAGGAAACCAGATCGCAGAGAGGAGAGATGTATATAGAAGTCGGGATCATCAACGTTGGGGCCATATATGTTCAGTAATATGACTTTTCTGCACTACAGGGCACCAAAGGGTAATACATAACGTCCCAGGGGGTCTGTATGGGTCACCTTGTGTTGGAATTGGAGACTTTTATGGAGGAGGATCATGACTCCATGGATTTGGGTGGAATAGGCGGTGTAATAGCATTGGTAGCCCCAAGATGTTGCGAAGAGCATGCATTTCTTGCAGAAAGAGCAGTTTCACCTTGTGTCATTATATATACAATTGCATTTTACACATTTTAGTGTTACTACCCAGTCCTCTGACATTACAGCTCATACATATAACACTATCAGCCATTGTAGTGGAAATCCAACATCAATAGAGAATAATCCCAACCGAAGATTACGCTACAGGGCCCCAACCCAGGGCAGCGAGGCCTCAGTCTAACAAGACCCACCTGGAAGGATGCAGGGACTCTGATTCTCAGCTGTGTGTCAAGCATTTTTCCAACTATAACCCACTGTCAACCCTCCCTCAACCCTCCCTCTTCCCCACCCCTCCCCCAATCAGAGAGGTGATAACCCAAAAACATTTTAACCCAGTCACAAATAGCGGCGACATCGCCTGGGGGGCCATGCGCCGGTCATGAACGGCAGTACATCCGATCTGGGGTATTAACTAGGCATTATGTGGTGCACAGTGTGATGACAATACAGAAGAGGCAAAAAAGGAAGTCAAACTTGCGGGCCAGACCCATGTGTCGGCTGGTCTCATCAGTCTAATGGTCTGCTGACGAATTGGTCTTCCAAGCTCCGTTCTGCACTAGGAGTTTTTACCATTCAACAATGAACAAGAACCGAGGTGTCCGCAGGGACAGCATTCAGAGTCAATCAGCAAGGGAAATAATCCTCAATGAATTTGGAGGCCTCTTCAGGAATGGTGAAAAAGAAGACTCGGCTCGAGTGTTCAATCCTCTGTTTAGCGGGGTACAGCATAGAGTATTTAACCCCTAGGTCTTGCAGTTTCTTCTTGATGGCCAGGAAGGTTTTCCGTTCTTGCTGAATGGCCACAGAGAAATCTGGGTAAAGGTGGATCCTGGAGGAGCCCAAGAAAAGATCGCCTTTGGCTCTCTCCACACGAAGAAGAGTATCCCTGTCCTGATAGTTCAGTACTCTATCTATGATGGGGCGGGAATGGGCACCAGGCCTGGGCCTCGCTATAAAGGATCGATGGGCTCGCTCGATGGTGAACTGCGGGGAGAGTTTCTGAGAGTCTAACAGAGAGAGCAGTGTACGTTCAACATTTTTCCATGGGGCCTTCGATGTTATCCTCACGGACACAATGATGCGTATATCATTGCGCCTGGAGCACAATTCAAGGTCCTCGTTCTTCTTGTTGACATCTTGAACCTGTCTGGAAAGGGCAGTCACTTCAGCCCGAGGGCCACAATGTCGTCCTCAACCGTCCCAACCCTGGTCTTCACCTCCATGACACGAGCGTCAGTTTTCTCCATGTGGGCTTTGATTGAGCATATGGTCCCGCTCATATCATTCAACCTAGAATGAAGAGCAGTGAACCCCTCCCGCATGTATTCCATCATTTTCTGTGACTCAGAGGCTTCAAGGGATATTGACATGGATGCCCCCTGCTCCGGTTGGGGTTCATTCAGTTTCTGTGCTGCCTTAGTATACATATTGATAGAACTTTGCTTCTTGTTGGCACCCTTGGTCATGATGTCAATAACCAGGTGGAAAGTAGAGTTGCACAGTTCCCCCGCTACCAGGAGAGGGAGTCTTGGGCTAGAAAGAATAATCAACAAGTGGCAATGAGTAGCACAGGTATCCAAAGTAGTCCTTAGTTGAGAGCCAGTTTGTAGGGTCGTGCGTCATAGAACGTCGTCCAGCCAAGTAGGTCTGATATGGAGGCACAACAGTAGTAGATTATGAAGCCAGGGGGTCAGCCAAGCAGGCAACTAGTACTTCAAAACAAGAAGGGGCAGTCACATTCACATTACCACAGGTCCAAGTGGTAGGGAGGACGAGGGCTGTCCCCTGTCTCTCTCCTCCCCAGGATAGAGCAGGGTGCTTTGGATCCACCAGTGATGATAATTGTGGCCGGTAGGACCATCCAGTCCACCACCAAGTGGACTGTGGCCTCCCACGTATATTAGAACAGGAGATAATGATAAAGGTTGTCAATGCGGCCAATCTTTTAGCTGAACGTGGGTGGTAGCCCACAATCAAGTGAGCACCAGGAACCTCGTTGTAGGTGAATATAATGCTCCGTGATGGTCTGCTGCCGGGTAACAAGGGGAGGCGGGGACGTGTAGCGTGAGACCTACAGCCGGAGATATGCTTAAAGTTTGCACAGTATTTGTAGGTGATCGGTGTGATGCTCGCTCGCTAGGCCCTCGATCAGGCACATCAAAAATAGTGGTTGTACGGCCTGATGTGTGGGACCCTGCAAGCGAGGGGCCTAGGCAATCCATAGCAAACAGAGGGGTGGCCCTATGGCAATGTTCTGGCAGTTATGGGTAATGCGTGGCGCAGCAGATCCCATCCAGCGCCCCTGTGTTCCGTGTCCCTGAGGGGGCCGTCGCACGGTAGCAGGGCGAAAGAGATGATCGCGCTAGCCTGCCGCTCTGTATTAGACGCCGGGGGCCAGTACCTGTAGTCTAGTAGGAAGGTCGGTATTGCAGCTCTCCAGGCCGCCCAGTTGAGGAACATTAGGGTCGCAGTGTCTGGATGTGGCCAGCAGCACCATTGACAGAGGAAGGGTCTCGCAGGGTCTGTGGGACACCCAGAGTGCCACCAATGTAGCGCCGACAGGGCAGAGGCAGCGCGGCTGAAGTGTCTGTTGGCTCTGGGATCACCGCCCCAGAGAAGTGTGTCGCCGGCAGGGAGGCCGTGAAGGTTGGTAAGTGGAGGGAAAGCATTGCAGGATGTTCATGCAAATCTCCACACCATAAGAGAAGGGCAGAGGATCTGCCACATCAGCCACCGCCACCCAGAGCAGTGCAGGCGAGGCACGCGGTTCAGAGCAACAGGTGCCCCTCCCCCATCAGTCCCAGGAACCCTCGCCGCTCAAGTCTATTCAAGTCCGGTCCTTGTGGAGGCACATTGCAGGGTGCCAAGAGGGAGTCCGACGGCACCCTCAGAGATGTGATTTTTCCGCAGCAGTCCAGTTAAACGATACCTGCAGGACGGTCGTGGGTAGCAGCCGATGGATTTTCTGAAAAAAACGTGGCTCCACTACGGAATATTTGAAGATTAGGAACTTCCCCAGTGCAAAGCTCACGCTCAGGCGGCCATACTACTCGAGCGCAACAGCGCCCCACCTCATATTAGTTCATTTTTTAATACTGACGAAGACGACGAGAAATTTGAGAGGTCTATGTTATGCATCAAAAGGGGTGGCAGTAGATCTACTTTGTAGTTTAATGTAGCATTGACTATTGAAGATCTTGCTCTGGAAGGCTGTTGCAAGTTTGTTTGCTGGTGGATGTGAATGTTGGCGTTCAGACTTACTTGGACAGGGTTGGTTAGGTCTTTGTTGGTTTTAAACACTTCAATTTTTTGTGAGCAACCCAAAATGCATTTTTGCAGAAGAGTGGATTAAACAGGACTGGGGCAGTTGTGATCTTCGCAAAAAATGTTTGGGATGTCTACCTCTACATTTCAGTGAAGACATTACATTATCAAAGCATTTGTCGGGCCCTTTAATAGGAGATGTGGCTTTTTGGAAATACTGAGGAAGAGCAGATCGAACGTTAACACATTTTCCTGTTTTAAGTTATTCAGTAATTCATCAGGGGTCTTGATGTGCTGTGGCCGTGTAGGAGTAGATGCAGTTCTATGTCAAATAGTTCACCTTTACCCATACCAGAGGTCTCAGGTTAATGAATGGTTTTAGAATGGTTTTTGGCACTAGTAGTGCTATTTGGTGTAGGTTGTTTAGCAGGACAGGTGGCATGGGTGTGTATGTGGTGGTATGTAACGGTAGGTTAAGAGTAAAGGGTGTCCAGCATGTATCCATCTGTGAGAGTATGCTTATTAACCAACGAGTTGAAGACTTAAGTTATTAATGGTATGCCTAAATAATTGTGTTGTAATATTTTCTGAACAGTACAGGCAATAGTATATGGTCCTCTTGATAAGGATATTAGCTATTGCTTGTAGTCTAATCAATACGTCAGGACATTCCTGCAGGAAATTGGGGTCATATCACAGTGGTGGCAAGCTGCCAGTAGAGGGCTGTGTAGTCTTGGTTAGTGTCATAAGCTGATGTTGTACTCTTCAGTACAGTGAGAGATCTTAGTGACAATTTCTATAGCTGAGCAAGCATTCCGCACTCCAATAAAGATTGCCCACGCTAATAGCTCAGGAAAGTCATCATTCTATTAAAGACAAGGAGGCAAGCATTATGCTCATCTTTCTTTAATACTGCCATATCAGCATATCAACTTTTAACTTTTATGTTTTGGTTTTTCTTACATGTTACTTGGAAAAAAACAAAGCAGGAAGGTACAAGTTTCATCTCTCAACTGAATCAACTAGGTTTTAGAAACCACGCTTCCCATAATCCTGAGGCCCTTTGTAGTCCTGACCTCTACTCCCACACCAATCAGTGGCCAGATAGGGGTATAAACACTGGCTCCCCTAAATCCATTCCTCTTTCTTTTGCCATCAGAGTTCTAGAAGTACATAGAGTCCCTCAAAATGTCAAACACAATCCATAAGGCCTTCACTCGATCCGCAGCTGGCGTGACTGTTCGGTCCAACGGACAACTTGCCAGAAGATCCTCGGTGCATATCCTAACTTGCTCATGTCGCCTTCTGGTCGTCTCCTATGAGAACAGAAAAATCATATGAGGGCGGGAATGAACTACAAATGGAACATCATGCATGACAGTTTTCATTCGCTCAGTCATTGCTCTCATTTGTTTCATACATTAGGGTGGGATAAAATGCTCGCCTCCTTGTCTTTAATAGAATGAAGACTTTCCTGAGCTATTAGCGTGGGAAATCTTTATTCTATGACAAGACAGGAGGCTCGCATTATGCTTGTTCAAAGCTTGCTATTACTCTATTCGGTATATCAGATACTGGCTTGAAGTAGAAAGTCTTAAAGGTGGATTCAGAAGACCAATCAGCAGATTTCATAATATCTTGTAGGGCTACTCCTGTCGCAAACGCTCTAGAAGCTATTACTCCCCTAGCGGAATGTGCACCAAATAAGGATAAATCTATCCCTGCCCACTGCATGACCTCCCTCACCCATCTCGCAATGGTCGCTGTCGCTACTGCGTGGTGAGGTTTCCTACGCGCTATAAGCAACTGAGTTACGCCGCGCGGTCTGAGATGCGCTGTAGCTGCTTCATAATCTTTGATATATTGAGCTACGCATAATTTCTTATTCTCTGCAAAGTATGAAAAGTAGGAAATTACTTTGGAGTCGGTCTTTGTTCTTATCGCGATAGTAAAAGCTACTCCTTCTGGATAAAATATCTTTCTATCGATTTCCAATGCTTTCACGTCTGACACCCTCCTGCACGCTACTAGACATAGAAGCATAGCTAATTTGCCTGATAGTTGTGACCGGGATAAAGCTTCATTTTCCGGCCACCTAAGGAATAATTGAAAAACGTCTCTAACGTCCCATAAAACTGCATACTTTGGCTCTGGCGGCTTTCTCAGTTTTATTCCTTTGAGGAGCTGTAAAATTGCTGGGTGCTCTCCTACTGTATTATTTTCTATTTTCTTGTGCCCTGCTGAAGTTGCGGATCTGTATACTCCTATCGTTCTGTAAGCAGAGCCCTCCTGGAATTTCGAAGCCAAAAAGTTCAGGATGCTCACTAGAGGTGCTGAAATGGGATCCAGACTGTGTTCTGAACACCACTGCGCCCAACCGTTCCAAGCTGTGTTATAGCTCCTAATGGTGGAAGGCGCCCAGGAATCTCGGATACAATCTGCAGTGATGTTCGAAATTCCTGGCAAGTTCCATCTTCTCCTGAAACCCTGCAGGCAATCAGCTGCAGGGAGCCCGTTTCTATGAGCGGGTGAACCCGACCGGTCGGGTCGAGTAGAAGGTCCTGGATGCTCGGAACTATCCTCGGAAAATACGTAGAAAGTTCCATCACTACTGGAAACCAGGCCTGCGCCCTCCAACAGGGTAGCACCATCACCACTTCTGCTTTGTCTCTGCGGACTTTCGCTAGAGCTCTTGTGATCATTGCGAATGGCGGGAAGGCATAGTGAACTGCTCCGTTCCATGGGTGTAGAAAAGCGTCCGTACACGCTGCTCCTGGATCTATCCTTCAACTGAAATATTTCTGCGTCTGCGCATTCAGTCTGGACGCAAACAGATCTATGTCTAGGGGTCCCCATATGTCTTGGAGGCGCTTGAAAACTAGAGGGTGTAGCTTCCAATCGCTGGAGTCTACAAGATACCGAGAGTTCCAGTCTGCTATACTGTTCTGGCTCCCTGGAAGATATTCCGCAGTCACCGCAATGTCGTTCTGAAGGCAATAATGCCAGAAATATTTCGATAATTCCGCTAGCATTCTGGATCTCGTTCCCCCTAATTTGTTGATGTAGCGGACTGCTGAGATGTTGTCCATCTTGAGCAATATGCAACATCTTATTTTGTCCTTCGTGAATGCCCGAACTGCGAAGGAGCCTGCAAGAAGTTCTAGACAATTTATGTGGAGATTCAACTCTTCGCCGGACCATTTCCCGTCTGTCTGGGCTTGTCCGCACGTGGCTCCCCAACCTTACCTGCTTGCGTCTGACTCAATGGTCAGTTCTGGAACATCTCCGAAGATCGCTCGCCCGTTCCAGGCTTCCATGTTCTCCAGCCACCACCGTAGCTCTGTCATGGCTTCTTGGTCTAGGTTCACTAGCTGATGATATTTTAGGCCTCCGCGAAGATGCTTGATCTTGAGCCTCTGTAACGCTCGATAATGTAACGGTCCCGGGAAGATGGCCTGAATGGAGGCTGCAAGCAGGCCTACTATTCTGGCCAGGTTCCGAAGCGAAATTACTCGCTTTGCAATCACTGTCCTGAGCTCCTTCTTTATCGCTCTCACTTTGTGATTTGGAAGCTCTAGAGTCGCTTTCACGGTATCTATGGTGAAGCCTAAAAATTCCAACCTCTGAACTGGCGCTAATTGGGACTTCTCTAAATTCACTAAGAATCCCAGATATGATAGGAACTTGAAAATCCACCGCACATTTCTCGTTAGGGTCTCTTTCCTGGATCCCATCACCAGGATATCGTCCAGATAGATAATCATACGGATACCTCTCTCCCTGATAGCTGCAGCTACTGGCTTCATCACTTTCGTGAACGCCCACGGAGCTGACGCCAGCCCGAACGGCAAGCATGCAAAGCACCAAATGTCTCCTTCCCATCGGAACTGGAGATACTTCCGAAAGGCAGTTGCTATCGGAATCGCTAGATAGGCGTCTTTGAGGTCTAGACGGGCTAGCCAATCTCCTGAACGCAATAGCTCTCGGAGGAGATGGATGCCTTCCATCTTGAAATGGTTGTATTGCAGCCAACTGTTCAATTCTTTTAGATTTATTACTGGACGAATCTTTTCCCCTCTGCGCACCAGGAACATATTGCTGAGGAAAAACTGACTTTCTGTGCTCTCGCGCTCTATTGCGTTTTTCTCTACTAATTTGCTTAACTCGCTGTGTAAAAGCGCTTTCTCTTCTAGTGGCATGTAAATGGGGACAGGTTCTCTGTACTGCTTTGGGATGTCTATGAAATCTAGGTGAAGGCCCGCTACTGCTTGTAAAACCCAAGCATCGCTTGACAAAGCTTGCCATTCTCTCAGAAAACGGAGAGTTCTGCTTCCGATATGAACAATTGGTGTACTCACCGCCTGCTGCGCCGGGCTGACGGAAAGAACCTCTTCCTCTGCGGCCTCTTGGATGTCTTCCTCTGGCCGGGAAAAAGGTGTCCTGTTGACGGTTTTCCCAATATTGAGCGCGTGGACCTTGAGGCCTTTTTTGATAGTTGTAGCGACCGGACGAACGACCTCTGACTCGTCCGGTCCCAGCAAAAACACGACCGGGAAATTTCTTCTTTATAGAGCTTTGCGCTCTCTCGAGGGCTGAGTAGGTGCCAACAAATTGAGACATTTCCTTAGCGAAGGCCTCCCCGAAAAGCAGGCCTTTGGCGCCCTCCCCTGCTTCATACGTGGCTAGATCGCAGAGCTTATTGTCGATCTTTAGGAGGATGCCTCTTCTACGCTCTGAAGAGAGCGCACAGTTCGCGTTACCCAACAAGCACACTGCCCTTTGAGCCCAGTTACCTAGGGCGTGAATATTTACTGGGGAACCAGTATCTTTTGATTTTTCGACAAGGTCCATAATCTTTGCCAGCGGACCCGCTAAGTCCAAGAGCTTATCTTGACAGTCTTTCCACGCACGATCGATGCCTTTCCTAACGTCTCGTGCTGTTTTGGTCACGAAAGTGACGATATTTGGGTCTAGTTCTGGGTGTCCAGTCATAATGTCGAATACAATAATATTTAAAGTCAAAATGTCGAAAAAAAAAATGTCGAAAATAAAAATGTCGAATTACAAAAATGTCGAATTTTTTTCGATTTTTTTTCTAAATAATGTTTAAATAAATAATTAATTATATTTTATAAAACATTTTTTTTAAATGGTTAAAGGTATATCCATGGTGAGTGGGAGGGATGGGGAGGAGGGGGGGGTTGGGGTAGGGTTTTTTTAATAATTAATTATTTAATTAATGTTTTATTAAATACTTTTTTAAAAAAATTAAAGGTATATCCATGGGGGGGGGTGTTGGGGGGGATGGGGAGGAGTGGAGGGTTGGGGTTTGGGATGGGGGGTTTGAGGGGGGACCCCCCCCAATAAAAAAACGTTAGTATATGTGATATTTTACATAGTTATTTTAACATTGGTTTTTCGATTTTTTTCGACATTTTATTTTCAAATGAATGACTTTTTCTATTATATGTATGTGTTTTCGACATTTTTGAATTCGACTTTTTTTTTTCGACATTTTTGTAATTCGACATTATTTTTTCGATATTATGACTATAAACCCTAGTTCTGGTGTATCTGCCAGTTTCCCGGGCAGTTCAGGCTGTGGACATTCTGATCGCATGCGGGATCGAACTTCTCTGTCCAGCGGCTTCCTGATGTGTTGTGACATGTATAATGCCACTCTGGGTGAGGGCACCCATTCAGAAGACTTGGGTGTCTAATGGACTCCGGGTCGAACATATCTATTACGTTGTCTTCTTCCTCGGGAAGTGTTTGAGGAACTGGCTGAGGGAACTCCTCTTCCTCGCCGCCTTCGTCGTCGGGGGCGTATCCCTCTTCATATTCCCCTGAATTGTCCACCCCTGGGGCAGGGGGTCTGATGTGGCCATCTGCTAATGTTGCTAGAAAGGCTTCTTTCAATCTGGCGACTGGGTCGCTTTCACTTTGGGGAACAGAGTCAACCCTATCTTTTGTGCCCGAGGGGGTCAAAGAGTCAGCGCTCTTCCGGGCTTTTTTACCTCCCTTATTTTCAACCCTCTTCTGAGGGTGTCCAGCTGACGTCCCTTCTTCAGGACTGTCGGCCCGTCTCTTCCTGGCCGCCAGCTGTTCCCGCTGCTCAGCCATGCATGCTTCGAGCATTTCTAACCTTTCAGTCAAAGGTTGCACCCCTTGGGAGACAGCTTGAGAAAGTGAATCTCCCAGTACCCTCTTGAAGCTGAGGGCTAAGTCTGTGTCTTGCCAGGTGGGTTCTTCCTCCCACTCTTGTTCACTCCACCCTGGTGAGGTGGACTGGGAATCTCTCGGGTGCGATGAGTGAGCCATTGAATCCTGTTAGCAGCGCTAACTTCTTGGGGTCAGCTGAAAATTAAGGCTCTAAAGAGTTTACCTCCTGTGCACTCTGCGCCTTCTATCCTATCTGTGAACAGTTTCACGTTCTCTGTATATTCAACAGATGCCACCAAGGGATGTCTTTCCCCTTTTTTTTGAAAAATTCCTCTCAGGTACTGACTCACACGACCCTCCGCTCCGTTTCGCTATGTGTACGCGCGAAAACGAGCGTTAGGCGAATGTGGAGCATGCCGGGAATGATATGAGGCTGAACCTGCTTTACTGGGTCCTAAAGCCCTGCGCGTTCGGCGGTGCGAGCCGCCTCCGCGCACACGCGTATAATGTAGGCTGCCGCAGGGTCCCAGAGCCTTCGCGAGTGAAGACTTCGGCTACGCCGGAGGAGAACAGGGCGGCTGCCAGAAGCGAGCGGCTTTGCCCGCGGCTCCGCCCCGCCTCTCCTCACTCCCGTTCCTGTTAGAATTGAAATAAAAGCATGACGGGGGAAAAACACTGGTAATACGCACGCGCTTCCTACACAACGGTACAAACGCTGTAAAATAAGCTCTCGACAGCTATCAATCAAACATCTGTTAGTCTATCCGCTAACTATCATTGATAATGAGTACATTTAGATACTAAATCATAATAGACCACAATAATTTAAGAACAGAAACATGAGACATAACACTTATCTCTGTATGGCAGCAAAAAGAAAGAGGAATGGACTTAGGGGAGCCAGTGTTTATACCCCTATCTGGCCACTGATTGGTGTGGGAGTAGAGGTCAGGACTACAAAGGGCCTCAGGATTATGGGAAGCGTGGTTTCTAAAACCTAGTTGATTCAGTTGAGAGATGAAACTTGTAACTTCCTGCTTTGTTTTTTTCCAAGTAACATGTAAGAAAAACCAAAACATAAAAGTTAAAAGTTGAACTTTTGAAATGCTGATATGGCAGTATTAAAGAAAGATAAGCATAATGCAAGCCTCCTGTCTTGTCATAGAATACAAGTCCTGGTTTGGACAGCTGAGTTTAGGTTTATTTGGACATAATGTGTGCTTATTGAACTGGAATATTTTTTTCTCATGCTAGGAGTTCTAGCTAAGCATTTCAGAGCACTGGTGATCGTCTGAGGGCCTTTGCGTTGTTTAGTTTGGAACGGAAGGTTTATAACTTTAGAGTTATTGACAGGAATGGATTCCATGGGTTGGACGTTAGCTTGGAACCCCAATGGTTTTTTTAAAGAGAGCTGGGGACTTCTGTCTCTGTGCGGTTTTTTATCTGGTAGATCTGTGAAATCGGTAATCATTAGTTCCACAGAGGCACATACTGGATACAACCTGAAGTGATTTTACTGCTTTATTTTGACAAATGTGTTATACAGAGCCAAAAGGTGTTAATGGTTGTTCTGAAACATTATACTGACATTACTGTAGGTATTAATGGTCCATTTTATTTTATTTAGGGAAACGGATTGATGTCCAAACAAAGACCTATGTTTACATTTATAGATGAAGCTACTGTAAAAAAAAATGCTTACATAGTGGTACACCAGTCCCAACTTTTGTTGGTGTATACAAGAATGCCAGTGACCCATTTCTTGAATTTTAATTCACCAGTTGATATCCACAAAAAGAAAAAAACTTGGATTCAAGTACAGGATCATGTTTTTAAAAGTTTGTTTTCACAGTTAGATAGTAATAAGGCAGGCATAACATTCTGTAAACAGTTTCCAGAGAATGCAGTAGTAGTTAAATTAATGTGTTTGTGTCTAGGAGGCCTTATGAACAAGGGACAGAGTAGTAGGGGCTCCCTGGTTAGGGGAAGGAGGGATCGACAGATGGAAAATGTCTGAGTACTCCAAGGAGTTCTGACATGAAAGCCATGATCTGCCAGTAGTTTTGCAAAATGGGGGATTGCTCAACAACGAGCTGGAACCATGGTTAATTCAAAACGGTACACAATATTTGTTGATTTTTTAATGTTTCCAGTCCTATAGAGAGACTCAAATTCATTTCTACAGATTCATTATAACTCAACTATGGCCACTACAAATGGCTGAACACATTTACGTGTTGACCCTGCCGATCACTACAATTTATTGCATGGAAAATGATGAATGTTCACAAGTTATTCAAAAAGAAATGTCAAATAATATGTTCAATATTATTTAATAAGACACATGCAAAATTTGTCAAATATAAGCAAGACAAAGCCAAACCAAAATTCAGTAAATGCCAGTAAGATGATGTAAGTAGGGGCGTGGCCTGGAGTGCGACCGATGCGGCTGCTCCTGTGATGGCTTCCGTCTGAGACCCGCAGCGACTGAGAATAACTTAGCCTGAGAGGATCGGACTGCGGCAAACCTCGGTCCATGGGGAATGCGAACCTCTGAGGCGTCGGCTGCTGCCTAGGGGGCCTTCATTAATGCCCCGGGCGACTTGACCCGGCCCGCTTTCCCCTGCGCCCCCGCCTCCTGATGGCGCCTCCACGATGGCGAGCGAGGAGAGGTGATCCTGCCGTTTCCAGAACAGGGTGAAGTTAGCCTCTGCTCGGGTGCCCTGGCGTCGGACTCAATCTGGCATGGGCTGGCGGCACCCGCACCGCAGTGGATGAGTGGCAGCCTCCTCCTCCCTGAGACGAGTCAAGCAGAGGCCTCGGGACGGAGAGGCTGAGGCCCCCTGCGGCCTCCCCCTATACCTGCTGTGTAGCCTGCCGCCGATCCCCTTACGCCAACCTGCCTGGAGGCCTACAAGCTGAGAGAACGGCGGAGTCCCCGGTGAAGCTGTTGTGGGACAGACGTTCCCTGAAGCGACGGGTGGCCCGACCGCTGTGCCGAAGCTGTGTTGCTGGGGCCTCCCAGGACGCCCTCACTGGCTGCTGAGCGGCCTCCTCTGGGGTCCCCGCGGGGGCTGCTACCTGCTCCGCTCTGCCTCAACCCCCCCGCGCCAGAGTGCAGGCGCTGGCGTCGCCGTGATCCAGGAATCTCCTCAGCGGCCTCTACTCCATCTGGCGGCCCGGCTCCTTCCAGGGGCGCTCCTGCCCACTCTCCCTCAACCAGCCTCCCCAAAGCCGGGCCCAACACCATCCCTGGAGAACCAAAGTGGGAGCAGCCGACGGACAGCTTTTCCCCCAGCACCCGAGGCTGGCCTGGCGGCGGGGTCTGGGATCTCCTGGGCCCCGGTGATGTAGGAGCTTGACTGGGGCCTGAGTGGGTGCTGGCCGGCTGCTGCTACCCAGGGGATCTGGCGGTGCCTCCGCCGTCCGGACTGTGGTCCCCTGGTGCCTCTCGTGGACATCCTGGGGTGCCCCGCCCACCCTTGCTGATCATCTTGCAGCCTGAGACCCGGCTCCAGGGGCCCCCCGCCTGGTGCTACCCGCCCACCATCCTTCAGTGCACCACGCTGGCAGCATCTCTACTACGGCCCCTTTCTAACACTGCGGAGGCCCAGCCTAGTGATCCTCATTGCGTCTAGCTGGCGGACTGTTCACTTGGGTCGCCCCTGCCCATAATCCGCATTTATCTCCCCTGGGATCCCGGCCCCCTGCCCCTTCCGACCAGGAAGTTCCACCTCGCCATCTCTGGTCGCTGTTGGTATCAAACGGGGGTTGATCCCTCCCCTCCCCTACCTTGCGCTGCAATCCCAGGAAGTGGTGCAGCGGATTCTCTGGGGGTCTCCCCCTCACTCAATCCCTTCCAGGCAGCCGGAGAGCCCTGGTGCCGAGCGATCTCTCCCTGCACTCTGGTGGATCTCTCCCCCCCCTTGCATCCCACACTAAAGAAGGGGACCCCTGAAGGCTGACAACCCATCTCAACCTAAGCATTGCAGTCACAGCAGACCGGAGCCCCTAATATGGGCACAATGACTAAGCCAACGAAAACAGCTAAATCTTCGGACATCTCCACTATGCTGATGGCAGCGGACAGGACAAAGAAGCCGGACCCTCCCCCTAAATTAACCCCACAAAAACCCCCCGAGCAAGGAAAATTAGCCACTAAGGGAGACATCCAGGCCTTTATGCAGGACATCAAGGCGGAGTTGCGATCATGTATGGCAGAGCTTACCACGCGGATGGACCAGACCGATCAAAGACTTACTGAAGCGGAACAGAGGCTGGGCGAAGTAGAGGACCTGACCCAGAGTCATGACGCGACAATCCTAGACATGAGACGCGAGATCCTGGCGTTGCAGAGCAGGAGTGAAGTGCTAGAGTTTAAGCAGGAGGACCTAGAAAACTAGGCACGACGAAATAACTTGCGCATCTGAGGGGTCCCGTCGACCATCTCAGACAAAGAACTGCCAGAATACATTGGCAATTTCTTCCAAGCTCTCCTCCCAAATATGGATAAAACTCAACTTATCATGGACCGCACTCACAGGCTGCGCCCGAGACAGGGGGTGGATTCAGACGCCCCCCCCCAGATGTAATTACCAGGGTCCATTTCTACGCTACTAAAGAGGCCATCTCGGCTATAAGTTGCACCAAATACGAACTTTCGTTCATGAGCACTCCACTGCAGATTTTCCAAGACCTCTCATTGACAACTTTACAAAAAAGAAGAACCCTTAAACCCCTCACCCTATTCCTACAGAACCAGCAGATACGCTACAGATGGCTGTTCCCCTCCACTCTTCAATTCACGTTTCAGGGAACCCAGCGCAGAATCAGCCACCTAGAGGACGCCGAGTCCATCCTGCACCCGCGCTCTCCAGAGGCCTCGCCCACTCATAGTCCTCAGCACTCGCCAAGGGAGTCAGAGCAGCTACCCCAGAGACAGCAGCAGCAACCCTGGTCGAAGGCACAGAGACGCCGAAAGATAAAATGACCCTGTCCAAAGAGACGGTCGTGCGCTGACTGATCCTAGGATGGAAATGGGAACCAGTAACGCCGCGGGTCCAGAGCGGCCCATACCCCACTCCGAGGAGTATGTCACCAACTCACCCTTGGAGACCAACCAAACATTGTGGTTGGATCCCAGCCCCGTTGGCTGGGAGAACAGTTACGGCCCAGTTGGCCGTGGGAAGGCCCGCGTTGGAAATGCCGGCCCCCCACTCATTTAAAAGTTTACCCTCCTGTTGGAGGATAAAGAAAACCCAGCCGCAGGAAAGCCACGCTGAATTTGAATCACATGATGAAGACCGAGCACCCCCATACTCCCCGCTATGAGCAGAGCCCCATTCCAGAGGAAGCCCAGGGAACTCCTCCTCCACACCAGAAACTAAAGTTCTTGACACTGAATGTCAGGGGCCTCAACGCCCCACAGAAGCGGAAAGCGATCCTGAGACGCATCCAGAACAACAAGGCCTCCATTGTCTTCCTCCAGGAGACAGATCTGACTCCAGACGATTTCATGAGGCTCCGGGATCGGCAATTTCCACTGCAGTTCCTGGCGTCTAACGGAACGAAGAGGGGTGGCAAAGCAATCTTGATCGCCAAGGGCCTTAAGCCGCAAATCCTGGACTCCATGCTATGCCCGGAGGGCCGCTCCGTGGCGGTTAAATGCCGAATGCTCGGCCAACTGTACACATTAATCTCAGTGTACGCTCCTAATGAAGAGCAGGAGGTATTCTACTCAGCCCTAGAAAGCGCTCTCCTATCATTTGCTGAGGGCCAAACCATCATCGGGGGAGATTTTAATGGTGTCCCTGATCCTTTAGCAGACAGATCGCATCCTCCAGCCCGCAGAGACTTTGGCTTGGCGATAGCGCTACTTAAACTATTCCGAACCTTAGACGTGGTGGATACCTGGAGAGTCCTCCATCCTGAGGAGCAAGACTACTCGTGCTATTCTTATGTACATAGAACATACTCTTGCATCAACCTCCTTTTGGCACCCCCGCAGATCCTGGCATTCACAGATGAGGTCCTCATAGGACCTAGATTCCTCTCAGACCACGCGCCCATAACGTTAACGCTCAGAGCCCACGATCCTGACCCGTCCCCGCGACGCAGATGGTCGCTCTATGACCCGATCCTAGAAGATATGGCCACGAGAGATGTGTTGGCTAAAGCAATAAAGCAGTTCTTTGAAGAAAATAAAAATGAAGATACCTCCCTGGCGAACACGTGGGACGTGATGAAGGCTGTGGTGAGAGGGGTGTTAATCTCCCGAGGAGCTGCCTATCACAAACAAAAACAGACCCGCAGCATTTTAGAGGACAAGGTACAGGAAGGCGGAGACAGTGTGTAAGGCCAGAAACTGGTCCCCGAGAACCTACCAAGCCTTGCAGATGGTTCGAAAGAAATTGGAGGCCCACTACGCGGAGGACACTGCCCAGCTTCTAGCCAAAACAAAACAAAGTTACTATGCCAGAGGTAATAAAGCAAATAAATTCCTAGTAGTAGTAGAAAAATTGGCAAGAGTCAAGAGGAGGAATACCATTATATGCCTCCGGGGCCCCCAGGGTGCAGTCCAGTTCGCTGATCGGGATAAATTAAGAATTGCAGAGGCCCACCTGACCGATACAATGTCGGCAACCTCGAGATATAGCAGAGAACAGCATTCCTATCTGCAGGAGGCCACCTTACCCAATATCACAACCCCAAGAAGAGAAGAGCTGGAGGCCCCGATCACCAGTGAAGAGATCGACGAGGCCATTAAAAGCTTAAAACCAAGAGCTCCGGGGCCAGGTTCTCGCCTCGATTTTTCAAACTCTTCCGACCCCAGCTGCTGACCCCCATGACAACTCTCTTCAACTCCTTCGCCACCTCAGAATCGATAACCCCGTCAATGAAGAGTGAATTACAATTTTACCGCTGAAACCAGGAAAAGACCCCAGGGATATTGCGGCATATCGACCCATCTCCTTGTTAAACCTAGATGCGAACATTTATTCAAAGGTCTTGGCAAACCGCTTAGCAAAGGTACTCCTGGACATAATAGATCCAGACCAGACAGGATTTATTCTAAACAGAGCCACCACGGACAACACACGTAGGGTCCTCAACCTGGTCGAGATTGCTAGGCGAGACTCACGGAAACTTGCCTTGCTGGCCTTGGAAGCAACCAAGGCCTTCGATAAAGTAGATTGGTCGTTCCTTCGTCTTACCTTGGAATCGTTCCGCTTTGGGCCCTCCTTTTTGAAGCTTGTCTTGGTGAATTAATAAGCCCCGACTACTCTCCTCCGGGTGAACGGCCTACTGACCAGCCCGATCTCCTTAACATGCGGCACCAGACAGGGGGTCCCCTCTGTCCCCTCCTCTTTGCCATGGTAATGGAACCCCTGGCCCAGCGGATTCACCTCAGCGCCAGAATCAAAGGCCTCCAAGTGGGCCCCACCCAGCATAAAATTGCGCTTTACGCTGATGACGTGATGCTGACCATAACAGACACTTCCCAGTCCCTGAGAGCCGCCCTAGCGGAAATCCATAGATTCAGAAAGGTCTCGGGATTTGCCATCAATTTCGAGAAATCTACAGCCTTGGGGATAGGCTTAGACCAGAGAGATAAGGAGTCCTTCAGATCTCATTGCGCTATCCCACTAAGCGAAAAGTCTTATCCCCTATCTCGTGGACCAGATCCCTGCTTGTCCTGAAGACACCTACCGGATAAACTTCCCGATTTTATTTAAAGCCTTAGAAAAAGACCTGGACAGCTGGCTCACGCAGAAAATATCACTAGTAGGTCGCATTACGGCCTGTAAGATGAACTTACTACCACCATTTCTTTACGCCTGCTTGGCCCTCCCCTCCATAGTTCCTCGCCCCCCGCTGCAGCCACTTCAGAGAAAGATATTCAGATTTATATGAAAGGGGAAGAAAGCCCGAATTCTGCGGAAAACCATGTTGTGTGCCCCGAACCAGGGAGGCCTCGGGGTCCCTGACCTCCAAAGATATCAGATGGGAGCGCAGATTGCTCATACTCGAGCCTGGACCATTGCATCAGGGCGCCCAAATGGATGCACATAGAACAATCCGATTACCTCTCCCCCTGCGCTTTCTCTTACACCTGCCTGCCTCACTGCGGCGGACGTGGCCATCCATCTTATCATCGACCAAGCAGACATTAACGGCATGGGATTGGGCACGCAAATCCAGAGGCGTCCCGAGAGACCTGAGCCTGTCCGCCCCAGTGTTCCACAAGCCGGCCTTCTCACCCAGGACCTGCCCCTCGAACTTTAGAAACTGGACCGCTGAGGCCTTAGCTCCCTGAGTCAGCCATTCAAAGGAACACAGCCGCTGACATTCGCTCAATGTAAAAGCGTCTTTAATCTCTCGGAGTCTGACAGGTTCTCGTATATCCAAATCAGGCACTGGTGCTCATATCCCCAGACTCGTTTGGCAGCCACACGGGAGCTAGATGCCTTGGAACTAACTACGGCAGACCCTCCAGCCCGAGGGCGTATTTCAACGCTGTACAGACTGTTCCAGATGAACCTACTGGCAGCTACAGCAACGTATATGTGGCAGTGGGAAAGAGACCTAGGACATCCGATCCAGGATCAAGCTTGGGCCGACATCTGGTCACGTACGCACTCGTCCTCTTTCTGCATTACCAATCGGGAATGTGCGCATAAACTTCTCTTGAGATGGTATTACCCGCCGCTTCGACTACAGCGCTTCAATCAGTCCCTGGACCCACAATGCTGGCGCCGCTGCGGCTCGCCGGGTTCTTACCTGCACATTTGGTGGACTTGCCCGATGGTGGCGAACTTCTGGTCCCAGTGTATTGCCACCATTGCAGACATTACCCAGATCACACTGTCACTGGAGTCGGAACCACTCCTACTGGGAACCCCGATCCCGGGCATCTTTCCGAGATCGGGCTCGCTAGCGGCCCTCATCACGCAACTGCTCCTTGCCGCGAAAATCACAATAGCCCGGGCGTGGAAGTCCCCGGAGGGCCCCTTGATAGTGTTGTGATGGTTGAAGCTCTGGAACATCTTCATTGCTGAGAAAATCATGGCGGCAAACAGAGGTCGCCTCCACTGCTTCACAAACATTTGGTCACCTGTGACAGACTATGACCAGCGCTTCCCAGCCCTAACACAGAAACCAAGTCTGGTGACGGATGCCCAGCGAGCAGCAGGCTGGGACCGGACTCAATTAGTAGAGGAGCAGGTCCCAGAGGGTAGCCAGAATTGAGGTATGGGGGCGGAAGATCGGGGGCACATGAAGAGGACTTAATGATATAAAATATTCTGAAGGGATGTGAGGCAGGGATCGGACTTAATTGGCGAAGGAGCAGGCCTCGGGAGACAGCCAGAATTAAAATGTGGGGGCGGGTGCTTGGGGGTTTATGATTATGAGTTAATGCTGTAAAAGTGTGTTGAATTGATGCAATATCTTGTTTTCCTGTGTGCTAACTGAAATAAATAAGTTAAAAAAAAAAGATGATGTAAGTAAAGTGCAGGCAAAGAAGACTAATGGGATGAAAAGCAAATTAACAATGAACAAAAATCTAGAGCATAAGTCGATTACAGAAATAGTTCAATGATTTTTTTTCAAATGCAAATATTTAAAATACAACTCACTAACAATAAAAAATTACAAATGACTTGGTGAGCCATGCACTGGATTTCACTGAGGGGTGACCAATGGTACAGTGGCTGAGGCAGGTGAGGGTCCTAGGTCTCCATTTAATTTACACCAGAGCTGAATAAGTAACAGACCATAGAGGGCATCTATTGTTTAAGTAGAAAGGCACTGAATGCATAAATAGAAACATAGACCAGTCTAAGGCGCCCTCAGATATCAATACGAAAAACTCACACCATCATTTTTTTTTGGTGCAAAAAAAACGATTAGTGCGATTATTGATATTCTCGATCAATTAAGTTTGCACCACATGTTTTGAGCGAACGCAGCGCAATGCTCCACATACCCAAAGTAGAAAAACACTCTCACTAGAGAATGGTGACTTCATTCATTTATTAGGAAATGTACTTTTTATGTGCTATATTTATGTCCCCTGTACCTTGCATTTATGCAAATTCGAACTGAATGTAATACACTAGTTTCTAGTCATACTGTGTTCGTATTGAATTGGGGCAACACAATATGAAATACTCTTCACAAGGTGCAAATCATAATACGTACGACTCTTACTGATCCTAGTTCTCTTAGTCCTTGCTTCCCCCCTACACAAACTGCTTGGGAATTACCACAAAGGATCTCTAAAAATAAAAGTGTCCAGGTCTTTTTGTGTGGACTCTGTGCCATACTCCTTGTTTGCAGGTTCGTTGTTGCCCCTACACAGTATCACTAATTGCCACAACGTCTTGCATAGTCCCCCCACACAAGTGCAATTGGAGCATCACACATGCTCACAGAGACAGACATGGAAGTTTTGTGAAGGACAAGAGCAAACTACAGGGAGACAGATAATTGCCATTGGAGGAGGTTGCAGCATATACCAAACAAGCTGTTACCACATTCTGGCTGTAAAAAAGTAAAAGGGCAAGGAATACGGGTGGCTTGGCTACATATGTCAATAAGAAATTATGTGACACCTGTAGCTCAGAAACTTTTTTTTTCGATACAGTACTCAGTCTTAGCATTAGAGGTGATTTAAATCAACCGTTGACAATCATCCATTTCTATAATGCTTCACAAAGATCCGCTAAGAGCACAGATACTAAGATATTACAAAGTGCACTCAATAAGAGATCAGCAACCCCTGATTTTTAGCAATAGATATATGCTTATAATCGGGGGTGATTTTAACTTAATGTTGGGAGAATGTAGTGTGGGGGACAGTGTGTTCAAGGAAATTGGCTTTGCATACGATATCCCCATCATCCAGTATGCTGGATGGAACTACATCAAAAGCTTGAGAATCATTACTATTCAAAGTACCAGAGATGGGTCTATGTACAGATAATAGGTCAGTATCTGCCTCGGAGATCGTCTCGGAGCTGGCAGAGCTTTTCTTTCTTCCCTGCACACACATACTGTTGTAGTCAGCTTTCTACTTCCATTACCGTTACCAACAGATTGGCCATTGTGGAGCTTAGTCTCCCTTGCACGGCCACCTCGCTGGATGGTAAACGGTAAGGAGACTGCCCCCGTTTGTTTTAGAGGTTGTACCTGCTCTATTTTTAGTCTGTGACACAGTTTATTTCCTTTTAGGCAGCGGGCTACCCCGTGGCCGCGGCGTGTGACTGGGCACCCGCTTACCCTCACTCCGCTTGTAATATTTTATTTATTTTCTTATTTTAACTGTTATTCTTTTATTTCCTAGTAGCCATCCCCTGTGGCAGAGGGTGCCTGGTCTCTATGGCAGTCCTCAGCTCGGCTCGGAGTTGCCAGAGCTTTTCTTTCCTGCACACACAGACTGCTGTAGTCTGGTTTCTACTTCCATTACCATCAAAAACGTTTTGGTTTTGGTAATATCATGTGTAGGCCATATACCGCTGGCTGCTGACAGCACAGTCGTTAGGCGCAGTGGGAGCGCACCACCCGTGCCGAAGTTGTGCCAAAGTCCAGCCCGTCTATGCAGCGGATGGGAGTGAAGACTGACAAGACAGGCTAGATTCGTTCTAGCCCCTCCTGGTACCAAACTGCCCCTAAATTTGGGCTGCGCACTGTTCATCACCCTCCCGTCAAACTGCATCTTACCATCTACCAGGTACCGCGGGACTTACCACTATGATGCTCAACACTCGATCTCTATCAGCACATGCTGCTGCTGTCAATGAGCTTCTGCTTAACCGGACGCCGGATCTACTCTGCTTAACCAAGACCGGGTTAAAGGAGTGTGCAGCCCCTATACTGGCGTATGCTCTTCCTTGTCATTATAAAATTATTAATCTTGACCAACCCTCATCCCAGACAGGTGGTGGGGTGGCCATCATTTTTAAGTCTAAACTTAGCAGTTTATCAGGGCCCACTCTCCCGTTCTGTTTTCATGGAAGCATTATTGCTGCGATGTATAGTCTTGCCATCTTATAAATGCCACTTTTTAATTATCTATCGACCCCCTGGGCCACATGTTGGTTTCCTTGAACCTTTTTTAGACCTATTAGCAGAGCTTCAGATGAAGTTCCCCCCACTTAGTGGTTCTTGGCGATTTTAACCTTAATTTTAATGGCCCTCATGCCCCTTCTAGATAATTTCATTGACGCATTGTTGACTTGGGTTTCCACCAATTTGTGAGCGAGTCTACCCATAAACTAAGGAACATGCTTGAGCTTGTGCTGGCCGACAAATCGGAACTATGCATTTCTCTTGCAGAACCTGTGTTGTGGTCCGACCATTATCTCCTGACCTTCTCTATGAACGTTGTGTGCACGTTGCCTAAGAATCCTCCTCCTAGAGTACTACGGAGAAGCTGGTGCTCGGCCGATCTTAAAGCCCTTGTGTCATTAGTGAGTGCTAAATTCAGCCTAGCCCGATGTGGACCTCTCTTTCCTGTCCCGTTCATTAGAAGCGGCAGCAGACATAGTTGCCTCCCCCCCCTTAGATGAATCCAGCCACACAGGCTTCCATCTGAACCTTGGTTCTCAGAGCAGCTCAAACTAACTCGCCTCGAGCTTAGGCAGGCTGAGCAGAAATGACGATGCACTTACAATCCTACTCTTAGAATGCAATATAGGCAAAGTGCCGCCGGTTACTTTGCTGCCATTTTGGCAGCCATGAAAGCCTTCTTTGAACAAAAAAAATTGACAAAGTCCTTAGTAAGCACAGATAACTTTTTTCAGTGGTCAAATCATTGTCATCCTTACCACGTCTGTGATCTAATTTCAGGAACTTTGTGACTCGCTGTCTCAGTTTTTCATCACAAAAATGGATTCTATTTGGGCTAATATCCTGTTGGCGGCTCAGGCTACCGCCCCAGTGAAGGGGACTCCAGTTGCTACCGTGGAGTCCAGCGCCCTGAATGGTCCCTTTTTCCCGTGCTTTACGAGACACTGGTTAGTGTATCAATAAATCAACTTAAGGCAGCGGCCCTGTTAGATCCGGTGCCACTGTCGGCGATGAAGGATATTTTCCCTGCACCTTTGGGCGAGATTATTCAGGCCATTGATATGTCGTGCCAGTCAAGCTACATGCCACAGGAGTTGAAACTAGCCACCATTATCCCACTAAGAAGCCTTCTTTAGTCCTCTCACTCCCTTGTAATTTCTGTCCAATCTCACTATTGCCCTTTTTACAAAACTCTTTAGAGGCCTTGATCTCCCCACTTCTTTCATCCTTCCTGGAGATGTTAGGGATCTTTGAACCCGTCCAGTCGGGATTCCGGCTGGGCCAGGGTACGGAGAGTGCCTTGGTGTCGGTCCAGGGCGATATGGCTGGCGTGGTGGGGAGGGGGCCCTGATTCTGCTTGATCTGTCTGCGGCATTTGACACCATGGATCACCCTACCTTGCTGGCCTGCCCAGGCCAGCATTGCCAGCCAAGTGCTCGCTTGGTTTCCTAGCTCCGCCTTGTCTCCTATATTCTACATCCGGCCACTTGTGTGTCTCATCCGCTCCTTTGGCATCGGGTACTATGCCTATGCCGACTACACTCAGATCCTGATCCAGCTAGATCTTGAGCAGGCTGAGGTGTTGTTAGGCAGAATTATATGCAGTGCCCTTTGGGAACACCACACACAATTAAGACTACAAGTGACAGTACAAATTCACCTTTGGTACAAGCCTGTACTACACAGTAAAAGTGGTAGCGATGGGTGAGCAGCCAGACTTGTCTCAAGAGCAAGTGAGCAGTATCAATAGTTACACAAAGGACAGCAATTACTATGATTCAAGCAGAGCAAAGCAACAAATAAAAGGTGCGCTCCTTAAAAAACCCAAGGAGGGTCCGACCTTCCTGGCAATCCGGCCCACTGTAGCTTTCTACAGCGAATTCGACCAGAGGAGGGAGTCCTGGCTTGCAGTTTGGGTGAACTGATTGGTCCCACCAGCTCAGGGGAAGAAGATTCCTGGAGGATCTTCTCGGTCGTTGGAATTCGAGGTTTCGGACCTGCAGCAGGGCTTCACCGGGCGGTTCAGTCGTGGTAGGGGTTCTCATCCATCAGCTCCTCGTAGATTCTTTCGTTCCAGTGCCTTTCCAGACCCAGAGACCTGCTTTTTATGCAGTTTTCCCCCCATTCACATTCAATCACACAGCAGGGGGGCTTCCCGCCGGGACAGTCACCACAGCCAATCATGTCAGAGTGCGACATGGGTCTCCAAGGAGACCCTGTGCAGGGAGTCCTAAACCCCTCCCTCACATCCTGTCCCCCCAGACATACAGGCGCCTACGGAGGGCTTCTGAGTAGAAGCTTGCGAAAAGACGGTGAACAAAGGAACCAAACCTGGTTTGGCGCGCAGAGTAAAACACAAGACTTTTACAAAAAGAAATGGCGAATAAACCCAGCCGGAACTGAAATAAAACATATATGGTCTAGCGGGTTCAAGTTCGAGGCTACCAAGATAGCCTAAAACAATACCAAGGTTATTTAAGATAACCGCGGTACGAAAAATAGGGTAGTTACCACTGCCACCAGCCAAGTCTTGATGAAAAGGGAGCGAAGAAATGATCCAAGAGAAAGACAAAAAGGGATAGATATTAACCCTTTCCAGTACTCCATGTAAGATGGTTTGTACTGGGTCTGTGGTTTTACAGAGGCTAATAAAGTTAATGGTAACTTCATATGTTCTGGGAGACAGTAGCCAGTCCCAGAAAATGGAGTCTGAGTTGGGAAGTCTAAAAGACAACCCTGTGCCACTGGACTGAAGGTGCTGTGTAACACACAGTAAAAAAGATGATGCCTGTGGAGTAGGTGAGGCTCCATAGTCTATGAACACAAAAATGTTAAACACACACATCAAAACACATGTAAAAGTGGGAAAAAAGGATCACACTCTTACCAGGTGAAAAAAATAAATCCTAGAAATCCAGCAAAGCTGATGAGGTACTCAGTAGGTAAGGGAAATTAGCCATTCTTGAGAATTCTCCCCAACAGGTGCTGTTGTGCCTTTGTCAGTGCCTGTCTGCCGTGGGAGACTGTATGAACCACAACTGGCTGAAAGTGAACAGAGACCAGACGGAGGTTATGATGGTGGGTGCGCCCCCTGATCTTTCACTTTGGGGGTCCTCTTTTTGGCCGTCCACGCAGGGTCCTCTACCCGTCCCAGTCACGATTGTTAAGAATCTTGGGGTTGTGGTCCCTTCTACTCCCTCCTTGGATCATCAGGTCTCGGCCGTGTGCAAAGCAGGACACTTTCTGAAGATCCTGCCGAAGGTGCTTCCCCTTATACCTTCTAAACTCAGGCCACCAGTTGTAGCCGCTTTGGTCCTTAGCTGCTTGGACTACTGCAGCACACTTTATCTTGCCCAGCCCAAGGGTTTTGTCCAGCAGCTGCAGCGTCTACAAATGCTTGCTGCCCAGTGGCCACTGGATCTCCTTACGGAGCACATATCAGTCCAGTCTTGCGTGCCCTGTATTGGCTACCTGTAACCCAGCGCATTAAATTGAAATCACTTTGTCTGGTCCATTATCTTCCCAACTGGATGATCCGCCCTATGTCTGCTGGCATGCTATGAGTGCTTTCCTTCCGTTCAGTTGGAGGTCGGGCCTTCTCTGTGGCGGCAGTTCAACTTTGGAACGACTCACCACCACCATTAAAAAATCTCTCTAACCATATTCAGTTCAGGAAATCCCTGAAAACCCTTCTTTTTTAGGATGCACCATCTAACCTGCCCCTTTGCTTTCCCAGTGGCAATATACCTTTGGGAGACTGTGCACTTTATACGCTTTCTTAACATAACAATCCAGGCCAATGTACTTTCAGAAATACTAGACATAGATCGACAATTGACTATTTTTTAGTTCATGTTTATGATTTGCACCATTTGCATGTATTGTCCAATGCCCTTCGAGTGACCACAACCCATTAGTATTATCTGTAAAACTTAAAAAATATATATTCTATTGATCTTTTGAAAGAATCGAATACACTAAACCATACCTCGAGGAAACCGCTAAATTGGGCAGTCGTCGACAAGGGAAGAATCTCTGGTAAATAAATCAGAGCATGCCTAAACTGTATACAAATCTAACTTACTAGTATAGAAGCAAATTTGGCGCTCCTGCAATCCTTTAATAGCATAATGGAAAAAGCAAGGATGCACTTAATGTAAAGACTGAAGGGGGGGTTATCTGTCCTCCTGCCTCCTATATGGCAGAGTAGAACACAGAGCACCCCAGCAAAGATTCTCTATTCAGTAGCTATGGGTGAGCAATCAAGGCTTTGAGCTCTCAGGAGGTGATGCAGGCTGGTTCCTAAGTACAGTGTAGTCCTCAAGCACCCACAAAGGAATGTCAACACACTATGTTCGTGAAAACACAGTCGTTCTATAAATAAGGTTCACGTTATGTACACAATCACAATAACACACTTGGTGCTCTGACAACTCTAAAATGGTAAATATATACAGTTCTATGTGGTACTACTATTATTCTGATTCCATTAAAATGCATCAACTTTAGACAGTTCAAATAGCATACAAATCAATACAGCAAAAGGATTCAACCATTGACTTAGGAGAAAAACAGGTTATTAGACAATTGGCAGAAGGCTGTGTCCCGTTTACCTAGACACAATTCGGTGCGAGGATCCCCCACCTGGGCAACCTGTAAATAAAGGTATAACACAAGCCCAGTCCATATATTGTCTAATAGAGTCTTATCTCCTAGGAAAGTTCTACCGCCCCAAGGTACCTGGTTTACCAGAGTACGATGTCGGGTCATCAACGGATCCTTCCTGAGTGACCTGCTTTAAGGCAGGAGTCACAGCTCGTCGAGATCCCACGAAGAAAAGGTGAATAACGGCGTCGGAGCAGCAGCTTCGGTCCTGGCGGTGCTCATCGATGATCGGTCATGGACGTCCTGCGAAGATGAAGCGTGCGGAGCACCTCGACGACAATAGTTTGTTGCCGCAAAGAGTTACTGAAGACCTTTGGCACAGCAAGGGCGTCGGGTCGTCGGCATCTTTGTGGTCTTCGGGTGGCAGGAAACCCACCGGCGGATTCTCCTCTGCGCATCAGCGGCCTTGAACTTCTCCGGCTGGACAAAGCATTCGTCGGTGATGAGCGAGGGAGTCCTTCGTTCAAAGTGTTCTTAGGCAATGGAGCGTTGCAGCTCGGGTTGATGATGATCGCAGTAAACGGTGATGGACTTCAATGTCCGGGCGCTTTGTGATTCCGTGGCAGCCCAGTCTCCGGTCGACAGCCTTTGGAGGACTGACTTCCAGGGAGCTTCGGCTAAGGTTAGCTGGTGCACGATGGTCCCTCAAAGATCGGGGAGAGGTCTCCTAGTCAGGTTCTCTCTTGGATCATTTCCTTGAAGGCACAGCAGCTTTCAGATTTGCCAAGGACAGCAGCAGCAATTCATCTTCCAGTGGGCTTCAAAGTTAAGCATCAAGTATCGACTTCAGCTTCTGAACGATTTCCATCAGTGAGAGGTCCCCAGATATACTGTTTGGTCTCTCATTCACTCTGCTGGGTCACACTCAGGCAACCAACCATCCAGAAAGGCATTCAAGCAGGCAGGCAGCCAATCAGGCTCACAGTACATTCAGGCCATTCTCCTCTCTCCAGACACTCACAACAGGAATGTGTATTGGGACAAGCAGCCAGCCATTCAGCACTCCACACAGCATTAATTCCAGTTTCAGGCAGGGCTGTCTCAGTCAGTCTTTGTATCACATACCAGAAACCAGACATCCATAACAAGAAGTGCATATTGGTCATACACTACATTCACCCTGTTCCCACACCAAGGGCGTACCCACAACATACAGTCACTGGGAAGGCTCCAGCCAGTTTGGGCTGGGCTTCCCCACAATACCATATATGGAACTTCCACCCAACAGCCAGTCAGGAGGAAGGGACAGAATCAGGGCTTCCCAGGACTTTGGGAAAACAAGGGAACAGGCAATAGAAAGCAAGAGGCCACGGGGCCATTTTGTCTCCTATCAGGAATCAACTGATTCCAATGGCAGGGCCTGGGTATCCCAAAATGGAGGATGTACAGAGAACCTGTAAAATTCAGCGTGGAGCTGCCACCAGCCCATACCCTGCTCTGTGACTCACACACAGGTGCCCCAAAACATACACTAGGGCCATAGGGTTTTACCCTCACCCATGGGTGCCATAAGGGTATCCCAAGGGTCTGTACACCAAACCAAAAAGAGGAAAGGCTGCACTGTCCGGAGTTCCATATGGACTCCTGTGCATAAAATAACAGAACACACATGATAAAAGGACTACAGGAAAAGGACATGGAGGCCTTGTCCCTCCAATGCATTTCCAGCATCACAAACTACTGCCATCTGGACCAATCAACCCACAAATAATTACCCCAATTGGTACAACATGGATTGTAAAAAAAATGTGGTTTATTAAAAATCATAAAAAATTTCAATAGAGAAAAAGAATGTGGGGCCAAGGGGAGACAGCTTCATAAAAGAGAATTAAACCAAGTAAAAAATATCTGGAAACACATGGGCTGGCAAAATCTGGAAGTTACTGCAATAAACAAAAACAAAAGTGAATTCTGGAAGTTTATGCCAATGCTGGCAATATACATAGCTCTCAACCATTTCTGTTGCAAAGGCGGGTGAAATCACCCGATTTTGTTTTTGGCGGGTGAGACGCCCATTGAAATGAATGGGCGTGCTGGAGGCTTGGCGGGTGAGTCAGCCCTTTACAAGGCGGGTGACACCCGCCAAAAGCGTGTGAGTTGAGAGCTATGCAATATATCACAATCAGCTGAAACATGGGTTAATCATTTCACCCAGCTTTATAATCTCGAGGTCCAACCCGAAGATCTTGTATTGTTTTTTGCAATTTATGACCGAAGAAGTCAGGAGCGCTTTGCTCCCATGGGGAAATGTCCTAATGCCGATCTGATTCGAATGGACGTATTTAAGTACAATCATTTAATTTGAAAATCTCTATTAATGAAGATCTTCAATGCTATAATAGCTAATCTAATCCCATCCAGCTGGAAGGGGTCCATGATAATACCATTCTTCAAGAAGGTTGTGTGAGAAACCTAGGGTATTCTCCCAGAGAATCCTCTATTCATGTGGCTATGTGAGGGCCATCGATTTTGGATCCCAACCGCGGGAATGGACACATGAGGGAGGATCACCTGGGTAGGGCAGTGGGGTTGCCCTCAGGAGAATACTCTAGGAAAGACACAGTATGCTAATGGGAAGGATAGGTAAAGAGATCCCAGAAGCCTTTAAGGGTTAAGCAGGTCCCACTACTAACCCCAGAGAGAGACAAACCGATTATCCCAGAACAACCCCGGTGGAACCGGGAAAGCAAGGTAAGACAAAGACATAGGGCCTCATTACGAGTCCGGCAGTAGCCGTGGCGGTAAAACCGTCAGGATGCCGCCGGACTCGTGGAGATTTACTGGCTCCGAACTTGCCAGAATCACTGCAGCATTACAGCCCCGGTGGTCCGGTAATTCCAGAGCCGACATTCCGTTACTCTCCATTCCCGTGGAGCCCCATAAGACACCATCGGAATGGGGGCAGTGGAAACACCGGCACCATGCGGTAATGGTGCCGGTGTGCCCACGTCCATTTGCGGCCGGTGGCGTTACGCCCGCCAGGTCAGACCTGGCAGATGTAACACCACACGGCCACATAACTCTGAGTTAGCCGGTCCGGAAAACGGTGCCGGTACGGTTTTACCGGCACCGCTAAATCCGGACCAGCTAACTAGTAATGAGGCCCATGATCTCAATTCCAACAATACTTTGTTTTTCCCCAGTTTAGAGCATGGGAAGGGTTATATAGGCCCAGGGTTGCATGGCCTGGTGGGTAGGAAAGGGAGTATGTTAATACAAAGAGAATCACCTTTTGTCTACCAGACTAGTGTCATGGGATCTCCACCTATCCTTTAACAATCACCTTACAATAAGACAGCCACATTCTGAGAGGAGGAAGAGGCAACTAAGATCAGTAAAGATAACCCATAGGAATAACATGGAGAAAGTAAGGGCAACCTTCCATAGAAAGAACTCTAGCTGTCCCAGGCAAACTCAGGCATTTAATAGTGACCATTTACACCTGACTCCACTTGACTGTTTTTGTCACTAAAGAAGGTGTGGTTTGACACAGATGGATGAGCGAGCTGGAGAGACGTTTTGGACCACAGAAGCCACGAAGCTGGGAGCTGCAGGAAGGAGGATACGGTGTAGAGCGGCATGCTTCAGCGATGACCCGGTGTGCGAGGAGGGGTGCAGCGTGGCTGGGGAGCCGTGTCTCCTGACAGCCAGAGCTAGGCAGCTTGGACCCTGCTGGAAGACTCTGTGCAATTGCTCGTTCTCTTGGGCCCTGAGGGACAGGCAGCGAGACCCTGCCCTCGAACCAAAGCAGCTGAAGAGACAGATCGCCAGCGCTACGGTACCTGGTGAGTTTCACATGACAAGAGAGAAACTCGGGAGCGTGCAGTTGGCTGGAGGAAAAAGCAAGATTGATAAAACGGACGAAGTGGAATGCAAGTGAAAGAAAGTAAAGGCGCATGAGCAGCGCAGAAATAAAAGAGAGAAAGCAAATACATTTGAAAGAAAGGGCAAGCAGCCGGAATGTGAAATTAAAGCAGACGCAAAGTAGGAGGAACGTGCGAGGGCGCACGATAAAGTCAAGAGAGTGCAAGCGGCCTGAAAGGAAAATAAGGAAAAGGTGCGAGTAGGCATGGAGAAGCAAAGTGACAGTTTAAATGTGTCAGGACGCAAAGCAAAAGGAAAAGAAGTGCAAGTGTGCACGACCAAAGACAGAAGTGAGTGAAACCGAAGGGTGCAAGAAGCATGATAAAGCAGGAAGGTATAAGAGACACAGAAGAATTATAGGGTGGAAAAGATCAGCGCAACTGTGCACAACAAAGTGAAAGGAATACAAGAGACTGCAAGTGTGCACGAGAAACACCTGAAGATAAAAGGTACCAAGGAAAAGTGCAAGTCAGAAATAAAGAGAGGGGCAAATGGTCAGAGTGGTCGCGCTAAGGAAAAGCAAAGAGCCTGGCGTTTTCTGAATCCTCTGATTGTACCCCATGAGAAGATTGTGTTTAAGAAAAACTATGAATATGGAAAAGGCATACCATGACCAGCTAAGTTTGTGTTTGATCTAAAGGGGCCTAAGCTTGGGGAAGGGCACCCTGAGAAACCAAGAAGGAACTGATATATTTTGTTTTGTGTTGAAAGTTGGAAGAGGCCTGTACTTGGGGAAGAGAACCCTGAGAGGCCTACTTAAGAAAATATAGCTTGTTGTGTGTTGAAAGCTGGAAGAGGCCTGAGCTAGGTAGGGAACCCTAAGAGGCTGGCTAAGTTGGATTTTGCTTGGTTTGCTTTATAGTGTTTGGGTGAACTCATTTTGGTAAGCTTAAAACCACGCCTGGCAAGAAAGACACCCAACCCTGATTTCCCTATTTTTCTGTTGAACTACTACTTTTCATTTTTGACAAAAGACCCCCTAACACATTTTTGTATAGAGTGAGGACAGTCATATGTTTAGACAGTGACTGACATTTTATTTGGACTTTCAGACATTGACGGCCTTTAGAAGCATAATTTCAGGGAAACATCCCTTTAGAGTTAGGATTAGTTAGGTATTACACCAACCCTGAAGCTACGTTAAATAAAGGTTTTCAAATCTTACTTTTCTGAGTCTGTGAGCCTCATTACGAGGTTGGCGCCACGGTAAGTCAGGCGCCAGATTTCGTAATTCCCCATTCCCATAGAGTCCCACAGGACTTTATGGGAGTGGGGAGATGGAAGCACCGGCACCATTCCGGTACTTCAGTGTAGATTCAGCCTACTGGGGTCTGACTTGTCGGGCGCAGCGGCCCCCGCAGGCAGACTCGTAGTGTGGCGGTCCGGAAATAAGGGTGCTTACCGGCACCCTTGGTTCCGGACTGACACACGCATAATGAGACCATGTGTCTCTCTTGTCACCATGCCTGTCTCACAGGTGATTGATTGGCCCCAAGATGTTACCGGCCCATTTCATTAATTACCTTCACAGCTAAATGGCTGGGTAGGGTGGTTTATAAATTGCATAACTGAATGGGCACAAACAAATAATATCCTCTCTGAAAAACAATATACATTGAGAGCCGGAGTTGAGGCTGTCGAGCAGGTCCTCAACCTCAGGTTGATACTGGACAAGTATGTCCAGGGATATGGATGCCCATTCTAATTGGGGTTTATGGACCAGAGTTCGGCATTCGATAACATGAATCGGCAAAAACTATGCCATGCCCTGCAGTCCCCTGGCCTCTCCTACATTTGTTAATATCATTGCAAAACAACCTTTTTGCTAGGGTGAGATTGGATAGTAAGAGTAAGGCTGCCATGTCATTTTGTGTCCTCTGCGGAGTTCGGCAAGCAGTTGTGCTGGCCTTGCAATTATTAAACCTTTTTTGTCAGCACCCTATCCCTAGACCTAAATAAATTAACTAAGGACATGCCCCATCATTCGTGGATGATGCTGTCATACAGGCATGAACCCCAAAGATCTAGAATACATTAATAGCAGAGTTTGTTGGGTACATGGTTATGAGAGATCTGGCCCTTAATGTTGAGAAATCCAACTTAATGTGTGTGGGTAAGCGTATTGTAGCCTCTAGTCATAAATTAAAGTGGGTTAAGGGGGCGGTAGAGAGCCTGCAGCTAAGATGGCCACCACTGTTTAAGCTCCTTTAGGACCATCTGAGCTCTAAAATGCACCCATCGGTGAAAACTAACTGCGGGGGATAGTACCTTCATCCATAGCCCAGCTGCTGGTGAAATATGGAGTCTATCGTTGGCCGTGAGAAGGGGCCCGTGGCAAGGAGGAGGAGGAAGAGGCCATGCAGGACCGCGCATGTCACCATCAGGAACCGCCCGGAGAGTGGTGACTGTTTAAGCTCCTTTAGGACCATCTGAGCTCTAAAATGCACCCATCGGTGAAAACTAACTGCGGGGGATAGTACCTTCATCCATAGCCCAGCTGCTGGTGAAATATGGAGTCTATCGTTGGCCGTGAGAAGGGGCCCGTGGCAAGGAGGAGGAGGAAGAGGCCATGCAGGACCGCGCATGTCACCATCAGGAACCGCCCGGAGAGTGGTGACCATGGGGTGCCGCGGTGCTGGCCGGCAAGACAGAGGCAGGCGCTGAGGATGGGCTGAGCACGGGGCATGGTGCAGTGCAGGCGATCCCCCGTGCACCTGCCGGATCACTCGCTGCGCGGAAGGAGTCGAGGAAGCCGGGCCACTTTGCTGGTGATCCTGCCGTCCCGCCGGGACTACTGCAGAGTCATGGTCCCTGGAGGGGATCAACTGAAGCTGGCGCAGCGGCCCGGGCGAGGGGGGTGGGGTGGGGAGACCCAGTGACTACATCCGTGGTGGGAGCTGTGGAGAGCGTGCACCCCGCTGGGGGTGCGAGAGCCCAGTGGGGGCAAGGCAGCCCACAGTGACCACGACTCGCGAGAGGCGGGCTGCCTGGTGAGTGAGATATAACCCAGCCCATGCAGTTGCAGGGGGATAGCTCAGCCCGGTACTGCGAGGCAAATGTAATAAAACACATGGGACAATACAATCACCTTTGATGTGCAATCGCTCCTAGCAGCACCTACCGGAGCCTCGGAGGAGAGCTGCAACCTAGTGTTTGGCATGACCAGAGTTGGGGCAGCACTCATCAGAAGCTGGGAAAGGATGCCATCGAAGGGACAACGTGAACGGAGGTGAGGCATAGAGATCGCGGGTCTCTGGAAGACTGATAACGGAGGGAATGGGTGGATGGGCCCCTACCCCACACCCCCAGTTTTCTGGATAACATTTGATGTGTTTGTGGGACTGCTCTGGCTGGTCCAGTGCGGCCTCTGTGTTTATCAACTCCCGTGAGGGAGACAAGCGCAGGATCTGCAGCACGCCCCTTGTGCCCCCATTAGGGCAAATCCATCGGCTGGGTGGCGCTTGAGAAAAATCCACTAGTTTAAACCCAGCGCTGGCATAGCCCAGCCGAACACAGCTGCATCAACCCCCTGCACTGGCCGTGTCTACTGCAGGAGCCTATACAGTCCAGCAAGCTCCAGTGGCATATGCAGTGTGTGGGACCCTAGTCCTGTGACCCCCAAATGTTAACTTAGCCCGAACTGGAAAGGAGGGCAGACCACCCACCCATACAGTGCCCGGCAGATCTGACATCAAACAATGGCCTTGCATCCCAACAGGACCCGATTCCTATGCTGGAGCCCCCCCCCCCGCAACTCCGGATGTGGCCGTAGGGGTCTGACAACTACATCACACCCATTAGTGAACTGTCCTGCTGCCACTACTAACCAGGGGGTGGAGTGGGGCACCCTCACTAACAAACACCTTGCTACCCCCTGGGGCGCTTGAACCCATCACTCCAGATAGGCCTGCGGGCGACGCTGATGTCTGCTGGACACTGGTTGCTGAGACACCAGGGGCATTGGAGGCGATCCTGGGAGGCGGGGGCTCAGCAGGCAGCCATCTGAGGCGGTGTGGAAGCGAATAACCGCATGGCCAAGGGCAACACGTGACAATCCCGATTGCCTTGCACGCAGACGGATGGCCTTGGTGGAGGAGGTGAGAAGATGCTGGCGCAATGTGATCACACGGATAAGGCTGATCGCCGAGCCAGGATGAGGCCACCTCGGTAGCCGCCACGGGGGCGCCGTCCTCAGAGCTTGGTGAGATACTGACGGAAATTAGATCAGGTTTTGCCTCTCTCAAAACAAAACTCGGCAGCATGGCATACAAAGTTGACTGCATGCAGGAAAGGAAAGAGAAGGCGAATGGTCGTTTCTCAGAGGCCAAGCACCGGGTGGGAGCCTTGGAGGACACTAGCGCAGAGACCAGACAAGCGATCCGTTCTCTACAGCGGGAGGTCTTAGCAATAAAGGGGAAAAATGAGGATCTGGAGGAGAGATCCCAGAGGAACAATATCAGGGTCATGGGGGTCCCAGAGTCCATAACCCAGCAAAATATGGAGGTCTTTATGGAGCAGCGCTGTTGACACTGTTTTTGATAGAAAGGGAGCATAGAGTGTCACAGGCGACCACCAGACCTGGCCAGAGTCCGCACCCAATAATAGCACGCCTCTTATACTATAGGGACTGCAACACTATCCAAAGGAGGGCCCGGAAACTTGGCGATCTGACCTATAAGAACTCCTGCATTTTGGTCTACCTGGATTTCACTCCAACAGTCCAGAAAGCCTGGTTGTCCTTCCTGGCAGCGAAGCATGCTCTCCGAGAGAAAGGGCTGCAATATGCCATGCTGTACCCATCGAAGCTATGCGTACAACACGGTGGCCGAGCACATTTTTTCCACAGACCTGGGAGCAGTACACAACTTTTTACAGACACTGCCGAAGAATGATCGTGATGTTTTGAACCCGGCCTGTGGTCTTTTGTATGGGTATACCCAAGGTTTATACAACTCGGGAAGTGTATTAAAACACAAAAAAAAAACATAGCTGGGTGGGCTAAACAACAGGGTGGCCCTTAGGAGGTGCTCCCCGAAGCTTGTTCTATGTCCACTCTGGTGGGTTAAAACACAAGTGAGCCCATGTAATGAATTAGACAAGAAGCAACATTTTAAAAGGGCAAGGTAATAGTCTCCCCCCTAGGTCCTGGAGTGGGCAAGCCTCTTAGTTGTGGTGTCCAGTGTCCCCGGGCAACGGCCCAAGATGGTTGGCAAGTTGGGGAGAAATGTGAGGGGGGGGTCCTTTCACTGCTAGTTGGTGGTGGGCAGTGTGGGTGGGGTTGGGTGTGATATTTTTTTGGGGAAAGTTTGAGAGTAAGCCAAGAGTATGTTATGGCGGGGGGGGGCAGTGGGGAGGAGATGAGTGTTGGGGGGTGTTGGGCACTAGGGGCCTCATTACAAGAAGGGCGGGATGGGTTTAACAGCGCCGGTAATGGTGCCGGCGCCATTAATCCCATTCCTCCCCATTACGAGGTTCTCTCATGGGACCCGATCTGGACGTCTGGTTTTACCAGACACCCATACATCCATAGCGGCTCCCACGAGGGGACCAGGGAGCTAACATCGGGCCCCTTATTAACGGGCCCATTGTTAGCTCCCTCCCGATTCCCATTCAGCCCTATAGGGGCTCGAATGGGAATGGGGAAGGACCAGGCCCGGGTTCCCTGAAGGAGGAAATACTGGGCCCTCCAAAGTCGGAATGGCCCGGTATTTCCCCATTCAGGGAACCCTGGCCCGGACCCGATTTTGGAGGCAGCCATGCCCTTAGCCCATGGCTGCCTCCAAAGTCGTAATGAGGCCCTAGGTGTTAAAAATGATTCACGTCTCGTAGGTCTGGTAAACAACCAAGGTACGGCTTATGGGAGCATGTGGGCAAGGCTGGCACGCTTAAACAACAGACGAGATAATAATGGTGAACAGTGTGATTTGCTGGAATGTACGGGGCCTCAACAATCTGCGTAAGGCTTGCAAAGTAGTCCAATATTGCGAACAGCATGGTGCCAAGGTGGTCCTACCGCAAGAAACACATCTGGTGGGCAGGGGGAATGAAGTTGTGGCTAGGTCATAGGGAGATTGTAAGCACTACACTTCCTATTCATCATACTCAACAGGAGTGATGACCCTGGTACACAAGTCCCTAGGTTTCCATACGACAGAAATGATAATTGATCTGAACAGAAGACTTGTGATTGTGTCAGGATGTTGGGGCACTACTCTGGTCACATTTGTTAATATATATGGCCTCAACATGGATGACCGTGGTTTCTTTGAGTCACTACTGAACAGGTGTCATAAGCTTCTTCACATATGTCTAGTATGGGCTGGGGTCCTCAATGTCGCGCTTCATCTCCGGAGAGATAGATCAGCTGATGGGGGACCGCCAGTGATCTAAATCTGCAGAAGTGGTGCTGAGGGGCATGCGGGAGTTAGAGCTGGGAGACGTGTGGAGGCTGCTTCACCTGGAGGTGCAGGGGGGAGTACACATTCCACTTAACAGTACATTGGACCTCCTCGCGACTGGACTACATTCTGGCAAGCCCTCCATTGATACACTGGACAAGCGACTGCGTTCTCCTCCCAAGAACGCTTTTTGACCACTCGCCAGTTCTCTGGTCGCTGAGCCCGGAAAGAGAGGGAATTCCCCACCCCTTTTGGAGATTCAAGCCTGCGTCACTGTCGGACATAGTGTTTAAAAGTGAGGTACATGACTTGATCAAGTCATATTCCGGGAGAATTTGGGATCAGTGTCTGAGGCGAGTACTGTATGGGAGGCATTTAAGGTTGTGCTCCGGGGCGGGTGCCTGTCTTTAGAACTGGGGTTGCTAAAACTGATATGCAGACAGCTTAATGAAACAGAAGCGGAAATTAAAGTACTAGAAGTGAAGGTGGATGAGGGTGGCGGGACCGGGCCCATGGTTAAATTAAGGGAAGGGTTAGACAGCTTTAACGACCTGGCGGAGCGTGAGGTCAAGTACCTAGCGTGCCCTGCAATGGCTTGCAGGTATGGTGAGGAAGGAAGACCAGGTAAACTGCTGGCAGCAACAATCAGGCATGAGAGAGGTAACGTCAACATAGCAGCGGTAAGGACGCCTGAAGGGGAGGTTGCGGTGAAGCGGGAGGATACAGCAGACACCTTTTGCCGATATTATGGGAATCTGTATATATCAAAGGGGTTGTTGCCCATGGGGGAGCTGGAGGGTTGTATAAGGGAGGCAGCCCTCCTGGCGATGAGTGAAAAGGCAGTGGAAGCATTGCCTGCCCCCATCACGATTGAGGAGGTCCTCCTCGCAATACGTGCCCCGCCTTCCTCTAAGGTGCTGGGAACGGATGGGATAACGGACGAGTTGTACAAGGAGTGGGGACCCGAGGAGGCACAGCATATGCTATTGGTGTGGGAAGAGAGCATGGAGGCGGGACGGCTCCATCTGACAATGAAGAGGCAGTCATAACGCTAATCTTGGAAGCCGGCAAGGATCCCCTGGAATGCTCCTCGTAGCGCGCAATATCGTTGTTGAATCTTGACACAAAAATGTTTGATAAAATACGGGAGGACCGCATTTTCCCGCTCATCTCTCATATCATACACGTAGACAAGTCAGGCTTTATTCCGGGGAGAGCGACCTCGTCTAACCTGCAAAGGCTGTTCACGAATCTGGCCCAGATCGATCCCAAGGTGCAGGCTGCCGCGACCTTGTTAGACATGGAGAAAGCATTCAACTCCGTTGAGTGGAGTTACCTGTGAGGTATTGCATCAGTTGGAAGCTCTGAATTACTACCTCTATGCGGTGAGGCTGCTATATGCTGAATCCAACACCCGAATAGTGATTGGAGGCACGAGGTCTCGGGCCTTCGAACTGGGACGGGGCACCAGGCAAGGCTGCCCGCTTTCCCTCTTGCTCTTTGACGCAGCAATAGAGGTGATGGTGGCCCGACTGTGGAAATACCATGGGACCAGGAGCCTGGTCTTGGGGGGTACTAGGGAACTGATGTCGCTGTATGCGGATGACGCAATATTGTATTTCAAAGACCCTGCAACGAACCTGGGTCTGTTGTCACGAGAGGTTGAGAGGTTCGGCGAGGCCTCAGGCCTAAAGCTAAATAGGGGCAAATCCATCCTGTTCCATTGAATGAGGTCACGGTTAGGCCACCAGATACTGAGGGATACAGATGGGAACAACAGGCTGTCACATACCTGGGGGTGCGGGTTAGTAGAGACGACCAGTCACTATTAGCAAACAACCAAGCAAAATATCTACAGACCCTGAAGGTGAAGGTGGAAAGGTGGTGCAGGGTCCCTCTCTCGTTGCTGGGCAGAATTGCAGTAGCTAACATGGTGGTGGTTCCCAAACTGTTATATATCTTTCAGCACATCCAAGTCTGGCCTGGGGTTGGATACTTCGCAGAGATGAAGGCCCAACTGGTTAAACTGGCATGGTACCCGTGAAACCCACGTATTAGCTGGGACACACTGATTCTTCCCTGGGACAGAGGGTGTCGGCACCCCTGACGTGGAATTATACTTCCTAGCGTCTCAGTTGTATTTTGCTTCGCGGTCAATGTCGGGTGCTCCAGTTTCCCCTCATGTTCGCCTAGAAAAATATTTGGTAAGTCACTTCTCTCTGCAGGGGGCCTTGGTCTCCAAGAGGGTGACAGACAAATACAAATTTGACCCACTGGCATGCACGATCCATGCATGGAAAAGAGTCCTGAAAAGGCTACGAGTAGATGTCCCCTTTAATCCGGGTATTCGATTGTGGGACAAAGAGTCTGGCACCAACATGTGATGAGGCAATTATTAAGGAGTGGCATGGGGCAGGATGTACCCGAATGGTTCCTTCGTCACCCAGGAATTATTTACTGAAAAGATGGGGGTTGGCTTTCAACGAAGGGTGCAGTTTTTTAGAATGGGAGCTGCTGTCAAGAAGTGGCCCCCCGTGTTCTCGGAGATACCACATACTACCCCGCTATTGAAGTATATTCTGCACTCTGCAAATAGTAGGCGGGTAGTCTCCGCACTATACAAATTGATACAGCAAGACTCATTGGGAACCCCCAAAATGTAGACAGAAATGGGAGGAGGATGCTGGGACTTCCTTTACTGAAAAACAGTGGGCGACGCTCTGTGAAAACATACATAGCGGGACATTCAACACACAATTACAGTTGATCCAGGTTAAGACGCTGCACAGAGTGTACCTGACTCCGGCCCGCATCCACCAGTTCGACAACACCAGGTCGGCCTGCTGCCTGAGATGTAAATATGAGCTGGCTGACCTTTTGCACATGATGTGGGCCTGTACTAGACTGATATCTTTCTGGGAGGATGTGATGGAATGCATCTCTGAGATGTTGGGACAGCCTATCCCTTGTTATCTTCTGGGCTGCACGTTCGGCTGGGCTCCAGGTCTAGCTAAGCAATATCGGAAACTGCCAATTACAAGTTTGATAGTGGCTAAGCGATGTATACTACTGAAATGGACTAGCTGTCATGCCACACACAGCCCTAAGATTCACTTGGCATTGGACTTGCAATGTATTGTGGGCAAGATGGATGCCCCCACATAATCCAGTTCCTTGAACTGAGTATGCAGTCTAGCCTTTTGGGTGTGGTTAAACCCAGGGATAGCTGGGATACCTGAAGGCTATTTAAACCATGCCCGGACCGAGAAACACGCTTTGCGTTTCTCTGCACCTGCAGCGTTACACTCACGGTGCTCGGATCGGTCTCCCGAAGGCCTTCTCCTTTTCTCCGCATCCAGCGCATCTACAAGAACAGCATTAATAATAGACTTACCTTGAAGAGCATCCAGCTTCCATCCATCGCTCCTCCAGTCCTGTGGGCGCTACGGCGGTGTCATGTCCATCTCGGCACACCGCCTCCTAGGGAAGGATAAACTAACAAAAGAAAAGACATAAGTAAGCATTCTGCATATCTTAGCTTACTCGAAAACTGTAAGAAGAGTCAAACAGTTACCTGAACTTAAGCCACTCGGGGTAACTTCAGCTCCTGCGCATCCCATTGACCTGCAAGGGGAAAAGACATACCAAGTTAGCACGGAAAGCATTAGGAGGCGCCGCACATCGCGCTTACTCACCGCACCTCATCCTCTCAGCTGGCAGCCACGCTGGGATATTGCAGCACCTGAAAGGGACACAGGGACGAACATTGGTTAATACAAGGAAGAGCGGGCAGCATTGCGCACCGCGCCCTCACTCACAGTTAGTGCTCAGCTGATCTCAGAAGCACAACGCCATCTCCGACCCCCCTCCAACACCTAGGAAGGAAAGACACATTATAGAAGCGACAAAAGTCAAAAGAACAGTTCATAAGACTCATTCTACTTACCGGTCGGGCGGAAGTTACAGCAAGCCCAGTCCGTCGGGCCCACGCCAGTGATGCAACTAGGCAGCATCAAACCCGCATCAGTCGACGCACCCCTGCACCAAAGGCAGGACGGAGAGCACGCTACACAAGAAAACAAGGTGAGGAGTGGACAAAGGGGAAGGTTTGGTCCCCAAGGAAGAGGGGGTCAAGCAAGCAGAGGCAATAGAGAGTTAAACTCTGGCAATCCTGTGTTTCTCAAGTCAAACAGATTCCAGGGAAGGGTTTGAGGTCGTAGGAGGTCCAAACAGGCTGAGTGGCGTCACCGTGGATACCAGGTGAGCGTTACACTAGCCCATCTCCTCCAGGGGTAAAGTTGTGGCTATAAGATTTAATATGGCTCAGGGACACCGATATGGAGTATGGGGGCCTGTGTGGACCGCAGAATAGGACCAAGAATATCTGGAATCCCTTCACGGCCTACCTGTTGGCCCGGTGTTCGGAACCGGACATGTAGGAGAGGTGCGAGTGAGGTGGTTAACAGCTAGGGGATATAGCCTGCGCACAATATGAAAGTGTTTGAAATATGTGGGATGCTGGCCGCAGCATCATTGCATCACCCCTTGTTTTCTTTTGTTTTCCTCTCTTCTTAATTGTGTGGGGCCCCGAATGGGCGGAGTGCTGCTTTGCCGAACAATGCTCCACCTATATGTAACATGCTTCATTGGTTGGTAGTTGTACCTCAATTTCACAGTGTATGGTCAAATGTTATGTGACGTGAATCACCAATAAAGAAAGGTTTATAAAAAAGAAATTAAAGTGGGTTTCTAGATTTACATATCTTGGAATAGCTCTCAACAATGTGCTGAACTGGTGTGATCACATTAACTGTTTTGCCACTAAATTTGCTCAAGCAATTTCTGGGATCATAAATCTTTGGAGGGACATGGTTGGTCTAACCTTTGATTCAATACTCCCCCATTTACCAGGCCATGTCAATCAGAATTAGTGCATTCAGGGTTGAAGTGTGGGGGTTTTCTCCTGTCAAACAAATTAAAGAAAATATATTTTTACAAACTGTTGTAAAATGGAGTTGGAGTTTATGGAATTGGAAAAAGTGCCACATCATATCTGTTACATCAGGAAGCTGGTTTGGACCATATAAGCAAGCTAATATATTAGTCTCAAACCTTTATTATTCTGGATCAGATTACGTCAAACCCAAAGTTACATCTGACACATGCCATCATTAAGCAATTACCCGTTGTTGTCAAATTCTTTGGCTCAATCAATTAAAAAAGAATTTTAATTCCCTTGGTGTCTCAAAATCCTTCAGTTCCCTCTCTAACATACACAAAACGGATGCAATTTTGGTTTGTTTGCGATTTTTGGAACATAGAAGGAACCTGCGCCATAGAATTTAGATACAGAAGAATTCAGTTTCCCATTATTTCGCACTTGACTGCCATCAGGCAAATGCCGACTATGTAGAATGTTTTTTTAGTCTACGGGTGAATTGATTTCGGTTCAGCCTAAGGGCTAACTATCCACCCATACTCATTTTGCTTAACCGACTTACAGATGAAAATGGCCATCACTTAAGTGCACCCTGTCCCAGTGACAACAGATCTCAGGGTGTTCTCACCCATTTTCTATTCTTCTGTCTGCTATTACATGCCGATAGGACAATGTTTGTAATTCTGTTACTAACAACTATAGAATAATAGTCCATGCTAAGAAATACTTGTTTTCTCTGCTGGATAAACAAGCTCCCTATACTGTGTATTCCTTCATCGAAGGAGCCCTATCACTGAATGATGAATGCTGTTAGAATAATTAAGATGCTTTTTTAATCTTTAAGAGTTTTATCATATCTATTCTTTTCTTTGTATACTTGTTTTAACCTGTATTGCATTAACTATCTTTTATGATGGTTTTACACTTCCAAATAAAGATGTGCTTCTACTACTATGCCAACCAGTTTCAAGCAAAAGGTTTCTGTGGAATGTGTTGGCCAAAAGATGCATCACACTTTTTGTGGGAAGTCTCCAAGAAGTAATGTTTAAACAGCATATGAAGTGGCCCACCTGGCTGCCCTATATAGGTCAGAGACGGGCAATTTCTCTGAAAAGCCACTGATGCTGCCTTTCCTTTGGTGGAGTGCATGTGAAGTTTTTGAGGAACCAGAATTCCTCATAGCTCATCTGAAAGATAATGTCAGGCAGGAAGGGATTATTTCACTGCCAAGTAAACACCAAATTAAGTTCACATTTAGGAGCAGAAACAGGAGAATAAAGATAAAACAGTATCTTCATTGTCTCCTTTCTACAGAGACAACGCCCTTTGGAGAATTAAGTTATGCAGCAAAAGCCACAAGAAAATGTTTACTGTAGTCAATGACGATCTGTGCACTGGCCAAATACGTAACAAAAGCCAAGGCATTGACCAGAGCAGCCAAAACAGGGGTTTGTGTCTAGAGCCCAGTTCCAAGAACAAAGTCATCTACTTTCTATGGTTTTCAGTGGCCTCTTTTCTTGCTGCACCTAGGATGACCAGGATTGCCTGTGAAATCCTGATGGACATTTTATAACGTTTCACGTAGCAAGCACCCAAGTTCAGTGATGTTAGGGAGGGTAGAATACAAACCTTCCACTGAATAACAAGATTATGGCAACTCAGGGAGTGCCGTTGAAACTTCATTCTGAGAGTTGGAGGCGATCTCAATATAAAATCTGTCAGGGCCAGGTTACAACCACCTGAAATGGCGAGGAATTGACAGATGACCAAAACTTTAGAAGTCTTCTGAAATTCAGATGAGTTTGTCGAAAGGCACTTAGGGTCGAATTTGATCATCAATTTAGAAGGAGAGGGTGTCCCAGAGAAAGCAGTGTTCTGATGTGTGTCAAATAAGTCTATGCGCTATTGGTCTAAGTGGCAGAATTTCATCTTGGTCACTGTTGTGCCAGTGGCAACCTTTTTAAAAAAATGTTTTATAGTGGAGGGAATACAAAATTTCTCACAAATGTTCATGAGAGACCAAACCACAATAGGGAGATACAAATGGTGTGTAAAGCAATACATTTTTAGGATAACAAATGAAAAAAGCTAATATGTGCCAGGTCACCAACGGCACAAAGGAGCATGTCCATGATGCCATTAGTCACAGTACAGGCCAGTATTATTCCACTGTAAGAATAAATGTAATGCTGACGGTGCCCAATAACATAATTAATGAAAATGTAAGGCAATATATTGTCCCAGATGGCACAAAGAATGCTGCAAAGCATTGAGGTGGTTCAAGGCAAGACTTGAATGACAGTGCGGGAAGGAAAGAACCAGAAGACGGCCTTCTCTGTCTACGCTCCAAGTCTCTGCAATCTCCTCCCTGTCAACATCAGACTTGCCCCACCACTGCTACAGTTCAGGAAATAGCTCAAGACCTTCCTCTTCAAGGAATGGCAACTCCTTAACACCTAGGTCTACCTACCCTGCACTCTCCACCCTAACTGAGACTCTGATCTTCTATACACTGTATCTCCCCGGTTGCTTGTAGATCCCTTGCTGCCAATTGCCCACTCTCGCCCTCCCCTGTTAGCTTCCCACTCCTTTTTTCTCTGCTTCTCTCACTTTTTTCTTCCCCCTATGATCGTAAAGTGTTCATGTCCGTTGCTTCCCAAAGCTAGGTCCATGCTTAATAAGTACCCTAATAAATAAAATAATAAAAGGGATTTCATTAAGGTTTTGTTGAATCCAACGACTGTCCCAAATTCTCTCATCTTGCAAAGCACCTCCTATCTAGCCCAGGGGTCCCCATCCCAGGATTAGTAGATAGTGATTTGTTAGCCCTTCTGTATAAGATCTGAGCTAGAAAGAAAGACCTAAAGGAAGGATGTCTTCTCTATCCATACTCCCTCAGGGCATAGGAGTGTTCTGCCCCACTCAGTCCCCTTTCTAACACACCCAGATGTCCTTTCCCTCACCATGTCTGTAGTTCTTCTCTCACTACTCTCCTCCTCCAACTCCACCCACCTCTATGGTCTTCCCCCTCCTCCTGTATCCCTGCAATGTCACTCCCAGGCCTTGACTCCACCCTTTGTTAACTAGACTATTGCACCTCCCTCCACCCTATCAGACTACCACCACTCGTCACCACCACTACTCCCTCGGCTGCACTATTACCATTCCTCCCCAACTGCTACGGCCTCATCTGCACTAGTATTACAACTCCTCCCCCAACTTCTACCCAGACACCCTCCTTTCATTCACACAAACACTTCACATACACACCCTTCACTTTCTTTCCAAACGCCACTTGTTTCTCACTCATGCTCACCTGCTCTAGAAATCACCTGCACACTCTGCTGCTCCTTCCTTCCTCCTACTGGTCTCTCGGTCTGCCACTTCCTACTCCTCCTCCTCCTCCTCCTCTACCTCACCCAAACAACCCACACCTTCCTGCTTCTTTTTCTTCTCTTTATGATCCCCCCATCTGCTCGGACTCCTTTCTGTGACTGATCTAGTCTTGTATTCCCCACTCGGGAGGTGTTACAATCAGAAAAGAATGTTAAATAGTGGGCTAAGCCCTCCCCCCTTTTCTCCACATGGGCCCGCTTCAGGCTCACAATGGCAGCCAGGATAGCACAGCATCAAAGTTTGTGTTATGGGGGCTGGGCCTCAGTTCCCCTGAGGTGAGAGCAGTCTGTGCTGGGGTCGCACCACTTTTTAAAGTCCTTGGTTGTCTAGGGCTTTGGACTCCAGCCCAACAGTGCATTTGCTTCCTCGCCACCTCAGTTCCTGCTTACTCTCTGCTTCAGTCGTATGGCAGAGTTGCTCTCGCTTGACCGGGTTGCGATCTCTGGCTTTTTCATGTGGCAGAGAGTGCTGCTGGATGGCGGTTCTCTCTTAGCTGGTTGTTGCTGCTGCCTCGGGTCCGGCACATTGATGGGTAGGACTGCCTCTGAATGTATCCCTGGTAGGGATGCCACCCCTGACTGAGAGGGGATCCCATCCCCTCTTGACAAGACCATGGTACTTTTTTCTATGTCTGGGACTAATATCTTTTCACAGATAAGTTGTGCTGTGGGCTGGCCTTGTTTTAGGATGAAAGGGATAGTGCCAAGGTTTAGCAAGACTACCTGTAATTCCTGTTCCTACCTCCAGGGAATATATAAAAGCTAGCCCCAGATTTGAAGCCACTCTTCCATATGTACCTTCTGGTATCTCCATTTGTAACCCGGTCTGAATAATGGTTTGACCTCTGAGAGGGCTGGTCACTTCTTCGTCCACATACAGGTTAGAATTTACAGCTCCTGCAGTGACTCTCATGGAAATTCGGGCCATGTTCATACGCAAGTCTTAACATTCTGGATGGCAGTGGGTGGCCTCTGTTTCTGGGTTTGTAGGATCCCAAAATGACACCACATGTCCCAGATGGCTCCAAAGATCTGAGACGATTCACAGGATCTTATTAAGATTGTAATGGGTCCTATGGCAGTAACTCTCTCTCTCTCTCTTACTGCAAAACACATCCTCCAAAACCCAGGTGTCCATAGGCTTGGATTAGTACATACTGAGGAGTTACCCCTAATATCTTAGATGGTACTTGAGTTAGAAGTGAAGACCTAAAGGCAGAATGTTAATAATGGGCTAAACCCTGCCTCTTTTCTCTGCTCCAGCCTGGCATGGATTAGTGATGAGAGCCAGGATAGTCGCTCTCTCTCCACTTGCTCTCCACTTCAGACACAATATTGCGATCTGTGGGACTGCTGAAAATGGCTCTTGCTTTGCCCGTTCCCTCTCTGTGCTAGTTCTTGATGCCGCACAAGTCCGATACATTGATCTTAGAAAAAACGAAGACTCGGTTGAGCATCTTGCTTAAGAGGCATGTCATGAGTCAAAGGTGTACTGCCCATAAACAAATTAGCACAAGTGTGGCGGGAGGAAGACAGGAATCCGGACCCTCTCAACTGCCACACTCTTCAGCTGTAGGACTGGCTCTGGATTTCTTCTTCTTTTGCCAAGACACATGTACTGGCCTTGCCACAATACCCAGGATGGCTGTGTGCGTGTATGCTGGTAGTCTCATGTTATTTTGCCCATAAAGCCAGTAATGCCACTGTAAACAGATAAGTCCATGCTAACAGCATTTAAGAATATTCTCATGTTTGCTTTGCCAATAATGTAAGAAGACACGGCTATGCTAGTTGTATCAATATGCACTAGTATTCCCAAGAAGTAACAATTTTGTTGGCTTTGCACATAACGGAGGTAATGGCACTAAAGGAACACATGTTCATTCTAGCTTTGGCCATAATTGCCTTCATTTCCCCTCACTGCCAGCAACTCACTGGTTCTTCTTTCCCTTCCCATCTTGCTCTCAGCTGCCTGAAGTGCAATCACTGGCCATGATCTTCCTAGCCCGCACACATATTACACATATATTGACAAACATCCAAACTGATATAAATACTTTACGCACCCAAACATCTGTACACACAGTCAATTACAGCCCCTCGCATGCATGAATGCATTCACACAAACATGTGTTTCCTTTGCTTACCTGCTCATCAGGCTGCATGAGTTCTGTACTACTGCCACACGCTGATGTTGCAGATTTTCTGCCCTGCACCTTACTAGAAAGACAGGAGGCTGGGAGGATATCAAACACCCTTCCCAGAATCCTGATTCCATCATACAGAGACAGTCTTTATGCACGCAGGTGTGTCCCTACGTGGCTTTAGCCTGCAATACCAAAGTCAGCATGGCCTTGCATGCCCCATTTGGCATGTACAGCTGAGCTACTCCAAGCCAACGGAAACCTGATTTCCACAACAACGCAGCAAGTGGGCTGAGGGAGAGCTCAGTGTTTTCACAGGGTCGGCTTTGGCTCCTGACAGGTTGACACTATGGACGAACCACTACTTTGTTGGACTGAGGGCTAACTCGCAAGGGGCATGTGACATCTTGCTGACAGCATATGCTAGGATGCATCTTTTCTCATTCAAATGTACTGCCAGAAGCATCAGGAGATAGGGGGGCGCTGTTGAGCAGCCAACAAGATGGCTGCTTAGTACTGGAGCTCCGTGGCCCGTCTTCTGCAAATCCGCCTGAATCAGCGGTTCTACTGCTATCCTGAAGCTGAAACCCCAACCATTGTGCTGCCCAACGCCCCTGCTTCATCTGGACCTGTTTTGGGGCGAAACCGGAGCTTGATGGCCGCTCCGCCGCCGACTGCGGCCTCCTGGGCCGCGTGATCCCTCCACAGCCCATCCCCCCCTGCGCTCCGCGGGGGATCGCTCCTTGGCGCTGCTCGTCTGCCCGACGCTCGTCCGCCTGCGGGATGAGCGTCCGTTCCGGGCCCTGAGGTTCCCTCTTCCCCGCCTCCCGCCTCCCGCCTCACTCTTGCTGGTGCGCGCTGACGGGTGGCGCTGCCCTTCGCGCCCCGCTCTCCCCGTGAGGAGTGCGGCTAGGCCTGGGGCCGGCTGGCGCGGCGTCCCTTGCCGGCCCGCTCTCGCTGTTGGGCGGCGGCGGGTGGACCCACTCTGCAACATTGCGGGGGCTGCTGGAGCGGCCCCCCGCGGCGCCGGTCACCCGACGTTCCTGCCTGGAGGATTCCGCTACTGACATCGCTGATCCTGCGGTGCGGCCGAGCTGGGTGGCGGTGCCGGGGCCTCCCTGTGGCCGAGCTCCTGCTACTGACTGGGGCCCGCTCCGACCCGGATCGCTGCCCCTCGCTTGGAGGCCCGCTCCCACCCGGACTGCCATCCACACTTCGGCCCACAATATTCCAAGGTGAGGGGACTGGGGGGGTAGATCGCTGCCCACTTTTGACTGCCTCTCATCTGGCGCTGGTGCGACTCTGGGCGCTCCACACTCTCACCTTCCCAGGCTGTGCAAACGATTGCTGCGCCCGGGGTGCACCAGACGCCCCTGCCTGCGCTGCCCCCCACTACTGGCTTCTTCAAACGCCCATCGGACTGCCTCATCCTCGGGCTGCGCTCATCCCACTCCACGTGGGACAGGGGCCCCCACCCATACCAGGATCCTCTGGGAACACTCCTCTGGCGCTGGTGCGACTCTGGGCGCTCCACCACCCTCACCTTCCCAGGCAGTGCAATCAATCGCTGCGCCCTGAGTGTACCAGACGCCCCTCCCTGCGCTGCCCTCCACTACTGGCCTCTTCAAACACCCATTGGACTGCCTCATCCTTGGGCTGCGCTCACCCCATTCCACGAGGGACGGGGGCCCCCACACATACCAGGATTCCCCGAGACCACTCATCCAACGCTGGTGCGACCCTGGGCGGCCCACCATTCTTATCTGCCCAGGCTGTGCAAATATTCGCTCCGCCCCGACTACACCAGACGCCCCGGACTGTGCTGGCTTCTCCTGCCTGGGGCCCTCCTGGCTCGGGGGCGGGCACCTCATGATACTGTACATCCCTGGCTACACTGCTGCGTGAATACCTTGCTTGCCCTCTGGGTGGGCCCGGCGCTCCACAACACACCTGTGGCGAGAGCACCTCGCTCCCGCCTCCCCGGCTATTGCTGACCCTTTGCCGTTTGAAGGCCGGCGCCCCTCTACGAGCCCTCAGGGCCCCATTGCTGACTATCTGCGTCACACACTCTGCGGATCACAACGGGCCCCCCCAATATGTCCGGCAAGGCACGTGGGGCCAGCAAGGCTGGAGCAATGGACAAATACGCCAAAGCCCTAGCTAAACAAGACCAGGCAGAGGCCGGCCCTCTCCAAGATGACTCTGATGTTCCCTCCTGCCCCCCTCAGCCTAACCTTACATCTCTTATGGAGACCATGGCCAAAAACTTTGCGTCATTCCATGAGAAACTCGATGATATCAACGCCAACGTAGCCTCTCTACGCACCAAACTAGATCAACACGGTACTAGACTGGGAGAGGCCGAGACCAGAATTGGGGCCGCTGAGGATGAGGTTCATGTGCTCCAGAATACGGTCTCCGACTTGGTGCGGGATATGAAGCAGGTCAAGGCAAAGTGTGACGATTTGGAATCTAGATCCCGCAGAAATAACATCCGCATTGTGGGGGTTCCCGAGGCAGCCCTCAAGGGCAAAATGGAAGTCGCAGTTGAGGCCCTATTGAGGGACCTCCTGGGAAATCCCCAACTCTCCCCCTTCTTCACTATCGAGCGCGCCCACCGCTCATTGGCCTCCCGCCCCAGGCCGGGCGACTTCCCCAGACCAATTATAGCCAAGGTTCTCAGTTACAGAGACAGGGACCACATTCTACGGCTGGCCCGAGAAAAAGGGGAACTGAGGTTTGAGTCCCAGGTCATCCGCATCTTTCCGGACTTCTCCGTCAATGTTCAACTGGAACGCAAGCAATTCAATGGGGTTAAAAAACTGCTGAGGGAGAGGGGAATTGAATATGCCATGTTATTTCCCGCCAGGCTGAAGCTCACCCACCGCAATAAGCTCTACTTCTTCACAGTCCCCGAGGAGGCGGTGAAATTTATTGAGTCCCATATCCCTATCCCTGGCCCTGGGGGTGACCCCACGGATGGGGACTGAGCCTGCCTACCATATACCTGTTACTGTATTCACGATAGCACTACTACCACGCTCTATATCTGTAATATGCTTGTGATTTCATGTATCTGTATTTTTTGCTCACTATCCTAATTCCGTAACTCACTGTGGAAACTTAAAAGGGAATGCGGGTCACAGCTGTATGGGACACGGTTATTGCACTTATACCTAGACTCCCTGTCCCTGCAGCCCTGGCTCACTGCTTTTTCCCACGCTGTCTCCTCCTAGAATTCAACTGTATTACCGCTGCATGCCACTGTATGGACTTCACCGTCCAACTATTTTCATCGGGCTCACGGCAGCAGCTTCCCCCGCTGCGATTGCAACGCCGAGTTTGGCCTGTTTAGTTCACTGCCTGTTCCCCTGTTTGGTTTGGGGATTGGTCCAGCCCCGTTGGGCACGGCGTAACAGCCATGAAACTGTGGGTGGGTTCCTGGCCACTGCAATGTTGGGGACTGCAGTGAGGGAGGGGGGTGGTTTTGTTGGGAGTGGGTATATTAGCAAAAAAGGTAAGATAGTGGCAGCTTTAGGCAGGATTCATCTGGTCATTGAACTTGTGGCCGGCATTTGCATGACAGTGTTTGACACGCACTACTCGGATCCCCCTTAAACTCCTGGTAGATGGCCCTTAGGCTAATGTCTTGGAACATCAGAGGGCTCAGTAACTACACGAAGGCACGAAGGGTCATTGCCTACGTCCAGAGGCACGGGGTCAAGATCCTTCTTTTACAGGAAACTCATGCCCTTGCACAACTATCGTCCTCTCTCGCCCCGTCTTGGGGCCCTAACAAATATTACACTGCGTTCTCCTCACAATCCAGAGGCGTACTCACCCTGATACACAAATCCCTGGAGTTCTCCCTTCGCACCAGCCACATTGACACCCAAGGTAGATATGTGATACTACACTGTTCCCTCGCTAACACGGAGTGCCTACTGGTCAACACATATGCCCCTTGCATCGATGCACCCGAATTTTTCGATCACATCCTCGACATCCTCCTTAGTTACGTTGGGGTTCCCATCATATGGGGGGGAGACATGAACTTGATCCTAGACCCTGACATGGACAGATCCGGTGTTGCACCCAGAACACCGTCTAGGTCCGCACGCCGCCTCCATACACACGTGCTCAATGCTGGACTGGTGGACGCCTGGCGGGCGCTCCACCCTACATCGAAAGAGTTCACATTCTACTCCTCCGTCCATGACAGTCACTCCAGGATTGATCTTTTCCTCCTCTCTGAGGGGCTCATGGGCAAAACACTCGGCTTACAGATTCTCCCTCGCACACTCTCCGATCACTCCCCGATCACGTTGGACATCTCCATGCAACCAGCTCCCCCTCCGCACTCTAACTGGAGGTTCAAACCTGACTCATTACGCGACATAGTCTTTAAGGCCGACATCCTTGCAGACATCACCTTGTTTTTTGACAGCAACAAACGCCATGACACGACTGATGGGGTGAGATGGGAGGCCTTTAAAGTTTTCATCAGGGGCATGTGCATCTCCAGAGAGGCCGGGGTCCTGAAAGACATCAGAAATTCCCTGCGCCGGTCTGAGTCCAAGCTCGGGGAACTGGAGCGCGAATATGCAGCCTCTCCCTCTCCGTCTACACTGGCACAAATTAGAACGGAACTTGACTCGTTCGAGGACCTCACCCACAGCGAGATAAAATCCCTCTCCCGCCCCACTAGAGCTCGGAAGTACGGCGAGGGAGAGAGACCGGGCCGTACCCTTGCCCGCCTCGCCAGGGCCGAGAGTGGTAGGACTCGGATTAACTGTGTCATCGATAACGAGGGTGAACGACACTGGGCGGACCAGCCCATTCTCGAGACCTTCGCAGGGTTCTATGCCAATCTCTATGCCCACCAACCAGAGCACAGCCCGCGAGAGTTAGACGACCTGCTGGACCGCATCCCAATGTCCCTGGTGTCCCTGGCCACTAAAGAACAGCTAGACGCTCCCTTCACCCTCGAAGAGATCACTGCCGTCATCTCGGCCCTCCCGAAAGGGAAAGCCCCAGGCCCAGATGGCCTGACAGCCGAGTTCTACCAGGAACACGCTGCCCTCTTGGCCCCACGTCTTTATGAGGTTTGGGAGGAGTCGCTGCGTCTATCCACCCTCCCCCGGTCCCTGCGTGAGGCTGTCATCACCGTCCTTCCCAAGCCGGGCAAGCCCCCGGATGAGTGCGGCTCTTACAGACCTCTATCCCTTATTAATACCGACACTCTTTGCCAAAATCATTGCTAATAGGTTCCTCCCTGTCATGAAATACTTGATCCACCCTGACCAGAGCGGATTTGTTCCCGCCCGCTCCACCGCTCTAAACATCCGCCGACTATTCAATGTCATCTCTAGAATTGACCCCCAAGCGAACGCGGTGGCGGTGACATTGGACGCCCAAAAAGCGTTTGACATGGTCTCGTGGCAATATCTGTGGGCGGTCCTGGGGAAGATGGGGATTGGCCCTTATATGATGTCCTGCATCAAATTACTATACACTGACCCATTGGCCAGAGTCCTGGTGAATTCGCGTCTGTCGGCTCCCATCCGCCTCCATCGTGGGACGCGACAGGGGTGCCCCTTCTCCCCCTTGCTATTCGCCATGGCCATCGAGCCCATGGCGGATAGTGTCCGAAATAACCATGCTCGCAAAGGGATCCGCCTGCGGGACACTCCCGAAATCATATCATTGTACGCCGACGACGTGCTCCTGTATATCAGAGACCCCTCGGTGCACCTCGACTCGATTATGCGTGAAATCATTAAAATCGGTACATTCTCGGGCTTCACCATAAATTATTCTAAATCTGAAATCTTTCCCCTCACTCCTACAACCCCCCAGCCAGTGTGCGAATTCCCTCTCAAATGGGCTCCCGTGGGTATCAAATACTTAGGGGTTCAGGTGTCTCTCTCAAAATCCTAGTTATTGTCCAGTAACTACAGGGCTGCCGCACAGTATGCTCACACCAAGATGGAAAGGTGGCGTAACCTCCCCCTCTCACTATCGGGAAGACTGTCCTTAATAAAGATGATTATCGTCCCTAAACTTCTGTACGTATTCGCCAATGTCCCTCTCTGGCCCGGGAAGCAATACTTTGCGGCCCTGCACTCTGAGTTCGCCCGTTTTCTTTGGCACTCGGGAGCGGTACGCAGGAAGTGGCAACACATGACCCTCCCTTACGAGAGGGGTGGCTTCTGTGCACCTGACCTCACCCGGTACTGGACGGCAGCCCAGGCCCAGCATGCTACATATTGGTACCACCACCAAGACCCCCCCCCCCCCCGCATGTCAAACTCGAAAAATTAGCGACCGAGGAAGTGAACATCATGTCTCTGATTCTATTTCATTCATATCGAACACAAGCTCCGGCTGACCCGGTGGCCTCCACGATTAAGGCGTGGCGGCAGATCCTGCAGCCTGACTCTCGCTTCCCCCCCGTATTACAAATGGCTTCCCCTCTGGTCGTTCCCCGGCCTTACCCCCACACAAGATAAACTCCTCATACGCCACTGGTCGGACCTGGGATATAGATCACTCTCCGACCTGTTCCCTGACGGGAAATTTATCACCCCAGACACATGGAGGCCTGGACACCCTAGATCCCCACTCGGGCTTTTACAATACTTCCGCATTAGAGCGGCGGTCCAGGACATGTGGCCCTCATACCCGAACGAACCCCCTGAGTCCCCCGAGGTCTGCTACATAGCCAATTCTGCTGGGGCCAAGAGTATTGTATCCTCCCTGTATAAGATGCTGACGGCGCATGCGGGCGAGCCCCCCCACACTGCTCGGGATGCGTGGAGCCGCGACCTGGGACGGGACATTTCAGATGATGTGTGGTCCAAGATGTGCATACATACTCGCAAGGTTTCCCTCAATTCTAGAATTAGATGCATCCAATACAAACTGCTCAACCGCCTTTATTACACCCCCTATGCAATTGGGAAATTCGCCCGTGATCAATCCCACCTGTGCCAAAGATGCAGATCCAATGAGGCGGACCATGCCCACATGTTCTGGTCCTGTGCGGTATTGGCCCCGTTCTGGGGCGCTGTGACTGAAACCCTCTCTGAAATTGTCGGATTCCCCGTAGACCCAGAACCTATGTCTCTTCTGTTTGGGCTCTGGGAGGGGCCTGAGGCGAAATGTGTAGCTAAGTTTCTGAATGTGGCGGCGAGTGTGGCCAAGAAATGCATCCTCCAATGCTGGAAGCGCAGGTCCCCCCCCTCCCTCGAGATGTGGCTGAAGGCCCTCACCTGGACACAATCCAGCGAGGAAGACTACATCAACCTGCTACCTAGCAATGCTCGCCCTAAACACGTATGGACGGAATTCTGTAGTTATCTGAACAGTAGGGTGGACTTGGAACTACGGTCATCCCCTCCTTCTCCTAATCCGGGGGCGGATCCCGCCAATTGATACACCCCTCTATCGTATTGTACCTATGCTGAGATTGGCTCTGACCCTCTGTAGTACTTATCCCTTTATTATACATGCTACTATATGAAATGTGTGTCACTGTCTTAACATGCTCTGTACTGCCTGTTACTTCTTGCCAATAAAGAAAAGTTTAAAAAAAAAGAAGCATCAGGAGATGCAGCAATGATAAATCCTAAATCTCTGTCAATTAAATGCAGAGGAAGGGAGAGAGTGCCCCTTGTTTGATCATGTAGACCATTGCAGTGGCGTTGCCCATAACCACTGGGTGACTGTTTTGTAGCTGAGGGACACAATACCTTAGTGACAGAAAAACTGATATTATACAGAGAATGTATGTCAGGAAGCAAGTCTCTGGAAATCTAAAGACCATGCGATTCAGGTCCTGACAATGGGCTGTACAATGAAAGTCCAAAGAATCCATTGTGACTGTAATTTGATGAAAGGGATGATGGAAGAGGATTGTCTTCCAAAGGCCACCATTGGATGGATGTGTGCCAAGAAGGAAGAAATTGACATTTTGTTGAAAAGAGGCTCTGAGGACAGGTCCTTATACTGGGCTAGATACCACTGCAATGGTCTAATGTTTGTTCTTGCTAGTGGACTGACATGAATGTAGGAAGCTATGAGGTCCAGAATTCTCTGTAATTACCATGCTATGGTAAGTGTGCAGTTTCAAGAAGTGCAAGTACAGCACAGCATTCTAAAAGGACATTCTTCTGTTGTTAGGTACAAAGCCTTTCTGCAGAGTATTGGCAAAGACTATGTCAATTCATTGAAACATCTGTGTAGGCCAAAAAGGACATATTTCATAAAGTTTATGGAAAGCCCCAAGTCCATTAGGTTGTTGTCTTCCTTGCTAGAGAATTAGAAGGGCGTGTTCTAAATTTGAAATCCAAATTTACCAGTCATCTACTTAGGAGTAAAGTTCCCTCCATTCTAGAATAAATGTGCTACTATAATCAAATGACTAACGAAGACTGTGATCCGTTTAAAAAAGTTATCTTCATAGTGATTCCATTACACCTAGTCCTTGATCTTTCTCCTTCATAACTGGTTCAGTTAGCTTACTCCACAGGCTGAATGGGAAAAAAAATCTTCTCCAAAAGAAGATAGTGCCTCGTTAAGGCATTTAAAAAGTGGCCCTATATGCATGAGCATCCCTCTGAATGGCCAACCCCATCCCTACCCAACCGCCATAAACCAACAGTTACCGGTCTGCAGTTTTTTTCTGCTTTATTACGGCATATGCTCTGAGGGAGTGGCTGGGAAGGCATTATGAAGGAGGGAGAGCAAGGACTAGGAGTATTGGAATCACCACAAAAGGTAAATTTTTCATGCTCTAGCATCCTGCTCTCTCTCCCTCCTTCCCCAACTGGTTGGGAACTCAGACTGTGCAGATTCATGAAATGGGTGTAGGAGACAACATGCCAGCCAGGATACAAGCAAAGAGGAACCAAAGTACTTGCCGACCAAATGATCATCCCTCCTGGTTGAGGCGTCTAAAGAACAGTGTTTTACAAAGGCATAACAAGTAGCCCAGGTATCGGCCCTACAGATGTCTGTTAGAGAGCAGTAATTAGTAATTTCCTTTCATAGTGGATTCTTGTGGAATCTTTTCTTGCTGCTCGCATGACTAGGATGTTTCAGTCAGAGATTCCAGCATTGACGTAGACAAGTTCTTCAAGAACTAAATGCTCATGCTCAGCAATGGTAGGATGAAGAACCGTCAATCCTTGGTGTACTAAGAGATCACTGGTCATAGGAAGGAAATGGAACACTCTTCTTGAGAGCAAAAGGTGGTCCAAGAACCATGTCTGTAGAGGCCAGTAAGAAGCAACTAAAATTAGCCTGCAATTGCGTGCCACTCCATGAATTCGTGCAGAGTGCTGTGAATTAGAGGAAAAGGGGGAAAGACATAGAGAAATCGTCCCCACCAATCAAAGCCGAAGAAATGCCTTGCAGGAACAGAGGCCCAACCACTGATGAGGCGTACTCCCCACATAGACAATTGCTCTTCATTTTTTAAATTTCTTTTCTGAAAATGGCCGACCTGTTGGGCTAGCATGTGGAATAAATCATGTTGGCTCGAGGAATCATCTGCCAGATTCTTCTCCCTTTGAAGATGGGATGCAACAGAGTGAACGCGGTTCAAGAGATACCACTGCCACAGCTCAGAGGCTAGGCAACACAAGTTAGGAGATTTCGTTGTTCTCTGTTGTTCAGGTAGAAAATGCATTGTATTGTCCATAAATACCTGAACCACCTTTACCTGGAATAGAGGGAGGAAGGACATGAGTCTCAAATTATTGGGCCAGAGCTCCAAGTAATCTATGTGGAGGCCCTAGTCCTGAAGATTTTTAAGAAACAATGAGTTTAGTGATACTGAACAGTTACCTCTCAACCCCAAGAGGGAGAAATCCATCATCACAGACATTTGCAGAAGAGGAGGAGAAAAAGAAAATTTCCTGAACAGATTATCTTCCAAAGTACAATTGAGATAACTCTGAATTCCCTTTGTGATGGTAATCTTTCTGGACTGTAGGTCCGACCACTGGTCCTAGTTCGCAAGTAAATGTGACCTTAAAGGCCTCATTCCGATTCTTGGCAGAGACCACTAGAATACACAAGGCCATCAGTTGTAGAAGACTCTGGAACCATCTAGAAATGATTTGAGTCCTGATGGCAAAATGGCGGATTGTTAGTTTCAAGGACTTAATCCTGTTGACAGGGGTGGAAAAATATACCTAGAGAGGTGTCCAGAACTGCCCCTATGAACAAAATGTTCTGGGCTGGGATAAAGGAGAACCTTCTTAATGTTGATCAAAATACTGCAGATCATGAAGGGTGTTTCAGATGACTAGAAGGTTGTTTAGATTGACTTCCCGAGGGGGAACACTGATCAACCAGTCATCGAGGTAGGGGTAAATGTGGATCTTCAGGAGCCAGAGATGAGCAGCCACCATGGAAATAACCTTTATATGGAAATACCCTGTACTGCTACTGCTGACCATCCAGCATGAACCTGAGCTAGAGACTTAGTTTCACCCTGGTGAGGATGTCTAAGTGGGTATCCAGAAGATCCACTGCTGTTAGCCAACCCCCTACCTGGAGAGCCTTCAAAATGTGTGCTGTAGTTGTCATTTGAAATGTCTCCAGAAAAAGGAACTCATTGAGCTTAGAGAGGTCTAGAACTTGGGCGATCCCACCTGTCTTCTTAAGTACTGTGGAGTGACGAGAGTAGAATCCCTGACCTGTTTTGCTCTCTGGACCCAACTATATCAGTTTGAGGTGGGGAAGATTTAAAATTTCTTGCACAAGCAAGGAGTTAGATCTCTGAAATGTTGGTGGAGAGTGTGAAAACAGAGGTGGGATGCTTAAGGCCAGACCTTCGCCGATGATGGAAAGTACCCAGGATACTGAGTGATCTTCAACTCGGCTTTATAAAATGAGGAAAGACTTTCTCCTACTTGGGATGCATGATTCCCAGATAAAATGGAAGCACATGCACCCCCATTTTGAAGTCAGGTTAATTTGGAAGCACAGTGCTTGTTGGTGGAGGAGGAGGAGACTGTTGTCTTGAGCAACATCTACTCCTCTAGTTGGCAAAAGTAGGAAATACAGAGGACACCAAAGAATTTCCCTTTGCAGACTGCCTCACTTTAAAAGCTGCTGAGCATTGAAAACCCGACCTGGCCAGTGCATAAATGGCATTACTGACTCTGCAATAAATCACATGAGTCTTGCAAGTTTGGAATAGCTCATACCTAAAAGGGGCAACATTATTTTTCCCATCAAAGGGTAAATCCATCACATTCTCTTTGATATCAGCATGAAGAGAAAAGGCTTTAAAAGCGACATGCCTTCTATTAAACACATAATTTTTTATTATAATTTTATTGTTTAAAAGTGCAGAACCTACCGTGAGTAGCCGAGCGGTGTACAGCGTGTGGGTAGCCAACGTTAAGGCTGCTATCTCTTAACAGTAGTGCAGTACTTTGACTTGCGGTCTGTGCATCGATTGGGATTAGTCCTTGGTCAGTTGTTGACAGAGCACCATTTTGAGAGATATGCGAAGTTGGACAATTGTGGGAGCATTCTGAGCAGATACTGGGATAGAGTCCCCGAGGGTGGGTGGTTGACAAGTGAGGGATTATTTGCGAGTCCTTTCTCTGCACACAAGTTGTGATTCGAGCAGGTTAGTCAATTTGTTGCACGAGGAGTGTGTGCCAGAAGATAAGTGGAACTTGGGTGCCAGTTATGCTGGTGTGCTACTCATGAATGCTTTGTAGATGATGCATGCACTCTTGGAACAATATCCTGGTCTGGAGAGGAAGTCAATGTAGCTTGTATGGAACGAGGTTGATTGAGTGAAATGTCCATGCACCCGTTCTAGGACGTGCTGTCCGTGTGGGAGTCCTGTTAGGAGGGCATTTCCTCAATTGATGTGCAAGATGACAAGGAGCTGCTCTATGGTCTCTGAGTCCTGTGGCGGATGAAGCATTTGATTTTGCAAAAAGTGGCGATTTGGAGCCAGGCTGTTTGGGCCGTCTGGGCTATGTGTTTCTGGAAGACCAGACTGTTGTCAGTGGTAAAGCCCAAGGATCCCGACTGATAAGGTTAGAAATCTGCCGCCCCATCTGAAAAACTTAAATAACCACCTTGCCTTCAGAAAGGCTTTAAAAACTAATTTGTTCTAGTGCTGTTGCGGTGTGCATACTGATCCTCTCTCCTCCCCAGCGCCAAGATGCCTTTGGCGAACGTGTGCTTAATAAGTATGCCTAACATAACATAACATTTTGCTGAATCAGGGAGTTTCAAAGTTTCAAATGGAATCCTTCTACGCTCATATCATTGATAGCGGGGGGACCAAGGAGGACTTATTTGGTCTTGGTGGGGTTAAGTTTGAGGTAGGCAGTTGACATCCAGGAGTGTATGATGGCTAGGTAGGTGCGAAGATGGCCGTTGTCTGTGAGCTTTTTACTCTCATGCATTGTGTTGAGTATTGCTTGCATATTGGTCAATGCTATATTGGGATCTTTGAGGGGTATGCCTAGCGGCTCCACGTAAAGGTTAAAAAGGATCGGTAAGAGGATGGAGCCGGGGGAATTCAGTAGGAGACTTGGAGTCAGAATACAACATGTTCAACTGGACAGACTGGTGTCTGTTTGAGAAGTAGGAGGTACACCAATTCAGGGCAGTGTCATAGAATACCATCCGGTCATTGAGGAGGATGCTGTGGTCGATGCTGAATGCAGCCGAGAGGTTGAGGAGGACGAGTCAGTAGGAGAGTAAGCAGGAGTCATCTTAGACATGATTTGCTGGCATCATCCATCCACCACCTGAATGGTGGCTGTCTCAATGCGATACCTGTGGCAGAACCGCAACTGAAAATCGTTTAGTAGGTTTAGTTACTTATCCAAGATGTTCCCAATAAATGGGAGGTTCGTAATGGGCTGGTAGTTGGCCAGGACATATGGGTTATTATTGTCAAAGACGTCATGAAACCAGTCTGGCGGGTGTCTGGGAATGACTCTTCTATAAGGGAAGCATTAATGATGCTGAGGAGCGCACTGAAAGTCAGGCCCATCAATGTTTTAATGATGGAGGTTGGAATGATATTGTCAGAGTAGGAAGAAGGTTTGAGGGAGGCAATTGTTTTAGGACATCTAAGGGAGAGCAAGGAGAGAATTTGGTCTACAGGGACAGTGTCCGTGTTGGAGTGCAGGGGCAGCAAATGCTGTGGGAGGTCGATTTGATGATCTGTTTGATCAGATCAATTTTTTCAGTAAAAACAACGTTGATTCTGTCACATTTTTCTGAGTTGCTGGCACCTTGAGATAGAGTGAGGGATTGGTACAATGACTGAATCCAACAGGCTTTCTGTAAGATACAATTCCCAAATTCCCAGCAGAACACTAACAACTGGATAGATTAGGGAAAGTTAGGAAGTCCCTGAAGGTGTTTAGAGAGATTATGTATTCTGCCTTTGGGTCCTCACAACTAGCAGAAGGCAGAATTAGACAGTAGGAGTCATCCCTCTGTATCTATTAACCCTGGGTCAGGGAGGCCGTGTGAAACAACATGAGAGAGAGAGAAGGACGACCCTGGGGCCCACAAAGACTTTAGTGAACACCCTGGAACCGCCTCTGAGATTTGGGGGCAATTCCTGTACCATGTGACACTACTCATGCAGTCATCTCTAATGAATTAAGTGCTGCATGGTTGTGTGTATAATGCATGTTGAACACATGCAGGCTCACTACCTTACATTTTCTGAAGAACAAAGGCTGTTGAGGTGGTAGCAGGGAAGGAGGACGACCAATTGGGACAAAACAGGATCTATCCTTCTAAGATGGAGATCTTAAGTCAGAATGTTAAATCTGCAGAGGTTGAGGTGTAGTATGTATTACTGGAATATGAAAAAGCTGATGCAGAGGAACATCAAAGTAGTAGGAGGTGCAAAAATTGTGTTTTGCAGTGTTCAACTATATGAGTTCATCCTTTAGTGCTGAAGATGGCCTGTCTGAATCACCATCTGATGCCAGTCGGCTCAGGGAAGTGTTCAGTACCATATGCGGTATGTATTCTTTTCCTCACTATCTCAAGTAATGGGTTTTGCCTCGTTTCTCATCTCCATTCACCTTCTGTTTTGTATGGCACTTTCAATAACGGTTGCAGTTGAAAAATACTTTGGTGCAGAGGGATCTGTAGTCCTCTTCCACTTCTTTAAGATAGACCAGGCTGAATTGGAGGGATTACCGGCTTTAATACCTGGGGAAGCCTCGGGAGAAGGTAACTTGAATCCTGTTTATCTTGTCTGATAGTTTTACAAGCTGAGCGCTTGTTTTGACATCTGTGTGCAGCCTGCTGATGCAGGTTCGAATCCCGGCTGGGTCAACTCAACCTTTCATCCTACGTAGGTCGATATATGGAGTACCACAAAGTGGGATGATAGTATCAACTGTTATTTCAGCGCTTAGATAACTGCAGGGTTGTAGCACTATATAAAACTAGATATTATTGTGTTTGTGTGTCTTGCTGCGGTAGGACACTGATTTGACAAATCCCGTTCCAGAAGAGACCTGATCAGCCCTAGGTCACTTGTACCTAATCAGCCAGGTGTATACTCTGGGATGCCCCTCTGAGGTACCTTCGTAACCCTATCACTTTTGGGTAGGTCACTCATTACTGCCGGGTCTCTGGTTGTAAAACTGGTAACTTTCTATGAAACAGATACTACCTTGCGTCAAAGAATGGGATCCCCTTCCCAAATTGTGGAGAAGGTCCTGGAACAGTGTTGTGACATTCACAACAGGACTGCAAGACACTGACAGCTCCAAGGACTGTGCAAGGTGCCAATTCCACTATTACCTACATCTCACAGTATGCAATCCTTCACAAAGGGGGAATTAGCTGCATTATTGGTACCATCTTGGAAATAAACTGGTGGTGCTCCTTCAGAGACCTCAGGGCCAACCCACAGCAAAATGTACAGATACTCACCAGATGGAAGTTTTCAAAGTATGCCATACCGGTTCAGTGCAAGACAGTCATGGAAAAATGTCTGATGCCACAAATACATTTCTTGAAGTTGATTGTATACATCATGGGAGGTGGGGGAAGTGAGGTGGTATATAGTCAAACTAGTACAGGCCTGTGTACGCGGGCTAAAATGCAGGTTTTTATTCTCACAGTAGGACCACTACATATCCTAAGCCTACAGCTCCCTCTAGCGGTGACTGTTAGTGAGAATTCTCTCTTTAGGCTGAATTTCCTAACCTAGTGAGCTTTGCTGGATTTCTGGAGTTTGTTTTTTTTCTCCTGCCAAGAGTGACACTTTTTCTCCCGCTCTTGGACATGATTTATGGCGTTTCTTTGACTGTTAATGTGTTTTATGGGCTATGGGGTCCTTTACTCCATAGGGTCTCATGTGTTTTTACTATGTGTTACACAGCACCCTCCGTGCAGTGACACAGGGGTGTCATAGTGACACCCCACCATAGACTCCATACCCTGGGACTGACTACTGTCTCCCAGGGCATGTAAAGTCACCATTGGCTTTACTAGTCCCAAATTACAAACCATCATATTGTGGACGTACTGGTCGGGGCAATTCGATTGCCCCGGAGTCTGTTAGTCGAGGGGGCACGTCTCCGTCCCCCCTGATCGAGTTTTGGCTGGTGTCAGTGGATACTACTTTTTATATTCGACCGCGAATATATCCCTAGGGGATTTTCCCATTGTTCGAGGCTACCAACTTTAATTATCTAATTCTCATAGCCTCGAACATACCGCCGGTTTATTTAATTAATATTAATTCGCCGGTTGGTATTTTTTGCCAGGACTCGATTCTAAAATGGCGTTTGTGTTCTCTTCTGTGACTCCAACCCAAGTCGAGCCCTTTGTTCCACTTTTTGGCGGGCTTCTCCACAGAAGCCTCCAAAAGTGGTGCCACTCTGTCTGGGTACCAAAGGGGGCGTGGGAGGGGGTTTAGGCACCCTGGACTGAGTTACCTTGGTAACTCAAGTCACACTCTTGTGTGATTGGCCCAAGTGGTGAGCCGGCCGGCTCACCACTTAGCATGTTTGATTGACAGCTAGGCTGAGTGAATGGGGGTGTGCTGCATAAAAGCAGGGCTTTGCGGACTGGAACTTCAGAAGTCGCCACAGGACCTGAGAATCCGACGAGGGAGAAGCTGAGCCGACCTACCACGACGACACCACCGGTGGAGCCCTGCGGAACCGACTCACCACTTCCCGACGACAGAGAAGATCTCCCGGCTGGAGAGGCTTCTTCCCCTGACTAGTGGGCACAACCAGTTCACCTTCTTTTCCTCGCATCCCAGGACGTCTTGTGGTCGAATTGCCCGTGCCAAGAACCCCGGCAACCGGATAGCCACTTACCACTGGACCGTGAATAAAAGGACTGCTCCTTTTACCTGAGAACTCCGCGGCTGGTTTCTTCCCTGGCAGTGCAACGGACTCCTGTCTTCCTCCCCAACGAGATCCTCTCTTCCCCCGGACGAAGCACCGACTTGCATCCGCTGCCAGGAACAACTGCCCCCGCTGGAGTATTCTCACCACTTTAAGGTACCGTGTCCGCCAGGCCTCCTTTCTAAAGATTGCTACAAGGTAATAATAATCCCTTAACCTTCTTGACTGGGCTGGCCGCCTTGACCATCTAACGGGTCCAACTCTTTTTGAACCTTCTCAAGACTTTTGTGCACTGCAACTGTGTGACCTTGGAAACATTTCGTTCTGATCCTCTTAAAGTGGATCCGGCCTTCTGAACTCTAACTTCACAGTTTTACTTTGCCTTCCTCTCTTGTTGTGTTCTTGTGAAAGTGTTGGGATCTGTTTCAAATTATGCTCTGCTCTTCTCTCCCTTTTTAAAACAAATTATTAGAGTGCCATCTGCGTTAAGCGCTCACCGCCGTCTGAAAATAAGTGGGGCTTTACTTAAGACTTGTCTAATATTCTTTTAAGGGAGTGTATATCTTTTAGTGACCGTGTTTTTGAACTGCTTAACATTAGTCCCTGTGTGTTTTACTAGATGTGGTTTTAAATAAATAATTCTATCTCTTTTACACCAAGCTCTGGTCAGGGTTTACTTGTTCTACTGTGTTCTTTTGACCTATTGTGAATACTCTATATACTGCTTAACTCTTCTTGAGGGAAGTCCGACTGCTCAGCCACAGCTACCAAGTGAATCTGTGTGGTACTGACTGCTACCAAGTGGGTTTACTGCCAAGCACCTGTAGTCTTAAATCTTTTGCAGTGGTCCCAGAGGGAACTGCACAGGTTTCTGCCTAACAGTGACAACAGGTGAAGCTATGCGAACTGGACCACTGTCTATCATAAGGCAACAACTCCCTCTAGCAGAGCATTCTGTGCGTTCGGACAGCGTCTACTGCACATTATGGCATCAGGCAAACATACATCTAGCCTTTTATTATTGTTAGATACAATTTTGAGTGTCCAATTAGTAAATTAAATTAGATAAAACACTCCACTGGATCCCCTGGAAGTGGGAACAAAGAGGGTTGGGGCAGCAAAGAAATGCAGAAGGGGACGCATTGCACAGACCTCTGTACCAAAATGTCCTAAAGAGGCGGCAAACATAGTAGATATTATTTATGGACCTGCCTTCTGTGCAGGCAATTAACAACCAAGTTAGGAAGAATGGCACTAGCAAGATCAGAGAACCACACATATACACTTGATTTAAATAAGACGGCTAAATACACATCCCAAAATATAGCATGCCTTGCAGGTATGTTAATCTGATCTACTGCTTACAAATACAAACACCTCTTTGCCCACCTCCCCATGCAGTGCCCACCTCCACCAAAACACCAATAACCAAACCCTACATGTCAATTTTACCAAATCAAAATAAATATGAAACATCCACAAGCAACCTACATTGATTCCCCGCGGGCCGATTTCATTGTAACCTGCTTGCCCGGGTCTGATGATGGAACTGCAGGGAATACTTTTTATCTTTGTGGTGTCCCCTTCCCTACAGTTCCCTAATGCGGGGGACACCCATGCAACCACTGTTTTCCCCCTGCCCCTTCTCCACCCATTCCCAAATGTCTATTCTGCGAGGACAATCCCACCACCCAGACATCCAAACTCCTATTTCCCTGTCTCACCCACATTCCTGGCCACAAACACGCACACATGTACACTCCACGCACAGACATACCCCTACCCCTCCAAAACACCTTCTTACCTCACTGTCCACCACCCCTTCCTGATTACGCATTGCGCAGTAAATGCATGCGCTGTTCCTAGACAGGCTGCCGTTCGTTGAAAGCGGCCTGTCAGGGAATTATTTTTCGAACAAGTCAGCCAGAATGGCATCCTATACTACCTGTAGCAGAGGTAATAAGTTCATAGGAACTGGAGTTAAGCAGAAGTCATGGACACAGGGCTAATGGCATGCCAAGGAAAGCTTTCATTTTAGACAGATTTGTTAAAAAATAATCCACTTGCAATATAGATAGGCCACCCTCTCTAGTCAAATAGGAACAATTGGCAAATGTGTCAAAAAGCCACTTAGAGATCATACCTTTGTATGACTTCACATACTCTGGATAAATATTTCTGAAGGAATCTACAAGAATGTCCAATCTAGTGCCATTCTATTAGTCTCCGGAGGATAGCTCAGGGGCAACATGCTTGCCTTGGAAGCAAGACGATACGGAGCAATACAGGTTCGATCCCGGGTCCGTGTTTAGAAACCTCTGGGTATCCAGTGCGTTATAAATAACCGATCATATCACTCTCAGACTTTCATATCTGGATTATTTAAAATTGGTCAGGCCAAGCCTATGCTATACACTTACAGCCCATTGCAAGTCCTTATTACAACATATTCTGTACATGGTCAAACAGGATTGTGCATGAGCCCGTAGGTTGTAATAGGGCTCACCGAGGGTGGTGAGACACTAAACTACATCTTAGTCTGGTACTAGCTCCATAATACAAAAGGTGGCAAAGCAGGGCGAAATGTGGTGCTATGCGGTGGAATAATAGAATAGGATTATCATGTCTAATAAATACTTGAAAAATGATTACTAAGGAATAACAAAAGCACCGATGACGTACAACACACAATAACAAATAGTGAATAATCAACTATTGTAAATCTGACTACAATTGATTATAGGGGTTATAAAATAATTATAGTATCTATTATGTAAATGGCAATTATTTTATCAGTAATTCATATAGTGAGGCAAATTATATGACTAATAAAATGAACGATTAGGACAATAATAACACACATGATTATACAAATAAAAATAAAAGAGGAATACCAATTACAGCTCTAACAGTAACGATCATTATTACCCGAAAATACAAATACATTCTACCACAAATTCATAGAAGGTTTCCACAATGGAACCTGTATATGTCTGGCTCCAAGACCTCCATCTCGCTCCCTGACGATGTAGGGGTATTAGTCCAATCTTATTTTCTTTAGTTACTGTGGTTTCATGTAAGAATTATAATGGCACACAAGGTGCCGGCTGTGTTGGCGGATGTTTCACGAGAGTCCCATTATAGAGTGCTTCTCCCCATTGTTGGTTTTTACACATTCATTTTTACAACTGTATGCCTGCTACTGACCAGATTTCGGGTGCTATGTTCATGTTTACTGATCTTGCATATGGCGTAATGCAGAAATGAATATCTTCTCGGTGCTTTGCAGCATTTGTGTTTAAGTCAATGGCCTTGTGGGTGCAGTGCGGATTTGAGCAGAGTTGAGCCAGTCACTGGTTGATAAATGATGCATAATGAGAAAATGGAGAAATAGCAGTCATGCAAGGCATTTTTAGGGGGCACCAGAAATCGGTGGAGTAGGGAGGAAATATTTTTTTCTGAGCTCTGTGTCATCTAAAGAATCACGTTGCGAGTTTGGATTTTGCTTAAAAGGTGAATTTTGAGTTTGGTTCTGAAAAACATGAGAGCTGTACTGCTGCCTATGTCAAAGGGGAGGTTAGTCTACAGTTGCAGTTTGCAGCAGAAAAGCACACAATGAGCTGATGTAGGACGTTCTAACTTACCTGCTACTATGTTTTGTATTTATTTGTAAAAAGCATGGGGGAAGCAATGCATTTTTGGCACATAAACGCGTACAAAATGTACAATTGATAATGTGACTTGAAGACCAGATGTTGCAGGGGAAGGTGGAAACAAACCAAAGAATGAGGACAGGACAGAATGACCTTGGAGCGGGATGGTGGAGAAAGTGCTGAATTATGGATGGGTTTAGGAGGTGAGAGAATTGAATTGAGAGACTTGGAGGCACCTAGTCTGGGAGGATGAGATGAAATGAGAGAGTCAAGAGTAGAGGAATAGTTTTGAAGAGCAGGGAGATAGAGTTGGAGATAAGAGGAGTGTCTTGACACTTATAATGTGCAAAGCTTTTTCCACATTGTTGTTTACAGGGTGCGCATGAGAGGCATAATAAAGCACTGTGAGGAGAGGATTTAGGAGTTCTTGAAGGCTTCTTCAGTGGTTGGAAAGGTGAGTTCAGCATAGGAGGAGAGAGAGTGGTGTCGGTCAAAGTGGTAGTCTGCGAGTTTGGAGGAGGGAAACCTGCACTTAGTAGTAGGTGTAGTACGTAGAAAGAGTGAGAAATAAGCAGGAGTAGAAATTGAGGCAAGAGGTGGAGCGTGGAAAGAAGAGAGTGAGTGATTAGGTAGACGAGAGTTAAAGTCAGTGGATAGAGCAGTAGAGAAAAGGGAGGGGTTTGACATCACCAATCACAATGCTGTGGTGATTGTGAGAGAGAGAGTCAATTATTTGGGAGATGTGGTCAAAGAATTGACCTTCTTTACTAGGTGGGCGGTAGAGAGAGATAATAGGTATGCTATAGGGGCAGTGATTGTATAAATAGTGTATTAGAATGAGGGAGAATTAGCGCCAGATAGAGGAGTAGGAGAGATGGGTAGTTTGGACGATGAACACAGTCTTGCACCACCACCCCTGCCAGTGGTGTGGGGAGAGTGTGTGACGTTGTAAACAGGGTCAAGAAGGGCAGCAAGGGTTGCAGAGTTGGAAGGGAGAGATACAGGTTTCAGTAATGGTAATAAGGTCAAGAGAAGGAGAATGAGAACGGATGAAGTCGGAGGTAAGGGAGGGTTTATTGCAGAGAGACTGTGCATTCCGAAGAGCAATAGAAAGAGTGAGGTGTCCAAGCATAACGACTGAGAAGTAGAGAGTTGCTGGTGGTAGACGCAAGAAGAGGAACTGTAATGGAAGTTAGGGTAGGAGTACGTTTTGGGAATAGGGAGAGTAGTTGAGCGATAAGAGAGATGGCATCGAAGAGATGATAGGAATGGGAAGAGAGTTGAGAATGTTCTGAGTGGAGGCGAGTGCAGAGAGAAGTAGTAGTGAAAGGAAGATATAGCATGAGAAGTGCACAGCGAGGGCGAAGCTGAGAAGAAGCAATAATGTGTACTTTCAGACAAGTAGCAGGACAAAGCAAAGCAAAGGCTGAGAGGCAAAGGGACTGTTGAATGGTTGTTTTTCATCCTTCACTTAACAGCCCTTAATTGGAACGCCCCTGGCTGCGTGGCCCTAGTGAGCTCAGAAGGGATGACAAACACTCTAGTCACCTAAATGCCTTGTCCATCAGTGGTTGGTCTCTCTGATTTTGTTCCTGTTACTGGGATGAGACATTTTCTACCTCATTGGCGTACGCAGGAGTCTCTTGTGGCCTTTGGCTGAAAATTGGGCTAGGATGCGGGTTGGGGCAATAGCAGAAACTATTCACCTGGATGTATTTAAGCACTGACCCCTCCTTGCTAATTGAGGAACAGAGGAGTCTTGACTGCTACCCAGTCGTTGACTGGCAGCCAGTTAAGTGTTCTCAAGTTGTTGGTGGCAGGTTGGTTATTTGATAAGAATGAGTATGATTCTCACTGCTACATACCAATCTTAAGATTTGGTGTGCTGGTAGACCTAGGTGTTGAGCAGTAACATACTCCAGGTGTGAACTGACTAGGACACCTTCCACCACTGAATGCCAAAGATCTTTTATTGACTGTGAAAGGAAAGAGGATGTCATCACACATGAACCAAACAGTAATCAGATGATAGTATATTTTGGCTGGTATTTTTAGCTGAGCTATCAACATGGAGATTGTGGTGACCTGCCAACAACCATCTCATTCCAGCTTTACAATTCCAATCACTGTTTCTTCTCATTACAATAGGTATATTTCATGTTCAAGCTTTCCTTCTATTCATTATTATTTAAGCATTTTTACAGTCATTGCCATTTTCCCGGTTGAAAGCATACTCACTTGTTTGTTAGTATTCGATATTCTCCGACTTTAGTTACCATGTCAATGATCTGGTCCAATATTTCCTGACACATCAAATGATGCTTCTTGTATCGAGCCTCTGCTCGTTCAGCAGCCAATTTATCATGGAGTTCTTTCTCCCTCTGTGCCTGTTCTTCACTGTCGATTTTAGCCTGCCTTAATAGAGCCTGCACAAAAAAAGGTTCATAAAGTTTAACAGTACCTCTATGTGGTAAGCAATGTGTTCGGTGTATTTACTTATGTAGGAGCTTGAAAAATGAAACACCTAGAGAAGAGCAGGATAAAGGAGGGCAGGGATTCCTGTCCCTCCTGAGTTCCGGTGAGTGTTGGTTGCTCAAGTCGAGCAAACCTGATATTCAGGAAAATTGACCTAACCTGCACATCTTTTCCCTAATTTATGAAGAAGCTAATTAAGCCTCGACTAATCTTGCTTGCAACGCGAAACACGTATTGGCATCATCTGTTCCTTGAACAAATTAGCATAAATAAAATATGTACTCGGCTGTGGGACAAGCATTTATGAAGACCAACATGTCCTAAAGATTGACCGCTCTTCCTTTGCGTATTTCATTTTACAAACTCTGCCATGTGAGGTACCGGACACCCAGCACCAACCTCTGCATCGAAATCCACAAATACGCTAGGGTGGCGCAGCTCAAGCTTTTCAGAACCCTTCTGTTACCGTATTGGCTTACATAGATAATAATGCCATTGTAAATTGAAATCACAAACAATTTAGAATGAAAATAATACAAAACAGCCTTCCTAACAAACCTCAAAATCTTTACATTGACAACAAAAGTGCCTTTTATGTTTGATGTAGTGGGTATCAGTGGAGGGGAGGCAATTGGATGCTGATTGATTTGTATAGTGTTAAAGCAGATTTGGTTTCTTCAAAGAGCCAACGAGGAAGAGGATAAAAGGACTAAAGGGTAGAATCAAGAGAGTTGAGCAGGCAACACAATTGTAGTACTATCCATACACAAGATGCAAAAGCGGAACCAAGATAACCATACCATGCTTACCCATCGGTTTGTCTTCTGGACCACACCCCTCTAGGTTAATGGGACTTCTAGTTGGAACATGGATGTTTTAACCTGTACTATCTATTTCTGGCTCTATTGCGCCATTTGGCCTACTTGTGTTACTGCAGGAAACTCTATTTGGGGGTGGTGGAATAGTCCACAAGTGCAATGAAAATCCAGAATTTGCAGTATTATTTCTGCAGAATACTGCATTCAGGGTGTTCCTTTGTGGCTGTCGCGCACCTTTTCACTGGCTCATAACTAAATTCCCTGCACAAAAGTGTTACCGCTGACATTCGCGCATCCCCACTGCCAATACAACGGTTTGTCTAGTGCAACAAAATATACAAAATCGTTGCATTGCGCAGGCATTCGCAGGCACACGAGCGCTGGAAATGGACATACAAATGCTTCACGGTAGACGAAGGAAGCCGGGCATGGGTGTAGTTTTAGGGGGCAGAAAAGGGTGTTCGGCCCACCCAACATTTATGGCACACCACAGGTTCTCCCCTTGACTCTGATCATTGGACTCCCTCTTTCTGGCCCACTGCATTCAGTGTTCTACCTACTCCAGTGACGGTGGTTACAAATCTAGGGGTTTACCTCTCTGCTTCACTCCACGTCTGCCCAAGTGAATACAGTATGCAAAACGGGGCACTTCTTGCTATGTGTGTTCTGCGGAGTGCTACCGTATTTACCTATCCAACTTTGTCCTTGGGTGGTTGCCTCGATTGTTATCAGTCGAACTGACTATTGCAATGCCCTCTTCTTGGGTCAACGACTTGGCCTTATTCATCGGCTGCAGCGACTTCAGAATCTGTCAGCTAGGGTAGCCACCTCTACCCGTTATAGGTTGCACATTAGTCCTGTGCGCCGTTCCCTTCACTGACTGCCTTTCTACCATCAGGGTGCAGAATATCTGTAGGACAAGTTTCAGCTCTATGTGCCTGACCAAGCCCTTCCATACCGCAACTAAACACTGATGGGGTCATCATGAGGTTTTGCGGTAACCCTTGATTGCAGCGATAACGCTATTACCGCCTCATTTAAGGGTCTGCCAAATCACAGGTTTGGCAGGATTTACCCCCAGCTTTTAGCTGGGGGTAAATCTGTCGCAAATTTGCAGACGACAGTAGTTGTGCTGAAAATTCCCCATTGGGTCCAATGGGGAATGGGGAATTCCCAAATGGGACCAATGGGGAATGGGCAATTCCCGTTCCGCCAAACCCGTGATCCGGCGCTAATAGCGCCAGGGCGTTTGGCGATAATGCTATTAACCCCGGCAGTATCCCAGCTGCAATACCGCCCAACTCGTGATCATCCCAACTTCCGCAGTCTAAGGACTGGGGGCGCGCCTTCTCAGTTTCAGCAGCTAAATTATGGAACAATCTACCCGTCGCACTTGGGCTGTTTGAGAATCACTTACATTTTCGTCATCTCTTAAAAACTTGACTCTTCTAGGTTATTGTTAGTCTTTAGCAAACCGTGTCCTTCGCGCCATAATGCCCTTGGGCGAGAATACACGTTACAAAATTCTGATTACATAACATAACAGATTTTGTGCGGCTCATTTGGCAGGTGCCCCTTTCCTTTAGACGTCATGTCCCCCCAACATTCTCATTAAAGTTACTCAACTGGAGCCCGGCAAGAAAGCAACCAACTGGGATTTGGCACAGAAATGTGACAATGCATTGTGGGAGACAAGTGTAGGGAAAAATAGCAACATTCGACTTTTGTGTGAAAAAATGTATCTGCCAGGGGGTGGAATCCGCACACATTGCGGAAAAAAGCACTACGCCACGGGAATAAATCGGCAGCAGTGGAAAAAGGAATTCCGTCCACACAGTGGACAAATAATTCTGCCACCTCTAAATGTAGTGTCAATAACATGGCCAGAAAATGGTACCTTTAAAGATAGAAACGAGAGTCTATGGACACCCAACTCCACACTACTTTGAATACTGTAGTAGAATATGCAACTAAAAGTCTCTTATTTCCAAATGGTAATCAGCAGACTAGGGGCCCGATTCATGGAATGATCTGTGCAGAAAATAGGGTACTTGTGCGTGCAACTGCGTGCAAATCCGTCTTCGTCGATTCACGGATGCGTGGTACTTTTCTTTTGTGTGGAGTTCGCGCTGGTGCAGCACGTCTGTGCGAGCCGTTGTGGGCCTTGCGTGAGACTCCACGCAAGGGCGTGGCTTGGGCAGAGGGCTGGGAAGTGGACAGAACATCAGAAATGGGGAAGGACTTGTGAAAATGTGGGCGTTCCGAGGGATGGCCACTATTGCGCGGCATGAGATGTATTTGTGTATTCGATCGCCCAAGCTCTTGGCCGGGGAAATGGCCATGCAAGTCCTCCAGACGATCCACCACACGAAGGTAGGCATAAGTACACTTGCATGTAGGATATGCAGCGCAAAGTGGGGATGCATGGCGGATTTCCGGGTGCGTGTACTCAACCGGGGTTCCGATGTAACTTAGGGGTGCACTTAAACAGTGTAGTGGGGTGGAGACACATTTATGGGGGTTCGCACGCAGATTTTCCGAGTGTAGACTGAGTTACGATTTGTCATACGCAGGTTGTCAGGGTGCCAGGAACAGTTACAGGGCGACTCTGCGCAGGGTCCCGGAGATGGTCTGCTTGTGGGGGACTGTTTGAAGGTTGTGTGCATTCACGCCCAGGGTAGTGCACAAAGGTAGCTGATCTGGCAGTTTTTTCTTTGCGTGTGGGCATGTCGGGGGGCGTTCTGGAAGCAACTTGTGAAATAGGATGCCGGACCAGAAGAAGGAGAAAGCAGTTTTTCCTCCCACCCACCCTACATAATGACGGCGGAAGTACAAGGCTTTGCCGTTGCAGTCGCAGAACGGAGAGGCAGAGTTTGTTGCAACCAGTGGCACTATACAGACTACTAACGAGCCGTGGGAAAGTGGGAAGGGTTTTTGATCTTCTCGCAATCGGCACTCCTCCAGCCCAGGAACATCTTCAAGGGCAGGTTGGGTTCAGACAAGAATGGTTGGGGGAGCTTTGGCCTAGAGTGGACTTGGTTGGGAAAGGGGAAGCAAGGTTTGGACACGGAACAGTTGGCTGGTCGCCGCACCTTCAGAACTATTTTCACAAAGTTTGGTTTGCAGTGATTTGAAGCATGCAGTTATTAGTAATGTTGTGAAAATAAATCTACAGCCTTTTATGCCAACAAAGAAAAATGTCTCATGCTGCACCTTTTTCCATAAGTGGGGGGCAAGGGTAGCGAGTGGAATAAGCAATTATGTTGGTATAAGTAGGGACAAATGCCCAGGTTATGCGCCTTCCAGCCGCCAGAAATTCTTGGAAACATTTCTCAGTTTTCAGATTGAAATTTAAAACCCTATTCAGTCTACTAGGATTTGTCTGCACAAATATTTGCTGAAGATAAAGGTAGCACTGTTTTCATATAAAAGCAAAACGCAAACATAGGAATGTTCATTCAGTTTGTCGTGCAACAGTGATTTCTGTTTCCTTTCGAATGAGGACTATCTAAAGTATTGAATAGTATGTATTACTATTCTAGAATTATGTTTGAATAGTGTTATACACGTCTTTCTTAAGAGTCAAAATAAAAGGGTTTGCAACTTGCTGATCTCCAGATGTGTTGGCCTACAACTCCCATCAGCCCTACCCAGCATAGACAATGACGAGGGATCATGGGAGTCGTAGGCCAAAACTGCCTGAGAGCTGCAGAGGATTATATGTTTGCAAACCAGCTAAGGAGAACTCCAATACAGTCTCTAGTAGGAGAGATGGCTTTGCATGTCCAAAGAATGGGGTTTCTTTTCTTTGAGGTAATTAATCCAGACTCTATTGTGTGTCTTAACTACACAATAGTGACCCAGAGGTTCAAAATTCTGCAAACAGTTCGGTACCGTAGTTTCCGGACCGGCAAACTACGAGTTGTGCTCGGATGTGACTTTCTGCCTGCCAGGTCGGACCTGGGGGGCAGAGCAGCACCCGCGAGCACAGCATGTCAGATGCACCGGCACTGTTCATAACGGTGCCAGTGCATCCGGCTTCCCCATTCCCATTGAGCCCTATGGGTCTGAATTGGAATGGGGAAGAATTTTTCACGACGCCCCAGGAATGGGCAAACACCGGGTTCCGACAAGGCCGCAATGACCCGGTAATTGCTCATTTTTGGGCGCCGGAAAAAATAAAATACTGGCGGCAGCCTCGTAATGAGGCCCATTGTTTCTAAGGACACCTTGCCTTCTAAATGCTATAGGATTACCCTAGGAAGGTGTTAAACCTAAGTGGGAAGAAAGGCAAAAAGTACAAATAAAACCGAGATGGACAAATCGATAAATCGCAAATACCGCATCTCTGTCAAGTGCATCTTGGAAATCTTTCAGTCGTCTCTCCTCGTACTGTTTTTCTCGGAAGATCCTGTTCTGCCATAACACTTCTTTCTCATGGCGCACATGCATCAGCTGTACTGCAATCCGCCGCTCCTGTTGGGATTGCCTCATCAAGCGATTAATCAGCTGCTCCTCTCTGTAAGCCTCCTGATTAAAAAAAATAAAGGAACTTGCATTAAAACGACACATTTAAACTGATGAAAGATTGATTGTTAAACCACTACTCTTACAATGTCTTCATAATTGGACATCCACAATTTAATTGTTATCGGAGACCCATGAATTGAATGGATAAATTATATTCCCCAATCATTTGGGCACTGTAACGTTAGGCATAAGTCCCCTGCTTGGCATTGGTTGTTCAGGACTGAGAAACCACCCCGCGCCAGGATGGCGATTCCAGAGGAGGTCCAAAGGGGTTCCCTTGGCACTGTGACACCCTTCCCCCAGCTAGGAGCAGTCTCAATAAAACTACTAATCCCACAATCCCCCGGGTCTCAAGACCAGAATGCTAAAACACAAACGTACTCCTTGGGATCTGAACCCCTTGAGTGTTCAGGTTAGCCATGAGACATGCATCCCTATCCATCAAGGAAGGAGCGTATCTGTAGTCAGGGTGGCGACAGATCTAACAAGAATATGTGCTGCACACATTTTCACTTGAGAGATTGTACACAGCAGGCAACATAAACACTTCAAAAGTGTTATGTTGGGAGGTGTAGCTGTTAAGAAGAAAGAGATGGGCGAGTGTTTTCGTTCCTTCTATGCTGATTTATATACTGAAGAACTTGCTCCACAGATGCAGGAACTAGCAAGTTTTTTGGGGCAAAATTGACGTTCCTTCTTTATCTGAGGAAGGTAGGAATTCCATAGATCCCCCAAATGTCATCCCAGAAGTTTTACTGGCAATTAGTGAATTGAATGTTGGAAAATCTCCAGGTATAGATGGATTGCCAGTCGAATCCTATCGATCATTGGATGTACAACTGGCACCAGAATTGTGTGATCTATACAATCATTTTCTGATGGAGGGGACCTTGTGTCCCTCAATCAAGGAGGCCATCAATACTGTAATTTCGAAGTCGGGGAAGGACGCAACTAAGTGTTGTAATTACTGCCCTATATCATTACTTAATGTAGATATAAAGATTTTGACTAAGATTTTGACTAATAGATTAGAAAAATATATGGGGGAACTGATTGACAGAACACAGGCAGGTTTTATGAAGCAGCGATATGGATATGATAATATTAGAATGCTTTCGGATATGTTGGGCCTACCGGATTCAGAGTTTAGAGACATTTTGTGAACTTTTTTAGATGCTGAGAAGGATTTTGATAGGGTGAACTGGACATTTCTGAAGTACACATTGTTGAAAATGGGATTTGGCCCATTGTTTATTAATGCTATAGGGGCACTGCAATCAGATATATCTGCTAGAGTCTGGGTAAATGAGGGATTTTCGGCATCATTCCAGTTACATAGAGGTACAAAGCAAGGCTGGCCATTATCCCCTTTTCTTTTTAATTTGGTGCTAGATCCCTTGTTAGCATATATTCGGCAGAATGAGAATATTAGAGGTCTATGTGTGGGAGGTGCAGAAGTTAAGGTATTGGCTTATGTAGACAATGTCGTGTTAAACTTGAATAACACAAAGGAAGGAGACCCTCTCTTAAAAAATATGATCGATGAAGTGGGAAGGTTGTCAGGTTATAAGATCAACAGGGGGAATTGTAAGTGGGAAAACGTATGTGTGAAATACTTGGGAGTCTATCTTGTTCGGAATGTCAAGAAAATTGTTGAATATAATGTAGATAAAATAATTGAAGTTTTTCTGGGGGATGTTAGAACATCGGGACATATTTCTTTGAATATCTGGGCAAAAATTAACACAATTAAAATAATGCTATTACCAAAAGTCTTATATACTATACAATCACTTCCTTTATGGTTCACAAAGAAAGCCCTTGGGCGTACAGACAAGGTATTTCAAGAATTGTTATGGGGTGTGGGGAAAAGGGCTATGATACCTCGCTATATCATGGTTTGAAGTGTTCAGGAAGGAGAATTTGGATATCCTACACTTGAGAACAATTTTAAAGGATTTGTATTTAAAAAGATGATTAATTATTCTGATGAAGGACGGGGCTCGATGCCGTGGTGGGTGCAAATAGAAAAGAAGATGTTAGAGCCATATTATGCACAGAGTCTGTACTCCTTTGGGAAATTACCTAGACAAGTTATGAACCTATAGCCTATTGTTGTCACTAAAGATGCATTAACTTCATTGATAGTGGTAAGTGGGCAAGAGCTGTTTATGTACAAGGATGCATCGCTTTGGCATAACCCAGAATTATAGGTGGCTAAAAAGATGTTGAATTGGAGGAGTTGAATTAATAAAGGTATCTTAGCGATTGGCGACATTTGGGGTGATGGGGAGTGGTTCCCTTCGAGAACCTGATGGAGAAATATGGGCTAAATAGAAGTGAACTGGGAAGGTATAGAGTTTTGGAGATCTTGATTTCTGAAAGGCAACAGATGTTGGACGCACCGCTCATGCAGAAAGCAGAGATTTGTAACCTATTTACTACAATGTTGCAGAAAGTGTCAAATTTATTAAGACTCATGCCATTAGAGCGTCATTGGTTGGTCTCATGGGAGAAGCTACGATTGACCTTGTCCGAAGAGTTGAGCAGGGATATTGCGCTAAAGGAATGGGAGAATATCTGGAAAGTTCCAGTTAAGGCAAATATCGACTTGAACCTACGTTACGTACATCAAAGGATATTGGGAAGGGTTTATTGGACCCCTGTGCGTAAGTGTGTTTTGGGGATGGTTGATAGTGAATGCTGCAGGGGTTGTCGGAAAGAGAAAGGTACTCTGTTACTCATGTCATGGGATTGTGACAGGGTGGACTACTGGAAGGACGTGCTGGACAGAATTGACACAATCTGGAACATTACATTCCAGTGAAATCCTTTGGCAGTGATTTTACAGTCACCAAGAAGTGGGCGAAATATTGACTGTATAACATTGTGTTGGATTAACAGAGCCCTACTGGTGGCGACTAAACAAACTAAAAGTGTGGAAAACGAGGGAAAAGCAACTTGAAGGATGGCGCGTTGATGTGCAGATTCTTTCAAAATATGAAAAAAATGTGTTTTGTAAGCAGCGCAAGGAGATGTATGAAAAATTGTGGGGACCTTTTACTTATATGGGTGATGATAGATTGGAGTTTTGAGTGTGAAATGTAGTAATATCGTAAGAGGTGTGTGGGTGTGTACTTGTTCTGTCTCTCGTCCTGTTATGTTTCTGTCTTATGTGTGGTGTGGTGTTATGGTTATACTCTAAATTTGGGTTTTGGTTGTTGGGTGATTTGTTGAGCTCTGTTGGATATATTATTTGAACATGTTTTGAGATATTGGAATTGTTGATAATCCAAACCCTGTATATCAGTTATTGTTAAATTTTTATGAATAGTTGAAAAACGAGAAAAAGAGTTTAAAAAGAAAAAAGTGCATATTGTACACTTTAGACTTCAGGTCTTCACTAGAAATGGAAAGGGCATCTGACCTGTTTTCTAAGCTGCCGGAGGAGGCATGAAGGCCTGAACTTCTTTCAAAGATCGAGGTTACAAGAGGACACAATCTTAGAAGCATTCTTAGAAAAGCTATTAGGAAATGGTCAAAGTGAAGAGAAACATGATCACCTCAGGTTCAGCTGAGATTTAAAAGTACACACCGGGTAATTCAAAATCCTAGTTAAAAACCATGAATGTTCACTACCGCACTGCCTCCTTGCAACTGCAGTCCCTTGCAAAAGTTGTAGGGTGTTGCTTAATGCAGAATGCAATTTTGCTGCACTAAATATGCACATGCTGGTGAACACTAGTCATAAATACACATTATGTTTGCACAAATGTTTTGCAAACCCAACCTATCTCAAAACTCTAAAATTGATACATGCTCGCTTCGAAAGGTTTTCAAATGTTATTTAATGGTAAGGCTTCCTGTATGCTTTGAAGTTAATTTTTTCAATGTAAAGTCAACACTTTTCAATTCAAGATTAGCACAATGAAATCTTTTTACCACATCAGTGAAACCATTAACCAAACACTTACAAGCACGTACATATGAGATATCTCAAAGTCACAAGAGATCATTTGTATGTTTATCTTATTAGCGCATCTTTGTAATTTGAGATTGTGACCATTTAAAGATTACTGTTAGTTTCAACTTACCTCTTGTGTCTCATGAGCTTTAAGTTGCTCTGTTAACATCTTCCGTCTCCTTTTCTCCCGCTGTTCCCGAGCAAAAACATCTTCCTCTAAACGTCTCTGAATTTTTCGAATGTATTCATCGGTTGAGTCAGGTTTTGTCAAATCGGTGGTTATTGTCCTTGGGGATAATTTTCCTAACACCTTAGTTTGAGAGCACCTAGGAACGACATGATTCAGTAAGATCTAGGTTTTAAAAGAAAGGAATATGAGGTCTAGGACTTAGTTTCAAACAACAATGGACATCAACATCGGTATGGAAAAGAACTGCATTCCACAATAAACAATGGATCGCAACGAGGGTGCCACATAGATCACCACAGAAGCGGCAGTAAATGAAGGAGAGCATAGAAATACGTAATTCCTCAGTGAACATTGGTGTGGATAGCTTTGCAACGACCAACAAAAGCAGGCACTGACACAAAGTGTGAGCCACAGAGAGCAGTCAGACACAGTGCCAGGGTTACTGGACCCCAATTGGTAGAAGTCCACACGCGGACTACACATCACCATAGGCACACTCAGAATCCACCCAGGAACTGTTACGCTCACCTGGTATCCACGGGGACGCCACCCAGCCCTGGTTGGATGATTAGCACTCTCGAACCCTCTCCCGGTCCCTTGGTAAGGCCTCTGGCTAAAGATGGGTCTGCAATATAGGAGAGCTGGATTCAATACCAGATTGTCTTTATGTTTTCCCACCTCCCTTGGCCTCAACTCCTTCTTCCCCCTTGAGCCCTCTCCTCACCTTAATGTTGTAAAAGGCAGATTCTCCGTCCTGCTCCTCATGGCAGGGGCGCGTAGATGTGGGGGGCAAGCAGCGACTTAGTTACTTCACTGGTGCAAGCCCCCCTGTGGGAATCCAGGCCTGCTGCGACTCTGTATGTTTGCTGCTTTACAGTTTTTATATGCAGTTCTTATGTTCCTCTTAGTTCGAATAATAATGTCTTGCTTCTTTCCTTTTAGGTATGGAAAGGTATTTTGGTGTTGTCATGCAGTTTGAAGATGAGCATGGGCTGGTAGGCGAAAGCGCGGTGTGCGCAATGCTGTCCGGTGAGAAATGTGCGATGCGCGGCGCTGTTTCGCCTTTTATATTGCTAACCCTGTCTTTTCTCTCCTTGCAGGTTGCGATGTTCCTCGCCGAGCGCCGTAATGTTCCAGCAATGATACTGACCAGAAGATGACTACCCAGGTAAGAATTGTGTGGCTTTCTTCATGCGCTTAATAATGCTGTCTTTCTTTCTCCTCTTTCCAGGTTATGGTATTCCAGGATGCATGCGGTGCCGGATGATGGAGTTCATACCTTCAGGTGAGTGGAAATTAAGTCGGCGATGGATTGAAGACAGGATACTGTTCCAGGTAAGCTTCGTAGTGTTCTTTCTCTCTCTGCAGGTCCTTGGTTTCAGGTAAGCTGGCATCAAAGAACTGGACACGGTGAGCGTTACTCTGCCCACAGCAGAATAACGCAAAGCATGTTCTGCTGTTTGGGTGTGGTTTAAGTAGTCTTAGGTAAAGTAGTCCAGGTAAAGTAGTCCCAGGCCTGCCACACCCAAAAGACTAGACCGCATAGCTCAGTTCCTTGTAACTGAGCTATGTGTGTGCCTCCATGTTGGCTGAACACCCCTCAAGTTAAATAGTTCCTCCAAGTAAATAGTCCCATTCTAATGTTGGTCTTCATGATGATTATGAGCCTGCCGGCAAAGGTGCCAGGACTGACTCCAAGAGAGTCTTGGATGAGGTGTTAAGGCCTTTGACCTGGCCCCAACTGGAATACTGACTTGCCGGTGAGGGCCAGGGGCAAGGGTCATGACAGGAACCTGTCGCTCACAGGCTTTGCTGTAAGGGCTATTGTCCAGACAAAGGGCCTCATTACGACTCAGGCGGTAAGGGTTTTACGGCCGACCCTTACCGCCTGAGTACGAGGTCCCTTAGCGCCATGGCGGATTTAACACCTGCTTTTAGCAGGTGTTAAAATCCATGGCGCTAAGGGACCATGGAGTTAATTACTCCACCGTAATTTACGGTGGCGTAATTAACGCCTTCCCCACTCCCATTATGCCCTATGGGGCAAAAATGGGAATGGGGAAGGGTAAATGGGGATTGGGGACTTACCGCCCCGCCAACCTCAGAATGGGGCGGTAAGTCCGCCAACCACCATGGCGTAAACGTAGTTTACGCCATGGTGGTAAAGTCACGGCCCAGGCGGTAACTTACCGCATGGGTCGTAATGAGGCCCAAAGACTTTCTCAGAATTCCAGGGGAGCTGCTAGCTCCACAGATCCCCTGTGACTCCAATCCTCAACAATCTAGCAGACAAGTGCCTAAAGATCTGGATTCCAGAGGGAAGGGGGATAGGAGCAAAATAACAAATGCAGCCACATTCTAGCATTCACCAGATTAGAAAACACAAGGGGAAAAGATTGATCAATGATCTGCTTGCATTGGTTTAGTATCTCTTGTGTCCAATGTCTGCTTGCTCGGACAGCTACCGCTAAACCTAAACCGGATTGCATGGAGGATTTCTCAAATCCTGTTGACTTCAACTCAGCATATTCACTTTTAAGGTGAAATTAGCTTCTTGACATAATGCCTTTTGTTAGGCAGAAACCTGTGCAGTTCCCTCTGGGACCACTGCAAAAGATTTAAGACTACAGGTGGTTGGCAGTAAACCCAATTGGTAGCAGTCTCTACCACCCAGATTTACCTTGTAGCTGTGGCTGAGCAGTCAGACTTCTCTCAAGAAGAGCTAGGCAGTATACAGAGTATTCACAATATGTCAAAAGAACACAGTAGAACAAGTAAACACTGACCAGAGCTTGGTGTAAAAGAGATATAATTATTTATTTAAAAACACATCTAGTAAAACACACTGGCACTAATATTAAGCAGTTCAAAAATACGGTCACTAAAAGATATACACTCCCTTCAACGATTAGTTAGACAAGTCTTAAGTAAAGCAACACTTATTTTCAGACAGCGGTGAGCGCTTAACGAAGATGGCACTCTAATCAATCGGTTTAAGAGGGAGAGAAAGGCAGATCAAAAATAGAAACAGATCCCAACGCTTTCGGAAGAACACAGTAGGATAAGAAGGCAGGTTAAAACTGTATAGTCAAAGTGAACAAGGACAGACCCACTTTAAGAGGCTAGGGTCGAAATGTGTCCAAGGTCACACGGTTGAAAGTGCCCAAAAGTCTCGCAATAAGTTCCGAAAGTGTTGGACCAAACAGAAAGGGACCAGTTAGATGGTCAAGGTGGCCAGCCCAGTCCAGAAGGTTAAGGGATTATTGTTAACTTGTAGCAATCTTTAGAAAGGGAGGCCTGGCGGACATGGTACCTTAAAATGGTGAGAACGCTCCAGCGGGGGCAGTTCCTGGCAGCGGGTGCAAGTCGGTGCTTTGTCCGGAGGAAGAGAGGATCTCGTCGGGGAGGAAAGCAGGAGTCCGTTGCACTGCCAGGGAAGAAACCAGCGGCGGAGTTCTCAATTAAAGGAGCGGTCCTTTTATTCGTGGTCCAGTGGTAAGTGGCTATCCGGTTGCCGGGGTGATTGGCACAGGCAATTCGACCACAAGACGTCCTGGGATGCGAGAAAAGAAGGTAAACTGATTGCGCCCACCAGTCAGGGGAAGAAGACTCTCCAGCAGGGAGATCTCCTCTGTCGTTGAGAAGTGGTGAGTCGGTTCAGCAGGGCTCCACCGGTGGTGTCGTCGTAGCAGGCCGGCTCAGCTTCTCCCTCGTCGGATTTTCAGGTCCTGTGGCGACTTCTGAAGTTCAAGTCCCAAAAGCCCTGCTTTTATGCAGCACACCCCCATTCACTCAGCCTAGCTGTCAATCAAACATGCTAAGTGGTGAGCCGGCCGGCTTACCACTTGGGCCAATCACACAAGAGTGCGACTTAAGTTACCAAGGTAACTCAGTCCAGGGTGCCTAATCCCCCTCCCACACCCCCCGTGGTACCCAGACAGAGTGGCACCACTTTTGGAGGCTTCTGGGGAGAAGGCCGCCAAAAAGTGGAACAAAGGGCTCGACCTTTGGTTTGGAGTTAGAGGCAAACACAAACGCCATTTTAAAACCGAGTTCTGGCAGAAAATACCAACCGGTGAATTAATATTAAATAAATAAACCAGCGGTATGTCAGAGGCTATGTTAAAAAAGTATTAGCCTCGAACAATGGGAAAATCCCAAAGAGATATATTCGCGGTTGAATATAAAAAGTAGTATCCACTGCCACCAGCCAAAACTCGACGGGGGGGGGACGGGAAAGTACCCCCTCGAACAACAGACCCAGGGGCAATCGAATTTCCCCTACCAGTACGTCCACAATATGATGGTTTGTACTGGTTCTGTTAGTAATTTGGGACTAGTAAAGCCAATGGTGACTTTACATGCCCTGGGAGACAGTAGTCAGTCCCAGGGTATGGAGTCTATGGTGGGGGGTCACTATGACACCCCGGTGTTACTGCACAGAGGGTGCTGTGTAACGCACATAGAAAAAAACACATGAGATCATATGGAGTAAAAGACCCCATAGCCCATAAAACAAATTAACATTCAAAGGAACACCACAAATCATATCCAAGAGTGGGAGAAAAAGAGTCTCACTCTTGGCAGGAGAAACAAACAAACTCCAGAAATCCAGCAAAGCTGCTGGGGGACTCACTAGGTTAGGAAATTCAGCCCAAACAGAGAATTCTCCCTTACACCTTTACAAAGGGGAGCTTTTGTACACTTGTCCACTAGATTACTATACAAATATCTTTTTAATGAAATTACCTTTTTTAAACTGCATGTGAGGTTTTAATATTTTTAAACCTATGGGCTACCTAAACCTCATGCTTAAACTCCCACCCATCTCAACTAAAAGATCTATGTCCTAAATAATGTCTGCCTTAATACCTTATTCTACCCATCCCATTCTACAAACTGTCTGTCTGAGAGCAAAGTCCACTCTCCCACAGCTGTAAAAACGCTATTTCAACTGAGAAAATAGGTTCTTCTCTCCGAAGTGGAGAGGAGAGTAACGAGAGTCATACACCTAAAACAGTAAAATGTTCCCCAGACAAGGAACAATGCTCTTGTATATCCCAGATAAATTCTCTAGGTCATGCAATATCAAAGTGGCATCCTCATCACCAATGTAAATGACTGTCTTTGGGTACTTGTATTAAGATATCAGGATATCGTCAATTGGATCCCACAGATGCAAAGCCCTTCCCCTACTATGCAATTTCATAAGAGAGGAGAGTATGTTTTTGTATTGGTATCATTTTCCAAGGGAATGACTTTAACAGGTTGCACGTCAAAGTTATTCCCTATGTAGACTATGAATAGTGGTGTGGAATGTTTTAACCCACTAGACCATGCCCTGCAACATTACTGTTCAGTGTTTGCATCAGAAACATCAGAAATGGCCACCAGAAAGCATTATGCTTGCTAAAAATCACCCAGAAGTGCGCAGGAGAACCTGAAAAATAGGCCGCCAATCTATTTTTGCTTATGTCAGTGGTGACACTGCCAAAACCCACCATTGGGCTACCCACAGAGTAACCTGAAACTGTTGAAAAAGCAGTCCTGCATTGCAAGAGAAACATAGATCTGTTTTAAAATCCGTTTTTCCTTGACTGTGGAAAGTGCAAAAATCATGGTTCCCAAACATCACAAGAGATCCAACCTCCTTGTTGGGTGTTCAACTTCAATTTATTTAAAGAATTCACCTAAGCACAATGTCAGCAGAAACATATTTATCAGAAGAAAATCCACCTTTAAAGATGCTTGCTTGAAAGAAATATGTCAAAAATAGGCATAGTACCGCTGCTCGCATGTGTCAGGAGCTGGCGATTACTTAAACCTGTCATTTAAACTGATACGTTGAAATCATAGTATGAAAAGGAAAGACTTGCTATCAGAAGCAATAGAGGTGGATACAATTCAAAACTATATTTTAAAAAGGCTGTAATTAAGAGATTGGTGGATATATTTGTTAAAAATGTAATTTGTATTTTAGGACAAGACTATGTTAAACATTGTGTTAAAAAGTTAAGGCCAGCTGCACTGAGCTTCAAAGACATTCCACACCTTCTCCCAAACAAAAGAATCTTTTCCCCTGTGCTCTGCTGAGGATCTGACAGGCAGGGGTGAAAGGAAAAGGGAGGAGCACTTTGGCCTGTTGTTCTGAGTGGAGACAAAGGACTCCCTTGAACTGAAAGAAAATGCTAATTTGGGGCGTCAATAGAAACCAGCCCTGGCAGGAAGAAGCTCATGTTACTCTCTGGCTCAGCCAAGCCTTGGAGGCGGGCCCAGATTAAGATGTGGATTTTAAACTGGAGAAAATATATGTTTGAGAAAAAGACTTATAGATAATTGTGCCAAACTGGTAAAAATATGGAATTTAGAGGTTATTAAAATGAAAAGGTTGCTCACAAGTAGAAATTACTCTGGAACGTGTGCAATATTCAGAGACAGAACTATCAAAATGTGGACTTTGTAGCAGTTGTGATAATGTTACACATTTACAGGAATATGCCCAGATGGTATGTGCATGTATGTGAAAAAATTGGTACAGAACTGACACTGAGTAACCAACCAAAAGCGCGAAAAACTGTCATTTGTGAACCAAAGCTCTCCAAAAAATGGGACTTTGACAGACACGTGCCTTAATTAATCTGTAATGTAAATGTAATATTAGCAAGTTTGGGATATTGTCAATATGTTTATGAAAAATAGATTTTCTGGTTAGATACAAAGGGGAGTTTTTTCTCCCTGGACCATAAACATGACACACTGTTTCCTTCTCGAATCAGTAGAGAGGGAATACTTAAACCAATCAGTTTCCTAGAAGGTGGGCTTAGTATAATCAGCCTCCCCATCCCCTTGGGAAATACATAAATAGAGTCTGTTGAGGACCCAGACACACTCATTCACCCATCAACTGATCAACTGGCGAAGCGCTCTGGAGGAAGAACCCATACCCAGACTCCAGAACCCATATCCAGACTCCAGAACCCTGAAACAAAAAGTCCAATCCAAAAAAATGAACCCTTCTCAGCTGGCCTTTAAAATCTTGCAACCTGATTTTAACCCCAAACCTCCACAGGGCCCAACCAATTCAAGAGCCTGGCTGTGCTGTTTTGGCTGTTTCTTGCCAAGAACCCTTGCTAGAACCCAGAGATCCAAACCAGTAAAGCAGAGCTGTATCCAGAACCAACCCGTCAGATCCAGTCCAGGAGGGCGTGCAGACCAGAGTGCCTTGCTGAGAGCAGAACCAAGCGCCTGAGACCTGTCCGGTGGTGAGCGAATTCCAGTCCAAACCTTTGACCAGATCTTGACGGCCCATTCCAAACCATAGTTGTGAGTATTTAGCATAGAACTGTCCATAGCAAATCTCTTAACCTTAAGTAATCCTACCCAACCCATTCCAACATATCCAGAACTGCATAGTAGAATCTCTTTTGTCTATCCTGAATCCTTCTCTAATCCATATAATCCCATGACAATTGTAGTGATAATCATTTTTGCGCTAATATATATTTGCTGGAGAAAGGCAAGCGTCTCAGGCAGATAGAAACCATCCAGGGGCGCCTCTGGATTGGTGGCTGTGCTGTTGTGTAGTTTGTGGCTCCATAGACTCCCTAGTGTTAAGAAATCTTTGTTCCTAATCGTCAAAGCGCATCTTTCATTTTGAAATCTTCACTCTTAAGAAAAATCGACCTTTACTAAAACCTTTCTAACTGAACCATGCATGCTAGGAACGGAATTTAAGTGTCAAATTGAAGCTAATACCCTCAGCTTTCAAATGAACTAAGAACCGCAACTCCTTTAGTTTTTCTGTAATCGCACTTCTCACGCGCTGAAAAGTTTGCCGCAATTTCACATTTGGCTCAATTTCATTCCATATAAAAACAGCTATTTCTTGCATTTGACCTCTAAATTCAGTTTCCCATCTGCCAGTCATTCAAACATCATTGCTAGCGTCTACCTGAACCTAACAAAAGCAGCTCCCACTAGTTTTGAATCCCATTTAGCGAATTAAAATCAATTTTTAGCATTTTTCCCATTCATTTCAAACCACTGCATTTGACCTGTGTAAAATCATTCCTGTTCTCTAAGCTTGCTGGGGGAAATCGGGATTGAACTGCATTGTTGATTGTATATTCCTGAACCTGTGTGTCCTCATTCCATCTCTTCATACTGCATATTAGGGGGGATTGAGTAATAACAGGGGGAAAGAGTGATTTCATTGTCTGATTGAATTCATATCAAGTTTCATTTCATTTCATTTCTGTGCTGCATTAATTTCATATCATTGCATTTCATTGAACCCACACAAAGTTTTATTCTCTGCTACATTATTCTTCCCACCCATACTCCTATTGATTAAAGAGATTGTTGATTGTTGTGATATCACCCATTGCTGATCAGTTTATAAATATTATAGTCATAAAAGTGTGATATATATATATATTGTTCAATTAATCAAATAAAATATTTTAACTTTGCAAAACAAACCTACTTCTTGGTTCAGTGGGACCGGGGGGCGGCGGGGGGGGATTCAAAGAGAGGGGCGTTATATAAGGGTACATCTACCAGAAATAAAATAAACTTTTGACATAAAAATATATAAATAAAGGTTCCAGCTAGGCATCTCACGCTAGGCATCGACTTAGTTGGAGTGCTGGGTTGAAACCACTTACAGATTGGTGGCTCACGCGGGATTTCTGGATTGACAGCTTAACACAGTGTGCTAACTAATAGGATACATAAATCCTGTTTGGCTACCATGCTGTGTACACTGTAAAAGCACCCCTCAAAAGGGAACGCTCTAAGGAAATGGTCTGTTTTGCAAAAATAAAATAAACTTCTGTAAGTCAGGAAGGAAATCAATATTTCCAGAATGGCGACATTGGTAGACATCAATATGGCTAGAGAACACCTTTTGCATAAGTTATTTGAGTGAACTATATATGGCCCTTAAGGCCAGGGAAGAACAACACAAGATTGCCAACATAGCAGCATATCTATATTCATCTTTTGGAGCCATACAGGAGAAATATGCTAAAGGCCAAGATCTGGCAAGTAAGCAATTGCAGGCATTAGAAAGGGCCCAAACTGATTTGGACTCTTCTGAGCAGAGGCTGTAGAGGAGCCAGGAGTCCGAAAATGAAAGCAGGCAGTATATAGTCAAAATGAAAAAGGACATGGGTATCCTGCAACAGGAAAAGGCAGAACAGGATACCAGAATTCTGGCCTTGCAGAAGGAGTACCAAGAAAGCGTGGACTCCCTACCGCAGAGCCAGAAAAAGCTGGAGCAACAAATAAACTTTAACAGGGCATGCGCAGAGTAGGTAGTCACCCTGCAAAGCCACCTAGATAGAGAGAAGGCAGAGAGCAACAAATTAATTCTGAAAGACCAGGACACCCAGGCATAATTTGATGAAGAGCGCCAGAAAGCTGGTGCGCTTCAAATACAGAGGGACGACGTGGTGGCACAGAGGCAGGTTCTTACTCAGGAAAGGGACACCTTAGGCCAGGAAGTTTGTTATTTAAAAGAGAAACTGGAAGAAAATCACCTGGCCCTCCAGGGACTGGGTGACCTCCAAAAAGACCATCAAAAACTGTTAGAGCACACCAGGAGGGTGGAAGAGGCTCTAGCAAGGAAGGACCAGGCCAGTCTGGACAGGACTCAGGAGGTAACCTTCCTGCAGAAAGACTGGCCCAGTACTCAAAAACAACCCAGGAAGCACAAAGAGAAAATGAGGCTCTCTGTGAGAACAACGACAGGCTCCACATGCAGGTAGCCATGCAAGAGAGACTGATAGAGACTAGTAAGGATTTAATTGAGGAACAGAAAGCTCAGGTTCTTGCATGGCAACAGGGAGCAGGGGCTGATAGAGATGAGGTTCACTGGGAAAGGGAGACACCTGAGCATAATCTCAGGAACCCTAGTAACCAGAGGCCTTCATCTCCCCCAGTCCACTGGCGCACATGAGCCCAGGGCCACGGGGATGGCAGATTTCAATCCAATTAGAAGCATGGGGCTCATAGACCAGCACCTCCCAGGAATGGATTGGCAGGCATCTGGGTATGGGATCCCAAGTACTCCCACTAAGGGCATCCTGAAAACCTCGGCCCAGCTAGGACAGTGGGGGTGGGGGGACCCATCAAATCCTGGGAGCAAGGAGGAATCAGAAGACTCCTCTGAGCGCCCCAGGACACAGGAGACTAGGTCCCCACATTCTGCCAGCCATTCACAGACTTGCAGACTCGCAGAATCCGGGAGAACCTAGAAGACCAGATGTGCACCTCTGGGAGCAGTGCCTCCGAGTCAGAGGAGGATTGGACCAGGGTTACCCGAACCAAGAAGGCCAATAAGGCAAAAAGGGCCTTGCTTAAGGACCCCTTAAAACAAATCAAGGCGATAAGGAGCGTCATCACGCCTTATCATAAGAACGCTAAGTATTCTTTTTGGGAGCACTTAGAGCTCTTTGAGCAGATAATGGAAACTTTCCATTTGAAAGACAGCAGTAGCTGCATTCAGTATGTGAAATGGGCCTTCTCACCAGAATACTCCAGTTTCTTTGCGGGGCTGGAGGACCAAAATCATTCTAGATGGTCCACCTATAGGGCGGCCATCTTGAAGCATTTTTCTGTTCACAGAAATCCTCAAGAGGCTTGCAAGGCAGCCGACAACTTGCAATGTGGGGAGGATCAGGCCGCACAAGAATTTGTGCAGGAATTAAAGCGTGCCTCTGTGCAGACTACCAGAAGGGTGCGCGCGGACAGCAAAGAATGTGTCAATACTTTTTTCCACGCTCTACCCAAGTACATCATGACCCAGCTAGTGAGAGATTTTCATGAGAAAAGATCACTAGACTGGGTTATTGAACAGGCTACCCAAATCTATGGGGTACAAAAGCCCATAGAAAACTAGAACAATCTTACAAACCCCAAACCAACCAACACTCCTGCTGCTGCTAAGGTGGCAGAGGTGAAGGTTGTCCCCATTTTGGATTTGGGGGGCCTAAAAACCCACCTGCACAAAATCAGCAGAGCAATCCCAAGCCCAGAAGGCCCTCGGGCCAGTCACAGGCAGGGAGGCTCCCCTGACTACATAAGTCCCCGCTACAAGGGGAATAGACCCATCCTGGGTTATGTGTGGACTCCTCCAGCCCAAGGGGGGAGGGATCCAACCAAGCAGCACCTAACCCAGGGAACTTTTCTCCTCACTTCCCCCAGGAGGGCAGAAATTCCCCAAATCCTGGACAGAACTTTTTCCCCAGGTACCCACAAAACTTTCAACCCCAAAACAATCCATCCTTCTTTCCCCAATTTCCTGAGTCCAGACAACCTAATCCGGGAGAGGGGAGGCCAAGGGTGGAGGGGTACCCAAATTTTCCAAACCCGGGGTACTTTCAGAGGAGGGATAGTTACCCTTCCCGGGATCAGCCCAGGGGAAAAATGAGAACTCCGTATCAGCCTGAGTGGGTGTCACACCTAGAGCGCCAGGTCCAAAACATGGCACAGGGTCTGGGTCGCATGCTGAGGGCTGTACGAGAGTGACCCGCAGCGCGATCAGCAAGGAGAGAAAACGTGAGCTGCAAGAACAGGCGGAAATGTATATAGATGAGAATGATGGGGCATCCAGGCTAGCGTCACTTTATGATTTCAGAAGGAACAATGAGAGACAGGTATGGTTGGAATGCATGGGGGAATATTTGTTGGCACAATGGAAAAAGTTAATTGGAACGTTACCACCGCAACGATTGTTGGATTTGAATGCATTAGCTCGTTGTAGGGGGGAGAGATGAAGAAATAAAAGAGCATGTGAGCAGACTGTTTGAGCTTAAGAATGAACTTGATGAGGACTATTCTGAAGTATTTGCCACACCGGGGTATGAGAGGAAGGATATTGAGAGAGGTAGGAAGAAAGCGGCGGGACCTTATATGCAGCAGAATTTTTTGCCGCCACCAGGTCAGGTTGGTAGTGCACTAAAAATATGCACACGAGAAACGGTAAAATGGATGTTAGATCCTAGTATTCCCGCGATGGAAATACATCGAATATTTGATGAATATTCTTTACCGATAAAAAGGAAAGCACTACAGACGATGGTTGAATATCTGATAAACGGAGATATAAGCGAGGAGAAAGCCAGCACCCCCTCCCCCCTACCCCCCCCCCCCCCCCGAGACCATGGCAGTATATAAGAGGGCAATGGAACGAGGGACGGGAGAAACAGCCTTATCCCCCCATCTGGGAATATTGTTACATATGAGAAAAGGGGGAGGAAAGTGAGTGTGGCATTCCCCATGAGGGAAGTACCCCCTACCTTTGTACCAAAGATAGAGACTCCCGCGGTAGGCACTACGCCAGCTCAGGTAATTCAATATGTGCACGTCCCCTTCTCTAGACAGGAAGTGAATAATATAAAACAAACAATCCCTGACATACGGAAAAATCCATTGTGTTTCTATAAAGAAGTAGAGTCTTTATTGCAATTCTCAGTGTTCACTATGAGTGATATAGATCTAATATGCCCTGTAATTCTGCCAGCGGACATATTGAAAGGAATAAGGAAGGTAGATGATGACAGTTTATGGCGCCACTTGGGCAAATTTAATACAGGAGGATAAAGATAGGAGTGGGTGCAAAGCCAGGGCCGAATAGGATAGCATTGCCAGCACGAATAGTACAAAAATTGAAAGAAATTGTCCCAGAGAAAAGAATTCAATGGGACAAATTGACTGCGTGTGTTCAAGGTAAGGACGAGCTGGCTACAGATTATTTTAACAGATTCGAAAAAGTATTTACAGATTTCAGTGGGCAGGATGTAAGCACGGAAGTGGGAAAAAGGTTATTTGTTGATAAATATGTGAGAGGATTAATACTCCCGGTTCAAAATTGAATAATGACATCAGAAAGTGCATGGCAAGCAAAAACGTTAGGAGAAGTATTACACATGGCCCAATATTACGGGAATCGAGTAAATACCCTAAAGAAAGAGAAGAGAAGGATGGAACAAATTTGAAAACAAGGGTGTTACTCCAGCAAGTATCATGACACAACAGGGGAAGGGGAAATGCACAGGGCAGGAATAATTTAAACATGCATGGAGGGCCTTTGGGATTAATGTGCGTATTGCAGAGAGGAAGGACACTGGCGAGCGCAATATCCACACTTGCAAAATAGAGGCGGGTATGGTCAGAGAAGGCAGCACAGAGGGCACCCAGGAACAAATGGCCACAACAGAAACCATATGCAGCTGCACCAGAATAATCAAGGGAATGGTGCACAGAATCAAGGCCAGGCTCCGAATCAAACTACTTTTACCCAGAGTCAAAATCAGCAGGGTATACAAAATGGAAATAGAGGAAGAGGCGGGAACATTTTTGATACTCAATCGGGTGCATATTACAATAATAGCAGTGACTACACTTCGGATAATGTGTTGTTACCGCAATAGGGCAGCCCACGACAAGGGTCGGAACCGGTGTCTATTCCCGTGAATCAGAAAGAACCCTACGTAGAGATGAAAGTCGGGAATGAAGAGCATAGATTCCTCGTAGATACGGGAGCACAGAAGAGCTCGATAGACCATCACTTGGTTCCAGATATACCTCTGTCAGGGCGACAAAATATTTCAGTAGGGTTCGCAGGTACCCCAGTAATAAATCCCGAGTCCAAATCATTAGCAGTGACAGTAGGGCCTTTTACTGAACATTGTCCATGTCTTTTAACAGAGATTTGTGGGGAAAATCTCCTGGGATTGAATTTATTGTAAAAACTAAGCGCAGTTATCCACTGTACACCAGATGGGGTATTCTTGACCATTTCTCCTCAGAATATGCCAAAATCTGAATTTGTGACTAAACTTTTAACAGGGGAATTGAGTGAGGTGCCAACTTGTATTTGGGCAGTGAATGACAATGATGTGGGATGCTTGAAGATAGAGCCAGTGAAAATTATTTTAAAAGAAGGAGTAACGTTACCGCGCATCCCACAGTATAAAATTTCAGCAGAAGGAGAGAAAGGATTGAAAAGTATTTTTTCTGATTTGGTGAAATTGGGAGTGATTGAACAGATTACAGGCAGCACATGCAACAGCCCCATTCTTCCAGTGTATAAGAAAGGTGGTAATGAGGTACTGTACCGTTTTATAATTGATTTGCGTGCATTAAACAAAGTAGTAGATCCCCAATTCCCGTTAGTTCCAGATGTTACCACAATTTTGACCATAATTCCTGCTTCGGCAGAATACTTTAATGTTATTAATTTGAAGAATGCTTTCTTCAGCACTCCAGTACACAAGGAAAGCAGATATTTGTTCGCCTTCACGTTAAGAGAACAATCATTCACATTCACACATATTCCACAAGGCTATACTGAAAGTCCAAGTATATAAAGAAGAGCATTAAAAAAACAGCTAGCCATGCTAGAACTTCCTACAGGCTGTGTATTGCTCCAGTATATTGACGACCTATTAATTGCTGCTGACATGGAAGAGATTTGTAAAAAAGGTACTGTCTCGTTATTGACTCATCTAGCGGTGCATGGTCATAAAGCTAGCTTAAAGAAATTTCAGTATTGTCAGAAGGAGGTAGCTTATTTGGGTTACCTACTCTCAAAAGAAGGGAGAAGACCAACGCCGGAGAGAACAGAGAGCATTTCTGGTGTGCCTATTCCAAAGACACAGAAAGGAGTCAGAGCTATAATTGGCATGGCTTCGTATTGTCAGTGGATTGTGAATGTTGTGTTAATTGTGAAGCCAATGGTGGAGTTGACAAAGAAGGATGTAGTGATACTGTTGCAGTGGAATGAAGAATGTCAGAAAGCATTTGATTTGCTCAAAACTGTAGTGTTCTGCTCCAGTTTTAGGCACGTCAAATTATGGAAACGTTTTTAGGTTGTTCGTGCATGAGAATGAAGGCTGCGCGTTATCGGTTTTAACGCAGGAACAAGGTGGAAGAAATAGGCCGTGCGGTTATTTTTCTTCTGCGCTGGACCCTGTAGCGCGCGCAGTACCACAATGTTTGCGAGCTGTTGCAGCAGCTGCTGCATCAGTGAAACAAAGGAGGGATGGTATTGGGGCACACTTTAATTTTGATGGTGCCACATGCCATAGACTTTCTACTCAATAAAACGCAGACGAAACACCTCACCCCTGCTAGATTAACTAGATATGAAATAGTGTTGTTCGCACCCCACATCCAATGAGGTGTAGCGCTTTGAATCCAGCAGAATTGATGCCAATGCCCAAGGAAGACCTTGGTGGAAATGAATCACCCCCCCACGATTGCTTAATGGTTACTGAGGAAGAAACAAAAGGGAGAATTGATTTGAGTGATACTCCACTAAAAGAACCAGTGGAGAACTGTTTTGTGACGGTTCCTGCTTTAAATTACCGGTTACCGGAAGGCACATCAACTGCCGCATATGCCATCACCACGTTAAAAAGCATTGTAGAGAGTAAAAGAATTCCTTATAACTCTGCCCAAGCAGCGGAAATACCTGCCTTAACGAGAGCCTGTGAAATTTCTGAAAATCTAAGCATGATCATATACACCGACAGCCAATACGCCTTTGGCGTGGTTCATAATCTTGGCCGACTGTGGGCCGAGAGAGGTTTTCTAACATCACACGGGGCTAGAATCCAACATGGCCCTTTGATTGTACGATTGCTGTCTGCACTTACGTGTCCAAAGCACTTGGCAATAGTAAAATGTGAAGCACATAAAAAGGTGACATGCAAGGTGGGAAAGGGAAACGCATTTGCAGACAGAATTGCGAAACAAACTGCCACTGATTTGAATACAAAAATGTTAACAGTACAGTCGGAGGAAGTACCCTGTATGATAGAGAATGGAATTGTCACTGTCAAAGAGATGCAGGCGGAAGCCACTGTCGATGAAATACAAGGGTGGGCTGATGGCTCTGCAGAATTGGATCTAGAGGGTTGTTGGGTGGACAAGAAGAGCGGAAATTGGATGTTGCCAAATGCCTACGTAAATGCAATGGTTACAATGGCTCACAGTCCCACCCATATTTGTGCAAAGAAAATAATTCAACATCTAGCTACAGTCTGGGAAAATCCACTCAAAAAAGAATGCCGAGAGGTTGGTACAGAATTGTATCACGTGCCTACAACACAATGTGGGAAAGGGAACAATGACTCCAACAGGCAGTTTTGGCCCTCTCTCTATGCCATTTGAGGTGATCCATTTTGATTTCATAGAAATGGAGAGATGCCAAAACTTGAAGTATGTTCTGGTGGTCATATGTGCGTTCAGCAAGTGTGTGGAAGCGTATTCATTAAAAGAATGCACTGCCGTGAGCACGCCGAATGTAATGCTGAAGGAATATTTCTCTCGCTTTGGTCTGCCCCGCGTCATATGGTCGGACAACGGTCCGCATTTTGTAGGTGCAGTGATACTGCAGATTTGTACAGGCCTCCAAATCAATAAGCGATTCATATGTTCGAGACATCCGATGCCGGCCGGTTTTATTGAACGCCACAACGGAATCTTGAAGTCCAATATTAGTAAGATCTGTGCAGGTAGCAAGCTAAGTTCGGTAGATGCATTGCCAATAGCACTACTGTGTATGCGAACATCTGTGCAGGCGAGAACTGGGCTCTCCCCGTACGAAATTATCATGGGGAGACCAGCGAATGTTTGGTGTGCACCTCAGCCGAAAAGGCTGAGGGAAGTGGAACATCCTGTACTAAGCATTTATTGTAATCTGTTAATGAAAAAACTGTGTTTGATTAATCAGCATGTGCAGGAGGTGCTGCCCATCGGATACACTGGCCCAGGACACGCATTGGAGCCAGGAAACTGGGTGCTAGTGAATAGCAATACGGGTGGTTGGACGAAAGGCGTGGATACATGCCACGCACGCCAAGCAAGTCACACCACCACTTGACACTTTGACTGATCGGGAGAACGACCAGAAAGAGACAGCGGTTCCAGAAACGAAAAATACAATTGCCAGTTCCTTGCCACAGAAACTGCCCGATCCTGAAACAAAGCCTGATGAAATTGCCATAAAAGAGGAAGGGCAAAGAATGCCCCAACGTTGTCCAGCAGATTCTGCATCACTGCTGGACGACACCAAGTGTATACCTCTGTGGCGCCCACCATCTTCTGTTGCATCACAGCCTGCATCATCGCCTGGGCGCCCATTGCGCCCCCAGCTGACTCGAAGCTTGAGACCGGAAGTGCACCCGCACTGTTTGTCGACCACACGATACCGGGAGCAAATCAGTATAACTTACGGAGCAGAAAAAAGGAGTGATCACACCGTCACCTTTTTGTGATTTTATTGCCTCTGTTTCCTATTCTTGGATGAAGTAGGAACCGGAGGCCTAGAGGATAGTGGCGTGAGGGTTGTGCAAACCAGACAGGTCAACAAACGCAACACCTCTGTGTTAAATCCATGTGTCCGGAACCCGAGCGGGGCGCACATGGTACAAAGGCAACTGCTCTGAAACTCTAGAGCAATGTGCGAATGCATGGAGATCTTGGCAAACGACTAAGCAACCCAGGCTGAGAAGAACTGGCATGGAAAGACTGTAGACATTTATCGAACTCTCCGACATTCCAACAAGCGCATCGACAGGAGAATATTCACAACGAACACGGCAGAAGAAGAGGAACGACGAGAGAAGATGCCGGAACCAGCAAACGTCCCCTCCTGCACCAATGCTGATAGAGAGTTAAACGCAGTACATAGAAAGGTGAAAAAAGGACATGGTCGGAAGAATTGTATGCTGGGTCTAACAATAATAATGTGTATAATGAGTATATTAGCCCCAATATTGACCGTATCAGTATGGTGGTACCTGGAGGAAATGCACCCTCTGAAGGTACTTTTGCCTGTTGTGAACATTTCCATGACGGAAAGCCCAGTTCATGTGATTTCCTATACATTGTCCCCAATGGAAGAGAGACATAGGGAAGGGTATGGGAACAACACATTACTACTGATAATGAACATGACACACTCAATACTAAGAAAAAACAACTGTTGGGTTTGTGCCCACTTGCCCCAGCATGGTGGTAAGGGAATAGGATGGTATGTACAGCCCTTGCCATTGACCTCTGCATGCTATGCCTCTCTGACTGCTTTATATTATGGGAAATGGAGCAAGAGTGAAAAAGGTCAACTAGACAAAACAAACATGAATGAATTCGAGAAGTGATTATGAAACCGGTGGGTTGCTCCATATTCCATAAAACACGATTAATTACACCAGCAATAATGCCACAGGATAGATTGTTGGTGCCTTATAAATCATCTGTGATCACGTTTCATAAGAACCCAGAAGGAAACAAGGATGTGAAGCCCCCTTCCTATACAGTAAATTATAATCCACGTTCGGACCCTTTTTGTTTACAGAAAAAGGGCTCTTTTCAGGTGGGGACATTCACTGGATGCAAAAACATAGCATTCCTTGACAATGAAGTGGAACCAATATATGTGGGGGATCCTGTGTACTTCATATGTGGAGAAAAAGCATATCCTTGGTTACCTAGAAACTGGGGAGGTACTTGCTATTTAGGCTGTTTCCTGGGGTGTTTCTTTCAAAAACAGCAGATATAGCCAAATTGACCAGGTCACGACCTCGCCGGAATATTGAAGACGGGTTGATTGTAGAAGACATAGCAAAATCATTTATACCATTTTGGGGTCAAGCAATAAACTCTTATAATATAAGACTGTCCAGAATATTAGTAGAGACAATAAATGGAACCGCCATATTATATAACATGACTCTTGAGGAAAAAGGAATTAGTCACTACAAAATAGAATGGCCCTTGATATAATCTTAGTTGATCGCAGCGGTGTTTGCAAAATCGTGGGATCAGCGTGTTGCGTATTTGTAAGCGACTCCTGCCCCACGATTTTCAAAGCGATAAGAAAATTGCACGTATTAAGCTCTGATCTTCACCCCCCTGAAGGAGGCTGGGAATAGAACATAAGCTCCTGGTTCTGGGAAGTGTTGCGGTCCTGGGGATGGAAGCTATTTGCAATCTTAGTAGCAATTCTAGGAATATTCGTGACATGTTGTTGTTGCATACATTGTCTCCCCATAGTATGCACTGAAATTAGTGAGGAATGTGTACAAATGGTAGAACGAAAAAAACATTACTAGACCAAACGCGCACAATAGTAATGAATCCAAAACGATCAAAGAATTCATGGCGATCGATATTGATAAGAATAAGGAGGAGACAGCGAGTGTATATGAGTCAGAATTCGAATCAAATTCCAAATCTGATCTAAACACTTGGTCAGAGGAGAATGCAATGTATAGATGAGGCGTTTGGCATACGGCCAAGAGGAAGGTTTGTCAGTCTAGAAAAATTAGACACCCCTCGAACGGAAGGCAATGCAGGATAATTGGTTGGCCGAAGACCAACCGGCTCATTTAAAGTGTTAATAATATATACTCATTAGTCATTACATAGTTACTAGCTCAACTAGAGTGCGGCCATTTTAAGATGACCAGAATCGCCATTTTGTTTTCTCTCTTTGTTCTCTCCAACGCTGCTACTTTGCCTCATGTAAAACTGCTTTGCTGTAGATATTATTCCACTTCAATGGTCCAAGGTTACTAAAGACATGTTGAAAAATTACGCTGGAGAGCCAGACAGAAATGCTCGGTTCCCTCCCTCACATATCCTTGAAGGCAAGGAGCAAGGCATTTTAATCAGTACACGGATGCCAGAGAGTCTCCTTAAAAGAATAGCAATGTACGAAACTAATATTAAAGGGTCTGAATTATGTTCTTCTTCACGGCCCCCCTTCTGAGCACTGTGAGGCCCCAGAGAGCAAGCTGCCCTCAAGAGCGTGAATCGAAACCAGGAGATAGTAAGGCCTGGAATGTGCCAGTCCCCTATGCGCTGCTTGCCCATGAAAACAGAAACGCTGTGTTCTCTCAAATAAAAAATGGTGTCTGTAAATTCGAGATTGCAAACTGTTACTAAATATGGTGGTCTAAGGTGTCATATTCGTCACCATGGTCAATCATCGCCTCAAATTCAAAGGGAATGAATTAGGGGCGGCATCGAATGTGTCATTACTGATTGGAAGATGCTCATTTTGTATATATGTAACTGATGTACGATTCCCGCTCTCTTGAGTCCTCCGAGGTCTGTCAGGTACACGTCGCGGGGCGTGGGACCATTTGGCCAACTGGGACTAATTGTTTTGCAATAAACCCTAGATTTTGGGAATACAACCTTGTGTCTGGCGTATCAGTTCATGTGTGGTGATTGTGCCTTGTTTCCACATCCGAGGGTCCCTCAAGGACCCCTTCAGGTTGAACAAAAATCTGACCAAGTAGAATTTCACTTCCAGAACAACCAAATTCCAGACGTGACAGTAATAGCAGCAGGACAAACTGGTGATGGGAGGTCCTCTCTATTTCTGAAAATCAACCTTCCTTCCAGTTTAAGGTGGCATTCCACACTGGAAGGAAACACTCTGGAATTCTTTACCAATCCACAATCAGACATTCCCACTCCTATGGTCCAGAAAGATGAGAAATCAGCTCAGAGCCTGGCTGATATGCAGCAAATTGGAGAGCAGTTGTCCATCCCTGTTCAGTTAAATGAAGGGAAGGACTCTGTTCTCGACCGAGTGTGTGTGAACAACGGTAAGAGCTTCATCAGCGAAGTCATGTTCCGCCAACTCCCAAAAGATCAAGCCATTCCCACATTTAGACTGATAGACAAATGGGAAATGGATCTGGAAACACCCAATTCCAAACATCTCCTGCAAAGCAGGTGTATGCTCAAAATCTCCATAGGCAACAAGAGCATAGTCCACAATTGTTGGGTCGTGCGAGACGTCACTGCCGCCTTTTACTCAAGCAGTGCCATTCTCAATCGCTTTGCCATTAGTTTGGGCCTACTAAACTTCAAAGCTTGTTCCCGATTAGCGGATAATCCCATGGGCTTTGATGACCCAGAGAAAGCATTTAGGTCAGCTCAACTGCTGCCTTATGCAGTTGAAATTCAGATTGGAGAGGAAGTCACCATCCCAGAAAGGACCCGACAATTCTCCCTGGAAGTGAAAGTTAAGAGGACAGAAATTGAAAAACCCTGATGCCTATATTCATCTAAATGCTTCTCTGCAACAGCAAGGGTTGGGGGTAAACCCAACACCATTAGACAACATAGAACATGACACCATTCCAATAGAGGTGGATAACAGCGACTTAAAGAGTATCACTCCAGCCGCAAGCACCATTATTCAAATGGCGGTTAATGACCAACATTTTTCCACAGATTTAGGCAATGAACTGTTAGGACCAATCCCCAAGGACTCATTTGAAAGTGACAGTGATGACAACACAACACCAGACAGGATCTTTACCCAGCATGGGGGGCGACTTCCTGCCCTTATGGTAAGGAAGATGTGAGCTGTGACTTCAGGAGGGATGAGGTGATTTTCCAGTTTGTGAGGAATGCCTGTCCCACCTGAAGCCTCTAGTCCAAATCAGCACTTTGACCAGGGACTTCTCCACCCAGCTGGAGGCGGCCGCTGAGATTACAAAAACCAGAAGTCTTTCCAGGCTTCAGGCAGATGGTTGAAGAGAGAGTCAGCCTAGCTGATGCCTGTGAGACTCTGGAGAAAGCAAATGTTGAAACAAGTTTTCTTGGATTTTCAAGATCTCTTTGCGGTGGACTCATATGACTGTGGTCGCACCGAAATCCACATAACAATTGCCACGGACCCTGGCATGACTCCAGTGTTTGTGAAGCAATATCGCTTGCCTCTCGCATCAATGGAGTCCCTTACTGAAATAATTAAGAACCTTGAGTCCCGGGGGATAATCCGTCCAGTCCACAGCACCTTCAATAATCCAGTGCTGGGGATATTGAAGCCTAACGGCCAGTGGAGACTCTGTGACGACGTTAGGGAGCACAACAAACAGGTCCATACTTCCCGATGGCCTCTTCCCTACCTTGACCAAGGGCTGGCCCAGATCCAGGGGTCACAGGTATTCACTGCAATAGCCCTGACCAATGGATACTGGACTTTACCTGTCAGTAGGGAGGACCAATACAAGCTTGCCTTTAACTTTGGGGGGCAGCAGTACACATGTAACCGGACTCCCTTCGGATACATCAACTCCGGCAATGAGTTCAACATTTTTCTACATAAGGCCATGCCCGACCTGGGTGAGAGGGGTATCCTGGCTTATGTAGATGATGTTCTCATCAAAAGCTCAACTGTGGAGGAACACATAGCGGAGATCTGTTATGTTCTGACACAGTTGAGGGCTGCCGGAGCAAAGCTTTCCTTTCAAAAGGCACAGTGGTGTAGAACCTGTGTTAATTTCTTGAGGCATGAGATTACTCCTCAGGGTCTCTGTCCCCAGGAAAAGAAAGTGGAAGCACTCCAGAAATTAAAAGACCCCAAAACTCAGTGGGAACTAAGGAGCCTCCTGGGACTGACTAATTACAGTAGAAAGTTAATTGAGGACTACGCAGAGATCACAAGACCCCCTGATTCATCTTTTGAATGGGCGGGTCAAGTGGGAGTGGGGTCCAGAACAAGCGGAGGCAATAAGACAACTCAAAAGAAGCCTCACACAAGCACCTTGCCTAGCTTACCCGGTCAAAAACAAGGAGTTCTTCTTGGAGACAGGGTTCTCTAATACATGCTTGACTGCAGTATTATATCAAAAATATTACAAGGTCAATAAAGTAATCTCCTAAGCGAGTAAAAATGTATCCTCTGTGGAGGAAAAATTCAACAATTGAAATAAGGCACTCCAGGAAACGGTGTGGGCATTGAAGAATTACTGCTCGTTTATCCAGGGGGAACATATCATAGTGGAGACTCCACACCAGCCTCTGCAATATCTCCAAAGTGACAGAATCCGGGCCGGAAATGTGAATAATTCCCGAATTACTTCCTGGATTCTATCAATGCAAGGCTTTCCTGTGGAGGTCAGATATGGCCAAAACAAGAAGAGTCCCCTCACGCAAGGTCTGGCTGACTTGCATGATTGTGCCAGAGAAAACTGTCTCGAGGACGAAAGTCTAAACATCAAGGACAATATGGAGGCATACCTCAATTCCCCACACCAAGTCTTTGAAGAAGACAACTTTGAAGGAATTCCCACTGTCTATGTGGATGGATGATCTTACCATGTTGACAACAATGGGGAAAAAGAACTTGTGGCCGGCGTAGAGCATGCATAGGTGAATGAGATCCCAGAACCCTCCGCTGGGTACAAGATTGGTCCCCGGAGTAGTCAAGTGGCAGAGTTGATGGCCGTGCATCAAGCCATCCTCACTGCTGTCCAACATCAACTCCACAAACTGGTCATAATCACTGATTCAGATTATGTACGGAACCGGTTCGTGGAGAACCTGGTTAACTGGAAGACCAGAGACATGTTATGTGCTAATAACAAACCATTGAAACATGGGAAATTGATCCAAAATATTGATGATCTGGTCACCTCGAATGGGATGACTATCTACTGGAAAAAGATCAAGGGTCATTCCAAAGTAGAGGGACCAGACAAAACTGGAAATGATCTAGCTGATCAGCTGGACAAAACCAGAGCCATCCAAGGGGATCTACTAGATTGTTGGGGGAAATCCAGGTCACTGTTATCACTAGGTCCCAGGCAAATGCTCACAAAAAACTCAACTGCACAATGGAGTAAGGAGATCCCAGATGCTGATTTGATTACGGCTCAAAAAGGGGATCCAATAATTGGTAGGTTTTATGAACACATTGAGGACCCTGAGAACTTTCCCCTGATCGATACCGATTACATACGGAAAGAGGACCTCAGAGTGTTGATCAAATGTCCAAAAATGTTCCAAATCCAAGACGGTTTGTTGGTAAGGGGATTCCTTAGCTGGCAATGATCAGTGGGTGGTCCCTACCTCATTCCGAAGCCTGATGTTAAGTCATGGCCATGATGCGGCCATAGCCGGTCATAGGGGGTTTCATACCACACTTGAAATCTTGAGAGGTTGCCTACTGGCCACACATGGGGCAGGACCTTGACCAATACTTGAAGGGGTGTCTTGTGTGTGCACAATTTCAGCCGACATCCTTCACACACCGTGCGCCTCTGCAAAAGAGGGGGATGACACTGCCATGGTCAGATTTACAAGTCGATTTCATCAGGCCAGTGATTCACTCCTCTAGGGGGAACAAGTACATGTTGACCGTGACATGCTTGTTTACTAAATGGTTGGGATGTCTCCCGGCCCCAAACTGCAAGGCAGAAACAGCAGCTGCCCTGATGATCAACCACATCTTTTTTGCGTTTTGGACTACCCCAAAGAATCGAGTCAAACCGAAGTAGCCATTTCACCAGCAAAGTAAAGACAAAGCTGTGGGAGATACTTGGGGTTAAAAGGAAGCTACACATTGCTTACCGGCTAGCCTCTATTGTTGCAGTAGCGAGATATAATAAAACAATTTTGAGCATATTAAAAAAAAAATTGTGGCAGATTCTGGGCCAAGTTGGGATATTCGATTACCTCTTGTCCTAATGGCCATCAGATCTACCCCTTCATTTGCAACTAAAATGTCACTGTTTGGGCTGATGACTGGACGCAGGATAGTGCTTCCCCAGCATCTGCTCTACAGAACCCAAGAGCAGACATTGATCAATGCCTCCACAACTCATGAGTATGTTGAGAATCTAAGAAAACACCTTCAACATGCTTTTTCCTATGCTCAGTGAAATCTAGAGAAATCTGCAGAAAGCATGAAGACTTAAAGACTACCAGAAAAGAATACAACGTAGGGGACCAGGTCTACTTATACAATTTCCAAAGGAGCCAGGCCAAACAGTGCAAATGTTTGCCTACCTGGAGGGGTCCTTTTGAAACTGTAGACAAAATCTCACCAGTCGCCTACAAAATCCGCATCCCCAAAGGCAGTTTTGCAGAGGGGGATGATAAGTGGGTCCATATTAACCAACTAAAGTGTTGCCATCCTAGGCACACTGCAGCAACTATAGGAGTCTGCTGGAACCCCAAAGGGGGTCACTCGAGCTCCATAAAATTCCAACTCTAAAATATTCCATATATAGTCCATAAATTACAATATAAAAATGTGTCTTGATTTATCAAAATGTATGCGACCTGTGGGATGTATTACTCATGCAACCGAGCCCTACTACAAAAACTGTGCATTACTGGCATTGAAAACATCATGATGGCCAGAACTCCCCAGAAAATGCACAGGGAAAACATGAAGAACAGGCTGCCACCCATTTTTGCCTATGTTGTGAGCACAGGAGGGCACTGCCTAAAACCACCATTGGGCGACACACACAGTAGCCTGAAACCATTGGGAATGGCAAGGCTGATTGCCAAAAGCAACCGAGAGCTGATGGGAATTAATTTTCTTGATGTCAAAAAGTTGCTAAAATCATGGGGGTGCAGTACCAGCTTTGTCCACAAACCGGCGTTAGCGGTCTAAACTCTTACAGGAGAGCTGTCTTGCAGAACTGTGCATTGATCAGAAGGAGTCTTAGTTAATTAAAAGTTCATAGAGTCTCTGTTCATGGGAGGCATTCACACCAGCCCTGAGCAGCAACATCCCAGGAAATCACAGGTCTCTGTTAATCAAATGCAGAGTGGCCCCCTGGTCTGTTGACCTCAGCCTGCTGGACCCAACACAATAGACCCTTGCAATTGAATGGGGTATGTTGATTTTCAGTGTGGACTGTAAACAGAGCCCTGCCTGGAAGGAGAGACATGGGTTTCCTGACTTATCCAGTTTCTGGGGGTGGGCTCAGACACTTTTGTGGAATCATATTGCAGCAAATATATGTTTAAGTTAAATGCTTCTAAAATATTGTATTAAGCTTACAAAAATGTGCAATTTGGAGATCCTTAATCTAAGAAATGTACCCACAATTCAAGACTTGATTCCACTTTGTACCATGTTCTGGGGCAGATATTACAGACACTGGGTTTATGCTAGAGACCTAGTAAATTAATGGAATATGGGTAGAAAGGCGGTGTACATGTGTGCCATTTTTGGTAAACGTCCGATATTGGTAAATCAACTAAAAACGAAAATAAGTTGTCATTTTTTATAATGCAAGCCCCCAGGAAGATCAGAGTTGGGCCAGAATGTACCTTAAGTCAGCTGTAATATGTACATGTATTGTCAAACAACTGTGTATCTAGGAAGTATGTGTAGTTATGAAAAATGATTTTTCTAAGCAAAAGTAAAGGGGCGTTCTTCAATAGTTCATAAATGGCTGACATCACTCTGAAACTCCATTTCCTTCCCCCAATCAAGGAGGAGAGGGGAACTTGGCCAATGATAAGTCATGAAGGGCAGGCTTAGCTATGCCCAGGCACACGCCCATTTGCAAAACACATAAAAGGAACATTGAAACCCAGGTAGAGACATCCAATTTCCATTTCCTTGCGGAGCACGCTGACAGACGACTTCACATCCAGAACATAGAACTTAACTCCAGATAGACTACAGAACTCTGAACCAAGAAGGCCTACTGCAAGCTAAAGTATTCTCAGCTGGCCTTGCAAGTTTGCAAACTGATTACCCCAGATCTCCAAGAGGCACATCAGAATAGAACAGCCGGGCTGTGCGGTTTGATTCTGGCCTAGAACCCTGTGCCAGAAATCTCCAGAACCAGAGAGCTGTATCCAGAATCCACTTGACCAGACCAGCAGAACCAGAGATCCGTGCAGTGCCAAGAACTTTTGCCAGAATCAGAGACCAGACGCTGTGAGCAGAACCACCAAAAGTCCAGTCCAACCTGTTGACCCGATACGTGACTAGGTCACAATCCTGTCCAAAATCTAGAGTGAGTACTCAGCTAGGATCGTGCCAGAACTAATCCCTTAGTTTGAAATAATCTAATTCATTTTAACCTATTTTGAACTGCCTCATAGGAATCGTGTGTGTCTTTCTGTCAATTCACAGCTGCAAGCTGTCATCTGTCATTTTGAGTTTTACTTTAAAATTTCAAATCCGAAAAACTACCTTTACTAAATCGTCCGTATCTCCGGATGACTGTCATTTTAAAGCTTAGAATCTAAGCTTTCCAACAAGCCTAAAACCGACTTGCTACTCCTTATAGTGCCTCCGTAATCACACCCGACGCACTCGGAAAAATTGCTGCGATTTCACATTTTGCTTCATTTCGGCCACGGGTAAAAATATTGGTCTTTTCTTGCATCCCTGAAATCTGTTTTCAACCTAATTAACCATCCCTGAATCATTGATAGGGCTGGCCTGAACTGATTCAAAGTATCTATCACCTACCCTGAACCCCCTATAGGGAATTAAAATCATTTTAGCATATTTTTCACTTCTTTGCATACCAACTTTAAAGTACTTTGCCTGTGTTTAAAATCATCCCTGTTGATCTAAGCTTGCTAGGGGAGAACTGAATTGGGATTGTACTGTGATTGTATTCCTGAAGACTGTGTTCGTCACTTCCACCTCCTTACATTGCATAGTGGGGGGGTGAATTGCCAAAAGGGGAAAAGTGATTATATTACGTTTTGCTGAAATCAGATCAAGTTTGTTCCTGTGTTGCTTCTTTTCCACCTTGCATTTCCTTGTACCATATAAAGCATTCTCAGCTACCTTATCCTATATACTACTCCTAAGTAATTAAACCAGCGTGCTAGTATCACCTCATCCATTGTTGATTACTGCTCATATGTCTAAGTGTGATATCAATTATTAATTTATTATAAAAGTGCGATATATATATATATATATATATATAGTTTAATTCTCAAATAAACCTTTTAAATTTGCAAAACAAACTTACTTCTTGGCTCAGTGGGGTCAGGGGGATTCTAAGAGAGGGGCGTTATATAAGGGTTGTCATCCAGAGTACACGAACTGGACATAAAAATATATAAATAAGGGCTTCCCTTGAGCAATCCCAGACAAGGCACTGACTTAGTGGGACTGCTCGATTGGAGTCTTTAACAGTCCGCCCCACTACATTAATAGTGGTGGGGAAATGTCTACAAATATATTTTTGCTTTGTCATCCTAGTATTGGAAACCATGGAGAATCAAACCAAGGAGGACTACTCAGGGACCGGGAGCAAAGATCTGAGGGGCCCAGAGTATTGCTCCATACTCACATCAGGACTGGGCGAGGAGAACCGATCAATCCACCCCTGATGTAGGAAAAGATGATGAACTTTGCCATTTTTGGAACCAAAAGAGATGAGACTGACATCCCAGTCTTGCGAATTCCCATTGATGGACAATCAACGACAAATCGCAAGAGGGGGGCTTGTGGGATGTTTTAACACACTAGTCCATGCCATGCAACATTACTGTGCACGATTTGCATCAGAAACATCAGAAATGGCCGCCAATCCACTTTTGCCTATGTCAGTGGTGACACAGGAGACCACTGCCAAAACTCACCATTGGGCTATCCACAGAGTAACCTGAAACTATTTGAAAAAGCAGTCCTGCATTGCAAGAGAAACATAGATCTGTTTTAAAATCCGTTTTTCCTTGACTATGGAAAGTGCAAAAATCATGGTTCGCAAACATCACAAGAGATCCAACCTCCTTGTGGGTGTTCAACATCAATTTATTTAAAGAATTCACCTAAGCACAATGTCAGCAGAAACATATTTATCAGAAGAAAATCCACCTTTAAAGATGATTGCTTGAAAGAAATATGTCAAAAAGGGCATAGTACCGCTGCTCGCCTGTGTGAGGAGCTGGCTATTACTTAAACCTGTCATTTAAACTGATACATTGAAATCATAGTATGAAAAGGAAAGACTTGCTTTCAGAAGGAATAGAGGTGGATACAATTCAAAACTATATTTTAAAAAGGCTGGAATTAAGAGATTGCGGGATATATTTGTTAAAAATGTAATTTGTATTTCAGGACAAGACTATGTTAAACATTGTGTTAAAAAGTTAAAGCCAACTGCACTGAGCTTCAAAGACATTCCACGCCTTCGCCCAAACAAAGGAATCTTTTCCCCTGTGCTCTGCTGAGGATCTGACAGGCAGGTGTGAAAGGAAAAGGGAGGAGCACTTTGGCCTGTTGCTCTGAGTGGAGACAAAGGACTCCCTTGAACTGAAAGCTAATGCTAACTTGGGGCGTCAATAGAAACCAGCCCTGGCAGGAAGAAGCTCAAGTTACTCTCTGGCTCAGCCAAACCTTGGAGGCAGGCCCAGATTGAGATGTGGATTTTAAACTGGAGAAAATATATGTTTGAGAAAAAGACTTATAGAAAATTGTGCCAAACTGGTAAAAATATGGAATTTAGAGATTGAGGAAAAAGGTTGCTCACAAGTAGAAATTACTCTGGAATGTGTGCGATATTCAGAGACAGAACTATCAAAATGTGGACTTTGTAGCAGTTGTGATAATGTTAAAAATATGAACATTTACAGGATTATGCCCAGATGGTATGTGCATGTATGTGAAAAAATTAGTACAGAACGGACACGGAGTAACCGTCCAAAAGCGCGAAAATTGTCATTTGTGAACCAAAGCTCTCCAGAAGATGGGACTTTGACAGACACATGCCTTAATTAATCTGTAATGTAAATATGTAATATTAGCAAGTTTGGGATATTGTGAATATGTTTTTTATGAAATATAGATTTTCTGGTTAGACACAAAGGGGATTTTTTTTCTCCCTGGACCATAAACATGACACATCATGACACACTGTTTCCTTCTCGAATCAGGAGAGAGGGAATACTTCGACCAATCAGTTTCCTAGAAGGTTGGCTTAGTATGATCAGCCTCCCCACCCCCTTGGGAAATACATAAATAGGGACTGTTGAGGATCTAGACCCACACATTCACCCATCAACTGATCGACTGGCGAAGCGCTTTGCAGGAAGAACCCATACCCAGACTCCAGAACCCATATCCAGACTCCAGAACCCTGAAGCAAAAGGTCCAATCCAAAAAGCTGAACCCTTCTCAGCTGACCTTAAAATCTTGCAACCGGGGGCGTGGCCTGGAGCGCCTCCGATGAGGCTGCTCCGTTGATGGCCTCCGTAGGGACCCGCGGCTTCGAGTAAGATTTAGTCGGTTCCAGCAACGCTGCTGCTTTCCACTGGCGGGGGAGTCTGGCAGAGCCACTCCCGCACCCATCGCTTCAATCCCAGAGCCTAACTCTGCAATATCACCGAAAACGCGGCTTGGGAACTTGGCGCTGGTGTTCCCCGCCCCGAGCCAAGATGGCGGCCGCAGCCCTGGCCCTTCATCGCCTCCGGCGCCCAGAGTCCGGACACCCGTAGTGCCTCCTGCTCCCCCCTCCCTCCACTCCACCTCGGCCCCGGGGCTCGCTGCCGGAGGCTGTTGAGGCTGGCGGCCGCTCCGGACGCCGAAACCCTCCTGCTTGGAGACCGGGCGGGGGAGCAGGGGCACTCCATCCACCCCCCCCTCGCCTGCATCTGGTGGCGCAGGGACTCGGGATGGCTGTGTCTGCCTCGTTCGCCCGGGTAGCTCCGCCCGCAGCCTGAGTCCCAGTGAAGCCACCACCTACCTCCTGACCCTCCTGCCTGGTGGTCCCGACGTGCCCACAGCTGAGGGAGGCCTTCCTGGAGGACAGCCTACAGAGCTTCCCTACGATCATCCGCTCCGCGGCCCGGCTCCCTGGAGGGACGCTCGGGCCCCCGGAGCCCTCCTGCCTTCGTACCAAGTGCGGGAGCGAGAGCACATCATCCGCCCCCACCCCTCTCGCCTGTATCTGTTGACGCCGGGATTCAGGAGGGCGGCGTCTCCCTTCACCCGGGTGGCTCCGCCCGCAGCCTGAGCCCCAGTGGAGCCCCTATCTGCCTTCCAACGCTCCTCCGGGAAGAGAGCTTCCAGAGCTTCCCAGCCATTATCGGCTCTGCGGCCAGGCTCTCTGGAAGCTGAGACGGAGGTCATGCCAGGTGAGCATCACTCCCCCCCCCGTCTCCATTAAATGAGGCGGGCTCCATTCCCCTTGGCCCGGATCCTGCTCTGCCTCGCGCCTTTCCTGAAGTGGGGCATCCCCAGCTTTCTGCGGCTCTGTCCGCTATCTACCTCTCCTTGGGAAGCTTACTGCTCTCTGCTTGCTGAACTCACTGGAGCTCACCGATGTGCCCCCCCCTATGGACACTCCATCACTGGATCTAGTGCCCCCTTCCATCTTCCTGGGGCGCCCCTGCAACCATACACCTCGCCAGCTGAGGAGAGTCGCCTCCACTATCCTGGATCCTGGTTGCCCTAGGCGGGCTACGTATCTCTGCCCTCCTACCCCCTCTGGCTTCTCAATACCACACCGCGACCACCTTCTGAAGGCACTCCCGCGTTTCCTGCCTGCATAACCTCCTGGGCGCCCCGGCCCACTCCACCCACTGCTATTACCATCCCTGATGGCTGCAGCCCCCTGGTAGTGATTGCAACCACCTCAAGCTGGACCAACTCCCCATAATACTCAAGAGCGGCAATACCTTAATATAGGCACATCAACCTTAAAATAAAAACGGCTTAACAAATCAATCCCTCCCCCGAAAGATATTGCTTGGAGAGGTTTCATCACTCACCCTCCCAGGAGACCCTGTCTATAGCAGCCCCGTCCGTTGACTATCCTTTCCCCCAAGTGTTCCCAAGTCTTCCCAAACAAAGATCGCCGCACCACGACTGCCCCCCCGCGATCCAGCCAGAAAAGGATCCCCAGGGTCACGGTGCTAGCAAGATGTCAAAACTCACCAAACCAACCAAAACCTCTGACATTTCTACCATGCTCCTAGCTACGGACAAGGCAAGGAAACCAGACCTCCCTCCTAAACTCACCCCACAGAAGCCCCCTGAAGAACAAAGTAATCTGGCTACCAAAGATGACATTGTGGCCTTTATGCGGGACATCAAAGCTGAGTTCAGGTCCTGCATGACCGAACTCACTACATGTCTAGAACAGACGGACCAACGACTTACAGAAGCCAAACAGAGGATAGGAGAGGTTGAGGATTTGATCCAGAGCCATGATGCAACGATAATAGAAATGCGGCGCGAGATCCAAGTGCTTCAGACTAGAAGCGAAATACTCGAATTTAAACAAGAGGACTTGGAAAATAGGGCACGACGGAATAACCTGCGCATTGGAAGGGTCCCGTTATCTATTCAAGACAAAAAGCTACTGGAATACATAAGCAATTTCTTCCAGGCTCTCCTCCCGCTTATGGACAAAACCCAACTTGTCCTGGACCGGACTCACTGATTGCGCCCGAGACGAGGAGTAGACTGGTCCACTAAGGTCCACTTCTATGCCACAGAGGAGGCCATCTCGGGGATAAGCTGTAGCAAAGATGAACTCTCATTCATGGGTATCCCGCTGCAGATATTCCAGGATCTCTCCCTGATGACCCTACAGAAAAGAAGAGCTCTCAAGCCCTTGACCCTGTTCCTCCAAAGCCAGCAGATCCGCTACCGATGGCTCTTCCCCTCCACTTTGCAATTCTCATATCAGGGAACCCTGCGCAAAATCAGCCATCTTGAAGACGCAAAATCCATCCTGCACCCGATCTCTCCAGAAGCCTCGCTCACCTCCAGTTCACACCTCCCGCCAGAGGAACCAGACCAATCACCCCAAAGACAGCAGCAACAATCCTGGTCTAAAGCACAGAGACGCCGGAAGATGAAATGATCTAGGTATCTTCTTCTATCGTGCTAATATCGACCCCGGAACCAAAGCGGAACACAGCAATGCCGCAGGCTTCAAACGGCCCATACCCCACTCTGAGGAGTATGTCACCAACTCACCCCTGGAGGCGAACCTAGTTCGATAGTTCTACCCCTGCCCACGTTGGCGGGGAATACTGTCTTGGCCCCGTTGGCCGTGGTGGTGGCCACACAGAAAACCCCGGCCCCCCCACACATTCTCGAGTTCACCCTCCCGTTGGAGGGTTCAGAAAACTCGACCACTGGAGTGCTGCATTGCTATCAAGCTCTTAGATGATGCCTGAAACCCACGGCCCCCCACCCCCCAGAACCTACCCCAGCCATCGAGGAGAGTCCAGGAAGCCCCTCAACCACACCGGAAAGTGAAGTTCCTGACCCTCAACGTCAGAGGCTTAAACGGGCTGCAAAAGCGGAAATCCATACTCTGACGCCTACAGAATGAAGAGGCCTCAGTTGTATTCCTCCAGGAAACCCATCTGATCCCAGCAGACTTCTGTAGGCTCCGTGACAGACAGTTCCCGCTACAATTTTTGGCATCAAATGGCTCCAAGAAAGGTGGAGCAGCGTTACTTATCGCTAAGCCACTTCGACCACAAATCTTAGACACTCTACTTTGCCCAGACGGCCGCTTCGTAGCTATTAAATGCCGGATCTATGGCCAGCTGTACTCCCTCATCTCGATTTACGCCCCAAATGATAAACAGGAAGAGTTCTACTTGGCCTTGGAGGGGGCCATTCGTCGAGGGACAGACGATATTAGGGGGAGACTTTAATGGAGTCCCGGACCCAATCAAGGATAAGTCCCATCCCCCGGCCTGTAAAGACGATAGCATGGCGACAGCCCTATTCAAACTATTCCGAACCCTAGATGTGGTTGACACCTGGAGAGTCCTACATCCTGAAATCCGCGACTACTCATTCTACTTTGGCGTACACAGAACTTACTCTCGCATCGACCTGCTGTTGGCTTCCCCCCGAGCGATGGCCTTCACCGACGATGTAATCATGGGTCCCAGAATCCTATCGGACCATGCTCCGGTCATCCTAACACTAAGGGCCCATGACACAGATCCGCTCCCAAAACGCAAGTGGTCCCTATACGATCCGATCTTGAATGACATGTCATTAAGGGACGTGGTAACAAAAGCTATCAAAGACTACTTCAATGAAAATAAGAGCGAAGACATCTCACCAGCCACTACATGGGACGCAATGAAAGCAGTAGTGAGAGGGGTCCTAATCTCACAAGGTACGGCCTACCACAAACAGAAGCGACTGTCCCGCCAGATCTTACAGGATGAAGTAGAGAAAGCGGAAGCTATATGTAAAGCAAAAAACTGGACGCCCAAAACCCATCGGGCCCTGCGGATAGCCCAGAAGAAGCTGGAAGCACATTATGCAGAAGACACAGCCCAGATACTAGCCAGAACGAAGCAGAGCTACTACGCCAAAGGGAATAAGGCGAACAAATTCCTAGTGGAAAAGCTGGCGAAGACCAGAAAGAGAAACGCCATCTTGAGCCTCCGTGATCCCCAAGGCAGAGTCCAATTCGCAGAAGGAGACAAGCAGCAAATTGCAGTAACTCACCTTACAGACACGATGACAGCCTCCCCGAGATCGCCCGAGGAGCAGCTCTCCTACCTACAAGACGCAGCATTGCCTCGGATAGCCCCTACGGTACGTGACGAGCTAGAGACCCCGATCACATGCAAGGAGATCGACAAAGTCATCAAGAGCCTCAAACCAAGGGCCCCGGGTCCGGATGGATTTTCGACTCGCTTTTACAAAGTCTTCTTCTCCCAGCTGGCGTCCCCCCTGGCATCGCTCTTTAACTCTTTTGCCACTTCAGGGACAATTACCCCATCTATGCAAGAATCAATCACCGTCCTTGCCCTGAAGCCGGGAAAAGACCCCGGGGACATAGCGGCGTACAGACCCATCTCCCTACTAAACCTGGACGCTAATATTTACTCCTAAGTCTTGGCTAACCGATTGGCGAAGGTGCTCCTGGATATTATCGACCCGGACCAGACAGGATTCGTACTGAACAGATCCGCTGCAGACAACGTCCGCAGGATCCTAAACCTGGTCGAAGTCACGCAACGAGACAAGCGAAAATTAGCAGTGATAGCCTTAGATCCGACTAAGGCCTTTGACAAGGTGGACTGGTCGTTCCTCCGACTGACCCTAGAGTCCTTTCACTTCGGATCTGCATTTCAGAAACTTGTCTTGGCGAACTACCAATCACCGAAAACCTTGCTCCGAGTTAACGGCACCCTATCTAATCCGATCCCTTTATCATGCGGCACCAGACAAGGATGTCCCTTGTCTACCCTCCTCTTCGCCCTAGTCATGGAGCCACTGGCCCGGCGGATCCGATTGAACCCCAAAATCAAAGGCCTCCAAGTAGGCCCAACTCAGCATAAAATAGCACTATATGCAGATGATGTGTTGTTAACGATATCGGATACCACCCATTTGCTGAGGTCCTCCCTGGCAGAAATTCATCGCTTTGGCAAATTTTCAGGATTCGCGATAAACTTCACGAAATCATCAGCACTGGGGGTGAGACTTGAGCAAGAAGATAAGGCCTCCTTCCGAACCCTCTGCCCGATCCAACTTAGCGACAACTCTATCGCCTACCTAGGAGTACACATCACAGCCCGACCGGAAGATACCTACCAAGCGAACTTCCAGCCGCTACTCAAGACCTTGGAGGAAGATCTCAATCGTTGGCTCCCACAGGAGATCTCGCTAATAGGCCGTATAGCGGCATGTAAAATGAACCTCCTCCCCCGGCTGCTTTATGTGTGCTCGGCCGTTCCAACCCTGATCCCCTGGCCCCCACTCTTGCGCCCCCAAAGGAAGATCCTACGCTTCATCTGGAAAGGTAAAAAGCCAAGGATCCCGCTCAGGACGATGCTGGCCAGTCCGAACTCAGGAGGCCTGGGGGTCCCAGACCTCCAGAAATATCAGATTGCGGCCCAGTTAACTCATACTGAAAGCTGGCCGATAGTTCAAGCAGGCCAAGATGGGTCGAGATTGAACAATCCCGCTTACCCCTCCCCCTCCGCTTCCTCCTGCATCTCCCCCCTGTCCTACAGAGAACATGGCCGACCATCCTTTCCTCCACCAAGCAAACTCTAAAAGCCTGGGAATGGACACGTAAACAAAGGAATCCCCAGAGACCTAGGCCCTGCTTCTCCGATATTTCATAACCCGGCGTTCTCCCCAGGGATCCATCCAGCGAACTTTAAGAACTGGATCGCTGGCGGCCTTAGTTCCCTGAGCCAGCTTTATGAGAGGAATCGGCCACTCACTTTTGAACAATGCAAAAACACCTTTGGCCTGGCGGAAACTGGCAGATTCACTTATGCGCAACTACGGCATTGGTGTTCCCACCCAGCAACATGCGGGGCAGCGACACGAGACCTGGACCCAACGGAGCCGACAATCGCAGATCCCCCACATCGAGGGCGAATCTCAGCGATGTACAAGCTGCTGCAGACACATTTTCTTGTCGCTAGATTAACCTACATGAACCAATGGGAAACGGACCTAGGGCACTCGATAGAAGACCAGGTATGGTCGGACATATGGTCTTGCACGCGTGCCTCTTCCTTCTGCATCACTAACCGTGAGTGTGCTATAAACTACTCCTAAAATGGTACTAGCCGCCGCTCAGACTTAGTCACTTCAACCCAGCCTTGGACCCGCACTGCTGGCGTCGATATGGCCTCCAGGGTTCGCTCATCCATATGTGGTGGTCTTGCCCAGTGATAGTAGACTTTTGGACCCAATGCATTGCCACCATAGCAGACATAACTGGGATAAGGCTCCCCCTGGAGCCGGAACCGATCCTATTATGAGCCCTGATCCCAGGTGTATACCCGAGATCGGGCAGAAAAGCCACCCTCCTTACTCACCTACTCTTGGCCGCTAAAATCACGGTGGTGCGAACCTGGAAATCGCCGGAAGGACCCTTAATGATCCTATGGTGGTTGAAGCTCTGGGGCGTTTTTGTCGCGGAAAAGATCACGGCGGCAAACGGGCCTTCTTCACCGCTTCACGAACATTTGGTCCCCAGTGATAGACTACGACCAGAGTCATCCGGCTCTAACTTTTAAGCCGCGGGCGGTAGCAAACGCTCTGAGGGCTGGGGGCTTGGAGATGACGTAACAAATAGAAGGGCAAGACTTGGAAGTTGACTGAGGGGATGCGGCTATGGGGTTGGTGTGGGAGGAGAGGGTCCATGAGCTATATTAATTGTCAGGAAATAATATGCTGTGATGTATTTTGCTCTGGTGTGTCGATCAAAAATAAACATGTTTAAAAAAAAAAAAAATCTTGCAACCTAATTTTAACCCCAAACTTCCACGGGGCCCAACCAATTCAATAGCCTGGATGTGCTGTTTTGGCTGCTTCTTGCCAAGAACCCTTGCTAGAACCCAGAGATCCAAACCAGTAGAGCAGAGCTGTATCCAGAACCAACCCGTCAGATCCAGTCCAGGAGGCCGTGCAGACCAGAGTGCCTTGCTGAGAGCAGAACCAAGCGTCTGAGACCTGTCCGGTGGCGAGCAAATTCCAGTCCAAACCTTTGACCAGATCTTGACGGCCCATTCGAAACTATAGTTGTGAGTATTTAGCATAGAACTGTCCATAGCAAATCTCTTAACCTTAGGTAATCCTATCCAACCCATTCCAACATATCCAGAACTGCATTGTTGAATCTTTCTCGTCTATCCTGACTCCTTCTCTAATCCATACAATCCTGTGATAATTGTAGTGATAATCATCTTTGCGCTAATATATATTTGCTGGAGAAAGGAAAGCATCTCAGGCAGATAGAAACCATCCGGCGGCGCCTCTGTATCGGTGGCTGTGCTGTTGTGTAGTTTGCGGCTCCATAGACTCCCTAGTGTTAAGAAATCTTTGTTCCTAATCTTCAAAGTGCATCTTTCATTTTGAAATCTTGACTCTTGAGAAAAATCAAACTTTACTAAAACCTCTATCTTTTGAACAATACATGCAACTCCTTGTAGTTTTTCTGTAATCTCATTTCTCGCGCGCTGAAAAGTTTGCTGCAATTTTGCATTTGCCTCAATTTCATTCCATATAAAAACAGCTATTTCTTGCATTTGACCTCTGAATTCAGTTTCCTATCTGCCAGTCATTCAGACATCATTGCTAGTGTCTACCTGAACCTATCCAAAGCAGCTCCCACTAGTTTTGAATCCCATTTAGCGAATTAAAATCCATTTTTAGCATTTTTCCCCATTCATTTCAAACCACATTCAAAAGCATTTGACCTGTGTAAAATCATTCCTGTTCTCTAAGCTTGCTGGGGGAATCGGGATTGAACTGCATTGTTGATTTTATATTCCTGAAACCTGTGTGTCCTCATTCCATCTCTTCATACTGCATATTAGGGGGGATTGAGTAATAACAGGGCGAAAGAGTGATTACATTGTCTTTGATTGAATTCACATCAAGCTTCATTTCTGTGCTGCATTAATTGCATTTCATTGAACCCACACAAAGTTTTATTCTCTGCTACATTATTCTTCTCACCCATACTCCTATTGATTAAAGAGATTGTTGATTGCTGTGATATCACCCATTGCTGATCAGGGTATAAATATTAATAAGTGTGATATCTAGATATTGTTCATAGTCATAAAAGTGTTATATATATATATATATATATATTGTTCAATTCATCAAATAAAATCTTTTAACTTTGCAAAACAAACCTACTTCTTGGTTCAGTGAGACCGGGGGGGATTCAAAGAGAGGGGCGTTGTATAAGGGTACATCGTCCAGAAATAAAAGAACCTTTGACATAAAAATATATAAATAAGGGTTCCAGCTGGGTATCTCACGCTAGGCATTGACTTAGTTGGAGTGCTGGGTTGAAACCTCTTACAGTGGCAACCTATTGAAAGTGTTTGACTATGCCCGTGAATACCACATGATTACATTTTTTTAGCTATCATTTACAAAATTTTGCATTGTTGGCACGTGTAAATGTTCTCTGGCTTACACAGCGCACTAGCACAGAAAAAGCATGTTGTTCTTCTTTAAATGTAATCTACGTCAGCTTTAGTACAGCGAAAGTAGGACATAATTCAAACTACAATATTACAAACACCTATTATTATTCGGAGGATAAATATATCAGCCTCTATGCTATATTTTCTGTAAGTGGTCAACTCTCACTTGCTTTTAAATAAAGTGAGAAAGCATTGTTGCATTTCACACAAAAATATCAAGATATTCTATTTGGAATTAGCCACCCTACGGGAAACTAACTCCCTCGTTCCTTCCCAATACAATGGCGTAGAAGGGCAATGATCCCAGAGGACTTATCTTATTACATTTGGGGGATGTTTAAGGCACTAAGGGCCTCATCAGGGGTTGGGCGGAACGGCAAAAAATGCAGCGGTAACGCTATTACTTCCCCATTACTGCTCCGCCCAATCCAGAGTTTGGGCAGAAAGCTGGAGATTAACCTCCATCTCTGAGCTGGAGGTACATCTCAGGGTTTCTTCCCATTTCTGGCGCTATTACCGCCAGCGGTAATAGCACTGAAAAACCCCATACAGTCCTATGGACTCATAACAAGTGGGGACTAACAGCGCCACCGCAACGCAGGATCCGGCATAAAGTGGGCCGGACCGATTTGCGGTAATGCTAATTGCGTTGGACGGTATCCTGGTGCAATTACCGCCCAACTCTTGATGAGGCCCTAAGTCAGGATGGATACTCGTGCATTTTAAAGAAACTCCCAGACTGCTTCTACTACGTTCAGAGAGCAGATCTGCTCCAGAAGAGTATTCTCATGGAGAGGACCCAAAAAGAGTTCTAGCCTTATGTTGCATTTTAGATTGTAAATAGTTTTTAGATTGCAAATAGTTTTTGCAAATGTGGTTAACAGCCAAGTTCATTCATTTGGTATACATCCAGTGGATGAATTTTTAACATCTTCCTATTTACATGTATTTAAGCAGGTCCAAGTGCTAATAAACACTAGTGTGGAAACTTCATTTCTGGATTAGAGTGTAATTTCCCAATTCAAATAGAGATGCCAGATATCATAGTGAGAACCTAAGTTCTATTTAGGCGTGTAACGGAGGGAGACAGTACTTGAAACGGCCAAACAGTCCACTACAATCATAGGATGGGAAATAATATTGTTCAAGAACGGCATAAAGCAACTTAATCGCTCAGCATTGATGCAGGCCTTTAATCGCATTCCCGGCGTCCGCACTCTGCACATGAATGATATTGAATGGATTACCTTGCCGCCAATTCAGAACCATCGTATGGTGTGCAAGGTGCAATCGGCCATTATCACCAATCTCCTCCTGCAATATACGGAAGAGTTCCATTTTATTGGCTTGATGATGATGCCATCTCATTTAACGAAACGCCTTTGGCGCCTCCTCCGGTGCAATTGCCAAATTTAGCCCCTGGTGGTTCACAGAGTGGGGTAAACTCAGAGGTCATTGCACAACTAGTAGGCTTATCCAATACCAGTAAGGACTGGTCATGGTTAGCCGCTTTGCACAACACTCTAAATCCAGCTATGAATAATACTCCCCACTAATCGGCCATATTCCTTATCTATCTTGTCTTGGAATTCAACATCCAAACATCCAGAATTCTAACAGCAGACCAGTGAGATTTACTGAAACAAAAGATATATATGTAAAATATTGGTTGCATCAGCAGCTAACCTACCCCTGATTCTTTTGAAACCTATTCTCAAGTTCGTTATTTATAATTATTAAGAGTCTGCACAAGGATAATATAAAGCTTGTTCGAGTCCCCCACATACAGGCTAACCAAAGCCATTCCCTGGTTGCCTCGGATATTACACATTCTGTTGCAATTGTTAATGCACGTGTTGTCTGAAAATGGGGACAGAATATAACTAGGTGTTTCAGAGTTTGTTTAATAGATCCATCATTGCAGAATATGCATCCCAGCTCCGCATCTACTTTCCACTGAGGGCTCCAACTACCAATCCTTTCTAGAGTAAGGGATTGGTTCGTTTTGAAATGAAAAAGTTTCCCTGGCTTTATTACATGGAAATTGAATTGCATACGGTTTGTGCGGATGTCTTGGAGAACAAAAGCAAGCTGCTTCCTTGTATCCCTTAAGTTCCGCCATTCCAGTTATTGTTTTACACCAGTCATTCTCCATAATACGATATTTCACGTAATTTGGTCTAAATTCTAAATCTGCTGGTACAAGTGCAATTTCGTCCAGTAGGTGGACCATTTGTGAGTGGTAATTCGTGATGGAAGATCGTTCAGATGCGACCATTAATTGACCCAAGTCTTAATACAGACAATTGTCCGGTGGGTATAGCATTCTAGAAAAGTTAGCCAACAGATGCCAGTTACGGCATGCGGATATTTGGAGTGGATTTGGCCAACCGCAAAGCCCCCTTCCAAATACAACCTTGTAATTGGTCAAGATAGCTATTGATGTTTGCCAGGCACATATCCAGAGCAAAAAGGATGACAGATTCCACTTTCAGGATGTACAATTGCAGTAGTGGCAGCAATGAGAATTTGCAAAACTTTACATAAACTATCCGCATTTGAGTGGAAAGGGGGCCACTTTCTTTTGTAATACCTCTTTACACATTGCCAAGGAGTGGGAGTCAGATATAGTGTAGCCAAGATAACGAATTGCAGGCACTATGGTTATGGGGATGTTTTCAATTCTCCAATTCCGGGTGATGTTTTTCCTCTTGAAATTCCTAAATACTACTATATAAGATGTTTCCACATTGCATTTTAAATTATGGGTAAGGCAGTAGGATGCAAATAGATCTAATTTAAGTTGCAGACCTTTGGACGTACGATCAAAGATTACTATATCATCAGCAAAGGCTAGCCATTGTATTTTTAAGTGGCGAAGCCTTGCCGGATAAGAAATCTTATTGTTCCAGATGTCGTTAATGCCGCATAGATAAAGATTGAAAAGCGTAGCTGCTAGGTTGCATCCTTGTTTTACACCAAGCTCGATCTTTATTGGATGCGTGTTTGCGCCTTCGTTGTTCACTCTTACCAAATAAGTGTTATTTGTATGGAGCTTAGATATTAGTTGTATGATGTACTCAGGGATATTCATAGCAGCCATTTTTTTCCACAGGAGTGATAGTATGACACAGTCAAAGGCGGAGGTAATGTCTATTGATGCCATATAGAGTGGGCCGGAGCCTCTTTTTTGTGTTTGGCTAGCAGATGCGCCATAATTGTTGCATTAAGGGGAGTACCCATCCTTGCGCGGAATCCAATTTGATACTTGGACAAAATCTTAAGCTGTCCAATGACCGCATGTAATTCCCCCAAGAGCAAGATAGCAAACACTTTAGCAGCAGTATCAATTAGCGCTATTGGTCGAAAATTGCTAGGCTCAGACCTTACTCCTTTTTTATATATTGGGACAATGATGGAATTTAGCCATGAAGGGGGGGTGTCGGCGGTTACTAGAATGTTATCAAAAAGTTTCTTAAAGATCTTAGAGCCCACAACTGGGTGCCGTTTAAGAACACAAGGAGGAATCCCATCCGGGCCCGCTGCTTTTGAATATTTGAAGGAAGTTATCATGGTTTCAATACTGGACATTTCCCATAGTGAAAAAGAGGCAGTGGCTAAACAGGTCCATTTATACTCGATTTTCACAAATGCTACTGGAAGGGCGAATTTTTTTTTCGAAATAAATCTTCCAGGCCTGTGCAGAGATATCGACGAAGACTGGTCAGTGGGGAGTGCCGAAGTTCCCGCCCTGAGCAAAGCCCAAGTGGATCGTCTATCCCTATGGCAAAGTGTGCTAAACATTTTCTGATTTTCCTGATTTTGAATGAAATGCTTATGATCTCTGCATTTGTTTCGCTAGGTGTTCAAAACCCTTTTTTTTCTATCAGGAAGTCCCCCCACGTAAGAATTACACGAAGAGCCGCATTCTTTGATCTTTTAGCTTCAAAAATAAAATTGAAATTTTGAGGGGTAGATCCTACGTGAGGGTGCGGAGTGTATGACCGCAAGGATTTTATTACCTCAGTTATTATGCTAGATAGAAAGGCAAGCTCTAGATTTGGACAATTTCGATGCTGATAAGAGCTGTGATATAATATGAGGCGTACAGAGATCATATCATTTACCCTATCACAAAGGTTAGTGGCCCATCGAATTGACAGGCCAGGTCAATCCCCTTCTAGGAACCCTTGTTGATGGTCCTTAAATAGATGTACAGCGTCTAACTGAAGGTTCAGATGAATCATGTAATGGTCACTATAACCAGAATCATATATTTTGATATTATCGGGGGATGACTGCAAACCTTGCGATATGGCGAAGTAGTCAATACAAGTCGAGCTGTTCCCTCTCCTCCAAGTATAACACCCATCACTAGTGCCAAAAGGGAGGATGTCAAGTTCCCAGGATTCCAAATACTCTTGACACAAGCGACCTCTGTTTCCTGCTTGCTGAGAACCCCCACATTTAACAAGGTTAGAATTAGTTTTCATACAATACGCATTGAAATCCCCTCCTAGTACAATATCACATGTAGGATGTACTGACAAAACTTTGTTAAACAAAGTGTCCAGCTCTTGGAAAGCAAGCGTTAGATTGAGCGTTACAGGATTATGATATATGCATACCAAAAGGAGAGGAGTTAGCTGTGAACCTTTGAGCATAATAAGTGCAGCCATCATTGCAATTGCATTATAAACATCTAGCACAAGTGCATTTAGATTGGTGTTTAAACATATTGCAAGACCCTCGTAGGGCCTGCCACTTGTACCTCGTTGCGCTTTTGTTTGAAGGACAGTGTATCCGGGCAACAAAAGTTCATGGTCACACATAGTTTCTTGGCATAACATAATATCACATTCCATTCCTAGATGTGGGTTGCTAAACCAAGACTTCAAATTGCTAAAACCGCAAGAATTCCAAGACAAGATAGATAAGGAATATGGCCGATTAGTGGGGAGTATTATTCATAGCTGGATTTAGAGTGTTGTGCAAAGCGGCTAACCATGACCAGTCCTTACTGGTATTGGATAAGCCTACTAGTTGTGCAATGACCTCTGAGTTTACCCCACTCTGTGAACCACCAGGGGCTAAATTTGGCAATTGCACCGGAGGAGGCGCCAAAGGCGTTTCGTTAAATGAGATGGCATCATCATCAAGCCAATAAAATGGAACTCTTCCGTATATTGCAGGAGGAGATTGGTGATAATGGCCGATTGCACCTTGCACACCATACGATGGTTCTGAATTGGCGGCAAGGTAATCCATTCAATATCGTTCATGTGCAGAGTGCGGACGCCGGGAATGCGATTAAAGGCCTGCATCAATGCTGAGCGATTAAGTTGCTTTATGCCGTTCTTGAACAATATTATTTCCCATCCTATGATTGTAGTGGACTGTTTGGCCGTTTCCCCCATCACTTCAGAGTCCACCCCGGAATGTACTGGAGGCGACTCCTGCTGCTTTTGCTTCTCACCTACTCCCTTTGAGTCCTGCGAGAATGCAGGCTTCTTAGCAGACTCACGGTCATTCTCAGGGTGAAGTGACTGGTAACACACATCGTTTCCTGGGACGGCCTCAGCGTCAGTCTCCATGTCCATCTCCATTTCACTATTGAGGGATGGTATCTCTGCTACCTTTCCTATTTGAGTAATTATATTATCAATAGCTTTGAAAAAGTTAGGTAGTTGCGTCTGCGACAATGAGTGTCCTATCTCCTCAGTGAGAGGTTGCACCTTTTGAGGCTGCAATTTATTTTTGGAGTTTTTGTTGGAGAGTATTTCTCCAGGGTCCAAGACATTTGCGGGGATTTTTAGTGCTGCTGGCTTGAGCACTGACCTGGCTGCACTGCTCTTTGCACTTTTTATTTTGTTTTTTTCATTTACTTTTACTTGGGGCATCTGTTCCTCTAGGGAGATTTGAGACGCTTTTTTTCGATCTGCTTTCCTTTTCAAGGCATGGAAGAATAGTCTTTTTTCCTTCCTTGAGATAAAGGAACGTTCTGTAATGGGGGGGGGGGGGAGCTTTCATCAGCAGCAGATGGCATACTATCCGGAGCAGGGTCAATTTGGCCAGTGTTCTCAAGTAGATCGTTCCAACAGTTGATTCAAGTTGTCCCTTGGATCAAGTTATTTGTGTTGGGTGATGCTTTTAACTGCTGGGCAGTACAAGTCCAATACCCTAAACCCATATGCTGTAAATTAATCCCAAAGAAGCGCTTTGTAACTGGTCCCCTGTCATTTCCACCAGGGGAAATAGGAGCAGTGATGAGTGGCAGCAGTTGGCAAGGGCGATGCCACAGATAGTGAATCAAAGAGCCTCCTGGTGAATTTAGAGGAGAAACAGAGAACTGTGGGGAAACCCATCTCATGGAGGCATGACATTTCCAGTGGGAAGGAGTTGGAACTAGGTATCCTACCGCTTGCTGGTGCACATTTTTCCAATTGAAGTAATCATTTGAGCGCAAGACCCTGAATACGGTTTTAGTGCAAACTAGTACTAGAAAGTAATTGCAGTGCTTTAGTGGAAGCAAAATATCAGCATGAAAATATATTTTGTATTTATCCCTCTCTGTCCTGTTGAACAACCTCCAATGGTTGGCTACTTGGTGCTCATTTTGATAAGACCAAAGTTTGTAATGTCCTGGTGGAGAGAATGAGAAGATACTCAAAACACGTTTTAATGAGATTATCAATTGGGCAAAGATGCATGTCTATCATTGCACATCTCATTGCTAAGGTCGAACCCGCAAACATGCCCAAATGAATGTACTGTTAAAGGCACACCTAATGTGATGCACATATTTTAAGCGTTCCATCAGATGCGTTTATTTACTTGTGCAAATGACATTGGGCCTCATTACGAGGAAAGCGGACGCGGAATGATCGGTGCCGGTAAGGGAACGGCACCGTTCATTCCGGGCCGCCACATTACGAGGTCTGCAGCAGGTCCTGCTCTGGACGCCTGGCCAGACCAGAAGTGCAGAGCGGGACCCGCTAGCAGACCAGGATGCTAACAACGGACCCGTCATTAACGGGCCCGTTAGCATCCTCCCCATTCCCATTGAGCCCTAATGGGGATCAAATGGGAATGGGGATGTACCAGGTTCCGAGAATGGGAATTACTGGGCCCGCTAAAGTTGGCATGGCCCGGTAATTCCCTATTTTTGGGACCTGGACCCGGTACCCTGTTTGGGGGTAGCCATGCCGCTAAGAACGGCATGGCTACCTCCAAACTCATAATGAGGCCCATAGTGTCAAATGTGGTAAAGATGTGTGCAACCGCCATCAAACACAGACATGGGCGTAATTATAGGCGGGGACAGGGGTTTTGTCCCCCCCAACTTCTGTGGCATGCCTTTTTACCCCTCCACCCCCCCATCTTTTGGAGGGAGGGGGGGGGGCCATAATCATCAATTATGTAATTGGACAGAGCAAGCCCGGCTGGGGTGCTCAGCAAGGCTTGCACTGTCTCATTACATAATGCCGAGATGCCAGGCAGCCGCGCTGCAACACATCCAGGGCTGGGGTGCCCTGCATGGCTCAGTCCCTCACCCTGGCTGGCCTGACTCAAAGTCAACAGTCAGGGTGCTGAACTGGGTGTTGCAGGGCCTGGCGCCTGTGCTGTCACGCTAGCAGCAGCACTTCCGGGGGCCAGCGGCACAGAGCATCGTTTTCCGGCTTCGTGTTCATGTGACACACAGACAGGAACTAGGAAGCTTATTCAGCTTCCTGGTTTCTGTCTGGAGGTGCGTGAGTGCAAAGTGTAACATGAGACGTGACCCCGGGCAGCATTTGAAAGCAGAGCAGAGGTACTTTAAAATAAAAATAAAAAAATGTATTGCATTTGTGTATGTTTGTTGGGGAGCTCTGTCCAAGTCCTCTGAGGCAAAATACATGCAAACTTCCTAATTAGCATATGGATTGCACCAACAGAAGTGACTTCACAGAAAAGGAGATTGAAAGGCGCATCATCAGTCTTTGATACTTGGAGGCACCATGGAAGTGACTTTAGAATAAGTTGCCATAAATAAGTGACAAATAACTTTGTAGTGCAAAATACCTAAATTCACTGTTATATGTGGAGCAACTCTATTGGCATTAGCCTTTTCAATTATAATAGCATGATACATTAACATAAGCTTTCAAGTGAATCTGAATCACTTACAGAGCTGCAGATAAGGCACAATGTGATTAAATAATTTGCTCAGGATCACACACTTGGTTAAATGTTGAAACTGGGATGTGAACAATTTAAGCGACCGTGCACATCTTTCCAGGCTTAGCTGATATAGATATATATTAAGGTTTTGCATTACATTTCATGTGCTTAATATATAATACATATAACATATAATTATTTATAGCAATGTATTGGAAGCAAACCACATTACATAATAAACTAGCCTTTCATAGTAAACTAACCATACACCATATACATTGTCATAGAAATATGTTGAGTGATGGGAGTATGGTTTTAGTTTCATTCTCCCCATTCTGCATGCAAAGTCACAATAGCATCATGCAGATTAATGTGTGCTAACAATTCCTCCTTGGGTTTTAAAGCCATAGTCATTATTTCATAAAGCATCCAACATTATGCACCCTTCTCACTTCTGATCTCTCCCTCCAATTCACATTTCTAAAGGGACAAAAGTCCCTTCTAATAGTAACCCCCTCCCGCCCATCAGTGCCTAATGGCCCACAATGTAATACTCTGTTGATACAGAGCAAGGTGAAGACCCTCTGCTTCCCGGCGCCCTTTGGGACATTGTCCTGCCAGCGGGACACGTTTGCCGTTGGGCACCCTCTTTGAGATTCCAAATGGGAGAGGTGTCCCAATGACAAATGTCCCGTTATGGCTCTTAAAAGAGATATGGGGGGCAGTTTGACCACCCTGTTGCGACTCTCTTGTTCAGTACTCCACTGCTTGGAGCCATTTGAACACAGGAAAACATACCTTAATTTCGAGTGGATTGTGTCCTCCAACGTATTCCTCATCTTAGATGTATTCCATCCTTTGCTGCTCTCCGGAAATTTTTTCGGCAGAGGGCGCCGTGCGTCAATGTCGTCGAGTCGATGGTCCCTCGAAGGCCTCCGTCGAGGGTGACGTCATCGGGTGTATAAGTAGCACGCGCGGCACCCGTTGGCCTCAGTTCCGTTTTTCCGCAGTTACATTGCTTCGGACATTCGGCGCGCCTCGAGTTCTGTCAAGAAATATAATATAACGAGAAGTAATTATGTCCTTGTCATCAACGCCGACCATGACCCAGAGATCGGGTTTTAAGAAATGCAAGTCGTGCGGCTCAAAAATGTCGATCACGGACCCGCACCACAAGTGTTTGTGGTGTCTCGGGGAAGGCCACGGCATGGAGGCCTGTTCGAAGTGTCAGGCAATGACGGGGAAGGCCTTGCGAGAAAGGAGTGGAAAGCTACAGGTAGGCCGGAAGGATCGAAAAGCCTCTAGCGTCGAGTCGAGACCCCATGGGAAAAATCTCCTCGACGCGAAAGGCATCGATCTAGATCCCGAAGCAATTCTCATTGCTCATCGTCTTCGTCGAAAAAGTCGAATAAACGACGCCATAGGTCTCCCTCCACCTTGTCGTCGGACGAGTCTCTGAAAATGAAATGCCCCACAAAACATTCATCTACTGAAGAGTGGGAAGCATTCAGGGTCAAAATGGAGGTGTTTGAGAAGGCGAAGCCTCGGTCCGCGCCTTATTCGGATGCCGGCCAGGAGCGTCATTGCTCCGACACTCGCGCGCCCTCGAGCCCGGGTGATCGTAAAAGGAAGGATAGGGAACCTTCCAGGACGCCTAGCGATAAACGCTCGAGTCGAGTCGAGCGCTCGAGGTCACCGACGCCGTCCGAGACCCATCACACCTCGAAGGGGAAACCGTCGAAGGCCGCCATGTCATCGACCCCGTTGACACCGAAACCCTCAGCGCCAAGGGCTCCAACTAAGCCAGGGCAGCCAGGAAAAGAGAAGGAAAAAGTTAAAAAAAACATGTCATTCCTTCAGAGCCTGGTACTACACCTCTTCCTCCTCCTCTCCCAGAGAAGGTTTTCCAGCCTCTCCCTAGGAAGGAGTTTTTCAAATCCTTGACCTCAATTTTTGGACGAACAGGAGCGATCCGAGGAGGAAAATGTACCTTTTGGATTGTAGTATGGCACCCCAAATGTCCCAGAATGCTTGATCTCAGAGGAAAGCAGAATGAGGGATTTGGTGGAGTCTTTACACAATGCAAGTGGCATTGACACCTCTCCTGAGAATGACTTCGGTAGACTAGATCCAGGAGAGCATGCCAGTCCATTTTACCGTCAGTTAATGACCAAGGCGGTAGATTACTTGGGATGGGCTAGACCACCAGCCCAATTCGTCCAGGACGATTTAACAGACATATTGGACCATGGTCCCACTGAAGACCCAGTACTACCTTTTCATGTAGCCTTACAAAACAGGGTGGCCAAGAATTGGGAAACTCCGGATTCTATTCCTCCGGTAAATAAATCCCTCGCATCAAAATACTGCCCAGCCAGTAGCGACCCCGGCTATCTGTCAAAACATCCAACTCCCGAGAGTTTGGTCATACAGGCAGCCACAGCTTCCAACAAACTTGCGTACCCGTCTATCCCTCCAGACAGGGACGATAAGCGTGTGGATGGTTGGGCACGGAAGGTATTTTCAGCCGGGAGCACTGCATTCAAATCTGCCAACTCCACATGTGCCTTGGCAAAATTTTCGTACACTCTATGGGAGTGCATCGCAATGGCGGCGGAGCACATACCAGAAGGGGAAGAAAGGGAAGGTTTCCTAGCCATCGTTAGAGATGTAAAGGAGGCCATGCAGGAATCCCTTCAATCTGGACTGGACACTGCGGATAGTGTAAGCAGGTCCATGGGCACTAGCACAGTAATATGCAGGTTTGCGTGGTTACGGAAGTCGGGTTTTGCACCGGACGTACAGAACCGCCTCCTGAACATGCCTTTTGACGGGTCTCACCTTTTTGGCAACAAGGCTGACGAGAGCATTGAGAGGTTGCAGACCTCAAAAGCAGCGGCAAAATCCTAAGGAGCTGCTTTAGGCAACCTCAGCCTTTTCGTGCTCAAGGGCAATCATGGAGGGGACGATCCTATCGTTATTACACCTCATACGGGAAGACGAGAGGAATGGCCAGTCAAAGGGGCCAAAGAAAGGCCACTCGTGGTGGACGAGGAAAACGTGCTAAACCAGCACCAGCTGAAGCCTCTTTGCCATCAGCGGCTGCAACATCCGCCACAAAACCACTTTGAGGACTTGCACCACAAAACACCTGTACGAGGCAGGCTGTCGCAGCATCTGCAAGAATGGCGAACCATTACTTCAGATGTTTGGGCTCTAGAAATAATAGCCCAAGGCTATTGCTTTCCTTTTCTAAAGCAACCTCAAAGCAATCCACCAGGGAGACACCTGTTGAAACTTTCAAACCCGCTCCTACAGCAGGAAGTTCTAACCCTGCTGGAGAAAGGTGCTATAGAACCAGTACCTGCAGCGGAGAGGAACAAGGGTTGGTACTCCCCGTATTTTTTGATCCCCAAAAAGGACGGCGGACTGAGGGTCTCAAGAAGCTTGAACAAGTTCCTCAGGAAGGACAAGTTCAAGATGGTTACCCTTTCTCAGATCCTTCAGGCCCTTCAACTCCAGGACTGGTTGGTGTCATTGGACCTCCAGGATGCTTATTTTCATGAGCCGATTCATCTCAAACACAGAAAATACCTGAGGTTCGTAGTTGGCGACTCACACAAATCAGTTTTGAGTCCTGCCATTCGGGTTGACCTCTACCCGAGGGTCTTCACCAAGTTAATGGTAGTGGTGGCAGCGCACCTCAGGAGAGGGAGGGGGATTCATGTCTACCCCTACCTGGACGATTGGGTGATCAGAGTGCGCTCTGCCGAGCAAGCACTGGATCATCTGAAAGTCACCTGCCACTTCCTCCACAAACTGGGCTCCTCCCTCAATTTCAAGAAGTCTCAAATGACACCTTCCCAACAGCTTCAGTACATAGGAGCTGTACTAGACACATCCTTGGGAAAGAGCTTGTTAGGCAGAAACCTGTGCAGTTCCCTTAGGGACCACTGCAAAAGATTTAAGACTACAGGTGTTTGGCAGTAAACCCACTTGGTAGCAGTCTGTACCACACAGATTTACTTGGTAGCTGTGGCTGAGCAGTCAGACTTCCCTCAAGAAGAGTTAGGCAGTATATAGAGTATACACAATAGGTACAGGGATACAGTAGCACAAGCAAACACTGACCAGAGCTTTGGTGTAAAAGTATATATTTATTTAAAGACACTTGTAGATTACACTAGCACAAAGAGAAAAATAAATTCAGCACACAGTCACTAATATATATATGTATATATATATATACACAACCCTAATTACTTATTAGACAAGTCTTAATGAGAAACACCACTTATTTTCAGACAGAGGGGAGCGCTTAACATAAGATGGCACTCTAATAAGTTATTAAAAAGGGAGGGAAAAAGGCAGAGTTATGGAAGCACACAAATTTAAATACTTTTAAAAGAACCACAGTAAGGCAGGATAGGCAGAGTTCTACTGGAGAGCAAGGAAGTCAATTGCAAGGCCCACTCTTGGAGAGAGCAAGCAGAAGGGGTCCAGGTTCACACAGTGGGGTTATGCCCAAAGAGTCTTGTAGATAGTTCGCACACAAAGAATGAAATTAAAGTCAGGAAAAGTTAGCTCGGTTGTCCCAGGCCAGCCCAGGTTAGAAAGTCGAGGCTTTACTGTCACCCCGAACGATCTGTCGCAAGGGAAGCCAGGCGGGACACAGTACCTTAAGTGTGAAGGAAGCTCCAGCGGGGGCAGTTGTTCCTGGCAACGGGTGCAAGCCTGTGTTTCATCCAGAGGAAGAGGAGGTCTCGCCGTGGAGGAAAGATGAAGGTTGTTGCACTGCCAGGGAAGAAACCAGCCGCGGAGTTCTTCGGTTAAAAGTTACTACCCTTCTCTTTGCGGTAGTGGTAAGCCGTGGTATTTTGGTTGCCGGGGTGCTTGGCACGGGCAAGACGGCCACGAGGATGAGATCCCTTCAATGGGCCCTAAAGACTCAGTGGTCCCAGTTCTCGGGTCAAATGACAGAACTTCAGATTCCGAACAAGGTCAGACAAGACCTTCTATGGTGGACCTGTACAGAGAACATCCTAAAAGGAGAACCTTTTTGGCAACCATGGCCGGAGATCACAGTAGTGACGGACGCCTCACTCCTGGGGTGGGGAGCTCATGCCAACGATTTGACAATCAACAGTCATTGGTCTCCATCGGCGTGGGGTCTCTACCCCTGTGCAGAGAGGCCATGCAGCTCTGGTATTGGGTGATTCAGGAGGGAATCTCTTTAACGGCAATTCATTTAGGAAGAGAATATGACAGCAGATGCTCTGAGCAGGCAGAGCACGGTATTCCACGAATGGGAACTGGCTCATGAAGTCATTCAAGAGATCTTCACCCTTTGGGGAACCCCTCAAGTAGACCTCTTTTCCCACCGGAATCAACTGAAAATGCGAAAGGTATTGCTCAAGGGAATTTTCCCCGAGAGGAGCCCTGGGGACGCGTTCGTGGTGGAGTGGAATTTCCCACTATTGTATGCGTTCCCTCCGATTCCCGTCATTCCTCAGGTCATCAGGAGGCTGAGAAGGTTTCGGAGCCGCATGATCCCAATTGCCCTGGATTGGGCCAGGAGAACGTGGTACCCGGACCTTCTAGACATGTCCATCTGTCCTCCAGTACGTCTTCCGCAGAGAGAGAACCTTCTCTCTCAAATGGAAGGTCAGGTTCTCCATCCAGTGGTCAAAACGCTCAACCTTCATGCTTGGTATCTGAAAGGCTGAGAACCTTCCAGATGACGTTATGGAGGTGTTGCTTTCGGCAAGAAGGCCAGCAACAAAGTCTCTATACCGTTGCTGTTGGAAAAAGTTTTGCAACTGGTGCAGAGAAAAGAATGTCGATCCTTTTCTATGTTCTATTCCGGAAGTATTATCTTTCCTTTTGACCCTAGTACATAGAGGTCTGAATATTGGAACAATAAAAGGTTCCCTTGCGGCGCTTTCCATTTTCAAGCGGTCATCGGAAGTATGCCCCTACTTCAAAATTCCTTTGATAATACAATTCTTAAAAGGATTCACTAATGGGTTTCCTCCTCACCCATTTCAAGTACTGATCTGGGATCTAAATTTAGTCCTAAAATTCTTAATGTGTGCTCCTTTTGAGCCTATGCACACGTGTCCATTAAGATTACTAACGTGGAAAACAGCCTTCTTGGTTGCTCTAACATCAGCAAGAAGAGTGAGCGAATTGCAGGCACTGTCTTCTGGTCCACCCTATACTGTGTTCCATAAGGACAGAGTTGTGTTGAGGGTAAAACGATAATTTTTACCGAAAGTAATATCTGATTTTCATTTAAATCAGAAAATTGTCTTACCCGCATTCTATCCTCCACCCCATCCTTTGAAGGAGGAGGAAAGATTACACAGGTTGGATCCGAAAAGAGCTTTAAGCTTTTACATCTCTAGACTTTCGAGACTTAGTGGACAACCAGCTGTTTATAGGTTACACAGGAAGGAAACTGGGTCAATCGGTGACAAAACAGACAATTTCACGCTGGATTGTGCTTTGCATTTCAGAATGCTACAGACTAGCTCAAAAAGACCCTCCGGAAGGGTTAAGGGTTCATTCCACCAGAGGCATCGCCTCCTCCACGCCCTACAAAGAGGTGTTCCAATAAGATCCATTTGCGAAGCAGCAAATTGGTCTTCGCTACACACCTCAAAATTCTATAACCTGGATGCTTCCCAGTCTAGGGAGCCAACTTTTGGAAAAGCAGTACTATACTCAGCCATCTAAGAGTATCGAAAAATCTACCCCCTCCTCCAGAGGAATTGTCCATACTGCTTTGGGAGTCTATCTAAGATGAGGAATACGTTGGAGGACACAATCCACTCGAAGAACAAGTTACTTACCAACTGGTAATGTTCTTTCGATTGGATGTTCCTCCAACGTATTCCTCATCGCCCTCCCAGCCTACCCCTCCTTAGATTTTTCCGGGTTATTGCCATCTCAAATCTCGCAAGGCTCATACCTGTCTGCCGGCACAATCTACACAGTACAAGATCAAAGATAAGAAGGGGGGAAAACAGAACTGAGGCCAATGGGCGCCGCGTGTGCTACTTATACACCCGAAGACGTCACCCTCGACGGAAGCTTTCGAGGGACCATCGACTCGACATCAACGCACGGCGCCCTCGGCCGAAATAATTTCCGAACAGCAGCAAAGCTGGATGGAATACATCTAAGATGAGGAATACGTTGGAGGAACATCCAATCGAAAGAACATTACCAGTTGGTAAGTAACTTGTCAGAATCTTGTAGAAAAAATCTATCAGCACATAGACATATAAGGTGCTGTGCAGAACCCAAGTTTGGAGATCTATGGCATTTAAAAATCTATACCAATTATACTTGGTCACCCACTGCACTGCATTAATCAATGGTTTCTGCCTTTTAATGAAAGGAAAAATCAGGCAAATTGCTGACATTCCAGTAAATCTGGTCCTTCCGGTCATGGCTTTATAGATCAGCTAGGTCAAGTCAACATAGCCCAAAATTTCAGGTATCAGTGTGTGATAAAGTCTGGTCTACTCAACAGACGTTGCGCCACTGTTTCCATGTGTTATTGTAAATGTGCATATAAATGTTGTATGCACACAGTGTATGTCAGTGGAGGTGCTGGGTGCATTTGTGTGTGAGAGTATGTCCAAGAATATGTGTGTTAACATTTGTGTCTGAATTAATGATAAATAATGCATTGTTTGTATGTTCTAGTGGAATTAAGTTTGTGAATGTTATGTTGTGTCACTGGGTGCATGGCAGGCTGGCTGAAGATGTGTGGGGGCCCAATTGAATTTTAAAGATACGCCACCAGAAAGTTATAACAGAGCATCAGCAAAGAACTCTTGTGGTGTAGTAGTTTAGTGATATCCCTCAGGGATTTAGGTTGTTTGATTGATGTACAAGATTACGGTGGAATTAACTGCAGTCATTTTCGCTGCAAATATGTTTTTACCTCGGAACATAAAACCAAACCCATATCCCCTCAAATCGCCAGTACACCCATAAACCCCCCACATACCCTGCCCCCCACCCCCCATCTGCTGCCTCTCTTGTAACCTGCAGCGTCAGATCCATCCCTTTAAGAAAGGTCAGATCTGACGCTGCAGTGTCCCTTTTCTTCTTTTTTTTGTTGGGTGCCACCAACCGCCGAAGCCAAATAATACTGAACATGGGCTAAGGCGGCCGCCCCTGCAACCACTGTTCTTCATGTTCGGTATCTTCGGCTACGAACTAATGGTGGTGACCTAATTCGGTCAAAACTACCATACAATCAAATTCTTTTTAACAATTTGGCCAAAACGATCCCTCAGAGCCACCATCCACCCTCCCTTCACCCCACCCCGTTTCTTCAGTTGTCATGTCCCCCCAACATTTTCAGCAAACTTACTCCACTGAACACAGACCCTGCCCAGAAAGGAACATTGCACTCCATTCTGCACCACTGTAAGGTAACAGGACTTTGTCTGCAAATATCCTGCTCAGCAGAATGGCATTCAGTGGCAAACAGGATGATGGTCATGACAGGCAGAGCAACAGAGTAGACCTAAAAACTTTGGATGTGGAGGTTGAAGTCATGATAAATTCTGTGGCTTACCACAAGCACACACTACGCAACCTACGTGACCAAAGTGGCAGCTCTGCTGCCAAAAATGTGCTTTGTCTAAACTGACTTCAAATGGGATTTGCCAATTGAGCCACCAAGGAGATCAAAAATAGGTGTAACAGGAACAGCACCAAAGAGAATATTGCTGATCAGCACCCCAATGATGACTGGTGTGGTGGGAGAGTGCGGGGGGGCATGGGGGGTGGTAGATGCAGATAATACTGTGACACTAGCTGAGGAGGCAGTTGCAATAATGCTGCCCAATGTTGCCACCGAAGGAGCTGTGGGAAAGGACACAGCAGCATCACAGCCAGGCATGTCACCTCAATAATCAGCAGGGCATTGAGGTAACAGGATATATATATATATATTCACTGACAAAAAACATTGTTAAAGTTATGTTATGGGTAAGTTGCACTACTAAAAAGCTATGAAGTTCACTGACAAAAAACGTTGTTAAAGGAACGATATGTTTCAGTTGCCCTAAGAAAAACCTATGTACACCCAACACATTTTCTTTCCTGTAAGAGAACATATTGGAAAGGAAAGCAAGGCAGCACAAGCGGCACCCCTTCCACAACAGCATACGGGCATAGGAAAGGAAAGAAACTCTATAAATAGCAAAATGGACAGCCTGGAAGTCAAAATGCAAGAATTGGAGAACAATTTTGCCGCCTTAAAAGATTGCGTACAAGGGTATATTATCGACAAAATGAAACAGCACTTGCAGACCTGCACGTGAACCCGTTCCCCATGTCACAGCCCGCCATCCCCTCTGAATCCATGTGATAGGAGTCGATACGGTGATACCTCAATCCCTTCCTCCCCTCACGACCAACCTGTGCAAATCCACAATTCCTCACAATAAGTATCCATTTCTGCTACCCCTTCCCTTTCCTAATGGTGTGTATGAATGTGTGCAAGTAAACAATATTGTTGCTGAGTGTATATGTGATATTGTTTTTTTTTTAAATGCCGTTATGACTCTGCGGCGAATAGTCCTCGTAGGAATGACCACAACTAAGCAAAAATAGGTGTCCTACAGACACGGCACGTGCCCGGCCTATCCGCAATGACTATGGAGGCATCCGTACGACGCCAGCACAACCCGCATGTCCGCATGTTGTGCACCACCTATAGTTACGTGTGGGAGCAGATTTTTATTTGATGTTGTGTTTTCTTGTGCTCACATTGTTACAGTAAACTCTTCAACGCATCTTGTAGACGGGCAAACAAAACAGCATTACCAATGGGTGACAATGAAATGCCATTTGCTTGGAAAAACTCTGCATTTCCACAACTAATGAGGTAATTGTTGCAGAAGAACAGCACACCATTGGACAAAAAAGTATACATGCTTCTGTTGGTGAGACACCTTCCAACCTCTGGCTCGGAACAATATCCAGGAACATTGTCCCATACTCTTCTTGGTGTTATGGATAAGAAAAGCACCTTGGCAGTGGGAAAAACCCTCTTCACTACCTCTTCAGTCGACAAAACAAACCCAAACAAGCCACGTAACCAAAATGCATGCTGCTGTAGTGTATGGCCACAACATCGACTGTTGCAAAAGTGCCCAGGTCTCTGCAAAGTGCATGTATATCGGCAAAGCTGCGGTCATAGACAGCGCACCACGATGCGTCCACTCCTTCCAAACTGAAATTTCCATCAGAGTGTCTTTCCAGGGCATACTTGTGCAGATCTATCACAAACGCATCACCCAAAGTCAACACAATGCGTTTCTCCATGTCAGCCAGCCTCACTAGGCAGAGCAATGTAAAACAGTTTAACCGCCCCTTCCTGTGAACCACACCCTCAGTACCCGATTGGATAATCCGCACAGTCCCATTTCTATTGGCCAGCATGGTGAGAAGCGCAGAATGTGGCACATGTGCTTCCCAAAGTACTGCAAGGGCAGAGCCCCAGTAAAGCAGGAGCATTCCTTCTTCCCTTTCCACTATTTTATGTCCACCACTACCTCACTGGGTACGGGTAAATAGTCACACACGCATCCACCAATGCCATCGAAGACGTTAGCATCTAACACTGTCAGCTCTGCACAACACTTCATATGTACCATTACAAAATCAGCCTCCGAGTGTCTTTTCATTCGAAAGCACGTCCAATAGAAAGTTCAGTAAAAGATTGCAAGAGTTGTGCATCCACATTCATCCACATGAGAACCCATCGCCACAAAATAGTGGTACAAATACTTATTATGCAATATGTTTGCAACTCTGTTACAAGTGCCTCTGCACACGGTATCTGCCACTGAGCCTCCATTACATTCTTAAAAAGCATACTGTTTTTTCTCCCATCCCCTACCATCAAGTGGCACTTCAATGGTATGTGCTTGCAACGTTGTTATTTACCCATATCATACATTGTAATATCGAAACAGAAACTCTCTTCTTTCCTTCCGACAATGCTATGAATTTTTTACCACACTAACCCATCTCCTACATAAATCGTAGAAATAAGTCACCAAAAGCAGCACTGAATGTATCTTACCAATCTAAAGCAAGTTCCCAAAAGGTCACTGTCCACACAGCTGTGGTGCTCTCTAGGCTGGACTATTGAAACAGCCTCTTTTTAAATCTGCCCACTTCTACTCTCCGCCCTCTGCAACTGATCCAGAAGATGACTGCGCGACCTGTCCTTGGCTGCAAGCCCAGATATCGTATCTCTCCTGGATTGAAATGTCTGCAATACCTCCCAGTAGCTGCGATGAATAAGGCGACAACCCTCTGCATTATGCACAAGGCCTTCTGGGCCCTGGGACCTCAATACCTTCAACTCTCACTTTCTAAATATCTCCCTGCTTGAGCTCTTCCCTCATCCACCTCCAACTCCCTCAGGGTCAGTCGCTTTTGCAAGCAACCGGTTGGTGGTAGATCTCTTTCTTCGGCTCGGGCTTCCCTCTGCAACAGCCTCCCTGCCTCCCTGAAACTTGAGGAAAACCATCGCTGGTTCCAGAAGCACCTCAAAGTCTTTCTCTTTGCGTCTGCTTTTTCTCCTCTGCTCCCTGGCTGACTTCCTGGCTGCAACTGATTCTCCACTCGTTAACTGGCCACTCTCTGATGTCGGCACAGGCCACCTCCCCCGCCAGTAGCACACCTGCAGTGCCTTTCTGGCTGTCAGGGTCCGGCTTGACTGAATTCCACAGGAGCTGATGCTGGCCCCACAGACCCTCACCAGGAGTTCACCTCTCAACCCTTAAATATAAGCTGAGCTGAAAACCCCAAGAAAGGGAAAGGGGAATTTGGAGAAAATAACAACGGAGACACTGCAGCCCTTCAACCGTCTGGTAGGCTCTGGTATCTGTGGTAAACAAATACACTTGGTTACTTATATGATAAGAAAACTTCTTTTCTAAAATTATTCTAAATAAACTCTAAACTCTTTACCTCTTAAACCTCAGTAAAAGACTTAGAGGTTAGTAATCTTTGTGGAATATCTTGTAAATATATCTTGTGTTGTGCATATAGTTCAAGCCAATCAAGACTCTTTAGAATCCTAAAGTGATGGCCTTTGCAACATCTTTTCAGAACTAGATATTCTTCTTGCTTCAAAGTTCTTTTAACCTTATGTAGTTTTCAATGCTTTCATAAATTGCAGTCTTTCTCTGAAAGTATTGAATTCCATTTGCATAAATTACTTTAAATAATATTCTTCAACTTCCTGGAATACTGCTTTCTTTTTGCGTGTGAATTGTTTCCTTATTTACACAAAGAACTTAGTTTCTTCCTTAATAAGCGTGTGCGATAAACACGTGAATTCAGAAGACGTGAAGAATTGTCCTCGCGTTTAAAATACACACGCGATTATTTACAAAACCCGCGCGCGTGAAAAAATACGTAAACGCGATACAAAATAACACGCGCTGGTTAAAATGGACTCGCGCTCTATCGCAACCCAACACGCGCTTTCTCATGAGACGTCTTTCACGTAAAAAATGCACACGCGCTAAAATTCACTTGCGCAATTCTTTTTGGCACGCGCTCTATCGCAAACCACACGCGCATTCTCAGGAAACGTCTTTCACCACGTTAAAAATGTAAATGCGCGCTTTCAAAAACACGTAAACGAAGACTTGCGAGCTCGCGCACACATTAAACAGTCTTGAAGAACATTACACGCAGTTAATAAACTTTAAACTCCTACGCACAATCTTCAAGCTTGTTTTCCTTATAATAACTTTAACTGTAAATGTCTCTTTTCTCAAATGAATTTGAAACTTGTTTACTCTAAGTTTTCTTATAAAAGAAAATGAAAGTTCACTGTGACAATCTTAGAATCTTTAAAAGAACGATCCCACCTGATGACTGCTTGTTCAAACTCGATCAGCAAACGATATTCTTACTTCTTTGGTAGATTCTCTGAGCTCTGAAAAGGCCTTACTTAAGGAGCTTAACTAATGTACAACCATCCACTGAATTTCTCTGGATGAAAGGCAGTTTAGAATCTTGCTCACCTCCCAAGAATCAAACCCATTGTCCTCTCCACCAATCAGGCAAACCAAACATATCATTGTTCCTTTAACCAATCAGATTAAGTTTCTTTTGCTCCATCTTGACTTGGGCAAGCACAATGTTAATTCTATGTACAAACTCTTCCTGTTACTAACCCAGCCAGTTCTGAAAGCACAATGTTAATACTGTTACTAACCCAGCCAATCCTGACAGTACCCCCCTCTTCAAAGCCCTTTCCCAGGGCCTGGCTTAGCAGGGAACCTTTTGTGAAACTGTTTTATCAATTGAGGGGCATGTACATCTACTTGATCCTCCCAAGATCTTTCCTCAGGACCGTATCCCTTCCAGTCAATAAGATACTGCAAGGTACCTCTAACAATCCTGGAATCTAAGATTTTCTTAACTTCAAACTCTTCGTCATTTTCCTCTGTGTAAACTGCTGGTGGTGGTTTTCCCAATCTAGTTCCTGACACACAAGGTTTCAATAAGCTGACATGAAATTTAGGGTGACTTGATACTTGCAGGTAATTTCAGTTTGATTGCTACAGGATGTATTATTCTTTCTATTTCAAATGGACCAATAAATCCCGGACTAAATTTAGTTCTTCCCTTTAAACGTAGGTTTTTTGTAGACAGCCAAACTTTTTGACCCACCTGATAATGTGGTGCTTTACGACGTTTCTTATCAGCAAATGTCTTAAATCTTAGCTTACTTTTTTCCAAAGTTTCTTTAGCTTTCACTAAACCATCTCTAATACAAGTCAATCGCTGCTCAACCTCTGGATTGGAATACTCAGATGGCAACACTTCTTTCGAAAATCGTGGGTGGAAACCATAATTGCTAAAGAATGGAGAATACTTAGTAGAATCCTTGACAGAATTGTTATAACTAAACTCTGCTAGCCAAAGAAGATATACCCAACTTCCTCTTTCTTGCCAAAAAGCTCTAATATATTTTTCCAACTCCTGATTTACTCGCTCTGTTTGGCCGTTGGTCTGTGGATGATAACCTGAAGAAAGCTTTACCTCAATTCCCAACTCTGTACAGAAAGCTCGCCAAAACTTAGAAATGAACTGAGACCCTCGATCTGATACAATTTGTGTTGGTAGACCATGCAATCGTACCGCTTCTTGCAAAAAACTTTTTGCCAGATTCCTTGCAGAAACCTCTCCTTTCATGGGAATGAAATGCCCAGCTTTAGTTAGTAAATCCACAACTACTAATACTGTAGTGTAACTTTGATCTTTAGGAAGATCTACAATATAATCCATAGAGATTGTAAACCAAGGACTAGGGGGTACTGGTAACATATTTAATAACCCAGATGGTTTTCCTCCTCCTGACTTTACTCGAGCACAAACTTCACATGTTTTCACATAGTCTTCAATATCTTTTTTCATTTCTTTCCACCAAAACTTTCTTTCAACCAGTTCAATAGTCTTCCGAATTCCAGGGTGACCCACCAACTTGTATTCATGACATTCTTGCATAATTTTCTTTTGCAGTTCCTTGCTTGGAAGGTAAATTTTAGAATGGACACATGGAAATCCTTCAATTAAATGTCTTCCAGAATCCTCCGCTAACCAAGATTGAATTTCATCTTCTGGTAATTCCTTTTGAATCTTTTTAAGAAGCTGATTCTCTTCCTTTGTAGTACTTAGAATAAATTTTTCTTCTGCAATCACTGGTTCTGGTAATAATTTATTTTCCACTTCTCCAGAAGATCCTTGTCGGGATAAAGCATCCGCTTTACCCTTTAACCGCCCTGGCTTGAATGTTCTCACAAAATCGTATTCTGAAAAGAAAAGTGACCACCTAAGTTGTCGAGGTGTTAGTGTTCGAGCAGATTTCAAAAACAGAAGATTTCTATGATCGGTTAAAACGGTTACTGTAAATCTTGCTCCTAACAGATAATGCCTCCATTCCTGAAATGCTTTCTTGATTGCCAGGAGTTCTCCGTCAGTAATTGTGTAGTTCACTTCTGCTGGAAGCAATTTCTTAGATAGACAGGCCACAGGATGCAACTGTCCAGTTTCAGGATGCAGTTGAGAAAGCACTGCTTCAATTGCAACATTAGAAGCATCTGCCTCCACAAAAAATGGTTGTGAAGGATCTGGGTGTAATAAGATCGGTCCAGATGTAAAACAGTTCTTCAATGTTTTGAAAGCTTGATCCGCTTCATCTTTCCACTCAAATTTCATTCCTTTCTTCAATAATTTGGTGATAGGAGCAACAGTTTGAGAGAAATTTTTAATGAATCTCCTGTAAAAGTTTGCAAAACCCAGGAAGCTTTGGATATCTTTAACACATGTTGGAGTTGGCCACTGTTCAACTGCCTTCATTTTCTTCATATCCATTTCCAAACCTTTGGGAGAAATTATAACCTAAAAATTCCACTTCCATGGTATGAAATTAGCTCTTTTCTATTTTAGCAAATAGTTTATTCTCCCTTAGTCGCTGTAACACTTTCTTTACATGTTCTTCATGTTGCAGTAGATCCTTAGAATAAATGAGAATGTCATCTATGCATACTACTACAAAGATGTCAATAAAATCTCTTAATACCTCATTTATAAAAAATTGAAAGGCCGCGGGAGCGTTACACAATCCGAAAGGCATTACTTGATATTCAAAAAGACCAAATTTTGTTCTAAATGCCGTTTTCCATTCATCACCTTGACGTACTCGCACCAAATGATATGCACCACGAAGATCTAGTTTGGTAAATACTGAGGCTCCTTGAATCTGGTCTAACATTACAGATATTAAGGGCAGAGGATATCTGTTTTTAATTGTTATCTTATTTAATGCCCTATAATCTATGCATGTTCGTAAAGTGCCTTCCTTTTTGGGAACAAAAAATAGTGGAGACGCTGCTGGCGATTGAGAGTGCCTGATGAACCCCTTATTCAAATTTTCTTGGATGTAATCTTTCAAATGTTGATTCTCTTTTTCTGTTAAGGCATAGATGTGACTGCAAGGAAATGGGCCCCTGGTTCTAAATCAATTTTACAGTCATACTCTCTATGAGGAGGTAATTCATTAGCTTCCTTTTCACTAAACACACCATTGAAATCATGGTAACACTTTGGTAATTCTCCCATTACAGCCCCTATAGAATGTACTATAGTTCCCAAATTCACCAAACCTTCCACTACTTCTGAACAATTACCACTAGAAACATTTTCCTGAACTACTTCTTTACAACAATTTGTAACACAAAAAGCAGAATCCAATTTCACCACTCTTCTTCCCCAATCAATCTGAGGGTTATGATACGTCAGCCAAGGCATTCCCAAAATTATTTTCAACTGTGGAGTGTCAATTAATTCAAACACAATTTCCTCCCAGTGTCCTCCAATTTCCATTTCCAATGGGATTGTTTCGTGTGTAATTAAACCTGATGTCAGTTGAGACACATCCACAGCTCTCACATACTCTGGTATATTTTTTACAACGTAAGGCACATTCATATCTTTAACCACATTCCAATCCATGAAGTTACCAGTGGCTCCTGAATCTATTACTACTGGACCACTTCCCTTTAATTCCTCTTTAATATACAAGGAAACATTCAATGTAATATGTGGTACCGCTGCTTGGATGGTATTTGCCACTTGCTGATTTCTGGAGCTGTTAGTAGATGCAGAAGTTTTTGGACACCAAGGGCAATTTCCAACAAAGTGTCCTGATTTCCCACAATATAAACATAAATTATTCTGTCTTCGCCTATCCTTCTCCTCCTTAGTTAAAGGACCTCTCACTTTATTTACTCTCTTTGCATTCCCAGTTCTCAATTCTTTATTTACAAATTCTAATCTTCCTTTATCAACTCTAGGGAAAACTCTGGGTTGCTCAAATCCTCCTCTTCTACGCTCAGCCTTGCGTTCCCCTAATCTATAGTCAATTTGTATGACAAGATTAATTAAATCCTCACATGAAGTGGGTCTATTAACAATTGTAGATAAGGCATCTTTCAATTCCTCCTTCAAGCCTCTATAGAATAAAGAGGATTGCTTCTCTTCTGGCCAATTGCTCTCTAATACTAAAGATCTGAACTGTGTGATGTAAGACACTAAATCTTTGGTTCCCTGTTTTAACTCGAATAGTTCTCCATCTACTTCTTGAGATAATTGGCGTCTGTCAAACATCTTTTTAAATTCTAACTTGAAAGCTAACAAGTTCTTTAGTATAGAATTCTCTTGACCAACCAATAATACTGACCAAGTTGCCGCCTCACCAGTAAGGTAAGACAGCATAAAAGCTATTTTAGAAGCATCTGTGTTAAAAGCTTCAGGTCTACAAAGGAAATTAAGTTCACACTGTGTAAGGAAAATTCGGCATTTCTTGGCATCTCCCCCAAAACGCTCTGGAGGTGCTAAGGGGACTGGACCTACAGGTATATTCAAACTTCCCCTACTTCTTCCCTGAGAACTCGTTCCTTCACCCAAATCCTCTCTAATTAACACTGGTAATTCTCTACTATTATCCTCTGAATCTCTTGACTCCAAAGAAATTTCTTCACCCTTACGGGTAACCTTGGAGTTTAACTCTTCAAACTTGACTTGTAATTCCTGATTTTCTTTTCGCACAGCCCTCATTTCCTCCCTTAACTCTGAAAACATGTCCCTTATGGAACTTGCTAGTGCCTCTGTGGGATCCATATCAGCTCAGGTGGAAAATATTATCGTGGGCCTTTCATCCTGTCAGGGTCCGGCTTGACTGAATTCCACAGGAGCTGATGCTGGCCCCACAGACCCTCACCAGGAGTTAACCTCTCAACCCTTAAATATAAGCTGAGCTGAAAACCCCAAGAAAGGGAAAGGGGAATTTGGAGAAAATAACAACAGAGACACTGCAACCCTTCAACCGTCTGGTAGGCTCTGGTATCTGTGGTAAACAAATACACCTGGTTACTTATATGATAAGAAAACTTCTTTTCTAAAATTATTCTAAATAAACTCTAAACTCTTTACCTCTTAAACCTCAGTAAAAGACTTAGAGGTTAGTAATCTCTGTGGAGTATCTTGTAAATATATCTTGTGTTGTGCATATAGTTCAAGCCAATCAAGTCTCTTTAGAATCCTAAAGTGATGGCCTTTGCAACATCTTTTCAGAACTAGATATTCTTCTTGCTTCAAAGTTCTTTTAACCTTATGTAGTTTTCAATGCTTTCATAAATTGCAGTCTTTCTCTGAAAGTATTGAATTCCATTTGCATAAATTACTTTAAATAATATTCTTTAACTTCCTGGATTACTGCTTTCTTTTTGCGTGTGAATTGTTTCCCTATTTACACAAAGAACGTATAGTTTCTTCCTTAATAAGCGTGTGCGATAAACACGTGAATTCAGAAGACGTGAAGAATTGTCCTCGCGTTTAAAATACACACGCGATTATTTACAAAACCTGCGCGCGTGAAAAAATACGTAAACGCGATAAAAAATAACACGCGCTGGTTAAAATGGACTCGCACTCTATCGCAACCCAACACGCGCTTTCTCATGAGACATCTATCACGTAAAAAATGCACACGCGCTAAAATTCACTCGCGCAATTCTTTTGGGCACGCGCTCTATCGCAAAACCACACGCGCTTTCTCAGGAAACGTCTTTCACGTTAAAAATGTACACGCGCGCTTTCAAAAACACGTAAACGAAGACTTGCAAGCTTGCGCACACATTAAACAGTCTTGAAGAACATTACACGCAGTTAATAAACTTTAAATTCCTACCCACAATCTTCAAGCTTGTTTTCCTTATAATAACTTTAACTGTAAATGTCTCTTTTTCTCAAATGAATTTGAAACTTGTTTACTCTTTAAGTTTTCTTATAAAAGAAAATGAAAGTTCACTGTGACAATCTTAAAATCTTTAAAAGAACGATCCCACCTGATGACTTCTTGTTCAAACTGGATCAGCAAACGATATTCATACTTCTTTGGTAGATTTTCTGAGCTCTGAAAAGGCCTTACTTAAGGAGCTTAACTAATGTACAACCAGCCACTGAATTTCTCTGGATGAAAGGCAGTTTAGAATCTTGCTCACCTCCCAAGAATCAAACCCATTGTCCTCTCCACCAATCAGGCAAACCAAACATATCATTGTTCCTTTAACCAATCAGATTAAGTTTCTTTTGCTCCATCTTGACTTGGGCAAGCGCAATGTTAATTCTATGTACAAACTCTTCCTGTTACTAACCCAGCCAGTTCTGAAAGCACAATGTTAATCTTGTTCCTGTTACTAACCCAGCCAATCCTGACACTGGCAAATCCCACACTTGGGGAGTGTTTTCTGTATCGCAAACAGTTCCACCACCACCTGGTGTGTGCACTTATCCGTGCACTTGGCACAATAGGCCCTTATTTTTACTTATTGTCATTTGTTCTTCGTCCCATGTACTGTACCTTCCCCTCCCTCCACCCATGCACTTGGACGATGTAAGTCGCAACTGGTCTAGTAGGGTCGTTTGGCAGATGTGGGTGTAGGCGCATTACACTACAAAGAATACAATTGCACATCATATGATATCATATGCACAATGCATGCACCACAGTAGGATGCCTACCACTTACCGTGTACACTGCAAAGTTGTTTTTTGGTTTCCGCAGTACCCCACTTACTGCACACTTTTCAAAAAATATTGTACACACGCAGCACAGTTTGCATGTTACTAACTGAAAATAAATACATACAGTTTATGCATACACCCAGGATGCCTGTCCCTTACCTTGCACACTCCCACCATACCCTTCTGCATTTATTTATGCAAAGAGACCTACTGGCACAGTGTTTGCGTACACACCAGACCCACCAACCTTATAGAGCAGTGTCTTTCACTGTACAATTTCCTTTCCATGGCTCCCATCCTCAAAATGGCTGGATGCGGCACATGGAAGCGTGAAAGTACAGCGTAATCCGCTGAGTTTTCATGCTAGGGAGGGAGGGGGAACTAGGGGCGGGGGATTGGAGGGGATCGGGGGAGTAAATGTAATACAGGGTAGGGGTTTGGATCTGTAGTACTGGCTCAGAAAACAAAAGGGTTTTTTGTCCTGTTTCTGTTATGTACGTGCTTGCCTACAATATTTTGCTTTTTTTATCTCTTTCGATGACTTTGTTTGCTCCTCCTCCTCACATGTGTACGGACTGAACATCAACGCTTCTCTTACAGTTCTACAGGGTTGTGTGCAACGCTGCATGCATCGTGGCAAACAAAACAGCATTTCAAATGGAGGTTAAGAAAAATGCCATTTCCTTGGAACCACTGCAAATCTTGCTCGTTAATGCTGTCATGGTTGGTGCAGAACATCCCAGCACTGCACATAAAGTCACACATGCGTCTGTGTATGAAACACCTCCCGACCTCTGGCTGTTGGCAAATTACACCGGCATGGTCCCATGCACCTCTTTGTGGTATGGAGAAGAAATTCACCTTGGAAGTGGCAAAAATCTACATCACTGCTGTCATCAACTTCTTGAGGTGACGGAGCAAACATGAATACGACATGTACCCCAAATGTAGCGCTCCATAATGCACAACAACACCATCCACACTGCCTACAGAGGCCACACATGTACAAAAGAGTAACATGGCACCGAAACCCCACTTATACACTGTGCCCCAAAAAGCCTCCACTGCTTCCAACTGAAAGTTAGTATCAAAGCCTCTTTCCACAGCATACCTGTGCAGATCTTGCACAAAGGTATCACCCACGATGAGCATTCTGCGTCTGTCCATCTCTGTCAACCTCACTGCATCGAGGTTTGAGAAATATGTCACTGCCCCTTCCTTTGACCCACACCCTCAACTGACTGGATAATCCCCACAGTTCCATTTGCAAAGGCACCATGATCAAAGGGCAGACTGTAGCATGCGCGCCTTCCCAGCTACAGCAAGGGCCACACCACAGTAAAGCACAGGCACTCCTTAATCTGTTTCTAGTATTGTATATACAACGCTCCCGCATTAGGTAGTATGCAATAGTCACACACACATGTAGCATTCACATCCAAGACATGCACATCGAACACCATCATTTCGGCACAGCACTGCAGACGTACCTTTACACAATCACAGTACAGGTCTTTTGTCATGTGAAAGCACCTCCAGGTAACAGCTGTGTAAACCGATGCACGCTTTCCCAGCACCACGAACTGCAAGTAGCCATAGTTTTTTTCCTCCCAGCACTCCACCAACTCCAATGATAAAATACTTCAAAGTGCAGTACAATAGTTAGTAATCTGCGCAATGCACACTACTCAAGCACATACACTATGCAGTTGAACCCTATGCACTGGTACACACACACTTTCTCACCACAGCACTCAGTGGACACACTGCAGAACTGGTCACTCCATAAGCTCCTGCCATGTACTGGCAAATGTACCATGTGCAAACAACAAAAACACCCATACAATCAACAATGCATGCACAACTCAGAAACTACACACAAAATGCAACATTCTGAGGAGTAGTTGAAAACAACCCACATAGATGTTTGTTTAAGGCTTCCAGCCATGCTTCCAAGACGCTAGGCCCTCACCACACACAGCATTCCCTAGTGCACCCCACAACGTACTCCTCATGTCATGTGTAATGTATTCCCCATCTGCAATTTCAACTGCCACCTTTCACCCTGGCCACATCTTTGCATGCATGGCTCCATGACGTTCGGTTGCCTGTGCTGAACGGTATGTGCATGCTTCTGTACATTGTGCATATTGCAACTTTCTAATGCTGCCGACTTCCTTTCATGGGGCAATGTGGTCAAACACTTTTTCAAGCAAGGGTCTTATAAGGGCCTAACCATTGCAAACGCAAATGGTAACATGTAGCTCCCTATTCTGCAACAGGGGCAATGGTGAACACCATATGCTAATGTACGCATAGCAGCTCACTTCTGCTTTTCTACCAAGGGTACAAAGTCCTCCGTAACCGTTGTGTGCTACTCACCAACTTCAAATGCATGCAGAGTGACAACTACATTGATGAATTATGTTGTGGTAGTTCACATGCACTAGTGAAAATTAGTGTTTCTTTCTTCGCGCATGCGCGCTTGTTTAAAATAGCATTTCTTTTCTCGCGCACACGCGCTTGGGAGATTTTGTATTTCCTTATTGCGCACGCACGCTAGCGAGATTAAGTGTTCCTTCTCTTTTCTCGATGTGCGTAGCATTTCTAAAGAGTCAATTGTGTAAGTTGTACATGCGCAAAGAGGAGTAAGTGATTGGAGTTTCAACACTGCTCTTTCTGCACATGTGAAAAAAGTACTTTCTTCAAATTAGATTTAATTGCTAGAGTGTTGGAGAGTTACTGTACCTTAGTTTCAAGAAGTTAAGTGCAGACAGAGAAAACCGTGAGTTAATTTATGCAATGTGAAATGTAATGATAATATGAAGTGCACAATTCTATGTGAGAAAAATATGGAATGTTATAAAATATAATATCAGTCATAAAAAGGAAGGTGCATTTTTAATGAACTCTGAACTAATTCCTTGCCAGCAATTTAAGAACTCTTTTTGTTGAAGAGTTAAATACAAGATTCACTTTAAAAAATAATCAACTTGAAATACATACTACTCTGCTAATTCTTCTCAAAGGAAGCAAAGGACTTAAACCTTTTAGAGAAGAATCTTTTGGTTTCAGTCAGTTTGAACTCACAATTTGCTCTTCATTCAATTACAATTTAAGGAGTTGTTTGAGAAACATTTAGTTTGGAAGAAACCTTCTAAGTAAATGTTAATAACTGTCAACTCTAAAGACTATGTGTAATTAGAAAAGGCAACAGTCGCGGATTTGGAGTTAAAGAAGTTTATTCTTTCTTCTAAGAGTTCTGGAAAAGAATACAAGAAACTTCTAAAAATGTACGCCTTTCAGATTTGTGGAAGGCAAAGCAGGTATTCATCTCTTCAAGGGGTTTTTGGTGGGTGAGAGATATTTTGGGAGAAAGTAACTTATTATTAATTTCTCATCCTTTGCAGGTGCTCAGCTGTTTCGAGAGAGAGAGAGAGAGTGACCCGAGTTCTGTTTTTTATTGTATCCACTTTCCTCTTTTCCCTCAGAGGTGTGGAGACTTCTGCTGTATAATTCAGTAGTTGACTGCACATCTAGGGGGGACCTCTGGGACCAGCAGCTTCCGTGGATCCAGATTCAGGACTCGACAGCCTGCCAGCACTCATCACAGAAAGACATCACCGCTGCAGCTGCCATGCCATAACGAAGGCTGCCTACAATAACCACACAAGATTGTTCCCTGTTTTGGTATCCGCGCATTGGCAGAGCATGCACGGATATGCTGGCACACCATCGTCTTCTAATGAGATGTATGACATGAAGCACTTCTCACTCCCGCACCCTTTCCGTGCCTTCTTCCCACCTCCAGATGCCGTACATTATGGTTTTCAGCCCCTTTCGCCGCTGCATAGCCCTCCGATACAACAATGCCGCTGTCATGGAACAGTTTGACACACATACCGTCACCGCACACTGCGTTGCAATCAACATGTTCACTGTGCCGCAAACAGGGAAATGGGGCACCAGAGCAGAGCCAGATATGACTAATTCTACTGCGCACACTACTACGTACAAGAGACCCACCCATGTGCAAAATGGCTTACAGCCTTGCCACACACACCACAACACTGTCCTCAGATACACCATGTCAGCGTTTCCCAAAACCTTTGATGCACAGCACGCTTCCCTCTAGCCAACCATCGGCTGTGTCCACTTTTCGCTGACATCATGGACTTCGGGCCAAATTGGCGCGCACACAGCAGGGACGGAGTGGGATCCGTAAGCTGCGTTCTTACAGATCGGCTCTGTGATTTTTTTAAAGAGAGTTCATCCAGTGATGCCCGGAGTGTTCATGGGCAAAATCGTGCAAGCTTGGTGCAGGAAATTGTAGTTTATATAGTTTTTTTGCTGTATGATTCAGCCTGAAGAGGGTAGACGCCGGGTCAGGCTACCGTTGCTTCTGCACCCCCTGGTGTTGCACTACATAACTACATATGTAAATAAATACCCTTTCTATGGCCGCCCTTGTGCTTGCATTATAGAGCCTGGATATGCGTTGCCTGGTAAATGAAAGGATCACAGCGAGGTTCTGCTGTAGTGCCCTTGACTGCGAGGACTGGGTGATCCCTGAAGTCATGCCACTGGTCCTCTGAAAGAAGACTGCGGCAAACAATGCGAGGCAGAAAATAGCTTGACTAGTGGGGGTAAGGCATGTCCTCACATTGTAGGTGAGTTGAGACCCCATTTGCCCTTTCCTAACATCTCTAGTATTACATGGGGGAAGAGGGGTGAAACAGGAGTACCTCTGGGTGACCTCTTCATCTACCTTCTCTTATATATCTTTTCCCTCCTCATCAGGCGTCACAGCAGGATATTGGTCAGTGGATCAGCCATTTTGGTGACATGTTCATTGATCTATGTGATGCTTTTCATAATGTGTTGTGTGGTGTGATTGAAGTGCCCACTGTTCTGTTGGGTTTATCAGTTGCACTTTTTTCCGGGACACTTGCTCCACTCTGTGATTGGAACAAGTGTTGAAGGGCATTTCTTGGAGCAAGTAATTTGTTCAATGTTTGTGAATACCGATATTTGGGGAATTTTTGGTGGGCATGCACAGTGTGCTTGATTTGCGTGCTTTCCGCCCACTTTGTGAATCCTTTGGGCTTATTTTGTGTTTCTTTAGTGCACTAGTGGATCTCTGAAGTGCACACTTCTGGGAATCAGGCATATATCTATTGCCTGTGCATCAGAGATGAGCGCACACTTTTATTTTTGAGACTCTGCCCCTAAGTCTCCCAATGAATGATATACCATGCACATTTCATGTATGCTCTGCACAGAGATCTTCATTTGCTACCCCCAGCTACTCCATGCAGAAAATGCCCATGCAGCCCAAATTGATGTGAATGCAGGTGCAATGGTTCCACGGTCTTTTGGAACACAGGTGGTGTGGGGCTAGATCCAGCAGTGAATAATGGAACCCTGGGTGTATCAGTAGGGATTTGGGCAGTTCTAATTGGATGGTCACTCGGTTTAGCACCCTTTGAATGTTGAAGGGTCCAATTTACTGTGGTTGTAATTTTCTAGGCCCTTGAGTCAAAGATGCCATCTTAACAGCCATGTCTATGCCATCACTATGCCATCCCTACACAACATGAGGATTGTAATCTTTTCATGTCTACATATTTTTTTCTAGGTTACCGTTGCTTGCTCTAAATGTACCATGGCTGTTTCCAACGACATCTGCAGAACCGCAGGATGCATGGCTATCACAGGTGGGATTGCTCGTGTGTGAAATGGGAACATTCCCAATTAAGTATTTTCCTAGTTGTTATATAACTGTGCTGTCCATAGCAGCTTCAGTCATGAACCAACCCCTAGCAGCACGGGAATTCTTTCAGAATTTGGTTAAACAGTTCAGTCTGCCAATCTGTCTGCAGATGTTGACTGGTGGACAGACACACTTCCATGTTCTATGTTAGAACAGAAAACCCCCAAAACATGAGTAAAACTGGAACCATCTGTCTGTAACAACTCGACTTTGTACCCCATGTAATCATACTACGTTTGGCACAAACCTTCATGCAGTGAGCTGAATTTTGCCATTAACCATTTTAGTGAATCTGTCCACAACAAGAAGAATGGGTGAATTCCCCTTTTCTGGTAGAATATTTTATTTATTGGATATTTATAAAGTGCCTATACATCAAATGGTGTTTCAATGGGCCACAAGACAAAAAAATGGGGGAGAACAGGGGAGAAAACAACAACAGTCCTACTAGGCCTTGTGTCATTCGGATCATGCAAGTGCAGTAAAAAGAAGCACAGGGGTGGTGGGGTGGTGAGGAGTGCTGGTTGGGGTGGAAAGGAATAATGCTAGGGTGGGAGGGAAGTTGGGATCTGAGTGGCAGTATACCAGTGCAGGGGGTGAGGCAGTGGGAACCTGGGGAAAGGCAAGGGCTAAGGGGAGGTCAGGTGGCCAAGTGCCAGGGGATGCAGGGAGGGAGGCCCACATGCTAAGTGCAATGACAAGAGTGGACCAGACTCAGTAGGGATGAAAACCCTGCTAGGCTAATCAGGGGAAGAGGGCCCTGAAGGGCATGGGTAGGTTAGGAAGGATCATGGAAACCAGGGTGATGGGGTAGACTGGGCGAGGAGGGCTTGGTGCCCTGTAGGACTTAGAACGGACCAGGCAGCCAGTCAAGGCAGCAGAGGGAGGCATTAGCAGGAGAGAGGGAATACAGAAGGGAAAGAAAGTCTTGAGAAGCTTCTGTAACTTAAGAAGATGCACTCAAGCCTGAGAGGGGTAGGGAGGCCATTCTAGAGGGCGGCTCCTGCTGAAGAGAGATCTACCACCCACTCTCTGCTTGGAAAAGGTTCTGATCTGTAGAGAGTTGGAGTTAGAAGATCGAAGGGCTCTAGCAGGGGGGTATTTAGGACGAGAAGGTTTGATGTAGCCGGGTCCCAGGCCACAGAAAGCCCAGTGGATGATGCAGAGGGTCTTGAGCTTGATTGCAGCCACCGGGAGCCAGTGGAGAGATTTTAGGGCTTGAGAGATCCAGTCCCTGGGCTGGGCTTGAGGTCGATAATAAGTCTTGCAGTCTTATTATAGATTAGTTGAAGGGGCGAAGGGAGGATAAAGATAGACGGAGGAAGAGGATGTTGCAGTAGTCCAGAGCTCTTAAGACATTGAGTTTCTGGGGGAAGGTGAGGAAATGGAGAATGCCCCATAGACAAAAAGTGGGACTTTTTGTCAAGGCCCGCAATGTAAGGAGAGAGAGGAGTCGAAGATGACGCCAATGTTTTTTAGTCTCACAAGAGGGTGAGGGAAGGGGACCCATGGAGGACAGCCAGAGAGTAGGAGGAAAGGGGGGAGCAGCGGTCCCAATCAGAAGGATCTCCGCCTTACTGGCATTAAGGCAGAGATCATTAGCAGCCCATCATGCCTGAATGGTAGTCACAAAGTCAGGAATGAAAGAGGAAGAAGAGGAGGAAGTGAAGGGAAGCTTGAAGGAGAGGTGCGGAGTGAGGAGAGGAGGTGGAGATCAGGTGGGCCAGAGGGGCAAGGTATATGTTGAAGAGCCACGGCGAGATGATAGAGCCCTGAGGGATTCAGAAGGTGGAGAGTGCGATGGAGGAGAGGAAAAAAAAACAGTTGAACCTGGGAAGGCTGGACAGATAGGAAAGCGGTCAACCAGTCCGGTGCCAGGTCGGTGATGCCAAGGGTATCACGTAGCCGATTTATAAGGGTGGCATGACTGACCGTGTCAAAGGCAGAAGAAAGATCGAGAAGGATGAGAACGGAGGGAGAGTTGGAATCGAGCTCTGAGAGCAAGTCTTCACAGTGTTCAGGAGAGCAGTTTCCCTGCCTCTGGCTGCTCTGAAGCCAGACTGGTGGTTGTGGAGACAACAGATTCAGTGTGGTGGATCTGTTGGGAGATAACCAATTTCTCCAAGACTTTGCCCAGGAAGGGGGTAATGGAAATAGGGTGGTACCTAGCTGGGCAGGAAGGGTTAGCAGAAGGCTTTTTAAGGAGAGGGTGCACAAGGGAGTGCTTGTGGGGTAGTTGGAAGGTGCCAATGGCCAAGGAGTGATTGCCGAAATCTGGCAAGGCTGGAGCAAGGGAGGCTATGTTGCCCTTGATAGTACTGGAGGTGCAGGGGGGGGGGCGTGTTTTTTTTAAACTGTCTTTATTACATGATACACATCTCATTACATCGATCATGCATTGCAATGTAAAGCCATAACATCAAGCCAATACCTATAGTTACACTCAAGTCAGGCTTCGATCTTGCGCATCAACCAGCCGGTTTTCCCAGTACATACTTTCAAAATTGCATAGGCGTGTAAGCATCAGGAATAACAATACATTTTATTCCAAGGTAGTTCGGTTTACACAGTAGGTTCAATAACATGCTATTAATTGCTTCCCAATCTATCCCTCCCTACCCATTCAGGTTGGGATTCAAGGCCAGCAAGTAGGTCGTAAGAGGACCCTAAATGTTCTTGAGTCTATTCTGCAGTCCACAGAGGTTACCATATAATTTGACAGTATCACTGAGCCAGGTCTGATCTTGCAACCACATCTTTATCCCTGGTGGAGATGACCTTGTCCACTTCAACAGTATACAACGTCTAGCCACAATCATGCATGTTGTAAGCAGTTTCTGATATTTATTTGCTAGCCCTGGGATCCAACCAAACATGGAGCAAAACAGCTCACAAGGGACAGTCTGGCCCCCCATTATCGAGATCCCCTCCACCACCTCCTCACAGCCAGAAGGGTCTCAGCTAACCGCAGGCCCACATCAAATGCAGGAAGTCTGCAGAGTCAGCACTACATCTCGAACAGCCGGCCGGTCTGGTATTGTCAAATTGGTGTACGCGGGCTGCGGACAGATACACCCTATGTAGGGTTTTAAGCTGGATCAACTGTAGTCGGGTGCTTATCGCCCCATTGTGCGTGCTTTCGCAGAGTGCCGTCCACTGCTTGTCCGTGAATGAGGACCCTGCATCCTCCTCCCATTTTGGTTTACATTTTAAAACTCCCTGTGGGGATTCTCGCTGAACAATCCTATATATTGCGGAAACCACCCCCCCTACTTCCCGATGAGCCCCCAATAAAACTTCAACAGCGGGGTGGCTGGCTGAACCTCCGGAAACGTGGGGCACCACTCCCTGAAGGCTGCTCTCATTCTCAAGTATTGTTACCTGCGCCGGAAGCCCCCACCCATATTTTCAGTAAATAGCTCCTGGGTAACAAAGGAATTGTTCAGATACAGGTCTTCCATAAGATTAATCCCAGCACCCCACCAATCCTGGATAATAGCCTCGTTGCATGTTGGTGACAAAGGCTCAATATTCCACAGTGGAATGCCCGGATCAAAAGGGAAAGTCCACTTTTAGTCGCCTTAGGACTCTTTTCCAAGCACGTAGGGTACACGCCACAGGGATGACTTTACATTTGTCCCATGTCCTCTTGGAGATCAGGACCCCCTGCAGCGAGAACAGATGCACTGAGCACCTTTCTATGCATACATGGGGGGAGGCCGGGGAACCCCGGTGTCCACCAGGTAGCGAAGTATAGTTGAGATGCTAGAAAATATAATTCCACATCTCGTGCTCCAACGCCCTCTCTAGTCCAGGGAAGAGTCAACGTGTCCCAACTAATCCTTGGGTTTCATGGGTGCCAGGCCAGCTTTACCAGCTGTGCTTTCACTTCCGCAAAGTATCCAGCCCCCCGGCTAGACTGGGATGTTTTGGAATATGTATAATAATTTGGGAATCACCACCATCTTCGCCACTGCTTTCCTGCCCAACAGCGAGAGGGAGAGCCTGCAGCACCTCTCCAGCCTTCGCCTTCAGAGTATGCAAGTATTTTATATGGTGGTTTGCACATAGTGTTTGAGCGTTTCTAATGACTCGAACCCCACGATACGTGACTGCCGTTTGCTCCCATCTGTATCCCTCAATGTTTGTGGCCCTGATCATGGCCTCATTCAATGGGAACAAAATAGATTTGATCTTGTTTATTCTGAGACCCGAAGCCTCACCCAACCGCATCACCTCCTGTGACAATGGTCACAGACTGGTCGCCGGTTCTTTAAAATATAGTATTGTGTTGCCAGCATATAATGACACCAGCTCCTTAGTACCCCCTAAAACTCGGCCTCTCGACCTATGAATCTTTCTTAGCCGAGCTGCCATCACTTCTATCGCTGCGGCAAATAGCAAGGGTGAGAGCAGGCAGCCTTGCCTAGTCCCCTCCCCCAATGCAAAGGCCCTAGACCTTTCACTGCCAATTCCAATCCGAGTACTCAATCCAGCGTACAACAACCTTACTGTCGAGAGGAAGTACACAGGGGATCCCAGGTGGCGCAGGACCTCGAAAAAGGAGATCCACTGAACAGAGTCGAATGCCTTCTCCATGTCTAGCAGGTCCGATGCAGCCTGCAAATCGGGGTCTATTTGGGCAAGGATTGCAAACAGCCTATGCAGATTCGCAGAGGTCGACCTCCCCGGGATAAAACCCGACTGGTCTAGGTGTATGATGTTCAAAACATACGGAGGCTGGCGGTCCGCTAGTACCTCTCACGCCAATTACATGTGCTGAGCAACCCTGAGCCCTACTCTTTGTAGAACTCAGCCGTAATTCCGTCCGTACCCGGTGCTTTGGAGGACGGCAGGGCACGTACTGCCAAGAGAATCTCGTCAAGCATTATCAGCGCAGCCAGCGTTTCTACCGCCTCAACACTGAACATCGGGAGGGCTGCCTCCTTTGGGAGCACGTGCTTGGAGGAGACTTTCATAGAGAGGACTTATTTAGAGACCGTCTCCGGTGCCATTGGCGAGAAGGAGGAGAGTAGGAAGAAATGGGAGAGGGGGCCAAGGGATGCCTGAGTGGGTGAGGGAGGTTGGAGGGGAGTAGATGAGGGAGGGGAGTAGAGGAGAGCGAGGACAGGATGCTCTGGGTTATGTATTATCGAGAACAAAAAAGGGGCTCCTGGTTACAGCCCTGTTCTACCCAGGTGGGTGAATACTTAAAACAGACAAGTGAACAGGGTCACTGAACCTCAGGGCACAGAGTTAATTGAGCAACATAAAGAGCACAATCAAAAAACACTGGCATTTGATCAGGAACACGGGCAGCCATAATAAAAAAATGTTTTTTCGCTTTCAAGAAAAAACAGAACTTGACAGAGACTCTGGTCCACATGTATTTAAAAAAATCCAAGACACCTAACGCACTGTGGGACTTCCCACCAGTCAAGTGACGTCACAAATGTGGACAATTGTGGACATTGTTTAGCCTGTAATTTCACCAAAACCAAGAAGAATTTTGACCACAAAGATATCCACTGGGAACTCAAGGACCATACTAATTGTAACAGTAAACACGTGATTTACATCATCGAATGTCCATGTGGATTACTATATGTTGGCAAGACAATCAGAGCTGTCAAGATGAGAATCTCGGAAACATTGATCATGCATTAAGGACCAAGTGCTGGACAAGCCTTTGTTCAAGTATTACCTCAGAACGAAGCATACAAAAATTTACATCAAATGGTTCATCTTACAGAAACTGTGCCCACAAAGGAGAGGCGGTGACATTGACAAAGCCCTGACCAAGCTCGAGCAGAAGTGGGTACATAGGCTCAATACGGTTAAAGAAGGATTGAATGGGACAGTGGAGTGGAAACACTTCATAGGAACCAACTAGATCTGGACACCCTAAAATCAAGCTTGGCTGCCAAGGAAAGGTGCTCCAACCCCCAAACCCACTCCTTTTAGAATCTGACCTTCCAACTGAAAATTTAGTTAATGTATGCATTTCAAACATGATCTCCCTTCTAATCATACTGTATTTCTAAAATAATGCGACTCCCACATGGACCTTAAGCCCCAACAGGGTCCCGAAAAACACATGGTGGGCTAGCAGCTATGTTCTAGGCAAGATCTACATCTCACAATACAACCGCAATCTCAAGGTGTATGGACTTTTTTAAACCTTAAGCAGCTTTTCTTCCAAGTTATCCCAAGTGTTCCTATATAATGTGGGATCAGGTATAAACAGCCCCATACTGTGATCAATGATTTTTGTACTGTACTGCCACCAAGACTTTTATGCAATGTATTGTTAACAATGCAGATGTAGCTTGTTTTCCAATTCTGTGGCACACCGTATTTTGAAGTTCGTAATACAAACTAATACAAACACGGACCGCATTGTGTTACCATGACTACTGGTAACTCTCACAAATATAATAATTACAATAGTAAATCAAGCCAGTCTTAGATACACATGGGTATCCCATTAAAGTCTGGTGTCACCCAAAAATGTAATCACTTTAGGTGTTTATATTTACTTTGAATTGCATGATGAATGGACACTGCCACGTTACCAGTGCCCAAAATGGCTGCCGCTATTTAATGCCTCGTAGCCATGGCAACAAAGACACACAGACCTCAGCAATAGGCAGTCGGAGGCCCTGCAGTGCTCTGTAATGACTCAGCCTCTAGATGTAAGAAGCTTTCTCTTTAGCAAACACGTTCAAATCTTTACAAGATCGGACAGTAATGTCACCATACACAACTGAGCTGAAAATAACGGGCGATCGCACCCAAAGGGTGGCTCTGCCATATTGAGATTTTACTTAGTATTCCAGTCCCATTATATGACTTAGATGCTTAAACCATTAACCAACATACGGAACAGCTTTTAATTGGTACACTTTTTGCCAACAGGCTTGACAATTTTCTGACAACACGGAGGCAAAACCATTCATAACCTGCTGCTAACGAAATCCCCTAGAAAGGGTAAGACTGCACGCACCTGCCTCAGGGGGGAAAATACATGGGATTTAGCCATTTTTCCTCCAATAATCAAATAATTGAAACAGTCTCTGTCCTATATTGACAGATATGTGTGACAGACACTCAGCATTAAAATGTTTGAAAGTCACCCAGTTGGGATTCACAGTCCAGTCTACACATTTTACAGTGGAGCATGCATTTATAATGTGGTCCCCGACGCAATCCTCATATAGTGGTAAGATCGCACAGACTTATTTCATGGGGTGTGCCCTTGGGGATCCATCTAATACACAATGAAATAACTAAAATAGTCATTATTTCCTATTGACAGATCTGAGTGGTATTCGTCTTTCGACGATTGCAAGTCACCATTTTGGGACTACTTCCCAGTCCTTTTGCCTTTAACTGATGTCGCGGCTTCCTGTCTTTCTAACACAGGTAAGACTATGACCAGTCCTCGGTAGCAAAATTGAATTAAAGCATTAATTGCACTTGATATATAATACTAGTTTCTCTGTAACCCGATACACACTCCTGACACACTTGTCTCTGTCTATTCTTCGACTGAGCGAACAGGACCTTCCACCACAATTATTGTCCAGGTGAAGGCCTACATAACAGCAGCTACATAATACAGCTAGAAATGGCCAAAACACAGTTGTGTCGACTCTGACTCTTTTTCCCCAGTGTCTAACTCATACACTGCTATAAATTGTGTAATCTACCACACTCTATTTAATGTGTACATTTGTTCCTAGGTTTTCCTTCATGGATTTAAGGCTTTGTATATGTTTATGTACCGTGATACAAGGTATCCTCCTTAGGTGAACACCATTGTATCATGTGTAGATACTTTTTTGTGAATTGTTAAGTGTCCTGAAAATATGTCTCAATTTATGTTGTTTATTACATTTCTTAAGTAAAACAATTCAGTCCAGTGTGTGAAAACCAATAGGGGTGTATATCTCTGGGCTCAGTGACCCTGCTCACTTGTCTGTTTTAAGTGTTCTGGGTTTTGGTAATGAAGTGGGAGACCAGTGCAGTGGGATGGCAGAGGAGAAGTGGAGACTGCAGTAGGATTGGTGAGTTTCTTGCAGATTTTGAACAGTTCAGCCGTGTTGTTGGTGGCCCCGGTGATGCAGGTTTGGATACGGGCCATCTTCTTCTAGCTGATGGAGTGTCTGTATTGCCTTTGATGCAGGCGGCAGGCAAGTCTACCAGTGGATGTGCTTGAAGCCAGTCCCTTCTGTTCAGCAACTCTGCTCTTGCGTTTCAGGGAGTCTAGTTCCGAATCATACCAGGTGTTGCTATTGGAGGCAGGCTTCATGTGGATTTGCATGGCACAGGAAAAAATGTCCAGGGCGTTGAAGATGCAGAAGTGAAGGTTAGCAAGGGATGTGTCAGGGCGACAGTCAGTGCCTGGAGTGAGAGGGGGAATGAAAGTGGTAGCAAAGGCAGCAACTGACACTCGCTTCATCGGTCGAAATACGGGAGAAGGAGACTGGTAGTGCAGGCAGAGGCTTAGCCAGGGGCGCCAAGAGTTCCAGATGAGAGCACAGGAGAGCATGGTCAGACCAGGAGAGAGGTGTAATTAGAGGGTTGGAGATGGGGATGTCTGCTGATATGAGAGCATCCAAGGTGTGTCCGACTGAGTGGGATGGACTGGAGGGTAGCATGGTGAGGGCAAGAGATTCAGAGAGGCTGTGGAAGATCCAGTGCCGCATCAGGAGAGTCAAGGTGAATACTGAAATCTCTGAGGAGAAGCTTGGAGGTAGACACCAGGAAAGAAGAGGTGAGGTCAGACCACCCTGAAAGGAAATGGGAGACCGGACCAGGGGTCCTGTAGATGGTGGCAAGAGTCAACGAGAGGATAGGAGAGACAGCATGCCTGCAGATGAATCATTTAAAGGAGGAGTAGGACTGAGTGGGTATGATAGGAGCAGGGACCCATTCAGGGAAGATCAGGGCCACTCAGCCTCCAGACTGGTTAAACCTAGGATTAGAGAGGATTATGTAGCCCTCAGTGAGAAGTGTCAAAAGCATTGACAGAGATGGCAGTAAACCACATCTCAGTGAGAGAAAGGACCTCAAGGACAAAGTATTCAAAGAGGTGACAGAAGGAGGAGAGGCAAGAGAAGGGAGGAAGTTGATGAGAGACGGAAGATGCCTATCAACAAGGAGGAGGTTGGGCAGAGATCCCTGGAACATGGCAGTGATATTCTGGTAGACATTAATTATGCACCTAGAGAATGGGGAAGTGTGCCAAGAGTACTTCGCATCTGGAACCACCATTAAAGGGCGAAGAAGAGAAAGGGGAGAGGACAGACCATATGGGAAGTCCATAGGTCCAGAGAGGAAGCGACAAAGAGGAGGTCAGTGACAGTCTGCCTGGAAGAAGCATTGACACAGGTGTCAGTGATGGGTAGGCATGGGTTGGAGACCAGGAGCTCTTTCTTGTACTTTTTCCTTCCAGGCTTCAAAAAGGGAGGTAGGATAGGTGATAGAGTAGCAATTAGCTGTTATAAATCCATGATGCGTGTGTGCCAGGTGCAAGCACAGTTTTCACAGGTTTGTATATGCTCAGTTATGCCCTTGGTCATTATTGGACATGAGAAAAACCTCCTAAGGAGGATGAGAGTCTGATGTATCTCCGGGTTTCCCATTATTAGGGAGTCATGACACCAGTCCAAGGATTGTCTTTGCAACTCACTAGTGGGCAAGCACAACTTTATTTCTCTTTTAGGGGAATCCTGATATCACTTTTTTTCCTGGATCTTGATGTACCCATTTTTCTAAGTCTCTAATCGAAATGCAACTAGTGATATGGTCAAAGAGTGAGTTCCCGCCATTTATATTAAACAATCTGGTATCATGTCTTTAACCTTTGAATCTGATCATTCCTGCTCTAATTTGGCCTGTTAGGGACATTTGGGTAGTATATTTGCTTTTTGTTTCTGTACCCCAGATCAGAAATAAATAATGTAAACGAAACCTGCTAAAAACAAAGACCAGTGAAGCTGGCATTGGTTGAGATTATTAGCTGTCTTTAGAAATTGTAAGTTGAAGTGATCCATCACTATGGTTTAGCTTAGCAGCCATCAAAGTAATGGTGCCATTCCTCAAATTCTGTTTTTATTGTCAATAACTCTTTATCCACTACTGATTAATTCCCTTCTGTGGGTAGCAGTTTGCACATGACACATGCCACAGGGTGGAGATGCCTTGCCTCGGCATCTTGTTGTGATAGTATGACTCCCAATGCGTAGCTCGACGCGTCTTTTTACTATGAATGGCAGCGTAATGTCTTGGTGCCTTAGCACGTGCAGTGGTAAATGCCCACTTTAATTGTGTGAAGGCCCGTTTGGCTTCTTCATTCCAAACAAATTGTGCCGTTTATGCAGTAATCCGGGGATGGGGACTATGATTACAGAGAAAAGCTTGAAAAACCCAACAGGGCTTGTATGTCTTTTACATTAGTGGGAGCTGGACAGGTTAAAATCTCTTCCGCCTTTATAGTAACCATCTGTAATCTCTCACAAGACAGTGTGTCCCCAGAAACTAACTGTGGTGGTGTGGAAAACACATTTTTCCAACTTAGTGTGCAAATTATTTTCACACAGTCTCTGAAGCACCGCCCTAATGATTTGTACATGCTCTTCTTCGGTGTCTGATTAGATTATTATGTCGTTAATGCATACCACTACGCCTACATCAAGGAGACCCTGTATGACGACCTCCAATACATACTGGAATCCAGGGGAATTACAAAGCCCAAAAGGCCTCACTTGATATTCATAGAGTCCAAAATAAGTCCAGAAAGCAGTTTCCCACTTGTCTCCTTCCCGAACTCAGGCGATAGGCCCATCAGAGCCACTCAGTGTTCATGCACGAAGAATGAATGCAGCACACATGCTTTAGGCAGATATTCTATTTGCAAAATCTTACCCTCTCTATCATAAGCCTCCAAGCACTACTGCTGGACTCACTAGGAATTTTTCATTGACTTTGAAGGTTAGTGCAGCTTTTTTGTATCTCACTCAGCTGCTGCATTTACTTCTATTCAGGGTTCAGGGATCAATGGACCTCTTTGAATGTTACATTGCGTGGGAAGACCTCTCCCCATAGTGTTGGCGCTCATGCTTTCCCATGGCAGCAGCACTCACCTTACACAGTGTGCCACCAGGGACCCCTAGATTTCCTTTTGCAATGTAATTTCGGGTTCACTGGCGAGTCCCTAAACCCACCACTGCAGGAGTGGTGATCTCCCTTTAATTACTTTTGTATTTTACTGTTTGCAGCACAAGCCATCTTCCATGTAGTGCTATGGGGGCATTTTGTGTCCCCTTCTCTTTGTTCCAAGTATAATTTGTACTACTTTCAAGGCAGCCTCTGAACATGCTCATGGCAGTCATTACTTTCCCACCTATTTTCGAAATGCATGATCCCAGGCTACCTTTTTAGCCACGATAATGCAATGAACGTGCCCACATACTACCATTGAGGGCTCCTTGTGCTTTAAGTCCTGTTCAAGATGGCCTGTTTGTTGGCCACCCTCCCTTGTCAGGTGGGGCAGGATTACCTTTGTCTTAATGCACTTTGGTGGTCTTCTTGTCAGAAGCCCACAAGGGCTCGCCTTTGTGTGTATGCTGGCAGGAAGTGGGAAGAGGGCTGTCTGCCCAAATGTTGGCTGGGTAGATTCTGGGGGGCTGGCCGTCCATTACTGGACATCCACCTCCAAGTTTGAATGTTGCAAGTGTCCTAAATGGAGAGCTGGTGTGTCCCCCCCACCCCATCCCCATTTTCTGGATACAAGGAGACACTCTCGACCCAGGAACCGAGGTGACCGCTGGAGCTGAAGTTGTTGACCGAGGGACACTGGAGGACTCTTCCAATACTACCATGACATGCACCTCGACCCTCTAATCAACAGGAAAAAATCTCTGCAGGTTGCCTTTCTCCCCAAGACTGGTGGGACCAACCCATCACCTGTCCTACTCTACGTACTTCGCTAGTTTTTGGTCATAGTAGCGTCTATCTTTGCATTTCCTCTACAAGGCCCAGAACAAACTGATCATCTTTGTAAGGATTTCCAGCTGGCCAAATGGCTGGTACTCTTCGTGGGCATCCACAACGCTTTGCTGGGACTCTGACAATCTGCTGTGGTGCCCTCTACTAAGAGATGAACCTGCAGGAAGGCTGAAGTTCAACCACAGAGTAGTTGAGTGCCACCTGACTCAGTCCAGAGTCAATGCGGGAAGTGCCTCTGTGAACATCTATGTGAGGGTCTCCCCCTTATTGAGGATCTGAACATGAATATCCCTCCCTGTCTGAGTGCGAGGTCTCCAGAGGAACCCAATACCTACCAGCTGTGAATTCCCTTGAACCTGTGACATGACAACCCTGCACAGTGACTAAAATGGTGACACTTGCTTTCCCCAGTGATTTACTCTCACCTGGGACTACCTTTTCTACCTTTCTAGGGACTTGGGGACCTGAGGTACCTTCTAGCTATTGAACCACCACCCTTGCCATTGGGTTTGCATTTTGTGTTTGCATTGGGCGCAAAGTCCTGCTTACTTTAGCGCAATCCAGGGCTGTCCCAGCACAGTGGTGTCTGGGTCAGTACGTCTGTGATTCATCCTTGAGAATCCAGGGGTTGTAGCTGATCCTTCTTTTGCTGGAACACGGCTTAAGCTGCTTGAGTCCCTATTTCGCATGTTGAATTTATCCTGCACTAACTGAACTTCAGTACTGTACATGCAGTAGCAGAGTGGGCCTCCTTAACTACTCACCTCTTCACTCAGGAACCCTTTTGGACACATAAAAGACTACCAGGACTTGGCACACTCTAGTGCTGGACTTCTGAAGTTTTAGTACATGGTGCCGGGTGTCTAATAATGATAAGACCTATATATTTATTTGTACTTAACATCAGTTCTCCCTCCTTGAATGCATTTATTGTGTTGATAACGTCTTGTTTTTCTAAAGTAGTGTGTAAACATTAGTTGGTTACCTAACATTGAGTTGTACATATGTAGTAAAGTATTTTTACTTGCCTTGACATTTTTAATGTGTGCCTTAGTGTAGTATTGCTATAAACAATTGTTATTTTTATAACTTAACTGTATGGGTCTTTTTCTGATCAAGTCTTGTAAGTGTTAGATATATTACACTACAGTGCCCCCTCCCTATTTTGTTCAACCTTGTTGCTTGGTCAACTTCACTTATGAGAGTGGCTTTGCTCAAGTTCGTTTGAGAATAGCCCTGCTAACGCTTGGTTGGTTTTTCCGAGTCCTACCCCAGTTTGTGACTTTGAGAAAGCCTCCTAGCACGTGGAGTGGTGAGGATACAGCTGTGTGGCCTCAGTCAAGTACTACAGTGGACCGTTGGACCATTTCATGCTCAAATGATGGGACCATGACCCTCTTCAGCCACAAATAATGTAAATGTGTGTGAAAGTTGCATTGTTAGTTCTGCCTGTAGTTTTTTTTAATCTTTTTATTGATAAATAACGTGTAAACTCGCAGACATTAATGTGGTCTTTTTAGAGCAGACATATGTTCAAATACATTTTTTCAATGAAGGAGAAAGATGAACATATCACATGTCAAAGATAAAATACAAGCATAGGTCAATATTTTAATTATTAAAAATAATGTTTATGTATTATAAATGTATTTCACCGTTCGTTTTTGTTTTCTACACCATTTATACAGGGGAAACACAGTTTAGCCCGTCACTTTCCGACATCGTGTTCAGATGTTCCCGCCGGATGGGTGATTAATTTAAGTTGGCTTCTTTCAGTTTCCGTTTTTTAACGTTAGTTACATTTCACACTAATGCCCCTTTTCTTATTAATCGTACACATTTCTTTTAATTATCATTTTTTGTTGCCTAGTTTAGGATTAAACCTGGTTTTCGGATTATTCTAAAATGTCACTTTACGATTTTCTATGCATTTCATTTTTACATAATCACGGTCATGTCATGTTTAAATATAAGACAATTACAGGTCAGAACAGCAGTACACAATCTTCAATGTATACACGAGACACAACCTTTAAGATTGTCTTATCTAGACGATAGGTACCTGTCAGGAGACTGGAGGCTGCTTGCTGGACTGTCTTTCTTCTGTTGCTTTTCAAATTTCATAATCTCAGTGTACACATCCTTCAAATAAAAAAAAAAAGATTTTTCCTTGTTAGTTTTATTTCAGGCAATTTTCGAGGTTACTGGACTCTACATAAACCTGTGTTTTACTGCGAGAAACAAGCATGTGTGTGTATTACAATGGAGAGTACAAGTGTGTGTTTGTTTTTTTGCAATGGGGATTACGTGCATGTCTGTTTGCAATGGAGAGCATGCACACGTGTGTGTAGGTTCTGGCTCAAGTATAGCATGGGTGAATGGCATGTGTGGAAAAGAAAACTCGGGGTTGATGACAGAGCTCGCAGGGGACAGTTGGAGAGCGTCAATGTAGCTGCATCAGACCATGCTTTGCGGGCTACTTAAATAAACCAAACGTATCTAAATTCTCAGCTTCTGCCTCAGCACTACATGGGGATGAAGTGATTTGGGACCAGGGGGAGCTGGCAAAGGTCAATCCAAAGAAGATTACAAAGCAGACACTAGGAGCATGATGCAGCCACCATCAGCAGGTGCAAGCAGAAGGTAATAGGAGGTAGGCCCCTGCACAGCAGACCACTGCCAGTGGAAAGTCCCACTTCCGTTCCGTGCCACCAACAGTAAAAGCGGTATAGCACTGAATAGTGCAGGGCCAATCACATGCGCCACTCAGGGACATTAGCTGACACAGCAAAAGTAAACAAAGGAAAGTAGAGCATGAAGGTACGGTGCGCCTCGTCCTATAGGATGGGGAAGTGCCTGCGTGGGTCCGCCCACGCCTCCGATAATTAAGAAGAAGAAGGAGAGCCGGGAGGCGACACCGGCCACATTCAAAGGCCATGTTCGAAGGCTGCCACAGCTCTCTGCCGCTCTCCGCTGCTACCCATTGCGCGATGCCGACCAACCAGGCAGCTACATCAGGGTGGACCCATGCAACAAAGATAAGCCTGATGTAAATGTATTAATCTTGGCTCGTCTTGGAAGGTTGCCCTTTATGACCACCAACCACCACACACTCCAAAATGTCTCCATTTGATCCCTGCACTCGTGCCTCACCCTCTGACAAACTGCACACCCTGCATATGCTGTCGATCCCCCATCAGATATCTCGATTGTTCATCCACTTCCCTGCCGTGCGCGTACAGCCTTGCCCCGCCATGTGTACCACCCTTGTCCGTGAGGTCTTCCACACCGCGCCGCTACAAAAATACCGCTAGTACTTCGCCACATGAAACTACCCTAGCATTAAGCCCAGCCTATCAGTGTTTGCCCCATCCTGCTTCTTCAGGAACAAACAGTCGTCATGAACAAGGCACATGCCGGAATCACACCCCCAATACCAACCATCAGAGTTTGCCCATCAGCAACTCAAAAATGGTTGCCCCAAAATTGCTGCATAACTCGCACATAAGAGTTTTAGTTGGGCAGCCTGCAAGATATGCCTGCCTCCCACAAAAGTCCACCACTACGGACTATGATCACCACAACTGCCTGGCCTCTTCTAGCCACGAAAGAGCGCCCACCACCTGCATGGCCCGACTAGTTTCCTAAAACCCTAACGCCCTCTGTCTATGTCACTGGTACTGCCCTGCCCACTGACCATACCCCATCAACATTTCTGCCTCCCTGCTCATTTAATCTTGCTGTACCCCCACCCGGGGCCCCACCTAACCTCTTGCCGAAGTCACTGTCTACCAACATGCCTCCACATGTCCCCCATATGCCGTCTTCTCCATGCACCAGCAACACCAGACCCTCTCGTCTGATGGCACGGACCTATTCCGCTTACTCCTGGATCAACCATAGTAACAGCATCAAAGCTCAAATGTCTGCTGAACCAACGCAAAACACACTCAAACTACATCCTACAACCATAACCACACGACCCTATGCCCATTGCACCCCTAACCCTTCTCTCAGAAATTCACAACCTACCAAACCTGCATTCACGACCACCCTGTCTGTTGCCCCCCAGCCCTACTCCATCGAATGCAGGCCTCACCACCGAACTCGACTCAATCAAGCCTACCGCTAGGCCTGCCTCTCTGACCACCAGCCCCACGCCACCACAATCCCACAACAATGCCACACTAATGGTCACTATTGCCCACCAAGGAAAGTCGCCCACCTGCCCTCCTCACAAGGAATTCGAAGCTTGCCCAAGCACTCAGCACTGACCACTTCACCTGATTCACCACTCAATGCCATGCCTCATTAGTTCAAGCCAAGCACGCTAGTAATACTCCCACTACCATAGACCCTAAACTGGACTCAGATTCCATTAAAAGGAACCATAATTAATGCTAGATCTGTGACTGGCCATGCATTGGATATTGCTGACCTAATTACTGCCAGCATCTTAGACTTGCAAGCCATTTTGGAAACATGGCTCCATGCAGCCTCAGGCCCTGCTCTCTCCCTTGCTCTTACCCAAAACGATGCTGTTTCTGCAAATACAGATCAGATGGAAGAGGAGGTGTGGTAGCTATTATAGCCAAGGACTCCCTAACCATCAGAGACACCAATACCCACATTTTACAATCCAGAGACTTATCAATCAAACTTAACCTCTCATATATAGCCACCATTCACTTGATCTACCAACCTCCTGGCCCCCTACTTTCATTTAAAGATGACTTATCCCCTATCCTCTCTGCTAACTCCAAACCTACCTCTAAAATTTAATTCTCAGAGACCTATACCTAGGCCTCTATGACACCACCGACCCCAATGCCCTCTCCTTGGCTAACACCCTGGAGACCTCTGTATTTATAAGGTGATTCACGCAGCCTACCCACAACAAAGGCTGAATCCTAGACTGGCTTGCTGACTTAAACTGCAGCATCACAATCATCTCTAATGTATCCTGCCCCTGGTCTGATCACAACATCATCACCTTCCATATACCCATGCAGGTAAGGCTCACTAAGCCTCCCCCACTGCCCGCCATACAAACCAGAAAATCAAGGAACATCGCACATGCAAGCAAACATCACACATGCATCACACCCTTCCTAAAACCTCTCCTAGAGCAAGCCAAACACATTAGTGATCCTACCATCCTGGTTGATAGATACAACCAAACCTTGACCACTGCCATCATCGCAGTCGCCCCACTGACCAATCAGAAAGCCAAACCCTGTGCCCATGTCGCCACATGGTTCACCCCAGACCTGAAAATTCTCTGTATGGTGAAACGCAAAGCTGGAACATCATGGAGAAACAACCCTAATCAACTAAATAAAACCCAATTCGCATCCAAAACTAAAGCCTACAAGATCGTCATCCTCAAAGCTCCACATACAACACCAGAATTGCAAAAGCTACCTCCAGCAATAGAGAGCTCTACAGCATACTCTGAACTTGAATCTACAACCCTACCTAATACCAATGGCACCAAAGATACCGTCTGGTGCACAAACATTCAACTTGCCTTAATGGGTAAGATCTCTATGCTTCAATGTAAAATCCAGCAAAAGAAAATACACTGCCTACTCCCAGAAACCCTCCTGAACTGGCACCCAAAGTCACCAAACCCAACATCCCTCTATTTCAGTTCAAACCTGTCTAAGTGATGTCAGAACAATAATAAAGGGATTTGAGCTCTCCAGATGTCAAGCAGACATCTGTCCTTCCCCATTCATTGAAGACTGTGCAGAAGCTCTAGCACCATTCATTTCCTCCCTCATCAATGTCTCCTTCTTCACAGGCATTGTGCCAGCGAACTAAAGACGCCTTGGTGCTACCGCTCTAGGAAAAACCCACACTAGACTATGATATCCCAAAAACTACCGCCCCATCGCCACGGTACCATTCCTTCTGAAAATATTGGATAGAGCAGCATATCTGCAGATCCAACAACGCCTGGAATCCAACAACTGTCTAGACCTGCGACAATCTGTTTCAGACCAGGCCACGGGACGGAAACAGCCCTACTGGACCTAAATAACCAGCTTGACGAATCTAAAGACGGTGGTAAACTTGCCCTCCTCCTAATGTTGATCTTTCGGCTGCCTTTGATTTAGTGGATCATCAAATACTATGCAAGCACCTTCTCACTTCAGGCCAATTCCCTACCTCAGCCCCCCCCGCCCGACTCCCGTCACATGTGGTGTCCCACAAGGCTCCTGCGTTTCACCAACACTGTACAATATCTTCACAAAGCCACTTTTTGACCTACTCAACGCCCAGGGAATCTCATATACCAACTACGCCGACGACACGCAGCTACACCTACCCTTGACCGGCGACTACGCCACCAACTGTCTCATTGAAACAAGTGTACCAAACTATACAAGCCTGGATGGCATTAAACATGCTCTGTCTCAATGATGGCAAAACAGAGATACTCATAGTCAGCTTACGAACCTTACTAAATAGACTTGACCCAGCAAACATTATCCAAGTAGTCAATTAGGTCAAAACCCTACAAGTTTACCTAGACTCTACGCCATCACTTCGTCAGCAGCATACATCACTAAACTTAACTGCACCTGTCGTCCGCCCCTCTCCTCAGAAAGTTGCCTCACCATTGCAAGGGCTCTGATAGGGTCTAGGTTGGATTACTGCAACGCCCTCTTTGCAGGCACCTCATCTGGGAACATAAAAAAGCAATAAGTTGTACAAAACAACGCCTTACGAGCTGCCTTGAACATTGCGAAAAAAAGAGCAAATTTCGCAGGCTAGAAGAAATGCTCATTGGCTTCACATCAAAGAGTGAATCCGATACAAAGCTATAGCTATAACCCACAAATGTATGTCAAATTCAGCTCCAAGATACCTCACTTCCAAATTCTCAAAAGCCTCAAATACCAGACTTACTCGCTCAACCTACACGTATCGACTCAACACCCCCAGATTCGGCCTTCAAAGAGCTGGAGGAGCAAGCTTCCTGGTCATTGCCGCCAAGAGCAGGAATGATCTCCCCTCATCATTGAGACTTGAACACTCCTACTGGTCATTCTACAAGCTGCTTAAAACCCTGCTTTTCTCCCAAGCTACATAGCAACGACCCTCCTCATGCAGCTCTGACCAGTCTCCTCAAGCCTGTATCGTATACCACCTAAGACTTCAATTATTTCTTTTTACGTGTGAAACTGACTATTATTTGTATTAAAGGGATGGTCTAGTAAAATTGTTTATTTAAAAAAATAGATAGGCAACATAAAAAAAAAATACTAGCATTCTCCGTTTTAAAACTTCCTATGTAAAATTTTGAGCTATTCAAGCTCAAAATTCGCAAAAGCAAGCACATGGGCGCATCCATTTTGTGAAATGGAGGCCCTCCTGTGCTGGCTTTTGCTTTTGCGGCACTAATGAAGGAAAAGACAGCCAGCTGTAGTAAACAAAGGCTACCGCTGAGTGGCTTTCCCTTCATTAGAGCTGTAGGCGGAGGACGGGGACCGGAGACCAGAGCAGGAAAGCTGCAGCTGAATCTCGGTAAGTGCTATTTATTTATTTTTTAAAAATAAGCACTAGCTGGAGGAGCCCGGAAAACTTAGAAATAAAACCGCAGCTTTAAAAACGTTGTATTTATGTTTGCGGTCGCTTTTGAAGCGACCGCAAACATAAATACAACGTTATTGTGTTGGAAAACGCTGTGGTTTTTCTTTCCAAGTTTCTCAGGTTCCTGAGGAGCCTGAGAAACTTGGAAAGAAAACCGCAGCGTTTTACAACACAACCGCGTGTGTTTCTGCCTGCTGTGGCTATTACTTTGGGTCTCCGGTGCTCCGAGCCGGAGGAGCCTGAGAAACTTGGAAAGAAAAACCGCAGTGTTTTCCAACACAACGTTGTATTTATGTTTGCCGCAAAATGGATGCGCCCATGTGCTTGCTTTTGCGAATTTTGAGCTTGATTAGCTCAAAATTTTACATAGGAAGTTTTAAAACGGAGAATGCTAGTATTTTTTTTTTATGTTGCCTATCTATTTTTTAAATAAAAAATTTTACTAGACCATCCCTTTAATGTGCCTTGATAGCCTCTGGCCTAGTGCACTATATAAATAATCAAATAAATAAAATTGGGGGTGAAACTTAAGAGCAATAGAAAATTGGCCCTGCTTTGCCATCCTTTAGGCATGCAGGTTCAGGATGTTTACAAAGATGTACCTGCTATGTGGGCATAAAGAGACAAGAATGTCTTAGTTACTTACGTGTAATTATTTCTCCAGCATTGGTATGTTTCATAGATTCACATGCTTGAATATTCCCCGTCGTCAGACTGGGAATCCTCGGTGATAAATAATTATTAAAAATATATCTTTTTTTTATATACAACCATTGCTACATAGAAATGCATGTACATAGACTATTATGGCCTATGACCCATCCCATTGTGTAGTCCCTCCACCTCACTTTGGTCCTTATGGCCCCAACCAATGAGGTGGCAGGGCTTAAGCTCCGCCCCAGTCAGCCATCTTCAGATTTTGAACCGTAGGAACTACAGTATGATGGGTGTTGAGCGTAGGAGCAGCCTCTCAGGGGAGGCGGGTGGGCGCATGTGAATCTATTTTTTATTTTTATTTATTTTATTTTATTGATATACATATAACAAAACAAATGTTTTATATATCATTTCATTCACATTTACAGTAATATTTCTAAAAGCGAGCATTTACAGTTCAAAATTAAAGACAATGATAAAACCCTGTCTTAGTACTGAGATACTGAGATAATTCATAATGATATAATGCAATAATCTCACATAATTATTCAAGACAATTTAAAATCTGTACAATTTTAGTATAAAATAGCACCATGAAATACATAAAGTTTGTGTCATTGCCACTCATGAATAGAAGCCAGAGATTCTCAATTTCATCTGGATTAAAATGATTATTGTAAGATTTCATGTGTGTATACCAGAGTGCACTTAGGCATTCACATACAATTAAGAGGTGGTGCAGAGTCTCAATTACATTCATGCTACACAAACGACAATAGCGTCGATCGAGGGATACCCAAGTGGGCGCCTTTGATTTCAAGTGCCTCCGAGATATTAAATTTCAATAAAAGATATTGTCTCACGATTCGAGGACTTGGATAAGCCTTAATATATCTGGGAGGGTAACTGCGCAGTACATTTTCATTACAATAGACCCCACTATTAGTTTTTGTTGACAGGTCTGTTAACTGCTGTTCATCACTGACCTCTTTTAGAATAATTTTTACAGTTGCCTTCACAGAATAGATACTCATTTGAGCATTTGAGGGCAATTAACTAACCCACTTAGTATGGATTTTTTTCAAATCGCCCATTATGCCAAACATTGTGCCATTGATCAGGCGCAAGTAAGCAGATACATAAGCACCGGGAATGGTTTCGTTTTTAAGCCGTAACAATTTCTCAAAATTTAATACACAGTGATAAGTAAATACGTAAGAGATACTTGTCAAATTAAATTCGAGATATAAGTATTCTAGGCTAACACATTGAGGTAAACGGAACAATTTACGAAGCAAGGAGGCTTCAAGTTGCACGACCAATTTAATGCATTTATGTCCCCATATGATAATTGCGTATAGTATTATTGATCTTATCTTTGTGACATAAATGGTCAGTATCGCAGAGATCGAATAGCCGCTGTTCTTACCAATAAATATGCTTAAGGTGTTAGTGGCCGTTTGACATCGGGCTTGTAAAGTCGTCCATTGAGCAGACCATGTCATACGATCATCTATGATTATCCACAGATATTTATAAGATCTAACTTGTTCTAAAGGTTTACCATTCAGTGTCCACGTATATGTTTTTGGGCAACGTTTTTTTGTGAATACCATCATCTTACTTTTATCAATGTTGATCAATAGACCATTAAGGATACAATATCTACTTAGAGCGTCCAGCATTAATTGTAAGCCCACAGGGGTATAATCAAGCAAGATAAGATCGTCAGCATATGCTAACCACCCCAAAATAACCTCTGAAATTTGTACAGGATTAGCAGCAGCATGCTGGAGAAATACAGTTACAGGTAAGTAACTAAGACTTCTCCAGCATTGGATCTTTCATAGATTCAGATGCTTGAATAGAATACCAAGCAGTTAAAAACATGCCACCATCATATACATGTATGCATAAATACAGAAAGCATATCTCTGATCAAACCTTTACCATGCAGCAACACAACGGTTACATACTCAGGGAAAGATGGGAAAGGGAGGCTGGTCCTTCCTTATGCAAAGAGGTGGCGGAGCACTGTCTGTCCAACTGCAGTTTCTTTGTTAGCATCTTCAGCCAGGCAGTAGTGTTTAACGAACGTGTGTAGAGTGCTCCATGTGGCGGCTCTGTATATGTCCTTCAAGGCCACCCCTGCGTGGAACGCTGTTGACGCCGCTCTCCCTCCGTTTGAGTGTGCCGATACTGGTTTGGGAAGGGGGGGTCGCCTTTCGTTTGATGGCTGTGGGTGATGCAAGAAGAAACCCAGTGCACCAGACCTCGTTTGGAAATATGCAGGCCCTTTGTGTGGCCCGAGAAAGCAATGAACAGTCTATTTGAAGAACAAACTCCTTAGTTCTTTGCAAATAAAACTTAAATATTCTAGCTATGTCCAGAAAATGCAATGTTCATTCTGCTTCCGACGAATGGTTCTGGAAGAAAGTTGGCAGGACAATGCGTTCTGTGAGCGTCATTTCCGATACTACCTTCGGAAGAAACTTAGGGTGTGGTTTTAAAATGACACGGTCCTTGTGGAACAAGGTGAAGGGAGGTTCAGAAGATAAAGCTTGTAACTCACTGATCCTCCTGGCCGAAGTAATGGCTATCAAGAAAGCCGTTTTCCAAGACAAGAATTTTATGTCGCACCTGTGGATGGGCTCGTAAGGAGACTCCATGAGGGCTGTTAGCACAGTGTTCAAGCTCCAGGTTGGGACCGGCGTGGGCGTAGTTGAGTATGTACGCAAAAGGCCTTTCAAGAAGACCTTGACAGCGGGAAGGGAGAGCAAGGACTGTGTCTCTGGTGCCGTTGTGTATGCCGTAATGGCCGATAGGTGGACCTTGATCGAAGACAGTCAAAGTCCTGCTTTGGCTAGGTATAATAAGTAAGGAAGTACTTTCTCAACCAAAGCGGTGAGAGGATCAATAGCATACGTTTCATACCACTTGGAAAAACGAGTCAATTTCCTCCTAGTGTAGGTGATGCGTGTAGAAGGAGCCCATGATGCTCTGATTATATCCCAGCATTCCGCAGGCAGATTGAGATTCATCATCTTACGCTGCTCAGGAACCATGCCTTGATAGACAGGCTCGCTGGGTCGTGGTGGAGGACCTTGCTGTTCTGTTGCAGCAATAGATACTGATGCGCTTTGAGGCGAATCAGGGGCCATCAGGATAAGTGCTCTAGGGTCGAGTACCAGATCTGTCGTGCCCAGTCCGGTGCAATCAGGATCATCGAACACTTCTGCTCTTACAGTCTGCGTGGTATTCTGGAAAAGAGGGGTAGGGAGGAAAGGAATATAGGAATTTCCCCATCCAATCCACTGAGAAAGCATCTCCTACTGACCGACTCTCTGGGTACCTGGAGGCGAACATTCTGCATTTCTTATTGGCCCTGTTGGCAAAAAGAATGAGAAGTAGATGGCCCCATAAGGCGAAGATCCGTTGGGTTTCCTCTTCGCCCAGCTCCCACTCGTCCGACGACGTGTAGTCCCTGCTCAGTTTGTCCGCTAGGACATTGTCCACTCCCAGAAGGTGTTCCGCCTTGATTTGGACTCTGTGATGCAAGGCCCATGCCCATAGTAGTTGGGCTTCTTGAGACAAGATCTGACCTTGTGCGTCCTTACTTGTTTGTGTAGTGCATGGAGGTCGTGTTGTCTGTCTGGACAGCAAGTACCTGCCCCGCTACTACAGGAAGGAAAGATTTCAGTGCCCACTATATGGCCCTGAGTTCCAATACATTGATGTGGAGTTGGGACTCCCGAGTTGACCAAGAGCCCTTGGTTTGTAGGTCCGCAAGATGTGCGCCACAGACCGAAAGAGATGCGTCCGTCCTCAAGAGAAGGGTTGACATTGGTGCCTGAAACGGCATCCCTTGTAAAAGGTTCTGCGGGGCGTTCCATCATCGAAGAGCCTTGTGCAGAGTCATTGGAATCTGGGCGATGTCCTCCCAAGAGCCAAGAGCTTTTTTCCATTTGTCGTCCAGTGCCTCATGGACAGGCCTCATGCGAAGCCTGCAATTTGGGATGAGGAATATACATGAGGACATCATGCCCAGGAGGGATTTGTAGGAGCACACCGATGTCTTTCTCCCTAAGAACCACGGAGGTAAAGCAGAGAATTGCTGCTGCTCTTTCTGCCGACGGTCTCACCCTGGAAATGTTGGTATCGAATTTAGCTCCCAGGAAAGAAAATGTCTTGCGGGGAACTGGGCAGGACTTCATGCTGTTTATGGAAAAACGTAACCCTTTAAGAAGATTAGTCGTCTTTGAAACTGCCAAGCGAGCGCTTGAGGCGTAACTTGCCCTTATCAACCAGTCGTCCAGATATGGGAAGACTTCTGTCCCTGTCCTCCTGAGTTTTGGAGCTACTGGTGTCAGGCATTTTGTAAACACTCTTGGTGCTGATCTCAGACTGAATGAGAGCACTCGAAATTGAAAATGAAGATCGCCTACCGTGAACCTGAGGAATTTTCTGTGCGCTGGGTGGATCGGTACGTGGAAGTACGCGTCCTCCAATTCTAGAGTGGCTAAAAAATCGTGCATGTTTAGCCAAGGTAGCACTCCTTGCAAGGTTATCATCTTGAATTTGATGCGCTTGATATACTTGTTCAGCGCTCTCAGGTCCAAGATGGGTCACCATTGACCATTCTTCTTTTTGATGAGGACGAAACGGGAGTAGAAACCCTTTCCCCTTAGAGAGTAAGGTACTGGCTCTATTGCTGCTTTGTGCAACAGCTTTTGGATTTCGGACATGACTTGTATTAAAATATGCACCCTTTGTGGAGTCTGGGGCTGGTCTACAAATTCCAAGGCGTGTCCCTCGTGGACCAACTGTAACACCCATTTGGCTGATGTTATTGACTGCCAGGGTTGAAAGAACTGGCTCACCCTTCCCCCCACCGGGGTGTGACGTTGAGGGGGGAGGAGCTGGACTGTCCGTTTTGTTTGTTCTGTGACTTCCCTTGAGCAGAGCCCCGCCAACCTCTCTGGGCGTACTTGTTGGAAGACTGGTAGTTGGTGTCCTGGTATGAATTACCTTGCGACTTCTGACCATAGGAGGAGCAGTTAAAACCTCTGTACTTCGAGGCTGAACCTCGAAAAAGGACCAAAAGACCTGCGATCTTTGTCTTTATCTTTCAAAGAGCTGATGGCATGCACTGTGTCAGTGTCCATCTTGATTCCCTTGAGGTGGTCATCAATCTTTTTCTCCGAAGAGTTCTTGACCATCGAAGGGCATGTCCAATATCTGAGCCTGGACCTCCGGCCTGAAATTGGTAGCCTTCATGCAGGCCTGTCTTCTCAGTACTGTGCCGTGAGCCATCTGCCTGAAACCTGACTCCGCCACATCAACTGCTGCGTCAATCATGTGATCCAAAGTTGCTTGTCGGCGATAATCGACCTGGCTTCCTCCTGGAGATCTGCAGGTAGTTTGGTTAGCTTGAACATGCAGAGCCAAAGCTTGCGGTCAAATCTCGCCGTCATGGCCAGCGCATTGCCCGCTCGAATGGTAAGCGATGCAGATGCAGACACTTTCCTGCCCATAGCTTCTAGCTTGTGACCGTCCTTGTCCGGTGGGGCTGATAGAGGTGACGCTGGATTGGCCAACTTTTTCCTAGCTGCTACAGTGATGACCGAGTCCGGTTTTGTATGACCTCGTAGACAAAGGTGCAGACTCAGGAGCCTTGTATTTTTTCTCTGGCCTGGAAACTAGAGCCGGTGTGGATAAAGGTGTGGCCAATATCTTGGATTCGGACTCCCAAATGGTGTCGAGGAGAGGAATGGTTCTCCTACGTTTGTCCCTGTGCTCATAAAGCACCGACTTCTTATCCTCCGATGTGACCTGTAACTGGAACAATTCAGCGTCTTTGCCGATAATAGTATGAAATGATACTAGATCATCTGGTGGTGACGATCCACCTGGCAACTCTTTCTTCATGGGCTTCTCGACAATGTAATCGTCCCACTCGCTAGTATCAGGCTCTTGCGTGATTTTGCCTTCTTCCGGTTCCGAAAATTCTCTGAAAGGATCTTCCTGCCAGTCTGAGACCGAAACAGAGGATGGTACAATTGTTGGACCTCTAGCTGGAGATCTTATCCTATGTGAAGAAACTGGAGAAGGGACCCTTGTCGGTGAAGCACCGAGTGTCCTGCTCCTAGACCTGTGCAGTGGCTCAGGCGAACGCAGTCTCTTCTGTGGCCTACTCCTGGAAGGCAAATGTCTTGGCGTGCTTTGTCGAGGTGAAAGATCCCTCTGTAGGAAGCTTGGCTCCCTCGGTACAGTTGACTTGTTCTTTTCATTTTGCCGTCTGTTGAACTCCTCCATGATCCTTTCCATTGATAACATGAGCACAGGGTCATATGGATCAGCAGGCACCTCTGTAGTAGGCTGCCAAGAGGGCTGTGTTCCTTAGGTGTAAGACAATGCTGTTCTGCAATAAACTCAGTGTCTGAGAACTCCTCCTGTAGGATGACGTCATGGAGCTCTGGCATTACTCCTAAGGGAGATAATTGTGTTCCCTGTGGTTCAAGAGCTTCTACAGACCAAGGCAGTGCTTCCATAGACTCAGGAAGACTGTCTTCATTGGATGGCACAACAGTGGCGTCAGCGAGGGGCGTTCTGGGCCCCATTTCTTCTGTCGGTAAAGAAGCTTGCGGTGCTGTCGACAGAGCCGTGGTCAAAGATTTCGTAGACTACGGCCTCGTCGACGGCGGTTCTGTAGACGAAGATTTCGTAGACGGTAGCTTGCCCTTATCCATCGGGGAGTGCTTCGTGGACGAGTGATGAGCTTCCTTTGTCGACGATTGCTGTGTGGATGATAAACTCGCCGACAAGGAATTAGTCGTGGACGATGTGTTTGCTGCGTGGTGGTCGTCGATGAGGGTTTAGTTGATGGCTTGGTGAACGACGGGCCTCTATCTTTACTGCGCTCGTAGGCGGCTTCTCTGTGGACGAGTCCAAGGGAGGTAGGAAAGGTATAATTTCCAGCTTCCTCTTACTCTTGGGAGTGGGAGAGGAACTCCTTTCCACTGAAGATGCCCTTCTTTTGGAAGTTTTCCTGTCAGATGCTTTGCTGGAGGGAACAGCGGCTGTCTTCGCAGATTCCTCATCAGAAGAAAGCTCCTTGGCTTCCAAATGCATAAGAAATCTTCTATGCCTGTCTTGAAGGGTCTTAGTCAAAAAAGACTTGCAAATATGACATTTCTGGATGTAATGAGGATATAGACAGTATATGCAGTGATCATGGGGGTCTTTCATGTAAACCACCTTTCTCCTGCACCTTGTGCAATCCCTGAACAGGGAAGGCTTCTTGGTAGCCTGAAGCTCAGCCATCTGAAGGGAAAGTTCACTCGATTAATTCAGGGTCAAAATAAAGTTTCTAGAAGCCCCAAAAGTCAGAGTAGATAGCCACTAGCCAGGGAAATGTAGTAGAGTATATTAAAAGAATAAACTACTGTGGAAATAGAAGAAAATCAAAAAAGCTCAGAGAGCTTGAGGATTCCCTGCGTCAGTTAGACTGCAGTGAAAAATCTGAAGATGGCTAACTGGGGCAGAGCTTAAGCCCTGCCACCTCATTGGTTGGGGCCATAAGGACCAAAGTGAGGTGGAGGGACTACACAATGGAATGGCTCATAGGCCATAATGGTCTTTGTTAATGCATTCTATGTTCTATGTAGGTATGTATATAAAAAATATTTTTTTAAAAGTTTAATAATTATTTATCACCGAGGATTCCCAGTCTGACGACGCGGAATATTCAAGCATGTGAATCTATGAAAGATCCAATGCTGGATAAGTTGACATTTACACAGAAGCAATCAAAAATATGGAGAAACATTACGATGAACTGTCAATTTTGTTTTTAGGTGACCTAGTGATTAAGGACAGGAAGACCTTTGACAAGGAGATTGTGAGCTGGACGGCAAGGACATCCTGATTTGGCGGTAATAAGGATAGCTCAGAATAAAACTAGACCCATGCTGCTCATAGCAAGTTCTTTCTGTCTATCAAGAATAAGTAGTGGGCAACATCAAAAAGACATGCTTCCACAGAAACAGGAGTCGGAGAGGCTTAACATACAACATCGAACTTAAATGTGGCATGATGCCAAACACCCACAAGGTCATAGCCGTTCCCCTGACCACAAGAAAGGCACGGACGGCTATACTACTGAATCTGCAGAGACAGGAGTGCTACAGCCAGTCTTAAGTGAAAAAATAGTTTTCATTGGGTGCAAAAATTGTTTTAACCAAACCAAAACAAAAAAAAAGATTGATTTAGAAAGAATGGATAAAATCGATAAGTCGGTATTTCTAAATCAATCCTAAAACCCCTCTCACCCACCTCAAACTCCATCTCAACTCACCCCCTCCAACACACTTCCCTATACTATCCTCACAATGACCTCCACTGCTCTTTCAACTGCATGATCCCTCTCTGGGATTCAGGCACCTGGACCCTTATTTTTTTATTTGTTTAAAGTGGTACATATTGGTTATACATTTTGACAATCTTTTACCACTGTGCTATCCACAGTAAAAAAACAAATTAAAAAAACAAGTATAAAAAATGACATGAAAAATGACATGAAGAATGTTAGCGGGGACACGCTGGGTCAGGCCTTCAAGACAAGTTCCTCTAGTATTCATCCATTTTTTTTTTAAACAGTTAAAAATCTGACCAGAGCCAGGGTTATCAACGTCTTTTCCCATGAAAGCAGGATTTTCCACCAGTCTTCTGTGGTTCTCTGGCCATATTTGGTGATCACTTCCCACATTAACTTCGTTCTTTGCTGTTCCAGGCCTCGACATTCCATCATCAGATGTTTTATGGTTTCTCGCGAGTCTTCAACTTGGCACAGTCTGCAGGTCATTGTACTTCCATCTGACTTTCCCCAGTTTACAGTCTCCTTAGTTTTAAATCAGTTCAGACGGAATCGAAAAAACTGATCCCTAAAGAACCAGTTTGGAAAGAGTTGAAGGTACCTCGGTAGGGTATTTAGTTTGCGGCTTTCTTCCAGTGGTTTCACATAAGTTCTATATTTCTGTCTTTCAGATTGTGTGCAAATCCAATCCTGGATGTACAGTTTCTTTTTGGTTTTGTCTGGGTTGTTAATGAGGGATTGGGGTGTTTCCCCCAAACTAGATAGAAGTGATTTACATTTTCCCTCCCATTCTGACAGCACTGGCTCCTTCTGATCATTTAAGGCTTTTTTCAAACGGATAAAGCCGTCCTTCACCTGCTCTAGGATGCATTTCCTAAAAAATACCAGTGTCTTCCATTAATCTATTGCTCCTAACGAGGCGAGGCCAAGTTCCATCCTTACAGCTTGTATTGATTGGGGTGCTTCTAGGAAGGTTCAATGCCCTTTTCCAGAAGGCACCTTCTATTTTTTCCCAGTTTCCAGGATTAAAACTAAGGGAGGCTTCGGCTCCATAAATTAGGATTGCTGACACTTTTGAGCGATAGAATTTAATCAACGGAATCATTGATTAGCCACCATATTTTTTAAGTAATATCTTCCCTTGACCTGCTAGGTTCTGTGTTTTCCTTACAAGAGATTCATATCTCGGGGCTTCGGTGGAACTAGTATTTACGCAAACTCCAAAGTAAATAAGGGAGGCGACCACCGGTATCTTCGTGCCCTCAAGATTCCATGCATGGTGTTTGTACCCTTGTCTTCCTTACCGAAAACCTAGAGGTAGAATAAGTGATTTTTTTGGGTTAATTGTCAACCCATTTTTTTCAATGTATGTTTGTAAGGCAGCCAATTGTCTCTGCAACCCAACCGGGGTATTGGTCCATGAGAACCACGTCATCGGCATAGAGGAGACTCCCCACTTCCATGTTAGCGATTCTTGGCGGGAAACATCTGATGTCCTTAAATGCGGATTTGACGTCAGATATGAAAAGTTTGAAGAGTTCAGGGGCCAAAGGGCACCCCTGCTTCAAGCCCTTGTTTGTGTCAACCGCTTTAGTTAAAAGCCCCGCTCCATTCAGTCTTACTTTTATAGATGAATTGCTGTGCAAGTCTTTAATTGGGGCCAACAAGGAGTAAGGGCATCTCCACTGATGTAATTTGGGCCATAATAACGTACGGCTAAGTCAAATGCTTGCGTTGGTCGATAAACGCAATATAGATTTTCTTTTCTTTGTTATTTGCGATGCAGGCTTTTAACAAGTTTATTATAAAGATGTTGACACTTGTACCCATTCCTCTTAAAAAACCTGATTGCCAGACATCCCTGTGTCCTGAGGTAATGGCCCATTCTCTTAAAGGATTAAATATTAGAGAAGCGAAAATTTTGCCAGGAACGTGTAGCAGGGCTATCGGGCGGTAATTGACGGGATCTGCCTTGGCACCCTTGTTGTGGATCGGGATAATAATTATGTATGCCAAGAAGATAGCTATAAATACCGCCCATTGATCTATTTCTTGTTTTAGAATGGTGTTACTTCGTCCATCAGGCCCCGGGGATCTTGAGCTTGAAGATTTATGGATAATTTTCGCAACTGACACCGGGGTCGGTTTCAATTTAATCATATCCCAAATCGCACTTGTTGGTGAATTCGTGAAAGCCATCTCAAGGTCGGGCTCACAGAACGACCCAAAGTAGGTTGTCCAGGTGGCTGCTGGAATTGGATTTCAAGTTAATGCCTCCTGTTGGTTATCCTGCTGGTTCATCAGCCTCCACATCTCAGACGTGTTTTTGGTTCCAAGCAAAGTTAACATCTTCTCTGCGTCGTTCCTCAAAAGTACTTTTTTATAGCAACGTAGCTAATTATGGTAATGTTGACAGATCTTTTTCCAGAGGATGTCTGCAGACAGCGAGCTGTCATTTTTAAGCAAAGTGATTTTTCTCCCCATGATTTTTTTCTCTTTTACGACAGTTATGTCGTAGGCGTGCCGATATGGGGTGGTGGGTTTCATGGTACCCCCTGGTTTAACCTCAAAACACGTTGAATAGACCCAGATAGTTTATGGTTTTGGGCAAACAGAATCAGCTTTGCCGAGAGTAAATTATGATTGTTGTCCTCCATATGTTGCACTGTCAGCCCGTTTGACGTGTCCACCATCTCTCCCGAAATGCAGATGTAATCGAGCACCTGGCACCCACTCTTCCTTTTCCTTATTATCTTTGCCGGGATGTCGCCAATGGTGTTTCCGTTCAACATCACCAGGTCTTGTATTTTGATGGTTTGCTTCCACATGATTCCTCGTTTTTCCGCGGCCGTGGCCCTAATCGGCTGATGTGAGATTAGTTCTCTGAATTCATCAATACAGACTGCATTCAGGTCCCCACCTTTTCACATACCAAGGTTCTTTCCATTTCAACCTGCATCTATCGATCCAGTTAGCCACTTGTGTTGGAAAGTTCATACTGGCTACACTTGCCGGGTTCCAATACAGGTTGAGCAAAATCAAAGTTTTTCCTTCGTTTGAGTTATGCCATTCGATTTTTCCCACCACAATTTAAATTAGCGATGTCGGGGACAGTTCTTCCAATACAGTGAATTATAGTTCGTTTTTCAGTATAAGAAGACCGGACATAGGCCGACCCTTCTCTTCTTTGGTCACCGAGTTAAGATGAGATGAATAGCCATCTATCAGTGGCAAGGCTCTTAGCCAGGTCTCATGGAGACAGAATATATCATGTTCTTATCTTTTCACCCCCTTTAATCAGCAGATGTTTAAAACCCCTTGTGTTCCAACTTGCCACGGTGAGGGGCTTCGAGTCGATGGATTGTTGATTCTATGGCATTTTAATTTTATCTGCGACCATATTCATCAACCATTTCCAATTTTCTTCAGATCCATGTGCTTTACGTCTCTCGTAGTCCTTTCTTGAAGTCGCTTTTTCTCGATCATTTCTCCTGCTGTGAGGACTACGTCTAGGATGGCTGTGCCGGGCGTCCCTTTTATCCTCTCTGCGAGTGGGTCGCGATTCTTGGTACCTCCTTCTGCTCGTAGATCTTTGAGTGCGGTGCCTTTTTGATGACCACCCACGTTTGTCTCCTCCCCTCACAGATCTCTGATGTTTCCAGTCGTCTCTTTGTTGGGGGTGGGGTATTTTAGCTGGTCTTGTTATAATTTTTTGTTCCGTCAGGTCAAACCCCAAAGGTCTCAATAAGGTTGCTTCCTGTTTTAAGAGTTGTGTTATAAGTGGAGTAGTAGGATAAATAATTACTCTGTCCAATCGATAATCATCCACAAACTCTACTATTGCCAAATCATCTGATGTCAGAGGTTTTAGCGGCGGACATGGTGTAGTACTCTTAAAACATTCGCTCTATTAAGGATTAACCCATCAGATTCAGGGGTCATCCTTTCTAATAGAAGTCTGTCTTGGTAGCCCCAGTTTCTGGATATCTCTAATCCTCCTTGGATATTCCTTGACTCACGGTCCAGAGAATAGGGCCTCTCCTCCCTTCTTACCATAGGGCGTGGCAGTTTTAATGGCGTAATTCGGTACATTTTGTCTTCTTCAGTCAGGTTGTTGGCACAGCTGGCCTGGTCGGGACCATCTTGATTGCCCAGGCCGGGTCTGGTCTTGGAATAACTGGAGGTCCCTCTGCTATCATTAATTTTAGTGGGGCTGTTGTAGTATCCGGTTTTGATTTGTCCCCCGGCCACTCCCTGAAGGTGCAATCCTGTCTCTTTGCCAGCTCACACAAGAATTTGCTTAGTGCAGCCAGGTTTGCTGATCTTTACTTGCAAGCCTATGCTCGTTTGGTTTTTCTATTTGTAGGCGCGTAGGACCTTTGGGGCCCTTAGACCAATCTAGTTTGTCGTCCTGGTCTTTGTTGTCTAATAATTCATCCTCATTGCTTTCCTCTTCTTCTTTCTCAGTCTCTTCTTCCGAAACATATCTTAGATTGAATAAGTTGACATGTCCATCAGGTCCATCGCAGGGCTGCCGGCTTCTTCTGTGATATCGTGGCCTTAATTTCTGCTGTCTTGTTCCCCTTCTTGTTGCTGGGTTGGAGCAAGGCAACGCAGCGATGTAGGCTTTGTGATCTTCTCTGGGATGGGTGGGATTTTGTTAGTTGAGACTGAGATGTTACTGATGAACTTTTTAACTACCATCCCTCTCTGTTTTGCCAGTATTTTCTTATTTTTCTGGTTTCTGTGTTGGCTGCAATTTCCCATTGGCCGCAGGGGTCAGGAGAATCTTGGTCCTTGGGTCCAATTTAGGTTTCACCCTTTCCTTGTAACTGTTTATTCGTTGACTGGATTGGCCTTGGATAAAGATTGAACATACTCATTTCAATTGATTGTGGGGTGAGGCCAAGTCCTTTCCCTGTTCCTTCTGCTTCTCGCCCAACTCGACGATCTCTGGAGCTTTCTGGTTTGTGATGTTTTTTTTAGAAGCTGTATTTGCGGTCGACTCAGGGATCTGGTCAGGCGACCCTGTCCTCACTTCCACTCCTGGTAATTTTAGAGTGGTTGAGTTGGGGGCGACACACTTCCTTCTCTCCTCCCTCAAATGCCCCTGGAGCTCTGGAGTCTATTTCTTCAAATGGGTCATTTGCCATCTCAATTATTTTTTCATTGAGACTCTTGGTTTATGGGGGGGTCAAAAAGTCTGAACATTAAACACAATTCTTTTTCCTTTATCACAGGGTCTAGAATTGTGTGGAGTAGACCTGCAATGTTTGCCATGCTTGAGTCCATATCTTTTTGTATGGTGTTAGGGAGAATTCTCTCTTTAGGCTGCATTTCCTAACCTAGTGAGTCCCCCAGCAGTTTTGCTGGATTTCTGGAGTTTGTTTTTTCTCCTGCCAAGAGTGAGACTCTTTTTCTCCCACTCTTGGACATGATTTATGGTGTTCCTTTGACTGTTAATGTGTTTTATGGGCTATGGGGTCCTTTACTCCATAGGGTCTCATGTGTTTTTACTATGTGTGTTACACAGCACCCTCCGTGCCGTAACACAGGGGTGTCATAGTGACACCCCACCATAGACTCCATACCCTGGGACTGACTACTGTCTCCCAGGGCATGTAAAGTCACCATTGGCTTTACTAGTGCCAAATTATTAACAGAAACTAGTACAAACCATCATATTGTGGACGTACTGGTCGGGGCAATTCGATTGCCCCGGGGTCTGTTAGTCGAGGAGGGCACGTCTCCGTCCCCGCTGATCGAGTTTTGGCTGGTGGCAGTGGATGCTATTTTTTATATTCAACCGCGAATATTTCCCTATGGGATTTTCCCATTGTTCGAGGCTACCAACTTTAATTATTTAATTCTCATAGCCTCGAACATACCGCCGGCTTATTTATTTAATATTAATGCGCCGGTTGGTATTTTTTGCCAGGACTCGATTCTAAAATGGCGTTTGTGTTCTCTTCTGTGACTCCAACCCAAGTCAAGCCCTTTGTTCCACTTTTTGGCGGGCTTCTCCACAGAAGCCTCCAAAAGTGGTGCCACTCTGTCTGGGTACCACAGAGGGTGCGGGAGGGGGTTTAGGCACCCTTGACTGAGTTACCTTGGTAACTCAAGTCGCACTCTCGTGTGATTGGCCCAAGTGGTGAGCCGGCCGGCTCACCACTTAGCATGTTTGATTGACAGCTAGGCTGAGTGAATGGGGTATGCTGCATAAAAGCAGGACTTTTGGGACTGGAACTTCAAAAGTCGCCACAGGACCTGAGAATCCAACGAGGGAGAAGCTGAGCCGACCTACCACGACGACACCACCGGTGGAGCCCTGCAGAACCGACTCACCACTTCCCGACGACAGAGAAGATCTCCCGCCTGGAGAGGCTTCTTCCCCTGACTGGTGGGCACAACCAGTTTACCTTCTTTCTTCGCACCCCAGACCGGTTTGTGGTCGAACTGCCCGTGCCAAGCACCCCGGCGGCCGGATAGCCACTCACCACTGAACCGCGAATCAACAGACCGCTCCTTGTACCTGAGAAACTCCGCGGCTGGTTTCTTCCCTGGCAGAGCAACGGACTCCTGTCTTCCTCCCCGACGAGATCCTCTCTTCCCCCGGACGAAGCACCGACTTGAGTGTTCTCACCACTTTAAGGTACCGTGTCTGCCAGGCCTCCCTTTCTAAAGATTGCTACAAGGTAATAATAACCCCTTAACCTTCTGGACTGGGCTGGCCGCCTTGACCCTCTAACTGGTCCCTTTTTTTGATCCAACTCCTTTTTGAACCGTTACAAGACGTTTGTGCACTGCAACCGTGTGACCTTGGACACATTTCGTTTTGATCCTCTTAAGCGGATCCGGCCTACTGACTCTGAATTCATGGTGTTACTTTGCCTTCCTCTCTTGTTGTGTTCGTGAAAAAGTGTTGGGATCTGTTTCAATTTATTCTCTGCTTTTCTCTCCCTTTTTAAAACGAATTATTAGAGTGTGTAGGGGAGGACTGGTCCAGGAGACCCCTCTCGCCTGCGTTTTCTCCCCAGGTGAGGGTTATGGCTCATTGGGCGTTCCCTCGTGCCACCCGGGCCCAGGTGGTGGAGGGCTCACCTGCTGGAGACATTGCCCACACGTATCGAGTGCCCACACGTATTGATTGCCACACAAATTTAGCTAGGCCCAGAAACCATTTTTTGCCCGGTAAAGATGGTGTGAGCTCAGCGCACTGTAGCGCGGCCCCCACCCTTGGAGAGTCACATCCCTGTTGCCGCAGCACCCTGGCAGATCCGCTGCGAGCACGTTCCCACGAACAAGACGGACATAAGCTAGCGAAATACGCTGACATTGTAACAGTTCACCTCCCGCAGTGCATTATCACTATCAGCATGACCCGGCCAGCAGGCCTGAACAATGAGAAGAACGGTAAAATGGTCACTTGATGGCAGACAGTCTTTATACATATGTATATATTAATGTAAAGACCACTTGCAAAGTATGCTTTCTTCCACAAAATCTCGTATAGTACAAACGCCTGTAGAATGTATTAAAATGAGAGAGCATGCTCCCATGATATAAGCAATGACGAGCCCACACCATTGCAGGTGGATGCTAATAATAAAGGAACGCTCCAGGGATCTGTTTGTTGCGTGGATCACTGGGCAACCTACCTCCCATGGTTTTGCGCCATAACTAAGCTAATGCTGCTAGAGTACACGAGAAAGCAAATGCAACTATACTATGAACTCATGTAAAGGATGCGCGAGAATGCACTTATCATGTGTGTATGTCTAAGCCCCTTATGTGCCACCACCGTCACGTACAGTGGCGGGTCGTTTTCTATGTACTCCACCGACCCAACTACTACCTCATTTACTGCGAATGTATATGCATGTAACCAAAATACTGTAACTGCTAGAACATAATATACAAATATGGTGCTCGGACTGGGTATAATCGAGACACATCCAGCAAAGTTAAATGCATGTTTTAAAGTGATTTTGAATAAGTATTATAGAAAGTGTTCAAATGTTTGTGATGTCTTTACCTACATTCGGCAACACACGAGGGAGATACCTTTGTGAATGCGTACAAGGCCATTCCCCCTCCCACCCTGCGAAGGCTGCCAAGACATGAGAACAGAGGCCCGCTCTGCGCTACCCCACCTCCCCCGACTAGACTGGAGCCACTTCAAAGATTTGTAGCCCCCACTGCAGCACCCAAGGCCGCGGCCAGCCACCTGCATTATTTACAGCACAGCAGTAAACCTTTGTCTAAACTCAAGCGCCCCCTCGTAAACCCCACAACCCACCGGACCATCTTAGACTTATGGCCCTGTGCAATCAGGACACCCAACACTTTGACAACACGCAGCGGAACATCCATAACAACTTCTAACAAGACAGAAAGACCTGTACCGCCCGTCCCAGGCCCCGAAGCTTAGCCCCTCGACCTATGGCCCCGGTCAACAGGACACGGGTAACCAGGCCTCGATATATTACCTCCAGACCCCTCACAAGGTGCATTCCTCCTGTGTTGTATTAACCTATAAAATAACCTATTGGAAGATTTACTAAAGAGAATAACACTGTAAATGACTGAATGACTGCGGTGTGCATGGCCGAGGGCAAGCAAGTCAGGAAAGGCATTCATCTCTGCCCCAGACCGCATTGGCACACCAACACCGCCCGGATGAACTCAAGCCGACCTGCCAGGCCCAGCCCAACCCACGAGGGTGACCAGTGACGTCCTTCAGCCAAGACCAACCACGCCGCAGCAGCACCTATAGTTAGTCGTCGCCACCCAATCCCAATGAACTTGTGCCTCCTATAGTATGTAGGTTTTGATGACGTTTTTTGTAAATATATACGCCTGTCTTTGCTATTGTCAGACAGAGCGCTCTCGGAGGTTGCAGAGTTCTTTGCATGCCCTATTCTGATTGATAAACTCCCATTTACGCTCACCCGCACTCTGTCTTGGCCTTATTCCCATCCTGGGAGAGTCCTTCATTGTCTCTCATTGCGGGGTGGATCGTGCTGTTTGGGGACGCTTGCTTTCAGTCGTGACCCCGATAGCGTGATTTTTATTTCTTCCCAACTCCTTATAACCGTCCCCTTTTGGCACGAGAATCTCCGGTCGAAAAGGGAGACGCACGGTGAGCCGGCTCCGGGAGGCTGCCCGCCAACGGCGACCGGTACACTAAGAAGTGCGCACTCAATAGAGAGAGGGTACGGGATCCCGGTTGAAAAATCCCCTTTGAGTACCGCTCGCCGGAGCCGGGGCTGACTGTTGAGCTGACGGCGACACTGCCTGGACGGACCCAGTTTCGGAGACTATCGGTTCAAGACGGGCACGTGAGTACTGAGTGCGAGCGATTGTAAGGGGAGCGGGGAGAGAAGTATAGGACAGGTAACGAAGAGGGGGGTACGCAGATCTACTAAGGATCATCTTGAACTTTCCTTGCTTTTTCTTTGCATATGGCCATTAGGATTACGAGGTGAATAAGAGATAAGAGTGACGGGAACCTAGCTCCGAAAGGGGGTGAAAGGCGGCGCCGCATAGTGCTATCTTGACTAGTACTGGGAATATATGAAGAAGTGGAATATAAAATAAAAGTGTTCAGCAAAAGGGGACACTGAGAGTACATTAGTGACCGCTATTACTTTTTTCCTTTTTTTCCTTAAGGGTAGGGGGAGAATAAAGAACTGTGATTAGCACAAACTTAGGGAGACAGTAAGAGAAGAAGAGTCCTACTAGAAAGGGGGGAAAGCAGGTTAATATCTATATATATGCGCATCCAGATATTCAAATAAGACGAACAGGGACAGCCGGCTAGGGAGGAAAGGGAGGGCAGCTTGAATGGTGAATTGAGTGGTGCCAAGAGGTGTGTGCACCTCGTATGTGCTAGAAGACATTTTGATGTTGTGAATGTGTGAAGTGGTTATAAATGTGTAATAATTAAATGGTCATGGTAAGTGTGGTCGGATAAAAGTTTTTTTTTCCTTCTAAGACAACGTCACTATAGTGAAGTGAGTGAGTACCTTGTTGATTTCCAGGCCGACATTGTCAAAATAAAGGATGGGTTGCTCTTGTATGTGCCCCCCAAAGAGAACAGAATAGACATTGTGTACGGCCAGTTTAGTATTGTGCAGTCAGGGAGGAGGAGAGCCCAAAGGGAGCCAACATTGAATGTGAAGTAAAATATAAAGAATAACATTGATACTGCATTTACATTGTAGTTGCAAACACACGGAGACACCAGCACTAGGAGGGCACAGGGATGGGGGCTGAAACACCCTTATCACATATTTGTAAGAATCTCCCGGGATACGTGGAGCGGATTAAAAAATATCACGACCAATGGGTGACCGAGCTAAAGGGGGAGGGGTTACCTCAGATTTGGCCCGAGGGAGGGTCATTTGATAAGTGTTCTGGATACGGTGGCCACATGCATTTTTCTAAAATACAAAGGAAAGCAGCTGCAGAATAGGAGGGAAATATTAGATCTTTGGAGGTTATTTGAAGAAGTACCACCGCCTAAAACACCAGCATTAAATCCTGATCTCCCGTCCACCACAGACAATCCACTACTAATACAGAGAGATGTCAAAGAAGTGTCAAGTGTAGCGCCACCAGTAGAGGTAATAAGTTTGTACCCGATATTAAAGAAGCCTGTGCCCGCAGAGGGGTACAGTGACCCCACTTACATACCTCCCCCAAAAGATACTACACCACACCGGCCCACGGCACCTCCGCCATATGAAAGCACGAAGGAGCGAGCCCAGGCAGGCACACAAAGGGTAGATATAGAGAAGCTCACAGATGATTTAGAGTCAAGACTGTCGATAGCAAAAGATGAGCTCTCAAGGATAAAAGACATATGCGAACGAACAGCACTAGATGCAACTAGATCAGGGCGTACGTCCAGAACACCAGGTGAACATAGAAAGCCCGAAGAGGGGTGGAAAAAGGGCGAGATCCTGTTCAGAATTGAGGAAGAACCAACGCGAATAATAGAAGTAGGGTCCCGAGAGGGAGATGTTGTAAACGAAGAAAGGCTTGGGGGAATTAGAGAGAAATTGCTGTGTGATATAAGGGACGAGTTAGAAGAAAGCGACAGGTTGAGTATGGCGATGGGAGGGGGAAGCGAGGGGGAGGAAGGTACGTGTTCAATGAGAACACTGGACGATGAATGGACGGGGCGATTAAGGAACAGAGTGGGGAAAATGGCATCACTGGGAACATCAGCAGCCAAAACGGGCCCGGATGGGACGACGAAAGGAAAGCTACAGCTCCCGTTGATACACAGGGGAGGAGGGAGGCCTAACTATATCCCATGGGCACAGATGGATAAAGCCAATTTATTAAAGCTATTGCCCCCGTTATCAGGAGGGGCAAGTAAGTGGATATATGCCTTTGAGAAACATACTGCTGGGGTACCCCTAGCTATAGGAGATGTGAAAAGTCTGCTCGTGTCAGCAGTGGGCGATCAGGCTGAAAGAGTATGGGTAAAAGCCGGTTTCCCGGGAGTAACGTTAGACTGTGACCGCCATGATGGGGCATCCTTTAACACAGTGCGTGCCAGGGTGTGGGATGCCTTACGCGAAACATTCCCAGACACACCGGACTTACAGTCAGTGATGCAGTGTACAATGAATGACGGGGAGGAGGCTATGGATTACATTTTTCGGGTCCAAGAGATGTGGAGAGCAGAAACGGGCACGCCCTGGTATCAATCGACATCTTTATTTTATTTTATTATAAAGAGAGGGCTCCCAAAGGAAGTGCAGAAGGCGCTTGACAAGATAGCAGGTATTGAAGCAAAGGGATGGCCAGAAATTCAGAGCATAATAGTACACCATTGTAAACGAATTAAGGAAAGGGAGAAGGAGGTGGCGCAGAAAAGATTGGCAGACGAGGCGAAGTTAGTACAGACAAAGTTAGTGAAGGTTGCAGCAGCAGTAGCCGCGCTCCCACACAGTAGGGAGGGAGATGATGAGGAGGAGGGGCTGATAGCACTCCAAGGAAGGGTGGCAACTAATTGGGCGGGAACAGCACAGCGGCAGTGGACTGAGCAGGAGCAAGGTGGAGGTCCGCAGTGGCAAGAGTGGACCCCTCGAGGGGGACGTGGTGGGTACAGGGGCCGGAGAGGAGGCGGAAAAGGGTACGGGGGAATGGGAGGAAATGGATGGCAGGGTCCCAGGGGCCCCCAGGGGAGTTGCTGGAACTGTGGACGATGGGGGCATTACTCCAGGGAGTGTAGAAGTAGACAAAACAATGGGTTCCAAGAGGAGGAGAATTATGGTCATCCACACCCAGGGAGCCCATATGGTCTCCCAATGGGACAGCAGCAACTAAGAAACCCCGGCCAGGGTACCACGGGCCAGCAACAGGGACCCCAGTATAGGACACAGAACCACCCACAAAACAATGACAGTATGCAATACGCACCAGGTAACCCTTTCGCGACAACAGCAAACGGGGCCCCCGCACCAGCACCTTACAGTGGCATGTCAGTGGTTTCAGGGAGTGTTTTTAATGAGGGAGGGGCGATGAGATACCCCGCATAGGACAGCCCACAGAGAACACTTGCGTGTCCAGTTCTATCCACCACCTACAATGCAGCAGAGGAACCATTGGTAGGGGCGCAGATAGGAGACAAGCAGTTTATATTCATGGTTGATTCGGGAGCGGAGAAATCATGTGTCAGAGAGGGCCGATTCCCGTTATCTAACAGGAAGTTAGAGACGCAGGGGTTCTCTGGGGCTGTAATTGAAGTTCCTTACACAGAAGCTTTGGATGTAACAGTGGGGGGTAAGACTGTGAAGGCACCCTTATTGTATTACAAACATTCCCCAATAAACTTGCTAGGGAGGGATCTTCTGAGCAAACTCAACATGACCATATCATTTACCGAGAGAGGAATAGTGTGTTCTACACCTGGGATATGCCCCTTGAATGCGATGTTGGTAGTGCAAGCCTACACAACCACACAGGAAATACGAGGGCTGCCACAAAACGAGGAAATGTTTATCAAAGGGCTAAAGACTCTGGCCCTCATAATTCCAGAGCTAGGAGGCATGGACTGGAGGATTCCGGCGGAGTTCCTCTTCCGCCCCATAGTGTGTCCCAACACAGCACCGGGATCAGTGGTATCATTAGACTTGCACGCTGTACAAGTGTCAGCAAAAAGGATCGCTGTGATTGGAGTGGACGAGGAAGGGTGTGAGTGGCGCACAGTTCTGTGCACAAACGCCAACATCGCCCTACGAGAGGTAACAGATGAGGATCTCTTTTCAGACACGGAAGGGGATGGTGAGATAGTAATGGAAATAGCGATGCCCTGTGATATTTTAATACAAGCAAGGGAGACACCCGTCCAATTGATGACAGTGGTAGGAGCACCACCGTCATTTTTTGATGACGACATGAGGCTCGTACCAAACAACTTATGGACAACAGGCCCCCATGATGTGGGACTGTTGCATGGAGTACAACCTGTGATAATAAAACTAAAGCAAGGAGCAAGTTTACCGCGAGTTAAACAGTATCCTTTGTCTCGTGAAGCTGAAGAAGGGATAAAAGAAACAATAAATGCCCTACTAGCACAAGGGATAATAGTGCCTTCAAGCTCCCCATGTAACACCTGTATTTATCCAATCAAAAAAGCAAAAGGGGGGTCTTGGAGGATGATACAGGACTTACGCCCCCTCAATGATGTAATTCAGAAGGAGTTCCCTCTAGTCCCGAACCCTGCATCAATTCTATGCAGCATCCCGAAAGAGGCATCACATTTTACAGTAGTAGACTTGAAGAACGCATTTTTCTCTATACCCCTGGCTGAAGAGAGTAGATACCTTACCGCCTTCACACTGGGGGGTAAAAGATACGAACATTGCAGATTACCACAGGGATACTGCGAGAGCCCGAGCATCTTCAACCGCGTATTACATGAAGACCTAGGAAACCTATCAGTTGATAGCACCATTATTCAGTACGTAGACGATCTACTAGTATGCGCACAAAACGAAGAGAAATGCAGAACAGATTCCATAACATTACTGACTTTGCTGGCCAACAAGGGGTACAAAGTGGACAAGGGAAAGCTACAGTACTGTCTGACAGAGGTCCTGTACCTAGGACAGCTGATTTCAAGAGATGGGAAAAGAATAATACCAGACAGAGTAGAAGCCATAAGATCAGTAGGAGAACCCACAACAGTAAAGGACATGCAAAAATTCCTGGGAATGTGCAATTACTGCCGAGCATGGATATTAGATTATGCGGCATACGCCAGGCCCCTATTACAAGCATTAAAGGTGGCCCAACAGGAGAACAGGAAGATGGAATGGACGGAAGAGATGAGCTCCTCTTTCCAAACATTAAAAGATTTGATTTCAAGCGCCCCAGTACTGGCAAACCCGGATTATGGACGCGAATTTTACCTATTCTCACACTGCAAAGAAACTCTCATGACAGCAGTGCTGACTCAAAAAACGTCCTTAGGGCACAAGCCACTGGCTTACTATAGTGGTACTTTAGATGCCGTGATGCAGGGCCATTTCGCGTGCGAACAATCACTCGCTGCAGCCGCGTTCGCGATTGAAAAAAGTGCCACAATAGTAATGGGTTGCCCTGTGACATTGTTTGTGGAACATTCATTATTTGCAATACTCGAGAGATCAAAAAGCACACTGACCACACAGCGGGCGACCGCCTACGAGATTATATTGTCCAGTGCCAACATCCATATAGTGAGATGCAAGACAGTGAACCCCGCCACATTCATTACAGAAGCGTGCACACTGGAAGACATGCAGAACCACGATTGCGCAACCTACACAGGAGAGAGAGGGGAGGACACAGTGGTGTGTGAGAACGCTCTAAGCGAGGGGGAAGTGTATTTTGTGGATGGGTCCGCATCAATTGACGTGGACACGGGAGAAAAACACGTTGGCATGGCAGTAGTGAGGTTAGAAGACGGTGAGTATGAAACACTGGTACAATATCGCCTCCCATCACATTACTCCGCACAGGCAGCAGAACTGATTGCGCTCATAGAAGCACTACATGCAGCAAAGGGTTGTGCAGTGACAATATACACAGACTCAGCTTACATGACAACTACAGTACATGGAGGCCTAGCAAGATGGGGGCGTAGGGGATTTAGGCGGGCAGACGGAACACCAGTACAGCATGCAGAATTGTTGAAAGAGTTAATTGAAGCCCTGCAAAACCCTACAGCAGTAGCAATAGTAAAGTGCCAAGCACATACGTCCAACACAGATGTTGTGTCTTTAGGGAACGCGGCAGCGGACGCTGCCGCCAAGGAGGCTTCCTATTTTCAGAAAAATGACACAGGTGAATACATGCTTAAGCACAAGACGAACGAAGAGCCCCCAGAGGGATATAATATGATGCCCATACCACAAATAATAGAATTGCAGGAAGGAGCCAGTGCAGAGGAAAAATTAATGTGGACAAAGCGAGGGTGCAGCAAGTCAGGAACAGACCTGCTGTGGCGGCAAAATAACTCGGGGAAAGTGGTAATGCCAATACAGCTATTAGAGATTGCATTTCAACAGCTACACTTCCCTGCACATAACACCAAACAGCACATCGCAGCAGAAATACAGGAAGAATGGTTCGTGCCCTGTCTCCAGGAGCATGTGTCTCGATTGGCAATGGAATGTACAACATGCCAAATATACAATTCAGGAATGACATTACGCACTCTCCGGGGAACAATCCCTAAACCCATTGGCCCATTCAAGGAACTGCATATAGATTACGCAGACATGGGGGAAAGGTGTAATGGCGCACGGTACATGATCGTGGATGTGTGCCCATTTTCAAGGTGGGTGGAAGCAGGACCTTGCGCACGACCTGATGCCAAGAGCGCCGCCAAGTTCCTAGTAAGGGAAGTGTTCCCGCGCTGGGGAATTTGTGACGTGATTCGCTCAGACAACGGCACTCATTTTGTGAATGAGCTTTTTAAGGAAGTCACTACATTATTGGGAATAAAACATAAATTATGTTCAATTTATCATCCTCAAAGTAATGGTGTAGTGGAAAAGATGAACGGACTGTTGAAGGGCAGGTTATCAAAACTATGCTTCTCATTAAAGAAGAATTGGATTTACTGCCTACCCCTTGCGCTATTTGAATTAAGAAATCAGCCAAGCAAAGACCACCATTTGTCCCCGCACGAGATCGTGACTGGGAGACGGATGAACACAGCACACTCGCCACTGCGCGAACACTCAGAAGCTCACAGAAGCGCCGCGATATTGGGAGATGAGTTCACAGATTATTTAAGGAAATTGACAAGGGCAGCGCGCGTGATATCAAAGCAACTCTCCCCACCCTTCACTAGAGAAGAGGGAAATGTAACAGGCGCTGTCACGGAGCCAGGGCAACAGCTACAGCTAATGCCAGGCAACTGGATTTATGTCAGAAGCTTTGTGCGTCGGTGGAATGCACCACGATTCCATGGCCCATACGAAGTAATATTTTGCACGCCCACGGCAGTAAAGGTCAAAGGCTTGAGGTACTGGGTGCACTTGACCGACGTACGGAAGGCATATAGCAACGTACAAGAGGAGGTAGATGAGGAGGCACAGACAACAGCAAACGATGCAACTGAGCAGAATGTCTGAATATGAATTTGTGTGTGTGTGTGTTGGTACTGGACTTGAATAAGAGAATAACTGATAAGGATACTTAAGAAAGAAAAAAAAAAGTGTTTTCTCTTTTTATCTTGTTGATTTGTATATACTTAATGAAATGACCAAATTATGGCCTGTATAAACCCTTGTCTGTGGATACCCATCCCCGTATCCCCACCCGCTTCCATTCCCCGTCAAATATATATTGGCACTGATGGTGCTAGCAAAATGTTTACATGCATGCACTTAATGCACTTTTATATCTCAAAACAGGAGCTTCCATGGCATCTAACGGGCAGCCTGCAACGGATAGAATTAGTAGAATGAGAGAATTAGTACATGAGAGATGCAGATATTCGTATGAGTGTGGATTATCTGTATGCATCACATTGTTTTTTAAGCTAATGTTTGGTCTGGTTACATATTGGTTTGTAGCGTTCATCTCTATCGAGATGAACGAGGGGGGAGGGATTAACAGCACTACTGGGCCCAATACAACTACAAGGGCCAATACAAGGGAAGGTGATTTTTTGAGATGGGACGGAACTAAACTTGTATGGGGGTATCATACCACACCATCCAGTGCTGTCATCATACAAAGAAAAAAACCACAAGGTGGAATGCAGAACAACACAGTGTCTCCACCAGGGGTATCTAATTACAATGCCCACAGTTTAAATGACCGAAACCCGTCTGCCATATCGTGGTTGTATAACACCCCCACCAGCCAGCCTGCCCCCATACTAAACAACTACCTGCCAGATAACGTCAGGAAGGAAGAGGAAAAGCTGCTAGCCATACACGAAATATTATATGATGCATGGGCCAAGGGGGGCGGGAATGAGAAAGGGGTTCTAGTTTGTCCCTTGCCCAGGGAGTTGGGAAGTATATGAGGAATAAGAACAACAGACGGAAGAGGGAAGCAGGGAGGAGGAAGTATGATGAGTACTATGGGCTAGGTCTAGATAAGATGGAAGACCCACGACACCCCCACCAAACAAATAAGTGGTATGCAGATATGAGTGCCACAGCTAAACAAACAACAAACGAGAGCTGTTATGTTTGCTCCCTCATCCCTCACGCATCAGGTACACCCAAAGTACTGTTACCCAAAGAGTTGCCAATTATAGATGCCCAATGTCTCCTTCATCTCACGTTATGCAGAATTAAGAACACCTTCCAGGCACATGAAGTGACTTTTCAAATGCTGCAGAACGAGAAAACGTGCTACCCAAAACCGTCAGGGGTTGTATGTCTGAAAGAACCATTTTTTGCAATCGAAGGGACACTTTTTTCTGATAACAAGTGGAAGAACGAAGAAGTAATGTGTAAAGCTGAAGCACTGAGAGGTGTGGCACCGGAGAAATTGCAATGGATAGAAGAAACGTGCACACCCGTATGGAGGGAACACATTTCAAAGTTAACTTGGGTTACGCCCATCGAAAAGCCTTTCAAGCTGCAGAGTGAAAAAGACTATGAACTGTGTTTTAAAGGAGAAGGGAGAACCCCCATGGGAGCAAACAAGAGCTGCAACAAGACCCTCACCATCCCAGATCTAAGAAAAGGGACTGCGGCCCTTATGGACACGTACTGGGTATGCGGCAACCAGGCATACCTACACCTCCCCCCGTCATGGAGTGGCAGCTGCTCAATGGCCACTCTGCACTCAGCCCTAATGGTGATACCCGAAAGCCACATCGATGGGAGCAAAAGGACACAGGAACGCATGCAGCAAAGTGTGGCTCAACCAACTTCAGAGTCACAAATGTATGTCCTGTCTTCCGGAAGCAAGGGAGAGGTGCTGACCCGTAACAGACGAGCATCAAATTATATATCAAAGGCATCATCAGAACTATTGGCTCAGATCCCAGACAAATATCGATTATTCAGCTCAGCAGAAACATTTTTTGCCTCGCTCGTATCAAGTGTCCAAGCAAGGGCTAACGCAAAATGGCTCCAGATAACCCGTTGGGAATTAATTCAGCTGGCAAACGACACTGAAGAAGGTTTTAACATAATAAAGGTCGAACTAAGAGCCTTGCGACTGATGACCATGCAAAACAGGTATGTCCTGGACCTGTTGACGGCGATGGACGGCGGTGTTTGCCGAAAAATAGGAAGTGCCTGCTGCACTTTCGTACCTTCTGAAGACGCAGAGAATGGCTCCCTGTCCCATGTGATCGAAGCAGTCCACAACCTAGGAGAAAAAATGAAGATGGAAGGCGGAGCAGAAGATAGTACATGGTTCGATAACATCTTTTCCTGGGTCCCCTCATGGCTTGGAACAACTGTGAAATTTTTGATGCCAGCTGTGGTGTTCCTCCTTTTGATTTTCTGCCTGTGCCAGGTGGGTCTTCGAGTCTGTGCTAACGCAGTACCAAATGGTGCAATGATGATGGTAACAATGGGCAACTCACACGGTACAATAAAAACGATGCAAGAAGCACAAGTACAAACAGGGGTAGACAACACACCCAGGTACCAACTGGTGCCCATGTACCACGACAAGGATATTGTAGATAAGCTGTGGCACACCACCATCAAAGAGCCCCGCATACTAGAATGGTACGAGGAAGTTTGGGTAGATTTGGAGGGAGATGGTGGGTGTATATATCTCACGTGTACTCCAGATGAATACGCCAGGAGAGGTGAGAGCTTAAGGGGGGTGTGCAGAGCATGGATGCCTATCAAAGGAACTCCTGCATGGGATGAGGCAGTGATGGACGAAGCAGAATGTAGGAGGATAGAGGATTTAAAGAATTTGTTACTTAAGTAACGAAAGGGGGGAAATGTAGGGGAGGACTGGTCCAGGAGACTCCTCTCGCCTGCGTTTTCTCCCCAGGTGAGGGCTATGGCTCATTGGGCGTTCCCTCGTGCCACCCGGGCCCAGGTGGTGGAGGGCTCACCCGCTGGAGACATTGCCCACACGTATCGAGTGCCCACACGTATTGATTGCCACACAAATTTAGCTAGGCCCAGAAACCATTTTTTGCCCGGTAAAGATGGTGTGAGCTCAGCGCACTGTAGCGCGGCCCCCACCCTTGGAGAGTCACATCCCTGTTGCCGCAGCACCCTGGCAGATCCGCTGCGAGCACGTTCCCACGAACAAGACGGACATAAGCTAGCGAAATACGCTGACATTGTAACAGTTCACCTCCCGCAGTGCATTATCACTATCAGCATGACCCGGCCAGCAGGCCTGAACAATGAGAAGAACGGTAAAATGGTCACTTGATGGCAGACAGTCTTTATACATATGTATATATTAATGTAAAGACCACTTGCAAAGTATGCTTTCTTCCACAAAATCTCGTATAGTACAAACGCCTGTAGAATGTATTAAAATGAGAGAGCATGCTCCCATGATATAAGCAATGACGAGCCCACACCATTGCAGGTGGATGCTAATAATAAAGGAACGCTCCAGGGATCTGTTTGTTGCGTGGATCACTGGGCAACCTACCTCCCATGGTTTTGCGCCATAACTAAGCTAATGCTGCTAGAGTACACGAGAAAGCAAATGCAACTATACTATGAACTCATGTAAAGGATGCGCGAGAATGCACTTATCATGTGTGTATGTCTAAGCCCCTTATGTGCCACCACCGTCACGTACAGTGGCGGGTCGTTTTCTATGTACTCCACCGACCCAACTACTACCTCATTTACTGCGAATGTATATGCATGTAACCAAAATACTGTAACTGCTAGAACATAATATACAAATATGGTGCTCGGACTGGGTATAATCGAGACACATCCAGCAAAGTTAAATGCATGTTTTAAAGTGATTTTGAATAAGTATTATAGAAAGTGTTCAAATGTTTGTGATGTCTTTACCTACATTCGGCAACACACGAGGGAGATACCTTTGTGAATGCGTACAAGGCCATTCCCCCTCCCACCCTGCGAAGGCTGCCAAGACATGAGAACAGAGGCCCGCTCTGCGCTACCCCACCTCCCCCGACTAGACTGGAGCCACTTCAAAGATTTGTAGCCCCCACTGCAGCACCCAAGGCCGCGGCCAGCCACCTGCATTATTTACAGCACAGCAGTAAACCTTTGTCTAAACTCAAGCGCCCCCTCGTAAACCCCACAACCCACCGGACCATCTTAGACTTATGGCCCTGTGCAATCAGGACACCCAACACTTTGACAACACGCAGCGGAACATCCATAACTTCTAACAAGACAGAAAGACCTGTACCGCCCGTCCCAGGCCCCAAAGCTTAGCCCCTCGACCTATGGCCCCGGTCAACAGGACACGGGTAACCAGGCCTCGATATATTACCTCCAGACCCCTCACAAGGTGCATTCCTCCTGTGTTGCATTAACCTATAAAATAACCTATTGGAAGATTTACTAAAGAGAATAACACTGTAAATGACTGAATGACTGCGGTGTGCATGGCCGAGGGCAAGCAAGTCAGGAAAGGCATTCATCTCTGCCCCAGACCGCATTGGCACACCAACACCGCCCGGATGAACTCAAGCCGACCTGCCAGGCCCAGCCCAACCCACGAGGGTGACCAGTGACGTCCTTCAGCCAAGACCAACCATGCCGCAGCAGCACCTATAGTTAGTCGTCGCCACCCAATCCCAATGAACTTGTGCCCCCTATAGTATGTAGGTTTTGATGACGTTTTTTGTAAATATATACGCCTGTCTTTGCTATTGTCAGACAGAGCGCTCTCGGAGGTTGCAGAGTTCTTTGCATGCCCTATTCTGATTGATAAACTCCCATTTACGCTCACCCGCACTCTGTCTTGGCTTTATTCCCATCCTGGGAGAGTCCTTCATTGTCTCTCATTGCGGGGAGGATCGTGCTGTTTGGGGACGCTTGCTTTCAAGTGCCATCTACGTTAAGCGCTCACCGCTGTCTGAAAATAAGTGGGGCTTTACTTAAGAGTGTATATCTTTTAGTGACCATGTTTTTGAATTGCTTACTATTAGTGCCTGTGTGTTTTTCTAGATGTGGTTTTAAATAAATAATTATATCTCTTTTACACCAAGCCCTGGTCAGTGTTTACTTGTTCTATTGTGTTCTCTTGACCTATTGTGAATACTCTGTATACTGCCTAACTCTTCTTGAGGGAAGTCTGACTGCTCAGCCACAGCTACCAAGTGAATCTGTGTGGTACAGACTGCTACCAAGTGGGTTTACTGCCAAACACTTGTAGTCCTAAATCTTTTGCAGTGGTCCCAGAGGGAACTGCACAGGTTTCTGCCTAACATATGGCTGTAATGAAGGCTTCCACAAATATTATTTTTGATGTTAGCATGATCAACATTGTCGTTTGGTCCTTCAGTTGGTCACCTCCTTGCTTGTAGAGCTTCACGAAGGGTGCCATAATGGCTGTCAATGTTGTGATGGTTGAAAACTCATTGTCTTTTGCTGATCTTTCCTGATTTACGTTATGCCCCGTGGGGTCGTCTTTCTTGTTGGTCAAATCTTCAATTGTTTGAGTAGCTGCCTCTACCCCCCTTTTGGCGTTGTTGGCGATTTCTTTGGCACCTGGTCGTTAAGTCTGAGGTCCCATGTGCCTCCATACACGGAAGCGACCGAGGTGCGTCTATCGCCAACATACACTGATTAGTTCCTTGAAATGGGGAGGGGGTTATACAAACGTGAGGTGTCAGCTACTACTTCGACCGTCCTCGGGTCTGTGTTATAGTTGAAGGGTTCTTGTGGAAGGACAAGTTTGGACTTTCTCTCTCCAGCATTGATGCAGATTCCAGCAAGAGCTGGTCTGGTATCTCTGTTCCTAAGTTACCCCTAAATAGTACCACGCCCTGTCTGCTAGGCGCAGTGCCGAGGTAAGAAAAGTCATTTCTGGAGGCTGGTTTGAACCTAGACAGGCCTCTCGGCTTCCATATGTTTTGTTTTGGATGTTGGTATGGCAGAGCAGTGTATTTCCTAGGGGATATGGTACGGACTTTGTCCGTCCCGTTGTTAGTAGGCCACTGTCTCGATGGATGGGGTTCTTTCCCCCCTCTTATTAAAGCAGGTTCTCCGCAGGCATTGTTTGATGGGTCCTCCATGTTGTTCGGGGTCAACGCACACAGGCCCCCCCACCCTTCTGTCCATCTGAACTTCACCGGGGGGGGGCAATTCAGTGGGGCCCGTTGCTGCCTTATTATGGGCACCTCCCTCTTCGTTGTCTAATGAGCCCGTACAGGTCTCCAATTCAATTAGTGGCCCTCCTTATGTCTCAATTAACATGGACAGCGTCAGGAGTAACGATAACTCCTGGAGGGGCTCATCCATGGTTTTCATCATGTCATCGGACCAGCCCTCGGTGATACTGTTAGTCCTCGTCGCAAGCATGGACTTTGTTGTTTCTTTCGTTGCTATGACGGCAGGAGACGGCTCAGACGCCAGTGGTTCAGCCATATAGGCTGCAGTGCTTGCTATGATAACTACATTTACTGTATAGACCGGGCATTGTAGGGTCTTGCTCTGGGCACTCACCTCTTCTACAGCATCCATGTTGTTGCTGTTTTTTACGTGAGGCGGCACAGTCTCTTTAGACGTATCCATCTGCGAAAACAATCTCGAAGGGGTAATTCACTGACCCCGAGCTGGTTACTTCTTTCAGTTCTACAACTCCGGATTGAGCCTCAATACGAATTGAAACTCTGAGTTTTGTTGGTGATTTGAGGGAATTGACACAATGACAGCAGTTATTCAGCGGTCACCTCTCCGCCGAGCCCCTCGAGCCGAACACTCGGCCAAACACTCAGCCATGCTCCGCTAGTGGCGGGTGTTTTGTGCCTTTGGCTCCTCCCTCCTTGCTCCGGTGAGACAGGTAGAACGAGCCAACAGACTCTTAATGCAATACGGCTCCGATTCAGTGGCACAAACGGAATGGCCCACAATCGGCCAAACACGCCCCCCACACTCCGCTAGTAGTGGATGTTTTGTGCCTTTGACTCCTCCCTCCTTGCTCCAGTGAGACAGGTAGACAGAGCCATCAGACTCTTAATGCAATACGGCTCTGATTGAGCGGCACAAACTGAATGGCCCATACTTGGCCAAACACTCCTCAAAATGCAATTTTAAACTTCCTCATGTCCATTCCCGGTATCTCAAAGAACATGCTAATTTAAAACGTTCCTTTTTTCCACTTCCACCAACGGTTTAAAGTAAATGCAATTTTTGCTCCCCCATCTCCGTTACCGGTATCCTGAAGAAAACGCTAATTTAAATATCAGGCACCTAAGAGCAAGTACAGGTTGCAGCACGGTAACCCTTATACATCTCACCTATTATTCAACTTCACATAGTTATTGCTCACTTTTCCTGCTTTCTTCAGAAACAAAGACATAGAAAGACCCGAACGAGTACGTATATTCAAAGTTTCATGTGAGAGCTTTATTAAAGTGCTCCTGTAGTCCCCATATAACAGGCTCCTTCCTCATAAACTCCAACAGCCACACTTCGGAATTCTGAAATAAGGGTTCTCACATGCTGTTTGGATTCCATCAAGTAGGGATGACATGCATCTCCCCTTTATCGACACAAATAGAAGTAAACATGGAAAGTGGGACAAGGTTTGGAGAGGAAGGCGCAGCAAAGTAAAAGGTAACTAGGGCAAAGAGGGAAAAGTGGGGGAAATATGGGTGAAATATAGACATTTGGTGCTGTACAAGTGAAAAAGTGCTTTTAACTAACTAAATAACAAACTGAGAAACCAGAGGGTGTCCCACCCGCTAATCTCCGGGGATCTCTCTCTCTCACGTGGCCAGGGCATGGTCATCGCCTTTGGATCCAGACCGTGGGGATGGACGAGTGCGGGTGGTTCACCTGGGTGAGGGGTCTTCCAGGAGTGGGAGTGAGGCAGCCTGATGGTGAGACGCGATATTCCCCCCTTTTTTGTTCATCTACCCCATCCTATTTTTTAGGATACTCTGAGATCCCAACTCCCCCAACCCTTTTTACACAAACACTGGGCTGAGGAAGAGGGTGACAGAGTAACAAGACACACTCTGATACATCGTACTGGACTGGTCCTGTTAACCGGGTCAGTCGACGTCAGGCACTTGACTTCAAGTGCATACACCTGATACCAATTAACTCTCCTCACACGGATAAAAGGCAACACCCAAAGTCACACTCTGACCAAGTTCGGAACACAAGTACGATCAGAACTTCCAGGATGAAGTCACAACTACTGGAGCATAGCAACAGACCAAGGGACGAAAGCAGCAGGCCGAAAACCCCAAGGCTTCCCTACTGGAGGTTGTTGTCTCCGATAGACTGTGAAAGACATGTGGAGAAGGCCAGATCCCAAAAGTGAAGATTGCATCGTGTTTCAAGGACACCAGCGACCCTCCCGAGTGAACAGCAGAGTTGGGGAGGCGAGGCCAAGCCTGTGGCATTAACCTTGACTCATGAATTAGAAATCGCAAAACCCAGAAAAAGACTCAGTCAGTGAGTTGGCAAGCGATCTGAGAGGCCGGTGTGTGTTAAAGTGTTAAAGTCTGAAAAAGAAACATTATATTGCAAATGAAGGATGCACGCGTGTGGATGGGACGAGAAGAAAGGCAGACCTGTGAGTGAACTTGGATGTGAAGGACAGCTGTGAACTCAGCAATACTAAGTAACAGAGTGGTCCGGTGAAAGGATGTAGCCCACTCGAAAGTCTCTGTGAAAGGTACTTCGTTTAAAGGGAGAAAGTGAATGAACATCAAAAGTAAGGTAAAGAAGATTTCCAATGAAAAAACTTTGTTAAGGGGACGTTATGGTTATGTTGCACTAATAAAAACCTACGAAATTCAATGAAAAACCTTTCTTAAAGGGATGTTATGGTTATAAGTAAAACCGAAAAACCCCAGAAATTCGCCAGTTATGGTAAGCTAACCAACCATAACTCGCGCCACCACCGTGCACTGCTAAGACTAACACCCAGGTCATCAAAGATGACATCACAAATGGAAGGAAAATCCTTTTCCAAGATGGCCACCATGGAAATGGAAGGGAGTGTTCCATACAGGCCTCCTCTTTGCTTTCCATGGCAGCCTGCAGAAGGAAAAAGAGAACTCTATGACCATATTACCACAGGCAAATGTTTCTTCCTTTTCAAATTTATCCCAATTTCGAATAACGTTACCACAAAGCCAGTCCCAGGTGGATATGGCCAATTTAACCCCATATTTTGTCCCTCGTGGTCATGGCCAGTAGCCAGATTGTCCGGATCATGACCTTATTCCATGACCCGCACAATCTGGCCACTGCCCATGGCCACATGCTACACCTCAATCACCAAAGGTATATCACTATGTCAAATGGCACCTCATTTATAAGCCTTTACATTATTTTGAGACCCCCCTCTAATTTTGCCCCCTCTTGACAGAATCCCACCAAACTTTGCAAACACATTCGGGATCAGTTCAGGAATATAATTGCAGTTTAATTGAGTGGCGCCAAAGTTATAAGCCATCCAAGAACTGCTTTTCACCAACCCTGCAATACAGAGGTGTCCGTGAACTTCACAGGACTGTTTGCGAACATCCGAACCGTTTGCGGACTTTCGTGGTAAAAAACCATCCTTTTTTTGCTTCTTGCAGCCATATCCCAACCCATCCTCATCACCCCTCAGCTCCCCAGAGATTATTTGATAAATTTGACAAGTGCAATGTTGTGTTATTTAATATGTTTTTACCACGATATCCGCGGATATGATTGCTGTCCGCGAATCCAAGATGGCGGGCGTTTCCAAAAATCTGACGGAACCTCACGCTTCATACCAGCCAATCAGAGAAAACGTTGCATGTCCGCGGACATGGCGCAAGCAGATTAGCCAATCGGTGTCCTGTCCGCAGAGCGAACAGGAAAGTGTGTCCGCGGAGCAGACATAGATATCACATTTTTTGAGACCTGCTTTTTGGTAGTTAAAAAAAATAAAAAATACTGGACGGATTTTCACCAAAATTACAAAAGCACGCTTTTGGGACCAAGCCGCTGCTCCTGCCGGAAAGTTGGTGAAAATCCGTCCAGCGGTTTGGGCTGTAGGCGCAACAGAAACATTTTCTCCATTCAGTCTTTGGGAAAAAGAGATATTTTGGGACGCCCCCTATAAGTTTGCCCCCCCTGGACCAAACCTCACCAAACTTTTCAAAAAAATTGAGTGGGCCATATACTTTTTTTGCAAAGTTTGAAAAAGTGCTCTTCCTATGGGTTTAGCAACTTATATATAGCTGGGGGAAGGGAGCCCCCTTGCAACTTTGTGTTGAACTTTATCGTATCGTGAGAGGTCGACAGAGGGGGACCTACGAGAACTGTGTGCCGAAAAAGGTCTGAGCCTGGCAGAGGGGGATCTTTGTGAACTTTTTGGTTTAAACATTATTTTGGAAGTCAGAGAACAGACTCTAATGTGGAAGACCTGGCAGGCCTCGATCCACGGTTTTGAACTGTGTATTGTGTTGGAAACAGAGCCAGAGTGTGCCATCCTGCCTACAAGGATCCCCTTACTCCATGAGGCCTAACGTGAGGAAGAGAGCTGGTTCAGCCACATTATCATTTGTACACAGATTTTTCCTTTTGCATACATTTCTCCTTTCTACAAGTGATAGGGCAGGCATTAGGTTTTGTTACCATAGGCCATTTTGATTTGACAGACTCCAGTAGGACTGTTTTGTTTGATGGTTGAGACTACTCCCATCTTAGCTATAAGGCAAAATAGTAGTTTCTCTAACCCAACATTTTCAATAAAGGTTTTACAAACTGTATCCATTGTGTCAGTGTCAATACTTGTGATACCATGCCTTCCCTGTATATGTGTTAGAGTGGGATGAAACTCAATTGAGACAAATTGGGGGACCCGAAAATTCCGGAAACGTAGTCGCAGAGCCTCAAACCCCTCTACCCCCATAAAAGAATCCATAGGGTTTGATATTTGTAGCAGCAGAGAAGCAACTATCCCTCCTGGGAAAAACGGGATGATTACCACGCACTTAGTCCTAATACCCGCTGTGGGTTGTTATTTATGACTGGTGCCGAAATCTGGCCTGGCAGTTTGGTGTAGATGTCCTAGCAGGCATCATTGATCCAGACCTTTGGGGAGACAAAGATACTCCTACAGAACCATGGCGAAACTCCATTTGAAATACACTGTGGGGACGGTATTGCACAGGGAATTCCTGCAAAGGCTCTATTTCCATGTTTAAAGGAAGAAAGTGAACTAGAGGAAGACGAGAGGTAGCTTAGGCTTTGGAGAGGCTGATGAAACACCTATCACTGAGGCAAAGAGGGAAGAAGAACCTACCATCCATCCCGATTTAGCCTTCGCCCAGCAAAATGATCCAGCACTCTCAGAGGCTTTCTTACAAGTGATTCCTGAGGGAGAAGGACAATAAAAGGGGAGCCCCTTTTTCTGCCTGAAACAGGCATTACTATATATAACGGAAACCTCCAGAGAAGGCCTAAATAAAACTCAGTTATACCCAAAACCCATTGCAAGATCGTGCCAGAGATTGCACAGTCTCATTTGACAGGGGGACATTAAGGACGGTCTAAAACCCAAGCTCACATCAGTGGGAAAATCTACTGGCCAGGTATCCATGCTGATATAAAGAGCTAAATTCAGACATGTGAAATATGCCATAAAATCAGCACACATTACCTTACCTGCCCCTCTAAACCCCTTACCGATAATAGAAGTCTCTTTCTACTGAATTGGGATGGATATCATTGGACCGTTGGAAACCTCTAGACTGGGTAATAAATATGTTTTCGTAATTGTTGATTACGCTACCCGGTACCAAGAGGCTTTGCCAATGCGGCACACCAAAACACAGCACATTATAAAACACCTACTAGCATTCTTTTCTAGGGTTGGTTTGCCCAAGGAAATTCTAACCGATCTGGGATCCAATTTCATGAGTCAACTTATGGATTAAATCAAGGAATTAGTACACATTACCACCTTAAGAACCTCAGTTTACCACCGCCAAACAGACGGGTTGGTGGAAAAATTCAACAAAACCCTTAAAATGATTTTCAGAAAATTGGTTGATGTAACGCTCACCTGGTTCCCACGGGGGCGCTGGTCTAGTCTGGATTGCTGTGGCCTCTTCTAGCATGATGCGCAGGACCCGGAACACCGATTGGACAGGACCTCCAAATCGTGCTTACCTGGCCCTTAGGAATATCCTTCTGCAGATGAGAAAGGGGATTAACAGTCTGCAGAATAGTGTGCTAGCTCCCCCCTTTCCCCCTTCATTCCTCTCTAACTTCCTCCAAACCCCGGTTGAAGCTCACCTTATGGTTTGGAAGGATGAACTCTCCATCCTGCTTCTGGTGCAGGGGCGCGTGTTCGTCCAGTTACTTCACTGGTTTTCAGAATGGCGCTGGCAAAATCCACTTGACTTTCCTGAGCGATGCGCCCTAAGTATGAAAGTTCAAAGTTCAAGTGAGGCCCCCTTTATGTTGTCTTTCTAACCTGTGATCTGTCCTTTATTTCAGGTGCAGAATGAAGGCGATGCGTCGAGGGGTTAAACTGCCGAGGTGAGTAGTGATGAGGGCGATCCCTCTAAATGTCCTCATCATTCCCCAGAAATGTCTCTTGTCCTTTCCCCATAGGGGCCGGGGTACGGTACCTGCCAACGGGGCGGCGCCGACCCGAAATGTGGAAGAAAAGCCGGTAAGTATTATGGCTGTTAATCAGGCTGTCCTTCTGTGTTCCTTCTGCTCACCTTTTGTTTCTTCCTCTCTCCCCTACATGTAGAGATGTGGCGTCCGATGCCGACAGCCGCGATGGAGCCGGGAGATGTCCCGAGGACAGGTGAGTGAAGCGTGGCGCTGCAGCGAGCAAGGCAATGCTTTTAAATGGAAGTCTTTCTTCAGGGATGCTGGCGAGAAGATTCCGGATGCAGGTAAGAAGTTTGAAATAGTCCTTGGTTTTCACCTTTCTCTTCTCTTCCTTCCTTGCAGGTCTTCCAGGTTCGAGGCGGGCGTGGCTGGAGTCCAGGAGCAGGAGCAGACACGGTGAGCGTTAAGCTGCAGGAAGCAGAACAACGCGAAGCATGAGCTGCTGTCTGGGCGTGGCTTAAATAGCCTCCAAAGAAGTCCCAGGTATGTATCCTTCCCCAACTAGGTATGTATCCTTCCCTGGCCACGCCCGAGTGAAAAAATAGTCCCTATGAAAAAATAGTCCCTTTCAGGTCTCAGGGAGTCCTGAAGCGTGCAGCATGGTCTGCATCAGGTAAGTGCACAAAACACCTCCCTTTATGAGCCAGGCGCCTATGGCGCCAGGACTGAGTCCAAAGAGCCCCTATAAGGGGCCGCTGGGCTTTTACCCGAGGGCATGATGCCTGCTTCCGGGGGTGCTGGGCCTGGCCTGGTGATCCGGGGGTAGGCATCATGACAGTTGATGAGTATGGGAAGCACTGGGAATGCATGATCCCATTGGACCTATTTACAGTATTAAAGACCCCCTCAGGCATCCACAGGATTCTCTCCTTTTGGGTTACTTTATGGTATAGAACCAAGATAAACAATGTCTTAAAACAATACACAGTTCCCCAACGTTCAAAGGGATCTTCTTCCTTTGTGTGTGAATCAGAATTGAACCTTCTCAGTCTTTTATCAGGCCTAGTTCACTAACCTGCTAGACCTGACCGTAGACTTTCCATTGGTGTATCAAGTCAGGCACACTAACCTGACCGACTTGATTTCGTCCACAAATATTTGCTCTTCCAATGGTTTCCCTAGTTAATCCTTTTAGGACTTCTCATGATCTCCCTGATTGCTTCTGGGCTCCATCCCACTGGTTACATGTGTCTTTGACCTGAGTGGGGGTGGGAGGGAGGGGTGTTCAACCCTTAGATACCTTGTTGCTGGTTTCTGGTTGGTTCCATTTGGGTACCAGACCCGGCTGCACATTGGCAGGGCTGCCCCACTTTCATATGGGTCCCAGATCCTGCCTGTGTGCTTCTGTGGGACCCTTGTCCCCATTTGTCCCAGTGTCCACTTGGACAGACCTGGTATACTCTCCTGCCAGGTACTATCCCACATAGGTTTATTCTTTTTTTTAATAACACATTTTATTGGTTTTATAACATACAACCACTGGGCCTTCCGGGGCCAGCATTTAAACAACAACGATAATAATAATAATAGAAATCGAAATAACGTTGGATGGGAGAAGCACTCATATGGAAAACATACCATATGCATTAGGTAGTATACAATATACAGCGTAATAGTGTTTAATACAAAAGCAGGTTTTCCGCAGCAGTGTTCACAACCCCTATCCTATGGTGTTATGATATTAAAATTTCAGTAGTTCACATTGTGTCTTTCCAGCGCTGCCATACCCTATCTGCTTTCTCAGGGAAACCTCTGGCTCTGTAAACCCTCCCTTCTATTGCAATGCAGATTTCTACGTCCATAATCCACTGATTTACCTGCGGCTATTCCGCTGCCTCCCATAGGCGTGCTATGTTTCTTTTGATTATCGCCGTTGTAGTCATGAGGCAGAGCTTTTCATACTTTGACAGATCTATCTCACTGTCCACTCCCAGTAACAACAGTTTGGGATCTCTGGGGATCGTCTGGTTCAGGACCCTTGATAACACATCACAGCATTGTTGCCAGTAATGACTGATTACTGGGCATTCCCACAGTATATGAAAGAAGGTTCCTTCCTCTCCCCGGCAGCGCAGACAGTTGGGTTCAGCTATTTTACCCCAGTGTTACAAGGCTACCCTCGGGTAATAGATCCTGTGTAATATCTTCAGTTGTACTAGGCGTAGTCTGGCTGATATGGTGACTTCACGGGGGTACATTAGGATTTGGACCCAGTCTTCCGACATAATTTCTCCTACTTCAGCTTCCCAATTCGACTTCAATCGTTCCAGTTCTGGTGTGGCAAAGGAGGTGATAACGCTGTACATAACAGTGGTGACTTTAGCCGGAACATGGTCCACCACTATGTTCCGTTCCAGTGGGGTAGAGTCTGCCATGTCGGAGAGAGCAGGGAGGTGCTGTTGTAGGGTGTGTCGAAGCTGTGTATAGTGATCTCTCTGCTTCCGGGAGGTCAAAGGTCGAAATTATTTCATCAAAAGGTCTAATAGATCCTTCTGCTATAATGTCCTTTACTTTTTCTATGCCATGTCTCATCCACACCGGCCATTTCGGCAGTTTGATCACCTCGGGGAGGTTCCTGTTATTCCACAGCGGTTGTAGTGGAGTGATTTTGCCCCCCCAGCCTATAAAGGTGTGCGACTCTGCCCAGATACGTGGCGTTTGTGAGGTCATGTCACGAGGGGCTGTTCTAGGTGTTGCAGCATACAACTCCAAGGGGGGTGACGCTCTCACATGTGGTAGTGTTGAATCGGCATGTACAGTGTTGTTTATCACCAACATCTGACTGGCCCAGTAGTATGTCTGTAGCCTCGGTAGACCGATACTTCCTTCCCATATTGACCTTTGTAGTGTTCGAAGTGCTATTCTCAGGTGTCCGCCACCCCACAGGAGTTGCCTAAGTACACGATCTATCTCCTGGAACGTCTTGGTTGGTATGTGCAGTGGAGCATTCTGTAGCACGTACAAGTAGTAACATTTTGAACAGTGCAGCTCGCCCCAAGAGGGACAAGGGTAGAGACTTCCAGTGTTGCACATCTCTTGTAAATTTTCCGTAATAGGTTGTAGGTTATTGGATGTATAGTCGTTGAGATTTCTTGTAATCCGGACGCCCAGATATCGAAACTGTTCATGCGCGACTCTATATGGGCAAGACTCAGGGGTCTCGTTTCCCAGTTGGTTCAGTGCACATAGTGTGGATTTGGACGGTTCACCTTCAGGCCACTAAATGTACCATATTCTTGCAGTAGCTGTGTTACCACTGGACATGTTGTTTTAGGTTCTTGGAAGTTTATCAGTAGGTCATCCGCGTATAGTGAGACTCTGTCTTCCCACTCTGGTCCTCCGGGGATGCCTGTCCAAGTGCGCGTGTCTCTCAGCCATTGGCCCAGTGGTTCCATGGCCAGCGCAAAAAGGAGGGCTGATAGTGGACAGCCTTGTCGTGTCCCCTTCCCCAGGGCGAAGGATCGTGACGTCCAGCCGTTCACCCTCACTTCGGCCATCGGCGCCTCGTACAGCAGTTGGATCCAGGTTAGGAATCGCTCGCCGATCCCCATTTTACGCATAACCGGCCAGAGTGCCTCCCAGTGGCCCGAGTCGAAGGCCTTCTCGAAGTCCACCACGAGTACTCCCATGGGGGTGTCCAGGGTCTGGGCGCGCTCAATGGCTAGGTGTAGTCTGCGTATGTTCATTCTCGTAGGTCTACCAGGCATAAAACCACATTGATCTGGGTGCATTAGGGATTTTATGACCTGTTGTAGGCGCTTCACTAACAGTTTCGCCAATATCTTCGTCTCGCTATTAATTAGAGATATTGGTCAATAAGAGCCACATTCGTCCGGGGGTTTGTCTGCTTTGGGTATCACAATTATTGTTGCCTTCCTTAAATCTGCTGGTAGACTGCCCTCGTCTCGGGGCTGCTGATACAATTTGAGTAGGTGTGGGGCCAGTTCAGTTCTGCCTATCTTCTTCCAGGTTTCAATGGGGAAACCATTCGGACCAGGTGTCTTTCCGGACTGGAGCTGCCACTATCTCGTCTTCTGTGATTTCCATTTCTAGCCCAGCCGCCTGTTCAGCGTTAAGAGAGGGAAGGGCGATCTTTTCTAACACAGAGGTTTCAGGGGGAGTTTCAGGTGCCCTGTATAGTTTTTCATAATATTTTGCAAATTCCTTTGCAATATCTGCATCTGTTAATCGCGTTTCGGCGTTTTGTGTTGTGATCGCTCTTACTTGGTTGTGTCCCTCATCTCTCCGCTCAAGCCACGCCACATAGGTTTATTCTTAATGTTCGTGTCAGTGTGTATGGTTCTACTGCTATCCCCTTGCAGCCTTTGGGATGCGTTTGTCTGGTTTACAAAGCTTGTATTTAATTGCATGATTCCTCTTCTATCCCCTTGGGCTTTCCGGGATATAGTTTCATGATTTACAAACTTCGTATCAAGTTGTACAATTTTATCCCCTTTGATGTTTTGGATATTTATGAGGGTTCTTAGTGTTTCCAGCTCCCTCAATCACCCGACAACCAGTCCAACACTTTCCCTACCTTTGGGAAGTCATGGGGACGGTCTCTGGTCTCTTCGGGAAGGTGGAGCAGAGATTCTTTGCTGCTGCTACGCTCAGCGTTCTCTCCCTTCTTCAGCTCTGGGATGTCCCTCACGTCTCTGGTTGCTTGCGCCTTTGTTCTCGGCTGGTTTCTGCCAGGCTGGCTTCTCTTCTCACTACCATCGGCCAGGTCCATCTCGCTGGGACCTCTCAGACCATCACGACTCTCCCTGCCTCGGTTTCCAACCTTCGGGTCCTCTGCCACGAAACAAGCGCCTTGTCCCCTGCTCCTCCAGGGCTGTCTCGACCTCTCATTGAGTCCTTCTTTCCTTTTTTATAATTGGGGCTGCCTCTTGACAACTTGTTGGCCTGATTCCTTGAAACTCTTACGGATTCCTGGCTACGGATGTCTTCAGGAACATAAAGGCAACGTTCCCTTTGCTTTTTGTAAAACTATATACACATTATATACATATTCTGCTTTTCACACTTTAACCTTCGTTTTATTTAATGCATTCATTTTAATTCAGCATCTCTTAATTCTTTATTGTTCACAGTGCCGCCTCATTTCCGTTGCCTGGTAAGGTTGCCTAGGAGACCTATGACGTCAAAGCAGTCCTTCCCCTATGTTCTGTCCTTTACTCTAACAAAGGACAAAGCTTGAAGAGCAGGGATATGCATACATCTAGACAGGTATATTTGATCAGCATTCCCATGATGTACCTTCTGCTCTGAGGACACTCCGGTGGCTGTTCCTTTGCAGTGAGTGTAATGATCCAGTCTCGCTGCTGGCTTGTCTTCAGATTACTCTTCACTGCTAGCCAAAGGCCCTCCCGCTCATTGCCAATTGTTGTAAAAATGCCTTACAAGCTGGAACTCATCCTTGTCGTCAGTTGATGGAGTATGCGCAGGGATGTCATTTAGGGGATGCCAGAGGTCGCAACTGCGACCTCTGAGGTCTCCCTTGCGACCTCTGTGGTTTCCCTTGCGACCTCTAAAAAAGAAAAAACAAAAGTGTTTTTTTTTGTTTGTTGGTGTAATGCAAGCTCATGGGCTGTGGCCAGCACCATGTGGCTCTTTATGTCTGGAGTGGATGGCTTTCTTGTTCAGGCCCCTTAAAAAAAGAAGAAAAATAAGAATAGGAGTGCCACAAGTCTAACACTTTCAGCACTGACCCTAAATAAGAAAGAATAGGAATAACAAATAATGTGTCTTTCTGGAATTCCATACAATACTTGCTAGACTCATTAAAGGTTTGTTTCAGGCACACTTCAGGGGGTGAGTCACTGATTTAGTCTGTTCTTAAACACCTCAACTCAGCCTTTCATCCTTCTGAGGTCGATAAATGAGTACCAACACAGGTTGGGTGATATTGGGTGTATATTGTTTCTATATAAAGTGCTTAAGCGCAAGTGCTATATAATAACACATCATTTGGTCATGGATGTGTGCTTGCATTCACAGTAATTTGGTAATACTGGCCTATACACACCGATCTTAATGATACATATGTCGATCCATTCTTGTATGAAATGTACATCACATTATAGTGATATCGCAACCATATTTTTTGTCGTATACAATGCTATGTGATGCCACTTCCTGTTTTGTCAACGGGTGAAAGGTTGTGTTCCATCGCTTCCTGCGATATCACTTGGGGGGGGATCAAATGACATCACTTCCTGTGATGTCATCAGGGGGTCAAGGGTCGTGTGATTTCACTTCCGCTACCCCTGGCATTTTGGTGAAATGACGTCCCTGAGTATGCGTACTTTAAGTATCAAGTGAGAGCTTTATTAGGTTCTGCTGCAGCAACCCCACATCGGGCTTGCCATCTCCAACAGCCACACACAGGTACTGGGGTGTTGAAAGGTGATTATATGCCGTTCCGGATTCCATCAAGTCAGGATACCACACAACTCTTAAATACCTTCGTCTGGTCATGTGCTCTCACAAGGTCACCCACATTTAACACAACGTTCTTGTCGTTCGTGTTGACCTAATTCATCGTCTGATGCTCTTGTACCATCTCTAAAGCTTTTCATGCCCACTACTCTTTTAAAAATAACCTCCAGTCATGAAGATCCTGATAACCCAGAATTGCAGAAAAGGACAATAGCTAGCTAAATTCATCAACCACTGGCACAACCGTTGAGCTATGACGTGCATAAAGTGAACACCCGACTAGAATCCACAACCACTAGACATTTTGGGTAAATCCAGTGTAGGTGTCCAGAAGCAGAAAACTAAGTAACCTGGTGTTGTGTTTTACCTATCGTGACTATGTGGCTATTCCCTGTATGTATGTGTGCCTGAGTCTGGAATGTTTGGTATGGAGGTTCTGGTTGGAATGTTTGGATGTGAGTGCCTGTGTTCCATTATTGCCAGTTGGAAACTTAAGCTTGGCACAGGGGGACCGGTGGGTGCTTCTATCCTATGAATTTATCCTATGTTATACTTAATGTACTTACCTGTGTTCCTGTGGACTTACTAAAGATACCTAAACCTAACAAGGCTCCTGAGTGGTTATTTATAACCCCAACCCACAACTTAACATTGGCGACGAGGATGGTTGGAAACTGAAGGGAGCAGCAACAGAAAAGAAACAAGGAACCAAGCAGTACACACAAGGACTGTTAACAGGACACAAAAGGGGCAAGAAAGTTGCCCACCAGCAAGGAGCACCACAGAGGCATCCACCCCCCCCCCAACCCCCAAGGTAAGCGTGCCCTGTGCCCTGCATTACTGTATTGGCAGGCACACTTAGAGTGACTTTGGGGGGCAGCGCTGCGCAGCTTCATTGGATCTGTCATTGGCCACATATTAATTGATGGCAGTGGCGCACCTCAGTTGTGCGTTTCACAAGGGAGCAGCGGCTAATAATGACAGCGTATTCGGGGCTGGGGGAAGAAATCGAGTGATCATGGTGGCCAGCATTTTGCAGTGCAACAAGTTGACCGGAGCTACAGCAAAGAAGATGTAAGGGCTTTACCGTGCTGACAGCTGTGTTGTTGTGCCGCGCTGGATTTCAGCCTGCTTTACTGTGGGGACATCATGGCTGTTGGGGGCCAGGTGACGGATGGACCTGGGAGCTCTGTTCATGCCGGGGCTCCGCTCTGCAATGGTGACGTCATGTGGCTACACGGAGTATCGGTGACTGTTGCTGTGAGCGGGATAGAATGCTGAAGTGAACGTTCTTCATGCAGGAATTGTTTACTAGTACGTCATGGTAATGGATGTAGAATGCAGAGTAAAGGACTCTTGAACATGCTTGAGACGTCCCTAGGGCTGAAACACCTACTTTACGCAATGTGCGCCGTAATCTGGAAGTGAAAGAAGCAGACGCCCGTTTTTTTGTCATGGAATGGAAAAAAAAAAAAAGTGGTCTGAATTCTCTAAACAAGATAGGAATGCGGATCGGATGACTTTCGGTCGGCTAATCAATGTGGTGGGTACGACGTGAAGTGAATTATCACTACAGTGAGAAGCAGATGAACTTTGAGATTCACTTGTGGACAGTTTAATCATCTTGTCATCGGGGACGTGAGTTGGAACTACGGCGTGACCTGGAAGTCTGAGACAGCTGGTTTTTGTTGTAAACATTTTATTTAAAAAAAATGTGATTGCTGCCACATTTTGCTGTTTATTGTATGGCCGTGTTACTGCAATGTTTTTAACAGAGTCTCACAAGAAATGTGAATGCGGTCACATGTTGTTGGGGTTTGTTGCACATCCCGTGTTATTGAAATGGTGTTAGGTCACAAGTTTTGCAGCCTTCAAGCGTGGGTGCTAAGGTTATCTGTAGACCCATTTAAGTGGGTGGCAGTGACATGTTGGTGTCAGGTGCGAGTTACTGTGGTCCATGTGGTGTGGACATAATTGCTATAGTGTGTGTGAAAACATATGGGTTGCATTTGGGCATTTCGTTATTTTGGGCCTGGCTCAGATTTCTGGATGACACTCAGTGGACATGTTTTCAGGGGGAAGTTGATTCCCGTAGGGTAGTACCAAAAGAGTTGGCGTGTGCTTAAGACATTGGTATGTCTTAGTGTTTGTGACGATATTTAGGGTGGTATTATGCCAAGGTAAGATAGAGGCTGTTGGTGTTTCTTAGTACCAATCTTGGTTTTTGGCAAGGCTTATTGAAAATTGCGTGGATTCTATGCAACCAAGAAAAAAAAATTGAAATGTATAGTAATGTTTTGCACTAACCTTACTATTTCTCCACAGACATTCCTCAACTAGTTGAGAGTGAGAGTACTAGAAATTGGACAATATTATTGGGTATTTAGACCTATTTCTTTCATAGGTAATGTACAGTCATGAAATGCCTTACATTAATCTAATAATTTTGCCCACAGGTATGATTCAATTTGGACCTTTTGAGCATGAACTTTAAGACTCTTTCGTGGTGTAACTTGGAAATGTTTTACATTTCAAATAATTCAATGCTGTAATGGTTCATTTGTTGTTTATGGGAATGTGTATGAGTGGTTGCAACTGTTATGTAGCAAGCAATGTATAAGTGCAATGCTAAATGTTAATTGGTATTGCCGATGAGTGCGCAAAGTGTTGCGGGATGCAGTTCCTAGTGTTGAGGTGCCTAAAAAGGTGGTGAGTTTTGCCAGTATTGGTGGCGTTGGGTGGCGCTAATGGGTGCGTCTCTGGGAATTTCTGATGTTTTGGCTATGTACTGAAATTTCAAAAACCAAATGTGAGTTGTGTTTATGTTTTGCACTGTATTAACCAATTATTCTTCCACAGGAAAACAACCATTAAGGACTTTGTAAGCTTTATTATTGGACTCAAGTGTGGTGCTTAACCCTTGTTTATCATATTTAAAAGCTCAATTTTCCTGACTGGTGTGTTTGGGGGAAATGTGTGTGGTGTGCAAGTGAGTGGAGAGCATGTGTTTGCTCAGGTCAGGTACCCTAATGTGGAGAATATGGTTGCTTTTATTAGCTCAGGCGTGGTGCCTGGAGTGGTGGAGTGGAAGTTATTGGTTGCTCTGTGGTGAGCATGGGATGCTCAATGGTGAGCATTTATTAGCTCAGGCATGGTGCCTGGAGTGGTGGAGTAAGGTGAGTTTTGGTTGCTCTATGGTGAGCATGAGATGTTCAATTGTGAGCATTTATTAGTTCAGGCATGGTGCCTGGAGTGGTGGAGTAAGGTGAGTTTTGGTTGCTCTATGGTGAGCATGGGATGTTCAATTGTGAGCATTTATTAGCTCAGGCATGGTTCCTGGAGGGATGGAGTGGTGGAAATATTAGTGCGTGTTTTGATTGTTCTATGGTGAGCATGGGATGCTCAAATGGTGAGCACTTATTAGCTCAGGCATAGTGCCTGGAGTGGTGGAGTGGTGGAAATTGGTTATGCTCAGTTGTGAGCATTTGTTTCTCTAGAGGGTGTTTGAGGACGCCCATAGTGGATTTGAAATTGTATGCTTTAGGCAGATAGTGGGGTTACCCCTGTAGATTGTGTTAGCACAACCTGTTGTAAGTGAATAATGATGCAGGGTTATTGTTGTGATGTAGGTGGTAATGGTTGTGTATGAGATTGTGGGCTGGCTCCCTTGTAGCGAGTTCCATAAAAGGCCTGTTATGGTTCTAGTGATTGTTTTGGAAGTGTGTTAGCCAATTGGCAGGTACTCTAAGGACTTGGTAGGGGATAGCTTTATGCTAGGAGCAGTTTGCTGGATGGAGGTTTAGAAGGATCGTTTTTTATACATACATGTTAGTAACACTGTTCCTTCTGTTTCTTTCTTTGATTGCATGGTTATGTATGGGGGGAGATGTGTTGTGTTTTACCTATCCTGACTATGTGGCTATTCCCTGTATGTATGTGTGCCTGAGTCTGGAATGTTTGGTATGGAGGTTCTGGTTGGAATGTTTGGATGTGAGTGCCTGAGTTCCATTATTGCCAGTTGGAAACTTAAGCTTGGCACAGGGGGACCGGTGGGTGCTTCTATCCTATGAATTTATCCTAGGTTATACTTAATGTACTTACCTGTGTTCCTGTGGACTTACTAAAGATACCTAAACCTAACAAGGCTCCTGAGTGGTTATTTATAACCCCAACCCACAACTTAACACCTGGCAATGGATTGGCACCTGGAAACACTTGTGTATAGGCGCTATACAAATGCTCAATAAAATTAAAAAAAACCCTGAAAAGACATTTTTCATTTTCAGCATTTAATTAGTAAAGTAAGTGGTCCATCTCACCTCAGCTTCTTTTTTCTTCTTCAGCATTTTCTGCGCATCAATGGCTTTCAGGGTGCGATTGGCAGGAGGTTTTGGGATCTGCACCAAAGCGGCTTGAATTCGGGCCATAATTTCGTTTTGCTTCCTTCTTGCTTGGCGGAGCTAAAAACAATTACACACCAGTTTATTTGATTGAACAATACGTTTTTTTAAAAACAAGACGCTTGGGACCCCTTCAAAAAGTCTTAACAGCATGCTTTGTTGAGAGGCAATGCCGGTTATTTTACCTCTGCAAATCCCTGCTGCTGCTTCTACAGAATCAGATAAAAACATCCTCGTAGGAGGTCTTCATTTTCCTCTCTTATGGTGTTGTCTCAGAACAGTTACAGACAAGCGTTTGTTACAATAATGTGCATTTGTAAATTATGGAGCATTTATCATATCACAAAACTAATAAAAGGCATATATTTCTGTAAGATTGTAGTTTCATGGTTTAATTCAGAGACCCTAAGCGTCAGTGTTAACTTGTTAAACCCTCAACTTAAGTACCTGCAAAAAAAGCGCTCAACACTGAGGCAGGAATACCTGGCTAGGGTAAAGTGCTTAAACTGGTGGAGCAGGCGATGACGGAAAGCGTATCCTAACAGGCACCCAGGAATACAAAACCCAGTTCCTTCATCCACAGAGAGGCACGTGGGTTGTAAGAATATTTGATTTACTTAGCTTATTCAAATTCCGATTCATTGAAAGAAAACAGCCCAATCCAGACCCACTGAAAAGACTGCCGACCTTCACCCCAGAGGTTTGGAGGATCGCAGCACATGAGCCGCCATTCTGTTTGCCTCAAGGATGGTTTTCAGGCAAGGCAGGAAGGCAGTCAGACTGAAGCAGGGTGTGGAGAGACATGCAGGTAAGAGGGTACGGAGGAACACTGGTATGAGAGGCAGATCTCACCATTAACAGAGGCTGGTTGGGCATGGGGGGAGAAGGGCTGGAAAAGAGGGTAACGGGAGGTTTAGAGAGGGTTGTGTGGTAGCAGAATGAGACATGGAGGAGGGTGGCAGCTGATTCGGTATGACAATCAGTGAGTGGGCAGGCTAGTAGGTGTATCGGCAGAAATCACCCTGCTGGCATGGGGGGGCGGGGGGGAGGGGGATTTCGGGCCAGGACTTCTACCAGTAGGTGACTCGGACCCGTAGATCAAATAATATGCTCTGACCACTATGAGAAAAGTTAGCATGGGAGGCCATAACCTTGCAAATCCATATTTCAAAGAAATTAGACTAGTAGTTTTAACTGGCACAGCCGTTGGAAACCCAGTGATGGTGAGATTAATAAAGTCAAAATCCATACAAACAGCCAATCAAGGGGGTGGGGGGTAGCTGAATAGAGGAGAACGTAGCAATCCCCTGCGTTATATACTCACAGTTATAAGGAGGCACCCTATAAATACCCCATATCTTGTCTTTCAAAAAGAGAAATCTAGTGACCACTGCAGCTCAAGATGTTGATTGTTTAGGCCCTACCAATGGAAACAATCCATTCTGATTCTGGAATGATTATTGTTAGATCATGCGTAGCAGCTGTTGGAACATTATACTGGACTGGTCATAAAAACAGAATGTGCAAATCACAGGAGGTGTGAGCTCTAGTGCATTGAACCGAAGGGAAAATAAAAAAGAGTTTACATCTGGCAATCTGGAACATGTGCCTTACAGTGATATTGCTGGTAGAAATTGTGGGTGCAGTCATAATGGACATGTGCTTTATAGTGGCATTGCATGCATTTATTGTGGGCAAATCCATTAAGAAGTCAGTTTACAATGGTAGCATCTGTATATTGTGAGCACAGGGTTATTAAAGTAAAACATTGCAATGCTGGCTTATATTGTGGGAACAGGCCTCATGAGAAAGTGCGACTTTATTTAGTTTTCACATTTGTATGGGTCCATTCCCAATGTTGTGTGCAGTAACCATGCTGGGACCACATATCGGTTTATTGGAAGGAGCCCACTGGCGTGGCATGCCTATTAAACTCAAAGGACAACTGAAAATACATTTCAATCCTAAACGTTCTAAACGCTGGCGTTTTGGAAGCGCATATCACTGGGATGATATCCTCTTGCAGAACCCACAAACATATTCGATATTGTACTACAACATCTTCACCACATAAACTGTAATGATATATGGACGATAAAGGTGCAAGAGAGTTGAAAGGATATGGACATTAGGCGTGGGTAAGGGTGATTAAAGTAGCAGGAGAGTTGTGGAAGGGACATACAACTGGTAGAAAAGCTGCTAAATAACTAAATTGCTATTAATGAACCAGGCAGATTTCTACTGTGGCGTTAAGCCCCCGTTCCAAGGGCTGAAACGGGGGATAATGGCCCGGCAACCCAAGTTTTTTTTTTAAAAAAAACTTTATTTTATTAACATTTTTTAAGAGCACAAGACATTTTCAAAATAGTAAAGCATTTTCACATAGAAGCCACATTTCCAACAGTCTAGATCCCCACTGGCTCCATTCCTCCCCACGCCCCCCCCTTTCTGCCTTTCTCCCCTCCAACTCGCAACTCCTCTTAAAACTCTACTCTTTGTTCAACGGTGCAAGATCTGTCTGCCAAGGTCTCAGTTCCGAGGGTCACTACAGTATATCCACCTAACCCTTATCGGCTCCCCTCCAGGGTCCCCCACCCCCTCCGCATCACATTCATCTCCATCACACTCGGCACCAACTTTGGATTAGTCTACTCCGTTGTTTTCATCCATTCCCCATTTTAGCAGCACGGCTGACCACTCAGCATGATATTCCGCCACTCAATCATTCACCACCGCCGTGAGCCTTTCCATTACCATCGTATTTTGTACCTTCCCTTCCCACACCTCTTTCATAAGGAGCATTTCCTTTTTCCACCATTTGGCTATCGACAGCCTCCCTGCTCTTAACATGGCATCCCACATCTTCGAGAGCCTCTGTGTTTCCCTGTCTTTTTGTGGGAGTCCTAGCAACTTAAGTGGGTCCAGGTCTAACCCTATCCCTGTTACATCTTCCATCCAGCTGAGCACCTCTTTCGAATAGACTTGCACATTGGGGCACCACCACCATATATGCGCCAGGGTTCCCCGATTGCCACACCCGCTCGGGCAAAAGGGAGATATTCCCTGAAACATTTCAGACAATTTCACTGGGTCTCTATGCCAACCTATTAGCATTTTGAAGTTGTGTTCTAAGACCACTCTGTATATTTGTGAGTGTAGAGGAGGTCCCAGACATGGCCTACACCCCAACCCCACAGTTTGAGGCACCAGGAACATACTCGCCAAGGTACGTGACGTATGACGAACAATTGAACCAACAGAGAGCTGCACTGAGCCCATGCCCAGTGCCCATCAGAAGAGCAATACCTGTTGAAATGCCCATAACCAGACAACCATGGGCGGCTCGGTACCCGCTGAGGCAACTGTACCAGCAGCTGGCCCGAAGTGAAGACTACTTACATGCCGTCCCTGAAGAGACCCGTAGAGCCCTAATGGAGGGTAAATGGTGACGACATAAAAGCCTGGGCAGTCGTACAGATGCACATAAACGACAAGCGAAAAGGATAGCATGAACATGAACAATCGAAAGATGACGCACAAGGACAAAATGGAAAGAATAATGATGTAATGGATTTATAAGAAAAAACGATGTTGATACATAGAGACGTAAGGAAACGTAACCATAAAGGAAGGATGAAAATAAACACCTGACTAAATGCATGTAAATGGGCTTGGAACGCAAGAAGCTAAGAACACGGAACTGCTTGCAATGCTTAGTAGAAGAATAGAGTGGCATGCGCCAATTATATATCTACCTCAATGAAGCACAGTATACAAGTGCAACTCCATTTTGTAAAGCAGAATTAAGCCCATGCTGCATGGGGCTAACAAGGCCAAGATTCATATTCAAGCCAAATCCAGAGAAATGAGCAGAATCGAAACTCAGTAAGAAGCAGCTCATGCCTGGGAATTCAAGGTCAACCTAAGGAAGGGAGGAGAGCAGCAACATCGGATAATCGAAACTTTAGAGCATACCAGCCAGCCACTGAAGGTCAAGATAAAGAGGGCCCCAGGCAGGTGGCGAGGCTACGGAAGAATCAAATACACGGATAACAGGAAAATGAAGCAGATTCACAGTGAACAGACACGTGACCAGCCAGGCGCGAAGAGGTACCAACGTCTGATGTCACCTAGAACCAAGGATGCCATAACTTTTCCAGATAAGAGGCTACAGTTTCGAGGCCATCCTCAGCCAACTAATTGACACATAGCCCTAAAAGTAATGATTGATGGAAAGGAGGCAGGGTGAATCTTGGGGCACAAGGCACCTGGGTGTCCATTCTGCATGCTGCTAATTAAAGTGGAGATTTATGTCTGGGGTGTAACCTATCCAATCAAAATGGACCAAATAATCTAGGGTCCTATAGCTTGTAGAACCAATTAGACGTTGTGTGTGTAGTGACGTCTATCACGAGTGATGTAGTGGGATGGGCGTAGACGCCCACCCAGTAAGAGTTATCCAATCCTCACGCTCTGTTACCATATACAGATATAATACCTATAGTAAACTTACCTTTTCCAACCAATAGAATTGCATGACAAACTGAGTTTTACACGTCAAATGATGACAACTTTTGCCTATAAGAATTGCTGTTTGAATGGAGAACGGGGGAGCTGAAGCGAGACAGGTGATCGCGACATTGTTGATTACCATTTGTTTCCCCGTTTTTTGTACTTGTCATTAAACGGACTTCCCTTTGCCAAACTATTGAGTTGTCCTTATTGAATTGTGTCGGAGTAAGAGAATCCTGCACCCCATCCTCCTAAAGGTGCAGCTATCTTGTCTTACGGGTACTCGAGGGTGAGCTCTGGCCTATGGGCCCATCAGAGGACGCACCACCCTCCTGTACACTTGGTAGCAGAGAATGGTTTTGACCATCAATTATTGATAAGACACCTATTGACCGACAACACAAAGTAACTCTAGGTCTTCGGCACTATCACGAGTCCTTCGCTATTCGGCTGAGTAGACTGAGAAGCTTCCCGTGTACAATGATAGTGTAAATCCATAAAAGAAAACTGCAGTGGGTCTGAAGGAACCTGCCTTTCAAAGCATAACCCTTCTCATTCCTACGGGCAGCCGATCGGACAAAAAAAACAAAAGTCAGTAAAGGAGGGGCAGTGATCCCGAAGATCCAGAGAGGAACCATGCGAGCGGTGAGTGAACCAAAAAAGTAAATATTTTGGCAAATGTCTTGTAGGCATTAGAACGAGTAAGGGAAAAGGTAACAGAGGGAGGCGGAAAATAAAATAGTCAGAAGTAGAGAAGACTATATTATATATATATATATATATATATATATATATATATATATATATATATATGGATAATGACTCGCTCAAAATAGAGAAAATAAGTGGTTACCGGGAGGACACCCGAGAGAAAAAACAGAGGATACCAGGAAGGACACATGAGATAAAAAAGTAAGGATTCGCCTTGTTCCTGCGCTTTAATATAGTGGTCAGAAGAAACGTGAACTCAGAGCCCATATAATAGGGGACGATTAGGCTACTGTGACGATTAAAGACGTCACAAAAGGGGTTTGTTTAAACTCCATGTCAGGGTAGTGATTAGAAGGCAAGGATATGTGTGTCCAGCTGGTGTCTGTCAAGTATCTGTCGTGCATGTTCTGTTATATGTCAAATGTAAAGAATTGAATCATTGACTGTTTGAAATGAAGTTTGGGCTTCACGCGATTCTGTAACTAAGAGGGAATCGCACATGGATTGATGTTCTTGAGTAAACTGATGAGATAGAATTTTGGCAGGAAAAGATTGGATCGGAGCTTGCGTATGTGGTGCTCGCTCATATTATTGGAAGTATTAAACGTGCATGAAAATATTGTTGGTAACGGAATTTAAGAATGGAGAGTACTTCACTTGCCCACTTATGTAAGCAGCTGCCCAAACATGCAACCAAGCTTAAAAAATATAGCACAGAGTGGGTCAATGGTACCGCCCACAAGATGTTTATGCCGTGGGTGCAGAATGGGTCCCTAGCCAAAGCCGTCTTACAGCACATGACGACTTATCTGCATACCACATATACAGGAAAAAACTAGAGCAACGCCTCGCTGTTCTAGAACTTTGGAAAATGTTCGAACAGCTGAAGGAGGAGGAGCCACCCGTAGACTGGATATTAAACGTATGCACGGAGGGGAGTGAGACGCCTACTGCGCCACCAGCCCTGCCTGAGCCAGAAATCAATGGAACTAAGTCAGAGGGACTTTACCCGCTAAGGGAGCTCAAGGCAGCCACGGGATATAGCAACCCTGCATATGAGTGACCTACGTACAGTAGTGACGAAATCAGGGGGGAGGATCAGGAAATTAGTCTTACCTCCGCAGTCCCGAGGGACAAGGAGAGACGCGATGATGAAAGGAAGGATCAGGCACAGACAAGTGCACCTCTCGATAAAGAGAGAGAGAGGGAACGAAATGGAAAGGAAGTAAAGATAGAGTTGATGAGTATTCGCAAAAGATGAATGGATGGGAGGACAAATATTATTGAAACTAGATGGAAAGGGTGTTGATGATGCGAGACCGAGAGAGAAGTCTGATGAGACGCAAAGAAGGGAGAAAGAAAAGGAGAAGTAAATAAGGGACGAAAGGATAAAAAGGAAAGATAGGCTGAGGCGAGAACATATATATATATATATATCGCGAAGAGCAAAAAAAATAGCTTGTTCGCAAACAGAAGGCAGCCTATGCCCAGTGCAGACAGAATCGGCAAAGTTTGGAAGAAGAGCAAAGAGTACGTGAAAAAAGGATAAAGAGGCAAAAAGATGAGGAAGTTATAAGGGTAAATGAACGTAGGAATGAAAGAAAAGGGGAAGAAGAAAGGACTAGAGAAGACACGAGGAGACGCAAGGAAGTCGATGAGGATATACAACGTAAACGTAGACAGAGGGCACGTGATCTCGAATATTTGGAGCAGGAAGTTAAAAAACCCAATCCTGTTGTAGAATGGGAAGACATTGAAGAATTCTTTCCCGCATACGACTCCGGGTACGAGTATTGATGATGACTTCGACACCAGAAGCATCAGGGAAACGATTGATAAAATATACGATGAAATGGGGCTGGAACAAATATCCCAAGGGGGAAGGGAAGACGAGCGCTTGGAAAGCACTCCGCTGTATGAAACTGAGGATGTCACCCAAAGTAGTGGGAGCAGGGGACTGTCCCTGGACAGGCTAGAAATTAGTAAGAACAATGAAGATGCAAGGAGTTGCATGAACTGGGAACAATCAGAGTCCGATTCCGGTGGGGAGACGGAGGACGAGGCACACAAAAAAGTGAGACGGCGCAGGAAACGGCTCCCAAGGGACAAAGGGGTTCGATGGTCAGACGCCAGTGAGTCTGTAACTAGGGTATCAGAGTCTGCCGCGCAGCCTGGTCGACATGAAGGAACACCCCACGATCAGAGGGGGGTGTCAGCACCTGTCTACGTAGACAGATTGAGGACATTGCCAGGTAGACGGCGATGCAGGAATACTACTCCAGCAATAGACAGGAGAGCTATGGGGAAAGAGAAGGAGGACTGCGCATTCCAATTCCCGCTACTAGAAAAGGGGGGAGTAAGACCACAATATATTCCATGGCCACACATGGACAGAGAAAACCTGAAAAACAAGCTTCCAATGTTGACATCGGAAGCCGGGAAGTGGATACACGAGTTAGAAAAAATGACAGGGAGTGTCACATTAGCTATAAGGGACGTTAAGGGCCTCCTGATCGCCATACTTGGTGAGAGAGCAGACGATGTATGGAAACGAGCAGGGTACCCTGGTGTAACCATAATTAACACTACCCATGACGGAGCCATTTAATAATTGTAGAGCAGCGGTGTGGAAAGCGCTACGAGTATTGTACCCAGATACGTCCGATATGGGAGCTATAATTACTCGAAAAATGAAAGTCAGAGGATCTGTTGATTTATATCCAGAATTTTCAAGACGCATGGGTGCTCGAAACACATTAATCTTGGACGAAATCTATCCCTGTATTCTCCCACATATTGTGCCAAGGGTTGCCTGAACCGGTGCAAAAACAGCTCAAGAAATTGGTAGGGGTAGAAGCTAAACCATGGACCGAAATACAGTTGACAATTGAACATTACTGTAGATTGTTGCAAGAAAAGAATCAAAAAAAGGAGGCAACTCATAAGGGTGAGGAAGCGAAGCTGGTGCAAAAGAAACTTTCAAAGTATGCTCTTGAAGGAGCTATGCTGACCAGCCCAGCTGAATCGAACGTACAACAGGCGACTAACCCGTCGCAGAATAACCAGAGTAACGTGGGATTTTACCCGAGGGGAAGGGGATTCAGAGGAAGAGGATGGCAGAGTAATCAGGGTGGATTTCAAGCTAATCAGGGAGGCTTTCAAAACGTGCAGATGGGCAGTCCAGATATGCCAAATGGACAGATGGCCCGACCACCGCCAGTGTGTTGGCTTTGTGGAATGGCAGGACATGTGGCGCGCTCGTGCAGAGGCCAAGGCGCGTGGCAAAATGGTCAAAGAATGGGAGCAGGCACGGTGAATCCGCCTGCTATCCCACAACAGGGCGGTGCACAGAATCACACAGTGCAGCAGCAAGCGCCGGGCTTGCAGCAAGGTGCGCAGCAAGGGGTTCAACCATCGAACATAGGGAACCCTCCGCAAAGGTAATTCCAACAGGCACCACTGCAAATGTCTGGAACAAACTCCAGAGGGGGAGTCAGCCCTGGAAATGGAGGAAATCCACAAGTCTACAGTGGACCGAACTTATATATGAAATAGGACAGCTCACGGGAGCTCTGATGTGCTCTATCCTATCAGTGACACCAGACTCTAACAGGGAACCTAGGGTGAATGCCGTCATAGGAGGGAAAGAATATTCCTTCTTAGTTGACACGGGTGCAACGCGCTCGTGCAAACGAGAAGGCAAGTTTTCCTTGTCCGGCAAGGCCATAGATACTCAGAGTTTCACAGGAGCACATAGTCGAGTTCCCTTTATGGACAATCTCCCAGTGTCTGTAGGAGAATGTGAGATGAATGTACCCTTATTATATTCACGTCAGACCCCAGTGAACATTTTGGGTCGAGACTTAATGACAACGTTGAATATGACTATCTCGTTCACAGCGGAGGGTATAGTTTTCTCCACTCCAGGAATGCATTATTCAATGGTATGCAAGATGATCAGAGCATACTCCAGACGCATACGACAACACACGGAAACCCTCCACTGTCTGCACCAGAAGCCGCCTGTTCACGTTCCTCTGAGTGCCCCTTCCAACCTGGATCCTCCAAGAAACTTGGGATCTTGATACCGGCACAGCTTCAAGTACAGCTGGTAACTAGAGCTACCCTGTTAGATCACTAAATATAAGGCTACACTTATAGCTTCATAAACCTGAGAAATTCACACATCTCTCTTTGCTATCTGGTCTTTACACAGGGTCTACCTACTGGACGCCCTGAAGAAGGTGCCCTATACTTTCGAAGTATACAAGAAGCACCGAAACGTGTACACACTAAACAGCATACTGAAGAAGATTCAGGACAGAATAGACCACAATTCCTCTCGCACTTAGTGTGTCTAACAAATGTTTTTTGAACACGTTGGCCAAAATTCGAGATATCTTTTAAGTCCAAAGACTTAGACCTCTTTTTAGCAAATAATTATTCTGAGCATTTGAAATGAGAGACCTGTCAACAAAATCCCTCTCAAATGACTAATCGCAAAGGAAACTGTTCCTCCCAGCACTTACAACATCCCGGATATGCTCTAATTGTTTAGTGCAATTGTATGTCACGAGGAATATGTCTTTTAAGAACCACTAAAGCTGAATGTATGCTTCCCTCTACTTTGAACACCAAATCCTTGGCACTGAACATGTAAAGTGAAACATGGTTATATTTGATTTTTGTTTGAACACTATCTATGTGTCACTGTGAATTTGTCAGTATTTCACCACACACCTGTTCCAAATAAATAATTATTTTTTCAATACACTTGGTTATATATGGTCATTTGTCTTCGAGTTTGGTACGTACAGGGCCTGAATCAATAGAGGCGTGGTACAAACTGTAGAAACAGACATAGACCGAGACCAGCGCAGAGGAATGTTGCAAGTTTCTCAGTAGTCCCCTTGTCCAAGACTTAGTGTAGATTCAGACAGGGGCAAGGCAGGAACCAGTTTATGCCCCCACCAATGTAAGGAGGGCATTTGATAATCTGTACAATGGGAAAGGGGACAACTTTTTCTTTGTTGGCATACTCCAGACGCATAGCCATGAGAGCTACACCATTAGAACCAGAAGTCTTTTCATATGGCGCGCGTGTGCTTATGGCAGGATTGCCAGGCCTCGCAGATAGAACTATGAGAACCCCTGATGAGTTCCTATTCAGGCCAAGAATACCTAGGCATGAAGAAGAGGGACAGGTATTTCCCTTAACGATACTAACCGCATCAGTACGAGGGAAAGTAGCATTGGTCGAAGGATACGATGATGAAGGCAGACAATGGTGCGCAATTATCGTCATTGAAGAAGGTTATCGAGTGACAGACGTCACCGATGACGATCTGTTCAAAGAACACCCTGACTTAGAAGAGATGAGGGTGGAAGTAAATCTCATATTCTGGGTCAAAATGATCAAATGAGAAGTGCCACAGAGAATGATGTTGGCGCTGATCCGTCCTGCATACTTTGATGACATGGCCCAGGTGCCTGTCTCAGTATGGACTACAGGACCCTATGATGTAGGCCTCCTGAAGGGGGTGGGAGAAGTGAAAATTAAATTGAAACCAGGAGCAATTTTACCAAGAGCACGACAATACCCAGTGTCCAGAGAAGCGGAAAAAGGGATCGCAAAGACAATCTCTGCCATGATGGATCAGGGCATCCTAGTGACGTCAGAATCACCCTGTAATACGGTGATTTACCCTGTCAAGAAATCAAGGGGAGGGTCGTGGTGTTTAATCCAAGATTTAAGAGCATTAAACGATATTGTTGAAGCCGAGTTGCCTATAGCCCCTAATCCATCTACAATCTTGTGTAACATACCGATCGAGGCGAAATACTTCACAGTGATTGATTTGAATAAATGCTTTTTTCCCTATCCCGTTACACTGTGACTCGCATGATCTGACGTCATTTACATTCAGACAAATGCGTCTGAAGAGCATGAGATTGCCACATGGGTATTGTGAGTCCCCGTCCATTTTTAACAGAGTCCTGCAAATGGACCTAAGCAATATTGCAGTAGACCGTGTTGTTTTGCAGTATGTGGATGACATTCTGATGTGCAGCACCACTGAGGAGCAGTGCAGGCACGATTCAGTCCAGTTACTGACCACACTGGCTGAGAAAGGATATAAGGTTGACAAAGAAAAGTTACAATACTGTAACAGGTGCTATACATAGGCCAGTTAATCTCACACAAGGGGAAAAAGGTTACCCCAGAAAGGGCTGCAGCTATCATGAACAGGGCTAAGCCGCTCACGATAAAGCAAATACAGAGCTTCCTAGGCCTGTGCAATAATGTTAGAGCATGGGTCTTCGATTACAGCTCGTATACCAAGCCCTTGCTCCAGGGCCTAAAGAAAGAAAGGAAAAGATTGAATGGACTGAGGCAATGGAGAAGGGATTTGCAGAACTCAAGAGGGCAATTTGTACGGCCCCAGTTCTCAGGATTCCTAATTATGCAGAGGAATTCTATCTGTTCTCACACACGAATGGCAATGTTATGACAGCAGTACTTGCCCAAAGAACCTGGGGTACAAGCCACTGGCATATTACAGTGGGAACCTGGACCCAGTCATGAGAGGCACCTTTCCATGCGAACAAAGTTTAGCTGCCACAGCGTTCGCCATAGAGAAGGAGACAACCATTGTAATGGGCTGTTTTATGACGTTATACGTCGAGCACTCATTATTTACCATCTTGGAGAAACCAAAAGGCACATTGACATCACAGAGGGCTTCTGCCTATGAAGTGATAATATCTAATCCATCGATCAAAATAGTTTTATGTAAAACTGTAAACCCAGCTACGATGATAGCTGAGCCAGTCACTGAAGGAGAGCCGATACATGACTGTGCAAACTATGAAGAGTTGTATGATGAAATCCCCAGGGTGAAGGAAAATGCCCTGGCAGGAGGTGAGATTGTTTTCTTTGATGGTTCATCAAGAATTGACCAAGAAGACTGACAAAGACACACAGGCGTGGCCGTGGTAAAACACATAGCGAATGGAGTATTTCGAGTGCTCATCAGTGCAGGAATACCATCACATTATTCAGCACGGGCTGCAGAATTAGTGGCGCTGATACTCACCACTGAGTCACGCAGACCAGGAAGTAACAGTATACAGTGACTCCGCCTATGTGACGCCCACCGTGCATGCAGGCCTAGCGCGATGGAAAAGGAGGGGCTACCTCCGAGTGGACGGCACGCCAGTGCAGCACGCAGCCGTATTGACAGGCTGATAAAGGCACTACAGCTCGCAGTGGGCATAGCGGTCGTGAAATGCGCCGCCCACACTAAGGGGACAAATTTTGTGTCACGTGGAAACCATGAAGCAGACACGGAAGCCAAGCGTGTGGCATTCAAGAGCGAGACGATCATGGAAGTAGATGTGGCACGCACCCATGAACGAATGATGGTAGCTCGATCCACACCAGAGGCCTACAGTAATATGGGGCAGACTCAACTGATGGAGCTTCAAGGGGAGGCACCACAGGACGAAAAGAACCTGTGGAAGCGTTGAGGGTGTTCTTTAAAACCCTCGGACGGATTGTGGAGGCAAGATAGCACTGGTAAACCAGTAATGCCTGTAGCCTTACTAAAAATAGCATTGGAGCAGTTGCATTACCCACTTCATATGTCAAAAGAAAATCTTGCTGCAACGCTCGCAGAAGACTGGTTTATACCGAATTTAGCGGAGCATGTTCCATTCTTTATGGTGAACTGCAGAATCTGCCAGCAATTCACCGCTGGGCACACATTAAAACTAGTGACAGCACTTACATGTCGATTATGTTGACATGATTCAAGTGTGTAACGGGTACAGTTATTTAATTGTAGTGGTGTGTCCATTCTCTAGATGGATAGAAGCAGGTCTCTGTACACACTCAGACTCAACCTGTGCTGCCAAATTCCTGATGAGAGAAGTGTTCCCTAGATGGGGGGTGTGTGAGGTGATTAGGTCAGACAATGGGGCTCATTTCGTAAACTCAGTTTTTGAACAGATTAGCTTGCTGCTTGGTATAAAGCACAAGTTCTAGTCGTTGTAACATCCGGAAGGTAACAGGTTTTGTGAGAGCCAAGTTGAAGCTTACTCTAAAGAGGTGATGGCTGCACTGTCTACAACTGGCATTGTATGCACTTCGGAACCAACCAGGCTCTGACCATCATCTTACGCCGCACGAGATAGTAACGGGAAGGAGAATGAGGACCCTCCTTACCCCTCGAGATAGAGCTAGATGTGATGCCCAGCCAACCCGAGAGGCCTTAGGAGTCGAGCTGCAGGAGTACCTGAACTGTATGACATCCTGTTTCACTGTAATTTCAGACCAAATACAGCAACGACGAAAAGGGTGCAGCACAGCACAAGACACAGCAGGAGGCACTGACAGAGACGCATCTTTCCTGGTGATGCCGTGCTGGTAAGAAACCACACGAGAAAAAGGTGGGACGAGCCAAGGTTCAATGGCCCGTTCATCGTAGAGGACTGCACTCCCTCAGCCGTCAAACTGCAAGGCAGGAGAGCATGGATCTTCCTTAATGACATTAAACCCTATATCGGTGAGATCCCTCTAGCTGCACCTCACCGCAAAGAAATCACAGACTACGGCGGAGAACCTCAGCACGTGCAGACGAGATCCATGACGAGTAAGAAGGACGCATGAGCAGCAAAGCCAAGACAAAAGAACTCTGTTTGAAAATTGTGGCTTTAAACTGGACATTTCCTCCAAGCAAAAAAGGGGATAAGGACATAATGGACACTGTGCATCGTAGTTACAGGGTGAAGAAAAGAATTACGCATCTAAGCCACAATGCACTGAAAATACGGACTTACGAATCAAGCCACACTTGGGCATTGCTGAAGAAACAAGATTCTGATAGACTGTACGTAAGGACTTTTCATTAAGTGCTTAACACAGTAACCTGAAGCAACCAGCACCAAGACTGTGTTTTGCAGATCTCATGGTATCTCCCAGCAGAAATCTCACATGGGATGTACTCACCTACTTCCAGTTAGTGGTATTATCTTATCCGTCACTTATAGGGAGAGTAACCTGTGTCACAGACTTTGTTCGAGATCCTGCTAACGAGAAAGTTATCCGGCAACTGCTGACTGTTATCGCGGAAGCCTTCGCCGAGTTGGCCAAATACAGTGATAAGGACACAAATGCTTCCACCACAAGTGATCATAGATGAACTCACGTACACGCTTTTCTTTCGTATCATAGAGGAGTACCCAGGACTCGTCGGGAGAACCACTGACACGCTCACGTACATTAGGAATCCTAGAAACACTGAACATTTGAACCAACTGTGGATCAAGCTAAACAATGTGGTCGCAATCCACGCAGCAGGAAAGTGCAGAGACTGTTCACGTCAAAAGAAAGGCCTGTGATCCAGAACCCAGCCAAGCAGGACAAATGTCCCCGACACCCGAGGACAGCCAACTGGCTCACAATGTCCTGTTCCGCCTAGTCACTGACTATCCAGAAATGGTGGGAAGGCCTGCAGAGGTTGACGTTATCACCTTCCTCAGAGATCCAGCTAATGTCGCACACATGGGAACACTCCTCCATGTAATAATGCTCCAAGTGGAACTGTCCAACTTTCAAAGAGAGTTCCTAAGGAGATTCCAATGAAACCTTCCGCCAAGGGACAGGTCCAAGAGACAGGCACAGTTCTTCATCTTTCCGCCGAGGGACAGATCGAAGAGACAGAGACACAGTTCTTCATCCTTCTGCCGTGGGACAGATCGAGAAGAGCAGAGAAGAGAACTTCACTGTTTTGTTTTCATTTTTATTTTTGTTTAATTTTGAGTGATACTACTTTTTCCATTTTTCCGCATTGAACAGGTTCCAGCATGTCCTCAGGACTAACGCAGATTCGGGGAGTGCATTGGGAACTTACCTATTTTGAATATGCATAATGAATGTGATTTACCAAAGTTGTTAGTGTAAACTTTTTCCATAGTCGAGTATGAGAACTATTTCACGTAACCAGAGACAATCGTCAACCACAAGAGGGGGACACTCGAGAAGCACTTGACACTTTATGATACAAATCTTTTTAAAAAAAAGAACGGAGTAAGTTTAAAGAATTAAACACCGACAATTGACTCATGATTGAAATGGGGGCCCAGAACAGTAACTTGGTCCTCCCGTAAACAGAGGGGCGCCCCCACTTCCCGGGAAGAAAATGCTGCCAGCTGTCGTACCGAACAATCATGTGTATATGCATAGTTATTATAATTGTTTTTCTGTCATTAACAATCAGAACTGCATTTTTCATTGGTGCACGAAGCGTCCCAATTTCAGTGCACCCACCGGATAAGGTACGTATGAGTCCCACGAAAGCACCTAGACCTTATATAGTAATTCCAGTCCCGAGAAAATCTGATGGTAAAGTAAACAAACTAAAATTGAATGCAATTAGCAGTGATTCATACACACTTGCGGTAACGAATGAAGAGAAAAGCTGGAGACACGGTCAGCGCGGATTGAATGAAAATGTAGCACTGACCACTACACGCGCGCGCACACACACTGAATGCACACGACCAAGGGCAAGTGTCAATGGCTCCAGAACCTCGAACGATGGCAACAGAAAGTACGAGACTGCCCACCGAACAACCAGTCCCAAAAAATAGTGGAAGTGACGAAGAAGAATCAAGTGAAAGAACAACTAAGGAAGACATAACAAAGGCCCTCAAGAAGACGGAGGCAGCTACAAGAGAATTCACTGCAAAGACACAAATGCTGATAGACCATTTGTTCCCATTTATAGCTAGAGCGAAGAAACTGCATGAGGAACTGAAAAATAGAACCACAGAAACTGCAGTGATAAGCACACCAGTTTCAACACAAGAAACAAGCACCAGACCCAAGACGACGCCATACGTTGGACAGATGGTACACAGGGGGTGGTTAAAGAAACTCTACGAGAGAATACAAGAGGAGAAGAAGAGAATCGCAAAACCTCCTCCTACCACAGCGATACAGACAATGAAGCCTGCTCCACTGGCAAGCATGCCTGAGAAACCTCCAGCAAGAAAAAGTAGCACAGACGCATTTAAAGATATAGTTATAGCAAACTACAGAAGGACACTAAGAATCAAGGGAAGCCCACATGAAGACAACAATGAACTGAACGATTACCTGGATAGCACAGCACACCTAGGAAACAACATTTGGTACCAACACATGAAGGAAGTCGGAAGAAGGTAAGCTGAAGGAGAATGCTTCGTCTGTGCACTCCTACCGTACAGCATGGGAAAATCCAAGATCTTTGTGGCTGTAGAAATAGATGTCCCTACAGCACACTGTATGTCGCACGTAGCAATGTGCAACACCAGAGGACAGTTTATGGGGAGAGATGCCTCATTGATATGGGCAACTGAAACAAAGTATCCCGATGAAGACGGTTACGTCCAGGATATCAAGACAAGAAACAGAGCGCACACTAGGAATCACGTGATCAGGTATGAGAAGCCTGAAGTTAAAGGAGCAGGGACAAGATGGGAAATAAATGCAAAACTGAAGGTCCAAGGAAAGACACCAGAAGAAGCTCAAATTTGGAAGAACAGAGGCCAAATGCAGATTTGGGGAACAGTGCTTCCACCAGATGGATGGGAAGAAGGAGTGGTGATCTGCCGAGCATGGATGGTCCTTGGAGCCTGCAAGGAAGCAATAGAAAACTCAGAGATCGTGCAAACCTCTATGGCCAAAACACACGAAATTACTGACATGGGTCGAAGACAGAGGAGGACCCCTGCAGGTAGTGCCACTGGAAAGCCCAAAATTGTGCTTCAGAAGCAATGGCACAAGGAAGATGGGAGAGAATCAAAACTGCAGACGAATCTTTGAAGCTCCAGGAATGACTCAGGGGACCGAAGTTATTATGGACCATTATTGGGCATGTGGATCCAAGGCGTATAGAAGACTACCGAAAAACTGGGGAGGCATATGCACACTAGTGAACGTCCACGTTCCTGCACTAGTGATCCCAAAAAGTGACCCGAGTATGGACAGTTTCCCGAAAGCAGATGCTCACCTAAGGAAGAGGAGGTCTGCGGAGCTGGTATCCCGGATGAAGAGGGAGAATCACTTTTCTGCCAAATCGGAAGAAGCATTTTATGCAATCCCATATGAACACAGGCTGTTTAGCCTCACCTCATCAGTATTCACAACAATACTCTTGCCACACATCCAAGTCGGAGCAAATAATAAATGGTTGCAGATAACTAGATGGGAGTTATTGCAGACCATCAACACCACCATAAAAGGATTCAACGCGATCAAAGAAGAACTGAGAGCACTCCGATTGATGACCCTCCTGAACAGATATGTACTTGACATGATCACAGCGATGGATGGAGGTGTTTGCGCAAAAATTAGAGAATCATGTTGCACATTTACACCTTCGCATAACAAAGAAAATGGAACATTAACAGACGCCATAAGTATGCTGACAAACCTAAAGAACCAGATGATTAACGAAGCCGACGAATTGGATGATGACAGCTGGTTTGGAGCACTATTCTCATGGGTCCCACAATGGATGGCAGACATATTCAAGTTTCTGGAAGCCCTGCAGGTGATGATACTGCTACGATTCTGTGTTATCAAGATAATCATCACACAATGCCAGAAAACTGCCAAGAAAGCAATGGGGATGAAAATCATGGTCGATGTCGAACCTGGATGGAAGCCCGGAGACCTAAGTGTCGAAGAAATAAGAAACTTTGTGAAGGCCAGCAAATTTGCGCCAGAAGGAACAAAGTTTGCGTACCCCAGAAAATGAAGAAGGTATGAAGGGAAATGGATCTACTGCAGCCCAAATGGGCAATGCCCGCTAATGACCTGGAACAAAGACGAACATATAAAAACAGCAGGAAGTTTGAAAGGAGTGCTAAAGATAAGGACTCCAAAGACACACGTTCACACCATCATGTACAAACCCAGAAGACGATGAACAAGATACTGAAGAACCAAGTAAGACGAATCCAAAGGAGGTAGCAGAAGTGGTCGATGAACCGACCAGAGGGGGGGAAGTGTAGAGGAGCTCCCAGACAAGGCCTACACCCCAACCCCACAGTTTGAGGTACCAGGAACATACTCGCCAAAGTACGTGACGTATGAGGAACAGTTGAACCAACAGAGAGCTGCACTGAGCCTATGCCCAGTGCCCATCAGAAGAGCAATACCTGTTCAAGTGCCCACAACCAGACAACTATGGGCGACTCGGTACCCGCTGAGGCAACCGTACCAGCAGCTGGCCCGAAGTGAAGACTTCTTACAGGCCGTCCCTGAAGAGACCCAAAGAGCCCTAATGGAGGGTAAATGGTGACGACATAAGAGCCTGGGCAGTCGTACAGATGCACATAAACAACAAGCGAAAAGGATAACATGAACAACAATCGAAAGATGACGCACAAGGACGAAATGGAAAGAATAATGATGTAATGGATTTATAAGAAGAAATGATGTTGATACATAGAGACGTAAGGAAAAGTAACCATAAAGGAAGTATGAAAATACGCAAATGACTAAATGCATGTAAATGGGCTTGGAACACAAGAAGCTAAGAAAACGGAACTGCTTGCAATGCTTAGTAGAAGAATATAGCGGCATGCACCAATTATATATCTACCTCAATGAAGCACAGTATACAAGTGCAACTCCATTTTGGAAAGAAGAATTAAGCCCATGCTGCATGGGGCTACCAAGGCCAAGATTTATATTCCAGCCAAAGCCAGAGAAATGAGCCGAATCGAAACTCAGTAAGAAGCAGCTCATGCCTGGGAATTTGAGGTCAACCTAAGGAAGGGAGGAGAGCGCAACCTGGGAGAATCGAAACTTCAGAGCATACCAGCCAGCCAGTGAAGGTAGAGATAAAGAGGCCCCAGGCAGGTGGCGAGGCTATGGAAGAATGAAATACACGAATAACGTGAAGCAGATTCACAGTGAACAGACACGTGACCAGCCAGGCGTGAAGAGGTACCAATGTCTGATTTCACCCAGAACCAACAATGCCATAACTTTTCCAGAAAAGAGGCTACAGTCGAGGCCATCCTCAGCCAACTAATTGACACATAGCCCTAAAAGTACTGATTGATGGAAAGGAGGCAGGGTGAATCTTGGGGCACAAGGCACCTGGGTGTCCATTCCGCAAGCTGCTAATTAAAGTGGAGATTTATGTATAGGGGTGTAACCTACCCAATCACAATGGACCAAATAATCTAGGGTCCTATAGCTTGTAGAACCAATTAGACGTTGTGCGTGTAGTGACATCTATCACGAGTGATGTAGTGGGATGGGCGTAGACGCCCACCCAATAAGAGTTATCCAATCCTCACGCTCTGTTACCATATACAGATATAATACCTATAGTAAAGTTAACTTTTCGAACCAATAGAATTGCATGACAAACTGAGTTTTACACGTCAAATGATGACGACTTTTGCCTATAAGAATTGCTGTTTGAATGGAGAACGGGGGAGTTGAAGCGAGACAGGCGATCGTGACACTGTTGATTACCATTTGTTTCCCTGTTTTTTGTACTTGGCATTAAAACAGACTTCCCTTTGCCAAACTAGTGTGTTGTCCTTATTGAATTGTGTCAGAGTAAGAGAGTCCTGCACCCCATACTCCTCAAGGTGCAGCTATCTTGCCTTACAGGTACTCAAGGGTGAGCTCTGACCTATGGGCCTGTCAGAGGACACTCCGCCCTCCTGTACATGACCATTCCACCTCAGGGATCACCTCCTTCATCAGCTCCTCCCAGTACCTCTGGAAAGTTTGCCTCCCCTGTAGGGTGGTTCCGTTCATTGCCTTGTATACGTTGGACAAGATACCCTTCCGCGATACTGACTGGTCCAGGGCCTTTTCCACTGGTGTCAATTCTCTTGACCCCTCTTCCCCCCACTTTAGATCTGTCAAAATCCACTTTATCCGGAGTTAATCAAATATCGTGATGGAGACCCTTCCCAAAGTCTCACGCACCTTTTCCCATTCCTGAAAGTTCCCACCATCAAAAAGTTGTCCCACCCTTTCCAGACCTGCAACTGATCACCTCTGGGAATGCTTGAAACCTTGACTCCCCAGTTCAAACGGCAGCCCCCATATTGAGGACATCGGCGAGGGCCATGATGTGTACCCACGTGTATCAATTGAATCTCTCCAGACCAACCAAAAGACTCCCAATGTTGGGTGGGACCTCAGTCGTTCTGGAATTAATCTTGGCAGGGCTCAGAAATGGTCTCAAACTTTCAAGGCATGCGCTACCAGCTCCTCTAGATATGTCCAGTATGTCCTCAGATCCTCTCTCGTATGTTCCTCCATCACTCTTGTGTGTGCCGCTTGATGGTATCTGTGAATGTCCGGAAACCGGAATCGCCCCTCTATCTTGGAAGGGTGAGTGTTGCCAGTTTTGCTCTTGGCGTCTTATTTCCCCATATGAAACTACAAAGCTCCCCTGTGACTTCCTGAAAAAACTTGTCTGGGAGACTTTGCGGTATTGCTGTAAACAGATATAGTAGCCTAGGTAATACATTAGTTTTTATCAATGTCATCCTCTCATACCACGTCAATATCACGGGGCCCCGTCTCTTTATGTCCGCCTTTAGTTGGGGGCAGAAGGGAGCATAGTTAGCCATCCCCACTTCCCCCAAATCCTTAGTCACCAGTATGCCCAGGTATCGAGTTTGACCCTCATGCCCGGGAATCTTCTTTTCTTATCTAGGAGCGGGATCCTTGACCGTAACGGCAGGATGGCAGATTTCCCCCACGTTAATTTTGAGCCCCGAGAGGTGGCCTTATGCAGCTATCTGGTCCATTAATGCTGGGAAGGAAACCTGTATATTGGTGAGGTAAGCCAGCACATCATCTGCGAACAAGGAGATTTCGCATTCTAGATCTCACCCCCGCTATACCCCTGATCTGGTCATTCATCTTTATTGCGATTGCTAACGGTTCCATTGCTAGAGCATACAGTAGCGGGGAGAGGGGCCATCCCTGCCTAGGGCCTCTCGTGAGTTTGAAGGACTCTGTAAGCCCCCCGTTAATGCGCACCCTGTCCCTTGCCATGTTGTATAGTTCTGTCACCCATTTCAAGAAATTTGTTCCCAACCCCATCTTCGCAAGCACCATCATCACGAAGGGCCATTCGACCCTATCAAATGCCTTTTCTGAGTCCAATGTAACTGAGCATGCATCCACCCTTCCGGTTTGAGCCCCATGGATCAGGTTGATGGTCTTCCTTATGTTGTCTGACCCTTGCCTCTCCTTAATGAAACCCATCTGGTACCCGTGCACCAGCAACGGCATACTTCCTTCCAGTCTTATTTCCTGGACCTTTGCTAGAATTTTCACGTGACCATTGAGGAGGGAAATTGGCATGTAAGAAGAGCACTTGGTTTGATCCTTCCCCTTCTTCGAGATTGCGAGAATGACTGCCACCATCATAGTAGGGTGAGGGACTCGCCCTCTAGGCACGCATTAAATACCCTCGCTAAACGTGGAGCCAACAGGGACCTAAATAGTTTATAGAATCTTAGTGAATCCATCCTCCCCCGGTTCAAACCCTGCTTTAATTCCCGCAATAGCCTTAACAACTTCCTCTGCAGATATGGGGTTGTCTAGGCATCCCGCCAACTCTTTCGGGCACCCTGGGATCGGAAGTTTCTTCAGAAACTCATCAATTTGGGTCTCCTCCCATTCTGAAGAGTACAGGGTTCTATAGTATTCCACAAACTCGTCCCCAATACTCTGGGTATCGTGTAGGTCTCTACCATCCTCCGTCCTTATAACCCAGATGGTCCTCTTTTTCTCTTCCCTCAGTCTCCATGCCAAGATCCTATCTGCCCTGTCTCCCTTCTCATGGTACTTCTGTTTCAGGAACAGGAGTTTTTTCTCAGTTTCCTGCGTCATTAGGGCTTTCAATTGGGACTTATATTTGCAAAGCTCTTTGGCCTTGGCAGGCGACATATTGCCCCTGGGTACATCCTGGTAGTATCCCCTCTATCTTTCTACAGATATGAACCTCCTTCTCCCCATCTCTCTTCTTCTCGGAGCCCATTCTCATCAATGTGCCTCTTATGGTTGCCTTGAAGCCATCCCAGACAGATTGGATTCCCACCTCCCCTGTGTCATTAAATAAAAAGCCTTCCTTGATCCCCCTTAGCAGTTCCTGTTGTACCACTTTATCCTTAAGCAGAAAGTAATTACATCTCAAATCCCCCGGGTTGCCTTCCGTGCCCCCGTTTCAAGTGAAATTGCAACCATATCGTGGTCCAACCACGGAATTGGAGTTACTTGGGACTGCTGCACCACATCTCGCAGAGTTTTGATCACAAGGATAAGGTCTATTCGCGAGAACGAGTCGTGGGCTGCTGAGCAGTAGGTGAATGGCCTATCCTACGTACCTCATTGACCCCTTTAAAATGCTCCGATTCTTTCGGATTGGGTTTACTCATTTGTTCCCCACTCATCCTCTTTCAATCCCTCTGAGGATCCAGCACCATATTGAAGTCCCCGCCCACCACCAGTTGGCCTTCAGTAAATTGGATTATTTTATATCTTACTTTCTCCCAGAACTCGCATTGCTGAACATTTGGGGCATAAATCAAACCTATCCTGAACTTTACCCCCTGCAGAACACCCTTCACAAACGCATATCTCCCGTTGGGATCCGCCAGTTCTGCCTCTACCCTAAAGCTCAGTCTGGTCGAAACCAATACTGCCACCGCCTGCCTCTTTTTAACACCTGATGCCATGATCACTTCACCCTCCCTTTTTCCAATGTGTTTCTTGTAGACGCATCCAATCGAGCTTGGACCTCTTGAAATCGTGTAGGATCATAGATCTTTTGGAGGGAGAGTTAAGGCCACAGGCATTAAGGGAGCCAATCCGCAAATCACACTGGCCAGACATCCCCAGTTTCCTCACCAAACCTTCTATTCCCCTCACTCCTGAGACAAGACCACCTTCAGAACGCTTTAAACCGGGTCCCAACTCTGCACCAATGATTTAGAACAATAACTTCTTGAACACCACCCCCCCATCCTCCCTCCCCGCATCCAACCCTGTCCGGACCCATCACCCCTGACGACACTGAATCCCCAGAGGTATTCCCCACACATTCACACAGCGCGTCTCGCTCAATCTCCCCATTTCCAGCCCCCACCGTTTCTCTTCTTCCTGCAGAATAACCCCCCCACCCCCACCTTGTAGGCACTTTACCATACTCGCCACCCAGCACTCTAATCAAGAGGGACCCGCCTGGAGCGAACCAAACGATATCTCACCGCTTTCTCAGTAAGACACTTTGTGAGGGTGAGTGCCGACAAGTCTTGATATATTGCCGCTTGAGTATTGCCTAAGGCCACAGCTTTCGTCCCCCTTGCCCTCTCCAGGATTTTGCGTTTGTCCGGGTAGTTATGGAACCGTGCAAGTACCAAGCGCGGGCCTCTCCCTGTTGCGCCAGCTCTACGGATCCTTTCCAGTTTAGGCTTGTCCATATTTTTGTCTCCAAACAGGGTTTTCCCCAGCTTGTGTATGGTTCTCTGTAGGACACCCCAAAAATCTCAGATTGTTCCTTCTCTCTCAGTTTTCGAAATCGTCCATCTTCAGCGCCACCTTGCCCTCCCTCCTCTCCAGTTATGCTATCCCCATGTCCATCTGAGCTTCCAAGCTGTCTGCCTGTAGTCTCTCATCAATGTTATTGATTCTAAAAAAAATGTTCTGTCCACTGTTCCGCTTATGTCTGCCCTCATTCCTCTAATCCCCTCCAGAAGGGAGGTGAGTCTCTCTTGGTGGACATGGCGTCGCTCTCTGCCTCTGACATGTTGGTGCTGGGTTTTGTTCTCCCCTCCATTGGCTTCTGATATTCAAAGTGCTCTAACTTTGCCCTCCAGTCCATGGGCCTACCAGACGCCCTGAGGGATTGTGGGGAGTCTCGACACTCAGTCTACTTCCTCGCAGAATGACACCTGTATTGCTGTTGGGGCGGAGTTCCTCTGAACCGGAGGGCTCCAGTTCCCGCCACTGCTGCTCATAGAACGAGGGAAGGCTTGTGCGATGGCGCTCCCTCTTTCCTTCCTCTCCTGCGATCGGGGGCAGTTTTCGCCCGCTCCCCTGGTCTCCCCTCCAAAGCAGGGTTCCAGACAGAGGGGTCCTTGACAGGGCGGGCACACACCCCAGGACGGGTCCTGGGGGCCCTCACCCTGACCAGGTATGAACGGCCTCACACCAGCCACACCAAAAGGGTTTGAGCCGGTGGGTGAGGGGGAATGTCCCTTCTCCAGTCTACATATCGTTCCTTGCGGTGTCCACTCCCTTCCGACCCCACGTTGAAGCTCTTTCTTGATTGGTTTGGGGTCGAGGTGCTAGTCTTTGTGGAGGTGGGCACATGCCCCAATACAAGACTAGGGGCCCTCACCTCTGCCAACATCCCCTGGGTGGAGTGGTCTCCGTCTATACGCTCCTTCCTATCCTGACTGCAGTGTTTTTCCTGGGCTTGTGTGGGTTCCCTCCACTCCTCTCCTCTCCCTTTCCCTCTGCTGTCTTTCTCGATGATATTGTCTGGAGGGGGTGAGCGCGTCTCCTGCACCACCTGGGCGAGACACCGACTGATAACCATCACTACCCACTCCCCCCTCCCCCGGCACATCTCGCTTCTCATCTCTGGGGATTTGAGACCACCTGCGTATCCAGCCCCTGGGCAGTATTCACTTGGATTGTACCCTGCACACTGCGCCTCTGAGGGGGCACGCCTGGTTCTGCTGGCTATCTCCTGCCCATCTTTGCACTGTCTTCCAGCAGCCAGCCCAATAGCCTGCTCCAATGGCCTGGTCACTGCATGCTTTGTTGGGCTATTTGGAGAGGGGAGGGGGTGGCCCCCTTATGGAGTGCCCTGGTTTAATTCACCCCCTCCTGGGACCCCCGGTGGGTCTCCTTTTGCCCACTATGGTTGGCGGGTGTTCCCGCTCATATAGTGAGGCCGTGGGGTGAGGTTTGTTGGATGCGGGGGGCTAAATCATCATCTATGGACGGGCCGGATGCAGGAGGGCTACGCAGTTGCTGTCTCCATCAGCGCGCCTCCTAGTGGCCTCGACCCCGGCAGCGCAAGATAACAGCCCGAGCAAAGCGAGTGCCAGTAACAAGGGCTTCAGGTCGTTACCCCTGTTCCGGCACTTGGAATGGGGTTTAAGGCCAAACTTGCGGTGCTAAAAAACAAGTATTATCAGTCATTGAACGGGATGCCTCGCACGTCCCGTCCAATGACTAAAAATACTGTCTTAAGATGGCAGCCATGGAAAAGGACTGCAGGGATCTGTACAGAGAGAGCCCCTCTTCCCTTTCCATGGCGGCCTGCGGGAGCCAAGATGAAGGAATGGCATTCACTGCTAAAATAAGGTAAGTGGGGGGTGGGAAGGTGGGAAGAAACAAAAGAGAGGGACAGAGAGTGGGGGGGGGGTGGCAGCAGAGGAACCAGCCATCAGGCGGCATTGGAGCGCAGGCTGAGATCACTGGTTTCAGCATGCATTCCTAGACCCCTGATTGGCTGGCTCCCCCACCAGGGTACTAATCCCGGAAAATATATATGAACTCCTTGTTGGCATATGGAAATATGTACTCTGCTTCTACTGGAAGTTAGCCCCAATGCTGTTGATTGTGTGTGCTTTCCCGCATCTCCTCACTCTCAGTTCCAACTGATCCTGTATGTTCAAGTTCCATGTACTGACTCCCCATATCATTTCTGACTGCAGTTTGTTTTCCCTTACATCTTACTAGCTCTCTCAATCACCAGTTCTGACCATTCTTTAGAGTTGCGGTGGTCTTGTTGACTCTGATGATCTTATGAGGAAGCCTAAATCGGTGCATTGCTTTTAGCATACATTACGGTTCTTTCATTCTCACCCATTCCCAAATCTTGCCTTTGCTTGACACTACTGCATTTTTGTGGTCAAAGTATTGTTTATAAGTAGAATGCTTGCTTATGACCATATTTAACATTGCCCCCATATCATCATTCTTGGTTTCTTCTTTGCTCACCCAAGGAGTTTTCAGATGGCTACATGCACATCTCCCCCTCACGAGTGTAAATGGTTCCACATCTGTGAACAAATATGGTGCGAGTCTGTATGCAATAAGTGTTTCTTCTGGCATCTTTCTCCATGGCAAGTAAATGGCTATTGCAAATTGTATGGTGCCTTTTATGAAGCGATCCATCCTTTCAACTAGCCCATTTGTGGCTGTATAATACATTACTGTATATAGATGTTTGATTCCATGATCATTTAAGAATTTCTGCATTTCTTCATACGCAAACTGTATGCCATTGATTATCCCCCATTCCACTGATTTAGATATGTTATCCATCAACACAAAAATGTATACTTTGTGTTTCCAGAGTCATAAAAAAGCCTACCTCCATCCCTAGTTTTTTCCATACCATCTTTGGTATTTCAATGTCCTGGTTTGGTTACTTTAGTAGGAAGATTGGTATTCCTTTACCAATTCTTCATAATCTTCAGGCACCAATATTTTCATCGAATTAGTTGATCACCTCTAAAAAAGCAACGTGACTCTTCTGTGATTTCTTGTGCATATTCTGGTACTTCTGTAGCTCTGCATCCTTCCTGTATTCCTTAGTGCAAAATGTTTGCTTCTTTATCGGTCTTCATGACTTTTAGTCATCCTTCTTTGAAGATAACTGGCTGTGTTGTAGCTATTATCGATCCCTGACTCTATTGTGTCAGTACATCTGTGGACTTTCCCCACCTTCCTGTTGTTCCCCTGCAGTAATCGCAATAGCCAATACACTAAATTGGACAAGGAAGGGAGCCCCATCTGTGAGGGCGCTGGATTCCAGTAGTTTTCACTAGATACGGCGATGCGTCTAGCACAGCTAAATGATGAGTCTTGAAACTAGGTTATACGTGTGATGTTAATTTAATTGGCATAAAGTTGCCACAGTCTTTAGAGCACATGTAATGTCAATCACATGGAGAAAGCCAACACTTGTTTCAACCAAAGGGTCTTTATCAGGGATGTGATGTTGTGGCACACTGAGAGTGCCATTTTGGTGATGTGGTGACTTGCCGTCAGTAGTGATGTGATTTGTGAAAGAGTACATTGCCAGGTGACATGTGGACATACATTTGTCATATGTACAGAATGGTGATGCAAGGTGAATGTGGTGTGACAGATATATACATGTTCAAGGATTATACATTGGTAATAATTGAATTACAAATTGACCCAGTTGGGTACATATTATTGTAGAAAGAGGTTGCACCAAGGAGAGAGAAGAAATGAAGAGTATGATGAGATGGGGTTGAGCTCAATGCCAGGAGTCAATGTTAGTGGGTGTGGGGGTTCTTACCAGATTAGGTATTGTAGATTAATAGTCCCTGGTTAAGGAAGCTGGGTAGCAACTAGGGAGAAGGAGAGTAAAAGGTTGATGTAAAAGGTGTTGATTCAGCAGTGATATTCCTGGGTTAAGGGGCTGGCTATCAGCTAAAAGGACGGACAATGCATTATCAGGAGTGGTACTAAGACTTAGTAGTACTAAGTACCTGGTGCGTAGCACAGAGGCAAGAAGGTGAGGTGTGCCCTAATGGGCATTGCTCTAGTAGTGGCGTGGTGGAGATTCTAGTGTAGCGGAGTGTTCACCTCGGGTGAGCGTGTAGTAGGAACGGCCCATGCTGCGAGGTGCAGGTTGTCATATAGGGGTACTGGTTGTTATGGCGCGTGTGACGAGGGATGGCGCAGGGCGTCAGGAGGAATGTATTAAACGTATAGGCCTTTATAACCGGATTTAGGGCTACAGTGGGAGGTCAACACATTCAAATACCTGGGAATACACATAGCCCACATACCTGAAGACATGCACCTTTGAAACACGGTCAAGGCGGTGGATGGGGTGAGGCGGTCCATGACATTTTGGGGTAAACTTCCACTGTCCCTTAGAGGTCGGGTCACAATAGTGAAAATGATAATACTGCCCAGTTTACTTTATTCTTTTGCTAATGTACACTACTTCATTGCAGCAGGGTTTTTTCGCCGGCTATACGCCTTGCTCAGGGAATTCTTGGTGGTCCAGAAAAAACTGAAAATCTCCCTGAATACTCTATGCATGGCTTATGGGGACAGAGGGAGTACAGCTTTTCGCGATTAGAGCTTTATTACTTAGCTGTGCAACTTCAGTACGTGGTGAACTGGCTGTCAGATGAGCGGTGCTGAAGGAAGCTGTGTGGGTTGCAGATGGCTGCATAGGCCAGAGGTCCTTGCTGGTCAGACTTGGGCGACAAATGTGGAAAAGAGTGGTGAAAGTGCTAGAGTTGTGCAACCCGTACTCCTCACATGCCCCCATGACGGCGGATGCATGTTCGGAGCAGGGCGAGTTAGCGGTGGCCAGGAGATGGGATGACCTGTGGCTCACCACATAGGGGGTCTAAGATTGATTTTTTATTTATTATGCGCCAAAACACAAGTGTTTCAAGGCGCAACTAGGCAGGGAAGGGAGAACAAAGGGAGGATAAGTCAAACGATCTTGCTAGGCCTAGTGGCATATAGATGTGAAACTGCGCAACAAGAAGTGCAGAGGAGAGACTACAGGGAGAAGTGCACCCAGACCAGCAGGGCCCCGAGTTTAGTTAAGTGCAAGGAAAGCTGGGACTACAGGGGGCAATCACTGCCTGGTAGTGCAAGGTAGGCCAGGCGGCAGTGCAAAGTGGGCCAGGCAGCAAGCGCAGGGCGAATGGTCCGGGGGGTGCCTGTTGTCCTGCAAGACTCAGAGGACACCGAGCAGCTAGTCAGCAGACGAAGCAGGAGCACGGGTAGGTTAGCAGGGGAGATGGGGCGAGAAAGAAGATGAGAAAAGGAAGGTCTTGAGGAGCTTTTGGAACTTAAAGAGATCTGGCTCAAGGCAGAGAGAGGCAGGAAGGAGGCCATTCCAGAGGGAGGCACCTGCAGAGGAGAGAGATCTACCGCCCATTCTCTGCTTGGAGAAGCGACTCACACACAGAGTATCAGAAGGAGACGAGCGGAGGGCTCCCGGAGGAAAGTGCTTGGGAAGAGAGAGTAGTAGGTAGTGAGGACCATAGCCTCAGAAAGCCTTGTGGACGATGCAGAGGGTCTTCAACTTGATCCTTGCAGTCACCGGAAGCCAGTAGAGGGATTTCAGCGCCGGAAAGATGTGGTCTCTAGGCTTGAGGCCAAGGATAAGTTGCGCAGTCTGGTTCTGAATGAGTTGAAGAGGGCGAAGAGTAGAGTTAGGCAGATTGAGAAAGAGGCTGTTGTAGTAGTCCAGCCTAGACAGTGAGCTTCTGAGGGAAGGTGAGAAAAGAGAGAAGAAAGAAGTATAGCAAGACAAGGGGGGAGGGAAGTGTCCCCCTTGTCATTTGGGATCCAGGGGTGGAAATCTATCAGCTAAAGTTCACTGAGAAGGGAACCATCTTGTGAATTTGTTTAATACAATTTCTGAGGGTCTGAGCCTAGAAGAAGAGGACCCAGAGGTGAAAGCCATAACCCAATGTATTCGTAGAACAGAACTTTTGTGTTTGTTTGTTCAGATCATCGGGCCTCGAAGACAAGAGACTTTTATTGAAGAGAGACTTAACCATCGAAGAACCTGATAGCCGATACGGAACTGTTTGCTCGTGCTGGGAAGGCTTGAACGTGTGCTGTGCTCCAAAGTCTCACCTTGTCCCGTGCTACAAACGTGGGAAAGAGAGACAAGACAATCACATTCTGACTTATTATTTGACCACTGTTTCCTTTATTTGAATACCCTAATCCACATTCTTTTTGTAATTAGTTGTAAGGAATTGCCATTTATTTTTTTTTCAGTATAGGCTTTTTACTTTGACAAGATGCTACATGGACTGCCTCAATTTTCATTTGCTGGTCGATGCTTGCTCCCATCTTAGATTTAGGTTAGGCATTTTTTCACCCTGCACTTACAGTTTAATAAACACTCTTGAACTGTGATCACTTGTGACTGTCTTTACTGTTGTCACCATGAGTTCCTCAAAATAGACTGTCAGGGATGAGCGAGGAGGATGAGGCAAAGGGTAGCCTGAAGGAGAGCTGTGTGTCGTCCGCCTAACACTAAATGTTAGAGGAAAAGGTAGCAATCAGGAGGGCCAAAGGGGCCAGATAGACATTGAAGAGCCAGGTGGAGAGGATAGAGCCCTGGGGAACACCACATGTGGAGACAGAGAGGTGGTGCAGAGAAAGAACTCAAGCTGAACCTCGTTCCAGGACGAAGGAGGTCAGCCATGCCAGAGCCTGCTCTGTGATGCCCAGGGTCTTGCCCAGACGAGTTATCAGGCTGCTGTGGTTGACCGCGTCAAATGCAGAGGAAAGGTCAAGGAGATTGAGGACACAGAGGGAGAGCTAGAGTCAAGATTAGAGAGCAGATCTTCACAGGTGTTCCGAAGTGCAGTTTCCGTGCCTCTGGCTGCTCTAAAGGCAGACTGATGGGTCATGGAGACAACCAACAGATTCAGTGTGGAGGTTAGGCTGGGAGATAACCAACTTCTCCAGGAGTTTGCCCAGGAAATGAGTGATAGAGATCGGGCGATATTTTGCCAGAAGGGAGGGGTCGGCAGAAGGCTATTTTAGTAAGGGGTGCACAAGGGAGTGCTTGAAAAGAGGGAAAAGATCCAGTAGCGAAGGATTGATTACAGAATTTGGCCAAGGCTGAAGCCAGAGAACCAATGGTGTCCTTAATGGTTTTGGAAGAGCAGGGGGGCCACCTATTTCGATGAGAATTTCATAGACCGGACTTGTCTGGAAACATCATCAGGTGTAACAGGAGAGAGGGAGGGGAGAAGGGTGGGTGACCAAGGAGGGCCTAACAGAGGGAGAGAGAAGAGGAGGAGAGTAAGCACAGGATGTCCTGTTTTTTGTGGTGAAATGAGAAGCCAGAGCCATGCAGATGGCCTTGGTAAGTGTAGAGGAGGTAGATACTGCAGTAGGATTGGACAGCTCAAATTTGATTTGGAAAAGTTTGGCCGGGTTGTTGAGGCCGCAGCGATGCAGCCTTGAATATGGACCCTCTTCTTTGAGAAAATGGAGAGTCTGTATTGCTTTTTGAACAGGCGGCAGGCCAGTTTGTCACCGGGTGCGCCCGAAAGCTCCCCACTTCCGTTCTGCTACTCTGCACTTGCGTTTACACTTGTTGGTAGGCTTCAAGTAGATCCTCATGACAGGGGCAAGGATATCCAGAGTGTTAGAGATGGAAAGGTGAAAGTTGGAGAGGGCTGTGTCAGAATGGGAGTCAACCACAAGAGTAAGTGAGGGAGAGCAAGTGGAGGCAAAGGCAGCCACTCACACTCGCTTCATAGGTTGAATGACAGCGAATGAAGGTGACAGTGCTGGGTGGGCCTTTGCCAACAGGGCAGGAAGCTTCAAGTGAGAAGAAGAAAGTGGTCACTCCAGGAGAGAACATATATGACACCCAATCGAGTGGCTAGATTTAAACCTACTATGCCTTCTGTTTGCCCGTGGTGAAATATTGAAGACGCTGATATTATCCATCTGTTCTGGCACTGTACGCAGGTTCAGTCTTTCTAGCATCAGATAAAGTCACCATGTATTAAGGCTGGGATCACACGCAATTGCTGGGATCCGGCAGAATGTTATGTTATTTGACATTTATATAGCGCTCTATATATCATTGGTATGACCTCAAAGTGCTGGTAGGTTGAACTCCCTCGGGGACCGTAGTCCAGGTCAGTTGAGGTCAGTTGAGAGAATAAGGTGTTGCAGGGTGCTTGGGAGCACCAGTTATGTGTGCAGCTGATGTAATTGCCTGATGGTAGCTGTCTCCTAGCATTAGGTGTAGTGGTATTGATATCAGTTGAATGTGAGCAGTCTGGCGGGTGGACACCAAGACTGGGTTCTGGCTGCGTTGGGCCTGTAGGATGCTTATGTGTGCAGCTAGGCCGGTTTGTCATGGGCCATAGCTGTGTTTTATAGAATGATGAGGTGATCATGTGTTAATGTTCGTATCTGAGCAGCTAGGCTGAAATTGATCGAGGGGGTATAGCTGCACTCTAATTGAGTGATGGTGTTGAAAAGGGATTAAGCATAGTGATATGGGAGGTGAGAGTGTGGGTTGAGTTATGATCTAAAGCTTAGGTAAGTAATTTAACGAACTATCTCAGGCGGAATTTATTTTCTAGTTTTGAGTCGAGCGGGTGAGAGCAATTCTAATTGTGCAACGCATGCACCTGAGTCATAGTGCTATCAGAGGGGGTACTTTCAAGATGTGAGATAAAGTAGCTTACTAGCTGTGAATCAACCTTGCAAGAACAATTCCCAAGTGTGCAAATAAATCACATTATCATAGCATGCACCCTCTAGGTTTGAGTCAATCGCACTAAGAACAGCACAGGCAGACGATGCAGACCAGTAGATTCAAAGTACTATCACAGTGGGCATTTTCAAGGTTTGGTTCAGGGCAATGCTAATAGTGCCTAACAATTTTCTAAGTGTGAGTCAATGTAATGCTAATCATTTCTAACAATTTTCTGACTGTGACAAAGACTAGTACATTCATAGTACTATCACAGATTTTGAGAATTGTGTACGGTGGGAGAGAGGCCCAGGTCCCACAACACACCACATGTCACCATACTATAGACAAAGATGTAGGCCATACCTAGACTTGAGTGTCCGGCAAAGCCATGAATAGCCCTAGGTTTCACAATACGCTGTGTTTCACCATATAGCAGATAATGATGGAGGCTATACCAAGATATGAGAGTCTTATACAGTGAGAGAAAGGTCTAGGTTCCACAATAGGTGGGTCTCAACATATAACAGTCAGAGATGGAGGTCACACCTAGATTCGAGAGTCCTGCAGAGCGGGCTAGAGGCCCAGGTATCCCAATACATCACATTTCACCTTACAATAGACAAAGGGGAGGCTGTGAGTCCATGTTTGCTTAACATTCACAATTCTATATAAGTGCGGTACCTGCCAACACCCACAACTCTTTCCAAGGGTGGGATCTGCCAATATTCAAAATCCTGTCAACTGGACAGTTCTATCTGAGTGTGGCATTTGCTAAAGTTCACATTTCTATCCAAGTGTGGGGCTTGCTAACATTCCCAATTCTATCCAAGTGTGGCATTTACTTAACATTTACAATCCTATCTGGATGTGGTGTAAGCAAACCTTCACAGTTCTATCTAAATGTGATACTTGCTAACAACCAACTCTATGTTCTATGTTATGATGTAAGGTAATGTAGAGTGGCAGGGCTCTGGGAAAAGGCCAGACACAAAGGACTACACCCAATGTACTGCACTCTCTAGATGCAGGTCAGCACAGAAAAATGGGGTCAGAAGCCACAAAAACACTAGACAAATCCACCAGATTAGCACACAGTGCTCAGCAAAAACCGATTGAAAAATAAAACTCACACCACTCCAATAGAGTACATAAAACAGCCCAAAAACGGATTTACAATCACTGTGCAGCTACTCACTCAGCATCAACCAGCCCCTAAAGCTGCTTCCAAAGTGGTTTCCCTGCCAGATCGTTCCACATTGCAGTACACATAGCTTGATAAGATCATACCCAGGCCAGAAGCAATATAGGCACATGGTCAAACTGATGTATCTGGCATGTGTATTGGCCAAACGGCGCATATCAATGGCCTGCAAGATGAAAGGGGGTCTTCAGTATTCTCTTTGGTACAAAGACCTTGCAAGATGGATTGTGGCAGAGACCACTGCATGGAATTGGGCTTTGAGAGCTAGAATGCGTAAGTCCACAGACAATGAAGAGGCATGAAATGCCTTCCTCCTTGAGTTATTCCACCCATCAGACGACAAGACCCCGTGAGCACTAGAATTTTTTGTTATTTTTTGTTGATTATGTATCCAGCTGTTCATTTGCGACGCCTTGATGATCCCCCCCACCCCCTGCTCAAATTGGTCCCTTTATCAGGATGGCCCCAGATGTGCCATGGATGCAAACTGTCCCCTCCACCCCAGACTACTGGCCCAAGGAATCTAGGATCCCAAGTTTTTGTTTTGTTGGATTACCTTTTGTTTGTTGTTACAATGTGTACTTTGCATGCTATGTCATTAATAGCATTTCTGTCTATGTTGTTCATTCGATATTGACTGTGGATATTCTATTGCGATTACCTTTACCAACAAACAGAGTTAAAAATGTCTAATGTTGGTTGTCCCCAATCTATGTATTTATTTTAAAGTGCAGGTCGGTGGTACGGGCAGCTGTGATAGGGATGTGACGATTATGAGTGAATTGCTAGAGTGGAGGCAGAGGAAGTGAGGGACAGGGGCAGGTTAGAGGCAAGGGAAAAATGTTAGGTAGCAGGCAGATGAGAGGTATGTTAAGAGGGTAAGTCAGAGGCGATGTGGTAGGCTTTTAGTTTGGCTTTGAACAAATCCATTCAACTGTTTCTTGGATGACTGCCGTAAGAGAATTCCATGCAAGTGGAGAAAGAAGAGAGAAAGAGGGCACAAGAGGAAGCAAGAGGAAGCACAGGGAGGGTGAGGAGCCACAAGGGTAGTCAAGGAGGCACAGCAGAGATTTCGAGAAGGCTTGTAGAGTTGGATAGAGGAGGATAGATACAGTGGTGTCTTACCTCGGCTAGATTTGTGAACCAGGAGAAGACATTTAAATCTGGCCCTGTTTTGCGTCGGCAGTCACCCAGCCTGCAGACGGTACGAGGAAGTAGGTGTGAAGTGAGGGAATTCAAAGAGTCCTGGTAGCCGAAGTTAATAATCTTGTTGCAAGGACAGAAAGCATAGTTGGGGAGACCAAAGAGGATGCTGGAATAGTGGTCCAGTTAGTAGAAGAAAAAGTGGTTAAAAGATGGTTGGCAGTGTTGAAAGGAAGGCAGTGATTGTGATGAATCCTGCAGAGTCCTCACAAAGACCCTGCCTAAAGTCTCCTCCCAGGGGGCCAGGGAAAGGCAGAGGTTTCCTGATGCTGACCCTGTGGGTGGTATTAGCCTGGAGGATCACCTAAGAGGATAAGGACCCCAGGGGAACATGAGTACTCTGTTGGGTGTGACGCAATGTTTGTCTTCCTCTGCGGAAGACATATCAGTGATGCCAAAATACATAATGGCTTGCTGTCAAAGAGATTTTATCTTCCCAAGTTGACCATCTTAAAGTGGGTGAAAACCTTCCTAACCTATTATGCATGGGGAGCAATAAAACACCTTTTAAAACCAAGGAAACTCAGAGGTGAAAGCTCCCATGACTCTCAGAGGAACAGTAAAACAGGGTCTTTAATTATTTCCAATTTAGGCCCTAAAGATCTGTATTCCTTTGTTAAGCTAAATCTTTAATTAAATCATTATTATACTCCTTGGGGGGAATATAATTAAAGAAAGAAATTAACGTGGTGTTAATATTCCCATAGGAAAAACAGTTTTTTTACATTGTGGACTTCAAGTCCCACAATTCCCAAAATACTGGGACGAAGAAGAGAGCTGCAGAGGCACGAAACTGCAAACTGCAGCTAATTCGTGAAAATGACCCACACCTGAGGGAGACTGGTTGTCTTAAAAGGCCCCTTCTGATGCAGGCCATGAGAAAGGAGAAGAGTAGAAGCAGGAGGTGGAGTAGTCGTGGTCTCTCCACGTTGCGGCGGAAACTGGAGGAGAGCAGAGACGCCGGGACCACTATCAGATGTCGACCAGTTGCCAGTCCTGAGGGGGTCTCTTCCACCAGGAATTCACATTGCAGAGGTTGCGCGGCAGGAAGCATTCATTTTAAAAGCTTTCCAACAGCTGAGGCGGTCTCTGGTGGCAGGCGAGCACCAGAAACACTCTGGAGCAGAGAATGCTTCATTTGTGAGTGGCACGGGACGCAGGAAGGAGGAAGGAGGAAGGAAGGGGTTGCCAGGCTACGTGAAGATGCAGAAGACCTGGAGGCAGCAGAGAAACAGGACGCGCTTCCCAGACCCGGTGAGTTCACATTGTGACCACCAGAGTGCTCCGTAATCACCTGCTTGCCGATCTAGGGTGCTCTAAGCCCAAACCTGTTGTGAAGATAGTGCATGGGCAAAACCAAACAGTTTTTCAATACCGAACTGAAGTAAAGCTGAACACAAAACTATTTAAAAACCAAGCTGATGTAAAGAAAAGTAGGTGGCAGAATTTGACCAAGAAAGATATGGTTGTATGGGACAAAATAAAAACCAATAACAAGATAGGGAAAGAGTTAAAGAAACCAATACAAACAACTATTAGCCGACAAAAAGCTATTCACAAAATCTAATGTTTGTAAAACCTTTTGCCCACATGGAAAGAAGCTCATAAGAGAAGCTGGCTTTCAACGTTGGGTAGTACAGCACAAAACCAGGAATTTGACTTTTTTCCTTGGGCATTAGAAATACAGTATTTTAATTGTTTCAGTAGCCACAAAAAGGAGATATGTATAGCAGTACGGAAAATAAATCAGACGTGCTTGTTCTCAAATTTAATTTGTGGCAGATAAAACTACAGTTTACAGACTATCAGGTTGTAAACCGTTTTCATACAGATTCAATGTTGAAGTGTAAAGAAGTGCATTTTTGGTCACTTTTAAGGAGCCCCATACCATCAAGTTAACATAAACCATCTGCATTGTTTTTGTGGAGACAAACAGTTTCAGATAAAGAATTGCAGCTTGCAGTAATGAACCTCGGGGGTGGTATCTGATGCAAGATACTTTTGTGATAAAGAATTAAAGCGCATGGCAATCTTATAAATTATGTGTTTCATTTGCTCAAAACCACATAAGGATAATTGTATGCAAAATAACATTGTTTCAAAATAAACTTAGATAATTAACGCTGCATTTAAAAAAACACGTGGGTGGTGTCCATCAATACTCCTTCTTGCCCAAAATGTCCCACCCTCACCAAGGTCATGGCAACCACTTGCCCAGTTTCTATCGAATCCCCTCTGGCCTGCACCACTGATACTCCAGTTTGCTGTTCCCACTGTTTGGATTAACTCTCTAACATATTCCCCAACAATGTCTTATGATGTGTTGTGCTAGTTTTAATTCAGGTAAGTTACAAAAACCTTGTAAACTATTATGTGTATGCCTAACTACTTCTGAGGGATCCTAGTGACTTTGTGGAACTTAAATGGCATTGCTTCTAACTTTTCAACATTACCTAATGAAACCTAAGAAAAATATCCTTGATTGGAGAAAAAGGTTAAGTGACTAGTTCAATTTTGTGAAATGCAACCATGGCAAGATTTGTCAGCACTGTACTAATTTATAAGGCCTTTTTTTGTTGTTATTCTTAATTTAGGAGCTTTCACTTTTTTTTTAAGTCTCTTTATAAATTGTGTATCACACATTATATACATTCAATGAAATACATTTTGTAAAAGTGCATGAAAGTTAGTTTCAGTACAAATATTTTAGGGTAAACATTTGAGCAAATGACATGATATGCAGTTAAATGTGATTTGTTATCTCTTTCAACTGTTTAATGTTTAACTCCGATAGAAATTATAGCATACACTTACACGCAATTGGATTTGTTCCACCCTTGATCTCCCAAATGTGACGCCAATAGCTTGCATAGTTGTATGCATTTGCTTATCGTTTCTTGTACATACTCGCATTTAAACATTCATGCACCTACCTGTAGTATATGTTAGTGTATTATCCCTTTTGATACCAATTAGTGGAATCTATAATAATGCTATCACCCTAGCCAAAATTGCACCTCTTAAACTGCGTAAAGGCAAACCTAAAGCACATTTAAACACCTGGACACACAAACTCAAAGCCCTACGAAATGAAAAAAGGAAATGGGGAAACGACCAGGAACAATAACCCCACCCCAGCCAACAAAGAAATCCTTCACAAAATCACGGCTAATTACAAAACAGAAATTCTCTTAGTTAAACCCGACACCTACAACGATAGTATTGAGTACCAGAGAACTCTGTACCATATTAAGAGAACTGGAATCTCGCACCCCTCCAACAGATAACTAAATCAAGGACAAATCCTGGTGCACCAAGATCCAAGATGCACTAGCTAAAAAGATCGCTCTACTCCAAAACAAAATAGCTGCTAAAAAAGTAACCTCCCAACTCAAGCAAACATCTCGAAATCTTGTCCTAACCTTCTTAAACCTCCTCAATGATGTATATTTACCCAAGTATCCACCCTAGAAGGGAAAACATTATAGCTTCACTCAAACCCTCCAATTGCCAAGGAGATTCTTGCCCCGCATCACCTATTAAAGAAGCTGCCAGTGAATTAGCCCTCTTTATCACCACGCTTATCAACTCATCTTTCTGCACATGTACTGTCCCCACCAATCTGAAAAACTCATGGGTACTCCTGCTTCTAAAGAAACCCTATCTAGACCAGAGTAGCACAACAGTCCTCTTCCTATTAAAGATAATCGATAAAGCAGCCTATATCCAGATACAGTTATACTTCGAGACCAATAATCTACTAGGACTTCGACAATCTGGCGTCAGACCCCAACATGGCACAGAAACAGCCCCGATTGACCTGAAGATCCAGATTGACGATCTGAAAGACAAAGGAAAATCTGCCCTCCTGCTTCTGATGGATCTGTCAGCCGCTTTCGACTTTGTCGATCATAAGGTGCTTTGCAAACATCTATCAGTAGCGGCCTATTTCTCAATAGAAGAAACGTCATAGATCCAATCTTTCTTAAACAGACCAATGGGAGTTTTTTCATCAATGGCAGCAGCCCAATCCCCATAACTTGTGGAGTCCCACAAGGATCATGCGTATCGCCCACGATGTATAAAGTGTTCAACAAACCATTGTTTGATGACGCAGAACATCTGGGTGTCACCTACACTAACTATGCTGATGACACCAAGATTTTCATACCTCCGACAGGTGACTATGAGAAAGATCTAGCTCTGGTTTACAAAATCCATCTCATCAATCAGGCCTGGATGGCCACATATGGTCTGTGTCTGAATGATGAGAAGACTGAGCTGCTACTTGTAGCCACTCCCTCCAATCTGAAGAAACTGAGTAATCAATGGGCCTCATTACAACTCACCCGGTATGGAAACAACGGTGGCGGTAAACCCACTGCCACTGTTTCCATACCGGGTGATCACGACTCCTGCAGGTGGAGGCGTCAATCCCGCCAGGTCTGACTTGGCGGGTTTAACACTGCCCGCCTGCAGGCGGACGAGGAAACACCGGAACCATCACGAGATGGTGCCAGTGTTTCCATGATACCCATTCCCATTGAGTCCTATAGGACTCAATGGCAATGGTGATTTACACCATTCCGCCTCCGGAATTCCCGGGTAATGCCCCGGTAATTCCGGGAATCACGGAGGCAGAATGGTAATACGAGTCTGGCGGTAAACCGGCAGTTTTACTGCCTCGGTTACCGCCGGACTCGTAATGAGGCCCAATATCTCTCTTTCAACACTGATGGCAATGACATCAAGGTAGCTAAAGAGGTAAAAACCTTGGGTTTCTATTTAGACTCCTCTCTGAGCCTGCGAAAATAGGTTAGTGCCATGGCTTCGGCGACAGCTTACACCTGTTAGTTGATCCACGCCTGTAAACCCTTTCTCTCCATAGAAAGTTGCATTACACTGGCTAGAGCTCTAATTCTGTCAAAAATCGACTACTGTAATGCACTGTACCTAGGTGCCAGCAAATGCATTGTCAATAAACTCCCGATTCTGCAGAACAACGTACTTAGAACAGCCCTAGGCATCTCCAGAAGACAACACATTTCAGTGTTCAGACGGCATAACAATTGTTATCTATCAAGGACAGAATACAACTCAAAACAGCCTCCATGACCTACAAATGTCTGAACAACTCAGCTCCTCACTACCTCACAGAAAAATTCATCAAGAATAATTCCTCACGACCTACAAGGACTACCAATTCCGGCGTACCAATTCCGGCGGCCTAAGAGTCCCCAGGTTCAAACTGAAAAAAGCAGGTGGCAGTAGCTTTCCTGTCATGGCTGCCCAACTTTGGAATGCCTTACGCACCGCCTTAACAGTTGACCAATCCTTCTACAAAGTTAGGAAAAACACAAAACTTTGGCTCACCTCCAAAGACCTCCCATCCTGCTACATGTCCCCAACTAGGACCTCGCCAACAACGCTAGTGCCATTTCTGTATCTCTGTATATTAACCTTGTACAATCACTGTATGTCTTAAAAACTGTATCTATACACATTCTTACTATGTATTATACTGTATTGTATTATAACTTGTAATCCTTTGTATTGTAACTAAGAAACTGCATACTCTTGTAATGCACCCAGATACCTGCTGGTGAGGAGCGCTTTATAAATAAACATACATGTAGCAGACATTATTACATTAGTCTCTATATAATCACCATCAGATCTCACCCTATCAATGTTTTATAATGACACATATACATTAGACAATAGTCCATATGCATTACCCATCCCCTCTCACTCTATCAACATTCAAAGGGAAAATGTACCTTTTCAATGTCTTGAAATCTCAGCTCCTCCTGTATCTGTTTAACTTTTCGCAGTTCTTCATTGTGCAAGAGAGTCATTTTTTCATCAATCTCCTTGCTCTTCTGTTCAAATTGCTCCGATACATACTGGAGGCTCAAATCACTTTGACGAGGCAAAATGCTTTTCAGGCGCTAAACAGAGATTAAAGATGTATGAATCACATTGACTTTATGCATCCTGCAACCAATATACTTTTACAGAACATACAATGTAAATTAAATTTGCCATTTTGCAATATAGACATTTGCCACTTGGTGCATTCTACATTTCTTGCTTATAATTGGAAGTATTCTGGATCCTATTCAAATATGTATTTGCCCCAGTATTGAGTGATTAGGTAGTTCATTTTGAGCATCAAGGTCTCGGCTACTGGGGGTGTTGGTTTCACAATTCTATTCCTAACCTTTTCGTACTCTTCTTCAGAGGAGAATTGGCTATAATTTCAGCTTTGCACTGTCCTTGTGGGCAGGACAAGACTGATATGCACAGGGATGTTTCTTCACATGTATGGCAAAAAGAGGTAAAACTAGATTGTAGGCCCTCTAGAATGGTCACCATTTGAAACACTTGGGGTTACACCCTAAATTAGTGTGAGCAATTCAAATGTGCCTAGAGAGATACTGCACCTCAGCTGCACTTCAGTGTTGTGTAATCTGGGCACAAAAAAGTAACTCGGGCCACTAACTGGCAACTGCCAATAAAAGAGGTGACCTAGGATGGAATTATGTTAAATGCTAGGTAATCCCAGAATATACAGGCATTGGGGGGAATCCACAGAATCCACAGGCAAGCCTTCACCCAGTTTTCCTAACTGCTTAATTGCTGAACAATTATTTTTAAAGACAAAACTTGTCACTGAGGATGTCATCATGTTATGTTATGCGTTTGTTTATAACGTGCCGATAGCCCGCAGGCATCAGGGCGCGGGAGTGTCCGGGGTAATTCAGTGCGCATAATATTATATGCTGTCGAGGGCGGTCTGCAGAAAGATAATGAGATTATCATTGGAAGAGGTGGGTTTTCAACGATTTCCTGAAACTGCGGTAGTTCTCTTCTAGTCGTAGAGTTAGTGGCAATTCGTTCCAGCATTTTGCTGCCTTCACTGGGATAGATTTACCCTGTCCTTGCAGACATTTAGCTCTAGGAATATTCAGATAAGCCTTATCATGACAGGCAAGCTGCAAAACCTATGTCTATTATTCATTGGTTTGCACCAGTAGGATATATATTTCCTATAGGTGCAACACTCAGGATTGGAGGGTGCCTTATCTACTGACCAACCTCCTTTAGATATCACATGCACTTTTATCACTTTCCTTACATTTCATAGGCTAGCAGTAAACTGAGGTAATGTGGGTTCCTAGAGTTGGCACAGGCTGTGCTCAACCTTGTACGGACCAGGTGTAAAATATATGGACTTTGTTATATAGAGTATAAAGGAATCAGTGTACCACTTATAATTGCCATTAACTAGCAGCTCTTGTTATCTTAATGCCATGTCTGCGAATGCAAGGCTACTCTGAGTTTTCTCCTTCATCTAGGACGGCAGGTGTGCTTATCTTAGTTCCACACTAATTGCAACTCAGAGAACGTTGTTTACGCAATTTGGTGCCCTTGCCCTAAAGTCTACATAGGGATAACAGAACGTAAAGTAAAACTCAGGATTAGTGAACACAGGAGCTGCATCAAAAACAAAGTTGTGACAGCCCCTCTAGTTAACCATTTCTCTCAATGGAACATGTTAGTGACATGAGATGGACAGTGTTATTACAAATCTCTACCATGCATAGTAGAAAAACTGTCACCAAGAAATTATTCAACAAGGTACAGTGGCTGATTCGGCGGAGCCCGGATTCAACGAACAAGTAGACAGGCACAACTGTTGATGCCCTGTGTTGATGGTAGATAGGGTTGTGTCCAATCGACCATGCCTCCCGATTTAGATGCAATCATTTATTTGAGGTGTCGACCATGCATTGGTAAATTTGTCACCAGTATTATGGTTCTCCACTAATGTATTCATCTGAAAGTAAAAAATATACTTAGCTCATATTTGCTTATTGAGCCTACGTTTTGAGAAGTCAGATTCAATTCATACAAACCCTTGCACCAGTAAATCAGAGTCACAAAAGACTTTTTACAAGTTCACACCACAGAAGTTAGAAGAAGCAATGTGTCAGATATATATATTTGTTTTACAAGTTGGCAATCCACCCACCTTGTTCAGGTTGAGTTAACTCGCAACATTGATGCAACACAGGTAAGCAGAGTTCACGCGTACATGGCACGTCACCCGGCATTGCAAGCCATTACCTCCAGCAGCGTACTAAAGCTACGCAGCAGTAGTCGTGTGACCAGCATCATAGAGTGAGAGACTCGCTGTGCAGCAGGGATACGGCGTGAACGCTGGTAAGTGGCTCAGCTATTCTATAGGGAAACTATCGAACTAGGATAATGGTTTTGAGTGAGCCATTTAAGTAATGGAGATCATTTTGCTTCCAGCACGCAAATGTGTTTGACACACTATGGTTGGTTTTCTGCAGGAAACAACCCTGTTTTCATAGAAGTCCAACAAGTACCTTGAGGGTGTATCCATTTGCAGCCGTGACAGTTAAGCGGCTCGGGCTGCTAACAAACACTGCGAATGTGCGGTACACACTCACGCTGAGAAGTGTAATGAGGTGCCTTTACAAAACTTTTCTATATGTAATTGTTAACGGAAAATTCCCCCTCATTTTCAGAGTTCGCTGTTATGCAACCTAGGGCACCGCTAGCGAGGATTAATAAATATGATTGCAATCATAGATGGCATGCTTTAAAGCCAATATTGAAATGCTTCAGTTCAGGTTCCCTTTTTTCTAGCAGACTAGACATGATGTGAATGGCACCTTGCATTTATTGACAGGCACAAGCAACCCTATGTTAGTTTACATCCGCAATAACTTTTCTGATGTTTATTAGATATGCAGTTTGTTTTCGCCCGAGGCATTTAGAACTCCTAATCAAATAGTTGTAATCAGTTGTCATTTAGACAAGTCACACGCATGAGTGGGCTGGATTCCTCTTATACTGTTGTTTGTGTCGTTCCCCAGATACTTTGTCTACTTAGAAGACACTTCAACTTGGCCATAAGAAGGACGCTTATTATTGAAGTAAAACAGTAAGCCTTCTCAGGGTGGATTACAGTACCCTAGATGTTAGGTAACAGGAACTTATAGTAATTTTCTAATACTGCTGATCTTTGTTCTTTCCTGTAGATTTTGGACACATAGCTTCACTTTGGGAATTGCTAATTGGAGATGTCAGAGAAATGTGCATTGCTATCTCAGTTCGTTGGTCCCCTGAAGAAGTTCTCAGAAATGTGTTTATAGATGTAGAAGAACGAAACCTGTTGGGTCTCATTACACTGGATTGAATAACAATGTTTCCAATAACAGTTTTTTTGGTAACCTTTCGAGAGTGAAAGGATTCAAGAACTTATTACCACTTTTGAGGATAGGGGGTGACCTACACTATAGGCCCTTTGTCTTATAACCAAAGTTTCTTTGTATTTTGCACTTTAGTGGTAGTACAGCAATAAGGCTGACACTTAGTTGTTATTAGGTTTTTTTATCTTTATAATGTTTGTACAGGACACAATGAGGTCTCATCACATTTGTTAAGTTAATGTAATGTTATTGTAATGTGATGTTTTAGTAATATGATGATTTTTAATGCAGTTTTTATGTGTTTTTATGATATATTGAAATCTATTTTGAGGACAAAAAATGTATGCATTAACAGCTATTGTTGAAAGGTTTCACTCAATGCTTATTTGTTACATGGACTGTGTAGGTGTGGTACTAATTCATGAGGAGAGATCAAAGATACACTTGGGCTCTTCAGTTTGAGATTGTCCCTTGCTTGTTGTGGGGTCGAATCCGTGTCAGTAATTTGCCCCCTGGCTCTTGTGTTGGGTTTGGTGCTTATCTTAGTTGTCACTTTAACTAACTGCAGTCTTAATTATGTGTTACTTGAGGCCATGTTTTAACTTTTTAACTTGGAATATCTATATTTTATTCAGAATATAGCTACTGCTAAACAGACAAATCGTCTGGCTGCTTCCATCGGTGTGTCAGCTAAGCCACTTATTTTCATGCTCGTCCATGCACATGGACATCAAAGACCTTATCTGCCTTACACTGACGCTCATAACATTGTATTATTGCACACTGGCCAGTTTGCAAACAAACTCTCCATGCCCTGCCATGCTCATCTTATACTGTGGCCTTGCATTCCATTCTGCTTAAGCACTGTTCAGCTCTTCTAGGCTGCTTGAAATTTATTTCCTGGCCCATTTGAGTTTTTGGGGCCTAACTAGATTTGTTAAGCCTGCTTTTCATTTGTAATGCTTTTAATGTCATATTTTTAAAGATGGACTTTTCATGCTAGCATTTCACTGCTATATTTTACTACAACAAAATGCATTTTCTGCCATATGTGGATTCCCTGTAAATGTATACAGCCTCTGACCCTTCCATTTGAAAACTGACCCTTCCAAGTGTCGTGATTACCTGTTTATTGTATGCTATGAATCATAACTCCTCCACGAATGTTTAGCACACTGTGTGCTTCTGTGATTATCTAATTTTAATTCTACACTAATGTAATTTAAAACAAACTAATTCTTATGGCAGTCAACATCTACTTTTCGCCTGTTTAAATTTTACATTGTGGATTCTGCTTTTCAGCACATGTGTGCATGTGTCATTTCTATATCTCAGGAATGGAGTAAGGCTGTATCAGCCTGTATAGTTTTTCACCTGCTCAGGACTGGTAAGCTGGTACTGGCAGATTAATGTGTACCCTTACAGTTGTTGTCCAAAAAGGGAGAAGCTCATGTCTGTGGATGCCGTTAGTACGCTTGTTCCATGGCAATAGCAGCCCCTGACTGATCTGCATTATGAGTAGTGGCATGGCATTCGTAATCCCAGTTTCCCGTTCCACATTCTATTCTAGAATCACACAGGCCGCAGCCCAAGCCAGCTACCACACACCTTCCCCCACAAAGCCTAAAGAAAAGAAAGGAAAACATGAAAAACATAACAGTAGTGCAAGCACCACAACCAAATGAAAAGGAATACAAAGTTAATTCAACTCATGAAAATAACCCTGAACAATAAACTGAGAACAAGAACGGATAAATAGTGCATCAATCATCATGAACAATATGCGGAGAACAAGAACCGATACGCAAGCAGTGCATCATTTAACGTAATCTTTGAACTACACCAGCTCCCTCCTCCTCCTCCTCCTCACCATGGCACCCCTACAAGATGCACTCTCATTGCCTGCAAACCTTACATCAACTACATCATTTACAGAGCTGTTACCCCACAACACCACTCCACAGCCATCACCATACGCATCCACCAATCCGGGACAATCCACCACCAACCTGGTATTCTTCACACCCTCCACCACAAGCACTCTATCCAAGTTCCAAATAAACCCATCCTCCACTCTCACAGCATTAGCCAGCAATTCAAGGACCTTCTTTGGTTCTAAAGACTTGGACCTTCCTTTGGCTGCATGCATACCCTTCCTGATCCGCACCCACAAACCTTCCACCACCTTGATACCGGGTTTGGTCCTCTTCCCAAACCTGGCATCATAATTTGCTTTATTTTCGACAACGCCTCACGCATCTTTCGCCTCACACTCACATCTCAATCCTCCATTTCTCTTACATCCTTAGCCACTTTGTTGACCCAGGCAGGGTTAAGACCGGTGTTGGCCTCCCTACTCTTCATAATCCTAAATGGTTATCCATGTGTGAACCCATTGGGAGATATCCTCAAATTCCACAGCAGTTTTCAATCTGCATCCTTCACCTCTATACCATTCCTCACTGCTTCAATCACACCTACCAACAACCTGTTGAAGCACTAAACCAACCGATTTGATTGAGGTCTATACAATGATGTGAATTTCCACTTAATGCCCCTCTTCTCTGCATAATCCACCATTTCCACACTCCTAAACTGCGTACAATTATCACATCACACCTCCAATGGATAACCCTCTCTCCTGAATCAGAAATGTACACTCTTTCCAAAAATGTCATAAGGTCCCAAAATGTTGATCTCCACACATGACCATGCACCCGGCAAAGGAACCAGCGACAATTCATATCTATGAGTCTTCAACGCTTTGCCACAATTACGACACGGTCCACACTCCCTAATCACTCTCTCCTCATTGACATCCATTGCAGGCTACCAATAGCTCTCTCTCAACTTCCTTTTGGTACACATAATCCAGAGTGCCCCCATGAGCTTTATTCACCAATTTCTACCTGAAACACATTGGCACCACCAAGACTCCACCTCTCAACAGAAGATCATCTTCTAAGGTCAATTGATCCTTGATCTCCCAGAACACCTTAAACTCATCTGTGACCCCTTTCTTGTTCGGCCATCCGTGCTTCGTCCAGTCAACCACCCTACTGAGGACCACATCCACTACAAAGCCGTCCTTCCATTCTTCCTTGACTACAGCATATCTGTCCACAAACATCTCAAGGAAGGTCACCATGTCCTCCTCCTCCTCCTCCTCCTCCTCCTCCTCCTCCTCCTCCTCCTCCTCCTCCTCCTCCTCGTCTACCTCATCACTTATTTCCTCCAATGGTGCCCTTGACAAAAAGTCAGCAACATGGTTCATTAACTCCAGGTACGTACACCACCCTGAAATCATACTCCTGTACACTTAAACCCATTCTGGCAATTTTGGGTGTAGCCCTCATCATTCCTTTAATGGAGAATACCTCAACCAATGGCACGTGTGATCCGTTCTGATCAGGAAATGCCTATCCTACACATACCTCCGAAAATACCAACTCCCCACACACACGCCAGCTCCTCCCACTCAATTATAGAATACCTGCTTTTGCATTCTGTTGCCGCTCTAGAATCATGACACATCAGCTTCTTCTCCTTTCCAACATCTTGAATCCACACAGCTCCTAACCCTTTCACACTTGCATCAACAGTGATATTGCACTATTCTTTCACCTTGAATCTACCCAGATTTTTATCAACTCCAAAGCCTTGTGACACTTCCCGTCCCATTCAAACGCCACCTCTTTCTTTAACAAACTGCAAATGGGTTCTGGCAATGAAGCAATATTTTTGACAAACTTGTTATAAAATTCTGCAAGGCCTAAAAATGCTCAGACCTCATCCTTGTTCCTGGGCACAGTTTCCTCTCTCACAGCTCTCATGGCAACAACCTTGGGGCGATACCCATCCCCACTTACCATATGGCCAAGATATTCCAACTCTCTCACTCTGAAATGGCACTTACTTGGTTCAATTGTCAACCCCTTATCTCTTCATTTGATCAATAACTCATGTAGCTTCTTATCATGCTCTAACGCATTCTTCCCGTACGCCAAAATGTCATTTTGGTAAACCAGCGTACCCTCAATTCATTTAAGAATCTTGTTCATCGCCCTCTGAAATACTGCTGCTGAGGACGCTAATCTGAACAACATTCTGCGAAAACAGAACAAACTATGCGGCGTGATAAATGTCGTCAAAGTCTGGCAAACCTCAGTGAGAGGTATCTGAAGATACGCTGTTGGTAATTCAAGGCTGGTAAACATCACTGCATCTCTGACACTGTAACATCTGTGTAATCATAGGCAGTGGGAATTTGTCGACAACAATGTTCTTATTAACATCCCTGAGGGTTACGCACATCCTGATTTTTCCGTTTTTCTTCCGTGCTACCACGATGGGGCTGACCCACTCCGCCACCTCCACTCTCTTAAATATGCCTCCTTCAAGAAGTCTCTCCAGTTCAGTTTCCACCTCTCCTCTGATCGAAATTGGAATATGCCTTAGTTCATGGCACACAGGTTTTGCTTCCAACTTCCACACAATCCGGTGAGTAAATCCCTGCAAGCATCCCACCTTATTGGTGAAAACTTCTGGAAATTGTTCTTCAGTGGCATTGTTGTGTACAAACAACACAGGTTCAACACTCTTGGGATCAAGAATAATTCCCAACATTGCTTGATCAAGGCACCCTAAAATGTCCACTTCTTTCTTTGCCACATATACAGAGGTCATAGTCTGTCTTCTGATGAAATCGTATAAGGCGAGCAACTGTCCACCATTACTTTCACTTGGAAGCCATCAATTCTGATCTTGCAACTTGGACATGTGACAATAATCCTCTTTAGCTTCCTGCACGACCACCACTCGGTCTTCGTCATCTGAGCTCTCATCCTCATCACCTTCCTGAATGCATGACACTTTCTTCTTCCTGCGGGACATGACTGCCAAATGCCCCTTTAAGCCACAATTTCGAACACCTCTGATTGAGAGCAGGACATATTTTGGAACTGGCGGAATTACCCACTCAACCACACCTGTAACACCTCCCCTTCTTGCTGTCTGAGAACCAAGGATATTTTCTTTTCCCCCTTGGTCTCATTCTATTTTTTGTGGCCTTCTTTGTGTTAACTTTCTTGTTCTTCTTCATGATTAAATTCACTTGAATCTGTTCTTTACTTGGTTAGTTTTGCATGCTTCCACCACATTGTTTTTTCTTTCTTTTCCTTTATCGTTCGGGAACACAACTGTGTGTGTTCCACCTTTTTCACAATTGCCTCCTCGAGGGTGGGGTTCCCACACATCCACAACCTCTCCTAATCTACTTGGTTATTTGTGTGTATAATAATTTGATCTTTTATTAGTATGTATGTCCCCATCCTGACTGTAAATTCACATGTGCTCGCCAATGTTCTTAGAGCACCAACATTCTCCACCACAGACTAATTTTCTTCTTGCTTCCAAATATAGAAATTGTAACGATTTATCGCTATAGTCGTCTTGGGTACATAATAAGTGTCCAATTGAAGAAAAGTCTTCCGATACTCATCCAAGTGATCTCCTCCTTCTTGAGCATCAGTTATTGGTGGTAATTTTCTTTATTTATTTTGACCTTCTTAATCAAGAGAGTGCAGTAACAACATTTTGTTTTTTGCCCCGGTCATCCCTTCGTACTCAATTGCAACCAAATAATTGTTCCAGTATTGCTTCCAGTCACTGACACTCCAGGGTGTAGTCAGTGTCCACGGGTTCAGCAGAAAGGTTTTTGGAGGATGTACTGACACTGACATCCTCTCACTGCTACTGCGGTCCGGAATTCCAAAACTGTGCACTCTCTTGCAGAACAAAATCCTTGCAGGTGCACCAACTGTCAGTGTTCCGTAGCCAAAGTTCCTCCTTAGTGCCACTGTAGAGGAGGAGCCAAGTGCCTCTACCGGAAGTCCCGGCCCCATTCTGCCTATATGTTGGCAACTGGAAAATGTGACATGCACAACGCCAGTAATGATCCCTATACTGCAAAGAGTTCTAGAAGCAAGATATCCATTGAGAAAGCCCTATAGGATGTATTCGCAGATAAATGACAACCTTCTGAAGGAAGTTCCGGAAGAAGTAAAGATGAATGAAAGAGAAGACTGGTGACTTCACATGAAGCAGAAATGATGCACCCCAGAAGAGATGCCAATGAAGAGGATGAATAGATTGTACAGAACCTGATGGCGAAGTAAAGTATTAAGCAACGTTTCATGAGTAAAATGAAGATTGCACGTGCAGAGAGCATTAAAGAAAATGCAAAGCCAGTTTAGAATTATACAGATAAAGTAACGCAATTAGACCAAGTAATTATGAGGCTGGCTACACGTAGTGAAATAGACTGCAGGCGGTGCCGCCAATATTTATATATATGTATGTATAGAATCTGGATGTTCCACGACGCACTTTAGCAAGCCGAGACCCCATAAACAGAAGGGCTGAAAATGTGGCGCAGTTGAATAAAACGGCGAATGCCGAGTGAAGATTCGAGAAGGCTTGTCTGGCCCAGTGTCAAAAGTCAGGCTGCCAAGAGCCTCGTAATCTATTTGCGAAGATACTATGAACGTGAGAAGCAAGACTAGCTCCTGTTTGAGGTGTATGGAAAAACACTAGAAGTGCCAAGTTTTATTCATTTAATAGAATTAAATGCAATGAAGGAACTCAAAACATGGTTTCCTGTCACATGGTTGAGATGAGAATAGACTTTGGAGAGCTGCACCGAGACCAGAAGATAAGGCCATGCTCGCACTCCCTTCTATTCTCAGGCAGGGTATGATTGCAAGGCCAAGTTCAAAGAACTAATTGAAAATGGTTTACACTACGGGTGGGCATAGCTGTCCACCTGACCTTAGAGACCCAATCATAACCCCATACCCCATAGAAAGTATATGTAGATGTTCTCCGTGGACCAACCACAACCCCAAGTAGGTTTTCTTATTTTGTCACATAGTATGATGTCAGTAATGACAAATGTTCACTATAAATGTGTGTTTCTTCATGTAAATCACAGAGAATGCTTGTTCGGTGTCCGTAGATGTCCGTTGTACTCCCTGTTTTAGAGAATTGTCATTAAAACAGTTGAGTTTTGCCAACTTCCTGAGTCAACCTGATTATTGATGTATGAGTAAGATCTGCATCCCCTTCCATCTCAGATACTGTTACCTCCTCTTAAAGGAACTTCGGGTTCACTACCTCAAGAAAAAGATGTTGCTCCCAAAGGCCACAATTGCTATCCATCAGTTGCTGCAGTAGCCACAACTGGCATGAGGAAGACGCTGCCCATAGCAGTGAAGATCTGCTCAATCACTACTGGCACAAGGGAGATGTTGCCCAGAGTAAGATCTGCACGATACTATTTATTTCTGCAATAGCCACCACTGACACGAGGAAGATGCAGCTCAGAGTAATAATAATCTGCTCTATGCAGACCATAGTAAGCCTCAATGTTATTGTTTGTTGTTGTGGTAACCAAGATGGCTGCCACACTTCTTCATGCTCACAGATCTTTTCGTCTAACCCAAAAGCACTCGTGCCCCTCTCCTGTACCTGCATGCAAGATCTTGCGCCGACTCCCACTGGGCTTGCACAGGGCTTTTAAACAGCCCAAAACAGCAATGGGCACTAGCGTATGTGCTGCAGGGTTTCAGTCCCATCTCCTTGCGTTCTACCACAGCCTGCCAAGGTCCGCCATCTCCGCAGACTGCAGCCTGCTAACCTCTTCACAGCAGCCTGCTCCGGACTCCAGACCAGCCATCGAGTCCTCGGGAGACTTCCACTCCCTCGGGGACACAGCAAAGAGACAAAGGTAGTAGCTTTATTGATACAGAAACCCTGCATCACGCCAACCCACACAACGTCCCTCGGACCCACTCCCAATGGCCTCCCGTTCCACATTCCCCATTCTATTCTAAAATCCCACAGGCTGCAGCCCGGGCCAGCTATCACAATTTTCATATAGTGCGATGACAAATCATATGTAACGCCCTTCTCGCGGACTACAATTTATTTTGTGTTGAAGGAAAGCAGCGTGTGTGCATATGTGTTGTTCCGGATGATCATGAGAGTGGCCATGAACAAATTAAGTTACATTCCCTGCTTAGTTGCACATTGTGACGCTGAGTTCCATGAGCTTGGCAGTGCTGCAGTGATGGTGGTGCTGCTGCCGCCAGGTCGGGGATGCTGAGGAAGCAGATGCAGTGCCTGCTGAGTGGAATCAATTGAAGAATGATGAAACTGCTTGTAGGGGGGGAGAGAGAGCGAGCGCGAGAGAAAGAGCAAGAGAGTTTCATTCGAGTGGGAGACGCTAATAGACAACATCTCTTCTCCATTCTCTTTACATCCCCGGATTAACAGGCAGTGGGACTATGCGCAAAACGTTGAACACGTGGCCCTCTATTCTGAAAAAGCAAAGTGGCTGACTTTGGTTTCATTTTTTTTTATTGCCTCATACTTATGCAAGTTGCTTTCAGTTGGTATTTTTAATTTCACAAATAGAACGGGCCTCTCAGCTTAATTTAGTACATAAACAAATATACCAATAGAATCCATGTATTTAGTGGTATTCGGGTATCTCGGGCCACGCAGGAGAGGCGCACACACTTTAGTGACTCACCAGCCTTTTTCCTCTATATTGTACCAGTATAATCAAGTACACAGCCCCACTTAGCGCTGACCCCCGGACCTGCTGCCTGGTTTAGGAAGCCGCATCACGTGACTTAATCTTGTATGGAAGATTGTGAGGATAGAAATGCTCTAAAGTTAGAGCCACTGATCGATTCCCTGAATACAATTCTATGACAAGACCGGAGGCAAGCATTATGCTTATTCTTCTTTATTACTGCTCAACAACAGCTTTTTAAATCTTCACTTTCAACTGTAAAAAAATATATATATATAAAAAAAAGAAAAGATGAAAGTGCCCAACTGGCCAAGAAAACAACTTCAACAAAGAATACATGATGAAACAAGGGGAGTGAACCAACTACATCTCCCATGAACCCCAGCAGGCTAGTAGTCCCTAGCCTCAGTCCTGGCATCCAATGAGGGCTCTTCTGCTGGTATAAGTCCCTGTTGCGCCAGGTGCCTTCCTCTTCTTTTTTGCTGCTTACGTCAGTTAAGTACCCAATTCGTATTTTGTCAAGAGTTGTGAGAAATATTATGCACTGTACACCTTGGCCGAGTAGCACCGTTAATATTTACTTAATATATGTATTTCTCTTAACGCGGCGCGTATCTGGCAGCAAGGCGCGTTGTTATTATTATACTGATCGAACGTTCGTCCGTACTCGGTGTCAGAAGCCATTTTATTTCAGGAATTTACTGACACAGGCCCGCGAGCGATCTCTCTCGCATTAAGGCCCAGTTCATGTTTCACATAAGCGCGAGTGTCCCGTTTGGCCTGTGCGACTCGTTTTGCCTGACTGGAACAGTGATACACTATTCCCGAAAGCCCGCGCATGTGCGGCCTGCTCAAGCTTTCTCCAACTTTCAAGCTCCCAATTTAGGTGATTTTGCAGCGTTTCAGCAGACAAACAGAGGCACATTCAGAATACAACATTTAGAAAGAAAAAAGAAACAACAACAAAAAAACAGAACTTGTGAAACGCTCGACCAAGCAGTTGATACTTGAACCAGGTCGGATTTACAGACCTTCAGAGTCTGTAGCTATACTTCCCTGCATATATAGACCACAGTTATAGCTTGTGACAGGGGAGAAGAGTATTAGTATGAATACAGCGACCTGTAGCCTGAGCTGCTTGAGGAGGAGATAGACCTCTCCCAAAGTTTCAAGAGTTTTGGGAGATTCCCTAGTGAAAGCAGTAGCTCAGGGAGTACAACCAATTCAGGACAGGCTGCAGGTCCTGGAGGACATACTGGGCACCAGAGCTGGTTTACAAGATGACCCAGGTGAGGGGACTCCACTATTAAGCCTCTGGAAGACACCTCTAGGGGTTTAAAGCTGCCCGGAAGAGAAAGCACTCTTCTACACCCCCCCCCCGGCTCAGATATGGGGAAGAGAGAGATATGGGGAAGAGAGAAAAGCCACAGGAGGCAGCTGATGCCTTTAACAGGCTTAAGAATGCTTTTCTAGCGAAATCAGTAAAGCACAGCCTCGTACCCCCTACCCCAGGGGGAAGTACATTCATCCTCCGAGGAGTTCGACCAGGAAGAGGGGCAGGAGAAGGATGACAGAAGTCTGAGTAAAGAGAGCATAAGAGCGCAGGACAAGATAACCTGCGACAAGAAAGCCAGCATAGTGGAGAGTACCCCTGAGGAAGACGACATATCTGCCATGTTTGAGTCTGATACTATTAGGCACCCTAGATACACAGAGTGGACCACATCTCCAAGAGTAGCTCTATACATGTCCCAGTAAATATGAAAGCCATTAGAAAAGGAGACCTGGTTTCGTCTCAGAGCAGAATGCCCCAGACCAGAGCTTACCGGTAAGGTGACTGATACCCCAGAGCTGGACCCTAAAATGCTAACCTTTGTCACGAAGGCCGGGAAGGACGCCAGGAAGGGTATGGACCATGCATGGAGGGCTTGCCAATACAAGATCCTGGATCTCACAGGGCCCATCGCAAAAATCATAGACCTGGCGGAGAGGTCCAAGGACACAGGGGAGCTGGTAGATCCGTTTATTTTGGCTGGCTGGGCCCAGCGAGCTGTGTGCTTGCTTGGGAACGCGAACAGCGCTATCACAGCCGAGAGAAGGAGATCAATGCTGTTGAAGATAGACAATAAACCTGGAGACCTAGCCTCCTACTAAGATGGTGAGGGAGCTCAGGGTCTGCTTTTCTGAGACACATTCGTAGATAAACAAGTTTCTGGGGACTTTTACAGCGCTCGAGAAGGAACAGGCTTCGATAAGGAAGGTTTTCCCTGGATGGGTTTTTTCAGGGGCCGGTCGATATAGAGGCTGATCGACTGGCTGATACAATACAAACAGGGGGCCCGAGAGCCCAATACTGGGAATCACATCAGCAGGACGCCTTCTTCCCGAATAGAAGTAGAGGATTCAGGGGCCGCAGAGGCAGAGGATACTTCAGACCCCAGAACACCACCACAGGTGAGAGCGCACAGCATTGTATCCCCCAGTAGGATGGAGAACCTTGCTTTTCATGCACAATTGGCGCAAGCTATCAGTAGACGCGTGGGTGTTACAAACAGCGCAGGGCTTCCAACTAGAGTTCTTACAGACTCCAGTACAGCAAAGTCCCCTGCCGCACATGCACAGCTCACAAGAGGAGACTATACTATTGGACACAGAAATTCAAGCGCTAGCGCGAAAGCAGGCCATAGAGAAAGCGCAGCCGCACATAGCAGGGTTCCTCAGCAACATGTTGCTGGTCCACCGCAATGGCAAGATACGACCAGTCATCAATTTAAAAGAGCTAAACAGCTGGTTAGTATACAGACATTTCAAGATGGAGGGAATCCATCTGCTAGCAGATCTTCTCAGAAAGAATGATTTGCTAGCACGTCTAGATTTAAAGGACCCATATTTGACGGTGCCCATAGCACCACAGTACTGTTGTTTCTAACGATTCAGGTGGAAGGAAGAGATATGGCAATTATAGACCCTGCCATTCGGCCTAGCCTCAGCACCATGGGCCTTCGCCAAGCTTTTGAGGCCCCTCACGACCGCTCTGCGAGATCAGGGAATTCGGATGATCATTTATCTGGACGACTGTTAGGCGAAACCTGTGCAGTTCCCTCTGGGACCACTGCAAAAGATTTAAGCCTACAGGTGTTTGGCAGTAAACCCACTTGGTAGCAGTCTGCACCACACAGATTCACTTGGTAGCTGTGGCTGAACAGTCAGACTTCCCTCAAGAAGAGTTAGGCAGTATACAGAGTATTCACAATAGGTCAAGAGAACACAGTAGAACAAGTAAACACTGACCAGAGCCTGGTGTAAAAGAGATATAATTATTTATTTAAAACCACATCTAGAAAAACACACAGGCACTAATAGTAAGCAATTCAAAAACACGGTCACTAAAAGTAATACACTCCCTTAGAAGAATATTAGACAAGTCTTAAGTAAAGCCCCACTTATTTTCAGACAGCGGTGAGCGCTTAACGTAGATGGCACTCTAATAATTTGTTTAAAAAGGGAGAGAAAAGCAGAGTATAATTTGAAACAGATCCCAACACTTTCACAAGAACAAAACAAGAGAGGAAGGCAAGTAAAACCGTGAAGTTAGAGTTCAGTAGGCCGGATCCACTTTAAGAAGATCAGAACGAAATTTGTCCAAGGTCACAAGGTTGAAGTGCACAAGAGTCTTGCAAAGGGTCAAAAAGAGTTGGACCAAAAGAAAGGGACCAGTTAGAAGGTCAAGGCGGCCAGCCCAGTCCAGAAGGTTAAGGGATTATTATTACCTTGTAGCAATCTTTAGAAAGGGAGGCCTGGCGGACACGGTACCTTAAAGTGGTGAGAATACTCCAGCGAGGGCAGTTGTTCCTGGCAGCGGATGCAAGTCGGTGCTTCGTCCGGGGGAAGAGCGGATCTTGTTGGGGAGGAAGACAGGAGTCCGTTCCACTGCCAGGGAAGAAACCAGCCGCGGAGTTCTCAGGTAAAAGGAGCGGTCCATTTATTCGCGGTCCAGTAGTAAGTGGCTATCCGGTTGCCGGGGTGCTTGGCACGGGCAATTCGACCACAAGACGTCCTGTGATGCGAAGAAAAGAAGGTAAACTGGTTGTGCCCACCAGTCAGGGGAAGCCTCTCCAGCCGGGAGATCTTCCTTGTCGTCGGGAAGTGGCGAGTCGGTTCCGCAGGGCTCCACCGGTGGTGTCGTCGTGGTAGGTCGGCTCAGCTTCTCCCTCGTCGGATTCTCAGGTCTTGTGGCGACTTCTGAAGTTCCAGTCCCCAAAGCCCTGCTTTTATGCAGCACACCCCCATTCACTCAGCCTAGCTGTCACTCAAACATGCTAAGTGGTGAGCCGGCCGGCTCACCACTTGGGCCAATCACACAAGAGTGCGACTTGAGTTACCAAGGTAACTCAGTCCAGGGTGCCTAAACCCCCTCCCACACCCCCTGTGGTACCCAGACAGAATGGCACCACTTTTGGAGGCTTCTGTGGAGAAGCCCGCCAAAAAGTGGAACAAAGGGCTCGACTTGGGTTGAGTCACAGAAGAGAACACAAACGCCATTTTAGAATTGAGTCCTGGCAAAAAATACCAACCAGCGAATTAATATTAAATAAATAAACCGGTGGTATGTTCGAGGCTATGAGAATTAAATAATTAAAGTTGGTAGCCTCGAACAATGGGAAAATCCCATAGGGATATATTCGCAGTCGAATATAAAAAGTAGTATCCACTGCCACCAGCCAAAACTCGATCAGGGGGGACGGAGACATGCCCCCTCGACTAACAGACCCCGGGGCAATCAAATTGCCCCGACCAGTATGTCCACAATATGATGGTTTGTACTGGTTTCTGTTCATAATTTGGGACTAGTAAAGCCAATGGTGACTTTACATGCCCTGGGAGACAGTAGTCAGTCCCAGCTTATGGAGTCTATGGTGGGGTCACTGACACCCCTATGTCACTGCACGGAGGGTGCTGTGTAACACATAGTAAAAACACATGAGACCCTATGGAGTAGAGGACCCCATAGCCCATAAAACACATTAGCAGTCAAAGGAACACCATAAATCATGTCCAAGAGTGGGAGAGAAAGAGTCTCACTCTTGGCAGGAGAAAAAAACAAACTCCAGAAAGCCAGCAAAGCTGCTGGGGGACTCACTAGGTTAGGAAATTCAGCCTAAAGAGAGAATTCTCCCTAACAACGACATCCTGTTTATGGCAGAAGACAAGGAGAGGTTACAGAAGCAAGTGCAATGGGCGACATCCTTGATCTCAGGGTTAGGATTTCTGACCAGTACAGAGAAATCAGCACTGCCCCCATGCAGAAGGATAGAATTTCTAGGCTTTAAAATAGATACGAGGAAAGCCACGCTAGAGCTCCCGGCGCCCAAGATAAGATCCATAAGGAGAGATCCGAGGACAGCTCTGAAGAGACCGGATATATCGCTTCGGAATCTAGCCAGGATAGTTGGACTCCTTGCAGCCTCTATCCGGGCGATTTTTCCCAGCCCATTACATTATCGAGCCCTTCAGAGGCTCAAGATCAAATACTTGCAGAGGGGATGGAGATACCATCACTAAATGCCTCTGGACAAACGCAGCAAGACAGAGCTTCGCTGGTGGCTCCACAACATGGAAGCGTGGAACGGCCAAGCCATATTCAGAGACCTACCAGAGCTCATTAGAGAATCAGACACCAGGAAATCAGGCTGGAGAGCCAGATGCAGTCACACAGAGACAGGGGGAAAATGGCCTCAAGAGGAGCTGGCATTGCACATCAACTGTCTGGAGCTCCTTTCAGGTTCCTTCGTGGTCAAAGCCTTTACCTGGGACAAAGCGCAATACTGCATCCTTTCACAGATGGACACTATATCAGCAGTGACATATATCAACAAGCTGGGAGGCACGAAGTCCAAGATGCTAGCGGAGCTAGCCAAGGATTTCTGGCACTCCTGCCTAGAGAGGGAGATCTCTGTCAAAGCGGAATATCTTCCGGGAGTGAAGAATACAGTAGCAGACTAAAACTCCCGGTACTTAGTAGACTCGAGCGACTGGAGACTACACAGGTCAGTCTTCGACAAGTTCCAGCAGCGGTGGGGTCCCTTACATACAGATCTCTTTGCCTCGAGACTAAATACCCACCTGCCGAGATATCTCAGCTGGAGACTGGATGGAGGAGCAGTGGGGACAGATGCGTTCCTGCACAGCTGGAGAGGTCACATCCATTATGCCTTTCCCCCCCTTCGCGATGCTGGCGAGGGCACTAACAAAGGTGCGCAGAGACAAGGCGGACCTGGTCATGGTGACACCAGAATGGAAATCGCAAGCCTGGTTTCCAGTTCTGATGACTGATTTCTCTCAGAGCGGATCTCCTGTCCAATCCAGCAGGCGCCCCTCATCCCCCAATTCAAGACCAGAATTTCAGGCACAGATGGTGCTTGCCAGGACTTTCAGTGGAAGCTACAGATCTCATCAAAGTATTATGGGCTCCTTCCACAATTCGGAGCTATAATTCCGCTTGGCAGGCGTGGGAGCTATGGTGCAGGAGGAGTAGGGGTATTTCTCCCATTTCAGCTCCTATAGTTCATGTCATACATTTTCTAGCATCACTAACTACTAGAGGAAAACTTTTAGGGCAGTGGGAGTGTACAGATCGGCCATCTCATCCGGACATGAGCTGGTAGATAGGCGTCCAAGTAGGAGAGCACCCTGCACTTGCAAGGCTCCTTAAAGGAGTTAAAGTGAGCAAGCCCCTACTACCTAGGTACTCGCTCCTTTGGGATGTTAACAAAAGCTCCTGCAGTTGTTTGAGCAATAGCCAAGAATCAACCTTTTGTCGGGGAGACAGCTGTCTGGAAAGTTAGCTACATTTCTCTGCTTAGTATCATGTAGAAGAGTGTTGGATGTTAAAGCCCTTGAGATCGACAGGATATTCTTTGATCCAGAAGGCGTAGCGTTTAATATCGAGCAGCGTACTAAGATCAACTCTAAAGTTACCACATACCCGTATTTCCCTGATAACAGCAAACTCTGCGTAGCTCAGTGCATAAAGTGCTATGAGGCAGCGACAGCAGCGATAAGGCTGCAAAATGTGACTTAGCTATTGATAGCGCGCAGAAAGCCACATAAAGCAGTAGCTTCAGCCACTATAGCAAGATGGGTGAACAAGGTGATGGAGCTAGCAGGAATAGACATTTCTGTCTTTGGAGCCCACTTGGTCAGAGGAGCTATGGCTTCCGGAGCTTTTGCTGCAGGAGTTCCGCTGCAGGAGATCATGAAGACAGACGGGTCCAGTTACTCGGTTTTCAGAACCTTCTATTTCAAGCCAGTCTCTAACATTACATCAGCAGTAGTGCAAAGATTTGAAAAAGCATAATGCTCGCCTCTGCTATTGTCATAGAATGAAGATTGCCCAAGCGCACAGCGCAGGAAGTCTTGATTCTATTAAAGACACAGAGGCGAGCATTATCCCTCCTACTAGAATTTCTGCTGTTTGAACAAGATATACTGTATACATTATGTATTAAGAAGGATTGCAGCGAATTCCCCTCCATAACAATCTCGGTCTCTCTTTTCACATAGGAGATGAGCAAAAGAGTTCGAGAGTGATTGTCTAGCAGATCAGCAGAGAAAATACGAGAACCGCACAGAATAGTGAAGGCAGAGCAAGTTCTTTCTAAGACTGTTACTTAGACCGTTGCAGGAGTTAAGCAGCTCGAGCAAAAAAGAAGAGGAAGTCACCTAGGGCAAAAGGTACTTATACCAGCAGAGGAGACCTCATTGGATGCCAGGACTGAGGCTAGGGACTACTAGCCTGCTGTGGCTCATGGGAGATGTAGTTGGCTCACTCCCCTTGTTTCATCATGTTTTCTTTGTTGAAGTTTGGTTTTTTATAGTTGGGCACTTTCAACTGTAAAAAAAAAAAAAAGATGAAATTGAAGATTTTAAAAGCTGTTGAGCAGTAATAAAGGAGAATAAGCATAATGCTCGCCTCTGTGTCTTTAATAGAATCAAGACTTCCTGCGCTGTGCGCTTGGGCAATCTTCACTGACATGTATTTTGTTTAAACAGTTGTAACGTAAGGAACAAGTTACTTACCTGTAACTGTTGTTCTCCAGCATGGGTCTGGCATGGATTCACATGCTCATGAATATTCCCTGTCGTCAGGCTGGGAATCCTCGGTAAAGAATAAAATCAGTTTCAGTTTTGTTTCTGAACTGTCTTTCTCCTAATAACCAATCAATGGTCTCTGGGTCATACTGCCCCCAGCCAATGACTGCCCTCTACCTAAGCCCCTCCTCTGGCAGCCATCTCCAGATTTGGTCGCACGTAAAGTGGCAGTAGGACCAAGAGAAGAGCCGCAGAGGGGTAGGAGGGAGGGTTCGCATGTGAATCCATGCCAGACCCATGCTGCAGAACAATAGTTACAGATAAGTAACTTGTTCCTTCTCCAGCATGGGGTCTGGCATGGATTCACATGCTCATGAATACAAGAATACATAGCAGTACACACATGCACAACCACGGGAGGTGGCAAGGCTCAACATTAAGCATTTACATACAACTCAACATTAAGCATCTCTTACCTCCTCACTAGGCCCACCTTCAGGCGAACAGGTTGCGCAGCACAGCCTGGCCGACTCTTGACTCCCTCCTGGTATCCCGGTCGACTGAAGGCAAGCGTCCCCAACCAGCACGATCCTCCCCGCAATGAGAGACAATGATGGACTCTCCCAGAGTGGGAATAAGGCCAAGACAAGTGCGGGTGAGCGTAAATGGGAGTTTATCAATCAGAATAGGGCATGCAAAGAACTCTGCAAACTCCGAGAGCGTTCTATCCGACAATAGCAAAGACAGGCGTACATATTTACAAAAAACGTCATCGGAACCTACACACTATAGGGGGCACAAGTTCAATGGGATTGGGTGGCGACGACTAGCTATAGGTGCTGCTGCGATGTGGTTGGCCTTGGCTGGAGGACGTCACTGGTCAGCCTCGTGGGTTGGGCTGGGCCTGGCAGGTCTGCTGGGTTCATCCGGACGGTGTTGTTGTGCCATTGCGGCCAGTGTCAGAGATGAATGTCTTTTCTTGACTTATTTGCCCTAGGCCATGCACACCGCAGTCATTCAGTTATTGCAATATTATCTTCTTTAGTAAATCTTTCAATAGGTTATTCTACAGGTTAATGCAACACAGGAGGAATGCAGCTTGAGAGGGGTTTGATGGCGATTCATCAGTACATGGTTACCAGTGTCCTGTTGACCGGGTACCATAGGTCGTGGGGGTCTTAGGGCATGGGACAGGCGGTACATGTCTTTCTGTCTTGTTAGATGTCGTTATGAATGTGCTGCTGTATGTTGCCATAGTATTGGGTGTCCTAATGTTACAGGGGCCATAAACCTAAGGTGATCTGGTGGGTTGTGGGGTTTAAGAGAGGGTGCCTTTGGATTTGTGTATTCAGGCGGAGGTTTACTACTGGGCTGTAAATAATGCAGGTGGCGGGCCGTGGCCTTGGGTGCTGCAGAGGGGACTACAAATCTTTGAAGCGGCTCCAGCCTGCTTGGGGGAGGTGGAGCAGCGCGGCGCGGGCCTCTGCTTTCTCGTCTGACAGGCTCCACTGGGAGGGAGGGGGAATGGCCTTGCATATACTCACAAAGGCATCTTCCTCGTGTGTTGCCGATTTGAGGTGAAAGCATCATAAACATCCAAATAACACACAATACTAATTGAGTCATTTCAAAGCTCACATCTTAACATTGCTAATTCATCTCGAATATAGCCAGTCCGAGCACATTATTTGTACACTATGTTTTAACAACTACAACATTGTGTTATATGCATATACATTTGCAGTAAGTGAGGTAGTAGTGAGGTTGGTGGAGCACATGGAAAATGACTTGCCACCGTACATGACGGTAGTGGCACATAAGGGGCTTCGCGTGTCCTTCACATAAGCCCTCTGTATGGTTGCATTTGTCTTTCTTTGCAATCTAGCAGCATTAGTTCGGTTATGGCGCGGGACCGTGGGGTGTAAGCTTTTCAATGATGCACATAACAAATAACCCACCGGGATGCTTTTATTATTTACACACAACTGCAGCGGTGTGGGTGCTTTATTGCTAATGCCATGTGAACATGTATTCTGCCATATCTGTACGTTTTACAAATTTTCTAATCAGAAAGGGGTTTGTGGAGAAAATGCGAGTATTGCAAGTAGTTTTGGCATTAGTATTTGGGAACGTTTGCTTCTGTCCGAGGGCCATTTTACAGGTCTCTTTCACCCAGGCTTCGCTGGCCGGGTCATGCTGGGAGCAGTGATACACTGCAGAAGGTGAAATGTTACAGTGTTGGTATCTTACACTAGCTCATGTCCATCTTGTTCGTGGGAACGGGCTCACAGCGGATCTGCCAGGGAGCTGCGGCCACAGGGATAATTGAAACTCTCCAAAGGTGGGGGCCGCGCTACAGTGCGCAGAGCTCACACCATCTTTATTAGACAAAATGGTTTCTGAGGCCTAGCTAAATTCAATACGTTTGGGCAATGTCTTCAGCAGGTGAGCCATCCACCACCTGGGCCCTGGTGGTAAAGAGGGGACGCCCGATGAGTCATGGCCCTCACCTGGGGAGGGGATGTAGGCAAGAGGGGTCTTTTGGACCAATCCTCCCCTACACGACTCAGTAGAATCTTGTGAAGGTGTGCGTCGACCTCCATGTAGCAGCCCTGCAGATGTCCAGCAGGGGCACACCAGATAAGAACGCTGTGGTAGCAGCGATCGCTCTGGTAATGGGCTCTCGGACGGCCGGGCAACGGTCGGTTTGCCAACCGGTGACAGTGCATGATGCAGCCGCAGAGCCATCTGGAAATGGAAGCCTTCGAGAGGACCTTCCCTTGGTTCACAGTCCCAAAGTTCACAAACAGCTGTGATGTCTTCCGAAAACTATTTGTGCGGTCCACGTAGAACTTCAGTGTTCTAGTCACATCCAGCGAGTGCAAAGTCCTCTCGGCCGGTGACGAAGGCAATGGGAAGAAAACAGGTAACACCAAGGGCTCGTTGAGATGGAAGTCAGACAGCACCTTGGGCATGAAGGAGGGGTGCGTCCTCAGCACCACCCTCGTCTCGTGGAATGTCAGGTAGGGTGGTCTGCAGGAGAGGGCTTGGATCTCTCGCACTCGTCGTGCAGAGGTGATGGCCACGAGAAACGCTGTCTTCCACGATAGGAACTTCAACTGTGCCGAATGCAGAGGCTCGAATGGCGGCCTCATGAGCCTGCCCAGCACCACGTTGAGCTCCCACGCCTGGGCCGGAGCCTTCACCGGTGGAAATGTTCGGAACAGTCCCTTCATAAACTCCTTCACCAGGCAATGAGACCACAGAGATGATCACCCCGGCATCCTGGTGTAGCGGGAGATCGCCACCAGATGGATCTTGCTGGAGGCATGTGCCAGCCCTGCCTTGGCCAGCGATCGCAAGTACGGCAGCACCTGAGGGGCAGTAATCCGCAGAGGGTTAATCTTCTGTGCACGGCACCAGACAGAGAACCTCTTCCATTTGTGTCCATAGCACTTGAGAGTTGAGGACGCCCTGGCCTTTGCAAGCACATCCTTGCAGTCTGCCGGGATATCGTAGCCTCCAAACTCTAGTGCTGCAGGAGACAGGACTGCAAGTTTAGCGACCCCGGGTCGTGGTGGAGGTTGGCGCCCCCTTCTCTGGCAAGGAGGTCCGCGTCCGTCGGCAGTTTGACTGGGCGGGGGACGCCATGTCCAGAAGGTCCAGGAACCAGATCTGCCTCCGCCACGCCAGTGTGACGAGGATCATCCTGCACCGGGACCGTCTGTGTTGGTAGATGAGTCGCAGCAGCAAAGGCAACGGTGGGAACGCATACAGGAACATGCCATCCCAGGGGAATGAGAAGGCATCTCCCATGCTCTTCGGCTGGGGAATCCTGCTGGCGAACCTCCGGCACTTGGTGTTCTCCGCCGTTGCGAATGGGTCGATCTGGGGATTGCCCCATCATTGGAAAATTAGATCCACTTGATCCTGACGCAGTTCCCACTAGTGGCACGAGTGCAGCTCCCTGCTGAGTGAGTCGGCAATGGTGTTCTGTATTGCTGCCAGATGGAAGGGTACAAGAAACATATCTTGGGCGATGGCTCATGTTTGAATATGGACTTGTGCTTGGGAACTAATTTTCATTAATGCCAGTCATGTGGAGGCATCGTCATAACCTGGCTCCTTGAAACCAGGCTTGCAGTATAGTGTTTTTGGGTGTGGTACCATGGGGACTATTTTACCTGGACTTCTTTCTTGAAGCTATTTAAACCACACCCGAATAGACTGACACGCTTCGCGTTAGTTTGCATTTCTGCAACGTAACGCTCACCGTGTTCAGCTTCAGCCACGAACCTCAGAAGAACCGCACCTGCAAAGGAAAGGAGAAGACATCGTGAGAAAAGGCAGCAGTTTACCTGAACTTCATCACCAGCGGTCCGCAGCTATCCCGACCATCATCCTGGAACCAGCGCTCCTTCGGATCGGCGGACCTGTAAAAGAGAAGAAACAAGGCATTAGACTTTGTACAATTAACGAACTGTGCCGAAAGGCTTACCTCGCCAGCCGCTCCTCAATCAGCATCACTACGGAAATTCCATACTCCGGCCGTGTACCGCGACCTGTGGAGAGGAAAAGATAACAGGTTAGCAAAGGCAAAACATCTTAAGCACAGCGCATAGCGCCTACTCACCACATCAAGGCGCTCCAAAAACGCCCATACTTACCGGCGGAAAAAACGGATTCCGCCTTGCCACATATTGCAGTTCTGCGTACCTAGGAAGAAAAAGACATTGTTTAAAAGGCATGCAAGAACAGCAATATTCACAGCAATAAGACCTACCTGAAAGACTCTAGACGGGCCGGCATCAGTGAAGCAACTCGATCGCCATTGCCCACCAAGCACAACGCGCCCCTGCCAAGACAGCAGGACGGAGAACCCGCCAACATCTAAAACAAGGTGAGGAGAAGCCAGAAGGGTCGCAGACCTACAGGGAGGTGGGAGACTGTTTACCCCGGTTGCCCAGTCCTGAACATAGCTTACCTGTATTCCAGGCAGAACTCTTCCGCTGGTCGCATCTGGGCATCGCAAGGAGGGACATCTGAACACCAACTGCTGGGTGGCGCCCCCGTGGTACCAGGTGAGCGTAACACCCATTCCCCATTCCCATTGAGCCCCTATAGGGCTCAATGGGAATGGGGAAGGTGCAAATAACGGTACCGCAATTTACAGTACCGTTATTTGCTCCCTGGTCCCTTTGCGGCTCCCGCTAAGGCCGCCTGGTAAAACCAGGCAGCCTTAGCGGAACCCGCAAAGGGACCTCGTAGTAGGGCACAAAGGGATTACCGGCACAGGGTCATTATCGCTGCCTGGTATCCCTTTGCACCCACCTTGTAATGAGGGCCATGGCCTGGATCGCCATCAAGATCGCTCCTGAGTTGTCTTGTGGCCCAGGTAACGGCTGCGACGGCCAGGGAGTGGAATCCTCCACCTCCACTGGCTCCTCGTCGGTACCACCGTTGCTTTCCTCATCCGCCTCGTCGGAATCCCTCCCGTGGGACTGGAATTCCTCAAACTTCTTGTTCAAGATCTTCGCGACTCCAGCAAGCACCTCCTCAGAGGCTGTATCTGTATCCATGATGGCCACCGCGTCCCCCCCCCCCTCTTTTTCCTCCAGGGGTTTCACGGGGGTCTTATCGATGGGCTGAAAAGACGATTCCCTCTGTGGTGGCAGGGAAACTCTAGGCCCCGAGGTCACCTCCACTGGGATAGCCTCCACAGGGTTTGCCAAGGCCGCCGCGACTCCTTCGATAGAGGCCTTAGCCGGGTGAATCAAGGCCTTGACGACTTTGGGTGTGCCTGAGGCCTTCACCTTGTGGGGGAGGGACACTGCCTCGCTCCCTGCGGCGGTCTCCGTCGGGATCACCCAGGGGTTCTCCCGATGCTTACCCGGGTTCTCCGATTTCCTCTTCTCCGAGCCAGAGCGTTGGCTCGTGGTTGATGCCGTTGGTCAAAGTGCGCCCTGCCTGGCAGCCGAGGAGCCCGACCGATCGTCGCTCCCGGTGCCTTCGTGAAAGGCAGAGACATCTGGAATGCTCATCCTCCTTGAAGACATTCTGCAATCCGCATCCAGGGCAGCTCCTGAACAGCTTGGATCCGGGTGTCGTGTTTCCTGGGCCATCTCCATGCGGGGTAGGCCTCAAAGAACTTCTGGAATCCTCCAAGAAGCGAAACTCGAAAACGTTGCCCTTGAGGGGCGTAGAAAATTCCAAAACGGGTCCCCGTTGATCGGAAGTAGAAACGGTGGAGCTTTAGGCTTCATTGACTGAAAAAATGAGATTAAACTCTTTGAAAAATTGCAAAACGCAGTAAAAGCTCGAGAGCTATAGCATGAGGACTCCCAACACTTGAACGTCCGTTAAAAATCTGAAGATGGCTGCCAGAGGAGGGGCTTGGGTAGAGGGCAGTCATTGGCTGGGGACAGTATGACTTAGAGACCAGCGATGGGTTATTAGGAGAAAGACAGTTCAGAAACTAAACTGAAACTGATTTTTTTCTTTACCGAGGATTCCCAGCCTGACGACAAGGAATATTCATGAGCATGTGAATCCATGTCAGACCCCATGCTGGAGAATTGCAGTATAGAACAGCTGATCGCTTGACATTGTCACACACTCTAGCTTCATTGTCCCAAGTTCTCAGAAGAAGTCTTTCATAACTAATGATGGTGCCAGACTTTATATTGGCACAGCCATTCACAAACCTCTGGAAAACTGTTTTTACCATCATGCACCTGCTTTAAACACGTGGCTTCTAATTTAGAATTATAATCTGCGCAAAAGTAGAGAAACAGGAAGATTTGCCCACTTTGATCATTTACATTCAAATGTTCATAGGTATGAACCTAAATTAGTAACAAAAGTGTAGAATGTAACCTAGAAACTACAACACCCAAATACACACAGAATCGAGAGACCAGCAAAAGCTCCTCATGTAGAGAGAGGTTCAATTTTGGGAGTGAGGGGAATAATTATGACTTCGTCCAATGAACAGAAAGACCAGAAAATTACCCAAATAACCAACCATCAAGCTGCATGAGAACAAAACAACAGCACGATTGCCAATATATATCAGGATACTGTCTCTGTACAGCGAGGTAATGTTTTTTTCAGCAGTTGGTCCTATATACCTGTGTATAGGTCTATATCTAAATATATCTGCTTATGGTTCAATTGCTAGAGAAAATAAAAGAACAGCAGTGGTCACCCCTGACGTCTTGCACAACCCATAGAAAATGTGGACAAAAAATAATTGTTAACTCTTAATTTGGGAAAGGCCAAGAATACCACCATTTATCACAGGATATAAAGAACTGACCAAATTCACATCTTTCCATCAAACAAAAAACTCCAAGACATTGAATCAAAAGTCTTCTCGCTGTCTAGCCTGGCAACAGCGGCTGACAAGCTAGGATTGAATTGGGACACAATACTAAAAAGGCAACATTTCAGTGATGTGGAGTGCCCTGGGATAAATGTAGACTGGTCAAAGTGAACAATGCATGACATTCAGGGATGTAGGTGTGTGGTAAACCGCACTCCCCAGCTAGCTTATCGAGCTTCAGCAAGAGCGTGATGACTGCCACACAGAGAGAAGATGGAAGTATTCACTTTTCAATTAATTCTTCCCAAGGTTGCAAAAGATATGGACCTAGAATAGCACGATACTTCTTATATGGCTATATCTATGGCTGTCATTATTTTGTCGAAGCTTAGTGGAAGATGAACTTGCCCAAAGGTGTCACCTGCAGGCAGAGAGCACGGAAAAGAATCAACAAAAGCTATCTGCTTTTATTTTACCATCCAGACAAGTATAGAGTTGCATCATATTCGAAACATGCTTCTAGTACATCAGAATGTGCAGTACAAAATTTACCAGCACTTTTATGTTTAACATTTATATAATGTTCATCTCCCTCAAGTCTCAAAAGCCATGCTATCAGTCTTTCAGGCCTATCAGCGCCCACACAACGTCTAGCCATTGCTGGAAGAGAGAAAAAGGTTCTCTAGCGATCGGCTGCAATATGAAATACTTCTCGTTTGCATTCTGATAGGAAAGCTGAACTAGAGGTTGGGAAAAACATGTACTGCTGTTTGAGAGATTCTCCAAAGTCTCTGTGTAGCCTTCAATAACCCAATTCTGTTGATATGGTAATGCCTACAACATATGGTATAAAAGGCTAGCCATACATGTCTTCAGAAGATACAGTTTGTTTGTTTGTTTTATTTATTTATAATGCGCTCCAGACCCTTAGGTTACCAGGCGCAGCAGCAAGTATATGCGAGACTTACAATGTTACAATGTTACATGAATGAATTTACAATATTACAAAATTACATGAATGTACAATTAGCGGTTGCAGTATTTACATGAATGTACAGTTAGCAATATACAGAGTTAGCAGTTACAAACATAAGGGTTACTAACGCATCTGAGTGCATTAAGTAGGGCTACACTTGTGAAGGTTCAGGTGTCTAGTCGTTATTAGCGTTAATATATTTAATGAAGTTCCTTCTGAAGTGTGGGAAGGGTTGGTCTACTCTTAGGTTGGCTGGCAAAGCGTTACACAAGTTGGCAGCTCTCACAGGGAAGCTTGCACCACCGACTTTAGCAAGTCTAAATCTGGGTACTACCAGGCAATTGGAGTTGGCGAGTCTCATGGGTATATTAGATGTTTTTCTTTGTATTTTGTCCGTCAAGTAACTAGGAGCAGCATTGTTTAGGGCCTTATGGGTCAAGGAGATCATTATTAGGTGGATTTTATTATCCGTGGAGAGCCATTTGTGTTGCCGCCTAATAGAGGAGATATGCTCCCTCTTCTTTATGCCTAATGCCGCTCTAAGAGCATTGTTTTGTAGAGTTTGGAGTCTTTGGGTCGTGGCTTTATTGACACCACTGTATAGGGCATTACAATAGTTGAGTCGGGAAAGTATTAAGGCTCTAGCCAAGATTAGACAACTGGTATTGGACAGGAAGGGCTTGCCTGCTCTTATCAATTTACAGGTGTAGGCAGTAGTGGAAGCTAGGGAGTTGACCTGTTAAGTGAAAGATAAGGTAGAATCGAGGTAAAAACCGAGTGTTTTTACTTCCCTCGAGACTTTGATAACATTTCCATCTATGCTGAAAGCTGAGCAGTCCGGGCCCAATTTGTTAATATTGGCTTGTGTACCCAGAATGATCAACTCTGTCTTATCATCATTCAGGCAGAGACCATGAGTAGCCATCCATGCCTGAATGATGAGATACACTCTATTCACCAACTCCCTGTCCTTGCTATGATCCCCAGAAAGTGGGAGGAGAATCTGTGTATCATCTGCATAGTTGGTGTAGGTCATACCAAGATTGTCCAGATCATCGAACAGAGGTTTGGTGAATATATTGTAAAGAGTCGGGGAGACGCAGGATCCCTGAGGGACTCCACAGGTGATGGGTATGGGGTCTGCTGCTGCCGGTGGGTAAACAAATCTCATAGTTCTCTCACTCAGAAAGGGTTCTATCCAACTGATAGCTTGGGTGGAGAGGTGAGCGGCAGAGTCCAAGTGTCTGCAGAGGACCTTGTGGTCCACAAGGTCAAACGCAGCTGAGAGATCTAGTACGAGGAGGAGGGCTGTCTTACCTTGATCTCTCAATTCGTCTATTTGGGTCTTTAAATCAATAAGGGCTGTTTCCGTTCCATGTAGTGGGCGGAAGTCATATTGTCTAGATCCTAGTAGTTTATGCAGTTCAATGTATTTTTGAATCTGTATGTAGGCCACTTTGTCCAGGATTTTCAACAGAAATGGAACTGTAGTGATTGGACGGTAGTTAGTAGGGATGAGAGGGTCTAGAGTTTGCTTTTTGAGCAACGGGAGTACCCAAGATGGTTTTAAATTGGCTGGGATGATGCCTGTGGAGAAGGATGCGTTGACAAGTTTGGAAATAAAAGGTGATAAATCTCTGGCAGCGTCTTTTATTAACTTTGCTGGGCAGATGTCACCTTTGCAATTAGATGGTTTGAGGGTAAGGATGATTTTTTTCTATCTCTAGTGTGGTGGTTTTGGTGAAAGAGAATTTGCTAGACTGGGGCATGTGGGTAGCCTTGGGTGGTGACAGAGTAGGAAGGTTAAGCAAATCTTTTTTCAGTTGAATTTTATTTTGGAGGGTGTTCATTTTATTGGTTAGAGCATGTTGGATGTCTGTGCACCAGGTCTGATCTTCAGTACAGGTGTCTGGTATGGCAATAGGTGACTCAAGTTCCTTCAGTATGGAAAAGAGTTCCTTCAAACTTGAATTAGTTGGCAATACGATCATTGTATGAATTCCTCTTAGCCAGACAAACTGCATTTTTGTATTGTCGGGAAATAGATGTTTGGTTGGCCTTGTTCTCAGCAGTTGGGCATAGTTTCCAGTTGGATTCATATTTTCTCTTGGTGAGGCGTAGGGCCATGAGTTCAGGAGTAAACCATTTATTTAAATGGGCTTTAGGTTTACTTGTACGCATTTTAAGTGGGTCAATTTTGTCCATTGTATCAGTCATGATTTTGTTGTACTCATGAACTAATATGCTGGGGTCTAAGTTGTCAGGCAGTGCATTTAATGTTGGAAGAATAGCGGGTATGACATTGTCTATTTTCATATTCTTTTTGTTTCTTGTTGGGCATGGAAGTGCCATGGGGACGACTGCAGAGGATGGTCGGGAGGTTAGGAGGTTGAAGGACACTAGTGAGTGGTCAGTCCATGATAATGCCGAGATAGATGAGATAACTGCTGTACAGTTTGAGTCAGCCACCCAGTCTAGTATTCTACCTTTCCTATGGGTGGGTTTGTTGACTTTTTGGGAGAATCCTAGGGAGTTAATAGCGTGGGCAATAGTCACGGTGTGCGCATCTGCTTGGTCATTAAATCCTAGGTTAAAATCCCCTAGTACCAGCAGTTGTGAAGTGGTTTTAGCATTGAGGGTTAGTAGCTTGTGCAGATCCTCTTCAAAGGTCCCAAGCGGACCTGGAGGTCTATAGATTAGGTGAATGGTTGGGGATTGATTATTGTTTATGAGGAGTTTTGCAGTGAGGGCTTCACAAGATTGTAGAGTTTGTGCGGGGGCTAGCCTTAGCGAAAGACTCGATTTGGAGATGATGGCAATTCCGCCTCCACGGGTGCCCTCTCGGTCTTGCTTGCATATAGTGTAACCGTCAGGGATGGCTAGCATAAGTGAAGGGCCTGCTGCCTTGTGTAGCCAGGTTTCGGTGATTGCAATAAAGTCCAAATTCGCCTCAGTGATTAGATCAGCTATATCAAGGGCATGTGCAACTAATGACCTGGCATTGAGAAGCGCTCCTTTGTAGGAGTGATCCTTGGTTTCCTCTTTAGGTTATGTGAGATTAGGAGTATTTTTCGCACTAGATTTTATCTTAGATTTAGATGTTTGTGTGTACATTGAAGCTGGGGTGATGTTGGAAGCGTTGCCTTCCTTACCATTTTGACGTTTCATCTCACGTTTTGTAGGAGGGAAGAGTCGTCTGGGTGTCTCGTGAAGTTTGTTAAGTCTAGCACGTAGTTTGTAGTTTCTATCGTGAGTGGAACTGGGCTTGGAGGTGTAAGCTAATGGTCCTAGCAGAGCTTGGTGTTTTAAGTCAGTGTAGATATGAGTATTGGTAATTATATCTGTCGATATAGGTGAGAAGGGTCCAAGTGCATGTAGTGGGGTCTCTGTGTGGCTGACCTGATTGCAAGTGACAGGAAGTGAAGCAGTAGCCATGATACAGTAGAAACTAAATAGGCTAGACATTGTGCGGAGCTAACACTTAGTTGGGTGGGTAGTGGTTCACAGGGTCATGCAGGGAGGATGTTCCCTGTGGTAAGGTAAAGTGATCTAGCACACCTAGAATTAAGAGTATCACAATGGCTAAAAAGCACAGCACCTAGATTTAAGCATATCACAATGGCTAAAATGCACAAAACCTAGAATTGAGAGTATCACATTGCCAACCTTGGTCTCAAAAAGTAATTTGATATGGCCATGTATATTTTCTTTAAGAATGGGATCCACAGGAATTCAATTTCTTGTTGAAATCTACTAAGTAGCATCTAATGTTACTTCGCCATAAATTCAACCTGTGGATCTCTGGTACTTGTAATTGTGGATACTTGTTTCCCTTTGGGACTCTGCTCAGTCATTATGCTGGGTCTACAGCTTAAGAGGGACATGCCCTTAGCATAACAGAAATGTTTTGGGTAGTTATGTACAAGGCAAACCTACGGAAACTGTGCCACCTAAAACCTCCACTTGGTTCCGTCAGAACGGAGTCTAGACATGTACGCCAGTGGCAAACAAAAAAGTGCAAGAAACAAGCCAGACCAGTCACACAGAGCCCAACTCTCAATTTACTAAATGCATTGGGGATAGTCCAGGTTAGCTTTTAATTGGTATTCAGATTCCCGAATGATGCAGCACTGCTCAATTTACAGATTTGCTGGTCTGTGCCCCTTACAGACCTGTAGAGACAGGCATATTCATTTTTCAATGCACGATTCAACTTAAGACAGGGGTCGTAATTGTTATAACTACAGAATGTATCATTTGTATCTGAATTGTGGAATGATGCCTCTAGGGGTGAATTTATCAGTGTGTACGGATCTCACAGAAACAAACATAACACATTGTCACACTCACCCCTTTAATGTTTACCTGCAATTACAAAGCAGTAAGAAAATGGTTCCAGTTTAAATGTTTACTGTTTCACATAGCTACTATATAGAAGTATTCCCACCAGTGAAGCCAACTGAACCTGTGGGAAACCTGCCGCATAAATCGTGTTTCCATTGCTCTCTCAAAGGAATCCGTAACTATAAGCAAGGCAGTCACTTACCAGGCTACAAACAGATTCTGAACAACAGAGACAGCAACTACTTTTAAAAAAAAAAGTGTGTGCTTACAGTTCAATCCTAGCCAAATAACTCTTCAGCACAGCTTTTTGAAATCAATGACAAATCAATGACAAATCCATAACAAGATGGACACAAGCACCCCAAACATCCCTGTGGACAAATACAGAGAAGCCTGTTTTGGTGTTCTATTTTATTACCCATTTCATTCCTTTATCCAACCTTCCACCTATTTCTCAATAACACCATCTTTCTCTTCCTCTTCATTACGAACTGTGTGATTAGCTTCTGGGTATAGTTCAGTGAGTTGGGTATTTACCCTTGTTAGGAAGGGAATAATATCGCTAGGGGTTGAGTGTGGCTGACTCGAAAACGTCTTCTTGTGTCCAAATTTTATTTCGAAATCTCAGCTTGTACATCTAGCTATTAGCACCGAGGGAGAGGCACTGACTGTTTAGGTGGCTGGAAAGTGGGGGCTAAATTCCCCACAGTAAACCTCTGCTTTTTCTCGATCAGCATTGTGCCTCCACCGGTTTTCCGCCATTTTTAGTTTTAGCTATTTGGTGATGCTGAAAGCGCTACCTTTAAGCCAAAATGATTGTCATTAAAATAAGGGGTTTAACCCAAGAGCTTCAAATAGGGGCTTTGAATGCGGGTATGTAATGCTCTTCAATGCAGATGACATATGAGGATGAATTTGTGTAAGACCGAAATTCTCCTCATTGGCACACCTGCTCCCTCCTTCCCCATCACTCTGGCCGGCCTCTCTTGGCCCTCTTCCTGCTCCCACCTGTGAGGCTAAAAACCTCGGGGTCATTTTTGACTCCACACTTTCCTTCTCTCCTCACATCTCTGACATCTCTAAGAAGTCAAACTACCAGCTGCACCTCCTCAGAGGTATTCTTCCTTTCCTCTTCTTCCCCCAGAAGCTCACTGTCTCCAGAGCTCTGGTTCTCTCTAGGTTGGACTACTGCAACAGCCTCTTTCTAAATCTGCCTACCTCTACTCTCCGCCCTCTTCAACTCGTCCAAAACAGGACTGGGAGACTTGTCCTTGGCCTCAAGCACAGGGATTGTTATCTTTCCAGGACTGAAATCTCTGCACTGGGTCCCAGTGTTGGCGAGGATTAAGTTCAAGACACTCTGCATCGTCCACAAGGCCTTCTGGGCCCTGGGGCCTCACTACCTTCACCTCTCGCTTTCTAAATATCTTCCTTCTCGAGCTCTTCGCTCACCCGCCTCCAACTCCCTCAGGGTTAGTTGCGTCTCCAAGCAGCAAGTTGGTGGTAGATCTCTTTCTTCTGCTGGGGCCTCCCTCTGGAACAGCCTCCCCGCCTCTCTGAAACTTGAGGAGAACCATCTCTGGTTCTGCAAGCACCTCAAGAACTTCCTCTTTGCTCCTGTTTTCTCTCCTCCTCTCCCATGCTGATCTCCTGGCTGAATCTGAAACTGTACTGGTTACCTGGCTACCCTTGGATCTCGGGTCCAGGTCCTCTCCCCACCAGTTGCACACCTGCATTGATCCCCTGGCAAACGTTGCATTGAGGGACTGTTGCTGTATCCCTACAGCCCCTATTAGCACTTGACACGTGATATCTGCACTTACCCTTGAACTTGCCACCAGATGGCCACATGTTTTATTATTATTTATTGTCTTTATTTATTTTACTGTTATCCTATGTACTGCACTGCCCCCTCCCCTTTCCCCCACACTTTTACCCTTCCCCTTCCAATGCACTTGCGCGATCTGAATGTCACCTGGCCTATTAGGATCGCTGTCTCCGTCTTCCCTCTGTTTCCCATCCCTTGCCTCGTTGCGCCTTGAAACATTTGTGTATAGGCGCGTTATGAATGCCATATCATATGTTACATACTGTGCCTTTAGAAGACACAGTACCAACCTTCGTCTCAAAAAAGTTATTTGATATGGCCATGTATATTTTCTTCAAGAATGGGACCCATAAGAATCCAATTTTTTGTTGAAATCTACCGATTAGCATCTAATGTCACTTTGCCAAAAATTCATCCTGTGGATCCTAGGTACTTGTAATTGTGGATACTTGTTGCTTCCCTTTGTGACTCTGCTCAATCATTATGCTGGGTTTACAGCTTAAGAGAGACATGCCCATAGCATAACAGAAATGTTTTGGGTAGTTATGTACAAGGCAAACCTACCGAAACTGGCCAACTAAAAACTACGCTTGGTTCCGTCAGAACAGAGTCTGGACATGCACGCCAGTGGCAAACAAAAAAGTGCAAGAAACAAGACAGACCAGTCACAGAGAGCCCAACTCTCAATTTACTAAATGCATTGGGGGATCGTCCAGGTTAGCTTTTAATTGGTTTTCAGATTCCCGAATGATGCAGCACTACTCAATGTACAGATATGCTGGTCTGTGCCACTTGCAGACCTGTAGAGACAGGCATATTCATTTTTAAATGTAAAATGTACGGTTGACCTTAATGCAGGGGTCGTAATTGTTACAACTAGAGAATGTATCATTTGTATCTGAATTGTGGAATGATGCCTCTAGGGGCGAATTTATCAGTGTGTACGGAGCTCACAGAAAAAACATAACACATTGTCCCACCCACCCCTTTAATGTTTACCTGCAACTACAAAGCAGTAATAAAATGGTTCCAGCTTAAATGTTTACTGTTTCACATAGCTACTATATAGAAGTATTCCCACCAGTGAAGCCAACTGAACCTGTGGGAAATCTCCTGCCGCATAAATCGTGTTTCCATTGCTCTCTCAAAGGAATCTGTAACTATAAGCAAGGCAGTCACTTCCCAGTCTACAAACAGATTCTGAACAGGGACAGCAACTACTTTATAAAAATAAAAAAATTAAAAAAAAATAAAAAGTGTGTGCTTACAGTTCAATCCTAGCCAAATAACTCTCTCAGCACAGCTTTTTAAAATCAACGACAAATCCATAACAAGATGGACACAAGCACCCCAAACATCCCTGGGAACAAATACAGAGAAGGCTGTTTTGGTGTTCCATTTTATTACTCATTTCATTCCTTTATCCAACCTTCCACCTATTTCTCAATAATTACATATTTCTCCTCCTCTTCATTACGAACTGTGTGATTAGCTTCTGGGCATAGTTTGGTATTTCCCCTTGTTAAGAAGGGAATAATAATGCTAGGGTTTTAGTCTGGCTGACTCGAAAACTTCTTGTTTCTAAATGTTATTTCTGAATCTCAGCTTGTACATCTAGCTATTAGCATCCAGGAGAGGCACTGCCGTTTAAGTGACTGGAAACTGGGGGCTAAATCCCACAGTAAACCGCTGCTTTTTCCAGGTCACCATTGCGCCTCCACCGGTGGTCTGTCATTTTTAGTTTTGGCTACTAGGTGATTCTGAAAGTGCTACCTTTAGGCCAAAACTAGTTTCATTAAAACAAGGGCTTTAATATAAGAGCTTCAAATAGGGGCTTTGAATGCAGGTCTGTAATGCTCTTCAATGCAGATAATATACAGGGCGAATTTGTGTTGTTCGGCTATGTGTCCCCACCCATTTAACAACCATCTAAGTGAAATCTATTTGATTTTCCTCCCATTTCCACTCATCTCACCCCAAACCACACTCCTTTTTGCACTCTTTGCTTGCATTTGGATTGTGTGCTGAATATGTCAGACATTTTTTCTTCCAAAATGGCGTGCACCATATGTTAATTTTAATAAAGTTATTTGACTTGATTGCTACTTTAAACAATATTTACTGCAGCTTGTATGCTATGTTACCTATTTTGATGTAATTTGTAATTTTAAAAAAAAAACAAGTTACTGTTGCAGTTATGTTTTGATCTGAAATGTCTCAAAATGCCCATGCACCGATTTGTACAGGTTGCTCTAGTGTGCCGGATGTTGGTGAAGTCACTGTGATTTTATTGGATCTGCAGTGTGTCCATTTTCGGGAAGGTAGCCATTTTCTTTCACACACGAACAACTTCACTAAAATAAGTGTTTTCAATACATTAGCAAAGGCTTCTCTACACTAGGCCGAGATCGTATGGTCAGTTCCTAGCATGGCTTTACCTACCTTGTTGGGTTGATAAATAAGTACGTCCTAGGCTTGTGCGCCGCTCTGGAGGTGTGGCGAGGAATCCTGTCCTTTAGCGAACGCCAGTCGCGGTTGCCGAGCTCTGCCAGTAATCCCATTATTGTCAGGCTCTCCATTGTGCACGGGACAAATGGGCTCTAGCGTTCAGTCTTGCACTGCATCTCCCGGAGACCCTGGGCACAAAAGGAGTTAGAAACCGGTGCACAAATGTATGTTTTGGAGAAATGTAGCCTCCAGCACAAGTGAACCATGTGAAATGCTGGATACAACGTTTCTTTTTTTTTTAATGTCCCGACGTAAACATACATTTCTGTTCCTTGTGGTGCATAACCCCTGCAGCCGTCCATTTGCCTTTATTGCCAATTATTCTTTGTGCATGCACCCCAATGCATTACTCCTTATCCCCACAAATTGGCCTGACACAGAATTTTAAATGGCAAACTTGGCCGCAGTTTTATTTCCATGACAACAGAATTATTTGCACACATTTGTGAACTTCATTCTGTCCGTGTGGCGCTTGCTTGCCGGATTTCCTTTGCTTCCCCCTATACTTGGTATAGTAGGCCCCCAACTCCCCCGACCCATTGTACCTGTTCCAATCCTGCCCGTGCAGGTGTCCGTGGGTGGGGAGAGCGCCGTTTGTTTTTGGGGGAAGCTGAGCCTTATTTGTCCCTACCAGACGCCCCCGCCGTTTAGGCCCCCAAGAGGCGCTGGTCCGGAAGAGCGAAGACCCATTCCGTTTCCTTCTGGCTCGTCCGGAGTCTATCATTTGTGCTTGGTTGCCCAAACACCGCCACGCCACTGAGTGGGTTCTCGCCCACTATGGCTCCCCTTCTTCCTGCCTCCTTCTCCCATTCCAGTAATTTGGTAGAGATGTCCCAGAAAAAGAGCTCCGTTTCCTTCGTGGACAAGTTTTCCTCCGTCCGTTAGGAAGTACTCGGGTGTTTTCCCATCAATCAAGCCATGCCTGGTCTGATGGAAACCCCTGCCCCTGCAGAATTTTGCAACGGCCCCGTTCAGCTTCCTCCTTGACTTCTTAACTGCTGCCTGGCTCTCTGCCCCCCTCCATTGCGCCCAGGGAATACCTTCCGACCATCCAATTTCAGTTTCGCCCAACTGTGCTGCTATTTCCAGAAATGAGCTCGAATGTCCCTCAGACGGACACCCCTCCCCAGGCTGGTCAGGTCGTTCCCTCCCAAGTGTATTACCAACACCTCTGGCTTCTGCCGCCTACTCAGCAATTTCCATAGTTGCCCCTCTAGCTGAGCCCACTTCATCCCTGGCAACCCGTGCCCCTCACTCTTGAACTCGCCGGCCGTCAGCGCCTCCTGCTGCTGAGTCCAGCTCGCATTAGCCTTTGAGATGCCTGAGTGCCCCACTACCTACACGGTACGTTTCTTCCTTCCTTGTGCTGCTGGGAAATGACAAAAAGGAGGGAACGGCATGGTTAACTTATATTTTTGCGGGCCTGATATATCGTTTGTAGCATCCTGAAGACCCTCTCCCCAATTTTCTGATGTCTTCCGGCCATGCCTGCTCTGGGCCACTTCTGCCCCTACCACCTTTCCATCCTGCTCCACCTTAACCAGGGTGGGCCAGCTCTGGGATACTTCTGCCCCTGTCACCTTTCCACCTTGCTCCACCTTAACCAGGGTGGGCCAGCTCTGGGACACTTCTGCCCCTGCCACCTTTCCACCTTGTTCCGCCTTGACCAGGGTGGGCCTGCTCTGGGACACTTCTGCCCCTACCACCTTTCCCTCTTGCTCCACCTTACCAGGGTGGGCCAGCTCTGGGACACTTCTGCCCCTGCCACCTTTCCACCTTGCTCCGCCTTAACCCGGGCGGGCCTGCTCTGGGACACTTCTGCCCCTACCACCTTTCCATCTTGCTCCACCTTAACCAGGGTGGGCCTGCTACAGAACACCTCTGCCCCTGCCACCTTTCCATCCTGCTCCACCTTAACCCGGGTGGGCCTGCTACGGGACACTTCTGCCCCTGTCACCTTTCCATCTTGCTCCCTTTTAACCAGGGCGTGCATGCTGTGTAACCACTTTTGTCCCTGCAACCTTTCATTCTCGCTTTGGAATGATCTTGCTTTGGAACCACCTTAGTAAAACCACTCTTCGAGTCTCACCACTCCCCCAACCCTTCAAATCTGCAGGTGTTCCTCGGCCGAGGGCCAGAGCTCCCCACCCAATTTATCCTCGCTCTGCCTGCCCCTGCAGGATTTACCATGTTGGGAGAGCGCCGTTCCTGCCGAGTGAAGTTGAACTGTACCCTTTGTTACCCTTTAGCTGTCCATCACCCCCATGAAATCCTCTGCGGATTGCTTGCCCTTGCAGAAATTCGCTGAGCTCTCATCATGACCGGAAGGGGCTGAGCCATTCTCCTTTTTACCTAGGCCACCTTCCCCTCTTCCGTCCCTCTAGCACAACCGAGCTCCCCTGCCGTGGACCCAAAAGTTAGCAGACCCGTTACCTCTCTCCAGCATCAGTCCCCCTGTTACTTGATCCCCCCCCCCGGAAGGATGAAGGGTGGCTTGGCCTTGCTGAGCTGTTCAAAAACCCCGATACCACTGACAACCCTGTCCCCGGCGCCTTGCTTAACCCTTGTTTTAGTGAGTGGGACCTCTCCTGTTTCTCCCTGTAGCCTGTAACGCCTGCTAAATGACCCCAATCATCCAAAATCTTGCTGACCCCAGCGCCAGGCCAAACCGGCCCCCTGTCAACCCCATCCTTGCCAAACCTTGCGCCATCACTTTTTAAATTGAAAGCGGCTTAATGCGGCCCCATCTCTGTGCAAGAGCCACGGTGCCTCTGCCTCTGATGGCAGCCGCTGCCGGAGAAGGTTGGCCACCGCTGTCACTGGGCATACTCTGCTTGTCTGAATGGCCTGCAGTGTCAATGCCGCCCCCTTCCCTTTCGGATCCGTTTTGACCTTATCACGTAGGTGACAACCTGAGTGCTGGTTACCTGTACATCCCTTAAGCGTAACAACCTGTTACCCTTGCCCTCTTTGTTCCCAGGCACCAGCTCGCTGACCTTGAGAGCCCCAAAGAATGGTACAGAAAAGGCTGCTGTAACTAACACCACCTCTGCTTCGCCGTTGCATACTGTGTCACGGCATGTGATCCAACCATGCGGTTTAATAATATCGACGATCCGCCTCTTGTCGTGTTTCCGTACCGTTTACTTGGCCAAGCCTCTCATGGCTATTTCCCCTTGACCTGTAACACCTTCTCCGGACCCCCATCATACCTTCCAACCTCTTGCTGCCCACAGCGCCAGGCGCCATGCCTCAAGAACCTTGTTTTTACTAGGTGGCCGCTTGATGTTCATCATGCTACCCAGCTCCCACAGCCTGATGACCTAGTCTTACCCCTGTTCTCTTGCGCCAAGGTTAACCCCTTCCATTAATCGTGATCCCCCACCGTCTTATACCCATAGCGTTTATTGCTCCAAATAGCGAACCCCTCTTAACAATTGCAGCACCTGCCTTCAAGTCTGTTGTAAAGGCTCCCCAAGCCGCCCCCGATCGGTTTATGTTAATCGGCGCGCTTCTACCTCTCCATCTAACGCCCTCGTGAATTCATTGACCCTAGCGACCTTGGAGCCCCCACGATGTCACTGACGCTGAGCCACCTCTCTGTTAACATTATAACCAACGCCCTGTCATGAATTAAGCATTTCCGCCCTTTTAAGATACCTTTCCATCACCGGGAACACCTCAGCCAATGGGACCCAGTGCCCTCACCATTCTCGTATATCTGCGCTGCCCGCTACATTGAAAACAAACTGCCCTCCTGTAACGCAACTTGATCCAACTAATACTCGGTCAACAGCGCATGTCACCCACCCCCGAACGGAGAAACTCTTTAACACTGAACGATTGCTGTTTTTACAAACTAATTCTCCCGTCCCTTTTTACCGCTGCTTGAATCTCCCTTCGCTCTCGACAGTGCTGTCGCCCGGACTAATGAAGAGACTTTCCGCTTTCCTCAGTTTGTGCTCGGAGTCTCCACTCGGTAGCTCAACCCTTGCTGAGCTTGACTCGGACATAGGGATATAGGTATTCCATTAAGTAGTCAGAAACCCACCCTGGCCGAATGTTCTGCTCTCACCCCACGGGATTGCAGCAGTGCTGGGCATGCTTTAGTTCGTGATTACTGAGCATGCTTTAGTTAGGCGCAGCTGGCCAGCCGAACAGCAGCTCACGCAGTGGTCGAAGTGTACGAAAAGAAGTAGTGGAACTATGTTCCCTGCTGGCCTGCACCCAGTCCTCACAGCGCTCAATCAACCTTCAGATCTCAGTAAAAGGCTCCCTCGAACCCCAAACCGCAGTGTACCTTCTATTTTTTTTTTCAAAGCACCTCGCCCAGATTAAAACAAAACCCATGGGGGCCATCAGCCAACCACAGCTGAACCATATAACATATCATCCGTCCACACTATCGACCTGCTACATCGATGCCCGATCCTGGCTCCCACACGGTTTGCCAGCCGCGTGCACGCAATGGCACAATCGCCCTCTGTGCTTAACTTGCCTTGTTATGCGCGCGCGCGTAACCCACTGAGCCACTGAGGTTATGCCCAAACAACCCTGCTTGCAAAATGGAGGTCCCTCCAACCACTTTCCTTGTTGTCAGCCCGCTAACTCGTGTTAATCCCCAGCGAATGGACATGAGAAAACGCTGACATTTTTAAGCAAAATGAGGCGCGGCCCGCGCGGGTCATGAACAATAACGGCCCCATGGAAGCGTGGCAACTACAACGCATAGTCTCGCAAGCCTGTGTGAATTGCATAACCGCCATCAATCAAAACATGCGGCGCGGCGGCCATGGCGAGCCCCAAATACCTCACCAACCCATGATCATGCGGAGCCAAGGCCATGAATCCATCCAAAGCCAGAAACACTCAAAGGCAACGTCTACCATACCACACCTGCGGCACCAGGGCCATCGGTAAAAGCCTATCGCCAGCAAAATTCCCCTGCCACTTGTATCATAATGCACACGCGGCGCCAAGACCATAAACACCCAAGACCCTACTTAACTTCAACACCAGAAACCCTTAACTGCAGTGTGTACCATAATGAGCGTGTGGCGCCAAGCCATGGCTAACCACGTTCCTACCTCCGTTGCTGAGACACCGAAATACCTCAATGTAACCAAACCTTTTTACTGCATGCTGCCAAGACGGCATTCAAGGCCCACGTTGTGTACTCCAGTATAAACACAATTCACCCCCGATTTCACTCATAAGGCCCATTGTCCGCCAGCCATTCACTTTAAAATGTTTGTGCAAGATGAACACTGCATTTTACTGACCCATTCACTGCGCGATTACAACACGCGTTTAGGGAACGGATATGCTCCTGGCCCGCATCCACCATCTAACGCTTGTACTTCTGCAAAAGTGTTAACATCCCCCTTTTACTAGACCTTTAGGCCTTCCCCCGACACCCGTTCATAGGGATAAGCTAAAGTGGGTACATTTAAGCGGCCGCTTTAGGTAATGCGTCCCAACTCGGTTCAAAACAGGTGGCATTTTGAAAAGCATTATGCTGTCGCACGTCCTGCACACCGAGCTTTTGCTAAAATGCCAGCACGTGCTGTTTAGTCTAGCCCGCTTAAATCACTCTGATACTGCCAGCCATACCCATAACCTGTGCGCTCAGCGCATAACACCCGCTCTAACCATAAGTCATAGCTAGCACTCTCCCTGCTGTGCTATCTGCCTGGCTCTCTCCTTCACCGGTCCCATCTCCCTCATGTGCCGTGACCCGATGCTGCTGCTTACCCGACAGGAACCGCACCCCCTTGCCGGGACACAAAGCTTCTCCACCACGAACACTGGAACCTCCACGCCGGAACCCCAGACTCCACGATTTCCATCCACACGAACAAGGAGCTGGAAACATAACGAAAACGACATCCTTCCTCACGGCAGGGCTTGTCCTGCAAAACGAAATTTCTTCCACCTGCGAGGCGGCGACCGGGTCCCAGTGCAGGAGCGAGATGCTTGGCACCCCGGTCCCGCCTGCTTAAATCCTGATGGCCCCGCCCCTTTTCCTTTGTTCAGCCCTTCGCGGGCTTTTGGGCCATTAGGCCTTTGGCGCCGTTCCGCCCCTCGCCTTTTGACCCCCCAGGGGAGGGTCCCAGGTCCTGGCGGCATGACCCCGCAGGGGTTACCCTGCTGCCTCCTCCATTTTGAGCTGAGTTTTCCGTCGTCAGCTCCATTTACAAGTCTAGTCACTTCTTGGACCACAATGGAATGCGTGAACGTGGATATATGCCTTTTGTAATCTTTTTGAAACTCATTCTTCCAGTTTCTAGGTCAAATGCTGCTTTAAAAACAGATTGTCCCACAGAGAGGCCTGCCTCTGTGGCTGAGGGAGTTTGCTGCATGTTTGCCCCGAGCCATCCTTCTCAGCATTGTCAAGGCCGCCTTAATGCCCCCGGACCAACGGCAACAGTCGTTACGGGCCCTGGCTGAGATGCCACGCCAGCTCTCGCCATTCGATACCTTGATACTCTGATGGCTGTCAGACCACGGGCAGGTTTGGGTTGCCTTATAATTGCTGGCAATGTGTGTACGACAGGAGCAGATAATAGCTCTGAACGTTTCTAGCATTGGGCTGGGGCAACAGATTTCAGGGTTTCCTGCCTCCTGTGTTCCACTGAGCTACTAATTATGGACAAAGAGAGAATGTTACTAGCCACAAATGTGTTATGGCTGTGAGTCTGTGCGGGAGAACTTGTCCCTCCCGCTCAGCTGTATGTGACTGACAGGGCCCATTGCCAGATGACTTCAATAATCTTAATAGTTGTAATTTGGCAGTTTTGCTTCCTGTAGCTGTAAGCAAAAGGTGTTACTTACCTACATTAATAATGTTATAGTACGCAACACCATTTTGCAGCAGTGACTGCCATTAAAAAAAAAAATAGTCCACTGGAAAAAAGTTTTGCACATGCCTTTTTCCGTGGCTTTGAACAGTTCAGAAGCCCTGATTTGCAACATTAATATTGGAACTGCATGAAGGAAAAGCAGGTACTTTTCCAAGGTACGCCCCAGACTGGCTAATTGTCAAACGGTCACTGTAGGGCAAGTGTTAGATGAAACTACTCTACAGCAGCTGCAGGTAACTTAATGTCCAATTGAGCCACCCTTTTTAGTTTGCATTGGAGAGCAGAAAGGAGGGAGATGACATCTGAGGTACACACAGCTTGTGGGGTTTGTTGGGTTATTTACCCATGCAGTGATTGCCCATGGCCATGCTAATCCCTTTGGCCATTCTCATTCACTTCCTGCCCTTTTCCACCAAAACACAACCTCCTGGGATCCCTTTGAGATAGCTCTAATGAGCAGTAACATCAAACTTCATCATATAAATCCCTCAACGTGCTATTTCTAAACAGCCTTCTGAGTGTTAATGGTTTAATTGCAACTGTAAATGTGATACTGAATCTCCCTTACAGTCAGCACAGACACTGCACCTGCAGATGCACCCTCTCAGACACCTCACACACAGCACTGCACAGGCAGCAGAGTCAAACTGCACGCACAGCGTGTGCAGACTGCCAAGCAGCCTCGCAGACAGCACACAACCAGCATACCCTGTCTGCACACAAATATACAGATATTGCAGTGGGGGTACAGGCCTAGAGGAGGTCATATCATCCGGTGAAGAGACAACTTGGACTGCGCCGGATTCCGTATGCTTTGACATTTGATGCTTTTATCTTCCCAGCGAAACTGCAGATTCAGCATGGTTGCTGGGCGCATTTTTCTGAAAATCCTTCTGAAGCTATGAACTATGTTGAGGCTTCTATTCGGATTCCACCCCGGAACCGAGACGTAGACCAGAACAGAAGCCTTAGGCCAGATAATGAGAGGAGAGATCCGGCAGATTGAACTATGTAGATTGTCATATCCTTTATATTTTGCACTATAAGCCGCAGCAAATGGGTAGCACCAATATATTTGGGTAAGAATTGCCCGGGCGGCGGCATGAGTTTGTGGCTGGCATAGTTGCTATAGCATACGCACCCCAGGAAAGTTCCAAGAGTTAAGGGGGGGGGGCATCATCTAGTTGGAGATGATGGTGCAGGTGTAAGGATGGGTCCAAGCATCAACCAGTCTAAACTTAAACCTGAATCAGAGGTTGATTGGTCTGGGTTGGTGATTGGGTGTTGTGGTGTTAACAGCTTCCCTGGAATGGTTGTCAATATGTTTTTGGGGCGGGAAGGGAGTGGGTAAAGTAAAGGACGGGGTGGATTGAAAAGTTTAAAAGTTTTGAAAATACTGGTCACGTTGCAAAGACTTTTATGAGTAAGAAATGTGCACATAATACATTGGTTGACAGAGTTTATCGTAAATGGCAAGTAAGTGTCCCAGAGGGAAAGGGCTGCAAATTAAGTTGATGGCCCGGAATGCCCGGGGCCTCAACAACCTGGGCAAGGCAAGGAAAGTCAGTGTATATGTGTCAAGACACAGCCCACAGATCCTGATGCTGCAGGGGACGTATGCTCTGCAGAAAGTAAACATCTCCTTTGCCCACAATTGGGGCCCTTTGAGATATTACACAGAATATTCCACGCAGGCTAGGGGTGTCCTTACTCTTGTCCATAACTCGGTGGGTTTCCGGTTTATTAGAAGCAGGGTTGACCCTCTGGGATAGTATGTGTTGGTGTGGCGTGAGATAGCTGGACACCCAACTGTATTCGTTAATACTTAAAGAACCAGAATTTTACCAGACAATCGTGGATATGCTGGGGGTGATTTTAATACTATTCTTAACATAACGTTAGATCGGTCCTTTGATGCCCCACGAGTGCTTACAAAGGCAACCAACGGATTGAATCAAATTCTATTGCAGTTACCCTTCACGGATATATGGAGAACACTTCACACAAATAGTAAGGAGTTCACATACTATTCCACGGTTCACAATTCAGAGTCCCGAATAGATTCATGGGTATTAACCACCTCGATTGCCAATATGGTACAGAGTTGCGATAGCCTTCCACGCACGCTTTCCGATCATTCCCCTGTCTCTCTGACTCTTGTACTATATGACTCTCCACCACAAGCACCACAATGGAGGATGCCCTCTGCAATCATTAGAGACCCCTGTGTGACCGAGGCCCTACATACAGAAATTGCAGAATTATTTACCATTAATGTTGGATCAGTTTGCATCCATATGGTACTTTGGGAGATATTCAAAGTCTGGGTTAGGGGTATTATTATGGCCAAAACCTCTGGATTACTCAAAAGCATTAGAAGAGAATTAGGCCAAATTGAAACCCAGCTCAGGGAATGTGAGAACAAATATGGCACAAAACATAAGGAGGAGACTCTAGCACGGATTCAAGAGCTATTAGGTGAATTCCAAAAGTTGGCAGAGAGGTTCTGTATATGGCCACCCCTGCAAGGGCTCGCATATATGGTGAAGGGCAGATCACTTGCTAGCCTGTAAATAGCTGAGAATTATCGCAACTCCATTGCGGGGATTCAAACGGCAGATGGTTCATTCATGACCCGTGATGAAGACATTAATGACGCATTCACACAATTCTACTCCACACTCTATTCCAACCGAGATGAGGTCACAGAAGACGAACTCTCTAGATGCTTAACGGCACTGGAACTACCCACGATTTTACCCGAAGTCAGGCTCACTCTGGATCAACCTATAACACAGGATGAGATTGTTAACACCATTCGGTTGCTGGAATCTGGGAGGGTGCCGGAGTCCGATGGCCTGGGGAGCGAATTATATAAGGAATTCCATCAGGAGCTGGCTCCTATCCTACTAGCAGTGTGGGAGGAATCTATGGAAGTGGCTCATATCCGCAGTTGATGCATAAAGCTATTATTACAATGTTACTTAAACCTCATCGACCCCCGCACGATATGGCCTCATATAGGCCTTTATCATTAATCAATACTGATGCTAAAATATTCGCAAAAATATGGTGCATCCGGATCAGTCAGGCTTTATTCCCACAAGGTCGACGACATTTACTCTCAGTCGCTTGTTCGGAGTGATGTCACATGTGAATCCAGGCACGAAGGCAGTAGTGGCCACCCTAGACGCCGAAAAGGCATTTGACTCAGTGTCGTGGAGGTATCTGCGATGTTTTGAAATTGGCCCTTATATCCTGAGCTGTGTATGGATAATGTATACCAACCCGGGTGCAAAAGTGCTAACAAACCGAACACTGTCTGCATTATTTTCCCTCAGGAGTGGAACCAGACAAGGCTGCCCTTCTCCCCAATATTCTTTGCACTTACAATCGAGCCCATGGCTGATTTTGATAGGCGGGTGCATGGACACAAGGGGATTAGAATAAGCGGTCCTCCGCAGAGAATATATTTACATGCCGATGATACCCTACTATATGTATGGAAACGCGAACACAATCTTGAACCCATAATGAAGGACATCCATATATTTTCTCGCTATTCAGGCTATAGAATAAATGATTCCAAATCAGAATGATTTCCCATCACAGCCATCACCACGCAACCACCCAACATAGGTGGGTTTAAATGGGCACCGATATATTTCCGTTACTTGGGTATTATAGTATCATGCGATTGACAATCCCTGTATGCAGACAACTATGACACATATTTGCAACCATTATCTACAAAGCTGCTGTTGTGGGCAAAACTCCCAATTTCACTCTATGTACGTGTGGCGCTTTTGAAAATGGTGGTCCTCCCGAAATGGTTATATTTCTTTTGTAATATTCCCTTCTGGCCAGGACGTGCTTTCTTCACCAAGCTTAAATCATTAGCTTCAACAATTGTCTGGGGGCCTGGTGTGGCTAGGATAATGGTATAATTAAGCTGAACCTTATAGAAGCGGGGGTCTCGCAGCACCCGATTTTGAACTCTACTACCTGGCATCCCAGGCACCTTACTCCTAGTCCATAGTCCCCTTTCCTCCATACTTCTGGGACATCTCTCCGTCCTGTGGGACGGGACCGGAGCACTTTGTAAAAAGCATCCAAATCTTTTTCCAAAAATGTGTCCCTCCTCTCTTTCCTGCGCGGGGCACGGCACGCGGCCATAACTCCGCCCACCTTGGTTCCGCCCCGCGCATCGCCCATCGGTCCTTTTCTATCGCCGGGTTAAAGACCCATCAGCAATAAGAGAGGAACCTTATGAGAGGGGACGGCGGGCAGGCGTATGGAGGAAAGGGGACTATGGACTAGGAGTAAGGTGGTCACTACGGTGAGTAACCTGGTAATACTCCTACGTCCCGTCCCCTTTCCTCCATACTTGTGGGAGATTCCCAAGCACTCCTTACAGGAACTATGGGTGGATGGAAATACCCCTTACTGAAACAGGTTCTTCAGCACAGCCTGACCAAACTGAGCGTCAGCTCTAGAGCTCATGTCGAGACAGTCATGCTTACAGAAAGCAGATGGGGAGCCCCAAGTAGCTGCCCTAGCGATGGACTCCCAGGGAACATATTTCTGAAAAGCAACCGCGGCTGCCTTGCCCCGCACCAGGTGCGCATGGATACCGTTAGGAGGTTTCAGCCTTTGGACGGTGAAAGACTCCGTGAGGCAGGCGGCGATCCACCTGGAAATAGTTGCCTTAGACGCCGGCTTGCCCTGAGGGTTACCGAAGGTCATAAAAAGTTAAGAAGAACTCCTAAACTCGGAAGTCCTGTCCAGATAGAACGTAAGAGCTCTTCGGACATCAAGACAGTGTAGAAATCTTTCAGCCTCTGAGGCAGGGTTCGGAAAAAAGACCAGAAGGGAGATTGACTGATTCAGATGGAATTCGGTCACTACCTTCGGTAGAAAAGCCGGGTTTGACCGAAGGACTACCTTGTCCTTGTGAAAGACCAAGAAAGGATGCTCCACCAACAATGCCTGGAGCTCACTCACTCTCCTTGCTGACGTAACAGCGACCATAAAGGACACTTTCCAAGACAAGTACTTGAGGTCTACCGAAGCCATTGGTTCAAAGGGTTTATGGCACAGCACCATCAGGACTACATTTAGGTTCCATGGCGGGTGCGGATTACGAACCGGAGGGTAGAGGCATGTCAAGCCAGCAAAATGCCTCTTCACCACTGGGTTAGTTAGAGAATAAGAACACAGGTCTGTAGAAAGGTAAGCGGAAACCGCTGAGAGATAAGTCCTGCATGACAGAACATGAACCCCTGACTCTGCTACAGAGGACACGAAGGACAGCACCATGTCAATCGTGGCCACCTTCGGATACAACTTCTTCTCCAAACACCAATGACAGAACCTGAGCCATTTACTCCTGTATTGAGATCTTGACGAGGGTTTCCTGGCTGCCTGGATAATGCGCATATTATCTGCCGACAAACTCAGATGCTCTAAAGACTTGAACTCAGGCACCATGCCGCCAAGCTGAGCGATTATGGGGAGGGGTGCCACATCTGTTCCCCTTGGTGAAGAAGATCTGTGGATACACCGACAGGTGTTGAAGTTCTGAGAACCAAAACCTGGCCGGCCACCACGGGGCTATCAGTAGAAGGGAACATTTCACCAAGTTCTTCAGCTTCCAAATTGCCTGGTGAACTAGAGGCAGAGGCGGGAAGGCGTAAGCTCTCATGTTGTGCCATGGAATCTCGAGAGCATCCCCCAGAGAGGAGGCTCCCAGACCCCCTCTGGAGGCATACTGAGGAAGTTTCTTGTTCACCGCTGTGGCGAAGAGGTCCACCTCCGGTGTGCCCCAACGTGAGAAAATCCATGAGAGGACCTCCGCCTTCAACTCCCACTCGTAGCTGACCACTGTCCGCCGGCTGGGGGCATCCGCTGTGACATTCAGCTGGCCCGGGATGTGCACTGCAAGCAGCCAGACACCATGAAGCACGGCCCACTCCCAAATCTGATGTACAGGTCCACGAGGGGTGAGGAGGCTTCGTTCCCCCTTGCTTGTTTATGTAATTACTTGATACCACGTTGTGCGTTCTTATGCGGACCACCTTGTTGACAATGAGTGGTCTGAACGCTCTGAGCGCTAGGAAGATCGCCAGAAGCTCCAAATGATTTATGTGCAGGAGCTTGTCCTGAGGAGACCAGAGGTCTGAGACCTGGAGGGAGGAGTCCGTTGTGATCGTCACCGTCGGGACCGGGTCCTGAAACCCCGCGCCCCCAGAGAGATTGCTGAGAGAAGACCACCAATCTAGGTCCACTCTCATGGAATCCGGAATCATTATCTGCATGGAATCAGGATCCTCTGCCTGACGCCATGAATTCCGAAGAGCCATCTGTGTCCGTCTCATTTTGAGACGAGCAAGAGGAAGAGCCAGTACACACGAGGCCATGAGGCCCAGAAGCCTCTGGAACCACCAGGCCGACATGCTCTCCGACTGCACAAACATCTGACACGTGGCCAACAGATCCGCCATTCTGTCCCCGGTCAGATACACTCTGCAGTCGATCGTGTTCCAACGAAAACCCAGGAAGATCAGGTCCTGCAAGACCGTCATGGAGGATTTCCGCCAGTTCACCGACGGCCCAAGATGGAACAGGAGCTGAAGGAGAGACTGGAGGTTGCCCGCTGCTGCCAACGGACAACGGCTGCGTAAGAGCCAGTCGTCCAAATAAGGATACACATGGATACCCTGGAGACGAAGATAGGCCGCAATCACCGACATCATCTTCATGAAGACACGCAGCGCCGAGCTGAGGCCAAAAGGAAGCACCCGAAACTGGAAGTGCTCCTCTCCCAAAGAGAAGCGGAGATATCTCCTGTGTGGGTTCCAAATCAGGATATGCATGTACGCATCCTGAAGATCCACAACACTTAGCCAATCGCCCATCTGGAGCATATTTGGCTGAGCGAGATCATCTTGATATTCTCTTGGGGTAGGAAAAGATTGAACTGGGAAAGGTCTAGGATGGTGCGCAGGCCAGCCTGGTTGGGTTTGGGCACCGTAAACAGCCGGGAGTAGAAGCCCTCCCCTCGCTCCTCAAGGGGAACGGGTTCCACAGCTCTGAGGTCCAGACGTTTCTGAACCTCGGCCTTGAGGGAGGGTGAGCCCAACAGCTGAAAAGGAGGGTTGAGGGGTGGGGTAAGGGATAAAGGTAAGCGGAAGCCCGCTCGAGCGACTGACAAGACCCATCTGTCTTCTGTGATGGTCTGCCACGCCTCCCAATGAGACGCAATGCGTCCTCCCACCGGGGTCTCGTGAGAGCACGGAAAACCCTCATTTGGCAGGCTTATCGGTGGCGGTGCCACCTGAACCTGATGAGGAGGCAGAGGAGCGGGAAAAAAACCGCTTGCGTTGTTGTCTTCGGCGGTTATTCCCGCAGGAGTATCCACTCTGCGAGAATTGTGGTCGAGGAAGCCCCTAAAACCAGAGGAAGGTCACATTGCGACAACAGTCTCTGGGATTTGAAAGGAGCTTTAACCAGAACAGACAATGATTTAGCCGTCTGAGTGCTATCCTTGGTTTTGGTGAGCTCTACATCGGTAGAAGAATGAAAAAGCTCCTTACCATCGAATGGAAGGTCCAACGCCTTGTCTTGCACTTCCTCAGAAAATTTAGTGGCATGCAGCCACGCCTGCCGTGAGGTATCAACCCCAAGCATCAGGCCCCGAGCCGAGGTGTCTACGTGATGAGCCGCAGCCTCCAGGAGATCCTGGGCCAAAACCCTGGCATCGGAAAGGCCTCCTTTGAAGTCTGCCAACTTCTCGACCGGGATGTGCTCCTCAAACTCCGACAGACCTTTCCACATCCGCATGTTATCTCCCGCCAATATCAATTCGGCGTTGGCCTGCCTGAGCTGCAAGGCCGAGTTGGCGAAGATTTTCCTCCCGAGGGAGTCGAGGAGCTTGTCCTCCTTTCCCAGAACCGGAGTAGCCGTCATGAAAGAGGATGCTGCAGGCCTGGACTGCAAAGTGGCCGCATCCTCCACTGTGGAGGAGGGAGGCGGACAAGACAACAGGGCCACCTCTTCTGAAGAATGCAGCCTGTACCTCGCGTCAATCTTTTTATTGACAAAAAGTCCCAAGTGTGGCTTTTCCCAGACTCTTCGGACCTTGGCCAGAACGTCCTTCTGCAGGAACAGGCCGGTACGCTCCAAGAGAGACAGGGTGAACGCCCCAGAAAGCACGCCCTCCTGCGGAGCGGGTGCCTCGGGCACCGGAACATCTAAGAAACTCAATCATGTCCAGTACCCGGTCATGAAAGGCTCCGATAGAGCGGGGAAGGTCCTCATTGTCCCGATCGCCTTGAGGGTCATCTGACAGGTCAGGACCCTGCTGAGCCGTGTCAGGCACTGCCTTGTCCACTGGGGACAATGGAGGCAAAGGCGGAAGAGCAGGAGGGGGCACCACAGGCAAGGGAGGCGCCGGAGGAACGGGTGGAGCCGGAGGCGCAGGTGGACATATCTCCTTGAAAAGCCCTTTGAAATATTCCCTCATGGGGTCGGTGCGCATAAGCGCTTGAAATTTACCGAAAAAGGCATCCCCAGGAGATTGTTTCAGGACCTGAGGAGGCCTCTCATGAGGTGGACAAATCCAGGGATGTAACGGGGACGGGTGCCACACCGGCCCCTCCACCGTATCCACATAAATCAAAAGGGAGCCGCCCCCGCGGGCAACGAAACATTGTGCGGAAGAGGCATCCGGGCGTTCCAATCATAAACCGGCCAGTAAGGATGCGCACAAGGGACCTTAGGTTCACCCAAGAGAACGAGCCCTACACCAGAAGCCGATGGCGTAGTTGTAGGGGTAGCACTTAAAATGGCCGCAGTGGTCGTGGCGGGAACGGGCGCCATTTTGTCCTCATCTGAGGAAAACTGTGGCATGTGAGGAAGTGAGGCAGGGGTCCCCGTCGATGGATCAGGGGTCTTAATCTTAGCCTTAATATATGGAACCTCGGCAGAGCCGGTACTATGAGGCCTGGAATGTTTTTGTGACATACCAACCGCCAACTGAGCCTTCGAAGGAAGGACCTCGGCACTGCCGGTAAAAGAAGAACTTTGCTTCTTTGCCCCCTTAACAGATCTGGTGTCACCACAAGAGCGGGAACGGTGAGCAACCGCTTTCACCGACAAAGCCTTGTCCAGCCTCTCAGAACTGTTGGTAGTTTTAGCCTCTGTACGAGGGACCTCGGACCCAGGGCCGGTAACAGCCTTATCTGCGCAGGCCTCGAACATCCGTTCAGTAACTACAAGCCCAGCCAATGCCTCGGGGCGCACCACGGTTTTGTTTTTGACGGAAGCCGACAGAGGCCTCAGAGCGAACTCCGGTACCCCACGACTCAGTAGAACTGGGTGTTCACAGGCCCCTTACGCAGACCCTTGGAGAAAACTCCGGTAGAATTATTAGGCCCAACGGACACCTCAGGGCGAACCCCAGTAACAGAGCGATCAACGCCCCTCCCGGACCGAGAGGAACCCGGGAAGGTATCCCCCGGCCGGGGTGCTCTGAAAAGTAAAGAACTTACCGGGTGTTTTTTCTTCTCGTCGATGAACACCTGAAAATGCAAAGGAGGAGTTTGTCGGAACACCTCCTTCCACCGCTCCACCCGACATTGAAGTGCCCGGACCGAAAGGGAGTCACAGTAAAAACAGGAGTCCCAACGGTGTTCCGGACCCAAACACTCTAAACAAAGAGGATGGGGATCCGCCTTTGCGAAGTGACGGTGACACGATGAATAATCTGGAAAGTCTAATTTGAAAGACATAGACTTGTAAATGAATGCTAGCGAGAGCCAGAGAGGAAAAAAGGGAAGAAAATCTTCCAAGGAAGCAAGTGCGTCCGGCCCCGATTTGGCGGAGAAAAGGACTGATGGGCGGTGCGCGGGACGGAGCAAAGGTGGGTGGGGTTATGGCCACGTGCCGGGCCCCGCGCAGGAAAGAGATGCTTTTTACAAAGTACTCCGGTCCCGTCCCACAGGACGGAGAGATGTCCCACAAGTATGGAGGAAAGGGGACGGGACATAGGAGTAATTGGTGCGACCCTGAAGACACAGCTGCACACATACCATTAGAGAGAAATGTAGCATCTTCCACTGATCTTAGGTCAGTTATATTTAGTGTAAGGCATCGGGACTCCTGCGCATTTGACCCCGTTAGCACCACGGTCAGTGCATGGTCGAAAACCTTTGGGAAAATAGATTTGCAGGAGCAATATGATCGAGGAGCTCCTCTATTGTGTTTTCCATGAATCTCCCCTACCTTCGATGAGATGCTACAAAGATCTTGGGACCCTGCCAAGCAATTGAAAATAGGCGATATGAACCCTGTGGCAGAGTATGTCACTTAAAGAAATTTTGTGAATACTATATGGGGTGAGCAGTTGAAGTTGCTACAATACCGCCGAATGGGAACTGCATTCCGTAAGAGATGGCCATCATTCCCGAAGAAACCAAACTCACATGAATGTATAAGAGCCACCATGTCTAATGATGGCACGAAACCCAGAGTGTCCAGGTTATACAGGTTGATACAGTCTCATACTTCTCCTCAGAACTCCATTAATGCGTCCGATTCAGTTTAAGATCCTGAATCAATTCCACTACACTCCTGCTAGAATGGCTAAGTTCATAACAGACGGTACTGGTGGATAAAGTGCGGAAGGCCGCAGGCGGATGCCTTCTATATGTATTGGTCATGCCCTGTGATTACGGTATTCTGGGGTAGCATTGCTGAGGCTATAGAAGATATAGTACACATTCCATCCTCTCTGGCTCCTCTTAAGTACCTGTTTGGCGATAATGGGAAATCTTCTGAGACCTCAAGAAGGCTGTTTAATGTTGCATGTGCTGTAGCTAAGAAATGCATATTAAAGTATTGGAAATCTAAAAATGCACCCAACCTGAATGATTGGCTTTGTGAACTAACTTATGTCAATGACTGTGAAGAGCAATTTGTTCTCTCTGTACCTACGACATGCCATCCTAAGGACATCTGGGCCCGTTCAGAATGTATCTGTGTGAAATTATCTCTGACAGCGACAGCTCGTGACCCCAATTTGATATACAGTTTGAATTCTTTCATGTGTTGATTACAGACGAAATGTTGCACAATGTTTGTATATAATTCTGTATCGTGTTGCCTGTACCATGACCATTGAATAAACAAAGTTAAAAACAAAAAATGCAAATAACGTGAGTAAACGCCGAAAATGTTGGCACTTTCCAATGCTTGTTTTAGTCTGACCTCTGCTTTCCCCCACCCTTCCTCTCACCCCTCCCCACACCCCTAGGTTTCCCTCCAGCCCAATCCCACACACCTGTTTGTCTCCTCCAGTCCCAGATTGTCTCAGCCTCCCATCATGGAAATAGACAAGGGACTTCTCGCTTTGCTATTTATAATGTCAGCGGCCATCTGTTTTTTTTCCCCCCAAAACCCACACAGACCCCCTCCTGTGTAAAAAAACTAATTCCAAACTATCAGCAACCTGGAGGGAGCTCATGGGTGCTCATACGAGGGCCCTGCCTGCACAGTATAGTGGTAGTTATTGATATAATGGTCTGATTCGCCTTCCTGTCCAGAGCCTTTACCACCCGAATGGCCTTAATGATGAGCAGCAGAGCAACAAAAAGCAACAGCTCAATGGCAAATACCACCTTAAAACTAAGCATCAGTTCAATGGCAAGCAACTCCAGCTAGCACGTTAAAGATGGAGAAAGGAAAGGCAAAACAGGACCAAAAGTGAGCTGCAAATGGCAGCTAGCTTTTAGGCTGCCGTGATGGTCCCTAGGGCGTAGCTCATTCTCAATGGGAAGCTTAGGTGATCCCCTTTGGAGTCACCTAAAAATATTTTCTTTACATATGTTTTTATTCAAACATAACCATGTTATACTACAAGACCATGGAAATTCTTACTGATCAAATTTAAAATCATACAAACAATATAAAACATAAATGCTAACAAAATAAAGGAATAATATTGAAATGATTGCCAGCATACTGGCGAGTCACGTCAAGACAAAACACAGGCTGAAGGTGAACGCAACCTTACCCAGTATACATTTGTATATTTATAGCAGTTTCAAATCAAAGTAAAGCAAATATTATAGAACTGAAACATCTGAATGTGTCTAGTCTGCCTTGGAGAAGTGCCTTCATTTAGCGTTTTGCTCAGCGATACACAAAACGGATCCCATATATCCGTGGCCTGCTCCGCGAGTCATCATGGGTTCTAAAGTCAGACTCAGTCTTGTTAACGTTTTAGTGTGACAGGCCCATAGTGTCGATAGAAGTAAGCATCTATCATTTTGCATCTCAGGCCTTCCGATAGACTTTTAGAATTTATAGTCTGGTGTTTTGTACTATCTGGGAACCTCAGTTAAGCAGCCAGCTCGCAGGAACCACGCAGGAGTCAGTTAAGTGCAAAAAGGAAATGTACTTTAATGCTTAGAACTCAAGTAGGAGGGTTACATGGGAGTAAGGTATTATACATACTTCTGCTACAGAGTCCCATCTCCAAGTTCCCACCAACGGTCAGCCTCAGAATCCCCTGCACACAACTTTCTACATTACCTTTTGTATTCCCAAGGTACCTGACCCACACAGACAGCTAGAAACCATTCACTTAGCCCGCAACCATGCCAGGTAAACATGCCAGACACCACCCACCTACCTTCCTAAAGAAACAGAAGAACAACCCTAAGACACAGCACAACTAACCACTCAGAACCAAACACTACAACCAGTCATACAACACAGGTTACTTACAGATAAAGAAACTATTCATCCTCCTGCCCTGAGCTGCCACCCCAGGGCCTCAGACTTGCCACATCTGAGGACAACTTGCTGTGAGCCGAGCAACAACCTGCCTACACAGAAGCAGTAAACGTACACACACACACACACACACAACCCTCATAGGAAACAAACCTCCTTCTGTCAGAACCTGCCACATTCCAGCCTCAGATCTGCAACATCTGAAAAAAAACATTGCTCCACAAACCGGAGCAACCAACAACACAAACAGCAACCTGTCCCGTCCAGAACACAAAACTACACCTGAGAATATACCATAACCAACACGCACAAACCAAAACGTGCCCAAACCAGAAGACCAACACAACCATACCCATTTCTCCCTAAGAACACATAAAAGAACAAAAGGAAGGAAAGCGACTCACAAGGCAAAGGAACACATAGGAAACAAACGTGACTGCAAAGGGACAGCACGTAGAAGGCCCACGTACATGGTTCACATATCCAATGCATGCGAAAAGAAAACTATCTCACCCAGAAGCAGTTTTGTCACTCCTATATCTGGACAAGACTACAAAATTGAGAAAACTACGTTGGAACATCCAAACCATCTGCACTGCAGTGCACACATGTATATCTCCTGACACTAGCTCCTGCCGCTAATGACAAACCAACCTGCACAACAGTGCACTAATGCCTCGTCCCAGACAATAGCTCCTAAAACAACACCTACTACTAGCCGGTGCATAAACTCCAAAACCACACCCTGGTAACAAAGCTCTCAACTCCTGGTAAACAACCTACACCCCGGGAGTACCACACCCTAACCAGTCGTTTGCTAGGCCACCGGCCAGACAGGAGGTTAAAACACCTACTCTGGCTATACTCACGACACCTACTCATAACTGGTGTAACTACGCCCTCTAGAAACACTCTCACGCACCTTCAAATAACCGCACAGTTACCACAACACTAGCACTTGTGCTAAACAACTGCACAAATACGACATCACCACTGGTGTTAAACAACTGCACCCAGCCACAACACACAAATACTCACCAACACATCAGCTCTCCACGAGCGATGACCACAACATACATCCATGTTAGCATCCGCAGCACACATACTCCACGCCGCCAAATACATCTGTTCGCACCACTGCAACACTATTGCACAAAAGATGGACACACCTGTGTCATGCAAAAATAGTGGTGATCAGGCAATACCTTACATATGACACAGAAACATCTTGAAAAGTGCCACCTAAGTCAATAACTTTTCATCTACATGGCATATAATGGGTGTAAGGGACAATACATCTTCTGCCACAGGTTCCCATCTCCAAGTACCCACCAACGATCATCCTCAGAATCCCCCCTCAAACATTCTACATTCCCTCTGGCATGACTAAGGTAGCTGACCCCACACAGACAGCTAGGAATCATTCACTCAGCACACAACTATGCCAGGTTAACATGCCACACACCACAGGTTTATAGGGAGAATGATAGGTTCTGTGTATATTTGAAGCATACTCTCGGGCTGAGATATATACTTATGGTTAATGCACATATATCTCGCCACTGCTCATATCCGCTAATGGTATAGGCAGACTACGCCTCAGAATTATATAGAGGAAGATGGGCAGGCATCATTCCTTTCTGTTTATTTGCATACATGTTACAAATGACTTAAGTTGATACATTGGCTTTCAAGGCCAGTTTACCAATATCAGACTACTGCAGAGGCTTGGGAAAACCCTGCCATCCACCGTTTGCAATGGCTCTCAATATCTAGTGAGCAAGTATATTAGCAGATGACCTAGGCAGTTTTAATAGAAAACCTTCTCTAGTAATAGAAACACCACCCATATCAAATCTTCCCACTTCATTAAGTTTGCTAACTTACATGGTCTATACAGCAAATAGTCAAGAGTATTGCGGTGTTGCTAAAGAGGTAGAAAACAACTACTTATTTCCTATTAAAATCTGTAAACTGTGTTTACAAGAATGGGTTTTGTACCTGTGGTGGAGAACAAGAAATCCCCAATTCCCCCCACGCTGTGGCCAAGACTACAGCTTAGCCAGCAACCGCTCTATACATGCATATGCGCCGTTTATCAACAATTCCGGACAAAAACTTGCAAACTCTGCTTAAGATGCTAGGTAATATACATAGATGTCTGAGAAAGCTAGTCCTCCATGGTCATACAGTTTTGTGAGCAACTCCCAGGGCATTCTACAGTTTTGCCTGGTCCATATGAAGACCTGAATCAACCCATTCAGTCTGATGAAAAGCTTTTTGGGGGATGTGAAGTGGTGGTGGTTGAGATGTATAGAGTATCTTGGGCAGAACAATCATCTGAACCACATCCACTATTCCAATCAGCAATAATGGTAATTTGGCCCACTTTAACAATTAAGTTCTAACTGTGCGTACTTCAGGGTATAATTTAGCCGGACAATGCATTGTGGAAATGTACTCTATGAAGTTGCAATTTTGTTATGAATTTTGTAATATTTTAAATTTAGGGACAGATAGGGTCAATTGTTTATTATTTTTAATATTAAATTGAAATGTATTACATTATTAAGGATGGCATGAATTGCATTCAATTACATTTTTGCAAATATTTTCTAAGTCTATCTACTGTTTTTGTCAGTATTTGCCTGCTTATCCCTCAGGTTCTGGGGAGCCTTCTTTGAGATCAATGTATTAACCTACTAAATGTAACACCATTCATGAATCCATTCAGAACACCCCAGTCTCTGTGGTGAAAAAACTGGGATCATGCTGTCTTCTACACTTTCTATGACTCATCACGTGTCTGCCGTCTGTAATCTGAGGATTCTGCGGAAGGTGCTAGCCCTTCTTCTATTTCATCTGTGGCTTCTGGTGGTAGCAGCTCTAGTCCTTAGCAGCTTAGACTATTGTAACTCACTGTACCTGGCCCAGTCTAAGGGCTTGGTCCAGCGACTGCAGCGGCTTCAAAATCTAGCGGACATAGTGGCCACCGGTTCCCCTTATGGAACTCACATCTCGCCCATTTTGCAGTCTCTACCCAGGCTGCCGGTGTCCCAACAAGTTGACTTTAAGACGCTCCGTTTGGTGCATAGCACCCTTTATGGCCAGGGTGCTGAATTTCTTCAGGACAAATTTGTCCGCTACTCCCCAAGCCGGCCGCTGCGCTCTCAGTCACCTGGGTTGGTGGTAGTTTCCAGCTTTCATTGCGCTAGGGTGGATGGCCGCTCCTTTTCCATGGCGGAGGTCCAACTTTGGAACACTCTTCCACCTCCACTGAGAAAGGTTACTAATTATCTGGAATTCAGACGCTTTCTGAAAACCCACCTCCTTTGGCTGTGGCCACTCGCCTATCCGGTGACATCCTAGCGCCAAGAAACCCTTGGGTGAGTCTCTGTAACATAACACAACATGATCTTTTTTAGAAATAATATACCCAATATTCATTCTAAACTGACTGTCTATCTGTTGGAGAATGCCGATACCATCCCTGACTTTATGCACAACCTTCCATCTACTGATTGCGATTGTGCAGTTTTTCAAACCAGTGATTGGGACATTCCTTTTTCACAGGTTTCATGTAATGATACAGCACAGAATATCATTCTAATTGAAAAGATCTTTTTATAAAGATCGATTTAGAAAGACTGCGCAGTGACCGCACAAAGTGGTCTTTCTAAATCAAACTGTCACGCCCCTGCCGCACACAAGTGCGTGCAGGAGCTGACATGCTCTGCGGGACCTGGAAGCGGAGGATGAGGAGAACGGGTGTGGACAGGGAGGACTGGTGGGGGGCAAGGAGGAACAAGTGGTGAAACCCCCGCGAACATACATATATATATATATATATATACACACACATACACACACACACACACACACCTTACCTTTACAATGCCAGCTTTACAATCAAAATTAAATTGGTCATTGTAAATCGGTCTTTTTCACTTGAGAGTTTTAAGATTAGGTCATTTCACATAGACCCCATATAATTTCCTCGCTTAAAACACTTATTGTGACTCCGCCTTTTGTTATTCTACAGTTATACAGGACTGTGCTAAATACCCGAGTCCTTAAATGACCATCCTAATTTACTCTTCTTTTAAGAAAGCCACAGTTCCTGTGGCACTAAAACAGAAATGGATTACTCATACATTAAAAAAAGGACCATTTAGATCCCCAATGACGTTCCAGGTAAAGGCCTATTCCTAATGCACCTTTCTTGCTGAAAGTGCTGGACAAGATCGCTACCACCTCAGCTAAGTAAATATGTAGAGAAGCATAATCTCTTGGGTGATCACAAGGCTGGTTTTGGACCTGCTAGAAGCACTGGACTTTCTTATATCAATATCAAAGATGCTTTACTTAAAATTATCAATGATGGAGACTCAGCCCTTCTTATGTTACTGCACTAGTCATCTGCCTTTGATGCCTTAGGTGATATTAACGTGATCAAGCACATTAAACAAGTTATCCCTATCTCCAATAAGTCTGTTCAGTGGATTGCCTCCTTTATTACTAATGGGACATCCTAAGTAAAAATAGGCTATTTCTACTCGCATACAAAATCAGTTGACTGGGGCGTCCCATGGAGCTTGTGTTTGCACCTCTACTTTTAACATTTATTTAAAACCACTTCATGATCTTTTATGTGATGCAACCATAAGCTTTCAAATTTTACTTACGACATCCACCATGTTTTTAAACTAGGTAATGATCTTCAGGCTAACATTTCTAAAATACAAAACATTTTTCCTACCATAGAAAAGTGGTTTGCCAACAACTCCCTGTATTTAAACCCAGATAAAACAGAATTATTATTGGTCTCATATAAGAACCAGTTAACTTATCTAGCATCTAGAATATCTAACATCCATCTTTCTGGCTTTACAATGCCTACAAAACAAAGCGAAACATTGGGATACATCTTCGATGCCAATTTGACGATGAAATCTCAGATAAATGCAGTAATCAGTTCCTCTGCATATTATATTATGATACTTTGCCAAATTCGCCCATTCCTCGCAGAGTCCCACTGTGACACTATTGCCATAGCCATTGTAGGCTACAAGCTAGATTGCTGTAACACTTTATATGGTGATCACCCAAATAAACTCTTAATTCATTGCAGGCACTCCAAAATTTTGTAGTCCACATTGTCACTAATACTCCACGCTATTCCCATATAACGTCTCCCCAACTGAAAATTACATATGCTATTTATGGACAGTATCTTTTTTAAGCTTCTTTCTTTTACTCAGAAGGCATTTTATGGAAATTGCCCTCTCTTCACTAAAGATCATATGATCAAATACAACCCTTCTCGTAATCCAAAATCTGCAGGCGGGTGCTCTTTCAATATCTCCCAATATCGACGCGTCTTTGCTATGGGTCAAGCTTGCTCTGTTTATACCATTATACTATGGAACTTACTCCCTAATGGCATTCGCAGTATTTTCTTCCACTTGCTAGCCTTCAGAAAAAAATCCGAACTCACTGGTTTTAAATTTAGATCTACTTATGGTCTCAGTTGAGTGCTTAGATATCTATGGGTTGTAGCACCATCCTTTAAATGAAATGAAAGAATTAGCTACAGAAATAGGAAAACTATGACGACTAATGCATAGCCAGGAGAGTGAAACAATGAGGGGTTTCACACTCTTCTTACACTTGCGTCCACAGACCTAGTCACCCAGCGCAGATATTAGGAAAAGGTTCTATGGGAGTATGGACAGGACTAGAATGACTGCAAAGGGCAGGAAGTGATTCCAAATTCGTCATTTGGTGGAATTGAGTATTGTTGACTAAGAGGATGAAATGTGGCATAGCCAATTAGCTTTGTAAGACACACCTAGTTCATAACATCGACAGAGCACGTCATCCTTTTGAGGCACAAAACATGTGGGTCACACATTTTGCTCAAAACACAATGTAAATAACTGCATTGGGAGTACAGAGATTGGTGCATTAATCTTTAGAAAAGGTTTACCTCTCGATATATTTCTGTTTGAATGGTCTGGAGTTTTGCAGGTCCATGAGGTCTCATGGTCTCTAGGGCCACTCCAGTGAGCCCAGCTTTCTTCTTCTTCTGCAGGACAATGTACAGCTGATAGAGAAGTCGGGTTGCAGCTCCGTGCTTTTCGGACATGATGGCTTGGGCCACATTCTGATCAAACTGCACACCCAGGAGATTAAGAGTTGGCTCAATACGCGAAAAGTTATTAAGTTTTGACATAGTGGCCCTATGGTAAACAAAAATAATACTTTGTTACAAAAATTATTACCTGACAAAAAAGAAGAGAAACACAGTCCATCAAAGTGAATAACATATGGTATCCAATAGCCCATATACTGCACAGTCCGAAAATGGAACTACTAATTTTGTCAAAGGCCTTTTCGGATGGGAGTGCAGTAGTAGTGCACATGTGCAAAAACAGGGAAACATCCAGTACGTCAAAATGTCTGAATAGCTCAATATAATGGCTGAAGCAGAAAATAACAAACACTACACTATTATGGTGCATACGTGAAAATCATACGCAAGCAAGAATAGCTAACACTGTGTTACACATCACAGGTGGCATTAATTAGAGCAAAGATACTATAAATAGTCGAGAATAGGCTGTAGCACCTGATGGATTTTCTGCAGGAGAGACTAGGAATTGTCAGCCACTGGAATCCCCTATAATTAAGCAGAATTACATTCTGCTTTTCTTGGTGTTCCTGTCCATACTCCCATAGAATATATATCATACATTACTCACCGTAATCGTATTTCTGATGCATGTATCTGCTTAGATTCAAATGCTATGCAAAGGCCGATTTCTATTGGTAGTCAGAGTATTACATTTGTTTTCGAAACTCGAAAAGGGACGTCGACTAGGCGTGTCAGTATTACTATCGCTAGTTTTCGTTTCTGACATGAGGTTCTGTAATAAAGCAGAAAGAATAGCGATAGAGCAAGAACATCCATGCACCTTCGACTCCAGGAGGGGAGGAAGGGAAGGCGCATGTGAATCTAAGCAGATACAAGTATCAGAAATAAGATTACAGTGAGTAATGTATGCCTTCTGAGGCATACAAGTATCAGAAATAAGATTACAGTGAGTAATGTATGCCTTCTGAGGCTTGTGGATCTGCTTAGATCAGATGCTATGCATAGATTAGCAAGCAGTATCTTGAGAAGGAGGTGGGTTGTGAGAAGGAAGAGCAGCAAATAGATGTTTTAGCACCGCTTGTAGTACCTGTGAATCTGCTTTAGAACGTGTGTCAATGCAGTAATGCTGATTAAATGTATGTAGGGAACACCAAGTGGCTGCTTTCCAAATAGCATCTAAGGGGTGACGTTTGCAATAAATGCTAATGAGCTCTTGGTGTGAAAGGAAGGGTCTTCTTTGGTAGTGAATAGCAAAGCTGTATGCAATGGACTATCCATCTGGAGATGGCGTATTTTTATATGTGATCACTTTCCCTACCAGGTGCTATAGAAACAAAATGCTGGTGTGTTTTGCTTAGAGGTTTTGTTTTGTTAGTACAAGACCGCCCTCCTTACATCTAATGTATAGAGGCTTCTTTCAGCTGAGTTGGAGTTGAATGGATTTTGGAAAAAAGTAGGTAGTTCAATGGATTGGTTGACATGGAACTTGAATATGAATTTTGGTGAAAATCTAGGATGTGCTCTAAGGACCGCCTTATCCTTGTGGATTACAAATAAATGGTATTGTACAGATAATGCTTGTAACTCACTAATCCGTCTTATTGAGGTGATGGCTACCAAAAAGGCAATTTTGTAGTTTAAACGTGTTTTAGGCTAACTTCGTGCATAGGCTCAAAGGGCGGGCACATGAGATTTGAGAGCACAACATTAAAGTCCCAACCTGGTGGAGGGTTAGAAATGGAAGGGTATAGCCTCTTTACTCCCTCCATGAAAACCTTGATAACAGGAACTTTCCACCAAAACACTTTGTTCTGCGAAGTGTTGTACGTGGACAGGGTTGCTAGGTGTACCTTGATGAAGTTAAACACTAGGCCAGAGTGTAGTAGATACAGCATGTAGTATAGAATGTTAGATGGTGAACATTCAATTGGATTTAAGGATTGTGATCAGCACCATGCCACAAATCTTTTACACTTGTTGAATTAACAGTGTCTGGTGTTGGGTTGCCATGCCTCCTTTAGGATATCCTTTGAGGAAGGTTTAAGTGCCCGAACTCTGGGACTTCAGGAGCCAGGCTGCCAAGTTCATAGACTGATAGAGTGTTGTCTCCTCGTGCTGGGACAGCATGTTGGAGGGTCACAGGAGTTTGATTTGGTTTGCACATCGCCAGTTTGAGCAGGTGTGGAAACCATGGTTGTCTTCATTGGGGGGTATCAGGATTAGTGTAGTTAGCACGATAGTGCACAAGATGCACCAGGAGCAGAGGAGTGGTGTCGGGGGCGGGGGCCCCAAGCACATTTCCCTGACCAGCTTATCCACAGGGCGTTCCCCTTGGACTCTGGTTGGGGAAACCTGGATGCAAAGTCTGGGCATTTTGCGGTTTCGCTTGTGGTGAACAAGTCTACAGGAGGATAACCCCACAGGGAGAAGATTTTGTCTAGAATATCTGTCGAGTTTCCACTCGTGCTCCTCGGGTAGAGGATTTCTGCTCAGAGTGTCTGCTAGAGCATTGATTTCCCATGGAAAGTGTTGAGAGATTAGGAACATGTTCCTCTTTAGTGCCCATTTCACATTTTTTGGGATAACCTGGACAGACTTGGAGAGTGTGTCTCCCTGCTTGTTTAGGAAAAACATTGCAGTGGTGCTGTCGGTAAGGTCTTTCACTGTCTGACCTACTAGATGCTGCTGAAAAGTTTGCAGAGCTGTGAGAAATGCCTGAAGTTCTAGAAGGCTGATGTGGTTTTGGGCTGTGGTGTGTGTCCACTGGCCGTGAGCTGCATGGTGAAGGTAATGACTCCCCATCCGGATAGTGAGGGGCCTGTAGTTAGTATCGCTTGAACTGGTGGGTTGCGAACGGGTTTTCCTTTTAACAAGTTGTCCTTGGGCCCCCAGTGAAGAGCCTGTACTAGGGTTAGAGAAACAGCCACTATATCGTCCCACTGGCAGTTTGCCTGAGACCATTGTTTTGCTAACCACTCATGCATTGAGCGCATGCTCAGCTGTGCGTTTGGAGCTAGGTGACCAGCTAGATATTGGGGTAATTGCAACAGCCTGTTTAGAACATTTTCGTTTGGGGGGAGGAGGGGGTAGACTAGCCCCTTCTTTGTTTTTATGATTGCTCCCAGGAATTGTTTTGTTTGACTGGGTACGAGACTTGATTTGTTCTCATTGATGGAGAATCCCAATTGGAACAGAAGGTTTATTGTTCTTTTGGTGTTGTCTTTGTAAATTCGAGGGGACTCCCCCGTTATCAGCCAGTCGTCCAGATAAGAGTACACTGGGATTGAATTCTGCGTGGATGCACCGCTACCACTGCTCGTACGTTTGTGAATACCCTTGGTGCTGAGGCTATGCCGAAAGGGAGCACCTTGAATTGGTAATGTTATCCCGCTATTTGAAAGCGTAGATACTTTCTGTGCGCTAAGAACATTGACATGTGAAAGTATGCATCTTTCATATCCAATGTTGCCATGTAATCTCCCTGTTTTAAGAGAGGAATTACTGCGTTGTCATGTAACATTTTTGAGGCATGACATACGTGTTTGCTGGGAGCCGGTCTAGTACACGGCGCATTGTTAGGTCTTCATTTGGCACAAGGAAGTATGTTGAATAAATACCCTTTTGTACCTGGTTTGCTGGCACGATATCTATTGCGTCCTTTTCCAGCAGGGCTTTCATCTCCTCCAATAATATGCGCCTTGCCTCTGGTGTCATTTTTCAGTGTCTTGGCGGGTGGTTGGATGTTCTTTGCAGAAGCTCTATACAGTATCCACCCGCCATGTTGGACAACACCCACTTGTCCAAAGTGATCGCCTACTATGCTTGGGTGAATTGTGAGACACGACCTCCTACTGGAGTGGCATGCGAGGGTCCTGCAGTAGAGTGTCATTGCTTGGGTGGCGTGGAACCTCTGGCAGAAGAGGCACTACCCCTGCTCCTAGACCTTCTGTAGCCTCTTTGAAAGTTGGAGGAGGATTGTCCCCATGAGGTGCCTCACGATGGTGATTGGCTTCCTTGATTTTAACCAGAGGAGCGTTGTGGGCCCTGGTCACAGAACCTTCTAGTGTTAAAAGACCCCCTTTCGATGAAAGTTTTGTTGGATAGTTGTCCCAAGAAATTTTAGGGTGTCAGATTCCTCTTTGGCACTTTTCAGGGCATCTTCGACTGCCTTACTGAACATGGCATTCGGCTCAATGGGCATGTTGAGCAGCGTGGCCTGTGTTTCTAGTTGGAACCCTTACTGACTTAGCCAGGCATGGCATCTGATTAATGTGCCCTCGGCTATGATGCAGCCTGCATTGTCAGCGGCATCAGGTTGTTTTTTAAAATGCAGTTATCCACCTGCTTGCCTTCTGACACAGTTTCTAGAAGTACCGGCCTAAGGGGCTCTGGTACTCCCTCGATACGTTGTTCCAGCTTGTCCCACTTATGGCAACCATAGCTAGCCAGGAGGGTGGTATTGTTGGCTATTCTAGTTTGGTAGGCAGCTGAGGAAGCCACTTTTCCGCCAAAGGTATAGATCTTTTTGCTTTATCAGGTGGGGCCTGCGCAGAGGCTAGTGGTGCACCTGCCCTTTTCCTTGTTGTGGTGACAACCAAGGAATCTGGTTTAATCTGATGTACAGAAGGTTGGTGGGGCTGGCCTGAATATTTTTTCAATGCAGGGTTGACCGCTCTTGTAAGGTTTGGTATAAGAAGGAGAGGGCTAAATACGCCTTTGGCTAGATTGTAGGAGGGGGGATACATTGTGTGGTGGATTTCTTGTCTCCAGGAATGTCCTCCACAAAATCCTTGTCAATTTGGGCCTCCTGGGTGTCCATTTTAAAAGGCTGGGCAGCCTTCAGAAGTATTTCATTATACTGGAGCGGTTTGTCAACCCGGAGAGCCAGCCACTGGCTGCTCTTGATGGTCTGGTGACTGCATGATGTAGATGTCCTCATTGTCATAGTATTTGTCCTGGCCATACTGGTCCCCTTGATCTCCCTGAGATCCAAGATACTGTAAGGGATCAAGGTACTGTGAGGTGGCCTGGATTTGGGTGGAAGTACTCGGCTGTGAAGCATGCAAATGTGGCCATTTAGCAGATGGTCCATCTCTGGCCACTCCTTTCTGTGTAGGGCCATGAAGGTTCTTTCAGGGTGCCGGTCCATGAAGTCCAGAAAGCCGGACATTCTCCTCATAACCCTATCAAAGCTCTCTGGGGTCCACTCAGTTGAGTTTGGAAAACTGAGCGGGGTATGGGTTTGTTACAAGTGTGTAGGATCCTTGTGATGTATTGCCCTTGAAATTGTGTCTTCAGGAGGTAGAAAGGCTGCTATCTTGAGAGGTAGCGGGCTTGGACCGTAGGGGCATCGAACATTTTGCTGTTTGATGTTTTTGATTTTAAAAGTGTAACTGGGATGTGTTTTTTGATAGGTGTCTTCATTTTGTACGCAGAGGCAGGGGGCGCCAAAGCACCTTTCGAAGGATGCCATTCGGCGCGTGAAGAACAAGTTACTTACAAACTGTAACGTTCTTTCGATTGGATTTTCCTCCCACGTATTCCTCATCTTATGATAATCGTATCCCAGCTTCACCTGCTTATAATTGTATCCCAGATTCAGCTGCTTCGAAAAAATGTTTTTACCAGACGGCGCTGTGTTCGAGACCGTGGAGTCGAAGTCCCTCGAGGGCCACCATCAGGGCATCAATGTCATCCGCTGTATAAATGGCTCGAGCAGCGCCCGTAACCTCAGTTCTGTTTTTACGGTGTTCATGGTCGCATCAGTTGATCAGGCTTTAAGTCTTCAGGCTCTTAAGGAAGTCAGAGTGCAACTGGCGTAAACTGTAAGGAGGGGTAGGATGGGAGGGTCGATGAGGAATACATGGGAGGAACATCCAATGGAAAGAACGTTACAGTTGGTAAGTAACTTGTTCTTCGAATGGATTGTGTCCTCCCACGTATTCCTCATCTTAAGACTCCCATAGCAGTGGTAATTTTGGAGGTTGGAGTACTAGACATTTTAATTATGGACTGAATGAAGGCCAGCTTTTGCAAATAGTCCTCCTTGGTATGAAGTAGAGTCTAAGCAGTAATGCTTTACAAAGGTGTGCATTGACGACCAGGTGGCAGCAGCACAAATAATCTGCACCGGGACAATGCTCTGAAGGGCTGTGGAAGTTGCCATGCCTCTGGTTGAAAGAGCCCTTAATCCATCTTGAGGCTCTTTCCCAGCTAGTTTATAGCATTCAGAGATTGCTAAGATTATCCATCTGGATAGAGTTTGTTTAGCTACTGCAAGGCCCAATTTGTGCCCAGTATATCCAACGAATAGTTGGTCACCTTGTCGGAGATTTTCCAATCTGGAAATGTAGAAACTGAGAGCCCTTTTTGGGTCCATTCTATGTAATCTTTCTTCTTCCTTACTAGCGTGAGGTGGAGGATAAAAGGAAGGTAAGACAATCTTTTGTGACAGATGAAAATCAGACACTATTTTAGGCAAGAATGAGGACTTGAATTCAAAAATAACCTTGTCCCGATGGAAAATAGTGTGAGGAGGCTTACAAGACAGTGCCTGCAACTCACTTACCCTGTGGGCTGATGTTATAGCCACTAACAGAATTGTTTTAAGAGTGAGCAATCTTAATGGACAAGAATGTAAAGGCTCGAAAGGAGCACACATGAGAAATTTCAAGACTAGATTTAAATCCCAGATGGGCACCTGAAAAGATGTCGGCGGGTATACATTTGTCAACCCTTTCAAGAATTGAATGACTAAAGGCATTTTAAAATAGGACACCTCTTCCGAGGGGCGCTTAAAGATAGATAGCGCTGCCAAGTAACCTTTTATCGTTCCAACTTGGAGCCCCAAATTGGCTAAGTGTAAGAGAAAAGAAAGTACTGTTGGAGTATTACAAAGGAATGGATCCACATTCTTATCCCTGCACCAGTTACTGAACTTGTTCCAACGACACCGATACAGGGATTTTGTTGCTGGCCTTCTGGCCAAAAGCAAAATCTCCATTACGTCATCCGCGAGGTCGCAATCCTTATATCTTAACCTCTCAGAAACCATGCGTGAAGGCTGAGTGTCTTGACCTCTGGATGGAGAACCCGACCTTCCTCTTGCGAGAGAAGATCCTCTCTTTGTGGAAGACGTATTGGAGGGCAGATGGACATGTCCAGAAGGTCCGGGTACCACATCCTCCTGGCCCAATCCGGGGCAATTAGGGTCATGGTTCTCTTGAACTTTCTCAACCTCCCGATTACTTGAGGAATCACGGGGACTGGAGGAAATGCGTAAAGAAGTGGAAATACCCAGTCCACTACAAACGCGTCCCCTAGAACTCCTCTTGGGGGAAATTCCCTTGAGCAATACAGTTCGCACTTCCGGTTGGCCACAGTCGAGAACAGATCCACTTGAGGGGTTCCCCAAAGGGTGAAGATCTTTTATAGGACTTCCTGAGTTAGCTCCCATTCGTGGGATACTGTGCTCTGCCTGCTCAGTGTGTCTGCTGCTGTGTTTAGCTCTCCAGCGAGGTGAACTGCCAACAGAGAGATTCCTTCTTGCAGTGCCCAGAACCAGAGCTTCATTGCCTCTCTGCACAGTGGACGTGATCCTACGCCTCCTCTTTTGTTGAGGTAGTACATGGCCACTGTGTTGTCTGTCATTATCAGGACATTCTTTCCCTGTGCAGAGGGCAGAAAAGCCTTCAGCGCTAGTCTGATTGCTCTCAGCTCCAAAAGGTTGATGTGTAGTTTGGACTCTGATAGAGTCCAACGACCGCCGATTGTCAGATCGTTGATGTGGGCTCCCCACCCCGTGAGTGAGGCGTCCGTCACTACCGTTATCTCCAGCCATGGTTGCCAAAAAGGTTCCCCCTTGAGGATATTCGCCTTGCAAGCCCACCATAGGAGATCTTGAGCCACTTTGGTAGGGACTTGTAGAAGATCTGACATCTCCCCTGAGAACTGGGACCATTGAGTCCTGAGGGCCCACTGAAGGGATCTCATCCACAATCTGGCCACCAGAAAAATGCAGGATGACATGAGGCCTAGCAACCTTAGAAAATCGAATGCTGGTAGATGTTGGGCATTTTGAAATGTCATTACCATCTGCAGAATGTGGCAAGCTCTCTCCTCGGGAGGCAAGGCTTTCCCTGAGGAAGTGTCCAGGATTGCTCCTCATTTGTGACTTCTTGTAGTTGAGGGAGAAGCCCAGACTGTGTAAGAAGTGGCAGGTCAAGGCCAGATGTTCCTGGGCTTGTTCGGATGAACTCGCCCTGATTAGCCAATCGTCCAAATAAGGGTAGACGTGAATACCCCTTGTTCTGATACTCGCTGCCACCATCGCCATCCGTTTGGTGAAAACCCTTGGGGCGGAGGTTAGCCCAAATGGTAGAACCCGAAACTGATAATGAGAATCACCAATTGCGAACCTCAGGTACTTTCTGTGCTTGGGATGGATTGGCACATGAAAGTAAGCATCCTGAAGGTCCAATGAAACCAGCCAGTCCTGAAGTTGAAGAGCTTGAAGGATCTGAGAAAGGGTCACCATCTTGAACTTGTCCTTCCTGAGGAACTTGTTCAAGCTTCTTAAGTCCAAGATGGGTCTCAGTCCTCCGTCTTTTTTAGAGATGAGAAAATAGGGGGGGGGGGGGTAACAGCCCTTGTTCCTCTCTGCTACAGGTACATGTTCTATTGCACCTTTCTCTAGCAGGGTTAAAATCTCCTGCACAAGGAGCAGGTCTGGAGTCTTTACAGAGTTTGCTCCCGGTGGATGATTTTGAGGTCTTTGATGAAAAGGAAGACAGTAACCATGGGTCACTATCTCCAGTGCCCAGGCATCTGATGTAATACCCTGCCATTTGTCGAGATACCGAGTGATTCTGCCTCCCACCGGGGTTTTGTGGGTTAAGAGCTCAAAGTGGCTTTGCAGCGGCTGCAGCAGGGGCTGAGGATGTAGTAGCCGCTGCTGTGGCTGATCTAGCACCTCTCCCTTTTCCACCACAAAAGGGTTTTCTCTGTTGGCCTCTCTGACTGGCCTGCCCTCTCCCTTTTCCAAAAGAGGAATAGAAGGGAAAAGGGTGACTTCCAGGAAGATGAGCCTGCGTAAGAGTGTTGCTGAGGTTGTCTTATAGTGGCGCTGAGTGATTTCGCTGCCGTTTGAGGTCTGCAACTTCTCCAAGCGCTCGTCCGCCTTGCTGCCATACAACCTCAAGCCGTCAAAAGGCATATTAAGTAATCTAGACTGCACATCAGGTGCAAAGCCAGATTTCCTTAGCCATGCGAATCTGCACAAGACTGTTAGATGCCATGGACCTGCTTATACTATCTGCAGTGTCCAATCCTGACTGAAGGCATTCCTCCATAGCCTCTTTACCATACTTCACTATAGCCAGGAAACCAGCCTGTTCTTCACCTTCCGGGATGCGTTCAGCCGCTGATGACATGCAGCCCCACAGGGTGTAAGTACATCTTGCTAATGTGCAAGTGACATTAGTCGATTTCAGAGCCATGTTGCCCGAAGTAAAAGCTTTACGGGCCTAAGCATCAACTTTTATATCATCCCTATCTAGTGGTATTGATGGGTAAGCTGATTGCCTAGTTGATGTTGCAGCTTGCACCACTAGACTTTCAGGTGATGGATGTTTGGATAAATATTCTGGATCGGACAAGGCTGGTCTATATTTTGTTACCAGTTTCTTATTTACTGCTGCAATTGAATTTGGGTATTACAATTTGCCATTACTCTTTTTTGTAGAGCCTTGTGGAATGGGAGAACCGGATCTTTTAAAAAGGACCCTCACTAAGGATGTCAGTCATGTCATCCTGGTCAAAATCTGGGGAAGCAGCTTTCCAACCCATAAAATCAATGACCCTTCCCATAAGATTTCTATAACTGGGATCAGCATGATCTGTGGGGTCTGGCCTTTCAAAATCCGGTATCAAAGAAGGCATTGATAAAGGCGTCGAAGACGCTGAAAGGGTAGACGCTGGCTTTGACGGTGTCGAAGGAGGCTTCGATACAGCTAAAGGTGTCGACGTCATCTTAGTTATCGGTCTCAACGCTGTGGTCGTCTACGGTGTCGAGTCGAGTTTTGGTTTCGACATCAATTTCGATTCCGTTAGCCCGATTTATGCACCGCAGGCTTAGATTTAGTGCGAGGCGTTGGGGAACTTTCCCTTGAAGACACTCTCAAATCTTTTTAAACTCTTGCGGGTTTGGATCTTGATTTTCCTGTGTCACTTTGAGAGCGAGTAGAGGCATGATCACCACGTGGCAACTTCGAGGGGGTCTGGGGCGCTTTCTCGAATATTTTCAGCATCGAAGCCCTAAAGGCCTCCAATTTTTCTGGGGAATCGTGCTTTGAAGGATATGTTACTCTCCTCTCCGAAGAGGAAGAAGACCTATGACATCGCTTTCTTGACTATTGAAACGAAGACGAGGAAAACTTCCTCGAGCGACTTTCCGATCCAGACCTCCTTGACTCGGGACGAGGTTTTCTAACGGATTCATCCGAATCCTTTTGTCTATTCGAAGACTTATATTTCTCCTCCCCCACTGCCAGCTTACCTCTACGTTCTCTGAGAGCCTTATTTGACATGGCCTGACAGGACCCGCACTCATCAACCCGATGGTCTGGGCTGAGGCACCAGAGGCAATTCAGATGGGGGTTGGTTATAGACATCTTCCTGCCACACTTCAGACATTTTTTAACCCTGTCTTGGGTGTTGAGGGAGTTGAAGACAGACATTGTTGAAAAAATCTTGATGCGCCGTTCGTAACACAAAGCAGTTGCGTCGGAAAAACGGAACTGAGGTAACGGGCGCCGCTCGAGCTATTTATACAGCGGATGACCTTGACGCCCGACGGCGACCCTCGAGGGACTTCGACTCTGCAGTCTCGAACACAGTGCCCTCTGGTGAAAAAGAAAATTCCGAAGCCGCTGAAGCTGGGGTACGATTATAAGCAACTGAAGCTGGGATACGATTATCATAAAATGAGGAATACGTGGGAGGACACAATCCATTTGAAAGTGCTTTTTTAGGTGCATTGTCTGAAACGGCTTTCGGCGGCTGTTTCGGAGGTCTGTCATGCGGCAAACACAAGAGCGATGGCCCAGAGGATACTGGGTGGCTCTGAACGGTTGACAACGCCATCAACGGTCAGCCGTGGGATGTGCGTTTAGTGTGGCGAGAAGTGTGTATGTCTGATCCGCCAGTTGATTTCTCTGTCACAGGACCGCTGCCCTGCTTGTTGGAGCTGGGGGTTCGCACATGGAATTCCATTGATCCCCGATCCCCCTTCGGCATCACTATGGACGTTGATGCTATCCTCACTGTATTCCCCTGCAACGTCTAGATCGACAATTGCATGATCTTAGCGAGATCTCTCAATTTATCTAGACTTGATTACTGCAATGCACTATATATTGGGTCCAACAAATACATCCTACATAGATTACAAACCCTACAAAACAACACCTTGAGAGCAGCTCTTGGTATCTCCAGACGATCGCATATTTCTAAGATAAGGCGTAATAACAGTTGGCTGTCAAGCCAAGACAAAATCCTACTGAAAGTTGCCTCCCTCACACACAAAGCCCTGAACAATGTGGCTCCTCCCTATCTAACTGATAGATTTGTAGAAAGAAGATCCTCCAGACCCTCAAGAATCTCCAATGCCAACACACTTATCATTCCAAGATTCAAATTGACCAAGGCCGGAGGTGCCAGTTTCCCCGTCCGGGCGGCCCAAGTATGGAATTCATAGCCCCACACTATACGTGAGGAGAAATCTTACCTTAAATTCAGATCCAATTACATCAACCACCTGAAGCAATCGAACAACTAGCCAGTGCCTCCTTCCCCCACCACCTTGCTGATATCTTACCTGTAACCTGTATATAATTCACTGTACTACTGCTATGACCTATATACTTTTTTAGCATTGTGTGTAATTATGTAACTATGCCACCCCCCCCACCACCCTGATGATACATTACCTGTAATCTGTATAATATCCTGTATATAATTTACTGTACTACTGCTACGACCTGCATATTGTATTAGCATTATGTGTAATTATGTAGCTTTGTATCCTAAGCTTTGCATATCCTGTACTGCTGCACCCTCTTACCCCCGGGTCTAGTGCGCATTATAAGTGAATAAAACAAACAAACAAAATGTCTATGGAGGCCTCAGACTGCATGGCGTGGGCAGCCCGGCGTTTGGTTCGACTGTCCTTTAGAATTTTGGGGCGGAAAAGTCTGCAGGATCCCTTGGCAGACAGTGATTCCACACTTTGTTAGTGTTTTTCCAGTGGTATTTTGATGGTGGAAATAAAATCTGAGGGACCTAAACACGTGACAGACCATGGGTACAGTAGACGTCACACTAGGGATAGTATTACTGACATGCCTAGTCAACGTTCCTTTAAGGGTTTCGAAAAAAACTAATGTAATATTCTGCAACTACCACTAGATGTTAATGTTAAAGGACATTTGTACCGCGCACTATCACCACCGTAGTGGTCCCTTGGCGCTCTGGCGGCTCTGAAAGAGGAGGGGGGTTGAGTTAGTGGGAGGAAGCAGGAAAAGTGCAAGAGAGCAGTGATGTGCTCTTTGCGGCCTCAGCCCGTTGGGTCCGTTGGCTGGGCCTGGGGTGTTTGCGGCCGGTAGTCGTCGTGTACTGTTGTGCAAGGCTGTGTGTTTTTGTTTTGTTGTTGCAATGTAGTGAAGTTTGTGCGGTTTGTTGTGCTGTAGGTTTTGGTTGTGTTTGGTTTGGAATTTGAGAGGTGTATGCAGAAAGGGAAATTGTTAGTAGTGTTGGTTAGTTTGCGTCTCTATCCTGAATAGAAGCGTTCGGCTTGCGTAGTCTCCCCTGTTGCGGCTCTGTCCTGATCTGGGTCTGACTGGCATACAGGTTCCATACTCCTCTAGTCCCCACGTTTAACATGCTCTCTCATGGCTCCCCTTATCCTCCATTTAGACTCTAGTGGCCAGTGCATCTGCTAATGACACCCTCTCCGGTAGTGGGTAGATTGCCAATGTCTTGATAATTCCACACCACTATGGTACCTGGCGGTAGTTAAGTTACGGGGCGGGCGAGAGTGTTGGTGGGATTGTCTGGGTTAGTTGACTCAGACTCCGTGCGTGCCGCCTGTGTTCCTGTCTATCCGATGTCACCCGTCCAGCTGCCGTGGGCTTTACTCTACTCGGTCAGGGATGTCCGTGTCTTTCCGGTTTAGTTATCCATTTTACCAGTTTCCTTTTCCGGTTTAGTCTGCCGTGTTGTAGAGCCAGATTTTTAGTGATTTCCTGAATTTTAGGTGATCTTCAGTGTTTCTTATTTCCTTTGGGATGTTGTTCCAGGTTTTTGCGGCTAAGTGGTTGAAGGAGGTGCCTCCAAGTTTTTTCTTGAGGTATGGTTTGAGTACCAGGCGGATTTTGTTGCTCGATCGGAGGGGTCTCGTTGGTTTGTAGACTGTTATTTTCTTTTTGTAGGAATTCTGCTCCTTGTCCACTGATTGCCCTGTGTGTTATGCACATTGTTTTGAAGGTGATGCGATGTTTAACTGCGAGCTAGTGTAGGGTTTTTAGGGCAGAAGTGATGCGATCTCTTCTGGATAGTTTGAGGAGTAGTCTTGCTGCTGCATTTTGGATCCGTTGCAGTTTCTTCAGGAGGTCGTCAGGTATTCTGAGGTAAAGAATGTTTTAATAGATGTCAACCTATGCATAGCATGTGATCTAAGTAGATCCACAAGCCTCAGAAATATATATATGTATGTATAAAAATAAAAAACAGTTGTGCAATGCCAAACTTATACATACATACATAAGTCTAGGGCAGAATTGGTACTTAATCTGGAAAAAGGTCCCTGTGGGCCAATGTAGAGGCTCTGCCCATCTCCACAGTCCAGCCATTCATATAAGCCAATGGCTGAACTGTGGAGGTAGGCGTGGCCTCTACGTTGGCCCAAAGAGACTTTTTACATAAGTCTCCGAACATAAAAAGCAGCAGGCGGCACACACGGGATCCAGAAATCATTGCCCTAATTTTGAGTTTTATTGCAAGTCGTGGAAAAGGGGTCACTAAATATATCAGTGAAAAAACGTTGTTAAGGGGACGTTATGGTTAAGTTGCGCCACTAAAAACCTATGAGATTCAGTGAAAAAACTTTGTTAAAGGGACGTTATGGTTCCAAGTAAAACCGAACAACCCCTGAAATTCGCCAGTTATGGTAAGCTAAGCAACCATAACTCGCGCCACCACCGTGCACTGCTAAGAATAACACCCATGACATCAATTTCCCTCCCCACCTTCCGTTCTAAGCTCTCTGCCAAAAAAATCTACCCAAAAACAAAATAAATGTTCCTTTACGAACCACCTTTCACAGTTAAAAAATAGAACTAAAAACAAAAAACGCATAGACTCCATCTACTTTATATTTCTCAGTAAAGTACATAGAATCAATAATTCCAACATTTCCATTTGCATTTTGTGTTATACTAATGGGAATATTGGGGTGTTCATCCTCCATTCCAGGGACTGGAACAGGGGATACCGGCCCAGAAGCCCAACTTATCAGCCCAAGCGAAGCGAGGGTGGATAACGAGGTCTCTGGACCATTATCCCCGCCATGCCAGCCCCTGAAATGGGGGATGAAGGCCATTAGCAGCCTAGGTTCCCAAAGTGGGAACCCGTGGTACTAAAAAAGCATGTGGCGTCCCGGTTTAGGAAGGAAAATCCTTTTCCAAGATGGCCACCATGGAAAGGGAAGGCGAGGGTTCCATACAGGGCCCCTCTTCGCTATCCTTGGCAGCCTGCAGAAGGCAAAAAGAAAACCCTATGACCATATTACCACGAGCACATTTTTCTTCCCTTTCAAAATCTATCCTAATTTCGAATAACTTTACCACAAAGCCAGTCACAGGTGGACCTGGCCACTTTAATCCTATGTTTTGTCCCTTCTGGTCATGGCCAGTAGCCAGATTGTCCGGATCATGACCTTATTCCATGACTCGGACATTCTGGCCACTGCCCATGGCCACAGGCTACCCCTCAGTCACTAAAGCTATACTGCTATTTTTTTTTTAACATTATGACACTTTTCAAATAATAAAACACTGCCACATTTGTAAAACCATGCTTGTAGATCCTTACCAATGCGTTTGCTGGAAATCCGCCCACTTTTATTTTTTCAAAAGTGTAAAATGAATGCACATACAATCGTCATATAAGCTACCGCCACTTCACAAAATCCATCAGACTTTACGAAAACATTTATATCTAGATCTATAATCTTTTTTGCAAACCTTTGAGTACATTTCTCAAATGGCACCACATTTATAAGCCTTTACATTATTTTGGGACGACCCCCCCTCTAATTTTGCTCCCTCTTGACAGAATCCCACCAAACTTTGCAAAAACATTTATATGTAGATGTAGATCTATTATCAGTTTGTCAAAAGAAGCGTAGATTCATCAAATGACATCTCATTTATAAGCTCCCTCTAATTTTGCCCCCTCTGCACAAAAATCCCACCAAACATTGTAAACTCATTCGAAATCAGGTCAGAAATATCCCATCCCATCCTCATCACCCCTCACCTCCCCAGAGATTACTTGATAAATTTGATAAGTGCAATGCTCAGAAAATATTATTGTCCCGAGGGTTTGGGCATGTATTTTTGTATATACGTTGATCTATCGCACAAACATTTCCAATGCACCTTACCTGACTTTTCCTCTTTTATAAACACGTGATATCTGGCAGCAGGGCGCGGCCATCTTCTGCTAATCTTATCCATTGCTGCATCGGCCTAAGGTAAACTGCCCTGACGTCACTAAATCATATGCCCCGCCCCTGAGCCTCACATCACCAAACCCAGTGATATTCTCCACCTTTCTCGGTGATGTTCCTCGTCGGCGTAGCAAAACGCACCCATAATCACCTACGTGACGTGACGCAGAACCCGGAAATCAACACACATCGACTCACAACACACCACAATTCGGAATATTAAACCGCACTTTAAAAGAAAACAACAACACTGTACAATTTGGAAAGTACTTTTATTCCACAATAAACGCTCAGAGAACATCCGACTATTGCATATTCAATCAAATAGCAAATTTGTTTCTTCGCTCGCGATCCAAAATGTTTATCGCGAGGCACGCATTGTTCTTTTTGCGTACACAAGATGTTCGTTTTCGGTAAATGAGGTGCTTGGGTCGCACAGTGTATTCCAGTACTTCTGCATCAACTTGGGGCTAGACCACCGTAAAGGATGTTATGTTGCTCCTAATCGCTAGTACAGCATAAGGGCATATCGGCCCTTGGCGATCGTCCCAAAAAAAAGAGTCACTGTGATCCAGGAGTTCACAACTATCTGCAGCTGCTGATTAAAAAAGCCGTCAGTTGGCATCTGGAATCGATGACAATCACAGAATGGCAAGATGTACCTGTTTCGAAAACAGATATTTGTATAACAAGTGCAATGTTGTGTTTTTTAATTTGTTTTTACCGCAATGTCCGCGGACACCAAACACGGATCCAAGATGGCGGGCGCATCGAAACAATCCGACGCACCTCACACTTCATCCCAACTGATCGGCGATCACGTCTTGTGTCCGCAGACATGACGCAAGCCGATTAGCCAATCGTGTCCTGTCTGCGGAGCGAACACGGATGTGTGTCAGCGAAGTGGCCATAGATATCACTAATTTTTTGTGACCTACTTTTTAATCGTTAAAAAATAAACTACTGGACGGATTTACACCAAACTTACAAAAGCACGCTTTTGGGACCAAGCTGCTGCTCCTGCCGCAAATTTGGTGAAATTCTGTCCAGCGGTTTGGGCTGTAGGCGTGAGCAAAGTCTTTTCCCCATTCAGTCTATGGGGAAAAAAAGAAAATTTGGGACCCCTCATATAACTTTGCCCCCCACTGGGTAAAAGCGAAAAACCCCAGAAATTCGCCAGTTATGGTAAGCTAAGCAACCATAACTCGCGCCACCACCGTGCACTGCTAAGACTAACACCCAGGACATCAAAGATGACATCACAAATGTCATTGATGACATCAATGATGAAATCACATAGCTGGGCCACTTGTTTTTGTTCCTTGACATATATAGGCCAGGTGGTTTTGTTCACTGGCAGTCAGAATAATACAATTTACAACTGTGCTATATATCTAGATCTTAACCTTGTCATATGTTCTTTGTTTTCCTTAGGGTTTGGTCTCAGCTCATGGTGCACTTACATGGGGAAATGAGCAGGCCTCAAACACACAATTCATTTGTATACATGAAGATACACTTTAATATCATTAACATTTTCTGATGATGCAGTTTCTTTCTTCCTTACTTTACTTTCCCTGTATGTGCCTCTGATGTGTATGCATTGTGGTGCTTCATAAGTATTGTTTGTACCAGCGCAAGTGCTGTAAGTCTAGAATTGTTAGCTAGTTATTACATGTTTAACATTACTCAAAACTCTAAGGGAGCATTCGTTATTGTACTATTCAAAATTACAATATTATAAATAGTGTACTTCTATGGTGCATGCTCCAGTCTTTGCCTATGTTTATATAGGATTAGGTTTCTGTATTAACAACAACACTCCAATACATTAATACTATACGAGTACATTCTTTAATAGATTAAGTAGTTCATAATAGGTCACCTGATCACTCCTGACATCTTCTTATCAACAATATAAACACAACTCCTTGTAGAGACTTTTCATCAAAATGTATTTCACGTGTGAAATCAGTGATGTCATCAATGACATTTGTGATGTCATCTTTGATGTCCTGGGTGTTCATTTTTTTCTATATATATATTAGCAAATTCTACCTTCAGGTAGCAAAATCGAGCTGCACTCTCCACAATGCCATGTTCGCCCAGTTTCCACAAAAAAAGGGGGGGGGGGGTGGAATTTAAAGTCCACACCAACGCTTTCTCGTTTTCTTGTTATCTTCCTTTATTGATTTACACGGGGAAAAAAACAAATGGAAATTAGTTTCCACAAAATAGAAAAATGACCCCAGTATGGGTCCTCCCAAGTGCAACACTCCTCCTATTTCGAGGCGTTAACGCGTTTCGCGACTGACTCGTCGCTTGCTCACAACAGTTAGCCCTCTTCACCATGTACTGATTTAAAACATTAGGCAAGTGGGAAGGGAGGGAGAGAGGGGGAGGGGTAGCAGCAAAAGTAAAAACCAACAAAGGACCACATTTTAGACCAACATTTCAAGCCAATTCCATGTCAGACATCTTTGCCTAGTGTGGTTTCCCTTCGGTAATGCATTATTTAACGGACATTTCTGGATATATAGTTTTCTCATTGGGTAAACGTTTGTCTATTGTTTCTGTTAGCTCAGTGCTCATACCCTCTGGATTTACATTTTTTGTTTACCAAAATGCTCATGCAATTTTCCAGCTAGTGCGGGTGAAAATTTGCTGAAACAAAATTCATTAAAACCCATTCGACCTAGTTGCTTTTCTACCCTTACCTCGTACGTCTGTTAATCGTACTGGGTAGGGATTTTAAAGTGCATAGTGCATTTAGCAGCTTTAGTTGTTATGTAATTTTAAAGTGACAAGTGCATGCTTAAAACATCTTCTCCCACCTCGTTAAAATACAAAGGTGTGTTAAAAAACTACAACTTCTAGGTCTCCATGACTCACCCCCGATGCATGATTGTATTGTACTGGTATCCCATCCACGATTTACTTCATGGGGCTAGGGTCTACGCAAGGGCCGGCAGCATTACCAATGTATCAGTTGTCCGTGCTTTTTATAGCTATTCTGTGCATAATCTGATATCTACTAGATCTTATGGAAATGGCATGGTGGTGTCCCTAATCGAATGATTGACTATGTTGAATCTCTACTCCGGCCCCTATGCGTTTCCTTGCTTTATGAGGTGCTTAATGCACAGAAATTCTCTGTTTTGTCCATAGTGGCTGAATTGGAGATGACATAGTGGTCATTATGTAACCATAGACCAGACCTTTTATCCCAAAAAGCACTTCTCAATAATTATGGGTTGTTGAGTGGTCGTTGAGCTGTATTGATCCAGCTTCACCTTCTTCCCACCAATATTGTAATGTCTCCCTTTGTCCCCTTCTCTATTCTCCCAGTCTCTTTAAAAGAAAAATTTGCGCAGAATTAAAATTCATTTGCAACAAATGTGATCAGAAACAAACACAAAACTACCTACACCATAAAAATTGTTAAGAAAACATTAAAAACGACTGCTATATAACATATGCACCCAAATCTGCAGTCAGGCATTTCTCGTTAGTCCCTTATTACGAAAAATCTCTTCACTCTTCTAACACCAAGATGCCAATGGTTAAACTGAGTATTTGAAACCCAAAGTACAACAAGGTAAACAGCAAGTTATCGTTCTTCCAATAACATATGGGTATGAGAACTTAAAAAATCCTTTAGCAGCCCAGGAAGGTGTATAACTCTTCATCGATGTTATGCCCATTGGGCTGTTTGCTTTCAAAGTCTAGTATACACCTCGTTTCTTTTTGTCTTAGCTGCTTCTCCTTGTCACCTCCACGAGGGCCCAATTCTATTTTACATACAAAGAATCTGAAACTGTCTATTTCCTTATTGTGGCATTCATAAAAGTGTTTGGCCATTGGATAGTTCACATCATTGTGTGTAATGGCTCGCACATGCTGTTGTATGCGGATCTTTAACTTGCATTTAGTGCTGCCAATGTAGTATTTCTGGCAATCACAGGTGATGGCATAAACTACATAGTCAGTTTCACAGGTAATCCGTTGTTTGATCCCTATTTTGTGCCCTGTCACTGGGTGTGTAAAAGTGTCCCCATCAATTGCATATTTACATATATTGCAGCGTGTGCATTTATGAAAACCTTTCCTTTTTGCTGTTAACCAGTTTCCTGAAATCTTCTCTTCTTCCTTGGTCATGAAGCTTTGGACCAGCATATCTTTGAAGGATCTATTCCTTCTAAAAGGCACCTCGGGATGGGGTTTAAGGCTTTTAGCTAAATCCGGGTCAGCTAGCAAAATGCTCCAGTGTTTCTGCAAAATGTGTTTGATACTTTTTGACTGATTATCAAACGTTAGTATACATCGAGTGCTCATTCCCCCTTCTGATTTTTCTTCGTTCTTATTGCCAGCCAATAGAGTATGTCTCTCGATTGCTCTAGCTTTCAGGAAGGCTCTCTCGATGACTTTCTTTGGATACATCTGCCATTTGAAACCTGCTGCCGTCAATTTGCTCTCTCTGTCGTAAGACTCCAAGGTAGTGTTATTTCTTCTGAGTCTTACGAATTCCCCATAGGGGACACACCAGATCACATGTTTGGGATGTACGCTGTGTGCATGTAGAGGAGTATTTTAGCCAATCATTTTCCTGTGCAGCTCGCAGGTTATTTTATCATTCACAATTCTGATGTTCACATCCAAAAAGGTAGTCAGTGTCCGGCTGTGAGTCTCAGTGAATCTTAAGTTCCTATTGTTTTGATTCAGTACCTTAACATACTCCAACCAGGCCTATGCAGTCCCTCTCCAGATGACAAGCAGGTCATCGATGTATCTTAACCATAGAACCACATTTTGCGTATAAATCTGATTTCCCTCTGACCATGCCTCAAGTTCTTCCCATGCCCCCATCATCAGGTTTGCATAGGAAGGTGCAAAGGTTGTTCCCATTGCTGTCCCTTGCATCTGCTTGAAATATTCATCATTGAATAGGAAGACATTGTTCGTAAGGCATAAATTGATCATTTGCATCACCATCTCATTATGTTTCAAAAAGTTCAAAGATTTAGGATTCAAATAGTGTAGACATGCTGTTTTCCCTTCCTCATGTCCGATCGACATGTAGAGGGAGACAACATCCATAGTGGCCATCAGGTATTCTTTTTCCCAGGGAATGTTTTCTATTTTGCATAGGAAATCAGTGGTGTCTTTTACATATGAGGGAAGTGTATACACAAAAGGGAACAGTACCTCGTCAATATATTTCAATATGTTTTCCAATGCTGAGCCTATTAGGCACACAATTGGTCTCCCAGGTGGTTGTTTCAGATTCTTATGAACTTTTTGTAAAAAAGTATATTGTCAGAGTTATGGCATTGCTGGTCCATAACAATTTGTATGTTTCTTCCGATATAATACCCATTTCTTCGTATTTCTTTAGAAAGGATTTCACTGTTAGTTCTAATTCCGGCATGGGGTTGTCTTTCAATCTCATGTAGCACTTGACGTCATTGAGCTGTGGGTTGCCGTGTGTGTATGGGCTGTGGGGTCACGTTTTGTTATGGAAGGTCTCTCTCTCTTTCCGTAGTGGTGTCCAGCACGAGAAGTCCTGGGGGACTTGGTATACTCTGCCAGCAGGGGGAGCGGACGTGTGGCTGAGGTGTTTCCATCTCCGTTCCGGTCAGTAATCCCCCGCAGTTCAGCAACTGGTGGGCAGGGCCGATTATGATAAAGGGTGCCCCCTTGTGGCGCAAAGGGGGAAGCTCCAGGGAAACCAGAGAGGGCAGCCAGGCTCTCTGTTTGTTTGAAGGGACGTCCCCCAAGGCCATCCTCATTCCGGGCTGGCCCATTGTCTCTCCCCAAAACCCTGGGTTGAGAGGGTGTGCCCGTCCGGAGTCAAGGGAAGTAGTCGGCCGGTGTGTTCCCCGCTGACGGTGCCACTCTGTTAAGACAGAGCAGTGTCTCTCACACCCTACCGTGTGGGACTGGCTTTGAGGTAGGAGTGAGAAAACGAGGGGGAGCAGCGGCAATCAAAATGCATTGGGGTAGCTTTCTCTCATATGTCTCATAGACGGGCTTGGTAAAGTGTGCAAGTCCTGTCAGTGTGAGGAAAAGAGAAACCGTATTGGCTTCTTCGGTCCCTCGATACGTGCTGAGGGAGTGTTTACCCCATCCCAGTGAACGGGGCACCTGCAGGGGTAGATTGTGTTGGTGAAGTGACAGAGGGGATATTATTATCAAAATCAAAAGGGATTAACAGAGACAATAAAACTAATTAAAACAAACAAGGGGAAAGTGAGGGGAGCGCTCACGGAGCTGTTCCAAAGCTTTCCACACAGGGTTTCCTCGGGGTAGCATCTAATCCAAGTGGTCACTCTGGGCCTTCTCACACAACCACCCCTTATTCATGTGGTGCGTAGCCACCATGAGGGGCAGGGTTTTGTTTCTCGGGGAAACGAGTGAACAGTGAGTGACATTGACTCTTTCGTCTGGTGCCAGTACTCATAGGTAGATTCAGTGAGAGAGCGTATGCCTGAGCGATGGGCAATATACCCTGCACTGGGCACGGAATAGTGGTGGCAATCCCTGTGTTAGTTGTATTGCGCCTGTGGGAGTCTTTGTGTTAAGTGGTGTGTCATGTGGTATTCTGCAGCTGCCAGGTGCTTAGGAGTACGGGGTGAGATCAGAGTAAACGAAGTGCAAACAAAAGGAGAGGCCAGTACTCTGACATATAAGGTATTAAGAATATTTAATTATTTACCAAATGTGAACTGACCTGCTTACAGGTGGCCCCATTGATATTTAATTATTTATTAACAAAAGGTGAATTGACTCGCTCCCAGTTGACCCAGTTGATAATATTTAATTATTTACCAAATGTGAATAGACTTGCTTACAGGAGGCCCAATTGATAATATTTCATTCTTTATTTACCAAATGTGAACTGACTTGCTTACTGGTGACCGATGTAATTATTTTCATACCAAAAGATCTAGTTTTACAATTTCTGTCTTATAAAGAAAGCTGTCAAGCTGTGTCAAACGAGATACGTTTGTGACCGTTTATTCAGCCATGGTGCACACTAGTCACTGTTAGCCACCAGGGCTGACCGGCCAAGAGAAGAGGGCCAACCCCCTTACCCCCTCCGAGCATACTGCCCACTCGGAGGTCTGTCATAGGCCCTTATCGAAGAGTACACCCAACACCCCCCTGGGTCGTCATTCACACATGTAGGCGGTAAGGTGTAAGTATTCCCATGCTCAGGACTCTTAAAGGGACGCTCTGGTTAAGTTGCACTACTAAAAACCTATGAAATGCAGTTAAAAAAGCTTTGTTAAAGGGACGTTATGGTTCCAAGTAAAACCCGAAGACCCCCTGAAATTCGCCAGTTATGGTAAACTAAGCAACCATAACTTGCGCCACCACCGTGCACTGCTAAGACTAGCATCCAGGACATTAAAGATGACATCACAAATGACATACAGGGAACAGAGACAGAAAGAATGCAGGGAGTCACAGTTTGTGAAACATTCCCTTTGATAAGTTATGCTTCAAAAAGGTTGGTGAAGCACATGAAATATCAGTTCCTGAGGACGTCTTCATGCAAACAACTACTGTGTGACTGCGGAGGCCGAAATGGAGGCAGTGCATATCATGTAAGCTTATTTTTCAGGCCTGTACACTGAACTGCCATTATTTACTTAGTCTGAAAAAAAAGAAATTATTAGTAGTAATGCATTTAGAAGTTTGTGTGCCGTTGAATTTTCAGATTGCACATTACTGCCGTCTGTACGATGTTACTAGAATTTCTACTATTACGAAATTTATGTGGCATTGATATTTTTTTACCTATTATGCAGATTGTACATTGTCGCCGTTTGTAGGGAGTTAGTACATTTCCCCATATAACATTAATTGTTTATAGAAATGTTATGTGTTACACCTTACATTTCTGCAAAGGCTTCGTATTGACAGATCTTTTTCGTCATTTTCCCTGCAGCTACTTCCTTCCGTATTGCGAATGTCATGGCTTGCAGCGTCCGAGTGACGTTTTTTTTAATCGTCAAGTGCAGCTATTCATCACCAGTTGTATGCGAGTCATCATTGAATGGGATGACTGCATTGGACCTCTATGTCCGTACGCAGTTGTAGCAGTAAGGAGCAACATACCATCCTTTCTAGTGTCATAGTTCACAGCCATTCATATCGCCTTGTAAATCAATGTGACAGGAATACGCCTACTGTGTCACCAACGGATAATTTCAGTGTGGTTAAACAACAACGTCACCATTGCTACTAACTTTATAAGTAACGTACCATACTTTCTGATGGGCTACATCACAGCGATTTACGCCGTCTTGTCAATGAATGTGAGAGGAAACAGACTACTGTGTCGCCACTGCATACTGTGTGTGTGATTAAAAACTGTGGAGCCAACGCATGGTGACTGTGTGGGAAAACATCAACATAACCGTCAAAATTAACATTTTCATTGTGCAGCACAGACACAAACTTCCAATTTCTTTGCAACTGAGAAAAGGGCGATGTTTTAGCGCTGTGCATTGTGAAATAAAAGTGCCTTACTACTTTTTACATGTTAGTGTGATTTTTAACCATTTCATGTTTCCCTTCACAATCTGCCATGCTATCTTGCAGGTTGTAGTATGTTCTTTAATAGGTGCCGTATCACAGTACGTAAGTCTTTATGGAATGATTTGTTTACGCTGCCAAGGTACTTTATCCTGAACGCCATTTCATACCACTCTTATGCTTTCGTGCCATTAGAGTACTCTGTTACCCAGATGCCCCAATTACCAAGAGCAGTTCTGCATGAAGACGCTGTGTTTTCATATTTGGTATCTTTCTACAAGTGGAAAAATGAGATCAGGTGCAGTGAAAGTATTTGCTGTACAGAAACGTTTCAAAAGCAATGCTTCCTTATACCTTCTTACTACACATTTCTTCACCCATTTCACCTTGTGGCACTTACACAAAAATGGGTGCACAGGTCAGTGGTGATGGTGTTGCTTGCAATATATCTGCCATTAGTGCACTTCACAGGGTTTGCTGTGATTTTGTCCACACATTAGAAGACTACTTCTTTGCATTCTGTACGCACATTTTTGCCAAAAATATTCCCTGTATTTTCCACACATTAATGGAAAGGTCATTGCGAACGAACACGCACCTTTGTGTTTTACATGTGGTAGTGTTTTCATACTTCACAAGTGTCGTCATGTACGTAAGAAATCAACGGTACGCCTTTCGTCTCTGAAGGGTACGCTGTAGGTATACTTACTGACCACAATGTCGGGGAGGTAAATACTGCCATTTACTGGTTGGGACAAAACATTGCTTTGCAGTCGCCATGTCCACCAGGCACTGGCTTACTGTTAAAGGTGTTGCTGATAACCACACATTTTAGAATGAATACAAATCTTCTTCACCCACTACGGTCACACGTTTTCCTTTTTTACTTTCTGGCAGCTGTAATGGAAAGCGGCAAAAGACTTTCTATGCAACGGCCGCCTTCCCTTTCCATGGTGGCCATCTTGTAAAAGGATTTCTTTTCTTAAAACAGGAACGCCAGAGGCGTTCCGGTTGAAGATAAAAAATCCTTTCTTTTGGTGCAATGGGTTAGTGCCATAAAATCTGTATTGGTAATGGCATTCAGCCCCAATTTTTTTAGGGTGCAATGCGGTTTACTGATTCAAAGACCTCAGTATGCACTCTTGCTTCTATTGTGGTGCAAACTTGCCCTGTTGAGTTATGAACGGGAATTGTTTCAGTTACAACTTCGTACAACAATATACAATGTCCTTCCGCACTATCAACGACTCACCCATATTATTGTGAAGTGTGTAAGTTCTGCACCATGTGGCCATGCTGTGCAACAGCATATGCTACTGTGCAATTCGTAGAAAGATGGGCAGTGAAGACAAATGTTGCTTTACAGTATGCTTGTGTGTTACTATTGGAATTCTTCTAAATACTCAATTTGGCCAATTTATGTTATGAATCACTTACTTTACTGTCAACCTATGCAAATCATTCAAAAAACGTTTCTCAAAAGGGATAGTATGGTTATGTTGCCCTACTAAAAATGTTGTTAAAGGGATGTTATGGTTAAGTTGCCCTATTAAAAACCTATGCCATTCTGTACAAAAACTTTGTAAAAAAAGACGTTATGATTACAAGTAAAATCTAAAACCCCCTGAAATTCGGGAGTTATGGTAGGCTAATCACCCATTTTTCCCCATCAGCACTCTCCACTGCTACCACTACCAGCCCGAACATAAAAGATGCCACCACACATGTCATTGATGCCATCACTGATGCCGTCACATCTTTAGCCCCATTCTTTTATGTCAGCTAAGCAACCATAACTCGCGCCACCACCGTGCACTGCTAAGACTAACACCCAGGATTTTACTTGTAATCATAACGTCCTTTTTACTAAGTTTTTGTACAGAATGGCATAGGTTTTTCATAGGGCAACAAAACCATAATGTCCCTTTAATATACACACATATAAAAAATGGTTAAGTTGCTGTTTTCATAGGCAGAGCACTTTTTGGGCGGCTTATAACTTCGCTCCCCCTGGACGAATTCTCACTAAAGTTTGCAAAAAAAGTATATGGCCCACTCTGAATTTGCAAAGTTTGGTCAGGTTTGGTCCGGGGGGGGCAAACTTATAGGGGGGGGTCCCAAAATTATTTTTTTTCCCCATAGACTGAATGGGGGGAAAAACTTTCCGCACGGCTACAGATCAAACCGCTGGACGGATTTTCATCAAATTTGCAGCAGGAGCAGCGGCTTGGTCCCGAAAGCATGCTTTTGAAAATTTAGTGAAAATCCGTCCAGTACTTTTTTTTTAATGATCAAAAAGTTGGTCTCAAAAAATTAGTGATATCTATGTCCGCTTCGCGGTCACACTTCCCTATTCGCTACGCGGACAGGATAACGATTGGCTAATCGACCGCGTCATGTCCGCGGACATGTGACGCGTTCGCTCATTGGATGGTGAAGAGCGTGTGGTGCGTCAGATTGTTCCGATGAGCCCGCCATCTTTCCTCTGTGTTTTGGTGTCCGCGGACATATCCGCTAAAACATATAAAAAAACACAACATTGCACTTGTTAAACTTATCAAATACTGTCTCGGAAGGTGAGGGTTGATGAGGCTGGGATGGGATATGGCAGCAGGAAGTAAAAAAGTGGCGTTTTTTGTCACGAAAGTCATACGGTACATTTGGAGTTGTTGCTCAATATAATGTGTATAAAGTACAGGCGAAGAATTACTGTGTCTGTGTTACAATGTATTTAAAATAATATTGAAGTCAGATTGGCACCCTAGAGTTTGAAATATGAGACAGCCACCTGCAGTGTTTGATGGAAACAGCGGGTCTGCAAGTGTATGGGAGTACCAGTTCTCATGAATGCGTTGAGCCATGTTGTTGAAAAGTGAAAATGTATTTGGATTCTGAGTGAATGTCACTAGCTTTGCTTTTTGGTTGCAAGCTCAGGAGACCAACGCATGGGACTGAACCCACAAGGGTCAATTGTTTTTTGACCTTGAGCGAAAGGCAATATTCAGTAAGAATGCAGGGAGAGGAGGTTTGCAATAAGGAACATTTGATAAGGTTATGCATTCCAAATGTTTGTAAGGCACATGTAATATCAATTCATGAAGATTCTTTGGTGCAAGCACATTGCTGTCTGAGTTTCACGAAGAGAATGGAGACGGTCAATATCGTGTAATTTTGCTTTTGGCGACTTTACACCGGAACGAGATTTAATTTTTTATCACCTGAACATTAATTTTGGCAATGTAACTGAAGTACTATCTTTCTGTGTAGTTGTCTTTTTTTTGTAGTTATGGGGAGAGCAGAATCTCGGCGTTTGTAGACTACCACTAGATTCAACCATGTTCAATGCTAATATTTCTTTAAAATGTCATGTATGACCATATCGATTTGTGTATCAGTTTCCATGTCCTTTTTGTCTTTTTTGAAATTGTTTGCTGTGTGTAGTAATCGTTAGTTTAAACTGTATGCAGAATTCAGAAATCAATAGATGTATTGTAATAAAGGTTGGGTATTGATACGTATTTTGTTATGTTTTCCAAATAGTTACATGCTGCCTTACTGCGATTGCCATGGATTCCAGATGCCAAGTGATGGATTTTTTGTATGCCAGGTGCACGTAGTCATGAACGGCTGGATCACCGTGACTATTTTGTGGGACGATCGCGCAGGGCCCATGTGTCCGTACGCTGCACTGGCGCTTAGGAGTAACATAACATCTTTTATGGTGGTCTAGGCCCAAGTTCATGCCAACACCCTGGAATTCACTGTGCGACCGAAGCGGTTCCTTTATCGAAAATGAATACTTTGTGTATGGGAAAAGAACAACGTGTGCCTCACGATTAACATTTTCGATCACGAGCGCAGAAACAAATTTGATTGAATATGGGAATAGTTCGATGTTCTCGGACAATTTATTGTGAAATAAAAGTACTTTACAAATTGTAAAGTGTTATTGTTTTCTTTTAAAAACCGGTTTATTATTTCAAATTGTCATGTGCTATGTTGTAAGTCAATGTGTGTTCATTTTCAGGTTCTGCGTCACGGCACGTAGGTGCTTATGGGCGCACTTGACTACGCTGGAGAGGAACGTCATTGAGAAAGGTGTTGAATAGCACTAGGGTTGTTTATTTGAGGGTTCGGGGCGGGCCATATGATTTAGTGACATCATGGCAATTTATCTTAGGCAGATACAGCAATGGACAAGATTAGCACAAGATGGACGCGCTATGCTGTCAGATTTCGTATGTTTCTAAAAGAGGAAAAATGAGGTAAGGTGCATTGGAAATGTTTGCGATAGATCAACGTTTGTAAAAAATACATCGTCGAACCCTCGGGTTCATAATATTTTCTGATTTATGAAATAATGCGTGGGGAGGTGAGGGTTAATGCTGATGGTTGGAATATTTCTGACGTGATTGCGAATGAGTTCACAAAGTTTGTAGGGATTTTGTGCACACCTAATATGACAATTCATTTGTGTATTCTTTTGACAGTTTCGAAGACAAAAAAACGTGGGTGGATTTACAGTAAATTTGCGCAAGCCTGATTGGCAACGACCGAAAAGCATGGTGTTGGAGATGTGGCAGTGTTTTCGTATTTGACAAGTATCATAGCGGTACAGCTTCAGTGACTCTAGGGGCAGTGGGCAGAATGTCGGGGTCATGGTATAAGGTCATGATCTGGACAATGTGGCTACTGGCCATTACCAGAAGGGACAAAACATAGGATTAAAGTGGCCATGTCCACCTGGGACTGGCTTTGTGGTAAAGTTGTTCAACATTAGGATACATTTGAAAGGGAAGAAAAATGTGCTCGTGGTAATATGATCACAGGGTTTCCTTTTTGCGGGCTGCAATGGAAAGCAAAGAGGGGCCCTGTATGGAACCCTTCTCTTTCTATGGCGACCATCTTGGAAAAGGATTTTCTTTCCTAAACTGGGACGCCACAGGCGTCCCGGTTTAGGACAAAAAAATCACCTTTTTTAGTAGCACGGGATACTGCTTTGGAAATCTAGATTGTTAATGGCATTCATCCCCCATTTTAGGGGTAGAAGGGGGGGTAATGATCCAGAAACCTAGTTATGCACTCTCGCTTCGATTGGGCTGATAACTTGGCCTGCTGGCCCTTTATCCACCGTTCCAGGCCCTGGAATGGAGGATGAACTCTACAATATTGCCATTAGCATAACACAAACTGCAAATGGAAATGTTGGAAAATCTTATTGCGTCTATGTACTTTACTGAGAAATATAAAGTAGATGGAGTCTATGCGGTTTTTTTTAGTTCTATTTTTTAACTGTGAAAGGTGGTTCATAAAGGAACATTTATTTTGTTTATGGATGGCTTTTTTTTTGGGAGGACAGCTAAGAACGAAAGTTGCAGACGGAACTGAGGAAAGAGGCACCAAACAGTAATATGGAGGGGTAGGTGGACGGGGGAAAAGGTTGTGCGTGTGTTATTTGTAAATAAGGGGCAGTATTTGTCATGCTCCTTCATTAAAGCAGTGGTGCTGTTTCTTGGGGAGGAGGGATGGCCTTAGCTGATGTCGTTTTAAGATAAATAGCAGTTTTGCTAAAAGTATGTACTGTGTACTAGATTGTTAATGGCTGAGTACTAATATGTGTTGGAGCTGTGCAAGGGAAATGTTGAAGTTGCACGTTCCTACAGCAGTAGAAAATGTAGTTCCACACTTGCCACGATACACAGACCTTATTGTGAAGTGTGTATGGGTTTTCGGACACGTCACCTTGCTGTGCGCCAGCATATGGTCATGTGGCATTCTTCAGAAGGTGTGCAATGAAGTCAGATGTTCGTTTACATTATGGTTACATGCCACTACTAGAAACCTCTGAAATTCAGTAAAAAAATGTTAACGGGACGTTATGGTTCGAACTAAAACCGAAAAACCTTTGAAATTCGCCAGTTATGGTAAGCTAAGCAACCATAACTCGCGCCACCACTGTGCACTGCTAAGACTAACACCCAGGACATCAAAGATGACATCACAAATGTCATTGATGACATCACATGTGCATTTTCATGAAAACTCTGTAGAAGGGATTCTTATTATAATGTTGACCAAAAAGTGTCAAGGATAATTGGAATAAATATAATGAGCTAATTAGTGCATTAAGCAATGCAATGATATAAATAGCTTTCTATTATGAAGTTCTATCCAGTATACTAAGCTACTCATGCAGAAACATAGGCAGTGTGTGCAGCATACATGATGAAGGTGCAATATTCATAATCTTCCCATGATGAATAGTGGAATGATAACGGCTTCCTTATTAGAGTTTTGCGTACTGTGAAACATGTAACAAGTAGCTAATAAAACCCACTTAATACATAATTGCATTATTACAGACAAAACACAAAGAGACAACAAGACATACAAATATGAGTATATACAGGGAAATTGAAGTAAGGAAAGAAGCAGCAATAGTAGCAGAAAGTGTTCATAACCTAACTGATCATCTTTATGCAGAAAAATGATTGCTCCGTTTCAAAGCTGCTACTTACCCTATGCATATGTATCACATGATTTGACTGGACCCTAAGGAAAGCAGTGCGAGTACAATGTATACAAATATGAGCATATACAGGTAAAGTACAGTAATAAAAAAACAGAACTATCAGAAAGTGTTGATAACCCTACTGATTATCTTCATGCACAGAAAGGACTGCCGTCTTTCAAGCCTGTGTCTTCCCCTATGTATATGTTTCATATGATGTGACTGCACCCTAAGGGAATTACTGTAAAAACACACTTGAAGGAGAAGTCTACAAATATAGTACCTTTTCAATTTTTAGTTCCGGACTGTTACTGAAGATATCCATGTGGCCTAGATATCAGAGTAAAGGAAAAAAGGGTGAGCCAGACATGTGATGTCATCAGTGATGTCATCAATGACATTTGTGATGTCATCTTTGATGTACTGGGTGTTGGTCTTAGTGCACAGTGGTGGTGCGAGTTATGGTTGCTTAGCTTACCATAACTGGCGAATTTCAAGGGTTTTTCGGTTTTACTTGGAACCATAACGTCCCGCTAACAAAGATTTTTTTTAGTGAATTTCATAGGTTTTTAGTAGCGCAACTTAACCATAACGTCCCTTTAACAAAGTTTTTTTACTGAATATATATATATCTATATATAGATATATATATTACATACATACACACATTTATTTGTATTTATTTTTTTACTTTTTTTTTTACACACAGAAATGTCCAGTACTTTGGAATGGCTGCAAGAAAATTTTCCTTCGGATCAAATGTAGACACTAGACCTCTCTATATAAGCCAATTAATAACCATTACTTTATGTGTATTTAACACACTTTCTTTTTTTTAACAGACCATACAGACATTAAAAATAATATACCAAGAGCGATGTTAGAAAATCCTCTGCAGTGAATGGAGCTAAAAATGGATCTGTTAATAAAAAATGTCATTCTTTTAAAAAACTGTGGAGGACCAGATAGCAAAAATTAAATATCACTGTACCACATGCACCTGTTCCCCCTCTCCATGTCCCAGCCAACTATCCCCAAAACCTCCCCTGCAAGAAAAACGTTATGACGAGACTTCAATCCCTTCCTCCCCTACCACCCCTCATGTCCAAACCTAAAATTCTCCTGTATTTGTTTGTTTCTGCTTCGCCCTCTCTTTCATAATGTTTATACAATAATAAAATATTAAGTGTGTTGTTAGTATATTCCTCTGTGTCTTATTTTTAAAAAAAGGCAGTTAGGGTGTCTGCAGACAGCGCGGGTGTCCGGGATGTCCTCAATTAACTAGAATGGGGCAGTCCTAAGGACACTATACCTGTTCGTATTATTGGCTATCAAAATGGAGGTGTCTTTAGGACACACAAGATGTCTGTCTGTCCGCAATTAACCAAAATGGGGGTGTCCTAAGGACACTATACCTGTTCGAATTGGCCGTAGTCAAAATGGGGATGTCCGCAGAGCACTAAAGACATCTGCATTTTCGTAGCTATGCAAAATAAAAGTGCCCTAAGAACATTCCCCCTGTTCGCATTGTCCGTAACCAGAATTAATATATCCTTCGAACACATAGCCAGGCCGCAAAGTTGTGACACACATTTGCTTTGTTCAGGGACCGGAACACTGTCTGTAGAACACCTGCGCGCATGTGTAGCACACCCTTGCCCCTACGAACATTCGTGCCTGTCCGCCGGCTGTGTGTCGCACTTTTAATTAGTTTGGGTACTGGAACACTGTCCGTAGAACACCTGGATGCATGCGTAGACCCGACCCCGCGCATTTGGGGTCCTACGGACAGCCGTCCCATTCGCCAAAGTGTCCTCGATGTCATCATGTGACCGCACCCGCGCTAAGTGTAACGAACACTGTCCGGGCCAGCAGACACCTAAAAAGTGTTTTTTTTTTTTCAGCAATCCAAGGTATTCTCCTGGGAAAGTTCACCCTTGCTCATGTCCCACACTATATCCCTGGCGATCTGCATACTTTTTGGAATTTGTTTTATCCCCTTCTTGGTGTTCGGGGACAGCGCGGCTGTCCACGAAGTGCACCCCAGCACCCCTACAAAAGGCCACACCGCAGAGCTGCTACTTATTCTGTTTTTGGGCTTCCAGGACAGAGACTGCTCCTTGTTGCAATGGATTGCTCTTGCTCTTTGAAACAGCTGTCCTGATGGCATCCATGGCTGCTGCTGGTGCTACCGCTGTCTCAGCAGCACCCCAACCCCTCCACCACCAACACCTCCCAGAGGGCCTGCAGAGGGGAACAGGCATCAGGATACATAGGAGAGTGATGAAGAGTATGAGGTAGTGGAAGTCCCTACTACTGGTTCTCACCGTGAACCTTGATTGCAGAGGTTATTTACCACCGTTGATGGAGTACCAAAAGCACGTGCACACAAGGTGACCTGCTATCAGTGCAAGATGGTGCTGAGACGTGGGAAACCAAGTTTGTACAGCTATGGTATTACCTCAATGAAGCGACACCTAAAAATCGTTCCATGGTGGGGCTTTTCGTAAGGTTGTACTTACGAAAACGTAGTAAACGTAGTAGGTCGAGTTCCCCTGCAGCATCCTCCATTTCTGCTCCTGCCACCACAAGAGACAATCCTGTGGGGCAGCGCATCCCTCCATCTGCCTCGCAGGCCATACATAATGCGGTTGATCCTTACCCATTGAGGGTCCCAGTATTGTGCATGTACTGCGACGCAGTACTCTGCAGGGGGGAGAACCTTTGAAGTGCTTTCGAGACTGTGAGTAAGGAGCATGAGAAGAACTGCTACCTACCTGAATAAGGCCCACCCTACATCTTCCTCTCTCCACCTGCCCTTTCTTATCCCTGTGGTTGGTGTCCCTTCCTTACCCTCCTTTTCCCTTCCTTTCCTTGTGTGTCATGTTTAAAAAACAAAAGAAAATATTTTTTAAAAAAAGGCTCTTTTCAGAGCCGAGCCGCCTTTCACAGTTCAAAAAGAGAAGTGTCAATGAAATGCGCAGGGCCCTGTGCATTTGTAGAAGTCTGCGGACATCTAAAATCTGTGCAGTGCTGCCCTGTCACAACCATTGCACTTTTCTCTGGGAGGAAGTGGTGGCTCTGAAAAGAGCCTTTGTGTTTTTTTTTTGTGTTTTGAAAATTTCAAATGGTCAACACTATTGCAAAATGGATTGCTGCAATTCATTTTGTATATTTCACAGAAAAATCTGATTGCCGGCATAAGTAAGATGTACTCCATCTCTGTGAAAAATGTGTGTACTACAAAACAATGTTTTCATTGTGAAAGGAGGACATACCAACATCTCTCAAAAAGGCACAGATAGCCTTGTTAACATTGTGCCTTGCTTTCTCCATTTTGTCTCTGCGCAACACGGGGAAAAATTATTCTGGAGTTTGGATACATGTCCATGACTTTCCCAAGTTCTTATTTCATTGCAAATTGCAAAGAAATTCCAGATACATGTCCTAAACTGTCCCCTCTGTAATGAATAATAATAATGTCTGGATGACACAGAGTCACCAAAGTAGCACAAATGGGTACCAAATCCAGCCACTTTATTCCACGCACTCCATGTCGGTGCACTTCCACATGAGGCAATCCAAGATGTACAGCCACTCTGCAGCGATATGCATGCACCTCCAACTAATTTATCCACAAATCCAGACAATCTGCTTTCTGAAACACACAGCCATAGCTTTCTCCTCTCTTCTCAGGAAAAAGACTTTCTAACAAACTCTCTGCTCACACATCACACCCAATAAACCCTATTGACCAATCCCTTGCTGTGCTACGTCTCATTTGCATCCCTCTCAACCTCAAAAATCCCATATGTAATACGCGCTGTCCGCTGACAACTGCAGCGTCTAAGAACACATCAAAAAATCTGAACGTGGGGAATAAAAATTGAAATAGTGTGCCCCATTTCCCCTTTGAGGTTGGCTCTGAAAAGAGCCTTTTTTTATTTTTTTGCAGATGCTTCAGAAACACCTTTTATTTTGTATTTTTTTTGGTTCGTTTTCCTCATTTGCCTCCAAAAGACTTCACATTAGCTTCTCCAAAGCAACCTTTGTGTTCCCAAACACCATGGCATTTCCCATAAAACAAAGACATACCATATTCTTTAAAGCAATCAACATTACCAGCGCCAATGTTCTCATTGTTGCAAAAGAACATGTCAGCTCTATTCATAAAAGCAAACATGCCTCAGTTGATTAAGCACCTAGCAACATTTTGCTGAGGACAAAAAAAACAGAACTAATGTCCCATATTGCCCTAGGTATTGAAGGCAAGCGTCCCCACCCAGCACGATCCTCCCCGCAATGAGAGACAATAAAGGACTCTCCCACATTGGGAAACAAGCCAAGACAGAGTGCGGGTGAGATTAAATGGGAGTTTATCAATTAGAATAGGGCATGCAACGAACTCTGCAAAACTCTGAGAGCGCTCTGTCTGACAATAGCAAAGACAGGCGTATATATTTACAAAAAACGTCATAAGAACCTACACACTATAGGGGGCACAAGTTCAATGGGATTGGGTGGCGACGACTAACTATAGGTGCTGCTGCGATGCGGTTGGCTTTGGCTGGAAGACGTCACTGGTCAGCCTCGTGGGTTGGGCTGGGCCTGGCAGGTTGGCTGAGTTCATCCGGGCGGTGTTGTTGTGCCATCGCGGCCAGTGTCAGAGATGAATGTCCTTTCCGGACTTATTTGCCCTGGGCCATGCACACCGCAGTCATTCAGTCATTGCAATATTATCTTCTTTAGTAAATCTTCCAATAGGTTATTCTACAGGTTAATGCAACACAGGAGGAATGTACCTTGTGAGGGGTCTGGAGGTAATACGTCAGGACATGGTTACCAGTGTCCTGTTGACCGGGGCCATAGGTCGAGGGGCTAATCTTCAGGGCCTGGGACGGGAGGTACTGGTCTTTTCTGCCTTGTTAGAAGTTGTTATGGATGTTCCGCTGTGTGTTGTCAAAGTGTTGGGTGTCCTGATTGCACAGGGCCATAAGTCTAAGATGATCCGGTGGGTTGTGGGGTTTACGAGGGGGCGCCTTTGGAAGCGTGTGTTCAGGCAGAGGTTTACTGCTGTGCTGTAAATAATGCAGGTGGCGGGCCGCGGCCTTGGGTGCTGCAGAGGGGGCTACAAATCTTTGAAGCGGCTCCAGTCTGGTTGGGGGAGGTGGAGTAGTGCGGCGCGGGCCTCTGCTCTCATGTCTTGGCAGCCTTCGCAGGGTGGGAGGGGGAATGGCCTTGCACGTATTTCACAAAGGTATCTCCCTCGTGTGTTGCCGATTTTAGGTAAAAACATCACAAACATTTGAACACTCTATAATACTTATTCAAATCATTTTGAAACATGCATTTAAACTTTGCTGGATGTGTCTCGATTATACCCACTCTGAGCACCTTATTCATACACTATGTTTTAACAACTACAGTATTTAGTTATATGCATATGCATTTGCAGTAAGTGAGGTAGTCTTAGGGTTGGTGGAGTACATAGAAAGTAACCCGCCACTGTACGTGGCGGAGGTGGCACATGAGGGGCCTAGACATACACGTGTGAAGAGTGCATTCTCGCACACTCTTCACATGTGCCCTTGGTACGGTTACATTCGTTTTCTTGTGTACTCTAGCAGCATCAGTTCAGTTGTGGTGCGGGACCGCGGGGCGTGGGGCTTTCAATGATACTTATGAAGAATAATCCCCCGGAAATGCTTTTATCATTTGCACACCCCTGCAGGGGTGTGGGTCCTTCACGGCTGGTGTCATGTACGATAATTACACAATTTCACAGGTTTCTTTAGTAAGAGTGGTTGTATGGAGAGAATACATATGTAAACAGTGGTTTCTTGCATTCATATTTGGGTACCTGTCTGCTTTCAGCAGATGACCATTCTACAGATCATCCCACCGCCCAGGCCTTGCTGACCGGGTCATTGTGGGAGCAGCGATACACTGCGGAAGGTGAACTGTTACACTGTTAATGTATTATGCTAGATCATGCCCGTCTTGTTCGTGGGAACGGGCTTGCAGCGGATCTACCATGGTGCTGCGGAGACAAGGAGGACTGAATCTTTCCGAAGGTGGGGGCCGCGCTACAGCGCGCTGAGCTCACACCATCTTTAGCAAACAATAACTGGTTTCTGAGGCCTAGCTAAATTTAATACGTGCGGGCAATGTCTTCAGCAGGTGAGCCATCCACCACCTGGGCCCTGGTGGTAGGAGGGGACGCCCGATGAGCCATGGCCCTCACCCGGGGTGGAGATGTAGGCAAGGGGGGGGTCTTTTGGACCACTCCTCCCCTACATTTCCCCCCTTTCGTTACTTAAGTAACAAATACTTTAACTCCTCCAACCTTCTACACTCCACTTCGTCCATCACTGCCTCGTCCCATGCAGGTGTGCCTTTTATGGGCATCCATGCTCTGCACACCCCCCATAAGCTTTCCCCTCTTCTGGCATATTCATCTGGGGTACAAGTCAGGTATATACATCCGCCATCTCCCGCCAAGTTTACCCACACCTCCTGGTACCATTCTAATACACGGGGCTCTCTAATGGTAGTGTGCCATGCTTTATCTATGATATCTTTGTCGTGATAGATAGGCACTAGCTGATATCTTTGTGTGTCATCTGTTCCTGTTTGGACCTGTACTTCCTGCATGTTTTGTATTGTCCCACGGGTGTTGCCCATTGTCACCATCATCATTGCACCATTTGGTACTGCGTTAGCACAAACTCGAAGACCCACCTGGCACAGGCAAAAAATTAAAAGGAGGAACACCACAGCTGGCATCAAAAATTTCACAGTTGTTCCAAGCCATGAGGGGACCCAGGAGAAGATGTTATCGAACTATGTACTATCTTCTGCTCCACCTTCCATTTTCATTTTTTCTGCTAGGTTGTGGACTGCTTCGATCACAGGGAGCCATTGTCTGCGTCTTCAGAAGGTACGAAAGTGCAGCAGGCACTTCCGATTTTTCGGCAAACACCTCCATCCATCGCCGTCAACAGGTCCAGGACATACCTGTTTTGCATGGTCATTAGTCGTAAAGCTCTTAGTTCCACTTTTATAACGTTAAATCCTTCTTCAGTGTCGTTTGCCAGCTGAATCAATTCCCAACGTGTTATCTGGAGCCATTTTGCGTTTGCTCTTGCTTGGCCACTTGAGACAAGTGAGGCAAAGAATGTTTCTGCTGAACTAAATAATCGATATTTATCTGGGATCTGAGCCAATAGTTCTGATGATTCCTTTGATATGTAGTTTGATGCACGTCTGTTACGGTTCAGCACTTCTCCCTTGTTTCCGGAAGACAGGACATACATTTGTGACTCCGCAGTTGGCTGGGCTGCACTCTGTTGCCGGCGTTCCGGTGTCTTTTTGTTCCCGTCAATGTGGCTTTCTGGTATTACCATTAGGGCTGAGTGCAGAGTGGCCATTGAGCAGCTGCCACTCCATGACGGGGGGAGGTGTAGGTATGCCTGGTTGCCGCATACCCAGTACGTGTCCATAAGGGCCGCTGTCCCTTTTCTCAGATCTGGGATGGTGAGGGTCTTGTTACAGTTCTTGTTTGTTCCCATGGAGGTCTTACCCTCTCCTTTAAAACACAGTTCATAGTCTATTTCGCTCTGTAGTTTGAAAGATTTTTCGATGGCGGTTACCCAAGTTAGTTTTGAAATGTGTTCTTTCCATACTGGTGTGCATGTTTCTTCTATCCACTGCAATTTCTCTGGTGCCACACCTCTCAGTGCTTCCACTTTGCACATTACTTCTTCATCCTTCCACTTGTTATCAGAAAAAAGTGTCCCTTGTATTACAAAAAATGGTTCTTTCAAACATACCACCCCTGCCGTTTTTGGGTAGCACGTTTTCTCGTTCTGCAGCATTTGAAAAGTAACTTCGTGTGCCTGGAAGGTGTTCTTAATCCTGCATAACGTGAGATGAAGGAGACATTGGGCATCTATAATTGGCAACTCTTTGGGTAGCAATACTTTGGGTGTACCTGAAGCGTGAGGGATGAGGGAGCAGACATAACAGCTCTCGTTTGTTGTTTGTTTAGCTGTGGCACTCATATCTGCATACCACTTATTTGTTTGGTGGGGGTGTCGTGGGTCTTCCATCTTATCTAGACCTAACCCATAGTACTCATCATACTTCCTCCTCCCTGCTTCCCTCTTTCGTCTGTTGTTCTTGTTCCTCATGTACTTCCCAACTTCCTGGGCGAAGGAGAAAATAGACCCCCCTTTCTCATTCCCGCCCCCCCGTGGCCCATGCATCATATAATATTTCGTGTATTGCTAACAGCTTTTCCTTTTCGTCCCTGATGTTATCTTGCAGGTCATTTTTTAGGGTGGGGGCAGGCTGGCTGGTGGGGGTGTTAGACAACTAAGATATGGCAGACGGGTTTCGGTCATTTAAACTATGGGCATTGTAATTAGGTATCCCGGGTGGAGACACTGTGTTGTTTTGCACTCCACCCTGTGGCTCTTTCTTTTCCGATATGATAGTATTGGATGGTGTGGTGTGATAACCCCATACAAGTTTAGTTCCATCCCATACCAGAAAATCACCTTCCCTCATATTGACACTTGCAGTTACATTGGTCCCAGTAGTGCTGTTAATCCCAGTGCTGTTAATCCCTCCCCCCTCGTCCATCTCGATAGAGATGAACGCTATAAACCAATATGTAACCAAGCCAAACATTAGCATAAAAAACATCGTAATGCATATAGATAATCCGCACTCATACGAATATCTACATCTCTCATTTAATAATTCTCTCATTCTACTAGTTCTATCCGTTGCAGGCTGCCTGTTAGATGCCATGGTAGTTCCTGTTTGAGATACAAAAGTGCATTAAGTGCATGCATGTAAACATTTTGTTGGCACCATTAGGGCCGTTATATGTTGACGGGTAGTGGAAGCGGGTAGGGTCGTATGGAGGGGAATTCACAGACAAGGGTGTTGACAAGTTATAATTTGATTAATTACACAATAGGGCCAAACACTAAAAAAAAACACAAAAAACAAATAAACAAGAGAATGCAACAATACTTCATCAGTCACTTTCCCATTCGTGTTCATTGCTCACTCATATGCACACAAGTCGATGTTCAGACATTTTTTTCAATTAAATTGGTTGCTGTGGTCTGTGCCTCCTCATCTGCCTCCTCTTGCACATTATTATAAGCTCTTCGCACATCTGTCAAGTGTATCCAGTACCGCAAGCCCTTCACTTTTACAGCTGTGGGCGTGCAGAACACTACCTCGTATGGGCCGTGGAACCGTGGTGCATTCCATCGACGCACAAAACTCCTGACATAAATTAGTTCGCCCGGTATTAGCTGTAGCTGCTGCTCAGGTTCTGTGACAGACCCTGTTATGTTTCCCTCCTCTCTAGTGAAGGGTGGGGAGAGCTGTTTTGATATTACGCGCGCTGCCCTTGTTAGTTTTTTCAAATAGTCCGTGAATTCTTCTCCTAATATCGCGGCGCTTCTGTGTGCATCTGAGTGTTCGCGCAGCGGGGAGTGTGCTGTGTGCATTCGTCTCCCAGTTACGATTTCATGCGGGGACAAATGGTGATCTTTACTTGGCTGATTTCTCAGTTCAAATAGCGCAAGGGGCAGACAGTAGATCCAATTCTTTTTCAATGAAAAACAGAGTTTTGATAGCCTGCCCTTTAGTAGTCCGTTCATCTTTTCCACTACGCCATTACTTTGAGGATGATAAATCGAACACAATTTGTGTTTTATTCCCAATAATGCAGTTACTTCCTTGAAAAGTTCATTTACAAAATGAGTGCCATTGTCTGAGCGAATCACGTCACAAATTCCCCAGCGCGGGAATATTTCCCTCACTAGGAACTTGGCGGCGCTTTTGGCATCAGGCCGTGCACATGGTCCAGCTTCCACCCACCTTGAGAATGGGCACACAACCACGATCATGTACCGTGCGCCATTACACCTTTCCCCCATGTCTGCGTAATCTATATGCAGTTATCTGAATGGACCAATGGGCTTAGGAATTGTTCCCCGAAGCGTACGTAATGTCATTCCTGAATTGTATATTTGGCATGTTGTACATTCCATTGCTAATCGAGACACGTGCTCCTGGAGACAGGGCACGAACCATTCTTCTTGTATTTCTGCTGCGATGTGCTGTTTGGTATTATGTGCAGGGAAGTGTAGCTGTTGAAATGCAATTTCCAGTAACTGTATTGGCATTACCACTTTCCCTGAGTTATTTTGCCGCCACAGCAGGTCTGTTCCCGACTTGCTGCACCCCCGTTTTGTCCACATCAATTTTTCCTCTGCACTAGCTCCTTCCTGCAATTCTAGTATTTGTGATATGGGCATCATGTTGTACCCTTCTGGGGGCTCTTCGTTTCTCTTATGCTGAAGCATGTACTCACCTGCGTCATATTTCTGAAAATAGGAAGCCTCCTTGGCGGCAGCGTCCGCTGCCGCGTTCCCCAAAGACACAACGTCTGTGTTGGATGTATGTGCTTGGCACTTTACTATTGCTACTGCAGTAGGGTTTTGTAGGGCCTCAATTAACTCTTTCAACAATTCTGCATGCTGTACTGGTGTTCCGTCTGCCCGTCGAAATCCCCTACGCCCCCATCTTGCTAGACCTCCATGTACTGTCGTCGTCATGTAAGCTGAGTCTGTGTATATTGTCACTGCACAACCCTTTGCTGCATGTAGTGCTTCTATGAGCGCAATCAGTTCTGCTGCCTGTGCGGAGTAATGTGATGGGAGGCGGTATTGTACTAGTGTTTCATACTCACCGTCTTCTAACCTCACTACTGCCATGCCAACGTGTTTTTCTCCCGTTTCCACGTCAATTGATGCAGACCCATCCACAAAGTACACTTCCCCCTCGCTTAGAGCGTTCTCACACACCACTGTGTCCTCCCCTCTTTCTCCTGTGTAGGTTGCGCAATCGTGGTTCTGCATGTCCTCTAGTGTGCACGCTTCTGTAATGAATGTGGCGGGGTTCACTGTCTTGCATCTCACTATATGGATGTTGGCGCTAGACAATATAATCTCGTAGGCTGTCGCCCGCTGTGTGGTCAGTGTACTTTTTGATCTCTCAAGTATTGCAAATAATGAATGTTCCACAAACAATGTCACAGGGCAACCCATTACTATTGTGGCACTTTTCTCAATCGCGAACGCGGCTGCAGCAAGTGATTGCTCGCACGCGAAATGGCCTTGCATCACGGCATCCAAAGTACCACTATAGTAAGCCAATGGCTTGTGTCCTAAGGACGTCTTTTGTGTTAGTACAGCTGTCATGAGTGTTCCCTTGCAGTGTGAAAATAGGTAAAATTTGCGTCCATAATCAGGGTTTGCTAGCACTGGAGCGCTTGAAATTAGCTCTTTCAATGATTGAAATGATGTGCTCATTTCTTCTGACCATTCTATTTTTTTATTCTCCTGTTGTGCTTCCTTGAGTGCTTGTAGGAGGGGCCTCGTGTATGCTGCATAATCCAATATCCATTCTCGGCAATAGTTGCACATCCCCAAGAATTTCTGCATGTCTTTCACTGTTGTGGGTTCTCCTACTGATCTTATTGCTTCTACCCTGTCGGGAATTATTCTTTTTCCATCTTTTGATATGAGCTGTCCCAAGTATAAGACCTCTGTCAGGCAGTACTGTAACTTCTCCTTGTCTACCTTGTACCCCTTGTTTGCCAGCAGGGTCAGGAGCGTTGTTGAGTCCTTTCTGCATGTTACCTCGTCATGTGCACACACTAATAAATCGTCTACGTACTGAATAATCGTACTCTCAACTGATAGGTTTCCCAAGTCTTCATGCAATATGCGGTTGAATATACTCGGGCTCTCACAGTATCCTTGTGGTAGTCTGCAATGTTCATATCTCTTACCCCCCACTGTGAATGCTGTGAGGTATCTACTCTCTTCAGCCATGGGTATTGAGAAAAATGCGTTTTTCAAGTCTACTACTGTGAAATGTGATGCCACTTTCGGGATGCTGCATAGTATTGATGCAGGGTTCGGGACTAGAGGGAACTCCTTCTGAATTACATCATTGAGGGGGCGTAAGTCCTGTATCATCCTCCAAGACCCTCCTTTCGCTTTTTTGATTGGATAAATACATGTGTTACATGGGGAGTTTGAAGGCACTATTATCCCTTGTGCTAGTAGTGCATTTATTGTTTCTTTTATCCCTTCTTCAGCTTCACGGGACAATGGATACTGTTTAACTCGGGGTAAAATTGCTCCTTGCTTTAGTTTTATTACCACAGGTCGTACTCCGTGTAACAGCCCTACATCATGGGGGCCTGTTGTCCATAAATTGTTTGGTACGAGCCTCATGTCGTCATCAAAAAATGACGGCGGTGCTCCTACCACTGCCATCAATTGGACTGGGGTTTCCCTGGCTTGAATCAAAATGTCACAGGGCATTGCTATTTCCATTACTATCTCACCATCCCCTTCTGTGTCTGAAAAGAGATCCTCATCTGTTAACTCTCGTAGGGCGATGTTGGCGTTTGTACACAGCACTGTACGCCACTCACATCCTTCCCTGTCCACTCCAATCACAGCAATCCTTTTCGCTGATACCTGTACAGCGTGCAAGTCTAATGATACCACTGATCCTGGTGCTGCGTTGGGACACACTATGGGGCGGAAGAGGAACTCCGCTGGAATCCACCAGTCCATTCTTCTTAGCTCTGGAATTATGAGGGCCAAAGTTTTTAGCCCTTCAATAAACATTTCCTCATTTTGTGGCAGCCCTCGTATTTCCTGTGTGGTTGTGTAGGCTTGCACTACCAACATCGCACGCAAGGGGCAGATCCCGGGTGTAGAACACACTATTCCTCTCTCGGTAAATGATATGGTCATGTTAAGTTTACTCAGGAGATCCCTCCCTAACAAATGTATTGGGGAATGTTCGTAATACAGTAACCCCCCCCTGTTACATCCAAAGCTTCGGTGTAAGGAACTTCAATTACAGCCCCAGAGAACCCCTGCGTCTCTAACTTCCGGTTAGATAATGGGAACCGGCCCTCTCTGATACATGATTTCTCCGCACCCGAATCAACCATGAATATGAACTGCTTGTCTCCTATCTGCGCCCCTACCAATGGTTCCTCTGCTGCATTGTAGGTGGTAGATAGAACTGGACACGCAAGTGTTCTCTGTGGGCTGTCCTATGCGGGGTGTCTCATCGCCCCCCCTCATTAAAGACACTTCCTGAGACCACTGACATGCCGTTGTAAGGTGCTGGTGCGGGGGCCCCGTTTGCTGTTGTCGCGAAAGGGTTACCTGGCGTGTCTTGCATACTGTCATTGTTTTGTGGGTGGTTTTGTGTTCTATACTGGGATCCCTGTTGCTGGCCAGCATTTCTCAGTTGTTGTTGTCCCATTGGGAGACCATATGGGCTTCCCGGGTGGGGATGGCCATATTGTTCTACCTCTTGGAACCCGTTGTTGGGTCCGCTTCTGCACTCTCTGGAGTAATGCCCCCATCTCCCGCAGTTCCAGCAACTTCCTTGCGCACCTCTAGGACCTTGCCATCCATTTCCTCCCATTCCCCCGTACCCGGATCCACCTCCTCTTCGGCCCCTGTACCCACCTCGTCCCCCTCGAGGGGTCCACTCTTGCCACTGCGGACCTCCGCCTTGCTCCTGCTCATTCCACTGTCGCTGTCCTATTCCCGCCCAATTAGTTGCCACCCTTCCTTGTAGTGCTATCAGCCCCTCCTCCTCATCATCATCTCCCTCCCTGCTGTGTGGGAGCGCGGCTACTGCTGCTGCAACCTTCACCAACGTTGTCTGTACTAACTTCGCCTCATCTGCCAATCTTTTCTGCGCCACCTCCTTCTCCCTCTCCTTGATTCGTTTACAATGGTGTACTATTATGCTCTGAATCTCTGGCCATCCCTTTGCTTCAATACCTGCTATCTTGTCGAGCGCCTTCTGCACTTCCTTTGGGAGCCCTCTTTTTATAATGAAGTAAAATAAAGATGTCGATTGATACCAGGGCGTGCCCGTTTCTGCTCTCCACATCTCTTGGACCCGAAAAATGTAATCCATAGCCTCCTCCCCGTCATTCATTGTGCACTGCATCACTGACTGTAAGTCCGGTGTATCTGGGAATGTTTCGCGTAAGGCATCCCACACCCTGGCACGCACTGTGTTAAAGGAGGCCCCATCATGGCGGTCACAGTCTAACGTTACTCCCGGGAAACCGGCTTTAACCCATACTCTTTCAGCCTGATCACCCACTGCTGATACGAGCAAACTCTTCACATCTCCTATAGCTAGGGGTACCCCTGCGGTGTGTTTCTCAAAGGCGTATATCCACTTACTTGCCCCTCCTGATAACGGGGGCAATAGCTTTAATAAATTGGCTTTATCCATCTGCGCCCATGGGATATAGTTAGGCCTCCCTCCTCCCCTGTGTATCAACGGGAGCTGTAGCCTTCCTTTCGTCGTTGCATCCGGACCCGTTTTGGCTGCTGAGGTTCCCAGTGATGCCATTTTCCCCACTCTGTTCCTTAATCTCCCCGTCCATTCATCATCCAGGGTTCTCATTGAACATGTACCATCCCCCCCTTCGCTTCCCCCTCCCATTGCCATGCTTAGCCTGTCGCTTTCTTCTAACTCGTCCCTTATGTCACATAGTAATTCCTCTCTGTCCCCCATAGGCCTTTCTTCATTGTCAGTATCTCCCTCTCGTGTCCCTATTTCAATTATTCGTGTCGGTTCTTCTTCAATTCTGAACAGTATCTCACCTTTTTTCCACCCCTCTTCAGGTTTTCTATTCTCACCTGGCGCTCTAGGCGTGCGCCCTGATCTAGCCGCATTAAGTGCTGTTTGTCCACACATGTCCTTTATCCTCGAGAGCTCATCTTTTGCTATTGAGAGTCTTGACTGTAAATCATCTGTGAGTTTCTCTATGTCCACCCTTTGTGTACTCGCCTGGCCTCGCTCTCTCGTACTTTCATATGGTGGGGGTGCCGTGGGCCGGTGGGGTGTAGTAGTTGTCGGGGGAGGCACATATGTGGGGTCACTGTATCCTTCTGCGGGCACAGGCTTGTTTAATATCGGGTACAAACTTATTACCTCTACTGGTGGCGCTACACTTGATAATTCTTTGGCATCTTTCTGTATCATTAGTGGATTGTCTGTGGTGGACGGGAGATCAGGATTTAATGCTGGTGTTTTAGGCGGTGGTATCTCTTCAAATAACCTCCAAAGATCTAATATTTCCCTCCTATTTTGCAACTGCTTCCCCTTGTACTTCAAATAAATGCATGTGGCCACCATATCCAGAACACTTTTATCAAATGACCCTCCCTCGGGCCATATCTGGGGTAACCCCTCTACCTTCAACTCGGTTATCCATTGGTCGTGATATTTCTTAATCCGCTCCGCGTACCCTGGGAGATTCTTACAAATATGTGATAAGGGTGTTTCAGCCCCCATCTCTGTGCCCTCCTAGTGCTTGCGTGTCTCTGTGTGTCTGCAACTACAATGTAAATGTATTATCAATATTATTTTTCGTTTTCTACTTCACATTCGATATTGGGCTCTCCCCCCCCTGACTGCACAATACAAAACTGGCTGTACTCAGTTTCTACTCTATTCTCTTTGGGGGGCACATACAAGAGCAACCCATCATTTATTTTGACAATATCAACCCGGAAATCAAAAGGGTACCCACTCACTTCACTGTATCAACGTTGTCTTCAAAAAAGTTTTATCCGGTCACACTTACCATGTCCATTTAACTACTATACATTTATAACCGTTTTACACATTCACAACATCAAATTGTCTTCTTACACGTACGAGGTGCACACACCTCTTGGGAACACTCAATTCACCATTCAAGCTGCCCTCCCTTTCCTCCCTAGCCGGCTGTCCCTGTCTGTCTTATTTGGATATATGGATGCGTATATATTTATATATATATATATATATATATATATATATATATATATATATATATTAGCCGCTCTCCCCCCTTCTAGTAGGACTCTTTTTCTCTTACTTCCTCCCTAAGTTTGTGCTAATCTCACTTTTTATTCTCCCCCTACCCCTAAAGAAAAGAAAAGAAAGAAGTAATAGCGGTCACTAATATATTCTCAGTGCCCCCTTTTGCTGAACACTTTTATCTTATATTCCACTTCTTCATATATTCCCAGTACTAGTCAATATAGCACTATGCGGCGCTGCCTTCCACCCCCTTTCGGAGCTAGGTTCCCGTCACTTTTATCTCTTATTCACCTCTTAATCCTAATGGCCATATGCAAAGAAAAAGCAAGGAAATTTTAGGATGATCCTTAGTAGATCTGCGTACCCCCTCTTCGTTCCCTGTCCTACACTTATTCCCCCACTCCCTTTACAATCGCTCGCACTCAGTACTCACGTGCCCGTCTTGAACCGATAGTCTCCGAAACTGGGTCCGTCCAGGCAGTGTCGCCGTCAGCTCAACAGTCAGCCCCGGCTCCGGCGAGCGGTACTCAAAGGGGATTTTTCAACCGGGATCCCGTACCCTCTCTCTATTGAGTGCGCACTTCTTAGTGTACCGGTCGCCGTTGGCGGGCAGCCTCCCGGAGCCGGCTCACCATGCGTATCCCTTTTCGACCGGAGATTCTCGTGCTAAAAGGGGACGGTAATGTTAGGTCTGGAAAAAATAATAATAATGATCACGCTTTCGGGGTCACCACTGAAGGCAAGCGTCCCCACCCAGCACGATCCTCCCCGCAATGAGAGACAATAAAGGACTCTCCCACATTGGGAAACAAGCCAAGACAGAGTGCGGGTAAGATTAAATGGGAGTTTATCAATTAGAATAGGACATGCAAAGAACTCTGCAAAACTCCGAGAGCGCTCTGTCTGACAATAGCAAAGACAGGCGTATATATTTACAAAAAACGTCATAAGAACCTACACACTATAGGGGGCACAAGTTCAATGGGATTGGGTGGCGACGACTAACTATAGGTGCTGCTGCGATGCGGTTGGCTTTGGCTGGAAGACGTCACTGGTCAGCCTCGTGGGTTGGGCTGGGCCTGGAAGGTTGGCTGAGTTCATCCGGGCGGTGTTGTTGTGCCATCGCGGCCAGTGTCAGAGATGAATGTCCTTTCCTGACTTATTTGCCCTGGGCCATGCACACCGCAGTCATTCAGTCATTGCAATATTATCTTCTTTAGTAAATCTTCCAATAGGTTATTCTACAGGTTAATGCAACACAGGAGGAATGTACCTTGTGAGGGATCTGGAGGTAATACGTCAGGACATGGTTACCAGTGTCCTGTTGACCGGGGCCATAGGTCGAGGGGCTAAGCTTCAGGGCCTGGGACGGGCGGTACAGGTCTTTTCTGCCTTGTTACAAGTTGTTATGGATGTTCCGCTTTGTGTTGTCAAAGTGTTGGGTGTCCTGATTGCACAGGGCCATAAGTCTAAGATGATCTGGTGGGTTGTGGGGTTTACGAGGGGGCGCCTTTGGAAGCGTGTGTTCAGGCAGAGGTTTACTGCTGTGCTGTAAATAATGCAGGTGGCGGGCCACGGCCTTGGGTGCTGCAGAGGGGGCTACAAATCTTTGAAGCGGCTCCAGTCTGGTTGGGGGAGGTGGAGTAGTGCGGCGCGGGCCTCTGCTCTCATGTCTTGGCAGCCTTCGCAGGGTGGGAGGGGGAATGGCCTTGCACGTATTTCACAAAGGTATCTCCCTCGTGTGTTGCTGATTTTAGGTAAAAACATCACAAACATTTGAACACTCTATAATACTTATTCAAATCATTTTGAAACATGCATTTAAACTTTGCTGGATGTGTCTTGATTATACCCAGTCTGAGCACCTTATTCATACACTATGTTTTAACAACTACAGTATTTAGTTATATGCATATGCATTTGCAGTAAGTGAGGTAGTCTTAGGGTTGGTGGAGTACATAGAAAGTAACCCGCCACTGTACGTGGCGGAGGTGGCACATGAGGGGCCTAGACATACACGTGTGACAAGTGCATTCTCGCACACTCTTCACATGTGCCCTTGGTACGGTTACATTCGTTTTCTTGTGTACTCTAGCAGCATCAGTTCAGCTGTGGTGCGGGACCGCGGGGCGTGGGGCTTTCAATGATACTTATGAAGAATAATCCCCCGGAAATGCTTTTATCATTTGCACACCCCTGCAGGGGTGTGGGTCCTTCACGGCTGGTGTCATGTACGATGATTACACAATTTCACAGGTTTCTTTAGTAAGAGTGGTTGTATGGAGAGAATACATATGTAAAAAGTGGTTTCTTGCATTCATATTTGGGTACCTGTCTGCTTTCAGCAGATGACCATTCTACAGATCTTCCCACTGCCCAGGCCTTGCTGACCGGGTCATTGTGGGAGCAGCGATACACTGCGGAAGGTGAACTGTTACACTGTTAATGTATTACGCTAGATCATGCCCGTCTTGTTCGTGGGAACGGGCTTGCAGCGGATCTACCATGGTGCTGCAGAGACAAGGAGGACTGAATCTTTCCGAAGGTGGGGGCCGCGCTACAGCGCGCTGAGCTCACACCATCTTTAGCAAACAAGAACTGGTTTCTGAGGCCTAGGTAAATTTAATATGTGCGGGCAATGTTTTCAGCAGGTGAGCCATCCACCACCTGGGCCCTGGTGGTAGGAGGGGACGCCCGATGAGCCATGGCCCTCACCCGGGGTGGAGATGTAGGCGGGGGGGGGGGGGGAAGTCTTTTGGACCACTCCTCCCCTACAGTATCAAACCAGAAAAAATAATCTTGGCATTTGGAAGTAGTTTCATTACTGCCTGAACCAAGTTTTGCAGATCTTCCAAAAAAGTAGGGGCACTGACATAACCCAGATGCAAAGCACCACAGTTCAGGACAACCACATGTGGACTGTTAACCCTAGCCATAACTTGGCAAACTTCTACACCTCCACTCCTTTTACATCAAAATTTGTTCCCACATTCCTACATTTTGCATACTGCTCCAAACCATTCACAAACATATCTCCAAGCACCACCACCCAACAGCTGATTCGCTCATCCTCAAAATACACTCCCATTTCATGATCGGAAGCCCCGGATGTGGCATGTCCTGTCTGCGAACAGCCGTGCTGTCCACGGAGCGCATAAGTAACACTGGGGCAGCCCTTCTACCCTTTCCACTTCACTCTCTGCACCATTCCCTCATTGGCTACTGTTAAGCAGTCACACAACCATCCACGAATCACATGAAAGACCTCTACATCTAACTCCATCATCACAATTCAGCACTTTAGATGTACTGTTGATCACTTAGAGTACAATTGTGCTGTGACTGCAAAGCACCTACAGCAACTACTAGTAAACTCTCAAAAATGTCTACTTGCAGATTCATGCAAATCCACATGCATGAACACAAAGTACAGGTATGAATATTTTTTGCACAGTACATCATACATGTCAACATTCCAACCCACCTGGGAGGGACTTTTCCTTCGAAAGATCGGGAGACAACATTTGTGTCATAAGAATGCATTGGTCAAAGATGTATTTTTGGCGAGGATTGGCATGTATGGTATATGTACATCTCTTGTATAAATGCATATACACAGAGTAACTGCCACTTATCCAGTGCAACCTGTAAATCAAGCTTACTGTCATTTCTCCTATCTACTATGAGTCACTTGCAAAGTTGTCTGCTCTCCAAATTTGTATTTACCCATATTATTAACTGCAATGTGCAAACTGTTATTTTCTTCATTCATTCAACTATCATTTCTGTAACCACTGCCACATATGTAACCACATTTCAACCATGTTAGCATTTAATGCATTATAGTGCATACTATGTAAACCCACTCTTTCCATCCAAAAAAGTAAGTGCAATACTGCCATGATTTTCTAACTGTTACTCAAACACTGTAGAATTCTAGAACAAACAATTGTATTAACCCTGCAACGTTAGATTCAGTATTAGTGATTCCCCTCACCAGCTCCATACTTTCTATTGCAATCTGAACACTGGTATAGTAACACGCAAATACAAGAATAGCCTTCCCAACCTGATGTAGCAGCCCATTGCACAATCACTCACCTCTACATCCATCCTTACCATCATAGTCAGACACTCATGCACATTATTAACTGCAATGTGCAAACTGTTATTTTCTTCATTCATTCAACTATCATTTCTGTAACCACTGCCACATATGTAACCACATTTCAACAATGTTAGCATTTAATGCATTATAGTGCATACGATGTACATACAATTTCCTTGCTATGCATTCTGCATATTCCACATACATGCTATCATTTCAACTTCCTTTACAAATGACTATTAGTAGTCTATATTACTATATTATTAATCAGACACAACACACACAGCTATCTAACAAAGTGTCATTTCATGTTACAAGATGGGTGAAATAACAGTATAATTATCAAAAAAGGCTTTCTAGTGCGTTATAAAATGACACGCAGCCAGGATGAGTACATGCATCTTTATTTATGCACACAGATAGCCAATATCATTTGAAAGGCTCCCAGCTGAAACACCGCTGCCTCTACAACTGTTCTTCCAATCTAGACAGCTCTCTCATTCCAGCTGGTTGTCCATTCTGTGCTAGATTTCACAGCAGCAATCAACTATGCACAAGTGCAGTCATATCTATCACATTATCTACAACCATGTACAGTGTTGTGAAGCAAGACATACAACATCTCCCCTCTTCCCTTCAGTCTGCAACACAAGCACCCTTACTTTATTTCAGACTCTCCCATCTCCAAGCACCACAGAATCACCCAGTACTTTAGTAATCACCTAATGAGTAATAAGCTGCTGACCCATTCAAATCCTTCCGATTTATTTCCCACACCTTCACAAATACATACTTTTCCATACAGTTTCTGCCATTTACCCTGTAAAAATAGCAAACAAAGCATACGATTATTTCTTCTATCTCCTAACACCGCCTTACAAAGCCAAGTGTGCTCTGTGCGCTTACTATTGTACTCATTTCTAAAGCACATTCAACATATTCTAAATAAAATATACAGAATGCACATAGGCAAACAAAGGTGCATGTACATGCCATGCACAGTTATCAGAAAGCACTACTACTGCAAAAACAAAGAAATCCATGTCTACATTAACAACAGTGCTATTAACACATATTTACTAACTTCTTTCTTCCACAATTGCAGTGAAGACCACTCTCCTGAAAAGCAACAGCATCTGAAGTACGAACGAGAACTCAGAATAAACCCACTCTTTCCATCCAAAAAAGTAAGTGCAATACTGCCATGATTTTCTAACTGTTACTCAAAAACTGTAGAATTCTAGAACAAACAATTGTATTAACCCTGCAACGTTAGATTCAGTATTAGTGATTCCCCTCACCAGCTCCATACTTTCTATTGCAATCTGAACACTGGTATAGTAACACGCAAATACAAGAATAGCCTTCCCAACCTGATGTAGCAGCCCATTGCACAATCACTCACCTTTACATCCATCCTTACCATCATAGTCAGACACTCATGCACAAAGCACACATACAGTGCACATGATCCGAGACCACACTTTCTTTTTTTCTCCAACAGACCCCAAAGAATGCCTACCAAAAAGCAACTCCGTAGAAAGCAACGCAAAAGTAAACGAAATCAAACTAAAACTCTCCAAAATAAGCATCCACCTCTAGCAGAATTTGTACGAAAAAATTCAAACAAAACAGCTAATCCAGTCATTAAGTGAAACAAAACAAGCTTCCAGTATAGAAACTTTGCCTCCCCTTTCAAAATGTAAAACAAACCAGAAAGTGATTAACAAGACTGCAGATACCACTAGTGCTAACACTGCACCTATAAATGTTAATGTAGCAACAAGTACCAAAAAAATTCTTTTACAAAAAAATGTTCCGCCAGAGTCCTTCAGATCCTTATAAAAACAAGAGAGAAATCACACACAACCCTTAAAACCTAACATAGAAAATGTACCCTAGAAGCTCTCAGACAGTTCAATCCTTCTCAAAAGGAAATTATTTTTTTTAGTTTTAAACAGAATGAAACCACTAAGGAAACTAAATACTAAACTACATAAAGACTTCTCAATAAACGGAATATCAACAAAGATAACTTCACAAACATCTGTGGAGGTGAATGGAGTGACACCAGGAGCACAGAACCATATTTCAATGAAGCATACAAACAAAAGCAAATAAACCCAATTGCCATGCATAGCAGTGGACAAGGGTATGAAAAACGTAATACAATTATGGAACAAGAAACGCTGCTCACAAAAATATCCCCAGAAAACTAAGTATCACCTGTCCATTCCACTGAACCAATACGTCCACAGTCTACAAATGGCCGTGCACATCAATGTGTAACATTGCCAAAAAATCTTTCAAATCTTTATGCTAGTTTCTCAATCAGTATGTGAAAGGCAAAGACAAATTCAAAAATGATTATCTTTTTTTGTTTTATTGGTTAATCAGAATTAAACCTTTAACATTCCTCCGTTGTCAAATTCATCATCATTAAGTTCATGTCCAAATTTGTGGAAATTCGAAAGGTATCCCCCCAAACCAGGTCACTCAGTCTATCCGATCTGTTTTAATTTGCTCACAATTCAGGACCATCTTCCTCCTGATCCAAATTTAGGGATTCAACAAATTTTAATGCATCTAGAGTTCGGCCAACCTAATCGGCTGTCATTAGCCGCTCCCAATATTCATCTTCAGTCTCCTCAGAGATATTACTCGTATAGCTTCCCATGTGTACCTGACGCTTCGATGCCAGGTTCGGGCAGGCTAGCATCACATGCCTGACAGATTCTAGTTGGTCCTTGTTTCTACAGAACATGCAGTATGCTGTCGATTTTTCAATGAGCCTTCTTCTCCATTTGACCTCTCGGGAATGCCATATGTTGAGTCTGCAATGCATAAGCAAGTCTCTATAATGTTTTGATGGAAATTTCAACAGGTACGGTGGCAGCATATTTAGGACTTTGCGTTCCCAGATGATATTATGGCACAGATTTTGTGACAATTTATTCTCCTGTGTTTTCTCCCAGTCCTTTTCCCGGATGGTTCTTTTGGCCTTATCTGGGTTACACTTCAAGGTGTCTTCCGAGACATCCAACTGTTCCAAGGTTGCTTCACATCTCCTTTTCCAATCCTGTAGAATCGTGTCTCCATTTGCTACCCCGGTCCGTGCTAGAATTCTAAATGGCTGTGATGGATCGTCAAGGATGCACTTTCTGTAGAGGGATAAAGTTTTCCATAGCGCGATTGAAACCATGGATTGGAGTCTTAGTTCTGATCTTATGAGTTCTACAGCAGCAAATTCGGGAGGCGCAAGATCTTTCGCCAGAAATAGGACTCACATAAATTCCAGACTTCTCATTTTAGGGCTAGAAGTGCCTCCGCTCCATACGTAATTACGGCCACCATCTTTTGCTTGTAGAAATTTGTTATCAGCATCAGGGAGAATTTTCCGTACCTGCGATGTAAAAGAATTCCTAATTCAAAATTAAACTACTACAAAATATGGACCCCTGTCCAGTGCGCAAATACAGAGGACTAAAAGGACATTCATTAGCCTGCATTTCTGGACCTATTTGCAAAAGCACCTTCCATTATATCAAAATGATATCAACACATCATTCAACTATAAGAAATCTGGTCCATAAACTGAACTATGCGAAAAGTCCTGCTTTAGCACTAGCCAACTTAAATAAAAATCTTCTACATGGTACAGCCAAACAACTACTCGAAGAAATAGAGCATATCCAAAGAAAATATTTTGGAATTGAAAGCCACTTACAAAATGCAATAGATTTACAACAGACTACCAAAACTGTACAGATGGCAACCTTCTATTACACACATACAAAAAAGAAATACTAAAGTTTAAAAGTACATCTGCTGAAGTACCCAACCATTTGTGTGCATGTTCCCGCAGGACTTTTTATATAAAAAAAAAAAACACAAAATCTGTAGACATAACATACAAAATAGAAGACAATGAAGATTCCAAATGGTTCCAATTAGCTCTCTATCTTATAGCAGAAAACAAATACGAAATTACTGACCCCTTAATACTTTGCAAAACTTGACAACAACCAAACACCTTCACGTGCTATCACAAATAACTTGAAGTTATTGCCATTACCAAAACCCCTGCAACAACTCAACTTATATGAGAGCATCATAATTCAAACAGTGCCCCCATTTCAAGCAATAATACGCCTTCAACCAAAAACAGCAAAACTACCTCCCTCTGAATTAGTGAAAGGCATTCGTGGCAGAGTAGTTTATTTGCCATTAGATCTCAAAGAAAATGTACACACTCTGGGAGTGCAAAGTCCAATAGATCAATCTTTAATTATCTTAGTAAATGGCGTCCATACAAAAGACAAAGGAATTTGGCAATAACTCGTGGACTTACATACATTTAGACAAGCGCTGCAATATCTAAAAGACAACAATGAATACTACAGAGAAATTAATATTGAAGAAAACCGGAGGGAAACCACTGAAATAATTCAAGAGTCATCAGAAACTGGTCAATTTCAACTTCTAGATCCTGCTACAGAATCCAATATTTTAGACCATCATACAATTCACCCATTACAATATAAAAACACCATAGATGATGCACTGGAAACTTACCAAATGCGACAAGCCAAAGGATCTCCAATCAGCATATGTGGAAAAAAGTATAGAAGCGCCTGCCTTTCCTCTACTCTTTCCAACTGGAAAAGGAGGAAGGTACGATGATAGACCCACACAAATAACAGAATCAGAATACTGCTCTTTACGTATGTATTCTGAAGATCTCGGATTCCGACAAAACGTGGAATACAAATTCCACCTTCTTTTTGAAAGTGATCTAGCAACTCCATGCTACGGAGTTGCACACACATTGAAATCAGGTACCTATTTTCAAAATATGTCAGCTACGGAATTACTACAAAAAGTAAAAGAAAAAGATCAGATTTTACAGTCAAGCATTACAAATCTTTTAGCAAACATGCGTGGTACAAAAGAATACTGGTTCCGACATAACAGAGATGTACGCTGTAAGATAAGACACCTTCATCCACCCACTTGGTTTGTGACATTAAGTTGTGCAGAATATGCATGGGAAGATCTACACGGTTTCCTACGCATAGCAAACAAAAACAAAACAAAAAAAGTTATAAAAACACCAGGAGAACTCTGCTCTCTAGATCCTGTGAATGTATCAAGATATTTCCATCATCGCTTCATTGCTGTGCTACACTTCATTTGTAATAAAAACTGTTCCTCCCCTCAGAGAAGTGCAACACTTCTTTTGGAGAAAAAAATACCAAGCCAGAGGAGCACCACACATCCACATGCATTTGTGGATTAAAAATGCTCCTAAATTTTGGCAGGATAGCGATGCCACAGTTTTGCAGTTCATCCAAAAATATGTCACTTGTGAAATACCTTCACAAACACATAGTGACCTTCATGCACAAATTTGACAATTTCAAAGACACCAATGTGGGAAATATTGTCGCAAATATAAAAACAAAGAAATACTACACCAAATGCTGCTTTGGTTTCCCTAGACCAGTTTCAACAACAGGTCAAGTAAACAACGTTATGTCTTCAGTTAGACATAGTGTCAAAGGTAAATCACCTAAGAACACATATTACATAAAAAGAACAGAAGAATCAAAATACAACAATGATTACAATGCAACCATTGCCCTCCTATGGAATGCAAACAATGATGTGCAGTACATTGCAGACAATTCCACTGCAGTTGCACGATAGGTCACTGCCTACTTAACCAAAGCAGAGAAAACAGTACTTCAGGACCCCTGGGATGACATACCATCTGACAAAACACCATCACAGAAATTGTACAGCTTAGGCATAAAAATGCTCTCTCATAGAGAATGTGGCTGCCATGAAGCTGCAGACCGTTTAACCGGTATTGCCGTGTATAGAAAATCTGACAAAATAGTATGGCTAAGTCTTGGTCCTAATAAATCTAGAAAAAGAGTTCTGAAATCATATGAGGACATAGAACAATAGCCAAAAATGATCCCAACAGCCAAGACATTTTGAAAAACAATTTACTAGACACATACTACCCAAACAGGAGTACCACTTTGGAAACCATGTGTCTCTACCGCGTAGCCCAAAACTTCACATACAAAAATAATATTAAACCAGATGAAAAGAAAGGTAGATACAGAGTAGCAAATTGTGAAGGCAGCTTAGTGAAACTTACCAAACACAGCTTAATTAATTATATGAAATTGTCATTAAAAACTCCTGAACATAAAGAACTGTATTACATGTCCCTGCTACAACTTTTTAAACCATGGAGAAAAGAAGACTTACTGGATACGTATGACTTCTATGAAGATGCTTTCAAAGAAAATGAAAGCACTATAACAGACGTAAACTTTACACAGTAGCAAACAATGTTGCACAATGAACAGCAACACGAAGAAGAACTCCAGGCCCAACTAGATGTGGACACGCCTGACAGTAGTCAACCTTCTGTAACAGGAAGCCGAGAACCACTTGGACAGCCACTAATAGCAAATGAGGCAGAATTAGCCATGACAGAAGTAGAAAACACCATGTGTCAGTATGAGCAATCTACAGAAGACTTTGCTGTACTGAAATCACAACTAAACACTGAGCAGCGTAGCATTTTCCAAAAAGTAACAAAACAAATTGAACATGGTGTGCAACATGAAAATAAAAACTGTACCTACCAAGATCACAAACCTATACTGCTATACGTGAGTGGTCAAGCTGGTTCAGGCAAAACATTCTTAATCAAAATCATCAGCAAGTTCCTCCAACAATTGACAAACAACAAACTGTGAGCTGTTGTAACTGCCCCCACAGGTTTAGCTGCCTACAACATAGGCGGTGTCACTTTACACCGATTACTACTCCTTCCAGTAGAACACCAAAACAAATTAGACGATTACAAACTTTCTACAGAAGCTGCAATGGAACTACGCAGAGTTTTCAGGCAAAAGAAAATGCTGCTAATAGAGGAGGCGAGCATGGTCTCCAATCTAATGTTGGCTTTAATTCACCTCAGACTACAAGAGGTCCTCAAAACAGACTACGAAGAGCTCTTAGGAGGAAAACACATTATTGTTTTCGGAGCTCTTCTTCAATTAACACCAGTGAAAGCTGAACCTATTTTTAAAACCTTAGGACACAAACTATGCTGTAAAACTCTTGGCACATAGGAAATGTCAACCTTTGGCAACATTTCCAATACAGAGAATTAACTGAAAATATGTGGTAGTCTGCAGACCTGACATACTCCAACATTTTAAAAAGTATTAGAGTTGGTGTACTATCTCAAGAAGCAGAAACTATATTAAAAACCAGGCACATGCATACACTCTGTGGCCATGACTCATGTGCTACTGATGTCATGGAACAATTAGCACACAAAAATGTCAATTGTATGCCCTTGATGCCAACTCTTGCAAGCTGTTCAACATTTAATGAAACAATGTTAAAAAAAGAAATGCAGCCAATAGTTCAAATTGCCTCCACGGACAAACTGGACGTACATGGTATGACACTACCCATGTGTCAACAAGCCACAACAAGGCTAAACACCTTGGAAAACTATCTCTAACACAGCTAGTTTGGAGGAAATATTAAAATTATCTTTAAACTGTAGAGTAATGCTTAAACATAACCTTGATGTGGACCAAGGACTAGTTAATGGAGCACTTGGTACAGTTGATGGCTTTCAAACATACCCACGTGACAACAATATTACATTTGTCAATATTCTCTTTGACAAACTATCTGAAGTTAAAAGGATAGGATGCTCAACTGTCCGCTTCCTTCTTTTCAAAGTCATGTATGTACGCAAAGAATAATTTTCTCTAACTCTAGCATACGCAGTCACCATTCACAAATCACATGGTCTTACCCTAGATAAAGCATTGATAGATATTGGTAGCACAGTCTTTAAAGAAGGCATGAGCTATGTAGCACTATCATGCTTACGTACACTTGACGGACTATTTCTAATCAACTTTGATGCAAGTAAAGTAAATGCCGATATTTCTTGCATTCTAGAATACAATAGACTGCGTTCACTCTACATCCCCCCTCCCCATCTAAAAACCTATCCTGTTCCGCAAAAAGCAAAACTTTGTAAAAGAAAACTACTTCAGACTCAATCTATGCAGGATCTCACAGCAATTCCTCCAAAGAAAGTAAAAAGGTAATACTTCATCAAGGACCACAAACAAAGAAAAATCTACTGCTCAAAGTAACTCAACTACGTCTTCAAAGAAGCAACACACTTTCCCAACAAATGACTTGTACACAGAACTGTCAGGTCCATTCAAATTTTCAAATACAACTGGTGTAAATTGCTACACAAAGGTAGCAATAAATATTCTATTCCAATTGCCACCAATTATTGACAACTTATTGTCAACATTTACTTACACAGTACAGACCAATTGTGTTTGCAAATGTTAGTCCTTCATAGAAATGCAACCAACAATCCTGACAACACATAGTGTTTCTGGAATAAGGTAGGAATTGGACTACTGTGCTGGAATGGTCAAATTCACTATAAACTCACAAGAAGATCCACAAGAATGTATAATGTACTTGCTATAAGTACTACAAAACAAAAACATACCTATAAATGAAATCTTCCAGATTTCATACATGTGGAAACATACATGCACTCTTTGCAGGCGTTTAGTACAAGAAGAAGTTCCTAATGATTGCTTTGTGTGTATCCATACCCAATTGTGAATCCATTCCATTTCAGCAACTTGTACAAAATGCAAACTATGGCAGATTATGTAGTACCTGCAATTCCGATAATCGTTCCACCTTACAAATACAGACACATAGTAAATAAGTAATAGTAATGCTTTTACGTTTTAATGCACATGGTACCAAACACAACTGCAAGCTGACTGGATTCACACATGGTCAAGTATCACTTTGTAAGAAAACCTTCACAACACTAGGTATAATATACCACGCAGGAGCCACAACCAATGCATGTCACTACACTGCATATATAAAAAAGAATTGTGGATGGTTCGAATGTAATGATAGTACCATTACTCTAAAGCAGAGATTACCAGCAAATCTTGTAAACGCTTACTTAATATTCTTAAAACCAAACTTTTATAAGTAATCTGTGCATGAACATAAAAAAAACTTGAACTTCAAAATTATGACCAGTTAAAATACGCCAACAGGTATCTAACTGCCCCAAGAATCTGCAACAAAGAAACAGATAAATGAATACTACTAACATTTAAACAAGAAGTAAACAAATAGAATACACCAACTGCTATCTAATTGCAACAATACAACCACCAGTTCTAAATGAAAAATCATACACCTATTCAATTCCTCCTATTGAAATCAATGAAAGAAATATATTGTACCACAACGTAGTAAGTTGTTTTTGAAATCCAGCATGGATTTTTTTTCCCACAAACCAAATGATTTAATCAACAAACACAGGAACTGAGCAAATTGCACAGTACACTGGTTTGAGTACTTCTAAAGTACTAACTATGAGGGTCGACAAAATACAGAAATGTCTACTATGCAATGCAAAACTCATTATAAACTACCTACAAACATTGCATTTTTTCTTTTATCACAGTGATTGAAAAAAAAGGTGTGCTCCAACTACCCATGTCATTTAAAAACTGCATACAACCACAAAAAGTCAAACAGTAAGTATATAAGGATAAACACCACAGCATAACACACCCATTCATGCAAACACCTGACCATAAACCTGACCATAAACCACAATCCAAAATGTTTGCTTCCATGGGTATCTTATGCTGCAGCGCTTGTTGCCAAACACTACAATCTTGACTGCATGGCCTGGCCAAAACTCTTCATACAGCCTCAATAAAGGAAACAGTAAGTATATAATAATTAAACTCACAAACACTGCAACATAAAACAGCCATGCAAATGAACACCTCACCAATAAATACAACCCAAAATGCCTAGAGTCTTCAATACCAACAATCTACACACAATCCAACAAACAAACACACATCATCTCACTATCCAATAAACACTATTACACTACTACCAATCAGTACTCACATTTTTGAAAACATATCCCCTAAGCAGCCCACGTACCACAATCATAATGTTTGGTAGCACTGTAGAGTTATGCTGCAGTGGTTGTGGCCAGGGCCTAGAGTCTTGGGTGCATTGCCTAAGACTCTAGGCTCTGGCCACAACCACCGCAGCATAACACACCCATAGAAACAAAAACCTACCAAATTACCACAACTCGAAAACATAATACATCCACCTCAAAACTATCGACTTCAATTAACATTCTAAAAAATAATTACAACCAACGTACAAACTCTTCAATACATACCCTCTTCATCCAATGCTCTTCTAACGACCCAAAACCAACATCATACTAAACTAAAATAGACAGTAGTGCGCCCAGTGTCAAGTATGTCCGCCGACAACCGCTGTGACTACGGACACCACAAACACATTATGGCCTTCTCCCACCTAAACAAATACAGCATTTGACCCATTTCTTACTCCCCCACCCTCTCCCACACTCCCCAAAATTGGATTTATGCTCACTTCCAGCGCATGTCTGCGCATCAAATATGGCGGGCGCATCGTAACAATTTGACGCACCTCACGCCTCATCCCAGCCAATCAGAGAACACGTTGCATGTCTGCGGACATGACGCAAGCTGATTTTACAATCGGTGTCCTATCCGCGGAGCGAACAGGGAAGTGTGTCCGCAGAGCGGACATAGAGATCACAAATTTTTTAATACCTACTTTTTGGTAGTTTAAAAAAAACACGACTGGACGGAGTATCACAAAATGTACAAAAGCATGCTTTCGGGACCAAGCCACTGCTCCTGCCGCAAATTTGGTGAAAATCCGTCCAGCGGTTTGGGCTGTAGGCGCAACACATTTTTTCTCCATTCATTCTATGGGAAAAGAAATTTTGGGACCACCTATAACTTTGACCGCCCCTGGACCAAACCATATTATATTATAGCGCACGGTGGATCGTCAAGAAAAGATATTTATCCCGTAGCTGCTTGGATTGCTTTGAACTTTTTTGCTGATTTATGGTGGAAAGTAGAGCTGCGGCAGAACGCTGCACGGCAAAGTGAAAACGCCTGCGTTACAACAGACGCTGACACGAAGCCGGGTGAGTGAGTAGCTGCAGCGTTTATTTGAACTTTACAGCGATTACTTTATGTTTCACTTTAAACATTACAGCAATCTTTCTCCAAACGCAACGCGTGCAAGGTATTAGCCCATGCACACAGGCGTCCCCATCTAAGTACAAGTACCTGAAGTCATCGTACTTTACACATATATGCCCACAGTAGAGGCATATAAGGAAAGCGTGTGACGGTATTCATTTGCGCAGATATGGCCAACTCCCTGGCCAACAAAGAAGCAGCACGGAAAGCACAAGCAATTACCCTTTTCAACGAAACATTGCAACAGACTAAGTCGGCTCAAAGTACTGCAAAAATAATAGAGGCTGATGGGGAGATTGGCCTTTTAAAGGAGTTAGAAAAACTCCAAAGAAAAGAAGTGAGTAAATGGTTGGAGGAGCACTCCCTGAAGAACTACATTGAAGTAGGGAGGATTCCGAGGGGCTTAAGAATATTGACCATCCCCTCCTATGAAGAGCAAAACCCAGATATGCTTAATGAGTGGAGTGAAGCTACCAACCTCTGCTCTAAAACCTTTCTACGACTCTTAATCAAATATGCAGGAACCGATCGCAAGATAATATTGAAAAAAATCGAAGAAGTAGAGAAGAACTTGACTGAGTTACCCGAAAGCGAAGAGGGAAAGAAATTGAAGAAAAATATTGAAAAAAATTTGTTGGCATATGAGGAAGAAATCAAACAACGCAAACAGCGCAAATTCCTACGAGACAAGGAAGATTATGAAAGGGGAAGTGTGTATACGTTTGCCCGAAGGTTCGATCAACTAAGACAGAATTCTATGAAGAAAACATTAACATCTGAGGAAGCCAGTGGGAAAGGAGTCAACTTGGAGTCGTCCGAATCAGAGTCAGATGTTACAATAAGTGAGAGCGATGAACCAACTATACGCCTTAATTTTTTAGACGAGATGAGACTGTTACGCCAAGATGGCAAACAAAAACAACCAAGAGGAGGAAAACAAGGTCGGGGACAAAGCAGAGGCGGCCGGGCAAAACGAGGAGGGGGCAGAGGGGCAACCAATACGGCCAGCAATATCCCGGACAGATTGCTGCGCTCTGGGAAATAGATGATATGCCCAAAGATGAAGGTCTGAAAATCATCAATTTATCTACCCATATCCTTACTGAACATCAAGAGAAGGTTTTGAGCCTTGGGTTGAACTTCTGCCCGACCGCCCACTTTAACTATGTAGAAACCCGCATTGACTTTGACCACTTTGTGCGTAAGTTACGCCTCAAAAAGTTTTTTGCCACCACCGAATGTGCCAATAGGCGCACACCCAAAGAAAGCGGAAAAACAGCAATAACCATCAAGGATCTAGAAGCTCTAACAGATTTAGCAGAACTAGAGCAAGAGGCTCACTCAGATGCCACAGAGGTGACCAATGCAGTGGACCTTGGAGACTATGATATTAGAACTGATTGGACAGCGAAAAGCAAACTCAAATCTAAGTCCAAATTCAACCCTTTTAACAACCTAGGTAACAATATTGAAGCCTTCCAGACATTGGTCATCGAAGATCTCAAGCAGTATCGCAAGAAAAAGAAAGCTAGATACAAAGATAATCTAACAATGTGCGAAAGAACGGCAATAAAAGAACTACAGACTCTCAGTAACTGCATAATAAAGCCCTCGGATAAAGGTCGGAACATCGTCCTGATGAACAGAGAAGACTATATTAAGAGTGCTTACAAACAATTACATGATAAAAAATGTAATGAGAAAATGGAGGGTAATCAATCCAACCAAAAATGGAGGGTAATCAATCCAACCAAAACCCTAGAAAACAAATTAAGAGACTTCCTCGAAATATGGGAAGAAAGAGGGATCCTTACTGAGGATAACTGTAAGTTCCTCAGAACAACAAACTCAGTGATTCCGACAATATACTTTCTTCCGAAAATTCATAAGGACATTGAGAAACCTCCAGGCAGACCGATAGTTTCCTCAATGGGCTCCGCCCTCGAAAATATGTCAAAATTCATAGATGAAACACTTTTCCCTTTTGTGTCCTCTCTTCCATCATACATCAAGGATACAACAGATTTCTTGACACATATTGAACACATACCCTGGCAGACTAACTACATCATGGCCACTATGGATGTTGTTTCCTTATATACATCCATAGGGCATGAGTATGGAAAAAAGGCCTGCGAAAGTTTTCTAAACACTAGATCTCTAAATTTCTTGGAACACACCAAAATGATTCTTCAGATGATCGATTTGTGTCTGACGAATAATGTTTTCATATTTAATAACAAGTACTATAGACAGGTGCAAGGCACAGCAATGGGCACAACGTTTGCCCCTCTTATGCGAATCTGACCATGGGAGGCTTCAGATGTATGGACAGAAGAAAATTATACCTTTACTGATAACATCGTTTTGTGGCTCAGGTACATTGACGACCTTTTCATAATATGGAAAGGATCGGAGAAAGCATGGGTAACATTTGTAAAGTTTTTAAACAACAATGACCACAACCTGAGGTTCACAGAAACACATAGTAAAACCTTCTTAACTTTTCTGGATGTGAATCTCCGAATTGTGGATGAAACCTTGACCACGGAACTACACAGGAAACCAACTGGTACAAACACACCCCTGCATGCAACTAGTGGCCACTCCAAAAATCTAATATGGAGCATTCCATATGGTGAATTTAAAAGGATTCGGAGGAATTGTTCAACTTTGAAGGCCTACTATAATGAAAGTAAAATGGCAGCGAAGGGTTTCCTGAGTCAATGTTACCCAAAGAAGGTCATTGCTAAAGCATACATAAAAGCGAGGAAGAAAGTGAGATCTGACCTGTTGACAGGAACTCGCTTAACAAAGGAGTCCAATAAAGATAACGATGCTACAAGATTAATTCTTACGTATAATAATGAAACTTCTGAAATCAAACGCATATTACAGAGACATTGGAAGATTTTACGAGCGGACAAAGACCTTGCACCCATTTTGAAAACCTATGCACAAATTAGTCTCAGACGCAATTGCTCGCTTAAAGACTCACTGGTCCAGAGTTTCCTAGCACAAGAAACAAAATCCACAAAAGAGACCTGGTTGACCAAACAGAAGCAAGGTTTCTATAAATGCACTAAATGCAACATTTGCAAATATGCCAAGAGTTGTTCGAACTACATACACCCGATTTTAGGTGACTCAATCAAGATTGCAGATAGAATCACATGTGAGACTGAATATGTGGTGTATATACTCTCATGTACCTGTCAAAAATGGTACATAGGCAGCACCAAATGTAAACTCAAAATAAGAATCCAGCAACATGTGAGGGCCATTCTACATCAAGATCCGAATTATCCAATGGCCAAACATTTTTATGACTATCATCACTGCAATCTTGAGGATTTCAACTTTTTTGGCATTCACAAAATTGAACAAAATGTGAGAGGCGGAGACAGAGAAAAGACACTCCGTCAGAAAGAGACATGTTGCATTATAGACTTTGAGACCAAGTATCCTAAAGGACATAATATAGATGAAGAGATGCATACTTTTTTAGGCTGACATACCCATTGAAAATGAAATGACGAGAGTGGCATGGTCATAAACAAATTACACTTTTATTTCATTTTTTACATAAGGATTAACTCTAATGAGAAAATGATCTATTTCCCTCTTCTCCTAAACCTCCAAATTTCTATTGGTCATTTTCTCTAAGGGTGTGACCTGGTCAGAACTTCCCTGGTCTTAGTTAGGGTAATGAAACATGGTGCTAATCTTGGTATTTTGGTGTTTTTAGTAACCCAGTTGGGGTTTTAAATTTTAGAGCAGTACACCTTGGTGATTTTTCTTTCAATAATTTTGGTGAATTTATACATGTGCATGGTGAAGATAGGCTAGGATGAGGAGAAGCGTGGATATATATTCTCAGCAATTTCTCCTAATTCTTCTCACTGGAATTGCCAGGTCCCTAAACTATGAAACCTCTGTTTTTAAAAATTGGGGTGTAAAATTGTTTTGTATATACAAAAAGCTTTATTGCAGGCATTTTACTAGTATCCAAATCAAAAAAACAACTAATGTCTTATGTAAATGATATGTCTAAGCATAATTGTGGCCTATGGCTACTAGCACGAGGCACTGTAATTCATGGACATAGGAATATTTAAAGCACTATGCACTTTAACATGTATACATAGGAATGTCTAACATCAGATCATAATGTGGCACTTTGAAGGCACTTTGCACTTTAATGGAATTGCACTATGCACCTTACTTCATAAATGAAGTCAAAAGCATACTAATTGCAAAAACACATAAAGGCCATAGACGATACGATTGAGAAACAAACAAAAAGCATGTAGCAATGTGAACGGCAATATATTGTCTTTATGTATTTCTGCATATTGCATTCCCCAAAGTAACAACTGTACAGGCACTGAGCTATTACTATGTATGTTGGGGGAAACCAACGCTAATTATAATTGTTTCAGAGGTTCCATCAAAACAGATAGGGGTTGACTGTTTAAAGAGTTGCAATTACAGCCAATTAGTCCCTCTTTGATGTCTATGTTTGGGACTTGACTATGCAAAGATGGCCGAAAATTTACAACTACACGCCAAAATGAGTCCTCTTTCTTTGCCTAAAACCATGCCACATGAACTATTTTAGAGCACTGGTAACATGGATCACCTGTTGTGAACAAGCTGTGAGGAAACCGCGAAACGCGTCATTTCTGCTATGCAAGGGCCATATGTTTTGGGAGGACCACAATGTTGGTGGATTTTTATGAGCCATATGCTGCGCAATTTTAATCAATAAAGAACATTTGTATGGACACAGGACACCGGCTTCCTGGAGTAATATTTTGCGAATGGGGGGAGTGCTTTCCATGGACTGCAGAGAAAACAGTCTTTTCTGACATATATATATATACACACACACACACACACACACACACACACACACCTTAAGGTGGAATTTGACAAGATAAAGCTTTTTTAACTCGCAGAGACGATGTTCTCAAAATTAAAAACCTTGCAGATAGGCCTGCCAGAAAGGGGAACACACATCCTTTAACTATGAATTGGACATTTGGTATTTTCTAAACAGCCATCTCTGTCTTAAAAATCCTTAACACATTGAATCCAAGTATATGTGGAACATGAATGCAGTCCTCCAGAGATGGCAACCATGCTGAGGTACTCTCCAGCAGGGGAATAGATCCCATCCCCTGCAGTTGGAAAATAAGTGCTGAGACAGCCTAACATTGTCTACCAGCAATCTGCAATTTGTAGAAGCGTTAAGCTAATATGTTTTTACTTCGATTAAAGGCATACTGACCGGGTTTGTGAAAACTGATCGAAATCATCCTGGAGCTCATACTTGTGTAGAACTTCTCCAATTAGATAACCCGTGGCAAAATCGTTTGGAAATGATTTTGGGTCTGCAGTCAAACAAAAGATAAACAACATTTGAATGAAAACAAAACTACATGACTCAATGAATTTAGATGTTACACAATTGAGTTTCCTATATTGCAACATGGCTATTAGCAAATGCGCATATGTTTCTGGAGGGACCTCAACACAAATTACCATAGCAGACTTTTTAGTGACATCTGTCTTAGAGAAGAGACAGGGACAGAGACGCTGAATATTGTTAAGGTGGGAGACCCAATAATGCTATCGTGAACCACCTGGTCTGGCGTCGCTAGGAGTGCGTGTTGACCAAGTCAGCTCCCACAATGCAGAAAAGTGGAAATCAGACATACTCATAAATAGGTTGATGAACAACATTTATAATCTTCTTCTGTATGACCCCCTCAAGCTAATCCAGAATAGGGCTGTGAGACGTATCCTTGGCCTCAAGCCCAGGGACTGCATCTCTCCAGCCCTAAAAGCTCTCCACTGGCTCCCGGTTGCTGCAAGGATCAAATTCAAATCCCTCTACATCATTCATAAGGCTGTCTGGGGCCAGGGACCATGCCATCTACACCTTGCCCTCACCAAATACTCTCCCTCCAGAGCACCAACTGTCTGTGTGTCAAGCGCTTCACAAAACAGCAGGCTGGTGTCTGTCTGTCTGTCTGTCTGTCTCGCTCTCTCTCTCTCTCTCTCTCCCCCCCCCCTTCCTATGGGTGCTTTGAAACAGAATTTACTTGGATAACCACAGTAATTCTAGAGCTAATGCATGCTGGCATGCTCTGACCTCCCAGGATGCGTGCATTTATCGGACCAATACCAATCAGGGCTCACCCGGCCGCTTTGGTGACTCTAGATAAGCTTGGGCCGATCGCAGATCCCCATGCTGCGATAATACATTTTGATGGCTTCCCCATCAACTTTCAGTGGTACATTCTGTAGCTACCATGGCTGATGGGGAATCAGGGTTCGGTTCCGGCGAGGGCGCCCGAGAAATGGCTACCACATCCAAGGAAGGCAGGAGGCGCGCAAATTACCCACTCCTGAGGTAGGTGAAGAAACTGAGGTAGGTGAAGAAAAATAACAATACAGGACTCTTTTTCCAGGCTCTGTGATCGGAATGAATACAATTCTTTAATGGGGATCCATTGGAGGGAAAGTCTGGTACCAGCAGCCACTGAAAATTCCACCTCCAATAGGAGATCTGATGCGAAGCAAACTACTGCCTATCCCAGTCCCTGCCTCTCGTCGCCCCTTGATGCTCTTGACTGACTGTCCAGGAGGTCCGAAACTTTACTTTGAAAAAATTAGAGCGTTCAGAGAAGGTCGGTTGCCTGAATGTATCATCTAGAAATAATGGAATAGGACTTTGGTTCTATATGGTTGCTTTTCATAACTGGAGCCATGATTAAGAGGGACAACGGGGGGCCTTTGTATTGTGCCGCTAGAGGTCACCTTTTGGACCGCTGAAAGACAAACGAAAGCAAAAGTATTTGCCAAGAATGTTTTCATTAAGTCTGACCATAAACAATGCAGACAAGCAATCCAGCGACGTTCTTCCCATGACCCGCCGAGCACCAGTCTTTGGGTTCCCGAGGGGGCATTAATGCAAGGCTGAAACTTAAAAGGAATTTGGTCGGAAGGGCACCACCAGGAGTGGAGCCTGTGGCTTAATTTGACTCAATAGCTCTTTCTCGATTCTGTTGGTGGTGGTGGTGGTGGTGGTGGTGCATGGCCCTTTTTAGTTGGTAGAGCAATTTATCTGGTTAATTCTGATAATGAACGAGACTCCTCCATGCAAACTAGTTACGCAAACACCAGCGGTCGGCGTTCAACTTATAAGAGGGACAAGTGGCATTCAGCCACATGAGATCAAACAATAACGGGTCTATGATAGCCTTAGATGCCGAGGGCTGCATGTGTGTTACACTGAACGGATCAGCAGGTGTCTACCCTTCGCTGACCGGTGTGGGTAACCCTCCGAACCCCATTCGTGATAGGGATTGCCATTATTTCCCATGAACAAGGAATTTCAGTAGGTGCGGGTCATATGCTCATGTTGATTAAGTCCCTACACTTTGTACACACTGTCCATTGTTACTGCAGATTGGTTGGTTTAGCGAGGTCCTTGGATCGGCCCTGCCAGGGTCGGCAACAGACCTGGTGGAGCACCGAGAAGACAATCAAACTTGACTTTCTAGAGGGAGAAAAGGTCATAACAAGTTTTCGGTAGGTGAACCTACAGAAGGATCATTAACGGAGTAGTCAGAGGGAGAGTCGCAGGCCTGGTCTAAGTTGCGTCCCAGTCAAGCAAACCCACACCCCGGGGGCCCCTGGAACTACAGTCCGGCCAGCATAGCAGTCCGTGGCCAGGGCACATGGGGGACCAGATGCTGGGGCCGGGATCCCCTCCCCAACAGACGGACAGAAACATTGGCCGGGATGGCTTTAACCTGCTGGAAGAGCACCCCCTGCAGTTGGGAAAAAAGGGCTGAGACAGGAGGGGCGGGGGGCCTTGATGGGGCCCCAGTCCGCAGTAAAAGTAAAGTCCAGAGTGGGGGCAGCCGGGAACGGGTGAAACCTGGCTGTTTTCAAAGGATGCATCCCCAGGCGGATGGGGCCTGGCACACCAGGGGAGCTCTGGATCATGGCACAGCCAGGCCTACTCAACCGGGTGGGCATCGAGGCCTAGCCGCCCACCACAATGGGTGAGCTAGTCCAGGTTTCCTGGTGCAGTGGGTGAACAGCCCAGGTACCCAGAGCTTTGCCTTGTGTGGCCGGGCTGGGGTTTGAAGACTCTAGCGGTCCTACCTGACAACCTGCCACCTCCATCCTTCCTATCCATCCCTCGAAGGGTGGGAGGGGGATGAGTGGCTGCTGTGTGTCCGGGTCAGTTGGGAGCGGACAAGTCTGCCTAGGTTGCAGGGGAAAGCCACTCATGCTGCCGCAGATGGTGGGGGCTTCCCGGGCTGAGCACCTGGAACTTTTTTTTGTTTAACCTCTTAAGTGCTGAGGATGAGTATGCTTGTCCTAGTTGCATAGACGTGCAGAATGGCCCAACAGTTAAGGGGTTAAACACTGATGGTCTGGTCTGACTCCCAAGTGGGGAAGCTAGACGGGGCACTAGGCCTTCTCGTCATGTGGGTGGGACAGTCGGCGCGGCCATCCCCACTGGCAGGTCAGGCCAACGTCTGAAAGTTGCCTGTCATTCTTGGTAGTGGATCACTCGGCTTGCACGTTATGAAGAATGCAGCTAGCTATGAGAATTAGTGTGAATTGCAGGACACATTGATCAACACTTCGAACGCACCCTGCGGCCCTGGGTTCGTCAAAGTGGTAATGGCAGCCTAAAATCTGACGCACCTCCCCACCTCATGGCAGCTGGCCATGCCGTCTATGTCTGTCTGTAGTGTCCCATGGCTGCCTGCTTGGGACGGCCCTGGAATGCAGGCCTCGAGACAGCGGGCAACCTCTCCCCAGGGGGGCTTTGGCACAGGTCAGGACCTTGCACACTTGGCCTTGCCAGAGGTGCAGGATGGGGTAACCCTTCCCAACAGCCCCGGGACTGAGGCCGGCTGCCTGAGCTTCGGCGCTCAGACTACGACCTCAGATCAGACGTGCCAACCACCTGAACATAAAACATATCACTAAGCGGAGGAAAGGTTGGTCGCCAGGAATGGCGGATCCCCTTGCAGAACCCCACCGCACAGGCATACCTGGCCCTCGCAGGCCACATTTCTCCTGTGGCGTGCACTGTGGCGTGCACTCTGGCTCTGGGTCAGCTGGAAAGGCCCAGGGGGCAGGTGGCTCTCTGCTCCAGCAGAAAGTGTTACAGCCCCCTGGCAGTAGTTTCGCTATGTCTGCAGGGCTGAGGGAGACCAACCGCCACCACGCCCTCCTCTGGCAACCACTTTCCCCCACTCAGGGGGGGTCGCTGGGGTGGTGATGGGGACACCTGCTCCAGGTTCGACTGTTCACTGGGGCGAAACGTCCTGAGTGCGCCCCAAACCACATCAGACCGCCAGGGCGGGGATGCCCACAAAGGGCGCATGGTGTCTGCAGTGAAGTCCATTACCCACCTGACCAGTCTTGAAACACGGACCAAGGAGTCCAACACGTGCATGAGTAGGAGGGCCGAACAAAACCCTGTGGCACAATGAATGTGAGGGCCAGCATGCACCAGCTGAGGTTGATCCCATTGTGGCATTGTGGCAGGCGCACCTCCGGCCTGTCTCGCCCGCTCTGTTGGGGAGGTGGAGCATAAGCATGTGGAAAGATGGTGAACTATGCCTGGGCAGGGCGAAGACAGAGGAAACTCTGGTGGAGGTCCGTGGTGGTCTGGAGGTGAAAATTGGTTGTCTGACCTGGGTCTAGGGGCGAAAGACTTACCGAACCATCTGGAAGCTGGTACCCTATGAAGATTCCCTCAGAATAGCAGACGCTCGGAAACCCCAGTGTTATCTGATAAAGCAAATGATTTGAGGTCTTGGGGCCGAATTGATCTCAACCTATTCTCAAACATTAAATGGGTAAGAATCCCGGCTCGCTGTCGGGGTGCCAGGTATCGAATGTGTGTGCCCAGTGGGCCACTTTTGTTTTGGTAAGCAGACTGGAGCTAGGGAATGAGCCGTATGCTGAATTAAGGTGCCGGATGCCAACACTCAGACTGCAGAAAAGGTGTTGGTTGATATAGACAGCTGGACGGTGGCCCTGGAAGTCGGAATCCACTAAGGAGTGTGCAACAACTCACCTGCCGAATCAACTAGTCCTGAAAATGGAATGCGCCGGAGTATCAGGCCCATACCTGGCCATTGCTGTGCACCTCAGGGGCTAAGCCACGATGAGTAGGCGGGCCGCTGCAGTGTGCAAGGAAGCCTGGGGTGAGGTGCCCGGGTAGAGCTTCTGCAAGTGTAGATTTTGGCGGTAGTGGCAAATATTCAAATGAGAACTTTGTAGCCCTAAGTGAGAAGGTGTTCATGTGAACTGCAGTTGAACATGGGTCAGTCGGTCGGTCCTAAGAGATGGGAGAGCACCGTTCGGGTGGGATGGGCAATAGCTTCCATTGCCCTCAGCCGATCGAAAGGGAGTTAGGTTGAGATTCCCCAAATCCTGAGTGGCAGAGATGGACGCCCTTGCGGCTTCCAGTGCTGTAACGCAAACTATCCTGGAGAAGCTGACGGGAGCCTGGGGGAAGAGTTCTCTTTTCTTTGTTTAGGGCAGGGCCCCTGGAATGGGTTTGCCATGAGAGAGGGGCCCGAGCCTTGGAACGTATCATGGTTCCAGAGGAACCCGGTGAGCTCTCACTGGTTGTTGAAAATCTGGGGGAGAGGATGTAAACCTTGCGTCAGGCGGTACCCATATCCGCAGCAGGTCTCCAAGGTGAACGGCCTCTGGCATGCTGGAACAGTGTAGGTAATGGAAGTCATCAAGTCAGATCCCTAACTTCGGGCTAAGGATTGGCATGAAGGGCTGGGACAGTCAGGCTGGGGCGCGTAGCGGAACTGGACGCGGATCACGGCTGAACTAGGCATCCCCCCACAGAGAAGTGGCACCAACGATGGACACAAACCAGGCCCTTTCCTGGGGATTGCACCACCTGCGATTGTCACCTCTCTCACTCCCCCCTCCTGGGGTTTGGGGCCAGCATTCTGCCTCAACCGACACCTAGCAGCTGACGTAGAAGTTTAGCAGACCATGGGAATCTGACAAAGCATTGCAGAGGCCCGTGGCGGGTGTTGAAGCCATGTGATTTCTGCCCAGTCCTCTCAATGTCAAAGTGCAGAAATTCAATGAAGCACGAGCAAACTGCGGGAGTAACTATGAATCTCTAATGGTAGCCAAATGCCTCATGTAGGGGAGGCATGGTATCACAAGTATGATACTGACAGAATAGGTACAGTTTGTAAAACCTTTATTGAAGTTTCTGGGGTTGGAAAATCTCCTACTTTGCCCTATAACTAAGCTGGGAGTAGTCTTGACCACCAAATAATTAACAAGAGCGTCCTAATGGAGTCTGTCAAATCAAAATGGCGTGTGCTAAAAAAAATGTAATGCCTGCCCTATCTAGTGTACAAAAAGTGTATACAGCAGAAATGTATGTAAAGGAAAAATCTTGCTCCTCCCCACGTTAGACCACACAGCGTAAGGCGGTCCCTGGAGGCAGGATGACACACTCTGGCTCGGGTTCTCAACACAATAAACAGATCCAAAACGTCAATCGAGGCCTGCCTGGTCTTCCACATTGAAGTCTCTTTTTCCAGACTTTCAAATAATGTTTCATCAAAAAGTTCATGCAGGCCCCCCCTCTGTTGGGCTCAGACCTTTCACAACAAAATTCACATAGGTCCCCCTCTGTCAGGCTCATCCCTTTTCAGAACACGGTTCAACAAGACTTGCAAGCGGGCTCCCTTTCCCAAGCTTATTACACTTTGGGTCTCCCTCATCCGGGCTCAGACCACTTTCGGATGTCGAAGACTTTCGAATATGCCTGGCTTTCTTTACAGACCACCGCAGGACCACTTCGACTCATTCAGCTTTTGCAGTTCATTCGCTTTATCATGACAAATAACGCACCTTTCACAGAGTCTTTAGAGTAGGCTACTTCCTTTTCGCCGGACCCCCCCCCCCGCTGTTACTTGCAAAACTCAGTATTGCTGATTTCACAGCCGTCCTTACTTCAAAGTTCATTCACAGGTCTGTCTTTCGTCGCGTCTCAACCATACACGTGCAGCCTTCACTTGCCACTTCAATCTTTAACACGTACCGGTCTATCAGGTCACTTGGCAATTCACTGGCTGTGTGTGTTTCTTTCTTGGTTTTACGATTTCCAATTCACATGTCAAGGTTAGTACCACAGGCATTGTCTCGCCTCCCCAAAGCTGCCATTTACCAGGGAGGGTTGCTGGCCTCCTTGAAACACAATGCAGCCTACCAATGGGGGATCTGGCCTTCTCCACGTGTCTTTTTCCGGTAGGGAACTCTAAGGGTTTTCGGCCTGCTGCTCTCGTCCCTTAGTCTGCTCTGTTCCAGTAGGTTTGCCTTCACCCAGGAAGTGCTGCTTGTACTCGTGTTCTGCCTTGCTCAGAGTGCGTCTCTACGATGTGATGTGGCATTTATAACGCACCTGTACGCATGTGTTTCTAGGCATGACGAGACAAGGGGGGGGGAACAAAGGGAAAACAAAATAATGATCTTACTAGGCCTTGTGCCATTCATATTGCGCAAGTACAGGGAAGATGGAAGGGGAGAAGTGCCAGGGGGGACAGGAAGCGGGGGGAAGTGCAGTTCACTCACAAGTGCAGCCAGCAGAGAAGGGACTGCAGCCAGAGAGAAGGGACTGTAGGGTTGCAGATACAGACCCCTTAAGTGCTGGTTGAGCCTGGAGGCAGTGTGAGGGCAACTGGACATGCAGGAGCCTGGGCCCGAGTTCAGAGGGTGACCAGGTGACAAGTGCGCAGAGCAGTCAGGTGCATCAGCAGGGGAGAGGAAGAGAGAAAGCAGAAGTGAAAAGGAAGGTCTTCAGTTGCTTACGGAACCAGAGGTGGTTCTGCTCAAGTTTGAGAGAGGCAGGGAGGCTGTTCCAGAGGGAGATCCCAGCCGAGGAGATAGATCTGCCCCCAACTTTCTGCTTGGCGTCTGACCCTCAGAGAGTTAGAGGTGGATGAGTAGAGAGCTCGAGACGGAAGATGTTTTGGAAGAGAAAGTTGGAGGTAGAGCGGTCAAAGGCCCAGTCTCAGTACCTTTTATCCATATGAGAAGAGCTAATTGGTATCATGTGTATGCACTTACAGCCAAGTGCCTGACCTGATTAATGGGACGTGTCCAGTACGATGTAGGAGAGCTGGTCTCAATCACCCTCTTCCTCAGCCCAGCGTTTGTGTAAATAAAAAGGGGGTTTGGGACCTCGGATAATCCTAAAAAATAGGATGGGTTAGATGAACAAAAAAGTAGGGAATAGTGCTTCTCACCATCGGCTGCCTCACCCCTCACTCCCCGAAGACCCATCACACGGTGATCCTCCCATGCCCTGATCCTCCCATGCCCTGAGAGAGAGATCCTCTGGGACTAGCGGGCGAGATACTCTCTGGTTTCTCACACTCATCATCTAATTGGTGATGTGCACGAATGGATGAACGAGATTCCAACTGTCCCTACCTACTATCAAGCGAAACCTCAGCCAATGGAATGGGCTTGGCAGAATCAGCAGGGAAAGATGACTTTGTTGTGCTTGACTTTAGTCAAGCACTGTGAAGAGACAAGAGAAGTGTAGGACTTGGCTGCCGGTGAAATACCACTACTCTGATCGTTTTTTCACTTAACCAGTGAGGTGGGGGCAAGCTCTGTGGGGCTTTCGCTTCAGCACTTGTATGGTGCAACCTGCTCCAGGGACAGTGGCAGGTGGGGAGTTTGACTGGGGTGGTACACCAGTCAAACGATAACGCAGGTGTCATAAGGCGAGTTCTGGGAGAACCTAAGCATCCAGCACAGTGGAAGGGCAAAAGCTTACTTGATCTCGAATTTCAGTATGAACACAGACCATTGAAGCGTGGCCTCATGATCCTTCTTCAGAGCTAAACCCTCCCTGTACCCCAGCATCTACTGCCACCCCCCTTCCCTGGCTATGAGCGCCCAGCAGCCGGCGAGGCCCCCCGACCCGACCTGCCAAGTTTCCACATTGAACCTGAAGCCAGTCCCAGTTTTTGCTACCAACTGCAAGGGTGGGCCTATAAATCCAGGCATGCAGTGCAGAAAAAAAACAGGACTGGCTCAAAGATTCCGCATGGAACATGGAAACTTGGCAGCTATGGATTACTGCATGCATAAAGTTTGTGATTGAGAAGGAGTACCAAAGAAAAGACTACATTCTCCCAACAAGCATGAGAAATGCGGCACAGACTAACATTAAGGTATAAAGTTAAACAATCCTTGCTTGAAGATTGGAGTATTTTACTGCCAGAAACAAACAGGCAATGGCAATGCTAACAGTTTTGCCTTGTGTACAGCCATTTTCCAGGAAATGGTATTATATGCCCAGGTACTCGCACAATTCTGAAAATGCTACTATTAATGGACAGTTAGTATCATTGAAAATGCCAATTCCATGCCTATACAAAGCCCAAACTGTTGGCATTGACAATGCTTGATGCTCTCTTGCACGAGTGGATTTGGCAGAACGGTGATGCAAAACCATGGGAGCTTAGAATGTATGGAGGAGGTGTATGGGAGCGAGGGGTCCTCAGGCCCCCTCGCGTCGTACGCTCCTCAGTACAAGGCTTGGACCGCGTGCCTCCGGTAGTGGGATTGCCCCTTGCCCTTATGTAAAGTTAACCACGGTTGACTGCTACATAGATGGGACTACTGAGCAAGTCATGGGGCATCCATCTTTTGTGCCTCCTTTCGACTCCATCTTGGGTAAACAGGTCTCACTGCGATAGTACAGCAATGCTCAGCTCCCCTTCCACCGCAGCAGCCAAGGACAGAGACACACACACAAGGGGCGCAGGCAGCTGGCTGGCCCCCACCCTTGCACTCCCCCTGCAAAGGAAAGCTCTGCGCTTCCATTCTCACGCTGAAGCTGGAGAAAGTTGCAACAATCAATATGCTACAGTTTTCTTCCTCTGAGATCACTGTTCGTCTGAGAACTGGCATGTGCAAGCCACCCACCCCCATTAGAACAATGTATTGCCATCCTGACCCTGCACCCGCTGTAAGGTATTTCTTTCAAGTGCCAGACCCTCGCCTGTGCTGCGAAACCCACCCAACACACCCACTACTAACCTTAAGCATTTTTACTACTATATATGTTTTTACTTGTACTAATGGGTTTGAAACCTAGAAGAGATGCGAAACATAGCCTGATTCTTTTACATGCACAATAAAGGTCAAGGCCTTCAATTAAAGCCACGAATGACCCAATTGTACGGACAATAATCATTGTGTGTGACTTATGTAGAAATGTGACAAGTAGCATAAAATGTTTTAAATAATTTGTTATTTAGTGTGTAACATATTAGCTTAGTTAGTGACCACAGTGACCGGACCCTGACCTGCATGGAGTACAAGATGTTTGACGTCCGTCAGCTACTCAGCCAACCAGGAGGAAGAGATGCTACCCACACCTACAGCACCACACCGTCTGACCAATCGGGTCTATTTAGCATTTTTTGTTAGAGTTACTTTAACTAGTATGAATACAAGAATGATGTAATGAGATTTGGGAGAGAGTGTTTTGGGTTATTTCCTAGCTGGAGAAATAAACCATCCCTTGAACTCTTGCAGCCGGGTCTCAGTGCCTCTTTCTCCGACAAGGGGTTGTGTTTGCCATTTTATTTTTTCTCTCACACGTAGTAAGCCGGGGAAAGGCACCTACATTTTGGTGACACAGGCGACGTGATTTAGAGGAGGTGCCTTGAGGCCTGCGCCGCCCGGCAGTGAGATCCAGGGCGCCCCCCAGCAGAACCATCGCCTCCGCGGTTGACCAGACTGTGCACACCAAGAAGAAAGGGTCAAGGGTTCCCGGTTGACGAATACCCGATCGAAAAAGCTGCTCGCCAAGGCAGGCCTGGCTGGGTTGGGGGACGGACCTGAGCAAGGTCCGGCCGTGAGCGGCGACCCTCAGAGTACCTGACTGAACACGTGGAGTCCCGGTTGCAAAGACCCCAAAGGAAGGTAAGGGGAAATACGGGAAGAAGGGAATTAGCAACAAAGGGAAGGTAGCTAAGAATAGGGTCTGTGTGAGTGACAGTGAGGCTTTTCTGGTCTATCGTTTATATGGCCATTAGGTGTTGTAAGAAGAGAAGTGGTATCCTAGTCCGTAGGGGGTAGAAGGCGGTGCCGCGTAGCATTTGTCCCGACCAAGTGCAGAATAGAGATAAAGAGAAAAATAGTAGGGGTCTCGTGTAGGCTCGGAGTAGTTTTTAGAATATTCTTTTTCCGTGGAAGTAAGAAATCTTGAGACATAAAAAATGTGAAAGAGGTGGGGAGTGAATGCGAAATAGTAGGTAGTATAGGGAAGAAGAAAAAACAGGGACAGTAACGGGAATAGGGAAAGAACAAACACGCGCAGGCAGTGCATGTGTATGTTGCATGATTATATGTTTGTTGGTCTGCTTTTATGTATATGTCTTGTTGAACACGCTAAAGTATTTTAATACAAGTAATTTGTGATTGATATAAGGTAAAGCAGAAGAAATAAACTGAGAGGTGATCAGGTAGCACCTCTCAGGAAGCTAATGTGACATATGGTAATTGTGAGCATTGATAAAGAACGTATTATTTCCACGTATTGTAACTGACATACCAAGTTAGAGGTGGGAAGAGATTCAAAAGGTACTACAATACACAAGAAAGGTAAAGAAGCATTGCCATGGGGGGAGTAACACCACTAGCACATATTTGCCAGCACCTTCCACTTTATAGCGACAGGATACAGAAGTATCACGATCAGTGGATCACTGAGATAAAAGGAGACGGGGTTACACCGATTTGGCCAGAAGGAGGGTCGTTTGACAAAAGAGTGTTGGACCTAGTATCAACACATTTGCTAGCGCGATACAAAGGGAAACAGTTACAGAACCGAAGAGAAGTGTTAGATTTATGGCGAATGTTTGGGAAGTTGCCCCCACGGCAGAGGTAGGTACAAGCCGAATAACAGAAAAACAGAAAAACCCTGAAGAAGTAGGCGGGACACCAGAAGGGGAATGCTCAACAACTACAACCGAAAACGAAGTAACAAAAATCTATCCCTTAATGACTAGGCCAGCGTCAGGGTTTAGTGAACCCCTGTATATACCACCCACCGCCACTGCCCAAGGCGGGGCAACAGCTCCCGAACCTCCACCATATGACAAAGGAGGCCTGTATGGCCCCACGAGTGCGCCTCCTGTGGACATCGCACGTTTAACAGGTGATTTGAACCATCAGCTAGCACACGCACAAATGGAAATAACAGTTAAGAGCTTTATGTGACAAAGGGCAAATGCTGCCAGGGGGAGGGGAGGTACCCCCGCTGTCACTAGCAGATCTCACACCTCCGATCGGGGCAGCAGGTAATGCAACCCCAATAGCCTCAGTATCAGGGCAGTCTATAGTATCGCAAGGGACGTCATCGCAGCAGAGGCAAGAACAAGAGTGGCAGTCAGGACAGTTCCTGTTCCAATTCAATAACAAGCCAGTGAGAATTATATGCCCAGATACACCGGAGAGTCAACAAAGTGGAGATCAGGGTGAAAGACAAGGAAGTGAACCCAAGGAAAACTGGGAGGATAATAACGAGTTAGAGTCAGAAATAGAAGAAATATGGGACGATTTAGATGAATACGAAGAGGCAGCTGCTGCGGAGGGTTCCCCACTGCCAAACCGCCGTTACCCAGACACACTATCATCACCATTATGGTAAGGTAGATTAAGACAATGAACAGGGAGGATAGGAAACATATTGGTAAGTAAAACGAAAAAAGGGAAGACAAGCAGAACGGGAAAGAAACAGAAACTACAAATGCCACTGATACATAAAGGAGCAGGTAGGCCAAACTACATTCCGTGGGCGCAAATGGACAAAACCAACTTGTTAAAACTCCTCCCCCCGCTGACGGGAGGGGCAGGGAAGTGGATACATGTATTTGAGAAAAACACGGCAGGCGTGCCGTTAGCTATAGGTGATGTAAAAAGTCTATTAGTTTCAGCAATTGGGGACCAAACAGACACAATCTTGGAACGGGCAGGGTTCCCGGGAGTAACAATGAGCTGTGACCGACACGATGGATCACCATTTAACAATGTTCGAGCACAAGTGTGGGATACATTACAGCGCGCATGTCCAGACGTTCCAGATTTACATGCAGTGATGCAGTGTACGATGGAGGAGAACGAGGATCCTGCGCAATTCATTTTGCGAGTGCGGGACTTATGGAGAAGCGAAACTGGTATGGCATGGAATCAATCAACAGCTTTATTCTATTTTATCATTAAAAAGGGGTTGCCGAAAGAGGTGCAGAAGGCCTTGGACAAAATAGCTGGGATCGAAGCCAAAGGGTGGCCTGAAATTCAGAGCATAATTGTACACCACTGGAGGAGGACCAAAGAGAAGGAAAAGGAGGTCACGTAAAAGAGGCTGGCTGGCGAAGCAAAGTTAGTACAGACGAAATTAGTGAAGGTCGCCGCCATTACTACCATTGCAACAGCAGACAGAGGAAACGAAGGAGAGGAAAACGCGGGAGAAAGGCCCGTTGGGATAGCAGCACAGTTGGTTGGAGAGGACCAAGGACAGTGGAACGGAGAGGAACAACCATGCCAAGGATCACAGTGGCAGAACAGGCCGGCCCAAGGAAGAGGTGGGTTTAACGGGCAAAGGGGAGGATACGGAGGAATGGGAAACAGAGGGTATGGTGGGCAAGGACCAAGGGGAGGACAACAGGGGTCGTGTTGGAATTGTGGAAGATGGGGACATTATTCACGAGATTGTAGAATGCGACCATCAGGGTATTTTCAACAGCAACAACAAAAGCCCATGAACAATGAACAGGGGTGGGGCTGCCCACACCCAGGTAGCCCTTGTGGAGCTCCAATGGGGATGGGGGGGGGAGACAACAGGATCAATACTGCTATGACCCCCCAAATGCAACAGAGACAGCCAGCCCCACAACAGCAGCAACAGCAGCAGCAGCCACAACAGCAAAACGCACTACAGCCCATGGCGAGACAAAACCCAGTAGGGAACATAAACAATAACCCTTTTGCAGCGGCCGCAAACGGTGCCCCTGCACCATTTCGTGGCGTAGCGGTCGTGGGTGATAACGTTTTTTCAATGCCAGGTCTGCAAAGATACCAAGACTAGGACAGCCCACAGGGAGCACTTGCGTGTCCATTCCTATCCACCACACAAAGTGCAAACGAGGAACCACTAGTGGTGGCAGAGATAGGAAACAAGCAGTTTAACTTTATGGTAGACTCTGGATCAGAAAAATCATGCCTCACAGAAGGGCGGTTTCAGCTCTCGGGAAGAAATTTGGAGACGCAGGGGTTCTCTGGGGCTATTTTAAAAGTTCCTTGTACAAAAGATCTTGATGTAACAGTGGGGGGAAAAACAGTGCGTGCACCCTTATTGTATTACGATGACGCGCCAATCAATTTATTGGGACGAGACTTACTCAGTAAGTTAAACATGACCATAGCCTTTACTGAAAGAGAAATAGTGTGCTCGACGCCACGGGTATGCCCCATACGGGCACTCTTGATAATAAGCATGATTACAAAAGAAGTTGCAGTAAGAGGGATTCCCATTGACATGGACATGTTCGTCTATGGAATACAGGTATTAGTCCGAGTAGCGCCTGAAAGAACACAAAAAGAGTGGAGAATACCATCCGACTTTATATTCTGCCCAATCACACCAACAGATGTAGTACCAGGCACAATTATGTCTATAGACATTGAGGCAGTTCAAGTTTCCAGCAAACACATTGTGGTCATAGGCCTGGACACGCAAGGACGCGAGTGGAGAAGTGTGCTAAGTATAGAGCCAAACATAATGCTAAAAGATATTACTGATGAAGAATTGTTTACTGATTACGAGGGGGATGGAGAAATAATAATGGAAATAAGCATACCATATGACATTATGATTCAATACAGAGAGATACACAACCCACTCATGGCTAACATAAAGGCCCCACTGACAATATTTGAAGAAGACATGGCCAGGGTAGCACCTGAAATTTGGACTACAGGACCACACGATATAGGATTGTTGCACGAGGTAACTCCCATAAAAATAAAACTGAACCCAGGCGCCCTCCCACCCAGAGTGAAACAATACCCAATATCCAAAGAAGCAGAGGAAGGTATTAGAGAAACAGTGAATGCACTCCTAAGCCACGTTATCTTAGTGCCATCAACTTCCCCATGCAACACAGCGATTCTTCCGATCAAGAAAGCAAAAGGAGGGGTGTGGAGAATGGTCCAGGACCTCCGCCCACTCAATCACGTCATTCAAAAAGAGCTCCCTTTAGTGCCTAACCCGTCATCAATATTGTGCAGTATACCAAAAGAGGCAACTTGCTTCACTGTCATTGATCTGGAAAATGCCTTTTTCTCTGTGCCACTCGCACCAGAGTCGCAGTACCATACAGCTTTTACATTAGGAAACAGCAGATATGAACATCGCAGACTCCCACAGGGGTATTGCGAGAGCCCAAGCATTTTTAACAGAGTATTACGAGAAGACATTGGCAACATAGATGTAGGGAGCACCATTAAACAGTACATAGACGATTTACTAGTCGGCAGCAAAACAGAAGAAGAGTGTAGAGAAGACTCAATAACACTGCTTAACGTATTGGCTGCCAAGGGATACAAGGTGGACAAAGGAAAGTTACAATACTGCCTTGCAGACGTTGTGTATCTTGGCCAGCAAATATCTAAAGTCGGAAAAAGAATACTACCATACAGAGCAGCGGCCATTCGACACATTATCTTACCAAAAACAGTGAAGGACATGCAGAAATGTCTTGGCATATGTAACTATTTCCGAGCATGGATCCTCGATTACGCAGCGTACACATGGCCAATGTTACAAGCACTGAAAGAGGCACAAAAGAACAGAGCCCCAAGAAAATGGACACAGGAGACAATTGCCCAATTCTCTCGATTATTACTTCAGACGCCCCAGTCCTTGCAAATCCAGATTATGAAAGGGAATTTTTCCTGTTTTCACACAGCAATGGAACATTAATGACATCAGTATTGACACAAAAGACATCACTAGGCCACAAACCATTAGCCTACTACAGTGGAATATTAGACCCAGTAATGCAGGGACATTTTGCTTGCGAACAGGCCCTCGCTGCAGCGGCCTTCACCATTGAGAAAAGTGCCACAATCGTAATGGGATGTTCAGTGACGCTATATGCGGAACATTCGTTATTTGCTATCTTGGAAAGATCAAAATCTACCCTCACAACACAGAGAGCCTCTGCTTATGAAATAATAATATCAAGTCCAAATGTACATGTGGTCAGATGCAAAACAGTGAACCCAGCTACCTTCATTACAGAGCCATGCACAACTGAGGATTTACAGGAACACGATTGTAGCACATATGAGGGAGAGGGCGATAACATTCCCAAAGCAAGCGAAAACGCCCTTACAGAAGGAGAATTTTATTTTATAGACGGGTCAGCATCCATAAACTCAGACAGGAGAGAAACATGTGGGGATGGCGGTAGTGCGCATGGAAGAAGACACATACGAAGTGATTGTTCAAAAACGCCTCCCCTCACACTACTCTGCACAAGCAGCCGAACTGACTGCACTAATCAGTGCGTTACACACAGCCAAAGATTGTGCCGTGACCATATATTCAGACTCAGCTCATGTCACCACCACAGTTCACTCAGGGATATCACGTTGGCGAAGGAGAGGGTTCAGAAGAGCAGACGGGTCCCCTGTACAACATGCCACGGTGCTAAATAAACTAATAGAAGCTTTAGCAGAACCTTCGGTAGTAGCGGTGGTTAAATGCATAGCCCATACCCATAACACAGACGCCGTCTCATTGGGGAACGCGGCAGCCGACGCGGCAGCGAAAGAAGCCTCGTACTTCAATAAGACACCAACATCAGAGTACATTGTAAAAACAACCACAGCAGAACAACCAGCAGATGCATACAATAACACGCCCATAGCACAGTTGATAGAACTCCAGAGAAGGGCCCCACCAGAAGAGCAGGAGTTGTGGGGCAAACGAGGGTGTAAGCAATCAGCTACAGATCTCATTTGGAGACAGGAAACAACAGGCAAGGTAGTTATGCCCTTAGAATTATTAGAAGTAGCATTCCAACAACTGCATTTCCCAGCTCACGTTGCAAAACACCACATTGCCTCAGATATTCAAGAGGATTGGTTTGTTCCTAATCTACACGAATATTTGTCTAAATTTGTGATTGAATGTACTACATGCCAAACTTACAATTCAGGAATGACATTACGAACCCTGCTAGGCACTTTGCCACGCCCTACAGGTCCATTTAGAGAACTACATATCGATTACGCCGATATGGGAGAAAGATGTAACGGAGCAAGATACTTGATTGTGGTGGTATGCCCTTTTTTCACGGTGGGTGGAGCGGGCCCCTGTCCCCATCCTGATGTAAAATGTGCTGCCAAGTTCCTTGTGCGAGAAGTATTCTCCCGGTCTCCCGGTGGGGAATCTGTGACATGATCCGTTCAGACAACGGCACGCACTTTGTGAATGACCTCTTCAAAGTAGTAACCTCCCTTCTGGGGGTGAAACACAAATTATGTTCGATTTATCATCCAATGGCCAATGGAGTTGTGGAGAGGATCAAAAGTAATTTATCGAAATTATGCAGCACGTTGAAAAAACAATTGGGTATATTGACAGCCCCTAGCACTGTTCCAACTCAGAAACCAACCATGCAAGGATCATCATTTAAGCCCGCATGAAATCGTGACGGGAAGGAGAATGCACACACCGCTCTCCCCTGTTAGGAGAGCGTCTGATGCGCACAGGGCTGCCACAGTGCTGGGAGAAGAGTTTAAGGAATACCGAACACAGCTAACGCGCGCAGTACGCAGCATAGCAAAACAAATTGTTTCACCATTTACTGAAGATGTAGCAACAGACACCTCCGTGCCGACAGCAGACAGCCCGGAAGGGCCTTTAATGCCAAGGGAGCAGATTCTTGTTAGAAATTTTGTAAGAAGGTGGAATTCACCAAGATTTCATGGTCCATACACAGTGGTGTACAGCACCCCAACTGCAGTTAAAGTTACGGGGTTAAAGTACTGGGTGCACCTCTCAGACGTGAGAAGGGCACCCAGTGTTACACCTCCCCAAAATGAAACGGGCTTTGTGGATGCCATCGCTGGCACAGGTTGACATGATGAAAATTGCAACTTAGACAGGGAAAGCATAGGGGAAAAGCAAAGGTTTTACATATTTTCTCTCTCTCTTTTTCTTTCTTTTCATGTCATATAAATCGTGTTTTTTTCTATTTTTTCCTCATTTATTCCATGATGAAATGAAAAGGAATTGTCAAATGCCTAACTGAGTAAAGAAATGAAAAAGAATGAACAATTCCAATTATGTTTCTTTTCATATGACGTAACGAATTTGTTTTGCCCACATAGGTTCAACATGAGCCAATGCGACGAAATGGCTGAGCAAGCTGAAATGTTAGATAGAAATAGGGATGCCACTAGGGCCAGTAGATTAAATAATTTGGAATGTGTTATAAAATATGCTGCCATACTATTTGCAATAATGATGTTTTATCTTATTTGGTATAATGTTGTTTTATATGTGGCAAATGAAATGAACAAAGGGGGGAGCGGAACTGATATGACAAAACCAGGGTCTAAACTAATATGGACTGAAGCAACGGCTATTTTGAAGGACACTTATAACATTGAATTGAATAGTAAAAATATAACGTTGCCCCTTGTACAACTGCACGTAAACAAAACTGCTATTCCATTGTTGAATAATACTGGAGCCAAGGAAATAGTAATCATCATTTACATTCCATCCAAGCTCTATCGGTTAACTAATTCCAGAAATACAAGCATGCGTACACACACTGCGCCAGAAACCACTACTGACATGTCACCATGAACAACATAGATGAAGCATGGTCTACAATATTCCCGCTGCAATATCCACGAGTTGGTACCCAATTAAAAAACAGAAGGAGGAGAAAAAGGGGGGTGGGAAAAAACAGATACAATATTTATCATAACCTGGGATTAGATGAAATAGAGGACCCCCGACACCCTGACCAATCAAACAAATGGTATTCAGACATGAACATCGCAACAAAGCAAGCAAGTAATGAAAGTTGTTACGTGTGCTCACTTATTCCTCATGCAACTGGAAGCCCAAAAATGTTAATTCAACAGGAAGTACCTTTGTCTGAGGCCCAATGTTTGATTCATCTAATGCTGTGTAGAATAAAAAAGACATTCCAAGCACACACAGTCACTATGGAAAAATTGGAAAACGAACAAACTTGCACCAGCAGACGACAAGGAGTAATCTGCTCCAGGAGCCATTTTTCATTATAAAAGGGACAAGATATGCAGATGACAAGTGGCATGATGAAACGATTGAATGCAAAGCTGAGGGCCTCCGAGGGCTGCCAGAGGAAACATACGAATGGGCAAAAGAAACGTGCATCCCCATCTGGTCACAGCATATCACCAAGCTGACATGGGTCACACCCCTGGGGAGACCCATAAAGATTCAAAAGGAAATACCGCACAAACTTTGCTTCCATGGAGAAGGGAAGGTGACATGGGAACCGTGCAGCAGTGCAATAAGACTTTAATAATGCCAGTTATGAAAAAAGGCACTGCTGCATTAATGGACATATACTGGATCTGTGGCAAACGAGCTTACCTGCATCTCCCAGCATCCTGGAGGGGCACTTGTGCCCTAGCCACACTTCACTCAGCACTAATGGTGATACCAGAGAGCCATGTTCAGTTTACAGCAGGCCAATCGACTGAACCATCAACAGCGCCCGATGAGACAATCACAGAGCCCCCAGCATACGAACTATTGTCAGAAGAAACTTTGAAAACCAAGTTGTCACGCAGCAAAAGATCCAATTATATTTCATCCAAATCGTCAGAACTCCTAGCTAAAATCCCACAACAGTATAAGCTGTTCTCATCTGCTGAAACATTCTTTGCATCGTTCCTAGCACCAGGCGTTCAAGCAAGGGCAAACGCGAAATGGCTGCAGATAACACGCTGGGAGCTCATCCAGCTGGCCAACGACACTGAAGAAGGATTCAACATCATAAAAATAGAGCTCCGAGCATTGCGCCTGATGACGATGCAAAACAGATATGTCTTAGATCTTATCACGGGGATGGACGGTGGTGTTTGCAAAAACATTGGGGGGGCGTGTTGCACGTTCGTACCAACTTCCGATGCTGATAACGGGACACTGTCACATAACAGCAGTGCATAATTTAGGAGAAAGAATGAGAGCAGAAGGTGGAGTAGACAACAACACATGGTTTGACGATCTGTTCAGCTGGATACCATCATGGGTGAACATCGCAGCAAAGACACTCAGTCCCATCATAGTCTTTCTTCTCCTAATATTCTGTGTGTGCCAACTGGGACTAAGATGCTGTGAAAATAATATGCCCAATTCAGCAATGATGATGGTAACCGTGGGCCGACAGACAACGATGGCTACCATGATAGATGCCCAAGTACAAACCGGAGAATACACCACACCACAGTATAGGATGACTGCCATCTATAGAGAGTATGGGGACGTGGTCGATAATCTACATTACACTACCATTAGAGAACCAAAAAACTTGCTGTGGTATAACGAGGTTTGAATAGATTTAGATGGGGATGGAGGGATATACTTAATGGTCACCCCAGAAGAATACGCAAGAAGAGGTAACAGCTTAAGAAGTGTGTGCAAAGCATGGATGCCAATAAAGGGTACACCTGCTTGGGATGAGGCTGTGGCTGAAGCTGAGCGCTACCGAAGGGAGAACGGAAAGAACGAGATACAGTAGTTTGTTACTTTAGATGTAACGAAAGGGGGGAATGTATAGGAGCGAGGGGTCCTCAGGCCCCTCTCGCGTCGTACACTCCTCAGTACAAGGCTTGGACCGCGTGCCTCCGGTAGTGGGATTGCCCCTTGCCCTTATGTAAAGTTAACCACGGTTGACTGCTACATAGATGGGACTACTGAGCAAGACACGGGGCATCCATCATTTGTGCCTCCTTTCGACTCCATCTTGGGTAAACAGGCCTCAATAGTACAGCAATGCTCAGCTCCCCTTCCATCGCAGCAGCCAAGGACAGAGACACACACACAAGGCGCGCAGGCAGCTGGCTGGCCCCCACCCTTGCACTCCCCCTGCGAAGGAAAGCTCTGCGCTTCCATTCTCACGCTGAAGCTGGAGAAAGTTGCAACAATCAATATGCTACAGTTTTCTTCCTCTGAGATCACTGTTCGTCTGAGAACTGGCATGTGCAAGCCACCCACCCCCATTAGAACAATTTATTGCCATCCTGACCCTGCACCCGCTGTAAGGTATTTCTTTCAAGTGCCAGACCCTCGCCTGTGCTGCGAAACCCACCCAACACACCCACTACTAACCTTAAGCATTTTTACTACTATATATGTTTTTACTTGTACTAATGGGTTTGAAACCTAGAAGAGATGCGAAACATAGCCTGATTCTTTTACATGCACAATAAAGGTCAAGGCCTTCAATTAAAGCCACGAATGACCCAATTGTACTGACAATAATCATTGTGTGTGATTTATGTAGAAATGTGACAAGTAGCATAAAATGTTTTAAATAATTTGTTATTTAGTGTGTAACATATTAACTTAGGTAGTGACCACAGTGACCGGACCCTGACCTGCATGGAGCACAAGATGTTTGACGTCCGTCAGCTACTCAGCCAACCAGGAGGAAGAGATGCTACCCACACCTACAGCACCACACCGTCTGACCAATCGGGCCCATTTAGCATTTTTTGTTAGAGTTACTTTAACTAATATAAATACAAGAATGATGTAATGAGATTTGGGAGAGAGCAGCAATAGGGCTAGTAGAGGTACTTACTTTTTGCGCTAATCAATCTTGTATGTTAAGCAGGCGAAGTTGTCCGAGTCCTACCTTCAGCCCTCCACTGTTCCATTTAAGCTGTGCGCATGGGCACATGCTCAGCTTTCCTCTGGGTGAGGTTTGGCAGCACACACAGACAATTCCCACCTTCTTACGAAGTAATAAAGCACAAACTACAGCACTTAATTGATATTTGCTTTCTCTTAATGAATCTAAATTATACTGACTAGTCTCGATAAACTGCTCTATCCTGTTTACAGCACCCGATTATGCAATAAGAACATTGGGAACCGAAGATCAATTTCCTAAAATAAACTGAGAACAGAAAGTGTTTCAAAAGAGCAAAAGAGGCATTGCCCAAAAGATAATTCCAAAGACTAATCATTTAGAGCAATCGGTGCCAAGGAAAAGCAGGAGCACAGAAACTATTTGTTGAAATAGGAACATGGTTACATCTAAAAAGGGTAAGGCCCAGGCACATGGAGTGTGGTTACCAGCAAAAGAGCTCAGCAGGCCCCAGAACATTTATTTGGGATTGCCAGAAACAATGACCAGTTCCAGGATTTCACCATGGTGCCATGTTCCCGTGTCCAGCACAGAGAAAAATGTAATAGTGATTTACAAAATAACATTGCATTTGTTTAAAAACAAAATTATATCTTGCAATGTATGTAACTAAAAATGATGCAAAGTTTAAATGAAGAAAAGAAACCCCATTCAAATGTCCATTACTTTCACTAACACTGTATTTTGTTAGTTTGAACATTTTGCATTTCTGCATCTGTAAACTGGATTCAGCTTGGAGCAGTAAGCCCCCACCTCAGGAATGTGTCATAAGACGCCACAGATTAGGAGATATGCAGCATTTTCATAAAGCTTGTATCGCAATTTGTTTGATAGCGTTTGCCACCAACCCCAAAGCCAAGGTTTCTATTTTGCAGCGTCAGGGTTGTGTACGAGTATCTCTAGTGATAGGTTTGCTTCATCCGAAATTGCGTGGCACTGAGATGCCCAAGATTTTTGCTCCCAATCTAGGTTGCTTTTCTCATCGGTTTCTAATATTTGAAATTGGCTCAATGAGTTAACATGATGAACTTGCGAAATAGAGACAAGGCTTTCCATACGACTATTGTGTAGATTAAGATTCACCCCAATTCATGTCAAATGATAGTGATTGGTACACAGTTGGGTACTCGTAGAATTTTCTTCCAAAACATATCCTCAAGTAGCGACAACTCTTTCCATGAAAAGCAGAGGGAGGTCTCTGCTCTGTATGTCAGGATCAGTACAACTTTCTGTTTGTAAAACTTAATGATGGGTATTCATCAAAATATCCTGTACATTTTATGTATGATTGCTCGTTGGGTGGCAAGTTTTTTTGTTTTTGATCTCAATTCGATTATAATATGCAAGGTGAAGGAGCATCATAAATGTGCCATAGCTCGCATCAACAACTATGCCAGTAGGACAGGCAGATTTTGTTTTAATTTGGTACAATTCTACATATTCAATGTGCATTTAAGTTGCACAAAATGCTATCCATTTTAAACTGTGCTTTGCAACACAAAAATGCATTGGGCTTTATTGAAAGGAAATCTAACTTGCATTCAGTTTCAAATAGAGAACGCAGTGCTATCTTATCTTACAATCTTACACTGCCCCCGTTACCCTGTTAAAGCTAGTATGCCCTTGTTTCTACCAGGCCACCCACGTACCCAGGGACTTAGAATATAGGGTAATCTGGAGCTATAGTAGGGCTGAGTACTTACAATTTAAATGGTCTTCTTATTTTTGGAGATCAGTCTGGACCCTATAGGCTTGGTATTTCTCAGTCTTAAGGGTCACTTAAGCTGCTGCATAGGTTCCCAGTATAGACTGCTGATTTCATTTCAAACGGAGGTCATCTCTGCAGCCTCTATGGAAAACCAGCATTCCAGGTGATGCCCATTCTCCCCTAGCTAGCCACCACCATCCAATAAAATCCAGAATAGTGACGATCACTTTTTTTTCTGAAAGGTATTATATAATCGAAACCTCCTCCCCATTTCTTGTGACTAAGTGGTAGTGTCCTTTACTTCTTGTCTTGTATTTCTATGGATATAAATTGTATTTTATGAAAAATAATTATTTCCAAATAAATTAGTATGATGAAATAATGGGTGCTTGAAAATCAACCATTTCTGTACTTATAGAAACAAAAATAGAGACACCATTAATCCAGATGGCTGTGTTAAGCAAGTATGACCCCTTGAAAGGGGGAGGAAATTAACTGTACATTAATGTCATTTCACTTAAAGTGCAATCTAGAGCAAGCACCACTGGAAAGCAACACCGAGTACTGTATCAGGATTATGAGAAGTGTCCCAAATGCCTCAATGATAAGTAAGTAGGTTTTGGAGGTATTTAACAGTTACCTAAGTAATTGAGATGTGGTGCAGGGAAACACGCAGAGAATGTATCCACGCACCTATTTGTACAAGCAAGTTCAGGTTAGGAGAGCACAGAAGGACAGCAAGCATTGGCAAGACCAACAGTTTTGGCTTTTGTGTGGGCATGCAACAGGCATTTGCCAAGCACTGCTGTAATGGTGCCAATTGGCCATTTATGGTAGCATTGCCAAAATATTCTGAGCTTCTGGCATAAAATAGCAGTGCCTGACTAATACCTACATGCAAGCCAACACTGATGGCTAATTCTTGTTCTACCAGGCCTACAGGGAAGGACATAAAAACTGCTTAAATCAAGTGGTTATCGGCACACTGGTTTAGATATTTTATTATACCAGCAGCATATTTAAAACTCAAATTAAGTCATTAACCTCTCAGAAGACAGTTTTGAAATAACACAGAATGGCTAATGCAGCACTACATTTGATGTTGCCCTTTGATAAAGCTAGCTCAAGGAGATTCCAGGAGGATGTGTTTTGTGCAAGAAAGGGCGTGAAGTGAATGGGTGGGAATGGCTACAGAGATAGCATTTCATTAGCATTCAATGGGTGGGCAAATAAGCAAGCAACACCTACAAGCTTTGTGTCCCTGCTCAGATTCCATCTCCCTTCCAGCTGGGTGCAAATGCAGTAGTTTCAGTTTAAAAGGGGTGATTTAGCGCTATCTAGCAACCAAAACATACAAAAATAAACCTCTTTAAACAGCCGCCAATAATAGCCCATCAAAGAGGTCGTAACTTGAGAAAACCTTTGGCTAAAAGTGATGTACATATGAACCGTTTTTGGATGAGTTAAAACAAAGACACCTCAATGCTTATTTTACCAAAGTAATTTAATACTTAGAGGCCAAATTGTTCTAACTTGATCATAGAAGAGAGAATATATTTTCACCATTAAGCACCTTGCATTAGTGAACATGTCATTTCCTTGATCAAGTGCCTTGTGGGCTGTTATATGCAGACAAAAGGTTCACTGGGGAAACATTGATCTACTTGCAGGTGAAGGCAAGAAGGATTATGGTGATTCAAGATTCAACTTGAGACACAAGATGGTGAGCTGCTCTGGCCCTCTGGGGAGACACCCTATCCCTACCGGGGGGTGCCTGGCCGTAGACAGCGGGTGGTGTAACGCCTATCTGGGAGGGAAGAGAGGAGAGGCTGACCCTAGCTCTCTGCATGTGGTTGTGTATGTACCACATCCAGTTCTATCACCAATAGCCTAAAAAAAAGGGGGGAGCGAGGGCAACCAACGGAATTGGGGTGGTGTAACACGAGTGAGTACGAGAGGGGGATTAAATCTCGTAGTCATGAACCAAGCAACTTTGGTTGGCATGTGCGGGCTGGAGACATCAGGATTTTTTGACCATTTTTTATTTACCCTGCTGGCTCAATGCTCTTTGCATGTTGGTGGTTGCCCAATCACTGGGAATATAAAACAATGTTGGAAGGGGTTAAAATATATTAATCGTATACTAACCCCGAGTGGATGTTTACTCAACAAGCCATATACCCAAATGGTGAAAAAGATATTTATGAGGTGAGAGGGAATGAGGTAATATTTTGAGCAAAAAATAAAGATTCATCTATCTCAGAATCAAACTCCCTAAAAGTTGATGCAGACATTAAACGATCTGTCCACTTGTCTACTGAAGAACCATGAAATGTGTCATCCTGAGGTATTTGCTGGATTTCATAATCTGGTAAAACAAAAGTTGGACTAGGAGTTGCCTGCACCACATGTGAAAAAGACAACTGACAAAATATATTTTGATTTTCAGGGCGTGTTCTCAAAATTTCCTTTTGACTGTATAAAGTCCAACCTGTGGATCCCCACTATCCCAACAGATGCAAATATGGAATCTGTGTTTGTTAAAAAAAAAACAGCTACCCTTAGCATCTTTAGAATCTTTGCTGCAATCATTAGGAATTGTAGAGGATCATAACCTTATATATCCAATGTATAGCACTGATAGCAACCCTCTACTGAGTATCCAAAAGCACAGTGGAGGATGGGAACTATGTGCTCACCAAAGAAAGTTGAACAAGAGTGTAAACAAGGTTCAATGGTGAATAAACTACACACACACCTACGTATCGTTCAAATTCGAGGGTCTTGTATAGATCAGACTTCAGGATATTGGTGTGTTCCTGTGGGGGTAGGAAACCAGTATAAGCTTTACATTATCTTTGGAAAAAAACAATATAAAATGGATTAAAACTCTTTGGGTACAATAATAGCTGGAATAAACCCACACACGGTGATGCCAGATGCTGTAGTGAGGTGAATTGTAACCCATGTTGATGATTTCCTCATAAAAATAAAACTAGAAAACTTGAGACCTGAATATGCCACGCCACAGAACAGGACGATGCGAGAGAAAACTAGGAAAAAAGATAGACGAAATGGAACCTAACCAGTCCACCAAATACCAACACAGCAACGGAACACACGCCCATAAGTAAAACAGAAAATAGAACAAACTCTAAAACATTACTGAAATCTTTATACCCAACAAAATACATCTTGACGGACAACTCGCCAGAGCAACAAACAGCCACCAGAAAAGTTAGACACACCGACAGGATACCAGGACTGCACAAGGAAAGGGCAGAGACAAGCGGAAGGAGAAAGATGGGAAACAACACCTTCATTCCATACATCACCAAAACTAAAGGGGGGCTAACAGCAACGAGACAAAGAAGTCATTGCCCAGATGCAAAACCTAGCTGATCCACTCAATGATGAAACAGACGCAATGGAACAAATCCTATATTTGGAGAATAATGAGGAAACTCACCAACAAGATCACACAAAGACGAAACAAGAATAAAACCGGACATTATAAAGAAGAAAATACACTGCAATCTAATCAACGCAAGATCGATATCCAAACATGCTACAGAGACCTACGATCTACTCTTCGACGGTTGAATTGACATCCTATTCGTCACAGAAACCTGGTTAGGTGAAAACTACAAAGTCACACTACACAACGGTCTACCTGACAACTTCAAATGCACACAGGTAAACAGAAAAGGAAAAAGAGAAGGAGGACTTGCAGTAGCCTAGAAAGAATACCTGAAGAAAAAAAAAAGCTCACCCGGTAAACATCCTGAACTGCGAATCCCTCGTCCTTCACATGACATTGAACCCTCAAACTAAACTCACATTCATACTCATCTATAGACCACTGACCTACAACGCTACCTTCATAGATACCTTTGTAGAAACTGTTTCAAACCTGGCCATCAAACATGATTACCTGATCATCCTCGTGGGCTTCAACATATGGTTCGAAGAAGAGAACGCAAACTCACAGAAATCACAACCTAATCAGCACAAGACCATGAGACTACACCAGATGGTAAAAGGAGCGACACACATAGCAGGACACAGTCTTGACACAATCGTCACCAACAATAAACTGATCTCAACTGTGCCACCAATACAAATACTATACTTCATTATACCATTCATGATCCAATTACCATTTAAAGCACCCAAACAAGGCCAAAAGCTCCCCACAATCTGGAAAAGAAACTGGATTAGCGTCAAAAGTGGCAACTTAGAAGAACAACTAGAATCCTCAAAACCATCAATCACAACCTTGGACGCAACTGACCTAAACAAAAAAAACAAACGGACCTAATCCAAAAATGGATTGCCAAAATAATTGACAGCATCTACGTGGAAAAAACCCTCATCCCATAACTAAAGAAAGCAGTGGTAAGATGGTTTACACTCCACCTCAATTCAATGTGAAAAACTAACCGGAAAATAGAACAAGAATGGAGTAAAAACTACACCCATGCCAAAAGAATAATCATAAACAAATCCGGACATACAAAAAGGAAACTCTTAAAATCAAAAAGAAATACTACGACAACAAGATCACAAAATCCACCAACACTCACAACTATTCAACAGCGTTAACGAGATGAGCAATCCCCCTGTATGCAATAACACACCGGTACCTTCTCAAACATTATGCAATGATCTTGCAGATCACTTTAAGGATAAAATCACTGACATACACTGGATCATACAAAGTAGACCAATCAACCAGACCGTGCTCCATCCCCTACCCACGACGGGATCACAGAACAGGCTGAAAAGCTTTGACCAAATGTCAAGAGAAAAACTACTTTACATGGTGAAAAAAAAGCAACAAGGCAGTCTCCCCAATGGACCCCTAGCCACCATACATCTATAAATCAATCCTCACACAGGGAACACCATCAGAATGCTACTTAAACCTCTACAACCTCTCACTATCAATGGGGAGAGTATCGCGAGCCTTCAAATCTGCATACATCAAACCATTAGTTAAGGACACAACAGGCGATGTGGAAGACCTCTCAAAGTACAGACCGATCTCACACATTCCCTATCCAGCAAAACTATTAGAGACCTATGTCTATGAACAAACACTGGAAAATTACCAACTACTGGACCAGGCACAAGTCAGCGTCATGCCCATGAGAGGGACGGAGACGGCGCTACTCTCTATAGGGGACGGCCTAAAGACCAACGCAGACTCCAACACAAACTCAGCACTGATACTACTCGACCTCACCGCAGCATTCGTCACACTCAGCAATAAAATCCTCATCAAGAAACTAGAAGAAATAGGGGTGAACGACACGGGGCTGCTCTGGATTAAATCTTTGTCTTAAAGAACAGAAACTGTATGGATGAAACCATTCAAACTGCATCAAGGGATACCACCTGTGGAGTACCACAAGGATCCTCACTATCCCCGCTCATCTTCAACATCTATATGATGCCACTAATCAACCTCATCAAAAGACAAAGCTTCACCTGCTACAACTTGCAGACGAAGCCCAAATCATCTACAAAATCGGCGATGAACAAGAGGAGAACACAACGCTAATAGACTGTCTCAAAGAACTCTACCAATGTATGAACACTAACAACCTCAAAATGAACCCGGAAAGATGGAAATCATGATTACATCCAACAACCAAGGAAGCAACCAGTACATCGCATGGCCCACTGAACTGGGAACAGCACCCACACCATCCAAAGTTGTAAAAAAAAAAAAAACCTGGGAATCTTAATGGACAACGAGCTAACTGTAGACCGCAAGTAAACGTGATAATCAAGAAATTCTTCTTCCATTTACACACAATCAAAAATATTATACCATTCCTCTCCTTCACGGACAAAACGCTGGCCATCATCTCCCTCATCATGTCCATGATTGGCTACTCCAACAGTTTATACCACAGAATGCTGGAATATTTACTGAAGAAACCACAAAGTATACAGAACGCAGCAGCCAGACTTCTCAAACTCTCACGAACTGACCACATCACTCCGGCGCTAGAAATGCTACATTGGCTACCAGTCACAAAATGAATCACCTTCAAAACTATTTGCATAACACACAGAGCAATCCATCTACCAACCGACTAGAACACACAGATCAAGCAATGACATCTGCCTAGAACCGAAACCATACACAAGGTCAGCATTCTCTTGCCTAGCCGTAAAACCTTGGAACTGCCTCCCCAGAGAGATACAAACCATGAAGGAGCATCTAAAATTCAGAAAACTACTAAAAACCTGGCAATTCAACTCAGAACCGGACAAAAAATTATAGAACACCCACACTCCATGAAATGAACACACAACTGAAAAGGACTGGGGAGTAGGCCGGACCAGAGTAAAGTGCAGGAAAGCAGAGAAGCGTCTGAAAGGGAAGGATGCCCAGATGTACCGTCCCCATAGAGGGTCAAACTGGAAACCGGGGAGAGAAATGGACCGACTTAATTAAACCTTAGATGGAGATCCTTAGATAAAAAAAAAAGAGGGAAGAGAGAGGTGTCCCGAACTCAGAACTAATGGACAGTGGGGCACAGGGAGCATGGGGGAACAGGAGTGCCTTAAATTTGGGCGTCTTATCACTCACTGCTGTATCTCCAATCCAAATGTCACCGAGTTCTCTGTTGAATGCCAAATTTGGGCCTTTCTCCATATATTGAGGTACCTCAGGTTTGGGCGTTTTATCATTTGCTGCTGTGTGGCTGTATTTCATGTAGAATCCCGAACTTAGTGGTTCGTCCCATAAGAAAGACTGAGGTGTAAGACAGACTGGAGTGGATTGCAGAGAAGGAGAGAGCATGCCGAATGGGAGTGAGAGTAAGATGTACCCTTCCCTATAGAGGGTCAAATGGGAAACTGGGGACAGAGAAGGGTCCGACCAAATTGGACCACTGAAAAAGAGCCTTTGAGTAATAAATGTGGAGAGGCATCCTGATCTCAGAACTGATGGACCATGAGGCACAGGCAGCGCACCCCCCATCCCTGGAGGAATCTGTGGGGTGGTGGTTGCTGCGCACCAGGATGGGCTAAGAGGGAAGGGATGTAGGCAGCACGTGGTCTGAGCGCTGGGGGTGGAACGGTACCGCCATTGTGGGGAATACTAAACCCCACGTACGATTCCAAGCCCCACCCCAATCCTTTCAGGCCACAATCTTTGTTATATATGTGTATGAGTTTTACCCCTTTACCAGGGTTCAAGTTACATCATCGTTTCCCCTTCTATACTTGTTCAGCTTGCTAAAGTGTCTCTCAATCCAGTTCCCACGCTTCCTTCAGGTCTTATGTCCCCCTTTGCCTTTCTTCGATAGGGTATTCCATTTCCACGCTTCCTATAACCCCTGTCTCCTCTTGATTGTTCACCTGGACTGTCCGCATTTTCCCCTTGCATGTTCAAAATCAGTTCACCTTCCTCACAGGTCGTAATTCTATGTTGGCTCCCTCCCCAAGCAAAGAGTAGACCAAAGTGAAATGTCCATTTATATCGGACATGCTTTTTCACCAAGAATTTCACCTCCTGGCCCATTTGCCTCTGCTTTAGAAGTGTGGATTGTGCAAGGTCTTGATACAACTGCACTTCTTCGCCGTTAATTCACACTTTTCCGTCTGTTCTCGCCTTCTGCAGAATCTGCTATTTCTGGGAGTATGAGGTTATTGCCACTGAGACATCTCTAGGTCATCAACCAGGCTCCACCACTCTTCGTGGGCCAACACAATGGGCCTGATTATGACATTGGCGGTCTAAGTCATGAATTTACTGGCACCCGGCAATGGGCAATTACTGGGGCATTCCGGCCCCGGTAATTTCCCATTGCCGGGTGCCAGTAATTATTACTACCCATTCCCATTTGAGTCCCATTGGACTCAAGGGAATGGGGAGGTCAGATGCACCGGCACCATTCATGAATGGTGCCGTTGCATCTGTCGAGTTCGGCGAGCGGGTGCCGTTCCGCCCGCCAGGTCAGACCTGGCAAGCTGAAAAAGCACCCGCTCGCCAAACTCGTAGTTTGCCGGTCTGGAAACAACGGTACGGGCAAGCTTACCAGTTCCGTTGTTACCGGACCGGCATCCTTGTAGTGAGGCCGAATTTAAACGATCTACCTGGACCAAGTGTTCAGAGCTATCTGCTAATACTTAAGCAAACAGTTATTGAATTGTTCCCCCTCAAGTCCTTATCCTCCACTGACTCTGAAAGATTATTTATCCTGATATTCGATCTCCGTGAGCGTTTTTCAAAATCCTCACACTGGATCGCCAAGTTATGTGACAGACGGGAGAGGAAAGCTACGTCACTCTTCTCCGTATCCTCCTCTAAAATTTTAACTACCTTTTCTGTTTCACTTCCTTTTTCAGAGTCTCAAACAGAGTTTGAAAGGAGGCCATGAATTGGTCTTGAAATTCTTCAAACCAACTTTGCATGTCCTCTTTACTTACTGCCATTGCCCCTTCTTCTCTGTTCCCTAGCGGCGATTGGTTTTGATCGGCCCCCCTGCTTCGTAGATGTTTCCGAACTCCACAGCTATTTGATACTCATCTCTCATCTCGTCTGGGGAGTTTTCTGGGCAGCCGGTGTGGCCTTCCCTCTTGTTTTGAACATGTGGATACTGCTGGATTCTCTCTGAGGTACACCAAATGTCAATTTCCACACACAAGTTCAGTATTGGGTGTTTGGTACCTTCCTGTGATTTCCCCCACCTCCTTTGACACCAACCAGTCTATTTTCGTCTTCAAGGGGGGGGTTAATTTCCGTTTCCTCTCTGCCCTGTTTAGATAGTTCTGACAGAGCCCAATATCCATCACCAGGCCCATGTTTAGCCTGAGTGGGATCCTCCTCACTGCTCCCTCAGCTCTTTCCTGATTACCACTGGCCTCTGTTACACTCCTGGTATCTTCACTATGGCAGCAGGCAACATCCCTTTCTTCTCTGGGCTAATTCCTCGTAGGCACCCACCTATGTGTTTGGTCGTAGTCTTGTGCTTTTCTCACCTCACCTGCGGCCCCTTGTGCTCACCAGGCCTGTATTCTGGAACTGCGCTCCCGACCCTTCCTCGTCTCCACTCTGTTGTCAAACAGTTTCCACCTTCTGAGGTATTTCAGCTTTGAATTCCGCACATCTTTGTCTCAATGTTATTCTCACTAGGCTTCTTTTAAGTCCCCTGGAACTATGTGTGTTCTGTGGGTGGATCCTCCTCTCCGCTCCCTCAGCTCTTTCCTGATTACCTCCTGCCCATTTTTGCACCCCTGGTATCCTCACTTGGGCAATCCAGCCTCTTCGCTGTCACCTCAGGGCGTTGTCCTCCTGGCTCCCCGCCTGGGTATTGGGGTGCTGTCACGTTCTAGCACAGCCTTGCATCAGGCCCCTTTACGTGCACAAAGCCTGTATACAGGAGCTGCTCCTGATCCTTCCTTGCCTCCTCTCTGGTGCATTGTGCCGCGGGCTCACCCTTGCGGTCTCCCTTGTATGTCCCTTCCTCCTCCTGCTCCCGGCCCGGCTTATTTATTCTTCTCTCCAGGAATGAAAAAGCTTCCCTTCATCGTGCTCCAGCTCGGGGAGACTCGCTCCATCCCTCCTTTTCCTCGGCGCCCGTGCTCCTCCTTCTTCGCCGCAGGGTTTGCACGCCCCTCACTTCACCGGCGGCTGCAGAGAGCACCCTGCATCTGCCTTGCATGCCTTTCCGCGCTGCACTGCTCCCCTCCATCTTCTCCTGACACTCAAGTTGCATGGGGATTTTGCTTCTCTTAGCCACGCTGCTTTATTTTCTGCTTATATTGCGGTCCGGTGGGTGGAGAGACACTTGCATCTGTCCTCCTCCCCTGGCCACCAACTTCGCAAATAAGTATCTTACTGCCAATCTGGACTCTGACTCCCCCACTTTAGATAAATCTCCCGTCCCGGTCGATGTGCAGCAAAAAGACCCTGAATCATGCGAATATCACGAACCATAAAGCCGACAGATCTTCGCTCTCTGAGGGCACAAAAACTCCTACTACATTAGCTCAAAAAGTGACCATGCTGAATTAATGACCAACCAAATTGATGAATCTCATAATGAACCTTCGGTTTTGAAAACTATGAAACCAGAAATAAATAACTCTGAAAACTCTGCCCCTATTTAACCTAAGGTAAATCAAGCTAACTGCAATGCCAACTTGCTTCTACCTTTTGATACGACAACAAGATTATTAAAGCCACACTCTTGAACACTAGATCTTTGAACAGACATGCCATTGATGTTCACGATTACATAATAGATAACAGCATTGACATATTATGTCTGACAGAAACATGGCTCAAAGATTCTAGCGGGCATAAAATCGATCTAGCAAAACCTGAAGGATACGTGTTCTCTATCCTGAAACCGTGAGCAAGGTAACGATGGAGAGTTGCCATTTTGGCAAGGAAAGAGTATCATCTCTTTGAAGTTCCTAGCACTTGTTAGCGTGATATGCTTCATCTCAAACTAAATGCTACACACAATAGTTGTATTAATGTAATTCTCCTCTATCGTCCTCCAAAGGACAACCCCCAACTTCAATGACGAAATTTTGCAGTTACTGGGGACATTAAATAGACACAACTGCTCAATTTTACCAGAATCACTGGCGAGGTAACATCGCTGAAAAAGACACTGTAATTCTAGAACAAAACCCTAACATTGAGTTCCGAGTTCACAACAGTGAACCCACATTCAACAAGGGGAATACCTTGAATTGGGTGGTTATGCGGAATTTGGATATCAACATCATTAGTACCAGACCATGCATCTCGTCCAACCACTTTTTATCGAGTTTTGCATACTGCTTCAAGACATATCAAGAAAGCAAGTGAATTCCCCTAACACTATTCTTAGTGAGAATTACAAGAAAATTGACATTTCGGATCTACAGTAATGTATTAACAATCTACTCGCATCTACTCTAGTCTCCGACTCTCCTGCACTCTAGCTACAGAATACATAACTTCCATGAGACACATGTTAGATCGTATTGCCCCTATGAAGCGGAAAGTAGTAAGAGATAGTATTGGTCACAAAGCTTGGTTCACACCGGGCCTTGATAAGAAAAAAGACTAGCGGCACAAAAGTGGCGGAAAACCAACTCAGATGCACTTAGTACAACAGTTTGGAAAAATTATGAAAAATCATATAAATCTGCTATTTACGAGACTAAGAAAAATTATTTCAATGAGAAAATAGATAACACCCGGAAGAAAACCAAAAACCTTTTCAAAACACCAAAGAAAATACTTGAGAAACCTAAAGCACAAGCACAGCTTTTTAATCCAACTAATTTAGAGAGTGTATGAGAACTCAACAAGCTTTTGCAGATAAAAGCACTACAACACGAGAAAAAAATTGTAAAAAGACAGTTATGGATTCTTGTACAAAAAAATGTGATCTACGTATTGACCCACCGGGCTGCCATCAAGATTTTAAGAAAAAGTAAAAACTCTACAGAATTTACATTCAAATCCATTTCAGTGATTGAAATGGAAACAGCTTTGGGTGAAATGCACCCCACCTCTTGTTTTGGAGATGGTATTCCTTCCAAAAGTGGTTTTAGAAAACAGAAAACTGTTTTGACCTGTTCTTGTGTGGTTTGTAAATGCATCTTTCATTCCCAACCGTGTTCCGGACTCTATAAAAGAAGTTACAGTTACCCCATTAGTAAACAAAGCAGGATTAAATCCAAAAGAAGCAAATAATCTTAGTCCTATTACTAATATCTACTTCTTATAAAAATAGAAACGGGCCAATTTCAAGAATATCTAGACTGTGCTTCCAAGTTGCATGTAAGGCAATCAGGGTTCTGTTCCGGACATAACAAGGAGAGTGCTCTGCTAGATCTTCAAACACATGCTCAATATTTTGGACAAAGGCAAAACCGGGCCTGGTACTATTGGATTTATCAGCAGCCTTAGATCGTGAGCGACTTTTAAACACCCTTGCTTCTGTAGGTAAACTGCTCACAGACCCTGTGTGCTGGATTAGCCCTTTCCTAAAATAAATCAGAGGTCTATAGTGCAATGGAATGATGCCACCTCAGACCATGCCCCCATATCCTGTGGAGTCCCTCAAGGTACCTACTTGTTGTGAGCATTGTTTAACATCTACATAAAGCCTCTCTGTGACCTTTTAACTGAGATGGGAGTGCATTTCACCAATTACACTGATGACACTCAGCTGTTACTTGAGCTTGACGAAGTCTACGAAAGAAATTGACAGTATTAATCTTACCCATACTTACAAAGCTATGAAACACTGGATGGCTACACATTGGATGTGCCTCAACAATTCCAAAATGGAGCACTTAATGTTTGGTTCATCCCAGGCACGAACTAAATTAGATCCTAGACATTCCAGTTTTGGACATTGAGGATTGTAACATCCAAACACTTGTACATTTAAAAACTCTTGGTGTCCATTTGGAATCCTCACTTTGCGACTTTGCGCAGATGTACATGCTAACCAAGTGGCAAAAAATGGTCAACACCACCTTAGGCTTCTTAGGCATATTAAACCTTTTGTCTCTGAAAATAACTGTCACCCTAGCCTGAGCTATTATTTTGCAGAGGACTGATTTACGAACTCTTAACAGGTGCAAGTAAAAGTGTTCTTCACAGGCTCCAGGTTCTACACAATGATGCTATCCGCATAGTGAAAGATGTTCCCTGCAGAGACCATTAGAAAAGACATGCATTGGCTGCCAGTGGCCACCCAAATACAATTTAAGGTGGCAACTTTAATACACAAATGCCTGTATGACAAAGCCCGCATCTAGCTTCAGGACAGGTTGGGTACAAATCAGCCCAAGAGGGCTCTAGGAGTCTGCAACACTAGCCTTCTTTGTTGCCGCAGATTTAGACGGACAAATGGGGCAGATCCTTTCCAGTCCTGGTGGCTTCCACCTGGAATGCACTGCCTTTGAACATACCACAGGAAACAAATCCCTCTTCCTTTCATAAACTTTTGAAAACGTCATTGTTTTACTGAATTACCCACGGGAAGACCTTGCTTCAACTTGTTCTTGATCTTCGGGTTTCATGTGTATATATGCGCCCTAATGCCTGTGGGCTTTCGGTGCGTTATACACCTATATAAATAAATAAAACCACATGGCAGTTACGGGAAGGTTAGTAAACATTATCCAGCAGATAGACAGCATGTGTGCTCTTCTTTTTCAGCATGGAGCATTTAGAAAGTGAAGCCTGATTAGGAGAGTTCACTTTCTGGGAGAGAAAAAACAACATACCTTGCACAGTAAAAATCAAAAAGCTTGGGCTCGCAAACCCCGCAGATGGCTTTTTTTCACAGGTGCTGAGAAATGGTTCAGTAAATAAAAAATAAAAACATTACTAAAGTGTTTAATGGCCGAAGAGTGGCTACAGTTTATCAGATAGCAGAACAGCAAAAAAAACGTGTTTTCTTTTTTGGAATCTGGTGGTGTAAATATACTTCTGAATAATACGAGTGATACTAAAATTCTTACGTCAGCACAATATTTTTCCTCAGTGAGCATGGTTGGGTAGCGTTCTTATATTGATAATTATGGCTGTATATTAAAGGCTGTCATTGAAGGAGTGAAGGGACAACCCCCGGAGGGTGGGGTGGGAGGATTTATGGTTTACATTATAAATACCATATCTGTAAAAGTACTTGAATTAAAACAGTAAAGTACTGATATGTTATCTTTCAAGCGAAGGTGGACTAGTTTATTATAAAAAAAAAGATAATGGCTACTAATGTATAGAGGACAGGATATTGCAGGGGCCACCTGCTCTCGGTTCTTGTGGCCAATTTGCTAGACTAATGCTTCCTCTTTTAGTGACATAATACTTGAAGGCGAATTAAAATCTAGAAGCCTACTTTAAACAACATGCACATGAGGTAATGTGATTTTTTTTCTCTCAAATATAGGCGTCTTCTTTGGCGTGTCCACTTATTACTTGAAGTAGTTTAATGACAGTTTAATAAAACAAACCTACTTATATTGCAATTAGATTTTAATGTCTGGGTGGGCCGGTTACAACGAGGGGTGTACGGTACTGCGTTGCAGTGTTTCGTTCTGGGCGCTATATTGTCTAGAAACTGCCTGTGCATTTGCGCTCTGCTGGATGCAACACAGCAAAGGACGTGACCCCGTATCAACAAAGATAGCAGACCCCTGACCTGCGAGGTAGCTGAAACAAACAAGTTCTGCGTTTCCATAAGGCAACCAGGACAACGGGCGAGGTCTTTACTTGAGTCTCCGATGCCTTTTTCGTGTCCAGTGGCAACCTTTCCGGACATTTTGGATTGGGGAGCTGCAGCCATAATATCATTGGCTAAATGCGTGGGTGTCTATAACTCCTGCAATCTGGTGACAGCTCGGTGCTAGCAGGCAGTGAACGCTGATAGGAGCCGCCGATTCCCACTCACCCACAGGCCGAGACAGTCGCAACTCCTCGTTCAGCCACTGACACATGATGTCCGACATGTTGGGCGAGCTTTTGTGGCGGAGAGCCCTGCACGCGACGCCCTGGTAACAACGTACACACCGAAGTCCTGCTCCGCCAGATGCACACCGCACTCGCGTCCCGTTACCAAGGCGACCGGCAACAAGAAGCGCGCCGCGAGAGGAACACCTCCCTCCCTCCCTCGCCCGTGCTCCTGCTGGTCACAGCGCTCCCTGGCGTTCAGTAACTGCACTATCCACCTGCCAGGGCGATGACTCACTGACAACCAATGCATCAAACACACGCCTGTCACTCAGTGAGATTTGAGGGATTACATTATATAACTCTGCCACTGCCCTTCACACTCGTTTACCGGAACCGTCCCTCGTTTTGCCCGAATTTATTTTAGTTAACATAATTATTTAAAAAAAAGAAAGGTGGCTGCTGTGAGCTTTTACAATACTCCCCCCGTCCATTGCACGTGTTTATGCTGGAAAATCATTTCAATCAATGTAAGAGCGTCACTATAACTTGTCAAGATTTAAAACGAACGATATGCACTGACAATACAAAGGGCCAGCCTTCTCTCAACATAAGGGAGCCTCTTTCATTCGGCTTAATATCCCGCCTATGGCCAGTTTGACAGTACTTGTAATACTCTTATTTAGCGACAGGTGAACTGAATGGTTAGTCGTGCTCTAATCATATCTTTGTTTTATAACATTCGCTTTTTCTTTTACAAGCAACAAAAATGCATATACCCAGACATTTCACCTGTTAATGTCTACTACATACTAAATATTCACAATTCTGCTTCTCTACCTTATAACTTAGTCAATGTCTGTGTAATCTGATTTAAAAATTCCATGTGCCAGGAAGAGACAACATTTCCCTGGTTACAATTCTAAGTCTTGATTTCTGTCTTACAATGTACACTCATGCAATGGATCTGTCATTACAATTTGGACGTACTGAACTTGTGCCATTATGCGTTACAATATGCACTCCTGCACTTCTCTGTCATTACAATTTGCACTCTTGGAAGAAACTGACTATGCTGTTATACTCACTGACATTGTCATTCCTACCATTGTGGACGTGAACCAGTGCACACATCTACCTAGGTATGTCATAATGACCTGATTATATTGGATCTCCCAGTGAATAATCCAGAGCGGGCCAAACTGAAACTCTACCAACATGATTGCATCATGACTCAGCAAAAGTGTGATTCATATGTTGATTTTAAATCTAACCCTTTTGGCGCAAAAATATTGCACTTAGTATCCAATGACCTCATTAAACGTGCAGCCGTGCAAATGTAACATCTATTTGAAACACTGTTTTAACGACTTTATAGTTCTATATCCAATCATACTTTGGCAGCACCGCTTCTCCACCCATCGTATAACTGTCAGAATAGCCACAATTACATTTTTAGAGGCCTTGAACCTAGAAGACAATGGATCTTAATATTACTAATTACTTGGCAGTTCAAGTTAGTAATTCATCTTGAAGTAACGCGGTAAGTTGGTATAAGTTAAGATATCACTTTTCTAAAACCAATATTGCTTCACCTAATTTTATTCTTTGTACTTGAGTGAAACGTTACCATGTATGATCTTATGTTGTTATCAAACAGTGAACTTCATTGCAGATTTTATCCGAGCGCTTAGAGAATGGCTGTCTAGATGTATTGACATTTCCATAGCAACTAGCACAGAATATTTTCGCAAGACCTTTTCATTTTCAAGTTAAGTAATTAGCAATCTTGTCCATTATTTACTGATGTCTTTGTTATTTGTATTCTGTTGATTGCTGTTGCTGGTTACAGTTTACTTGTTGCAAACAATCAATCTTTATCTTAACAAATTTAACTTAGTGTATATCTGAATTATCTTACTCATTTTGATTGTGTTGTTGAAAGACTTTTATGCTTTGCATTGTATTATTAAAAATTGAAAGGTTGAATACAGCTCAAGCATATCAATAACATAAAAAAAATAATGATCTGATTACTTAGCAGTGATCTCATTACTCTATGGCGCCAAGCAAATCCTCCAGAGAGGCGACTTTTAAAGTATTATCTGCGTCTTTTACTTAAATAAAAAAACGACCACTCCTCTTCATACATCAGCTGCGTATAAAGGGGGATTTGCATAAAAGGGGACTAATAGGGCCTCATTAGGACCCAGGCGTTAAGGGGTTAACGGCGCCGTAAAAGGCTGCGGCGCCGTTAACCCCTTAGCACCTATTTACGAGGTCCCTTTGCGGCTCCCGACCTTAATGGCTGGTCTGGACCAGCCGTTAAAGTAGGGACCCGCAAAGGGACCTTGAAGGTAATTACGGTACCGCAATTTGCGGTACCGTAATTACCGCCTTCCCCATTCCCATTGAGCCCTAATGGGCAAAAATGGGAATGGGGAAGGGCCAATGGTGCATGGGGAATTACCGCCCGCCAACCTTGGAATGGGGTTGTAATTCCCCATTGCACCATGGCGGACTTGTTACAATACCGGCAGCAACCATGTTGCTAATAGCGCCATTGGTTACCGCCGGTGTTGTAATGAGGGCCATAGTGTTGGAGCCTCCTGTTACATAACCAGCCCTCCTACTGCTATCCCATTGCTACATAACCTGTAAGGACTCTGACAATTAATCATAGGACTTGGAATAACGGGTTTGAATCTATCATCTATTTCACTAATGTATGCACATACTATATAGGGAGATCATGGAGTGCGGTATATGCACATAGCCTGTTGAGTGTTCATGGAGTTACCTGTCTGGTGGTCTGTCACTGTTGTAGGTAAAGGGATATGTGCAAAGCTCTCAGGTTTCCCACTGCCATGTCGAGCAGGCCACCCATTCCTGATTTCTCTTGAAAATCTAGGATGTGTAGCTTTCCTGAGAAAGCAAAAACAAGTCCCAGAAATCAAAGGATAAAAGCAGGGCTGGATGGCCTTCCCATGCTTGGGTGGGGAAACTTGAGAAGTTGCCATTTATTTGTGGTGACAGAGTATGCTCCTTGTGAACTTTCAGGGGATATGCACTCCTTAGACCAAGTGCATGGGTGCAGCAGCATAGACTGGTATGTGAGTATAAGGAACAATTGGACATTTTTGGAAGACCTGTTTAGCTTTAGTTTCTCTTTGTAGGAGGATTGGAAATCAGTCTCAACTGGACCCAGGTTGACAACTAGTTTTGTCACCCCTCCAACGGTGCTCCAGTCAAGACCAATGACATGACGGCATACATGCTAGAATGTAGTATTTGCGGAGTGCTGTGCCATTGTAGCACCACGCATACTGGAGGAAGGACTGCCCCGAAAAGACAAAAGTGGCTATGGAACAGGGTGTGGGACAAGGGTTGTCTGTTGTCTAGGCCAGGGTCGGACTGGGCCATAAAATTGTCTCAGGCAGCAATGAAAAGTTGCAACTGGCTATTCATTCCTTTTGTGACACTGTTTAAATGGTATTTAGATTTATTCAGCAACACTGATCAAAAGTAATAGCTGCATAGTGAACTTACTCAAATTGGCCCACATTGGCCCAAAAAGTGGTCCACTTTGACCAAAAAAACTGCACAGACCAGGATTTTACGTTTTTGGTTCAGCCAGGGGCCTATTTCCCTATAGGCCAGCCCTAGCCTAATCTAGGCTATAGTTATAGGATCTTGTCTTCAAACCTTGGATCCCAGAATATGGTCCCATAATTGTGATCTGCCCTTCTTCACCATTGTGAACCTCCAAATGCAGTACATGCCTTTAGAACTCTTGTCAGACCCCACAGATAGAACGAGAGACAGCCTTCAGAGGAAGCATTCAACATCTGGAGGTGAACTATGACTGAAATGTCGCAGAAAGGCAAAGATCGGAATATGAAACCACATTTACTGATCAGCTGATTGGACTGCCAGATGGACTGTATACACCTCTGTCTGAGTCCAAGCTATTTATTTAAAGGAATGGTCAACCCCATATTACATTTTCTCCATGAATCATCAGTACGCTGCACCGCACCTCATATCTATTTATTATATGTGTGTTTTCTATGGCGCATCAATTGCGTTTGAATGCACTTATCACTGGGACCCAGCCAAGCTTCCCATGGTCCTCTTGTCCAAAAGCCTCTGATGGTGAGGCCTGTTGCCACCGGAGCAAAGCATAGTCCCAACACATTTACGCAATCTCATGTTGCCATGCAAATGTGGATGACGCGTTTGCCTGCAGTACATATCAACGCAAACTTTTTCCATTTTTGCAAGTCACTTTATTCAGAATCCACAGCGCAACCATAGATATCTAATTCAACAGTTTCCAACAATGAATGGGTATCAGCGATCACGGCCGTATATCACTCAGCACATCTGCTAATCTATTTTTTACATCTGAGATTGACTGACATTTAATACCTTTTTTTTAGTGCAAAATCATTGTGAGTTATGCATTTTCTCCAATATCCCTCCTGACGTCTTGCTTGACAAAGTGTTTAATTATCAATGTTACATCATCTATTATAACACATTTCGCAAATGCATGTTTTAATTATAATGTATAAAATAATCCATGTTTTACCCATACGTTTTCGACCGGCTCTCTTGTGTCGGCCGTCATATGATATGATATGATATGATAAGGCATTTGTAACGCGCCTATACACAAGTGTTTCAAGGCGCGACGAGGCAGGGAGGGGGGAACAAGGGGAAGACAGACAACGATCCTACTAGGCCTACTGGTGTTCATGGATTCATGTTGGAACCAGAGTACACAGGTGAGCACATTGAAGCACACCAACGTGAAGAAGTACCGGAGCAAAGCAGTGACACGGATAATGAATTTCCCAGCATGGAACCCAGTTGAATGTACGATGTCTCCACTAGGTGTCAGTGCCTTCGTTGTGAAGAGATGCCCACATTAACTGAAAACATCTGTTGGCAGGAGAATTCAACACGTGTGGCCTATGTAACCGAAGAGAACCCCCGTCAACAAAACAGTACACAGTGCAGGCAATTTCGTACATCGTGTCTTACCTGCAGGGTCGGACGGGGCCATAAAATTGTCTCGGGCACCAATGAAAAAGTGCCCATAGTTGCAAATGTCTATTCGTTCCTTTTGTGACACTGTTTGAATAATACACAAGGGGGAGTTTTTTTGATAAAATGTGATGCAAATTGTGCATTTGAAAGACTATTTATTCAGCAACACTGGTCAAAACTCTTAGCAGCCGCACAGTGAAGTAACTCATCAAACTGGCCCACATTGGTCAAAAAAGTGTGCCAAGTTGACCAAGAAAATGGGCCCGCATCAGCATTTTGCATTTTTGGTTCGCCCATGGGCCTATTGCCCTATAGGCCAGTCCTAGCCTGCTTACCTGTTTGGTTTTTCGGATGCTGATTCCCTTGAAACATTGGGGCACTGTTCGTCTGTGCCCCCACAGGAATGCTTGAGTATGGCATTATATTATTACACATATTTGCCAAATATCACTGTACTTTCACCAGGCCTACAGGATGTATTTTTTTATACGGGATGATATTAGCACATGCCTTGTATTCATCCAGTCACCCATCCATCATGACCTGTTGTATATCTGTCTTTAGTATGTCTATTTGTAAATGTCTATTTATTTCCTATTATTGTGTGGGTATTCTGAGGCCTTCGCCATGACAACTGTGACAATCAATTCTCGTCGATAATTACTAAAATAGTGGCACTCGCTTTCCAATGTCAAAACCTTACCTTTGGAAGCTACTGTTTCTATAGTGCAGAGAGTGTACTTTTTGTGTAATGATGTTTCTTGTCATGTGGATTTATATTAAAATGTTACATCTACAATGGGTAAAAGTGGTGGCACCCATTAACTGAAACAAAACACCAAATGCACCATGTTGTCCTCCCACTTCCATCCTAGTATTTTGTCCTAGATGCCTGCCACAGCTTGATGCTTCCTTGAGGTTTGCATTGCGATTAATTGCCAGGCCATAGAAGGTATGTCTGGCATGTACCTGTCGTCTCTCCAATGAGAATTGTGCATCCACTCAACAGATGGTACCGTCTTGTTGCATACAGAGCGTTTACTTGGTGGATTCACATCACACTTAGCACTGAAGTGCATCACGCTATCCCTGTGTGCGTCATACTTGCCGTCGTGCAGAATTCTCCAGTTCTGCAAAGCAGTTTATTTAATGTCAAGGGCAAGCATGCAAGATATTCAAAGAGCCTGGAATATGTTGTTTTTTAAAGTATATATTTTCTTGTTTAACTACATCCATAAAATGTCCCATTTTCAATGATCAATGCTGGCCAAATTGCTATTAAAGTATTGAATTCTTTTCCTGCATGGTCTTGTGATTCCCCAACTGTGCACGCTCTTATAAACCGTGACTTAAAGATGAAACACTTTTAAAGGAAGTACTTACGGGGGCGTGGAATTTATTTAAAAAATCTACTTGTCCAAGGGACACGACGTTTAAGAAATCTACTTGCCCTGTAAACAAATCCACTTGTCACACCTTGCTGAGTCAAGTTTCGTAAAACTGGAAAAACATGATTTGGCTTCCTGCCACTTAACCTTTTCCGGGGTACATCATCCCTGCTTTTTAGATGCAAGATTAGCATATGCGCACAGTGGGGTCATGCAAGAAGTATACATGGTAATTGGAGAGGGATCTTCATTTAAATAAGAGTCATGTGAGAGCTTGAAAGTAAATGGGTCTTGAATGACCAGGAACGGGAAATGCAGAGCATGCCAGTACCCCTGCAATGGTATGGCAATGGTATGCACCTGACATGTCAGCGTCTGGGGATCTAAAAGTTTCCACATGAAAATCAAACATGCAGTAGAGGAGACAAGATCAGGTTGCAGTAGCAGTAGGTGGGATGCCATATCAAGCTCTACTATCAAGTAGGTGGGTTTACCAAAACACAGCTCTCGGCCCCAAAGAACATGTGCCCCATAAGAGCAGGTGAGTACAGTTCTGGTCCCATTTGATATCAATTTCATTACACTGAGGGGGAGGGGCAGCACTTGAGTAGTTCCCAGAACATGTGAGATATTAAACTGTAGTCATGGGTTGTGTACTGCCAGCGGTAGGACCAGAGCTTACAGAGAATGCTTGTGGACCTCAAACCCAATTGCTTTGCTTTATTTCTGCATTTATTTAAACATCGACTGGAGGTTTGTCTGCAAAATTAAATCTGAAGGCAGGTGTCATTAAATGTAACCTGAAGGAATAAGGCCTGTGGAGTCTCTCCCAAATGGTCGTTTTTGTTTACTGTATAAAAAGTAAGTCTATTCATGGTAGACAAACCTCCATTATTGGCACATTTCTAACTGGTGCCAGTCTTTCTCAATGAGAATGTGTTGCTCTGAATCCATAAATGGATAGTGAACTATAGAATGTGTCACTTCGTAAAAAGTGCATGAAAATGACAACACATATGTTGACTAAACGAAATGCTGCCCACAGAAGACCTCTCACATAGAAAAAGAGGGCACAGCATGGACATGTAAGCAGGCCAGCCAGGCGTGTGGGCGAGGGGGGCTAGAGGGTTGGGGACCAAGAAAAAAAGAAGGGTATCAACAGGTGGGGAACGGGCATAACTGTTAGGACTGGGGAGAGCAGTTTAGCAGGCGGGCAGGGTAAGGGTGGACGGGGTATAGAGAGTGAAGGGTTGGAACACCCTAGCCCTCATGAGGAGGATAGGGTGTCTATTGTTTCCCTGGTAGAGACTACTTCAAATAAGAGCAGCATTGGCATAACCGCTATTGCATGATCAAGAGACTTAGAACCAACAAACCTTCAGACAGAGGCTCCACCAACTGCATATGCATACATTGCCCGGCAGATAGCACAGTGAGCTAAGTGATCGCCCCTGCTATCTGTGTGCAGCCTGCTGTAGCAGGTTTGAATCCCGGCAGCGTCAACTCAGCCTTTCATCCTTCTGAGGCCAATAAATTGAATACGACTCTGTGGGATAATGATGTCTTCTGTTTCAGTGCTCTGAGGCCTATGGTTGTGCAGCCCTATGTGAGAATAACATTATTTTTATTAAAGATATGCTATTTCCAACCAAAAGCTACACAATTTGAATCACAGTTTTCCTTCCAGGTCCAATTATATATTAATTTTTGGAAATATCCCAGCCCTAACTCTGGTCTGCATGCGTCTCCTAAACGTACATGAACAGCTCACATTCAAGAGTTTTATGTATGAATTCCATAAAACACTTAGATCTAGACTCTTTTGCAACCTCAGTAAAAATAAATCCTGGCACAATCCCAGCTCTAAGCAGCACTCCAGCTTTATTTATTTATTGAACATTTGTAAGGCACCTATACATCAGAAAGTGTTTCCAGGTGCCACAAGGCAAAGGGGAAAAGGAAACCGAGGGGATGAACAACAGTGAACAGTCCTACTAGGCCATGTGACATTCGGATCGTGCAAGTGCAGTAAAAAGGAAGTGCAGGAGGCGAGGGGGCATGCAAAGGGGTGGGTGGAGGGTGTGGGTGAGGGATAAGGGGGAGGTATGAGAGGGGAAACGGGAGTAGAAGTAGGAAGGGGGCCCAGGGGCAGGGTAACTGCTGGAGGGGTAAGAACAGGTGGGGGTGCCTGGCCGCCAAGTGTGCAGAGGAAGGGATAAAGGTAACAAGTGTGAGGAGGTGGGGGACCAGACTCAGTAGTCCAGTTAGGGGAGGTTGCCCGAAGGCAAGTGCTGGAAGAGGGAACTGAAGCACACTGGTCGAGGGGGCCTGGCAGCCAGTCACAGCAGCTGGGGGGGCATTAGCAAGGAAGGGGGAGAGGGAAGAAGGAGGAAAAGATGAATGTCTTGAGAAGCCTCCGGCTCAAATCTGAGAGGGGCGGGATGGCCATTCCAGAAGGATGCACCTGCCGAAGGTAGAGATCGACCTCTCACTCTCTGCTTAGAGAAACGTCTGACCTGCAGAGAGTTAGAGCTAGGGGACCGGAGGGCTTTAGCAAGGAGGTATTTACAGAGAGAAAGCTGGATGTAGCACAGTCCCAGGCTCGAGAAAGACTTGTGGATGATGCAGAGGGTCTTGTATTTGATCCTTGCAGCCACCGGGAGCCAGTGGAGGAATTTAAGCGGTGGAGAGATGCAGTCCCTGGGCTTGAGGCCTAGGATAAGTCTTGCAGTCCTATTCTGGATTAGTTGAAGAGGGCAGAGGGAGGAGATAGATAGATTGAGGAAGAGGCTTATCCAAATAGTCCAGCCTTGAAAGAACCATAGCTCTAGAGACATTGGGTTTCTTGGAGGGATGGTGAGGAAAGGGAGAATGCCTCTGAGAAGGTGAAGCTGAAAGTGAACCTTCTTGGCAAGGTCAGCGATATGTGGTGAGAAGGAGAGAGAGGAGTCAAAGATGACACCCAGATTATTTTTTATCACTGTGAGAAATCAAGGCTTTCTGCCATGTGCTAATATGGTGCACATATTATGTTGCAATGTGCTTGGACATTCAAATGTGGCTGTACTTTCCTCTCTGGTCATAGGTAGGAAGCTCTGCCCACGTGTCCAGTGGACAAAATAGCTTAAAAAACCTCTTGTCCTGGACAGCAAACATCTTGTCTCTGGCATCAGGCGATGGCATTTCCACACCCCTGAATGCAAATGTAACAGCTAATCTGGTGGCATATGTGGGAGTTTTATGTGTCAAGAGTCAATTTCTAATATTACTTGAAACTAGCAGCAAGACTGTACTCCAGATATCTTCAAAAAAGGACATACTCTAGCTTTATGATCCTCCACTTTCATTACTGTTCTGCTGACAAAACTGTCAGTTAAACACAGTATAACGTGTGATTATCTGGTTAATGGTTCTATGACAAACAATACAGACAGGGCTTCCATTCCGCACTTGGTGTAGAAATGTGGTAACTATTTATATCTGGGACTGCCACATTTGACAAGCTGCATTTGCACTCCCCAGCAATTTCTAACTCATGCTGTGCTTGTATTTGTTTGTCAAAGCTTTGGGAGTGGTCACAGACCATGTATGTACACAGCCTCATGTGTGATATTTACTTGAAACTGCTGCTGTGTTGGAGCACTGAAACACTGCTAAGGATGTGTCTCTAGCAAAGGTGTCCTCAAAAAGTCTAGTTATTCCCACTCCGGACTAACAACCAAGCTTGGCACTGTTACTGTCCATGGTGGGTAATGTGTGGCGGGCTGGGGAGGGAGATTGTGTGAGGCAATATGAAAATACATAGAATCACTTACTTTATAAGCATTAGTGGCATTTCTGGTAGGCGTGCTGGAGGCTACAATAGTTGTAAACACTGAAACATTACATATCGAAAAGCAAAAAGGGACTATTTCTCAAAAGTACACAGAAAGTTAACAATAAGCATTGAATGTAAATAAGCAAGGTTTCAGAGACTTCACACAATTAACTCTACCAGAAAAAGAAGCCACTTGAACATTCAAAAGAAGGTCTACAATGATGCACAGATAAACTAGATTGGGTAAATACTCCACTGAACTATTTCCTCCAGGTATGTATAAAGTTATTCATTATCTTTGACATATGTTCCTTAATTTGAAGGTATAGGCTAGCACTGGTCCAGAAAACCAACACTCAACCAAGTGTCACTACATCTACAAAGTTACATAGGACTCCAGACCAGTTGCGCCAAACCCTATTACCATACCATGGTATTATAAATGCACACGAATAGACAAATTCAGTGTTTGCATATATTCTTTTACTGTTCTCGCCAACACGTGTTTCAACTTCTTCACAGAGGTCTTCTACAGGGCTAGAGTGCCAGTCAAATATTCATATTTACATATTATAAAAATATATGTTATAAACAATATATACATTTATGGATTTACGTTGACATTACATATTGCAAAGTTACAAATATTTCACGTGACCATAAACAATTATTTAATGTTAAAACCAGACACAATAAATCATAAATCATGATCAATTTGTAAACATAAAAGTAACAACAAATAATAGATCAATACGAACCAGACACTGCTTGTGATCATGGATAGGAAGGACTATATTACAATGCAAGAAAATCATTTGAGGATGTCAGGTTGCCATGAAAAACGAAAAACTAACCCCTTGAAGGAAATCCTGAAAGAGACTGATGATATAGTAATTACATGGTTTAGAACTGGACTACTAACCAATGAGGATAAAAACTATTTAAGTACACAAAACCCTAGAATGCCAACAATCTATTTTTTACCTAAGGACCATAACGTATATGATGTAATACCAGAGGGACAACCCATAGTCAGCAGCATGGGTTGGATCACAGAAAAATATTCTAAATATATTGATGCAATCATCTCTAAAGAAGTTCCTAATCTACAAGCTTCATTGAGAGAAACTGCACACTTATTAAAAATGGTAGAACGATTTGAATGGGCTGATGAATTCTGCTTTGTAACAATGGACGTCAAAGCATTACATACGTCCATACAACATCATTTGGCATTGAAAACAATTGAATTTACTTATGCTAATAGACCTGCATCTTATTTCTTGCACATTTGCGAAATAACACATTTCTATTCAACAGTGATAATCTGTTTATGGGTTACTATGAGAACACCTATATATATTCTGATAATCCTTTTGCAAACACTGAATTTGTCTATTAGTATGCATTCATAATACCATGTTATGGTCATATGGATTGGCGCTAATGGTCTAGAGTCCTATATAACCTTACAGTGAAACATGTGCCGATTTTCTATTGATCTGTATGATACCATGATGTTAGTCACTCTCAATAGATACAAAATATCTGATCAATCCAATGGCTTACACTTTTTTGAGTTCTCTCACTTTTACTGTGCTATATTGGGTGGCAGGGTGTCTTCCACTGTTTGGAGAAAGATGATAAAGATTTTCCTGAACTATATTCCTTTGGTTATCATCTTCTGTAATCGAATGGTGCGTGTTCTTGTCAAAGTAATGCACTTGAAATTTGAAAATTGTCCAGTATGTCCCACCGAGCTGTAAGAAAACTCTTCTTAGTAGGCATTATGCCCCATCATGTGTCACGCTTACCGGGAGACCGTGGTTCTTTGCACGCGCTTTCCCTTCCTGGCGCCTCTATTCGCACTTCCGCGCTTGGAGAGGCGCCGGAGGGAGAGCTTCGGGGACCCAAGCTGCAGCTCCTCGGCGCATGCGTGGGAGACCGCGATCACTGTTCCGCGCATGCGCCGTGGATTAGGCACCCATGATTGGAGGGGCTTGCTTCCCAAGCCTAGCTCTGGGTCCGCCGGCGCCCGGCGACGATCAGCTTGCGTTCCAGGCCTCGCGGGCGCCGGCGGCCCATAAAAGGAGAGTGAGGATCGGGAGCAGATCGCGTCTCAACGCGTTCTGTTCCTGATCGTGTTTACTCGCTCACCCTTTTGTTCCAGCGCCAGTTTTCCTCAGTTCAGCCTTACCTGGGGTTCTCCTCTCCTGTTTTTCCTTGGTCCTCATCTTGCCAGCTCCCTGTCTTGCCCCGGATCCCTCTGGATTCTCCCTTTTGTTCCCTTTTGGGTTGCAGGGGTTCTCTGCCTTCCTGGACCCCTCTCCTTGCCTGGTCCACGTCAGTTTTCCCTCCTTCCCGGGTTTTCCCTCCTTCTGCCTGGCTAGGCAGCCCTGCCTTGATTTTCCCTTTTTCTCCTGCTCCTCGACCAGCCTGTGCTCTGTGGTCTTCCTTCCAGTGTCTTCTCCTGGAGTATGCCTCAGCCATTCATGGACCCTTGAGCGCCACAGTATTCAGTGTCTTCTCCTGGTGTACGCCTTTGCCATCCTTGGACTCTTGAGCACCACAGCATCCAGTGTCTTCTCCTGGTGTACGCCTTTGCCATCCTTGGACTCTTGAGCACCACAGCATCCAGTGTCTTCTCCTGGTGTTCGCCTCAGCCATCCTTGGACTCTTGAGCTCCTCTGCGTCCAGCACCTTCCCTGGTGTACTCCCGGCCATTTCTTGGACTCTTGAGCACCACCACACGTCTCGGTCCTCCCTGGACCTTGGAGCTCCATTGTCTCAAGAACTTGTTCCTTCAGCCTCTCCTGCCTGTGCCTGCAAAGTCCTGACGTCACGGTATCAGAAGAGAGCAGCTCGTGACGTTGGGAATCGGTCCATCTTTTACCCAGTACCCATTCTGGGTGGAGGAGAGGCTGGTTCCTCGTGTCACCAATCCTTCTTGTCAGTCTGGCTGCCCCGTCGAGATCAACCAAACATACAGGTACGCAACATTCTCGTGACTCACACCTTAACAGATTGAGACGCCTACCTTCCGATTTAGAGATGGAAGACACACAGGACCTGCGGAATGAGTTACAAGCCCTCAGAGCAGAGATGACTGCCTTACACCAGGAAAACCAAGTCTTACCTCAAATGGTAACTCAAGGGGCAGGGAGTGCCTCACAGGCTGAGAGTTCTCTGGCTCATACTACCCCAATTAAGTTTGATGGAGACCCATGTCGAGTGGCGGAATTTTGTAATCACTGTCGAATTCATTTTCTCTTCAGGTCGACTCATTTCAATAACGATAAGGCCAAGATCGGATACATTTTGGGAAATTTAACCGGGAACGCTCTCGCCTGGGCAACACCTTTTGTGGCTACTAACAGTCCCAAATTGAATGACTTCGCTGCCTTTGAGAAGACATTTCTGGAGGTTTTTCAGATGCCCAATCTGGCCGCCGTTGCACAGAATCAGTTGATGGACATAAAGCAGGGAAGTGCCGACATAATTACATATATCAGTCGCTTCCGCCTACTGGCTACTGACTCTCAATGGCCAGAAATCACGCAGAAGACCCTGTTCCGCCGAGGGTTGAGGGAGGAATACAAGGATGAGTTGCTCCACAACCCCGAACCTGAGACCCTCCAACTCTTAATCAATCAGGTGCTCCGGATTGATCAGAGATTAGCTGAACGAAAGGCTGAGAGACGTCGGTTTGAGAGAGTCAGTTCTAGAACGGCCAGTTCTCCCGCCGGAGCATTTGGTTCGGCGGAGTCTGGACCCGAACATATGCAGTTGGGAGCTGTGAGGAGTCCCTTATCTGAGGAAGAAAGGAGGCGAAGAAGAACATTACGCCTGTGTCTTTACTGCGGCGCCACTGGGCACTACCTGGGTACGTGTCCTTTACGACCTCAGAAGAAGAAGACAGAAAACTAGAGGACCTGTCGTGTAGAGGAGAGGCAACGACAGGTCTCACCCCTTTCTCAGACCTTTCCACTTCTTATTCAATTCTTCATCCCATGCAACCAGCTGTCTTACTAACCCTGAAGGTCCATATCCAATTGCCTGGTCGGACTCTAGAGGTTTTTGGGCTGTTGGATAGTGGGGCGTCTGGCAATTACATCGATGAGACATTCACAAACATCAATAAGATTCCCCTTCTATCCAGACACACTGCCCTACCTGTGGAAGTTATCAACGGTACTCCTTTATCTTCGGGACCAGTTCGTCTGCACACTGTGGGGTTAACTCTTCGGATTGCCGACCATTTGGAAGAGCTTGCTCTAGATGTTATCAAGTCTCCTACCTACAAGTTGGTCTTGGGGTTACCCTGGCTCCAGTATCACAATCCAGTCATCGATTGGAGGACTCATACCTTGACCTTTACTTCCACCTCTTGCACCCAGAAATGCAGCCTGCCAGTCCAGACTCAGGTTTCTTCGACGACCTTGGAATTTCGTGGCAAGGGGGTCAGTCTTTGTTCCACTTTTCAGATTCCTCCAGAATACGCCGATTTAGAACAGGTCTTTGCTGAACCAGGAAACATACCCCTGCCACCTCATCGTTCGTTCGATTGTGCCATAGAATTGTTGCCTGGTTGTGAGATTCCCCATGGTAGACTGTATGCTTTAACTCAGGACGAGAAACAAGTGCTACAGGACTACTTGTCGGACTGCTTAAGTAAAGGATACATAACACCATCCAAGTCACCCGCAGGATTCCCCTTATTCTTTGTAAAGAAGAAGGAAGGCACTTTGAGACCTTGTGTTGATTACCGGCAATTGAACGATATCACTATTAAGGACCGGTACCCATTACCTTTGATTCGTAGTATTCTAGAAACCCTGCACTGGGCCCGGATCTATACCAAGCTTGACTTAAGAGGGGCCTATCATCTGGTTCGCATCAAGAGTGGAGATGAATGGAAGACTGCATTCAAGACACCTTTTGGGCACTTTGAATACAGGGTGATGCCTTTTGGTCTGTGCAATGCCCCTGCGGTTTTCCAACGGCTCATGAATCACATCTTCGGTGCCCTGATTGGAATTTCGGTTTGGATCTATTTGGACGATATACTGGTCTTTTCCAGATCTAGGGAGGAACACATATGCCATGTACGTGAGGTCCTCCATCGCTTATCTCTCAATCATCTGTTCGCCAAGGCAGAGAAGTGCTCCTTTCATCAATCGAGAATAGAGTTCCTGGGATTTGTGATCAGTCAGACCGGTATTGAGATGTATCCCAAGAAGGTCCAGGCTATTCAAGAGTGGAAACAGCCTCATGATGTAAGGTCCTTACAACGCTTTTTGGGATTCGCCAACTTTTACAGGCAATTTGTTCCTCATTTCTCTCAGATCACGGCGCCTCTGACTAGACTGACTAGCAGTAAGATTGCTTACTTGTGGGATTCTCCTGCCACGCGAGCATTTGACACCTTGAAGTCAGCTTTTATGGCCGCTCCGATTCTACGTCATCCTCAGGACGAACTACCATATATTGTTGAGGCGGACGCTTCGGATTTTGCCGTAGGGGCTGTTCTTTTGCAGAAGGATCCCGCTACTTCGGTTGAACATCCAGTGGCTTACTTCTCACGTAAGCTGAGCCCCAGTGAGAAGAACTATGCTGTAATTGAGAAAGAACTATTGGCTATTAAGACCGCATTTGAGGAGTGGAGACATCACCCACTGGGAGTTCGCTTTTCTGTAGAGGTCCGTTCTGACCACCGCAATTTGCAGTACTTGCGCTCCTTGCAATGTCGAACACCACGACAGGCCCGGTGGGCCTTCTTATTTTCTCCATTTGTGTTTCATGTCACTTACATCCCTGGATCTTCGAACCTAAGGGCTGATGCCTTGTCTCGGTCCTTGGAGATAGAAAGGGAAGAGGGACACTCCAGTCTGGCTCAACCACTGATCTCCCCTCATCATTTTTTATTAACTTTGTCACCACTCTTGCAGTCAATATCAGATGCTACCCGGATACATCCTAGGAGGTCAACTTTACTTCAACAGCCTTCAATATCCGAACATAATGGCCTTCTGTTTTTCCGGAGAAGACTGTACATTCCCGAGGGGGAGATTCGAGAAGGCATATTGCACGGCTTCCATGATTCCTCCATTGGGGGTCACCGATGGATTAGACCAACACAAGAACTGCTATCTCGACAATTTTGGTGGCCTGGCTGGGTTGGTGAGGTCCGAAAGTATGTGGAAACCTGTCCCGTTTGTGCCCAATCCAAGGTTCCCAGACGACGGCCTTTGGGATTACTTTTACCCACGGAGTTGGCACCATATCCTTGGCACATCATCGCCACTGACTTCATTGTTGATCTGCCTCCCTCAGACGGGTATACCTGTATAATGGTCGTCGTGGACTGTTTCACTAAGTACGCCCATTTCATTCCTTTCAAGAAGATACCTACTGCTACCCAGATGGCCACGGCCTTTTTGCATGAAGTTTATCGGCTGCATGGCCTTCCCGAAAAGATTATTTCGGATCGTGGTGCTCAATTCCTCTCTTCTTTCTGGAGCAAGGTGTGTGGCCATCTTGGTATCCGCAGAGCTCTGAGCTCTGGTTATCATCCACAGTCCAATGGTCTCACGGAGAGGACGAATCAGACGCTGGAAGCATCCCTCGTGTTTTTCAAATGCCATGCAGTCCAATTGGATGGCATGTTTGGACCTTGCCGAGGTGTCCTACAACAATTCTACCCATTCTTCCATCGGAACCAGTCCTTTCTATTGTTCAACGGGTCAGCATCCGAAATTGATGCCTTTCCATCCTGTGCCATGCAGTGCGGTTCCGTCCGCTGATACTCTGATTTCGACTATCCAACAGCAACACGAGTTGGCACGCAAGTCATTGGAGGCGGCTCAGGACCATATGAAGTCTCAGGCTGACCGGAGGAGGAGAGAGGAACCTGATTTCCGGGTTGGGGATAGGGTTTGGTTATCCTCTAAGAATCTGCCACTTCGCAACTTACCGGTTAAGTTGGCTCCCCAGTATTTTGGCCCATTTAGGATCACCAAGCGTCTGTCCTCTGTGGCTTTTCGTCTTCAGCTGCCCCGTTCCGGGCATGTTCATCCTGTTTTTCATGCCTCCCTTTTGAAGCCCTATGTTGTTGACCCCTATGGTCGTGCCAGTCCTCGCCCGGCTCCTGTTCTAGTGCAGGGAATCCCCGAATTTGAGGTTCAGGAGATATGCGATGCTCACTATCGCAGGGGGGTGCTCCATTTTTTGGCGGATTGGAAGGGGTACCCGGCCTGTGATCGCACTTGGGAACCTTACCAGCATTTGCACACCCCACGTCTTGTGCGTGAGTTCTATCGTCGTCCTTGGAAACCTGGGGCTCCGGGCCTTCCTGGGAGGGGGCATAGTGTCACGCTTACTGGGAGACCGGGGTTCTTTGGACGCGCTTTCCCTTCCTGGCGCCTCTATTCGCGCTTCCGCGCTTGGAGAGGCGCCGGAGGGAGAGCTTCGGGGACCCAAGCTGCAGCTCCTCGGCGCATACGCGGGAGTGGATTGGGCACCCGTGATTGGAGGGGCTTGCTTCCCAAGCCTCGCTCTGGGTCCGCCGGCACCCGGCGACGATCAGCTTGCGTTCCAGGCTTCGCGGGCGCCGGCGGCCCATAAAAAGAGAGTGAGGATCGGGAGCAGATCGCGTCTCAACGCGTTCTGTTCCTGATCGTGTTTACTCGCTCACCCTTTTGTTCCAGCGCCAGTTTTCCTCAGTTCAGCCTTACCTGGGGTTCTCCTCTCCTGTTTTTCCTTGGTCCTCATCTTGCCAGCTCCCTGTCTTGCCCCGGGTCCCTCTGGATTCTCCCTTTTGTTCCCTTTTGGGTTGCAGGGGTTCTCTGCCTTCATGGACCCCTCTCCTTGCCTGGTCCATGTCAGTTTTCCCTCCTTCCCGGGTTTTCCCTCCTTCTGCCTGGTTAGGCAGCCCTGCCTTGATTTTCCCTTTTTCTCCTGCTCCTCGCCAGCCTGTGCTCTGTGGTCTTCCTTCCAGTGTCTTCTCCTGGAGTACGCCTCAGCCATTCATGGACCCTTGAGCGCCACAGTATTCAGTGTCTTCTCCTGGTGTATGCCTTTGCCATCCTTGGACTCTTGAGCAACACAGCATCCAGTGTCTTCTTCTGGTGTACGCCTTTGCCATCCTTGGACTCTTGAGCACCACAGCATCCAGTGTCTTCTCCTGGTGTACGCCTTTGCCATCCTTGGACTCTTGAGCACCACAGCATCCAGTGTCTTCTCCTGGTGTTCGCCTCAGCCATCCTTGGACTCTTGAGCTCCTCTGCGTCCAGCACCTTCCCTGGTGTACTCCCGGCCATTTCTTGGACTCTTGAGCACCACCACACGTCTCGGTCCTCCCTGGACCTTGGAGTTCCATCGTCTCAAGAATTTGTTCCTTCAGCCTCTCCTGCCTGTGCCTGCACAGTCCTGACATCACGGTATCAGGAGAGAGCAGCTCATGTCGTTGGGAATCGGTCCATCTTTTACCCAGTACCCATTCTGGGTGGAGGAGAGGCTGGTTCCTCATGTCACCAATCCTTCTTGTCAGTCCGGCTGCTCCGTCGAGATCAACCAAACATACAGGTATGCAACATTCTCGTGACTCACACCTTAACATCATGCACCAACTGAGCTCCATGTGGTAATTGCATTATTATTATACAATTTGGTTCTGATTCTATTTGCTTTTCAATATTAAAGAGTCTTCAAAGCCATTACAGAGTCTGTCTGCCCACATCACCATACATCTTGACCAATGGTATCTCAAATAGTGCAAAGGCAGACCGTCAGAATACAAAAAATCAACAGATCATCCAGTCTCTGCCTACTTGTTTCATGAATATGGAAAGAGACTGCTCAACACAATAAGTCTTGCCAGTTGAATTAAGCAGGATGTCCCAACAGGGTGTGGTACAAGCCTTAGAAGATGGCACAACATCCTTCTTTTCACCATAAAATATAATTGTGAAAGGACTACAAGCATCAATGAATTGTCACTATCTGCCGACCATGGCCACAGACATCTTCACACCTACAGGCTCTTTTCCATGAGCTGTTATGTAAGAAAAATGTGTAAAAGTCTTGTGTGAGACTTTAATGCATTTCTTTAATGTTACATTTAATTTTCATGCATTTATGAGGGGAGAGGCAGGGGTGGATCAGAACTTATGATGCTGTTGGCCCTTTCTTCTCCGCCATACAAATACTAGAGCATTTGCACCGCCATGGATTTTCTTGCCTGTGCAAATGCTGTGGATTCCTTTGTAGTCTTCAGGCTTTCTCAGCAGTCAATTTACTTTTCAGAGGGATACAATCTTCAATGACTTGAAAAATCTGCCTCCACAGACATTGTTTGTCTTTTCTGGTCCAGTCCACACAGTCAAAATACACAAACATGAGGGAACGTACCATCCTGGCTCCACCTAAAGGTTGCCTGACTACATCAAGAGACCACCAAAAACTCTCAACAATAGCATTAGCTGATTGAATTCTGTAGGATGTGCTGTTATGGTGCGGGACTACTGGGCCGTGGTACAAGTCTTTGAAGTGTACACATGGCTCCTTTGATTATCATGTAATCTTGATCACATCATGTGTTTTTTTGATGCCATTGAACACATGGCTCCAATTGTTTAATAGCTTTAAGGACTCTCCACACTTTTCCCTGATCCTGTGCCTGTCCAGTTGAAAACCGACCAGTCAAAAAAGACAAAAACTAAGGGACTCATTTCCCATATACACATCCTGAGCACTGGATATAAAATAAGTTTTAACTAAAAAAATACCATGATTACTGAAGAAATGTTTGGGCACCCACCACAATTTCCAATGGCACCAAGCAGGTAAGATCATATTTTCATAATTTATTTATGTGTTAAAGATAGCTCCATGAACAAAGGCTCCTTTTCTTTCTCATTTCAGTTCTTTTGGGGAACCATTTTTGGGCCGCCCCCTTTTGCATCAGGTTGTTTGTTTCTAATTTGTTCCTCTAAGCATACTTTCAGTGGACTGTTCTGTACTTTTGCATATTCCATTGTGCTTGCTTTGGGCAGTACTTGTTTCTTGATGAACACTTCAGACATGTGCAGAGTTTACGACTAAAAGTACTTTCTTGCAAGAATTTGTGCTAAGGACGTTTGAACCCATGTGACAGATTAAGGTTAAAAAAAACACAGAAATGTTTATCCTTTGGAAAAACAGATCTTAATAGAGGTCTGGAAAGTCTACACTGGCATGAAACTAAAATATAGGTGAATTAAGAGCCATCAAAAATAGGGTCAGATGGGGCGCGTGCAGGGTCACACAGTGGTGTCTCAGGTATATGGATCCCCTTTCCGCTTAACATTGCAAAGAAAGTGTAGTCAGAGTATGTGTGGAAAAGGTACGATTGAAAGGTTGAGTGAGTGCTGGACAAATAAGGGATAGCCATGGACATGACTCCGTCAAACCAGGTGTCTATCCTATGCCACCTAAAGATACGCCTGGCTACTTAATGCACACTAAGTACAGTAGTCGGACATGCAAGTACATCAAAGCCTGCCACTATTTAATGCAGGAGAACTGTCATTTAACGAAACTTCCCACCTGGAATGGCAAAGAGAATAAAGAAATAGTGGATGTTATTATAGATTGTTTCACCAATGTTCTCCTGTACTTTAGTGAGCCCGGTTTGACACTGTGGCCAATAGCAGCCTCAAGGACCTGAGTGTCTGCCCTGCCCCGGCAGTCACTGCAATGATTGGCCTATTCATTCACCTAAAGGGCCAATCCGGGTTGGCGTCAGGTGAAAGTCGCCCCCCCTGACAAAGGCCCTCACTAAAGCCCCCTATCTGGCCCGGTCCGGCAATGGGAGGCCCCCATGCTGCTGCCGTACGAAAAATACATTTTGTAACTCTTCTTCTGCTCCCTCACCTAGGAGCATGACCATTGTGCCACAAACCTGCCCTGGTAAGCACACAAGTTGAACTGCCAGGGGTTATGATTCTCCTCTTGACTGCTTTCTGCCTCTCTCCCAAAGTTGTTCCTGACCTTCTTGCAAGGACTTCTCACCTAAATGTGCTTTTTCCAATCATGCATTCTGCCATTTGTACTGATTTTTAGTGCCTCTGAAAAATTAAAATCTACGTGGGCTGTTTTCAACTGTGCATTCCTCCATTTTCAGTGCTTCTGACTTAGGTGTGTCATACAGCCTTTTACCTTACTGCACTTGTGCCTCTGGTTAAATTCGAACATTAGGCTGTTCGACATTTTGTCCTCTCTTGGCTATCTTTGACTGTCTATCCTACCCTTCTTGTCATCTTGTATGTTCCTTCCCTTCTCCCACCTCCCCTCTTTTATGTCACAGCACTTGCACTCTCTGAAACACCATCAGGCCTAGTATGATCGTTTTTCCCGTTTTTACTCCTCCCCCTCCCTCTCCCCTTCTCTCCTCATTTATGTTACAGCACTTGCACTCTCTGAAATGCCATCAGGCCTAGTACGACAGTACTGTTCATTGTTAGTCTGTATTGTGTCCTACAGTGTTCTATGTCTGTGCCATCTTAACGTTATAGCACTTGCTCATTCTGAATGGCTCAAAGCCCAATAAGAATGTTTTCAGTACTGTAGTTTCCCTTTGTTCTCTCCCCTGCCTTGAAGCACTTTGAAACAATGTATTTTGTATAGGCACTTTATAAATTACCAATAAATAAATAAGAACCTGTGGTCGGCCAGCCCCTATCAAGTGCTCATGATCCTCAGTCATCAGTTTTGGGGGGCCGGCTTCATCCATATTCTCCAAATACCCATTGCTTTTTCATTTGCTGCATCTCTGAACAGAGGTAGCACAAACTATGGAAGGGGCACAGTGACAATTTAGGTACCCCTGAGGCAGGTACCAGTGGCAGCAGGGAGTGACATGGATGACAACTAATTACTGCCAGTTCATGTTCCTTGGACCACATAGACCTAAGAAATCTGGTTAAAGAGAATTCAGACATCAGGGAGTAACCTCAGTTCTTCATTGAGTAATGCCAGACATTAGTACAATGTTATAACACTGCTTGAGCTGATAGAAATCAGCTTATGATGGTGATTATTTCTTCAGAGGTTAGACAGAGACCTGCTCAAGAGATACAATAGCCAGCCATAGACCTGGAACAAGGAATACATTAGAACACGACCATAAAAGATTAAAGCTTGCAATTCCCGATTTGTGTCCCTGGAAGACTGATTGGGACAATCAATAATTGTAAACAAAAAAGGGAGAGTCCCTGAAGATTATGTAGAACGACTGAAAGTAGTGTTTCCACAACATTCAGGTATTGTCAAACCAGAGGGCACAGCTCAGGAGGTCATGTATAATAGTTATGTCACAGGGCTTCAGCCCAAACTCCAAGCTCAGCTGAAACCCTTGTCTAAGCTTGACTGTGCCCAGCATCTGTAAGGGCAGGAACTCCCAGTAGAGATGTGATATTTCTGAGGGGGGTTTAGAGATAGGGGCAGGCAAGAGGAATGTTGGCACCAATGAAGAATCAGTCTGGTGCGCCTGGGGCGTTTCCAGATTTTTTAATCTTTATTTTTTGTAAACAAGTGGGGCACTGAAAGAGTGAATGTCCTTATAGACTCAAGCATATTCAAAACATTCCCCCCACTGGAATTATTTTTGAATAATTAAGGGTGAAATGGTGCATTAGACAGCATACGTTCTGATGGAAAAAAAGTCACCAACAATGTACAGGAGCTTTTCCCAATGCATGTTCATGATGTCTTTCCCCCAGTTAAAGAAAACATTTTCATGCGGGCTGTGTCGAAACATTTCCATGCTGGCTACACCAATATATACCAGTATTCCCATGTAAGAACATACTCATGTTTGCTTTGCGCATAATGCCTGTAATGATGATACAAGAAAACACGTTCAAGCTGGCTCTGCCAATATATCACCCCATTGGTGATTGCTGCCCCATATTAAAATTGTCTGATTTCATTTGATTTTAAAAATAAATAAATATTGCATTTTCACCAACCGGCCTGGTTCATGGTCCATTGTGACCCGGGTTATTTGAAAAAGGGGGTGTGATACGAGTTGTGTACCATTTCAAATTGAATTTGCATAAATTAAAGAGAAAGGCATATCAATTTAGCGCTACATCCTAGGCTGAGACCAAGGTGTGTGTCACCTGATTGAAATTCTTAACACCAATACCACCCCCTGTAAATTACAATAAATTACTCTAGCCCCTGTTCCTTTTCTGTTATTAGTTACTATATTAGTTACTATATTAGTTCACTAAAGATCGGTACAGATCAGAGTGACGGCGGTCACCATCACTTGCTCCATCGACTGTTAGCCTACCATCAGGGAGGTTCTGTCCGTAAAAAAAAAATGCTAACGCCATCAGCTAATCACAAGGCATTGTCGAAGGGCAAGTCATCCAAGTACCCATCAGTGGCTCCATCGACAACATCATTGACACGAGCCTCGTCAACGACCTCCTCCATCATGACTGTTGCCACATCGATGACCACCCCATTGACGAGTACCTTGTTGTCGAACTAGTCTACGAAGACTGATCGTTCATCGACGGCTTTGATTACACCAAGGGGCTCTTTGCCACTATGACTTTTACCACGCCCAAAGTATCCTTGCCACCTAGACCTCTGTCGGCAGTTACGATGGCAGTCCCGTCAATGACAACACATTTTCCTGCTCCGCAGGCTCCAATCATCGCCTCATTCTCTAAAGGCTCGGATTTGGTGAGGGACATACCTCTGGCCAAGGTTGTTCTGCCTAGACCCACCAAGGCCATGTCACTTTTCACCTTGTCCCTTCTGGCATCACGCAGGAGGTCACCAGCACACTACACCAATTCAGAGGAGGAACCTTCCAGAAGGGTTTTATTCTGACCATGTGGACAGTCAATGGGTGCCTGACCAGGAGGGTGGTCAATGGGAGCCTGACCCCATTATGCCAATGCCTCAGCAAGGGGCACCATCTCATCAGCCTTCTCAGCCTTTTAAGCCCTTCTCTTCTGGGCCCAGCTCCAGGGCCTGCTCCTTCACCTGCGCTGAGGGACATGGAATGGATGTAGTGGATGGAACGGATGAAGCGGATGGAACGGATGAAGCGGATGGAACGGATGAAACTGATGGAATGGATAGAGTGGATGCAACAGATAGAGTGGATGGAACATATAGAGTGGATGGAACAGCTGTAGGAAGGAAAATCCTTTTCCAAGACAGCCAGCATAGAAAGAGAAGGCGGGGCTCCGTACACAGCCCCTCTTCCCTTGCCATGGCAGCCTGCAAAACCCTATGAACATATTACGACAAGCACTTTTTTCCCCTTTCAAACCTATCCTACCTTCGAATAACTTTACCACATAGACGGCCCCAGGTAGACATAGCCACTTTAACACCATTTTTCGTTCCTAGCGGCCATGGCCAGTAGCCAGATTGTCCACGTCATGACCTTATGCCATGATCCAGACAATCTGGCTACTGCCCACAGCCACAGGCTATACCTCAGTCACCAAAGGTATATGACTATTTTTTGTACCTACATTATTACACTTGTCAAAAAATAAAACACAGGCACATTTACAAAACCATGCTTTAATGTCCTTGCCAATGCTCCTCATGAGTTTGCTCGAAATCCGCCCATGTCTTATTTTTTTTAAAGTGTCAAAATGTATGTACATACAATAGTCATATAACTTAGCCCCCACTTGACAAAATCCATTCAGTCTTTATACACACATTGAAGGTTGGGTCTATAATCTTTCTCAAAACATTTGTCCAAATTTGTCAAATAGCAACACATTTATAAGCCAACTAAAAATGTTGAGACCCCCCTTCTAATTTCGCCCCCACTTGAGAAAATCCCACCAAACCTTAGAAAACCATTTATATCTAGATCCAAAATGGTTTTGCCAAATGTTGTGCAGATTCGTCAAATGACACCACATGTATATGCCTTTACAATATTTTGGGGCCCCCCTGGAATTTTGCCCCCTCTTGAAAGAATCCCACAAAACTCTGCAAAACCATTCAGGATTAGTTCTAGACTAAAATTGTAAAATTACATGCAGTTTCATTGAGTGGCACAAAAGTTATAAGCCATCCAAAAACTGCTTTTCCCCAACCCTGTAATGCAGAAATAGGAACAGATGTCCTAGGACATCTGAAGTGTCCGCGAACACCACAGGACTGCCCCAGGACATCTGGAGTGTTCGCTGACTTTTTTGGGGTGAAACAACCCATTTTTTGGCTTCTTATGGCCATATCCAATCCAATCCTCACCCCCCCACATCCCCAGAGATTGCTTGTTGAGTTTGACAAGTGCAATGCTTTTTTTTTTTTTAATGTTTTCACTGTGCTGTCCGCGGACCCCAAGAAAGTCAGCAAATCCAAGATGGCGGGCATTTCAGGAAAACCGACACATTTCACATTTTCTCACCACTCAATCGGCAGACGCGTCTTGATGTCCGCAGACCACGCAAAAGTCTGCACATTTTCTGGGCAATCAGAGGCCTTTCTGTTGATCGAACAGCCGATTAGATGCCAGTCCGCAGACCGAACAGGGAAGTGAGTCCGCGGAGTTGACATAGATATCACTGATTTTTTTGCCTTAGGTTTTGGTTGTTTAAAAAAAACGACTAGACGGATTTACACCAAATGAACAAAAGTACCCTTTCGGGACGAAGCCGCTGCTCCTGCCGCAAATTTGGTGAAAATCTGTCCAGCGGTTTGGGCTGTAGGCGCGACAGAATGTTTTTCCCATTATGTCTATGGGAAAAAAATACATTTTGGGACCCCACTATAACTTCGCCCCATTAAACTTTGCAAACAAGATCAGAGTGGGCCATATACCTTTTTTGCAAAGTTTGGTGAGGATTCGTCCAGGGGGAGCAAAGTTATAAGCCACCCAAAAGGTGCTCTTCCTATGGGTTTAGCAACTTAACCATAACTACATTGCGGATACCGCAGGCCATGTAATACATAAAAAACAACACCAATCACTGACAAACATGCCTTCCTTTGTAGCCCTTCAGCACCTGTTAATTTGCAGGTAAAACTACACCAAAGTAAAAACACAGAAGAGGTCTTGGCTAATTTTCATGTCATTCATGAAACATCAAAGCAGGATATTTATTGGCCCCCAGATCTGCAAGATTTAATTAAAAAAACACTTACATGGTAATTCATGGAATCAAGCGCAGAAGTGGCGCACGCGGCTGGCGCACAGAGGGAGCGTGCGCCAGCTTGCGCCAGCCGCGTGCGCCAAAACCCATTTTCACGCACCGTGTATTAATGGATTTCCCATATCCAGCCGTGGTGCAGCGTGGTGCAGCGACCCTGCAGCAGCACCAGTAACGCCCCCAACCCCGCCCCTTGCACCAAAAACAGCCACACAAATCCCCTAAATGGCGCAAAGGCCAGTGGACCAGCATACAGCCCCCCAACAATGAAATTGCGCTAAAAAACGCCCCTCACCCCACTCGTGGCAGCCCAATGGCATGTAAAACTCCTTGAGCACCCCTCAGAATACACATACCCCACTCACGCCAGCCCAATCGTATGTAAAACTCCTTGCGCACCCCTCGGAATACGCAAACCCCGCTCGCGCCAGCCCAATCTCGTGTAAAACTTCTTGTGCACGCCTCGGAATACGCGTACCCCACTCGCGCCAGCCCAATCGTGTGAAAATGTCCTTGCGCTCCCCCTGCAATAAGCGTAACCGCCTGCGCCAGGCAAATAGCGTGGAAAAAGTCCCCACTGTGGTGTGGGCTGCCAGCGGGGCATGGTCAGGGTGGATGGGCTGCCAGCGGGGCATGCCCAGGGGTGATGGGCTGCCTGCGGGGCATGGTCAGGGGTTGCAGGGGCCCCCCCTGTGGTGTAGGCTGTCAGCGGGGCATGGTCAGGGTGGATGGGCTTCCTGCAGGGCATGTTAAAGAAAGAACCACAAACACTCCACTTTGCGCTCCAAATAATGTCCCCCCCCACCAGTGACGGGCACCTGCCAGCAGGCCCCGACTCATGTTCCCCCACCAGTGACGGGCACCTGCCAGCATGCCCCGACACAAGTCCCCCCACCCCACCCTCATTGACGGCAACCTGCCAGCAGGCCCCGACTCATGTCCACCCACCCCACCCCCATTGATGCAACCTGCCAGCAGGCCTCGACTCATGTCCCCCCAAACACCACGTCATAACGTCAAATATAATACCTGGTATCTGCCTTCATAGCTTGCCCTGATTGTCATGATTAGCTTTGCCTAGCCTTACCTTCTTAGCACTCTAGCCACTTATACGAACATACTATGTATTTGCCATCACTCTACACTGTTCTACTCAGAACTATCCTCAACTTGATCACCTTACAAAACCTCAACATATCCCAGTCTCAGAACCAATTATCACATGTAAGTGTACCTCTTGAGCTTGCCGGCATGGCCACCAAACCTTGTAGTCTCCAACAGAGAAACTTTAAACTTCGCGCCAGACTCCCAAGAATCTATAATCCCCTAACTAATGCCCACCTCAACACTAATCGCCCAAGGGACACCCAGCCTACTACCAATATACCACCCTACAAAGTCAACAACGGCCAACACCCACTTCAGCTTAACTGTCGACTCTTTAGAGATCCCACCTCCCTCTCGAACTGCCAACACAAAGCTCAGCCGCTATCTGCTCCACCCACCCAAGCTGGCATAAAAAGCGCATTAATAAATGCCCGCTCTATGGTAGCCCATGCCACAGATAAAGCAGACACAATCCAAAATGAAAACATAGACCTCCTGGCCATTACCGAATCCTGGCTTCACCCTGCAGCAGGCCCAGCAATTATGCTAGCCACTCCAGACAACTATACTCTTATAAGACTGGATCGCACCACCTCCAGAGGGGGAGGCCTTGCTATAATTGTTAAGAACAACCTAACTCTAAGACTTTCCACACCCTATAATACAAATTCCTGTGAATCTCTCATGGCCAAACTCACCATCGCCAACAATCAAACTATCACCATTCATCTGATATACCGACCACCAGGCCCTCTATGTTCCTTTGAGGAAGACCTCATAAACTTACTATCTGACAACTTAACAAATGTGTCACAATGCCTTATCCTAGGAGACTTCAACCTCGGATTTAGTGACCCACTAGACCCTAATGCCGTACAGATTAATAACTCCCTCGAGGAACTAGGATTCACCCAAAAGATGACAGAACCTACACATATTAAAGGAAGGACCCTCGATTGGATTGCTGAACACAACTGCCCAACCACTATCACTTCCATAATGCCTCAGCCTTGGTCCGACCACTACCTGATATCCTTCACCCTAGAAGCCACACCCCCCACGAATACTAGTAATATAGCTCCTGCCACTAATACCAGAAACAAAAGAAATATTACTCCTGAAAATCTTATCCCCCTCATCCTTCCTACACTAAACTCTATCTCAGACCAGACTGACCCTGCCACCATGGTAGAAATGTACAACAAAGTGATGCTCACATCTCTAGACATCATTGCACCACTGAAAGTCAGAAAGAGCAAACCCCGCCAACACTTAAACACCTCGTATATGCCTCATCTGAAAGCTATCAGACAAGAGAAACATCTAAGTGAAAAAATCTGGAGATCAGACCCTTCAGCCCTCAACAAAAATAACTTGAATAAACTATCCACCCTCTACAAAAAAGAAATTATCTTAGCTAAACAAACCTCCTACAACTCCCGAAACTCCCAAGCCAAATCAAATACCAAAGAATTGTTCACCATCCTTAAAGAGGTAGAATCCCCCATTCAAGCTCCGGACTCCTGTCTTAAGGATAAAAATTGGTGCACGAGTATACAAAATGCCTTGGCCAACAAGATAACAACGCTCCAGGTGAAGATTAACAATAAAAAAGATACCATTACTGCTTCTAAGACTGATATCAATGTTACTACCTCTAAGACTGCCATGAACATCTTACCACCACTGCAATCTACTTTAACTCCACCCATACTACTAACCCCCAGTTTCCACTTTCACAAAGTATATACCAAAGCAGTTGAGAAAGTTATCCTCACCCTCAAACCGTCCAACTGTCATGGTGACCCATGTCCAGCCCAAATTATAAAAGACGCTGCCCGTGAACTCTCCTCCTTCATCACAAAACTTATAGCCGCTTCGGTCACATCAGGCATCATACCTAGCAACCTGAAACATCCCTGGGTCCTCCCTCTCCTTAAAAAACAAACCCTCGACCCCTCCATCCCCACTAATTACCGCCCCATAACCACAGTGCCATTCCTACTTAAAATCTTGGATAAAGTAGCATACCTACAAATTCAACACCATCTGGAACAAAACCACCTCCTAGGAGTTCGTCAGTCTGGCTTCAGACCTCAGCATGGTACTGAGATTGCCCTCTTAGACCTCAAGGCACAAATAGACACACTGAGAGACAAAGGTAAGACGGCACTCCTACTACTCCTCGACCTCTCAGCCACGTTCGATCTGGTAGACCACTCAATACTTTGCAACCATCTGGTCGCCGCAGCTTGCTTCTCTCAAGAGGCAGTCGCTTGGATCCAGTCCTTCCTTGATAACAGGACAATGCAAGTCTTCTCTCCTCCAGCAGCTGCGCACCCCGCTCCCATATCATGCAGTGAACCCCAAGGCACCTGCGTATCGCCCACTCTGTACAACATCTTCACAAAGCCCATTTTCAATGATCTAGATGGTCTAGGTATCACCTACACAAATTATGCCGATGATACACAGATCCTCATCCCGCTGACGGGAGATTATGACAAGGATTTGGCCTTTGTGAACAGAGTTTACTTCATCATCCAGGCATGGATGGCCTCTCACGGTCTATGCCTGAATGATGACAAAACAGAACTCCTCATTCTAGGTACACCATCCAACATTAAAAAACGAGGTCCCAACTACGCCTCCCTCATAATCGACAACAATAACATTACTGTGGCCAAGGTAGTTAAAACTCTTGGCTTCTACAGAGACTCCACGCTCACCTTTGGTAAACAAGTAAATGCTATGGCCTCAGCCACATCCTACACTTGCAAGCTAATAAGAGCAGCCAAGCCCTTCCTTTCACCCAATAACTGCATCACTTTAGCGAGAGCCCTAATCTTATCCAAATTGGATTATTGCAATGTCTTATATATAGGTAGCAACAAATACACTACATCCAAAATTCAGACTCTTCAAAACAATGCCCTGAGAGCTGCCTTAAGTCTCCCTAAAAATGCCCATATATCTGACCTTAGGAGATCCGTCAATTGGCTTTCCACAAAAGATAAAATCCTCCTTAAAACTGCCTCTTTGACACATAAATGCCTTAACCACGCAGCCCCACAAAACCTCACAGACAGATTCGCTAGACAAACAGCTTCTCGCCCCCTAAGAAAAGCTAACTCTAACCTCCTATTAGTACCTAGATTTAATCTCACTAAATCCAGTGGGAGTAGCTTCCCTGTTAAAGCAGCACAATATTGGAACTCCCTCCCCCCGCCTTAAGATCTACCCTACCTATAATTCAGATCTAGTCTCATTCACTGGCTAAAGGAACATGGCGTCTGACCCTACCTCACCAGCATCCTTCCTATTATCTATTGTATATACGAGACCTCACTGCCTTTGCTATATTTATGTGCCTCACACTTATTCCTGTTACTTACTGTATATACCTATTTGCCTTGCCTGTTGTTTCATGCATACAGCATTGTAAACTTAGCTGTACTTATTCCTGTCCACTATGTAACTTAAGCTTATCAACCCTCTTTATGCTTTCTCGCCCAAATACATCTGGGTCTGGTGTGCAATATAAATAATAAAACAAACAAACAAACAAACAAAAACAATATAGACCCATGGCCCTAATGCCAACTCAAATCCCACTCCCCGACACCCCAGTTCAAACACGCAACCATTCACTGCACCCACTCCCTAGTAAATTACCCATGCAGTGAGAGTCTGAAAAGAACCAGCATCCCCATGAATAAATGTCCTACAGAGCCACACAGTGGCAACACATGACTGAGCCATTGCTCATAGAGACATGCATGAAACCAATGAGAGAAGACCACACAAATAATATTGATCCAATAAATGTATTAAATGTAACATGTAAACTCAAAATCAAAAGCACACATGAAAGTGGAAATCAAGTCAGTATGAAAACAAAAATTAAATCCAACAAAAAAGTGAGTTCCATGAAAAGCCAAATAAAAAGTGGTCCATCGCCAATGTCCAAGAAATGAAATCCAAAGGTCAAAATAAAAAATAAATATGACTCCATGGGTCCAAAAAAAAGAAAGAAAGTATGTACATGTCTGCAACTATTGTCAAAGAAAGTCACAAGGGTCCATGATCCCCAGAAGAAAGAAAACCTATACAAAAATCAATAAAAAACATAACTATGTACAAAAAGGTGGAGCAAGGTCCAGGCACTCCAAATAATAAAAAAATAAAAGGAAACCTATGTCTAAAGAACTATGTACAAAGGTGGCGGGCCAGTCCCACGGCTCACTTGGTGATGTTCCGGGCCAGGGCATCATCGAACTCCACATCGATCATCCGGAGGTGGGCCTATTCCCTGGCCTCGATATCTCGCAGGGATGCAGCCATGGTATTCAAAAACTCCCTGCGAGTTTCCTCGAGGCACTCAGCCCGCCTCAAAGCCCGGTTCATGGAGTTCTCCACCATGACCATCCTGAGCTGTGCCCTCTCTGCCCGCCGCCATTCTGCATCTATCTGCTGGCCCAACCGCTGCCACACGGAAGACACTCCCAGTCCTGGGTCCTCTTGTCCCTCGGCCGATGCCTGCCCCCAGAATGTTGATGGCCCTGAGCCATGATGCCTCCCACGCTAAGCCTGCTGCTGCCTCCAATGCAACTGCCTCTGCCATCATGACGGCCTCTGGGCTGATGGAATCCCCCGGCGCCGTTGTGCACATGCCCTGCTTTTTGATGCCTGCACGTTCTCCATTTGTTGGGGTCCAGTTGGTGGGGTGGCCACCCCTGCTGGACCTCTGACTCCCGACTGTGGCAAGGATGTGTTCTCTACCAGCCTGGCCGCTGGCTCTGGGGCAGCTCCACAGGGGGCCTAGGTGATACTTGGGTGGGAAGATAGCACGGAGCATGACTGGCGCATAGGGGGTTCAGTTGAGGTGGGGGTCTCAAGACCCTCCAGCACACGAAGCAACCCAGTGCCGAAGACCCATCCTAGTAGGTCGACGCGTCCACACTGGTATTCGAAATGATGTGCATTGTCCTGACGAGAACCCTGCACGTCATCCCGAATACCAGGTGCGCGCAATGCCAACCCAGCTAGGACAGGCTCAACCCCGTCACAGTTTGCCTCTTTCGCAGGGAGAGAAAGGCCAGTTGTTGTTCGCGTATGCCCTCCCTGAAAACGGGTCTGGACGAAGGCATCCCTGCTGGTGCCAGATCAGTCACAGGATCGGGGACAGATTACACACAGACACCTCTATGGCGGCCTGTGCTGCCTCCTGTCCCTGCCCCTGGACTGCACCACTAGCACCAGTGAAATCCCCCCTTTCAGGCCCCATGTGTGGGGCTGTCACGGCCTCCTCCTCAACCAAACCCCCCACCAACCTGATTGACTCTGTGGCGTCTTCCTCCATAGTCCCCTGTGGGGGCTCAGCTGTCCCTTCTGCTGCCGAGGAGTCCACCTCCAACCTCCGCCCCTTGGACCTTCCCTCTGCAGCTGCGGCCATGGATGCAATACCAGACTCCCCACTCCCGGAAGATATGTTTACCTGGGAGGGGAGTTGGCCCTTGCGTCTCCGGCTGGCAGTGGCCTCCCTGCTGCTGTGCTCCACAGCACCGTCTCCGCCCTCTTCATCAGTCGATGCTTCAGACAGGGAAAGATAGAACACAGGCATCAGTGCATTGTCCAATGGTCTGATACACGCATTACAGTTGCACATGAGTGTCAATGTCAGACATCACAGAAGGCATCACACTCCCCAACACTCATGTCATTTGAACCCACACACATGCACAAATAAACAGGAATCGTGCAGCAGGCATCAGCATCCATACACACATAAGTGCATGACCATCCAAAGGTTGGCATGACGTCACAAGCAACATGGGGAGTGCCGATCACATGCACACACGCCACCAGACAGACATGCATCTGTACATCTCCACCACCTGTCACAGTGCAATTATCGGCAACTATGTCACATCTGCCAATCAGGTACCCAGATGCCCGGGTCACATGCATCCATGGCGTCTCACTGTCACACACATGCCAAACAGACACACGCACATGTACACCGTGCATGTACATGAAGGTGGGACCAGCATCCATGTGTCACACCCCAACCATGGCATAGTACATACACAGAAATGCAAACATGTGAGCAACTCCACATGCAGGTGGGCATCATGCATTGGAACACATACACCATTGATGTGAATCACACATGACTGGACTCACATGCAGCACAGGCATGTCCCTGCACACACACATCCATACATGGGCCATGTCAGACATATGTCCAAGCTGCACACTCCAGCCACACCTCAACATGCACTGTGTGGAATGAGATAGGCCAGACACTCACCGCTCAACTCCAGATGGGTCAGCCTCTCTAGGATCTGGTGGTGAAACACTGGGTTGATGCGTTCCAGGACCCTCATCTGATTGATGGTAAGTTGGACCTGGCGCCCCCTGAATCCGCTGCATTAAAGAGGCGCCGGGCCTTCATGAGGGTCCTGGACCTGTAGTCCTCCCAGCGCTTTTGATGTGTTTCAAGTCGCGGGTTGCCACACCCTCCGCGTTTATGTCAACCACGATGTCCGACCAGGTCCTCTTCGGTCCTTCCTTGTCAGCGCACAGTCATCTGAAGAGGGCATCATAATGCCCCAGGACTTGCTCCACCAGGATGCCAACTTCTCTGGCTGAGAAGCTGACAGCCCTCTGCCTCTCTGGCTGGGGGTTGCCAGTGGTCTCAGATGGTGTTTGCCCCGAAACGATAACCCCTGAGCTAGGTGTGGGTGGGCAACTGGATCCTGGGGCTGGGCTGTGGAGCGATGGAACAGCAGTCAGGAGTCTTCTTTTCCAGCAGGGGTGGTTGCAGCAACTGGACCCCTCCAGATGGCTGATGTGCAGGCAACAAATAGCAGGGCACGTGGGCAGCAGGCAGGCAGCAGCAGATGGCTCGTGGGAGGCTGCTCAGGGGCCTGGGGGGCAGGAAAATGGCCTTCTGTGCAGGAGCGTGGTCTTCCGTGTGTTATCGCGTGGCTAGCCCAATGCAGAGTGATTTAGCACGTGAAAAAACAGCACATCAGCATGTAGTTCGAGGAAAGGGCCTTAGCGCGTAAGCGCGTAAGTGACGTGACGTGCGCAGGCATTTCCCTCGGAACGGGTTAAAGGTGAGCGCGGGCCAGCAGTTCGCTGTACGTGCTTTTCGTGGAGACCGATGCGTGTGTTGCTACTTCTTGTTTCACGTGCCATCACTTCACAGCGGATCGAGGACGTACCTCTTCTTTTGGCGGGGGTCTTGCCTACGCGTGTTTTTCTTTCCCACGCTAGTCAGACGTGGAGTCGTGCACGCTATTTTTCCCACTCTGGGTCCCCCTGTGTATCGCATACCCGTTTTGGAGGTCATAGTAGCCTGTTTGTCCCACGCGTACGTGTTTTTTGTGTCCCTGGGTGCCACCGCGTACTGCAGGAGTGGGCTACTCGGGGATGCGTGCATGGTTTTATTGCAAATTTGCGGTGCCTGAGCGTTGCATGACCCGTCATTTTCTCACAGGGGTCACATACAGCCTTGCAGGAGCACAGGGGTGCTATTTACATCACGTACCCCAACCCCTTCACCCCAATTGCCCAGGACAATTGTTGTCGTGTACACCTCCCATTGGCACTAGTACATCCGTGCCATGGTTGGGAGGCCAGGAAAGGTGAGGGGCGCCTCAGTTGGGCATCCTCCACGTGGTGGGCATGGTCAGGGACGTGGCCGGGGTGACCAGGGAGTAGGGGGAGTCCAGGGTGGCTAGGGTGGCTGCAGAGGGGGAAGACGCACGGGTGCACCACTTCGGCAGGATGTTCTGCCACGTGTTGGTGCAGTCATGCCACCACCCCCTGCGGCTCCGGGAGATGCAGCTCTTGCATCTGACACTGGCGCCCATGTGACCCGGCTGTCAGTTTCATCTACTGTCACAGGCCCAACGGTAGTGGTAGCTGCAGGTGCAGCTGTGGCAACCACCACCCAGGCTCAGAGTCGGGCTGCGCATGATGTGTTGGCCCATGAGGACTCCCAGGCTGAATTCCAGGTGGTCAGGAAGCACAAGCAATGTGCGCGCAGGGATGCACTGACCGAGGCACATGTCCCTGGGGCAGTGTTTTCATCTGCTGCCCGAAGCAGCCGGGTGTTGGCAACTGCATGGGCAGATGCAGCCAACACCACCCCGGCTGTGAGTCTGCCAGCCAGGACTTTGTCGGTCACAGACCTTGGCACAGCGGCTGTTGCTGCACTGGGTCCTGTCAAGAGCACCCAGCAGCCACTGACCCAAGTCAGGGCTTCCGTCCCAGTTCCACCTGCCACTCCCTTGGTCCAGTTCACCAGCGCCACTGCCCCTACTGATCAGGGTGGCATTTGCCAGTGAGGGTCCGTACCACTGCCCAAGAGGAGGAAAGTTGCTCCTGCGCAAGAGGCTGGGAACCCAGACACGGCTCTGGCCTCCGGCACGTCGAGGAAGAAGCCTTTCAACAAGCAGGAACTGGACTTCCTTGTGGGCTACATGTCAGAACATGAACGCAATATGCTAGTGGGCCCAAATTGCCATACTATGCCTGCCCAGCGTTGGGCACACTGGAAGCATGTTGCGGATGGGTTTAGTGCATTCGGATATGAGGTGCACACAGCTCAGGACTGAAAAAAGCATTGGGATGACCTCCGACGCTGTGCTAAGCAAAAGCTTGCCTCCAATTATGCCATGACTGGCAGTGGACCACCGCCTGAGGAGGAAGAACTCACTCCGCACAAGGAGATCGCTGTGGAGTTCATCCCGGCACAATTGATTGAAGGAGTGGGAGAGATGCAGGATTATGATGCCCCGTCCGGTGAGTGTTGTTGCGTGTTTGTCCAGCCCATGTGTTGTATGCTTGTGTGATGTGTTGTGCTTGACTGCCACTACATGCTATGTGTACATGGTTCTCATGTGCGAGTCATGCAATGCTTCACTAATGCATGCCTGTTGTGATGCATGCTGGACATGTGAAGCAGATGGGGACTGTCCTCATCACCACACATGCACCCTACTCACATGCTAGTCACCCAGGCTGCCCCTCTGGTCCATGTTCCAGCTCACTGACCTGTCTGAATGTAGCCTCTGGTGTCTTTCCACTCAGCACTCGGACTATGCCATCGCATGACTGACATGCATGTGTGTTCAGAATGCATGAGGGTACTACATGTGGGCATGCTTCCTTGGCCCTCCACCCCCCCTTCACCTCAATTTCACCATGGCACTGGTGGGTAACATGTTGGACTATTGCAATGGCCTGTTCCACGCTCCTGTGTACATGCACACTTCCCCCTGCGAACCTGCCAGACACATACTGTGGGGTAGATCCTTTGTCCTTGATGCAGGGTGTCTCACTCGGACTGTGCAGATGGCAGATGCCGCCGGGGACATGAGTGCCCATTCATGCTCCATGTGCATTCCATTCACGCCCCTATATGTCCTTGGCAGCATGATCATTGTAGTACGTGTCTGGGATTACATACTTATCATGGCATTTGGTCATCCATTCAATGCTCACTCTAGCTCAGTCCTGCATCACGCACATGTTTAGGGTGTCATTATCTGTGTGGGGCACAGGCCTCCCCCTGTTGCAGGCCCCCTGACTATGTTCAACTGGTGTAGTGCCTTCTGCATGAATGGGTGTACTACTGACGGTGTCCTGATTACTGTCCCATTCTCATCTGCTGAGATGTCAGTTGACTGAGATGATGCAATTGACGCTAGCCAACACTGTCTGCCAATACACAGTTCTCTGGTCAACCTTTCATTGCCATGCAATGCCTCCCTGCATTTTCATTAAGAGGGTGCGGGGGGGGGGGTTAACTGGAGCCTTGCAACCCAGTGCACGCACATTGCACATGATAGCTGAACTTGCCCTTACACTGCCATCATGTTAAGTGATTGACATCAAAACATACTTGTTGATGTAGATTATTGGTAACGTACGCATGTACAACACTGCACCCACCCACTTTTGAGCCATGTTACACCATTCTACATGCCTACTGACTGCTGCAATGTCAAAGTGACCTGGCATGTATGTTCAGATTCTCATCCCTTCCCTGTTATGAAACGCACTAGCACAGGTGCATCCTGTGACACATGTACTCTGTATTGAACACCCTAGCGGGTGTTTAGCAAAGTTGATTGGTCAATCTGCGGGCTGTACTAACTGGTATAGCCCGCAGATTGATTATAGCCTGCAAATCGGGTTGTAATTACTGTGGAGCTGGCTGCAGGTGTGTATGTGTACACTTACACGTTGAAGCTGCTTGCTTTGCTGTATGGAATGCTGTTCATATACACCATACGGGTTTACATGAACACGGTGTATTTGAACACTTTCACATATACATATGCAAGCAGCTTCAACGTTGTGTAGTGCAACATTGCAGCTACTTACTTAGGTGTGTGTTTATTTACACATGTGTTCTCAGCAGCATTTTTGTTAAATATCAAATATGTCGTTATTTTACGGAAATGCTGCTGAGATTTCAGCATTGCGCCCGTTATGTTCAACCGGCACAATCCTGAAGGTGCACTGTCATGCAGTACGAGTACGCCCAGGCCCACTTAGAATACTGGTGGAGCCTGGGCGTGGTGATTGGACACACTGAATCATGTTTCTTGGCTCATTCAATGCACAAAGTGCTGAATCTGGCCCTGAACGGTGTTCTAGAGGCTTCATGGACCGGCAGCTCGGACCGTACTCGGCGTTATGGTCCCTCATTCCTCGATATGGTCCCTCACTCCTCGTTGGAGGCCCTCGCTTTGCTCGGGACATTCCCTATGTCTTCAGGGCCCATGACACCCGGTACGGGCCGAGCTGCAGATCGATGAAGCTATATTGGTGATGATGATTTAGTGATGCATGTCTACATGCATATTACGTGTGTCATGGTGTGTTTTTATTCACTTGCAGCTGTGGCCATTTGGCTGTTCAAACATGATTATGCTACGTGCCATCTCTTTGTTGCCATCTGTAATTTCTGCCTGTGATATGTGCCGCCAGAGGTGGTGTGTGAGGTAGGTGATATACTACATTCAGTACACGTGCAGGCTTCGCAATTCACACGCATCCATTTCTGCTTTCAGGATGCCATTGAATATCAATGCCACTGGATGCATGCCGGAATTTGAGTTGTGTGTGTCATGTCTGCTTCATGTGTTGGCTGTCAATGTAGTGATGTCTATGTGTGTGTGGGTTATGAGCTGCTGACATGTGTACCCATGTTTGTTTTGTTCACGTTACAGGTGATGACGCTATGGTGCCAGAGGATGGTGATGCCATTCTAGACACAGGGTTGCTTTTACATCAGCAACCCGGCACAAGTGGGGGTCGTGGGGTGGTAGACCACGAGAACCCATTTGTGCTCCAGACCGTTGTGTCCAGGGCTGGCAATCAGTCAAGCTCTGATGAACACTCTGAGCACAATGTTGAGTTGGATGTACATCATGACGCTTCGTCGTCGGTGAGTGATCCTGATGTGGATAATATTCTGTCCGCAACACCTGCACTGAGGGGCCAGGCAGTGTTGGAACGTCTGCCTGTGGTGGTTCTGGTCGCACGGTCACACTCCACACCAGTTGCTGATGTGTCTGGGGCATCATGTCAATGGAGGGATGCAGTCCTGGAGCCGTGGGCGGTGTCAATCCAGCGAGGACCACGGCTCCTTGGGTCCCGCAGGTGTAATGTCCGGAAACGCAGTGGCCGTGCGCCACTGGCGAATACTGAGTGGGAGCAACCCATGTATGCCAGTTCACAGCAACAGGGGGCAGCTATTGAGAAGATTGCTTAAAGCATGGAAAGTGTGGCCAAATCCATGCTCCCCCCGATAGGCAGGTGCAGCTCCAGCAGCAGGCAGCGCAGTCCATGTGCCGCTCATTCAGGCTGGGCATGGCGGCCTCAAACAGGGCACGCCAGGCTGAAATGGTGTCTCTGCGTGAAGCACTTGCTGCTCAGGCAGAGGCACACAGGGAGGCCCTGAGGGATGAACACCAATCCCTCAGGTCTACTCTGGGTGTGCTCAACATGTCCCATAGGCAGCGGTCAGAAGTGAGGTTGGGGTAGCTTGAGAACACCATCTCGACTGAGCTACGTGTATGCTGGGAGGTGCTCCAGATGTCATGTGAGGCCATGCAGGCAGAACTCTGTGTTAAATGTGCTACCTTGCAAGAGGAAGCATGCGTATCACGTGAGGTGCTGCATGCTGACCTACGTGCCATTGCCACACAGGACCAGCCTTACCAGACCTGAATGCTTGCTGCCGTGGAGGGGCAAGCTGCGGATAGGCATGGTCAGGCAACTGTGCCACGTCCACCTTCTGATTTCCATCCAGAGGGTAAGTCAGACAACGACTTATCTTCCACTCAACATCATCGTGTGTGGGTGTTGAGGTGCACCCTGTACCTCCCCCCTCCTGGGTGCCCCCCCGGGTCGTATGTGGCCATTTTCTTTTTAATAGTATTGTTTGTCTATTGTGCATTCATGTGACGGTTTGGTGCTTTGTGGCTTTTGAAAGCATCCACTGTGTGTTCCAGCTGGGCCCATACAAGCTTGTCTTGTGTATGTGTTTGTGGCTTGGGGTCCTGACACATATGCCACTCCTGCTTCCCCTTTCCATGGGCTGGCAAGGATGGTTCTGTGTGAAAGCAAATTACACAGGAGCATTAGTCTTTCATCATATCTGTGGCCAGTCTGCAGTCCTACTTGTGCATAAACCCCTAGTGGGGATTATGGATGTTTTCTCCATGGCATGTCTGCAATCAATTTTGGTGAGTACATTTTTGAACTGTGCTTTTATTGAAGTTGATTGTGGTGTTTTTTCATTTCTTGCCTGTATACGTGCTTGATGCACTTCATGCTGTAGACCAAGGTTGTCCAACGTACGGCCCGCGAGCCACAATGAGGCCCTCCGAGCCATTGCATGTGGCCCGCGAGGCCATAGCCTGGTTTATTTATTTATTTGCTTGATGTTTGTCAGGTCCGTGGACCCGATTAATTAATGTATTTCTGCAATGCTGGGTCCGACCAGCATTGCGGAAATAAATTAAATAATCGGGTCCACGGACCCGACAAACATTGAGCAAATAAATAAATAAACCGGGCCGTGGCAGAGCTCTGTTACTGCCTTTGGGCCCCGGGCACCAGAGGCAGTACAGGCCATGACCAGGTTTATTTATTTATTTGCTCGATTTATGTTGGGTCCGTGGACCCGATTAATTCATTTATTTCTGCAATGCTGGGCCCGACCAATATTGAGGAAATAAATAAATTAATCGGGTCCACGGACCTGACAAACATTGAGCAAATAAATAAATAAACTGGGCCGTGGCAGAGCACTGTTACTGCCTGTGGTGCCCCCAGTAACAGGCCATGTCCTGGTTTATGTATTTATTTTTTCAATTTTGTGTCGGGTGTGTGTGTGGACCTGAATTCTGGGCCGTGGTGGAGCACTGTTACTGCCTCTGGTGCCCCTTGGGAGGGGGCACCAGAGGTAGTAACAGGCCATGGCCTGGTTTATTTATTTATTTTTTCAATGTTGTCGGGTCCGTGGACCCGAATTCTGGGCCGTGGCGGAGGACTGTTACTGCCTCTGGTGCCCCAGGGGCACCAGAGGCAGTCACAGGCCATGGCCTGGTTTATTTATTAATTTGTATGGGTGTGGATGTCCTGTGAGTGCGCTGCTTTCCCTATGTTGCCAACCTCTGAACCCTGAAAAGTAGATGTATGCATGCTTGACATGCGGCCAACTTTGCACCAGACCTGCAGATGAACTTAACTGGTCTGCTGTTAAATCTCAGTTACCAGTTTAATGGTATCCACTACCGAATAATTGCTCATTTTACAATAGCCAATATGATAGCTCAGTGGGTTGAGCGTTCACTGCTGCAATGTGTGTGCTTTTAGCTTTCAGCATTACATTTAACTTCTCTATGCTGTGGAATGCTTTGTGCTCCTTCAGGATATTTGGCACACGCGATGCCTCTTCAGCCATAGTATGTGGAAAGGTGCTTTCTCTGAAATCATCCTGAGATACACAGGGTGTATTGTTCAGTACAAGATTCTTTTCAGCCGAAAGATGGATTTTGATTCTCCTCTTCTGACCCTGTTCTGCTATTCCTTCCTCTTCTTGTCGCACATCCTACGAGAATAAGGGCCAGCATTCATCTCTTGCTATCTGAATTGGTTGTGTTTGCTTCAAATGTTTTCAATTAAATTAGTTTGGTGTTTGATGGAAAATTGAAAGCTTGCATTGCTAAGCACATTTTTCCCATCACTGCGTCTTTCTACTTAATTTATATGACAAAATAATTGCTAACAAAGTGGCGTGGCGTATTGTGTAGGGGAGGCATGGTATCACAAGTATAACACATACACAATAGGTACAATATGAAAAACCTTTATTGAAGTTTTCTGGGGTTGGACAAACTCCTACTTTGCCCTATGACTAAGATGGGAGTAGTCTTCAATTGAGTTCACCTTTGTGTGATCAATTTTCCACATTTTATCTTTTGAATGGGATTATGCTTCTTTCATTACCACATAAGTAATAAATGTGTATTACAGAGATAAGCTGACATATTGTTAGGCAGAAACCTGTGCAGTTCCCTTGGGGAACACTGCAAAAGATTTAAGACTACAGGTATAGCAGTAAACCCACTTGGTAGCAGTCTGCACCACCCAGATTTACCTGGTAGCTGTGGCTGAGCAGTCAGACTTCCCTCAAGAAGAGTTAGGCAGTATGTAAAGTATACACAATAGGTACTCAAATACAATAGCACAAGCAAACACTGACCAGAGCTTGGTTTCAAAAGTATATAGTTATTTATTTATTAAATACACATAAGTTGAAATCACTCTAGCAAAATATAGTAAAAACACTTCAAACACAGTTATAATGAAAGCAGTTTCAACCCTTACTCCTATCTAGACAACTCTAGGTTAACACCACATAATTAAAACAGAGGTGAGCGCTTAACGTTAGATGACACTCTAGTAGGTTCAAGAAAGGGGATAAAAAGAAACAGAAATGGGTTAACACACCACTCTAAGGTCCAGAACACTTGCAATAGGCTCAAAGAAGCACAAAGTCACAGGTGAGCAAAAGTCACTAGGCAGGGCCCACTCTTAGAGTAGCCGGAGCGAAAATGTGCCCAAGATCACACTGTTATTAGGGATTCAAAGTCTTGCAAGGAGTTAGAAAGAGTTTAGGGTGGCTTAGAAAGTTTAGCCAGGGTGTTCCAGGCACTCCCAGGTTCGAAAGCCGGGGGCTAAATCTACCCCGTACAGTCGGTGGCAAGGGAAGCCAGGCGGAACACGGTACCTTCAGTGGACAGGATCCTCCAGCGGTGGCAGTTGTTCCAGGCAGTGGCAGCAAGGCTCGACGTCGGTCAGGGGAGAAGAAGTTCTCGCTGAAGAGCAGAAGAAGAGGGTCGTTGCACTGCCCGGGAAGAAACCAGCCGCGGAGTCCTCCGGTTAAAGGGTTGTACCGACTTTCGTGGTTGGGGTAAAAGTGGTGGGGTTCCGGTTGCCGGGGTGCTTGGCACGGGCAAGGCGGCCACGAGATACCTCCAGAAGCGGAAAGAAGGTGAAAACTGGTTGTCCCCACCAGTCAAGGGAAGGAGCCACTCCGTTAAGAGTTCTCCTCGGTCGTCGGGAAAAGTGGTGAGACGGTTCAGCAGGGCTCCACCGGGTGGTGTCGTCGAAGCAGGTCGGCTCAGCTCTTCCCTCGTCAGATTCTTGGTCCTATGGCGACTTCTTAAGTTCCAGTCCCCAAAGCCCTGCTTTTATGCAGCAAACCCCCATTCACCCAGCCTAGCTGTCACTCAAACATGCTAAGTGGTGAGCCGGCCGGCTCACCACTTGGGCCAATCAGGACGGAGTGCGACTTGAGTTACCAAGGTAACTCAGTCCAGGGTGCCTAAACCCCCCTCCACCCCTCCTAAGTACCCCAGACAGAGTGGCACCACTTTGGAGGGCTTCTGTGGAGAAGCCCGCCAAAAGTGGAACAAAGGGCTCCACTTTGGGTCAGAGTTACAGAGGCGAACGCCAACGCCATTTTAGAATAAAGTTTTGGCAAAAAGTCCCAACCGGAGTTATAATAATAAATATATAAACCGGTGGTATGTTTAAGGCTACCGTAAATAAATAATTAAATGTGTTAGCCTAAAACAATGGGAAATCCCATAGGGAAATATTCGCGGTCGAATATAAAAAGTAGTTTCCACTGCCACCAGCCAAAACTCGATCAGGGGGGACGGAGACGTGCCCCCTCGACTAACAGACCCTGGGGCAATCGAATTGCCCCAGCCAGTACGTCACAATATGATGGTTTGTACTGGTTCTGTTCAGGATTCAAGACTAGCAAAGTCTTTGGTGACTTTACATGCCCTGGGAGACAGTAGTCAGTCCCAGGGTATGGAGTCTATGTTGGGGAGTCCCTAGGACACCCCTGGGTCACGGCACAGAGGGTGTTGTGTAACCCATATCACAAAAATACATGAGGCCCTATGGAGTAAAAGACCCCATAGCCCATTCAACACAAGGTTTAACCAAGAAAACACACTTCAACATGTCCAAGAGTGAGGGTAAAAGAGTCTCACTCTTGGCAGGAGAAAAAAAGAAACTCCAGAAATCCAGCAAAGCTGCTGGGGGACTCACTAGGTAGGGAAATTCAGCCTAAACAGAGAATTCTCCCTAACACTCGCCCCCCCCAGACTAAGGGACAGGAGGATTTAATCCACTCCTGGATGAACCTCATACCTCTAGTCGATGATATACATCCTAGAGAGTCCATCAGCATTTTGATGGTGACACCTTGACCTATGCTTAAGGGAAAACTCAAAGGTTTTCTTTTGCAAGCTAAAGGACCTACAAACCTTTTGAGGAACATCAGTCTTTTTGTTACAGGGGATCTGGTTGACCAGTCCCTCAGAAGTTGGTACAACTTCTGAACCTATGTTAGGCTTTTTGAAGGGGTCCTTATAAAGGATTCCCTTAGATCTAGAGGGGCCTCCAAGGTTCCTCACCACCTCTCTTGTGGGAGCAGGTTGGGTCTTAGGCCTCTTGGTTGGAGGGGTTGGGGTTAGGCAATGCACCTGCTTCCCCTTCCTCTTAGATCTACCCTTACCTATTTTAGGAGTTTCCCCCCTAATATTAGGATTTGAGTTGGGGTCTTCAGTAGAAGGTCCAACAGTCTGAAGGTTTTTGGCCTTAGACTTTTCTTTTCTGGTTTTCCACCAGCACTGAGAATTACCAGTTCTCTCAGGTCCAGATAGGGGCCTAGTTGGTCTATCCACCTCTTCCTCAGAAGCAGGGGGAGTCAGAGACTCTGAGACTAGGGGAACAATGATGGAGCTTGGTTGGGGCGCCCATGTTCCTAGCATACTATCCTGAAATGTGCCTGGGTTAGAGGTCAACTTACTAACACCAGGGCTTGTAGTGGGGTTCTCAGTAGAGGGTCCCACAGGCTTAGAAGGGTCCTTCAAGGTAGCCTTTCTAGCCAATTTGGTTAAGTTCTGCTTCTCCATACTGGGAGGCCTGGGGGTATGTGACACTACTCCTAGAGTTCTTAGGTCATTCCCTAACAGGACCTTCCCGGGTACCTCAGCCTGAACACTGACAGGGATCCTTACTGTCATGTTGTTACATTGAATGAGGGCTGGTAGAATAGGAACCATTTGGACAGGGCCTCCAGACATCTTAGTGGGACCTTTGGGTGCTTTGGCCACATCCTCAGGTTGAAAGAAGCTTTCATCCACTACTGTTCTGCTGGCCCCAGTGTCTCTCCTGGCAGGAGTATCCTGGCCATTGACAAGAACACTGTCCACATAATACACCTTAGAGTTAACAGGTAGGGAGTTATACACAACCCTATTCTGGGGACTAACCAGACCCATAGGCTCTAAGTTTACAGTTGCTTGAAGACCCAAGGGTTCTTCAGCAAAGAGTTCAAAGTGGGCACTAGCCATCTGTACTTCATCCTCAGGAGTGAAGGCTAAGGAGACTGTGCTGATCCCTGCAGGTTTACCCTTGCACTTGGGATCTCCTTTGATATGGTCAGTACCCTGACAGACATAGCATTGTCCAAATGCTCTCTGGAAGGGTGGCTTGTTCTGACCTCCTTCTGGCTTGTGGCCAGAAGGTACAGTAGCCTGACTAGGTTTCCCATGTGGCTTACCCTGGTTATTTTGTGGTTTGGGGCCCTCTTTGGGATAGGAATTATTAGAATTCTCTTTGGAGTCTTTTTTAGGCTGTTTCTCCCCATCCTTCTTCTGAGTGACCCCAGAATCCTTGTGAGTGGCCCTGTTGGCAACCCACAAGTCAGCAGCCTTAGCTAGTCTCCGGGAATCTAATTCCCTGGAATCAGCCAAGTGTTGTCTGAGCTCAGGAGAGCAGGCATCATAAATAGTCTCCAACATAAACAAATTCTTCATACCTTCATAAGTGTTCACCTTGTAACCCTTAATCCATCCCTCTAAGTTTTTCAAACATTCACTCACCCAGGTAGCCCAAGGGGTACCATCATGCTTTTTGAGGCTCCTAAACCTCTTAAGATACTGGGAAGGGGTCTTCCCAAACCTAGCTATCAAAGCTAGTTTCACACTTTCATAGTCCTTCCTATCCTCCTCCCCCATCTCCATTACCACATCAGTTGCAACAGGGGGAAGCCTAGAGAACAACCAGGTGAGTAAGTCATTTCCTGTGATGTTCTGGAGCCCATGATTATATTCAAACAGAGACAACCAATCCAACACATCCAACTTAGGCTCATACATACCAATCAATTCTTTAGGCATCCGGGGTCTTTTAGGACTGGAACTTCTAGAGGAGCCAGAGAGAGAAACATTCTCAACAGATAATTTCTTCATTTCTAAGTCATACTTGAGCTCCATTTCCCTTAGCCTTAGTTCTTTGTCAGTTTGAGCATTCAGTTTCTTATACTCCAATTCTAGTTTCATTTTCTCCAGTTCAAAGTACTGAGGACTAAATGTGGGACCTGGTAAAGGCCCAGTAGGTACAGTAGGTAGAGCAGGTAGAGGCCTAGGGGGGACAGTCACAACAGCCTCACCCTCCTCTTCTGACTCTTCCTCAGAATCATCAACATTTTGCTCCATGTTAATTTCAATACTGTCATCTACAGTTGCTGGAGTGGTAGGTTCCTCTGAACCCTCACCCAGACTTTGGTTAGCTAACAATCTTTCAATCAGCTCCATTTTCTTGCCCTTAGTCAAGAGGTCTTTATGTTTACAGAGCACTCTTAAACAATCAGCAGTTTTGGCTGCAAGGGACTCTTGACTATAGCTTTCTATAATTGACATGTTAGAGGTTTACTTTTATAGTGCTAAGCTTTGTGGTTAGTTGCACTAAGGTATCTATAGCACACTAAAATGTATACTTAATACAAATCCCACCGCTGTACACCAGTGTTAGGCAGAAACCTGTGCAGTTCCCTTGGGGAACACTGCAAAAGATTTAAGACTACAGGTATAGCAGTAAACCCACTTGGTAGCAGTCTGCACCACCCAGATTTACCTGGTAGCTGTGGCTGAGCAGTCAGACTTCCCTCAAGAAGAGTTAGGCAGTATGTAAAGTATACACAATAGGTACTCAAATACAATAGCACAAGCAAACACTGACCAGAGCTTGGTTTCAAAAGTATATAGTTATTTATTTATTAAATACACATAAGTTGAAATCACTCTAGCAAAATATAGTAAAAACACTTCAAACACAGTTATAATGAAAGCAGTTTCAACCCTTACTCCTATCTAGACAACTCTAGGTTAACACCACATAATTAAAACAGAGGTGAGCGCTTAACGTTAGATGACACTCTAGTAGGTTCAAGAAAGGGGATAAAAAGAAACAGAAATGGGTTAACACACCACTCTAAAGTCCAGAACACTTGCAATAGGCTCAAAGAAGCACAAAGTCACAGGTGAGCAAAAGTCACTAGGCAGGGCCCACTCTTAGAGTAGCCGGAGCGAAAATGTGCCCAAGATCACACTGTTATTAGGGATTCAAAGTCTTGCAAGGAGTTAGAAAGAGTTTAGGGTGGCTTAGAAAGTTTAGCCAGGGTGTTCCAGGCACTCCCAGGTTCGAAAGCCGGGGGCTAAATCTACCCCGTACAGTCGGTGGCAAGGGAAGCCAGGCGGAACACGGTACCTTCAGTGGACAGGATCCTCCAGCGGTGGCAGTTGTTCCAGGCAGTGGCAGCAAGGCTCGACGTCGGTCAGGGGAGAAGAAGTTCTTGCTGAAGAGCAGAAGAAGAGGGTCGTTGCACTGCCCGGGAAGAAACCAGCTGCGGAGTCCTCCGGTTAAAGGGTTGTACCGACTTTCGTGGTTGGGGTAAAAGTGGTGGGGTTCCGGTTGCCGGGGTGCTTGGCACGGGCAAGGCGGCCACGAGATACCTCCAGAAGCGGAAAGAAGGTGAAAACTGGTTGTCCCCACCAGTCAAGGGAAGGAGCCACTCCGTTAAGAGTTCTCCTCGGTCGTCGGGAAAAGTGGTGAGACGGTTCAGCAGGGCTCCACCGGGTGGTGTCGTCGAAGCAGGTCGGCTCAGCTCTTCCCTCGTCGGATTCTTGGTCCTGTGGCGACTTCTTAAGTTCCAGTCCCCAAAGCCCTGCTTTTATGCAGCAAACCCCCATTCACCCAGCCTAGCTGTCACTCAAACATGCTAAGTGGTGAGCCGGCCGGCTCACCACTTGGGCCAATCAGGACGGAGTGCGACTTGAGTTACCAAGGTAACTCAGTCCAGGGTGCCTAAACCCCCCTCCACCCTTCCTAAGTACCCCAGACAGAGTGGCACCACTTTGGAGGGCTTCTGTGGAGAAGCCCGCCAAAAGTGGAACAAAGGGCTCCACTTTGGGTCAGAGTTACAGAGGCGAACGCCAACGCCATTTTAGAATCAAGTTTTGGCAAAAAGTCCCAACCGGAGTTATAATAATAAATATATAAACCGGTGGTATGTTTAAGGCTACCGTAAATAAATAATTAAATGTGTTAGCCTAAAACAATGGGAAATCCCATAGGGAAATATTCGCGGTCGAATATAAAAAGTAGTTTCCACTGCCACCAGCCAAAACTCGATCAGGGGGGACGGAGACGTGCCCCCTCGACTAACAGACCCTGGGGCAATCGAATTGCCCCAGCCAGTACGTCCACAATATGATGGTTTGTACTGGTTCTGTTCAGGATTCAAGACTAGCAAAGTCTTTGGTGACTTTACATGCCCTGGGAGACAGTAGTCAGTCCCAGGGTATGGAGTCTATGTTGGGGAGTCCCTAGGACACCCCTGGGTCACGGCACAGAGGGTGTTGTGCAACCCATATCACAAAAATACATGAGGCCCTATGGAGTAAAAGACCCCATAGCCCATTCAACACAAGGTTTAACCAAGAAAACACACTTCAACATGTCCAAGAGTGAGGGTAAAAGAGTCTCACTCTTGGCAGGAGAAAAAAAGAAACCCCAGAAATCCAGCAAAGCTGCTGGGGGACTCACTAGGTAGGGAAATTCAGCCTAAACAGAGAATTCTCCCTAACACATATGTATTGGGCACACTGCACAGGCAGCATCAATCATTAACAAAGAAGTAATGAATGTGTATTATAGAGATAAGTTGGCAAATGTACTGGGCACACTGCACATGCTCATGCAGCATCAATCATGCTTTGTACAGGACAATGCTGGCCTAAATTTGGAAAAAAACAGCATAGACATGTTGCTACAGAGGCATATTTTGGGCAAATCCAGCATGCCAATGTGGTACATCAGTGACAGTGCTGTCTTACACTGTGGACACATTGATCATTAAAATGTGTTGTGCTCTACAATGTTCTTGTCTGCTGTTGGTGACATGGAATGTACATGTTCCCCTTTAGAACTGATTGTAAACTTATGGCTTTTTGGCCACTTTTCCTGCTGTAAAATGCACCATTTCATCCCTATATTTGAAAAAAAAATCTTGGGGAGGGGGGGTCCCCCCAAACCCTCCCTAGATCGTTATAGCTCCCTCACTATGCTTGGTCGCCCCCACTATTTCAGAAAAATATCAACACATACACACTGGAATAAATCTCAAGAAACTAACCTTTGATCACTGTCCCTGGCACCAAAAGCTATCTTTGGGGCTGCATGGCTATCACTGCCTGTGATACTATTGTGTCAAAGGTCACACACCATCGATTTTAAATATACTGCTTTTGGTGAGGGCGTTGACTTTTGGCTCGCCGGCCCACCGGGAGACAAAAAGTTAATGCTTCAGCCCCACATTCAAAAAGGTTGGACAAGCCTGCTGTAGACGGTAGCCATCACCCTTTAGCTGTCAAAGCCACACTGATAGTGGGAGGGGGCTGGGTGGTGACAATGCCAAGTTGGTACGTGTTAGGTTCACCCCCTGGAAATTGTTTCAAGGTGGAAGCATTAGGAATGTGACCCAAGAAGCACAACTCACGGTCCAGTCCTCACCTCAGATGGCCGCCTAGACTACTTCTATGCTCGGTTCTGATGGCTTGGACGGCACGTTGTATCTGTCTTCCTGCTTGGAGTTTGCTGCTGCGTTATAGCGCAGTTTTCCTTCTGGACTCCAGCTCTTTTACTCGTTTTTCACACTCTGGTGACTTTGGTCCCTGTTTTTCTTCCTGCTACTGTCCTTGTTGCAGATCTGTCTGCCCGTCTCTCGGGCAGTTCTTTCCGTGTACTTGTACGCTGCCTCGGTTAGCCTCGGTAAACTTCTGTACCACAGCATCTCTCTATCTCTCTGTTTCTCTCTCTCTCTCTCTCTCTCTCTCTCTCTCTCGCTCCTCCTATCTTTCATTTATTACATCCATACCTTTATGTTGACTTTGGCCTTTTACCAAAGCTATTCAGCGGTTCTGGCTCTTAACTTGCTGTCAAATGTTTCCGGCGATCTCACGTTCACTTTGCCTTTCTGGACTTGTGCTGTCTCTGCCTTTCTCCATTCACGCTATTAAGGATTGATTGGATTTCAGCTCAACCATCCTGTTGTGCCAGCCTCCTTGGTTATTTTCTACTGAAGTTTCAGCTCTACCCATCAGTTGTGGCATCCTCATTGATTATCGTCTACTCAAGTTCCTACCCATCCTGTTGAACCATTTTACAACTGTGCAACCTTGGAAGTTATTCTATTATTCAGCTTGGACATTTACTTGCCCATATTCTACTTCAAGTCATCTACTAGAGACTCTTCCAGGGTTCTTTGGCGACTTGAGGCTTTTTCCCTGGTTTTGGGGTTTGGCTCCTTGGAGTTCTCTGCGATTTGGTATTTTTACAGGTTAGGGTGGCCTCTGAGGGAGCTAGACCCTATTTACACAAAAGGAAGAACAAGAAAACCAAGGAGAAGGGGGATCCTGAAGCCCGGTAGACTAGAAGGAAGAAGCCGACGGACCCCAGAGACAGTTCTTCTGAAGGTCAAGGTGATGAGGAAATGAGGGAGGGGCTTGCATTGTCTGACAGTACGCTCGGGCTACACTGATTGGTCACTGTCTGACATTGTCAATGTGGGGTACTATGTACATGATGTGTTCTGCTGGACAATGGATGTTCATGTGTTGGGTTTACTTTTCAGGTGTCAGGGGATTGGTGTGGTTTGACACACTGGGGTGTCCACATGGGCAATGTTAACATGTGATGTGTACAGGACACTGAGGGTCACTTCATTTCACATGCATGTATTGAGTGCATGTCCCTACTGACACACACACTTACACAATGCACCACTACACATACAACCACCCATCCATGCCCAAATGTGCACACAGATTGCCTTCTCTGCCATGCTGTGCCCCTGGAGCGCATGTTCACTCACAATTTTCGGATTGTTTACATGCGTCACTGGGTAATTTTTGTTGCTTGGCCTTTTTTATATGATGGTTCAGGTATATCCCCAACACAATGGCCACTTCACTGTGCTGTGTGCTGAGCGGTTTGTTGCAGGGGACACACACAGCACACGGTTTTGGAATTTGCTGATTTGGATTGCCCAATGTGCATGCCAACAGGCATTCTGTCTTTTGTTGATGGTACCGCTGGTGGCATGCATTTGTGTAAGACTTTGTATGTGTGGGAGGTTGTTGGTCAGTCATTTCATCTGATTCCATGTCAGGTGTGATTGCCTCAGGTCTGTTTACATTTATCACGTAGCACTTTGTGACTAATTTGTCATGTGTTGTGCATTTGGTTTGCTCTTTTGCTGTTGCATGCCATGTCATGGGGTGGCCGACGAGGGTAATGGGTGTTGGGAGGGTTTGGGTGACATACCAGTGATTTTCATGGCCTGTTTTGCAGGGGGTGGTGGGATATGCACCTTGCATGTGTTCCTTTTGGTCACACCAGATTGGTTATGTTTAAGTAGCTAGGGATGCACACAATGTAGCACTTCCATGGAAACATTCTCAGGGTGGTAAGATTGCGACAGTTGACTGTCTCTTAGTCATCATCGATTGTCACCTGCTATGTGCCAGGCCTGTGTGCACTCCGCAGGGGTGGGAGTTTAGGTGAAAAATGTGGCCACAAGCTGGGTCCGGGCTGCCTCGCCACGTGCCCTTTCCCCTCCCATGTGCAGCACCGGTGTGTGTGGTTGGGGATGTGGGGGCACCACCATGTCCACTGGTACGCCCCGCCGTGTTGCAACATTATGCAGGACACATGGTGCCACAATGATCATGCACACTACTTTGGGTGCATATAGTAGCTGCCCCCCCGAGCGGTCAAGGGAGCGGAAGCGTGACTTGAGCACTCCGAATGTGCGCTCCACTATGGCCCTGGTTGCAATTTGGGCTGCGTTGTATCTTACCTGCGGTGGTGTGGTGGGGTTCCGTATTGGCGTCATCATGTGGGTGCTCAGAGGGTAGGCACTGTCCCCTGGGAAGGTGATGATGGTTGTCATTAGTTGGGTTTGTGTATTTGTCTGTGTGTGAAATGCATGCATGTGCACAGACATTTCTACTCATCAATGAGTGTATATAATGAAGTGGCAATTACCCACGTTTTTTGTTGTCAGGGGAACAATTCTCACAAGGGTAAATTTATATGAAACAAAGGAGTGCCGAAGCACAGAGAATTGATCACCCCTCTCAATCTCTCAATGGACGTTTAAATATTGCCGTCTATCTAATTAATTTGTCAAAAGAATCTTTCTCCTTGTCATTTCTACTTTGACGCACCCTTTTTCACTATATGTTGTTTTTTATAACAAATATGTATGAATTCACCATATTTTTTAATAGAATTTTTGAAATCATATTAAAAAGGAATTTCTTTTAGCTACAATCACTGTTCCTTGTCCTTTCGTGTTTACAACTGTTGTATTAGTTACAGCTTTTGAATAGGTTTCCTGTTGTAGTGTTGTGCTGTTTTTTGGTGTGACTAATACTCTTCTCTTACAACTCCCTTTTCGATTAAGAGAGGGGGAATCAATTCTCTGTGCTTCGGCACTCCTTTGTTTCATACTCATAAATGAGCCATGTGTTGCCATGCTTCCCAGCGTCCAGGTCCCGGCTCAGGGCGGACATTCTGTATATGAAACTGTCATGGGCAGACCCGGGATAGTTCGCATAGACATTGGTGATGATTCCATGGGCATCGCATGCAACCTGTACGTTGATGGAATGCCAGTGCTTGCGGTTGCGGTAGATGTTCTCAGTGGCCATAGGTGGACGTAGGGCCACATTTGTGCAATCTATGGCATCAAGCACTTTGGGGAAGTGTGCCACCCTGTAAAAGTCTTGGACCACGTCTGCGGGTGTTCTGGGCATGTGTATGTGCCTGCGGCCTGAGGGGCGCGCAGTAATGATTGCCAACACCTGCTGTAGGCAGCATGACTGCGTGGGCTGTGAGACGCCCCCAACTATTGCAGTTGTCTGCTGAAATGACCCAGTGGCCAATAAATGCAGGAAATTGAGCACCTTTTCCAGGGGCTCAGTGCTTGGGAGCACAAGGTGGGTGATGTGAGGTCATCCTCCCACTCAGCGATCAGGTCTAGGATGATATGAGGTGGAAACCTATACCTGCCATAGACCTTGTCATCAGGCATACCAAAAAGACTGGTCCTGAGCAAATAAATGCGGGTCCTGGCTATTCTCATCCTCCTGTGGTGTCCCACAATCACTGCTGCGAGAAATGGGACATTCATCGTAACTGTATATGCGTGTTTGTTGTTTGCGTGCACTTTTGTGCTGCGCGTGGGTGCTTCCGCCTGCCTTCCTGTGGCGGACGTGTTTACGCCTGTGCGTGTCTTTTGGTGTGCACAGGTTTTCCCTATTCAATTCCATGAATACGTGTTGTTTGCATGCGTGTGGGCATTCCATGTATTTCCCAGCAGTACTTCCCAGCTACGCCCTCATTTTCACACGTTGTTCACCATTACGCGTGTTCTGCCCCCTTTTTGGTGTGTGCGCTACACGTTGTGCGCTTTTGCTGTGCGCGTTGCGCACAGCATTCGGGATGTCACAGTGACGTGTGAGGTAGGCGCAAATTTGGCGCAGCTCCCAGGAAAAACACGCGCGCAGACTTCCATGAACCGCTTCCGTGCGAATCGTATGCATGCGCTGGATTTGTCTCGCTTGTGCCACCGATTTCGGCGCACAATTATTCTATGAATCGGCCCCTTAATCTCTTTGATCCCTTTATGATGATAATGATTGATGTTATATCAGAATTGCAGAACACATTAAGATTAAGATAGATCAGTCTAACAGACTGCTCCATATCCTTCAATATCCCCTACATACAGGGGCTGAAAAGGGTATAGCACCAGTGATAGAATCCATATTGAAACAAAGAATCACAGTAACCACATGCCGCCCTTGCATCATGACTATGCTCCCAGTCCAAAAGCCAAGAAGTGATACTTATACGTTTTGTTTATTTGAGAGTTGTAAACAAAGCAGTGATAAGATCATATTCCGCATCCCACCAATAGCATCACATTTCATGCTAGTGGACTTATGCTCTGCATTCTTTTCTATCTCTCTATGCATACAGAGTCACATCCTGTTTGGTTTTTCCTATTGCAAAATTCAGTACTCGTGGACGAAGCTTCCACAGGGTTACACTGAATCACTCACACACTCATTACTGAGAAGCTCAAGAAAGATGTATATGATATCGAATTATCAAGGCAGTCAGTTCTAGTGCATTATGTAGAGGACTTTTTATTGGTCTCCCCATTGTATGATGCATGCAAACAATCACTCAAGTATTGTTGAATGCATCAGCAGCCAAGGGGCATAAAGCCTCTAAATGAACATTACAATAATGAAGGGAGAGAGTACATTATTTAGGACATTGGCCCTCATTACAACCCTGGCGCTAAACCATGGCGCTATTAGCACTATGGTTGGTGCCGGAGTTGTAACGAGTCCGCCATGGTGGAATGGGGAAATACCGCCCCATTCCAAGGTTGGCGGGGAGGTATTTCCCCATTTCACCATGGCCCTTCCCCATTCCCATTTTCGCCCCATGGGGCTCAATGGGACTAGGGAAGGCGCTAAGTACGGTACCGCAAATTGCAGTACCGTAATTAGCACCGAGGTCCCTTTGCGGCACCCTACTTTAACGGCTGGTAAAACCAGCTGTTACGGTCGGGTCCCGCAAAGGGACCTCGTAATCAGGCATTAAGGGTGTAACGACGCCGACACCTTTTACGGCGCCGTTAAACCCTTAATGCCAGGGTCATAATGACCCCCTTTATATCATTTTGGGCTACAGATAAATAGCCGATTCCAGAAAAGAGGCAATATTTAAAATCTCCAGACAATTACACAAATGAGGACATTTTTGGATATGGTAGGTTATTGTGTACATTGCTTATTAGTATATGCAGAAATAGTCAAATCAATGCAGAACTACAATAAGGCAAACACACCAGAACCACCCCAGTGGACGCCTGAGGCAGAATAGGATTTCAATTCCATTAATAGGGCAGTAAGAAGTATACCTGCCTTGGGTCTCTTTACCCTCTATAGCCATGTGAGGATCAGATTCACATTAGCAGCACTCATACAAACACATGACCAGTATGAGAGACCCATTGCTCATGATAGTACAGCACTGGATGCAGCAGCATCAGAGATGCTCCCTTCTCGTCGTTCAGTAGTTGCTGCAGCCTTAGCGGTACCGATCTGTGAAAACGTCATGTTGGATTCCCCTTTAGAAGTCACAATTCCCCATTCAGTTGCAGCAGTATTGTGAAAACCAAAACTCAACACATGCCTGCGTCACGATCAAACACATATCAGATGATATTCTTAAATTCCTCTCACATCACCTCACCACAATGTCCAGTACTGAAGTGTCTCTACTGCCAATCCCAACAGAGACACATGGAAGTGAACCACAAGACTGTGTAGCCTTTATTAATCACCACTTGGTGCAGATAAGACGTATGTTGGGCACCCCAGTACGTAATGCTGACCTATCATATTTATTGGATAGTTCTTGTTATAGAGATAAGTATGGGCAACTGGCATGCAGTATGAACATTAGGGGATGTAGTTGAAAGTGGAAAATTGCCCAATGTCTCATCAGCACCGGCAGTGGAGTTGGTCACAGTGAAAAGTGCATGCAAACTGGCAGAAGAGCAAACAGTGAACAATACATGGTTTATAGTTATCCTTTTGGGGTGACACTCAATTTTGGTCAGCTCTGTAAGCAAATAGGCTTCCTGATATTATCTGGATCACCAATAAAGAACCATGTCTATGTAGCAACTTTGCAGGAGGACATCCTGCTACCAAAACACATAGCCCTAATAAAATGTGCAGCACATAAACTATTCAATAATGAGTTCTCTCGCATGATTGCTTTAGTGGATCCAGCGGCTAAACAGGTGGCCATATTCAGCTCTCAGGTTCATTATGTGTTAAGACTGAAAGGTTCAAATGCGTACACACTTCGGATGCAGCTTCTGCTATAAAAAAAAGACTCTTGGGAAAGAAAAGGTTACCGGTTGCTAAGGGACTCCTTGCATTGGGACACTCATTGTGGCCTTGTCTCCACAAAATGTCTTTTATCCTACTTGGCTTGAATATACCTTGGATTTGTTCATGAAGAAAGGGAGTATGATCACCTCCTTAAATCAGTACTGGTATACACAAGAATTTCGGGCCATGCCCCAAGCATATTGTAGGCAGTACATTATCTGTCAGCAGAACAATGCTGGAAGACAAGTGCACACTTCACCAGGGGCTCATCCACAGCAATACGACCCCTTTGTTAATCTGCAGATTTACTTTATCCAGTTACCGAGATATGAAAATGTCCATTATGTTTTTGTGGTTCCTTGACACATTCTCCGGCTGAGTGGTGGTCTATCCATGCAGGAGAGCGGATGCTATCCTGTTTGAACAAGTCAGAAAGATGCTAGCAGATGTGTTTTGTCCTATGGCGCTTACCCCCAAAGTATTTTTGTGAAGGTCATTGTTGCATATTTGGACTACTGCATCTGCCCAATATTTGAAAAATTGGAAATAAGGTAATTTGGAGAACCATTGTGCCAATCAATATTGGGCAGATCAATATTGGAAAATGCATTTATTCAAGAACTGACATCTCCTTATCAAAGAATCCCTCTTCACAGTCAACTTTGTTTCGTCATATGCATGATTGTATTGTTCTTAATCATACATAGTACTCCTTCTTCAATATGACTGATCAAGTATGATGTTGAAATGAACAGTCTTGTTTCACTCTGCTCAATTTTTGCCCAATGAGAGGACCTTATCCGTCATGAATTACATGTGTATTAAGAATATTGCCAATTAGAAATTCCTTTTGCCAATGAAATCTTCCTCTTGTCCATCCATCATAAATCGTAATTGTGTTTTGATTATAGCCAGTTATGACTTTCTCTTGTTAGTTAAGGCTTACTTTCTTTTTGTTCAAATCTTGCCCAAAGGCAGTACCATTGGAGAGACAGAACAACATCCTGAAAAACAAATTAGCAACTGTTAAGATTTATAGGTCAGAACAAACGATCCACAAGGCTTATTGTTAGGGCGCAACTCACGAACACTTACGCCAATATTAGCAAGTTGAAAACAATCGCTAACCTCAGCTTAACTACCAGCGAAGTGCTGAAACAATTCAATATTACAGGATCCAGAACAGTGCTGAAATACAGGAACCGTGTTGGACTAGGACTTTGTCTCTACAGAAGTGCATGATTTCCAGAACAGTTTACTCGTGGGAATCAGTTAAGATGTAGTGCATCAAGCATGAACATGGGAACTTGGCAATGAGTTTGGTATCCCAGAAGAGCTGTGCATATTTCAGGCGAAGGACTGAATTGATGCCAGATCGTGCCAGGTCCGTTGGCTGACTGCAACTGGATGATCCACTGGGAATTATGGGAGGTGAGACCACCTGGACGTCAGGCTAGTTATCTGACAAGTAACCTAGGAACAGTTCCCTCAAGCCTCTACAACTACAATGTCCATTCATGGGACATATGGGGATTGAGCAGTGTCCTAATGTGCAAAGCCCTTTAAAAATGTCTTGTTAACGAGCCCGCCTGAAGAACTGAACCAATAGTGTTTCCGCTGTCATTCCACGAAGGAACACAAAAGCCTCTAGACCCAAGTATTAGCAGAGAGAGGCAACCTGATGACGAAGCACACAAAAAACCTGGAGGCATAACCAAGTTGTTGACGTGATGAGCAGAGGAAACAGGAAGCACGGGAATCGCTGCCGAGTCCAGGAGGAAGGCAGAGAACCAAAATCCCACCAATGGAGGGAGAAACAGGCAGCCGCACGAGCGGCCAAGCCACATCCAGCAAACACAACACTGAAGTTCTGTAGGTCATAGACAGGGGGAACCGAGGGCGAGGACATGACCAAGAAGACGTCTTAGTGACTGTTTCACAGCACCCAGAGAATCTGCCTTCCCCTGCGAGCACCAGTACAGGAGAAAGGTACATGGCAGGAAAGAAGAACCGTGAAGAGAGCAGTGATGCAGCAAAGGAGACCACAAGTGGCTGACACAGAGAGTACCCCACGAAGGGGTACATGCAACCAGTGAAACAGGCTGCCATGGAGGCCAGACAGTCCCCGTGGGGCTGACCCTGAGAATATTCCATGACAGGGTGAATGCAACCAGAGAAATAAATGGCACGAGAGGCCAGACAGCCCAAAAGGGGCTGATCCTGAGAATCCCCAAGAGGGGGTGAGTGGAACCGTAAAATCAGATGGCATTTTGGACTTATTACCATGCTTGCATAGTGGCCCCATGCAACCTTTTCCAAGACAAGAGGAAGACTTAAAAGCAAGACCTTTGAACTGTAATAGCAGACTGGAGCAGTACACCTGACAGAGAGAACCAAAGACACAATTGGTTAGAGGTCAGAAACTAGCCACATGAACCTTACTTAGGTCACGTTTATATTGGTTGGTTTATTTGTGGTAGGGATAGAACATAGGATAGAATAGATTTGGACAGAGAATGGAATTTCTAGGAGACATCCTTATGAACACTAGTTTGTTATTTTCTAAAGAGTGTGAGAAACCTGAGGGTATTCTCACTCCTGAACCCCTTGAATCCTCCCTGCAGGTGGCCAGGAAAAGGCCATCGCTATTGGATCCCGACCCTTGGGGCGGAGAAGCGAGGGAGGATAATCTGGGTGGATGGTCTTTGGGAACTAGGAGTGGGGTTCCCTTGGGGAGACATGGTATCCACCTTTCCCTATTGACAGCCATCCCACATTTTCCCCAACTTTGATATGCTGTTATAAACAAGTTCCCCTCATTCCTCCATCATTGACATTTGACAGCACTATGATGAAGGAGAAGAAACTAAGAGCAATGAAGACCATACTTTTACCCTTCTGGTACTGGGACGAAGAAGATGCCTGCTAAGAGCTGTCAGGGTCAGGCATATCCTATTAACTGTGTTCAGGCAGGGCTCATTGACTGCTCACACCTGCCGCCTGTCAAGGGGCTGCAGGCATATAAAAGGAGCTCAACAAAACAGCAAAAGAGACTTCAGAGGCGACAGGAAAAACAGCAAGGAGATCGAGGTAAGCAACAGAGAGCCTTCCCTGGATGAGACGCCAAGAAGCTGAGGACTGTGAGCAGTTGGGACTGAAGAGAGGAAAGACAAGAGGAAAGGCGATGCCTTTTTCTCATGTCCGCTTTGCTCGTTCACCTGTGTGGAGAGGCCTACGCAGGAGTGCCTGAGGGGCAGAAAGTGGAGGCTGGGTCTTGAAAAGCGGAAACTGTGTGCTCTGGGCTGCAACAAGACCTGTCAGAGTGACCAGTGAGTTTCTGGTGGCTGGGAAACACGGTGTGCGAATTAATGAACTTTGTTATGTAGAGATATTTTGAATCAGAGTGAACGCGTGACTCTTACCACCACATTTTCGAAAGTCTCTGGTCTTTCTCAACTTAAATTACTAAACTAGCAGGATTACTTTGTATCAGATGGCCACATGCAGTATAAGACACATTTTCGAAGGTCTCCGGACATTGGTAAATCGACTTGAAGCAAAATAAAGCAACTTTAAACACTTTAAACAGAACGAACAAACATCAGACAATTAAATAAACATTTAAAGGGGAACAAACAACACCTCTTGCACAATAGACAATATAAACTATAAACTAAGTTTTGAGTGAAAACAACCATTATTGAATACCGAATTCAACTAAAACTTATCGAGTAGCCATAATCAATATCCATTTGAAGTCAAAGAGGGAACGGGACCCTAAATCTAAGCAAAACATCACATGCTCAGTTCTACAGTAAATTTAACTTTAATGAACAAGCAATTAACCACATGTTGTGCATCAAATTGAATTTAACTTTGAAGAATAAACAAATAAAACCTGAAGTTTAATTTATATTGGAACTTTAAACTTAAACAACAGAAAGTGATGTTATTTTCAACATTTATGAAAGCTACATGTTGCCAAGAGGAATCTTTGAAAAATGGACACAACAAAACTGTGAAAGTTAAAGGGAGCAAGGACCTTTCCTTTTAAACTGCGTTGTTTAACCAAATTACCCCTTGCAAAAGGGAACCTTTGAAATATGAGACATTTGCTGAGTGAGAACTGAGTCTCAAGGTCCCCTTTTGTTTTGTGGCTTGGAACTTGGGGAAGGGAACGCTGATTATTGGTTAAAACCATATCTTCTTGAATTTAAGGAAGGTAACTTCAAGGGACTCATTACACGTTGTGCGGTAAAAATTCCAAAATACCGGCATGGCGCTATCAACGTGTCCGCCCTCGCAAGAGTGCGCTAATAACGCACTATTACGAGTATGCGGACACAAGCATAGCGCCATGCCGGTAATCCCCCTACCGCCATGGCGGTAAAGACCCAAAAAAGTCACCTACCGCCCTCGACGAAAGTGCAGATTGCACCTCCACCCTCCTGCTGCATGCAAATAGCGGTCACCGCTAATAGCGGTGACCGTTAAATAGCGGAACCAGAAATAGCGTCATCGCACAGGAACGGGAAAGAGCACGGCGGCCATCTTTAAAAACACAATCCATTGCCATCCTCTGCCCCCTGGACCTGTTTTGAGTCTTCAGCAGTTCTAAATCATCCGGGACACCTGCATCATGCCCAAGGCATTTAAAAAAAGCACTGACAGGCAGCGCAAGGAGAAATTCACAGCAGAGGAATTAAATATGCTGACACAGACCCTGGCTGAGAATGCAGAGGTAGTTTTTCCAATGACATGCGGCGGCCAACACTACTAAAAAAAAAAGCCATCTGGGAGGAAGTTGCAGTCAAAGGGCCTCATTACGACCCTGGCGCTAATCGCCCGTCATTACCGCCATGGCGTAATGAGCGTTTACGCCGTGGGACGATGGCGTAAAGAGCGCCACATCACGACCCATCGCGCACGAGCATTACGCCATGGCGGTAATGCAATTAACGCCATGGCGGAAAAGGCCCCTACCGCCATCGCTAAGCGAGCAAGGTGCCCTTCCGCCAGCGTAAGTAGCGGCCACCGTAATTTACGACCACCGTAATTTACGACCACCGTAATTTACGGCCACCGTAATTAGCGGCGGCCGTAAAAGGCCAAACCAGAAATAGCGTCATCGCGCCGGAACGGGAAGCAGCCCGTCGGCCATCTTCAAAAACACAATCCATCGCCATCCTACCAAACAACACCAGACCCAACCCTGACACCTGTCCCAACCAAACACCCACCCATCCAAGTACCCGAAAATGCCAAAATCTGTGAAAAAGGCATGTGACCGCCAGCGCCAGGAGCGATTCAGCCGGGAGGAACTCTGCATGCTAGCGGAGACCCTGCAGGACAACGCAGGTGTTGTATTCTCCCCTGAAATGACCAGGACAGCAATCGGGAAGAAGAAGGCCATCTGGGCCCTGGTGGCTGAGCGCGTCAGCGCGGTGGGGACCGTACCCCGCACCCCACAGCAGTGCCGGAAGCGCTGGGATGACCTGCGCATACGGGTCAGAGCCGTCATCTCGGCAAACCGCAACCTTGCCCAGGGAACCGGTGGAGGGTCGGAATCCCCCCTGAAACTCCAACCGTGGGAGGAGATCTGTGCTACCACCATCGGCATGGAATCCATCGAAGGCGTTGGAGGGATGGAAAGGGGAGCCCCGACATCAGGTGATGAAGGTAGGTGCCTCATACAAGACATGCCATAGTCACAGCAGTCCAATCATGTGTAGCACAAGGTTGCCCTAGAGTGTAAATGCAACACAAATCAATACTGCCCATAGCCACATGCGAGCACCACCCTGCATACACTGCTGGCACCGCATACCTGCATCCACATACCACACCAAAAGGAGACAACCTGCATGGCACTGCCTGAAATCTGCCTCATCCACTGGCCAAAATAATGTCAACCATTGTCATTCAGAAGTCCGTAGACCCATCAATAACGCCCTCCCACCTTTGCTCCACCACAGGCACAGAATCACACCCAGAGGACCAGGACACCCCTGCGCCGAAGAGAGCGAAGTCCAACGACAACCTCCCTGCACCCTCAACCTCAGCTGCAGTGAGGCAGACCCCACGACAATCAGGTCCCACTGCAGGCATACCGGAGGTCCCACCGGCAAGCACCCCTGTTGTCAGCAGGCCAGCAGCAGCTGCTCCACCTCCACCGACATTGCCTGCCACAGAAGGCAGGGGGTCAGCGGCCAGCAGCAACATCGGGGAGACAGCTGCAACAGCTGCATGTTCTGACTCGGACATGGAGCAGGAGGTCAGAAGCCCCACTGACCAACTACATTCCCCCTGTTTCTCAGACGCCAGCCCCCATGAGGGCGACACACAGGGGCACACTGAGGCAGAGGAGTGGCCTTCCACCCCATGCCCTGTCCACACTCCACAGGAGGGGACCAGCCCCTCCATCACTCCACCTGCACTGGCCATGGGCCAGCACGGCCAGCCGTCCCTCGAGGACATCACTCAGCGGCAGCATCAACTGTCCGCAATGCTGGATGAGCATGCCGCGGAATGTGTGGGGGCTAGGTTCAGCATTGAACAGGCCACGGAGACACTAAGGGCGGAAGTGGCGCGGAGCACTGCCACCCTGAGGGATGCCATGCAGGCCATGTCCAGGGACATCTGTGCCGAACTTGCGGGCTTGCGTCGTGCGGTCACTGACCTCACCCACACACGACAGGAGCTGCATGCACATGGGCAGCCAGGGACATCCTCCACTGCCAGTTCTGCGCAGAGCAGCCCCGTGCGCCGTTCTGGACGCAACCTGCGCTCCACAGCCAGGGGTGCCCCGGGTGCCGGGAGAGGGGGCTTGTGACGGCCTGTGGACACGGCCACAGGCATCTGTTGACAGCTACATGGGGTGTGTTGGGGTGTGCAGGGGGGAGGTGGGAGGTGGGAGGGGGTGTGTTGGGGTGTGCAGGGGGGAGGTGGGAGGTGGGAGGGGGTGTGTTGGGGTGTGCAGGGGGGAGGTGGGAGGTGGGAGGGGGTGTGTTGGGGTGTGCAGGGGGGAGGTGGGAGGTGGGAGGGGGTGTGTTGGGGTGTGCAGGGGGAGGTGGGAGGTGGGAGGGGGTGTGTTGGGGTGTGCAGGGGGGAGGTGGGAGGGGGTGTGACACGACAGTTCATAGTTCCAATACACTTTTTTGTTTCAAAAAAAGAAATGTGTGGACATTTTCATTGCGTATGTGTGCTTTATTGGTGTACAGTCCACAGCGTGCATGTCCCAGAGACACACAGTGCCCCAAGTGCAGTCTCCATGCCATTAACACCAGCCGTGTGTGCTAGAAGCAGTGGTCGATGATACTTTGGCGCATGGCACGCCCCTCCTGTGCATCGCCTCCTCCATGTGGTGGCGCCCCATCTGCACCCTCCTCATCCTCATCGTCAGGTGGTTGCAGTTCTGCGTCAGGGGGCAGGGGCACATTCCGTCTGACGCACATATTGTGCAGCATGACACATGCCATGACGATCTTTGCCACCTTCTCATGGCCATACAGGAGTGCCCCACCAGACCTGCTGAGGCTTCGGAACCGTGCCTTCAGGAGGCCAAATGTCTGCTCTATGACCACACGAGTACGTGTATGTGCACGGTTGAAGTCCTCCTCGTGCTGGTTCTGCGGGTTCCGGACTGGCGTGAGGAGCCACCTCTTCAGGGGATAGGCTGCATCACCTGTATGTAGGCGAAAATGTATGTGTCAGTCATGTTGTCTGATCAGGAACATGATGTTCCACCATGGCTGGCATGGAACTGTTACCTTGGCTCACTTCTACATGCACTAATTGATTCACACTATGCAACCAGTATATGCTCATTGCTGCCATGGCCTGTTTTGCATGCCATCACCCTATGTATGCAGAGGGGTTTTGTGCATTGTGGGTGCCCTTCCTCTGTATCCGTTCTCTGTGTTACTCACAGCCAGGTGGAGTATGCATCTTCCCCCCCCCCCTTTCTGCCAGGTGGAGTATGCATCTTCCCCATCCCCTTTCTGCCAGGTGGAGTATGCATCTCCCCCCCCTTTCTGCCAGGTGGAGTATGCATCTCCCCCCCCCTTTCTGCCAGGTGGAGTATGCATCTCCCCCCCCTTTCTGCCAGGTGGAGTATGCATCTCCCCCCCCCTTTCTGCCAGGTGGAGTATGCATCTCCCCCCCCCCCTTTCTGCCAGGTGGAGTATGCACTGGTACGTCATTCCCATGCCCACTTCCATGACATTGCACTCACCGAGTAGCCAGGATCTTGGGCCTGCATGTCGCTCCATGTAGCGTGGTATTGTGGAGTTCCTCAGGACCATTGAATCATGGGTTGATCCGGGGAATCGGGCACAACAATGTGTGATGATCTTGTTGGAGTCACAGACCATTTGCACGTTGATAGAGTGGAACTGTTTCCGGTTGCGGTACGGTACCTCCATGGCACGTGGAACCACCAATTCCACATGGGTGCAGTCGATGGCACCAATGCAACCGGGTATGCTGGCTAGTGCATGGAAACCCACTTTGGTGTTTGCAATCTCCTGGGCAGTCCGTGGTAATGAGATGTGGTCGTCTGTGTGCTTGAGGAGGGCATCGAGCACTTGGATGAGTGTTCGTGAGAATAATGGTTGTGAAATGCCATGCAGGTGCCCCACTGTGTGCTGGTAGGTGCCTGTGGCAAGGAAGTGGAGTACAGCCACTACCTTCAGTAGGGGGGGGATGGCGGTTGGACTTTCTATCATGCTGACGATGTCGTCGTGTGTCATGTCTACGATGGCGGTGATGGTGTCCCGGTCCAAACGGTACAGGGTGTGGATCTGCTCAGCAGTGAGGTTGTTTGGATTGGCTCTGATGCGTGGGATTGGGGGCTGCCTGCGTGGTGGCACTGGCTGTGCTGGTGGGGCTTGCTGGGCCTGCCTTGCCCTCCTTCTCCTCCTGCGTCTCCTCTGTGCTGCCTGTTGTTGTTGTTGTTGCTGTTGTAGCACATGCATTGCTATCAGGTCCTCCAGCCCCAACATTGCTAGTCGTATTGGTATCATTGTGGAGTGTGACTGGGTGTGGGTAGGGGTGGGGTGTGCTCTTTTTGTACTCCCCTGAGTCTGTATTGCCTTCACCTGTGCTGTTTCTGTGCACCTGTGGCAGCTGCATTCACTTGAATTGGCCCTTTACGGTTGGTTCGCGATGGCGTTATTTGCACCATGGCGGTAAGGTACTTAGCGGCCTCGGTGATGGCGTTAGGTGCATGTCCGCTTGGGTCGGCATTTGCGTACCTTTCCGCCATGGCGCTAAGTACGGTGTGGCCGGTCGCGTGCGCGCGCCCTTAGCGCAGTTAGCGGCAGCGTTAACTACGATGCCGCTATTGGCATCGTAGTTTACGGTCAGGAGTCATGATCGGACCTGGCGGAAAACGATGGCGGTAACCATTTACCGCCATCGTTTTTCACTTACCGCCAGGGTCCTAATGAGGCCCAAAGTGAGTGCAGTGGGCACCAGCACCCGCACGGTGTGTGAGTGCAGGAAGAGGTGGGACGACCTCAGACTGCGGGTGAGGGACATCCTTGTGGAAAACCACCGCATTGGCAGTGCAGGTGGAGCTGGTTCACCAATCAGACTTAAAGAATGGGAGGAGACCTGTGGAAACCTGATTGCTGTGGAATCCATAGAGGGAGTAGGCACCATGGAGCTTGGCGTGGGTACCACTTCTGATGGGGGTGAGTTTACACATGACAGGATGCGATGTCAATGTACTGTTCCCCCCATATGTGAGCACAGACTCCTCTCATGCATGGACACACATCCACACATGCATCCATCCCTCACCATGTCAATCTCAGACCCAAACACAAACACATGCACACATCACCAGAGACAAGTTCCAAACACAACCATGCATGGATGAGGCACTGAACTGGCACATCACCTGCATCCACGACTACTAAGTTCCAATGGCCACAACTGCATCATTTATGTAATCTGCATTAAGTACATTGAAACGCAACCAATGCCATCCCCCTTCTTGTCCCTGACAGGCTCACATACAGAAGGTGAGGATGCCGCTAATGCATCCCAGGCACCAGCCACGAGTAAGAGGCCAAGGGCACAGGACTCGGAGGACACCCCCACAACATCCAGGGGCAAGGGGGGAAGGTCACACCTGATGAGCGGGAAACATCGTCGGAGTGCCACTGCCAGGGCAGAAGTAGCTGCACCACAAACTGCAGCCCCACCAATGAAGGTGAACCCACAGGCACCAATACCAGCCACTGAGGGCCCACCATCAGCTGCGGCAAGCTCCGCTGGTGAGGCAGCCGCCACTGTCCCCCTATCTGATCCTGAGAACACCCTAGTTGGGCCAATGGAGATGCACACCCCAAACCTCCCTAGAACCACAGAGCCAGCACCATTCCATACACCTGGGTCTGATGTGACTGTTGAGGACAACAATCCAGCCATAATGTCCCCCATGGTGGCTTTTCACCTGCTGCAGTGGATGCATCTGAGGGCACAGCATCCAGTACAACCCTGCCCAGCAATCCAGCACTGCCCTCCAACTGACCACCATCCTGCAGCATCAACACAAACTGACTGTGCCAACCATGTTGAGGAGGCTGCCCATCTCAGGGAGAATATCGTGGAGACGGCGAGGCACTCCACTGAGAGGATGGACGCAAACACTGACAGGCTGTGTAACGAGATATCCAGGCTCAGGGAGGTCCTTACTCGCATGGCCGACATAATGGACCGCCACTTCACACAACCAGGCCAGTCTGCCCCATCGTCATCTTCCGGCTCAACACAGACAAGCCCCCTCCGCCGCTCGACACGCACCACCAGGCACACGTCTGGCCATCCTCCAAATGCTGCTACAGACAATGGCCACTAGGGGGTTAATGGCGATTCCTCTGTGTGCATGGGCCAACGCAAACATGGCAGACACATGAGGAACTGTTGTGGGGGTTGGGGGGAAGGGTGTTATGGGTCTGTTGTGGGCGGTGGGGGAAGGGTGTTAGGGGTCTGTTGTGGGGGGTGGGGGGAAGGGTGTTAAGGGTCTGTTTTGGGGGCTGGGGGGAAGGGGGTTATGGGTCTGTTGTGGGGGGTGGGGGGAAGGGTGTTATGGGTCTGTTGTGGGGGTGGGGGGAAGGGTGGTGGGATGTTTGGGGACTTGCACTTTTTCCCCTTTCCGTTACTCTATACACTGGTTTCTGATCAAAACACAGGCTTGGACATCTTCATTGCGTTTGTGTACTTTATTGGCGACAGGGTCCATTTCGTGCTTCCAAACATACAACAGTGCATTACTACCCATATCCATGTGACAGTACGAAAACATGTTCCTCAGAATATTTGGTTGATCAGATGCTGTCTCACAGCACGTCCCTCCTGCCCATCCCCTCTTGCAAGACCTGCATCCCCTTCACCTCCGTCCTCATCACCATCATTATCCTCATCAGGTGCCTCAATTTCAACGTCAGGGGGCAGTGGCACATTCCGTCTGATACACATATTGTGCAGCATGACACATGCATGGTGATTTTGGCCACCTTCTCATGTCCATACAGGAGAGCGCCACCAGACCTGCTAATGCACCTAAACCGTGACTTCAAAAGGCCAAAAGTCTGCTCGATCATGATGCGGGTACGGGTATGTGCACGATTGTATTCCTCATCGTGCCTGTTCTGTGCGTTCCGTACAGGTGTGAGGAGCCAGGTCTTCAGGGGATATCCCGCATCACCTGTATGGGGGAACAAACGGGGTCCTGTTACTGTTCACCTCAAGAGCAGCCTGTTCATATCACACAAATTGACATTGCATTGTGATTCAAGTACACAATTAACAGCATACATGCAGATGGTCTGTGTGACAGCAATGTGCAAGGGGGAGGTCGACCCTGCAAGTGGACATGCCCCATTAATGCCTCCAACAGTAATTGACATGTCCTGGGTGAGGCGAGTTCTTCGGTGTCCCTGGGCCCAGGCAGATTTGGTTCTACACTGCTGGTGTACTGCCATTCCAACATTGATGTTGCCATGCAGACAGGCATCACTTCAGTGGTGCTATAGGTGCGTGGTGAAATACTATGGCTGGGGGTGATGCCTTTGCATGCATTATAGGGCACATTGCAATATTGATGTTGTGTTGGACTAATTCCGGATGACTATCTTGATGGAATGTGTGAAATGTTTGTATTTTGTGGCCTGGAATGTTGTGCAATGTGTATGTGGATGGATGTTTAATGTTACTAGACCTGGAATGTCATCTGTGTTGTGTAGCTTATACTTGCATGTCGGTTCATCTCAAGTATGTTGCCGCCTTCCCAGATGGACATTGGCGTACATCTGTATGTGCATTTTGCCGACAGCCGACAAGCTACACCCATTTCGGTATGTATCCCCCCCCCAATCACACCCAGTTGGAGTATGTATCTCTCCCCCCCAATCACACCCGGTTGGAGTATGTATCACTCCCCCCCCAATCACACCCAGTTGGAGTATATATCTCTACCGCCCCCAATCACGCTGCCATGTGCTTGCCCTGCTACTCACCAAGTAGCCACGAACGTCGTGCGGTTTGTCGCTCCATGTAGCATGGGATAGTTGAGTTCCGCAGGACCATGGAATCATGGGTTGATCCGGGAATTCGGGCACAGCAATGTGTGATTATCTTGTTGGCGTCACATACCATTTGGACATTGATGGAGTGGAATTGCTTCCTGTTTCGGTAGACTACTTCACTGTGATGTGGGACCACCAATTCCACATGGGTACAGTCGATGGCCCCGATGCAACTTGGGATGCCTGCCAGTGAATAAAAGCCAACTTTGGTGTTTGCAATCTCCTGGGCAGTCCGTGGCATGTATATGTGTTCAGGTGCATGCTTCAGGAGGGCATCGAGTACCTGGTTCAGCGTGCGGGAGAATACTGGTTGTGAGATGCCATGCATCTGTCCCACTGTATGCTGGTAGGTGCCTGTGGCCAGGAAGTGGAGCACACTCACCACCTTCAGTAGCGGGGGGATGGCAGTTCTGATGTCTATGAGGCTCACAATGTCGTCGTGTATCAGGTCCACGATGCTGGTGATGGTAACCCGGTACAGTTGGTACAGGGTGTGTATCTGCTCAGGGGTTAGGTTAAATGGACTGGCTCTGATCCTGGGGATTGGTGGGTGCCTCTGTGGTATGATTAGGTGCCGTGGCGGTGCTTGCTGTGTCTGTTTTGCCCTCCTCCTCCTCCTCCCCCTCCTCCTGCGTCTCCTTTGTGCTGCCTGTTGTTGTTGCAGCTGCGCTGCAATGAGGTCCTCCAGGCCATGTAATGCTGCCAGTATTGGAACCATCTTGGTGTGGGAAGGGGTGTGGGAAGGGGTGTGGTGTGCTCCTTTTGAGTTGCCACAGTCTCCATTGCCTCCACCTGTGCTGATTGTGTCCACCTGTGGCAGGTGGGAACACTGCTCCGTTCTCTTAACGGGTGGTTCGCGATGCGGTATTAGCACCATGGCGGTAAGGGGTTTTGGGGGCTTTACCATGCCGCTATTGGCATGTCCACTAGCCGTGTGATGCTGTGCTAATAGCGGCATGGCGTAATTTACGGGATGGAGGGTCGCGCGCACGCGGCCTGCCCGCTATTAGTGGCACCGTACTTAGCGGTGCCGCTAATAGCGGTGAGCCGGGTCGTAATACGCATGGGGATTTAACGTTACCGGTATTCTGTTACCGGTAACGATAAATCTATAACGCCTAAGTCTTTTTTTGGAATTGTTTTACACATGGAGCAGGGGGCTGAAAGGAAGCTTTGAACTGGATGAAGCTTAGACATTTTGTATCAAACACTGTTTTCTTTTGCTAATTGACATCACTACATATTGTACAGATTCCTATATTTCGACCTTAGCATAGGGCAGGTTAGGCCTTTTTTCATCCTGACATTTAAGTTAATAAAGTCATTGGTCTTGAACCTGGAATCTGTTGTCTGTGTCTTCCTTTATGATGCATTCACAAGAGTTAGGAAAATTCATCATGGAAGTTATAGGGTTTTTGAGTTTTTCTTTTATTTGATGAAACCATTGAACCATGGCTTCTTGCCCATCTCCTATGTTTGAACTACCACAAGTGGTGTCAGAAGTGAGATTTGATCAACCCAATACAAGACTGGGACCCATACCAAAAACCCAAAACATTCGCTCATTGATTAATTGGTTTTGAATAATTGACCACTCAGGAAATTAAAATACTGGTTGGAGAAAGACGGCTGATCCCCACTGAGATTAGCATCCCCCCACCACAGGGAAGATATCTCAGGCTGGTGAGTAAATCTGGTCTAGCTTGGTGATATTCTCTTAATGTAACCACATCGGTCATCAACCTGAACTACATAGGGGAGATTCAAGTAGTACTAAATAATTCCAAGGAAAAGAGTTATACAGTAAAGGAAGAGAAACCCTTTGCCCAGGTAATCCTTGAAAAAGCTCTCACCCCAGTCATACAAGACATAGACAATCTGCCCCAAACATCTAGAGGCTCCCTAGGGTTTCTAGAAACCAATAAAAATATACCTCCACACTCCCCAAGTGAAGGGGATGATACCACCACATTGCCAAACCCAGCCTTTGCCCAAAGGAACTCTCAAAACCTAGCAGAGGCCTGTGAGTGAGCTGTTCCGGAAGAGCAGGGGGTCACTCAGAATGGGCCCTTCTTCTACAAGACAAAGGGCCTACTGTATCGAGGATGTCAGGAGCAAAATGGTGACAGGAAGACCCAATTGGTAATTCATCTAAGTCATAGGAGGTTAGTGATGGAGTTAGAACACTCACATTTGATGGCCAGTTGCCAGGGGGTGAAAAAGACCGAAGATCAGGTCCTCAATAAGTTGTACAGGCCAGATGTATATGCTGACATTTACAGCTTATATATCGAACCATGAGATTTGCCAAAAGACCTCTACTACCCTGGGTACCAAGAGCTCCGTTGCAACCCTTGCCCATTATTTAGGTACCTTTCTCAAGAATAGCAATTGATATTGTAGGACCCCTTGAGTCATCTAAATTGAGTATAAATATGGCCCTGTTATTTTTTATTATAGACACATGTTACCCCGAGGCATTCCCTTTGAAAAACAACACCACACAACACTTTCTCAAACAATGTTATTCTTTTCCTAGCCTGGCTGGGCTTCGTTAAGGAAATCCTCACAGATCAGGGCACAACGTTTATATCCCACCTAATACAGGATGTCCTGAATATAAAAATGTTAATAACCTCTGTTTACCACCCCCAGATCAATGGTCTGGTAGAATATTTTAACCATATGCTAAAACGTTTTCTACGCAAACTGATGGAAACGGACGGATGCAACTGGGACGTTATGCTACTCAGGACCCATTTTTCCATTTAAAATACTATCCAATCCTCTTTGGGATATTCCCCTTTAAACACCTCTATGTACAAGAGGCAAATATCCCAAGCCACTCATAATTAAGAACACACATGAAAGCAGACCTGGAGATTGTAAATCAATACCACTTGAGAGCACAGGCCATGGCAAGATGTTTCTTGGTCAGTGACCAAGTGTTAGTTCTCGTACCTACCTAAGAGGAAAACATAGTGTCAAAATGGTATGGCCCGTACAAGATAACTGAGAGCAAGGGCCCACTCGATTGTCAAGTTTCCCAACCCGATAGGTAGCCCAAAACCCAGATATCGCATAGCAGCCTCCTAAAAGCCTGGAAGGCAGACCCTGCTGAGCAGAGTACTGTCACTATTGCGAGCGACCCTCTTAGTCGAGAACAAAACAAGCCTCAATCTTTTCCCAGAGAATTTAACATCCATTCAAAATTGAGACACAATTGGTTGGGGGTCAGAAACAAGTCACCTACAGCCTAGTAGAGTTTAGGCCAAGTTTATATTGTTTGGTTTATTAGGGTAGGGATAGAACATAGGGTAGAAAAGATTTGGATAGACAACAGAATTCTTTTGAGACATCCCGGCGAGCACCAAATTGTAATTTTCTACAGAGATAGGGAAACCCTTCATCATAGCTATAGGGTTAGTTGAGGTTTTCCTTTATTTAATAAAACCTGTTGAACCATGTCTTCCCTGCCATCTCTTAGGTCTGACTTGCTAATTGTAGTGAGTATTAAAGCTCTGTCTGCATAGATCAGGTCAACATGAAAACCGTATTACTATTTGTTGCACGTTTAGGTACTATGCTAAAATGAAAATTGATATTCTACTTGTACTATGTTGCACATTAGTGCAAAAGTGGGGAATTGTAGGGATAAGAAATGAAGATATTTGGGTTGCCCCCTTTTGCACCTGGCCATTTATCTCTTATACCTTCCACTAAGCATTATTTCAGCAGATTATGCCATACTTTGACATATTGCTTTGTGTATACTTTGGGCAATAATTGTTTCTTTATGAACTCTTCAGACATGTGCAGAGTATATGACTAAAAGTGCTGCCTTGCAAGAATTCATGCAAAGCACTTATGAGCCTGTGTGAGTGACTAAACCAGTTATGTTTGGTCAAACAAATGTTCATTTGAGGTGCGTGAACAGCGATGTGATGGGTGGGCTGCATGTCCCCCTTGGTGGGAAGGATACTGGGTGGATTCAACATGTAATATGTTAACTGGATGTCGACACCGAAGGAGGATTAGTGTGATGAAGGGTTCTACTGTGTTTGTGGGAGGTGGGATTAATTTTTGCTGGAAGGCCTAGCATGAGGTTCCAGAATGTTCTCAGTTTCAGTTCGTCACCTGACTGGTGATTTATGAAGATGAGGTGTCTGGAGGGTATGTCACGTTGTTTCTGACAGTTCCCGTTAGGGTCAGGTGTTCTTTTCTGTCTTGGAAGTGACAGAGTAATCAGATTCACATTTTTATTTATAAGAAAGGTGATTTAGTAGTTGACCTTCATAGGGCATTAACTACATGACCATCAAAACACTGTGTAGGTCTTCTGGCATGTTTACCCGACTTCCCACCTTAAACAATTAGTTTAGTCATGCCTATACCTCAGTCAGTCTTCCCTAGCTTTGTTAGGAGATGACGTTTGCCAATTTAGTTCCAGTTCACCAAAACAAATTAGATGTACTTCCGGTCTCGCTGCCTCAGGCAAGGGGCATATGTCCCCACCACTGTGATGACGTCTAACTCCTCTGACTAGCCTATTGTCCATACAGGCCTGCGCTGGCATGATACGCAGGCTTTTGTCCAACTGCCTTGTCCCAGTTACCTCTGATGGTAAAAAGGCTCATAGTAGCCAGTTTCTGACACACATACACAGTTCACTTCATAAAGAACATTCATTGTCCACAGCCAACAGGGGGAAAGGAGTAGCCCAGAAGAGTCAGTTAAAAGAAACAAAATAGCAAGACTAAGGACAGGGACATGGTACTATATCATAGGAGTGGCCAGTTAAACACTCCTTCCAAAGGATAATCCTGCAAAGAAAAAGTCCCCCCTTCTCTCCTCCCGTTCTCATCCTATTACAATCATTTATTTACTTACTAATCCTGGTACTGCATGCTACCACACCAGACAACAAAAGGATGTCTCTGTCATCACCCTAAATCGATACATGAGCATAGTTTCTTCGATAGTACATAGAAACAAGCAAAACACATCACATTGAAATGAGTTTAAACATGGGTTTACCATATGTGTAACAATGTTTTTATTATATTATTTGACTTTCTTTTGTGCAATTGCATGGTGTATTTCTAAATCCACATCGTGCATCATCATCGGATGGCCTGACACTACACTTACCAAGAAGCACGGGACGATACTACATTTTTTCCCAAAAGTCATACTGCTGATCTGACAATGGCTGCTTAACTGTGGTGTCCAAACATACGGCATTGATGGATGAACCAATGATATCTTGGGCGATGTGCAAGGAAATCGATTCGGCACGAGCAGTCAACATTTCAGCACGGAGATGTATGAGTTGAATTTGCAAAGAAGAGCCAGCCCAGACTGGCTAGGAGATTACTTGCAGCAACTGTATCTATGATCTTTTCACATCAATGCATGACAGGGAGTATAGTAGAGATCAACAACATGAATGTCTAAGTGTTGATCCTTTTCATGTGTACTTTGTATGTCCCTAGGCTATTTCCACTTTCCACTTGGTACATTTAATTTCTTAAACTATGGTTGAGATTTAGCGGGTGTGATGCTTGAGCTAAAACATGGTGCTGGTGCGCAGTGCATTCTGGGAGCACTCAAAGCCATAATGGATATTTATTGCATGCCTCAGTGAAAGCTGCACTTGCTTTGCTGAAAAACATATTTTCAACGTTATTCGTTGCAGAGCCTGGTATGCAGGCCTCAGCCAAGGACACTGCGCTGGGAAAGCTAGGATCCACAGGTGCGGCTGGTAGCAGATAAAAAAGGTTTGTTATGGCTTGCTATGCTTGCACCAAGGTCTCAAGGTGAGTTATGGAATTGTTTTCCGTGGTGCTTTAAGAGAGGGAAGCGCTTTGCTCCTTGGGGTTACTGTCGGTTGGCCCAGCCGGCAGCCAATGGTCACTCATCAATGCGCATGCGCTAATGTCAGAAGGTGTGAGAAACTGCCATCCCTTTTGAGGAGGGCATATATGCGGAGCTCTTGAAAGGTCAGGCGGAAAAAGCACAAAGACCTCAGTCGGAGGGGGGACGCCTTGTTCCGACATACCTGTGGGCTGTTGTGCTCTCGGCCTGGCTGTTACCGGGGTCTTCCAGCCGCTTCTGGTGAGATGAGGGATTCATTTACGCCCATGGTGATGTATTCTTTCTATTTCACTATCTTTTCTGTGATTTATTTCTGTATTATCACTTATTGCTTTATGAATAAATAGCCGTACAAGTGCTCATTATCCTCTAACTGCGTGTGTGGGTGTGAGTTATTGCTCCGTCTACATGTGTTCAAAGTATTTGCTCTGCTCTGCAAATGTACTGGTGATAAATAACTGTCCGTGCACTCTTGGCGAGCAATACAGCGGGACATTTATGTTTCCATTTCCTCCAACACATTGCACTCCAAGCACGTATGGCTGCCATGTTTAGTTTATGCATTAGAGTCAATCATTTGACAGAGTTATAATTGAGAGAGCATTTCACAAATGTCTCACTGTGTAGTGTATAGGCAGAGTGTACATTATTTCCCCATCACATTTCTTTGTATCATAAATGTTTACTTTGCTCATTGGCCCATTTAATTTCTATGCCACAGATGTAAACCGGACGGAAACTGGTTTCTGCGCACAATTCAACACATTTCATGCAGCTCAGGCATGCCACTCACAGTTTCTTTGTGCATTTGCGAGACCCGCCTCTGGCTTTACAGTTGACAGAAGGCATGTCACTAGTATCTGTTTGGGTAGTACCTAGTCCATTTGGAAAGAATTGACCCATCATATCTGCGCATGTCATAACTCTGCCTTTGTGTCTTAGACTAGTACATTTACATTCCACAGGAGGAGACAGGGACTTCCTGTGCTTTCACTACACCATCAGATACATTACAGAGCACGCAGGTATGTCACTCGGGGTTGTTTGGTGCATTAGGGAGGTCCATCCTTGGGTTGCAATTGAGATCTTGAATATCACAAATATTTGTCTTAGTATAAATTATGACCCCCATTTGCTAGTGTCATAACTGAGCCTTTTGTTCTTGGCCTGTTTCATTTCTGTGCCACAGGAGGAGACCAGAACGTCAAGTTATTTTACCTCACCCTCTCTCTGGTCACATGGTGTTCAGGTATGCCACTTAGAGTTGCTAGGTGCACTAGGGCGAGCTGTCTCTGGGGTCACAATTGAGAGCTTGCATGTCACTAATATCTTTCTTTGCATTGTCTACGCCTAGTAAAAAGTATGACTTCATCACACTTGCTTGTGCCATAACTTTGCCTTTTGCTCCTGGCCTGTTTAATTTCTCGGCTACAAGGGGAGACTAGGGCATTAAGTGCTTTCACTGCATCCTCTGACACATCTCATAGCATGCAGGAATGTCATTCATGGTTGCTAAGTGCATTATGAAGGGCAATCTCTGATATTACAATTAAGAACATGCATGGCATTTATATCTGTCCTGGTAGTGTCTGGGCCTAGTAGAAAAGATTTGCCCATCCCATTTCCTTGGGTTATAAGTGTCCTTTGCCACATGTCTTTCATGATCATCCATCACATTGTTGGGCATGCAGGTAGGCCACTCAAAATTGCTTTGTGAGAATGGTCTCTTTAATAACACACAAGCAGTGGATGTATGTTGATTCTGTAATAGTTTTAGGCACTGTCTTCCAACAAATGAGGGATTTAAATCTAAATACTTTGAATCTATGGATTTTAAGGCTGTTCTGTGTATATGCGCACAAAAACATTGCAATTCATATGCTACAGATGTTCATCTAATAGTTCACTTTTCTATTTTTTATTGTTGTAGCCTGAAACTGCCACAGGCATAATTTCAGTTATTCTGGTCCATTGCACCAAAATAACAAGGGTGAGTATAAAAGAAACTGAACTGGAACATTTTTAAATCACTTCTTACAGAATTCATGCTCTATCGGACACGCTCACACTCTCCACTTACGTGTTTAGCATTTTTTGCTAAGTATAATTACTATAAAGAAACAATTGTTTAGCAAAAATGTAAATTTAATTTTCAAGGTCATCACACACCCTTTACAATTTTGATTGTATTCCTTTTAAAATGAGGCCTAGGAAAAAGAACAGTAAAACACAGACCACACCACAATCTAGGGATGCTGGCTGTAAAACGACAGTGATTTCGGAAGATTTGATGTTGCAGCACTCTAAACGACCGTATCACCTCCAATAAACTTGACTTACTCTTCATCAGTGAAACCTGGCTAAACGAGGCATCTGGCCCTGCCCTTTCACTTGCCATCCCAGAAGGGTACTCCATCCACAGACAAGATCGCTCCACTCACCGAGGTGGGGTGGTAGCTGTCATTGCCAAGGAGAATCTCGCACTCAGGAGAATTCAAGCGGACTTGGGTCAGAGCTCTGACTACCTCCTGCTCAAACTCAAGCTCTCAGCCAGCTGCACCATTGCCTTCCACGCTGTCTACCGCCCTCCTGGACTGAGCACTGACTTCCAGGAAGCCTTAATCCACTCGCTTTCAGACAATCTAAAAAGCTCATCTAAAGTTACCCTCTTAGGTGACTTCAACCTCGGCCTCAATGATTCTAAGGATTCCCACGCCACTGCCCTCAATAAAGCCCTCTCCAATCTTGGGTTCTCCCAATCTATCTCCAGGCCCACCCACTCTAAAGGGCGGATGCTAGACTGGGTTGCTCACCACAACTGCACCCTAGAGGTCAAAGACATCTCCCCTATCCCTTGGCCTGACAACCATTGCATCAATTTTGAGATCACCACATCTAAAGGGCCTTCCAGGCCAGCGATCCCGCTCCCGGCCGCACTCACCAGAAGCTCTCGGCAGCTCACAAAGGAGAACCTCACTAAACATCTTCTGGTACCTGCATTATTGCCTCCCTTCTCCAATGATCCAAATGTACTCGCCAATGACTTCAAGAGAGTCATCACCATGGCCGTGGACACTATAACCCCACTCACCCTCAAAAAAGCAAAAAAAGTAAAGCATGTGAAAGCCTGGTTCTCCCAGGAGCTCTTAGAGCTACGTTCCAAAAAAAGAGCTGCACTCGCTGCGTGGAAGAATAATCCCAAATACACCACCAGAGCAGCTTTCAAAGCCCTATCCACAGAATATAAATCTTCACCATCTTTAGAGAGCTGGAGACCCCTGCCTCCCCTCCTCCCACTCTCCTAAAAGATGAAGCCTGGTGTAACAAAATTCAGTCCGCCATGTTGGATAAATTGGACACTCTTCACGCCAAGATCCTTGCACACCAAAAAGCACTTAACAACCTTATAGCCAAAAACCATGGCTCCCCCACTCCATCATCTGACACCTGCCAATCCCCTCTGTTTGTGTTTAAGGACATGACTGAAACCGAAGTCACTGCCCTTCTTAGATCCATTAAGCCCTCCAACTGTAAAGGGGACATCTGCCCAGCTCAGTTGATCAAGGACTGTGCCCCCTCCCTTGTCCCCTTCATCACTGCCTTCATTAACGCCTCGTTCAAGTCTGGCCATGTTCAAGCTGAGCTCATGGAAGCGTGGGTTTGTCCGCTCCTCAAACAACCTTCCCTAGACCCATCGGTCCCAGGGAATTATAGGCCCATTACCGCTGTCCCTGTTTTACTAAAAATCCTGGACAAAGCAGCTTACATGCAAGTACAAACATTTCTCGAAGAAAACCATCTTCTTGGTCTTCGGCAGTCAGGCTTCAGGCCAAGATATGGCACCGAAACGGCTCTTCTGGACCTCAAGAATCAGATGGACGACCTCAGTGATGCAGGCAAACCTGCTCTACTCCTCCTTCTGGACCTATCAGCTGCCTTCGATCTGGTGGATCATAAAACCCTCTGCCACCATCTTGCCACCGCAGCCAACTTCTCCCCTGCTGCCTGCAATTGGATAACTTCTTTCCTGCAGGAAAGAGCAATGAAGGTCTTCTCCGACTCTTCCTGTGCTGACCAGAGCATCATCCAATGTGGCGTCCCACAGGGATGGTGCATCGTCCCAACCCTTTTCAACCTCTTCATGAGGCCGCTGTTCAAGATCCTTGATGCCCTGGGCATCTCATACACGAACTATGCTGATGACACCAAGGTGCTTATCCCCCTCTCGGGGGATTACATGTCCGACCTGAACACGCTCAATTCCATCTACTCTACGATCCAATCTTGGATGGCAGAAAACTGGTTATGCCTCAACAGCGAGAAAACTAAGCTTCTGCTGATTTGATCCCCGTCCACCTTGAGCAAGCTGGACAAGCAATACAATTCCTTCACCATAGATAACATTCCTACCCCCATCTCCCAAACGGTCAAGACCCTGCTTGTATACATGGACCCGAACTTGAACATGAATAGGCAGGACAATGCCATTGCATCCTCCTCAGCCTATTACTCCAAACTTCTCAACGCAGTCAGACCGTATCTCTCCCAACAGAATTGCCTCACCATCGCCAGGGCAATAATTGGCTCAAGATTGGACTACTGCAATGCCCTTCTAATAGGGACGTCAGGAAAACACCTTGCTAAAGTTCAACTAGTCCAAAACAATGACCTTAGGGCAGCCACTGGACTATCACATAGGGACCACATCTCTGACCTTTGGTGTCAGGTCCACTGGCTTCTGGTTAAGGAAAGAATCATCTTCAAAACTCTTGTCCTCACGCACAAATGTCTCCATGATCAGGCCCCCCAGTATCTCGTCCAGAGATTCTCTAAACCCTGTGCATCCAGGCCATCCAGAGTGGCCTACTTCAACTTGATCACTGTACCAAAAACCTGCAGAGTGAGTACTGGTGGCACCAGCTTCCCCACCATGGCAGCCACCCTCTGGAATTCCCTTCTACCGCACACCAGACAAATTGACTCTCACACTGCCTTTCGCAAGGCCATCAAAACTAGTCTCTTCAAATAAATGTGCCTGTTTTTTGTTCCGCAAACCTAGGACCTCTGCCTATGTAACACTGTATTTATGTCTAAGAATACTTCTGGGGTGGCTTTTTTGTAACCCTTAATCAAGCCTTCCTACGCACCGCTTACAGCGCCTCAATGCCCGCGGGCTGCAGTGCGCTTTACAAATGTAATAAATAAATAAACCATCACGCCATGTACTTGTCGGGGGAGAATTCTGCCGGGGTCGGCCGGGCCGTCCGCAGACCTCCGGGCAGGGAGGCCCCAACTCCTCCCGTATATCCCAGATGAGATAGAGTATGAGACACACACAAGGAGCAAGGTGACTCTGCTGTTTATTTAGACAAAACGGCAGGGATGGGTCAAGGAGCGTACGCGTTCGTCCTGACACACACACAATCGTGGGGCTCGCAGGCCCTTTTTACTGCATTATGACGCGCTACTTGCGTCACTTCAGAAAGTTGACAAAAAACCTATCGCCACTCTTAATTGGTTGCTCGAGTGGTAGGGTTAGTATAGTACACATATAGAGAATGATATTAGTGGACAAGGTGTAGTCAGGTGGTATATCTGGGTTGTCCCTACAATTAGATACATAAGAATTGTTACATGAAGACTCCTGAGGATTGGCTAATATTACTGACGTCTGAGATAAGAGCCCCATGTTCTGATTGGTGCACTCGTGAGCCTCCCAGCCTGGGACCACCGTTGTTCCCAGCTCTCGGTGTACCTGTGATTGCAACAATGTTTCAATATGGGTACGTGCAGACAATGTGAGGATTTATTCATAGGTGGAAGGCTGACCGCTCCCACTGTAGCAGATGTCCATTGAGCCTTTCAAGTGTATCGGCCTGTGTCTCGTAGTGAGGGACCCAGACGCCTTTTCTCTCCTGGGTTTTGGCATCTCGTCAGGTTCGGCTTGGTCACGTGGGGAGGGACCGTGAAAGAGGCAGAATTCTGCACAATTAATATTGTTTTTTCTACTGCGCGTCTGGTTTAATTTGCCGGCGTGCCTTTATCGTTGAGGCGCGGAGTGCGAGGTTGCAACATCGTGCCTTTGATGATTTGTTCTTGGATGTGGGTTTGCAACATTGCGACCTTGGCTGGTTGCTCCACCGGGTTCTTTCTGCAGGATCAGCAACCTGACTCTTGCTTTGTTAATGTCCACGGAAGCTCTTGTTTGAGGCCTACTCGGGCCTGGTGCTTAAGTAGTCTGTTTGGTACATAGGTGCTTTTAGGTTATAATAGCATATATTTCCATGACCAGTATCGTGTTTCCATTATACCTCTCATGGTGGTAACGGGTTTCAAGAGAAGCGTGAGCAAGCGTTATAGATGAGTTCATGACGCGTCTTGCGTTTCTGCATTCTGAAAGCCTATGTAAAAATAATAAAGATGCACGTCCGTGAATATGCCTGTCGCCTACGTCAGAGCACTGAGTATGTGCTTCGTGTAGATTGGTGTGGAAATGTTCAGTGTGTATATTTGTACAGATGTGCTTCCCGTTGTCTAGGTCGTCATGGCATCTCTAACGACGTGTGGATTTTAGTCTAGCTGATCCGAGCCGCAGGTGTCGGCATGGCCAGTGCGGGCTGCTGGGCAGGCAGATGGACACATCCGTATGTTCCTGTACCAGGGTACCTGGTCGTCTGGTAAATGGACAAACTCTTCTCGCGGCGGGTGTCTGGGCCGTGACCCTCTAGGCCAAGCGCGAGAGGTGAAGGACGGGAGCCTGGTCTTCCATTCTCCCACTTCAGTCCCCCCTCTGGTCGACTTGTCGACCACAAACATATCCTTCTCGTTATCTCCTCTTACCCTCCATATCTTAGTTATCCCTCCGAGATGTCCATAATGGTTTACATGATCTTCAAATGACCAATACATATATTCACATGTTCCTCCAGGAGTACAGTATACCCATCTTCCTATGTAGCTCCTGGGGTTCCTTGGGTTCTCGATCTTCACTGATGGTGGGTCTAGATGATTGGTGATGATTTGGGTGCGCAACTTCTCCCTTTCTTCTATTATCACACCTGTATGCTGGCCGTCATCTGCTGGCATTAAGGGGTGCATTCCCACCATTTCCAGCAACTCGTCAGTCGTGCGTGCCTTCCGGGCCTTCCAAAATCTAATTATGATCAGAGTAGCTCCAGCCAAAATAGTACACCCCACTATTATTTTCAGTCCATCTGACAGCCAAGATGGCATCCATGACCATAATAGTGAAAACCAGCTCTTATCCTTGTCTACACCGTTACTTTCATCCATCATTTTGGAGTGCATCTGGGCCAATTATGAAACTGCTTCTGTCAGTGTACCATTGTCAGCATCGTTGGCAGGTATGAACGTGCAGCAAGATTGTCCTATCTTTGCACAAACTCCTCCTTCCATTGCTGTGAGAAGGTCCAATACATATCTGTTCTGGAGTGCTACCATCCTTACAGCTCGCAGCTCCTCTTTAATTGCGTTGAACCCATTTACTGTTGAGTTGATGGTCATCATTAGTTCCCATCTGGTTATTTGGAGCCATTTTGCGTTTGCGTATGCCTGCAGTCCCGGATGTATTATTGAGGAGAAGAACATCGCTGCTCTGCTGAATAGTCTGTGTTCTGGCGGTATTGATGTTAGTTCCGTTTCCGACCCTCCCCACAGGTAATTTCCTGTCAGTGGCTCTCCTTGTCTTTTTCTCCTATTTAGGACAGTATCATTGCTGTTGGTCCTGTTCTCTTGCTCCTTCTGAAGTGGTGCAGATCTCTTTCTTCTCCTATCCCCTTCATCCATTTTAGGAAATTTCGCCACATCGACATTCTTCTTAGGTACCACTAGTGATGGTACATTGACGTGTACCATTGTGCACACACCATTCCACAGGGGAGGCAGTGTATGATATGCCTTTTCTCCGCAGGCCCAATAATGGTCCATTATTACTGCTGTTCCCGCTCCCCCCTCAGGTAACTCCACCACGCTTGCACAATTGGTGTTATATCCTACGTCCACCTCTCCTTTATGCTGGTAGCATACTTTGGGCGCAGTCAATGGTAGTATAGTTATTGGGTCTTCATCTTCTTCTACCCACGTGAGCATTGGTACATACTTGATCCACGTCGTCCAACATCGATGATTGTGTGTCTCGATGGTTGAGATAGTTTCTTTTGTTACCATGTTGCTGCCAATCACTCCTATCTCCCAGCTGCTGCCCAGATACACCTTTCCTGTTATCGTCAGTAGCGGCCTCTCCCAGCATCCTTGTTTACCTGGAACTTCAGTGGCGTACCAATCACATGGTAGATACTGCAGTGTTACCTTCTTTGTTTCTCCTTTTGCAGGGCCACTTGTTATGTATCTGAATGCTTCAGCATGTAAACTGGTCTTGTGATAACTCAGATAGGTCTTGAGGAAGTTGTTTTCATATGGGTATGAGTCTCGTGTTTTCCATGTCATGTGCACTACTGTTCCTTGAAATCTTCCTTTCGTTTGGAACAGGGCCAAATATATTATGCACTGTGCTGTCTTTTCATCTATTTCTGTGGCAACAAATGTTCGTGAAGCGCTCATGGCGTATGGTATTAATGAGCAAACGTAACAGCTATCCTCAGTTGTCTGCTTACCAATGCGGGTCATGTGCTGGTACCACATGTTGTTTGCGACGTGTGCTGAATCTTGTACATAATTATCAATACCTTTATTGTCTGAGTATGTGCTGCGTTTAACTCTATTTTGCTTGGGTGCAAAGTTACTATTACCACCTGACGTAACACCTGTTGCAGCAGGGAACGGGGGTATATTAGGTTTGGGTGCAGCAATAAAATCGATAGCATAGCTGTACTGCCAAACAGAGGCAGCCAAGAACCCGGTGATCATAAAAATCCCTATTATTTTTATTACATATGCTAATCTCACCGGCATTTTGCTCTTACCTTGCTGCAGTCCTGGCAGCGTATTCTTGTGACGTTAAAGTTGCCCGCCTAAAAATTCTCAAAAGTGCTCGTTATTAAATGTTAGTTTTGTTTCCTTTAAGCTCTCCCTATCAAGTAGTCATTCAGTGCCCAGGCGAAGAGCTGCTCCCACGCTACCCTAAGTGATCGGTCCCTTAGGACCGGCAAATATGGGCGGAGGTGGGGCATGTAATATTCTATGGCCAGGAGGAAGGCTGTGTAGTAGACACGTACCTCCTCCTTTTTAGGTATGTTGGCCTTTTTATTTTGTATACAAATTGATGTGACAATTCTTCTGGGTAGTTATCGTCTGGCAGCACCATCTACGCCTGTACACTGAACTTGTTAATTAGCTTTTTCTTAACAATACAATATTACGCAGTTCCTGTATGTGCGAGAGAAAAAAGAGAACATTCACGTGTTTACATGTGTATTGGTGCAAGCAATGTCCTCCAGTTTTAATTACAACTGTACTTAGCAGTCAATGGGGGGGGATTTGCGCTCAGATGGCGGAAGTATTTTTACTCTTTGAGCGTGTGACCATGGGGTGGGCAGTATGGAGATCACCCCTTTCTTCGTCAGTTATCGTCTCCGAGGGAACAATTGGGTCGTTGTCTGTGGTGGAACTTTCTTCCGCTGTCGGGGATGTTGTTGCTGTTCTTCCAATGGACCTGTCGTTGGCGCTGGGGCGGGTCTGCAGTTTGTAGATCTTTACGTCATGTAGGTGGTTCCAGGCACGCTTGTCCTTTAGTTTTACTGCTCTTGTTGATACGTCCTCTACCAGATAGGGGCCAGTGAACCTCTTCTCGTTCCACTTTCTATTGAAATTGCGAAGTAGCACGTGGTCACCTTTGGCAAGTTTGCACAAGTTCTCCTTTCCCAATTCTGTACTTGCGCCTTTTTCTTGATTGCTGGTAGACCCGCCCTGTGTGCGCTCGAGCTGTTGAGACACAAACACGACACTAGTAATCAAAGAAGACACATATTGATACATTTCATCACCTAACACACTCGCTGAACTTTCGTGGTCGGTGAATGCCCTTGACGTTGGGGTTAGGGGAAGGCGCATTTGACGTCCAGTAACCACTTCGTGAGGGGTGAGGTGGTGGTCGGACCCTGGCCTGTTTCTAAGTTCAAATAAAGCTAACGGAAGACAATACAACCAACTTTTCTTTGTTGTTTGTTGTATTTTAGCAATTGCCTCCTTCAATAAGCCATTCAGGCGTTCACATACACCATTAGCCTGTGGGTGGTATGCACATGCAAATTTGTGTTTAATGTTCAGCAGGGATGTGATATGCTGGAACATTTCGTTTGCGAAATGTGGGCCGTTGTCTGATCTTAACACCTCGCACACTCCCCACCTGGGGAAAACCTCCCTTACTATGAATTTGGCTGCTCTAAACGCATCAGGGTGTGAACAGGGCCCTGCTTCAATCCACCTGGAAAATGGGCATACTACTACAATCATATACCTATTACCTTGACATATGTTGATCATATCAACATAGTCAATGTGAAGGTGCCGAAAAGGTCCTTCTGGCCGGGGTATGGTACCTCTTATCACCTTTAGAGTATGACCGGCCGTAAACTGTTGACATGTGAGGCAATTGCTGATAAAATTTGACACATGAGAGTTTAACTCAGGACAAAACCAATCTTCTCTAATTCGTGCTGCTATTATTTCCTTGCCTGTATGGGCAGGGTGATGTAATTGGCTCAGGGCAGTGTTTAACAGTGCCAACGGTATTACAACTTTCCCAGTGCCACCCTGGCGCCATAGTGCGTCGGTTGGGGACATTGTACATCCTCTTTTTACCCATACTTCTTTTTCGGCCATTGGTGCAGCCGCTTGTAGTTCCATAATCTGTGTGGCTGGGAGATGGGTGTACCCTTCTCTTATTAACATCTCCCTTGCTATTCCCCTCCCTCTCCCTCTCTGTGAGTCTGTGGGGTTCCATATCTCACCAAAGTATGCAGCATATTTCGCATGTGCGTCTGCTGCTGCATTCCCTTTTGATACGTAGTCTTCTCCATTGGTGTGTGCGGTGCATTTGACTAGGGCTAGTTCTTGGGGGTCGTTTATTACTTCAATTAGTTCAGCCAACAAGAGGGCATGTTGTACTGGAGTGCCATCAGCTCTCCTAAACCCTCTTCTTCTCCATTTTGATAACCCTGAGTGGACAGTGGATGTAACATATGCACTGTCGGAATATATGGTTACTCTTTTATTAAAACTTTCCTTTAATGCCAATATTAGTGCAACCAGTTCCGCGGCTTGAGCAGAGTAATGCTGTGGTAATTGTACACACTTCATAGCCACACACACCGGCGCCTCCATCATTTTTACTACTGCTGCCCCAGTCCTTCGTATCCCATCTCCTTGATCAATAGTTGATGACCCATCAATAAACAAAAGCTCACCTCCCTCTAGTGCGTTTTCTTCAACTTTTCTAGTACATGAGTACATTTTAGTTATTTGGGTGCAGTCGTGGGCGTAATCTCCCTCTTCAATTACTTCTGCTAGGAACCTTGCAGGGTTGACCGTGCTACATCTAACAATTGCTAGTTCAGCTTTAGACAAAATAATCTCATAACCTGATGCCCTCTGTGTCGTTAGTGTGGACTTAGGTTTATTCAATATCGCAAATAGTGCATGTTCCACAAACAGTGTAGTTGGACACCCCATAGTTATTGCTGATGCTTTTTCTACTGCAAAGGCAGCTGCAGCAAGACCTTGTTCACAAGGGAAGTGGCCTAACATCACAGGGTCTAAGTGTCCGCTGTAAAATGCTACTGGTTTATATCCCATGCTCGTTTTTTGTGCCAATACTGCCTTCATCACTGCTGAGTCGCAATGTGAAAATATAAAAAAGCGTCGCTCATAGTCTGGGGATGCCAGTACTGGAGCAGTTGATATCGCGTCTTTCAATTCGTCAAATGCCTCCCTCATTTCCATAGTCCATCCCAACTTTTTCTCCCCTTTATTTGCTTCCTTCAAACCCTCAAGCAGGGGTCCTATGTATGAGCTGTAATCAAATACCCATGCTCTACAGTAGTTGCACAGCCCCAGAAATTGCTGCAGTTCTCTCACAGTCTGTGGCACGGGAGTGCTTGAGATGGCCTGTGCTCTTTGTGGTGCAATCCTTCTTCCATGTTGGGATATCAGTTGGCCAATGTAAAGTACCTGTTCCTGACAGTATTGTATCTTTTCCATGTCTACCTTGTACCCCTTTTCAGCCAATATTGTCAACATTTTTAAGGAGTCCTCTCTACATTTACTTTCGTTTGTACTGCAAATTATAATGTCATCCACATACTGTAACACTGTGCTTTCCACCTCAACGTTACCCAAATCCATCTGTATTACTCTATTGAAAATTGAGGGTGATTCACAATACCCCTGTGGTAACCTGGTATGTTTCCACTTTGTATTTCGGTAAGTGAAGCTTGTCAAATCTTGCGAGTCTGGGTGTAATGGTATTGAGAAAAAAGCATTTTTAAGGTCAATCACTGTAAATCGTGATGCTTCTGCTGGAATGCCACACAATATTGTGGCCGGGTTTGCTGTTACTGGATACTCTGCTTCTACTATGTTGTTCAAGGGTCTGAGGTCCTGTATGAAGCGCCAAGACCCCCCTTTAGCCTTGCGCACCGGGTACACAGCTGTGTTACATGGTGATTCTGAGGGGACCAATATGCCATTGTTTATAAGGGCCGTTATGGTTTCATATATGCCTTCATCTGCCTCTTTTGACAATGGGTACTGTTTCACTCTTGGTAGTATGGCACCTTTTTTCAATTTTATCCTTACACCCCCTATGCTTTTTATGCATCCCACGTCATAAGGGCTAATAGTCCATAATGATTTGGGCACCTTTGACATATCCTCCTTAAAAAATGGGACTGGGGTGCCTGCGGGTGCCTCAAGTGCCATTGCAATTTTCTGTGCTACTTGTTTGTGAGCCACTCTTAGCCATATTTCTACACTCATCATGAACACCATTTCATCTTCTTCCTTTTCTTCTGAGAATAAAAAACTAAGCTTCTGCTGATTTGATCCCCGTCCACCTTGAGCAAGCTGGACAAGCAATACAATTCCTTCACCATAGATAACATTCCTACCCCCATCTCCTAAACGGTCAAGACCCTGCTTGTATACATGGACCCGAACTTGAACATGAATAGGCAGGACAATGCCATTGCATCCTCCTCAGCCTATTACTCCAAACTTCTCAACGCAGTCAGACCGTATCTCTCCCAACAGAATTGCCTCACCATCGCCAGGGCAATAATTGGCTCAAGATTGGACTACTGCAATGCCCTTCTAATAGGGACGTCAGGAAAACACCTTGCTAAAGTTCAACTAGTCCAAAACAATGACCTTAGGGCAGCCACTGGACTATCACATAGGGACCACATCTCTGACCTTTGGTGTCAGGTCCACTGGCTTCTGGTTAAGGAAAGAATCATCTTCAAAACTCTTGTCCTCACGCACAAATGTCTCCATGATCAGGCCCCCCAGTATCTCGTCCAGAGATTCTCTAAACCCTGTGCATCCAGGCCATCCAGAGTGGCCTACTTCAACTTGATCACTGTACCAAAAACCTGCAGAGTGAGTGCTGGTGGCACCAGCTTCCCCACCATGGCAGCCACCCTCTGGAATTCCCTTCTACCGCACACCAGACAAATTGACTCTCACACTGCCTTTCGCAAGGCCATCAAAACTAGTCTCTTCAAATAAATGTGCCTGTTTTTTGTTCCGCAAACCTAGGACCTCTGCCTATGTAACACTGTATTTATGTCTAAGAATACTTCTGGGGTGGCTTTTTTGTAACCCTTAATCAAGCCTTCCTACGCACCGCTTACAGCGCCTCAATGCCCGCGGGCTGCAGTGCGCTTTACAAATGTAATAAATAAATAAACCATCACGCCATGTACTTGTCGGGGGAGAATTCTGCCGGGGTCGGCCGGGCCGTCCGCAGACCTCCGGGCAGGGAGGCCCCAACTCCTCCCGTATATCCCAGATGAGATAGAGTATGAGACACACACAAGGAGCAAGGTGACTCTGCTGTTTATTTAGACAAAACGGCAGGGATGGGTCAAGGAGCGTACGCGTTCGTCCTGACACACACACAATCGTGGGGCTCGCAGGCCCTTTTTACTGCATTATGACGCGCTACTTGCGTCACTTCAGAAAGTTGACAAAAAACCTATCGCCACTCTTAATTGGTTGCTCGAGTGGTAGGGTTAGTATAGTACACATATAGAGAATGATATTAGTGGACAAGGTGTAGTCAGGTGGTATATCTGGGTTGTCCCTACAATTAGATACATAAGAATTGTTACATGAAGACTCCTGAGGATTGGCTAATATTACTGACGTCTGAGATAAGAGCCCCATGTTCTGATTGGTGCACTCGTGAGCCTCCCAGCCTGGGACCACCGTTGTTCCCAGCTCTCGGTGTACCTGTGATTGCAACAATGTTTCAATATGGGTACGTGCAGACAATGTGAGGATTTATTCATAGGTGGAAGGCTGACCGCTCCCACTGTAGCAGATGTCCATTGAGCCTTTCAAGTGTATCGGCCTGTGTCTCGTAGTGAGGGACCCAGACGCCTTTTCTCTCCTGGGTTTTGGCATCTCGTCAGGTTCGGCTTGGTCACGTGGGGAGGGACCGTGAAAGAGGCAGAATTCTGCACAATTAATATTGTTTTTTCTACTGCGCGTCTGGTTTAATTTGCCGGCGTGCCTTTATCGTTGAGGCGCGGAGTGCGAGGTTGCAACATCGTGCCTTTGATGATTTGTTCTTGGATGTGGGTTTGCAACATTGCGACCTTGGCTGGTTGCTCCACCGGGTTCTTTCTGCAGGATCAGCAACCTGACTCTTGCTTTGTTAATGTCCATGGAAGCTCTTGTTTGAGGCCTACTCGGGCCTGGTGCTTAAGTAGTCTGTTTGGTACATAGGTGCTTTTAGGTTATAATAGCATATATTTCCATGACCAGTATCGTGTTTCCATTATACCTCTCATGGTGGTAACGGGTTTCAAGAGAAGCGTGAGCAAGCGTTATAGATGAGTTCATGACGCGTCTTGCGTTTCTGCATTCTGAAAGCCTATGTAAAAATAATAAAGATGCACGTCCGTGAATATGCCTGTCGCCTACGTCAGAGCACTGAGTATGTTCTTCGTGTAGATTGGTGTGGAAATGTTCAGTGTGTATATTTGTACAGATGTGCTTCCCGTTGTCTAGGTCGTCATGGCATCTCTAACGACGTGTGGATTTTAGTCTAGCTGATCCGAGCCGCAGGTGTCGGCATGGCCAGTGCGGGCTGCTGGGCAGGCAGATGGACACATCCGTATGTTCCTGTACCAGGGTACCTGGTCGTCTGGTAAATGGACAAACTCTTCTCGCGGCGGGTGTCTGGGCCGTGACCCTCTAGGCCAAGCGCGAGAGGTGAAGGACGGGAGCCTGGTCTTCCATTCTCCCACTTCAGTCCCCCCTCTGGTCGACTTGTCGACCACAAACATATCCTTCTCGTTATCTCCTCTTACCCTCCATATCTTAGTTATCCCTCCGAGATGTCCATAATGGTTTACATGATCTTCAAATGACCAATACATATATTCACATGTTCCTCCAGGAGTACAGTATACCCATCTTCCTATGTAGCTCCTGGGGTTCCTTGGGTTCTCGATCTTCACTGATGGTGGGTCTAGATGATTGGTGATGATTTGGGTGCGCAACTTCTCCCTTTCTTCTATTATCACACCTGTATGCTGGCCGTCATCTGCTGGCATTAAGGGGTGCATTCCCACCATTTCCAGCAACTCGTCAGTCGTGCGTGCCTTCCGGGCCTTCCAAAATCTAATTATGATCAGAGTAGCTCCAGCCAAAATAGTACACCCCACTATTATTTTCAGTCCATCTGACAGCCAAGATGGCATCCATGACCATAATAGTGAAAACCAGCTCTTATCCTTGTCTACACCGTTACTTTCATCCATCATTTTGGAGTGCATCTGGGCCAATTGTGAAACTGCTTCTGTCAGTGTACCATTGTCAGCATCGTTGGCAGGTATGAACGTGCAGCAAGATTGTCCTATCTTTGCACAAACTCCTCCTTCCATTGCTGTGAGAAGGTCCAATACATATCTGTTCTGGAGTGCTACCATCCTTACAGCTCGCAGCTCCTCTTTAATTGCGTTGAACCCATTTACTGTTGAGTTGATGGTCATCATTAGTTCCCATCTGGTTATTTGGAGCCATTTTGCGTTTGCGTATGCCTGCAGTCCCGGATGTATTATTGAGGAGAAGAACATCGCTGCTCTGCTGAATAGTCTGCGTTCTGGCGGTATTGATGTTAGTTCCGTTTCCGACCTTCCCCACAGGTAATTTCCTGTCAGTGGCTCTCCTTGTCTTTTTCTCCTATTTAGGACAGTATCATTGCTGTTGGTCCTGTTCTCTTGCTCCTTCTGAAGTGGTGCAGATCTCTTTCTTCTCCTATCCCCTTCATCCATTTTAGGAAATTTCGCCACATCGACATTCTTCTTAGGTACCACTAGTGATGGTACATTGACGTGTACCATTGTGCACACACCATTCCACAGGGGAGGCAGTGTATGATATGCCTTTTCTCCGCAGGCCCAATAATGGTCCATTATTACTGCTGTTCCCGCTCCCCCCTCAGGTAACTCCACCACGCTTGCACAATTGGTGTTATATCCTACGTCCACCTCTCCTTTATGCTGGTAGCATACTTTGGGCGCAGTCAATGGTAGTATAGTTATTGGGTCTTCATCTTCTTCTACCCACGTGAGCATTGGTACATACTTGATCCACGTCGTCCAACATCGATGATTGTGTGTCTCGATGGTTGAGATAGTTTCTTTTGTTACCATGTTGCTGCCAATCACTCCTATCTCCCAGCTGCTGCCCAGATACACCTTTCCTGTTATCGTCAGTAGCGGCCTCTCCCAGCATCCTTGTTTACCTGGAACTTCAGTGGCGTACCAATCACATGGTAGATACTGCAGTGTTACCTTCTTTGTTTCTCCTTTTGCAGGGCCACTTGTTATGTATCTGAATGCTTCAGCATGTAAACTGGTCTTGTGATAACTCAGATAGGTCTTGAGGAAGTTGTTTTCATATGGGTATGAGTCTCGTGTTTTCCATGTCATGTGCACTACTGTTCCTTGAAATCTTCCTTTCGTTTGGAACAGGGCCAAATATATTATGCACTGTGCTGTCTTTTCATCTATTTCTGTGGCAACAAATGTTCGTGAAGCGCTCATGGCGTATGGTATTAATGAGCAAACGTAACAGCTATCCTCAGTTGTCTGCTTACCAATGCGGGTCATGTGCTGGTACCACATGTTGTTTGCGACGTGTGCTGAATCTTGTACATAATTATCAATACCTTTATTGTCTGAGTATGTGCTGCGTTTAACTCTATTTTGCTTGGGTGCAAAGTTACTATTACCAACTGACGTAACACCTGTTGCAGCAGGGAACGGGGGTATATTAGGTTTGGGTGCAGCAATAAAATCGATAGCATAGCTGTACTGCCAAACAGAGGCAGCCAAGAACCCGGTGATCATAAAAATCCCTATTATTTTTATTACATATGCTAATCTCACCGGCATTTTGCTCTTACCTTGCTGCAGTCCTGGCAGCGTATTCTTGTGACGTTAAAGTTGCCCGCCTAAAAATTCTCAAAAGTGCTCGTTATTAAATGTTAGTTTTGTTTCCTTTAAGCTCTCCCTATCAAGTAGTCATTCAGTGCCCAGGCGAAGAGCTGCTCCCACGCTACCCTAAGTGATCGGTCCCTTAGGACCGGCAAATATGGGCGGAGGTGGGGCATGTAATATTCTATGGCCAGGAGGAAGGCTGTGTAGTAGACACGTACCCTTCTCCTTTTTAGGTATGTTGGCCTTTTTATTTCGTATACAAATTGATGTGACAATTCTTCTGGGTAGTTATCGTCTGGCAGCACCATCTACGCCTGTACACTGAACTTGTTAATTAGCTTTTTCTTAACAATACAATATTACGCAGTTCCTGTATGTGCGAGAGAAAAAAGAGAACATTCACGTGTTTACATGTGTATTGGTGCAAGCAATGTCCTCCAGTTTTAATTACAACTGTACTTAGCAGTCAATGGGGGGGGATTTGCGCTCAGATGGCGGAAGTATTTTTACTCTTTGAGCGTGTGACCATGGGGTGGGCAGTATGGAGATCACCCCTTTCTTCGTCAGTTATCGTCTCCGAGGGAACAATTGGGTCGTTGTCTGTGGTGGAACTTTCTTCCGCTGTCGGGGATGTTGTTGCTGTTCTTCCAATGGACCTGTCGTTGGCGCTGGGGCGGGTCTGCAGTTTGTAGATCTTTACGTCATGTAGGTGGTTCCAGGCACGCTTGTCCTTTAGTTTTACTGCTCTTGTTGATACGTCCTCTACCAGATAGGGGCCAGTGAACCTCTTCTCGTTCCACTTTCTATTGAAATTGCGAAGTAGCACGTGGTCACCTTTGGCAAGTTTGCACAAGTTCTCCTTTCCCAATTCTGTACTTGCGCCTTTTTCTTGATTGCTGGTAGACCCGCCCCGTGTGCGCTCGAGCTGTTGAGACACAAACACGACACTAGTAATCAAAGAAGACACATATTGATACATTTCATCACCTAACACACTCGCTGAACTTTCGTGGTCGGTGAATGCCCTTGACGTTGGGGTTAGGGGAAGGCGCATTTGACGTCCAGTAACCACTTCGTGAGGGGTGAGGTGGTGGTCGGACCCTGGCCTGTTTCTAAGTTCAAATAAAGCTAACGGAAGACAATACAACCAACTTTTCTTTGTTGTTTGTTGTATTTTAGCAATTGCCTCCTTCAATAAGCCATTCAGGCGTTCACATACACCATTAGCCTGTGGGTGGTATGCACATGCAAATTTGTGTTTAATGTTCAGCAGGGATGTGATATGCTGGAACATTTCGTTTGCGAAATGTGGGCCGTTGTCTGATCTTAACACCTCGCACACTCCCCACCTGGGGAAAACCTCCCTTACTATGAATTTGGCTGCTCTAAACGCATCAGGGTGTGAACAGGGCCCTGCTTCAATCCACCTGGAAAATGGGCATACTACTACAATCATATACCTATTACCTTGACATATGTTGATCATATCAACATAGTCAATGTGAAGGTGCCGAAAAGGTCCTTCTGGCCGGGGTATGGTACCTCTTATCACCTTTAGAGTATGACCGGCCGTAAACTGTTGACATGTGAGGCAATTGCTGATAAAATTTGACACATGAGAGTTTAACTCAGGACAAAACCAATCTTCTCTAATTCGTGCTGCTATTATTTCCTTGCCTGTATGGGCAGGGTGATGTAATTGGCTCAGGGCGGTGTTTAACAGTGCCAACGGTATTACAACTTTCCCAGTGCCACCCTGGCGCCATAGTGCGTCGGTTGGGGACATTGTACATCCTCTTTTTACCCATACTTCTTTTTCGGCCATTGGTGCAGCCGCTTGTAGTTCCATAATCTGTGTGGCTGGGAGATGGGTGTACCCTTCTCTTATTAACATCTCCCTTGCTATTCCCCTCCCTCTCCCTCTCTGTGAGTCTGTGGGGTTCCATATCTCACCAAAGTATGCAGCATATTTCGCATGTGCGTCTGCTGCTGCATTCCCTTTTGATACGTAGTCTTCTCCATTGGTGTGTGCGGTGCATTTGACTAGGGCTAGTTCTTGGGGGTCGTTTATTACTTCAATTAGTTCAGCCAACAAGAGGGCATGTTGTACTGGAGTGCCATCAGCTCTCCTAAACCCTCTTCTTCTCCATTTTGATAACCCTGAGTGGACAGTGGATGTAACATATGCACTGTCGGAATATATGGTTACTCTTTTATTAAAACTTTCCTTTAATGCCAATATTAGTGCAACCAGTTCCGCGGCTTGAGCAGAGTAATGCTGTGGTAATTGTACACACTTCATAGCCACACACACCGGCGCCTCCATCATTTTTACTACTGCTGCCCCAGTCCTTCGTATCCCATCTCCTTGATCAATAGTTGATGACCCATCAATAAACAAAAGCTCACCTCCCTCTAGTGCGTTTTCTTCAACTTTTCTAGTACATGAGTACATTTTAGTTATTTGGGTGCAGTCGTGGGCGTAATCTCCCTCTTCAATTACTTCTGCTAGGAACCTTGCAGGGTTGACCGTGCTACATCTAACAATTGCTAGTTCAGCTTTAGACAAAATAATCTCATAACCTGATGCCCTCTGTGTCGTTAGTGTGGACTTAGGTTTATTCAATATCGCAAATAGTGCATGTTCCACAAACAGTGTAGTTGGACACCCCATAGTTATTGCTGATGCTTTTTCTACTGCAAAGGCAGCTGCAGCAAGACCTTGTTCACAAGGGAAGTGGCCTAACATCACAGGGTCTAAGTGTCCGCTGTAAAATGCTACTGGTTTATATCCCATGCTCGTTTTTTGTGCCAATACTGCCTTCATCACTGCTGAGTCGCAATGTGAAAATATAAAAAAGCGTCGCTCATAGTCTGGGGATGCCAGTACTGGAGCAGTTGATATCGCGTCTTTCAATTCGTCAAATGCCTCCCTCATTTCCATAGTCCATCCCAACTTTTTCTCCCCTTTATTTGCTTCCTTCAAACCCTCAAGCAGGGGTCCTATGTATGAGCTGTAATCAAATACCCATGCTCTACAGTAGTTGCACAGCCCCAGAAATTGCTGCAGTTCTCTCACAGTCTGTGGCACGGGAGTGCTTGAGATGGCCTGTGCTCTTTGTGGTACAATCCTGCTTCCATGTTGGGATATCAGTTGGCCAATGTAAAGTACCTGTTCCTGACAGTATTGTATCTTTTCCATGTCTACCTTGTACCCCTTTTCATCCAATATTGTCAACATTTTTAAGGAGTCCTCTCTACATTTACTTTCTTTTGTACTGCAAATTATAATGTCATCCACATACTGTAACACTGTGCTTTCCACCTCAACGTTACCCAAATCCATCTGTATTACTCTATTGAAAATTGAGGGTGATTCACAATACCCCTGTGGTAACCTGGTATGTTTCCACTTTGTATTTCGGTAAGTGAAGCTTGTCAAATCTTGCGAGTCTGGGTGTAATGGTATTGAGAAAAAAGCATTTTTAAGGTCAATCACTGTAAATCGTGATGCTTCTGCTGGAATGCCACACAATATTGTGGCCGGGTTTGCTGTTACTGGATACTCTGCTTCTACTATGTTGTTCAAGGGTCTGAGGTCCTGTATGAAGCGCCAAGACCCCCCTTTAGCCTTGCGCACCGGGTACACAGCTGTGTTACATGGTGATTCTGAGGGGACCAATATGCCATTGTTTATAAGGGCCGTTATGGTTTCATATATGCCTTCATCTGCCTCTTTTGACAATGGGTACTGTTTCACTCTTGGTAGTATGGCACCTTTTTTCAATTTTATCCTTACACCCCCTATGCTTTTTATGCATCCCACGTCATAAGGGCTAATAGTCCATAATGATTTGGGCACCTTTGACATATCCTCCTTAAAAAATGGGACTGGGGTGCCTGCGGGTGCCTCAAGTGCCATTGCAATTTTCTGTGCTACTTGTTTGTGAGCCACTCTTAGCCATATTTCTACACTCATCATGAACACCATTTCATCTTCTTCCTTTTCTTCTGAGAATAGCTCTTCATCTGACACCTGGGTCAGCCTACATCCTTCTGCTAGTGCTATCACCGCCCTCCATGCTCTCCCTTCTTTATCTTGGGCGTGCACAGCAACATAATCAGCTGTTGCAATAATGCTCTCAATGTCCATTACAAACACCTTCCCTTCCAGTTCGTTAACTGGTGTTTCTGGTCGGAACAGATAGGCTGCTGGCCTCCTCCATATTTTCCCTTCTATCCCTGGCATCCATGCAAATGCCATGTCTGTGCCATACTGGAATAGCTCGCCATCTACTGGCTCCGCCCTAATCGCTGTCTGTCCACAGTATGCTTGCAAAATCTGTCGTGCTGCGAGCATGTTAATCCCTGGAGTAGAGCAAATTATGCCATCCTCTGTAAAGGAGATCGTCATATTCAACCTGTTCATTATGTCTCTCCCCAGTATATTTACTGGTGAGGCACTATAATACAAAAGTGGGACTGACAGATCATAATCTCCAATAGATAATGGAACGTTATCAGTAAATGGAACCAACCCCTTAGCCCCAGAAAATCCTTGGGTGTTCATGGCTTCGCCTGACATTTTAAATTTACCTTCCCTTATGCAAGACCGGGTTGCCCCGGTGTCAACAAGAAATGATAATTTTTTGTCACCTATCGTTACCTCTATGCGTGGTTCCTCCGCACTATTAGGTGTTACTGACAGGATGGGACACACCAAGGCCGTCTGTGGGCTGGCCTATTGGGGGTACAATGATTGGCCATTCCCTGTGTAAGGGTTGTGTCCCAACACCGTCACCCTACCCAATTGCGTTTGTTGAGTTTGGGGTGGTGGTTGTATTAACGCTACTTGTTGTTGTGGCGGTGGCAGTTGCTCTGTTATTTGTTGTTGTGGCAGTGAATAAGTTTGTGGCTGTTGTGTTGTTTGTTGTTGTGGGTCACTCCCTTGTTGTGACATCTGCTGTTGTTGTATGCCCTGCTGTTCTTGTGAGGTCCTAGGTTGTGCTTGTTCATTCCATGCTGGTGTTCCTGGCCTGACCCTACATGTACGTGACATGTGTCCTAATAGTCCGCAGCTCCAACACACGGGTGGTTCCCTGCTTTGCCATGGGAAGCTCCCTGTGTTGTCCTGGTATACGGGTTGCCCTGTGGGGTAGTAATTTCTAAGTCCCCCAGCCTGTTGTTGGGTATTATATCCGTATCCTCTCCCCCTCATAAACCCTCCTCTCCCTCTGTTATAACTATAATACCCAGTTCCTTGCATTGGGTACCCTCCTCCCATGTTTTGTGCGTGTAATTGCAGAGGTGGCACTTGCTGTATTACACCTTGTGGAGGCGCTATTTGAGCGGGATCTTGTGCAGCCACTACTTGCGTTGGGCTTTGGGCCACTGGTGTGGGCGTAGTTATTAGTGCCCCTTCCATTGTGTATTTAGTAAGTTTTTTCTGTACTAGTTTGGCCTCTTCTGTTTTCCTGTCCTCTTCCTTTTGTTTCATTTTTCCTTGCCATGTCCTGCAGTGATGTACTATAGTCAGTTGTATTTCTGGCCATGGTTTTGCTTCCATCCCCACTACTTTCTTTAGTTGTTTCTGAACTCCTTCTGGGAGCCCTTGTACTAGTATATGATAAAATATGGCTGGTGTTTTGTCCCATTGTTCTCTAGTTTCCATGCGCCACTTCTCTTGAATATCCTGGATATAATCAACAGGATCCTCATTTTCACCCATCTTACGGGAAGTAATGGCTCCTATGTCTGATGTGTCTGGGTACTGCACTCTCAGTGCCTGCCATAGCGCATGTCTGCAGTTTGCAAATGGTGCCCCATCATGCGATGTGTTCGTTATTGTTACCCCATGGAATCCCGCTCTTTTCCAAATGTCATCCGCTCTATCCCCTAATATTGATATTAACAGGCCCTTCACATCTCCTACTGCTAGTTTCTGTCCTGCGGTGTGTTTTTCCATTTCATATATCCACTTACCCGCACCTCCACTTAGTGATGGGAGCCTACATTTTATATTTTCTTTATCCGTATGTTTCCAAGGTACATACTGTGGTCTAACCCCTCCTCTCTCCAACAGTGGCATTAAATTCTGTCTTGTGTCACCCTTTACGCTCCATAATATTGAGTCTTCACACCCCTCCTCTTCCCCCGTTTCCTTTACTACTTCAAATTCTTCCTTACTACCTCTGCTCCTACCTCCCTCTTCTTCCTTTCCCCTTTTTTCGTCATTTCCTGTGTTCAATACGGGTATGTTTATTTGTCTGTCTTGCCTGCGACTAGGGAGGTCCCTAAGCCGACATGCATAAGGTGTAAGTTCGTTCATGAAGGGCGCGAGCTTTATTCTGTGCAGTGAGCGTGCGGTGGTTGAACATGTAGGGTGTGACGTGGGAGGGCGTGATGGGGATGTGGGTGGCGTGGTTTCATGGGTTTGTGTTTCCCCTATTCTTTTCACTCCCTCCTTACTTCTCTCCAGCTCCTCCCATCTTCTACTCATCCAGGGCGAATCTATGTTTGTTCTAGTGAGGTATAGCTTATCTAAGCTTTCCCTTTCACTCTTTCTTCCATCCTTCTCCACTCCTTCTTCCTCCTCACTGCAAAAGTCATTCATAAATGGCACCCCCCACTCTGCCTTTTTTCCTTTTATTGTTACTGTTTTTAAGTCTATTAAGTCTCTTTCTCCCCTTTCGTTGTTATCAACTGTTCCCCCTAGTGCTGATGTTGTTGCTACCTCTCTACTTTTATATACATCTCCCCATCTTTCACTCTCCCTACTCCTCCCTTCTCTTCCCCCTTCACTTCTCTCCTCCATTTCCTTACTATTTTCCTCCCTTTTTCTTTTCAATTCCTCCATTACTTCGTTGCTCATCTGTTCCAATATTCTTTCATCCTCTTTCTTCCTTTCCCATTTCACCCTTTCTCTTTCTACTATACTCTCTATTACCTTCCCCTCTTCATATTTCTTAGCTGTCTCTGATAGTACCCTCCTCCTCCATATTTCCATTTCCTTTTCCTTTTCTTCTTCTTCCTTCTTCTTCTCTCTCAGCACTACTCTTGATACCCTATCTGCTGCTGCTTTTACCCTTTCAGCTTCTCTCTTTTGCTCCTCATTTCGTTCCATTAATTTTTCCAATTCGTTCTTACCTTCTTTCCTTTTCCTCACTCTCTCTCTTTCCTCCCTCTCAAGTTGTTTGATCAATTCATTCTGCTCATCCCTTAGTTTTGCTAATCTTTCCTCCAAAATCTCTTCCTTCTGCCGTAATAGCTCCTCTCCCCTCATTTCACTCTCTCTGGCACTATCCTCGTCTGTTCTCTTTACCGCCTCCCTTTCTTCTCCAGTTAGTGAGCCTCGTAATTTCAATAATATCTGTGCAGCTACCCACTCATCGTTTCCTATCTCTACAGTCTGCTCTCCTCCAATCCTCTCTTCCCCCAATGGTATCTTCCTATGAGCCACATATGGTGGAGGGCTGTATGCCGGGTTCGAGTATCCTTCAGCCGCCCTGAACTGTCCTTCTATTTCTCCTAATTCTCTTAAAGGGTACAACCCTCCTCCCTCTGTTTTCACTCCCGGTGTTAGGAGTGTCTCATTGTTCGGTTCCTTTTTTATGTCGTTTGATTTATCAATCTTTTCTCCTCCCTGTCCTCCGTTCCCCGTATTCTTTGTGCTTTCGCACCCCTTTTCCCCATCCGTTCCTTCTTTCTTAATCTCCTTTTCTTCCGGTGTTTCCCTCATAGTGAACATTCCATTTGGTCCTGGTCGGGACCCCTGGAACATCCTCCATAAGTTAAACACTTCCACATGGTTTGCCAACTTCTTCCCCTTGTACGTATTGTGCAGGTGGTTTAGTAGTGAATGTTGGGCATATGGATCGAAACTACCATTAGGCGGCCATGGTGTTAACATTTTGTTGTCCGTCCCCTGGGTCCACTCTATGCTGTACTTAATTAATTTCTCCCTATGTGGTGGCAGTGTTGTGCATATGTGTTGGAGTGGGGTAGTGAGGGTGTTCCCCCACCCTCCCGACCCTCTCCCGTATGACATAGTGGCACCCCCCTTGTTACCCTTCCCTTTACCAGCAGTTTACAATATACAACCTTGTATTGCTTACCTTGCCCCGCAAGTGTGGGGACTTACGGCAATCCTTTGACAAATTATGCAATAATAATAAATATGATGTTATATTATATTCCTTCCCCTACGGCCCCCTGCGGCCGAAGCGCACGCAGCCCCCCGCGGCTGCGTACCCCTTACGACGATCTTATACAGTCGTCCTGTTTCTCCGTTCTCTTCCCCCTTTTACACTTGCCGTGGCCGGCGTTCTCCGTGCGCAGCCACGCCCCTTTCCCCTTCTCCTCTTTCGGTCCACTCGTTTATCGTTTATCTCCGTATCCGCTCCTTTATCATGTTTCTCTTCCCCACCACTCTCAAACCCAAAGTTCCTTGTGCTCGCGATATCCTATTAAATCCCTACTGGTGACGTCACCGATTTCTTCGAGCTACTGGTATATTCTTGTTATGTTCTTTAAGTTCAAAATACACTTGCAATCTACCCCGCTAACCCTACAGCTGTCTTCCTGTCTCTCCTGGAACAAGGTAATCTCATCAATAATATAACCGGACTGCGCACGCTGCGTCGCCTCGCGTGTGATACGCCCCTCAACAGGAGGGCTTAACCAGCCAATTATCTTCCGTTTTGGGCAACTATGTAACTAGCTACCGCCCACAGGGAAACGTCATCTACCTATCGAGTTTCTTGCTCGAACAATAGGGAACCTCATCTACTCATTGATCAATAAATGTCAAATCGTAGGAAACCACACACACCCACCCTCACACGTAGTCGCAATCTAGGCCATCAGTGTCTTACGAGCGGCTGCACGTGATGTTTTCGTGCCCCGCCCCCCTCTTTCGCGTAACTTAGCCGACTGCTCTCGCACTCGTCCGCTACCATTCATTCCATTGGCAACCCTCAGTTAAACCTTCGCCGCACATCTGTACAATACCTCCCTCCTCCCTTATTTACTTCCTCCCCCTCCCTCACAATTTCGCATTGCTTGTTGTGCGTGTCATGCTCACCAAGTTCTCTCGATGCAGGGCCGCTCGACTGCGTGCACCCCTCCAAGCGGCTCGCCACCTCCCCTCGTCTGGACCACGTCTGGACACTCGCCAACCGCGGGCGGGATACTTCTCAACCGGCTCCCGAGGGCCAATATCCGGATTGCGCTGTCCGGTCTTCTCGCAGCTCCGCGATGGTCCTGTAGTCCTCAGAAGGGGGCAACGGCAGAGGGGGCCGCGCCGCCGGGCCTCCTCGCAACGGGAGTGCCTGGAAAAATTAAAAATAAAAGTCGATCTTAAACAGATCTCAGCAGTGCCTCCAACTTGTCGGGGGAGAATTCTGCCGGGGTCGGCCGGGCCGTCCGCAGACCTCCGGGCAGGGAGGCCCCAACTCCTCCCGTATATCCCAGATGAGATAGAGTATGAGACACACACAAGGAGCAAGGTGACTCTGCTGTTTATTTAGACAAAACGGCAGGGATGGGTCAAGGAGCGTACGCGTTCGTCCTGACACACACACAATCGTGGGGCTCGCAGGCCCTTTTTACTGCATTATGACGCGCTACTTGCGTCACTTCAGAAAGTTGACAAAAAACCTATCGCCACTCTTAATTGGTTGCTCGAGTGGTAGGGTTAGTATAGTACACATATAGAGAATGATATTAGTGGACAAGGTGTAGTCAGGTGGTATATCTGGGTTGTCCCTACAATTAGATACATAAGAATTGTTACATGAAGACTCCTGAGGATTGGCTAATATTACTGACGTCTGAGATAAGAGCCCCATGTTCTGATTGGTGCACTCGTGAGCCTCCCAGCCTGGGACCACCGTTGTTCCCAGCTCTCGGTGTACCTGTGATTGCAACAATGTTTCAATATGGGTACGTGCAGACAATGTGAGGATTTATTCATAGGTGGAAGGCTGACCGCTCCCACTGTAGCAGATGTCCATTGAGCCTTTCAAGTGTATCGGCCTGTGTCTCGTAGTGAGGGACCCAGACGCCTTTTCTCTCCTGGGTTTTGGCATCTCGTCAGGTTCGGCTTGGTCACGTGGGGAGGGACCGTGAAAGAGGCAGAATTCTGCACAATTAATATTGTTTTTTCTACTGCGCGTCTGGTTTAATTTGCCGGCGTGCCTTTATCGTTGAGGCGCGGAGTGCGAGGTTGCAACATCGTGCCTTTGATGATTTGTTCTTGGATGTGGGTTTGCAACATTGCGACCTTGGCTGGTTGCTCCACCGGGTTCTTTCTGCAGGATCAGCAACCTGACTCTTGCTTTGTTAATGTCCACGGAAGCTCTTGTTTGAGGCCTACTCGGGCCTGGTGCTTAAGTAGTCTGTTTGGTACATAGGTGCTTTTAGGTTATAATAGCATATATTTCCATGACCAGTATCGTGTTTCCATTATACCTCTCATGGTGGTAACGGGTTTCAAGAGAAGCGTGAGCAAGCGTTATAGATGAGTTCATGACGCGTCTTGCGTTTCTGCATTCTGAAAGCCTATGTAAAAATAATAAAGATGCACGTCCGTGAATATGCCTGACGCCTACGTCAGAGCACTGAGTATGTTCTTCGTGTAGATTGGTGTGGAAATGTTCAGTGTGTATATTTGTACAGATGTGCTTCCCGTTGTCTAGGTCGTCATGGCATCTCTAACGACGTGTGGATTTTAGTCTAGCTGATCCGAGCCGCAGGTGTCGGCATGGCCAGTGCGGGCTGCTGGGCAGGCAGATGGACACATCCGTATGTTCCTGTACCAGGGTACCTGGTCGTCTGGTAAATGGACAAACTCTTCTCGCGGCGGGTGTCTGGGCCGTGACCCTCTAGGCCAAGCGCGAGAGGTGAAGGACGGGAGCCTGGTCTTCCATTCTCCCACTTCATACTCATGATGGATGTCATTGTGCAGTGTTCTGAAGTTGAGTTCAATTATTGGGCAGAGCCGTGGAAGGTGATGGAAGACCATTGCCACTCTTCACTGTATCCTCCATATCGGCCATTAACAGGAGAGGTACCAAATTCAGACCTGATGAACATCTTTCACAATCTAAACATTCAAAACATGATTTTCATATTAAAGATAATGTTTTAATGAAATCATAATTTGCATCCCATGCACCAACAATATCCCTTTTTTAGTATACATTAGAGCTTCGGGACATTAATGAAAATAAAGAACTGGACACAGACAGCACTATATCTAATATAGAAGAAACTAGTACCATGTTTTGGCTTAAGAAAGTAACTTGCCAATGAAGGGATTCTGTGGGAATATATTGTGTTTGAGAGCTGCCGGCTGGATATTTTGAACATGTTACTACTTTTGACAAACCATTGATAGATTTGAGGAAACATGTAATTGCAACCAGCTTGACAAGTCAAGATACACTAAATCCTTTCTTGGTCTATTCAACCACTCCTTAGACATATTACAGCAGGAAACCTTTTGCTTAGCGGTTTGTCATTCTCTGAAATCTTGACTTTTTAAATGTTTTTTGGACTACAGTATGTACCAAAGAACTACATAACATATCAAGGAAATTACCTCTTCCATGCAGTATATGAGGCATGGCCATAAGAGCAGGTAGCACTGAACAATGGTCTTGCATGTAAAAAACGTTGGTTGGCAGGTGATGGTCAGCATGACAGCCCTGGATTCAGTGCAATCTATTGCATTTATCATTTCCAGGACTTATGCACAAATGTTAAGCTTTGTGGTGGTCCAGGTCATGAAATATACTGCCTCTGTTGCAATGGAGGAGCATGGTGTTATAAAATCGATTGAACTTATTCAATTTAGAGGTTTAGAAATTAAACTGGTACCCACCGACAGACACGTGAGCAGAGTCAAAGTTACGCGAAAGAGCTTCCACAGATCAGGCATCAATTACTTAGTACACAGAGCCTAGATGTCCTCATCCCTAACAACTACAGCATTCTACAAGGAGACCATCCAAACAAAATGTCCAGAGGCCTGCCATCATAAACATGGCATCATGGCCATGAACCCAACTGGATCCTAGGCTCTTTAAAAAATCCCTCCTTCTACTTGCCGCTCTCCCCTACAGACACAGACACCTTCCACCTCATCTACAGACCACCCAATCCCAACATCCCCTTCATCATAGACTTCAGAGACTTGCTTATCACCATGTCTCTCATGCAAGCCAACAATATCTTCCTATGTGACTTCAACATCCCTGGCAACCCAGCAATCAAGAACATGAAGAACGATCTCCACTGACATCTTGACACTCTGAACGTCACACAGCACACAAAGAAGCTAATGCACAGGAAATGTAATATCCTTGACCTCATCGGCATAACCCTGTAACCTTCTGAACCTTCAGAAAACAAGAAAAGACTTGCGACAATTCTGCAGTGCATCTGACCTTGCCCGGCTCATGGAAATCTGTGCTGCAAACAGATGTCTGATCACCACTGCCAAGGACAACTTCTGCCAGAACACCATTACCAGGGTCAACGTCAAAAGCAGCTTCCTCTTCAAAACCATCAAGCGTTGCATTAACCCTCTGTCTGACCCACCCATACCATACTCCATCAAAAAAACGATGCCATCAGCTCTTTCGTCAACAAGAAGACCAGCATGATCCACCAGACCACAGACACCAAGACTACAGCGCGCCAGAACACCACACACCCCATCTCACAATACCACTGCTACCTGGACAACTTTCCAGACACTCACCATGGAAGACCTGACAGCCACACTAGTATACCTCAAGACCACATTGTATGCAGTTGCCATCCTCCCTGTCTCCGTACTCAAGACTCTTCTGACTGAAGCCCTTCACACTTACCTGGCAATCATCAACAGGTCCCTCACTCAAGGCACCTTCCAATTGACCCTCAAGAACAGACACATCCTCCCACTTCTCAAGAAACCAACACTGGACCCGACAATTTTAGCATCTATCACCCATCTTCCCTTCCTATGTAAGATCCTTCAAGCTGCAAAACCCAAGCAAATCTTCCAACACATTAAAGCCACCAACCTTCCTTAGTACTGTCCTTCTGGCTTCAGACACAGATGGAGCACGGAAACGGCTACCATCATGGTAATAAACAATTCCCCCAACGTCCTTGCCACCTGGTTCTCCTCCACCCCTCAGCAGTGGTCGACACAGTAGATCATCAGACACTCACCAACGTTCTACATCGCTCATTGGGGATCAGCAAAACTGCCCTCAGCAGGTTCAAATATTATCTTGCTAACCGCCTCCAATTCACTGAAATGCATTCCTCCAGATCAGCACTCTACCCATCATCTTTGGAATCCCACAAGGATACATAATCTCCCTTTTGATGTTAAGCTTTTACCTGGATCTGCTTGGTATCCTCCTGGCTCCACACAGCATCCACATTTAACAATATGAAGAACCCTCTTCCACATCAACACAAGCCTCACCCTTTTGCTTCTGCATTTCAGGAAATAGCTCAAGGCACTATTTTTCAAGGAATAGCTCCTCCCTAACACCTAGGTTCACACAGCTGCCACTCCCCACCTAACCTGATACTGGGCAATCTGCTCCTCCTGTTTAATCCTTGCCGAATTTCACTCCCTCCCTCTCTCCTATTGTTAGCTCCCAGCTCCCTTGTGTCTGTGCTTCCCTGACCGTGTATTTCCCCCATGACTTGAAAAGCACGCCCTTGCGTACGAAAGCTAGGTCTGCTTTAATAAATACCCATATTAATAATAGTTGTTATTATTATTATTATTATTATTATTATTATTATTATTATTGTTCAACCGTTAACATGTGTCAAAGTCTGTGGCCAAGAAAATCAATGCTGAAGTATAAAATCATTGTGAGGTAGTCATAAAATGGTCACAGTCATTAAATAATGGCTCTACCTGGGTCTCCACCTCTGCTGTTGTAGTGTCCGGGTCTGCCTCATTTAGAGTAAGGTTGCTTCTCAGGTTATGTATATTAGTATTAATATGAACTGTTTACAGAGTACTGTGATGAATCCTGTAGAGTCATTACTGATTCCCTGGCAATATCTCCTCCCATGTGAGCAGGAGACGGCAGCAGTTACATGATCCTGACCCTGGAGGTGGTAATATGAGGAGGATCACAGGGGAGGAGATGGCTGTCAGGGGAAAGTGGTGACTCCATCAGATGAAATGCAATATTCTCCCCCTCCCGATGAAGAATATTTTGTAATCCCTATGTTTGTGATGGCCTGTTGTCAGGTTATAAATCCGCCTCTTTGTAAAGCCCAAAGCCCCCTTCCTCTAAAACACCCTAAAGAAGAACCCCTTCATACCTCAACAAACATCACACACACCTAATATCTCCTGTTTCTGATGTTTTTCTATGTACAGCTCCTAAACAGCATTACTTTAGAAAGCATATAAACTTTAGGGACTCCAACTCCTATAAAATCTCAAGTACTGAGACGTGGAAGAGGAGGAAAGAGTTGATGCAGAATGAAAGAAGCCCAAAGCTCAATTTGCAGTCTAGTTATCTGACTGAATTTCTAATGTGCAGGGCATTTATAAATTATGTCAGAAGCAGAGGCAGATTGAGAGAGGACCGTGCTGGAGGAAGTCAAGAGGACAAGCACTTCCATGCGGAAGCTCACAAACACGAGAATCACTTACAGCTTTGGCGATAAGAGACACAGTGGGCACCTTTGGAGGGCCGTCAGAGTGTCAGGAGCAGCAGAGGAGCTTCCTGAGAGATGGCCATGCCGAGAAGCTGCAGTCTTCAGCCCAGGTCACTGTGAGAAGCTGGCAGGTGAACACAGAGCTGACAGGAGCACTGGAGGAGGGTCCGCAGTGCAGAGGAGGCCATCCCAGAAGGAAGGCTACCTCGTAGAAACAAGCCACGGGTCGGGAACACTACAGAATACCTGTCAGTCAGGCCAGAGCCATTGGGGACCCCATGGTATACCGACAAGCGTGTACCTAATAACTGAATCAAGAACATTTGAATACTGACCAAATAAAGTGCAGGCAGGGGAGTATAACAGGAGTATAAGAAGTCTATAAACGAAGTCCTAGCAACCAAACATACCAGGACGTTTTGAAATTGAAAACAAGAATTTTACAATTGTGGGTAAATACCTGGCTGGGGAGTATACCAGGAGATCCACCAAAGATGTGAAAAAGGAAATTTGTTGTGGAACTTATCAAATGAATGAGAATGGTAAAAAGGGACGCCAAGCATTTGAAGTTGTGAAGTTAAATAAATACTTTTTGTGACAAAATACCTGGCAGGGGAGTACACCAGGAATTCTGTAGAATTTTACAAGAAGATTCCTGATGAAGAAGCACATCAGTCAATCCATTAGAAAATACAACAGAAATTAAATAAAACCTTTGGTGAAATGTCTGAATAAGAACTCTTGTGAATTCAGTACAAAGAAACTTAGAAAGAGCTGAATGGCATGGAAAATATTGTTTATACAAAAACGTTTTTGACTCTGAGTTAAAGACCCAAGGATATTGGTTTTTGAATGATACACTTTTGCCATCCTATCTGAACATCAAGAAACTTGTTTTTTTAAAGAGACACTATTGCCATCATATCTGAACAACAAGAAACTGTAGTTTGAAAGAGACACTTTTGGCATCGTATTTTAAACATCAAGAAACTGCTGTTTTGATAATATATGTTTGTGGTTCTACCTAAAAGTCCTGGGGAAGAGAATCACCCTCTGCAGCCAATGAATTCTCCTTGGAAAATAATGTTCCATCGGTTTTATTTATTTCCTTTTGATCATAAACTCTTTTGCCAATTATAGGTCAGAGACATTGTGTTGTACCCTTAGCTGTTCATTTTTAGTGTGAGGACCAGATTAGAATGTTTCGGACACAAGGACAGGTTATAAGTTTAAGACTTGACACAGAATGATCTTTGGTTTTAGTTTTTTAGGCAGGGCAACTCTCTTTAGGATAGGGCTAGAGAGACATTAATCCAACACATTTCTGTTTAATAAGCATGTCTGATATTGATAAAACTACATCTTTTTGTCCGCCTCTCATTTCTGACCTCTCAAAGTACTAAGAAGCAGATGTCAAAGATTGTTCCCTCAAAACAACCGAGGCAACCAGAAGATGCCACTGCCTTCTACCTCCTAACCTCCTGGGCTGCCAGACTATGATACACTTTGGTACACTATCAGACCAAATATAACAATACAATACTACACAGCTCAAAGGGTCCCAATCAGGTTGGCCTCTGCAGTCACTGTGCACAGACTTCTTGAGCAGACGCTTTAAGCCAGTGGTCTTCAAACTGTGGGCGTGCCCCCCTACTCAAGGGGGGTATGTAGTTATTTTATTTTTGTAAACATGGAGGAAAGAAAATCCGGTGTGGGATGGGGCAGGCACATTTGTATACATCCCGTCCTACCATGGCCCACTCCACATATGCTCAGTGTGACGGGCCAGGCTTATGGACAGTGGGAGTGGCAGATCCAGGAAATAGACACCCTGGAAGCGCGCTCTCTATCCCTTTCCAGAGAAAGCGATTCGAGGGTTTGAATCCAGTCACAGGAACGAAACAGCACTGGGATTCTATGAGGTAAGAATAGGGGCCTTGGGGTTGTTTTTGGAGCAGGTGGGGAGCCCTGGGACGTTTGTGGAAAGCTTGGGGGGGTATTTTGGGTTGTTTTTGGAGTGGGTGGGGTGGCACTAGGGCTATGCAGGGTGTGGGTTAGGTGGACCCCAAGGAATATGCAGGGAGTGGGATAGGGAGGGGCGGGACAGGGGGGTCCCTGGGCAGGGGCATCTCATCCCTCAGCCAGTTATGGATGAGCCAAGAAGCCAGCCCAGTGAAACACTGAGCGCCCCCACAGCTGCCTTTTTTCCAGCTGAGGGAGCGCTCCTGGGTTGGCTGAACTGTCAAAGGGAAACACTGTTTCGCTATGAAAGTTCAGTGCCCCAGCCGCACATACTCAATGAGCCTTACAAGGCTGGGTGTGCTTTGCTTCCCAGTCTTGCATAGCTCATTAGAAATGCTGGCTGGGGAATTGTATGTCTGTATGTGTGAGGGGGCGCTCCTGTATCTCCTCGCACATCCAATGTTTTTCTTTAGTTAGTATAGAGTGTAAGGGACGGAAATAGGTTTGGACACAGAAGAGTGGACATTTTACTTTATTGGACGTCCTTACAGATTCCTCAGTCTTTTTGTTGAGGTGGGGCAATCCCTATTAGAAATAGGGCAAGATAGGTTTTCCTTTTCTTTACTTTTATATATAAAGGAAAGTCTTTGCCAACAAGCTAACAACCACTGTGTCAGACTCGTACTTCTGCATCCTTACAATAAGCATTATAGTATATGTACAGTAATTAAATACACAAACTTCATTTCATGCAACACAGAAATATGTCATTGGAATATTTGATAATGAAATAGGCCTTTAAAGGAGACCACAGCAAAGTAACAAATTTAACAAAGATCACCAATTAGTAGGGCGACAATGGCAGACTTTGGAAGATGTTCCTTTTGTGTTATGTTTTGGGGCAACAGTTCTTCATATGGTCTAAATCCTGTTTTTAGGCCATGGTGCTCCATTGTTTTCACCATTAAGATCAAATCGTAGGTGAACTCACATAGCACGTGTTCAAAAATTGGCTTGCTACCCACTCTTTCATTCATTTGTTGAAGGCCAATACATAAATACGTTGTCCCGTACCTACCTTTCTTATTGTAACACCATCAGTTCTTACCTGCAACAGGCCAATGTTTTAATTGTATACCAACACTCCTAAGCATGTTCTCACCTCAGTGTCATCGATACTGAAATGCAAACTTTTCGGGCGGTACTTGAGAAACATGTTATGTCCCTTGTGTGACAAGATTCTGTGAGGAGCTTCAAATCTTGGATCAGCCCTTTCACACTATTTACAAGTGCTGCATGAGGTGGTGACCCAGGCTGATGCCATTTCTTCCTCCCCTTCAATTCCTTACTCAGCGATGGACGTGTGATATTGTGTGTAGGCTTCCCATGAATGTAATTAGGCAGTATAGTGCAGGAGTGATTGCCACTTTTTAACCAGGATGCCTCAGGATTGGTCACAATTCACAATTGTTAGAACTACACCAGAGATGATTATTTATTGGCTGTTTGAAAGGCTGGGCAGATTGGAAGGCTCTTGTCAGAAGCGGCCAATGCCAATGCACTTAGGACTTGGCGAGAATTCACAAATGCAGTGTGACGTTTTGAGGTTCTTTCCTCTCTCCTCTTGTTTAGCAAGCAAGCTGTGCTTTGGAGGTGCTCCAAGCAGTGCTGCTGTGGTCCTATTGGACGGCAGCCAGGGTAACAGAGGCTAATGGCAAACCATGAGCCGGTGTTGTTCCACTCTGCATGACTGCCTGTGAGAGTACTTCTGCTGGGGGTCGCCTCGCTGCCCTTCGAGAATCCCAAGGGGGGTCTGAGAAAGCTCTGCATGGCCTGTAATCACTACATGGATGTGGGTTGTGCTTGGAACATAAACAGTATCTGATTTCTCCCAGCACAATTGCTGACCTGAGTTTTTAACAAAGCGTTCTGCTGTTTATTTGAGCCTTTTTTGACTTGCTCGAATTAGGAGCGAATTAGGAGCTTGCATTAGAAATTCACGCTCAGTGACTGTGAGGTTCTTTGTTTATAGAGACCCTTTGAGCTATACGTGTTATATTAAATATTTGGGTGTCTACTTAAGGCAGTGGTCTTCAAACCTTTTTGGCATGGCTCCCCTGAGGAAAATGTGGGCAGGCCAGGCCCCGCCAAAAATACCAAATGGACATTAAGTCTAAATGGATATGAACTATTGTGTGCCATTGCCGCACCCTGCTCCCAGTATAGTCCCTGGGCCCCCCCACCTGCTCCCATCACCGTCTCTGGACTCCCTCATCCCACTCCTAGCCCAGTCCCAGGGCTCTGCCCACCCCACCACAGACCCTGTGCTCCCCACCCAGCTCCCACTAAAGTCCCTGGGCCCTCCCCACCCTGCTCCCACCACTATCACATGCCCCCCCATCCTGCTCCCACCACAGTCCCTGGGCTCCCCCCACCCTGCTCCCAGCACAGTCCCAGCAGCAGGTGATTTATTTAAGTGGTGGGGCATAAATATTTCCCCCACATATGCCATAGCGAGGGAACCTGAACCAATAAAGGGGGGTTTGTGCGGTTCTCCCACTGCGTTTTATTTTAAAATTAGTAGGCTAAAATGTAGAATTTTAGAGCAAAGTTTTTGGAGTAAAAGGCTAAACAGTTGGCAATTGGTGCTGGGGTGGGCAGGGGGCAAGCATGATTTTCTTACTGGGCATCTATGATAGATGTTCAGTAAAAAGACACCATCCCTGTCCCCTGACCCCCCACAGCGCCTAACACACACAAACAATCAAAGTGATTATGTGTGTATGCAAGGCGCTGGGGGGCTAAAGGGGGAGAGCATGGTATTTATTACTGGACATCTATGATAGATGTCCAGTTAAAAAATACCATCCCTGTCCCCCTGAGCTCCACAGCGCTTCAGAAGTAGATGTGATTTTGGCCAGTGGGTAGGGAGATTGTGCAACAAAGGCATTTTTTAAAATACCTTTTTTGTACAACCCCCCACCCCACTCGCCAAAATCAGCTCCATGGACCAACTTAAACACACACACACAGACACACAGACACAGACAGACACACACACACACTCACACAGCAGGCACCCATCATCATACAATCAGTCATAACACAAGCATACACACATCCATACACATCTATAGGCATAAAAGTGAAAATGTCTGAGTTTGTGGTGGGGTTTGTGGCGAAGCGTTGTACCTTATACAATTCCATTCTGTTTCACAAAACTGCACCAAATTTTGCTACGTTAGGACCCTCCGGACATTACTGGCTACATGACATTTGGACACCCCACCACGTTCCCAGGATTTCAGCAAAACTCTGAATTTGTGGGTTTGTGGCCTGGCGAAGGGTTGTTCCTTATACAATTCCACACTGTTTCACCAATCTGCACCACATTTTGCATAGTTACCTGTTAGGACCCTCCGGATATGACTGGCTACATAACATATGGACTACCCACCCCAATCCCAGGATTTCAGCACCTTCACACATGAGACGGTTGCCTGAAATCAGCAAAACATCAACAATTGTCATGGAAAGACGGGTTCTCAACCCTAGAATGCACGGTTTCTGGGACATTTGCACTGCACTGCACCACAATGACCTGCACCACACCAGGGTGAGGCAAAAGGTGGGGAGAGAGAAGGAGGCTTCTCTCGTTCTTAACGGCAACTTAAATGTTCACACTGACTTGCTGTGTAACTTCTCTTTCTTTTGTGTGGGTCCCAGACCCACCTGGGTTCTCTTAGGATTTTATTGACTTTTTGTGGGCCTCAGACCCTTGGGTACATGCTTCTTTAGATTTAAATGGGTCCCTGACCTCTGTGTGCTGTTGTTGTAGGGTTTCCCCAACATTGTGTGGGTCCCACAGCTTGATGTGCTGCTGTTGCGGGGCTTCCCTGACTTCGTATGGGTCCCAGACGCCTCTTTCAGGTTTATCTCATGTTGTACACAGGCCTGGTTCACTAACCTGCCAGGCACTGTTTCTCATATGTTAATTTCATAGTTTTCCCCAAATACTGGTAAGGGGGAGATGGGGTTCTCCAGCCTTCCCCAACCGTCCCCTTCATTCTCTTTTCTCTCTACCACACACTATGGTGATCCAGGTACCTTTTGTGGTCTTACCGGCTTGCTCGGGTGGCTCTGTGGAACTGTTTCTGCCTTAAAGCAGTCTCTGCGTGTCTTCGCAGCGTTTCCAGGTCTGGTCCCTCTTGGTGTGTACTTCTCAGTCCGGCCGCGTGGTCTAAGTCCCGGTCTCTTTCAGACCTCCAATTCTCCAGCCTGAGCAACGGGGAACACAGCTCGTGTTTGATGAGGCTCCATCAGCATTTTCTGTTCTTTGCAGTAAGCTTCCAGACAATTCTCAGTTCCTCAGGTAGGATATGATAAAGTAGGCAGTCATTCTTCCCTTATTATCTTTGGCTCTGGTTGACTGTACAACGCATGCCCATTCCACAGTGGGATTTTGTCTCCTTGTCTGTTCTTCTTAGTGGTTGTATGAAGTCCATATGGGTACCCTCACTCTTCCTTGTCCCAGTATGGTCTATATGGTTGGAGTCTTCTACCCTACAGAAATACAGACATGTGGGGGATCACCAAGGGCTGAATGGGGTGAGAGGCAAGAGGGGACAAGATAGAGTAGGTGCATACCGCATTGTCCCAAGGTAGTTGTCACTGATCCCATAGATACCTCATGGGAAGGGGCTCCGACAGGGGAGCAGTGACAATACCCTGGGATTCGTCACATTTTTATAATGATAAGTGAATGCAAACATGGTGGAGAAGATAACTCTGTGGGTGAACCACAATACTTTCTGAGATGATCAGTGCTCTTGTTCATGAGCTATGTTTTGTGCTCAGCTTCTCTCCGAAGTGTGAATCATAACGAGTGAAAAAGTGGTACATGCACTAAGCTCACACCACATGTCTGCTTGTTTCACAGTAGAGAGTGCTACATATTTTATTGTTTCTTTTTTGGTATTCTCCAGTGGACTGTGGGAATGCTGGAATTATTCTGGGCTATTGAATACATATAACTGATCAAACTACACAATTCAACCAAATGCCCAAATCTATTGTCCGAAAACATAAAGTAATGTGATCCCCAAAATAATCTCCTCTGGGTTGTATGACTGTAATTTCAAGACACACAACAATAGAGACTGTGTGATAGGGACCATGCTTGTAGAGATTGAAAAGGGCATGCAGCTTGTTGTGGGCCGTTATGAAAACCTTGAAGACGATAAAAAGGAAAGGGGGTTTACTTTGTGGTTCAATGTGCTGTTGTAGAATATTAGATTGCTTCATGGGTTGTGTGATGGCTTTAAAACTAGTTGCACTTATTGCAGTATCAATGACTCAAACATTCACAATCAACAGAAGAAATTGCCAGAGGATAAGGTGTAATATTCACTGCATCCTAGTGAGGACTGTGAGAATCCTGAGGGTATTCTCACTCCTACTCCCCTTGGATCCTCTACACAGGTGGCCAGGGAAAGGCCATTGCTTATTGGAGAAGCGAGGAAGGATCACCTAGGTGGAGTGTCCCTGGAGGTTGGGAGAGAGATGCTCTTGGGCAAGACGTGGTAACCCACATTTTCCCTTCAGGAAGAATTCCCTATTCCCGAAGCAGTTATGGGATATTTATTCCACATGTCCCCTTGACCCAGGAACTGGCAGGAGATATTATAAGTCTAAACGTAGTATGAGGAAGAGGAAAAGGATGAAAAATAAGTTGGCGAGCCATGGTATCCCCCTTTCTCTAGTAACTGTCAACTTAAACCTCACCCAACCTTTATAGGCTGTTACAAGCCAGTTAACATTATTTCACACACTTAGGTACTGAGATGAGGAAGCTGCATCCCAAACTCTGGGAAGGTCAGGCATGTCTGCCTAACTATGGTCAGGTGGATTTAATTAACCTGACACACCTGCAGCCTGTCAGAGGGCTGCAGGTGCATTAAATGAGAGACCAACAAGCAAGAAGAAGGAGAACCTGCAAGGAGAGTCGTGAAGGAGAAGTAGGGAGACCAGCATGGCAGGCACCAGCAGGGGACCCGCTCTTCGTGGGACAGCCGTGGTGAGACTGGACCCCAAACCAGGATGTCGGCAGACCCAAGGCTCAAAGGATGCTGTCTGCATTTGCAAGGAAGCAGCAAGGGGAGCAGGGCTCACATTGGCGGTGGTCCCTGTCCCGGAAATGGAGTGGAGACCATAGCAAAAGCTGTCAGGAGCAGGCCGCTGGTGAGCATCAGAGGGACAGGCGGACACCAGTGAGCTCTGTGACAACCCGCAGGCAACAGGCAAAGACCACTGGTGAGTGTCAGAGGGACACACAGGCACCAGGGGAGCTACGAACAGGACCACAGGCAAGGGCCTGTCCATATATTGAATGCCAAACTATATCAAAACTTAATCTAGCAAGAAACCAAGGTATACTGAATACCGAATTACATGAAAATGTAACCCTGCTATGAACCAAGTTATACTGCATACCGAATTACATGAAAACCTTACCATTGCAAGAAACCAAGGTATACTGAATACCAAACTACATGAAACCATAACATCAGAGGAAACCAAGCTATGTTGAATGCCGAACTATATGAACCTTAACCTTGCAAGGAAAAGCACATATAATGAATACCGACCTATATGGGACTTCTATTTTTGAACACTGCATTACAGAGAAACTTCCCATTGAAATAAACAAGCACATTGAATAGCTAACTCTAAAACTCCTTAAACTTGAGAGACCGCAAGTGTGCCTTAAAAAGTGAATCTGATTAAGAAACATAGGAACATTTTTGAACTCTGAATTGAAACTCAAATCATAGCAAATCTATGTTGCACAGTGAATTACACCTAACCTTACAGTTGACTACATTAAAGGCTAATGAAAGTATGAACAATGAACTTTAGTGAGTGAATGCAGTGTGGCAAGACAACAACTTGGTGAAGGATGCGTGATGTATAAAATTGCACTCTAAAAGCCAGGAGACCAGCACAGCAGAGTCAAGTAAGGGTGACTTGGAGCACAGAAGTAGGTGCCAAAAAACCTGTATGTGCGGCTGAGAAGTCCAGGGACCCTGATTGCGTGACCTGTGATGGGTGGACCGTGTGGTCTGACAACTGTGCCTAGACCAGAGGACCCTGAATGGTGAAAGCTAATGACACTCCGAAACCAGCCCAACAGGAGTCCAGGGATCCTGGTTGTCCGACCAGTAATGCATGACCGTGTGTTCTGACAACTGCACCTAGACAAGAGAATCTTTAATTGGTGAGAGCTAAAGACATCACAAGACAAGCTCAATAAAACCACTGCAACACTTTTGAAGTACACATACTGTTTTTGGAACAGAGTTCTGAGACCCTTTTTGTTCTGGATTCGGCTACTTAAAACTTGGGGAAGGGAAACCCAAGGTTTGGTCTTGAATTGTATTGCCTTGAACTGAGAAGGTAACCTTTGAGACTTTTCTTTCATGGAACTTTCTTATGCTTGGGGAAAGGGGGCTGAGAGAAAGCTGTGAGCTGGATGAAGCTCAGACTTTTGAGTTAAACACTGTTTCCTTTGAGTTTGACATACCTACACATTGGTTTACTATAGTTTTGAGGGCAAGTATAGCTTTTGGACACAGACAGACCTTTAAGTTGAACTCTTTGACACAGACTTTCCTTAGTTTCATTCCAGTAGGGAAAACCCACATTAGCATAGGCCATGTTAGGCCTTCAACCATCCTGACATTTCAGTTAAATAACCATCATTTGTTTAAATTTGAAGTCTGTTGTCTGTGTCGTACTTAATCATGCCTTCACAGTACCAATTGCTTCATAACGTCATAAATAATGCAAGATAGTATTACCTAACAAAGCAGTATTCATTTAATGGACAGCGTAAACATGAAAGAAAAATTAGGTCCAGGCAAAATATATGTATATGCATGTCCTCTTTTCTGCTTCTGGTACAGAACAGTAAAATGCATGTAGCAGTTGAATATGAAAATTCATAAGACTTGTAAAGGTAGAAATACAGAAAAAGCACAATCCACATTTTCTAACCTAACATTGGACCTAATTCCAAGTATGCCGGTATCCTGGTGGCATTGGGTACTTACCTTTACCAGCATTAGGTCCGGCAGATTACGAGTGCCCGCGTGACGGTATAAATCCCCATTCATGGAGTCCCATATGACTCCATGAGGGGATATTCCGTCATTACCACCACCGAAAAACCTGTAGGTGGGCAGTCCGGTAAAGTGCTGGTATCCGGTAGTGCCGGTCCACCGATCCACCTACCAACTTGGAAAGAGGCCCGTTATTCCTTCATGCCATCAAGTTTATTTAATGTAACTGTAAAACATTTACTTAATAAGGAGCATTGTGCATAGCATGTCGTACTTACAATGTTACACCCACAAAAATCTTCTAAGCAAATGTTTGATGTGAAAAGTGTTTGCTTGTGCAGCCATGCTACAGAAATGAGCCATTAAGCATATTTTGACATTCTGCTAGAACATGACAAGTTCATTAATATATGCAATGTTTTATGCACATTGAGTTCAATTTGTTGATAAGGCATACAGTATTAACTTTTTATTAAGAGAAAATTATAAAATTGCACAATTTCAAGAATTGGCGCAACCAGGATCAGAATAGGCACCTATGGTACTTGAAGAAAATGATAACATGACAACTGTTTTCTATTTGCACACTACTTTAAATTGTCAATGCAGCTGAAGTCTTGTAACTCTGACCAGAACAAACACACCATTAATCAGTAACTGATCTACCTGAGCTGAATAGACACAGTTGTGGGAATTCAGAGGATATGGCCCACCTTAAAAATTATAAGAAATGAAAAATCCCCACTTTTTTGGAGCTTCACAGTTTAAGAAAAGCAGTGGGTCAAAAGGTCATTGGCATGCTCCTTTGTAAAACAATGCTTCAAAAGATCAGATCTCCATACAATCCTGACACCTTTGATCTGAGGCATAGCAATAAACCATTATCTCTATTGTGCAACTACTTCATGGCCTGCGGTCTCAGCGGCATTTGGTCTGCTTTCTGTTAATGATGAACCTCCCTAAAATATGCAATGCACAGCTTTTGAAAACAACGTGAATAGGAATAATTTGGAGTGCACCAACATGAAATCATGTTATCCACTATAACGTTTGAATGTTTTACTTGATTTAGAAACTGCAAACAGATTTGAATTCAGCAACCTGCCCCACATAACACACTTATACACACTATATATTTATATGTGCAAATTATTTATACATTTTTATATTTCAAAAACATTATCATATCACCAGTTATTGGAACATGAAGGATGTCAACACATTCGGAATTATATTGCAATTTCAACTATAATGGCCTCAATAATAGTGTAGATGCACACAAGAAATTATGAAAGAAAACTGATTTCAGTCCACTGTGATCATAACTCTGGATGTGAGGAGAGAACACATTCCTGTTTTCACATGGCAAAATATATTTGACCAATTACAACAAAAATGGGTGGCTAATGGAAGGGTCAATTTTCGAAGAGAACCTATCAAAGGCCTCGTCCAATGAGAACATTGATTGATGTTCCTACTTTTCCTGGATCTGTAATAGACAAATGAAAAGTGAGGACAATAACCTCTGTGCATTTAAATACATGTCAGAAAAAACAAGTTAAACAGCTAATAGCAATTGAAAGTCTCTTGGGGGATCCTTTACAACATTTGCTCTAAATGGGCACTGAAACTGCAAGGGAAATTTTGTGGAAGTATATTTAAAATAGTATACCCCGAATGTATGATTGTGCAGGACATATTATTCTCTGACAGTAGCCTAATAAATTGTTCCCAGAGTTTTCTGAGTGGCAATTTATACCTGCATGTGTGAAATGGCGTACAGTGTGTATTACAAAATGTGCAGCAATTGATAGACTTCCTGACCTGTGAAAAACATAGTTAACATGAACAAGTAAATCTTGAATAGAAACCTTTATCCAAAATCCATGCCTGTAAACAATTTACCAAACATAACATATCTTGTATTTTTATATGCATGTCCAAATGTTAGAAAGGGGCGACAATCGTCCTAGGCCCCCCAGCGCTTTCGGATGAGGCAGAGGCCTGGAAGTGTGCAGTAGGGACTCGGGGAGTGTACAGGGGGAATGGGGCGTTGACAAGGACTATAGTGCGGGGAGGGTGGTGTATAGCGACAAAGGTACACATACCACAGTATAAGTAGAGAACGCTTGGATGCATTGACTGAAAATGTGTTGCATAATTTGTCTAATCATTCATTGACAGAGCGGAATAGATGGCCTGTTTGAAAAAAATTTCCAGGCACCCTTTTGGTTCACTTCAGCAAGCAACCTTTCACAGAGGTTTTAAGGGGTTGGCACTCTGTTACTGCTTTGGATTGTAGTATCAACGGCAAATCACTGCTAAAACAGAGCATTGCTAGCTTCGTTTTTGCATAGCTTAAAAATGTTAAAAATACTAACAGACTATCTCCCACATCATAAGTTTGCTTGTATCCCGCTGGTAATTCCGGTGAGATACCGGCAAACTGAGCTACTGTTACCGTTCCTGATGCCCCGGAATTTCCAGGATATTACGGGTGCCGGTAAGGGCATTAAATACCCATTTCAAGGATTGCCGGTATTTCCGTCACAGGTCAGTGACCCCCACTGGCAAATTTGTAGCTTTGCGTTGCGGGAAAGTGGAGGTGACGGAATTACTGCTACTTTTACCTGCACTTTTCCTGCACTACAAAAAGGTATAATGAGGCATGTGTGAATCTCTAGCTGGTGAATTGCAGTTGACATTTGTGGTTGCAAAAAAGATGATACAATGATGAAAAAGGGGAGTTCTCTATATTGGCCATGACCCTGGGATAGCAATAGACAAGAGAACTGCACAACTAGTTGGATATAAAACATCTTTTTGCTGCACCAGGGAAGGATACGTGAAATTACCGAATGTCAAGAGAGATGGAGGCAATAAGTGCTGTTTGAATACAGAAAATGTTGTATCGCATGTCAATGTATTGCATGACCAGATTGCTTTTAAAGGTAAGCAGTGTTAGACAAATCTGTAATAGAAAACAGTTTAGTGTACACTATATAGTCAGCAGCCCAGTAGTTATTTAAAATGTATGACTCCATTAGCACGTCCTGTTCTTTAATATTGCATTCTGGTACTTATAGTTTTTTTTACGTTGTAAATCTTGGTGTACAAGTCCCAGCATGCAATGAGAAAACCTGGACTGTGTCGAGCTATACACATAACACTTATGCAGCTAACATACGGCTAAGCAATATGTCTAAATTGTTAAGGGGTTGGGGCAAGGAGAAGTTAAATGGGCTAAATGCTGTCGTGTGATTATCTTCAACAAATTCTGCTGGCAGACTAATGTGTGCTACAGTCTGACTCTGCCACTGAATGCTTATTCAGGAATCATTCAGTGACATTCCTTCCTGATGACCACTGTTGGTGATGATAATGGACCCACAAACTGCCGTTTGCCCACAGGCAGTTACCATCACAGCAATGCACCACTAAATCCATTGTGAAACGCAGATGGATAAAATAACCCACTATGATGTTACAGTTGTCCTTGCAAAGAATGAAACGTTGTCCTCTTCCCTTGGTTTTGCTGGTATTGGAATTCTGATTTTGCTTCGAAGAATCGTAAAGATTCATAAACATTGCTACAATCTCCCAAAACCTTTGTTTTCAATGGGCCTCATTATGAGTCAGGCGTTAAGGGGTTAACGGCACCGTAAACGGCGCCGACCCTTAACGCCTGATTACAAGGTCCCTTAGCGCCATGGTGATTTTAACGCCTGCTTTTTTGCAGGCGTTAAAATCCATGGCGCTAAGGGACCATGGTGCTAATTACGCCACCGTAATTTACGGTGGCGTAATTAGCGCCTTCCCCACTCCCATTATGCCCATGGGGCAAAAATGGGAATGGGGAAGGGTAAAATGGGAAATGGGGATTTACCGCCCCACTCACCTTGGAATGGGGCGGTAAATCCGCCATCCACCATGGTGTAAACATAATTTACACCATGGTGGTAAGGGTACGACCCAGGCGGTAATTTACCGCCTGAGTCGTAATGAGGCCAAATGTGTCTTCCCATAGCAACATGGTTGCCGATAAGAAAGGATTACATACAAATGATGCCATTTTTTATTGTGGATAATCATCACTTTCCGGATAGCTTTTTAGTAACTGAGGATGAAGACTAGGAATAAGAGTAATGAAGAGTACTGATAAGCAATCGTAGCATTGCCCCCACATCCCTCTACTTCATCCCACTTCTTTTTTTTTTAAGCATACCAAAGACACAGATGGGGAGGGCTTATGAGCAGACTACCAATACCACCCAGTATCTAGCAGCATACCACCCCAAAGTAAGTCCGTAGAAGTGGACACCCCAGCTTACAGCGCGTGCCAGTGCAAGAATAAAAACAGATCCACAGAGGTGACAATAAGCCACTGGAAAGCCATTCATTAGAGAATCAGGCCAAAATGATACTCAAACACAGAAACAGGAGGAGAACACATGACACCAGGAACATCCGTGTCAAACGGAGCATGTGAACAGTGACCTGGAGAATCCTGAGCTAGAGAATTTCTATAAGGAACAACGCAGCAAGACAATTCTAAAATAGCCCAAAAAATATAAGTCAAGGAAATACTTGTCCTGCAGGCTGTATGTGAGACATAATCAGCATAGGAATCTATAGCACTAGTGGAAACCCAGTGCAGCACAGCCAACATATTGTTTCAAAATAGATAGGAGGTGAAGACACGATGCAGGGAGCATCAGTTCCAAATGGATCCAAATGGATCACAGTACGAAAACAGAGCCCAACCCCCTGCAGAAAAAGGAGCAAGGGAGAATCAGTAATGGACAGACCTTCCAATAGGATAAGCCCCACATATTATTTTCATATTTATTTATTGGGCATTTGTATGGCGCCTATAAACAAGTGTTTCCAGGCGCCACAAGACAGAAATGGGGGTGGGGGAGGGGCGGCAGGGGACTGCAATGACAACAACAATAAAAACAATAAAGGTTATATTGGCCTTGTTACTATACTACTGTGCAAGTGCAAAAGACAAGGGTTTTAAGTGCGGGGGGAGGAGAGGGAGAAGTGCAGGAGTGGGGTGCCCAAGGGCAAGTGCTGGCAAGGGATGCTGGAGGACTGGTAGGGGGTGGTCTGGCCCCTGTATGACTCAGAAGGTACCGGGCCCCATTAGCAGTGGCAGAGGGACGCTAGCACGGGAGGGGTAGAAGGAAGGATGAGGAGAAAAGGAAAGTCTTCCAGAACTTAAGAAGATCTTGCTCAAGTTTGAGGGAGGCAGGGCGGCTGTTCCAGAGTGAGGAACCTGCTGAGGAGAGGGGGTCTACCCCCCACCCTAAGCTTGGAGAAAAGTTTGTTCGGCAGAGAGTTGGAGCTAGAGTATCAAAGAACTCTAGCAGGGAGTTATTTAGAGAGGTAAAGCTGCATGTAGGGAGGTCCCCGGCCCCAGACAGCCTTGTGGATGATGCAGCGGGTCTTGAATTTGATCTTTGCAGTCACCAGGAGCCAGTGGAGAGACTTTAGGGATGGAAAGATGTGGTTGTTGGGCGTAAGGCCAAGGATAAGTCTCGCAGTCCTATTCTCCCTTAGTTGAAGGGGGCAAAGGGAGGAAAGAGGTAGATTGAGGAAGAGGCTGTTGCAGTGGTCCAGCCTAGAGAGGACCAGGGCTCTGGAGATGTTGAGCTTCTGGGGGAAGGTGAGAAAAGGTAGAATGCCTCTAAGTAGGTGAAGCTGAAAGTTGGACTTCTTGGCAAGGTCCGTGCTGTGTGGAGAGAAAGAGAGAGAGGAGTCGAAGGGGGCCCAAGGAGGGTGGCCAGAGAGTGGGGGGCAGGCAAGGAGCAGGTGTCCCAATGAGAAGGATCTCTGTCTTGCTGGCATTAAGGCATAGGTCATTGGCAGAGCACATTGCCTGAATACCAGCCAGGCAGCCAGGGATGCGAGAGGAAGCAGAAGAGGTGGAGGATGGCAGCTTAAAGGAGAGCTGTGTGTAACTTGCATAACACTGAAAATGAGGGGTGAAAGTGGAGATGAAGTGGACCAGAGAGGCTAGGAAGATGTTGAAAAGCCATGGCGATAGGATAGAGCCCTGAAGGACGCTACAGGTAGAGAGAGGGAGGAGGGGGATAGGAAAGGACCCCTCTGCACTTGGGAGGATCTGTTTGAAAGGAAGGAGGTCAGCCACGCCAGTGCCTGGGCTGTGATGCTAAGGATATCAAGGAGACGATTTAAGAGGATGGAGCAGTTGACTGTGTCAAAGGCGGAAGAAAGATCGAGTGGGACCAGAATAGAGGGAGTGTTGGAGTACAGGTGTAGGAGAAGGTCTTCATGGGTCTCCAGGAGAGCGGTTTCCGTGCCTCTGGATGCCCTAAAACCAGACTGTTGGTCATGGAGGCATCCAGCCAATTCAGTGTGGAGGGTTAGTTGGTAGATGACCAGCTTCTCCATGAGTTTGCCCAAGAAAGGGGTGATAGAGATAGGGCAATATTTAGCCTGGCAAGAAGGGTCAGCAGATGGCTTCTTTAGGAGAAGATGCACAAGAGAGTGCTTGAGCGGTTGTGTGAAGGAGCCCATGGCAAATAAATGATTGCAGAGGTCAGCCAGGGCTGGGCTGATAGAGGCAATATTGCCCTTGATGGTTCTGGAGGAGGTGGGAAGCACCTGTTTAGTAGAGACTTTCATATAGGGGAACACTCTAGAGACCTTGTCTGGTGCAGTGGGAGAGAAGAAGGAGAGTATTGGGGGAGAGGAGGGCCACAGGAGGCAAGAGAATGGTGGTGTGAGGAGGGAAGCAGATGGCAGTGAGTATAGGATGTCCAGCGTTTTGGAAGAGAAGTGGGCGGCCAGAGCAGTGCAGAGGGCCTGGGAGGGAGGAGGAGAGGAGGAGACTGCAATAGGATTGGCAAGTTTCTTGAAGACTTTAAAAAGTTCCAGCGTGTAATTGGTGGCTCCTTTGATTCGGGCCTGGACATAAACCCTCTTCTTGGAGCACATGGCTAGACGATATTCCCTTTGTAGTAGGCGGCAGGCCAGTTTGTCAGAGGATGAGTTAGATGCCTGCCACTTGCACTCAGCAGCTTTGCACTTGCGTTACAAAGCTGTCAAGTCAGAGTCATACCAAGAGTTGCATTTGGAGGCAAGCTTCATGCGGATCCTAATGACAGGGGCTAGGATGTCCACAGTGTTTGGATGGAGAGATGAAGGATGGCCAGGGCAGAGTCAGAGGGACAGTTGAAGGCAGGGGAGGGAGGAGGGATGAAGGTAGAGGCAAATGCAGCGACTGACACATGATTCATCGGTTGAATGACAGTGAAGCAGACTGGCAGTGTGGCCAGAGGCAGCAACAGTGGACAGGGGAGTTCAAGGTGGGAGCAAAGTAGATAGTGGTTAGACCAGGAGAGGGGGTAGTAAGAAGTTTGGAGAGAGGGATGTCCATAGAGGTTAGAGCATCCAAGATGTGCCCGGCAGAGAGGGTTGGGCCAGAGGGAAGAATAGTGTGAAAAAGTCACAGAGGTTGCGAAAGAGTACAGTAGCCAAATCCAGAGAGTCCAGGTGGATGTTGAAGTCCGTAAGGAAGAGAAGGTTGGGGGAGGAGGCCAGGAGAGAGAAGGCGAGATCTGCCCATTCTGAGAGGAAGATGGGTGTGGGTCCTGGGGGCCTGTAAATGGTGGCGAGAGTGAGGGAGAGTGTAGGAGAGACAGACAGCCTACATACGAGGCAATCGAAGGAGGAGTAGGATTGAGTGGGGATGATGGTGGCGGGAACCGGCTCAGGAAAAGTCAGTGCCACTCCATCACCAGACCAGGAGGACCTGGGATTTGACAGGATCTTGTAGCACTCGGGGATAAGAGTGTCAAAAGCAGGTGACAGAGCTGGCCTTGAACCACGTCTCAGTGAGTGCAAGGACGTCAAGGTCAACTTTACTTTAGTAATTTATACAGCTCTATCCATGGACCCAAAGGCTTAAGGGCACCAAAAGGACATACAAACAAAAAACATAAAAACCTCATGGGTGGCAGAAACCAGCTAAAAGACTAGAAGACCTCTTCCAGGAATCGCCAATATCAAAGGAGTGTTTGACAGCAGAGTGAAAATTGAGGGTAGGTAAGTGAAGCTGATGGCCACCTTTAAATGTTTTCTGTGGGGGGGCATAGGGGCGTGGGACCACCAATGAGGGGTGGGAAGAAGGGGGAATGGGGAAAGGTGGGGTAGAAGGGGCGGGGGGAGTTGAAGATGTCTGTAGAGAAGGAGGAGATTGGGCTGAGAGCCCTGGGCCATGATGGTGTGGGGAGTCCATAAGTGAGCAGAAGGAACAACAAAGAGAATGTCAGTGATAGTCGCTCTGGAGGAAGCATTTATGTAGGTGTCGGCAATGGACAGACCAGGGTTAGAGATACGGAAGGCCTTCTTACATTTCTTTCTTACAGACTTTGAAAGAGAGGGAGGATAAGTGATGGAGAAACAGTTAGAATAGATGGGAGAGGCGGATAGCACCATGGTGACAAAGGCGGAGGGAAGGAAAAGCACAGGGCATGATAGAGTTCACTAGGCGGCCAAACCAGAATGATGTGCAAAACAGGCAACAGTGAATGTTGAGTAGGTTTGAGATTCAAAAATACATGTAAGGCACACCTAGATTTGAGAGTCAAGCATGCATGTGAAAAAAGACCTAGATTTGAGTCAATCATACATGTGAAAAACACCTACATTTTAGAGTCAAACATATGTGTTAAAAAACACCTAGATTTGACAGTCAAACATATATGTGAAAAGAAAAAAACACCTAGATTTGAGAGTCAAACATACATGTGAAAAAACACTTAGATTTCAGTGAACAGTATGAGTAAAGGGTTCCATGTCATTTCATCATGGGATGTTTTTTCACAGGGTTTTTTTTACCGCGGATTTTGTTTTGAAAAAAACTCATTGAATTTTTTATTTTTTTATTTTTGGGGGGATTACCCCCCAAACTCCCCATCCCCTTTAATATTTTTTATATCCCTGTACACCCACACCAAATTTATATAATTTTTTTAACCGCCCACAAAAAATTCGATGATTTTTTTAAAAAAAAATCCACGTTAAAAAACCCTGCGAAAAAACATCCCGCGATGAAATGACGTCGTACCGAGTAAAGCATTCCAAGAGTCAGTAGAACAAGTGGGGAAACACTCAGATGTGAAAAGATAAAAAACGAATTAATGAAAGCATAATTAATGGCTTTTCATAAGAGTACATTTTGTGGCCTCAGCACCTGTCCTGCTTTATTGTCCTACTGCAAAGGACAGGTAACCTTCTCATGACGTCCCGCCCTTACATCGCCTCCACGCAAGAGCTATGCAAAATCTGGGGCCGATGCAAATACCAGACTACAATTCGTAGCATCGCGTTGAAAGCTGATACCTCTAAACAAAGGGTTAAATGTGCCTTTTACTTTTCTCGAAACACAGATCAGAGATGTACCACTTCTGCAAAGCTGTGCAGGTGGATTTGAACCCGCTGAAGGCCTCCTAGACATCACCCTGATCATGCCCCCAAAACTAGGGATGGAAAAGAGTGTGTGGAGGAGCAGTGATGTAACAATGAACGATACAACGCAGCAATATTTCCATCCCAGGTCCTAAAGTTGTACTCCTGCCCTTCCGATGGGGTGTAGATCACCATCATTGTAACCCGCTAAATGTATCCTACTGCCCAATGTATGATTTCCTTTTGGTAAAATCCTATAAAAACCCAGATAAATCTGTGCTTTAGGGCAATTCCCCAGTATGGTGATTCTCTGCCTGTTTACCTGCCCATTTCTCTACAGCTGTAAATAAATAAATCCGGTATTGCTTACCATTGCAGAGTCTTCCTAGTCGTTAGAACGGAGAAGGGACCATTCACCGGAAAAAGAATGCGGGAATATATGATATCCATACAGATTACCTGCTTGATATTTGCAGGTCCTCATAACACAGGGAGAAAGCTATGTGCTTGTGCTGAAGTGCCACCCCTCCAATTTCTGCCCACCCATATCACTCTCCCAGTGCAGACATTGAAACATATATGAAAGAAGAGCTCAGGATCAGGTCCTCCTACCCAAATGGTTGCCGTTATGTTCCTGTACCAGCAACGGGTTACAGTATCTATTGTAGGAAAGGGGGCAAAGAGGGGGGAGGAGAGGATATTACAGATTTCTTGATTTCTGCAAATGCTTGTCCAAGAACTGTGTCAGTTTCAGCAGAAGCCTCACATTCCCAAGCAGCTGCACCGCAGCTCGCTACTCAACCACAGACCACATTTGATTCAAGAATGCAATCACATCAGCAACCCGCACCAGCAAATAGCCTTAGGACACAGCAAGCGCTCTTAGATTGACCCTTAGCCCGTCCCATACAGGACAGCTGCTGTGTATGGTTCCACCAATTCTCATTTACAAGCCTATTTACTGCAATTACCAGAGGTTGCCACCGATAGAGCAAGTCATGGGTGCATGGTACAATTCTTTTTGTATATATTAAGAAGGAATCAAGATGTTTACCTAGGACTTAAGAACTGCAGTACAGTGTTATGATCCATCTTGTCCAGACATTAATCCGTTAATGAAGGTAATTATGTCCACCTGTGTCAGCGACTCACACAAGAGAGTCGGTGGCCCAAACAAGTCCCAGAATAGGGTGCAAGTTAGAGCAAGCTAGAGCAAATCTATTGGTTAGAAAGGCTGTGATAATTGCAAACAAAACAAAATAATGAGTGTCCAGGAGATTACCTTGAACATTTGAAAGTTGTGTTCATAGAGAATTGAGGGGTTAGCAGACTATTAAAAACTGTCCAGGAAGCTGTGGCCGCAATGTTCGTTCAAAAGCTAATGGTCAGGCTTTAACAATAATTAAAGAATGTATGTGTGTAGTTGTAAATCTATGTGTGTTTTGTCATTAATATAAATGTGAAATTAATGAATGCAAATTATTGTTGCCGTAATTACAGAATGCAAGAGTGCAAGGCAGAGGTACGGATATAAATGCAAGGTTAAATGCAAATGCCAGAGGTCCAAGTCATTGGTGGGGTAGAGGAAGAGGACAGAGAGGTAGGCCTCTGAACCTCAGAGTATGCCAAGTTTTCAAAGTGTTTTTGTCAAGTAATACCACCTATCACTGTAAGCAGTAGGGGCATTGGACATTTGAGTGTCAAAAATAGCCACACACCCAGGTTCCTATGCCCCCAGCCCACAATACGAATGGACAGACTTTCCATCCACAGGTAATGCAAACTGAAGGTTAGGAAAGCCAGGGGAAAAGCAAAATGGTCATGCAAACACCAATAACCTTAGTAGGGCGTTTTGTTGATTGTGAAATTGGAGATAAAACTGTACCTTGCTTGCTAGATACGGGAGCAAATCGTTGCGTGATGAGGTCCACAGATTTCCCTACTCTACCACAGGGAAAGCTGTTTATGTCTCTAATAACCCCATGTTACACCCTGTTACAGTTCCTCACACTCTCATGTTCAGTTCGATTTTGGATCAGCATGCATTTTTATGAATCCTATCTTCTACAGTGAATTTGTTGGAGCGTGACCTATTCATTAAATCTACATATATATGATCCACTGCACGCCACAAAGTGTCTTCTTTGATATTCCCAATGAAAATGAAGATATTGTATTAACAACACTGCAGGAGGAACTACCAGATGCACCTAAAGTACATGAGTGTTTGAGGTCTCCAAACGCAAAAAAGTAGACTTGCTTTGAAATGCAGTCTGTTTGTATCTATGTCAATTCTTCCAAACACCTTCCAAGAAAGCCCCAGTGTCCTTTGAAACCTGAAATGGAAAAAGGCATTACAGTGATAATTGAATCCTTGCTAAACTAAGGCAATATTATCCCAAATATCATTCCCTGTAACACACCAATCCTCCGGATGAAAACAGCCGACAAGGAGAAATATTGTTTAGTGGCGGATCTTCGAGCTGTAAACCAGTGGATTTGCCTACATTTCCTTTGGTACACAATCCAGCAACTATGCTTTCATTAATTCCACCCACGGCAATGTGTTTCACTGTTGTAGATTTATGTTATGTTTTCTTCTCTACACCAAGACAGTCAATATTTATTTATTTATTTTGTCATTTGTAGAGCACATTAAACAGAAATCTCAGTTGTGTGGAGGCATTTAGACATTTAACAGTAGTGTGGTCACAGAATCATACAAGCAGTTAAGGCTTAGTATCCTTAGTAGTGCAGTGCACCAGGAGTGGGTAGGTATTAGGTTATACGTCTTGTGTAAAGAGCCAGGTTTTGAGGACTTTGCGGAAGGCCCAAAAGGATGTTTCTGATCTTAGATGAAGCGGAAGGGCGTTCCAGTGCTTTGCGGCCACCACAGGGAAGCTGCGGCTCCCTCATTTCTGCAGTTTAAATCTGGGGATGGATAGAAGGTGGGAGCCCCTACTAGGTCTGTTAGTTTGTGTTTTCTTGAATGTACTCGATAAGTATCTACGGGCAGTATTTGACAGGCATTTGTAGGTTAGTGTCAGGGCTTTGAATTGGATGCGGTCACAAATTCCGAGCCAATGTACTGTATTGAAGTAGCCAGCTAATTCAGCACCAGATGGCGGGAGGCACCTACCGCCTACGGGAGTAGGGACGAGGGGATGGGGCACCTCCGAAGGGGAAAGACAAGGGCCCTCATTCTGAGTTGGGCGGTAAGGGTGAACGGTCACCGGTAAGGAGACTGGTGCCGTTAAATCCTTAGTGCCCAATTCCGAGGTCCCTTAGCGGGTCCCAGCAGGAACGTCTGGTCTGACCAGCCGTTCGCTGTGGGTCCCATTAAGGGACCTTGGATCTAATAACGGGCACGCTATTGCGGGCCCGTAATTAGTGCCTTCCCCATTCCCATTGAGCTCTATGGGGGCTCAAATGGGAATGGGGTATGGTCTACAGAATGGGGACTTACCAGGTCCTCCATGGTCGGAATGACCCGGTAAGACCCCATTCTGTCAGAACGGACCCGGACCCGGGTTTGGAGGCAGCCATGGCGCTAATAGCGCCATGGCTGCCTCCAAACTCGTAATGACCCCCATGGACATGTAAACAAACTGTAGAAACGCTGTGAATGAAGGCCACACAGGGAAATGCAGGGGTAGGATTGTACTGTGTACGTTCTCAGCCCAAAGGTAAGGGTTAGAATTAGGGTAAGGGGTAGGGCAAGGATTAGGGTTAGGGCAATGGTTAGGGTAAGGGGTAGAGCAAGGGTTAGATTTAGGGTTAGGGTAAGGGGTAGGGCAAGGGCTAGAATTAGGGTTAGGGTAAGGGGGAGGGCAAGGATTAGAATTAGGCTTAGAGTTAGAGTTGGGTTAGGGCTAGGGTTGGGGGATGTGTTGGGAGTTAGAGGGGTTGGGTGGTAACCCCCCCCAAAAACAAAAACAATTAAACATTGCATGAAGCTGGCCAGTGCCAAAACCTTTTGAAGATTTCAGCACTGGACAGCTCCATGTAACGTTTTAACGTTACAAAAACATACATCCAAATGCTATTTCTTACATTTAAAAGTCCATATCCATCGAAACTTGTCCATTTCTATATTCGATGGAGAGGTTTCGATGTATATGCACTTTTACATGTAAAAGATAGCATTTCGATGGATTGGCATTCGATGCATTTCCATCGATGGAAAGACCATAAACGGGATAAACTGTTACACTTGGGTAAGGTCACAGGCGTGACAGCGGCGCTCACCTCTCAAATATAGGTGTGAGCATGGGAGAGCTGCACGTAATTGAGGGCTTAAGCCGCATAACGGAAGTTGTGCTAAAAGTCTCATAACACTCTGTAGGTGAACGGTCGAATGAGGTATCAAATGCATAAAATCCAGTAACAGCTGAGCGAGCACCTGGAAGCCATCTGCAACATTGTTCACCATTCCTGGCCTGACGTGATGAATGAAGCTTCAGGAATGCCATCTACACTTTGGCCCTGGCAGAACCTGTGGAAGTTCACTGGATGCCAGTGCCAGGTCCAGGTTGGGTGCAGGATTCCTTCTCTGCTTATGGGCAAATCAGAGTACCGTGGGCTACAACCTACCGAGAGATATCATATAAACTGGCCTGCAGAATTAAACATCCAAATACATTGTTCATATGTGATTAGATTTGACTCGTCTTCCTTAGTGCCAGAATAATTATAGATTTGCTGAGCTAAGAATGAAAGATTGAGGACATCAAAAACTAAATGAACGTGTGAAAATTTGGAAAATACTTTTAATTTGGCGCATGGAATGTCCACCGTCTGTACCACAAAAGACACATTGTGCTATGTCACCAAAGCATTCCTGACACTACATGTGGGAAATGTACATAGCCACAATAATAGCCACACTTATTCTTATTTTCTCCTGTTGGTTCTTTTGGTATGGGTGCCACAATAAGACATTACACATACCCATGGAGTGAATGCTCCCTATTCTAATTGAGAGCATTACAATAATAAAAGGAACACAAATTGCGTTAGAGTTCTGAACTTAGAATGTCTCTATATTAGTAGTGACATGACATGCCTGCTCTTTTAAGGGTCTGCAGAGGGACACAACCTTCTAATATATGTAATTGCAACACAGAGAAAGAAGTAACAATGTGATAGATTGTGTTGTAAACACAAAAAGAAGGGAACTGTAAAAGCTGTAAATAGTTTGTGTGTTCCTATGATCACTGAGTGTGCAGCTTGTCTGGAACAGGGCAGCATCGCAGCTATGATTAGTGAAAGGACGCGGCTGAGCCTTCAGAAGTTCTAGTTGGTTGGCACAAATCACAAAAGGCCAAAAGGCTGTGCATCTGTGACATTGGTCCCTAATCAGAACAAAGTCAGGCCTAGTGAGGTACGCTAAGTGGCACAACACACATTTGGTGTGGCTCAGTATTGCCTAAGAACCACAGAAAAATTCCATGTGGGACATCCGTTACCAGCAGTGTCTGCTTATGTATAGTGGTCCACTAGCGGGGGCAGTGTCACATGGTAGTGAAATTCAATTGTACAAGCGGGAGATGTGGTGCTGCTGCCCAGCCAGCCAATGGGGAGGTCTGCTTCAGATGGGCACTGTTTAAATGTAACCAAGTAAATGTATCCTACTACCCAATGCATGATTTCAATGCGTAAACCGCTATCAAAACCCAATCAAATCTGTCGTCTGGGGCCCGTTTTTTGAGCATGGGGACACTCTGCGAGTGTACCTACCCTTTTCTCTGCAGCTGTAAAGAAATAAATCTGATTAGGTTACCAATTATGGCTTTGTGGTAAAAATGAAAGTACATTGCGGTAAAAAGATGCAAACTTATCAGCTGCAGGAGTAGCACTCTGAATGGGGAGGGGAATGGGATGGGGGCTTCCTTGATAGCCACACAGTAATTTGAACTAGACTGGGGAATACCTAAATAACAGTATCTCATGTTAAAGAAACATAGATAATTAAGATGGGTCACAGGCAAGTATATAAGGTTTAGCACCATTTGTATTTTATTGAATCTTATATAGCGCTTTTGTCCAAAGCGCTGCACAAAGTTAAAACCAGCGGTACAAAAATAATGAACTGTAAAATAAATCAAAAATCAATTCTGAAAGCAAACAATCATGGACAGTGAAGAAGATGATTTTTCAAAGAGACCCGAAAGAAGTAGTAGACCGTGGTAGACCGAAACAATGGGGGAAAAGTGTTCCAATGAAGAGGAGCAAGGGTAAGGGTTAGGGAAAGGGTTAGGGCAAGGGTTAGGGTAAGTTTAAGAGGTAGGGCAAGGGTTAGATTTAGGGTAAGCGGTAGGGCAAGGGTTAGAATTAGGGTTACGGTTAGGGTAAGGGGTAGGGCAAGGGTTAGGGCAATGGTTAGGGTAAGGGGTAGAGCAAGGGTTAGATTTAAGGTTAGGGTAAAGGGTAGGGCAAGGGATAGAATTAGGGTTAGGGTAAGGGATAGGGCAAGGATTAGAATTAGGTTTAGTATTAGAGTTGGGTTAGGATTAGGGTTGGGGGATGTCTTGGGAGTTAGAGGAGCAAGAAGCTGGAAGGAACTAAAACGGGACTGGGCAAAAGGGGGATGGAGGACGGTCAACTTAAAAAGACAGGAAGAGCAAAGGGAGCAAGAAGGAGTATAAAAGGACAGAAGAGCAGCAAGATAGTCTGGGGCTAGTCCTTAAAGATATTTATAGACTAAGCACAGAAAATGAAATTTAAGTTGGTAATGGAAAGGTAATCATCCAAGAAATGCAAGTGATGCTGAGATAGAATTACGGTAGGAGAGAAGACAGAGTACACGAACAGAGGAGTGGTAGATTGATTTCAACAGAGCAAGGCAAGAGGAAGGGAGACCAAAGAGTGTGACAGAACAATAGAAGAGTCGAGAAAAAATAAGAGAAGAAATAAGAAGTTTAGTCACATGGAAAGTAAGAGAGGAGCAAACTCTATGAATATTATAAAGATGAAAGCGGCAAAAAAAACAGGACGTGAGGGAGATATGATGAGTAAAAGAAAAATTACAGTCCAGATAAAGACCAAAACTGCATGCAGTATGGAACATAGAACGAGTAGAAGGAGGAAAGGAGATAGACAGTGGTGGGGGCCAGGGGGAATTGTGTTAGCAGGGAAGAATAGGACCTCTGTTTTCCCCCTATTTATAAACTGGCCCAAGACTGAACCTTGGGGAACACCGTGCTCAAGAGGGAAAGGTGAGGAAGTCTTTCCACCCCAAGAGACAGAAAACGTTCTGTTAGAAAGATAGGAAGAGATCCAAGAAAGGACAGAACCCCTGAAACCAAATGAAGAGAAAGTATCCAAAAGCAAAGACTGGTCAACAGTGCTGAAAGCTGCTGATAGATCGAGAAGAATAAGAAAAGAAGAGTGTTTGGAGTGACGAGCTGACAGAAGAGAGTTAAGTACACAGATTAAAGAAGTCTCGGTGGAGTGACGAGGACAAAACCCAGACTGAAAACGTGGAAGAAGAGATAGATCATAAACAAAGGAGGAAATCTGAGAATAGATGAGGTGCTCCAGAAGCTTACATAAATAGGGTAGCAGAGAGAACATTAGAAATGATGAGAGGATTTGCAGATGGTTATTTTTAGAATGGGAATAATGGTAGCATTTGTGAAAGCTGCAGGAAAGGTAGATTTAGAGAGACAAATGTTAAAGAATGAGACAAGGAGTGGTACAAAGGAAGGATAGATTTTGGGAATAAGAGCAGATGGTACAGGATTCACAGTAGCTGTTGTAGGATGGACTTTGGCCAGCAGGAGTGTTACATCAGAATTAGAAGCAGGATCAAAGTCCAAGAGGAAAGCTAGGGGTTCAGGCGGAGGAGAAAATGCAGTATTCGAGGAGGATGTGTTAACAATGTCCTGACGTAGAGAATGGACTTTAGAGGGGAAAAAAGGAAGCAAAATCAAAAGCAGAAAGGGTATAATTAACAGAAGGGACAGGGGAAGGAGGAGAGAGAGAAGGCAGGTTAAAGTTTGGAAAAGACACCAAGGATGAGCAGATTAAGTATGAAGAAGATCTGAGAAATAGATGCATTTAGTAGAGTTTAAGCAGTTATCGTAAAGGGTGTGATAAGAAAAATAGGCAGAGTGATTAGACAGAGATCAAATTGTAAGCCAGCGTCTTTCCAAGCGACGAGGCTGAGGCATGGAAAATAGGCCTCAAAGCATGCTTTTCAGAATCAAGTGCTAATTTCATTAATGTGCTTAGAAGCTACAGTGTCTGGAATCACATTGCAAATCCCACAATACCAGGATCGCATGGTAGGAAGCAAACAATCTTTGTTACTTTCGAGGTCATAAATCAGAGCTCATGGGTGCCGCGGTATCAGGATATGCCAGGTCCTGAACAGGTAATCCGGTAGAAGTACTCAAAGTGTAGTCGTTGAGTTCTTCCTACCAACGTATCCCTTTGTATTTCTAAGGAAAACTACAAAGGAATCAATTAGCCGAAAGATGAGATCACTGCATCAGCTGTTGGAGGACACGGACACCGTTGACTGCAGAAAAGGAAAACGCCGTATTTAAAAAAAAAAAAGACCTTCCAAGAACAAGAACTATGCATAACAAGGAACAAGAAATAGTGACAGGAATTGCTACATCAACAAGAAGCAATGAATGAACATGGATATGACTTACCACTGTGGGGCGCAAGGGAGATGCTACCAAGGAACTCTGCACAACCCAATCTATCCCTTAGACCCGACGACACAAGGATACCTATGCAGAAAACCTGCAGTCTCTAGTCCAAGCACTAACCCGACAAAACGAGGACACCTATCAACCTGAGCGCCAATAATAACAGTCTCTAGTTCGGGCGCTTTGGAGTTCAGGTAATGCAGGTTCACTCAAGGTAGTGGGGGTATGGTAGTTAGACCTGAGTTCCAGGTGAAATGCCAAGCTGGTGAAGAGTGCAGGTATACCTTTGGGTCTGACAGAAGCTCCCCCAATGTGTAGACCAGCTGTGTATGAAGGGCTGAAGCAGTGGACTGGAAACGTTCCTGGGTCAGCAGCATGCGGGCAGTGTAAATGTTCGGCAATCAGAAGACAAGGCAGGTCAATAAACGTTCTGGAGTCAGCAGCATGTGGGCAGTGCAAAGCTTTGACAATCAGAAGAAGAGGCAGGTCAATAACGTTCCGGAGTCAGCAGCATGCAGGCAGTGCAAAGGTTTGGCAATCAGAAGACAAGGCAGGTCAATAATGCAGGCTGTGGTCGGTATCAGGGGAGGCAATGTCAGGCAGGAAAGGGAATGGGGAAAACGGAAACAAGGAATGGGTATCCGCGACCTCACTTGGCTCCTCCTCTCTGAAAACGCGATAGCGTTGCGCTTGTGGAGAAGACACCACAGTCGCCATGGTAACATGGCAGAGTGAGTTCCGAAGCGATGAAGGCTGAAGGGAGGTACTGCACGTTGCGCAACGCTCAAATGAGCGATTCTAGGTTGCTTAAGAGAGGAAGGGCGCTGTCTCGGGGTATGCAGAGATTGCTGCTGTCTCGGGCTAATCCTGACATGCGGAAAGGCAATGAATTTCAAATCCTTTGATATTCAGCATATTAATTTACCAAGCCTCTGAAAGCCCATGGTGGTTTCAAATTGCCCCTGAGTATATTTCTGCCTGGGAAGAAGGTCAAAGAGTTCCTAATGTGCAACAATAACACAGTAACTTGTTCTTGGTTCAAGGTTCTGACAATGTCATGGTAGAAAACGTTCTTATGAGAACGTAGATGAGATCACTGGGACAGGTGAATAAAGATCTGTTGATCATCGCTAATGTTTCAATGAATTGGCACTATGATGTGGGATTTGGGGGTTGGATTGTGACATCCCAATGGGAAGCTATGGGTGGTGTGCTAAGGTTTGCGGGACCGGATCATAGAATATAATGTATGGCCTTCTATAGGGGTATAAAATGTTTTCACCAATCAGCTTTTTGTGGGGAGACATTTTAATGTTGCAAAGTGATTGATGTTAATTAGTTTAGATGATTATAAAAGCTTTTGATTTAGTGGTGTTACTTTGAAGGCGCCTTTTCATTTTCAACGTTCTGTTTGATTATTGCTGTCCCAGCTGCGTATGGGGCCCCGAATAAAAGTGCGTTACTTCTTGCCTGGCATACACTCCTTTTTTGATTACTTTTGTAATTTTTACCTGTGAGTTCCGAGGCAACCCCCTGAACATTTTGAACAAAAACTGCATTCAGTTTTATTCTCACCCTGGGCCTAGGAACAGGGATGCATTCTGTCCAGTGCCTGCAAAAAGCCAATCATCCCAAAGTTTCAGCATAATACTGCAGAGAGTTTTATAATATACATCATGAGGATCCTGACCTTCAGAACACCAGCGTGCACATCCTGGAAGCAGATCAAAACATTCACGTAATGAACTGACGCCTAGCTCAGTGTGAGAATAGCATGCAACTTCCCCATTTCCAAAAGGCCAACAAAATGCGGCACCCCTCTCCTATCAGAGGATCACCATTTAGGGGATTTGCCTAAGCCGGGATCACCATGTGCTGTAGAGCCGCATATGTCGATCCCAATTATACTGATTGAAATGCCAGCCTTTGATGTGATTATACACATGCTCATGTGCATCATAAATGAAATTCAAGATCACAGAGGTCAGACCTCCTGCACCAATCCGAGAGTTGATCTGCCCCTTGCTACCTGGTCTTGCTGAGCCATACGAATCGGTGCTTCTGCAGCCTGGAGATCCATAGTGGCTCCATCTGTTACTGCACAGAGTTCCCCCAGCAGGTCCCATGGGAAGAAGCACTTTTAGTAATGCATTGTGCTACTCTCAACCTGTGGACCTCTCCCCTCAGGTCTCCAACCTCTTAGCGAGCCTTTGCCAGCATTATCAGAGGGGGATGATATAATCTGAAAAGTTGCTCCCCTACAGCCCAGCAGCAATGAAGTGATAGGTTTACAGTTCTGTTTTTTCTTGTTTCTATTTTCCACCTTATTTACTTTTTCAGACTTTTAGTCTTTGCCTCCCACTCATGCTGTTCTATTGCATGTTGTGTGGATGGGCGAATTTATTTGTTCCTGTAAAGTGTAGGTTTCCTGGACTTTCACTAATTTGTAATTATGAATCACTGTTGCATTTTCCTTCTCGTTTTGCTTCTTTTGTTCTTGCTTTGTCTTTTCTGTCCTCTGTTGTATATTGTTATCATTTCTTGAACCGTACCAGTTCCTTTATGATTGTAAAGTTCGTAGGAGTAAGGGCTATTGAAACAAATAAACAATACAGTACAGTGCAGTATAGGAGCAGTCAACCCATCAGCGAACGTGGGTCCCTGAGGGATTGCAGGATATTGGGCATTTTTGTGGGTGGCACCCGAATAAGTTAAATATGGATTCCTGTCACAATGGATCAGAATTCAGATTTTCCACACATTCATTACAGAAAGTCATAATTCTATTAAAGACATGTAGGTGAAGGATTATGCTTCTCAATCTTTACTTAAAACTCAGGCAGCATAAATCAAACAAACTTATCATCCAAAAATAAACACATCCAAAACTACATTTCTCACAATGTCTTTTGTGTGACAGTTTCATTCTTTTGATGTTCATGAATAACAAGATTCCTTTCCCCAATCATCACACACCATGTCTTTTATACTCTTTAACACTCTCAAGTCCTTCCTCTTTCTTTGTCGAATTTTAAAACAACCTTGCGTTCCAACCGGTAAACGCTGTAAACCACAACCTTTTAATCCTCCTGCTTCCAATCAACCATGATCTCATGAACCGTTCGGTTTGTTCTCCACAATAGCACCAGAAACAGAAACATATTTCAGTCTAATGCCCCCAGGGTGGGTAATCGACATGAAAAAACCTTTCCATATATACTTTGACAACAATATCATCTTTTATAACATTTCATCACAGAATGCAGTACATTCACATTTACAACATCGATTATTGGGTGGGATAATCCTTCACCTCCGTGTCTTTAATAGAATTGTGACTTTCTGTAATGAATGTGTGGGAAATCAGAATTCTATGTCAAGACACAGAGGTTCGTATTATGCTTGTTTAAAGCTTACTTACTAATGTAGCTATTTTTTCCACTGGCTTAAAATAAAAGGTCTTAAATGTTGATTCATTTGACCAGTCTGCTGCCTTCATGATGTCATCTAGTGTGGCTCTTGATAGGAACGCCTTAGAAGCCATTGCTCCTCACACTGAGTGAGCCCCATATGCATCTGTGTCTACTTCAGCCTGTGCCATCACCCATCTAATCCATCTCGCTAGCGTGGCCGTCGCTTCTGCCCCAAATGGTTTCCTTATAGCTATTAGCAACTGATTTACCCCTGGGGGCCCCCTTCCCCTAGTCATGGACTCATATTCTGTAATGCATCTCACTGGACATCATTTTGGTTGTCCTGGGAATACCTGGTATGAAATAGATCTCAACCACGTCTTAGTTCTCTTCACTATATCAAAGGTTATGCCCTGAGGAGATAATGTCTACCTATTGATCTCTAAAGCTTTTACATCTGAGACCCTCTTGCATGACAGTAAGCATAATAACATAATCATTTTGGCTGATAGCTCATCATTGTCTGGCCATGACAAGAACATCTTTAAGACCTTGTCTACATCCCATACCTGATCATATTTATATTTCTGAGGTCTAATTATTCTAACCCTTTTTACTAGTTTGCAAACTAAAGGATGTTCCCCCCGGCTAACCCTTCAATTCTTGGGTGACCCGCAGAAATAGCTGATTGGGCTGTATTAATTGTCATGTAAGCCTTACCATGGGCTGCTAATTGCGCCAAAAAATTCACTACATGTACTACATCTGTTCTATAGGAATGTATGTCCCTTGCCACACACCAACTGTGCCAACCTGACCAGGCTGTTCCATATGCCTTCTTGGTCCCAGGTGCCCAAGCCTCGTCGATAATCTGTTCAGCTTCTTCCGATAATCCTTGCCTAGACCAGGCTCTCCTGAAATTGCCCATGCAATGTAGTTGAGACTGCCTGACTTCACTAGAGGGTGACCTTCCCCTGCGGGATCTCTCACTATAAGATCTAATCTCGGCAATGCTATCGGATTGTCGTAGGCCATCTCTAGCAGGTCCGGAAATCATGCTTGACCCCTCCAGTCCGGGCTAATCAGTATCATGGATACCCGCTGTCTCCTCACCTGCGCTAGCATCCTTGCAATCGTCGCGAAGGGAGGAAAGGCGTATTCTTTGTTCGGACCCCACTGTTGTAGAAAAGCGCCTATCGCTTCTGTCTCCGGGTCTGGTCTCCAGCTGAAAAACCGGACAAGTTGCTTGTTCAACCTCTACGCAAAGAGGTCTGTCCTGCATGGACCCTATCTCTGCATCAGTGCCCAGAACACGCTCTCGTCCAACTTCCAGTCGCTGGCATCCCTGAGGAATCTGGAGTTCCAGTATGCTACCTCGTTCTGATGGCCAGGCAGATATTCTACCGTTACTGATATCCCTCTCTGTAGACACAGATGCCAAAATTCTTTCCCTAGCATCGCTAGCATTCTTGACTTTGTGCCTCTCGGTCTGTTTATATAACAAACTGCTGACACATTGTCCATCTTGAGGAGTATGTAACATCATGCCCTCTCCTGAGTCCAGCATTTCACCGCAAAGGATCCTGCTAGCTAGAAGCTCCTGGCAATTTATGTGGCGATTTATTTCTTCTCTCAACCATCTGCCCCCTGTTGACAGATATCTGCATCTGGCTCCCCATCCCCACCTGCTTGCATCCGATTCTATCACTAGGTCCGGGGATGAGCCATATATTGACCTTCCATTCCAGGCATCCATGTGCTGTAACCATCATTGCAGTTCCTCTTTGACCTCCATAGGCAGGGGTATCCTTTGATTGTAGGATGCTCCCTTCCTGAGATGTTGTATTTTCAGTCTCTGTAGGGCCCTGTAACGCAGGGGTCCCAGGAATATCGCTTGTATTGACGAAACTAGGCATCCCACTATTCTTGCAAACTCTCTCAGGGATATCGTCTCTGAAGTTAGCCTGACCCGTATCTCTTTCTTTATGTCGTTCACCTTGTTCAGAGGGAGGTTCAAGGTTCCCTGTACTGTATCTAATCTGAAACCCAGGAATTCCATATTATGGTCTGCCTGTAGGTTCGACTTCTCCCAGTTCATTAGGAATCCCAGTTGTTGTAACAGATCTATCGTAATATCTACCTGTTCCTTGATCAGTTCCTTGTCCTGGCACATTATACAGATGTCATCTAGGTAAATGATTAGTCTGATCCCTCTCTCTCTGAGGAAAGTCACAACCGGTTTCATCACCTTTGTGAAGCACCATGGGGCTGATGCTAGTCCGAATGTTAGGCAGGTGAATTCCCACACTTGTCCTCGCCAGCGAATCCTCAGAAACCTCAGTTGTTCTGCTGCCATAGGTATGGGCAGATAAGCGTCTTTGAGATCTATTCTTGCAAGCCAATCCCCCTTTTGCAAAATATCTCTCAGCAAGTGAATGCCCTCCATTTTGAAACGTTTGTAGACTATGAACGTGTTTAGTTCCCTTAAGTTTAGTATCAGCCTTGTCTTGTAACGGCCTATCATTATAAACATGTTGCTTATGAAGCTCTCTCCTATGTTTGCTACTTGTTCTATAACATCTTTCTGTGCTAACTCTTGTATTTCTGTATCTAGTAACTCTTCGTCTGCTGTGCTGAGCCTTATCAACTTCGGCCATTTCTCCTGTTTTGGTAAACTTATCTAAACTATGTGGAAACCCTGTACGGTGCCTATAACCCAAGCATCTGAAGAGATTAATCTCCAATTCTCTAGGCATTTCGCTACTCTCCCCCTACTGTGGGAATTTGTGATTGTGTCTCTTGCGCCTGCGCAATTCTTCTCACCTATGTTATGCTGGTGTTGGTTCCCAGGGTGTCTCCACCCTCTCCCTCTTCCTCTTGATGGAAAGAATGGGTTATGTTTTCTCTCGTCCTGTTTCCAGTGATCCCTGTCACTTTGGAACCTGTTACTGTAGAAACGGCTGGTGGAGCAGACCCTGCCTCTTCCAGCCCTGTTGAAAACCCGTCTACCGAATACCCTCTTCAGGGAGGCTTGGGCTTTGTCCATCGCCACATAAGAGTTGAGGAATTTTGTTAGCTCTTTAATAAATGTGTCTCCAAAGAGCTTCCCCATCGCTGAAGCTGCTACTTCAGATGTGGCTAACTCACTCAATTTGGGGTCCATTTTTACTAGAATCGACCTTCGCCTTTCTGCCATGATTGTGCTGTTGGCATTACCCAGTCAGCATATAGTCCTGTGGGCCCAGCCTGATAAAATGGTTGGGTTGATAGGTTCACTCTTCTCTTTCCCCTCTTCTGCCATCTCCATTATCTTAGCAAGTGGTCCTACCACACCCAACATTCTGTCCTGACATGATCGCCAGGATCTGTCTAATCCTTTCTTTATATCCTTAGCATATGTCCCCATGAACGTGACCATGTGGTCATCGATGTCGGGGGTCTCTGCTATCCTTTCTGGCAGGTGTGACCTTGGGCACTCGGCCCTCAATTTTTTCCTGGCTTCTCTTGCCAGCGGTGTTCTTAACCTCTTTTTTATATACGCTGCAATCTTGGATGGCGGTTCCCATTCTGAGGACCTCGGGTGAATGAGTGTGTCTGGATCTAATTCGTCTCTGTCTGCCTCTTTGCTCTCTGTTCTCTTTTTCTTAGGAGCTCTCTCTTTTTCTTCTTCCGAAGATATAACTTCCACTTCCTCTGATGATGGGCTATCCCAATCTTCTTCGTCATACCCCTCTGAGGTATCAGAAGTGTCATCATGCCATTTTTGTTCTTTTCTTTTTCAGCTTGTAGCCTTGCTCTTGCCCTACACTTTCGTGGCGAGCCTGGGGCGGTCTTGCCTTTTTCGGCCTTGCAGTCTTTCTTCATTCCCCCTTTATTCTTTCCTGTACCTCTTATCCTCTTCAGCTCCTCCATACCTCTGGAGAACTTGAGCCTGTCCTCCATGACTGCCAGATGTTGGGAACTGTGCCCCATGGATTGACCCAGTGCCTGTTGTAGCACCTCTCCCATGCCAGGCTGCAGCCTTTTCTGACTCACTTGAGCCCTGCTTTCCTCGCTTGAGCTAGACATGACCAAGATAAGGGACAGTAATGCCACTGTCTGTAATTCCAGGAGTCTTGGGCTTGTAACCATCTTAATATGCTTTTAGGGCAGATAATATTTCTTATTTGTGTGATGTAAAGCTCCTTTCCTTCTCTAAAAGACTAGTTTGTTTTATTTGGCCACCAGGTGGTGATAGCGTACCGTTAATACGTTCCTTTGCAGGTCTGACAAGACCTACTTATCTCAATGCAGTCTCCCATAGATCTGCTTTGAAATCCTCCTTTGATCTATCTTTCTCTGTGAAACCTATTCGCTTTCTCCTGTTCAAACTATTCAGGCTAACTGTCACTCGTAAGGAAGTAACTGAAGAGGAGCACCGGAACCTTGAAGAGTCACTGTCATGCTCCTCTAACGTCCATGACAGCAGTGCCCCCTATTCCTCACACAATCTCCGGAACAATTGTCCCATCGCGTCTGTGTATGAAATCCTTCTCTATTACCCTCTTGCAGATATGCTCTGCCAAGCCTGTCAAACGCTGCGCGCGTGCTTATATGTCCATTCTTATAACAAGTTGTCTTAAACATTACACCATAAGCTTTGAATTAATATAACGCTAGGTACTTAACTGGCTGCCCGAGCAGCAAAGAAAGAGGAAGGCCTCTGTCTTAACGGGGAGAAGACTGAAATTCTCATCCTGGGCCAGTCAAACACATTATCTAAACTAAGCCCCCAATACAACTTCAACATAGACAACTCAACCATCTCCGTATCATCCTCTGTCAAGACTCTAGGTGTTCACATTGATGCAAATCTATCGATGACCAAACAAGTCAGCGCCATAGCCTCTGCATCAGCGTTCAGCACCAAACTCATCAATGCCATTAAACCCTACTTATCCACCTCTAACTGCTTGGCTATAGCTAGAGCAACTATAGGAGCTAAACTCGATTATTGCAACGCCCTTCTAGCTGGCACCTCCGCCAAAAACATTCACAGACTGCAAACCACACAAAACAATGCCCTCAGAGCCGCCATGAGTATCCCTAGAAGAGACCATATATCCCACGCCAGACGTGAAGCCCGGTGGCTCCAGGTCAAAGACCGTATTACTCTGCAAATCCTCACCATCACTCATAGGTGCATCAACAAAACCGCTCCAGCATACATATCTGAAGCAATATCAAGGACCACATCCACTCGCCTCACCAGAGCTCAGTACACCAACTAGCTACACATACCACGCATAAAGAGAGCCACAGCGGGAGGTCTAGGCTTCTCCTATATTGCACCGAAACTCTGGAACTCACTCGCTGCCACCCTTAGAGCTGAAACTTCCATCTCTGTCTTCCGCAACAACCTCAAGACCACTCTCCTCAACTAGCAAGTGGTTGACTGCCTCCTCCACTTCTGCCATGTATATTGTAATATAAAACAAATGTAATATAACTATATTGTAACCTGTGTATAAACTGCTAATGACTATGTAACTATATTGCAACCTGTATATATATTGCTAATGCATGTAACTAAGTAACTAAGCTTTGTACTGTAACAAGTGCCACAATGTCCTCGGGCTGTTGTGCGCTATATAAATACGAATAAAACAAACAAACAAACAAAGGACTTGAGAGTGCTAAAGAGTATACAGGACATGGTGTGTGATGATTGGGGAAAGGAATCACGTGACTTGTTATTCATGGACATCAAAAGAATGAAACTGTCACACAAAGGACATTGTGGGAAATGTAGTTTTGGATGTGTTTATTTTTTTATGATAAATTTGTTTGATTTATGCTGCGCGAGTTTTAAGTAAAGATTGAGAAGCATAATATGAGCCTCTGTGTCTTGACATAGAATTCAGTTTGAAACATCGAATTCCACAGCCACATCCAAAAGGTGAAAAAAGGTTAATTTATCATGTCCCGTCCATCCTCATCAATTTAGAGTGCACGATTTTACAGTTCAGTAGGATGACAATTCGAAAACTTTGTATTATCCAACTTCGCCAAGTTTCTTCAACGGGGACAGTTCGAAATGTTTAGAATGTACTCGTTTCTTATTTGGGCGCGAATACACAGTTCAACCAGTAGATGGCAGCCTACTGCCTCCAAATACAGTTACCTACTGTTTCTCGGTTGTTTCTGAATGTTGCCAAGCAGAGTGATGTAAACATGCCAAGCAAATCCACAAAGCATACTCATTGTAGAAGAGCCAATCACAATGCAGGTGGCACAGTAATCTGGCAAGAACTACTAGCTTTGAACAATACTTGTAAGAACGTGCTCACTCACATCAGTGTAATTGGCGCCACGAATAATGAATAGGGTAAACGGCTGCACTGGAGGTACTCACCTTAGGCAGTAGAGATATCGCCCTCCCGCCTTTCCTTTCACGCTGCGTTACAATTTAAATAATGCATGCATCCCTAAAATTTTGGAGTCGTCCATTGTTTTCTTTAAGTCAAAATAATTTCTTGCTTTGGGAGTAAACGACTTCCGTGATAAACCAATTGATGTCAATAGGGAAGTGGATACAATTCGGACAGGGAAAGAATCATGAAAGGCAGTCTTTAATTTGTGGGGGTTGTTTGACAGGGCCGAGACCTGGCACTTATTTTTGAGCCCTGGCACTCATTTTCTCAGACTCAGTTTGGTTATGATGTGTTTTGGCAGCTAAAATTATTTTGACAGTCAGTAGTGGCCACACAACAGCCGCAACAGTGTGCACTGGCAACGCGTCCCTGCATCCTGCGCTGGCTCATTGTCATTCATGAGCAGCCTGATGGCCCACACTGACGTGGCAGTGCTAGCTATACATTGTAATGAATAACAATGAGTTGGGAGGTGGCAATGCTGGGCACCCGTACTAGTCATGCCTGCACACTGCTTCAGTCATTCTGCTTGATATTGGTGCAGGTTTGCTATTACAATAACCGGAAGCACTGCCACACCTGGGTGGGTTGACAACAAGATGGCAGCCAACAGCACCAACAATGGAGCAACACCAGAGTAACAACCCTTGCAGAGGAGGAGTGCTTGTCCTGAGTGCCAACCGACAAAAGACCTTACCTCTGTGTTTAACAGGAGAGCTCATATGTTCAGTAATAATTGTGCTTGCATTTGTCTGTTAATTTGCCTTAAGAAAGCATGTTGGCTCAGTTTTCTTTGGCTAGATTGTCAATACGCTCCACTTGCCAACTAAAGAACCAAAGCTAAAATGTAACAATGATTATGTGTTTAAAGAAACATGTGTCTCGTTTCAAGACACAATTCTTATGTTATGTTATTTTGTGTTATGTTGATTTGTATTTGTAGGTCGCATATCTGCCATAGTCAGTGCATCCATCAGCCCCAATGATCCTGTGTGGGTCGCAGGTTTAACCACAAATACGTTGACACTGTTGGGAACAACCGTGGTTGGTGGCAAAACTGGCGGGAAGCTGCCCTCCCCAAAGTGTTGCAAGCATACTAGAAAAAATGTGGGCCCTGGCATTTCACTTTTTACAAATGAAACACTGATGAAATGATCTGCTGTTACGTGTTTGCACCAACACAGCTTCTGTGCAAGTTACTGCCACCTCATTATTGTTGCATTCTGTTGTTTGGCTTAATTAGCCAGACTTTGATGGAAAGTCTCAACAAGGACTGGCCTATTATGTTGCTACATGGGTAAGAAGCAGGGGCTTAGCTTTGGATAATTTGGCTAACTTTCAGATATATGTATCATTCATGTTGTTCTCTTTTGGCCCAATGTTTTGTGATATTCTCCACAGTGTTTTATCTCTAGTGAATTCCTCAAGTATGCAGACGTTACTTTACATTTCACTATTGTGAAATGAGTTGCCTTTACAAATTGACCATTCGACACCACCTGACTGGGTCTGATGGTTACTTTAAGCTAGTCTATTATTTAGAATAAAGTTTGCACTAAGCTGCTTTTCTTAAGGGTATACTGGTTTACTTTCCCTAGTGCTCCTCGATTGGGGTTGATTTTTGGTCTTAAGTAGACGATCACTGCAGGAGAGGGCAATGACTGGTCTTGACGAGGGGTGGACTGGCCTAAATGGAACCCTGGAGATTTCCCTGCGGCTTTCTTCATCATGGGCCTTTTTGTGCGCTTACCTGTTTTATTTCCACATGTTCTTATGGGAAAGGGGCTGGGCTTGCTCACACTGTGTAAAATGGGGCCATTTTGAACAATATTTCCATGCCCTCTTTTGGTTCCCGGCCACTTCTGGTCTTGACTTTCCAATTCAGAGTCAGTGTCTGGACTGTCTCGGGGGAAGACATGTGCCGATACTAAGAGCAGGTGGTTGAAGCTCTAACTTCAAAAGATGTGGACTTTTTGTAGAGCTTTTATTTGCACCTGTGTGGTGAACAATGTTTCATTGGGGCCAGTCTTCCTCCCTACTTAGGACGTTGCCCACCTCATTTTTTTTAAAAAACACTTCTATTCCAAGTGGGCAGGACACCAAACACTCACATCCAATTAGTTCATGAAATTGAGTTATTGAATGAGAAGTGACCTACCTTTATATATTTTAATGAAAAAACATGTATGCGATAGCTTAAAATCTTAGAGGCATAACTCGCGCTTCTCCAAGCACTTTAAGATGTCCTCTTTAGATTATAGGATTGCTTGGTTCAGTTCACTAACTGCCTGTGCCATTGGTGGGTCCTGTTGATAACCTCCAGACAGTGGCGTAACACAAAATGTGGGGCCTCCCTGCCAGCCATACTGCGGGCCCCCAACAAGCTCAGCAAGAAAGCACGGGCTGCGACACACTCTGTGTCGGCCTGGTCCACAACGCATACGCCTGATGACCATGCTGCTGCAGTTGTATGCCGTGATCTGCACTAGGTGAAAGATGGGAGTATGTGTTTTAATCAAACCCTACATCTTTCACCTAGTGTAGAAACATGGCCGCTGTGCCTTGTTCCTGAGTCCTGTCACCCAAATTAACCAGCCAGCTTTGTGCATGGCCAGTAATGTCAAGCACAGTAACAATACCATAGGAAAACATGTTCATTCTGGCACTGTCAGCATATGCTATATCCCCATGTATTAACATTCTCATTGGCTTTGCCCTTAATGCCTGTAAAAATCTCCTGCCACAGGAAGAAAAAATGTTATTGCTGCTACACAAATGCTTCCCCAACTCTCTCCCCAGACCACAATGTAACAACGCTCCTGTTGACTTTGCCCTTAATGGCTGTAAATCATGCAATGCGTCTTAAGGAACCATTTCCTTGTTTGGCTGTACAACTGCTTCTGCTAACCATGTCCGTACACTCATCATGTTGATTTTGCCTTTAACACCAGTAGAACATGCCATGCCACAGCAAGAAAACATGTACATGCTGACTGCACAAGTGCCCCCACTCTCCACATGTAAGCAACACATCGGGCCTCATTACAACTGAGGCGGTAAGGGGTTAACGGCACTGGTAGAGGTGCCGGCGCCGTTAACCCCGTACTGCCTCATTATGAGGTTCCCTCACGGGACCCGCTCTGGACGTCCGGTCAGACCAGATGTCCTTTGCGGGTCCCGCGAGGGGACCAGCATGCTAACAACGGGCCCGTCATTAACGGGCCCAATGTTAGCATGCTCCCCATTCTCATTGAGCCCTATGGGGGCTCAAATGGGAATGGGGATTGTCTGGGTCCGGGTTCCCTGAATGGGGAAATACCGGGCTCTCCAAAGTAAGAATGGCCCGGTATTTCCCCATTCAGGGACCACGTACCCGGACCCGAGTTTGGAGGTAGCCATGTCCTTATTAAGGGTATGGCTGCCTCCAAACTCGTAATGAGGCCCATCGTATTGAACTTAGCCCTTATGTGAGAAAAAATGCTATATCACAGAAATAAAATGCACAGTCTACCTGCCCCATTGTGCTATTAAGCCCCACCCCAAACCCTCCTCCATTTAATAACATTCACCAAGTTGGCTTTGCTCAAAAATACCAGTAAATCATGTAAGAAAACATCCATGCTCTAATGGCCCTTGCTTTGGCCCCAGTCTTGCAAGGTTACATTCATACCCATTCACTCACTCGCCACTCACCTAGTGGCATCTGGAGAATGTTTTAATTGGAAGGGTGTAAACGTTTCCCACAAATAGGCCAGAGTAACAGAGCAAAGCATAGCAAAGATGCCCAAAGAAACCAATGGTGGTTTGGGGAGTGCCCCCCCTCCCCCCAAGAAATGTGTTTGAATAATTGGTGAATATGGTGCATTAGAATTGGGTAAAAAGACAGACAGTTTGCACTTGGTTTTGATGGGTAACTGCAGTCCAGATATCATATAGATGAAACTCACCAACGGTGCACGGGAGCATTTCCATGATGCTTTGCCCATAATATATTCTAGTATAAAATCATTGTCATGCTGGTTCTATATAAGAACATACTCATGTTTTCTTTGCACATAATTACCAAGAGCATGGGAGCCCCTCTACTCAGAGCGAAAATGGTTATAATAACCTGTTCTATGGGATTTCTTCCAATCAGGAGGGTCTACAACCACGTTTTATATCACTGACCATTCACAGAGGAGAAAAACCCATTTGCATATCAATCTGGCAGTACAGCACTGAAATGCTAGACAAGGCTGAACAAGAGTGCCAGCAGCAATCATTTACACAAAATACCCGGAATACTATAAGAAAACATCGCCAGGTTGGCTCTGCCAATGGTCCCACCCACGTGCTGTCACCCCAGCTGATTCCATGTTTGCCTTTTAAACATGGTGTTTTCGTTGCATACGATTTTGCAGATTTTCTTATTAAATGGAGGGCCTCCCCCTTTACCCTATCTGTCCACCCACCAACTCACCCTGCCACCCACCACTCCCAATCCCATACCCCAAACACACAACACACAGTGGAAAAACACCACTTTTAAAGGGCAAATGTGGAATAAGATGGTGGTGAAAACATGGCATATACTGGCAATATATGTCAGTATCCCCACAGAGACATACTCCTGTTTGCTTTGTCATAAACAGTGCCATGGCACAATAAAAAAACATGTCTAAACTGGCTGCACCAACATGCCTGTCTAGCAACATGATAACACTTATCATGTTTACTTCATCATAGATGCTCAGTAAAAAAAGCCATGTCACAGTGAGAAATTGCTAGACTGGCTGCATCCACATGACATTCAAGCCGCATATGAACACATACCTAGTTGCATTATCATGAATGGATGCCCATAAAAAATGGGAAAGTAGGCCACCACCCGACCCCTCACCCCACTGCCAAAATCAGCTCCTCAGCAGCAGGGTCCGCACAAACACCGCATTCACCCTTTACTCACGCCATTCACTCGCTCATTCTCACAGACACACGTACACTCGCTCATTCACCTGTGCGCCTAGCCATCCATGCATCACACTCATTCACTCAAACATTACATAATACATAACACGCCTTTTACATATTTAACATATACACATCTTAAGTATGCACTACCCTTGCATGCACGAACGTACACACTTACAAAACATCTTTATTTTTCTTACCTGCTTTTTCCAAATTCATCTTCCCCAAGGGACTCCTCTCCAGAAAGGCCTACAGCAGCCGGCTCCCACACTCCAGTCTCCACAACGCTGACAGGAACAAGGAAACAGGAAGCAGTGAGAGCTTCCTGATTCCTGTCAAGTGCAGTGGAGACAGAGCGCCGCCTGTCAACTGGAACATTTCTTTCTGAAGTTGGAGTGCATCCCAACCTCCCGAATCGGAATTATCCGCACTGTTAAAAAATTAAAATACCTTGGGTTATTAATATACATATTACACTCGAACAATGAGTTGCCATTCTTAATTGACCATTCAACATCACTTGTTGGTTGTGTTTCATTTTTACTAACAGCGAGGCTATTACGTGGGATATAGTTTGCTCTCAGCTGGTGTTACTCTGCTATTTAAAAGACTAGACAATTGAATTAAACTCTGAGGGAAAGGTCAGCTTGGGATGCCTGTTTCAATATTGCTCTCCGTGCCACTCACCAAGGGTACCTGCAATGCATTGTGTAGGCAGGACCCAGCTGTCTTTAGAAATGACATATTCTGCTGGGGGTTGAAGCTGTGCCCTTCATTCTGTCTCCATTTAGATGAATTGCTGGAAAAAGCTGGTGTGTTGCTCGAGAATCTGGACAGGTTGGGCTCACTTGTTTACTCCTCTAAGTTGGAACTTGTCCTCTCTCCATATCACAGGATTCCATTCATTAGTGCACTGCTAAACAGTCTAGTTATTTGGAGCCTTTCCATTCTGTGGGAGATACTGATTCCTCCAAATTCTCGTTTCCAGTCTTTGAAAGTCCTTCATCTGCTATGGCTCTTGGCTGCAAGGATCTTTGTGGTGTCTGAGGTTTGGTGGAGGAGCCGTTCCCAGCAGTGGCTTCTGAGGTCTCAGTGGCCAGCCCCAGTTATAAGATTCAGGATTTTTTAAATAAAACATTTTATTGTTTTTCATAACATGGTCGAAACAACCACAGAACAAAAAAACAAAAACCAGAAGAAAAGGACAGCAAAGGCATTTCAGAACAGCATTCCCAGTCACACCATGATTAACAGCGTCCGGCCTTCACGGCCCACACTCTTCCCATTTCCCCCATATTTTAGATGCTTTGGCTGGGCATCCTCTCGTACCATAGATCCGTCGTTTCATCATGGCACATGAGTCCATATGCAGTACCCACTGCTCCAGTGTCGGGGGGTCCGGCACTCCCCACTTTTGTGCAATGTTACGTTTCATTAAGGCCGTAGCGGTATTGAAAAGCAGTTTTCCCCGTTTATTGGAATCGGATTCATCAGGCACCCCTAAGAGTAGGAACTTCGGGTCCAGTTCGATAGAGCGAGTGAGCGCCCTGGACAGTTCTGTACAGCAATCGTTCCAGAAGGTGCGGATCTGGGGGCATGACCAAAGAATATGAAAGAAAGTTCCTTCTTCCCCCCCACATCGGAGACAGTTCGAGTTTGTTGCCCTCTTCCAGCCATATAGAGTGGTCCTGGGATAGCACACCCTATGCAGGATCTTAAGCTGAACCAGCCTCAACCTGGAAGAGATGGCCACTTCCCGTGGGTGCATTTAGACCTGTACCCAGTCCTCTGGATCTATTTCCCCCACATCCCTTTCCCATTTGGACTTTAGTCGTGATAGCTCGAGAGTAGCAAAGGATGGGATGGCGTTATAGAGGATGGACGTGCATTTGGCGGGGATGTATGCTGGCAGTATATTACGTTCAATAGGTGTATAGTCGGGGATCGCCTCCTCCAGAGGTATGTGGGTTCTCAGGGCATGGGTCATTTGTATGAAGTGGTACCGCTCGGTATTTGGGAGTTGGAATTTGTCCTGCAAATCTTCAAACGAGATTAACTTCCCGTCTCTCAGGATATCTTCTACCCTCAGAATTCCCGCCCTCACCCAGCGCGGGCACGGTTCAAAATTCTCTATTTCTTTTAAATTGCTATTTTGCCATAGGGGTTGCGCTGAGGTAATCTTGTTCCCCCACCCAACAAACATGTGTGCCTGTCTCCAGATGGTGGTGGTATGGGACCCAATTGTCGGGAGAGAGGGCCGCTTTGGAGATTGGTATAGTAGGTGTATGGGGTCTGTACTTTGCATGGCATCCACCTCAGCCTTGATGTGAGGCAGTGCCCAGTCTCTGTGAAGCAGGTCGTTGACCACTATGAGTTGTGATGCCCAGTAATAGGTTTGGAGGTGGGGTACTCCTATCCCACCCTCCCAGATAGACCTCTGCAAAGTGCTCAAAGCTATACGTGACTGGCCACCTCCCCAGATGAGTTCCCTGAGAAGGGTTTCTATACGGTTGAATTCAGAGGTGGGGATCATGAGCGGGGCATTCTGCAGAACATAGAGGAATCGTGGAAGTGCCATCATTTTAAAGAGTGATGCTCTGCCCATGAGAGTCAGGGGGAGAAGTCTCCAATGACGGACGTCAGTAACAAACCGGTCTATAATCGGTTGGAGATTGTGCTTTGCGTATGTAGTAAAATGACTCGTTATCCAGATTCCCAAGTACTTAAAGCCCTGCCTCTCCACCTGGTACGGGCAGTCCGGTGGGTTGGCCTGCTCTCCCCCTTCACCGGGTAGAGTACGGATTTCTTCCAGTTAATTTTCAATCCGCTAACCTCCCCGTAATCCACAAGCATCTGCGTTACCAGAGGGCAGTTCCGAGTCGGTTCATCCAGGTATGACAGAAGGTCATCGGCATACAGGGATATTCAGTCTTCGTGTCCCTCAGGCCATCTAAACCCCATCCATGCCCCGCTCTGCCGAAGCCACAGGGCCAACGGTTCAATCGCGAGGGCAAAAAGGAGGGGGGACAGAGGACACCCCTTTCGCGTACCCCTACCCAGGGGGAAGGATCGGGAAGTCCACCCGTTCACCCTGACCTCTGCCTGTATATTTGTATATAACAGTTTTACCCATCCCAGAAAACCTTCTCCAAACCCCATACGTGCCATAATTTCCCAAAGGCTGTCTCACCGTATTGAATCGAATGCCTTTTCAAAATCAATTGCCAACAGGGCCAGTGGAGTGTCAAGGATAGGAGCCCTTTCTAACGCCAGATGGAGCCGGCGCAGATTCATTCTGGTTGATTTATGAGGCATGAAGCCACATTGGTCTGGGTGTATCAAGGTGTCCGCAACCGGCTGGAGCCGGTTGGCTAGGAGTTTGGCCAGGACTTTGGCTTCACCATTAATTAACGAGATCGGCCTGTAAGAGGCACATTTCTCTAGGGGTTTGTCCGGTTTGGGGATAACTCCAATAGTAGCATTACATAGGTCCTGTGGGAGGGAACTCTGGTCTCGGGCGCTCAACAGCATATGATGCAGGGGAGGCGCTATGTTATTACTTCCTAGTTTCTGCCAGATTTCGATCGGGAACCCATTAGGACCCGGGGTTTTCCCCGGTTGCAGTTGTGCTGGGGCTTCTACTATTTCGGCTTCCGTGAGCTCGGAGTCCAATACCTCCTTCTGTTGCTCCGGCAGGGTAGGGATTTCTATGTCATCCAGGAGGGCTGGGTCAAGTGACCCAGTCGGGGCCTGATATAATGCAGCATAGAATTGGGCAAAGGCTTCTGCTGTGTCAGTGTCTGACTGGCATCTCTCTCCCCTTGGAGTAAGGATCTCCCAGACACATCGCTGTCCCTCATCTCGCCTCTCTAGCCAGTCCAACAGTTTCCCGGATTTGTCCCCAACCTCATATATCCTTGCTCTGGATTCCCAGTGGGCTTGTTTGGCATTGTCCAACATAAGGTTCCGGAGGCGTTCAGTGGCCCGTGTGAGAGATGTTTGGGTCTGAGGGGTTGGATCCAGGATGTGGTCGTTCTCCCGTTGTGTTACCTCCGTCGCCGCCTCACCTATCTTCTGAAGCCTCTCCCTTCTCCTATTTGTCATCCAGGAGATTATTTCTCCTCGCAGCACGGTTTTATAAGCCTCGCATATCACTATTGGGTCGTTTTCGCCAATGTCGTTAATCTCAAATTATTCAGTCGAGATTTCCGTAAGGCGATCCACCAATTCCGGACAGCCCAAATAATAGTTATTAAGCCACCACATCCTAGGGGGGTTGTACCCTTCAGCCGCGTCTCCACCACCAGAGGCGAGTGTTCCGAAATTCCCCTGGGAAGTAAGTCTGCCGAGATTATTCTAAAGAGCTCTGTATGCGGGACAAATAGATGATCGAGTCTAGAAAGGGAGCCATGGGCTCCAGAGTGGAATGAGTACCCTCTGGTCCCCTGGTGCAGTTCCCGCCACACATCACAGAGACCCAAGGCAGATACAAAGTTGGACAGCCTCGTAGGGGCATTCGGGGTACGGTGTCGAAGGTGCGATCAGTCCATGGTGTTACACATCACATCATTAAAGTCTCCACCCAGAAACCACTTATCGGGTTGATACTTGCCCATCAGGGTGGTCAGTTCCTCCAGGAGTTCCTGCCCCAGACCCAGTGGGGAGTAGACTGAGACAAACCCAAAGCTCTCAACCCCGAGTGTCCCCAGGACAAGCACATAACGGCCCGCAGGGTCCCTCACCACTTCCTGCAAGGCAAATGGGATGCGCTTATGTATAAGAGTAAGGGTGCCCCTGGATCCCATGGTATACCCCGCATGAAAGGCTGCCCTGTAGTTGGTCCGCTGGAAAAAAATACAGTGTGAACCCGCTAGGTGTGTTTCGGTAAGCAGGGCCACATCGGGCAAGTATCTACTAAGTAGTTGCTTAACTAACCGTCGCTTAATCGCGGACCCCATCCTGTTCACATTCCAGGTGAGCACCCTAAGGGATCTGGGACGTGTAGTCAGAGGCAGTTGAGATTGGTCAGGTGCCATCTAGCAAGAGTGTGAGAGGGGCAGGCAAATGAACTACGGGGGTAGAATCCCGGTGTGTGCCGGTGTGGTGTAGAATCATCAATGATTGGTGACTGAGATGCTGTCCAAGCGTGCTATGGTCCCAACTGACCAGGAACCACATCATCCCCTGAAACCTACAGGAGTTAACTGGCCCTGGGGTAACTAAAAACTCCTCCCAACTAAACCCACCCTCCCCCTCCCCATACTCCACCCCAACACGAAGTACCTGTCACCCAAACATTGCTGGCAATTAAAAAGGGTAGGGTGCCAGCTTTAATAGTCCCTACTGTGGTTCTACTAACAAAAAGGGTTGGGGGGGGTGTTAATGCCCCAGGTGCAAGGGTAGCAGTCCTCCGCTTACCGCCATATGGGAATGTGAATGCCTTCTGTCGGCCACAGAGGCCCATTGTGGTGTTGTCCATACGTTGGTTGCCTGCAGGCAGGAGGTCGAGCCTTCGTCAGGAATCAAGGCGGGGCCCTGTCTCCCCGTCCCTCGGCAGGTCCGGTGGTGGCTGCTGATCAGGTTCCCGATGCCACCCCGGTGGCGGTCCAGAGTTTTTGTTCCTGTTACTTCGGGGATTCGACCAGTCCCCTTCAATGTGTTGCTCTGCCCACCGACATGCCTCGCTGGGGTCGTCAAAGTGGACCGTTGTACCCTTGTGGTATATTTTCAACTGCGCAGGAAAGAGCAGGCTGTACTTGACTCCTAATGATTGCAGTTGTCTTTTCAGCTTTCCAAAGGATTGCCTTGATTTCTGTACCTCCCTTTTATAGTCTGGAAAAAAGGCCAACCTGGACCTGCTGAAGGTTGTCGTGCCCTTGGAGAGGGCGTCCTGGTCCCGGTAATTCAAAAACTTTGCTATTACAGTTCGTGGAGGGGCGCCAGGCAGCGGCCTACCGGTGGGTACTCAGTGTTCTCTTTCTATAGAGAGTGCAGGTCAAAGAGGTCCGTTAGTAGTTGTTAGTAGGGCCCCTCCTCTCTCTCTGGAATGCCGAGGATACAAACGTTATTACGCCTGGACCGTCCCTCACCTTCCTCAACCCTCGCTTCCAGCGTTTTAAGCTTGGCCGAGACCCCTTGGAAGTTGTTGGTGCACATTTTGTAGCCCGTCCTCTGTATTTGAAATGCGTTGCTCTGCTTCTCCAGTGCGCGCAGACAGTTTCTGTAGGTTGCGCCTGAGGAGGGATACATCCACGCTTATTTGGTCTATCTTCTGCTCCATGGATGTATAAGCGTCCGCTATGGCGGCCATGACGTCCTTTAGGGAAAGAGTCTGCACGGATTCCATGACTCCAGAGAACTGGGGCTGGGGCTCTGCAGATTGCGATGAAGGAGCAGTGTATTGTTCGATCCTGTTCTGCATGGTAGGTTTTTTCATTTTGTCCTTGCCCATGGTTGCCCCTTGCCCATGCAGATGTGATCTTATGGTGGATCTCTGCCTTGTGGACTCGCGAAATACCGCCCGAGTCAGTCCTCTTTCCACAGTGCAGCTTCAAACCACCAGGGTGGTCCCAGCGGAGTGGAGGCGGGAGGAGGCAGCAGTATCACTTGTCACTTGTGGTCGATCCCTGGATACTTGCGGGTTTTGGGTCAAGCCGCAACCAGCGCCCTGCAGGCAGATGCTTCCTTTATTGCATACTTGCCCGCCACCAGGGTTTCGGTGTTTCCTGGTTGTTTGTCCCCCGGTAATGCTCGTGGGGGCCCCTTCTATGACTTTATTGACCAGGGCATCTTGAGGGATGGTCATTGTGTTGGGTCAGGATGCTTAGTCCCCTTCGTGATACAGGTGGGGTACAAGTAGGTATAGCCTCGGAATTGCTCAGTGCTTCCCCTGTCCTCGCATCCCACTCCGTTCCGCAGTGTCGCAGAAGGTATCTGAAGACTGGTTGCCCTTAATGCCTATGGGGCCGCTTCCTACCCCCTCCGCGATGGCTCCAGAGCAGCCTGGCGTGTGTTTCCCACTGCCCTCCCAGGATTCAGTTCTTTCCCGCAGACCTCCGCTTTCCGCCTCGCCCGAGGCCCCAGGGGGTCAGGCCGGACCATACCGTACCTTGTGTCTGATGGGCCGCTTCTCTTCTGGGCACCAACCGATCTGCTCAGCGGGGCGCCTGTCAGTCCGCCCCAGGGAGGCCCTGCTGTGTGTTGCTTGTGGGTATTGAGCAGCTCTCCAGCTCCCTGGGCAGGGCCTGGGCATTGCAGGCGCTCCTCCCCGAGACCTCCGCTCCTCCGCGGTGCCATGGTCCTTTCCTTTGATGTCTCCACGCAGCACCCACAGGAGTGATCCACTCCCGGTGCTGGAAGAGCCGCAGAGTGCTCAGGCTGCCCGGTCCCTCACGGGATCAGCCTCTCAGAGCGGGGACGGACACCGCACCCCTCTCCCCCAAAGCACCTTACCGGCCTCCTCGCCAGCCGCAGCACTCTGGACCGACCTGCAAGGTCACCAGGGCCCGCGGATCACCTCTGCCGCTGGTCACGAGAGGGTGATGGCCTCCTCCGTTGTGCCGTCTCGGCGGAGACGATGCTTGCCTGGATTTGCTTCGTTCCTTGTCTGCCACGGTCAACACCATCCCACTTCCTTGCCGCATGTGGGGGAGCTTCCTCGGAGCCCCTCTGGCTGCGTCAGGTCACTATCGGTACATTTGGGTCGCTCGAGTCCCAGGCCAGATGCCGAACACCAGGGGCAGTTCCCCGCCCAGACGCACCTCACCGCTCTGCCGCAACTGCGTCTCTGGCGCCCCAGCAACCCGATCTCACAGCCACAGTGGCGGGCGCAGGTTACTCAACGGCCATCCTGTTTCAGAGGCACGGCTCACGTCCCCGAACTTCAGACCGTCTGGGTTCCGTACAGCGGGCGCCCACGGCGCTCTAACTTTGCAGAGTTGTGCCCAATCAGGTTAGCTCTCTGCAGGTCTCTTTTGGTGCGATTAGCAATCACAAATCAGGCTGTAGTTTCAGGATGTGTGAAGCGGCAGCGGGAGCTGAAGAGCCTCACGTCTGCATCGCCTCGCAGTTGGCCACGCCCCCCTAAAATTTAGGATTTGCTTCTTGCAGTATATCTTTAACAAGAACAATAAGTGGTGGACCTTAGAGCCTATTGTGAGGTATCAGAAATGTGAGGGGGACAACTTTGTGGAGGTTTTTTAAAAGATGACATTTTATTAACTCAAAAGGGTGGCTAAATGCCTCACTATCCCTACCCTGATGAGGATTTCCGTGCCTAAAACAAACTAAAGGAAACACTGTAACAAAATGTCTTTGTCCCTCACACTTATTCATACAATAACTCGACAAGGCAGTGCATGGCAGTTCAAAGGCAACACATGTAAGTTAAGTTCCCAATGTGATAACAGTGTCTACTTATGATCTGGGTGAATTTACCTTCCCCCGATAAAAGCAGGATTATGTTCCACAATTCCAAATGACATAAGAAAATTGTGTTTTGTAACAAAGTTCTAACACAGTTCTTTGTGACTCCAACTTGACAACAAAAGTTACAACACTTCAGAATTGTTCAACAAAGGTTCTTTCTCTTCCACTTGTAAAAGTAAGAACTCGCGCAATCTTAGTTCCTCAGTATTAACATACATGGGGCCTCATTACACGGTAGGCGGTAGGGACATACCGTTACCGGTAAGGGATTACCGGTATCGGTAAATCCCCTCCCCAATCACGACCCGGACATACCGCTATTAGCGGCACCGCAAAGTACGGTGGCACTATTAGCGGCAAGTCCGTGAGCGCGCGGCCCCTCAGACCGGAAATAGCGGCATAGCGCTAATATCACGGCATCACGAGCCATGCGTACATGGCAATACCGGCATGTAGTAGACCCAAAGAACCCTTACCGGCAAGGCGCTAATACCGGCATCGCGAACCACACGTTAAAAGAGCACAGCAGAGTTCCCACCTGCCACAGGTGGACAAAATCAGCACAGGTGGAGGCAATGGAGACTGGCAGCACAAAAGAGCACACCACACCCCTCCCCACACCCATTCCCACACCAAGATGGATGCAATACTAGCAGCATTACATGGGCTAGAGGACATGATTGCTGTGCAGCAGCTACAACAACAGGCAGCACAGAGGAGACGCAGGAGGAGGAGGAGGAGGGCAAGACAGGCGCAGCAAGCACCACCAGTGCACCTAGTGATACCACAGAGGCAGCCACCAATTCCCAGGATCAGAGCCAGTCCAGTCAACCTAACCCCTGAGCAGATACACACCCTGTACCGTCTGGACTGGGATACCATCACCATCATAGTAGACATGATATACAACGACATTGTGAGTCTCATTGACATCCGTACTGCCATCCCCCCTCTACTGAAGGTAGTAACAGTGCTCCACTTCTTGGCCACAGGCACCTACCAGCATACGGTAGGTCAGATGCATGGCATATCACAACCAGTATTCTCACGCACACTGAACCAGGTGCTCGATGCCCTCCTGCAGCACACAAGTCAACACATATACATGCCACGGACTGCCCAGGAGATCTCCAACACCAAAGTTGGCTTCCATTCACTGGCAGGCATCCCAAGTTGCATCGGGGCCATCGACTGTACCCATGTAGAACTGGTGGTCCCACATGCCAATGAGGTAGTGTACCGTAACAGAAAGCAATACCACTCCATCAACGTCCAAATGGTATGTGACTCCAATAAGATCATCACACATTGCTGTGCCCGATATCCCGGTTCAACCCATGATGCAATGGTCCTGCGGAACTCGACAATACCACGATACATGGAGCGACATGCTGGACAACGTTCGTGGCTACTTGGTGAGTAGCAGGCCGACCACATGTCAGTGTGATGTGGATTGTGAGTGGGGGGGGGAGATGCATACTCCAACTGGGTGTGAATGGGGGGGGGGAGATGCATACTCCAACTGGCCGTGAATGGGGGGGGGAGATGCATACTCCAACTGGGCGTGAACTTGTGTCATGAGAAGAATGGACATACATATTTGCATCACTGTACAGTGAGGCAGCCCACAATGGACCAGAGACAAAACCACATGCCGGAAGTGAGTGCCACGGCAAACATATCAATCCATTATGCCAAACAGGCCATTCCAAACAACATGCACACCGCACAACACACCATTCCCCCATTACACAAATCAGCAACATGCATATCAAAATCACAACTGAAATGTACGCTGAACAACATCAGAAATGGTCCGCGCACATGAGTGCATACAAATGGATCCCCTGTAGCCATTGTGGTGAGGCACACCCGTACCCCACCAGAGAATTGCCATCAAACAGCATGGGGACATCAACTAAGGAATGGCAGTGTACTAGCAGTGTGGCACTAACGTTGCCAGGGCCAGGAAACACAAATCACTTAAACTCTGGCGGGACATGGCAATCCCTGCTGTATGCATGCATGGTGCATGTCCACTTGCAAGGACCACCTCACCTTCCCACATTGCAGTTACCCTGATTGCCATGCGTGCTTGGATCAGTGGATGTCGTTGAATATGCAATGTTTGTTTGTGTGATATGTGCACGCTCCACATTATGTAGACACTTACACATACCCATTGTTGCACCCATGCAGGTGATGCAGGTTATCCCCTGAAGAGGTGGCTCCTTACCCCTGTGCGGAACCCACAGAACAGGCACGAAGAGGACTACAATCATGCACACACCCGTACCCGCGTGGTGATCGAGCAGACATTCGGCCTATTGAAGGAACGCTTCCGGTGCCTCAGCAGGTCGGGCGGGGCACTCCTGTACGGGCATGAGAAGGTGGCCAAGATCACCATGGCATGTGTCATGCTTCACAATATGTGTATCAGACGGAATGTGCCAATGCCCCCTGACATAGAACTGCGACCACCGTCTGAGGATGATGACGGGGATGAGGATGGAGGAGAGGGGGCTGCAGGTCATGCAGGTGGCGATGCCCATGAGGGACGTGCTGTGCGGCAGCACCTGATAGACCATTGTTTCTGATGCACATGGATTAGGAGGGTGCAATTGGTGTTCAGCTCAGGGCACGGGGTGTATGGAGGACATAATCACAGTGCACCCTTCAACAATAAAGCACACATACACAATTATCTATGTCCAGTCATGTGATTATCCATGCCATTACGTCTGTATTGAGCATTATGACATTCAAACGTGCATGTACCCTCCACCCCAACAACCCTCACCCCCCTCCCCCCACAACTCCCCCAAACACCCTCACCCCCCTCCCCCCACAACTCCACCGAACACCCTCACCCCCCTCCCCCCACAACTCCACCGAACATGGTGTGCACATCAGTGCTGCATTAGTTCCCAAGTGTCAACAGGGACAGGCTGGCCCTACTTCCCTCCTCCACTACCACCATTGGGGGGTTGTGAGTCTGACCGCCGCAAGGACCGGCTGGACCTGCGCAGGATGGTTGTCTGGTCGGAGCTAGTAGACGAGGGCGTGGCTGGTTGATCTGCTCCCTGTGAGTGACGCATGCTCTCCATCGCCTCAGCAATGCGCGTTAGGACCTGCCTCACAGCGGCCATCTCGTCACATAGGCGCGTCGTGTTGCTGTCCATGGCAGCTTTCATGTCCCTTGACAACACCCGGATCTCCTCCCTGGTCGAGGCAGCCTCGCTCACTTGCCGGGCAACCAGGGCATTGAGCTCCTCCTGGCGCTGGCGTATCAGGCTCATGGTGTCGTCTGCGGCCCTGCCCCTGTTACTCCTCGGCGCAGCTTGCTGCATGTGGCCGACATCAGGTGAGCTCGCCACGGGACTGAATGACCCATCCATTGCATCTCCGGCATGCACCTCATGGATGCTGCCATTGGATGTGTTGCATGGGCTGTGGAGTGGGGACAGCTGGGGGCTGGGTGTACGCTGCCCTTCCGGTGTCGGACATGGGTCGTCCACATCACTCATAGGTGCCGTGGCTGCTGCTTCCCCAACGGAGCTATTGGCTGCGGACGGCGTGCCTTCTGGCACTGGCTCCTGAGTGGTGGGGGTGGGTGGTGGGGGTGCTGCCACAGTGTCAGATGGCATTTCGACCCTTGGTGTGGTCGTTGCGTGGGTGGCTTTTGAACGCTGGGCCACTCCAGATATCCCAGTGCCCCTCGATGTACTGGGCCTGGTGCCTGCATCCTTTCCCTTGGCCTGCTTTTTGGGTGGTGGGGCCTGCGTTGCAGAGTCCAGCTCCTCACTGTCAGATTGTGACCCTGTGGGGGAGCAAGACAGGGATAACATCAGTGATGGGTCAACGTGCATCATGCATATGTTGTTGTTGCTGCAGTTCTTTGGATTTGGACATCTACTTTGGGCCTGCAGGTTGTTGGCCAGATGGGTGGGTCATCCGGACATGTGTCAGGGTGACACGTGTGTGAGGTGCTGCATGCATGTGGTTGTGTGGGGATGTGCAGGGCATATATGCAGGGTTGTGTACATGTGTGTGTGATGACCCCATCCATTAGCTGATTCCCAATTCACATTTGGGGGAGGGACTCATGCTTGGCATTGCTGTGTCTTGCGTGGTCACTCACCTCCGTCTGACGTTGTTGCCACACCACACTCCATTCGGCCCACTCCCTCGATGGATTCTATGCCAATGGTGCTGGCACATGTCTCCTCCCACTCCTGCATCTTCATCGGGGATCCACCTCCGCCTCCTGTGCCCATGGCCAGATTCCTGTTGGCCGATAAAATGCTGCGTACACGGAGGCGCAGATCATCCCACCGCTTGCGCACGTCCTTTACGGTGTGGGGGGTGGAGCCCACCGCACTGACTTTCTGCGCCACCTCAGCCCAGATTTCCTTTTTTCTCAGGAGTGCCGGGCGCCGCATGTCGCTAGCGAACACTACGTCTGCATTTGCAGCCAGGGTGTCTGCCAGCATTTTCAATTCCTCGTTTGAGAAGCGTTCTTTGCGCTGGCGCGCATCGGCTTTCTTTAGGGCCTTGGGCATTGTTTGTTCTTCTGGGATGTGGTTTTGCCAGTCGTGGTGTTGCTGCAGGTCCTGAGTGCAGGGGATGGCAATGGATTGTGTTTTTAAAGATGGCCGCCGGGCTCTTTCCCGTTCCGGTGCGATGACGCTATTTCCGGTTCCGGTGTTTTACGGTGACCGCTAATAGCAGTGACCGCTAATAGCAGTGACCGCTAACAGCGGTGACCACTAATAGCGTGCAGCATGAGGGCGGAGGTGCTATCAGCGCTTTGGTCGGAGCCGGTAAGGTGCTTTTCCGCCATGGCGGTGGGGTCATTTACCGTCATGGCCCTATGCGCGTGTCCGCTAACTCGTAATGTAACGCTATTAGCGGTCTCCTACGATGGCGGACACGCTAATAGCGCCATGACGGTAAATCACATTTTTTAGCGCCTACCGTGTAATGAGGCCCATTGTCTATGTCAGGATTCTTCTGCAACAACATATCAGTTTTGAAGATGTTAAATACTTCTGCAGCAATTTAATACAGTTCTTGTTTCAGCAATGAAAGTTTGTCAGGATAATCTGCTAATATGTCACATTATATCAATAGCTCTACTACTGCTTCTTCAACAACCACTTGTTTCCACAATGAATGTTTGTCAGGATGATTTGCTAACAGCACTTCATCAACTTGTACCTGGTTTACTCCCATGCCAGGCCTACTACTTCAAAGTTCCCTGTTCGGGTATAGTCCCATGCCCGAACAGTATAAAGTGTTATCACAACCTCTGATCTGGTATACACCCTTGCCAGGTCAGCAACATACAAACAACAAGTGCCAGTGTGGTTAACATCAGCATACAAGAACTTCGTAATGCTTCTTGTTTTACAACATCAGGTTTAGAGCAATTCTTCAGGGAAGGCAAGATTCACATTGGTGCTCTTTTGTATATCTTTGTGATTTCCAAAACCTCTGTAAATTAGGCTCCTCTCCTTCTGAATAATCTTTATCAGAAGGGCAGCTTTCGTGAGACTTTTGTTTTCTCACTTTTTCATTACCCAAATACTGACAATTACATGGTTTTATTCTGATCCTTCTTTGGCTTTGGCAATGTGGGTTCATAGCAGCTTCTGTTATCTTCTTCTTCTAACATGGGCACTAAGCTTTACAAACTCTTGGACTTTAATTTTCCCTCTTCTGGCTTTGGCACGGTTTGTTGGTTTTAAATTGCCTTGTCTTTACTTTCTTTTGGTTTGAGTAATGGTAGTTTGCATTCATTTCTAAAAGTATTGACTCATCTTGTTGCTAGGTTTTAAATAAACTCACATGCTTACACTCACATGCAATTGGCTTGAAATACTGCTTTCTCTGCTTTCTGCCAGTTTGGTATTCAAAATTGCCTTCTTTCTTATCTTTCTCTCTATGTGATTGTTTTCTCACATAAAAGTACCTGCCTTGAGCATGCTAGCGGTCACAGAGCACTACGGTGTCACAATCACTTGGTGAACACACCAGTAGTATTGTGAGCATCCGTTTCCCTCACTGCTCCCAGGTCCTTCACTTCAGCTGCTCCTCGCAGTCCGGCAATCTGCTGTTTTCGGTCTGCCGTTGCCTGTGCCACTTGCACACAGAGCTTCCTCTGGTACAAAGGCTCTCAAATGCTCGCCTGCCACCAGAGACAGCCTTGTAGGGGGAAAGCTTTCCAAACTTTCAGTTCCCACTGTACAGCCATGGACCTCATTTGGGGGTCGCCAGAGGTCGCAGCTGCGACCTCTGTGATCTCGGCCGCTACCTCTGTGACTCGTCTGCGACCCCCAATTTTTTTTTAAAACGGAACAAAAAAATAAAACAGGGAAAATGAAACGAAAAAATAAAAAATGGAACCGAAGCTCCATGACTATCTCCCATCCATGGCTGCTTCCTGGGCTATGGCGCCACTCTGGGGCTTGTGCTTTCAGAGTTCTTTAACTTTTCAGTGGTTGCTTAGCAATCACGAAAAGTTAAAGAACTCGAAGGCACGAGTCCGTTTTTTCCTGCACCCAGCACTGCTGTAGTCGGGGGAGCACAGCAGATTCACAGGTATTGGAAGCAAACAAGCAAGTGAGAGAGAGACTGTCTGCAAGGTCAGATGGAGAGGAAGGAGCCTGTGGGAGCAGCCGCTGCTTCCTGACAGTGCTTCCCAGCAGGGTGACTTCCCCATGGCCTCCCCACTCCAATGTATCAGCCGTCATAGCACCTCTCGTCGGGGAAGTGGGGGCACTAGCTAACAGTCGCTGTGTATGAAGAGTGGCACAGTGCATTCGGAATTTAGGAAGAAGGACTAAGCTGGAGACTGAATTGAAAGGTAGGGAGGATGAAGTTTATATCTAGGAAGAACCCTGGCCATGGGGGGCAAAGGGAAGAGTTTGAAGGTTGTCAGCTTTGCCTGACCTCCTCCACCATTCACAAGTCTGAAACAACCTACAACACATTTCGTGACGGCTTAAATAAATGCCATAAAATCGTGCAGCATTACAGTTCATTGAATACATTCTAATGCTGCCTGATTCGCACTGGGGACCGAGCAAGTTATGGACCTAGGATAGGAGAAGGTAACAAAATATAAATCACTATAAAAATAATAAAAATAAAACAATAATAATACTAATAATAAATACTACTATGCTGGTTATACAGCACTTTGTAACTTGGGTCTCAAAGCACCTTAGAAACACGTTTCACAGTTTCACAATTGAGTGGTGTTTACGATTTATCCGAGTCAGTATGAGAGGTTTTGTGGAGCTTCTAGGATGCATATTTGTGGCCACTTATCCAGATATGTCTGCAGTGGAACTGTTTGTGCACTCAGCAACAATACCAGCTTATCAGCAAAACTGTCATTTGTGCATACAACACAATTTCTTTCCTCCAGCGCTCGAATGACAAACCACCCCTAGTTGAACTTACACCACCTCACATATAGAAGGTATGCCAGACAAACTCAACATTGCACTGCCATATAACTAGAATTACACACAATGAATCAGAGACAGAGCCCTGGTTGGGCTCAGGCACAGGGAAGCATGGTTAAAAGCCTTGCCAGAGAGCAATGGTATCTGGACAAACGTCGAGCACGGAGGTGATCGTCGGAGGATGTTGTTGTATATTGCCCTCCTTAAGTGAAGACAGGAGCCGTAATAGAATTGCACCAGTGGTTTATTTATGCTGGAGTGCAATAACGAACTTAAGCTGCAACAACAATGGCCAACGGGCCTGACCTTGCTGATGTTAAGGATTCCTCAGGATACATGAATAAGAGGCTTTAAAGTCCCGTGCTCGGAGGAGCCGGGGAGACGCCTCTGCTTGTGTCTTGAGCTCGTCCCGTAATCCGCGCGTAACGCGCGGGGGCGGAGCCGTGTTTGCTAGCGAGGTCTCGCGAGAGCGGGGCTCTCGCGATCGCTCTACAGATGTGGTTGTGTTTTGCTGAATCAGTATAAATCCAATATGTACCAAAACTGCAGTTAATAGGGCTTTTTTTAATTATGTTTCCCCGTCACATTTATAACTGCTTCACAGACGTTGCACAGTAAATTGTTGATGTTTGGATGTAAATTTGTTTCAACATCTTCGAGTTGCAGTTGCTTTGGTAGCTAGGCATGCAATAACAATTTTAAAAGCAGTTTTACCGGCAAATTGTGTTATTTGCAACTTTTTGTATTAGAATTTCATATAACTCTTGATCCATTAAGGTTGCAAATCATTGTGCTGCCATTTTGGACACTACTGCAGGAGAGCATTTCCTAAAATGTTGGCCGCAGCTTGCTTGTGTGAGCATCAACAGGGCCTAGCGACAAGCTCTCTCCGGCAGGCTAGATGAGTTCCTCTGTATGGAGGACTATTAACAATAGTCTATGTTTCTGTCGCACCTCAACTATATGCCATGTACACATGAAACATACTGTAACGCATGTGAGCCGACAGGCAGCTCAAACGGAAACTACCAGCAAGCTATGTTTGTAATGATTGATACTTGGAACTCAACGCTAAGGAGAGTGACCATCAAATGGACAATATTGACCGGTCTAAATACACCATATTGTCCAATTAAGCGAACATAACAAGAAACATTATTTAATGGCAGGACCCTGTTTGAAGCAATGAGAGTCTGAAAAAACTGAGGGGTTTCATAAAACACTTGCACTTTTTACATGTTGAAGACTAACCCTTGGTGGAGTCATGGGCTGTCGGGTGTGCTGTGGTAGACTACATGCGATGAGTTGTCAAAAATAAAAAAATAATTTCAACTACAAAAACGTGCGAACAGAAGCTTATGAAGGGAACTAGGGGTGGGATGGGGACAGAAAGGAGCCCGAAGCTGGATATAGTGATCCAGATAAGATTTTGGGGGCGTGAATAGGTTTCTCCCTACATTTGGAAGTTGGGAGTGAGAGGAATTTTCAGAGATTAAAAATGTTAGCATGCAGTATTTTTATGCAAGTAAAAATCAATTTTTTTTTGAAACCATAGGTATTTTTTGTTGTAAGCATACTTTATGTACCCAGTAGTCACCATAACTGGCATTTTTTTATCGTATTGGCTCTCTTCACTTCAGATAACACATTAGTAGAGCTTCTGAGTGTGGCTTGTGCTGTTCATTTCTCGGGTCTGAACACAGGGACAGACTTCTGCTTATTGGTTATTGACACTGTTAGTCATACTTTTACTTTTTTCTGGCTTTTCAACAGCTCTCCATCTCCTGAGTTTTCATCCTTGCCAGAGAACCTTACACAACATGCTGTACAGAGCTGGGCAACTCTGTTGCTCAAAGGCGCTGGAACCCTCAGCAGGCGCTAGAGGTGATGTTGCCCATCGCACAAACTCAGACCCGGAAGTAGTCACACATCTTTGAGCAGGCGAGGGAATGGAGTCACTCAGAGCTAGTGCTGCTCTGCACTTCAGAAGTGAGCACACGAGCAATGGCCACAATAACACAAAGCAGAACCCTTAAAAACGCTCACAACCGCCGAAGCAAACTATCTGTAAGGAGATGGTTAGTGGTCAATGTGCTGACCTTAATCTCAGCATATTTATTTATTTATTTGTTTCATTTATTTCAGCTCACAAAGCCCAGAGGCATCTAAGCGCTAGTTACAGAAAGTGCATGTTCACACTTGGTAGTTACAGATAGGTAAATTCAAGTACAGCGCCGGGCTGTGAGTGTCACATTAGGTGGTTACAGGTAGGTAAATTCAAGTACAGTGCAGTGCTGTGAGTGTAAAGTCCAAGAACAGTGCAAGCCTGTGTACCTCTCCTTCACATATGATGGGAAAGGGCACACACTTCCAAAAATGCATAGCGCTATACACAATAGACAGTAGTAAATTGCACATATAATTCTGTCCTCTTTGTGTGAGGTGATCTGTGGCTGTGAAGATGGGGCACTCAGTGTATTAGCTTCATGGTTTATGTTTAATATGTGGGTGTGAATATGAGGTGATATGTCTGTGTGTAGAAGATGCATGATGTTTGTCCCTCTGTGTAGGTATTAACGCAACAAATGTGCGTGTATGGAATTTGCACTCTATGCAGAACAGGGACCGTGTCGGTACTCCTTAACTCCGGCAGGAGAGATAAATGAAAGCTGTGCTTCCAAGTCTCCAAGGTCGCTGGGACGCAGTACATATCATTATGTGTCTGAATCCATCTTACCGGGATAATGAAGAGCTCAGGGAAGCTGGAGGAGAGAAGCGAGCGTTGGTCGTCCGTGTAAAGGGAGGGCTGGGGGCTAGGGGTGAGTAAAAGCAGGAAGGACTTTGCACCATTTATATCAGGTGCCTTCTGTAACCTGAACATTTTGACACACTGCGATCATTGGATTTTAGGCACTGGAGTTTGAGGCAAATGGGAAGCACACCAACACCAAGCAGGAGCAGCTTGTATTGTAATTTGGTAAAATAGGCCTATACACACTGATATTAATGCTGCATATGGTAATCAATTCTTGTGTCAAATGTATATCATATTACAGTGATATCGTAACCATATTTTTCTTAGTGTTCTGAGGAACAATGCTATGTGATGACACTGTTTTCTCAAGGGGTGAAAGGTCATGTGCCATCACTTCCTGTGATGACACTTGGGGCTGGGGTTAAATTACATCACTTCCCATGGTGTCACTTGGAGGCGGGGTCAAACAACATCACTTCCTGTGATGTCATCAAAGGGTCAAGGGTCATGTGATGTCACTTCCGCTAACCCTGGCATTTTGGTGAAATGACGTCCCTGTGTACAGGCTCTGCAATTTAGGTCTCCAGAGGGCAAGCTTCCCTCTCTGACGACCTCTGCAATTAAGGCTTCTGGGGTTGAAGACCTTTTCAGGATCAGCTACTATTTGCCACTCAACAGTGGTCCCCGCATCTTTTTTCCCCTCCAGTCTCTGCCTCTTCTGCAACGGGGAGAGATCACAACTCCCCACCTACGACTACTGCTCTGCTCCTTCTTCTCTCTAATGGCCTGCACCTGAGGGAACTTTTTAAGCCTTGCAGTCTCCATCAGATGTGGGCCATTCCCATTAATAAGATGCACTTTGCAGTTGTGTTACTCTTCATCCCTCTTCTTCATCCCAGTACTTCAGGGATTATGGGATTTGAAGTCCATAATCCAAAAATCAGTTTTTATAACTTGATTTGTATTGTCAAGTTCATTTCTGTTACCAATAATATTCTCTACAGGAATATCATAAGGATGAATCACAAGATTTGATTTTGTGGAGAAATACAGATGTTTAGAGTTGAAGTTGTTATTATTCACAGACTCCATTTCACTGTAACTTTGGGAATTAAGGGGGCTTCGAGCTCTACAAGTCTCTATGGTTTTAGAAGGGTTTTCATTTCTCCCAGTGTCTAAGGGTTGATGAATGATTTTGCTCTTATTAAGATGTTCAATTTGGGGAGCTAAAAGATGGTTCTGACAACAAGCCATTACATATTTTAGCATTGAGGAAATTCTTCTCTAGGGGAAGACAACTACCACGTCCGACCAGCAAAGTCCTCTTATTCCCCTAGGCCCTTTCTCCTCCCACGTGATCCTCCTGCAGAACACCACAGCCAGGGTCAGAATCATAAAGCATCTGCCTTTCCGTGGCCATCTGGGAGGAAACTTTTTGTAGGGTCTTTGTGAGAACTCTGCAGGATTCATCACACTAATCTGTTTTGCAGCGAGCCTGTCTGGCAATCCTGACCACAGTTTACCTTGTGTGAGAAACCAAAAGGTATCTCTCTGACTAGTCCCCGGGATTCTGTCATCCAGTTGGCCAGGACATGGGCATCACCATTGGATACCTTGCCCTTTTCAACGCAGACCTGCAAAGCCTCTGTGAAAAGAATCATAAGACCAGGATTTATAGTTGGCATGTGGTGTCACAGATGTCAATGCTGCACGGGGGCCTCCCTCATTGATAACCCAGGCAGGGAGGCATGCTTGCTACTGTGGTACCATCCTTGACTCCAGAGGCAAGACAATCCAACGGGTTCAGCACAGCCGGTGAGGCGGAGAGAGCTGAAAGCAAACCAGACTGTGTTGAGCCCAAGGTTGCGGACGGCAACATTGTATGAACTTGTGAACAAAGACCTTGTGTGTGTTTAAGCTTGAAAGACAGTCTGCTGAAGGACCAGCTGCAGAGTGGTCTGGCGCCATGTGGGCGCTCATTCTAAGGACTCTGGCTGGACTCCTTTATTGAAACTATAATTACCAGAAGGACCTAGGAGAGGCTGTGTGAGGAGGCAGAGGGGTCTACAAGGGTTGAAGCAAACCCCTTGGACAATCGAAAGTCTCTGACACATTGACAAGAAGGAAAGCAAAGTAAAGTGTGTTAACAGAACTGTGTTAGAATGGCTATGTGAACCCGATGGATGGATGCCAAGGGGAAGCTAAGGAAAGTGAATCCTGTATAGTGATGAAGCAAAGTGAAATGTATATTTGGCAAACGTGAACCCGACTGAGGGGTACCTGCGAATCAAGGTAAATAGGAATACACCCGTGAACATTGTGTCGACATGAGTGAGCCCGATCGAGGGATGTCCACAGTGAATGATTGTTTAAAAAGACATTAAGAATCTCGAATCTTGAAAATGGTGATATTGTGAAAAGAATGCCATAGTGAACCCGACTGAGAGAGGCCCACATGGCAAGAAGGATCACAGCCCGGGGACCCTAAGGTGAGGAGTAGGTCTTAGGCAAGAGACTTTGTTTTAAAGAGACTTGGCCACAGAAGGCCCTGATATTTTGGAAACAAACTGTAACTCATGTTAGCGAGGTCCAGGAGTGTGCTGTGCTCAAAGGTCTTGCAATGTCCCGTGCTAACAATGTGGGGAAGGGAATCCCAGCCATACCATCCTGATTTACCATTTGGTGAACACTCCTTTCTTTTCTTGTGAACATTATCCCACACTCTTTTTGAAATTAGCTGTAAGGATTGGCTATAGTTTTTTTTAGTTTTGGCGCTTTTATTTGACAAGACGCCACTAGGACTGCCTTTATTTGATGGTTGTAGCTTGCTCCCATCTTAGATTTAGGTTTAGATTAGGCATTTTTTCAGCCCATTTATACAGTTTGATAAACACCCTTGAACTGTGATCACTTGTGTCTGTCTTTACTGTTGCTGTAGTCTGTGATTGGGTACTTCCCTGTTTTTGCTATCGGGGGACCAGTACAATTGCGGGAAGATTGCAAAACATGTACAAAAGTGAAAGTGTACTGGTTGCCCCTACCTGCATCTGCTCGATTGGTTTAGGCCAACACTAATTATACTTTGTGAATTTATAATTTTTCACTGTATAACAACAAGCACATTTATTACAAAAAAAAATGTTATTCAATGCTTAAAACAAACAGGTAAAAAACAGATTCTTTTGTTTATAAAATGTTAAACCAAGAAAGTACTGTCCAGCTTCTTATCATCCGAGAAACGTTTTCTAGGTGGGGTAAGTATGTGACTTAGATTCTTATATAACATATATAATAGATTATTGAATCTGGCATACAGAACAAAAACAGACAAAGAAACTCTATTCTTCAAAGACACTTCTTGTTTACAGATAGTGTCATTTGGAGACAAAATAATACACAAGTAATAATGCCAATTATTTCAGTGGAGACCCCTACAGTCTGGCCGCCAGGTAAGTAATGCACTTGAGTCAGGCCTAAAAAATGGTCCACATATGTTTCAGCCCATGTGTCTATTAGGCGTTATCTCTAACACTTTTTGACTATATTTTATTGGGCCTTCCTCACGACAGAACTATTTCTTTTGTGTCGTGACTCAATCACGGGACACCATTAGATTTCTCTGTGTCTTTACACTGCAATGTAAACAGACAAATAACCATAATTGTATTAAAACCAACTTAAACCGGTATTGTGATTGTTATTTAGAATGTTATCTCGCTATGATGAATAGGGACCTGATTTTCAATGCCTTTGGACTCGGGCTAACGTGTCAAGACTAAATGCTTCTGTTTTGACTCCGCAGATATCTGTTTATAAGTAAAGAATGTTACTTTTTACAGCCTCATGTGGGCAATGACCTTTCATTCTATATTTATATGTTTAGGCTGAATACTGACCTGGTCTTGCAGGTTGTATTTCGACCAATTACATTTGTGTTGTTCACAAAGGTTTTCTCTCCGTATGGCACAGCTCCAAAACAAATGAGCATGTGTTAGCCATATCTCCATATGTGTATTTCTCGAGCGGCACATTACTGCTTTTGTCCATATTAGAGATCGCTTCTGAACAATTTTAATTAGTCCACTTAATCAGTCTCTGGTTCATGTGTGAACCTATGCTTATTTTCTTGTTTTGGATTTCAGGCCTCTCCAACATCTTTCACTTCACCCAGGAAGGTGACTCAACATGACCGTAGAACGTAGAAAGCCAGAACTTTCAGGTTTGCGCACCTATGTTACTTCATTACCAGGTTATTTTTAAATATATATGATCTGCATTATAGGTAGCAGAATCATTATGTGTGCATTGTTATATAGCTTTGTATTGGGGCTTACCTGAGTGAGATTATGATCATTGCCCCAGTTTTTCTTCGTCCAGTCGGCGGTTTCTCTACTAGTGTGTTACATCAGCAGCTGCATCAGTTTCCACGTTTCGCTTTTTACAAAGTCACGTGGATGCCGTGTATCTTCCTGCGTTTTTCGTATCTGGATGTCTATGCAGCGTTTTTCGCTACTAGCGGCATGTTGCAATGTGTGCATAGTCATGCGCCATATTGGGGGAGGAAAGAGAGTCCTTTTTTCTTTTTTCATTATTTGATTTAGTTATTCGGTAGTGAAAAATACTAGTGTAACACTTAATATATTCTATCAGTACTGTGCATGGTACTCCACAGTGATCCTATACTTAAGATCTAGAGGTGCAAGATGCCCCGTGGCCTATCAACTATCTAATACCCGGACTGCAGATATTACAAATATTTCAAATATTTCATGTTACAAAATGTGTCCATTTTCATCACATAAATCTCTTGAAAGAGTGGAAAGAGAACCCGCCATCCACCTGTGCCAAAGTATTAGCCTGTCTGGTTCCTGAAGAGATAGATAACTTTGATGTTGTTCCTCCCGAGCTATCTGTCCAACATCAAGAAGATCTAACAGATGTAGTTGCCTCATTTCCTGATGTATTGTCAGAAAACTACAACCAGAAGAGAAAAGGAGGGCCAATTACTGACACCGGGATTCGGCCCAAATGAAGTTGAGGGACAATCAACAACTAAAGAATCCAAATGTCTCTCACCACCTTCCTGTTTGATTTAGACCACTCAGCCCATGCACCAAATAGGTACTGAGTCATACATTTTCATCATCTACATAGATTTTATTTGAAAAAATATTCACAAATACATCACAAACTACGAGTTAAAAACAATACTGACATATAGAACACCTGGGGTCAGATTACAGAAACTTTGCACCAGTGCAAGTGCAAAGTTGCCCGGTATTAGCACTAGGGCAAAGTTTGCCTTATTTACAAACAGTGGCACACACTAGAAAACTACTGCACCATGACAAGGGCAGTTTGGCATATTAAAAGCACCAGGGCAAAAATTGCCCTAGTGCAAAATAGATACATTTTTGATGCATTTTTGCATCAGGGCACAGTTTGCCCTAGTGCTAATACCATTCCGTATTAGCACTAGGGCAAACTTTGCCCTGCTGCAAAAATGCAGTAGAAATGCATCTTTTTTGTATTAGGGCAATTTTTTCCCTGGTGCTTTTAACATGCCAAACTGCCCTTGTCATGGTGCAGTAGTTTTCTAGTGTGTGCCACTGTTTTTAAAAATAGGGCAAACTTTGCCCTAGTGCTAATACTGTGCAACTTTGCCCTTGCCTTGTTGCAACCTTTCTGTAATCTGGCCCCTGGACAGTACAACATTTTTGTTTCTAAAAATACAACCCTAGTGGAAAGAATGTAGAAAAAATAATAATAAAACACCCTACCTCTACAAATCCAAAAAACCAACAGTGATGTCTTATCAAAAAACCACACAGTACAATATAAAGTTCAAATTACAAAATGCAAGACTGTGCAAAAAAAGCACGCTGGTTAACAGAACCAGAATGGCTCCTCAATTTGGGGATGCCTAACTGGACTTAGTTAGAGAAAAGACTCCCCCTAATTTAAGGGGATAAACACTCAACCTAATATGTTATTTAACAACACTGCTCATTTTACAGTGTATTTCACCCAACATGTTTCATCCATCTAGAATTGGGTAATGGTTGTCATCGTGGACTTCCTCAGGGGAACCAACCACAGTTTTGATGGCAGTCAACAGTCAGAAATGCCTTCCTATGTCAGTGGCACTATAATATTAGAGCAATGACAGAGTCAAAGTGTAAGGCTACGGGTCCAAACCTACACGGGAGGAGGTGGAGAGAAAAAAGAGAAGAGGCGGCAATCAGCATGAAGCCTTAAATTCTTTGCTGCCCCACCTATGGGGCAAAACAATTAACCCACATTAGGCTTATCGTGTGGAGAAAGGGAGGGTGCGCTCAGTTGTCTTTCACATGTTATGGTTCAGGTTTCCTCTTAGTGGATAAAGGTTTCTGGAAGAAAGGGAAAAACATATGTATAAAATAACAGTCGACCTCTAATTGTGACACCACCTAGCACTGGTTCTGTCATATCAGAGTCTCGTCTCCTTAGTGTAATTATTCTTGGCATGCTCAAAGTTACGTTTCGCAGGATACCTATGCAGTAAGATCTACAAAACTAATAATTCGGAGCTAAAAATTGTTATCTAAACATTTTAGCCACCAGAGTGGGTTATGCCTATACCGTGGTCACTTGTACACTAGAACTGGTATTACCTCCCAAGGGTTCCGGTTGGTGAACCCGATCGAGGGATGTCCACAGTGAATGATTGTTTAAAAAGACATTAACTGGGTAATTCATAGATTTCAGCGCAGAGGCAGTGCACGTGAGTAGCGCAGAGACGTAGCGTGCGCCAGCCGTGTGCGCTAAACAGCATTCTGGCGCACTGCGTATTAATTGAATATCAAAGCCATTTTGAGCGCTGGCGCAGAGAACATCCCACAGCGCCAGTTACGCCCCCAAGAACGCCCCTTGCGCAAGGATAAGGCATTGAAATCCCCAATGCAGCGCAAAGGGCCGTGCTAACCCTGCACCAGTTCACAGGGCCAGTACAGTGCATTAGGGGGGTGCGCGGGAAGTTTCACACGCGATAGGCCTTGGGCGAGTGGGGTACGTGTATTCTGAGGGGTGCACGGGGAGTATCATATAGGATAGACCTTGTGCGAGTGGGGTACGTGTATTCTGGGGGTGCGCGGGGAGTATCTCACGCGATAGGCCTTGTGCGAGCGGGGTACATGTATATTGGGGTGCGTGGGAAGTTTCACATGCGATAGGCCTTGGGCGAGCGGGGTACGTGTACTTTGGGGTGCGTATGCAGTTTCACACGTGATTTCGCTGGTCGAGTGGGGTACGTGTATTACTGGGGTTGCGCGGGGAGCATCACATGCGATAGGCCTTGTGTGAGCGGGGTACGTGTATCTTGGGGGTGCGCGGGAAGTTTCACACGCGATAAGCCTTGGGTGAGCGGGGTACATGTATCTTGGAGGTGCGCGGGAAGTTTCACACGCGATAGGCCTTGTGCGAGCGAGGTACGTGTATTACTGGTGGTGCGCGGGGAGTATCACACGCAATAGGCCTTGTGAGACCGGGGTACATGTATTTCTGGGGGTGCGCGGGGAGTTTCATGCACGGTTTCGCTGGGCGAGTGGGGTTACTGCGGGTGCACGGGGTGTATCACACGCGATAGGCCTTGTGCGACCGGGATACGTGTATTTCTGGGGGTGCGCGGGGAGTTTCACATGCGATTTTTCTGGGCGAGCGGGGTACGTGTATTACTGGTGGTGCGCAGGGAGTATCACACGTGATAGGCCTTGTGCGACCGGGGTATGTGTATTTTTGGGGGTGCGCTGGGAGTTTCACACGCGATTTTGCTGGGCAAGCGGGGTACGTGTATTACCGGGGGTGCGCGGGGAGTATCACACGTGATAGGCCTTGTGCGACCAGGGTACATGTATCTTGGGGGTGCGCAGGAAGTGTCACATGCAAATTGGCAGTGTGGGTCATCCCATGTGTGCCCTCTCCCCCTCCCCAGGCCCTGCAAGCAGCCCACACCACAGAGGACTACCCTGCACCCCTGGCCATGCCCCGCAGGCAGCCCATCCACCTTGGGCATGCCCCCCAGCCAGCCCACATGTCACCATGCACCAGTGAGCAACGACTCATGTCCCCCTGCACCCCCACCCACCCAGCAGTGATGGGCACCTGCCAGCAGGCCCTGACACATGTTCCCCTGCACCCCCACCCACCCAGCAGTGACGGGCACCTGCCAGCAGGCCCCGACACATGTTCCCCTGCACCCCCACCCACCCAGCAGTGATGGGCACCTGCCAGCAGGCCCCGACTCATGTCCCCCTGTTCTCCGACCTACCCAGCAGTGACGGGCACCTGGGAGCAGGCCCCGACTCATGTCCCCCTGCAACCCCACCAACCCAGCAGTGACGGGCACCTGCCAGCAGGCCCCGACATATGTTCCCCTGCACCCCCATTCACCCAGCAATGACGGGCACCTGCCAGCAGGCTCCGACTCATGTTCCCCTGCACCCCCACCCACCCAGCAGTGACGGGCACCTGCCAGCAGGCCCCGACACATGTCCCCCTGTACTCTGACCTACCCAGCAGTGACGGGCACCTGGCAGCAGGCCCCGACTCATGTCCCCCTGCAACCCCACCAACCCAGCAGTGACGGGCACCTGCCAGCAGGCCCCGACATCTGTTCCCCTGCACCCCCACCCACCCAGCAGTGACGGGCACCTGCCAGCAGGCCCTGACACATGTTCCCCTGCACCCCCACCCACCCAGCAGTGACGGGCACCTACCAGCAGGCCCTGACACATGTTCCCCTGCACCCCCACCCACCCAGCAGTGATGGGCACCTGCCAGAAGGCCCCGACACATGTCCCCCCCAACACGTCAACATGATCCACAATCATGGCCCTCATGGCGACCCAAATCCCACTGCACGCCACCCCTGCCCAAATAACCAACCAAGTATTACATCCACCCCACATTGAAATGCCCATTACATGATACAACCCAAATGGCATGTATGTACATCAACACATGTCCGTCACACACACACAATAGGTGCCAGTGAATGTGAAAACCCACATCGTGACATGCATGAAACCAAGGAGAGAATAACACACATTGAAGTATGAAACAAAAATGTATTCAACACAAAATGAAGGGAATCAAATGAAAACACACAATAAAGGAAATAAGAAATAAAATGCAGCATGTCCCAAAATGAAAAAAAATATGAAATCAGAATCCAAATAAATCCAAATGAAAATGTGTCCAAAGTCTCCGTCCAACAAAGCAAATCCAAAGGGAAAGAAATAAGTAAAATCCATTGCTCCATGGTGAAAAAAAAAAATGATGATAAATGCACTGTTACACAAATAACAAATCCAGGGTCCATGAGCCCAACCATTGAAATCAAACCTACAAAAAAAACAACCTAATAAAGAACTATCTACAAAAAGGTGGGGCATAGTCCAAGCGCCCCAAATGAAAGAAAAACATAAATGAAACCTAACACTAACTAACTATATACAATGGTGGCGGGCAAGTCCTACGGCTCACTTGCCGATTTCCCGGGCCAGACTTCATCGAACTCCAGTTCTATGTCCTGGAGGCGGGCCTGTTCCATGGCCCCGAGGTTTTGCAGGGATAACGCCATGTCCAACTCCAACTCCCTGCGAATTGCCTCGAGGCACTCGGCCCGCCGCCGCTCCGCATCTATGTGCTAGCCCAACCGCTGCCACTCGGAAGACACTCCCAATCCAGGGTCCTCCTGCCTCCGGCCGATGCCTGCCCCTCTGATGTTGATGGCCCTGAGCCATCATCGCTCCTACCTTGAGCCTGCTGCTGCCATGCCTGTGCCCTGCCTCTTGATGCCTGCACATCCTCCTCCTGCTGGGGTGCAGTTGTTGGGGTGGCCACCCCTGCTGGACCTCCGACTCCCGACTGTGGCAGGGATGTGTCCTCCACCAGCCTGGCTGCTGGGTCAGAGGCAGCTCCACAGGGTCCCCAGGTGATACATGGGCCGGAAGATGGCATGGAGGACAACTGGCGCATAGGGGGTTCAGGTGAGGAGGGCGTCGTTATAAGGTCCAGCATATGGAGGAATCCAGCACTGGTGACCTGTCCTAGTAGGTCGACACGGTCAATGAGGCATCCAAGATGACGTGCAGTGTCTTCACGAAAACACAACAGGTCATCTCGCATGCCCCGTTGACGCAACACCATCCCAGCCAGGACAGGCTCAACACGGTCCTGGATTGCCATGTCCGCAGGGAGAGGAAGGACAGTTATCGTGCACTCATCCCCTCCCTGAAAACGGGTCTGGACGTAGGCATCCCTGCTGGTGCTGGATGATGCAGTAACAGGATCGGGGACAGGATTACACACAGGCACTTCTGTGGCGGCCTGTGCTGCCTCTTGTCCCTGCCCCTGGACTGCACCACTAGCACCAGTGGAATCCCCTCTCCAGACCCTGTGTGTGCCCCTTACACGGCCTCCTCCTCAACCAAACCCCCCACCAACCTGGATGACTCCGTGCCATCTTCCTCCACCGGACCCTGTGGGGTCTCAGCTGCCTCTTCTGCTGTCGAGGAGTCCACCTATGACCTCCGCCTCTTGGACCTACCATCGGCAGCTGCGGCCACGGACGCGGCACCAGACTCCTCACTCCCCGAAGAGATGACAACATGGGAGGATGGCTGGGCCTTGCGTCTCCGGCTGGCGGTGCGATCCCTGCCGTTTTTCTCCACAGCACCGTCTCCGCCCTCTTCATCAGTTGACGCTGCAGACAGGGAGAGATAGAACACAGGCATCAGGGCACTGTACGATGGTCTGATAAACACATCACAGTTGTACATGAGTGGCAGTGTCAAACTTCAGCATGGCATCACACTCCCCAACACACATGTCATTGGAACTCACACACATGAGCACATCAACAGGAATGTTGCACCAGGCAGCAGCATCCATGCACAAAAACAGCATGAGCAGCCGAAGGTGAGCCTCACCTCACATGCAACACAGGGAGTGTAGAACACATGCACACATGCCACCAGACATACATGGATCTGTACATCTCCACCACCTGTCGCAGTGATAAGATCGCCATCCATGTCACATCTGGCAATCAGCCTCCTACATGTCACTGTCACATGCATCCATGGTGTATCACAGTTGCACACTTGTCAAATAAACACACATGCACATGTACATAGTGCAGATACATGCAGGTGGAACCACCATCCATGTGTGACACCACAACCATGCCACTGTACATACACAGAAATGTAAAAATGTGTGCACACACACCTGCATTTGGCCAGCATGCTTACCAACACATACACCATCTATGTGTCTCACACATGAGAGGACTCACATGCGGCAGGCTCATTTTCCTGTACATACACATGCATACATGGCCCTACACAGACATATGTACAACCTGCACATTCCTGCCACACCTCAACATGAACAGCGTCCAATCAGTATCCATGTACACTTATTGCTCGACTCCAGACGGGTCTGCCTCTCAAGGACCAGGAGGTGGAGCACTGGGCGTATATGTTCCAGGACCCTCATCTGGTTGTTGGTTAGGCGGACCCAGCACCCTTCGGCATCCGCTGGCTTCAAGAGGCACCGGGCCTTGTTGAGGGTCCTGGACCTGAAGTCCTCCCGGCGCTTCCGGACATGTTGAATGTCGTGGACTGCCACCCGCTCCACGTTGATGGCAGTCATGATGTCCATCCTGATCCTCTTCCGTCCTTCATTGTTGGCGCGCAAACTTCCAAAGAGGGCTTCATACTGCCCCAGGACTTGCTCCACCAGGATACCAACTTCTCTGCCACTGAAGCTGGTAGCCCTCTGCCTCTCAGGCTGGGGGTTGCCAGTGGTGCCAGATGGTGTTGTGAACGACATGGCAACCCCAGAGGCAGGTGTGTGTGGGCAACTGGGTCCTGGGGCTGGGCTGTGGAGCAATGGTATACCAGTCGGGAGTCTTCTGTTCCAGCAGGGGTGGTCACAGCGACTGCACCCCTGCAGATGGGTGACGTGCAGGCACCATACAGCAGGGCACATGGGCAGGCAGCAGCAGATGGCAGGTGGGAGCGTGCTCGGGGATCTGGGGGCAGGAAAATGGCCTTCTGGGCAGGAGCGTGGTCTTCCATGTGTTGTTGCAAGGCCAGCTTGATAGGGAGTGATTTGGCACATGGAAAAACTGCACGTCTGCGTGTAATTCGAGGAAAGGCCCTTAGCGCATAAGCACGTCTGTGACGTGATGCGCAAGGGCGTTTCCCTCAACACGGGTGCATGTTGATGGTACACGTGCAAAAACTGCATGTCTGGGTGTCACTGCATGTCATTGGAGGAAAGGGCCTTAGCGCGTACGCGGGTAAGTGATGTTGCACGTGTGGGCTGGCTTAAAAGGCTTAAAAGGTACGTGTAGGACGCCATTTTCTTGTACGTGCTTTTTGTGGAGAGCGTGCGGGTAATTCTTGTACTTCTTGTCGGTTCACACGCAATAACTTCACAACGGTTCCAGTTCGTACTCCCTGTTTACTCAGACGGCGTTCAATTCTTCTTTTGGCGGGGGTGTTGCCAATGTGCACACACGTGTCTTTTTCACATTCTTTTTCCAGGCAGACGGTGAGTTGCACATGTATTTTCCAACTGTGGTTGCCCCCGTGGGTCACGTACCCATTCAGAGGTAATTGTAGGCTGCGTGTACCACACGTACGCTTATTTTTGTGTTTCTGGGTGCCACAGCGTAGTGCGGTAGGTGCGTGGTCTACCAGGGGTTGTGTGCACGTTAAATATTGTTTTCGGGGTTCCTGTACGTTGCGTGACCCGTCATCTTCCCCCAGGGGTCACAGACAGCCTTGCTAGAGCACTAGGATACGAATTCCATCTAGTACCCTACCCCTTTCACCCCAATTGCCCAGGACAATTGTTTACTGCAAGTCCCATATGCACAACAACATCATTGCCATGGTTGGGAGGCAACCAAGCAGTAAGGCATCCGACAGGGACCGTCGGCCTGGACTGGAGACTCTGCGCACAGCCATATCTGTAGAGTCACAGGCCCACAGGGAAGCCCTCAGGTTAGAACACAGGTCCGTCAGAGATACTCTGGGTGAACCTGAGGTGTCCCGGAGTACAAGGGCAGAACAGCAGCTGGAGCAGCTGACACGTATACTCTCAGCTGCTCCAGGCAACCCGTCAGGAGATCCGGGCATCACGCGAGGCCATGCAGACAGAAATGCGTGCTATCCGTGAGGTGCTGCATGGGGATTTCCGTACCATCATCCTGCAGAACCAAACCTTTCACACCCGCATGCTTGCTGCCATGGAGGAGCATGCCAGGGCTTTGCGTGGTCTGCCTCCCATATCACGGCCACCTTCTGATGTACCACCACAGGGTGATGACAGGGACGGCAGTTCTCCCACTGTAGCGTAGCCGTGCACTCCATGAGCCCATGGAGGTATTTTTGTTTTTTCTCAACATCCACGCATGTGGGTGTTGGGGTGCACTCTGTACCTCGTCCCTCCTGGGTGCCCCCCCCCTGGTACACACATCGCCATTTTTGATTTTTTCTTTTTTTTTAAAATATTTTTTTTTTACAGTGTGTTGCTTTGTGTGGCTCCCGGAGGCATCCACTGTGTATTCCAGCTGGGCACAAGCAGACTTGTCCTGTCTTTGGGTTAGATGCTTGTGTTCCTGACACACACACCTCTCTTGCTTCCCCTTTCCATGGGCTTGCAAAGGGTGTGACCAAGTGACAGTAACCTACATAGTGACATTGGGCTCCCATAAATTGTGTGGACAGTCTGTAGTCAAAACTGTGTATACATCCCTAGTGGGTATTGTTGTAGAAATCTCCACTGCATGGTGGATTTATGTATGGTTCTACATCCCTGACTTTTTATATACATGTACCTTCTTCATGTCTTAACAAGCCCATCTACTTTGCAGATGCAGTTCATGTTGTATGCAGTTCACTGATACATTTGCCTTCCAGTAACAATCTGCAGTTGGAAGGGGTCGATGTGCTGCCTTAGTCAGGTTGTGACACTTGCACTACTTTTATTTTTTATTGTAATGTATTGCCACTGTTTGATCATGTACTGATGTTTTCTCTTGCTGGTAAGTATTTGTTCATGTGTGTTGTTTTTTTATTCATTATTGAGAGCAAATTGTCTGTGGCCTGTTTCCATTTAGGACAGTGCACTTTGTGACACTTGTGTCATGTGTTGTGCATTCATTTGGTTGCTTTCACATTGCTTGCATGCCATGGTGTGTTGGGGAGGTGTTGGGTGACATGCCACTATTTTGATGTGATATTTTGTAAGGAGGTAGCCCTTCATGCTGAATTAATGTGCGCCTTTTTGTGACACAGCATTGGGTGTCTTTGAGTAGCTAGGGATGCACACAATGTAGCACTTCCAGGTGAACAATCTCAGGCTGGTATGGTTGTGACAGTTGACTGTCCCTTTTGTCATCATCATTGATTGTGAGCTGGTATGTGCCAGGCCTGTGTCCACTCCACAGGGGTGGGATTTTAGGTGAAGTAATTTGCCACAAGCTGGGTCCGGGCTGCCTCACCACATGCCCTTTCACCTCCCATGCGCAGCAGCCGTGCATGTGGTTGGGGACGTGGGGGCACCACCATGTCCACTGGCACGCCCCGCCGGGTTGCAACGTTGTGCAGGACACATGCTGCCACTATGATCCTGCACACTACTGGGGGCGCATATAGCAGCTGCCCACCAGAGTGGTCAAGGGAGCGAATGCGTGACTTGAGCACTCCGAATGTGCGCTTCACTATACCCCGGGTTGCAATATGGGCTGTGTTGTATCTTACCTCGGGTGGTGTGGTGGGGTTCCGAATGGCGTCATCATGTAGGTGCTCAGAGGGTAGGCACTGTCCCCTGGGGAGGTGATAATGGTTGTCATTAGTGGGGTTTTCCCATTTCTCAGTTTGTGACATGCATGCATGTGCAGATGCATTTATACTCACCAATTAGCCATGTGTCGCTATGCCGGCCAGCTTCTAGGTCCCGGTTTAGGGGTGACATTCTGAATATGAAACTATCATGGCTGGACCCTGGATAGTTGGCATATACTGAGGTGATGATTCCCTTGGCATCACATACAACCTGCACGTTGATGGAATACCAGTGCTTGCGGTTCGAATAGATATGCTCAGTGGCCCTGGGTGGACGTAGAGTCACATGGGTGCAATCAATGGCACCTAGGACTTTGGGGAAGTGTGCCACCCCGTACAATTATTGGACAACAGTCTGCCTTTCTGCAGGTGTTCTGGGCATGTATATGTGCCTGCGGACTGAGGGGCGTACAGTCATGATGGCCAACACCTGGTGTAGGCAGCGTGACTGCGTGGCCTGCTACACACCCCCCACTATGGCACTTGTCTGCTGAAATGAACCAGTAGCCAAGAAGTGCAGTACATTGAGCACCTTTTCCAAGGAGCTCAGTGCTTGCGAGCACAGGGTGGGTGATGTGAGGTCATCCTCCCACTCCCTCACCAGGTCTAGGATTATGTGTGGTGGAAACCTGTACCTCCCATACACCTGGTCATCTGGCATCCCAAAAAAGCTGGTCCTGGGTAATAAAATGTGGGGCCTGACTATCCTCCACCTCCTGCGGTGTCCCACAACCGCTGCTGCGAGGAACGGTATATTCACCGTAGCGTCTGAGCTTGTTTGTTGTTTGCGTGCACTTTTATGCTGCGCGGGCCGCTTACGCCTGCTTCCTGCTGGCGTACGTGTTTCAGGATTAGCGCGTTGTTTTTGGCGCATGCCTTTCCCCTGTTCGATTCCATGAATATGTGTTGTTAGCGCGCGTGTGGGCGTTGCGATCATTTACCTCCTGTACTTCCCCCGTAATGCCCACATTTTCACGAGTTGTTCCCTATTCCGTGTGTTATGCCCCGTGTTCTGCCCACTTTTCTTGTGTGCGCTACGCTATGTGCGCTTTGCCTGTGCGCGTAGCGCACGCCGTTTAGTGACGTGTGCGCCCGCATGCGCCACCCACAGATTTGGCGCACATCCCAGCTTTTACTAGCCAGGCTCATTCCATGAATCGATCAACGGCTGTGTGCGCGGCTTTGGCATGCGTGCGCTGAGCTTTTCATGCTTGCGCTCCCCTTTTCGGCGCACATTTATTCTATGAATTACCCCGTAAGACTCTAGAATCTTGCAAATGGTGATATTGTCCAAAGAAGGCTGTAGTGAACCCGACTGAGGGAGGACCATGTGGCAAGCAGGATCAGAGCCCGGTTGAGGGGGATCCTAAGGTGAAGAGTAATCGCCCTGTCAAGGTTTATTGAAATAATGTTTTGTTTGTTGTTTATGGCATATCAGGTCCTCTGAGGCAAGAGACTTTGTGTGAAAGAGACTTGGCCACAGAAGGCTTTGATATTTTGGAAACAAACTGTAAACGAATGTTGGTGAGGTCCAGGAGTGTGCTGTGCTCAAAGGTCCTGCCTTGTACCATGCTAAAAACGTGGGGAAGGGAGACCTAGCCATAGCTTCTTGACTTATGGTTTGGTGAACCCTTCTTTCTTTTCCTGTGATCATTAACCGACACTCTTTTTGAAATGAGCTGTAAGGAATGGCAATAGAATTATTTTTGTATAGGTCCTTTTATTTGACAAGATGCCACTAGGACTGTCTTATTATTATTTGATGGTCATAGCTTGCTTCCATTTTAGAGTTAGGTTTAGATTAGGCAGTTTTCAAACCCATTTATACAGTGTAATAAACATCCTTGAACTGTGATCACTTGTGTCTGTCTTTACTGTCACCACCATGAGTTCCTTACACCTGCAGGGGGATTCCTTATTGCTGGGCTGGATAGGAAGTGCAGGTTCTCCTTCACTAACCTAACACTTTCAACCTCTACACTGAAATACTCGATATGCTTATCAATTAAGCCAGTCACTCACAGCAATTGAATAACTCTCACAACAGACATCAAACAGAATGCTACACCTACCTGTACATTCAACGCGCACAACACAGACATTGCCTAGCATCCCAGGATAGATGAGGCTCACCTCTTGACACAAAAGCCTCTGTGCTCTTTACACAAACACCTAGAACCAGTCCTGCATGCAGAACTCAGGGCACCTTCGGCCTGCAGCATCTACACACCAGCAATGTTATTTTGCATTTTGCCCTCTCAGCCTAACCAAACCCAACCCCCTCTCTTTTAGTTTCACTAAAACACACGGAGAGCATACAAATGGCAGTTGTGCATGGTGTAAATCCCAGTAACATAATATATACTGCCTGTGCAACATCTCCAAAGTGATTTACAGTATGTAGATAGCTGGTGCTAAGATGGATTTCTAAAAACTGACCTGGTGGGCAGAGGTCTAGGAAGCCACCCTAGTTTAGTGGAACAGGGGAACCTTCTGGACAACCCAGATCAATCAAGGTAGCTTGGCGGGCTGTCAAGACTAGGTCTTAGGAGGGGTGAGAGTGATCAGAAGCCCCCAATGAGCACACACATTAATGAGCCACAGAATACTCTCAGCCAGGTGTATATAAAAATACATATACATTTATTATAGGACTTATAATCAAACACGAATAATCACAGTATTAGCGCAACAGTTACCACACAAGCGTATCACTATTGAACATATATACAATCACATTTAGCCTAATGCAAGATGGGGGAAAACACCTCCACAACCTGTATCAGAAGGGGAGTTAACACAATTATTGCATTGGGCAAACTTCAGAGTCCAAACCTTATCTTAAGCAGTCGAACCCTACGAAGTGGGGAGCCTTGTGCTCAAAAGTACAGCAGGCCGTTTACAATGCACGGTCATGTGCAAGGAGTGAAAATGCTACCTTTCCGAGGGGCTGTAGCAGTTCAGGAAGGGGCTTGAGGTGATGAAGAATAAAGTCCTAATATTTGAGGTGGGTCTACCCTTACAGGCAGAGTGACTTTCGAGATTCGGCAATAGTTAGGGAGCACAGGCTATCCCTGCCAAAGTGAGGATCTTTAAGGAATCCTTGTGCGTAAGAGTACAATGGATGTGCCATGGGCCACCGGTAAATTAAGCCAGTACTCAACACCCCTTGGCAAATTCTGCACCAAACTTCGCCAGTTCAGTCAAGGTCGCTGGTAGGTTCAAACCTTGCAGTTGCTTGTCGTTCCAGCTCTCATGGGCTGCGGGACAGGATGGCCGTCTGTGACGGGATAGTAGCCTTTACTCTGCTCATGAAGGGAGGATGAAGAAAATTCTTGTGCCACAGGACTCAGGGTTCAGGGAAGCAGACAGGTAAGACACCCACAGTGATCGTCACCACAGCGTAGTGACACAGGGACGACAAAGGTTTGCGGCGTAACACACTCTCCTAATTCGCGACCCAGAGGAGCTAGACTTTTGATATTTGGCGGGAGACGGCGAGGACCACAAGTTATCGATTCCCCAAGTTCTGAGTCGCAACTCGGAATCGCGGTGCACCTATGCAGTATCCAGTTAACTGGACGGCCCAAGAACACTTCTGAGAAAACTCTTTTGGGAGGAAATCAGAAGGTGCTGAGCGTAGTTGTTCCCACTACTCCAAAGGGTCGAAGCGCTCTTTCAGGCCTTCTAAGATTTATAACAACGCAGAAGTTGAACGGGACAGCAGCTGGCTCAGGGTGGCAAACCTTCCAACACATCCCCACCGGGTCCAGGGGTCTGCTTCAGCTTACAGGATACTTGGCTCCTTTTGTAGTTTGGTGTGAACTCCGGTAGATCAACCTGGAACGGATGCAGAGCCCCTTCTCTTATCCAGATTTCGAGCCGTGCTCGGATTTTGACGGTCAATGGAAGCTCTGCTCTCTTGCATGCAGACCAGGCGTGGATCAATCACAGCCCACAGTGCTCTCAGTTATTCAGGCACACCAGATATCCTGGCACCAGTAGTGTGGATTGGGACCAGACAGTCCCAACCCTCTTCATGGGCGTTAGCACACATGACATGCAGGAGCCTGCGAAAGATTTGGTTTTCGTGGGAGGCTGCATACCCAAATAAGGAAGCCCCGGGTCAGCTCGTCCTGGGGGAAGGTTAAGGGACAAGATGGTCAAAGGACAGAACAAAAGACTTCATGGCATGTCCATTTTCAGCACTGGCCACCGTCAGGGACCAACCACGATAAACGCGGTACGGTACGATAAAAATAACTAAAAATACCAGTAAAGTAAACTGCTGCCACCAGTTCTTCTAAGGCCTAGTTGTCTCACTACCATAAATTCCTCAGAGTGTGTCTATGGCATTAAAATGAAAAGATCCCTGTGTGCGGTACAGTTAGGTACTTGGCGCACAGAAAAAAGCCAAAGAATGGCAACAAAGTCAAAGACTAAGGGAAACATAGTTTCCCATTACTGACAGTCTGAAGGACGTTTCTGTTTCCCCATAACAAATGAAAAAAAGCCCAGGGAAGCGCAGCTGAAGGCTGTGTTCCACTGTAAAAAGGCAGGTTAGGTCAGCCAAACGAAAACAAAAAGATGAGGGGGGGCATAATGTGGAAGAAAAATTGCACTTACAGAAATCTTTCCTAACAGCTGGCATATATTGTAGGGCGAAACTTCAGCTCCATGAACGTGATTTACCCTGGAGTGGCTGGTATATATTGTGAGCAAAGCTTCATGAAGGTGATTTACCTGGTGACATACATTGAGTTTTGCTTCATGAAAGTGTTTTAAAGGATCAGTGCTGGCACATCTTGTGAGGACAGCATCATGTAAGTGAATTACAGGTGCATTGCTGACATGTATTATGGGCGTGACAGCATCAAAATGATTTACTGTGGCAAAGCATCATGAAAGCGATTTACAATAGTAACACTGGCATATATTGTGGACACAGTTTAATGAAAGGGGTTTACCCAGGCAATGCTGGCAAACATTGTAAGTGTAGTATTATGAAAGTGTTGGTCCCCTGAGATATTTCATGGAGATGTTTCTAGCCTTTCTCTAAACATGTTTAGCAGTAGCTACTTACATTGAATAATTTAGAAAACTGGTGCCATTTTAGGAGCCACCAGCCCCCAAACAAAAGCTGCCTTCTTCACTGCTGTTCCCCACTTCTAGAATCTCAACGTTGCAGGTGAGTGATCTTGATCAACGTTGCACTTACAAAACTTACAGATCTAAGTAGAGGAGAATAATTACTAATTTTAGAAAGTACCAAAACATTGCCGTTTGTGCAGTAATCCGTTGACCTCTTGTTAAACCTGTTTCCGAAATAGGTTGGAAGAAGAATTCAGGCAGACATTGCACTTTACAAGAACTCATATAACACAAACGTGAAAATCCACACATGGGCTGTTTTAACGTATCATGAACAATTAAGATATTGCATCTTAAACATTGTTTTGTGGTTTTTAATTATACACCTTAACATCCGTTATATATACATGTTTAAGCTATGTTGTCAACCGTAGACTGGAGAGAGAGAGAGAGAGAGAGAGAGGGTGAGAGAGAGAGAACCCTTTGGGTGGACCGGCTTCTGGAGTGTCCAGGAGTTCCTGGGGAGGCAGTTGGTGGAGTGGTTTGGAGAAGGCAGATGTTCCAAGGGGCTCTTGAACCATGATGTTAAACAAATGAAATACATCTCTCGTGTCTCCACGCACCAATTGAATATTTTTGGGGTGTTTCTTTTGTTTCTTATCTCCTGCAATGAGTAATCTACTGACCCAGTATTTCCCTAACCCAGGGGAGCCTCTCATCAAATTACTGGTCAACTATGACTTTGCCAGTAAAGAGGCAAATTGACCTCCAGCTAAGAGATGGAGGTCATTCTGATACCTTACCAGCAATACTCGCTGTATTACCGGTGCCAGTGATACAGGCACCGATAATAACGGAAAGATCCCCAATGGAGTACAATGGAACTCCATGTAATGGGGACTAACGCCATCTACCACCACTTGTAATCTGGCAGAAATACCACTGGGTGGGTGGTGGTATCAGTATTTCCATTTGCCGTTATTCTGACAGACTTACTGCCGGAATACCGGCAAACTCGTAATGAAACCTGTTTGTGTGCCATCCATGGACCATCGTTTAGTGTAGAGAGATAAACGACGTTGCTCATGCCCTCTCTTGGATTTGAAGGACGCAGGATTCCTAAAAGCTTCCACCAATGTGACAGGTGGAGCAGGTTAAAGGCAAGAAGCAGATATATTAAATCCATATAAAACTATTATATGGGAATTGGCTCTCCACTGCGAGAAGAAAGCAAGTCCGACCCTAGAGCGTTACTACTTTGGGATACAAGAACAGGCAGATGGAGAATCCATTCAAGATTTTGTGAGGGGTCTTTATGAACTTGCCAATCATTGCAACTTTGGAGAGTCCTTCAATGAACCCATCTGATACCAGTTTATGCTACTTGTGTGGGAACACAAAAAAGAGATGAAATTGGAGCAAGGGTGATCCCAGCCTTGAGGACATTTTACAAATGGCCAAGAAAATTGAACACGTGATGAGATGTGTCAAGGAAATGAAGACAAAAGATAAATGAATGGAGAGGAAGGAATGTGCTGTGATCAAGTCAGACGTCAAACGAGTGAGGAGACAACGTTTTTCAGGGGGGACAGTGGACCATAATAAAATTGAGGTGTCAGACCAGGGAAGAGGACAAGTAGGGGGATCAAGAGCAGGTGGTAGGGAAATAAAACAGTGCTTTTCATGTGGGAGCAGCTACTACTTTGCAAACTCAGGGATTGCCCAGGATGTATGCAGAGTGCAGGAGATGTGTAAAAAGGGATATTCTGCATTTTGCTGGGAAAACATCTCTAAAGTGGGTGTGAGAGACATTTAAGAAGTGGAGGGTTGTGAATAAGAGGATGTTATTGGGGTGTGAGTTGTTCAGTACGCTAGGTGGGTAGCAAGAACCGAAAGGGAGGGAAGCCACATGGTGAAGTTGTGGTGAATGGATTGGCCATACTAATATTGATTGACTTGGGCAGACCAAAGGATAGACAAGGAATCATGTCATTCATGAGGCTTTTTGAGTATTATGGTATATTTATGAACAGATTTACAGGTATGTGCAAGGAGATCAGGAACTTGAGTAAGACAGGAGTAGAGTTCCAGTGGACTGAGGCATGCCAGAAGAAATGTATTGACATCAAGGAAGCAATAGCGTAAGCACCAGTGCTAGCCAGTATTGATGTTCAGTGTTTCCAATGGATTATGAAAGAGGCTAGTGATACAGGTTTGGGGGCTGTGTTGTTTCAGCAGCAACAAGGAGTTGACTGCGTAGTGGCGTTTGCTTCTCGTGCATTGAGGGATACAGAAAGGTATTGGTCGAAAATACCAACTAGAAATTGCTGAATGCGCATTTACTGCACATTTTCAAATATTCTGACTCCCATTACAGCGACCAGGCAGAGCGGGGGTTGCGTGGGTTTCCCCCCACTGCCCTTGGATGCTGTAATGGGAGTCGGGATTTGAGAGGTGTGTCCCCCACTTCCACTAGATGGAGAGCAGGGGACAAGAAAATCTATTTAAAAAAATTAAAGAGATGAGTCGGTGGCACACAGAGAAGTGTGCTGCCGAAAGGTAAGTAGGGAAGGGAGGGGAAGTGGGTTGTGGCTTTGGGGAAAGTGATCATCTGATCACTGTGCCGCATCGTAATGGAAGTCAGCTTTTTGAAAGTCGACATTATGTGCAGCGCAATGATCACTTAGATCCTACAGAAATGCAATGTTCTATATTTAAAAAGGAGACATTGGGCCTCATTACGTCCCTGGCCGCTGCAGTATGAACGGTGCCGGTAAAGTACCGGCACCGTTCATAACGGGCCACTACATTACGAGTTTACTCGCGGGTGGTGGTATGAACATCGGGTCTGGCCAGACGTGCATACCGGCAACCGCAAGCAGACCAGGATGCTAACAACGGACCTGTCATTAACGGGTCCGTTGTTAGCATCCTCCCCATTCCCATTGAGCCCTATGGGGGCTCAAATGGTGATGGGGATGTATCAGGTCCGGGTCCCGAAAATGGGAATTACCGGGCCCACAAAAGTCAGAATGGCCCGGTAATTTTCATTTTTTGGGACCCGAACCCGAGTTTGGAGGTAGCCATGCCGGTAATGACAGCATGGCTACCTTCAAACTTGTAATGAGGCCCAATGTGTGTCATCTGGGCCATAACCAAGTTCTGCATGTTTCTGTGGGAATGCATGTTTTCAGTGAATACTGATCACAAGTTCCTTCTTGGTGTATTTACCATGAATGGTGTTTTGAGACATATTATGAATTTGATGCCATCTTGGCAAGGACAAGAAGAGAGAACCTAGTGGGTGACATTCTTTCCAGATAAGAGAGAGAAGGCCGAAAACATTGAAGAGTGGGGAAAATGAGAAGATATATCTTCTACATTAGTGTTAAGCACCAGACAACTTGGTATAACCTTGGTAAACAGACACCAGTGCAGAAATTGACACCTGGAGAATTTGCTTGGCAGGAGCACTTTGAGAGTTGTGTCCAGCCAAGTCTAAAATAGGCATATTAATTTTGTGCGTCAGAGAAAATTGTGGATTCCAGATATGCTAATGTGCAATTGTGGTGCATGTGTGATAAATTATTCAATGGTAATGAAGGGATGTTTGCCCTTTGACTAAAATTGGCCTTTCAAAAGCATATCCTGAACAAGGTGCTAATTAGCATGCAAGTGTTGTGTAATCTTAGAACATCTATAAAGACAGCTTGAAGGCAGAAATGCATTTGAGTGTGTTCTGTCCTGGAGGAATAAAGACACGTTTTCAGCTCCCAGGCATCTGATATTTCCTGTCTCTGCCTGAAGGATGAGAAGCATAAGAATCCTTGGATGTCTGATGGGGGACACCCTAGACATTATGGCACAGTCAACATGGGGCCCTAAATCTTTCATAAGATCACAGGGACAACAGCTCAAGACCCTTTATCCTTGGCATGTGGGGTGCTGGTGAGTAGGATGAGATACCAGGAGAGGTGATAGGTGAGTGATAACCTGCAGTGTGATCTCACTTTGTCAGAGTGTGTTCTCGTGCCCACCAGCATAGCGCACGTGGAGAAATGAAGATCAGCTCTATGGATTCTGGTAAATATATATATGCATCACGTGTTTGGAACAGAGAGAGAAAAAAATAATGAATAAATAAATGTATATATCTATCTATTTATGTGAATAAATGGGGTAAGTAGAATTTTATGTGGATAAAGGAACGCCTAGGTAATCCTATTTCAAGGGAGATAGAAGAAGACTTTTCAAATTCCATGTGGAATATTAAAAAGAAGGGATTCCCACAGTCAGGACTATGGTAGTTGAAGTCTTACATCCTGTATGGGGTAATATAATTGGGGGCGCAGGGAGTATACCTCTTATAGGAAAGGGAAGGTGATCATGTAGGTTATTAATGTGCACTGAGTTGTTAAATATGATTGCTATTTGTGGAAAAAGCTTTGAAACATGATAAACTGTAGTAGAATCCTTGGCACCATATCTTATTGATGTGTCTATGTATATGTTTGTATAAACCTTTTGTGTGTTTAAATTAATAGAATATAAACGATAGGCAAAATAAATAAATAAATAAAAATGGCGATTTTTGGTGACATCTTTTAAACAAAGGACTGACCTCAAGTAAGGGGTTAAAAGTAAATAAAATTAATATATAACTGAAGATAAGACTCTAAAGGTATTAGAATACCAGAACCTAAATCTGAATTCCCCACCCCTGGCACTCCCCTCACGACTATCTTTCTCCCCCCCACCACCCCAAGTATTTGCTTGAAGGACTTTTACCAGTCGGGTCTGTTTCTGTATCTTTGTATGATAACTGCCATCAGGTTAGAAATAATTTACTTGTTTATGTTTGCAACTAGGCCTGTTCAACACCGGCCCAAGAATGTACTTTAAGATTGTTGCCAGCTGTTCACTGTTGATTCTTCTGTATGTTGGTATAATAACTGCATCCGGATTTACCCACCTTACCTGTATCTTCATGTAACCTTGCACAACATTCCTACCTACAACAGTGCCTCAATGCAAGCGGGTTGTATGTACACTTTACAAATTAAATAAATAATAATTCTGACTGATAAAACATGCAAACGAATGAAGAAAAAGAACAGGAGGGGAACATTCTGCGAGATTTTTTTTGCTAGGAAAGCATGCAGTTCTGTGTTTTGTACCAAATAGGAGATAAACGCACTCCAGGCTGGGTTGTGAGTTTGAAAAATAATGGTGATTTTATTTTTCTTTGAACAAATTAAGACAGTTAGTTCAAACGTAACGTGCCCTAAAAAGTGAAAGGAAAATAGAGATATACATTATCAGGGTAATTCATAGAATTTCGCAGAAAAGTGTCGCAAGCGGCTGGCGCAGAGTGTCCGCGTGTGATTGTCTGCGCCAGGCGCGTGCGCTAAAACCGATTTCTGCGCACAGCGTATTCATGGATTTTAGGCTCCCAAACCAGCCGTGGCGCAGAGTATCGCAGGGACCCTGCAGCAGCGCCAGTAACGCCCCCAAGAACGCCCTCGCGCAAGGAAAAGCCATCAAAATCGCTAAATCATCGCAAAGGGCTGCGCTAACCCTGGACCAGTTCACAGGGCTGCCAAACAAGGAACGCAAAGCGGGTAACGTTTATATCAGGGGTACGCGGGAAGTTTTACACGCGATTAGCCAGGGTACGTGTATTACAGGGGTACGTGGGAAGTTTTACACGCGATTGGCCAGGGTACGTGTATTACAGGGATACGCGTGAAGTTTCACACGCGATTAGCCAGGGTACGTGTATTACAGGGGTACGCGGGAATTATCACACGCGATTTGGCTGGGTACGTGTATTACAGGGGTACGCGGGAAGTTTCACACGCGATTAGCCAGGGTACGTGTATTACAGGGGTACGCAGGAATTATCACACGCGATTTGGCTGGGTACGTGTATTACAGGGGTGCACGGGAATTATCACACGCGATTTGGCCGGGTACGTGTATTACAGGGGTGCGTGGGAATTATCACACACGATTTGGCTGGGTACGTGTATTACAGGGGTGCGCGGGAAGTTACACACGCGATTAAGCTGGGCGGGTCCTCACAGGTGTTCCTTGTACACCCTCCACGGCCCCTGCAGGCAGCCCACAAAACAGGGGACTTCCCTGCACACCTGCTCATGTCCCCCAGCACCCCCATCCCCCAGCACTGTGGGCCACCCTCCACCAGGCCCCCACTCATGTCCCCTTGCACCCCCACCCCCCAGCAGTCATGGGCCACCCTCCACCAGGCCCCCACTCATGTCCCCTATCACCCCCACCCCCCAGCCACCAGGGGCAGCCTCCACCAGGCACCCACTCATGTCCCCTATCACCCCACCCCCCAGCAGTGCAGGGGCAGCCTCCACCAGGCCCCCACTCATGTCCCCTTGCACCCCCACCCCCCAGCAGTCATGGGGCACCCTCCACCAGGCCCCCACTCATGTCCCCTATCACCCCCACCCCCCAGCCACCAGGGGCAGCCTCCACCAGGCACCCACTCATGTCCCCTATCACCCCCAGCCACCAGGGGCAGCCTCCACAGGCACCCACTCATATCCCCTATCACCCCCACCCCCCAGCAGTGCAGTGGGCAGCCTCCACCAGGCCCCCACTCATGTCCCCTTGCACCCCCACCCCCCAGCAGTCATGGGGCACCCTCCACCAGGCCCTCACTCATGTCCCCTATCACACCAACCCCCCAGCCACCAGGGGCAGCCTCCACCAGGCACCCACTCATGTCCCCTATCACCCCCACCCCCCAGCTGTGCAGGGGCAGCCTCCACCAGGCCCCCACTCATGTCTCCCACCACCCCCACTCCCCAGCCACCATGGGCAGCCTCCACCAGGCTCCCACCCATGTCTACCACCACCCCCACCCCCCAGCAGTGCAGGGGCAGCCTCCACCAGGCCCCCACTCATGTCCCTTTGCACCCCACCCCCCAGCAGTCATGGGGCACCCTCCACCAGGCCCCCACTCATGTCTCCCACCACCCCCACCCCCATGCAGTGCAGGGGCAGCCTCCACCAGGCCCCCACTCATGTCCCCTATCACCCCCCAGCCACCATGGGCAGCCTCCACCAGGCTCCCACCCATGTCTACCACCACCCCCACCCCCAGCAGTGCAGGGGCAGCCTCCACCAGGCCCCCACTCATGTCTCCCACCCCCCACTCCCCCAGCACTGAGGGGCACCCTCCACTAGGCCCCCACTCATGTCTCCCACCCCCCACCCCCCCAGCACTGAGGGGCACCCTCCACCAGGCCCCCACTCATGTCTTCCACCACCCCCACCCCCCAGCAGTGCAGGGGCAGCCTCCACCAGGCCCCCACTCATGTCCCCTATCACCCCCACCCCCCAGCCACCAGGGGCAGCCTCCACCAGGCCCCCACTCATGTCCAACTCATGTCTCCCACCACCCCCACCCCCCAGCCACCAGGGGCAGCCTCCACCAGGCCCCCACTCATGTCCCCTATCACCCCCACCCCCCAGCAGTGCAGGGGCAGCCTCCACCAGGCCCCCACTCATGTCTACCACCACCCCCACCCCCCAGCAGTGCAGGGGCAGCCTCCACCAGGCCCCCACTCATGTCCCCTATCACCCCCACCCCCCAGCCACCAGGGGCAGCCTCCACCAGGCCCCCACTCATGTCTACCACCATCCCCCACCCCCCAGCAGTGCAGGGGCAGCCTCCACCAGGCCCCCACTCATGTCCCCTATCACCCCCACCCCCCAACCACCAGGGGCAGCCTCCACCAGGCCCCCACTCATGTCCAACTCATGTCTCCCACCACCCCCACCCCCCAGCCACCAGGGGCAGCCTCCACCAGGCCCCCACTCATGTCCCCTATCGCCCCCACCCCCCAGCAGTGCAGGGGCAGCCTCCACCAGGCCCCCACTCATGTCTACCACCACCCCCACACCCCAGCAGTGCAGGGGCAGCCTCCACCAGGCCTCCACTGATGTCCCCTATCACCCCCACCCCCCAGCCACCAGAGGCAGCCTCCACCAGGCCCCCACTCATGTCTACCCCCACCCCCACCCCCAGCAGTGCAGGGGCAGCCTCCACCGGGCCCCCACTCATGTCTCCCACCACCCCACCCCCCAGCCACCATGGGCAGCCTCCACCAGGCCCCCACCCATGTCTACCACCACCACCACCCCCCAGCAGTGCAGGGGCAGCCTCCACCAGGCCCCCACTCATGTCCCCTATCACCCTCACCCCCCAGCCACCATGGGCAGCCTCCACCAGGCCCCCACTCATGTCTCCCACCACCACCACCCCCCAGCAGTGCAGGGGCAGCCTCCACCAGGCCCCTACTCATGTCCCCTATCACCCCCACCGCCCAGCCACCATGGGCAGCCTCCACCAGGCTCCCACCCATGTCTACCACCACCCCCACCCTCCAGCAGTGCAGGGGCAGCCTCCACCAGGCCCCCACTCATGTCCCTTTGCACCCCCACCCCCCAGCAGTCATGGGGCACCCTCCACCAGGCCCCCACTCATGTCTCCCACCACCCCCACCCCCATGCAGTGCAGGGGCAGCCTCCACCAGGCCCCCACTCATGTCCCCTATCACCCCCCAGCCACCATGGGCAGCCTCCACCAGGCTCCCACCCATGTCTACCACCACCCCCACCCCCCAGCAGTGCAGGGGCAGCCTCCACCAGGCCCCCACTCATGTCTCCCACCCCTCACCCCCCCAGCACTGAGGGGCACCCTCCACCAGGCCCCCACTCATGTCTACCACCCCCCACCCCCCCAGCACTGAGGGGCACCCTCCACCAGCCCCCCACTCATGTCTCCCACCACCCCCACCCCCCAGCACTGAGGGGCACCCTCCACCAGGCCCCCACTCATGTCTTCCACCACCCCCACCCCCCAGCAGTGCAGGGGCAGCCTCCACCAGGCCCCCACTCATGTCCCCTATCACCCCCACCCCCCAGCCACCAGGGGCAGCCTCCACCAGGCTCCCACTCATGTCCAACTCATGTCTCCCACCACCCCCACCCCCCAGCCACCAGGGGCAGCCTCCACCAGGCCCCCACTCATGTCCCCTATCACCCCCACCCCCCAGCAGTGCAGGGGCAGCCTCCACCAGGCCCTCACTCATGTCTACCACCAGCCCCACACCCCAGCAGTGCAGGGGCAGCCTCCACCAGGCCCCCACTCATGTCCCCTATCACCCCCACCCCCCAGCCACCAGAGGCAGCCTCCACTAGGCCCCCACTCATGTCTACCACCACCCCCACCCCCCAGCAGTGCAGGGGCAGCCTCCACCAGGCCCCCACTCATGTCCCCTATCACCCCCAGCAGTGCAGGGACAGCCTCCACCAGGCCCCCACTCATGTCCACTATCACCCCCACCCCCCAGCCACCATGGGCATCCCCCACCAGGCCCCCACTCATGTCCCCTATCACCCCCACCCCCCAGCCACCATGGGCATCCCCCACCAGGCTCCCACCCATGTCCCCCTGCCCACAGGCCCTGACAATCCTCAAGCATGGGCCTCATGGCCAGCCACCACAGCCCAAAGACACAACCAAGTATTACATGCACCCATGATACTACTCCAATGGAAACAATGTAAATCAACACATGTGTCTCACACACACACAATGGTTGCAAGTGAACCTGAAAACCCATATCATGACATGCATGAAAACAATGAGATGAAACCACACATTGAAGAATGAAAAAATCCAAATAATGTATTAATAACAACAGTAATGGCAATCAAAATGAAACAAAATACACAAGTAAAAAAAATAACAAAATGAAGCTGGCTGTCCCTTTTCAAATTAAAATCAATAAATGATAATCCTAAAAAATGTCTTCCAAAGTTCAAGTCCATAAAAAGGAAATGAAGGGAAAAAAGAAAATGAAAACCATTGCTCCATGGAAAAAAATATCCATAGTAAAAAAAATATCCAAATCCAAAGTCCAACTATGTACAAAGTATTCAGGGTCCATCATCCCAACAGAAGAAATGAAACCTACCAAAAAACCTATCTAAAATGGAAATATATACAAAAGGTGGAGCAGTGTCCGTCGACTCCAAATAAAAATAAACTATAAAGGAAACCTATCACTAAATAACTATATACAATGGCGGCGGGCCAGTCCAGCGGCTCACTTAGTGGTGTTCCGGGACAGGGCATCATCGAACTCCTCGTCTATGTCCCGGAGGCGGTCCTGTTCCATGGCCCCGAGGGTCCGCAGGGAGGCCGACATGTTCACCTCCAACTCCCTGCGGATTGCCTCGAGGCACTCGGCCCGCCTCAGGGCCCTCCGCATGGAGTTCTCCGCCCTGACCATCGTGAGCCGCGCCTCTTCCGCCCGCCGCCGCTCCGCACCTATCTGCTGGCCCAACCGCTGCCACACGGAAGACACTTCCCGTCCAGGGTCCTCCTGCCCACCGGCCGAAGCCTGCCCCTCCGATGTTGAAGGCCCCGAGCTATCGTGGCTCCCACCTACAGTCTCCTGCTGCTGCAGCTGCTGCTGTCCATGTGCCCTGTCCGATGGTGCCTGCACATCCTCCTCCAGTTGGGGTGCAGTCGTTGATGTGGCCACCCCTGCTGGACGTCCGACTCCCGACTGTGGCAGGGATCTGTTGTCCACCAGCCTGGCCGCACGGTCGGAGGCAGCTCCACAGGGCACCCAGGTGACACATGGGTGGGAAGATGGCATGGAGGACGACTGGGGCATAGGGGGTTCCGTGGAGGAGGGGGTCGGAACAAGGTCCAGGAAACGGAGGAATCCAGCCCTGGTGAGCTGTCCCAGTGGGTCAACGCAGTCAACGAGCCATGCAAGAAGACGTGCAGACTCATCATGAAAAGACTGCAGGTCAGCTCGCATGGCCCGTTGACGCGACGCCACCCCACCCTGGACAGGCTCAACCTGGTGCAGGATAGCCACATCCACAGGGAGAGGAAGGCCAGGTGTTGTAAGCCAATCCCCTCCCTGAGAACGGGTCTGGAGGTAGGCATCCCTGCTGGTGCAAGATGATGCAGTGACAGGAGCAGGGACAGGATTGCACACAGGCACCTCCGCGGTGGCCTGTGCTGCCTCCTGTCCCAGATCCTGCACTGCACCACTAGCACCAGTGGAATCCCCACCTCCAGACCCCGCCTCTATCGCTTGCATGGCCTCCTCCTCCTCCAAACCCCCCACCAACCTGGATGACTAAGTGCCATCGTCCTCCGTTGGGCCCTGTGGGGTCCCAGCTGCCCCTTCTGCTGCCGAGGAGTCCAACTCCAACCTCCACCTCTTGGACCTCCCCTCAGCAGCTGCGGCCTGGGACACGGCACCGGACTCCTCATTCCCTGACGAGATCAGAACCTGGGAGGGGATCCGGGCCTTGCGTCTCCGGCTGGTGGTGCGACCCCTGCTGCTGTGCTCCACAGCACCTTCTCCGCCCTCTTCATCAGTTGACGCTGCAGACAGGGAGAAAGAAAACACAGGCATCAGGGCACTGTCCAATGGACTCATACACACATGACAGTCATACATGAGTGGCATTGGTAAACCTCAGACATGGCATCACAATCCCCAACACACATGTCATTTCAACTTGCACACATGAGCCATACCACAGGCATACTGCAACAGCCAGCACCATCCATTCACATACAACAGCATGAGCAGCCAAAGGTCATCCACACATCACATGCAACATAGGGAGTACACTACACATGCACACACACCACCAAACTTGCATGCATGTGTACACCTCCGCCAACTGTCGCAGTGTTCCGATCGACATCCATGTCACACCTGACAATCATTCCTCCACATCCTGTGCCATGCAAGCCCACACACACAAGCACCATCCATGTGTCACACATGAGACCCCTCGCATGTGTCACCCTCACGGCCCTGTACACCCCCCCCCCTACTTGCCCACATAAAAATACATGTTCAACCTGCACACTCCTGGCACACCACACGCACAGCTTACAATCAGTATGCATGTACACTTACCGCTCGACTCCAGACGGGTCTGCCTCTCAAGGACCTGGACGTGGAGCGCTGGGGATATGCGTTCCAGGACCCTCATCTGATCTTCCGACAAGTGGCCCCGGCGCCCCTTAGCATCCGCTGCCCTCAGGAGGCGCCGGGCCTTGTTGAGGGTCCTGGACCTGAAGTCCTCCCAGCGCTTCCTGACACGTTCGTAGTCGCGGACTGCCACCTCCTCCGCGTTGATGGCAGTCACGATGTCCATCCAGATCCGAGTCCGTCCTTCCTTGTCGGCGCGCAACCTTCCGAAGAGGGCTTCATACTGCCCCAGGACATGCTCCACCAGGACACCAACTTCGGTGGCAGTGAAGCTGGTGCCCCTCTGCCTCCTTGGCCGGGGGTTGCCACTGGTGCCAGATGTTGCAGTGCCCGACATGGCAACCCCAGAGGCAGGAGTGGGTGGGCAACTGGGTCCTGGGGCTGGGCTGTGGGGCGATGGAAAAGCAGTCAGGAGTCTTCGGTTCCAGCAGGGGTGGTCACAGCAACAGCACCCCTGGCTGATGTGCAGGCAGCAAATGGCAGGGCACGTGGGCAGCAGGCGGTCAGGCAGCAGCAGATGGCAGGTGGGAGCGTGCTCAGGGCTCTGGGGGGCAGTAATTCGGCCTTCTGGGCAGGAGCATGGTCTTCCGTGTGTGAACGCGTGGCCAGCTTGATACGGAGTGATTTTGCACGTGAAAATCCTGCACGCCTGCGTGTAATTCGAGGAAAGGCCCTTAGCACGTAAGCGCGTCAGCACACGTCTGTACATTCATTGGCCCAAAGGCCACCAGCGTATGCGGGTCTATGAAGTCACGTGCACGTTGAATATGGCACACGTTTGAAATGTTGCGTGTTAAAAAAATGAAAGACACGTCCCAGTGTCAAAGCGTGTAATTGGTGGAAATAGCGCAGACATGCGGAAGTGACAAAGCGTGTAAATGGTGGAAAAAGCGCGTACACGCGGAAGTGACAAAGCGTGTATTTGGTGGAAACAGCGCGTACCCGCGGAAGTGACAAAGCGTGTAATTGGTGGAAACAGCGCGTACCCGAGGAAGTGACAAAGCGTGTAATTGGTGGAAATAGCGCGTACCCGCAGCCGTGACAAAGAGTGTAATTGGTGGATACAGCGGGTACACGCGGAAGTGACAAAGCTGTAATTGGTGGAAATGGCCCTAGCGCGTACACCTGGAAGTGACGCTGGACGTGTGGGCCTGCATAAAAGGTATGTGTAGAACACCATTTCCTTGTACGTGCTTTTCGTGGAGAGCGAGTGGGTGAATTCTGTACTTCTTGTCGTTTCACACGCGATTTACTTCACAGCGTTTCAAGTTCGCACTCCCTGTTACCTCTGACAGCTTTTTCTCTTTTTTCTCTTTTTCTGGTTTTCCTGGGCCTGTTCCCTCAAACAGTGTTCCCTTCTACTGTTGTCCTGTCTCCTCAGACAGCGTACAAATCTTCTTTTGGCGGGGGTGTTGCCAACCAAACGCGCTTCTTTTTCACGCTCTTTTTCCTGGCAGACGGTGAGTCACGCACGTATCTAACATCTGTGCTTGCCCCATGTGTAGCCTACCCCTTCAGAGGTCATTCTAGGCTGCGTGTGACACGCATACGTTCATTCTTGTGTTACTGGGTGCCACAGCGTAGTGCAGTTTTTTTTTTCCGCGCACGTGGTCTAGGAGGGGTTGCGTGCACGTCATCTCCCTTTTGTGGGCTTCCTGTGCGTTGCGTGACCTGTCATCTTTCCCCAGGGGTCACATTCAGCCTTGCTAGAGCACTAGGGTACAATTACCATCTGGTACCCAACCCCTTTGACCCCCAATTGCCCAGGACAATAGTTTACAGCCACTCCCATACGCACATTAACATCAGTGCCATGGTTGGGAGGCGAGGATTCCGTAAGGGTGGCAAAGGTGGACGAGCCACAAGTGGTGGCCGTGGTGGATCCGGTAGGGGACGTGGTCGTTACTTGCAGGGTGACCCTGTCCCCCCATGTGTGGAGGACCAGTCAAGGGCACCCATAATCCCCCCCGACCCCTGGTTGAGGCTGATGTGGCTGACACCATCCATGCTCAGCCCTTGTTGGACCAGCCCATTGTGGCACCAGACCTGGCTGACTCCATGCCTGACTTCCAGGTCAGCAGGCCTATGACACGTACGCTGGTGCACGTTGATGTCATCAGGCCACGTGGATCAGGGGCAGCAAGGTCATCTGCTGCCCCAAGTAGGCAGGGTGGAGAGGCTGCAGGGGCAGCTGCGGCTCCATCCACCCCAGCTCTCACACACCCAGCCAGGACAGTGTCGGTCCTAGTCCATCCTGCTGACATTCCCCCTGACACCATTACACTTGAGCCAATGCCTGCACCAACTCCCATGCTGAGTGTGCAATCCCACACTCCTGATACAGAGTCCACCAGGGCTCCTGCCCCTAGTGTCCAGAGCGGCGCAGGACACTCAGGATCACCACCACCTTCCAAGCGGAAGAGGAAGAGTGCTCGTCCGGCACAGGCTGATGCCCCAGACACGGCTACACAGTCCGGCCCGTCAAGGAAGCCCAGCTTCACGGATGCCGAACTGAATGCACTTGTCGAGTATGTGTCCGCACATGATAACGAGATGGTCATTGTTGCAGGATCCAAGACCACACCTGCACAACGCCAGGCACACTGGCAGACCGTTGCGGACATCGTAAGTGCCCTTGGAATCATGAGGCGCACAGCCAATGATTGCTATAAGCGCTGGAATGACCTAAAGCGCATTGCAAAGAATAAGCTGGCCTCAAGTTATGCCGCAACTCTAGGTGGGTCACAGAGGTGGGTCTCCAGTAGAAGACATGGAACTCACTCCACATGAGTCAGTCGCTGGGACCTACGTCACGGAGGAACAGATCCAAGGCGTGGGAGATCTGCCTGATTATGAGGCATTGTCCGGTGAGTGCACATGCATGTGTGTGTCATCCATGTGCATGGTGTGTGTGTGAGGGCTTCTGTTTGTGTGCCAGGTGAGGGTGTGTGCGCCTGAGTCGTTGTAACGCTCACCTGATTCTCGCAGAGGCGCCGGTCTTGACTGGGCGACTACCGTATCTTCAAAGGTGATGTGTAGCACCCGGTTGGCTCTTTGGGCTGGACCTCTGTGCACTGTATGCCTGACGTGTAGAGTAAGATGTCTGCAGATAGAAAATATGGGGTTAATGAACTGGGGTTATTGGGGTGTCCCTATCTCTTTCCTCTTCTCCTCTCCCGTAGACCCCCAAAGGTTAACGCTCTCACCTTAGGTAAGTGAATGCCGAGCTCTCCATCTGCCTCGGGGCAGGGTGCTGTAACCAGTTTCTTCACTGGATAGGTAGCGCAGGCCTCTTGACTTCAGAGGACTGCTGTCCGTCGTTTACTGCACGAACGGTAAGTTTCGAGTCATTCAAATGTCTTTAAAGTCTTTAGTAATGATGTCTCTTGTTTTGCAGGGTTCCGGCGATGGCGGATGATGGGCTGAAGTGAGTTGAAGATGGAGCCCGTGTGATGAATAGAAGCGCCTGGAAGCACGTAAGTAAGCGCTTGTTGCCTGCTTCACTATGCGCTCTAACTGTCTTTTTATTTTGCAGGTACGAGTTCGGAGCGGCTGCAGGGTGCCGGAATACCCACTGGATTAGATGTGGAAAGGAGTAATGGCACGTGAGTATTAAAGTTCCCCAATGTCTTTAAACGCACCTTGTTTTGTCTTTCAGATGCGGGATGCAGCGCCGAAGGCCTCCGGAGCGCACGAAGAGTAGGTAAGCCTTTGCCTTTAAGATGCCGGAATGCTAACCTGTTCTTTCTTGTCTTTATAGGTGTTGCTGAAGACTGGATTCAGGATGGTAAGCCTTTGCCTTTCAGATGCCGGAATGCTAACCTGTTCTTTCTTGTCTTTATAGGTGTTGCTGAAGACTGGATTCAGGATGGTAAGCCTTTTTCCTTAGGCCCAGGACCGGATGCAGAAGACACGATGAGCGTTCTGCTGCAGAGGTTGCAGAATAACGCAAAGCAAGATTCATCCACCGGGTGTGGTTTAAATAGCCTCCTGTAGTGCTTAGGTGTCTCCTTCCACAGCCACGCCTAAGTAAGAAAAGAGTTCCTGGTAAGAAAAGAGTTCCTGCCTTCCAGAAGAGTTCCAGTGTTCTGAATCTAGGGAGTGGCTCCAGCCCCACCCAACAGGAAAAGTAGTTCCAAACAGAAGAGGATCAGAGGCTCAACTGGCAGGCAAGTAAGCAGCATGGTCTGCTGAAGGTAAGTCCACCCAAGCATTATGAGCCCGGCGCTTCCAGCGCTGGGACTGGGCATATTTATGAGCCTGGTGCCACTGGCGCCAGGACTGGGTCCAAAAGGTCCCAATTGGGACTGGTTGGCACTCGGAACCTGGGTTATGGATCTGCTTCCAAGGGAGTTGGGAAAACCCTGACCTTTTGGAAGCAGAGATCATGACAGTACCCCCCCTCAAGGCCCCTCCCAAACCGGGCTTCTCCGGGGGTTTTGGCTTGTCAGGAAATGTTCGGTGAAATCTTTTGATTAGGCGAGGAGCGTGGACATATTCAGCAGGTTCCCAGGATCTCTCTTGGGGGCCGTAGCCTTTCCAGTCAATTAGGTAGAATAGTTTAGATTTGGAGATCTTGGAGTCCAGAATGCTTTTGACTTCAAACTCGAGTTCTCCATCCACTAGGATAGGTTTTGGAGATTTGGTTAGTCGGGTTTGAGGTTGCACGGGTTTTAATAGAGAGACGTGGAAGACCGGATGTATCTTCATGTGCGGGGGCAAGTCCAACTTGACCGCTACTGGGTTTACTATGGTAGTGATGGAATAGGGACCAAGGTATCTTGGGTTGAATGTGCGTGGCCCTTTTAGAGATAGATATTTGGTGGATAACCAGACTTGATCCCCTACTTGATAGTGAGGGGCTTCCTTCCGATGTTGATCTGCTCCTTTCTTGTATTGTTCTTTAGCCCTTTGAAGGTGAGAAACAGCTTCCTTAAAGGCTTGGGTGATTGTAGAATGCAGGTAGTCTACTGCTGGTGTTTCAAGATCTTGGAGGGGATCCAACTCCGAGGTTCGAGGGTGACTGCCGTACAAAAGAAAAAACGGGGTTTTCCCAGTTCCCGAATGGACAGAGTTATTGTAGGCATACTCGGCTATCCAAAGGATATCTTTCCAAGTTTTTTCAGTTTGTTGCAGCATGCAGCGTAAATACTGTTCCAGAGTTTGATTGGTCCTCTCGGTTTGTCCGTCGGTCTGAGGGTGGTGACTGGTCGATAGTCTCACATCAATTTGAGCCGACCGACAGCAACTTCGCCAAAAATGAGAAATAAATTGACTACCTCGATCCGAAATTAGAACCGAAGGAAAACCGTGCAGTCGGACAATGTTTTCGAGAAATTCTCGGGCCAGAGTTGCTGCTGTTGGCAAGCCTTTGAGCGGAATGAAATGCGCCATCTTGGAGAATAAGTCCACGATTACTAGAATCGTATTGTATCCGGAGCATGGAGGTAGATCGGTGATGAAGTCCATAGAAAGCGTATGCCAAGGGCGAGGTGGGATGTCAATAGGGCGTAAGAGGCCTGCTGGTCTTTCCTTTTGACTCTTGTTTTGGGCGCATACTCCACAGGACATTATAAAGTCTCTGATATCTTTTTTCCAAGACGGCCACCAGAAGTAGCGCTTGATCTTTTCTGAGGTCTTGGCTATACCGGGATGACCTTCCATTAAAGAGTCGTGATAACAAGAGATTACTTTTTTCTGTAAATCTGTGCTGGGTAGGTATAATCGTTCTTGGAAATACAATAAGTTGTCCTTTACTGCAAAGTCCTTTCCCTGCAGATGCCAATTCTGTATGTCTACTGGAGTTACAAGTTGCCTGGCTTTATCCTTAACTTCCTCTATGGATTCTGTGGCGATTACACCCAGAATTCTTTGTTCGGGAATGATTGGTACAGGTTTAGGGTTGACCAAGTGTTCTTCCACTCCCATCCGAGAAAGGGCATCGGCTTTACCGTTCTTTGTACCAGGTCGATAGGTAATTATGAAGTCAAACTCGGCAAAGAATAATGCCCAACGGAGTTGTCTAGAGGATTGGGCTTTTGCGGTCTTCAAATATTGCAGGTTTCGGTGATCCGTAATCACAGTAACGGTGTGTCGGGCCCCCAGCAGATAATGCCGCCAAGCCTTAAAGGCAGACTTGATAGCCAGAAGTTCCTTGTCAGTAATCGTGTAATTGATTTCAGGAGGCGAGAATTTGCGGGACCAAAATGCCACGGGATGCAACTGATTGGTTACCGGGTCCTTTTGTGATAGAACTGCCCCCATGGCAAGGCTTGAAGCATCAGTTTCCACGATGTAGGGGAGTTCGGGGCGAGGGTGTTTTAAGATTGGTGCAGAGATAAATTTAGTCTTCAAATCCTGGAAAGCTTGTTCCGCCTCGGTAGACCATTCAAAACGTTTGTTTTTCTTTAACAAGGCAGTGATGGGCTGGACTATTCGAGAGAATTCGGGGATAAACCTGCGGTAAAAGTTAGCGAAGCCTAACATGCTTTGCACACCTTTTACGGAGGATGGTGATGGCCATTTGAGAACTGCATCGACCTTCTTTGAATCCATACGCACTCCGCCAGGTGATAATATGAATCCCAAGAATTCAACTTCAGTCACGTTGAAAACACATTTTTCCAACTTAGCGAAAAGTTTGTGTTGACGCAATCTTTCGAGGACCATTTTCACGTGTTTCCGATGTTCAGATTCCGATGAAGAATAAACGAGGATGTCGTCAATGTAAACAACAACACATACATCTATGAGCTCTCTGAGGACATCGTTCATGAAATATTGAAAGGCGGCCGGGGCATTGCAAAGTCCGAAGGGCATGACCTGATATTCAAATAGCCCATACTTGGTGCGGAAGGCCGTCTTCCATTCATCGCCCTCTTTTACTCGTACCAAGTGGTAAGCTCCTCTAAGATCCAGCTTTGTATATATGCATGCTTTTCTGACTTGGTCCAGGAGTTCAGGGATCAAAGGTAACGGATATCTATTCTTAACGGTGATCTGGTTCAGGGAGCGATAATCGATACAAGTTCTAAGGTCTCCTTCCTTTTTTGGAACGAAGAACAAAGCTGAAGAAGCAGGGGACTTGGAAGGACGAATAAACCCATTTGCCAGGTATTGATCCAGGTATTGTCGAAGGTGAAGGTTCTCAGGCTCGGTGAGGGCATAAATTCTACTACAAGGAGGAGTAGATCCAGGTATCAGGTCTATCTGGCAGTCATAAGACCTATGAGGAGGTAGAGAGTTAGCCTGATCCTTCCGGAAAACATCTTGGTATTCTAGGTATTCGGGAGGTAACTGGGGAGTCTCTGAAGAAATTGCGGCCAGTGCAACACCAGGTGGAGGGTGACAAGTAGAGACACATTCTGGAAACTGGACCGTTCTTGCTCGCCAATCGATCAGAGGATTGTGTTTCTCTAACCAAGGTATTCCTAGAATAATCTGAAACTGAGGGGCCTTGATCACATCGAACACGATCTTCTCATGGTGTCCATCTTGACTTACTAGCGTCACCTCTTGAGTGGTATGCGTTACTGGCCCGGAGGCTATCTCCGTACCATCCACCGTAGTAATGACGTCCTTTACAGCCTTGGGACAAAGAGTTAGATTCATCCTCAAAACCATTTCATGATCCACATAATTGCCGATGGCACCGCTGTCGACGTAAGCTTCAATTGCATGTAATCGATCCGGATTATCAGGGCTAATGAGGACCATAGGTATCACGAAATGCGAGGTCACGGAACTGGTTTTCACGCTCGGCAAGAGGACCTCTATTCTTGTCGGGCGAGGTCGTTTCCCTGCTCAGAGTTTGTAACTTTGGTAACTGCAGCTCCTACTGCCTTCTTGGCAGGTTTCACCGGACAGTCTCGAAGAAAGTGCCCTGAGTTTCCGCAATATAGGCATAATTGCAACTGTTTCCTCCTTTCCCACTCCCTTTGTGTTAGAGGACCTTTCAGACCCCCTATTTGCATGGGTTCCCCGGAGTCTACTCCTTTGGAACGAGTTGGCGGTTTGGAAAATACTCGAGCATCAAACTTGGAACGATCGGCCTTCCTGTTCTGCAGCCTGTGATCTATTTGAACGACCAAGTCTATATAATCCGAACAGTCTTGTGGGGGATTCACTACTTGGGCTAAAACGTCTTTGAGCTCTCCACGTAGACCTCTATAAAACAGCGTAATCCTTTTGTCCTCAGGCCATTGAGTTTCCACTATTAGTCTATTGAAAGATGCAATATAAGCCAAAAGGTCTTGATTACCCTGTCGCAACGAAAGAAGCTCATTGTCCAAGGCCTGCCCCTGTGAATGTCTTGCGAACAGTTTTTCCATACTAAGCTGAAAGGCTTGAAAATCATGGAGAACCGGATCATCTTGATTAACTAGAGGGATCGACCAGTCTGCCGCATTGCCACTAAGGTACGAAAGTACAAAAGCTACTTTTGCTTGATCAGTTGGAAAGGCTGCTGGCCGGCATAAGAAGTGCAACCGGCACTGATTGATAAATACTGCAAACCTCTTTGGGTCACCAGAAAATCGTTCGGGCGGAGCCAGAGGTACATTCCCAGGTAGGTTGATCTGCACTGGATTCATAGAGGATGTTGAAGGAAGATTTGCCCCTGATGCGGGTAACGGGGTCTGTCCGGCTTGTGACTGTAGCACTTGTCTAGCAAGATTGTCTGTTCTCTCCTTGGAAATAATTAGTTCCCTTCTTAGAGCATTCGTTTCCTGACGAGCTGCATGCACTTCTGCCCTTAATTCCCCAAGTAACCGGGCTAGGGGGTCAGTATCCGAGGTTTCCATAGCGCCTGGGCGAGAGTTTTGCGGTAGGCTTTGCGTTCTGTAACGCTCACCTGATTCTCGCAGAGGCGCCGGTCTTGACTGGGCGACTACCGTATCTTCAAAGGTGATGTGTAGCACCCGGTTGGCTCTTTGGGCTGGACCTCTGTGCACTGTATGCCTGACGTGTAGAGTAAGATGTCTGCAGATAGAAAATATGGGGTTAATGAACTGGGGTTATTGGGGTGTCCCTATCTCTTTCCTCTTCTCCTCTCCCGTAGACCCCCAAAGGTTAACGCTCTCACCTTAGGTAAGTGAATGCCGAGCTCTCCATCTGCCTCGGGGCATGGTGCTGTAACCAGTTTCTTCACTGGATAGGTAGCGCAGGCCTCTTGACTTCAGAGGACTGCTGTCCGTCGTTTACTGCACGAACGGTAAGTTTCGAGTCATTCAAATGTCTTTAAAGTCTTTAGTAATGATGTCTCTTGTTTTGCAGGGTTCCGGCGATGGCGGATGACGGGCTGAAGTGAGTTGAAGATGGAGCCCGTGTGATGAATAGAAGCGCCTGGAAGCACGTAAGTAAGCGCTTGTTGCCTGCTTCACTATGCGCTCTAACTGTCTTTTTATTTTGCAGGTACGAGTTCGGAGCGGCTGCAGGGTGCCGGAATACCCACTGGATTAGATGTGGAAAGGAGTAATGGCACGTGAGTATTAAAGTTCCCCAATGTCTTTAAACGCACCTTGTTTTGTCTTTCAGATGCGGGATGCAGCGCCGAAGGCCTCCGGAGCGCACGAAGAGTAGGTAAGCCTTTGCCTTTCAGATGCCGGAATGCTAACCTGTTCTTTCTTGTCTTTATAGGTGTTGCTGAAGACTGGATTCAGGATGGTAAGCCTTTGCCTTTCAGATGCCGGAATGCTAACCTGTTCTTTCTTGTCTTTATAGGTGTTGCTGAAGACTGGATTCAGGATGGTAAGCCTTTTTCCTTAGGCCCAGGACCGGATGCAGAAGACACGATGAGCGTTCTGCTGCAGAGGTTGCAGAATAACGCAAAGCAAGATTCATCCACCGGGTGTGGTTTAAATAGCCTCCTGTAGTGCTTAGGTGTCTCCTTCCACAGCCACGCCTAAGTAAGAAAAGAGTTCCTGGTAAGAAAAGAGTTCCTGCCTTCCAGAAGAGTTCCAGTGTTCTGAATCTAGGGAGTGGCTCCAGCCCCACCCAACAGGAAAAGTAGTTCCAAACAGAAGAGGATCAGAGGCTCAACTGGCAGGCAAGTAAGCAGCATGGTCTGCTGAAGGTAAGTCCACCCAAGCATTATGAGCCCGGCGCTTCCAGCGCTGGGACTGGGCATATTTATGAGCCTGGTGCCACTGGCGCCAGGACTGGGTCCAAAAGGTCCCAATTGGGACTGGTTGGCACTCGGAACCTGGGTTATGGATCTGCTTCCAAATGAGTTGGGAAAACCCTGACCTTTTGGAAGCAGAGATCATGACAGTCGTTTGGGTCACCCATGTGCTTCATGCAATACATTCTGCGCAGCAGCATTTGGCCATAGCAGTATCCCTTCTGCCAACAGTAGACATCTAGCCCAACAGCACGCCAGTTGCCCTTGAAGTGTCACCTTGCCACAACATTGTTGCTTATTTTTCTCTGTTCATTCAGGCAGATTGTTTGCATTCCACCACTTTTACTAGGCATTTCTCAGTCCTCTAGTCACATGTCTGACATGGCTATGGTAAAGTGGAGTGACTTTGTTACCTGGATATCATTTGTTCACACATGTCCCTGTGCAATCAGAACATTTTGGACTGGCAGCTCCAGGTGAAAAATCAGACCTGTTTGAATTAGAAAAGCTATTACATGCGGGAACTGGACTGAATGAATAAGTGCTGCCCTCCTCTCCATCTTCACTCAATAGCAATGGTACATGCCATCTGTGTGATGGCATGTGTATTTCACCTGGCAATCACAGGCCAATGTGTGATGCCACTGCCAGGCAGCATGCAGAAAATGTGTTCATCTTCCATCTTGGTGTCATCAGTGTGTGCCATTTGCCTGCCCTTCATACGCAGTGAGGGTGCATGCATGGGAGGGTTTTAGTCATGTGGGACATGTGTCAATCAAGTACTGGTTCTGTTGCTTCTCAGCCCTCATTGTGTGCCATGGTGCTAATGCCTGTTTCCATTTGTTTGCTTTTATGTCTTTGCAGGGGAAGACGCACCTGATACTGCTGGGGTTGTGGAGATGGTGCAGACCCAGGAGGGGTCCGAGGGCCGACCGACCACCAGTGAGGGACGTGGTGTGGTGGTGGGTGAGAACCCACAAGTGCTGCAGGTCGTGCTCTCAAGGGGTGTCTCTGGCTGCACCTCCCCGAGCTGTACTCAGGTGTTGATTCGGATGATGAGACCTACGTGCCGTCGCAGGTGAGTGTTCCTGGGAGGGATTCTGTTCTGTCCCACCCACCTGCACCGGGGTCAGAACCCTCAATGGGGATGTCAGTGTTGGCAGCTACGCCTTTGGTGGTTACGGATGCAGGGTCACACTCCGCAGCATCTGATCCTGTTCCTGGGCCAGCAGATCAGAGGGGGAATGCAGTCCTGCTGCCTCAGGCCGTGCCGGCACAGCAAGGCGCAGTGGCCTTGCCCCAGACAGGTGTGGTGCCCGCCGACGTGGTGGCCGTATGCCACCTGGCAATACCGCATGGGAGAAATCCATTTACGGTATGGCAACCCAACAGGCAGCATCATCAGAGATGATGGCTCAGGCCATGGATAGGGTGGCCACTTCCATTGTCCCCCCCCCGAAAGGCTGATGGAGCGACTACAGCAGTCAACCGACTCCATCTGCCAGTCACACAGGGAGGACATGTTGGCGTCCAACAGGGACAGGCGGGCGGCACTGGCGACTCTGCAGGAAGCCATCTCCATAGAGTCCCAGGGCCACAGGGAAGCCCTGAGGCTGGAGCTCCTTCACCTCAGGACGACTCTTGTTGAGCTTGAGGCTTCAACAAACCGAAGGACAGAACAGCAGCTGGAGCGTCTCACCCGTAAGCTCTCAGCTGAGATGCAGGCAACTAGGGCGGAGGTCTGGGCATCCCGTGAGTTGTTGCATGGGGACCTCCGCACACTCATCCTCCAGAACGAGACCTACCACACCCGCATGCTTGCAGCCATGGAGGAACAGACTAGGGCCTTGCGTGGGCTGCCTCCCATAGTGCAACCACCTCCGGATGCAGCTGCACAGGGTGATAATAGCGACAGCAGTGATACTCCCACAATAGGGTAGCCGTGTGGGCCATGAGCCCATGGAGGTGTTTTTTTTTCACAAGATCCACACAGGTGGGTTTTGGTGTGCACCCTGTCTTCGGACCTCCTGGGTGGCCTCCCCAACCCCCCCAGGCCCATTAATGGCCATTTTTTATTTTTATTTATTTATTTATTTATTTTTTTCTTTACATTTTTTTTTGGGACAATGTGTTGCCTTCTGTGGCTCCTGTGGGCATACGCTGCATTGTGGCTGGGCACATGCAGGCTTGTCATGTATTTGGTTCAGATGCTTGGGTTTTTGTCACACACACCCCTCCTGCTTCCCGTTTCCATGGGCTTGCAAAGGGTGTGCCCAAGTGACATTGACGTACATGGTGACATTGGACTCCCACTACATGTGTGGGTACTCTAGTCAATACTGTGTATACATTCCTAGTGCATATTGATGTTGTGTTGTACACTGCATGTTGCATTGATGTGTAACTCATCATCCGTGTCTACCTCCTAATTTGCAGGTCCTTTCCTCATGTCTACACAAGGCCCTGTACTTTGGAGATGGGGTCCATGTTGGCAGCAGTGCACCTACAACTCTACCTGGCGGCAACACTGTACAGTTGGAAGTGGTGGGAGTGCAGGCATTTCGAGGTGGTGAGACTACTAATTCCTTACATTCGTAATGTCATGTTCATGGTAGTTTAGAGGGTCAGTGGCTGATAAGTGTTATTGCTAAATACCTGCTCAAGTGTGTTGTTGTTCCTGCATTACTTTGAGCATTTCAGGTGTCGCGAGTTTCAATTAGGCACACTGTACATTGTGACACTTGTGTCATGTTGTGGGGATTACTTTGTTTACCTGCACATAGCATGACATGGCACAGTGTGTCGTGTGGCGGTGCTGGGGATGGGTTGGGTGACATGGCACTGTCCTCATGTTGCATTTTGCAAGTGGGTATTCATTTTAGCTGCATGAATGTGTTTTTTCACGAAACTGCATTGGTGGTGTCTGTGTAGGTAGGGATGCACACATTGTAACACTTCCAGGTGAACAATCTCAGGCTGATATGGTTTGGACGGTTGATTCTCCAGACATTCAGGATCAGTGTCAGGTTGAGTCATCATTGATTGTCAGATGGTATGTGCCAGGGTAGTGTGCACTCCACAGGGGTGTGATTTCTATGTGAAGTAATTAGCCACTAGCTGTGTACGGGCTGCCTCCCCCGTGCCCTTTCCCCTGCCATGCGCAGCGGCCGTGCATGTGGTTGGGGATGTGGGGCCACCACCATGTCCACGGCCAGGCCCCGGCGTGTTGCAACGTTGTGCAGGACACATGCTGCCACTATGATCCTGCACACTACTGGGGGAGCGTATAAAAGCTGCCCGCCAGAACGGTCAAGGGAGCGAAAGCGTGACTTAAGCACTCCGAATGTGCGCTCCACTATGCCCCAGGTTGCAATGTGGGCTGTGTTATATCTTACCTCGGGTGGCGTGGTGGGGTTCCGAATCGGCATCATCATGTGAGGGCTGAGAGGGTAGGCACTGTCCCCTGTGGAGGTGGTGATTGGTATCATTGGTGGGGTTGTGACCTTGCTCAGTATCTGACATGCATGCATGTGCAGTGGCATTCATACTCACCAAGCAGCCATGTATCGCCATGCCGCCCAGCTTCTAGGTCCCGGCTTAGGGTGGACATTCGGTAAATGAAGCTGTCGTGGGTGGACCCGGGATAGTTGGCATATACTGAGGTGATGATTCCCTTGGCATTACATACTACCTGCACGTTGATGGAATGCCAGTGCTTGCGGTTCCTATAGATGTGCTCAGATGCCCTGGGGGGACGTAGAGCCACATGGGTGCAGTCGATGGCACCTAGCACTTTGGGGAATCGTGCCACACCGTAAAAATCCAGGGCGGCAGCATGCCTTTCTGCAGGTGTTCTGGGCAGGTATATGTGCCTGCGGACTGATGGGCGTGCAGTGATGATGTTCAAGACCTGGTGTAGGCAGCGTGACTGCGTTGCCTGTGACACCCCACCCACTATGGCACTTGTCCGCTGAAATGATCCAGTGGCTAAGAAGTGCAGTACATTGAGGACCTTCTCCAGGGGGCTGAGTGCTTGGGAGCACAGGGTGGGTGATGTGAGGTCATCCTCCCACTCACTCACCAGGTCCAGTATTATGTGTGGTGGAAACCTGTACCTCCCATACACCTGGTCATCAGGCATCCCGAAAAGGCTGGTTCTGGGTGTGAATATTCTGGCCCTGACTATCCTCCTCCTCCTCCTTTGGTAGCCCACGGCCACTGCTGCTAGGAACGGTATATTCATCCTGGCGTCTGAGCTTGTAATTTTATTTGCGCGCAAATTTATGTGTCGCGGGTCGACGTATGCCTGCTTCCTACTGGCGTACGTGTTTCTTTGCGCGTGTTGTAGGCGAGCGTGTGAAACTTCCCACGCACCCCTGAAATCCAGTACCCAGGCCAATAGCGTGTGGAAATTTCCGCGCACCCCGGTATACACGTGCGCTGATGTACTCGCGTTTGTAAGTGCCCGCGCACGCCTGAAATACACGTACATAGGCCAAACACGTGTACGCGCACTTTTGTCCAATTACACGCGCTGACACTCTGACGTGCAGTCTTTCCACGTGTGCTCTGTCATCACGTGCTATGAGGGAAACACCCGTGCGGGTCACGTCACAGACGCGCTTACGCACTGAGGGCCTTTGGTCCAATAGAATCGCGTATGCGTGCTGACGCGCTTACGCGCTAAGGGCCTTTCCTCGAATTTCATGCTGACATGCAGGATTTTCACGTGCCAAATCACTCCGTATCAAGCTGGCCACGCGAAAACACACGGAAGACCACGCTCCTGCCCAGAAGGCCGAATTACTGCCCCCCAGTGCCCCGAGCAGCCTCCCACGTGGCATCTGCTGCTGCTGCCTGCCTGCCTGCCTGCTGCCACCGTGCCCTGCCATTTGGTGCCTGCACATCAGCCATCTGCAGGGGTCCAGTTGCTGTGTCCACCCCTGCTGGAACAGAAGACTCCCGACTGGGATTACATCGCTCCACAGCCCAGCCCCAGGACCCAGTTGCCCACCCACTCCTGCCTCTGGGGTTGCCATGTCGGGCACTTCCACATCTGGCACCAGTGGCAACCCCAGGCCAGAGGGGCAGAGGGGCACCAGCTTCACTGCCACCGAAGTTGGTGTCCTGGTGGAGCATGTCCTGGGGCAGTATGAAGCCCTCTTTGGATCGTCCCGCGCCAGCAAGGAAGGACGGGAGAGGATCTGGGCCAACTGTGTGGTTGCCATCAACGCAGAGGGGGTGGCAACCCGCGACGTCCAGAAGATCAAGAAGCGCTGGGAGGACTTGAGGTCTAGGACCCTCGTGAAGGCCCGGTGCCTCATGGAGGGGGGCCGGGGCCGCATGAGTTCCATCCAGATGAGGGTCCTGGAACGTGTACGCCCAGCGCTCCACGCCCAGATCCTTGAGAGGGAGACCCGTCTGGAGTTGAGCGGTAAGTTTCCAAGCATTGCTGTGTGAGACAGGGCATGTTGCGGTGTGCTGGTTGTCTGATACTTGCCTGTATGTGTGACATAGGCCATGTATGCATGTATGTGTGCAGGGACATCATGGTAATGCATGTGCGAACAGTGATGTGTGAACCACATTGCAAAGAATAAGCTGGCCTCAAGTTATGCCGCAACTCTAGGTGGGTCACAGAGGTGGGTCTCCAGTAGAAGACATGGAACTCACTCCACATGAGTCAGTCGCTGGGACCTACGTCACGGAGGAACAGATCCAAGGCGTGGGAGATCTGCCTGATTATGAGGCATTGTCCGGTGAGTGCACATGCATGTGTGTGTCATCCATGTGCATGGTGTGTGTGTGAGGGCTTCTGTTTGTGTGCCAGGTGAGGGTGTGTGCGCCTGAGTCGTTTGGGTCACCCATGTGCTTCATGCAATACATTCTGCGCAGCAGCATTTGGCCATAGCAGTATCCCTTCTGCCAACAGTAGACATCTAGCCCAACAGCACGCCAGTTGCCCTTGAAGTGTCACCTTGCCACAACATTGTTGCTTATTTTTCTCTGTTCATTCAGGCAGATTGTTTGCATTCCACCACTTTTACTAGGCATTTCTCAGTCCTCTAGTCACATGTCTGACATGGCTATGGTAAAGTGGAGTGACTTTGTTACCTGGATATCATTTGTTCACACATGTCCCTGTGCAATCAGAACATTTTGGACTGGCAGCTCCAGGTGAAAAATCAGACCTGTTTGAATTAGAAAAGCTATTACATGCGGGAACTGGACTGAATGAATAAGTGCTGCCCTCCTCTCCATCTTCACTCAATAGCAATGGTACATGCCATTTGTGTGATGGCATGTGTATTTCACCTGGCAATCACAGGCCAATGTGTGATGCCACTGCCAGGCAGCATGCAGAAAATGTGTTCATCTTCCATCTTGGTGTCATCAGTGTGTGCCATTTGCCTGCCCTTCATACGCAGTGAGGGTGCATGCATGGGAGGGTTTTAGTCATGTGGGACATGTGTCAATCAAGTACTGGTTCTGTTGCTTCTCAGCCCTCATTGTGTGCCATGGTGCTAATGCCTGTTTCCATTTGTTTGCTTTTATGTCTTTGCAGGGGAAGACGCACCTGATACTGCTGGGGTTGTGGAGATGGTGCAGACCCAGGAGGGGTCCGAGGGCCGACCGACCACCAGTGAGGGACGTGGTGTGGTGGTGGGTGAGAACCCACAAGTGCTGCAGGTCGTGCTCTCAAGGGGTGTCTCTGGCTGCACCTCCCCGAGCTGTACTCAGGTGTTGATTCGGATGATGAGACCTACGTGCCGTCGCAGGTGAGTGTTCCTGGGAGGGATTCTGTTCTGTCCCACCCACCTGCACCGGGGTCAGAACCCTCAATGGGGATGTCAGTGTTGGCAGCTACGCCTTTGGTGGTTACGGATGCAGGGTCACACTCCGCAGCATCTGATCCTGTTCCTGGGCCAGCAGATCAGAGGGGGAATGCAGTCCTGCTGCCTCAGGCCGTGCCGGCACAGCAAGGCGCAGTGGCCTTGCCCCAGACAGGTGTGGTGCCCGCCGACGTGGTGGCCGTATGCCACCTGGCAATACCGCATGGGAGCAATCCATTTACGGTATGGCAACCCAACAGGCAGCATCATCAGAGATGATGGCTCAGGCCATGGATAGGGTGGCCACTTCCATTGTCCCCCCCCCGAAAGGCTGATGGAGCGACTACAGCAGTCAACCGACTCCATCTGCCAGTCACACAGGGAGGACATGTTGGCGTCCAACAGGGACAGGCGGGCGGCACTGGCGACTCTGCAGGAAGCCATCTCCATAGAGTCCCAGGGCCACAGGGAAGCCCTGAGGCTGGAGCTCCTTCACCTCAGGACGACTCTTGTTGAGCTTGAGGCTTCAACAAACCGAAGGACAGAACAGCAGCTGGAGCGTCTCACCCGTAAGCTCTCAGCTGAGATGCAGGCAACTAGGGCGGAGGTCTGGGCATCCCGTGAGTTGTTGCATGGGGACCTCCGCACACTCATCCTCCAGAACGAGACCTACCACACCCGCATGCTTGCAGCCATGGAGGAACAGACTAGGGCCTTGCGTGGGCTGCCTCCCATAGTGCAACCACCTCCGGATGCAGCTGCACAGGGTGATAATAGCGACAGCAGTGATACTCCCACAATAGGGTAGCCGTGTGGGCCATGAGCCCATGGAGGTGTTTTTTTTTCACAAGATCCACACAGGTGGGTTTTGGTGTGCACCCTGTCTTCGGACCTCCTGGGTGGCCTCCCCAACCCCCCCAGGCCCATTAATGGCCATTTTTTATTTTTATTTATTTATTTATTTATTTTTTTCTTTAATTTTTTTTTTTTGGGACAATGTGTTGCCTTCTGTGGCTCCTGTGGGCATACGCTGCATTGTGGCTGGGCACATGCAGGCTTGTCATGTATTTGGTTCAGATGCTTGGGTTTTTGTCACACACACCCCTCCTGCTTCCCGTTTCCATGGGCTTGCAAAGGGTGTGCCCAAGTGACATTGACGTACATGGTGACATTGGACTCCCACTACATGTGTGGGTACTCTAGTCAATACTGTGTATACATTCCTAGTGCATATTGATGTTGTGTTGTACACTGCATGTTGCATTGATGTGTAACTCATCATCCGTGTCTACCTCCTAATTTGCAGGTCCTTTCCTCATGTCTACACAAGGCCCTGTACTTTGGAGATGGGTCCATGTTGGCAGCAGTGCACCTACAACTCTACCTGGCGGCAACACTGTACAGTTGGAAGTGGTGGGAGTGCAGGCATTTCGAGGTGGTGAGACTACTAATTCCTTACATTCGTAATGTCATGTTAATGGTAGTTTAGAGGGTCAGTGGCTGATAAGTGTTATTGCTAAATACCTGCTCAAGTGTGTTGTTGTTCCTGCATTACTGTGAGCATTTCAGGTGTCGCGAGTTTCAATTAGGCACACTGTACATAGTTGGCATATACTGAGGTGATGATTCCCTTGGCATTACATACTACCTGCACGTTGATGGAATGCCAGTGCTTGCGGTTCCTATAGATGTGCTCAGATGCCCTGGGGGGACGTAGAGCCACATGGGTGCAGTCGATGGCACCTAGCACTTTGGGGAATCGTGCCACACCGTAAAAATCCAGGGCGGCAGCATGCCTTTCTGCAGGTGTTCTGGGCAGGTATATGTGCCTGCGGACTGATGGGCGTGCAGTGATGATGTTCAAGACCTGGTGTAGGCAGCGTGACTGCGTTGCCTGTGACACCCCACCCACTATGGCACTTGTCCGCTGAAATGATCCAGTGGCTAAGAAGTGCAGTACATTGAGGACCTTCTCCAGGGGGCTGAGTGCTTGGGAGCACAGGGTGGGTGATGTGAGGTCATCCTCCCACTCACTCACCAGGTCCAGTATTATGTGTGGTGGAAACCTGTACCTCCCATACACCTGGTCATCAGGCATCCCAAAAAGGCTGGTTCTGGGTGTGAATATTCTGGCCCTGACTATCCTCCTCCTCCTCCTTTGGTAGCCCACGGCCACTGCTGCTAGGAACGGTATATTCATCCTGGCGTCTGAGCTTGTAATTTTATTTGGGCGCAAATTTATGTGTCGCGGGTCGACGTATGCCTGCTTCCTACTGGCGTACGTGTTTCTTTGCGCGTGTTGTAGGCGAGCGTGTGAAACTTCCCACGCACCCCTGAAATCCAGTACCCAGGCCAATAGCGTGTGGAAATTCCCGCGCACCCCGGTATACACGTGCGCTGATGTACTCGCGTTTGTAAGTGCCCGCGCATGCCTGAAATACACGTACATAGGCCAAACACGTGTACGCGCACTTTTGTCCAATTACACGCGCTGACACTCTGACGTGCAGTCTTTCCACGTGTGCTCTGTCATCACGTGCTATGAGGGAAACACCCGTGCGGGTCACGTCACAGACGCGCTTACGCACTGAGGGCCTTTGGTCCAATAGAATCGTGTATGCGTGCTGACGCGCTTACGCGCTAAGGGCCTTTCCTCGAATTTCATGCTGACATGCAGGATTTTCACGGTTTTCATGGTTGTTGCATGTGTTTAAATGCGAAATGGGGAGCCCTATGCAGATTTTACACATGAGAGCATGCCAGTCTCTGTTCCTGGACATGGGTGGGGGTGAGGGATGTGTGCTGATGCCGGGTACATATATGGTAGCCATGTCTGTGTGCCTGACCTGCGTGTCTGTGAATTGTGAATGCCATGGATGCATGACACATGTGTGTGACAATGCACAGATTCACTGATGCAGCCTAGTTACCCTTGTATCCGCTGTGTTTGGGGTGTATGCGGCCAGATGGATGTGACTGAGGTGAAGTGTGTGCATGTGATAGGCATGACCCATGATGCATGTGAGTTCCATATCATTGTATGTTTCAAGAGTCCATTGGACATGTATGGAAATGTCCATGGCATGCACCATGCCTGTTACTGTGTGTGTTTTGCCTGGACTGACCCATGTGTTGTGGAGGGACATGATGGAAGTGTACTTTGACAGTGGTACTCATCTGCTATTGCTTCCTCTCTAGGGGACCATTGAACAGTACCCTGATGCTTGTGTTCTATGTCTCCCTCTATGCAGCAGCTAGTGAAGAAGAGGGCGGAGACGGCGCTGTGGAGCAAGGTGGCGGGGATGTCCCCACGGCTGCAGCGGAAGGGGTGGGTGAGCCCCCACAGGGGCCTGCTACGGCGGAAGACGGTGAGGAGCCATCCATTTTGGTTGTTTCCACAGAGGAGGAGGAGGCCGCCACTGAGGCACACATGTGGCCTGGTGGGGGCATCCCTGCTGGTGCAAGTGGTGCAGTCCAGGGGCAGGGGCAGGAGGCAGCACAGGTCACCGTGGAGGGGCCTGTGCATGTCGCTGTCCCTGACCCTGTGAGTGCACCACCATGCACCAGCAGGGATGCCCCGTCCCAGGCCCGTCCGCAGGTAGAGGGGATGTCCATGTCACCTGACTCCCCTCCACCTGCGGACGAGGGGACCCGTGTCCGTATTCGTGATGACGTGCGTGCTTCCCGGGAGGAGGACGCACATCATCACGAAGAGCACCGTGCCGACGTGGCCCAATTGGGAACTTCCATGTTCGGGGGTTTCCTGCATGTGTCGGCCAATCTGGCGGCCCTCTCCTCCTCTGTGGAGGCTATACGCTGGTCGTTCTCCTTGCTGTCTTCCGGCCCAGATGCCACCAGGGCCCCCTGTGGACCTGCCCTGACCAATGCAGCCAGCTCGGTGGGGATCCCATCCCTGCCACAGTCGGGAGTCGGAGGTCCAGCAGGGGTGGACACCACAGCAACTGTACCCCAGCAGATGGAGGATGTGCCGGCATCATCAGGCAGGGCACGTGCACGACGGAGTCGGTGGATTCCATCAGCCTGGATGCCGTCGTGCTGGCAGAGGCAGTTGCGTCGGAGGCAGCAGCAGAGTCAACGTGGGAGGCATCATGGCTCGGTGCCATCAACATCGGAGGGGCAGGCATCGGCCGGAGGGCAGGAGGACCCAGGACAGGAAGTGTCTTCCGTGTGGCTGCAGTTGGGCCAGCAGATAGGTGCGGAGTGGCGGCGGGCAGAAGAGGCGCGGCTCACGATGGTCAGGGCGGAGAACTCCATGCGGAGGGCCCTGAGGCGGGCCGAGTGCCTCGAGGCAATCCGCAGGGGGTTGGAGGAGCAGATGGCGTCGTCCCTGCGGACCCTCGGGGCCATGGAACAGGACCGCCTGCGGGACATAGAAGAGGAGTTTGATGATGCCCTGGCCCGGAACACCACGGAGTGAGCCGCTGGACTTGCCCGCCGCCTTTGTATATAGTTCTTTAGTTTTAGGTTTCCTTTGTTTCTTCTTATGATTTGGAGTCGACGGACACTGCTCCACTTTTTGTATATAGTTGGATTTTAGTTAGGGTTTTTTGTAGGTTTCCTTTGTTCAGTTGTGCTCATGGACCCTTGGATGTTTTGTACATAGTTCTTCATTGGATTGTTTTATTTTTTATTTTTAATTTATTCTCCATGGAGCAATGGTCTTTGCATTTATTTTTCTCTCTCGGATTGATTTTATTTTTAATGTGACTTTGAACAACATTTTTTTGGATTTGGATTTGTAGTTTTGATTTTTTTGGACGGACATGCAGCTTATCTTTTTTTTATTGCCATTGTAGTTTGTTTCATTTCATTTGCATTCAATTTTTTTTAATACAATTTTGTTTTCATACTTCACTGTGTGGTATCATCTCATTGGTTTCATGCATGTCATGTTGGGTGTTTTCCCATTCAATTGCAACCATTGTGTGTGACGGACATGGGTTAATTTGCTTTATGAACATTGGGGGTGTAACATGTAATTTCCATTTCCATGTGGGTGAATGGGTTACTTGGTAGGGCCTTTTGGCTGTGGAGGCTGACCATAACGCACATGATTGGGGATTGTGAGGACCTGGGTGCAGGGGGACATGAGTGGGGGCCTGGTGGGGGATGCCCATGGTGGCTGGGGGGTGGGGGTGGTGGGAGACATGAGTGGGGGCCTGGTGGGGGATGCCCATGGTGGCTGGGGGGGTGGGGGTGGTGGGAGACATGAGTTGGACATGAGTGGGGGCCTGGTGGTGCTGCCCCTGCACTGCTGGGGTGTGGGGGTGGTGGGAGACATGAGTGGGGGCCTGGTGGGGGATGCCCATGGTGGCTGGGGGGTGGGGGTGGTGGGAGACATGAGTGGGGGCCTGGTGGAGGGTGCCCCACACTGCTGGGGGGGTGGGAGACATGAGTGGGGGCCTGGTGGAGCGTGCCCCTGGATGCTGGGGGGTGGGGGTGCAGGGGGCCATGAGTGGGGGCCTGGTGGAGGCTGCCCCTGCACTGCTGGGGGGTGGGGGTGGTGGGAGACATGAGTGGGGGCCTGGTGGGGGATGCCCATAGTGGCTGGGGGGTGGGGGTGGTGGGAGACATGGGTGGGGGCCTGGTGGAGGCTGCCCCTGTACTGCTGGGGGATGGGGGCGGTGGGAGACATGAGTGGGGGCCTGGTGGGGGATGCCCATAGTTGCTGGGGGGTGGGGGCGGTGGGAGACATGAGTGGGGGCCTGGTGGGGGATGCCCATGGTGGCTGGGGGGGTGGGGGTGGTGGGAGACATGAGTGGGGGCCTGGTGGGGGATGCCCATGGTGGCTGGGGGTTGGGGGTGGATGGGAGACATGAGTGGGGGCCTGGTGGGGGATGCCCATGGTGGCTGGGGGGTGGGGGTGGTGGTAGACATGAGTGGTGGCCTGGTGGAGGCTGCCCATGCACTGCTGGGGGGTGGGGGTGATAGGGGCCATGAGTGGGGGCCTGGTGGAAGGTGGCCCTGAATGCTGGGGGGTGGGGGTGCAGGGGGACATGAGTGGGGGCCTGGTGGGGGATGCCCATGGTGGCTGGGGGGTGTGGTGGTGGTAGCCGTGGGTGGGGGCCTGGTGGAGGCTGCCCCTGCACTGCTGGGGGGTGGGGGTGGTGGGAGACATGAGTGGGGGCCTGGTGGGGGATGCCCATGGTGGCTGGGGGGTGGGGGTGGTGGGAGACATGGGTGGGGGCCTGGTGGGTGCTGCCCATGGTGGCTGGGGGGTGGGGGTGGGTGGGAGACATGAGTGGGGGCCTGGTGGGGGATGCCCATGGTGGCTGGGGGGGCGGGGGTGGGTGGGAGATATGAGTTGGGGCCTGGTGGAGGGTGCCCCACACTGCTGGGGGGGTGGGGGTGGTGGGAGACATGAGTGGGGGCCTGGTGGAGGGTGCCACACACTGCTGGGGGGGGGTGGGGGTGGTGGGAGACATGAATGGGGGCCTGGTGGAGGGTGCCCCTGGATGCTGGGGGGTGGGGGTGCAGGGGGACATGAGTGGGGGCCTGGTAGAGGGTGCCCCGCACTGCTGGGGGGTGGGGGTGGTGGGAGACATGAGTGGGGGCCTGGTGGGGGATGCCTATGGTGGCTGGGGGGTGGGGGTGGTGGGAGACATGAGTTGGACATGAGTGGGGGCCTGGTGGTGCTGCCCCTGCACTGCTGGGGGGTGGGGGTGGTGGGAGACATGAGTGGGGCCTGCCCATGGTGGCTGGGGGGGTGGGGGTGGTGGGAGAAATGGGTGGTGGCCTGGTGGAGGGTGCCCCACACTGCTGGGGGGTGGGAGGGTGGGAGACATGAGTGGGGGCCTGGTGGTGGCTGCCCATGGTGGCTGGGGGGTGGGGGTGGGTGGGAGACATGAGTGGGGGCCTGGTGGGGATGCCCATGGTGGCTGGGGGGTGGGGGTGGTTGTAGACATGGGTGGGGGCCTGGTGGAGGCTGCCCCTGCACTGCTGGGGGGTGGGGGTGATAGGGGCCATGAGTGGGGGCCTGGTGGAGGCTGCCCCTGCACTGCTGGGGGGTGGGGGTGATAGGGGCCATGAGTGGGGGCCTGGTGGAGGGTGCCCCTGGATGCTGGGGGGTGGTGGTGCAGGGGGACATGAGTGGGGGCCTGGTGGGGGATGCCCATGGTGGCTGGGGGGTGGGGGTGGTGGTAGACATGGCTGGGGGCCTGGTGGAGGCTGCCCCTGCACTGCTGGGGGGTGGGGGTGGTGGGAGACATGAGTGGGGGCCTGGTGGGGGATGTCCATGGTGGCTGGGGGGTGGGGTGGTGGGAGACATGGGTGGGGGCCTGGTGGGGGATGCCCATGGTGGCTGGGGGGGTGGGGTGGTGGGAGACATGAGTTGGACATGAGTGGGGGCCTGGTGGTGCTGCCCCTGCACTGCTGGGGGGTGGGGGTGGTGGGAGACATGAGTGGGGGCCTGGTGGGGGATGCCCATGGTGGCTGGGGGGTGGGGGTGGTGGGAGACATGAGTGGGGGCCTGGTGGAGGGTGCCCCACACTGCTGGGGGGGTGGGGGTGGTGGGAGACATGAGTGGGGGCCTGGTGGAGGGTGCCCCTGGATGCTGGGGGGTGGGGGTGCAGGGGGACATGAGTGGGGGCCTGGTGGAGGCTGCCCCTGCACTGCTGGGAGGTGGGGGTGGTGGGAGACATGAGTGGGGGCCTGGTGGGGGATGCCCACGGTGGCTGGGGGGTGGGGGTGGTGGGAGACATGGGTGGGGGCCTGGTGGAGGCTGCCCCTGCACTGTTGGGGGGTGGGGGTGGTGGGAGACATGAGTGGGGGCCTGGTGGGGGATGCCCATGGTGGCTGGGGGGTGGGGTTGGTGGGAGACATGAGTGGGGGCCTGTTGGGGGATGACCATGGTGGCTGGGGGGGGTGGGGGTGGTGGGAGACATGAGTTGGACATGAGTGGGGGCCTGGTGGTGCTGGCCCTGCACTGCTGGGGGCGTGGGGGTGGTGGGAGACATGAGTGGGGGCCTGGTGGGGGCTGCCCATGGTGGCTGGGGGGTGGGGGTGGGTGGGAGACATGAGTGGGGGCCTGGTGGGGGATGCCCATGGTGGCTGGGGGTGGTCAGAGACATGAGTGGGGGCCTGGTGGAGGCTGCCCCTGCACTGCTGCACTGCTGGGGGGTGGGGGTGATAGGGGCCATGAGTGGGGGCCTGGTGGAGGGTGCCCCTGAATGCTGGGGGTGGGGGTGCAGGGGGACATGAGTGGGGGCCTGGTGGGGGATGCCCATGGTGGCTGGGGGGTGGGGGTGATGGTAGACATGGGTGGGGGCCTGGTGGAGGCTGCCCCTGCACTGCTGGGGGGGTGGGGGTGGTGGGGGACATGAGTGGGGGCCTGGTGGGGGATGCCCATGGTGGCTGGGGGGTGGGAGTGGTGGGAGACATGGGTGGGGGCCTGGTGGGGGCTGCCCATGGTGGCTGGGAGGTGGGGGTGGGTGGGAGACATGAGTGGGGGCCTGGTGGGGGATGCCCATGGTGGCTGGGGGGTGGGGGTGGTGGGAGACATGGGTGGGGGCCTGGTGGAGGCTGCCCCTGCACTGCTGGGGGGTGGGGGTGGTGGGAGACATGAGTGGGGGCCTGGTGGGGGATGCCCATGGTGGCTGGGGGGTGGGGGTGGTGGGAGACATGAGTGGGGGCCTGGTGGGGGATGCCCATGGTGGCTGGGGGGTGGGGGAGACATGAGTTGGACATGAGTGGGGGCCTGGTGGTGCTGGCCCTGCACTGCTGGGGGGGTGGGGGTGGTGGGAGACATGAGTGGGGGCCTGGTGGGGGCTGCCCATGGTGGCTGGGGGGTGGGGGTGGGTGGGAGACATGAGTGGGGGCCTGGTGGGGGATGCCCATGGTGGCTGGGGGGTGGGGGTGGTGGGAGACATGAGTTGGGGCCTGGTGGAGGCTGCCCCTGCACTGCTGGGGGGTGGGGGTGATAGGGGCCATGAGTGGGGGCCTGGTGGAGGGTGCCCCTGAATGTTGGGGGGTGGGGGTGCAGGGGGACATGAGTGGGGGCCTGGTGGGGGATGCCCATGGTGGGCGGGGGGTGGGGGTGGGTGGGAGACATGAGTGGGGGCCTGTTGGGGGATGCCCATGGTGGCTGGGGGTGGGGGTGGTGGGAGACATGAGTGGGGGCCTGGTGGGGGATGCCCACGGTGGCTGGGGGGTGGGGGTGGTGGGAGACATGGGTGGGGGCCTGGTGGAGGCTGCCCCTGCACTGTTGGGGGGTGGGGGTGGTGGGAGACATGAGTGGGGGCCTGGTGGGGGATGTCCATGGTGGCTGGGGGGTGGGGTGGTGGGAGACATGAGTGGGGGCCTGGTGGGGGATGCCCATGGTGGCTGGGGGGGTGGGGTGGTGGGAGACATGAGTTGGACATGAGTGGGGGCCTGGTGGTGCTGCCCCTGCACTGCTGGGGGGTGGGGGTGGTGGGAGACATGAGTGGGGGCCTGGTGGGGGATGCCCATGGTGGCTGGGGGGTGGGGGTGGTGGGAGACATGAGTGGGGGCCTGGTGGAGGGTGCCCCACACTGCTGGCGGGGTGGGGGTGGTGGGAGACATGAGTGGGGGCCTGGTGGAGGGTGCCCCTGGATGCTGGGGGGTGGGGGTGCAGGGGGACATGAGTGGGGGCCTGGTGGAGGCTGCCCCTGCACTGCTGGGAGGTGGGGGTGGTGGGAGACATGAGTGGGGGCCTGGTGGGGGATGCCCACGGTGGCTGGGGGGTGGGGGTGGTGGGAGACATGGGTGGGGGCCTGGTGGAGGCTGCCCCTGCACTGTTGGGGGGTGGGGTTGGTGGGAGCCATGAGTGGGGGCCTGGTGGGGGATGCCCATGGTGGCTGGGGGGTGGGGTTGGTGGGAGACATGAGTGGGGGCCTGTTGGGGGATGCCCATGGTGGCTGGGGGGGTGGGGGTGGTGGGAGACATGAGTTGGACATGAGTGGGGGCCTGGTGGTGCTGGCCCTGCACTGCTGGGGGCGTGGGGGTGGTGGGAGACATGAGTGGGGGCCTGGTGGGGGCTGCCCATGGTGGCTGGGGGGTGGGGGTGGGTGGGAGACATGAGTGGGGGCCTGGTGGGGGATGCCCATGGTGGCTGGGGGTGGTCGGAGACATGAGTGGGGGCCTGGTGGAGGCTGCCCCTGCACTGCTGCACTGCTGGGGGGTGGGGGTGATAGGGGCCATGAGTGGGGGCCTGGTGGAGGGTGCCTCTGAATGCTGGGGGTGGGGGTGCAGGGGGACATGAGTGGGGGCCTGGTGGGGGATGCCCATGGTGGCTGGGGGGTGGGGGTGATGGTAGACATGGGTGGGGGCCTGGTGGAGGCTGCCCCTGCACTGCTGGGGGGGTGGGGGTGGTGGGGGACATGAGTGGGGGCCTGGTGGGGGATGCCCATGGTGGCTGGGGGGTGGGAGTGGTGGGAGACATGGGTGGGGGCCTGGTGGGGGCTGCCCATGGTGGCTGGGAGGTGGGGGTGGGTGGGAGACATGAGTGGGGGCCTGGTGGGGGATGCCCATGGTGGCTGGGGGGTGGGGGTGGTGGGAGACATGGGTGGGGGCCTGGTGGAGGCTGCCCCTGCACTGCTGGGGGGGTGGGGGTGGTGGGAGACATGAGTGGGGGCCTGGTGGGGGATGCCCATGGTGGCTGGGGGGTGGGGGTGGTGGGAGACATGAGTGGGGGCCTGGTGGGGGATGCCCATGGTGGCTGGGGGGTGGGGGAGACATGAGTTGGACATGAGTGGGGGCCTGGTGGTGCTGGCCCTGCACTGCTGGGGGGGGTGGGGGTGGTGGGAGACATGAGTGGGGGCCTGGTGGGGGCTGCCCATGGTGGCTGGGGGGTGGGGGTGGGTGGGAGACATGAGTGGGGGCCTGGTGGGGGATGCCCATGGTGGCTGGGGGGTGGGGGTGGTGGGAGACATGAGTGGGGGCCTGGTGGAGGCTGCCCCTGCACTGCTGGGGGGTGGGGGTGATAGGGGCCATGAGTGGGGGCCTGGTGGAGGGTGCCCCTGAATGCTGGGGGGTGCAGGGGGACATGAGTGGGGGCCTGGTGGGGGATGCCCATGGTGGGCGGGGGGTGGGGGTGGGTGGGAGACATGAGTGGGGGCCTGTTGGGGGATGCCCATGGTGGCTGGGGGTGGGGGTGGTGGGAGACATGAGTGGGGGCCTGGTGGGGGATGCCCACGGTGGCTGGGGGGTGGGGGTGGTGGGAGACATGGGTGGGGGCCTGGTGGAGGCTGCCCCTGCACTGTTGGGGGGTGGGGGTGGTGGGAGACATGAGTGGGGGCCTGGTGGGGGATGCCCATGGTGGCTGGGGGGTGGGGTTGGTGGGAGACATGAGTGGGGGCCTGTTGGGGGATGCCCATGGTGGCTGGGGGGGTGGGGGTGGTGGGAGACATGAGTTGGACATGAGTGGGGGCCTGGTGGTGCTGGCCCTGCACTGCTGGGGGCGTGGGGGTGGGTGGGAGACATGAGTGGGGGCTTGGTGGGGGATGCCCATGGTGGCTGGGGGGTGGGGGTGGTGGGAGACATGAGTGGGGGCCTGGTGGGGGATGCCCATGGTGGCTGGGGGGTGGGGGAGACATGAGTTGGACATGAGTGGGGGCCTGGTGGTGCTGGCCCTGCACTGCTGGGGGGGGTGGGGGTGGTGGGAGACATGAGTGGGGGCCTGGTGGGGGCTGCCCATGGTGGCTGGGGGGTGGGGGTGGGTGGGAGACATGAGTGGGGGCCTGGTGGGGGATGCCCATGGTGGCTGGGGGGTGGGGGTGGTGGGAGACATGAGTGGGGGCCTGGTGGAGGCTGCCCCTGCACTGCTGGGGGGTGGGGGTGATAGGGGCCATGAGTGGGGGCCTGGTGGAGGGTGCCCCTGAATGCTGGGGGGTGCAGGGGGACATGAGTGGGGGCCTGGTGGGGGATGCCCATGGTGGGCGGGGGGTGGGGGTGGGTGGGAGACATGAGTGGGGGCCTGTTGGGGGATGCCCATGGTGGCTGGGGGTGGGGGTGGTGGGAGACATGAGTGGGGGCCTGGTGGGGGATGCCCACGGTGGCTGGGGGGTGGGGGTGGTGGGAGACATGGGTGGGGGCCTGGTGGAGGCTGCCCCTGCACTGTTGGGGGGTGGGGGTGGTGGGAGACATGAGTGGGGGCCTGGTGGGGGATGCCCATGGTGGCTGGGGGGTGGGGTTGGTGGGAGACATGAGTGGGGGCCTGTTGGGGGATGCCCATGGTGGCTGGGGGGGTGGGGGTGGTGGGAGACATGAGTTGGACATGAGTGGGGGCCTGGTGGTGCTGGCCCTGCACTGCTGGGGGCGTGGGGGTGGGTGGGAGACATGAGTGGGGGCTTGGTGGGGGATGCCCATGGTGGCTGGGGGGTTGGGGTGGTCGGAGACATGAGTGGGGGCCTGGTGGAGGCTGCCCCTGCACTGCTGCACTGCTGGGGGGTGGGGGTGATAGGGGCCATGAGTGGGGGCCTGGTGGAGGGTGCCCCTGAATGCTGGGGGTGGGGGTGCAGGGGGACATGAGTGGGGGTCTGGTGGGGGATGCCCATGGTGGCTGGGGGGTGGGGGTGATGGTAGACATGGGTGGGGGCCTGGTGGAGGCTGCCCCTGCACTGCTGGGGGGGTGGGGGGGTGGGGGACATGAGTGGGGGCCTGGTGGGGGATGCCCATGGTGGCTGGGGGTGGGAGTGGTGGGAGACATGGGTGGGGGCCTGGTGGGGGCTGCCCATGGTGGCTGGGAGATGGGGGTGGGTGGGAGACATGAGTGGGGGCCTGGTGGGGGATGCCCATGGTGGCTGGGGGGTGGGGGTGGTGGGAGACATGGGTGGGGGCCTGGTGGAGGCTGCCCCTGCACTGCTGGGGGGGTGGGGGTGGTGGGAGACATGAGTGGGGGCCTGGTGGGGGATGCCCATGGTGGCTGGGGGGTGGGGGTGGTGGGAGACATGAGTGGGGGCCTGGTGGGGGATGCCCATGGTGGCTGGGGGGTGGGGGTGGTGGGAGACATGAGTTGGACATGAGTGGGGGCCTGGTGGTGCTGGCCCTGCACTGCTGGGGGGGTGGGGGTGGTGGGAGACATGAGTGGGGGCCTGGTGGGGGCTGCCCATGGTGGCTGGGGGGTGGGGGTGGGTGGGAGACATGAGTGGGGGCCTGGTGGGGGATGCCCATGGTGGCTGGGGGGTGGGGGTGGTGGGAGACATGAGTGGGGGCCTGGTGGAGGCTGCCCCTGCACTGCTGGGGGGTGGGGGTGATAGGGGCCATGAGTGGGGGCCTGGTGGAGGGTGCCCCTGAATGCTGGGGGGTGGGGGTGCAGGGGGACATGAGTGGGTCCTGGTGGGGGATGCCCATGGTGGGCGGGGGGTGGGGGTGGGTGGGAGACATGAGTGGGGGCCTGTCGGGGGATGCCCATGGTGGCTGGGGGTGGGGGTGGTGGGAGACATGAGTGGGGGCCTGGTGGAGGGTGCCCCACACTGCTGGGGGGTGGGGGTGGTGGGAGACATGAGTGGGGGCCTGGTGGAGGGTGCCCCTGGATGCTGGGGGGTGGGAGTGCAGGGGGACATGAGTTGGACATGAGTGGGGGCCTGGTGGTGCTGCCCCTGCACTGCTGGGGGGTGGGGGTGGTGGGAGACATGAGTGGGGGCCTGGTGGGGGATGCCCATGGTGGCTGAGGGGTGGGGGTGGTGGGAGACATGAGTGGGGGCCTGGTGGAGGGTGCCCCACACTGCTGGGGGGGTGGGGGTGGTGGGAGACATGAGTGGGGGCCTGGTGGAGGGTGCCCCTGGATGCTGGGGGGTGGGGGTGCAGGGGGACATGGGTGGGGGCCTGGTGGAGGCTGCCCTTGCACTGCTGGGGGGTGCGGGTGGTGGGAGACATGAGTGGGGGCCTGGTGGGGGATGCCCATGGTGGCTGGGGGGTGGGGGTGGTGGGAGACATGGGTGGGGGCCTGGTGGAGGCTGCCCCTGCACTGCTGGGGGGTGGGGGTGGTGGGAGACATGAGTGGGGGCCTGGTGGGGGATGCCCATGGTGGCTGGGGGGGTGGGGGTGGTGGGAGACATGAGTTGGACATGAGTGGGGGCCTGGTGGTGCTGGCCCTGCACTGCTGGGGGGGTGGGGGTGGTGGGAGACATGAGTGGGGGCCTGGTGGGGGCTGCCCATGGTGGCTGGGGGGTGGGGGTGGGTGGGAGACATGAGTGGGGGCCTGGTGGGGGATGCCCATGGTGGCTGTGGGGTGGGGGGGGTGGGAGACATGAGTGGGGGCCTGGTGGGGGATGCCCATGGTGGCTGGCGGGTGGGGGTGGTGGGAGACATGAGTGTGGGCCTGGTGGGGGATGCCCATGGTGGCTGGGGGGGTGGGGGTCGTGGGAGACATGAGTTGGACATGAGTGGGGGCCTGGTGGGGGATGCCCATGGTGGCTGGGAGGTGGGGGTGGTGGGAGACATGAGTGGGGGCCTGGTGGATGCTGCCCCTGCACTGCTGGGGGGTGAGGGTGATAGGGGCCATGAGTGGGGGCCTGGTGGAGGGTGCCCCTGAATACTGGGGGGTGGGGGTGCAGGGGGACATGAGTGGGGGCCTGGTGGGGGATGCCCATGGCAGCTGGGGGGTGGTGGTAGACATGGGTGGGGGCCTGGTGGAGGCTGCCCCTGCACTGCTGGGGGGTGGGGGTGGTGGGAGACATGAGTGGGGGCCTGGTGGGGGATGCCCATGGTGGCTGGGGGGTGGGGGTGGTGGGAGACATGGGTGGGGGCCTGGTGGGGGCTGCCCATGGTGGCTGGGGGGTGGGGGTGGGTGGGAGACATGAGTGGGGGCCTGGTGGAGGGTGCCCCACACTGCTGGGGGGTGGGGGTGGTGGGAGACATGAGTGGGGGCCTGGTGGAGGGTGCCCCTGGATGCTGGGGGTGGGGGTCCAGGGGGACATGAGTGGGGGCCTGGTGGAGGGTGCCCCACACTGCTGGGGGGGTGGGGGTGGTGGGAGACATGAGTGGGGGCCTGGTGGGGGATGCCCATGGTGGCTGGGGGGATGGGGGTGGTGGGAGACATGAGTTGGACATGAGTGGGGGCCTGGTGGTGCTGCCCCTGCACTGCTGGGGGGTGGGGGTGGTGGGAGACATGAGTGGGGGCTGCCCATGGTGGCTGGGGGGTGGGGGTGGTGGTAGACATGGGTGGGGGCCTTGTGAAGGCTGCCCCTGCACTGCTGGGGGGTGGGGGTGATACGGGCCATGAGTGGGGGCCTGGTGGAGGCTGCCCATGGTGGCTGGGGGGATGGGGGTGGTGTGAGACATGAGTGGGGGCCTGGTGGGGGATGCCCATGGTTGTATGGGGGTATGGGGGTGGTGGGAGACATGAGTTGGACATGAGTGGGGGCCTGGTGGTGCTGCCCCTGCACTGCTGGGGGGTGGGGGTGCTGGGTGACATGAGCAGGTGTGCAAGGTAGTCCCCTGTGGTGTCGGCTGCCTGCAGGGGCCGTGGAGGGTGTACAGGGAATACCTGGGAGCACACAGCCAAATCGCGTGTAGAATTTCCCGCGTACCCCTGAAATACACGTACCCAGCCAAATCGCGTGTGAGACTTCCCGCGCACCCCTGTGATCCACGTACCCAGCCAAATCGCGTGTGTAAATTCCCGCGCACATACCGGGCCAAATCGCGTGTGTAACTTCCCGCGCACCCCTGAAATCCATGTACACTGCCAAATCGCGTGTGGGACTTCCCGCGCACCCCTGAGATCCACGTACCCAGCCAAGTCGCGTGTGTGAATTCCCGCGCACGTACTCTGCCAAATCGCGTGTGAGACTTCCCGCGCACCCCTGAGATCCACGTACCCAGCCAAATCGCGTGTGTAAATTCCTGCGCACGTACCCGGCCAAATCGCGTGTGGAACTTCCCGCGCACCCCTGAAATCCACGTACCCTGCCAAATCACGTGTGAGACTTCCCGTGCACCCCTGAGATCCACGTACCCAGCCAAATCGCGTGTGTAAATTCCCGCACACGTACCTTGCCAAATCGCGTGTGGAACTTCCCGTGCACCCCTGAAATCCACATACCCTGCCAAATCGCGTGTGAGACTTCCCGCGCACCCCTGAGATCCACGTACCCAGCCTAATCGCGTGTGTGAATTCCCACGCACGTACCTGGCCAAATCGCGTGTGGAACTTCCCGTGCACCCCTGAGATCCACGTACCCAGCCAAGTCGCGTGTGTGAATTCCCGCGCACGTACCCGGCCAAATCGCGTGTGGAACTTCCCACGCACCCCTGAAATCCACGTACCCTGCCAAATCGCGTGTGGGACTTCCCGCGCACCCCTGAGATCCACGTACCCAGCCAAATCGCGTGTGGGACTACCCGCGCACCCCTGAGATCCACGTACCCAGCCAAATCGCGTGTGAAAGTTCCCGCGCACCCCGGAATACACGCACACGTTATTTTTCAGTCAGCGGGTGTCCGTGTTTGTGGGTACCCCTTTGCACGTCATTTGTCCTGGAGGGCCACAGTATAGGACATTCATCATGGCTGTATATAGGTGCTATTTGTTGGCGCACCTTTTGGCGCACATTTATTACAGGCGCTGAGACGCTACCGCCTGCTTTCTTGTGGTGGTCGTGTTTGTGCCTGTGCGCTGGTTTGACCATGCGCTTTTTTGCCCTATTCGATTCCATGAATACGTGTTGTAGGCGAGCGTGTGGGCGTTCCGCGCACTTGCACCCTGTACTTCCCTGTGATGCCCACATTTTGGCAAGTTGATCCCCATTCCGAGAGTTACGCTCCGTGTTCCGCCTAGTTTTGTTGTGTGCGCCGCGCTATGTGCGATTTTCGCTGTGGCCTGTGCGATTTTCGCTGTGACCTGGCGCACGCCGTTAGATGGCCTGTGCGCCAACGTGCGCCGTGCACTTTTTTAGCGCACATCCGATGGTTTTCTCGCGCACGGCCTTCCATGAATCGATGTGCGCTGCTTTTCGTGCGATTTTCGCACTTGCACTGCGATTTTCGCTATTCCACTGCGAATCGCACGTTTTTGGCCACTTGCGCCGCGCTAATTATTCCATGAATCGGCCTGTAAATCTATTGTCAAGCCCAACGTGCGCACATTTGAAAGAAGCCATGCATACATTACATTGCGAGATTTACATTCCAAAAGACACCGCATTCTTTTGCCTTGAAGCAGACTCAGCACTTCAAAGGGAAGATAGGGGCTGGCACAAAGTGAGGGAGTGATTAGTAGTCGCAGAAAAGCAGAGCAGCTTACATTCCTTGTGATAAACAAGAATCGAGCAAAAGCATGAGTTAGGTAGCTCTATTATCAGAGGAGTTGTAGGTCAGTTATGCATGAGCAATGAAGAACATGATATTATGAAGTTTTTAAATGTTTTATGAATTTGAGGCTGGTTTTTTAACAGTGACATCATTTTATAGAAACCAGTAAAAAACATGGGAAGCTTAGAGAAATGACAAGTGTCTGTGAATTAAGGAAAAGCTTTGTGGTGTCAAAGGTTCCGAAAAAATGCAGTTTGTGATGAAAATGATATGTATAAGTAAACATTGGATTTTTAAATACAATACGAGGTGGTTGGTGTAGATATATGTGTGCAGTTAACATACTTTGTAAAGAATAAGGAAGAAAAACAGTTAACATTGAAGAATGAATGAGGGTGAATCTCATTTTAAAGGGTGTGATCTGAGACAGAAAAAATGGAAATTCATGATTATGTGATCATAATGAATAGGAATGAGTAGTGCTAGAGCTGAAATATATGTGGCCATGCATAGAATTATTGTAGATTGATAATAAAGACAGATTTCTCACATTTGTAATATTTAGTGTTTAAGAATAAAATAATATGTTTTATATAGTAGTAGACTGATTTTGGATCAACATTATTAATAGAGAGAGTATTATAATGAGTGGATGGTGTATTTTGAAAATTGTATATTTTGTGTACAAAGGTTTAAGTGAACCAGAACTCATTGAACTGACTTTTGTTTTTCAGGGTTTCTTGTGACACATACATGTAATGCTTGTGTATCTTGAGTAGGGAAGCTCAGCTTTAGGTCAACATAACAAACACCAGTTGAAGAAACTGAAAATTGAGTAGGGGTTGAGGAGAACAATCCTTGATATTTGTGCATGTCATGTTGAACCGATGTGCTGGGGGAGAACTGGAATACATGAGAATATGGGGGTGCTATGCCCTTTGTTGTTTATTTAGTAAAGGTATATATTTTAAAGCATTTTTGTTTTGCCAAGAGAGCTATATATCACTAACCATATTGTGAGCCCACTGTTTTACTTTAGAAATTGTCTCCAGTCATTACACATATGTGAATTAGATTGGTCCCATCAGGTTACGTTTTTTTAAATTACACAAGCCACTTCCCATTTTAAAGGGTTTGTTATTTATTTTGGATTTATGGCAGATACGTTCTCTGTTAAAGAATTTGATTATAGGACATTATATAAGCACACACTAGAGCACAGCTGATTTATTAATCTAATTTTAAGCAATATAGGCATTTTTTATTAGTAATAAATAGGACATTTTGAAAGAGCATATGTCACCAGCATGCATAGGACAATTACATAGATGAGAAAAAGGCAATGGAAAGAAACCATTATAAAAAGTTTTGATACATTGATGAAAAGTAATTGGGAAAAAGGAAAGGTGCCCTGCTAAGAAGTATCAGTGTACTATCAAAAGGAAGATCAGATGCACAAAGTTTATATTCATTGAATTTGTAACAAGAAGGCAAGGAAGTATGTCAGCAGAAGGAAATGGGAAAGTGATTGAAGAAGGAGAGAAGGAGGAAAAATGTCGAAGAGGCAAAGCCATGGGAGAGCAAATGTAAGACAGATATTGCAACTGAAAGCACAGGAGAGTGCTATAAGTAACCAAAACAGCAATAATATTAGTAATTAAGGACAGAAAGAGGGAGAATGGGGTATGTGCCACAATACAATACAATACAGAGTCATAAGGAAATTAAACATGCAAACTCAAGCATGTGCACCAAAACCACAGCAAATTAGGCAATCTCCAAGAGGGGGGACAATAGATCCCCATTGCACAGCATCGAAGCATTCAAAAGAAATGTGCCCAAGATCACACATTTTGTGAGACACGCAGCGAGAATAAAAATGTAATTATGAATGCAAATTACATTAAGAAGTAGGTTAACATAATAGCAAATGATACTAGATTAAGCACAGCAAATATTTATGGGGAACAGCAAGAACTAATAAGATGAAGCACCTTTTTCAGTAACACTTATAAAAGTGCATGCATTGATGTAAATATGTGTATCTACTTGGGGAAGCAACCGTAATGAGAGGAAGTATTCTCAATAGCACCAGGACAAAAGTTACATATACTATAGATAGGAGAGCATGATATATATTATAACAAATTAACAAATGTATTGAGGAAAGATCTCAAGTAAGCACCTAGGGAATAACATGCACTATTTTTACGGATTAATTATATAAACACACAATAAATCACACTTATATTTTTAAGGCCTGAACATGCAAAGGAGTGTGCCATTAGGTTAAAGAAGTATTTTTTTTTATAGAATATACACCCGGATTAGTATGATTTTCAAGAATAAATTGCACATTATTCAGATTTCTTATAGGGTTTGTTTAGATAAAGCTGAATGAGTGCAAGCAGGCTGGGAGCTGCACTAATAAAGGAATGCAACTGAAGAACAGTAATGGCAAAAAACACAGATATATACATTTTTAATAAACAACCTCTACTGAGCGCTTCCTTCTTTGGCGACACCCAAATGACCGCCCTGCATGCAGGGTTTCCAGATTTGCTTTGGCAAATGCTGTAGGCTCTTACGTTTGGTGTGTACCATAGAGCTCTGTCCCTATGCATTACACAGATAGGCCAGCACTCGAAAACATCATTTGTCTGTCAGCTAGTCGCAGCCTCTTAATTTAGCTGGCTTAAAGTGTAACAATGTAGGTAAAACAGGTGAATGAGACCCCATGACTCTTCTCATGTAACGTGTGCACATGTATTAACATGTACTAGGTAGAACATGAGTATATTTATAAGCATAAAGTAATGATGTACACACCGTCGGTAGATACAACCATCCAGGTGGGTGACACAAACGGTCTCGTTTTGAATGTTCCAGATAGATCAGATACTCATGACCCAGAGACACAAACATGATGGCTGGCATTACAGCAGCATCACACAAGCCCTGCTAGCCTTCACATGCAGGGAAGGGGAAGCCGGAGGCCACACATATCCCTTCATTCATGTCAGAAATAACGGGATAAGTGCTTCACACAAAATGCCCAACATCCAATGTACCTTCTTCTACAACTAGGAGCATGCAACTACACAACACTTTCGGCACTCCACAACAACAAACAAGAAGCAAACAACAGTGTGCACTCCCACTCACCCACTGGAGCAAACACCACACTCCTCCCTCACACTACAACCATCAGGAGCACACAAAAGCACACAGCAACCATCACCTTGCTTGCCATGTGAAGAGGCAAGGTAAGAACCTACACTTGACTGAACAAGTGTTAGGGATGCCAATGGCCCCGACCAGGAACAAGTAAATGCGGCAAGGAATAGAAGAGCCTGTCTAGGCAAAGCAAGGAATCCTCCCTCTTGAAACTCTGCACTGGAAGTGCAATAGCCACACCAAAATGAAGGTTAAACAAAGAGCAATACAGAACAGAGCAGAAATGCCACATCAGACGAAGGTGGAAAGTAGACCACACAGAAGAAAACTAGTCCACACTCTCTGTGGCAGAATGCAGGTTAGCTAAAGGTCGCTCTGACTATATCCAAACCATCTACAACATCCATGACACTCACAACCACGAGATCATCCCCAAACAGTAAAAAGGCGACAACAAAAAATTAATCATCTGCACATGTGCACACTGACAGAAAGATCTGCCTTTCCTCACACCTGCAGCCTGACACACAACTGTACACCCACACCTGACACTCCTAACCACAATCAGGTACCATGCCACACTCATACTGAATGATAAATGACAAAACATGGAAAAAGCACACTCATGCATGCACATGCCACTATTCGACTGCCTATGTAACATCCACCTCATGAAACACTCAAGGTATCACACCCCCACCACAGCATGAATACCACAACAATCAGGCACACTCACTCTTTCACATACACAAACCGGACTGCACATTTTTCAGACTTGCATGCCTTGCACAAATCCCACCTCAACCAGATACTTTTAATAAATAACCTCCTTATGACCTTCTTATTACCAACTAAATGGACTAACCACAACACACATGCATCCCTTTCTCAGCCAAAAAGCAAAAATGAGCATTTCAGTACTATACTATAGAAAACATGGGAACAAGATGTCCAGATGGAAAGAAAAGAAATCTGCACTATGAAATCAATAATTAAAAATCTAAGTGTGAACCACCACAAGGTGTACTGACCTTCTTCAACAATTAACCTTACCCAGGATGCTAACATAATCCAGCGCCATTACCAACAAGGTTTGCCCACCCACCAGTATACACTCTACCATTGGGAACGTCAGAGCTTTTTCCCAAGCAAACCATGTGCCAGACTGCAGGATTCAACTAATAACTTAACCAGATAAAGCAATAGCAAAGGGGTCTGCACTTCCTCCAAGCTCTCTGCCGTCCGATACCTAGTTCTGGAATAAAATAAAATTCTTTGGATCTCTTATTCATCTCTACCTCTCTCTCAGACACTAATACTACTGTCACACCATCCATATCTGATAACTCAATTGTTTGCACCACCATCTCCTTTCCACCCTCTGACATTTCCTCACCACTTGCTTCACCTATTACTAAAACGACATTTAAACCTTATGTATTCCCCCCTTCCCTCTGACCTACAGTTCTCACTCCTCCTCAACAACCGATTCCTCTTCCACCAACACTGTCTTCTCCAGCTTCCAATTTCTACTATATGACTCATTCTCCTCTCACTTTACACTGCTTACATTCACCCCTAAGTCTCAGCATCCTCAAACATGGATCAGCCCATGTATATGCTTTCTCTGCAAAGACATGCATCGGCATCTGCGCAAATGGAGGCGTGTCCACCCTCATGAGGACCTGCAAATCTACCTCTCCGCCCTAAACTCTCTCAAGTCCACTCCTGATACAGCGAAGAGGGAATTCTATCTAACCCTCATTGACTGTCACTCCAAAAATCCTCACTGGTTACAGGGCACCCTAAACTCACTCCTCATTCCTCCTTAGTCTATGACTATCAGCTCCATTCTCACAGCTAATGACCCAGCTGAATACTTTGCTGCAAACATTTCCAAAATTCAAGACTCCCTCCTGACTTTCCTCACACTCCCTCCTTCTACATTTTACACTCTGCCTGCTCTACCATTATCCTCGGCTTACATCTCCCTCTTAAGTCACACTAATACTGACAAAGTGCTATCTCTGCTGATGAAGGTTAACACCCTTTGTGCCCCATCAGACCCTCTTGCTCCTCAGCTAGTCGAGCCTATTGCCCCTTTATTGGCCTCCCACCTAGATGAACTCTCCAAACTGTCCTTCGACTCTGCTTGGGTTCCCTCTGTTTTCAAAACAGCCACGGTCATCCCGCTCCTAAAAAAGCAAGGGGCTGACCTGGACCTACCGGCTAAACTTCGCCCTGTGTCTCTCCTTCTGCACTACTCTAAAGTGCTTGAAAAGGGTTGTGTTCAACTGTCTTACCATTTTCTTAGACAACCACAACCTTTGAGACCCCCTACAAGCAGGTTTGCGCTCCTGCCACTCCATGGAAACTGCTCTTATGAATGTGCCCTATCGGCTCTGCTAAGCACTCCAACTTATCCTCTATCCTAATTCTCCTTATCCTGTCTGCTGCCTTTGACACAGTCGATCACTCTGATCTCCTTTATACTCTCTCGTGATCGAGCCCTTGCTTTGATTGCATCCCACCTTGCACCTCACCAATTCTCTGTCATGTGAAGGGACCCATTCTTCCCGGAAGAAGGTAAAAAAGCGCATGAGATGACATTTTATGTCGGCATTCCCATCATTCCCCTAAACCTGAAAGCAAGTAGGCTTGAAATGATCTAATGCTTAAATAAGTGCCTTGCATAAGCAGGACCTACTGAAGAGTTCTATACGCTGAAAGGAAACCTGAAAGGCTTTGCTTTACCTTTGTGATATGTATTCTAAGTGAGGTATGTGCCTTTAAGAAGATATTCTTAATTTTAAATCTAATTCTGCATAGACTTCTGAAACGTGTGGAGTGAACGCAGCCAGCAACCAGCAGGAAAAGAACCATTTAATTTGTATACACCCATAAGGGATTTTTACAGTAGCTTGAAAGAAGCTATGTAATATGCCCTTGCCCTTTATACAGAGAGGAAACAATTGGACGGTGATAGCAAAATTATGCCACTTAATCACCAACAGAATCTTTCTAGGGGCACAATAGGTGAGTGCCCTTTAGATACAGAAGGCTTCTGTCGCCTAACTGTAGACAGAGTAAACAGTTACATTTCCGTCAGCTGACATGACCTCACTAATTGGGAATTGTTCAACAAACCTAATAGTTAGTGGCCAGTTTATAAGATTGGGGAAATGACAATTGAACAAACACACCTTAGGGGCAGGGTTTCAGAACCCTTGCTTTCTAGTATTGCATTGGGAATGACAGATAATCAGATATAAATGGTAAATTAACTTCCATTAAGATACACTGGCAAGCTGACCGATTGAGTAGCTGACCGATTGAGAAGCTGACTCACTGACCAGTTGGCATGCTTACTGTCCCGATGTGGAGTTCAGGAAGCAGTCTGAATAACATGTCATCCCTTTCCTTGATAGGCCCTATCTTTGACAGGGGATGCCTTGCTTGACTTAAAAGCAGGAATTCAATAAGGTACTGGGTATTAGCCTTTCTCAAATTGAATAATGCTCTAACCTTTTATTCAGTTTTCACTATTAGTATTGTATTCCATTCTGGAATTGCCTCCTAGCATTTAAAGTTTGAACGTAATGCTTTTGCATTTTAAGGTTGCATTTTTCGTACATTTCTGAAATAGAGTGTAGTATTTTACCCTTGGTTATTACTGCTCATACCTTTGGGTTATTGCAAAGAAAGTGTGGAGGAGCAGACATACAAATCCGCCGCAGATCCTACCCCACTCCCTCCTCTGTATTGGAGGCTTGAGATCGTGCCCTGTCTAACATCAGCTGTTGTACCAATACTGCAGCAAGTGTATGTAAGACGGTATCCATTAAGATGACCATGTCGAATGCACCCTTGAGTTGATGACAGCCTACAGGAGCAACTCCCTGAAGGAATATGAGAAAGAGCTAAGAAATGACTAAAAACTAATGGTGTCATATGAAAGTGTGCCCAAAGTCCTGAAATATTGAATGAAAATGATGTATAGATCCTAGAGGAGACATGACAAAGTAAAGAATCTAAAGAACCTTTCAAGTGTAAAAGAAGAACATTACACAGTAAAAAGTGCTGCAGAAGACTGAAGTATAAAGAATGTATATACGCTGAAACGGAAGATAGATTAAGTCATTGTATAGGATAGCTACAACTAGTGAATAGAATGCAGGTGGAGTGACCATTGTACAGACACTGGACATTGGCATCATGAAATAGCAAGCTAAAGAATCATGAAGAAAGAATGAAAGGCAGTGTAGCAGCAGAATAGCAGGTTAGTGGAGTTGCGTTGGGCGGCTTTCTGACCTAAAGTCAAGAATTGAGAAGTCGAGGTCTTCTATCTACGCTGATGTGTGCAGAGGATGACTCCTTTCACATTAAGGTGCAAGATAGAACACAAAAGATGCAAAGTCTTAATTCATTTACAGCATTTAAAAGCTTGCAGAATGAACAGAATCGTAGTCTCTGGTCACGTGAGTCGAGGATGGATATAGGGCTTGAACTCGGAGTTCCAGACGTGATAGCGAGTGCCCTCACTCGTGTTGTATTCCCAGGACAAGAATACTCTGCAAGGCAAAGTACAAAGAGAATTTCATGGCACAAGGCATGGGTTATGAGAGATGTTGGGCTAATTGGGTGGTAGGGTTGCCTCATGTCCTATCTACCCCACCTGGGTCTTGGCTTATGTGCTGCTAATGCAACAAATGTTCCAGACATGGCACAAGCGTGCCAATCCAATTGTATTAGTCTGTATAATGAAGGACCTTATAGCTTGAGAAACCAATGAAACACTGTGTAACTGATTTTTCTTAAAATGACACATTTCAAGAGGTAGTCATGTGTTGTCCACCTGATATCGGACAGCCAATAACAAACCTAGCTCCTATATGATTGTATATCTAGATGTATTTCTAGATGAAGTCATTGTATAGGCTAGCTACAAGTAGTGAATAGAATGCAGGCGGAGCCGGTTGCCAGACATTTCGTCGAAAAAAATTGGTCGACCAGACAAATGGTCGAACCAATTTGGTCGAAAACCAAATGGTCGAAATTTTTTTTTTTTTATTTTAACCCTTTTTTTTTTTTTTTGGGGGGGTCCCCCCAACCCCCTTTTTTTCTCTAAAAACCCCTTTTTTAACTAAACGAAACCCCGAAAAATAAATATATAAATAAAAAAAAAAATTCGACCATTTGGTTTTCGACCAAATTGCGGCGACCAAATTGCAGTCGACCAGTTTTTTTTTCGACGAGTTGACTGGACACCGGCGGAGCCACCATTGTACAGAAACTGGACATTGGTATCATGAAATAGCAAGCCAAAGAATCATGAAGAAAGAATGAAAGGCAGTGTAGCAGCAGAATAGCAGGTTAGTGGAGCTACGCTGGGAGGCTTTCTGGCCTAAAGTCAAGATTTGAGAATTCGAGGTCTACTATCTACGCTGATGTGTGTAGAGGATGAATCCTTTCACATTAAGTGCAAGAAAGAACACAAAGGATGCAAAGTCTTAATTGATTTAAATCATTTAAAAGCTTGCAGAATGAACAGAATTGTGGTCTCTGGTCACGTGGGTCGAGGATGGAAATAGGACTTGAACTCGGAGTTCCAGACACGATAGCGAGTGCCCTCACTACCATTGCATTCCCAGGACAAGAATACTCTGCAAGGCAAAGTACAAAAAGAAGTTCATGGCAGAAGGCATGGGTGATGAGAGATGTTGGGGTAATTGGGTGATAGGGTTGCCTCATGTCCTATCTACTTGCAACTCAGTCTTGGCTTACGAGCTGCTAACACAACCAAATGTTCCAGACATGGCACAAGCGTGCCAAACCAATTGTATTAGTCTGTATAACAAAGGACCTTATAGCTTGAGAAACCAATGAAACACTGTGTAACTGATTTTTCTTAAAATTACACGTTTCAAGACGTAGTCATGTGCTGTCCACCGGATATCAGACAGCCAATAACACACCTAGCTCCTATATTTCATTGTAGATCTAGATGTGTCCCTTAACCAATCCCAACACTTGATAGGTTTTTCACTATTGCTACATAGCATGACGTAATTCTGACGCATGAAGAAGTATATAATTGTATTTTTTGTGGAAATCACGCAAAGAATGCACGTCTGTCCGTTGATGTTCGTTATAAACTTCCTGTTTTAGATAATTGCTAATAAAACAGCAACTGGCCATCTTCTTGAGTTTGTCCTGTTATTTGGACGCAGAATTATTCTGGTGTAATCCCATCCATTACCATATGCACGTTCCAAGGGCCATACGCTCAAAAGAATGCTTCTTTAGCTATTATTGCATTTGCATTACAAGATTGTAGTTCTCTAGCATTGAGAGAAAGAAACATGTTTTGGTTCAGCTCACTTTGTATAGGTAGCAAAGAGCATTATGCAGATATCCTGGTGTTTGAATTCATATTGGTTTGATCTTGGCATTTCAAAGATAAATCTATACCTTGCCTATTGGAGGCATCATGAAAGGAGAAGTTATTGTGTGTTGATGATTTGGAAAGAGTTTTTATTTTCAGCACCTGCTAGAAATGTGAATTGTGAATTATTCACTGTGATGGGATTGATCAAGATATGTTATACTGTGGCATTAAAGAAGTGATCTTAGAGATATAGTATATTTTTTATAATATAATGTATTAAATTACATTTTAATGGTCAGTGCATGCATTTGTCTCCATATTAATTTTGTGAAATGTTATGTCAATATGCTATACCATTTATTCTGTTGAATTTCTGTTTTGTTCTGCTCATGACACGCACAATATGTGAGGTAAAACTTTTAGGTTTCTGTCACACACTGACAGTTCCCATTTAGGGTTCAATGTATGCTTACTATGAGTTTCATGAGATAAATCTAACAAACCATGGTCCAACATTTCCCCACATTGCTCCACATTGCTCAACCACTCTTAAACATACAGAACTTTGTTTCAGGCACAGAAAAGGAGTGCACTTGTGTTATGTTATTGAATTTCTAAAGCTCACATTCGCCAGAGTCATTTTGGAGCTAGTGATCGAACTAGAGTAGACAGTGCCACCAGACCGCTAGAATAACAGGGTTTTTAGGACATGCTTAAACATGAGATGGTTCTCTGTGACTCTAACATCGCGTGGCAGTGCATTCCACAGCTTGGCGGACGCTGCTGAAAAGGCGCGGCCCCCAGCCCTTGCCAGCTTGTAATGTGGAATGACGAGGAGATAGCTATCTTGAGAGGGAAGTGCCCGGAAGTGTAGATAGATAGATCTGAAATTTGCTCCGAAGATATTCTGCTCACTGACCATATACATTGTGATGGATGACACAGATTGATTTAAACTCAATGAGTTTCATCACTGAAAGCCAATGAAGATTCTGCAAGATGGGTTTAAGATACGTGCCATAAGGGGAAGCAGTAGCCACTTGAGCAGCCAGATTCTGGAGTCTCTGAAGGTGCTTATAAAGATACAGGGGCTGCGCCAGGTACAGCGAATTACAATAGTCAAGGTGGCTCATAACCAGTAAAGCTACTACCGGGGCATGAAAATGCTTGGGGAGAAAGGGAAGGACATTCTGCAGTATCTTCAGCTGGCGATATCCTCCCTGGCAGGTGACACCAATTTGGCTTCCATTGAGAGTGAGGAAGACAGCTTCACTCCCAAGTCCCTAACAACCAACACTGGTGTGGGGAAAGGTCCAAGCAGGGAAGGTCAGAATGATGGGGTCCATCGGGAAGTGGCAGATGGAGGGCCAGCCACACGGAACTCCATCTTGTCCCATTCAGTCTAAGCCAGTTGGCGTCCAGCCACCGCCCCACTGCCTCCAGGCAACTTCTAAACTGATATGATGTTTCATTATGCAGAAGATTCGGTTGGACTAGAATCTGTGTGCTGTCTGCATATGAGTAACACTGGAACCCATGTGAGTGAATGAGGCCCACCAGCAGTTGCATATATACATTGAAGAGAATAGCATACACAACCGAGCCCTGGGAACACCACAAGACAGGGGACAGGAAGCCGAGCAAAAAGGAAAAAGAGAGAATTTTTGCCCTATGTGACAGAAAGGAAGAGAACCATGCCAAAACCAGGCCAGATATGCCAGCTCAGGCAAGGCGCTCCAACAGGGTGGGGTTGGTCAACCGTATCGAATGCTGCTGATAGATCTAATAAAACCAGTGCCACCACTCCACCCTGATTGGACAGCTGCACCTGGTTACCCATAGCTGAAACAAGAACACACTTTGTCCCATGGCCTGGACGGAAGCTAGAATGAAAGGCACTAAAGAAACATGAGTCATCCAGGAACTGGCTGAGTAAAGGAGACATTAAAGACTCAAGAAGTTTCATGGGGAAAGAAAGAAGAGAGATAGGTCGGAAATTAGCAGGGATCAAAGGGTGCAGAGAGGGTTTTTTGAGCAGGAGAACCACCAGGGCCTCTTTCAGTTTGGTAGGGATCATGCCAGAGGTACAAGAACCATTCACTGCCTTGGTGAACCAAGGAACAATCATAGGCATGATTTCCTTCCAGATATTCAAAGTAGCAGGGTCTAGAGAAGATGCCGATTTAAGTTTCATAGTAGCCTGCAGAATGTCTTCATCTGAAACAAAAGGAAAAGAAGACCAGGAGCGGGCAGAGGTTTCCTGATTAGGAGCATTCTCCATGAGCACTGTGACAGATATATTAGCCCGGATGGCCATTATTTTCCGAACAGAAAAAGAGGAAAGAGAGTCAGAGAACCTGCGAGGGAACCACAGTTGAAGAAGAGTTAGCAGAAGATGAGAGCGAGCGTACCAATCAAAAAGGTTCCTTAGGTTGGTTCAAAGCATTTTCAACCTTCTCGTGAAAGAAGGAGCATTTGGCTTTGTGGACGGAGCTATGATAAGCCACGGAGGCAGCACGGAATGCCAGCCTGTCGCCATGAAAATAACCCAGGTGCCATTAACGCTCGGCCTGACTGCTTTTTAATCACAAAGCTTTAAGATTGTCTGAAAATCTGGGTTGTGTCTGCTGTTTACGAGTTTTAACCAGATGGATTGGAGCTACCTCCTTAGGGCATAGGGTGGCTGCTCATAAGAGTGTAGATAGGTCAGTTGTCTGGACGATACCAGACTTGGCCATGAGCTGTAAAACCATATTGTCCTTGCTCACCAAGAGGCAATTCTGTCTGAGAACCTCCAATGATGTGGATTCTGAACGAACCATCTGTGCTTTGATAGTGAAAGGCACTATATAGTTGTCCAACCAAATGATGGGAAATACGGGATAAATCACCACTAGCAAAGGTGTCGAAAAAACAAGGTCAAGAGTATTGCCCTGTTGATGTGTTGACTCGTGGACTAGTTGGAAATATCCAAAATCCACCACGCTGTCAAAATAAATGGGCTAAAAATGGATCTGTCTGGCCATTAAAGCAAAGGTTGAAATTACCAACAATAAACAGGCTGGGAAATTTATGATGAAGGTCTGCCACTAAATCCATGAATAGTGTCATGTCGTGGCTGACGATCACATGCTAGAGATGTCTACACAGCTTCTAAGTCACAACCGGTGCTACGTGTCACTTTTACAGGGTGCTGGTTCTTCTTGTTCAATCTTAGGTGGGGTGTCTCCCTGTGAAGACTAGCATTACCTGGCTAGCCATTTAATTTCAGGGAAATATGAAACACACTGTCTCCATGTAGCAACAACACCTCTTAACTCATTCCTCTAACTGTTGGTGGTCCACAAGGCTCTGCCTTGGCCTGCTCCTCTTTACACTCTCCACCTCTTCTCTTGGAGCACTAATCTCCTCCTTTGGGTTCTTGTACCAACTCTTCGTGGATGAAAACCCAACTCTTTGGGACCACATTGAGGTCTTAGTCAGTGGTCGAAGTGTATGAAAAGAAGTAGCGGAACTATGTTCCCTGCTGGCCTGCCCCGGCTCCCCACAAACCCCATCACCACATCCCATCCCACACAAAATACACACCCCAAACACTTGCACCTGCTGTTTAAGGGAACGTTCAGTGCAGTGCACTGAAAATGCAAGTTTCAAATTCTTCCTACACTTTTATTTTAAAAAAAACTATTCCAGAACGGTTTCTTTTTAAAATAAAAGTAGTAGGAGCCGTAAAAGGAAATTTAAAAAAGTAGAGGAGCACCACTCCCGACCGCCCCTGCTCACTTCGACCACTGGTCTTAGTGGCCAACGACGAGGAGGTCTTCACAAGGTCTTTTAGTTAGCCTTAATGTTACAGAGTGTGGTCACTTAAGCTGGATATATTCGGGGCTAAGTATCTGATCCCACATAACTGCCCATCATTAAGAGGACATTTTAAGTCTTATATATAAGGGCATGGTTACCGTTTCCAAAAAAGAATGATCTCTGGATTTTCCTAAACCCCCCTGGCTTTAAACATTTTAAAGATTTTTCAACCGTTTTTTCACTTTGAACTTGTCGCTTCATGTTCTCATCATTAATATTGGAACACAGCGACACACTTAGTTCATATACATTGAACATTCTAGGAAGATCGGGGTCTGCGATTCTATCAGAGCGGCCCGTTTGTTTATTTACAAGAATGACATCATTACCGTCATTATGGCATGAAGTCAACATGCTTCGAACATATGCTGCTATTGGAAGCGACCATCTTGCCCTACACGAGTCTTGGGCAGCCGCAATTGAACATGGTAGTCAGGCACTGCCATCTTTTGAGAGAATTTGAACATTTGGAAGCCAATCATAGAGGTAATGACTACATCATTGATATTTCTCAACAACTTGGGAACTAGACATCCCTTTAGAGCAGTGGTCTTCAAACTATTCAGGACTGGGCCCCCTTTAGCAAAATGTGGGCAGGCTGGGCCCCCCCAAAAATGTCAAATGGACTGTAAGTCCAAATGGCTATGAAGTATCATGTGCCGTCACCGCACCCTGCTCCCAGTATAGTTCCTGAGCTCCCCCACCACTCCCATCACAGTCTCTGGGCTGCTTCATCCCACTCTTACCCAGTCTCTGGGCTCTGCACCCCACCACAGACTCTGGGCTCTCGCCACTCTGCTCCCACCACAGTCCCTGGGGTTACCCACCCTGCTCCCAGCACAGTCCCAGGGCCAGTGGCAGCAGGTGAATTTTTTTAAGTGGAGGGACATCAATATTTCCCCTGTAATCTTTTTAAAATAATGGGTTAAAGTGCTGCATTTTTTAGCATACTTTAAAAGAAATTGGGTAAAAAAAAACAGTTTGCAATTGGCGCTGGGGGGCCCAGGGGATAGGCATGTGTCCCGTAAGAAATACCATCCCTGTCCCCTGGGCTCCACAGTGCCTCACAAGGAGAGCTGATTTTGGGGGGCGGGTAGGGGGATTGTGTATTAAAAGTATTTTTAAAATACCTTTGTTGTACAACTCCCCACTTGCCAAAATGTTCTCCACTGACCAACAAACACATACACACAAGCACACAAAGCACTCATTCTATCATTCACACGAGCACCCATCTCCATACACTCACTCATAACACAAGCATACACGCATCCATGAACAAGAATCGGGAAGCAAGAGCTTCCTGGTTCCTGCACATGCATGCGCAGGGTCCTGCACATGTGCAGTGGCATGTGCAAGCCTGCGTGTGGGTGCTGAAACGCCCCACTCCAGGCTGCTCTGTCCGTATGTGCGAGGAGGAGCAGGAACTTCCCCTCGCGCATACAGACATGCAGTTCCCCAGCCAACATTTCCAATGAGCTATGCAAGGCTGGCAAAGCAAAATGACCCCAGCCTTGCATGGCTAAGTGAGCATGTGCGGCTGGGGTACTGAACTGTCAAAGGGAAACATTGTTTCCCTTTGACAGTTCAGCCAGCCCATGAGCTGGAAAAAGAAGCTGAGGGAGTGCTCAGTGTTTCACTGGTCTGGCTCCTCGGCTCCTCCATAATAGATGAGGGGGCCACTGGGTCGATGCCCTCTCGCACATTATGCATGAGCCGGCAGGCTCGGACTGGCCCATAGGGCAATAGGGCACTACCTGAACCAAAAAGGCAAAATGCTAGCGTGGGCCTGTTTTTTGGGTAAAAACGGGCCACCTTTTTGGCCAAAGTGGGCCAGTTTGAAGAGTTACTTCACTATGCAGCTAGTAGTTTTGACCCTTGTTGCTGAATAAATATTCTTTAAATACCACAATTTGCTTACATTTTAGCAGAAAACCCCCCATTGAGTACTATTCAAACAATCTGTCACTAAAGGAATGAACTGTGGGCCACCTTTTCATTGGAGCCCAGGATAATTGTATGCTCCAGTCTAACCCTGTGAGCTGCCCCTGCCCACTTCCTCCATTTAAAAATATATATATATATATTTTTATTTTTTAAATTTCAGGCGCCCCACAGTTTGAAGATCTCTGCTTTAGATAAACATAACTTATGGGGTGACTATGTGCTTGTGTTTTGGCTGCTTAGGAGAAGACCAATCAAATCTTCACTAAACATCTATCACTAGATCTACATCCCCCTATCCCGTGCACTTTGGAGGATGTGAGTAGACAGATTAAAGAACCTTACATTATTCTCAGTACATCACTTGGGATGCCTATTTCCATTGATTGGCGGCATAATATGATGATCACTTTTCACCATGCCGAACGTTTTTGACAATCCTAGCATCCATGACAATCACTCTCACCAATTCCATATTACTACTACTTAGAATCTGGGTGAGTACTATGATTTTAAGGCCAATTTGAATACGCTTAGGGCCTATGTATTTATCCACTGGATGTTTAGATTAGTTTTTGGCATGAATCCCATTCAGAGGAGGAGGACTATCCATATACTCAAGGCATTGAATGGTGATGACTTCAATTTGCATATGCTCATACTGGAAGAAATGAGTGCATCCATTTGACAAAGAAAGAGGTGAGGAATTGTACATTTGTCTATAATCATACAGGAAAGTATCAGTTATAGAGGATAACATGCTTTATCATATTATCATTTTTAGGTAGCCAGGGACGGAATGCTACATACGTACTTCCCTTTTGCTACTAAATGAGTCCTCCTAGAACATTGGTGCCATTGGGACCATGCAAATATGAAGGTAGATATGTTTGAATATTTAAAGGACTGGATATATCGAGATTCTAATTGTTGGTTGAGCTGTTGTGAAAAGTAATTTCTGTCAACTTCTTATTAGAAGGTTACCATAGATGACATTATAAGATTGTTTTTTTCTGATTGTTTGTAGCGTTAACGTCTCACCAAGACCCCTGATGAAGTGATGGTTTCTCGAAATGCATTGGGTCACAACAATCCATTTTTTTTTAATACTAATGTTTTATGAATTTACATTGAAATGCTACATGCTGACATAATGGGCCTCATAATAAGCTTGCTGGTCAGGTAACAACGGTACCAGTAAGCTCACCGGTACCATTGTTACCGGACTGGCAAACTATGAGTTCTGCTTGTGGGTGCCTTTCCACATACCAGGTCTGACCTGGCAGGCGTACTGGCACTCACGAGCATACCTCGACAGATGCACCGGCACCATTCATGAATGGTGCCGGTGCATCCGGTCTCCCCATTCCCATTGAGTCCAATAGGACTCAATGGGAATGGGGACTAATATTTTCTGGCGCCCGGGAATGGGCAATTACCGGTCCGCCAGGGCTGTAACGCCCCAGTAATTGCCCATTCCCGGGTGCCGGAAAATTCATGACCGGCACGGCTATCGCCAATGTCATAATGAGGCCCAATGAATTTATATCAACCAGTTTACTTAACCCTAAATACTTCAGAGATTTCCTATTGAGATTTTGTCATTTCATTGGCCTGTGACAGTGTGCAGGGGACCTAAGTTCCCTACTTATGGGAACTTTTCCTACTTACCATTATTGTTCAGGCCAGCTGCAAGGTTTCTCTCCCCCGCACCTTGAATCTAGATAATCACTAACAGTAGTTCACTAACCTCTTTTCTATAACTTCAGCAATAAGGTGTGCACTGTGTTACATTTGAATTCAAAGGACAATCATATGCAATTAAGAAAGAAGAAGAAACAGCCCATGATCCTTTGGCTGAACCAAAGTTAGGAACAAACAGAGATGGCACATTTGTAACCAACACCAATGCAGTTGGCCATGGTGGCCATAGATCTAGGCTCACAACTAGATTTACCACTGCGAAGCGAAAACTGCAACCAAGGCATAGGATGAAGAAAGGTTCTGCAGGAGACTCATGAGTATCCTGATTGAAGATGTGAGATAGCTCTGCTGGAAACTTACTTGGGTTTGCAGTAGGCCATCAGCAGTTAACACATGGCAAAAGAGATAGTTAAGGTAGCAGGCGCTCCTCTCCAGTTGGTCACCCTAAGTTACCTGGGGGCAACCAGGCATGGACTCCCTGCTCACTGTGCTCAGAGAGGCGCAGCTTCACCTCACTAATGAGGCCCAACAAGGCTGAAACACGTGTATGGGGTTGCTGTTGGTAATCTTGCTCAGAGAGGAATTGCCATAGCATTTCAGTGCTGGACTGCCCATGTGGATGGGACAAAGACTGAAATGCAAATGGATATTTCCCATCTGTGAAAGGTACAGTGAGCAAAAAGCGTGTGCTGCAAACTCTCATCTCAGAACAGGTTATCATGCCACACACACACACACACACACACCTGCCCCCCCCACCTTTATATTCTTCTGCCAAAGCCATTGCACTGTGGGCGGAGGGGCTTCGATCAAAATCGAAATCCACATCCCTCCATGCAGGTGATATCTTTTCTAAAGTGGTTTCTTTCTTTCTGCTTATTGGGCTTCATTGGCCACAATTTTGTGACCTGCAATTAAGATGGAATCCTGACACTTGCTCAGACTCCTGACCCATCTCTAAACTTATTTCCATTTTCAGGCATCTCAGGCAGACAAAATATGGAACACATTATTTGCAGACACATTCAGTGTGTCAGATGACCTGACTGTCAGATAGAAAATTAAATTGCAACTCAGTTAAATATAGGGCCCCGTATCATCCAAAAGGAAATGTGTTTATTGTGCTGCTCTATACGATCTGTCACTCAGAGGCAGTTGCCTGATCTCCTAGGAATCGAGGCATTTACCTGTAGAGTATGTTCCTTTTAAGCTGTGCACACGTGTGCTTACCCAGATTTCCACCGTGTGCTGCTCAGAAGAGTCTTAATGCACACAGGCATTTTCCAGCTTCCCAAGAATGTACAAGGCACAAGCCACAGCACTTACCTGACATTTACTTTCTCCTTAAGGACGCACAATTATACTGTCATTGATATTCTGGTATAGACTATTCACATTATCACACTATACAAGAGTTACCTTAAAAACCTAAAAAGCCTAAAACTAGAATATGTTCAAAATAAATATGAAGAAATCTGGCTCATGAACAGAAAAGAAGATCTAGCTCAGATATGCCTGTGTACATTAACCACATAAACCTCCCGCCTACCCATGACTCCTATACTTAGCTCCACCAAATGTATATATTCGGACTAACACTTTTACTCCATGGCACATTTAGCCATAACCTGATAACCTTGAATCTGTCTGCTAAAGTGTAGCAGACCTTTACCAACGTCCGCTTGTTTTATGTTTGTTGTAATATGAATAACATGCAAGCATCGTAATTTCTGATAAACCTGGTGCCTTAACAAAAAGTATCAACCAAACGATGGACTCTGACTCAAATATCAAATTATGTAATTTATGAGGCTGCTTTGGTGTCTAATCACATCCGAACCTTCCTATTCCTTGTACATACGCCACACCTCTGTATTGTACCTGAAGTACTGTTTGGTCTCTCCCCTGCTCTGTGGAGTAATATCCTTGCATGTTAAGGCATTACAAATATCTAGTAAATAAATATTGTTCTCTAAGGATATTGAGAAGGCAAACACCAGAATTATCCTCGCCCACTTTAGCATTGCTAACATTACCTTACAAAGAGAGAGCAACATTGCAATATCATGTACTTAGCATGTAAAGGTTTATGGGTATGGTATGTTCCTGGCACTGCTCAAATATAGCATCAGGCAAATGGATATTCAGTACAATGCTTTCTTTGCAATGTGCATACTTTCTAAGTAAGCAGCATTCTATTAGGAATAGACTTTCACAATGCTATACTAACACTCACCTGTAAGCAAATTGCTTCACTGGGCACTTGTATAATCCTACCTAGAAACATTATGTTTCCATTGCAAAACAATTGCGTGCATGCAGACTCATAGCAGTCTCTTAAACTGGCCATAATTTCATGGCGAGGCTTCAGATATGTTTTGCTTGCAATGCATTATGGTTATGCGACTATCCCAGTGAGTGTTTTACTGCTACAGTCCCAAGTGGAGCCTACCTCAGTGTTTATATAGAGGTCAGCACAGGACAAAACCACGGAGGGGGGTAGAGGATAACTATCCTTTGGGGTGAGGAACAAATGAGTCACTTTCAAAAACCAAGTCAGACATTTCGGCAGTACAGCATAGTAAAGGACGAATGTTTGTTTGCATTAATGGACAGAAAACTATATTAGCAGTCTCTGAAACTGCCCCTTCTGTTTCTTTCTATGCTCAGCTGCTGAGAGCTTTTCAATGTAAACACCTGTTTTGTGTTTAGAGCCTCAATCATCGCCATCCATGTTGTGATAAGAGTGAATTGCGGAAGAGGGACCCCTAGTTACAGGAGAAGGCACTCCATCTGTTCTACCTCTGAGCATTGCCACTATTAACTTACAAGGCAGATCTATGTGATGTTCTTGAAAGGGGCTCGATTAGGAAACTCATTGAGACTTTGAATTATTAATTATAACATTTTGATTAGACTGGAGAGGGCGAAACAACTATAGGCTTGATAATATGCCCAGTCATTTCACTTCTTATTTAAGGTTTACAAGCAGGGAGTAAAAAAAGTCATTCCCATTGCCACTATGCATATTTTATGCATAGTAAAACATGTTATTTTCCCTTAACTTTCCTCTTGAGATCGGGCAATACCATTATTAGCGCTCCTTCCTTTGCCACTGCTCTGCTGCTCACTGAATGCAAATTATCAGTGGAACTTTGTTGATGGAATCAGCGGGCAGGCTACTATGTGTTCTCCATGTGTACTCCCTATTTCCCCATTCTTCAGGATTAAAAGTGGTGGTATGCCTCACATCTCAAGGGCTGGCTTTCAGTCCGTATTGTCACAGCTCTATTCACAGGACAATATAGTGCTGGTGCTGAGCAGTGGCACACGCATTCTGATTATCACACTGTGGTGCATTAAAAGAGGGAAATTCTCCTGCCCCCTGATTACTTCATTAAAATGGCACATGAACTCTCATTGGCATTTATTCTGGCACACTCATTTTAGTTGGAATAATTCCATCTGACAAATAACGTATAATGTTACTTTTTTTTGCAAGCCGCATGAGTTATGATAAGCAATATTTGCTCTTTATAACACACATGAGCGTTTTTTTCCATTGCCATCAAGCATGTTCTGCATTGCCTCTGAACTCCACTTAACCAAAGAATAACCACAACTAAACCCATTGTTTATACTGAGTATACAATGCTTTCTTTTAGTAGATAAATATGTTTTTCTCTGCGCAGGAGTACTTTTGCCAGATACTGTGGCAGATCTTGAATTCTTGGACTATTTGATGAGCTCACTTAAAACTATATGTAAAACATATTTGTGGCTAATATTTTTGTAAAAATTGCTGAAAGATGCACATTTTATAGTGAGTTGTAAAAAATTGCAGTAGTTGGGGAGTGGACAATTTTCTTCCAAACTCCCTTCAGAGATGATGTTTTGTTAACTATGCATGTTGACAAAACGGCTTACCTCATTAGTCAGTTGCACACATGGGAATGAATGTGCACATGAAAGCAAACCATGTATGCACTTAGTGGAGTGAATTTTGCCTGTAGTACAAACTAAGTGCACAATTCCATATAACGAATGCCACAACCTTCTTTCAGTTACATCCTCTCTGCAGAATGATCTCCTACACTTCCACTAATCTCAAAGCCAGTCTATCAGAGTGCTATCAAGAGGGGCTCCTGAGGGTACAAGATGCAGCAGGCAGACTCATGTAGGGATTTCACAAACGTACATTAACTCAACCTTCATTTGCAGCCTATGGATGTATGGGATTTATAAATCATGAAGTTTGCTAGGAAACAGTGGCGTTCTGCTCATAGGGGCCACACATTGGGGATTACAGGAAGGGTGTGGGGGTTGCAGAGGTATCATGAATGGGTAGGGTACCAGAGGTGTGCTCTAGGGTGGGAGAAATGGCTTAGGGCGATTTTACCTAAAACAAATGGTCGCAATGACCAAAAGTTCTAAAAATGCTACCCCCAAAGGTTCGAACACCAAAAGTTCGAACCTTTGGAGGTAGCATTGTAAAAAAAAGGGGGCTGCGGGGGTGTCCTCCGCATCAACCCGCTCATTACACTTCATGGTATAGTGAGCAGGGGTTGCGGGGGACACCCCGGAAGCCTTCTGTTTAAATAAATAAAATAAAATTAAAATAATGACCGGGGAGTGCGGGGGTGTCCCCCACATCGCCCCGCTCACTATACTTTATGGTATAGTTCCGTTTAAAAAAAAAACAAAAGAAAAGGACCCTGTTGCGCCGGTTCCCGATCATGGAAGTGAAAAGGAACTTGCGCTGCAGGAACCCAGCGGGATGATGAAGGTAAGTGGGGTTTGTTTATGTTGGTGGTGTGGGTGGGGGTGTGCTGAGGGTGTGGGTCACGGGGTGTTATGGGTGTGTTGTGTGTGTGGGTGTGAGTATGTATGTGTGTCCGCATGAGAAAGGTGAAAACTTTTGGTAGTTCGCACCTTTCTCATGTGAACGTTTCAGCCGTGGGCAAATTACTTAGATTCGGGAGAAATAGGGATGACTAGAGCAAGATCTTCTTTGAAGAGTAGGGTCTTCATGTCTTTCCTGATATGTCAGAAGTGCCAGTCTGACCTTTATTGGTAACTTGTTCCAGAGGCAGTGTGCATAGCCAGAAAATCCCTGTTTCACGGTTTTGCCACCTTGCATTCCTTTGTTTCCTGTCTGGTGATGTCATGGCCTCTGGTGTTGTACTGAACTACAGAGATGGTGAGTTTTTCGAGCCATGTAGAGGGTTGTTTTAAATGCAACTGCTTTGTATGTGGTTCTGGTTGTCTTGCCAACACTCATTTCAAGCCAGAGCTAGTATGAAGAACTACTCTGCATGACATAGTGATTCATGCAGCCTTCGGGCCGTCCATGCTTTCAAAACAAAATCATAGCCTAAGTACCTCGTAAACCCTACACATTTATCAACCAGCTGCTACTAACCAACCGCAGTGTAGAGGAGGAGTCAAGTACCCCCACTCCACCTCCCCCGCCTACATTACCTGAAAATATGAACCAAAACATGTGACGTATACTGAGCAGTTAAACCAACAAAGAGAAGAGAGAGGGCTCTGTGCAGTACCCATAAGAATACCTATAACTAAGAGAATATGGGAAGCAAAGTACCCATTGAGGAAACCGTAATTGCATCCAGGACAATATGATGGCTGTTTGAATGAGATTCCTCAAGAAGCAAAGAAACTAAATGACAAGGATGAATGGTGATGTCATACAAAGTTGAATCGACACCCAGATAGAAAGATAACCAGACCAGAGAGGCAGACGATTATAAAGAACAAAGAAATACCAAGAATAAGTGACATCTTGGGATCAAGATGAAGAAACTTATGCCACAAACGTGATGAAGATTTTTAGTTAGTTTAAACGTGTACAGATGCAATGAAACGTAAGCAGCAAAGCAATCATGAAGCTAGCCACATGCTTATATAGATTAGATTGCGGCAAGCGCCAACATATACCTATGTACCTCATAGATACATATGGATTAAGTGACAAATGAATGTTTCCACTATGTATAGAGCAGTACTGAACAACGCAACAAGGCCTAATTTCAGTGTTGCAGTTATAAAAAGCAATTGAATTAAACAGAATAAATTTGAGCTAAGGAGTTCACTGAGCCAAGAAAAGCCAACGTCTTATCAAACTAGGAGTTGGCTGACATTGGATACAATTAACGTGAAAGAACAGAAACTCCTGTTCAAGAAGGTTAAGCAAAAACAAAAGACGTCAGAGGACTATTGAAAAATAAAATCAAATACACGAAAAGGCTCAATTCATGATGTCCAGTAACGTGATGGAAGAAAGTTGGACGGACGAGATGGTCACACCTACGCATGAAAGCCTGATAGTAAGCATACTCCTTAAAAATTTGCAGAGAACAGTACAAACTCAAGGCCAACTTCAAAGCAGTAATTGACACTGGACAATTGAGATGATGATGGATCCCTTTTTAATTCGTGGGAAGCTGGTGCTCAGATGAGCTTATCCGCACCTGATTGTTCAGTCTGCGTATTGCTCACGTAGGTGGAAATTACTGACGGGGGTTAGAGGCCAACCAATTGTAGGGGACCACTCAGTTAGGGCTCCTATAGTTTGTGTAGCAATGGGACGTCGTACATTTAGTAACATTCATAGTGACCATTCTGGAGGGAGGGCTTCATTGCAAAACCTAATATTAGCTATCCTATTACCTTTCTCCGTTACTCTATAAAGATATAGTACCTATGCTTAGTTATTCACTCAGACCCAATCCCGCTTCCTGATAAGTTTTTGAAGTTTGCCACGTAGAATGATGTTGGTAATGACGCAGGTCAACACGTCAGCTATGACCAATTATGGGTATAATAACCCAACTTTTTCATGAAGTAGTTGGGTGTCAGAGCTTTGAGCGATTGCTGAGGTTCGTTGTACTCCCTGTTTTAAGACTTGCATTAAATCAGATGAACTTTTCCAAACTAGTTGTGTCATCTTGATTATTGATGTATGAGTAGAATCCATATCCCCACTCATCTCTATTGCTACTCATCTTAAAGGGCTGGAAGCCTCCAGTTCACTTGGTAACAGAGATTGATGGTTAGATAAGATAACATCGGCCGTCGACATAAGTAATTTTAGAGTCTCTGCAATATCGTACAACCTTTGCCATTCAGCTGACAGGACGTGAAGCTCCTCGTAGATAGTGGTTAGAATAGGTAGAGCCCCTGCAGGCAAAAGTTTGACAAGACCCCTATTTTTACATGGAAACTCCTCCCACATATCTACGAGAAGCGGATCAGAAAGCGTCTCGAAGAGGCGGTAACAAAGGCGGTGATCCTGAGGGTCCAAAGACGAAAAACATGCGAACAGTGAGTGAATAGACCAAAGATCGTGGTCAAGTAATATATGAGGAAAAATAGTCATGAGTGTAGCCACGCTATGGGGATACGCCCTGTTCCTAGACTTTAAAGAGTGCTAGCAGAAGCTTTATTTCAGAGCCCCTTTACGTGGGACATATAGGAGACAAGATTAGTTTAAAGACTTTTTTAAAGGAATTAGCTTAAATTCCAATCGGAGCAGATCTAGAGGGTAAGACAAGTCTTAGAAGAAGATCGTAGGCAGTACTTACATGTGACCGGTCAAGTCTGACTGTTTTGTTTTATGTGGTTGAAAGGTGTGATGACGTCAGAGTTGAAAAAATAAATGTTTTAAATGATTAAAAAACATGAAGTAGAGACGCGAAAAGTTATTGTTTTAAGATTAAACTTTGATGTTTTTTTTTTAACAAGATTAAAGTAAAAAAAATGTATTGTGACGGGATTGGAGTTTGCAATGGTTTGTGCTTGCTCATAAGTGTATGTTTATTAAGACGTAAAATTGAAAAACTGTAACTAAAGCATAAGCAAGTGGTAGCAAAGAGGAAAAGTAAAGGTTAAGAAGTGGAAGAAGTTACGCCATTAGTGCATCTTTGCAAACAGCTACCAAAGCACGCGCTTAAACTTAAACAGTACAGTGCACAATGGGTTACAGGAATCACAGATAAAATGTTTATGCCATCACAAGAAGGCCGGTCATTATCGAGAGCAGTTATGCAGCATATGATGACATATTTGCATGCTGCATACACAGGAAAAAAGTTAGAAAAGTGCCTAGCGAGTCTAGAGCTTTGGAAAATGTATGAACACGAGAAGGAGGAGGAGCCTCCTTTAGATTGGATACTCAATATATGTAATGAGGGGGTTGAAGAGCCTTCTGCTCCGCCCGTCCCATCTGAAATGAAAGACGAGATTAAGAAAGACAAAGGATTATACCCATAAGAGAACTTAAAGCGGCAATGGGAGATAGCGCTCCGTCATGTAAGTTACCTACGCAAAGTTGTGATGAGGGCCCAGAAAAAGACACAGAGAAAGATATAACCTCCAAAGTCCTGAGTGACAAGGAGAGACACGACAAGGAGAGAAATGATCGAGCAAGCACATCTCTAGACATAAGGGAGAAATAAAGAGATGGAAAGGAGATAAGGATAACACTGATGAGATAGCGTTCTTAGAGAACAAATGGTTAGGAGGTCAGATTTTACTTAAACTCGATGGTAAAAGCATCAAAGAGGTAAGATAAAGGGGAGATCAAGACGAACAAGACAGAAAAGCCAAAGAGAGGGAGGAACGATTGAAAGATGAAGGAGCAAAAAGAAAAGATAGACAAAGACAAGAACAGATATATCAAGATGAGCAAGATAAAAAACAAGAGAGAGCAGAAGAGCAAAGAAAACACGATAATAAAAGGAGAACAGCCGATGAACAGGAAAGGCTAGAAAGAAAAAGAATTGAAGATGATGAACAGGAAAGGATAAGAGAGAAAAGAATACAAAGATGAAGGGATGAGGAAATATGAAGGGCATATGAACAAAGGGATATGAAAAAGAAAGAGGAAGATAGAGTTAGAAAACAGAAAGCACATGATCTCGAATATTTGGAAAGGGAAGTAAGAAATCCCAATATACGAGTAGCATGGGAAGACATAGAGGAATTCTTCCCCGAGTCTGAGTCATTACCAGGCACGTAGAGAGCAAATTTAGAAGACGTGTTTGACTCACGAAGCATTGGGGACACGATTGATAAGGTGTACCAAGAAATGCAAGCCCAAAAAGAATTACAAGGGAAAGGGAAATCGTCTCAAGAGCACTCAGTTGTATGACACGGAGGATGCCTCCTGTAGTGCGAGACATAAAGAGCTGTCTTTAGACAGACTAACGTTAAATAGAGAGGATGAGGAGAGAAGTTGCACAAGTTGGGCACAAGAAGTATCAGACGAAGAAAGGGGAACCTTCCAGAGGGAAAAGAGAAGTGATATATGTGGTCCAGAGGGATGTTCACCTATGGATAAGGGAGCAAGATGGTCAGATTCAGAAATTCCTATGTCTAAGGCACCAGAGCCACTGACACAGTCAGATCGACATAAGATGCAACCCCATGATCAGAGGGGGGAGTTCCACCTTATGTAAACAGGATAAGATTATTGCCAGGTAGACGACGATGTGGGAATATTACCCCAGAGGTAGATAGACAAATGATGAGAGATGAGTATGAGTTTGGAGTGTCACAGTTCCCCTTGTTGGAAAAGGGAGGGGCAGGTCGCAATATATATAATAGCCCAAGATGGACAGAGAAAATTTAAAATGTAAACTCCTAAATTTAACTTCCGGTGCTGGAAAATGGATACATGAGTTAGAAAAATGACATGAGGGAACACATTAGCTATAGGGGATATTAAAGATCTTCTAATCACCATACGTGGTGAGAGAGCTAATGATGTGTTGACACGGGCAGGTTACCCTGGTGTGACTACAGTCAACACCGCGCACGATGGAGCACTGTTTAATAACTGTAGAGCAGCGATTTGGAAAGCGCTTTGAGTGCTATATACGGACACTGCCAATAAGGGAGCTAGAATGACAAGAAAAATGAAGGAAGGAGAGGATCCGTTGCTTTATATTCAAAGTTTTCAAGACACATGGGTGCTTGAAGCACAGGAGGCTTGGGGGAAGTCCATATCTGTATTTTAACATATATTATGCCAAGGGCTGCCAGAGCAGGTGCAGAAACAGCTCAAGAAATTAGTGGGGATTGAAGCTAAACCATGGTCGGAAATCCATTTAACCATTGCATATTATTGCAAACTCTTGCAGGAAAATAATCACAAAAAGGCTGATGCACGAAAAGGTGAAGAAGCAAAATGTGTTCAGAAAAAGCTATCTAAGTATGCCATTTAAGGGGCAATGTTAACTAACGTAGGCGGATCAAATTGAAAGCAGTCAGTGCACATGCCACAATTAAATGACCAAAGACAGTTTGAACAGACAAATAAAGAATATGCTCCGTGCGGAAGGGGATATTGACGGAGAGGTTGGCAAGGTAATCAAGGGTATTGGCAGAATAATCAGGGAGGGTGCCAGAATATGCAAAATGGTAATCAGAACATGCAATATGGACAGATGGGGAGACAGCCGTGACATGTTGGACATGTGGAATGACAGGGCACATAGCTCGTATGTGTAGAAGCCAAGGGATGATAAAGAATGATACATTTTCAAGACAGGGAATGCCAAATGCACCTGCATATTCGCAGCAGGGTGTAAATGGATTTTCGCAAGATCAAACAGTGCAGCAGCAAGTGCCGAGAGTGCAGCAAGGTTTGCAATCACAGCAAGTAACAGGCAATCAACCGCAAGGACAATCTCAGCAATCTCCTATGCAACTTCAGCAGAACACAAATACAGAACGTCTATGACACGTAGAATAGGAGGTGTTACTGTTGATGGAGGGAATCCATTCATGGGTGGTGTAGTTACACTGTACCCGTAATGGGACAGCTCACTGGGAGACCTGATGTGTTCAGTCCTATTTATTACGCCAAATCCTCATGAGGAGCCAAGGGTAGACGTAATTATAGGCGGCAAAGCTTTTTCCTTCTTAGTGAACATGGTTGCAACGTGCTCGTGCATACGTGAGGGTACATTTTCAATGTCTGGCGATGCAATGGATACTCAGGGCTTTACAGGAGCAATGAGTCGTGTTCCTTTTACAAAAGAATTACCAGTCTCCAGAGGAGAATGTGAAATTAAGGTACCACTGCTTTATTCGAGGAAAACACCTGTCAACATATTAGGATGAGATTTAATGACGAAAATGAATATGACCATTTCGTTTACAGATGATGGCATAGTATGCTCAACACCGGGAATGCATTATTTAAACGTATGCAAAATGATCAGGGCATACGCAGAACAAGTAGCGCCTAGAGTGATACCGTTGCAACCCAAAGTGTTCCATTATGGGATACGTGTTTTGTTAACATGGCTGCCAGCTCTAGTAGGCTGAACCATGAGAATACCAGATGAGTTTCTATTTAGACCTCAGATACCCATGGACGAAGAGGAGGGGCAAATTTTCCCCTTAGGCATAGAAGCAGCTAAATTTGAGGAAATATGGCTTTGCTTGATGCAACTGATGATAAAGGCAGACAATGGAGCACAATAATTGCCATTGAGGAAGGTTGCAGAGTGACTGATGTCCCTGATGAAGACTTGTTTGGAGATGACAGATCTGACGATTTTGTGATATCTGAAATGTGCATTACTTATTGGGTAAAGGCGATTAAGAGAGAAGTTCCGCAGAGAATGATGCTAGAAAAGAAGCGTCCTGAATATTTTGATGAAGATATGGCAAAAGTGCCAATTTCATTATGGACCACTGGCCTCTATGACATGGGCTTAATGAAAGGAGTTGGGGAAGTAAAGATTAAATTAAAACCCAGGGCGATTTTACCTTGAGCACAACAATATCCCATGTCTCGAGAGGCAGATGAAGGTATTTTCAAAATAATTTCCGCCATGATGGACCAAGGTATCTTAGTGACGTCAGAGTCACCATGTAATACGTTAGTGTAACCCGTGAAAAAAAGTAAGGGGGGTCTTGGAGACTAATACAAGATTTGAGACCAATAAACCAAATTGTAGAGGCCGAGTTCCCTCTAGTCCCTAACCGGTCTACGATTTTATGTAATATACCTGTTGATGTTAGTACTCCCAACTAAATGCCTTTGTCAAAGCCAACAATCTCCTAGACCCCGTTCAATCAGGTTTCAGAGCCCGACACGGAACCGAAACCACCCTAACATCAATCTGGGATGACCTTAAAAACACTGCTGATTCTGCGGGATGCGCCGCACTAATCCTTCTTGACCTATCTGCTGCCTTTGACACAATCAACCACTCAATCCTCCTTGACCGCCTCCACTCCCTGGGAATCCGTGGAAATGCTCTCAAATGGATAGCATCCTTCCTCGACAATAGGAACCAAATAACCCTACTCTCTACCTATGCTTCCCTCGCCCGACCGGTCAACACTGGAGTTCCACAAGGAGCATGCCTATCAGCCCTCCTGTTTAACCTATACATGTCCACCCTCCCAATATCCTGTGCTATAACTATGCCGATGACACACAACTAATCCTAAAACTCCTGAATTCAAAACCCAACTGCCAACCCAACCTTGCTTCCTGCCTCCTCGACATAGATCACTGGATGACCACTAACCACCTCCTGCTAAACCCCTTTAAAACTGAAATCATGGTATGTGGCAACACTGAACTTCTTCCGCACCAGCTACCCTGGCCATCTGCCATGGGCAATTCCCTGTCTCCCTCAAATTCTGTAAAAAACCTTGGATGCACCCTAGACTCAGACCTAATCCTCTCACTCCAAGTCAACAAAGTCTCTCCAAGTCCTGCCACTACCACCTTAAAACTCTTAGGTGCATTTTTCCATACATCTCCTTTCCCAACAGACTCTCCGCAGTCCAATCATTTGTTATGTCAAGACTTGACTATGCTAACCCCCTCTACCTAGGAGTCCACGCGTACCAACTGACTAAACTACAAAGAGAACAAAACGCTGCAGCCAAACTGCTACTAGCACTTGGCCCAAGATATCACATCTCCCCAGCCCTCAAAACTCTCCACTGGCTTCCAGTTGCCTGAAGGGTGACCTTCAAAACATTATGCATCTCTCATCAAGCAATGCATAAAACTGGACCTCAATATCTTCAAGACAAACTTAAACCCTACCATCCTCCATGCACTCTAAGATCAAGCTCTGCCAGTCTCCTAGTCATACCAAAACCCAACTCAGTCAGGTTAGGTGGATCATCATTCTCAGCCCTGGCTCCAACTCAGTGGAATTCACTTCCACCCCACATCCGACTCACCGAAGACCTCATGTCTTTCCGCAAATTACTGAAAACCTGGCTCTTCCCCTAAAATCAAGTCTTAACTCAAACTGGATAACAGCAATCAATGACCCTAGCCCAAAGCTGCATTATCATAAATAACAATCCAGCATCATGATCCAAGCAAGAAGTCAAAACTAATAACCGCCAATGTAAATTAATGGATAAAATGAATAGAACGAGTGAAGTGGGTGAAATTAGTAAAGTGGACGAAAGGAATAAACTGGATGAAAGCAGTGAAGTGGTTGAAATTAATGAAATGGATGAAATCAATGAAATAGAAGAGAAGAACGAAGTGGACGAGAGCAATAAAATGGACGAGAGGATGGAAAGGATGAGTGCATGGAACGGATAGATGGCATGGAATGACAGAGTGCATGGAATGAAAGGAACACATTTAATAGATGAATCAAGTGCATGTTATGGATAGAGGGCATGAGACGCATGGAGTACATGGGACATATGGGGTGCATGGAACGGATGGGGTACTTAGGATAGATGGAGTGCATGGGATGGACGGAATACGTGAGACGGGTGGAGCGCATAGGACGGATGGAGTGCATGGGATGGATGGAGTGCGTGCGACGGTTGACGTGGGTAGAACGGATGAAGAAGTTGCAGCGGACGAAGAGTGTAGAGCGGTTGAAGAGTGTGGAGCGGTTGAAGAGTGTGGAGTGGTTGGAGAGTGTGGAGCACTTGGAGAGTGTGGAGCGCTTGAAGAGTGTGGAGTGCTTGGAGAGTGTGGAGTGGTTGGAGTGTCTGAAGCGGTTGGAGAGTGCGGAGCGGTTGGAGAGTGTGGGGCGGATGGAGAGTGTGGAGCGGATGGAGAGTGTGGAGTGGATGGAGAATGTGGAGAGGATAGAGAGTGTGGAGTGGATGGAGAGTGTGGAGCGGATGGAGAGTGTGGAGCGGGTGGAGAGCCTTGAAGCGGATGGAGAGCATAGAGCAAATAGAGAGCGTGGGGAAAGGTTTGAAGAGCGTGGTGAAAGGTTTGAAGAGTGTGGGGAAAGGATGAAGAGCGTGGGGAAAGGATGAAGAGAGTGGGGAAAGGATGAAGAGCGTGGGGAAAGGACGAAGAGCATGGGGAAAGGACAAACAGTGTTGGGAAAGGACGAAGAGTGTGAAGCAGATGAAGCGCGTGGAAAAGGATTAAGTGTGTGGAGCGGATGATGTGGGTGCAACGAATGGAATGCATGGATCAAAAGGAATGCATGGAACTGATTGAACAGATGGAGTGCATAGAACTGAAGGAACACATCCAATGGACGGAATGCTTGGAACAGTTAAGGGGCATGGAATGGATATTGCACAAGAATGGTTGGAGTGCATCGAACAGTTGGAGTGCATGGAATGGTTGGAGTGCATGGAACGGTTGGAGTACATGGAATGGTTGGAGTGCATGGAACGGTTGAAGTGCGTGAAATGGTTGAAGTGCAAGGAACAGCTAGAGTGCAGAGAACGGCTGGAGTGCAGGGAACGGCTGGAGTGCATGGAACGGCTGGAGTGCATGGAATGGCTGGAGTGCATGGAACAGCTGGAGTGCACGGAACGGTTGAAACGCATGGAACAATTGACGAGCATGGAACGGTTAGAACGCATGGAATGGTTCGAATGCATGGAACATATGGAGCATGAAGGCACTCGATCTCAAGCACCTGCTGAAAACCACCATATCACATCACCACGCTTACTCTCTTCTATACACCACCACTCAACTAGAACACAGCAATACTATGACACATTCGGTAAAGCTGTCCTCATACCAACACCTGCCACATACTCCCCATCACCCTAACTAAACACAGCTGGCTCCTCACCCGCCAGCCTAGGCGTTCTCCTCAGGCCTAACGCAGCCAGAATCAGTCTGGTATCACCCTTCCAGAATGCACACATACTTCTGATCTCCCAACCATCACACCTACCGCTCATAGACTTGTGTATAGGTGCGTCACAAATGCCATATCATATCATATCTAATCACAAGAAGCAGCCATCATACGAGTGCCACACCAGCTGCACACATATCCGGTGCACACACGCACCTTATGACTCTCTCTCTCTCTCTCTCTCTCTCTCTCTCTCTCTCTCTCTCTTTCTCTCTCTCTCTCTCTCTCTACTGACCTGAACTACGGTTCCAGAGGGCGTTCAACCTACCAGCGCCTTGAGATCATACCAATGATACATAAGGCACTATATAAATGCAAAGCAACATAACATAACATATTACACAGTGATTGATTTGAAAAATGTGTGTTTTCTCAATTCCATTGCACAAAGACTCACAAGATTTGGCATTGTTTAGTTTTAGACAAGTGCGATTAAAAAGCACAAGGCTGCCTCAGGGGTACTGTGAGTCCCCATCAATTTTTAACAGAGTCCCCCAGATGGACATGAGCAATATTGCTTTAGAGAGCATTGTGCTGCAATACGTTAATGACATTTTAGTTTGCAACACCAAAGAGGAAGAGCGCAGACGCGATTCTGTTCAATTGATGATTATACTTGCTGGCAAAGGATATGAGGTTGACAAGGAAGAGTTACAATATTGTCAACAAGAAGTATTGTATATAGGCCAATTGATTTCACATGAGGGAAATAAGGTCAGCCCTAAAAGAGCTGAGTCCATTCTAAAAACATCCAAGCCACACACCATAAAACAAATGCAGAGTTTTCTAGGACTATGTAATTATATCAGAGCATGGGTCTTTGACTACAGCTCATATACGAGGCCCCTTTTACAGGCCTTGAAACAAGCACAGGCAACAAAAGAAAAAATTGTGTGGACTGAAGCAATGGAAGAAGGGTTTGATGAATTGAAAAAAGCAATCTGCACAACTCCAGTTCTAGGGATCCCAAATTATGCAGAGAAATTATTTTTCCAAATCCATCAAACTTTTCACTCTCTACCTTTTTTGTAAAATGTATGCATGCTTGTCCGTTAGGCTTCACTGACTTCTTGGTTCAATTGCTCCCAGCACTGATTCGTCCAGGTGACTTGTCAGGCCATATTTAATTAGAGGAATCACGGAGGACAACCAAGTTCAGGATTTTACCCCAAATCTATACAATCCAGTGCCTCGTAAAAACCAAGGTGATGCCACTCGAATCCAATACACAGATAGTGAAGCAGGTGCAGCAATTCAGCCAACCGTTGAACTATTTGGTGCATTACAAAGCAAGCAGTTAAATCCAATAAATACACTTTTTGCAGTCTGTGTGGGGACGAGGAACTGGAGTCCGCTAGACCTCTTTTGGTTAACTGCACCTCCTTGACGAGCCTAAGAGAAGCCACGAATAGATCAGCTGGTTTGGATGTGTCTTTATCTGGCAATGAGCTCTGGGCATTGTTTATGGAGGGCTGCCACGAATCTTGCAGGGTTCATCTGACTGGATTATGGAAGAAGACTGTACTCATTTTAGCAACTTTGTCAATTTGAATGAATTTATATAACTTGGGAGTGGGCGGGGTAAAGGATTGTTTTACCTTTCATTTTATGATTTATGTGATTGTGATGAACGTAGTGTATTAAAAGCTGACCTTTATTAACTATATAATACTAATAATGAAAAAATAAGTTAAAAAGAAATTCACTTTGTGGAAAATGACTCATAAACTGCATACTTTAACTTATCTTAATTGATAGCAACTTTGCACAACTTTCTGTAGCAGCAAAGAAACATTAATATTTATTTATTTAAATTTTTGTAGAGCATTACATGCCCATGGGCCTCAGAGCACGTAGAAGAAAGAGTGGCTCAAGACAGAAGACAGGATAGCATAAATTAGGATTAATATAAATGTGCGCAATATTAATGCCAATACTTAAATTTTCATTAACGTAAATCAACCTAAGGGACCTTAACACAACCCAAGATAAGCTGGCTTTGTAGCTCAGTAGACTAATGCTTCACCAACAGGGGTCTGTGTTTGACCTCATGGTCAGAGGTTCAGACAGCACGCAGGCCTTCATGCCGCAATGTCAATAACACGAGTAACATGGATTTGGACACAGTAAACATGTGTTGTCTGTCTGTAGCTAAAATGCTCCTGCCAGGGTGAACTTGCACTCCACACACATACACCTGCTATGCTCAGTGCTTAATTTGTGGTAACATAAGTGGCATGGCTCAAACATTTTCTGGTACACCCACGACACATTGGGAGCGTAGCATCCCGCTCTCTGTTGCCAGCTTCCACGGCTACCCCCCTGAGTGTCAACATGTATGGGGTTAAAGCTGCCACTTGAAATGGCTCACTGGAGTTGATGGATGTACTAACTATGGAAGATGTGTGATTTGCAAATTCCAATGATGTACTAGTGTCTTGATGCGAGTCATATGTTTAAGTGTGTCTTTAAACACAATCATTGTTAAAATTTTGCTCTGATTTTATATGTGCTTCTTGGGTGACTGATAGGTAAAATTACAAAGTTGCCAAAACAGCATCTCATAATTGAATGGAGTCTGAGAAAATAAGTGCCGGGGCTCAGAAATAATACCAGGGCTGAGCCCTGGCAAACACCCCACAAATTAAGTACTGGCTAAGCTATAAGAGTCGGAGGGCCTCATTACGACTTTGGAGGTAGCCATGCCCTTAATAAGGGCATGGCTGGCTGCCTCCAAAATCGTGTCCGGGTCCGGGTTCCCTGAATGGGGAAATACCGGGCCATTCCGACTTTGAAGGGCCCGGTATTTCCTCCTTCAGGGAACCCGGGTCCGGTCCTTCCCCATTCCCATTCGAGCCCCCATAGGGCCCCCTCACGGGACCTGCTTTGGACGTCTGGTAGAACCTTGTAATAGGGTGGAATTGGATTACTCGTAATGAGGCCCGGATTCTGTTTCAGTGCTCTTTGATAGTAATTGAGGATCTCAGTTGGGGGTACACCTTTTCTCTGACAACTAACACTCAAAAATCAAACTTTGCTGCACATTGATGGATTGTTATGGCAAGCCTCTGTTACTAACCTAAATTATTTTCTCTCGCCTACCATGTAAATATATGTTCACAATGCTGCTCCGTATCAACAAAAGGTCAAGGTAAATAAAGCACGTACTAGCTTTGGACAACCTGTGACCAGCAGGAAATAAGACTTGGAAGATTAGCACAAGTGATAATTAAAAAGAGTTTGGTGCGTCATGTAGCAGGGCGTAAGCCGATTAAAAGTACGTATTTGTCAGCAGGGCTTCTGTAATGAGAACACTGAGAATTGTTTGAAAAGGTTATCAGGAAGGTTTTCTGTGGAAAGTTACTGCACACAATCTATCAAGGTGCGCAAAATGAGTTTGATAATGTTCCAGATTTTAAGATGCTGCACTGCCTTATCCGTTATCCACTTCTTATACTCTTGACACTGTATTTTTTTCTTCTAACTTTCTGCACTTTTGGTTAAAGAAGGGGCGAGTGAAGGTCGCTAAAAGACGCCTTGTTTTTCTTTCCTCCACTGCTTCCATCATAACAGCACTCCTCTGGGAGATTGGCACAGGCATATAGATTCGGGTTCCTTGAGCCTTTAACTAAGGCAGGGAGGATAGCTCAGGGGCAACTCGTGGAGCAACACAGGTTCGAATCCTGGTCTTGCGCTTACTGGTTTCTGGTATTAAGTACATTATAAAAGGTTAGCTTAGATGGCTATGCCTGTGGCCAATTTGAGAGTCTAATCACTTTGCTGGTGGAAACACTATCCATCCTCTGGGCCCGGTCTATGTGGAGGAAGATGAGTTCGTGGAGGAGAGTAAATTAGGTCTTCTTCCTCTGTAAGATGACACAGTTTTATGAAAGTCTCACTCCGCATGTACTGACTTTTCATTTGGACTAAACCAGATAATTTTACATGCACGCCTGTAGGCAGAATTGAGGAATCCAGGTTCTGAGGAGCCTTCAGCCTGCAGGAAGAAGGTAGTCAGAGAGGCCTCCATTCTGTCTCAGCAAAGTCGCATATTTTCTCATGCAGGGTGGACTGGTAGACAGCAAACACTAGACATTTCCTGGTGGGCCTCTGCTCCATGGGCCTCTTTTGTGTGGTATTTCCACATTTTCTCGTAGGAAAACTGTTGGCCTTGTTTAGAAACTTGTGATATGGGGCCACTTAGAGAATTATTTCCAGGGCCTCTGTTAGATCCAAGTCCACCCCTGTTCCCGTGTTTTTCTCAGTCCAATTAGTTATGTTATTTTATGTGTTATGTGTGTGCTTATAACGCGCCGAAAGCCTGCAGGCATCAGGGAAGATCACTACAATAAGTATTTGAAGTGGGAGAGAGATTTTCAAAATAGCTGAAAACTCTTAAGGGCAGATTCTGCAGGCTATTGTTTTCAAGAGTTAAGTTAAGTGCTTCTTAATCCGCCTCTGGGTCTTGGACAGGGGTAACGAGCCCTCTCCCATCCACCATTGTGGAGCTAGAGAGGAGGCTCGGGAGTAGGCGTCATCGCTGGGGATCCCTTCAGATACTGGTGCCCATCCATGCTTCCTAAAATGTAGTGACAGGGTACTGAGGGTGCCCCTTTGCATTGTTGGTCGCCCACTTTGGCAGTGGTACCTGCCTCGGCCCTCTCTCACGTGCCTTGTCCTGCAAACATTGTGCTGTATTGTTGGCCGGGAGTGCTCGGTCAAATTGAAAGTAGGTTATTGGGTGATACAAGTTAACTAGCAAACTTTCACTGCCTCCCAGCCAGACACAAATGCAGGAACTTGCCTCTCACCCATCGCTAACAATATTTCCATATAAATGCACAGCAATCACAAAATTGTGAAGTCATTGTGAATTATTAATATATGAAAAGGGGTTGATGGGGGGTCTTAAATTTGTCATGTAATCATTTGTTATAAGGACGTGGGAGTGGATACATATGTTGAATCAAAAAGAAAATATATGCGTAACATGATGTGTTAAAGTGAGGTAAAGGGCTTCCGTTAAGGATGAATTCCTACGAACTGTATTTACCTGGGAGTCCTCCATCTCCCAAAAGATGCTGAGCACTGGGCGTCGCTAGCACACGCCTAATCCCAGCGCCCGCCCTGTTTCTCTTCTTTCACTGTGCTTGTGTAGACACTTGGAAAGCTCTTTCTTTCCCTCATTGCGCTGCTCCTGCCCCACCCTTAAAACTCACCACCAGTGGCCGAAGTGGGCGGGAGCGGTCGGGAGTGGTGCTCCTCTACTTCTTTTAAATAAGTTTTACTGTTCCTATACTTTTATTTTAAAAAGAAACCGTTCCGGAAAAGTGTAGGAAGAAGTTGAAACTTGCACTTTTAGTGCACTGCACCAGACGTGCCCTTAAACAGCAAGTGCATGTGTTTTGGGGTTTGTGTTGTGCATGAGAGGATGCGCGGCAATGGGGCTTCTGGGGAGTGGTGGAGGCCAGTAGGGAACATAGTTCCACTATTTCTTTTCGTACACTTCGACCACGGCTCACCACTCTTTATGCCGGAGCCCAGCCTCTAAGCACTGGGGCGGTATCGAATCCCCTGCTGCTCAGTATAGTCTTGTTTCCAAGACAAGCGCGTCGCCCCATATCTAGCCACCAAGGCCAAATGTCTCTGATTGGGACTACACCCTGGTTCAATAATTTTCGGTCTTTTTTCAACTTATGTACTATGCACACTTGACTTCTGTAAACAAAAATGCATGTAGGCATAAGTGCTCCCTAAAACGTACTACAGAAATACATAAATAAATACCTAATTGACATCCTTTTACCATCGATAAGAAGTCTTAATTAAAATGGATGTCTGACTACTAATAACATATTTCAAAATGTACAACCACCTTTGTGACCATTCCTCTTTCCCCTATTGGTCCAGCACTAGCACTGCCACGCCCTGTCGAAGTGCCTGTCCTACAATAAGAATATTCCGGTTGATTCCACCTAACCTACTCCAGGCCCCGACTGGCCCAGTGAGCCTCTAAATGCAAGGCTGTGTCACCTTAAGCGCTGTAACACGGCACCCGAAGCCGAATGCCTACCAGCCAATAGAAATCGAAGACTCTCAAAAACATACATCTGAGCACCCAGTAAGATCACAGAGCAAATCAGAGACTCCACCCCAACCCAAAGTGTCTGATGGATAGATGGTCAGCCCTCAAACACACCCTTGAAATCACAGAGGGCAAGTGACCCATGCTAAGCTGTGCACAACCCTGGTCCATTGAAAACTCTTGCTTTAGGAGAGAAATTCACACTTCAGTACTTGAGGACATGCTTGTTTTGGGCTACAACGTCTTCCTAAAACGCAGCCACTACCCAGGAGGGGACAGGGTGGCGGTAGCCTGCTATTGAGAACCACACAGATATCTCAGTTGGGATAGGTTCAAACAGCGCATCACCATAAGGGTGGTAAGTAGCTCAGCAGGTTGAACACTTGCAGCTGCAATCTGCGTGCGATCCACAGGGTGCAGGTTCAAGTCCTAGCAAGGCCCACACAACCGTTCATCCTTTCAAGGTCAATACACGAGTACCATCTTTGCTTGCATGAAAATTGTATGTGAACAATTTCGATGTACGGTGCTTTGGGAAAACGCCATATTAATAACACATCATCAATTGTACTCCACACTTTGTATTACAGAGAAGATGCCAGAGATCTGTCTGGGAAGAGATTCTCCCGTTGGCCCCTCATTGCACAACCGTGGGTGGGAGAAGCCCATTGGGTATTGGACATGGAAACTTGCGGCTCGAGAGTACTGAGTGCAGACAAGCATCAGACAGACAGTAAGAAAGAACATGGTTTGTGAATCAGCCCCGATTGCTGACATCTTTCCAAAGGAGCTTCAAACAGACCCAGGGACGTCATTTGGGGGTCGCAAGGGGTCGCAGTTGCGACCCCTGAGGTCTCCCTTGCTACACCTAGAAAAAAAGTATTTTTTTAAACTTATTTTTATTTTAACTTTTTTATTTTTTTTAATGTAAGCTCATGGGCTGTGGCCAGTGTCATGTGGCTCTTTCATTTTGGAGTGTCTGACTTTCTTGTTCAGGCCTCTAAAAAAACGGTGTTCCACTAGTGTATCACTTTGAGCAGTGACACTAAATAAGAAAGAATAGGAATAACACATCACTTGTCTTTCTGGAATTCTGTCCAATAATTGCTAGACTCATAAAGGTTTATTTCCAGGCACACTTCAGGTGGCGAGTCACTAATTTGGCCTGTTCTTAAACACCTCAACGCAGCCTTTCACCCTTCTGAGGTTGATAAATGAGTACCAGCACAGGTTGGGTGATATTGCATGTATAAAGCGCTTAAGCGTAAGTGCTATATAATAACTATCATTCACATTTGGCCTTGAACGTCTACTTGCATTCAGATTAATTTGGTAATATGGTCCTATACACACTGATATTAACGATACATATTGTAATCCATTCGTCTATGAAATGTATGTAACATTATAGTGATATTGAAACCATATGTCTCATAGTGTACTTCGGAACTTCCTGTGATGTCATCAGAGGTCAAAGACCATGTGATGTCACTTCCTCTACCCCAGGAATTTTGGTGAAATTATGTCCCTGAACAGACCCCTTTTCCCATGACACACTGGTTGATGGTTGCTTTAGTAACAGCGACTACATACATGCCAAAATCCGCGTTGGCACATTCCTGGTTTAGCCCCAGGTATAGGGACTGGCATCAGATCATACGCATGTGATGGCCATTTGCTCTAACAATCCTGGGGCGCCATTAACGAAAGAGCATCCCTTGTGCAAATGCGACAATACACGACACGGGTGCCTCTTGTTATGTTTTGACCCCAAAGGGGACACCTTGCGTCCTTCCTAAACAGCACCCAGCGTTGTCCCTCAGTCAACGTGTTAGTATGGCAGAGCAACACCGAGAGCTTTAGTGAAGGTCACACGGGCTGTGCTACGTCTATGCAGGCTGCCCCACTCCTGAGTGCTGCTGGAAGCTGAGTTTCGTGCAGCAGGTCGGCACTGCGCCAGGTTCAGCCTGGCCCTATCTTAATCCCGCGGCAGGTGTCCAGATAAAGGCTTGTGGTCCTACTTCTGTTTCAGGGCTGCTTGCTTGCATGCGCATTCCTTCATCTTTCAATGAACTTTACCCTGATTCCAGGGTTGCCAACACAACGATTCTGGGTTTTCCTTCTTGCTTTCCTCCAAGAGCACACCTTCTCCGCCTGTCACTCTGGTAAGTTTGCTTAGTATCTGCACATGTAGCTCCCAGCAACCTTACACACCACCACGTGCAAAGTTTCCTTGATATTCCGTCTAACTTTTTTTCTCTAAGTGCGTAAATGGCTTGCTTTCATGTGCATTGTGTGCTTGGTAGAAACAACAGGTTTAGTTGTGGTTATTCATTTGTAGTGTGGCAAACACTGCCCAGAGGCAATGCAGAGCATGTTTTATGACACTGGGTAACACGGTCATGTATTTTAGAAATAACACACATGGGTTGTTTGAATCGTGTGGCTGGCACACAATTCAGACATGACACATTTGTTTTAGATGGAATAATCACAACCAAAAGGAGTGTGCCAGAAAACATGCCAATAAGACTTCAAGTGCAACTCGAATGGAGAACTCTAGGGCCCAGGAGAACAGGCCTCACATAATCACTGAGTGAAGAGAATAAGGGCATCACACTTGAAGGGACCAGAGATACTGATAATCAGACTTCCAGTGGCACTGGATACCATTTACATTACATTGCAAGCAGAGCAGTGGCAACCCGCAGTGGCAACCCTTACTCAAACACAGCCTTCAAGATAAAAGGCATGTCAGCCACTTTGACTCCCTGAAAACAGGTGAATATCCCCAACAATAAAAATTGGGAGTATAAATACACCCCCAAAAAATGGAAATACTGGACCTCCAGGAGCATCACCCCACCCCTTGTTCCCACAACAAAGTTTCCAATCACAGGTACCAGCATATCATTGGCACAACAAGGAGCTTTAATGATATTACTACTAATTTTAAGAGGAACTTTAAGCGAAAACATTCTTTTTTTAAACTATATTTTGAAAGAAAAAGACAGGCCTCACAATAACAACACTGACATTACGTGCAAGCTTAGTGACATGGGACAATCTATTCAATCAACTACCACATAAGAGCTGCACCTAGCGCCAGTCCTAACTCCCAATTACATGTCCACCAATCTTCTTCCTCCCTCTTTCCAGCGGGGAATCTCCCTCCGACTGCGCAGCCCTTGATAGCTCTATCTGTGATGGGTTCTGAATATCTTTAGGCCTACATGCTGTGGTTACCATGGCAATATAAGTCTCTTCTCTCTCGCTGGTTGAATGTAAGCGTCCCCAGAAACACACCCCCCTTAGTGAGAGGCAATAAAGGACACACCCCAGATGGGGAATGAGGCCAGGATCAAAAGAGTTTTATATAGATCAATATAGGGCATGCAAAGGACTCTGCAAACTCCGAGAGTGCTCTGTCTGACAATAGCAAAGACAGGCCTACTTATTTCCAAAAAACGTCATGCGTGACACAAGCTATAGGGGACACATAATCGTGGGGATTGGGTGGTGATGTCTAGGGGGTATACACAGCAGATGGCTGCTCCTCCTAGATTGGCTGACGTAGGTGCTGCGCCACGTGGGGTTGGAAGGTCAGCTGGGCTCATCGGGGTGGAGTGCCGGGCCGGACATGCCTTGTAACGATGACTGATAACTTAACTAACATTTGCCCTTTTGGCCACCATTCCCACCCATTCGTCACACTTTACGCTTTCTGTTGGTTTGCAACTCTTGTAAGCGCTGACCTTAGATCAGTATGTGGACAGGAACATTGATATGCGATCTGAAGTATCTCAATACATCAGTTTGGAGGATACCTTAGGTTCAAACAATCTGGTCTCATGTGCATAGTCAGGGGCATGGGAGGGGTCGGTTGACCACCCTGTCTTGGCAGTTTAGGTGAGGGATGGTATTACGATCTGTTGGTACACGTGTGGATGCCCCCCTTTTTAGGGTCATTAACTTGGGGTCGACGGAGGTACCACTGGCCCGTGGGGGGCGTGTGACTGGTGCCTGAGAGACGGTGGGATTTAGGACCAGGTAGCTCGTTAGTCATGGAGTCAGGCTGTGGCGGCCTCTGACATGGGGGAGGCGGATGCTTGAAATGTGTCCAGCAGGGTCGGGAGGGGAGGCGAGGCTTTGCTGTTTGAACACCAGCTATCTCTGGAGGGCTTGGGTGGGACGAGGGGGAAAATGGCCTTGCAGCTTTGTACGAGGCATCTTGCACATGGCGGTATACTGTCCCATGGGTGAGGGGCGGATAACAACGCATGGGGTCTCTAAAAGGACTTGTATGCATTTGCATTAGAAGGAATATTCTCTTTAGCACAACAATTCACATCTATAGTTGACATACGAACATGAGGTAGCGTTAGGCAGGTGTATGTATAAAGAGGGAAACACATGTTATTACATAATGTTATCAGCTAGCCAGTCTTTGTACGTCTCTACATTATAAACAATATCGGTTGCATATTTACTCTTTACCCATTCTCCTACACATTAGCAGCGAACGTTAGTCAACATGACATACATTACATGAATGGTTTCTACACAATGCAAGATTTTTAGGGGTAGGCAGGGGTGTGAGGCGCCACACCGTCTGACGTTGGGGGGTTGGTACAGGGTCAGGGCCTGCAGGTTTTGGGCTGGTTTCAGTTACTTCCTAATGTTCCTGTTCATGGCTGGGGCAATGATGTACTGCGGAAGGTTAACAGCTACAGTGTTTTATTTTGTTGTTTGTTCGTGTCTGGTGGCTCGTGAGAACAAGTCCTCAGCGGATCTACCATGCAGTGGGAGGTTGGGGAAGTGTGGGCCTCTGTGAGTGCAGTCGAGTGGGGGTCAATCTGCAGCTTTCAGTGTGCACGTTGGCTCTGCCTGGGTTAGATCTGAACGTTTCTAGCAAGATGGGGTTGGCTTAATACAAGATGGCGTCTGTGCTCTGCCACATAACGTGGTGGTGCAGCCTCACGTGCTGGTCTGCAGCCGCCCTGCCGCCTGGGCCCGGGGGCCGGTGGGCTGCCGACGAGTCATGAGTCTTCACCAGGGTGGGACATGCAGAGGGAGGGGGAGTCCTATCGACCTATCCTCCCCTACATTCCCCCCTTTTGTTACTTAAGTAATGAATACCTTAGCTCCCCCAGTCGTTCGCACCCCTTCTCAGCTAACACTGCCTCTTCCCAGGCTGGCGTTCCCTTTATTGGCATCCAAGCTCTGCAAACCCACCAGAGGCTTTCCCCCATTCTAGCATACTCATCTGGTGTGCAGGTCATATATATACATCCCCTGTCTCCCTCCAGGTCCACCCATACCTCTGTGTACCATTCTAGTTCAAGGGGCTCCTTTATTGTGGTATGATATAACCTATCCACTATATCCCCGTCATAATATATAGGTAGCATTCTGTACTTGGACTCTGAATTCTCATCAGTTTGTACGTATGCTTCCTGTTGCGCTCGTGCCCCTCCTCTGGCGTTGCCCATTGTCACCATTATCATCGTTCCATTTGGGACTGCGTTTGCGCAGCATCGAAGACCCAACTGGCACACTCAAAAAATCACAAGAAAAAATACGATGAGGGGCATTAGTAGTTTCACTGCAAGCCCCATCCAGGATGGTACCCATGAAAAAATGTTGTCGAACCATGTGCTTGGATCTGCGCCACCTTCTTTCTTCATGCGTTCCCCTAGGTTGTGCATGGCAGCGATGACGTGTGATAGTGTCCCATTATCATCATCTTCAGAAGGTACAAAAGTGCAACAGGCACTTCCGATATTTCGGCAAAAACCTCCATCCATCGCCGTCAACAGGTCTAGGACATACCTGTTTTGCATTGTCATTAGTCTCAGAGCCCTTAGCTCCACCTTGATCACGTTGAACCCTTCTTCAGTGTCGTTGGCCAATTGGATCAGCTCCCACCGCATAATCTGTAGCCACTTTGCATTTGCCCGGGCTTGAATGCTTGGCATGAGGAAGGCAAAGTTGGTTTCCGCTGAGCTGAATAGCCTGTACCTCTCTGGGATCGGTGTCAAAAGTTCTGAGGAGGTCTTTGAGATGTAGTTTGACGACCTCTGTTTTCTGGATATGATTCCGTCGGCGTTCCCTTCTGATAGGGCGTACAGTGGTGGCTCTTCAGTGGGTGGGGCATTGGCTGCTGCTTGGGTCATCGTCCTGCTCCCTTCTACGAGGTGGCTTTCCGGTATTACCATTAGAGCTGAGTGCAGTGTCGCCAGGGAACACGTGCCCCTCCATGATGGTGGGGGGTGCATGTACGCCCGTTTGCCACAGACCCAGCAAGTGTCCATTAGGGCTGCTGTTCCTTTCTTCATATCTGGGATCATTAGGCTTTTACTGCAGTTCGTGTTTTTTCCCATGTCGATTTTCCGTTCTCCCAGGAAGCAAAGTTTGTTTGAGATTTCTTTCTGTAGTTTCAATGCTTTTTCTATAGTGCTCACCCAGGTCAATTTTGCCACATGTTCTGACCAGACTGTTGTACACGTCCTTGCAATCTATTGTAGTTTTTCGGTCGGTAGCCCTCGCAGTGCTTCAGCCTTGCACGTTACCACATCATCTTTCCATCTGTTTTCCAAAAATAGTGCTCCTTTTATCACGAAGAACGGTTCTTTTAAACATACCACTTCTTTTGCTCTCGAGTAGCACATTTTCTCGTTCTGCAGCATTTCAAACGATACTGTGTGTGCCTGGAAGGTGTTCTTAATTCTGCACAGAGTGAGATGGAGGAGACACTGGGCATCTGCAAGAGGCAATTCTTGTAGCATTAAAACTTTAGGTGTGCCTAAGGCATGGGGGATCAGGGAGCACACATAGCAACTTTCATTAGTTGTTCGCTTAGCTGTGGAACTCATGTCTGCATACCATTTATTCGACTGGTGTGGGTGCCTGGGATATTCTATTGTATCTAGTCCCAGGCCATAGTATTAATCATATCTCTTCCTACCCGCCTCCCTCTTTCTTCTGTTTTTAAGGAATGTTTTCACGTGTCTGGCTGCATGCAGTAGGGACTCCCTCTCCCCGGCCCCCCTTTTCCCACTCTTCGTACAGAGTCATAAATTTGTCAGCCATTTCAATAATCTCTTTCATTTTCTTTGTGGTGTAGTAATTTTCTCTAGGAGGATCGGTTGTCGTTGTGGGCAGAGTAGCAGTGGTGTCATATAGCCATGATATAACAGATGGATGGCGGTCATTTAGTTCATGTACACTAAAATTTATAGCATTGTGTTGGGGCTTCAGAGGAGTGGTCGGCTTGTTGTTAGTATCGTTCTGACGTTTTGCCTGGTCTGGATGTGGGCCATACCCCCATACCAGCTGAAAGCCATCCCATATTAAATAGTTACCCTCCTTAAACGGTTTGCTTACATTTTCCATGCTGGTTCCATTACCTCCCCCCTCATTTATCTCAATGCAGATAAATGCTATTATCCAATATATTGTTAAGCCAAACATGAGTGTGAGAGAGAGAGAGAGATCATTTTCATTTAATATTGTTTCACATCTTGCCATGAACATTGTTATAATACAATCTGGAATGCACATGTTCGTAAAATTTCTTTTTTTTTTTCACGATCACTGTCTTATTCTTGCACATTTTCCCTGTCAGGGCCCTCTGCACTTTCTACTGGTCCCACACTGTCATATGCTTTTCGGACGTCTGTCAAATGTATCCAATATCTCAAGCCCTTCACTTTCACCGCCGTGGGTGTACAAAATACTACCTCATATGGGCCATGAAATCTTGGAGCATTCCACCTACGTACGAAACTCCTAACATATACCATTTCACCTTGTTCCAGCTGACCCATTGGGTTTTCTTTTTCTGGAGTGTGTGTTTCATTTTCCCCATCACCTATGAATGGTGGTGCGAGTTGTCTTGCTATAATTCGTGCTGCCTTAGTGAGTTTCGTCAAATAGTCGTTGAATTCCTCTCCTAGTACAGTGGCGCTTCTGTGTGCATCTGAAAGTCTACAGAGAGGTGAGTGTGCTGTGTGCATTCGTCTCCCTGTCACAATCTCATGGGGCGACAAATGGTGGTCTTTGCTGGCTGATTCCTCGGCTCAAACAGGGCCAAGGGGAGACAGTGCACAGAGTTTTTCTTAAGGGTGAAACACAATTTTGAGAGTCTCCCTTTAGTAATCTGTTTATCTTTTCTACCACACCGTTACTTTGCAGGTGATAAATCGAGCATAATTTGTGTTTTATTCCTAGCATTGCTGTTACTTCCTTAAAGAGGTCGTTCACAAACTGTGTGCCGTTGTCAGAGCGAATTACGTCGCAGATTCCCCAGCGGGGGAATACTTCCCACACTAGAAACTTTGCAGCACACTTAGCATCTGGGCGGGCACAGGGACCTGCCTCTACCCACCGTGAAAAGGGGCAAACTACCACTATCATGTACCTCGCTCCGTTACATCTTTCACCCATATCTGCATAATCTATATGCAGCTTTCTGAACGGTCCTACCGGCTTGGGTATCGTTCCCCTCAGTGTTATTAGAGTCATGCCGGAGTTGTATATCTGGCATGTTGTACATTCCATTGCTAGCTTGTGGAATCAGAAAATACAATATTAAGGCTTTTACACCATGCAAAGAGAAATACACCAACACGGGCTTGTAAAGATTCCCAGAATCTTTATTGCAACGCTGAACAGATTACAAAACAAAGTATACAAATAGCTATTTGGCCGTCTGTACATCACAGAGACCACCAGCAGGTTCAATGTGAGCAGTGAACAGGAATTGCTAGCTGGACATCAGCATATTTATACAGTTTCTTCGTAACGATGTCCAGCCTCCTACAAGTTAATCATGTACTGGGCTAGGGTTCGCGCCAGGGTCATTCCTAATTTACATATCTCGTGCATGTGGTTTACTTCTCAATACATTTACTAACAAGTACTATTATTCTCTGGATGTGACTTTACACTCTTTACACATTTGCTTCAATGCAGGTCAAACAGATGTTTCGCATATCATGTTTAAATAGCATTATTGTTCTTGCATACTTGTAGGTTAACATCGCCGATTCAAGTAATCCCCTGGTCCCTAGGTCAAGAAAGGATAAGGTCGACATGACCCTAACATATAGCCTGCAGGCAGGTTGGACATTAACTCGCCTACAGAGGTTGAACAGGTTAAAGTGAAAACAAGAGGACACAGGTCGGCCATTTTAGGCCACAGGGTGACTTTGCACGATAAACCGAAATGGCGGTCTAACCTAAAATGGAGGCTTAACTTAAGGTCACAACCTTGCAATACGGATTTCCTCGCAAAGCGACTGGGCATAGGCCAACATGTACAATGAAGACGAAACAATATTATATCAGTTTCGACAAGCTTAGAGAGTTGTCCTGTAACCCTGGAACGAACCAGTGTTCTTGTATCTTGGCCGCGATGTGTTGTTTTGCATTGTGTGCTGGGAAGTGTAGCTGTTGGAATGCTATTTCTAATAACTTAGTTGGCATAACTAATTTACCTGTGTTGTCTTGCCGCCATAATAAGTCAGTGGTGGACTGCACCCTCTTTTTGTCCACAACTCTTTTTTTTCCTCAGTTGCCCCTTCCTGTAGCTCCAATATTTGAGACACTGGCATGGCATTGTACCCGTCCGGAACATCGTCCTCCGATTCTCTCTGCACTAAGAACTCACCTCTGCTTTCCTTTGTTAGATATGACGCTTCTTTCGGAGCTGCATCTACTGCCGCGTTTCCCAAAGAGACAAAATCTGTATTATTGGTGTGGGCCCGGCATTTCACTATTGCTACCATGGTGGGTTCTTTCAATGCTTCTATTAGTAGCTTTAGTAGCTCTGCATGTTGTACGGGTGAACCATCCGCCCTGTTGAACCCCCTTCTTCCCCACCTAGCAAGCCCTCTGTGTACTGTTGTGGCCATGTATGCTGAATCTGTGTAAATTGTTACAGCGCACCCCTTTGCTGCACGCAGTGCTTCAATTAATGCTACCAGTTCTGCTGCCTGTGCCTAGAAATGGGCCGGCAGTCGCTTCTGTATTAGGACCTCGTACTCACCTTCTTCCATTCGTACTACCGCCACCCCCACATATTTTTCTCCAGTTTCTGCACATCCCTAGGAATTTTTGCATGTCTTTCACTGTCTTTGGTCTCCCTACAGCCGAGATAGCATCTTCTCTGTCTGAGATTATTTTCTTGCCATCTTTTGAGATCAATTGCCCTAGGTACAGCACCTCACGTTGCCAATATTGCAATTTTTCTTTGTCCACCTTGCGCCCCTTTTGGGCTAGTAATATCAAAAGGGCAATGGAGTCTTTTCTACACTCTCCCTCATTTTTACCGCAAATTAACAAATCGTCCACATACTGTATTATTGTGCTGTCGGCTGTCATGTTTCCAAGATCTTCATGTAATATTCTGTTGAATATGCTGGGACTTTCGCAATAACCCTGGGGCAAACTGCAGTGTTCGTACCTCCTCCCCCCTAGGGTGAATGCTGTCAGGTATCTGCACTCTTCTGCGAGTGGTATTGAGAAGAATGCGTTTTTCAAATCCACCACAGTGAAGTGAGATGCGTCTTTTGGGATGCTGCATAGAATGGATGCTGGGTTCGGGACCAAAGGGAATTCTTTCTGGATGATGTCATTTAGTGGGCGTAGGTCCTGGATCATCCTCCAGGCCCCTCCTTTCACTTTTTTGATTGGGTAAATACAGGTGTTACACAGGGAGTTTTAGGGTACTATTATCCCCTGTGCGAGTAGGGCATTTATTGTTTCTTTTATTCCCTCTTCTGCTTCCCGGGACAAGGGGTATTGTTTGACCCGGGGCAGAATGGCACCAGGCTTGAGGTTGATCTTCACTTGTGTGACCCCGCGTAGTAGTCCTACGTCGTGTGGACCAGTTTCCAGGGCACCGACTGCATGTCATCATTAAAGAACAAAGGTGGGGCGCCCACTACTGCCATTAACTGTACTGGCACCTGCCTCTGCTGTATCATTATTGCACAAGGGATGGCTATCTCCATGATTATTTCTCCATCACTCTCTGAGTCTGTGAAAAAGCTCCTCGTCTGACAAATCTTGGAGTGCAATGTCGGCATTTATGCATAATACTGTACGCCACTCACAGCCATATATGTCCATTGCAATTACAGCTATTCTTTTGACTGTGATTTGTACTGCATGTATGTCCAGTGACATCACTGTCCCTGGCATTATCTCAGTGCAAGCTATTGGGCAGAAGACAAATTCTGCTGGTACTCTCCACTCTAGTTTTTTTCAACTCTGGCACCACCCGTGCTAACGTTTTTAACCCCTGGATGAACATATCCGGATTCACGGGTATGGCGCGCACCTCTGGGTGTGTCGCTCTTGAATATATCACTAGCATCACACGCATGGAACTGATCCCCGGGGTTGTGCAATCAATCCCTCCTCTTTTGGTAAAAGAAATAGTCATGTTCAGTTTGCTGAGGAGATCCCTTCCCAGCAGGTTGACGGGGGATTGCTCATAATACAATAGGGGTACTGTTTTTCCCCCCACTGTCACGTCCAAATCTTCTGTGTAAGGAACTTCGACCACCACCCCAGAGAACCCCTGCATCTCCAATTTACAATTAGATAGCGGAAACCGGCCTTCACATATGCATGATTTTTCGGCTCCCGAATCTACCATAAAGATTAATTGCTTATTTCCTATCTCTGCTCCTATCAATGGTTCCTCGCTTGCATTGAAGGTTGTCGATAGGATTGGACACGCGAGTGTTCTCTGTGGGCTGTACTATGCTAGATGCCTGGTTGATCCCCCCTGACTGAAAACATTACCTGAAACTACCGCTACTCCTCCATATGGGGCAGGTGCGCCGTTGGATGTTGTGGTGAAGGGGTTGTTTTGAGTGTATGGAAGGTGCTCACTGCTCTGTGGATGTTGTTGAACGTTGTGTGGTCTTTCCCTGTATTGCTCTTGCCCCCTTTGGTCTTGCTGTTCTCTTCCCCCGTCCCGGGGCAACCTGTATGGGCTCCCCGGATGGGGGGTGCCCGTAACATTGGTCATCTTGGTAACTCGGGTTAGGCCTGCTTCTGCACTCTTGCGAGAAATGTCCCCACCTCCCACAATTCCAACAGTTTCCTTGTCCCCCTCTGGGTCCTGGCCCCCCATTTCCGCCATTCCCTCCGTATCTCTGTCTACCTCCTCGCCGCCCTATGTACCCACCTCTCCTGTTGCTGGGGTGCCACACTTGCCACTGCTGTCCTCCGTATTCCTCCTGTCCATTCCACTGTCTTTGCCCGTTGTCTGACCAATTTGCAGCCATCCTCCACTGTATCGCTACCAGTCCCTCCTCCTCCGTGTCTCTATCGTGTGGGAGTGCTGCTACAGCTGCAGCGACCTTCACCAGTTTCGTTTGTACTAACTTGGCCTCGTCTGCCAGCCTTTTTTGTGCCACTGCCTTCTCTCTTTCCTTGATTCTTTTGCAATGGCGCACTATTATGCTCTGTATCTCTGGCCATCCTTTAGCTGCAATCCCTGCTATTTTGTCAAGTGCTTTTTGCCCTTCTTTTGGGAGCCCCCTCTTTATTATGAAGTAAAATAACAATGTTGACTGGTCATATGGTGTACCCATTTCAGCTATCCACATCTCCTGTACTCGAAAAATGTAATCCATAACCTCTTCGCCATCGTTCATAGTGCATTGCATTACTGACTGTAAATCTGGCGTGTCTGGAAATGTTTCCCTCAATGCGTCCCAAAAGTGCGTGCGCACTGTATTGAAAGCAGCGCCATCATGTCTGTCACTATCCAGTGTTATTCCCGGGAAACCTGATTTTGCCCACACCCGGTCTGATTGGTCCCCTACCGCTGATACAAGTAAACTTTTAACATCTCCTATGGCCAGGGGCACTCCTGCAGTGTGTTTCTGGAAGGCGTATATCCACTTGCTAGCTTCACCTGATAGCGGGGGCAGTGATTTTAGTAAGTTTGCCTTATCCATCTGTGCCCAGGGTATATAATTTGGTCTTCCCGCCCCCCGATGTATTAGTGGGAGTTGTAACTGTCCCTTACTTCCTTTCCCAATACTCACCTTTGTTCCTTTCTTCCCCACCATAGCAATCCTTCCCGTCCTGTTTCTAAATCTCCCTGTCCTTTCCTGCTCCATTGTCCTCTCCAGGGGTGTTTCCCCTAATTCCACTAAACTACCTCCTGCCGCCATTCCCAATCTCCCAGCTTCCTGCTCGCCTTCTATGTCACACCACAGCTCTTCTCTCCCATCACCTTCCACCTCTCCTCCCTCTACACTTTCTCCCATATTGTTCGCTCCTAGTTCTACTATCTGGGTGAGCTCCTCTTGTATTCTGAATAGTATCTCCCCTTTCTCCCACCCTTCCTCATTTGATTTATCTAAGGGGTGGGACCGGGACAATCGTTCTGACCTTGTTGTACTGGGCTCACCTTGTTCACATAGGCTTTGTATCCTTGACAACTCTTCTCTGGCTATCGAAAGTCTGCCGTCTAAGTCTTCTGTCAACTTACATATGTTTACTGAGGGGGTACTCACCTGCCCATTTGATCGGGGGCTCTCATATGGTGGTGGTGCAGTTGGCCTTGCTGTGGGGGTGGGGGTGCTCGTGGGCACGTATGTGGGATCACTGTATCTTTCAGCGGGTGGGGGCTTATTCCGAAGTGGGTACAATCGAGTAACCTCTATCACTCCCTCTTTTCCCTCGTCCTCCTTGCTACCCTCTGCTCGTGCTGATGGGGTAGCCATGAGGGCAAGTTGATCAAGTGTGGTGTCTTTTTTCTTTGGTGGAGGTATTTCCTCGAACAATCGCCATAGATCTAGTATCTCTCTCCTATTATGAAAGTGTTTTCTTTTGTACTTTAGGAATATACAGGTGGCTACCATGTCTAGAACACTTTTATAAAAGGGCCCTCCATGTGGCCAAACCTGGGGGAGACCCTCCCCCTTTAGCTCTCTGACCCACTGGTCATGGTACTTAGTTATTCTTTCTGCATATCCCGGCAAACTTTTACAGATGTGCGCTAAGGGTGTCTCCGCTCCCATGCTTAGACCGGTGTTACTCTATTCTCTTGTATCAGTCTTTTCTGTCACTATGCATGGGTCACTGTGTGCATGGGACTTCAACCACTTTCAGGTTCTAATAATCAATTCACCCTTTTACTCAACATAAAGATGCTGGTTTGTCAAATCTTACCAGGTCACACTTACATTGACCGTACCCCCTAAAAAAGTACTTAAAAAAGTGCTATAATATAGAGTCAATTGATTGCAAAAAAAAAAAGAAAAAATCATAAACACACGATGTGCACAATACACAACAGACATTTATCATACCTCAGCATATACATATAGCATTTCCCCTCCCTGCCTTGTCCTTCGCTTTCTACGGCGACCCCCTCTAACCCTCACACAGCTTCTTTTTGTTTATCTATATATATTTTTTTTAAGACCTTATTTTACTCCGGATGAGAGGAATTAGAGAAGGATAAGAGAAAGAAAAGCTAGTCCTAACGTATTTTCTGTGTCACTTCACTTAGACACCCTTAATTTATGTTTTCACCGTTTTTACTTATTCCCAGCACTAGTCGAGATAGCACTACGCAGTGCCCTATTCTACCCCCTTGCAGAGTTAGGTTCCCGTCCTCTTTTCCCGTTTTCACTTTTATATCCTAATGGCCATATGCAAAGAAAGAGAAAGTATTAGAAGTTAAAAGTCCCTTTTATGTCCCGAACTTGTTTCCCCTTGTCCTCCAGATTTATTCCCCTTTTAGTATCACTCGCACTTAAAACTCACGTGCCCGTCTTGAACCGAGACTCTCCCGATTTGGTCCGTCCAAGCGGCGCGGCCTCGCACTTGATGACCCCACCCGGCTCCGGCGAGCGGTACTAAGGGTTTTTTCAAACAGGACCCGTACCTTCTCGCCCTAACTGCATGCGCAAATCTCTGCGTACCAGTTGCTGTAGGTGGGCGGCTCTGTTGAGCGGGCGCGCTGTGCGTCTCCACTGCGACCGGGGCCGTCTCGTGCCAAGGGGACAGTTTTAAAGTTTAAGAAATAAATCACATCTATGGGTCACCACTGAATGTAAGCGTCCTCAGAAACGCACCCCCCTTAGTAAGAGGCAATAAAGGACACACCCCAGACGGGGAAAGAGGCCAGGACCAAGTGCGGGTGAGATCAAAAGAGCTTTATATAGATCAATATAGGGCATGCAAAGGACTCTGCAAACTCTGAGAGCGCTCTGTCTGACAATAGCAAAGACAGGCCTACTTATTTACAAAAAAACGTCATGCATGACACAAGCTATAGGGGACACATAATCGTGGGGATTGGGTGGTGATGTCTAGGGGGTATACACAGTAGATGGCTGCTCCTCCAGGATTAGCTGACGTAAGTGCTGCGCCATGTGGGCTTGGAAGTTCAGCTGGGCTCATCTGGGTGGAGTGCCGGGCCGGACATGCCTTGTAACGATGAATGATAACTAAACTAACATTTGCCCTTTTGGCCACACATTCCACCCATTCGTCACACTTTACGCTTTCCGTTAGTTTGCAACTCTTGTAAGTGCTGACCTTAGATCAATATGTGGACAGGAACATTGATATGCGATCTGAAGTATCTCAATACAGCAGCTTGGAGGATACCTTAGGTTCAAACAATCTGGCCTCATGTGCATAGTCAGGGACATGGGAGGGGTCGCTTGACCACCCTGTCTTACCCATTCTCCTTCACATTAGCAGCGAACGTTAGTCAACATAACATACATTACATCAATGGTTTCTACACAATGCAAGAGTTTTCATGTAAACAGGCGGGGGTGTGAGGCACCACGCCGCCTGACGTTGGGGGGTAGTTACAGGGTCAGGGCCTGCAGGTTTTGGGCTGGTTTCAGTTACTTCCTAATGTTCCCGTTCATGGCTGGGGCAATGATGTACTGCGGAAGGTTAACAGCTACAATGTTTTATTTTGTTGTTTGTTCGTGTCTGGTGGCTCATGAGAACGAGTCCTCAGCGGATCTACCATACAGTGGGAGGTGGGGGAAGTGTGGGCCTCTGTGAGCGCGGTCGAGTGGGGGTCAATCTGCAGCTTTCAGTGTGCACGTTGGCTTTGCCTGGGTTAGATCTGAACGTTTCTAGCAAGATGGGGTTGGCTTAATACAAGATGGCGTCTGTGCTCTGCCACATAATGTGGTGGTGCAGCCTCACATGTCCGTCTGCAGCCGCCCTGCCGCCTGGGCCCGGGGCCGATGGGCTGCCGACGAGTCATGAGTCTTCACCAGGGTGGGACATGCAGAGGGAGGGGGAGTCCTATTAACCTACCCTCCCCTACATGGTGTAGACTAGATCTCTCATCCTCACTGAACATGTTGGGGCCCATCTCTACCTCCAGTGCTGGAGAATGCATTTCTAGCGACAATGCAGGCTTCACTAATAGTCTTCGAGTAACTACTGATACCTTACCAATGTCACCTAACAGATATTTAATAGGAGACACCGTTGGCGTGATATCGATAATGTCCATCAAAGCCCCAGCCACCTGTTTCCAGAAAGGCGCGACAGGTGAGCATTCCAAGAACATATGTAAAGTGTTCACTGGGGATACCCCACATTTCATGCAAGCATCACTAGCCTTGGGGGCAACCTTGGCCAGGCGGGCTGGCGTATGATGTAGAAGGCTCTGCACCTTGAATTACATGAATCCTTATCTAGCACACACTGACACTTCTTCAGTTAAGAGACAGCACCTCTTCCATATCCGGATATTCCAGACCCAGGTCTCGCTTCCACTTCGAGCACACCCAGATTGTGGAGGCCTGGCTAACTAGGAGAAGACCATAAAGTTTGGAGACCATATGCCTAGTCCTGCCCACAATGATATTTGCTTCTGTACATGGCATGGGTTTGTCTCCAGCTCTTTGGAAATGATGGTCATAGCCATTGGACAGCTGCCCTCATGCTATAGTATTGCAGTGTCTTCATGGGATTCTTCCCATGTTTATCAGTGAATACACTTAATGATGCAAACCACCCTTCTGGAAATAGATCAGCAAGCACCAACTACTCCCCCTCACCCCTAGACTTCAGTATATCACAATCAAATGACCGGGCAATGCTCGGGAAATTCCACAGTGGTATACCCCTATTATATAGGACTGCGAGCACCAGCCTCCGAAAAATCCTGGACCAAGCATTTACTGTGGTGTGCATGGGGTCAAACGTGCAAGAGTCTAAATATCTGTCGGGAAAGATAACTGCTTTCAGGTTCGTAGACGCAACCCCATAATTTACCAGCAGCAAGTATACCACCTTTGAAGCGGGAGAATACCAATTCCCTGCCAATTGCGCTTGGGCCACTAGATAATATAATTCAAAATCTGGTGCAGCCAGCCCACCACCTTCGTGCAGCTCCACCAGTTTTTCCAAATTTACCCTAGCCACTCTCACCTCCCAAAGAAATTCTATCGCCAGAGATCTAAGTGTTGTGAAAAAGGTCCTACCACGCCATATGGGTATATCACAGAAGCACTATGATAGCTCAGGGAGCACTATCATTCTCAACAGGGAAAGTCGCCCACTTATTGAAAGTGGAAGTCCGGCCCATATTTTCAATTTTGCAGTAAGTTATGGTAAGTGCTTTGCATAATTAGCTGCATAGAGGGATGACTCCATTCCAGAAACATCAATGCCAAGGTTTTTGAAGTTGGAAGTGACCTATATAAACCCCTGCAGGTCAGGAGAGGGTGATGTAGCGTCAATTAAGGGGAACAGCTCGCATTTGGTCCTGTTGACTCTGTATCCCGAATACCCATGAATTCATACCAGTCACCCATTATGGGACTAAGATTTGTCTCCACATCACAGACATTTAAAAAAGCGTCATCCGACTATAGCAAAATCGACTGCGGCGGCCCAGCTATATGAATGCCCCTATGCCCACGTTTGGCATGGATTAGCGCCGCTAATGGTTCTATCGTATACGCAAAATGGAGAGGAGTCAGGGGGAAGCCCTGGCGTGTCCCCTCTCCAACTATATTCTCTGTGATACAGTGTTATTGGTACGGAATGGGATCCTCACCATGAGGTGTGGATATAGGACCCAGATGCAGCTAAGGAGGTACCGACAGAACCGGAAACGCTTAAGGACCATGATCCGGTATTTCCAAGATGTGGAATCAAAGGCCTGTTCAGTGTCCAGTTAGGCCGCAACTGCCCTAGCGTGTGGCTTTATTTGTGACATAGTACAAAAGAGCTGCCTCAGGTTTAGCACTGTGACCTAGTCAGAATGAAGCGCGACTGATCTGGATGTATTCATATGTACATGCACGGTAGTAGTCTAGTAGCCAGGATTTAGCAATGTTTTTTGCATCTACATTTATTAAGAATAATCGCCAGTGTTAGGCTACATCATCTGGCGGTTTATTGGGCTTCAATAGCACAGGAATAATTGCTTGTATAAGCAATGGTGGGAGTTTCCCATGTTCAAGAGATTCTTCCCATACTTGGAGTAGATGCAGCACCAGGGTTAGCTTGAATTCTTTACAAAACTTCATTTCCAGGCCAACCGACCCAGGCGCTTTGCTTAATGCCAATGCTGATATAGCGGCTATTACCTACTCCACAGTTGCATGTTCGGCAAGGGCGAACCGGGCCTCTTTAGGGAGTTCTGGCAGGACTGTGTCGTCCAGGTATTTCCACACTTCTCTTCTTAGCAAATGTCAGCATTAGTATACAATGCCATATAACAATTCCGGAGTTCTGTGTTACTATTTATTTATTTATTGGCTTTTTTATAACACGCCTAATACCGTACCCGAGTTTGGTTTCTAAGCATGGATCCGGGATTCACACCTGTTGCTCTGCGTGGTCTTGCTTCCAAGATCAGCGTGTCACCCCTGTGCTATCCTTCTTTCACATCTCTCTCAGAGGTGAGGACTATCCCGGCCAACCCCGTGACCCCAAGGATTGTATGTGTCTTAATTCTGGCCCTAATGGCTCAGGCAAGTGTTCTCCCTGTCCTCTCTGCCTCTTCATATGTGCGCACAAGCGCCAGCTTAGACATGTTAAGCACCTCCTTTTCTGATAATTCATGAAATATTACCATGTCCTTTAATTGATTAATTAATTAATTTAATTATATTGTTTGTCGCCCCATACTCATTCTCCATCTGCCTAATTTGCTATTCCATGTCCTGTAGTTCTGATTTGAGAGTTTTGAGTGACCCGACTGCCCAGGACAATAGCTCCCTGCGTATACATACTTAAAAAGGTTCCCAGACCGTGGAACTCAAGGACACAGACCCAACAATATTGGTGAAAAATTCATCAATCTTGTCATGGTGGGATGATGTCAGACCTGGGTCTAGCATCATAGAGGAGGATATCCCCCATATAGGATGGGGCCTGTGTTGCTGATTAATTACAATGGACAACCCCACCGGGCAGTGGTCTGAGTACGTTTGCGGGTAGATTTCACACCACCACACATCCAGTGTTTACTACACTTGCACGTCCCGAATGTCACAAGGCCTAGTAGGAACGTTTTTGTTTTGTCCTTCCTTTCCCCTACTCACTTGTCTTGTTTCGCCTCTAAACACATTGTGTATAGGCACATTATAAATATCCAATATAAAATAAAAAATCTCAGAGGAGCCAATAGTCTATCCTGGAAATTGAGTTGTGGACCATCGATTAATACGTATATTCCCGACTCTCAGGGTGAGAGCCCCTCCAGACATCAACCAGTTGTAGATGAGACATTAGGCATCAGCACAAGTTGGGTGGTAATCTCTTCTGCAATTTCTTCTGAGCGAAAATGGCATTACCGCCGGATCGTGCAGCGGTATTAGCGTTGTATCATAACCTGGTGTGAACGTGTGCCCCACTCCGGCGATAACGCTATAAATACCTGCCAGAAACAGAACTGAAATAAGGTTACCAGGGAAGTATCGACACAAATAGCACTACTGCTGTTGCACCCGGTGCTAATTGCACCGGCGGAAATGGCAATATCGCTGGAATGGGAAGCATGTCCTGGCATTGATGCAGTTCAAAAGTATTTAAGATATTATGTGCCCCAACTATCCCCCTACCACCTCCCACCACCAACTCCCCAGCACACTATCCCCCCTCCCTCCTCCCACCAACAACTCACCAGCACACTTTCCCTCTCTCACCTCTCACCCCCCTCTCCCAACACACTATACCACATCCCACCACCAACACCCCAGAACACTCTCCCCATCCCGCCTCCCACCACCAAAACCCCAGCACACAATCCCCCCCTCCCACCACCAACTCCCTAGCATGGCCACTCGGGGCAATAAATGCCTCAAGGTTAATTATGACTGTGCCATCTTTCCGTCCATTCCAGCCCCTAGGGATCGTGAGCCCAAAAGGTGGGTGACAAGTGCCTTGGTGTGGTGTGCTCAGCTGTGACTCCTCAGTTGGAGTTAGCAAACTGGAGGCTATCGAGCCTGGCACCCGGATATGCTGGAGTGTGACCTCCGTTCTCTGATGGATGTTCTCTCTAAGTGCCGAGACCCCTTCGGTCATCTTCCTGACCCTCTGCTCATACACTGTCGGGCAGTTGTACTGGCAGCTGCCTGCACCCGGTTACTCGTCATGGCCCACACAATCCTGTGGGTGGCCCCTTATAGGAAGTCATGGATCGCCTGCAGGTGTTCAGAGTGGGTATGCCCTATTGCCTCCATCTCACTATGGCGCTGCTCCCTCTCCTCCAGCCTCTGCAGCACAGTGTTGCTTGGTGGTATGTGCCATAAGGGAGTGGGGCTTTGCTCTGGCCCTGGACTGTTGTATGGGGAGCTACAGGAAGGTGTGTCAATGTCCGGCTCAGGTGTATGTGCACGCTGGCAGAGGTGTGTGCTCTCAGGGGTTTGTGGCTCTTCTGTAGGCGGTGACACTGGGCTGGTGTCCCCCTGTGTCTCCACAGTCACCCTGTTTGGCGGTGTGGCCTCAGTGTCAGACCCTCCAGCTGTGGTAGTGGGTGCAGTGGGCCTTGAGGTGGTTCTTGTGGGCTGTGGTGTTGACATGGGCTTGGCCCTGCTGGGTTGCGGTGTCTCATGGCAGGAAATCCACCTCAGCCTAGCCTGTCTGTGCCTTTGTGGGGTGGTGGCTGACCTTGAGGTTCTGGATGCGCCACTCCCAGATAGACCTTCCCCCTCATCCTCCTCTGATGCCTCTTGCAATGCGTAGGTGCCTGTACGGAACATAGGACATTTTGTCAGGTATGGTTCTACAATGTATGTTGGCATTCAAGACATATTTGCTATGGTACACAGTGAGACCACACACATTTGTACAGATGGACATGGTTGGTAAGGGGAGATTGCACGTGGGCAGCATTGTGGAATGGTTGCAGCAATGAGTGTGTGACACATGGCCAGTTGGTCTTTGGCCTGAGTGTGGGGAGAGCAGGGTTTCCATGCTGGGACAGCTGATATGGCTTGCATGCTTGTTGTCCTTCATGCTCCCACATACCCTCCCCAGGTGGCGCTCACCTTGTTGGGGTTGTTGTGGTGGCTTACTCCCTGGAACTGGCATGGATCTATGGGGCACTGCTGTGAAGCCAACAATGTTGCGCTGTGGTGTACAGTGATTGGCTAGCTGTGCCCAGGTCGCTGTAGGGGGGCATGTACTTCCATGTGGCTTGTCTGCCATGCCAACACAATTTCACCTTTAGTACAAGCCTGTACTACACAGTTAAAGTGGTAGCCATGGCTGAGCAGCCAGACCTATCTCAAGAGTAAGTGAGCAGTATCAAATAGTTGCACAAAGGACAGCAATTACTATGATTCAGGCAAACACTGACTCAAGGTTTTCAAGTAAAAGAATATACATTTATTTCACTCTTCAGTTGTATAACATTACACTATTATAAGCAGTCTAAAATCACACTCTTAATACACCACACCACTTCCCTTAAATTGCACTCCAGCAATTTAAAAGGGAGGGGATGACAAAGTTATTAGAAATTAAATCAAACCAACAGGTAAGTACTCAGGGCAATTGAACAAGAGGAACTACAGAGATAGAATCAGGTATAAAAGGCTTAGGGCCAAAGTCAATGGGTCAAAAGTCTTTTGCGCAAAATCACACAGTTCAGGGTAGTTCGCGGTAAAGTTTGTGGCACGGTTTCCGGATGAGGTTGGTTGATAGAAAAGTTAGTTCAAAGAAAAGAGAAGGGCAAGCCCTCGGATTGGTGACAGATTTCAAACACTTTCACCGCGGTTGAACGAAACGAGGAACCGGATTTGCACAGTACCTTAAAAGGGAGAGGAAGGTGTAGCTGAGGCGGACATTCCTGGTAGTTCCTACAGGCTCACGGTTCCTGAAGCGACTGTCGGACTGACAAGAAGTAGGAAGACTGGAGGGTCCTGTGCTACCCAGGGAAGAAACCAGCAGCAGAGCAAAACAACGAATAAAAGGTGCGCTCCTTAAAACCCAAGCAGGGTCCGACCTTCCTGGCCCACTGTATCTCTCTACAGCGAATTTGACCAGAGGAGGGGTCCTGGCTTGCAGTTTGGGCGAACCGGTTGGTCCCACCAGCTCAAGGGAAGAAGTTTCCTGGAGGATCTTCTCTGTCGTCGGATTCTGAAGATTCGGACCTGCATCAGGGCTTTACCGGGCGGTTCAGTCGTTGTTGGGGTCCTCTTCCATCAGCTCCTCGTAGGTTCTTTCGTTCCAGTGGCGCCTCTGCCTTTCCAGTCCCAGAGACCTGCTTTTTATGCAGTTTTCCCCCATTCATACAGCCTGGCTATCAATCACACAGCAGGGTGGCTGTCCTGGCAATGACAGTCCCCTCAGCCAATCAAACAGGAGTGCGACTTGGGTTACCAAGGGAACCCATGGCAGGGACCCGAAGATCCCTCCCTCACATTCTGTCTACTTAGACTTTCAGGCGACTTAAGGAGGGCTTCTGCAAAAAGACAGCGAACAAAGGAATCATCCCCGGTTTGGCACGCAGAGAAAAACACGAGAAAGACTTTAACAAAAAGAAATGGCGAATAAAACCAGCTAGAGCCAAAATAAAATGCATTTGGTCAAGCGGTTTTATGCTCGAGGCTAATATAATAGCCTGAAACAATACCATGGTTATATAAGATAACTGCGGTAGAAAAGTTAGGGTAGTTAACACTGCCACCAGCCAAGTCTTAATTTAAAGGGAGCGAAACAATGCCCCAAGAGACACAGACAAAAAGGGATAAGAGTTAACCCTTTCCAATACTCCATGTAAGATGGGGAGTACTGGGTCTGTGGTTTAAAGTGACTAAAATAAAGTTATTGTCAACTTTACCTTTTCTGGGGGACAGTAGTCAGCCCCAGAAAATTGAGTCAGTGGGAAGTCTCAAAAGACAACCCTTTTTTATTTTTTTTTAAATGTCTTTATTGGTTTTTCAACAAAGAGTAACACAAACGAACCATTGGTTAGGCAATGCGATATGTATAAATCAAGAACAACATGCCTTAACGTTCCCAACCCCCCCGCCCCCCACCTCCCTCCGAGACCACAGTTAAATCCTCAGTTTTCCTTAGGCACGGACCGGGACTGTCAGAACTGTTCGAGGTGCTGTCCTGCGGCACTGGGTGGAGTAGTGGCACCGTTAGCGCTACCCAACAGAGTAGATCTGCACTGGAGTCCAGTCTTTGTACCTGAATCGCCGTTTCCCAAGCCGCAGTCTCAGCGGTTATCCATCTCCTGAGGTCATTCCACTAAAGGGCCTCGCTCAGACCCCCTGCGCTCTTCCAACCCATGGCTATACGCCTTTTCGCTGTTATGTATATCAAGTCAATAAGTCTGTTTAGGGGCTTATTCTTGCTGCTTCGCTTGTATCTCCCCAAAATGCAGGCTGCTGGCTCGTGAATCTCCACCTCAATCACAGCTGTCGCCACCCTCTCTTTCACCTGGGCCCAGAACCCCTGGACCGCCGGGCAGCTCCAAAACATGTGGGTCATTCCCGCCCTTGGCTCGTGACATTTGGGACATGTCTGAATCCTAGCTCCTTTGAACTTTGATATGGCGTCGAGCGCAAGGTAGGCCCTGTTGGTAATGTACAGCTGAATGAGTTGGAGGCGAGCATTTCTGGAGATTTTTTTATGGTAATGGGTTATTTTCTCCCATGGTTTGTCCTCAAATTCAAGGCCCATTTCGCTCTCCCATCTACCTTAGCATTTTAGTTCATTCTTTGTCGTGCCCCGCAGTAGGGCTTCGTATATTCTGGAGGTTTCGTGACCTCCTTCGGCAGTGTCCAGCAATGATTCGATGGTTTCATTCTCTATGAGTTGGTTGGCGGCCTCTGGCCATCTTTTCTTCAGGGCCTGTGTTACTGCTCGGTGGAGCAAGAACTGGCCTGTGGGCAGGCCCATAGACTCGCTGAGGTCAGTGAAAGTCATGAGCTCTTGTTCATGAATGAGGTCTCTCAGTACTGCCACACCATAGGGTTCCCACTGAGTGCGTGTTTCCGTGTGTCCCCATGAAGGTTTTACCATGACTGCCGCAATGGGGATCTGCGGGGAATACGGGTCTGTCAACCCCATTGCTCTGCAGGCCCGCTTCCAGAGCTGAGTTCCAAGCTTGATCAGGTAAGGATGATGTTGTAGAGCCCCCTTCTCGACCCAAAGTAAGTCTCGGAGTAGCAGTCGCGGCAGGGCCGGTTGGAGAAGTCGGGCGTCGGTGGTGGTTTCATCCGCCATCCAATGTGTTACGTGCCTCAGTTGGCTGGCCAGGTAATACAGTTCGAAATTGGGGACTTTCAATCCCCCCTTCTCATAGGGTCTTTGGAGAATGTCCAGCACCACCCTGTGCCTACCTCCCTGCCACAGGAATCCCCTAAAGAGCTTGTTCAGGTCTCTGAAAAAAGCGGGAGTGATGTTAAAGGGAACGTTGGAAAAGCAGTGTAGTAGGTGTGGGAGTGCTACCATTTTGAGGAGTCCCGGCTGCACAGCCACAGAGAGAGGGAGCTTCCCCCAAAAGTCCATGGATTTTGCAAGTGCACCCTTCGCCCTAACCGTGTTAAGAATGTGTTCGGTACTCGGGTTACGGTGTATGGTAACACCCAAGTATCTAAAGGGTGTTACCTGCCACTGAAGGTCTAGTGGGGGCAGGGATCCGTGCTCCCCGCCATACAATGCAGCGAGGGGGTAGAGACAAGACTTGTCCTTGTTTATCTGAATGCCTGTGTGTTTATGGAAGCAATCTAATGTCTCCAGAATGTAGGGCAGACGGAGCTCGGGATTATGCAGGTAAAGTAGCGTGTCATCTGCATACAAGGAGATGAGATGTGACACTCCGTCTAGCTCAATGCCTCCGTCACCATATTCCTGACGGAGGTATGCTGCCACCGGCTCTGCAGAAATAATGTATAGCATAGGGGATAAGGGGCATCCCTGCCGTGTGCCTCTATAGAGGGGCCATTTGTCAGAATAAGTCTTGTTGGTGCGCACCCTGGAAGTGGGATTAGTATAGATCAATTGGGTCCATTTAAGGAAGGCGGGTCCGATCCCCATCCTGACCATAGTGGCGTATAACCATTCCCATCTAACCGAGTCGAAGGCCTTGGTGGCGTCAAGTGATGCCACCGCGTATTTCTGGGATTCTCGCTCGGTGCTGTATATGATGTGGTGTAACCTGCGTAAGTTTTCGGTAATAGAGCGCCCAGGCACGTAGCCAATTTGGTCCTGATGAATTAGAAGGGGAATCACTCTGCGTAATCTATTGGCGAGAAGTGCCGACAGTATTTTGCTGTCAACATTTAACTTAGAAAGTGGTCTATATGACCCGCAATCCGTCCCATCTTTACCAGGCTTCAGTAAGGGGATTATTATTGCTTCACTCATGGAGTTCGGGAGTGAGCCTCGCTCGAAAGCCTCGTTATATACCTGTGCTAGCAGAGGGGCAAGGGTCTCCTCGTATGTCTTATAAAATTCCCCGGGAAGGCCATCCATGCCTGGCGCTTTCCCAGAGGGTAATGATCTAATTATTGCCCTCACTTCTTCTGGGGTGATCGGGTCGTCTAGGGCTTCAGCGAGCTGTGAATCTAGCCTGGGTAACTTTATGCAATCTAGGGCATCTTCGATCCCGGTGTCAGATGAGGGAGGGGTCTGGGAGTAAAGGTCACGGTAGAACTCAGAAAAGACCCTGTTAATCTCTGCCTGGGTGTGCACGGTGGTGCCATCGGGTCTGCTTATGTGGCAAATGGGGGTTCTAGGGGTTTCCCTCTTGTACAGCCAAGCTAAGAGTTTGCCAGGTTTGTCTCCCAGGACGTGTGTCCTTTCCGTATGCTTGGCATAACTTAATTTCCCCAGGGACTCCCAGTGGAACAGACAAGCTTGTCGCAGTGTAATTATTTCCTGTAGATGTTCAGGAGTCGAGTCTGCCCTGTTCTCCAGCTCCCCCAGCTTCCTTTCTGCGTCTACCAGGGAGTTCACAATGGACCTCTGGACCCCCCCCACTGCAGCTATCATGTCCCCTCTCATAACAACCTTATATGCCTCCCACGCGGTGCTGATACATTCTACATTGCCTAGGTTGTTTTGCCAGTATTCGTCTGTACTGTCTTGTATGTGATCCCGGAAGGCTGCATCCAGCAGGGCCTCGGCCCGCAGTCTCCACGTGGGAACCGGAGATCTAGGCTGGTACACCTCCCAGGTGACTAACAAGGGGGGTGGTCTGACAATACCCTAGGTAAATACTGTGCTTCACTAAAAGTGGCTTGCTGCTCCTGACTGACCAGCATGTAGTCCAACCTGGTGTGGACGTTATGCGGCGGGGAGAAGAAGGAGTATTCTCGTCGCGCCGGGCCTAGTTCCCTCCACAGATCACATAGTGACAGCTGGGTTATCAGTTTAGACGATATCTTGGCTGGGGGGATGGGCGGGAGTGTTTGGTATCAGACCTGTCTTTGAGTGGGCCTAACGTGCAGTTATGGTCACCGCCCCAAATCATGACGCAGTTTACATAAGGGCCTAGTCTAGAATATAGGGAGTGGAAGAAAGACATGGCGTCGTGATTGGGTGCATAAGTACTAACCAGGCACAGGTCTCTCCCCTCCACGGTACTATGCACAAGTGCCATCCTGCCCTCGTCATCCGTCTTGGTGCTCACTACCCTAAAGGGGACGGTCGGGTCGATCCATATCAGGACCCCTCTTGCATATGAGGAATAGGAGGATCCGATCAGGGTCCCTCGCCATGTTTTGGCCAGTGCCTTCAGTTTCTCCTCCGTTAGGTGTGTCTCTTGGACCATAGCAATCCCGACCTTGCAGCGTTGCAGATATGCGTGAATCCGGCGTTGTTTCACATCTCATTATTTTTATTGTTTCAGCCATAAGCGTAATGGTGCCCATTGTTCCCCCTCGGTCTCGATCGGGGTCTTGTTAGTGGTGCGTCTGTAATGAGGTCATCCTGAGGTCTTGGTATTTCTTGTTCAAAATTCCCAATATGGGTGCAACTTCCCCACATTTCCCTCCCCCTTAACAAACTTCCCGTAGAACTGGTCTAACGAGGTGACCCTCGTCATGACTGTCCCGTTTCCGCTCCTTAGGACCAAGCATGGTCTTCGGGTGCCCTACGGGCGGGTAAACGTACCCTGAAGAAAAAAAAAACTCCTGGGGGTTGAGGGAGCTGTTGCTTTGGTGTTCCGCGTAGTAGGATCATATCAGCTGCTCATAGGGCTCGGTTTATTTGTTACTATGCACTTGGGTTAGGAACCGTTCTCTTGCAGCCTTGGAAGGTGGTTCAATGCGGCTTACGCCTTTTGTCTTCAATGTCCGGTAATTGCTGCTCGTCCATCCAGTCCCGAGCCTGTGCCGGGGTGTCGAACAGGTGGGATCTATTCTTGTGTATCACCTTTAACCTTGAGGGATATAGGAGCATGTATTTCAATCCAGCAGCTTTCAATCTGGCCTTTGTGTGTATGAACTGAGCTCTGTTCATCTGTACCTGAAAGGTGTAATCAGGGTAGATCGCAATCTTGGCTGAGTTCCTCTGGATCTGGCCACCTGATCGTGAATATGCTAGAATGACCTTGCAGTCTCTGTAGTTCAATACTTTCGCTATCATAGGCCTAGGTGGGCCGCCTGGTGGATGTTTCTTGGCGAGTGACCTATGAGCCCTTTCGATGGAGAAACCCTGCAATAGTTTCTCTGCTCCGATCTCCTGCAGCAGGAGGTTTTCTATGTAGTTGGTGGGGTCTGGGCCTTCGATGCCCTCCAGTAAACCGAGCAGCCGGATGTTGTTCCGGCGAACCCTCCCTTCGGCCTCCTCCGCCCTGTCCTCCAGGATCTTGACCCTTTGCTGAAGGCCATCCACGTCGTGCAGGAGCTGGGTTTCGCTTCAGTATTTTCGCGTACTTGGGTCTCAAGCGCATCGGTTCTACCAGCCAGGGAGCGGACGTCCTGGCGTAGGAGGCCCAGATCTATGGCCACAGCATCGATTTTGTTCACCATTGTTGCTTGGAATAACGTAATGGCTTCCAGGAGTTGGGTGTTGCTGGGTTCAGTCACCGGTACGGTGGGGCCTGTTTCCTTTCCAGCAGTTGCCATGTGTGGACACTCGGGTTGGGGAGTTCATTGGCTGTATAGGCGTCCAGGGTGGTCTGTCGCTGCTTGGACCTAGCTCCTCTCCCTGTTGATTTATCCAGGCCAGACATTGCTGCAGTTCTGTGGACTTCAGGCACCAAGGGCGGATTCCACGACGAGAGCTCCTATTCGTGGCCCCGGATGTGGTTTGCGGCTTCAATATGTGGAGGCTTATGGTGTAGAAGGCGTCGAGCACCTCAGCGCTCCCTGGGCTGTAGTCCACTCCAGCATCAGGCTCCTGGATGGGTCGGTGTGTGATCTTGCACCGTGGGGAGACGGTCGCCTGCTCCTCAAGGCTCCTCAGGGCGCTTTCGGTCTGCCTCAATGTCAACGCAGGCTGTGATACAAGGAGAAGTGTACCACGCGGGGAGGGGTGTGTGTGGGGGGGCACCTTCTCTGAAATCCGGTGCTAGGAGTATCATTCAAGGGGCGGATGGGGTCGCACAGTCCTGGATCCCTGCACTGTCTGCTTCCGGCGTCCACATGGTGCAGCGCGGGCTAGATTGCAAGGCCCCGCTTGGTGCTGGTACAAGGCGCAAGGGGAGGCCTAGTGGGTGCCCACACGGGGGGGGCCTCTGTTCCGCTCACCGCAGATTTATGGGGTCACTGCCCCTGCTGTCTCCCCTCTTCACTCTAAGCAGTGATTGTGACTCTGCTTGGGGCCCCAGGCATGGAGGAGGGCCAGGGCCCCAAACAGGGGGGGGCGACCCTCCCTTCGGCTAGACCCCCGCTCAGGACACAGTGGCTCCCAGTCTCCGGCCGGCTTCTGTGCACCCTCGCTCCTCTCCCGGGTCGCTGGGTGCCGGGGCCGCGCAGGCCACGCTCGCGGTGTGGTTCAGGCAGGGCAGGCGGCGTACATGGATCCCCCGGCGGGACGAATCCAGGAGCGGGGCGAGGCAGCGGGTGTCCGCACTTGACGCAGTGCGCAATCCTCAGACCGGGCCCCCTCGCTCTTCCCTCACCTTGACAGGCGGGTCCGGTCTGGTCTCCAGTCTCCGCCGGTCCTTGCTGCGGGGCTGGTAGGCGCTTCCAATTGTTCCGGTCGCCTCCGCGTCCCAGCGGTCCAGGCAGCACCTCCGATGCACCAGCTTCTCTCAGCAGCTACTCTCATAGCCCGGAGGGATTCTTCCTGAATGCTTATCGCTTTTCCTCCCTTCCGAAGCGAAGGTCTGCCATCTCTGTGGTTCGCTGGGCTGGCGCAGGGCTCCCCGGGCTCAGTAAGAGGAAGCCGCCATCTTGGCCTCCAGCTACGCGATTTTCGCGGGCCGTGTTTTAAGTCTTTAGGGCTTCCACCCTCGTGCGTGGGGAGCCCCGGAGCCTCCCGCAGGCTTCAGCAGCTCTCGTGATGTTTTTGCAAGTCCTGATGAAGCTTCAGTGTCCCATAAAACAACTGATCGAAGGCACATCAAGCGGAGCTCACCAAAGTCGCGTCCACTCTACATGGTGGTTAGCCACGCCCCCCCCTCAAAAGACAATCCTGTGTCACTGCACTGAAGGTGCTGTGTAACACACATAAAAAATGTGAGGCCATGGAGTAGGTGAGGCTCCATTGCTCAAGATCACACAAAAAGTGGAAACACACACAGCAAAACACATGTAAGAGTGGGAAAAAGGCTCACACTCTTACCAGGTGAAAAAAATAAACCCTAGAAATCCAGAAAAGCTGCCTGCTGAGGGACTCAGTAGGTAAGGGAAATTAGCCATTCTGGAGAATTCTCCCTAACAGTCACTGCTGAACATTGTTGTGGTTGCTCACGCACCACAATCCTGCTGGAACTGTGTGGACGAGCAGGGGTGTGGTTTGCATGGTACTTGGATAGGTCACTTGCCACCCCTTCCCACTGCTGTAACGCTCATGGGTGCCCTTGGTGCACTGCCCCATGGCTGATGTTGAGGATGCCTGATGCGCCACCCGTCACTTCAACCTACTGGCATGCCCAGCATCTGGGTCCTCTGACATGTGTCCCTGTTCACTGGGGCATCTTATGCTAGGCTGTCATTGTTAGGGAGAATTCTCGAAATGTGCTAATTTCCCTTACCTTTTGAGACCCCCAGAAACTTTACTGGATTTCTGGAATTTAATTTTTTACCTGGAAAGAGTGTGAGTCTTTTTTCCCCATTCTTTCATGTATTTTGATGTGTGTTTTACTTTTGTGTTCTTTGGATATGGTGTTTTAAACAAACTCCATGGCATCATCTTTTTCTGTGTGTCACAGCACCTTCAGTGCAGTGGCAGGGTCTCTTTTCAGACTCCCCAAAGGTTTAAATACCTTCCCTGAGAATGACTACTGTCTCTCAGGCATGTAAAGTTAAATTGACTTTACTAGTCTCTTTATATTTACTGATCTAGCACACCCTATCTTACCATAGAGTGCTGGAGGGGTTGCTTAGCTTCCCCTGAGTCAAAACACTAATGTAACAGTAAAATGTTACCTTTTACTATTTTACATGGCTGATGGCAGTGGTTTAGATCAACTACTGTGATTTTTCCCGACCGCTAACAACGGTAGCTAAAAATCAGGGGTAGCCATGTTTTTCAATATGGCATCCCAGACCTATCTGTAAAGTCCTTCTTGTGTGTAACTCTGCGCGCCAAACCAGGTTTGGTCCATTTGTTCGTGCCCTTTGGCGGGCTTCTCTGCTGAAGCCCTCCTTTGGTGCCAGAGTGTCTGAGGTGGACAGGATGTGAAGGAGGTGCCCGGAACTCTCTGTGATTAGTCTCCTAGAAGACCTGAATGCACTCTGGTGTGATTGGCCAGCTGGCTGTCTGGCAAGGACAGCCACCCTGCTGTGTGAGTGACAGCCAGGCTGAATGAATGGGGGAAAACTGTTTAAAAGCGGTTAATAAATGATTGTGCCATGGAAATGAGTCAAAACAAATGGTCTATCAGGCTCTAGTGGGTCAGTCTGCCATCCGTCATGTCAGCTCTGATGATACATGCCCCTGCATCAGGCTCTGCATCCTCATCCTCTGGTGGTGACATGTCCATGTCAGGGGGTAGCGGTACCTTTCTCCTAATGCAGATATTGTGCTGCATGGCACACACAAGCACCATTCTTCCAACTTTCTCAGGAGCATACATCAGGAATCCACCAGTATGGCAGCGGATACATGCCTTGAGGAGGCCGAAGGTACGCTCAATGCACACACGGGTCCTGCTGTGAGCATGGTTACAGGCAATATCGTGCAGTGTTTGTGGATCATGCGCGGGGGTCATTAGCAAGGGCAGCTGCAGATATCCGGGGTCCCCTGCATGGGCAGAGGCACAGCCATCAGTCCCTGTGTAACGTTGTCAATCTGGAAAAATGAATACCCTTCATTTGAATGAGAGACGTAACTTGATGGCCGTGGGCCAACCGTCTTATGCACCAAATTATAGAAATATAAACTGCTATGCTTGACCAACGAGCGGCCATTTTAAATGTAGCAAGAATCGTCATTTTGCTTGTTAACCATTGCTCATTGCTTTCTGTCTAAAAACTGCTTTGCAGCTTGCAATTCTTGCGGATTCTGCTTACTCTGCTCAACTGTTAACATTGTTGTCTGCATATGAAAGGACAAGGTCGCGGGACTGAAGAGTTTGTTGAAACTCCTCATGAGTAGCCCAGAGAGGAATGCCCACGCTCCCTCTCTGTAGCCTTGGGAGAGAGCTGCAGGGCATTTAATCACTTCACAGTTGCCAGCCAGTCTTGTACGATGGTAGAATATGTTAGAATAAAACAGCTAAAGGCTTGAATTATGCTGTTCCTACGGCCCCCCTTCGCAAAACCCTTTAGAACATGTCGGCTCCCAGGACACGAATAGTACCTCATAGATAGCAAAGCTTGGAATGTGGCTCTTCCCCCCTGTGCAGCTTGCTTCCAAGAACAGAACCACCGTGTTCCGTTCAACAACTAAAAGATGCCGCTGCACTTTCTAATTGCACATTGTTACTAGAATAGACATCAAAAGTGTCATAATCGTCATACTCGTCGGATATGTCCATCGTCATCCCGAGTTCAAAGGAACTTAATGAAAAGAGGTGTTAAACATGACATTGCTGATTGTATGATATGCATTTTGTATATATGTAACTGATGTACGTAATTTGCTCTCTTGCGTCCCTCAAGGTTTAGGAAACTCACGTCGTGGGGCGTGAGATCAGAATTGGCCAATTGATACTATTGTTTGCTTGCAATAAACCCTAGCATTGGGAATTTGAACCTCGTGTCTGGTGCATCTTTTCATGTATGGTTATTGCCTTGTTTCCATAGCACGAGGTACCCCTAGGGGCCCCTTTCAACGTGTGGGGTGGACTTACACAGTATCAGGGCAATAGACATCATGTACATCTATATGCGGCTTCATTCCGTGGCATGTGTCTGTACAATGTCTGTGCATGCTGTGTCTGATTTGATTTGATTTGGAAATGCATATAACACATATCCCTGAGGAGCCAAGCAGCAAACTGCATCTAGGCGCAGATGAATCTTAATAAAGTAGAGAGAAAGAGAAAGAATACCGTGCAACAGCTACTAGGAAATTATACAAATAAAATGTGTTTTCTGTTGCTTCCTGAAGATAGCCAGGGACTCAATTTGACACAGATAAGGCGGGAGAGAGTTGCAGGCACAAGGACCTGCGACTGAAAAATGCCTATTTCCCCAACGCGTTGTTTTAGAAGGGGGGATTACCAGAAGGCGTTGGCCCATACATTGCAAGGAGTATCTGGACTGTAGTTCATGATTTTTGATATTAAATATGCTGGGGTCAGGCCACGAATACACCTGAAAACACGGCACAGCGCTTAAATTGAGTCCACTGCTGGACCGGAAAACAATGACGATTTCTGCGAAACTCAGAGACTGGAGATTTCATTGATAAAGAGAAAATCAGGCAGACTGCTGAGATTTTGAGCATTTGAAGGTGCTGTAATTGATATTTTGGACTGCCTCCAAGGAGCATATTGCAATAGTCAAACCTGGCATTGATAAGGGTGCCTACCACTGCCAATCAATCATGCTCATGTATGAAAGGGAGAAGCGATTTAAGTAGATTCAGTTGGAAATATACAGACTTAATTATCTGATTCAACTGTAGATTACAACCCAGGCTGGACTGCCAAATGCATCCTAAATTCTTTACAGATTTAGTATATTTAGAGGCAATTCCAAATAGTTTAGGACAAGGCGCTATTGGAAAAAGATTTACCAGTTTATTTTTGAAACCGTATACAATCATTTCCATTGTAGCTGGATTCAGCTGGAGTTTATTCTCAAGCATCCATAATCAAATTCTTTCTGCGCACTTCAAGACATGATCCACTGCCTCTAGCGGCTGTTTTAAATGGACATAAATCTGAGTATTGTTCTCATATGAATGATACTGTAAATCAAACTGAGCAAAAATCTTTAAATAGCGGGCAGATATACAAATTAAACAATATGGGTGACAGAGATGACTCCTGCGGTACTCCACAAAATACTGCCAATGTTTCAGAGAAAAAAGGGTCTGTCTTCACTTGTTGAAGTCGATTGATTAGAAATGAATGAAACCATCTAAGTGCCTTTTCTGATACCTGTGCCAGTGAGTTTAGTCTAGAACGAAGTATTTCAAAGTCCACAGTGTCGATAGCTGTTGACAGGTCGAGCATGACAAGCCCTTGTGTGCAGTTTTGATAAGGTCATCCCAGACCGTTAATTGAGCAGTCTCCGTAACATGGCCTGGCCTAAAGCCAGGCCGTGAGGGTTCAAGATTTTATTTACTTCCAGATGGTCTTGAAGTTGCATGGTAACAACTTTCTCAAGAGATTTTGCTGCCCATAACAGCCCCGCAATGGGGCGATAATTGGCAAGGACTTTATGGTCCAATGTGGGCTTTTTCCACAAAGGTGTCAAATACATGCACATGTTTTGCCAAATATGCTGGAATTGGATCATACTTGATATTAGTGGGTTTAAGATAAGAAGTAATTTCTCAATAGTTTCTTTTTCCACCAAGGAGAAATGGAATTCTGGCAAGTGCCCTTTATTACCGCTACAAGATCTGACTCAGAAAGAGAAGGCATTATTCGGGCGTCAATGTTTAGTTTAATCTGATCTATTTATTTTAGAAAGAAGGTATTAAAATCATTAGTCATCTTCTGAGTTGGTGGCATGGAGGCGTTTATATAGGTTGGATTTGGAAAGTGTCTAATAACTAATTAATAAATAATAATAATAAATAAATAATTCCTTAGGTTTATTTGCTGCAGAACTTATTTGTTTTTGTAAACACAACGCTTTTGCCAACACAATCTCACCTAGCTGGACCTAGCTTTAATGTGGCCTGCAATAGTTCTTGTCAAGAGCCACTTTTTCTGAGTTTTCCGCTATAGACTCTGAAAAAGCTTTAGTTTGTCATCAAACCACTGGTTCCTCTTCCTATGGGTCATTTTAGTTTGTTGTAATGGGGCCATGGCATCACAGTTGGCTTGCAGTTGTCTCATAATATTTGCATAAGCATCAGGACCAGCTGTGGCATCATAGATAGTTGATATATCACTCAAAGGTTCGCTGTCAGAAATACGATCCAAATCTTTTTTCCGACGGCGAGGTTCGGAGATAAATGTTACTTTAATTCTAGCAGTGGTCAGCTCCTTTGTCCATGTAAAACGAACCATAAAAGGGTCTGACCAACTTACAGGTTCATTATCCAAACCATGCAGATTAAGGTCTCTAAACAATATAGGTTCTAGGCAATGTCCACTTTTATGAGTGGGGAGAACTGAGAGAATGCAGAGGTCATGTGAATCCAAAATATCGTTTAAGTGTTTACAGTCACTGTCGTCTGGCTCATTACACCATATATTTAACTATTACAAATATGTAATACAAAAATTTACTTTGGGGATGTTACTTTTAAATTGCACTTTTGTGAAACCAATTGTAATTCTCCATTGAAAAATGCACACACTTTCCTGAGAGTGAGAAAGTGACCCTAATCGTATGAAGATTTTGTACTGCTTTGGGATGAAGTAGGAAGCAGGGTTCTATCAATCCATCGTATTCTCAAACTGCTAGCATTTCCAATTATGCAAGGAAATTAAACATACAAAGTGCTGCATGTGAAATTGTTTGGAAACCCGAAAGAGTGCATATGATTTAAATCTAAACCTTCTCAAGGGACTTATGCTCATGATCCAGCAATGTTCCAAGGTATTATTTAATTTTGAAATAAAAGCGGTTTATGGGACATGAGGGTGGAATTGTTTGTTAGCCTGTGTTCAGTGGCCAAAAGTGAAATTTAAAAGTAACATCCCCAATGTACATTTTTGTATTGAACCTTTGTTTTGTGCCACAAAGAAGATGCCGTGTGGAATCATTTAGTGCAAATATTCATTGAACCTATTATTTAATGAATATATATATTCTTTCTGTAGCCTGGCCTGGTTCGTGGCTCATTGGTGGCACTGGGTGAGGGATGTGGCTCTATATAAGTCGCATGTAGGGCTAGCTTGAACTAGATACTATTTATTGTCTGTCATCTTAATTGTGAGGGGAAGGAACTCCCCATGTTAAGGGTGGTCTGCCAATATAGTGTTACACCTTGAACGGAGGGAAGCACCAGTCCACTGGGGAGGGGCTTTATATCCTGAGGCATCAGAGAGGCATCCAAAAGTGGCCCCCACTCTATTCGCTTCTGGCCTCATTCACTCTGGACTCTGAAGCCTGCTCTCCATCGCGCCTGGTGCAATGACCATCATGCGCACCAGTTCTCCTTTGCGCTGCTCGTAGGTTCCCCATTATCTGGGGCTTGCTGCTGATTCTGACCATCATAACGAGCCATGTACACTGAGGACCATGTGTGGTGGGCCTCTGGGCTAGGCTCCTATTCATTGAGGTGTCAGCTTAAGCTGTACAAGATTGAACATTGGGATTAATTGCATGGATGAATGCACGCTATAAAGGGGGCATTCTATACCATCCACCCTCTATGTCATTGGATGGTATCATAGGGATACAATAGTGGGTATGGGGACACTGGGAATGCTTGCACCAGGTTTCTAGGTTGGTGGCCAGGTTGCTATTCTTCAAATTTGTATCTACCCTTCGATATGCCAGTTTACACAATATAAGGAGGAGGCCATGTAATTTCTAACTTTACAAAGGGAGGTGCTACGTGCTTCTGGCATTTTTGCCTACTGCCAAGCTTGTTTTCATGCTGCTGGTCTTTATTCGTTTCAGAGACTGTTTCCACTTGGGATTCCGTGCTGATGTTCTCATTTGTTTTTTTATGCAACAGCAATACAAATATAAATTCACGTGATGCAGAATAGTACAAAAAATAAAAAAGGATTAAACTGAAAGCAGAGTTTTTCCAATGAGCCAGATTACTAGAATAACCAATCACAACATTGAAAGATGAACAATGATTGCTACTCTCAAGATAAGAAACTCATGCAAAATGTGTAAAATAGACTATTCCATCTCCAAATACTGCTTAAATAGGGCCAATGTCTCTGTAAGCAATCACATTTGATTCAGCCGATAATATTCGCTGTTTCATTTGATATTCTTACAACAATTCGTTGTAGCAAATCATAATAGAAAGAGGATTACAATCTTTCAACAAACTAGCAGGAGGTTTCCATAAGTTTCTATTTTGGGAAAAATAATGTAATTATGAAGGTCAAACTCCTGGTATTTTTCTATTTATATAGGGCACTAAGTGAATGTTTAAATACAAATGAGCTACCGGAATATAATTCTATTGCTAGTAGTTTTATTTGAAAAAACAAAGGTGTGCTCCTGAGTTCTGTTCAGCTTTGTAGGGATTGGAGGAAGGAGATCTGCCCATCCCTGATTTAAAATTCTTTAATCTGGTGCTGGGCATCTACACTGGATTTAAATTCCCTGGAGAGACAACTGCATTACTTCAATATTCTTAAAGACACAACAGGAAGCTGTCGACAATTTAAATCTGCCAATCCTACATTCTTTAAGAAGATTCAAATGAAAACATTTACAATCATATTAATACATTTGGGCAACAATTAGATTGTTCTTAGTTTTTCCAAAACTGCATACTTTTAATATACTATGTGGAAATATTGATATCCCAGGGATATTATTTCGGTTTCCAGCGATCCAATGCAAAGGTAGTGGAATTACTGATTTGGGGCAGTGCTGGTCTGGTGACATGGGTGTTCTTTAAAATAATTTAGTTTTTAAATAATTCTTTCAGCACAACATTTCCCTTGCATCTTCAAATTTAAGATTATTTGATTGGATTACAGTGAGGTATGATGTTATATTTTTAACATATATTTAACTGTGCACGGTTGGAAAATGGTTGTGTAATTAGAAAATAAAAGTAGTATATTCCTGAGCTGCAGATCGTCAAATCTCTAAAGTCCTTTTTACACTATGCTCTCTAAACCTTAACTAATTAACTCATTAACTAAGCATAAGGTCCACCTTTATAAAGTTATTTGTAGTCGTACATTCAATATGAAATTAGTGGAGTGGGAGACATAAGTGTGAAGGTGCCAGATGTGGCCAATCTTTAGCTGATGGCATCAATATGTTTGTCAATTGTCCTCACTTAGCTGAGTCCTGGAAGGGTGTCATCACTGTTCTGCCTGCTTTGTCTCAATTTTTGTTAATCAAGTTTAACGTCTATTCCTTGCACCCCTTACTAGATGCTCTGCTTTGGTTGCACAGTTCAACGCATGGGCAGGGAGCTTTGCGCCTTAATGCATGGTGTGCTAGCATTCATCAAGTCTTCAACTCCAATACCTATGGTCTACATTGGACTTCCTTTGACAAAATCACCTTTATGGACTTCAACTGCATTCATATTTGAGGTGGATTTCTATATTAAGGCTTATTGAAGCCAGTAGGACAGACTGTAAATTGCTACAATGCCAGAAAGGGAATAAGTAAAATGCTAGATTGACACACTATTAGATCCAATTCATTTCCAGACCATTTATACCAAGCATATGTGGACATTTGTGTGATGATGTATGTTGAAGATCATACTTTCACATCAGACTGTGCAGGACAAGCTCATAACACCCAAATAAGTCTCCAGTGACTTGATGAATTACATATCCCATTTATGCATCACATTGACTCTACAGCTGGAAAGATCATGCACAGGTCACAGTATTTAGATTCAAGCACAAAGATTGATGGAATGTTATGCTAGACTGAACCAAACCAGCAAACACCTGGCTTGATTGACATGATGGTTTGCAAAGACCATTGATATGAAGAAGACAAAAGAGAACTAACGTTGCAAGAACCACCCATTGAAGCCTCCTCCATATGTGGCCTCTTCCCTCTGCCAGAATCGATGTATTTTGGAACCGCTGTGGTTCTCCTTTCTCAGAAGAGAGACTGAAGAGAAGAGTGTAAAATAGATGTATCTGTATGGATCATTATCTACAAGAGCACTAAAGAATGAATACTGTTTTTGGAATTGAGTAGGTTCGAAGACAATGAAGGGTCATGGACACCATCAACGTCTACCTCCGATGTCAACACTAATTCTGCTACTTTGCATTCAACTTGGTGGAGGGAGCATTAAATGCTCTCTAACAGCAGTGCAGCATGTTTAACTTCTTTTTCAACTCTTCAGAACTTTGCTTGATGCAGAAAACAAAATACAATTTGTCTTGCACAAGCAAAAAAAAGATGGCCACTACCAAGTAGGGCCCTCACAGATCTCATTAGGGCATGCTGTCCTCACCTAACATAGCAATCATATTTATATATTAATTCCAGACTCTTATCGCTACAATAGTCAAACAATGTTGACACTCCCTTAAATACGCCATCAAAAGGATTCAGGAGCTAATGCATCTGATGACCTTCCACATCAATGAAAGTGCAGATTCTGTTCATCCCCAGCCCAGTCACATCCGACATACAACTGTCTTATTTTTTCTACATGTCCTTAGATTCTGCACACTTTACAAGGGAGATCTTTGCTTCATAGGCCCGTGTGAACACCCACAACTTCAAAGGTCTCAAGCAAATTAAAACCAAACTTCAGAAAAATGTATCATAATTCTTTGGGCCTCATTACAGCTTTGGAGGTAGCCATGGCGCTAATAGCGCCATGGCTGCCTTCAAAATCGTGTCCGGGTCCGATCTGGTGGAGTGGGAATTTACCGGGACATTCGGCCCTAAGCGGACCCGGTAAGTCCCCTTCCAAATGCCATTCCCCATTCCCATTTGAGCCCCCATAGGCCTCAATGGGAATGGGGAAATAGCTAATAACGGTACCTCAATTTGCAGTACCGTTATTATCGGCCTGGTCGGGGGGCGTGGCTACAAGGCCATGTAAGAGGACGTGTTTGCTGGGAGCTCCTACTGATCCTGAACTGATCCAGTGAAAATAGCCATGCAGAATCTATCTACGATGACCGGAATTGCGCGTGCACAACTATGAATAATCAGGGCACGACTGGAGCTGTAATCTGAACGGATTGCCAGAGTGATTCACCCGCACCCAGCCGAGTGAAAAGTGCAGCAGCTTGGAGGCGAGCGCGCCAAGATGGCGGCCCGTGGAAGACAAAGGGCTTCATCCGACGTGTGAAACCCGTGTGGGGGTGGCCGCCTGCAGGCGAGTCGAGCGAGCGCTGGATGACTGGGAGCGCTGGGACCCTGATGGGAGTTGCGAGAACGCTATACGCAGCAGGCTGAAAGGGGGCGCGAGCTGACCTGCACCCGAGGTCCTGAGGGGACTGGCACTGCTAGCCGGGTGCATACAGTCAGCGACCCGGTGGTGGGGGACACAGCATGGAGTCCCGCAGCACACGGGGTGACTGCCTAGGAGCCCGGAACCAGTGAGGGGCGGTGCCGATGGACGGTCTGCCTAGAGCGCACCGAGGGGAACGCTCGGCCCCGGGTGTAGGCGCATGAGATCCTCCGGCATTACGTTGACTGCCCGGATCGAACGCCTAGGGAGACACGCAAACACAGAGGCACGGGGAGCCGCCCTGTGTGGAACACATTGAGCAGATCACGCCGCGTGTAAAACCACTGGTAGCGCCTGCCTCCCTTAAGGAGGCGACAAGAGCAGTGCTACGAGCACCGTAGCTGACAATAGACAGCTGGAAACATGTCAAAAAGCCCGGAATACATTTAATACAGCACCGCAATGAGAGACTGAGAGGCATAAGCCCACACTTGCAGTCCTATGTGTAACAAGACCCATTACATCATCCTGAGGAGGCTAGCTAGTACAATGGCATAACTAAACGTGGTGCTTTATAAGTGGTGATTCAGCCACTCATGCTTACATAGACATACAGTGACAGGCAGTCGCTGGGAGTGGGTATGAATGAGCGTGCACAGCGAGCCCGATGTGGCGTGACTGATAACTGCAGATGAAGGCGCACGGGTCGCCTCTTGAAAGTGGGGACTGGCAAGGGAGGCCATCAGAGCCCGCAGAGCCACACCAGAGCTAGGCGGAAGTCCTGGAATCTAGGTCGACCTGAAGCCCTGAGAGGGAGGAACTAACCCACTAGGTTACGTGGGAGGACACAGTCCATTCCGGAAATAAGAGCAGTTGCTGAAGGGCATCCCTGTGCAACTTGGCACGCTTGAAAGGAGGATAGCACGCGTTGGGGCCGGCCCACTTAACCCTGACGTGTCGAGATGTCTAACAAACCCATCAGATTGAAAAGCAAACAACCCACACTGGACGAATTTGACAAAACACCACCAGGTGCGGAAGTGGCCAGGATGAAAGACAAGACTCCGGTTGGAGGCCCGGACGTTATGGTCAACCAGGAGGTACTAGTAGCAATTGCAGACCTGAAAATGGCCCTGGATACCAAACTGGGCCTGGCAATGGCTGAACTGAAAGCTGCACTTGAGCTCAAAGTCGGAGCGGTGCAGGAGGACGTAAATCTTCTTCGGCAAGACATGAGAACGCTTGCGGAGCGCACGGGGGACCTGGAAAAAGAGGTGGCCCCGAACACGACGGCCTGCGCGGCCCACAAAACTGAACTTCATGCCTTGGTACAACGTGTGGGCAACCTGGAGAGTAGGGCGGAGGAGGAGGAGGGACGCGCCCGAAGAAACAACATCCGTATCATCAGATTGCCAGAAGGAGCTGAGGGAACCAACCCTACGGAATACATTGAGTCAATGTTATTGCAGGAGATAACTGGGGGAGCCCTGTCCCAAGGGTTCGCGGTCGAGAGGGCGCACAGGGCCCTCACGAGGAAGCCGCCGCCGGGGAACCCTCCTAGGCCGGTAACAGTCAAGATCTTAAACTACCGAGACCGGGAAAAAATGCTTGAACACTTTCGGAATGGTGGCATGATACAGAGAGGGGCAGAAAACATAATGGCATATCCGGACTATACCTTGCAAGTACAGCGCAGTCACATGAACTTCGGGTCCGTGAAATAAGATTGCGGGAAGCGGGCCATCGGTAAATGCTGCTCTACCCACCTAAACTGAAGGTATTCCATAAGGGCAGAACTTGGTTTTTCGACACCCCGGAGGATGCTATGGGATGGTTGGACACGCAGAGCTGCCCCCAGAAATCGGTTGTCCAGGGAACTGACGGAGGAGATAAGTAACATGTGTCTGTAGCGCTCTAGGTGCCGCAGCTTATGACAATGGGACTTGAATATAGCATTGCATACAATAGGTGGAGGAGTGGGTTGAGAGCTATAGCTATAGTGGCATTAGAAACTTCGATAATATAGGAGCTACACGGAGCCTGACCTCATACTCCCATAACATATAGTAAGATAGATCACAGGTAGGCCGGTGACACCCTGCTGGGTTCTGGGCCGGGGCTTTCTGGGGCAGAACCAAACGTGGGGGGGGCCTGAGATCCAGGGATGGAGCTGGGCACTTGTTGGGGTCAAAGAAGGGGGGTGTGAGGGAGGTGTGCAGTAGTTTGAAGTTGGGAAATGGGGTGTTGGGAAGGGAGTGGAGGGGGTGGGAAGGGGTGTGTGCAGTGGTTTGTTGTAGTTGGGGAGGTGTTATGGGATGAGCCTACATCCCCCGGAAAATGAGATGAACCATGGGAGACCTTAAGATAGTCACTTGGAACGTTAGGGGGCTCAATAGCTATTTGAAATGGAACAAGGTCATGATGTACCTACGCAGACAGAAAGTGGACATAGCCTTGTTACAAGAAACTCATTTAACACAAGATAAACTAGAAGTGATATGAAAGAAGTGGAGAGGGACAGCAGTAGGGGGAGCATATTCTGCCTATGCAAGAGGGGTAATCACATGGGTGGCCCCACATGTCCCATTCCAGCGGCTGAGCTCTGTGGCAGAGGCAGATGGCAGGATGGTGGTTATGAAGGGGATGGTGGAAAACAGAGAGATCTGCATAGTAAATACTTATGTTCCGAACCAGGACACGGCTGCGTACTTTAGGACCCTGTATGGTAAACTCAGTGGTAGCATAGGGGGGGCGGTATTGTGGGGGGGAGACTTCAATTGTGTACTAAACCCCAACCTGGATAGATTAGACACTAAAGTAGATAGACCCACCCCGGCCGCAAAGGCACTGCATGCGTTGTTGGCGGATTTTGGGCTGATAGATGCATGTCACCCGCAGGACAGACAATATTTGCACTATGCAGCCCCACAGGGCCTATATACTAGACTAGACTATCGGCCTCATTACAACTCTGGCGCTAAGGGATTACCGGTACCGGTAAGGGTAGCGGTACCGGTAATCCCTTAGCGCCTGATTACGAGGTCCCTTTGCGGGTTCCCACCTTAACGGCTGGTTTTACCAGCTGTTAAGGAATGGACCCGCAAAGGGACCTTGGTGCTAATTATGGTACCGCAATTTGCGGTACCGTAATTACCGCCTTCCCCATTCCCATTATGCCCTACGGGGCAAAAATGGGAATGGGGAAGGGCCATGGTGAAATGGGGAAGTACCGCCCCGCCAACCTTGGAATGGGGTGGTACTTCCCCATTTCACCATGGCGGACTCTTTACAATACCGGCAGCAACCATGGTGCTAATAGTGCCATGGTTTAGCGCCGGTGTTGTAATGAGGGCCATTGTCACGCAGGAAATAATGACCGACATACCGAAGGCGGAATATAAAGCCAGAATCCTCTCGGAACACTCGCCACTGATGCTAGTCTGGCAATACCGACCCCGAGGGGAAGGATAACCACATGGCGATTGCGTGCAGAGGTGCTTAAAGATAGGGGGCCTCATTACGACTCAGGTCGAAAACCATGGTGCTAATAGCACCATGGTCCATGCTGGTAATTTACCGACTCCGCCATGGAGAAAGGGGGAATTACCACCCCATTACAAGGTTGGCGGGGCAGTAATTCCCCCTTCCTCCATGGCCCTTCCCCATTCCCATTTTTGCCCCATAGGGCTCAATGGGAATGGGGAAGGCGCTAAGTACAGTACCACAAATTGCGGTACCGTACTTAGCACCAAGGTCCATTTGCGGGTCCCTACTGGTGTAGACCAGCCGTTAAGGTCGGGTCCCGCAAAGGGACTTCATAATCAGGCGCTAATGGGTTAACGGCGCCGTAGCCTTTTACGGTGCCGTTAACCCATTAGCACCAGGGTCATAATGAGGCCCAGTGTATTTAGAGAGGATATGCGGGAGGAAATAATAAGTTATTTTGAGATAAACACTGGCAGTGTCAAGACAGCGGGCACGCTCTGGGAAGCTTTTAAAGTAGTAGTGAGGGGAATTGCCATAGCCAAGTCGAAAGGGCTGCAGAATGGGTTCCTGACCGAATTACAGGACTCCGAAAAGGAGCTAGAAAAAGTACTGGAACGGGGTAGTAACACGAAGGAAGATACAGAAATGGCATTGGGTCTGCAGTGGAAATGCGCAGGACTTTGGGAGAGGTTATGCAATCTTAACTATAAAAAGTATATAGAGAGACAACATGCTGAAGGAGACAAACCAGGGAGAGTCCTGGCGTGGCTCTACAAAAACGAGACCCCTAGGCCCCCAATCAGAACAATAGTGAAAGTCAATGGAGACATAGCGGATACGCAAGAGGGTGTTAATCAGGAATTTGCAGAATATTACAGACACCTGTACGGGGATGTGACAGGGAGTAACAGGGGGGAGATAGGGGACATACTGGAAGATATTGTATTACCCCAGATTAGTGCAGAGGAGAGGGAGGAGCTAGATGCCCCGATCACCCTAGAGGAACTAGAGGAAGTAGTGAGGCAGCTGCCCACGTGCAAAACCCCGGGAACAGATGGACTCCCGAGTGAATTTTACAAGGCATATAAATCAGAGGTACTCCCCCCGCTGCTTGAGATGCTTAATGAAGCATATGAAGCTGGGAAATGACTGGAATCTTTACACAAAGCGGTTATTATACCGCTTCCCAAGCCCAATAAGCCTGGTAGTGACTGCGGATCCTACAGGCGCCTGTCCATGTTGAACCAAGATAGTAAGATTCTAACAGCGGTCCTATCAAATAGATTAAAGAAGGTTATCAATAAGTTGATACATCCTGACCAGACAGGATATGTCCCGAACAGAAACATATTGAATAAATTAAAGGTGACTCCATCGAGTGATCGAACACACGGATGGGGACACAGGCGAGATGGTGATAGTATCACTGGACGCGATAAAGACATTCGACACGGTCAAGTGGCCTTGGTTAAAAGCGGCCCTAGCCAATTACGGTATGGGGCCAGGATATCTTCATTCATTAGAACTACTATATAGTGCGCCACTAGCGAGAGTGAAGATGGGAACGTTGATCTCTGAAAGGTGGCATCTTGGTAGAGATACCAGGCAGGGATGCCCTTGGTCCCCCATGCTGTATATCTTAGCGTTGGAACCGCTGGCGATTTATTTAATGTAGCAATATGATGCAATAGGCATTGTCGTTGGTTAGACATTGCATTTAATTTCACTATATGCAGATGATATGTTATTGTATTTGCGGTACCCAGAGGAGAACCTTCAATATATACTGGAAGTGATTAAAAGGTTTGCAGAACTATCTGGTATAGCTGTGAACCCCAGTAAGTCCTGTGTGTTTCCGCTGGGGAGATATAGAGGGCTCTCGGTGGAGAAGCTGCCGGTTTTACAGATACCGTTCGAGGTCAAAACCTTCGGATATCATGGAGTAGACATATACCACACGGTAGAAGCCGAACACAAGCATAATATGGAAAGAACGGTTCAGAAACTGGACAATAGCATGAAGTTCTGGGCGAAACTCTCCTTGGCAATGATGGGGCGAGGGGCGATGCTCAAGATGGTGGCATTGCCCAGATTGTTGCATTGCTTCGTGAACATCCCGTACTCTATACCCCAGAAATTATTTACAGCCATTCTGTTTTTTCTTTTTCTTAACAAAATCCTGTACTTTTATATCAGCATATAGGATGTTTCATCATATGTTACACATAAAGGGTGCTACAGTTTCTCAATTGGGCCATCAAAATGAATGGGGGTGGAAGGAAAGCTCACGGGCAACACAAGGTTCAAATCCCGATCCCGCGCTTAAAAACCACTCGCCGGTATTAAGGGCATTATAAATTAACAATAAAATGAAAGAAATATATTCAGCTGGGACTACCTTTCCTCTCTCATCAATGACTAGCATCTGAACTAGACTTAACTGTTTATCCAAAGAGTGTAGTCCTGGCTAAAATATAATCTCACTCTGACTTAACTGTACAGTTAACTGCAGGTTGGACAGCAAATGTAGGGAATTTCTATGGCACGGGATGAGGAACAGGGTAGCCCTGTGGAAACGACATAATCCGTACGAGAAAGGAGGTATTAAATTACCAAACTGGGAAGTGTACTATTGCTACGCTCACCTGGTATCCACGGGGACGCCACCCAGCTGCCGGAACCCTGGTGCCCTTCTCAGTCGCTCCCGGGTATTATCAGCAGGGAGTTCTTTCTGGAAAACAGGTGGGCAATGTTCAAGATTGAGCAACTGGGGAAATAACCACCCAACACCCGGTATGCCCACAGCGCCTCCCCGGGCCTTTCCTCACCTTGTTTTGGGCGTTGGCAAGCTCTTCTTGGTAGGGGCGCGTTGTCCTCTGTGGGCGATTGCAATCGAGTCACTTCATTGATGCTGCCCCTTTGAGTCTCTCAGGTATGTCTTATTGCTGTTATTCTGTAAACCTTTCCTTGAACTACTAATGATGTCTTTTCTCTCCCAGTAGGTGCGCGAGAGTCCGCCGTGGGCCGTTGGCTGGATTTGGGCTCACCGGCAAGTGATGGTGTTTCGGGAGCACCTTGATGTGGTAAGTGGGCGCTATACGTAGCCCTATGGTGCCGTGCTTCTGTTAACCTGTTGTCTTTTATTCACGTTGGTGTTGGTCGATGGGCGACTTGAGAGGTAAGTTGCCGGCTCTGATGTAAATGTCTAATGTCTCTTTTCTCTCTTTTTGCAGGTTCGAAGATCCAAGAAGCTTGCTGTTCATTGGGTGCTGATTGCAGTTTGTGGTGGAATCTCAGGTAAGCTGCTGAAAATAACGATGTCCCTTTGTTTTGCAGGTGTTGGCTTTTCGAGGTTCGAAGATGCTGCAGAACACGATGAGCGTCACGTTGCTGGAATGCAAAGTAACGCGAAGCGTGTACTGGAGTTCGGGTGTGGTTTATATAGCCTGCAGACCCAGGTATCACTGGGCCTGCCACACCCAAAATGCTAGACCACATGGTTCAGTTTAGGAGCTGAGCCATGTGGAGGCATCCATGTTGTTGCGGAATGCCCTTATGGGCCCTGATTACTGCTCTAGCATATGAGCCTGGCGCCAATGGCGCCAGGGCTGACTCCAAGAGAGTCTGGGGGCAAATGTCAAGGCCCTTGAGGGCCTAATGGGGGTAGAAGTAGCCCACCTGGCCTGGCTATCCAGGCTTAGGGCAGGGATCGTGAAAGCACTCCCCCCTAAGGCCCCTCTCAAGGTGTTTCTTCTGTCCGGCCCAGGTTTAGTTGGGAAGTTTCGATGGTAGCTTTTAATCAGACGTTGTGCGTGAACATTTTCGCAGGGTTCCCAGGATCTATCTTGGGGTCCAAAACCTTTCCAATCAATTAGATAGTATAGCTTCCCTCTTGAGTACTTAGAATCCAGTATGCCTTTAACTTCGAATTCTGGTTCTCCGTTGACAAGAATGGGTTTTGGTGCTGCCTTAATCCGTGTACCTGGTTGCATTGGCTTTAGAAGGGACACATGAAATACCGGATGGATGCGTAGATTGAATGGTAATCTAATTTGACAGCCGCCGGATTGATAACCGCCTTGATGGTGTAGGGTCCCAAATACCTGGGTTGGAAGGACCAGGTTCCTTTGATGGGTATGAACCTGGTGGCTAGCCAAATCTTGTCTCCTACTCGATAATCCGGGGCCATAGTCCTGTGTTGGTCAGAGAATTGTTTTTCTTTGTCTTTGGCATGAATTAGATGTACTTTGGCCTTTCTGAAATCCTGAGTGATGTTGGTGTGTAGGGTTTTTACCGCTGGCAATTCTAAGTCGGTTGGGTGATCCAATTCTGAGGTATGTGGGTGTCTGCCATATAGAGTATAAAAAGGTGTTTGCCCAGTACTGGAATGTAAGGAGTTGTTATAAGCGTACTCGGCTAGTCCTTCCAGTCTCTTAACTCGTGATGTAACATACACCTCAGGTATTGCTCCAGGGTCTGGTTGGTCCTTTCGGTCTGGCCGTCTGTTTGGGGGTGGGGGCTAGTGGATAGCCGGACGTCAATTTGTGCCATTGCACAACATTTTCTCCAAAAGTTGGAAATGAACTGACTACCTCGATCGGAGATCAGGATTGATGGGAAGCCATGTAATTTAACAATATTGTCCAGAAACACCTTGGCTAGAGTGGAGGCATCTGGAAGGCCTTTGAATGGAATAAAATGTGCCATCTTTGAGAATAGGTCTACAACTACAAGGATGGTGTTAAATCCTTGACTGATAGGTAGATCAGTGATGAAGTCGAGGGAAAGGGTGTGCCATGGTGCTGGGGGAATGTCCAAAGGTTTCAGAAGGCCAGATGGTTTGTGTTTTTGCGATTTATTTTGTGCGCAGACTCCACAGGATTGGATGTATTGGATGATATCTCTTCGCCAAGTAGGCCACCAGAAGTTCTGTTTCACCTTGGCTAAGGTCTTGGTAATCCCGGGGTGCCCTTCGATCAGGGAATCGTGGTAACCAGAAATGACTTGTTGTTGTAAGTTCTTGGTGGGGATGTATAGGCGGCCCTTAAAGAAGGGTAAACGGTCTTGGATGGAATATTGTTCTCCCTGCGCTTGCCATGCAAGGAGGGTATCCGGATTCATGGTTTGTTGGATTTCTTTTTTCAGTTCCATGTGGGTTAAGGCTGTGGTAAGGCCTAAGAGTTTGTCTTTAGGTATGATGGGGACTGGATCTGGCACTGTATAGACCAAGTCATCAGTGTCAGTACGAGAAAGTGCGTCAGCTTTTCCGTTCTTGACGCCTGGTCGAAATGTTATGACAAAATCATATTCGGCAAAAAAGAGAGCCCATCGCAGTTGGCTTGAAGATTGGGCCTTTGCTGTTTTAAGATATTGCAGATTACGGTGATCAGTAATAACTGTAATGGTGTGTCTGTCGCCTTGAAGATAGTGTTGCCAGGCCTTGAAGGCGGATTTGATTGCTAAGAGTTCTTTGTCTGTGATGGCGTCATTCATTTCTGGAGGTGAACATTTCTTCGACGAGAAGGCCACTGGATGTAGGAGGCCAGTTTCGGGATCCCTTTGTGAGAGGACAGCTCCCATACCTATACTGGAAGCGTCTGTTTCTACTATATATGGGTGGTCTGGACGTGGATGTCGCAGGATCGGTGCTAAGGTGAATCTTCTCTTTAGTTCCTGAAAAGCCTTTTCCGCATCTTCGGTCCAGGTGAATTTCTTATTATTTTTTCTTAACATTGTGGTGATCGGGTGTACAACCTGTGAGAAGTCTGGTATGAACCAGCGGTAGAAGACTGCAAAACCATACATGCTCTGTACCCCTTTTATTGACGTTGGAGATGGCCATTTCAAAACGGCATCCACCTTATGCAAGTCCATTCTGATGCCTCCTGGAGTAAGAACGAAACCCAGAAATGCAACTTCGGTGACGTGAAAAAAACACTTTTCCATTTTTGCATATAAACGATGTTCCCGGAGCTTGGAGAGAACTGAACGGACGTGCTTGATGTGATCCTGTTTTGAAGTTGAGTACACTAAGATATCATCTATGTATACTAGGGTGCAGACATCTATTAACTCTCTCAAAACGTCATTCATAAAATACTGAAACGCTGCAGGGGCGTTGCATAACCCAAAGGGCATGACTTGGCATTCGAACAAACCATACTTGGTGCGGAAAGAGGTCTTCCACTCGTCTCCGCTTCTGACCCGCACCAGGTGGTGTGCTCCTCGAAGGTCCAGTTTAGTGTAAATTTGGGCATCTTTGAACTGGGCCAGCATTTCAGGGACGAGGGGAAAGGGGTAATGATTCTTTACAGTGATCTGGTTTAATGAGCGGTAGTCGATACAGGTTCTCAGGTCCCCTTCTTTTTTCGGTACGAAAAACAAAGGACTGGCTGCTGGGGACTTGGATGGGCGGATGAATCCATTAGCGAGGTACTGGTCTAGATAAGCCTTCAAATGAAAGTTTTCGGGTTCTGTGAGAGCATAGATCCTGCCACAAGGGACCTGCGCACAAGGTCTATCTGGCAGTCGTAGGGCCTGTGCGGAGGCAGGGTGTTTGCTTGGTCCTTCTGGAATACATCCTGAAAATCTTGGTATTCTTCAGGCAAAGTATTAGTCACTCCCAAAGCTGCCACTTCTGGAGTCGTAGAGATACTGAAAGCAGGTTTGTGTCCTTGGTAATAGCAGGCTGGAGAGCAGTTGCTGGGAAAGGTTAATTTTCTTGCCCGCCAGTCAAAAATAGGGTTGTGAGCAACTAACCATGGCATCCCTAGTATGAGCTGGAATTGAGGTGCCTTGATGAAATCAAACGAAATGAGTTCTCAGTGTCCGTCCTGGCACAGCAAGGTTAATTCAGCTGTGCGCTGGGTTACGGGTCCGGAAGCGATTTCAGTCCCATCCACTGTGGTTACCTTATCTGTAGTCGGCTTGGAACATAGGGGAAGCCCCATCTCTGCAGCTAGGTCCTGAGCTATATAATTCCCAACAGCCCCGCTGTCGGTATATGCTTCAATGGCATGCATTCTTGACGATTGTTGGTTATTAATCAAGATCACCGGAATTGCAAAGTGTGAGGTCGGTGGCTCCTTTACCTCACTCGACAAACTGACCTCTATGTTTGCCGAGCTGGGCAGTTTCCCGACTGACTCTCTTCCTCTTTTTCCGTGGCACCAACTAGCTTCCTCTGAGGTTTCACTGGGCAGTCCCTCAGGAAATGCCAGGACTTCCCGCAGTATAGACATAGTTGTTGTTGTCTCCTTTTATCTCGTTCTTGTTTTGTTAAAGGGGTCGTACCCCTCCAATTTGCATGGGTTCCACAGTATTCTGTTGTAGTCGAGGTACATTGTCTCTAGGCTGAGCGTACCCAGGCCGAGGGTACTTCTTTGAACGGTCTGCTTTTCGGTCTTGCAACCGGTGATCCAGTTGCACAACCAGGTCTATGAATTCATAAAAATCTCTTGGAGGGTCAACCACTTGAGCTAGAACGTCCTTTAATTCACCTCGTAGGCCCCGATGAAACAATGTGGTTCTTTTATTCTCACGCCACCTTGCTTCAGCAACCAGTCGGTTGAAAGTAGCAATGTACGTTAACAAATCCTGATTTCCCTGTCGAAGGGAAAGGAGTTCATTGTCCACAGCTTGTTCACGGGTATGGCGAGCAAAGAGTTTATCCATTTCCCTCTGAAAGTCTCCAAAATTATGAAATAAAGGGTCATCCTGGGACACCAACGGTACCGACCAATCCGCGGCACTGCCACTTAAGTATGATAAAACAAAGGCTACCCGGGCTTGGTCATTTGGGAATGCTCCAGGCCTGCAAAGAATTTGAGGCGACACTGATTTATGAAGGCTGCATATTTACGTGGATCTCCAGAAAACCTCTCCGGGTGCCAAAGGAACTGTACCTGGTAACACAACGTCTACCGGAGTAGAGACTGTGGATGACATACTAGGAATTTGCATTGGTGGGTTGTTTCCAGGTAGAGGTGTCTGACCCACATGGGATTGCAAGACTTGCCTGCTAATGTCTTTGGTACGCTCTTTAGTCACCAACAAGTCTCGCCGAAGAGCGTTAGTCTCCTGTCTGACAGAGTGAACCTCTGCACAAAGTTCTCCCAATAAGTGGGCCAATTGGTCTAATTCCGATGTTTCTATGGCGCCCAGGTGGATAGATTTGGTAGGCTTCGCGTTCTGTTACGCTCATCTGGTATCCACGGGGACGCCACCCAGCTGCCGGAACCCTGGTGCCCTTCTCGGTCGCTCCCGGGTATTATCAGCGGAGAGTTCTTTCTGGAAAACAGGTGGGCAATGTTCAAGATTGAGCAACTGGGGAAATACCACCCAAAACCGGTATGCCCGCAGCCCCTCCCTGGGCCTTTCCTCATCTTGTTTTGGGCTTTGGCGAGCTCTCCGTCCTGCCTTCTTGGCAAGGGCGCGCTGTCCTCTGTGGGCGATTGCAATCGAGTTACTTCACTGATGCAGCCCTTTGAGTCTCTCAGGTAGGTCTTATTACTGTTATTCTGTAAGCCTTTCCTTGAACTACTAATGATGTCTTTTCTCTCCCAGTAGGTGTGCGAGAGTCCGCTGTGGGCCGTTGGCTGGATTTGTGCTCACCGGCAAGTGATGGTGTTTCGGGAGTGCCTCGATGCAGTAAGTGGGCGCTATACGTAGCACTATGGTGCCGTGCTTCTGCTAACCTGTTGTCTTTTATTCCTGTTGGCCGCTGCGTTCACCGAAGCAAGAGGCTCCTAAGCGGTGCTGGTCGATGAGCGACTTGAGAGGTAAGTTGCCGTCTCTGATGTAAATGTCTAATGTCTCTTTTCTCTCTTTTTGCAGGTTCGAAGATCCAAGAAGCTTGCTGTTCCTTGAGTGCTGATTGCAGTCTGCGGTGGAATCTCAGGTAAGCTGCTGAAAAAAACGATGTCCCTTTGTTTTGCAGGTGCGGGCTTTTCGAGGTTCGAAGATGCTACAGAACACGATGAGCGTCACGTTGCTGGAATGCAAAGTAACGCGAAGCGTGTACTGGAGTTCGGGTGTGGTTTATATAGCCTGCAGGCATCCCAGGTATCACTGGGCCTGCCCCACCCAAAATGCTAGACTGCATGGTTCAGTTTAGGAACTGAGCCATGTGGAGGCATCCATGTTGTTGCGCAATGCCCTTATGGGCCCTGGTTACTGCTTTAGCATATGAGCCTTGCGCCAAAGGCGCCAGGACTGACTCCAAGAGAGTCTGGGGGCAAATGTCAAGGCCCTTGAGGGCCTGATGGGGGTAGAAGTAGCTGACCTGGCCTGGCTATCCAGGCTTAGGGCAGGGATCGTGACAACTATATAGCGAGCCAATTACAACATGTAGCAAAATGGCTCTCTGAGGAGCCTACCTTAGAACATAGGCTGCATCAGGGGGACTGTGCCCCATATTTCCTGAAAGAGATGATATGGTTGCCCAAACAGGAGTTGGGAGGTCGTCCAAGGATGTTGGGGCTTGGGTGGGGGATGTGGCAAAGGGCATGCCGGTTGATGGACAAGCTATCCCTGTGCACCTCGCAGATCCCACTGGTCACAGTGGTGGGAGCATAAAAGCAACTAAGGTTAATGATTAGGAAGCACTGGGAACCGGTGGGAATAGCAACTATGGGAGATGTGTGGCAGGAGGGGAAAATATTAGAATTTGAGGAGCTGGTGGAACAAACGGGGTTGAGTGCCGGGCAATATATCACGTACCATGGGATGGTGCAGCGGATTAAAGACACCTGGTCTGAGGTGGAACTGGCAGAGGAGCCGGATACCATACTGGATATGATATATGACATAGCGGAAGGGGGGCACGAAACATCTAGAGTGTATGAGATGATAATGACCCAAGTGGGCAAGGAGGTGGTGCAACTTAGACTGGACTGGGAAGAAGAGGTGGGGGACCCGATGAGCGATGGGATGTGGGAGAGGGCACAAGGATATCATAAAAAAGTGTTGAGAAATGCCAGGCTGCAGCAGATACAGTTGTACATAACTCAAAAGGCATACCTGACGCTACTAAAGATAGCTAAATTTAAAAATGCCGGAAGCCAAGCGTGCCCAAAATGTAATGAGGAAAATGCAGGGATGGTGCATATGTTTTGGGCATGCCCACTGATAGATAGATATTGGGTGGAAAGAGCACAGAAAATGGAAGATAAAGGAATCTGTATGAAGGTGGATACCGCATGGGCTTGTTTGTTGGGAGGGTTCCCCAGACCATGTAAGCTTAAACATGTGAGTAAATTAAAACATCTAGCATATGTCCTGGCAAAGAGAAGGATTACAATGGGATGGCAAGCATGTCACAGGCCCAAAGTGGAAACATGGTGGAGGGACTTGCAGAAGTGGGCGGAGGCAGAAACAGTGGCATGGCAGGAAGCGTGTAAGGGGGACATAGAGGGAGAAGCGGGAGCCCTATCGGGTTGGAGGCAGCTGATAACAGAACTATATGGGCCCTCGTATGATGGACCAAGTGATGGTGATATGATGAGTGCGGCGGAAGAGGACTCCCTACCGCAAGAGGTGGGAACTAACAATGTGGGAAAGTAGGCTCGGAAGGGGGGAGGGACGGGGAACACAGTGGGCGAGAACATAATAATGTATGTTTATATGTGAGCAAACTATGCATCCACTGTAAGTTTGGTTTGGGATGTTATCTTGTTGTTTGAATAAAATCAATGAAATCTTTTTTTAAAAAACAATTATCGGCCTGGTCCCTTAGCGAGACCCGTAAAGGATGTGTGGTCAGACCACGCATTCTTTGAGGCTCCCGCTAAGGGACCCCGGAATTGGGCGGTAAGGGATTACCAGCACCGGTCTCCTTACCAGTGCCCGGTATCCCTTACCGCCCAACTTGTAATGACCCCTTTTGTCAGGAAACCTCATATCAAATCTCTGTGGCTCATTAAAAACCAGATACAGTTTTAAATATTCACTGCATGTTAATTTGCACGACATATGATTGCAAAGTCTACAACAATTTTAATTTAAAAAAAAAATCTATATTGCTTGTATCTTGCTATCAAATTATTTTTGCCTTTCTTACTACAGACGATGTTTCTAAGAAACAAATTACAATCCAAGGCATATTTTTCAAGAATTCAATATTCCCTAATTCCATGGTTCTTCTTCAAATGCCTTAGATTGAATTATCTTGGTCCAGTACGATTTTCAAATAGATTAAGACTCTTTAATTGGGCAAGCATCCAGGAGGCCTCAAGCCCAATATCGCGCTACTTTTTATTTTTATTTTTTATTAAAATGATTCAGTTTGATCACAAACTTTACATTATTCATAAGTCAAACATAATTTAAAATCGGAAAAATAGAAAAACAAGAAAAAAAGAAAAACAAAAAAAGCAAAGGCAACAAAAGGAGTAGAAACAAATTAATTAATGTCTTGGTTTCTTTCCCCCTTATGTCCTTTCATCATCGTTTTCTGTCGACAATTCCTTCCGGGTTCAGTTTATTTTATCCGGTCTGTATTCTCTTTATGTTTCTTTATCATAGTTCATAATTGAGTCCCAAAATTTAATTATTCTATAGATAAGAACTTTATCGTTTCCTAGGACAATGGATGCCCATCACTTGTTACAGTTCATTTGTCTCGCCGATGGAGGCAACATATTTGCAAATATTAGTTGTTTCTTCTTTACTGCTTCACACTCCCTTATGCAATGAATAAGGATTTCTCTCTGGTCTTGATGTTTACAGAATCTGCAGTAAACTTCTTCTACAGATATTTGCTTGGTGATCATAAGATATCCTCGTGTTGGGAGAACGTTTAATCTTAGTATTAGGAAGGTTTCTTTTATGTATCGATACAGGAATAAGGTTAGATATTGCAGAAGTTGATTCAGTACTCTTGTTTCTACCTTAGGGTGAATATCCATTTGATTTTGTGTTATTTTTGTCAAAGTACTTATAAAGTCATTACGTTGGATTTTAATCTTTGCTTTGATAGGCGGTTGATTAGCATCTCGGTTGATATTTCTGCATTCTCCATTAGTTGTCTACAAGATTTTTTCCATATATTTATTACACTATCATTTGAGGAAAAATGCTTGTCACACAGAATGTCGATTGGAGGGATCTTGTCATCTATGATTGTTTTCCTATACAGTTCTAAATACCTCAAATTGACTATGGTTTCTAATGATTGTAGAGCCAACTCATGTCTTATTCATGGCATTGGGTAAGCGGCCGGTAGCAATACTATTTTCCTCCAAAAGATGGCTTCAATTTGGGTCCAGGTTTGACGGGGGATATTCAGCATTGTTTCGCTCCCATATGTCATCAGGATGGCTACTACTTTTTGACGATAGAAGCTCATCGCTGGTTTTAGAGAAAATGTTTGGTTTTTCTTATGGATGGCTAGCCCTTGACGGGCTAAAGATAGAGATTTAATGTTTCAATGCTTGCCCATCCTGTGTCCACTTTAGATTGATTTACCCATGCACCGAAGAATTTGACAGTTCTTACTTCTTTGAGTTCATTGGATGTGTTAGAGCCATCACTTGTGTTTTTTTATTGTTGATTCTTAGGTTATTTTGCTCCGCGTATTGAACAAGGGCTTACAATCTCTTCTGGAGCCCAATTTCGGTCTTGTCGAGTAAAACAATGTCATCTGCAAATAACATATTTTGAGAAGGGAATTGGCCTTAACTTCACTCAAGGCCATTGCCAGATGGAACTCAATTTTGTTCTTCCAAAAATCCCCCTCCCACCGAGTCTTTCTCACCTTATTTTTGAGTATGGTGAGCTATCCGTCCTGCGTTTCTTGTGCAGGGGCGCTTAGCGGTTGCTGGCGCTCCGACCGAGTTACTTCACTGGAGAGTGTGCCTTCCTTCGGGTCCAGGCCTGCTGTAACCCCAAGTCTGCTGTAGACAGGTAGGTTTGATGTTTTATCAGTCTTTGTTTGCTCTTATATGGTGGTTTGCAGAAGTTTCATTGAGGTCTTTATTTCCTTCGTTGCAGGTGTGAAAGTCTTTTGGTGCTGGCGTGCCGGGTGGAGATACACACTTTAGGTAAGAGAAAGCGCAAGGCACAGCTTTCTTTTATTGTCTATTTAAAGCTAACCTTCTCCTCATTTGGCCACTGTGGAGCTATGAGTGGACAAGAGAACCATGAAAACTGGGTCCAGGAATCCTTTAAGGTTAGTAATGCATAGAGCGCAGCGCGTTTGTTAAATGTTGAACGTGAACCTGAATATTTCTCCCTTCCATTTCTGGATGCTGCTGTGCTGTTCTGGATGGAAGCGCAACATAGCGCGATGGAATTCAGGTAAGAATAATGAAATGTGATGTTCTGAAACCGCGCGCGTTTTAATATTATTCCCTTTCTTGTTATTTCAGGTTGCGATGTTCGACCGCATGCTGCGACAGCGGATTGCAGGAATTCCTCCAGCTAGTACTCACAGGTGAGTGATGTTGAGGCTTTTCTTCACTCTTTATTTCCACAGGTTGCGGTTTTCCAGTGAGGGATGGTTGAGATGCTGCATCGTGTACTCACAGGTAAGGCAGAGTCATCTTGTTCTTGCAGGACTGCAGGGAGCTGCTGAAGACCAGGAGCTGAACACGGTGAGAGTCACACTGCTAGATGCAGAATAACGCGAAGCGTGTTCTGCTGTTTGGGTGTGGTTTAAATAGTCCAGGTAAAGTAGTTCCGGCAAAGTAGTTCCAGGCCCAGCCACGCCCAAAGCACTAGACCGCATGGCTTGGTTCTAAAGAACTGAGCTACACGGTGGCCTCCATATTGGATGTAAAGTTCCCATGTTTATAATTGAAAGCAAACCAGCTATGTGTCTTCCTTACAGCATATGAGCCTGGCGCCAGAGGTGCCAGGACTGGCTCCAAGAGCCCTTTTGCAGAGGTTTTAAGGCCCTTAGGGCTATTGTGGGTGCTTGCTTGTGGCACAAATTGTGGCCCTTGATAGTGGTCATGACAATTGGTTTCTGAGATTCCAATACATGAGATTTCGCCTTAACATCTTCTTGCCTAAATGGACTACAAAAAACCTAAAAGAACAAGGCTCAACCGGGTTGTGTAGTCTCTGCCAAGGAAAAAACATCAAATAATCCATTAAACACCTGGTAATGAAATGCCCAGCAATCAAGACTGACAGACATAGTGTGCTGGGCAGGATAGTCAAAAAATATGGGGTTAGCTCTGAAGAGGAGTGGAGGAACATATTAATAGAGGTAGAGTAAAACAAAATCACAGTTGCTCTAATTAAATTTTTGATAATCTCTGGAAAACCTGACCTTGTTAAACTGAGCATGGGCATAGGTAACAGTAACAGTAACAGTAAGAGGAATTATAAGAATCGAATAGATATATGAAAAGGTCACATATCTTCCTTGTTAATAACAGTCTTAATAAGACTTTGCAAGGAAACTGAATTATCTTTTCTTTCTTTTTTGAACTAATATGGTTAATACTTATATGGTTAATACTTTGTTTAATTGTTGTATGTTTGGATTTATCTTGAATTGAACAAAAACGGCTAATGGTTTTCTATGTAGGAAACCATATACGCCAATAAAAAATAAAAAATAAAAAAATAAAACATATATGGAATTTTGCTGGTGGTAAGTATTGGTGGGTCTCCAGTTGTAGCTACTTCACTCCTTCGCAGATCTGATATATATAAAGTAAACATCATGGCTGCCAGGGGCGTCCTTGCTTTAGGCCATTTGTTGTCGGGATTTCTATTGACATTACTCCTTCTTGTGATAGCCGCACTTTTAGCGATGTCTGTGAGTAGAGCGCTTTGATAGGTTCTAATATATCTTTGGGACAATTCCACAATGTCAGTTTTTCCCCATAACTTGTGCCGATTTACTGTATCAAAGGCTTGTTGTAGGTCCACAAAGATCGCATACGTACTGATGTTTTTTTTTGGATTCCTGTTTTAGGATATTCAGCAATGTTAAGTTTATGTTTGTGCTAAAGTTCTTTGTGAAGCCAGTTTGTCTTTGGTCAAAGAGGTCGTTCTCAAAGGCCCATTTCGTCAGATTCTTCAATATGAACCCTGCAAACATTTTCCCCAGTGTGTCTAACAAAGCAATCGGTCGGTAATTTGAAGGCAGATTCCTACACCCCTGCTTGTGGATGGGAATTAATGTCGCAGTTTTCCATGTCTTTGGCACTTCGGCACAGGTATTGATAATGTTGAGTAATTGAATGCAGATATCTGTCCAATGCTCTGGGTTCTTTTTAATGATCGCTTTGCTTAGGCCATCTGGGCCAGGGGCTCTTGAGCCATTTAGATGTTCAATGTGAGTTAGAATATCTTCCTTGACCCATGTTAGGTTCCAGGCTGTTAATGGTATTTGTTCTTGTTCACTCATTGTTTCTTTTGGGTCACAGTATAAGTTTGGGAAATGTGCTACCCAAGCATCTTCTGTTACATCAGAAATCATTTTGATGGTTTTATATTATTATTATTATTATTATTATTATTATTATTATTATTATTATTATTATTATTATTATCATCTTCATTGTTGTTAATTAATTTCCATAGGTCTGTAGTATTTCTTTTGTGTAATGTTTTAAGCATCTGCTCTGTGTAATTATGTGTTATCTGCGCTCTATTGTTTTTAATGCAATTTCTATATTGCTGTTTGAAGTGGTTTATAGCTCTTAGGCATTGTTCTAAGTTCAGGGATCTGGCAGCTTTGATGTTCATTCTCAATTATTTTTTCTTTTGTACCATCTGTGTGTTGTGAGCGTGAACGTGTTTTGCTTTCTGATTCTGTTGACCTCCTTTATTTCATCTAAATGGTTAATAGCCATGGTTAGTCCAGCTTTTATTTGTCTGGCAAATTAGTGTCAAAGAATTTGTCCTTTAGGGTTCCAACTTGCAAGTCAGAAATAGGCAATCTGTAGGAACCATTGGCAGGCCCCAAGTGTGGGAGTCTTTGTGTTTGAGCTCGCTCATGAATCAATGTCCAATGTATCAACACTTTGTGGTGGTCATTTGGTGTGACAGAATCACTTCTACCTTTTGCATTTTTGATCTCATATTTTCAGGTATGTATATATAATCTAGTTTTAAAGTGAAAGATTGATTTATCAACCAACCAAATTAAAAAAAAAAAGAATATCATTTCTTGAATTGCGGTTGTCCTCCAGTATAGATTTATTAGAGCAATTCTTTCCACTATTCTTACTTGGTAGCTGCAGTCTTCTTGTATTTTGTCTGCTAAGGTTGGCTCTAATATTGTAATTTGGGTAAAGGAATTGAGATTGTATGATTCTATGATATTTATGTTGGCTTCTGCTTTAATGAATGTTAGTAGACCTGCTGAGGGGCATCCCTTTGCTCTTATAATTGGATTTATCAATGTTTTGTATCCGTCACATATTGGTTGGTGTGTTATCCACGTCTCTTGTAGACATATTAAGTCAAAGGCCTTTAAGTCTCGATTATTGTTTTCAAAGAGATGTGTTGAGCCTCTCGTGTTCCAAGAGCATACAGATATGAAACAACTTGTTGATGGTTGTGGTTGTAAATTGAATGAGTGTAAATTGAGGCAAGCCTAAATTACGTTTCCAAATTTGACCTTCTTATAATTGAAACCACTGCTTTGGTAGATAATGCGGCTCTTTACGAGTCTGGCGGTAACCCTGACGGTGCTAAAATCTTGCCGGTACCTGACTTCCCGGTGCCACCGGGAGATTACAAGTCCGGCAGCCCTGGAAGTCAGGCGCCAGTAAAATGTAATTCCCATGGAGTTCCACAGGACTCTATGGGAGTGGGGACTCGTAAGCGCTGGCACCGCTGCTAACGCTGTCAGTGCTTCTATGACCGGTCTGCCTACCGTGTCTGCTGCGCCCGGCAGGGTCATACCTGTCAGGCACAGCTGCTCCGGCAGGCAGACTCCTATTTTGCTGGTCCGGAAAAAAGGTTATCCTTGTTTCTCGACCGGCAAACTTGTAATGAGGCCCAATGTCTTGTTTGAACCCAGTAGAAGACTGTTGGAATCAATATCTGTTTATAAGCCTTAATGCGAGAAGAGAAAGACCCCTATTCTGCAAAACCTCTTAAGACCAACATAAGAGTTTTAGCTTCTGTTGTTATTTTCTTAATTCTGAGCTTTGAATATTGACCCAAACTCAACCAAAACATCAACATACACCAATAACTAATTAACTTCTTCCATTTTAAGGTCCCCCTGAATTCCACACACATTTATTTCCATTGCATTGTTTATTGGTCAATTCCATATTTTTCCAAGGCTAATTGTGAGCATATTCTGTTTTGCATTTATCCAAGAGGCATTTAAGCAACGCTGCAACCCAGAGGGTGTTTTAATTAGCAAAACACTATTGGCCACATATGCCAGACAAGGATTATGACAGCTTCCTATTTTAGCGAGTACAATAAAAACATCAGCTAAAACTTTGTGAAAATCTTCATCAATGATCTTGGCCAAATGTTTGGACCTTGTCAAGAACATTTCTTGACAAGACCTATCCCATTCCTTGGCTTTCACTATCACCTTTTTTCTGCTGACACTCAAATATTGTTCTCCTTTCCCTCCTTCACCCAAGCCATCTCGGAACAGTTTACAAACTGTCTCATTGCAATTCGTCCCTGGATGGCTCTCCGCTACCTCATGCTGAATGCTTCAAAAACTGGTAATCTTTTTCTTTGCTTCTAATACCATCCCTCCCCTCTTCTCTCCTGTCTCCTTCCCAACTGAACTTCTTGCTCCCTCAAACAAGGCCCGAAATCTTAGGGTCCTCTTTGATAGCAACCTGTGACTGCAACATTTCATCACTACTACTACCTCAACTGCGCATATTAATCTCCTCAAGATTCAGAAAATATGTCCTTTTCTTACTAATGACTCTACAAAACGCTAATGTCCTCCCTGTAGACAATGTCCTCAACTTTGCTACCCACACTCTCTACAACCTACCAGATCCTCTCCCACTTCTAAGAACGACAACCCACTGGTTGGCTCTCCATGCGGAATCTTTCTCGTTTCAAGTTCCTTCTCCTAGTGTACAAAGTTACCAATGGTCTTGCTCCTCAGTAACTTGCTGATTATATATTGGTTTACTCACCATCTCGTTTTCTCCAATCCTCCTCTGCATTCAACCTCCCTGCCCCTGCCTGTGCTCCTCTCACTTCGGCTCTTTCTCCCTACTCGCTCTGCTCCACTGGAACCCACTGCCCATAAAAATCAGAGACAGACCAAACGTGGCTCTCTTTTAAGGTTGGCCTAAGCTTTACTTACTTGCTAAAGAAGCAGCCCCCCTGCCATCTCCCTATCCTTCCTAACTGACCCCACTACTGCCTCTACTGATGCTTAATAATGTAATTCTGTATATTTAATTAGTACTCATCTTTAGTTTGAAGCAGTTACCCCTTAGGTTAATGTTACCTTTGTAAGTCACCTGTTCTCACATATACAGTTTGTTTCTGTTTATTTTGCCCATGTGATATGACAGAATTTTCCTTTTTACTACCTCATAAACGGGCTCACTACTTGTTGTCATCTTAATACTATTGTGCAGCCACCCTCCGTAGGAATTCTTCTGCCATCTGTACGTGTGTTATTGTAAGTCATTTCTGATTGAATTGACATCCCTGTTCTTCAAAGAAATACAAAGTCATTTTATGGCATTTCCAACCTCCCAGGTATGTGTGGCACCATAGTGTTCACCCCTGTGGCACTCTCACCAATGGCAGACACAAAACACCTGTACTGGAAAGGAATACACTGGGATTCCTATGCAAATGGTGTGTGATGCTTCCAACATCATCCTGAATGTCAATGCCACTTTTCCAGGTGCAACACATGGCAATTGCATATACCGGCACTATGCCAACACATGACGATTTGAAGCTGGAACGTACAGGGAAAGCTGGTTGCTAGATAAGCCACAACATACAGCCTCCGACATGCGTCCATGTTCAAACATGGTATGACTCCTTCACTGATTCTCCTCTCATCCACAGGTGACAGTGGGTGTCACAAAGAACACATCTACTCCCCTCCTAAGGATAACTGGAGTCATCTCACGAATTCCCCGGAGGTAACCTCCTCCCATATGTCCATGGGATGGCAGCCACTACCTGATCCTTACCCTGGGGGTGGCTACATGAGGGAGGATCGCAAGGGATGTGACAGCCTCTGGGGAGATATCATGACATCATTGGATGAGATATGGTAACCCCCATTTGCCTATGAAGAAAATCCCATGATACCAAATACCCTAATTGCCTATTGCCATTCATGTACACCCCCCTTTAGGGAAAATACAGAAACCTTTTCCTAAAATCCCAAAGGCCACACTTCCATCCCTGGTCTAAAATGTGAAAAACACAAACTGCCTTTTCCAGTTCTAGTTATCCATCATATAGAACTGGCTCATTCAGAACTGTTGAAAGTGATTTTCCAAGTAACCTGTATCAATCAACATCAATGTACTCCTTTTCCCACAATCAGAGCATAGGGAGCCTCGAGCTCAATGAGCGTTCTAGTTGTTTTTGCAATACATCTGCGTGCAGGACATTTATAACTGCAAAGCAAACCGGTGCAGCGATGAGTGGCTCGCCAGAGAGGAAGCAGAGGAATGGTGTGAGGAAGGTATACACCGCAGACACGACAGGAGCCAGTGGAAGACTACTGGACATTCGGCATCCAATGAAGGCAGCATTTCACCTACCGGGCCCTAGATTGAAACAGGCGTGCGCAAGTGCCATATCATATCATATCATATCATATCATATCAATACAAGAAGCCCTGGCATACCAGTCAATCATAAGTGTGAATACAAGAAGCCCTGGCAGAAGAGTATACCAGGTAATCACAAGTACATAAGAGGTCCTGGCAGGGGAGTATAACAGGCAATTGCAAATATACAGAAGTAGCAAGAAAGATATAGAACTGTGCTGGCTAAACAACAAGACACTTTTGAAAGAAGTAGAAAACATAAGTCTAAGAAGCTTTGTGAATAACAGTATTATTGTGAACCATGAACAACACAAATAACTCTGAGACCAAGAATCATTTGCATCAAGGAAGAATCCAGGGTATGGGAACTACCCTCTGGAACCAAGGATATTTTACCTTGGAGAACCTTTGTATTGCAGTTGTTCATTTCCCTTTATGAACTCTTCTGAAATCCCCAATGCTTAAAGACATTGGCCCTCATTACAACTGAGGTGCTAAGTGCACCAACATTACCACCATGGTGTAAACTACGTTTACACCATGGTGGATGGCGGATTTACCGCCCCATTACAAGGTGAGTGGGGCGGTAAATCCCCATTTCCCATTTTCCCTTCCCCATTCCCATTTTTGCCCCATATGGCATAATGGGAGTGGGGAAGGCGCTAATTACGGCACCGTAAATTACGGTGCCGTAATTAGCACCAAGGTGCCTTAGCACCATGGAACTTAATGCCTGCAAAAAGCAGGCGTTAAGGTGGGAATCAGGCGTTAAGGGTTAACGGTGGCGTTAACCCTTAACGCCTGAGTTGTAATGAGGGCCATTCCCCTTTTCACCTTATAGTTTTGATTTACACTGTGAGGGTCAGAATAAAATGTTTGGACACGAGGACAGTTTTGATCTTGACATCCTGACACAGATAGATCCTTAGTTTTTGGTTTTAGGTAGGGAAACTCCTCTTAGAGCACGGTTTTAGAGGCCTCTGTAAAACCCTTTTATTTTCAATAAAAGCCCTTAACCAAAAACACGGCAAACTTGTGTCCTGCTTTCATTCCTGACTCCTCGCAGAACCTAGTGACTAGGGGACAGCAATGCTACAATGCAGCCCACATACATACCCAAAATATAACACAGAATACCTTTGGCATTCTCAAGTCACTTCACGTCCCTAGATCACTCTGTTTTTTCCTGTTTGCACCCTTTACTGTCGGCAGATGGTGCTACACAGCAGAGCAGTCAGACATGGCGTGCATATCGAAATGCACCTAGATCTGCAGCCAGCACCAGCTGCCCTGCATGATGCAGTTGATGGCCAGATTGGAATGGGGCAAGCGTATGAGAGGAGATAGTTCTCCTGTGTCAGCTCACATGACGGACGGGCCCTGTGTCAGTGATGCTTGTGTATGAATGATGGCAGGCAGAAAATCCAATGAACAGTGACTGTATCTCATATGCACATGTCTGCATGTGCAAGCCATGCATGCATCCTGGCCGTGGCTGTATTTGACACTCACATGTCCCCATGGGCGACTCATGCTTTCAGCTTGGCTACATGGTATCCACTTTGCTCTCTATCAATCAGACGCCTCCTAGAAAAGTGGTCAAAGGAAAAAGACTGCAATACCGAACTTGGGAAATGGATAGTACCCCATGAAAACAACATATACATCACTCATTAAGGATGTCTGAATTGCCATTCAGCATTAATAAGGCGCAACCCCATTCCCCATGGAACTGAGCCATCAGAGAAAGGCATAACACACAGCTTCAACAGTCAATGTCAACATTATGCATTAAACAAAAATCAATGATTAACATGCTTCAGTCATTGCAAGCAAAACAAGAAACCCAGACATGTTTCCAAAAACAAATGTCATTCAATAGTGGGCATGGTGCTTGCTCTGTCTGAGGGTTCTGATCTCCCTGGGCACCTGACCTCCTATTGCTGGCTCACCAAATGGAGTACTGTGAAGGGTAGAGTAGGCGTGGGTAGGGTGACCCAATTTTAAAACTAAAAAACCGGGACCGGGGCCACTGACATAAAAGTAGTACATACATTGGAAAGTAACAACCATACCATGCATAGGCTTCAGCAGTGGGATGATGGGGGTGACCGCGGGTTTGGGCACAGTTATTTCCCTGGATATCAATTGTGTAGATTTGGTTGTGACTTGTAAGCATGTTCAAAACAAAGCAACTTTTGCTCTTGTTGCTATTTAAGGTCTTGTTATGAAGCCCTTACAAAAGCAGTCTCTGGCACAATTAATCAATGTTCGTGGCTGTTAACCAAAAGGTGGGGAGTTCGAGACCGGTGCAGGAGAGCTTAATATAAAATTACGGTGCAGGAGAGCTTAATATAAAATTACTGAACTATAATAACGAACATTTAGTTTATTATCGTCCATAAATTACTGCTTATACAGTCATACCCGTGATTCTTCAAATGGTTCACCCTGTGCTTTCTGAAATCTGGAATAGGGGTTTTAACATAAAACAGGGGGAATTGGCCTCCTCTCTGAGAGCCCCGACTGCTCTGTACTCCTCCCTGGCCAGTCTGTCCCCCTGCTGTCTGCCACCTCTTTCATTCCCTATGAGCCCCCCCCTAGCATGCTGCTGAAGGACATTAGCTCTGTACACACAGTCTGTTGCTGCATTTACATCCCTTATTCCCACGATGAATATGGGCTTCTGTGTTCCTGGATCATCCCTACCTCTATGATGGGGTGTCACAGCTATCTGTGTCAGGGACTGGGCTTGGGTCTTCACATTATCATGGGTACTTTCATCCTGTGGCAGGTGTGGTGTTTCTTTCTCACCTGTGCTGTGAGCTGCTGTCTCACCCTGCGATCTGTGATCTTACAATACCCACCTGTGTCAACGTATAAAAAAGCTATTCTGAAGTATAACGATGAATCTGGTAGATTCAATGACCTCTGGGGCCTGTTCTTGGACACCTATGGTTAAATGTCTCTTTAACTACTTGCAGTATGGTCTATATTCAGATTATATGATGCCCCATTTCATCAACAATATAATCCGGTTGCATTGTTGTTGCACAGGTGTACCTCATTTGAAAGTCATTTGATGAGTCAGGGTTGTAGCATGCTTTCAAGGTTTGCGCCCTTTTTATTATTTATTTATTTATTTATTTATTTATCTATTTATTTATGATTGAACATTATGTTAAGACTATTGTATAGATATAATTGTTATTATTATTATTATTATTATTATTATTTATTGATTTATTAAGCGCCTTACGCCAAGGCGCTGGAAAGTTTGCAGAATTTCATGGCAGATCTGTTTTGACTGAACTGTTTTTATTTGAAAATAAATAAAAATATTAATTCGTACAATGGCCACCTGTACAACCTGGTCATCCCCACCATGTGCCAGAAGCTTAGGGTCATCTGCTGCTGCTTGCTCTCCAAGAGTATCAACATATGTTGGGTGGGTATAAGACATGGTATGTCAGGAGATTCACGCATGCAGCTCATATAGCCATCAGGTACATGTCAATAGAGGTCTATGGTAGCATGTGCTTCTCGGAAGGAGTTATTGTGAGATACAGTCAACAGAATCAGCCACTTTAGTGAACTTATTTTTCCGACAGGCTGCTCTTCCTGAACAGTGATCTATTCGGAAATTGTGCATGTGTTTGATTGCAAGTGGTGGGTGGGACCAGAAGTGGCAGCGGTGCAACAGAAAAGGTAAAAGGGAGGACGGGGAGAGGTCGGGGGCAAAGTGTGAGCGTTGGTTGGGACGTTAGCCTCAATGGGAAGAGTCACAACAGGAATCAGAGCTGGACATGGAGATAGAACAGGGATTCCGGGGGAACAAGAGGGAGATGCAGGTGGGGATGTGGGAAAGAGGGATAAGAGGATTTGCAAAGCTGTCACCAGTATTAGATCAGGGGGATCAGGCCCCAACCAATGTCTCATCACAGCGGTGTAGCCGGACATGGGAAGACAGAGCTCGACAAGCCTGGCCTGCACCGAGACATAATGGAAGTATAGTTTTACCAGCCATCGAACAATGTTGTCTCTGCAGCTTTCATTGATCACATCAGCACCTAAATTCTCCAGCACATATTTTACTTGGGGAATGGAGATTTGATGGTGGACTTGGGCTGTAACATGATATTTTCGCAGGTTTTCAGATGCCTTGTCAGTATTTGGGGCATCCAGTGTGTATGCTGTGTGACTTTTGGGGCTATACGAAAGGGTCTGCTTGGCCATTCCTTGATGCAACACATGCCATTTGGTGTCTCCAAGTGTTGCTCACACTACTGCTGAGCAGGGACCCCACATTACCTTTCGCATGCACTCAGATCATCTTTGTGCAATTGCGCCTCTCCTTGTGATGTGCTTTTTTTGAGACTCTGCCCCATTGTGTTTATCTGATTCATGGAATTATTTGTGTGCAATACAGGGATTTGCGGGTAAATTGTGTGCCATTCTGCCTGCAAATCCCCATTTGTGAAACAGGGATGTGCACGCAGAGTGGCACGCAAATCCCTGTTTTACATGCAAATAATTTGATGAATCAGTGTACATCTTATTTATACCTTGTATATTTGTATTTGTATTTGTTTTATTTGTAAAGCGCATCCAGGCCCAGGGGCATACGGGCGCATCAACTTACATACAGGTTACAGTCGTTAGGTTACAGTTACATACAAGTGATCAGCATAAGTACAGTAGGGCTGGCAGGAAAATCACGTTCACAATCTTTACAAAAGGTAATGGCGATGCAAATAAATAAATAAGACAGGTACGCAAAACAGTAAGGCAGAAGATAGGCAAGTGGACTGAGGAGGTTAGACTGTCATGGTGTCCATGTCCTGGAGCCAGTGTTTAGTATTGCGCTTGAAAACATTGAAGGAGGGTTCTGATCTGAGAGAAGCAGGGAGTGTGTTCCATAACTTAGAAGCAGTGACTGATAGCAGCATCGGAAGGTACCATCAAAACCCAAATAGAAAAGGTTGGAAAATATTTGATGAACTGAAACCGTTTGACTTCATGTTTGCAGCTGCATTCAAGGTTTTGCACTACACTTATGTTACAAGTACTATTTCACCCAAAATTGTAATACATTTTTAGGAATGTTTCCAATTTGCTATAACTGTTTGGAGAGGTACAATAAAATATTTATGAAAGTGGACAGAGAAAGAGGATCCAGTATTTACAAGAAATCTGCATTGGCTAAGAATACGTTCCTAAAACTTAGTTGTAGAGAGATATTCAAAATAGCTTTTGTACTTTGCACACTTGTTTCCAAAATTCAAAAACAGAGGTGCAACTAAAAATCTAGCTAAACGTATCCCTCCCTCTCTGTTTTCCAAGAACACCACTGAATGTTATCTACTACATTAGCTTTAAAGAGTTCAGAGGAATCAAACATACTCTCTGCAATATAAAAGGAATGAGATTCGTAGATGTTGCAATTAATGTAACTCTATGTACATATTTATTAATGAGCTCCACAGTCGAATTCCCGCTCTGCACTATACTATTTTATACTGAACATACATTTTTTATTTATTTTTTGTTATTATTGTTTCAGTTGTTATTACAACTTTTTTAACAGCATTCAACATTTAATCTTGTCTCAGCATTTGGTCTTTACGAATCTACATTCTAAGGTATGCACATGATCTGTCACATTTGAGAATGTCGCTCGATTAAACATATTAAGAATTTACAATTTGTTTTTGCATTTTGACATGTGCACTTTGTTTGATGATTGTGCGCTATCTAATGTCTGTCTCCATAAACGGGCCTTCTGGGTTATGCTTGAATTTGCTAGTAATGTGGAGAATTTCAGTTGCATAATTATCACATATATAAAATCACGATTAATGCATTATGTAAGATCATAGATAAAACATAGTTTAAAATTATTGTAAAGTCATGATTAAAATGTAGCATAAAAGTAAGTTCAAACAATATTTCTCTGCTGGTCATATGTATCAGTGACTTTCGTTGTTAGCAAGATTGAGTGCCAATAAGAAATTAATTGTTGTTACGTTTAGGGAGACTCTTGATGCATTAAAGATGTACAACCATAAACTCTCTTTAGTTAAGGTTTGAAACTCGCCAAGGTGTTTGAAGTAGGTTTGGGTTCTGATTTGTGTTAGAGCCATGCATTCTGCAATTAGATGGTAAAGGGTCTCTTCCGTGTTTGGCAATTTGCAAAATCGGCATGTTGGATCTGGCGCGAGGGAGGAGTTGTATGACACTAATTTGGACTTTGTTGCCCATAGATCTAGTCTTAAGCAAATTATTGACATGGCTAGTTTTGTTTCAGGGTAACAATATAAATACGAAGGAATTTCATGTAGAACTTTTTGTTGAAAGGCACCTTGTTTGAATATAACATAATTAATACATGTAATTCACCAATCACATAAATATAATTTCAATTTGGCTTTTTCAGGGAATTGAAGAAGGAGATTAGTTGAAATATCTGCTTCTTTTAGCGTTTTGAGGCAAGTCGTCTTCCACACATGTAATGGCCCTTCTGTTTCGTGTTCAAGGGAGGCTTTATGAATAGGAAGTAGTGTATCTGAATCAATAGGGGCAATTAGACATTTTCTGAAGTCAGCTCTAGATTGCCAAAGTGTCTGAACTTCGAGTGATGAAAGGCCCAATAGAAATCTTATTATCACAATTGGGACACTAGTTGGTAAGGATAGGACTTGTCTCCAATAGAGTCCCTCAATGGTGTCCCAATTTGGGGTGTTACCAGAGAGTTTTGTGTGGGCTCCATAGATTATAATAGGGGTTACTTTCTGTAGATAAAATGAGATTGCCGGAATGATGGAAAAGCTACCAAATTTGTAGTAGATCGCCTTGTATTGCCAGTGCTTTCATTTGAATTTTTATTTCTGCTTTGTATGAGAGATCTGAAGGGTGATTATTTAAATTTACTCCTAAATATTTATATTGAGTTAGTTGAAATAGTGGAGTTTGTGCTAAAACCCATTTAAAATGGTTATCTTGTTTTGCTGCATGATGGTGAAAAACCATGGTATTAGATTTGGCAGTGTTGATCACAAGCTTATTAGCAATGGCGTATAAGTTCAGGGCATTCAGTTTTCTTTGTAATCCTATTGGAGTTTGATCTATAATCACTAAATCGTCCGCGTATAGGAGGCATCCTATTTCAGATCGTCCTAGTTCTGGTGGAAAGGATCTGACGGATTTAAAGGCCTTGGAGATGTCATTTCTATACAAATTAAATAAAATCTATGCAGAAATACACCCTTGTTTTAGGCCTGTAGAACTGTTTATTTCTTTGGATAGCAGGCCGTCAGTGGTCATTTTGATTCTAATTGTAGTGTCAGCATAAAATTGTCGTATTAAAAACAATAAATACGGTGGGCACTTGACATTAAAAAGTTTAGACCATAGCATTTTGCGTGATACTGTGTCAAATGCTTTTTTTAAATCAACCAGCGCTGCATATATTGGCTGCTTTTTTTTATTGCTTGTCTTTTGAGAGCTGCTAGGAGTATTACGTTTAAGGAAGTACCTACTGCGTGTGTAAATCCTGATTGATGAATATCTGTTTGTTAATTGTTCTTCAGCCATAATTTGAAATCGCGGAATATAATTCAACAGAAGATTTTTCCAGGTACATCCAAAGAGGCTATCGGCCTATAGTTTAATGGATTGGATCTATCTCCTTTTTTGAATATTGGTATAATTGTTGACTGTTTCCACGATTGTGGCATTTGACCTGATCTAATGATTTCAAGAAATATGAGTTATAGAATATCTGCCCCTTCTTGTGGGTGTGCCTTGATAATGAAATTCGATATGTTGTCCGGGCCTGGGGACCTTGATGCACTCAATTTCTTAATAATGATGATAATGTCTAGCTCATGAAAGAGGAGGTTGTCAAATTCTGTGCATGGCAGCGGCTGTCTCGGTGTCCCTGTTGGAACTTGGTTGAGAAGATGTTGATAATGCTTTGTCCACGTGTCTTCATCAATAATATTGAGAAGAGTGGATACAGATGCAGACAGAGTAACATCGTTAATAAGCTTCCATAACTGGGATGTTGACTTATTTATGGTTGCAGATAACATGTTTTCTGCATCCTTATGCTTTTTATTCTCTATAATCTGTTTAATGTTATTGCGCAATTTGGTTCGTAAAGTGCGTCATTCGGCAGCACATGTGAACACTGAGACCTTCCTGATGGCTAATATATGATTCCTTTTAAGATTAAATATGTCTATATCCCAGGAAAATTTAGATTTAAATAAAGTTTGTCCTATGGGTGAATATTCTTCGGTTACCACTTGATAGCTTTAGTATAGTCAATTTGAGTAGTGGATAATTTTTCTTTGAAATTTTTCATCAGCTTTTTTTTAACGAGGCTATAGTATGTGGTTTCCATATTAGTCGGATTCTGTAATCACTTGAGGGATTAAGGATACTTCTAAAGGATGATATGGTCTTGTTTGCGTTTTTTGAAATAAAAATATAATCTTTAGTAGAAGAAGTTTCTCCTGTAGACCATGTTGGGACAGGAGGAGAATCTTGACGAGTAGAACCATTTAACATTGCTAGCTTTCTAAAGTGCATAAGTGAGAGCTATTTAGTGGCTCTTGAACGAGAAAGGATGTTATTTTGTGATAATCACTTCGTGTTGAAATCACCTGCAATGATTATTGTATGTATCTTCTGTAGGAGTAATATCTGATCTAATAAAATGTCAATATCGGTTATGAATGCATCTTCCTTGATAGCACTAGGATTCCAATAGATATTGAAGATGGCCGCTTGTGGGTATAATGGATGATGAGGGTTGCTTGGGGTAATCATTATAACTTGAATACCTGGATAAGGTGAAGACAGACTTTTAGGTGTAGTTGAGAGGTAATGGTAACTGCAACTAAAAGTCCGGATGACAGTCGTCCTCTGGCAGATTTTAAGGCTGGAATGCATACTGAAAAGTGATCTGGCCATATTGGTTTATTCGTTAGCTATGTTTCTTGTAAAAGTACTATGCTATATTCATTCAGGACGTTTGCTTGATTAGATATTAAATGCTAGAAACCTCTTGTGTTCAATGAGATTAATGAGCTGGTACAAGTTGCGGTTAGGTCATTTATTTATGAGGTGTTCTCTTGTTGGACATTAGGTTTGGAGTTCAGAAGCCAGACCCATCTTGATGGTAGTTTGGGCACAATGCTTAATTTGTTTGTTCAAGTTCTTATTGTCTGAGCAAGCACATTTGCAAGTGGTTGTTCCCGTTTCAAATGGGTTTGTTGTTGTGCTCTGTGTGGTTATCAGAGCTGGGATCCATTTGCTGTATTTGAGTTAAAAGGCCATTCTCCTTTAAATCTTGTCTATTTTGCCATATTATGTTCTTAATGATTTTTGATTTAATGACTAACTCAACAACATCGAGATTTCCCTTTTCCACATATTTGATGGCATCAATGTCCGCAGAGCTGATTTGGTTTAGGCCAATAGTATTGGCAAAGATGGCCAAAATGTGGCTCTGTTGGGAAATGGGTCGTACGGATGTCTGTCCAACATGGTTATAATTAAAGTTTCAGTGTCTTTCACCACAATCTCTGTATAGCTTGGTATAAGAGGGATATGGGGTAGAATGTTTTGTGAAGTTCTAAGGTGGTTCATTGGGAGAGGTGGTGTTTGTTGGCCAGGTGCTTATAACAGGTCCTCTGTAGGTAGTTTCAGTGATTTTAGTCCATGGCTGCTTGTACGCTTTTGATCAAATGTCTTGAAATGTGCATAGTCAATATCAATGTTTACGCAGTAGGTATGTTTTTGATTGTTAGTATTAGGTGCAGTGCAGTGTACACTTTGGTAACTATTTCTGTGATAGGTGGAGATGTAATGGGGTAAAGTAAAAGGTTGAGCAAATCTTGGTCAATTGCATCATGATCAATTTGATGGGCTTCAATCAATTTAATGTCATCACATTCAATAATTGCTGGCAGTACAGATTTGGGATAACAATTACCTTGTTTTGTTTGCGGGCTGCACACAGGAGGGAGAATGGAAGCGTTTGTATCAGCTGTATTCGCCAAGGTTGATTTATCTGGATCAGGATCTTCTGGTTGTTTCTTTCTAGCAGGATTTTAATGATTAGATGATGGCGTTGATACATTTTCTATGAATATTTTGTTTCCTGATTTATATTTTGTCTTTGTTTAGAATTTTGTTTTTTTTGGCAATTGAACTGGTTGGGAAAGGTAGCTTTTGTGAGCTTCTTTCGTTTCCCTCTCTTGGTCTTGGATGCAGTGTTAAGTTGGAAGACCTCATACAGGGGAGGCTCATTAGAAGTAGGCTCTAAAGCATCAGCAAATTTGGGGTTAAATGTATCATGCCCATTTGAATTATCAGCGAGGTTAGAAGATTGTACAGGATTCTGTGGCGGGGCTGGTACATTCTGCTCATTCTCCATCCTGGTGGTCGCTGAAATTGTATCTGCACTTACTGGCATATTCAACAAGGGAGGAATAGTAGATAGGGGAGGAGTTGGGAGAGGGAGTAATCTTGATGCAATCCAGTCCAGTTCCGCGTTAATGCAGTCTGAAGATGCAGCTTGTTGATTGACTTTCACGTCGATAGTTTCATACAGCTTAGTCAGCGAGAGTATACTTGCATTTATCGCGTTGAGAACAGTTTCTAGATTTGGTTACATTGATGATGGAAATCCGAATGAGGGACGAGGAGTGGGCTTGTTGAAAGAGGCAGCAGGAGCAAAGCATTCCTGAAGCGTAGCATCTGAAATTGTGATAGAGGTTTGGTTAAGGGATCCAGCCGCAAGGAGACTGTCTATGAGGCTGGTGTTGCATATGGCACTAGAAGAGAGGACTATCGGATTTTGCGGATTAGCAGTGGCAGGTGGAATTTCTTCTATTCCTCCATATTCATTTTGCAGATATAATTTGCGGATGTCTGCTATTTTCGCAGCGTTCTGTTTTTTGAAGGAGGATGGAAGGGTAATTCCTTTGTGTTTACTTAAAGGGGGTGGACGTTGTTTTGCAAACCGGTAAGAGGGAGGTGTGGTATGCCGGATGTCAATCGGATCGTTGACATTTTCACAGCGAAGATTGCCTGTGGCCAATAGAGGCAAGGGAGAGAAGGAGGAAAAGAAAACCATGTGCAGTAATGTGTAAAATATTTTGCACTGGGAAAAATTGAAAGTAGACTATTAGAAGAAATAAGTGAGGTGGAGTGCCATGCTGCCTCGCAGACAAGCGCACAGTACACTTCAGTGCACTCACGGGTGCGCGTGCGTTTTGCGCGCACGTGACCGTATTTGTAGAGGCAGACGCTGTGGATGGGCGACGGCTTGCCTAAAAATATTAAATTAGAGTGTTTTAATGTCCAAGAGGTATTGAAGGGAACAATATATATGCTCGAGTATCCACTCTATATCCCGTTGTTTGGAAATCCAGATGGCTTGATGATTGTGAAGTCAAAGTTGCCATCGAGTGGCAGACAGCAATTCAGGCAGGCAAACACAGACAGTACACTCCAGCGCACTGACAGATGCGTGTGAATGTAAATTAGAATTTTTTCAAAAAGTAGGCTTTACATGACTTACAAAGTTCATACAATGCAATCTTCTCGCATTAGGTGACATGACAGGGTCTACCTTGGCCCCAGTGAACCAATCTTTCAGCAAGACTTCTTAGCGTAGGAATCCTGGACTCGGGACTGGGAGCCCCCTTTAAGGCCGAGGAAACACATACAGGGACCGCCCCTAGACCTGGAGCCCCAATTGCTTTTCTTGTACTTTTTTTAAGTTAAAATTAAAATCTTACATCGGCAAATGACTTATTGAGAACGTTGTCACAGAGATAAGTTGCATTAAAAAACAAGTTATCTTTCTTTATCAATTAATTTTAAATGTTGCAAACATGGGAAGGGAGAAAGAGCAAACTGCTGCATGATCGCTCCAAAAATCTCTAATTTGAGAAATGTATGCTATATGCAGCGGTGCCTGTCCTTTATTAATAGTTTTCCCCAGTGCTGTTAGTAACCCAAAGGCATCCTGTACAGCAAGCACCTGGTAAGATGCATCCAGCCTGTTTTGGGTCTTTTGAGGGTGGGTTGTCTGTGTTTTTAGTGGGATTTCCAAATCGTTTTTTGTGCTGGCTCAACTTCTAGAAAGGACTGCCTTTTGGTTGTTTCTTTTCCATTTTCCTCTCTCCTCCCATCTTGATAGCAATTGGCTGAGGGAGTGAAGGGGCGCCTCTCCATTGTTAGTGGTTTACCTGGCTTTCTGTTATTCATCCAGATGCCCTTGTCTGCTTTTCAGTCCCTCCTTACGTGACCAGGAAACACCCTTCTTCACCGGCCCTTCCAGGTTCATTTTGCCTAATTGTATAAGATAGCCCGACTCTGCATTAAAACAAATGGTTTAAGGTAGCCATACTCTGCATTTATCCTAATTGTGTAATGCAGCAATACTCTGCATTTAACCTTGTGGTGTAAGGTTAGCCATATTATGCATTTAATCTAATTGTGTAATGCAGCTATACTCTGCATTTACCCTTATGGTGTAAGGTTAGCCATATTCTGCATTCAACCTAATTGTGCAAGGTAGCCATATTCTGCACTTAGCCGAATGGACAGTCTGGGCATTGGAAATATTGGCACCAATGACTCATAGTTCAGAATGCTGGAGTCCTAGCCAAATAGCAACTAATTGACCAGCGGTGTCAAGTCACAATGATTTCAGGGAATCACGTCTTGGATGCTGTCATTTCTTTGTGATACTCACTCAAGTGCTAATGATCAAAGCAGGGAGGAGAGATGTAGCTGAAGCTTGTATCTTTGATCTTCAGGAATAAAGTCCAATCCTCAGACTCAAGAAAACCTGAGTCTGGATGATGGAACACAGTTGGGGAGAATCCTCTTCAGCTTGAGGATGAGAAAAAGCATGAATCTGATACTCATCTAAATATGGAAAGTACGGCACCCATGTAGTGCAACTGCACCTGAAATGGGACCAGCGTTTCTAAGTACATTGCCAGAATTGATTCCATTGTGAAACAAAGGGGATAAAAGCTTCGCTGCTCACTGTCCTAGGACTTGCTTTTCTCCTCCGACTGAGATTTTGTTTGCATTGTACTGCAATCTGTAAAGCAGTGGACGCAGTCCTGTTTGTGGAGTTGTTTTGGTCCTTGGGGTTTAACCTTGCAACTCCACACCACTGCACCGAGGCGATTTAGTTTGCTTGTCACTCTGCCCTTGATACCACAAAGCTCCACATCAAATCAAAATCCATGAAATCAATAAAGCCAGTTTTCCAAAAGTATCCAGAGGATACATTTTTGTAATGTGGTTTACATGGAACAACTTGAAAATTGCACATTTCTAAACATGAATATATGCCGAATTACTAGCGATGGTGGTACTGATAAAACAGCTTTTTCTTTTAACTACCTACCACATTACTGGTCAAAGGGGGGGTGGACACCAGTGGTATTACCTATTACCAGGGAATACCAGTGACAGCAAATACTGACTAATTAAAGATGGAATGCAGCTTCAAAACACCACCAATGTTATCTTCCACCCAAGAGGTGGAGGTAACATTTGTAGATGTCCACAGGGGTTTTGCATTTTCTTTTCTAATCTCTTATGTCCTCTTCACCTTCTCATCCACCTTGCAATGGGATACAGAGAAGGGTCAATAATTACACATTACATAACATGTGCACTGGTGAAAGTGCACTACTACACAGTCTTATCATGAAGGCAAACATTGTCCTAGTGCTGAAAAGATATCCTTTCCATGTATTTTTGTCCTGGTGGTGGTGGAACTTGCACTGGTGAAAAGTTTTGGTAATGAGTACCTATTACTGTTAATTGAGGTTCAGGAGCTTACTCCTACACTACTTCTTGCATTACTCTGTTAGAACTGTGGACTTGTTGGTTGTGCACAGAATAGATGCTCCCTTGGGAAAAGGAGGATTATAAAACTCTAGCTCGCCTTTTACATCCCACCTGTCGACTTAATTTGAATGTGATGATGGATATTAATCTATGCGAGCACTAAGTAATTATTGATAATCTGCTATATTAATATAATTGATAGACAGGGTATAAATAGCAGAATCGTGCTTCACGCATTCTCTGTAACCATGCAAGCATGTTTCTCAATCCTCTTAAATCTACAGCACAATTTGCATACATTTTTATTGTGACTCGTCAAATTAGGATAAAATACTAAGGTAACAGTCTTTAAAGAGCGGCCATTTGATTTTCAAAGATTAGGTATCAAGCTGGAGTAATGTGTAATACCTTTTCATATCCTGACATTGTCAGCTTTCTGTGACTAGGGACTGGTAATAACATGCCTGGAAAGTGCGCCTGATTTGTGAAATTGATATTCTTCGCACCTTATGCCACTCATGCGTAACTGGCATGATATTCCGTGCTCAGGGGCCTTTTTGACAATGTGCGCATGACTGACAGTAATACACACGGACTGGTAGTAAAAATCTCTAAGTGTTCATAGGAAATACACCCGGGATCTGCAATGTTTGTTTGACTGACAAGTGGAAGTGATGCTATGACTGTGCCAATCTGTGTAAGAAATGTACGAAATAATATGCTCGCTGCTACAATATATATAACTATAAACATTTGCATATATGTTTCCATGGCGGCCATTGCCCTGGGTGGGAAGTGCTGGATCTCAGAGTGTTCCAGGTGTTGGTGAGGGATGTCATGATGCCTACCCCCGGGTACCCAGACCAAGTCCAGCAACCCCGGAAGCAGGCATCAAGTTATCCTAAGCAAGCCCAACAACCCCTGCTAGGGGCTAACTTACCTGATGCAGACCATGCTGCAAACTTAACTGATGCAGACCATGCTGCAAGAGCTCCAAGCCAAAGGAGGCTTGGAAGGGACTACTTTACTTAGGGACTATTTTTTTACTCGGGCGGGGCTGGGGAGGAATACTTACCTGGGACTACTTTGGAGGCTATTTAAACCACGCCCGAAGAGCAGCACACGCTTTGCGTTATTCTGCATCCAGCAGCGTAACGCTCACCGTGCCTGCAAGTCTGCATCCAGCCTTCTGCCACGCCCGCCTCGAATCCAGAGCTCCTAGAAAAAGGGAGAAAGAAGGAGAAAAGGTTAGAACAAGAGCAACACCTTTGATCCTTACCTGAATTCCCGATCCATCGCGCCTTCGAGCTGGAAGAAAGAAGTTATTTTATGCGCATTGCCTCGCCTGCTGCAGCGCCGCGCTGAACCCACCGGCCTTCGCAGCATCTTCACATTCCACCACATCCTCCTGCATGTTCCCGCCGCACTCCGGCACCTAAGGAGAAGACAACAACAGCAAGGTGAGCCAAGGGAATACACAGAGGAATATTAGTTACCACCCCATAGACTTACCTGATTTTACCACCGGGGGTACTATTCCTCTTCACGGGTCGGCGCAGCTTCCACTGCATCTTCGCCGAACCCCGGCCCCTAAGGGGAAACAAAAGGACAGCAAGGTGAAACAAAGGGACTACCAAGGGGAACCCTCCTCACCACAATAGACTTACCTGATTTTACCGCCGGAGGTATTATTCCCCGAGACTTCATACTTTCTCTCAGCGCCTGAATAAGGGAGAACGCAACAGGTTACATATTGACATTATTTTATCGAACTGTGTTGGAAAATACAAATCCTTACCAGAATACTACCGGTTGCCACGAGGAACTCTTCATTAGGGTCAAGCTGCAACCTGCAAGGAATCGGACAAGAGTGAAAGTCAGGCATTTGAACTCTTACGAACTTTATACTTATGGCGTCTTGCCAGGAATCTCGGAGTCAATATTGTTCTGGAACTCACCAATTCCTTCGAGCCAGTGAAGCAAATGGTTATCAACGCGCCCCTGCGCTCAAAGGAGGATGGAGAGCTCATCTTTTCAAACCATCAGGTGAGACTATAAGAGGGGACATCAAAGGTGATCTGTGGGGAGAATAGGTGGGGGTATTTACACTCAACTCCACGGGTGGTTAATTCCCTTTCTCCATTTGCAGAAAAATATTCCTACGGGCCAAGCAAACGAAGCTAGGTGGGCCAGTCCAGTCCGTCATCTCGGCCCTACGCGTCACATTGGTGGAGACCGCAGCTGTCCAGTTCCGATCGACGCCTCTGTGGGAGCCAGGTGAGCGTAACAGAATGCGAAGCCTACCCACAAATTCCCACCCGGGCGTTATGGATACCTCAGAGACTGACCAATTGGCCCAATTACTAGGGGAACTGAGGGCTGAAGTGCATTCCGCCCGTCAAGAAACCAATGCCCTTAGGAGAGAACTGATTTTGTCAAAGGAGCGAACTTATGACCTTGTTAGGCAACTATTGCAAAGCCAGGCTGGACAAGCACCCCTACCTGGTTCCGGGGGAATCCAGCTCCTGTGTTATCGAGTAACCCTGTGCAAATAAACCTACCAGGAAATATTCCATTAGCTCCACCCGAACGTTTTGCCGGAGATCCCAAAAGGTTTGCCGTGTTTATGAACCAATGCCGCTTGCACTTTTTATGCAGACCTGGAGCCTTCCCAAACAATCAAGCCAAGGTAGCCTTTGTATGGTCATATCTCAGTGGCAGTGCAGCTGATTGGTCAATTCCACTAATTACTCAGGATGACCCAATTCTTCGGGATTTTCAGGGCTTTCAAACGAACATGGAAAGACTATTTGCCCGGCACTCCCAAGGACACGCCCTGGATAACAAACTTTTGTCCCTACGACAGGGTAACCAGGACCTTCTATCCTACATCGCAACCTTTAATAGGTTGATAGTGGAAACTGGATGGCCTGAGGTAAAACGAATCACGTTATTTCATCAAGGGCTTCGAGGAGAACTCAAGGATGTCTTGAACCCACCTCAAGACTGCGCTGAATATATAGACTTAGTGGTCCAGTTAGATCACAGATTTCAGAACAGAAAGGCTGATCGAGCCAAGTTTGAGAATCGGGTGTTGGTCAAAACCCACACTAACCCCCAAGGAGCAGATGCTTTAGAACCCATGCAAATCAGAGGGGTTAAAGGATCCTTAATCCGGAAAGAAAGAGAAAGGAGACGGCAAATGCAATTGTGTCTATATTGTGGGACTTTTGGGCATTTTCTACGGGATTGCCCTGCAAAAACACCCAAGAGGTGGTAGGAGCTGCTGATAAAAGCCATATGGAGTCAGACTCGGGAAACGACCACGCCCGACAAGCGTAGAGGTCCGCTTGCCGAGCTTGAAGAAGGATACTCAAACCTCGCATTTCATCATACCAATGGTCCTCGTAGATCCAGGGCAGCCATCGCGTATGCACACAGTAAGGGCATACATTGATAGCGGGGCCATAGGAAACTATGTGGACTATGAATTAGCTTCCAGGCTGAATCTACCTCTCTGCCGAAAAACCACCTCAGATGTCATACACCACAGCCGATGGAACTGAAATTGCCTCTGGGCCTGTAACTCATTCCATGGCAGAGATGACACTATTGGGTCAGGATGGGCATCGGGAGACTATTGTGTTTGATCTAATCAAAGCCCCACAGTTCCAAATAATACTGGCGATACCTTGCTTGGAAACACATAATCCTTGTATTGATTGGTGAGAGAAGAGAATAACCTTCCCGGATTGTGCACAAACCTGTTACCCAAAGAAAAGTCAGAACGCTGGCCTGGCCACAGTAACCACAGCAGTCATGCAACTACCTCCAGAATACCAAGAATTCGAGGATGTCCTCCAAAAAGAACAGGCAAACACCTTACCTCCTCACAGATCGTACGATTGTCAAATCGATCTCATACCCGGTGCACAACCCCCTTGTAGCAGGATCTATGCCCTTACGGAACCTGAGAACCTTCACCTACGACAATACTTAGACCAGTACCTTGCCAATGGCTTTATTCGCCCATCCAAGTCCCCTGCATCTTCAGTTTTGTTCTTCGTGCCCAAAAAGGAAGGTGACCTCAGAACGTGCATAGACTACCGGCATTGAACCAGATAACTGTTCAGAACCGATACCCATTGCCTCTGATCCCTGAACTACTAGGCCAAGTGAAGGATGCTTGTATATACACTAAATTAGATCTCCGGGGGGCATACCATCTGGTACGTGTAAAAGAAGGGGACGAATGGAAGACTGCTTTCCGCACTAAGTATGGGTTATTCGAATACCAGGTGATGCCTTTCGGGTTGTCCAATGCACCAGCAGCCTTCCAATACTTCATGAACGATGTCCTTCGTGAACTCATTGACGTTTGTGTTGTCGTATATATCGATGATATTCTAGTATACTCCTCTTGGGAATCTGACCATGTGAAGCACGTCCGAGCAGTCCTTGAGAAATTGTGCCTGCACAAATTATATGCAAAACTGGAAAAATGTGTTTTTCATGCCACGGAAGTTGAATTTCTTGGGTTTATCCTGACCCCAAAGGGAGTCCGAATGGACTCACGAAAGGTGGACACAATCCTTAAGTGGCCATCACCAAGTTCAGTTAAAGGAGTACAAAGCATGCTCGGCTTTGCCAATTTCTACCGCAGGTTCATCCCGGATTTTTCACATGTTGTACATCCCATCACAGCACTCTTGCGAAAAGATAAACGCTTTATGTGGACTGAAGAAGCTGAAAATGCCTTGCAAGAGCTGAAAGCGAAATTCACGTCTGCACCTGTATTAAAGCACCTGCGCCCTGAACTTCCATACATGGTGGAAATTGATGCATCCAGTCTAGCCATGGGAGCTGTCCTGTCTCAAAAGGACCCTGAAACTGGCCAGCTTCATCCAGTAGCATTTTGGTCCAGAAAGTTCTCAGCACCCGAGTTAAACTATGTGGTTACCGACAAGGAGTTATTAGCCATTAAATCCGCCTTCAAGGCTTGGCGGCACTATCTTCTCGGTGCCAGGCATACCATTACTGTGATCACCGATCACCGGAACTTACAGTATTTAAAGACAGCCAAGGCCCAATCATCACATCAACTCTGATGGGCATTGTTCTTTGCCGAGTTTGAATTCGTAATAACCTATCGACCAGGTTGTAAGAATGGTAAAGCAGACGCCTTATCCCGAATAGGGATGGGAGAGGCAGAAGGCAGAAGAAGGCAGAAGAACCAGTACCTATAATTTCCGAACAAAGAATTCTTGGCATGACTACTCTACAGACACTAGAGGACATTCAGGTAGAGATCCAGCAACTCTTTGATCCTACAGCCCTGCAGGACTGGGTTAAAAAAGGCCCAGACTACTCCGTCACCAATGATCTGCCTTATTACCAAGGGCGGCTATTTCTGCCACAAAAGGAACTACAAGAGCTAGTCATTTCCCAGTATCATGATACCCTAATGGAGGGGCACCCAGGTATTGCAAAAACTGAAGCTAAAATTAAAAGACAATTCTGGTGGCCCACCTGGCGAAAGGATATTAAATCATTTGTGATGTCTTGAGGCATTTGCGCCCAAAACAAAAGTCAAAAGAAAAAACCAGCTGGACTCTTGCAACCTTTAGACATTCCGCCTACACCATGGCACACCTTATCGTTAGACTTTATTACTGATCTACCCCATGCAATGGATTTAACACCATCTAGTTATTGTGGATCTTTTTTCCAAGATGGCCCACTTTATTCCTTTAAAGGGATTACCTTCAGCTTCAATCCTGGCCAAAGAGTTCCTCAAGACCATTGTTCGCATGCACAGATTTCCGTCCATATTAGTCTCTCAGCGGGGCAGTCAATTCATTTCACATTTTTGGAAAAAATGCTGTCAATTGGCGAAAATCGATATGAGCTTATCAAACATTCACCACCCCCAGACAGATGGTCAAACGGAGAGGACCAACCAGACTCTCGAACAATACCTGCGTTTTATGTTACATCAGACTGAGAGTACTTGGAAAGACATTCTTTGGATCGCCGAATATGCATACAATAATTCAGTACACTCTGGAACTGGACAAAGCCCCTTTTATACCTTATATGGGCACCATCCTCGACCCTCAGACCTTGACTCACCCCAACACTTAGAAATGCCCGCAGTGGACCATCTGCACGCTACGATTACACAAGCCTTTAAGGAAGCAACTACACATTTAAAACAGGTGAAAGAAAAATACAAGAAAGATGCTGATCAGCATAGAAGTGATACTCCACAATACCAGATAGGGGACCAAGTATGGTTAGCCACAAAACATATACCTCTAAAGGGAACACGGACCTTTAACCCCAGATATTTGGGACCATACTCTATTAAGGCCATTATCAATCCGGTGGCTGTCAAGTTGGACTTAACTGCTAATATGCGAATTCACCCCGTCTTTCATGTGTCACTTTTGAAGCCAGTGCAACCAGGGATAAGACTAACCAAGCCACCAGACCCTATCCTTGTAGACGGATAACCCGAATTTGAAGTTAAGAACATCCTGGACTCCAAGGTGATGAAGTCGAAACTCTTTTATTTAATCGACTGGAAAGATTACGGACCACAGGAAAGGTCATGGGAACCTAGTGACCATGTTCATGCACCCCGATTGGTGAAAAAATTCCATCAAAATTTCCTAGACAAACCGAAACCACAGGGAAGAACGACTTTAGGAGGGGCCTTGGGGGGGAGTGCTGTCATGATGCCTACCCCCGGGGACCCAGATCAAGTCCAGCAACCCCGGAAGCAGGCATCAAGTTATCCTAAGCAAGCCCAACAACCCCTTCTAGGGCTATTTGGGTCCAGTCCTGGCGCCATAGTATGGAGAGTCAGACCTGGCACCATAGGCGCCGGGCTCATAGATTAAAACTTACCTGATGCAGACCATGCTGCAAACTTACCTGATGCAGACCATGCTGCAAGAGATCCAAGCCAAAGGAGGCTTGAGAGGGACTACTTTACTTAGGGACTTTTTTTTTTACTCGGGTGGGGCTGGGGAGGAATACTTACCTGGGACTACTTTGGAGGCCATTTAAACCACGCCCGAAGAGCAGCACACGCTTCGCGTGATTCTGCATCCAGCAGCGTAACGCTCACCGTGCCTGCAAGTCTGCATCCAGCCTTCTGCCACGCCCGCCTCGAATCCAGGGCTCCTAGAAAAAGGGAGAAAGAAGGAGAAAAGGTTAGAACAAGGGCAATACCTTTGATCCTTACCTGAATTCCCGATCCATCGCACCTTCGAGCTGGAAGAAAGAAGTGTTTTTATGCGCGTCGCCTCGCCTGCTGCAGCGCCGCGCTGATCCCACCGGCCTTCGCAGCATCTTCACATTCCACCGCATTCTCCTGCATGTTCCCGCCACACTCCGGAACCTAAGGAGAAGACAAGAACAGCAAGGTGAGCCAAGGGAATATGCAGAGTAATATTAGTTACCACCCCATAGACATACCTGATTTTACCACCGGGGGCACTATTCCTCTTCACGGGTCGGCGCAGCTTCCATTGCATCTTCGCCAAACCCCGGCCCCTAAGGGGAAACAAAAGGACAGCAAGGTGAAACAAAGGGACTAACAAGGGGAACCCTCCTCACCACAATAGACTTACCAGATTTTACGCCGGAGGTATTATTCCACGAGACTTCATACTTTCTCTCAGCGCCTGATTAAAGGAGAAAGCAACAGGTTACATATTGACATTATTTTATCGAACTGTGTTGGAAAATACAAATCCTTACCAGAATACTACCGGTTGCCACGAGGAACTCTTCATTAGGGTCAAGCTGCAACCTGCAAGGAATCGGACAAGAGTGAAAGTCAGGCATTTGAACTCTTGCGAACTTTATACTTACGGGTTCTTGCCGGGAATCTTGGAGTCAATATTGTTCTGGAACTCCCCAATTCCTTGGAGCCAGTGAAGTAAACTGGTTAACAACGCGCCCCTGCGCTTAAAGCAGGATGGAGAGCTCATCTTTTCAAGCCATCAGGTGAGACTATAAGAGGGGACATCAAAGGTGATCTGTAGGGAGAACAGCGGGGGTGGGGGCTTTACGTTCAACTGCACGGGTGGTTAATTCCCTTTCTCCATTTGCAGAAGAATATTCCTACGGGCCAAGCAAACGAAGCTAGGTGGGCCAGTCCAGTCCATCATCTCGGCTCTACGTGTCACATTGGTGGAGACTGCAGCTGTCCAGTTCCGATCGACGCCTCTGTGGGAGCCAGGTGAGCGTAACAAGGGACCAGGCAGCAGCAGGTAATTGGGACAGTGGTTAGGGTGCAGGGTAATGGGCAGGGGAGGGGAAATTGGTGGTGAAGGTGGGGGGAAAATGGAGGGGTAGGACTTACTTGCTTCCTAGTGTGAAAAATGGCAGCCTCCACTGCTCTGGAGTCTCGGAATGTGGGATGTGCCATGAGGGAAAGCCCACGTTCTAAGCTCCCTAGTTGACTAGGAGTCCCACTGGTCCTCCCTGATTGGCTGGTAGACCGCCCTCTTCCCGGGTGCTGCTATATCATATTTTTAACTACTTGTAAGATGATTAATTTCTGTGCATTCACTGTTCAACCAATTGTATACATTATTTAGGAGAACTTGGCTAGTCATTGCAACAATACTAAATATTAGCCCCTTGTGAAATATAAGGAAAATCTACTTAACCCCTTAACTGATGGGCTATTATGCAAGTCTATGCAAATAGGATGAGCTTACTGGTCCTCAGCACTTAAGAGGACGGCATTTAAGAAATAATTATGCATCGCTTATTTAAAACAAAAACAAAAAACATTACAAACTAGCAAATTGCAAGCATAATCTCTTCACATGCACTGCCAGTATGTTCAACACGCGAGGCAGCAAATAAGTAATACCTGAGTAACAAAAACAGGACATCAGAAGAAATATCCAATATGTTGTCATAGAAATAGAGTCTCCAGTGTCATTTCAATGCATTCCACCTGCACTTAAAGCACAAGGGTCGGTGCTGCGGGGGCGCAACATTCTGTCATCATGCATGAAGGCACACAGTACCTGTAAAGGCAACTTTGCATGATAGGAACTCCTGAAACAAACACTCTAGGTCAGCCCTCAGGAAGGTCGGCGCCCTGTTATAAGCAGAGTCATTGCCACCAGTGTGGAGGACGAGCACATCAACATCACGATTACATGAGAGGATGCAAGAGCTTAAATAGGCCACGTATCAACCCATTTAGCGCCACGATGTCCAGACCAGTGGGTGTTGCTGCTGAGATGTTCACAAAACCAGACGTCTAGTTTCATTAAAAGAAACTGGAGCCAGCGCATCCAAGGGTCCCCAACATTCCAAAATGTGTCTAACGTGCTACACTATAACTTATGTGGCGATACCCTCCAAAGGCACTGTTGGGACCAAGATCTGAGAATGAAGGCATTAACAATGTCTGCGAAGACACAGTCATTCGAACACACGTATCCTGACTTCACATTCAAAGGCCTCCGTTTTGTAAAATAAATTAGTATGAACGCCACTGCACTCGCAAAATAAAAACACTAGGCTGCAAACAGCACATACACACTCCTCAGCAACCGAGCACCCTCGGAGAAACTCCAGCGCGTAACCATGCGCATTGGAGAGCCACAGACACAACCAGACTCAGGCTATTTTGAAGAACACGCTCTTTCAGCAAGACGTCATGCTCTCCGACCTATTGCACCACAAGCTTCATCTGCCCGATCGCTCAGCACAGCCACAGCCCCTGCAAAGAATATTGAGGCGACCCCCCCAATTTGCACGCAGACCATAACTAACAAGACAGCCCCACTGCAAAATTCAAATGCATTCTGCACCACTAACAAAAACAAACACAGATGACTAAAAACATGAGCACAAAACCATTCACACCACCAGGCAGGGGATTGGAATGACCTAAAAAGTTACACTTTTTTGGCTCATCACAGCGAATCGCCACAAGTACTAGCTTACAATGACGCAAACACATCATGTAAGCACATCGCATCGTGTGTGTTATTAAACAAACATAGCCCATACAAAAGAAATCTATACAACAGACCCACAGCACCCAACAACAGCGAATGCTCATATCAGCTCCTCGCAATGACAATTTTAAACTGCATGTGGAGCAAGCTTTCGTTTACGTTGTCATGCAAGATAACGCACCCAAACAACTCACACGAGTTTCCTAAGAACGGGGAATACTCAGAGCAGCTAACATTGACCTCCATAAACTGCACATAGAACACACCTTCATCCGCACTGTCCCGCAAAAGAACATGTAAGGACTAACACAAGAGAACACACTTAGACATATTTCATTTGCCATGTTACACAATATTGGTATATGAATATCTGTTAGCATCATGTATGTCACAGCTGCAACCAGCATCTAAGTAGCATGCAAGCGTTACAGGACTCCTCGTTTGCAGAGCTATTCCACAGGTAAGAACAGAAAAAACCTAGAAACCTAGCAGTCACAATATACTTATTTATTAACACACAAGCATTTTCACTGAAGTTGAGCCCCTTCATCTACGCTTGACCTCCTGTAAGGTGTGCAGCCACACCATATACATAACCATGGCCACACTGAAGCTCGTGCCACTACAAGGCGATGCATTGGCGAAGAAGCACAATTACAAACATGTCATCAAGAGAAGCCGGAGCAAAGCTGCACATGTAACATGAACACATGCATTCATATATTATTAGCAGAAACAGAACATGATGGTGATAGCATGGAAAAAACATACCTACCTAACTTATTTACAGTTAGTGATGACCCAAAAAACTAGCGGTAGGTTTATAAGAAAACAATGAAACATGCAAAACATTAACAATTAACCTAGAGAAATCGAACATGAGAGAATCTCGTCCAGATCGACATGCATGTGAATTGGTGTGCTTTCCACTCTCAATAATGATACAGGACTGCTGCATTCTAGACGTCACCCCTATCAACCCTTGTGACTGGAGTTAGCCTAAATTACTTGAACCAAAATAGAAAACATAACTGTTGCATTGACGATGGCCAAGGTTGGCCAAATACAACATTTACGCTACACACATGCCAAAACATTCAACAACTCTCGTGAATACACAAACCACACCTTCGATTTACAACACTAAAGTGTGTCTCACAAAAAAATGAACAACTAAACCGCTCATAACACACACTCCTCTCACACACACTAACCATGGAATACAAGCAGACAATTCCACCCACCACAACCCTCTGCATTGGTGAGGCATACCCATGGCCACAACAACTCACATTAAAAAAAGAAACATTACTCATACTAGTGGATAAATAGCATTGCTATGGCAGAAGGGGACCTGCGGTTTGGTCCTCTGATTCAGCATCTAGCTGACCCACAGTTTGGTCCCCTCAGTTAGGAAACAGATACTAGGTCTGACTGAGTGAGCGGACAGTAACCTATGTGTAGCAGGTATTTCTTCTTTTACTACACATAGGACCTAAGCACTGACTTGCTTAAATACACTAAGGAAATACTGGAGTCTTACAGGCCGATTCATGGAATTAATGTGTGCTGAAAGTTTCCGCGCAAGCGTGCGAATCGCAGAGCATGTGTGAAAATCGCAGCGAAACCCGCGCACAGCGATTCATGGAAGTCCATGCACGTGTAAATCCATGGATGTGCGCTAAAATCCTGCGTGGCGCACGCTGGTGCACACGTCTTCAAACAGCGTGCGCTACGCGCACAGCGAAAGGGCACATAGCGCAGTGCACACAACAAAAGTAGGCATAACACGGGCGTAACACGTGGAATGGGGAACAACGCATGCAAATGTGGGCATCACGGGGGAAGTACAGGAGGCAAATGCGCGGAATGCCCACATGCGCGCCCACAACACGTATTCATGGAATCGAACGGGGCTAATGCGTGCGCCAAAAAAGACACGCTAATCCGGAAACACGTACGCCAGCAGGAAGCAGGCGTACATGGACCCGCGCAGCATAAAAGTGCACGTAAATAACAAACAAGCTCAGACGCTAAGATGGATATACCGTTCCTCGCAGCAGTGGTCGTGGGATACTGCAGGAGGAGGAGGAGGATAGTCAGGGCCAGAATTTTTACACCCAGAACCAGCCTTTTTTGGGATGGCTGATGACCAGGTGTATGTGAGGTACAGGCTTCCACCTCACATAATACTCGACCTGGTGAGTGAGTGGGAGGATGACCTCACATCACCCACCCTGTGCTCCCAAGCACTGAGCCCCTTGGAAAAGGTGCTCAATGTACTGCACTTCTTGGCCACTGGTACATTTCAGCAGACAAGTGCCATAGTGGGGGGGTGTCACAGGCCACGCAGTCACGCTGCCTGCACCAGGTGTTGGCCATCATTACTACACGCCCATCAGTCCGCAGGCACATAAACCTGCCCAGAACACCTGCAGAAAGCAGGCTGTCGTCCAGGATTTTTACAGGGTGGCACACTTCCCCAAAGTGCTAGGTGCCATTGACTGCACCCATGTGGCTCTACGTCCTCCCAGGGCAACTGAGCACATCTACAGAAATTTAAAGCACTGGCATTCCATCAATGTGCAGGTAGTATGTGATGCCAAGGGAATCATCACCTCATTATATGCCAACTATCCAGGGTCCACCCATGACAGTTTCATTTACAGAATGTCAACCCTAAACCGGGACCTAGAAGCTGGGCGGCATGGCGATACATGGCTGCTTGGTGAGTATAAATGTCCCTGCAAATGCATGCATGTCAGATACTGAGTAATGTCAGAACCCTGCTAATGATACCCATCATCACCTCCCCAGGGGACAGTGCCTACCCTCTGAGCACCCACATGATGACGCCGATTCGGAACCCCACCACACCACCCGAGGTAAGATATAACACAGCCCATATTGCAACCCGGGGCATAGTGGAGTGCACATTCGGAGTGCTCAAGTCACGCTTTCGCTCCCTTGACCGCTCTGGTGGGCAGCTGCTATACGCGCCCCCAGTAGTGTTCAGGATCATAGTGGCAGCATGTGTCCTGCACAACATTGCAACACGCCGGGGCCTGCCGGTGGACATTGTGGTGCCACCACATCTCCAACCACATGCACGCCCGCTGCGCATGGGAGGGGAAAGGGCAAGTGGTTAGGCAGCCCGTACGCAGCTGGTGGCTAATTACTTTCCCCTCAAATCACACCCCTGTGGAGTGCACACAGCCCTGGCACATACCAGCTGACAATCAATGATGATGACATAAGGGACAGTCAACTGTCACAACCATACCAGCCTGAGATTGGTCACCTGGAAGTGTTTCATTGTGTGCATCCCTACCTACCCAAAGACAACCAATGCTGTGTCACAAAAAGACACACATTTATGCTCCATGAATGACTACCCACTTGCAAAATACAACATGAAAATAGCACCATGTCACCCAACCCTCCCCATCTCCTCCACCCAACACACCATGGCACGTCCTGCAATGTGAACGCAAACAAAGGAAGGCACAACACATGACACAAGTGTCACAAAGTGCACTGTCCCATATGGAAACAGGCCACAGACAATATGCTCCCAGTAATCAATAACAAACAGCACACATGAAGAAATACTTACCTGCAACACAATACAGCAACCCAGCATGAAACATTGCCAAAATATGACTGTACAAACTCAAAGTAATGTAAGTCATACAACCTCAATAAGCCAGCACATCCACCCCTTCCAACTCCAGAGTATTGCTGTCAGGCAAATGTGTCAGTGTACTGCATACAACATGAACTGCATCTGCAAAGGAGGCTGCCTTGTGAAGACATGAAGAAGGTACCTGCGGATAAGGAGGAAGACATGGATGCACAAGCACATATCAATACACCATGCAGTGTTCAATACAAAAAACAAACCCCACTAGGGATGTCCACACAGTATGACTACAGACTGCCCACACAGCTCGTGGGAGCCCAATATCACTGTGTAAGTCACTGTCACTTGGTCACACCCTTTGCAAGCCCATGGAAATGGGAAGCAAGAGGGGTGTGTGTGTCAGGAACCCAAGCATCTAACCCAAACACAGGACAAGCCTGCATGTGCCCAGCCGGAATACACAGTGGATGCCCACGGGAGCCACACAAGGCAACACACTTTAAAAAAAAAAAATTGCCATGTGGGGGCCAGAGTGTTGGGAAGCCACCCAGGAGGTCCGAGGACAGGGTGCACACCAACACCCACCTGTGTGGATGTTGCAAAAAAAAAACACCTCCATGGGCTCATGGCCTGCACTGCTAAGCTACTGTGGGAGAAGTGCTGCTGTCGCTCTCATCACCCTCTGCTGCTCCATCAGGAGGTGGTGGTGCTATGGGAGGCAGCCCACGCAAAGCCCTGGTATGGTCCTCCATGGCAGCAAGCATGCGGGTGTGGAAGGTCTCGTTCTGGAGGATGATAGTACGGAGATCCCCATGCAGCACCTGACGGGTTGCCTGCATTTCTGCACGCATGGCCTCCCGTGATGCCCGTATATCCTCCCGAGTTGCCTGCATTTCACTTGAGAGCGAACGTGTGAGCCGCTCCAGCTGCTGTTCTGTCCTCAAATTGTGGAAGCCTCAAGTTCAACAAGAGTCTCCCTGAGGTTATGGAGTTCTACCCTCAGGGCTTCCCTGTGGCCCTGTGACTCTGTAGAAATGGCTTCCCGCAGCGTCTCCAGTGCCGCCCGTCGGTCCCTGTTGGACGCCCACATGTCTTCCCTGTGTGATTGGCAAATGGAGTCTGTTGCCTGCTGTTGTTGCTCCATCTGCCTTTCAGGGGGGATAATGGAAATGGCCACTCTCTCCATTGCCTGAGCCATCATTTCAACTGATGCTGCCTGTTGGGTTGCCATACCGTACATGGAGTTTTCCCATACAGTATTGCCTGGTGGCGTACGGCCACCGCGTTGGCGGGCACCACACCTGTTCGGGGCAAGGCGATCTGCACCTTGCTGTGCTGGCACTGCCTGAGGCTGCAGGACTGCATTCCCCCTCTGATCTGCTGGCCCAGGAACAGGATCAGATGTTGTGGAGTGTGACCCTGCATCCGTAACCACCAAAGGCGGACTTACCAACACTGTCATCCCCATAGAGGGTTCTACCCCGGGTGCAGGTGGGTTGGACAGAACAGAATCCCTGCCAGAAACACTCACCTGCGATGGCACATAAGTCTCATCATCCGATTCAGCACCTGAATAGAGGTCTGGTGAGGTGCACCCAGAGACACCCCTGAACAGTATGGTCTGCAGTAAGATTGGGTTTTCACCCACCACCACACCACGTCCCCCACTGGTGCCCGGTCGTGCCTGAGATTCCTCCTGGGTCTGCACCATCTCCTCAACCTCAACAGCATCAAGTGCGTCATCACCTGCAAAAACATGAAAGACAAAAAATGGAAACAGGCATTAGCACCATAGCACACACATAGGCCTGACAAGACGGAGATCCAGTACATGATTTACACATGTCCCACATGACTATAACCCTGGCATGCATGCACTGTCACTGAGTTGGAAGGGGAGGCAAAAAGCAGACACTGATGACACCAAGATGGAAAAGCAACACATTTGCTGCATGCTGGGTAGCACTGGCATCACACATTAGCCTGTGAGTGGCATGTCCAATACACATACATGACACATGCCAGCACACAGATGGCATGTAGCATAGCCATGGTACATTTGACAAGTACAGCCATGTCAGTGAATGAGTATGTCAGCCATCCATGTGAGATGGACATGATGAGATGAAAAATGCTACATAGTGTGACAAAATATGCATGTGCCACTCACTGCAACACCTCCAGTGTACAAGAATACAGTGATTACAGGCAGATGTACACATCAATGGTTGGTCACTTAAACTTGACGGGGAAACAACTATCATGTACCACATACAAACAGGCACCAAAAATCAATGTGAGCAGGCCAATACTCAATCAGCCTGAATGGTCTAATTATTCACATAACAAGGTAACAAATGTGGGCCAATGTGGGGTGTAATCAATGACAGAAGCATGTCACATATGTCACATAGGGCTGAAAAATGCGTTGCAAAAGTGGGAGAATTGAAACAATCAGCCTGAATGAACACTGAAAAATTTTGAACAATGTTGTTGCAAGATGACAGTTCAAGGGCTAAATGGCTACTGTGGGCAGAAGGGATACTGTCAAGGCTGGTGAATGTTCTGCAGGAAGCACATGGGTGGCCCATACCACTCAGGTGCACACACCCTCACCGGGCACTCAATCAGAACCCGTCACCCACACAACATACACATGGATTACATACACATGCATGGGCACTCACCGGACAATGTGTCGTAATCTGGTAGGTCTCCCACGCCTTGGATCTGTTCCTCTGTGAAGAAGGTTCCAGCAACAGACTCATGTTCAGTGAGTTGGTTGTCCTCTTGTGGAGACCCACCACCAGTCACCAGAGTAGAAGCATGATTTGAGGCCAGCTTGTTCTTTGCTCTGCGTTTCAGGTCATTCCACTGCTTGTAGCAATCATCAGCTGAGCGCCTCACAAATCCAAAGGCACTAATGATGTCCGCGATGGTCTGCCAGTGTGCCTTACGTTGACCAGGTGTGGTTTTACACCCTGCAGTCACCACCATTTCGCGGCTATGTGCCGACACATAGGCCACTAGTGCATCAAGTTCGGCGTCATTAAAGCTAGGCTTCCTTGACGTGCCGGAGTGTGTAGCCATGCCTGGGGTCTCAGCATGTAGTGCCAGAGCACCCTTCTTCCTCTTTTTCAAAAGTGGTGCGGATCCTGAGTGGCTTACACCGCTCTGGTCAGTAGGGGCCAAAGCGCCGGTGGACTGGGTACTGGGAGTGTGCGAATGCACAATGACCATAGGTCTTGGTGCAGGCATTGGCTGCAGGGTGATGTTGGCAGGGGCAACGTCTGTTTGATGGACCGGGATCGACACTGTCCCAGCTGGGAGACTCAGAGCTGGGGTGGATCAAGCTGCAGCTGCCACTGCAGCCTCCCCACCCTGCCGACTTGGGGCAGCAGATGACATAGCTGCCCCAGAACCACGTGGCCTGGTGACACCAACTTGCACCCCCACACGTAGCGTAGACTTGCTGACCTGGAAGTCAGCCTGGGAGTCATCCTGTGCAGGTTCAGGTGCCACAATGGGCTGGTCCAACAAGGGCTGAGCTGGGATTGTGTCAGCTACGATTCCCACAACCATGGGGGCGTGGGCATGGGTGTCCCTGATTGCTCCTCCACACATGGGGGTCTAGGAGCACCCTGCAAATCCTGGCCACGTCCCCTACCGTGCCCACCACAGCCACCTTTTGGAGGTCGGCCACCTTTGCCTCGCTTGGTTGCCTCCCATCCATGGCACTGATGTTGTTGTGCGTATAGGAGTAGCAGTAAACGATTATCCTGGGCAATTGGGGGTGAAAGGGGTAGGGTACTAGATGGAATTCGTACCCCCTAGTGCTGTAGCAAGGCTGTCTGTGACCCCTGGGGAAAGATGACGGGTCACACAACGCACAGGCACCCCGAAAACAAAAATAACGTGCACGCAACCACTCGTAGACTACGTGTGTGGAAAAATGAACCCGCACTACGCTGTGGCACCGAGAAACACAAAAATAAGCGTACGCGTGTTACACGCAGCCTACAATGACCTCTGAAGGGGTACGCGACACACGGGGCAAGCACAGTTGGTAAATACGTGCGTGACTCACCGTCTGCCTGGAAAAAGAACATGAAAAAGATGCACGCTGGCAACACCCCCGCCAAAAGAAGAATTGTATGCTGTCTGAGGAGACAGGACAAAAGCAGAAGTGAATGCTGTTTGAGGAAACAGGCCCAACAAAAAAAAATTAACGCTGTCAGAGGTAACAGGGAGTACAAACTTGAAACGCTATTAAGAAATCGCGTGTGAACCGACAAGAAGTACAGAATTCACCCACTCGCTCTCCATGAAAAGCACGTACAAGGAAATGTGGTCCTACACGTACCTTTTAAACCATTCCACACGTACAACGTCACTTACGCGTGTACGCGCTAAGGCCCTTTCCTCCAATTACACAAGCTGACACTCGGACGTGCAGTTTTTGGACGTGTACGATGAACATGCACCCGTGTTGAGGGAAACGCCCGCACGCGTCACGTCACAGACGCGTAGGCCCTTTCCTCGGATTACACGCATTCACGCGCGGATCTGCCGTTTTTTCACACGCCCTGAACCACTATGCCCACGTCACGAGGGAAACGCCCGCGCGCGCAACGTCAAAGATGCGCTTATGCGCTAAGGCCCTTTCCTCGAATTACACGCTGACGTGCGATTTTTTCACGTGCCAAATCACTCCGTATCAAGCTGGCCACGCGACAACACATGGAAGACCATGCTCCTGCCCAGAATGCCGAATTACTGCCCCCAAGAGCCCCGAGCACGCTCCCACCTGCCATCTGCTGCTGCCTGCCTGCCTGCTGCCCACGTGCCCTGCTATTTCCTGCCTGCACGTCAGCCAGGGGTGAAGTTGCTGTGACCACCCCTACTGGAACTGAAGACTTCCGACTGGGATACCATCGCTCCACAGCCCAGCCCCAGGACCCAGTTGCCCACCCACACCTGCCTCTGGGGTTGCCATGTCAGGCACACCACCATCTGGCACCACTGGCAACCCCCAGCCAGAGAGGCAGAGGGCCACCAGCTTCAGTGCCAGGGAAGTTGGTGTCCTTGTGGAGCAAGTCCTGGGGCAGTATGATGCCCTCTTTGGAAGTTCGTGCGCCGACTATGAAGGACGGACCAGGATCTGGATGGACATCGTGACTGCCATCAACGAGGAGGGGGTGGCAGTCCGCGACATCAAACATGTCAAGAAGCGCTGGGAGGACTTCAGGTCCAGGACTCTCAACAAGGCCCGGCACCTCTTGAAGGCAGCGGATGCCAAAGGGCGCCGGGCCACCTGTCCGACCACCAAATGAGGGTCCTGGAACACATAAGCCCAGCGCTCCACGTCCAGGTCCTTGAGAGGCAGACCCGTCTGGAGTCGAGCGGTAAGTGTACATGCATACTGGTTGGACGTTGTGCGTGTCGTGGTGTGCCAGTAGTGTGCAGGTTGCACATGTATTTCTGTAGGGCCATGTATGGATGTGTATGTACAGGGGCGTGAGGCTGACACATGCGAGTCCTCTCATGTGTGAGACACATGGATGGTGTATGTGTGGATAAGCATGCAGGCCAAATGCAAATGTGGGAGCACACATGTTTGAATTACTGTGTATGTACGTTGGCATGGTTGTGGTGTCACACATGGATGTTGGTTCCAGCTGCATGTATCTGCACTGTGTGCATGTGCATGTGTGTGTATTTGACAAGTGTGCAACTGTGATGCAACATGGATGCATGTGGCACTGTAGAAGGCTGAATGCCAGATGTGACATGGATGGCGATCTCATCACTCTGACAGTTGGTGGACATGCACACATGCATGTAAGTGTGTTGGTGTGTGTGCATGTGTTGTGTACTCCCCGTGTTTCATGTGACGTCAGGCTCACCTTCGGATGCTGATGCTGTTGTATGTGTATGGATGGTGCTGCCTGGTGCAATATTGCTGTGGAATTGCTCATGTGTGTGAGTAGAAATGACATGTGTGTTAGGGAGTGTGATGCCATGTCTGAAGTTTGACACTGCCACTCATGTACAACTGTCATGTGTGTATCAGTCCATTGTACAGTGCCCTGATGCCTGTGTTCTATCTCTCCCTGTCTGCAGCGTCAACTGATGCAGAGGGCGGAGAGGGTTCTGTGGAGCAAAGTGGCAGGGATCGCAACACCAGCCGGAGACGCAAGGCCCGGCCCCCCTCCCAGATTGTCATCTCTTCGGGGAGTGAGGAGTCTGGTGCCGCGTCCCAGGCCGCAGCTCCCGAGGGTAGGTCCAAGAGGCGGAGGTTGGAGATGGACTCCTCGGCAGCAGAAGGGGCAGCTGAGACCCCACAGGGTCCGACGGAGGAAGATAGCATGGAGTCATCCAGGTTGGTGGGGGGTTTGGAGGAGGAGGAGGCCGTGGAAGGGACACACATGGGGTCTGGAGGTGGGGATTCCACTGGTGCCAGTGGTGCCGTGCAGGGGCAGGGACAGGAGGCAGCACAGGCCGCCGTGGAGGTGCCTGTGTGTAATCCTGTCCCTGATCCTGTGACTGCATCATCCGGCACCAGCAGGAATGCCTACGTCCAGACCCGTTTTCAGGGAGGGGATGGGCGCACAACAACTGGCCTTCCTCTCCCTGCGGACGTGGCTATCCGGGACCGTGTTGAGCCTGTCCTGGCTGGGATAGCGTTGCGTCAACGGGGCATGCGAGGTGACCTGCAGTGTTTTCGTGAAGACACTGCACGTCATCTCGGATGCCTCTTTGACTGAGTTGACCTACTGGGACGGGTCACTAGTGCTGGATTCCTCCATGTGCTGGACCTTATACCGACCCCCTCCTCACCTGAACCCCCTACGCGCCAGTCGTCCTCCATGCCATCTTCCCACCCATGTATCACCTGGGTACCCTGTGGAGCTGCCTCTGACCCAGCGGCCAGGCTGGTGGAGGACACATCCCTGCCATAGTCGGGAGTCGGACGTCCAGCAGGGGTGGCCACCACGATAACTGCACCCCAGCCAGAGGAGGACAAGCAGGCAGCAAGAGCCAGGGTGCAGGCACAGGCACAGCAACAGCAGCAACATGGTGGGAGCAATGATGGCTCGGGCCTTCAACATCGGAGGGGCAGGCATCGGTCAGAGGGCAGGAGGACCCAGGATTGCAAGTGTCTTCCGTGTGGCAGCGGTTGGTCCACGCCATAGATGCGGAGCGGCAGCGGGCGGAAGAGGCATGGCTCACAATGGTCAGGGCAGAGAACTCCATGCGGAGGGCACTGAGGCGGGCCGAGTGCCTCGAGGCAATTCGCAGGGGGTTGGAGGCCAACATGTCATCATCCCTGCGAACCCTCGGGGCCATGGAAGTGGACCGCCTCCAGGACATTGGGTGGGAGTTCGATGATGCCCTGGCCCGGGACATCCAAAAGTGAGCCGTCGGACTAGCCCGCTGCCGTTGTAAATAGTTAGTTAGTTAGTGTTAGGTTTCATTTTGGTTTTCATTTATTTTTGGGGCGCTTCGACAATACCCCACATTTTTGCATATAGTTCTTCATTAGTTAGTGTATTTTTGTAGGTTTCATTTGGACAGTTGGGCTCATGGACCCAGGATTTCATCCTTGTAAATAGTTGGAGTGTGGATTTGTCGGAATTTTCTTTTCTGATTTTTCCATGGAGCAATGGATTTTACTTTTTCATTTCTGTTTGGATTTGCTTTGTTGGAAGCAAATCCAAACAGAAATGAAGCAATTTTTTGAGACATTTTTGATTTCATATATTTTGGATTCTGATTTCCTTTTTTTATCATTATGTGACATTCTGCATTGTTTTCCTTATGTCCATTGTTTGGTATCTGATTTTCTTTCACCACATTTTTTGTTCAATACATTTGTTCCCATACTTCAATGTGTGGTATTCTCTCATTGCTTTCATGCATGTCACGATGTGGGTTTTCACATTCACTGGCACCCATTGTGTGTGTGTGACGGACATGTGTTGATGTACATACATGCCATTTGGGTTGTTTCATGTAATGGGAATTTCATTGTGGGGTGTATGTCATGCTTGGTTGGTTATTTGGGCAGGGGTGGCGTGCCGTGGGAATTTGGTGGCCATGAGGGCCATGATTGTCGGTCATGTTGACATGTTGGCGGGGACATGAGTGCGGGCCTGCTGGCAGGTGCCCCTCACTGCTGGGGGGTCGGGGTGCAGGGGGACATGAGTGGGACATGATTGGGGGCCTGCTGGCAGGTGCCTCTCATTGCCGGGGGTGGGGGTGCTGGGGGACATGAGTGGGGGCCTGTTGGCAGGTGCCCCTCACTGCTGGGGGGTGGGGGTGCTGGGGGACATGAGTGGGACATGAGTGGGGGCCTGCTGGCAGGTGCCCCTCACTGCTGGGGGGTTGGGTTGCTGGGGGACATGAGTGGGGGCCTGCTGTCAGGTGCCCCTCACTGCTGGGGGGTGGGGTGCTGGGGGACATGAGTGGGACATGAGTGGGGGCCTGCTGGCAGGTGCCCCTCACTGCTGGGGGTGGGGGTACTGGGGGACATGAGTTGGTGATCATATTGCAACGTGACATGTGGCTTGGTTGGGGGGCATGCCCATGGTGGATGGGCTGCCTGCGGGACATGACCAGAGGTGCAGGGTAGTCCCCTGTGGTATGGGCTGCCTGCAGGGTCTGTGGAGGTGGTAGAGGGGGTAGAGGGGACAGCTGGGAGGACCCACACTGCCAATTCACGTGTAGGCCTCCCCGCACACCAGACTGGATACACGTACCCCGCTCTGACAGCAAAATCGCGTGTGAAACTTCACGCGCACCCCCGAAATACACGTACACCGCTCTGACAGCAAAATCGCGTGTGAAACTTCAGGCGCACCCCAGAAATAACGTACCCTGCTCTGACAGCAAAATCACATGTGAAACTTCCCACGAAACCCAGTAATAAACGTACCCCGCTCACACAGGGCCAATCGCGTGTGAAACTTCCCGCGAACCCCAGTAATACACGTACCCCGTTCACACAGGGCCAATCACGTGTGAAACTTCCCGCAAACCCCAGTAATACACTTACCCCACTCGCACAGGGATAATCGCATGTGAAACTTCCCGCGCACCCCAGTAATACACATACCCCGTTCGCACAGGGCCAATCACGTGTGAAACTTCCCGCGAACCCCACTAATACACGTACCCCACTCGCACAGGGCCAATCGCATGTGAAACTTCCCACGCACCCCAGTAATACACGTACCCCTGCTCGCACAGGGCCAATAGCATGTGAAACTTCCCGCGAACCCCAGTAATACACATACCGTGCTCGCACAGGGCCAACCGCGTGTGAAACTTCCAGCGAACCCCAGTAATACACGTACCCCGCTCACACAGAGCCAATTGCGTGTGAAACTTCCCACGCACCCCAGTAATACACGTACCCCGCTCGCACAGGGCCAATAGCGTGTGAAACTTCACGCGAACCCCAGTAATACATGTACCCCGCTCGCACAGGGCCAATCGCGTGTGAAACTTTCTGCGAACCCCAGTAATACACGTATCCCGCTCGCACAGTCCCAATCGCGTGTGAGACTACCCGCGCAGTGGGGTACGTGTATTCGGAGGGGGTGCGCTGGGAGTTTTACAGGCGTTTTCGTGGTTGTGAGCCTGTGCGCCATGTATGGGATTTGTGCACTGCACATGGCGCACGGGGAGGGGTTGGGGCGTAACTGCCGCTGCTGCAGGGTCGCTGCGCCACTCTGCGCCATGGCTGGTTTTGGATGTTAAAATCCATGAATACGCTGTGTGTGGAAATGGATTTTAGCGCACGCGGCTGGCACAGAAAGTCGTACGCGCACACTGTGCGCCAGCCGCGTGCGCCACTTGTGCGCTGAATTCTATGAATTACCACCTTAGTTTCTTTTTCTTTTTCAGAATTGAACTTCTGTTTGAATATATATGTGATTGACAAATATGATATAATATTTGCCTGGTTTTACAACAACACACATGTGATTGGAGTAATGTATGTCCCGTTCAACACCTCACCTGTGCCAAGATTACATTGTATACCCTTATTGTCACAAAATATGCACTGAGACTATTTAAGATGCTTGTCTACTAAACAGACAAAAGATCAGCTAAACTAATAAAGCTGCACTATGAGTTAAATTGTTGCTCAATGTTATATGTATGGATTGAGTCCTTACACTAACCACTATGTCAAGAAACGTCTAGCTTACTTCTTGAAGCGGTATTTAAAACTTGGTTGCAAATTATAATAGACATACTATTAACAAAGTATTGTCGCAAATGTATCATTAGGATTAACCCCCTTTGTTTCAGAAATGGCTGAAGGGGAGACCTTAGCACAGATTGGAGCCATGCAAATTCAACTTTACATAGCATAAACAGCAAGCATATGTTTTCTGTGTCATTATTGACCATATTTCCTTCAGGAAAGAAAAGACAACATTTTTGTTTTTTTCTATAGTCCTTGCAACATTAAACAGATGTATACTCCATACATAATGTACCCTCTTTGAGAGACATGAGAAGGCTCGCTCAGGTACACCGCACCTAAAACACAAATAAAAAAACAAATGCAAAATACAGAATTACATACAGCGCAATATACTTGTTAATTAAATAAAATGAATTGAAACAATCAACTTTCTCCACACAGAATATTATTTAATCTGTGTATCTACTGAAAGGAAGGCCTATCCAGAGACAATCAACTTGCTACACATGGAGCAATACTGGACCTCTCGCTACAGACCACCCACCATTTCATCCGTGGAGACATCATTAAACCATGCATGTCCAAAAACAACCATCTCAATACATATGGATCATTTGTGTTTGCTGAATCTTAGTGAGCGGTCTCCACAAATCAAGATCCTGAATCGTGTATATTGGTGTCCTGAAACATTACATAAAAGAGGCATGTCTGACAGTCTGGCTGTTGGGGGTGCGTTCACACAGTTGGGTCATTGGAACACATGTTGTGGAGTTGTGTGAGGGTCAGAGATTTTTGGAGTGAAGTTTGTGATGTGTGTGTCAGGATTGCAGGAGGAGGGCTGGTCCTTGATTTTAGGACGGTAATCCTGGGTGATGATTCTGGATTGGATGATGTCAGCTCCGCCCACAAGAAGTGCATTTTTCGTGCATTCATTGTGGCTAAGAGGCTGATTCTCCGTGGGTGGAAACGGCGGGTCCCTCCTTCCTTTGAGGAGTGGATCCAGGAAACGCATTGCCTGTCACAGACAGAAAAATTGATTTACAAATTGAAAGGTAAAATGTCTTCATATGAGAAGATCTGGAATGTGTTTAATGTCTTCTTTTAATTCGTGTTTTTAACTGTTGTTTTTTTTGTACATTCTGTTACTATAATACTGCTGGTTGCGGATATGTTGTATATATTGTATATATTATAAATAAATAAATAAGAATGAAAAAAAAAATATGGACCATCATTTCATCCATGAAAACATTATTAAAGGCAAACAGCTTTATAATTCAAAGCAGCTCGCAATATCCGTACGAAAGCATGGACGTCATTTTCTTGCAATACGTGGCAACCTGCAGTAGCCGAACGAAAGCCTGCAAATAATGTCGTTATTGCATGCCAGTTGTGACATCAGAAAGAAAAAGAACAATACATCACAAGTGCTCTGTAATCAGTTAATATGCTTTCGCTTTGATGTCACAATATCTGCTGCTTGAGCCAGCACAGAGCAGAATTAGAGCTGACTGCAGAACTTAATTTAAGCTATGACAAGTTTTTCATATTACTTGTTTGTGAAATAGTTTTCTATGACACTTTACACCCATTAATTGACAGGGAACTGTTTGTGGTAGAATGTTTAATGTGTGCACGGATGGAGTTTAACACATATGCATGTTATTACTTATTTTAAAGCATAAAATGAAATCTTTTTTAAAACATTTTATTTAAATGATGAAACTATTTTTCTGCAACAAATTAGGAGGTGCATGTTACTTTTTTTAAAAAACCATAACAGATCTACATTGATTATATAATTCAGCAAATGGAAGATGCCTCACATTAGATAAAGCAAGGGTCCAGTTGTTAAAGTATATAATAGTGTGTGGCAATGTATTGCAAGGAATACCATACTGCCTACTGTACTTAAAAAGGATAATGCAGTGGCCATCGCTCCTGAGCTGTATAAAGGCACCACCTGTAAGAGATCTGATTCATGAACCACTCAGATTCCAGCAATGGTAAGAGAAGGCCCGGGGGATATCTGGCCAGCTGTGGAAAGATGGGAAATATATTGTCATTGTGCGGCTTCAGGCAGCCTTAGGCCTAGACCCTGTATCCACATTCCTGTGTTTACAATTGAAGGGTGCACCGACTGACCCGAGATGGGAAGGAAAATTGGTAGGAGCCTTGACAGGTTTTGAGACAGTTTTCGACCAGCAAGTTGAGACAAAGGGTCTGGTGCCCAATATCTATAAGGCACTGTTGGTGGGGGGGGGGGGGAAACACGGCAGAGATTTCTGTCAAAATTTGATGGGAAAGGAATTTGGACAGGGAGTTAACTGATACAAACTGGGAATGGATCTGCCAGAACACGTGGAAGGCCTCCTTATCCATGCAGTATCAAAGGCACTATTACAGGTGGCTGAATATGTGGCAATATGTCCCCACAGACATTGGCAAAAAGTATGCAGGGGTGAACCCGTTAGGTTGGAGGCGATGTGGAGAAATGGGGACGTACTGGCACATGTGGTGGAGCTGCCCAAGAGCTCAGACGTATTGGGAAAAGGTGCTAGGCTGGATAAGGGAGGTAGATGGGTTGGAGAGACCCTTAATGCCGCTTTTGGTATTAGTTGGTATGGAAAGAGAAGAGGATCTATTAGTGGGTGCAACACATATGATGAAGAATTTGTGGCTAGCGGCGACAGCATGTGTTAGGCGGATACCTGTGCAGTTCCCTCTGGGACCACTGCAAAAGATTTAGGACTACAGGTGTTTGGCAGTAAACCCACTTGGTAGCAGTCTGTACCACACAGATCCACTTGGTAGCTGTGGCTGAGTAGTCAGACTTCCCTCAAGAAGAGTTAGGCAGTATGTGGAGTATACAAAATAGGGCAATTTACACAGTAGAACAAGCAAACACGGACAGAGCTTCGGTGTAAAGATATCTAGTTATTTATTTATAAAAACACATCTATGAAAACACACTGGCACTAATACGGTAAACACATCAAGCACAATAACTATAAGAAAAATCAATCCCCCTAACAATAGTTCGACAAGTCTAGGTTCAACGGCACCACTTATTTGCAGACAGAGGTGAATGCTTTAACCTAGATGGCACTCTAGTATTCGTTAGGACGGGAGAGAAAAGGCAGGGTATGAAATCAACTAGGTACCAACACTTTTACGAACAAATGCAAGGCAAGTAAGGCAGGGTCTACTGTAGATCGCAAAGTTCAGAGGCCAGGCCCACTCGGAAAGAGGCGAGGCGATATGTCCCAAAAAGTATCACAGTGGAAATGCACTTCAAGTCTTTGTTGCAAACTGTTATCGAAAAGGTTGGACTAGTTCAGAGCAGAAAGATGAGAAAGCTAGGAGGCGACCTAATGGAGAGGCGAGGATTCAGACACCTCACACTAACCGACACAAGGGAAGCCAGGCGGACACGGTACCTTGTTTGTGGAGAGACAGCTCCGGCGGGGGCAGTTGTTCCTGGTGGTGGATGCACGTCGGGTCTTTGCCAAGAGAAGAGATGATCTCGTCGTCGAAGGAAAGTTACAGATCGTTGCACCACCAGGGAAGAGACCAGCCGCGGAGTGCTCCATCACAAGGCACCACCTTTTGGTCACGGTACAGGGGTAGTGGCTATCCGGTTGCCGCGGTGCTCTGCACGGGCAATTCGACCACTACGTCCTGGAACGAAGAAAAAGCAAAGGGGACTGGTTGTTCCCACCAGTCAGGGGAAGAGACTCTCCGGTGGGGAGATCTCCTCTGTCGTCGGGAAGTGGTGAGTCGGTTCAGCAGGGCTCCACCGGAGGTGTCGTCGTTGCAGGTCGGCTCAGCTTTACCCTCGTCGGATTCTTAGGTCCTGTGGCGACTTCTGAGGATCCAGTCCCAAAAGCCCTGCTTTTATGCAGAAAAAAACCCCATTCATTCAGCCTAGCTGTGACTCAAAACACGCTAAGTGGTGAGCGGGGTGGCTCACCACTTAGCGTGGTGCCACTTGGGCCAATCACACCAGAGTGCGACTTGAGTTGGCAAGGCAACTCAGTCCAGGGTGCCTAAACCCCCTCCCACACTCCCTGTGGTACCCAGACAGAATGGCACCACTTTGGAGGGCCTCTGTGTAGAGGCCCGCCAAAAGTGGAACAAAGGGCTCAACCTTTGGTTTAGGAGACACAGTGATGGACACAGACGCCATTTTAAAAACCGAGTTCTGGCAGAAAATACCAACCGATAGATTTATTTAAGATAAATAAACCAGTGGTATGTTAGAGATTAACGAGAAAAAGTAGTAACCTCCAACAATGGGAAGAATCCCATAGGGTTATATTCAGGGTCGAATATAACAAGTAGTTTCCACTGCCACCAGCCAAAACTCTACGAGGGGGAACGGGACAGTGCCCCCTCGAATAACAGACCCAGGAGTAATCGAATTACCCCTACTAGTACGTCCACAATAGGATGGTGTGTACTAGTTCTGTTAGTAAATTTAGGTCTAGTAAAGCCAATGGTGACTTTACATGCCCGGGGAGACAGTAGTCAGTCCCCAGGTATGGAGTCTATGATGGAGGTCCGCTAGGACGCCCCAGTGCTACGGCACGGAGGGTGCGGTGTAACACACATAGAAAAACATATGAGACCCTATGGGGTAAAAGACCCCATAGCCCAAAGAACACATTGACATTCAAAGGAATTACACACATTCATGTCCAAGAGTGGGAAAAAAAAGAGTCTCACTCTTGGCAGGATGGAAAAAAACAAACTCCAGAAATCCAGCAAAGCTGCTGGGGGACTCACTAGGTTAGGACATTCAGCCTAAACAGAGAATTCTCCCTAACACTCGCCCCCCCCCCCCCCAGACTAAGGGACAGGAGGATTTAATCCACTCCTGGATGAATCTCATACCTCTAGTCGATGACATACATCCTAGAGAGACCATCAGCATTTTAGTGGTGACACCCTGACCTGTGCTCAATGGTGAAATCAAACCCTTGCAGGCAAATCGACCATCTCAGTAGTTTTGGGTTTTCCCCTTTCATTTGCATTAACCATCTCAAGGGTTGGTGGTCAGTCTGAATGACAAAAGTAGAACCATACAAGTATGGCCTAAACTTCTTCAGAGCCCACACGATAGCAAAGCACTCTCTTTCGATTGTTGCACACCTTGTTTCAGGATCCTTCAGCTTGCGGCTGATGAAGCAGACGGGGTGCTCCCTACCTTTCCCATCCAGTTGACTGAGTACGGCACCTATTCCTACATTTGAAGCATCTGTCTGCACAATGAAAGTTTGGCGGTAATCAGGAGCTCTGAGTACTGGGGCTTGGCAAAGAGCCTTTTTCAGGTTTTCAAAAGCCTGATTGCACTCCTCGTTCCATCTAACCTTTTTAGGAAATTTGGGCGAGGAGATGACATTCAGTGGAGAAGCTATGGTCCCATAGTTCTCGATGAAATTCCTGTAATACCCAGTGAGGCCTAGGAAGGCTCTCACCCGGGTCTGAGTAGTAGGTGTTGTCCAATTTTGCACAGCTTCAATCTTACTGAGCAAAGGCCTTATTTCTCCACCTCCTACCTCATGTCCAAGATAGACTACCTTACTCTGTCCAATTTGGCATTTACTCGCCTTTATGGTCAGATTGGCTCGTCCAAGAGCCTGCAAACATCTCTCAGGTGGGTTACATGCTCTTCCCAGGAATTGCTGAACACTGCTATGTCATCCAAGTATGCCATGCAGAAGTCCTCCATCCCATTCAGAACCTGGTTTACCATCCGTTGAAATGTAGCAGGTGCATTCTTCAACCCGAAAGGCATTACCTTAAACTAGTATAAGCCAACGGGGGTAGAAAATGCAGTTTTCTCCTTGGCATGGTCTGTCAAGGCTATTTGCCAATAGCCTGACGTCAAGTCAAATGTGCTGAGGAACTTGGCCGCGCCAAGTTTGTCCACCAACTCATCTGTTCTTGGCAAAGGGTGGGCATCAGTCTTGGTGACTGCATTAAGAGCTCTATAATCCACGCAGAATCTAAGTTCTTTAGATCCGGCCTTTGGTACTAACACAACTGGGCTAGACCATGGACTAGTAGAGGGCTCTATTACCCCGAGATCGAGCATCTTGCTGACCTCACCTTTGATGTGGGTTTGTACATTTTCTGACATTCGGTATCCTCTGCTTTTGACTGGCAGACAGTCACCAGTGAGTATGTCATGCTGGCCCCAAGGGGTCAAGCCTGGTGAAAGCGAGAACAGGGAGGCAAACTGATTCAACATTGATTTGCACTCTTCTTGTTGCTCGGGTGTCAGATTTGAAGAGAGATTTACTCCTTCAATTTTTTCGTCTAAAGGTAAGCCTCTGAGGAGATCCGGAAGAGCTTCACTCTCTTCTTCCTCGGATGATGCTAGAAGCAACGCTCCCACATCAGGTCTTGAGACATACGCTTTGAGTCGGTTGGTGTGGAAAACTGTCGGAGCCTCCTTGGGATTGCCCAAGTCCACCAGATAGTTAACCTCTCCGAGTTTACCCACAACTCTGAAGGGTCCCATCCATTTGTCTTGCAAGGCCCTCTGCCTTGTTGGGATCATAACGAGAACGAGCTGGTCTTGAGCGAACTCAACCATGTTAGCCTTTTGATCGTGCCAGTGCTTGACCAATGCTTGTCCAGCTTTCAAGTTATCGCTTGCTTCTGTCATCATGTGCGACATTCTCCTCCGGAGACCTATCACGTAGTCAGTCACTCTGACTAGCTTGGGGGAAGGAGCACTCTCCAACCCCTCCTTAATCAGGGCCATTGGACCTCTGACGGGATGACCATAGAGAAGCTTGAAGGGAGAATAACCTACTCCCTCCTGAGGGACTTCTCTATAAGCAAATAGAAGGCATGGCAGTAGAAGGTCCCACTTACGTTTAAGGGGTTCCTCTAAAGCACCTATCATGCTCTTCATGGTTCGGTTGCACCGTTCTACCAACCCATTTGTTTGTGGGTGGTAAGCTCTTGAGAACTTGTATGTAACTCCACAGGTTTTCCACGTGGCTTTCATGTATTGGGACATAACATTTGACCCCCTGTCAGAGATTACTTCCTTAGGAAACCCGACCCTAGTAAAAATACCAAGGAGGGCCTTAGCCACAGCCGGAGCTGTAACAGTCCTCATAGGAATTGCCTCAGGATACCTAGTAGCATGGTCTACTACAACAAGTATAAACCTGTTGCCTGAGGAGGTTGGAGGATCAAGGGACCCAACAATGTCAATCCCTACTCTCTCAAATGGGACTCCCACGACTGGGAGAGGCACTAAAGGTGCCACATTCTTGGAGCCAACCTTACCAGAGGTCTGGCAGGTGTGGCAGCTCCTGCAGTGTTTTTCTACTTCGGCCCCCATCTTTGGCCAATAAAAGTAGAGGGAGAGCCTTTCCTTAGTCTTCTTGAAACTCAAGTGACCAGCCAAAGAAATCTCGTGGGCTAACAGCAAGAACTGTGGTCTGTTCTCTTGGGGTACTACAAGTCGTTTGTAGTCTCCAGGTGCAGACTCGGTCGGTTCACTGTAGAAGAGGCCATCTTCCCAGTGCAACCTGTATTTCCCAGGCTCTTGCCCTTCAGCCTGAGCTTCTGCCTGGTGGCGAAGACCTTCCAGAGTTGGACATTCTCTCTGTCCCTTACTGAAGTCTGCCCTGCTGGGTCCACCTTCTGCCAGTAAAGACTGCAGCTCAGGATGGTCAACAGGATCCAGAGCTCAAATGAGTTCCTGGCCTTCCATTAGCTCTTCATCAGAGTCTAATTCTACCACACAGGGTTGTACCTCCCTCTCGCCTCAGCTGGAGGTGGAGTTACGGGTGTAACTTTGGACAACCACGGGGAAGTCCTTGTTGGCTGTACTGGAATGCTGGCGTCTGGTTTCGGGGTAGAAGTCTTAGGTTTCCCTTTCGCTTCTGATTTCTTCGAGACAGCGGCCGACAATTCCAGTGGAGCAGGAGTGATTTCTTTCTTCATCATCTCATGGAGAGTACCGCGCATGGTCCTCTCTCTTGCAGGTCTGGTTAGCTCCTGTAACCGTTTACTAGGAGGTCTGGGGGTATGCGATACAACACCGAGAGTTTTTAAATCATTACCCAACAGAACGCATCCTGGTACCTCACTCTGTATGCTGACAGGGATCTTCACAGTCTTGTCGTTACACTGGATGAGAACTGGTAATTGGGGAAGCATCTGCACAGGCCCTCCAGCTAACTTGGTGAGGCGTTTGGGTGCCTTAGCAACATCCTCAGCCTGAAAAAATGATTTATCCACCACAGTTATGCTGACCCCAGTGTCCCTAATGGCAGGAGTCTCCTGACCATTCACCTGGACACTGTCCTTATAATACTCTTTAGTATTATCGGGGATAGAATTATAGACGTCTAAATTCTGTTGTTCCCACAACCCCAGAGACACTAAAGAAACGCTGGCTGAGACTCCAATGGGTTCATCAGCTAGCAGTAGAAAGTTTCCACTTGCCATTTGGACTTCCTCCTCTGGAGCGAAGGCTAAGGAGACAAGCTGGGCCCCTGAAGGTTTACCCTTACATCTGGGATCTCCTTTCATGTGGTCAGTCGAGCCACAAACAAAGCATTTACCGAATGCTTTCTGGAATGGTGGCTTGTTCTGGCCTCCTTCCGGTTTGGCACCAGAAGACACACTATTCTGCTGCGGTTTTCCTTGTGGCTTACCCTTCTGGTTTTGTTTGGGGCCCTCTTTGGAATTTGAGTTATTCGAATTCTCTTTTGAGTCTTTCTTAGGCTGTTTTCCCTCATCCTTTTTCTGAGTTGCCCAGAATCCTTATGAGTAGCCCTGTTGGCAAACCACAAGTCAGCAGCCTTAGCTAGCTTCCTGGAATCCAATTCCTTCGAATCAGCCAAGTGCTGTCTGAGCTCCGGAGAACAGGCATCATAAATGGACTCCAACATAAAAAGATTCTTCATACCCTCATAAGTGTTCACTTTGTAACCCTTAATCCATCCCTCTAAGTTTTTCAACCCTTCACTCACCCAGGTAGCCCAAGGGGTACCATCATGCTTTTTGAGGGTTCTATACCTCTTAAGATACTGGGAAGGGGTCTTCCCAAATCTAGCTCTCAAAGCTAGTTTCACACTTTCGTAATCCTTCTTATCCGCCTCCCCCAACTCCATGACCACATCAGTCACAACAGGGGGGAGCCTAGAGAACAACCAGGGAAGTAGATCATTCCCGGTGAGATCCTGGAGCTCATGATTGTACTCAAACAGTTTTAACCAATCCAAAACATCCAATCTCGGTTCATACATACCCACTAATTCCTTCAGCATCCGGGGTCTTTTGGGACTGGAGCTTCTAGAGGAACCAGAGGAGAGAGAAGCATTTTCCACAGACAACTTTTTCATCTCTAACTCGTGATTAAGTTCTATTTCTCTGAGTCTTAACTCAGCTTGCTTCTGCTCAGCCTGGGCATTCATCCGTCTGAACTCGAGCTCTTGGTTTCTTTCAGATTTAGCCAAGAACCGTTTGTATTCTAATTCGAGCTTCATTTTTTCAAGTTCAAAATAAGCAGCGTTACATGTGGGACCTGATATGGGCTCCGTAGGTACACTAGGTAAGGCAGACAGAGGCTCAGAGTGGCTAACTTCATTAGGTTCACTCTCCTCTTCTGACTCATTATCAAGACTTTGATTCAGATCAATGCCATTACTGCTTTCTACATTCGCTGGAGAAGTTGGTTCCTCTGAACCAGTACCCAAGCTTTGGTTTTCCAGCAATCTCGCTATCAGTTCCACTTTCTTGCCTTTTACAGAAAGATTTTCTTGTCTACAGAGGGCTCGTAAACTCTCAGTATTTTCACCTGACAAGGATTCTTGACTGTAAACTTCCATAGTAGACATGTTTTTGAAAGTTGCTTTTTAGTGCTAAGCTTTGTGGTTAGTTATCCTAAAGTGTTGAAAAGCACTCTAAACTGTATACTCGATACAAATCCCACCGCTGTACCAGTGTTAGGCGGAAACCTGTGCAGTTCCCTCTGGGACCACTGCAACAGATTTAGGACTACAGGTGTTTGGCAGTAAACCCACTTGGTAGCAGTCTGTACCACACAGATTCACTTGTTAGCTGTGGCTGAGCAGTCAGACTTCCCTCAAGAAGAGTTAGGCAGTATGTGGAGTATACAAAATAGGGCAATTTACACAGTAGAACAAGCAAACACGGACAGAGCTTCGGTGTAAATATATCTAGTTATTTATTTATAAAAACACATCTATGAAAACACACTGGCACTAATACGGTAAACACTTCAAGCACAGTTACTATAAGAAAAATCAATCCCCCTGACAATAGTTCGACAAGTCTAGGTTCAACGGCACCACTTATTTGCAGACAGAGGTGAATGCTTTAACCTAGAGGGCACTCTAGTATTCGTTAGGATGGGAGAGAAAAGGCAGGGTATGAAATCAACTAGGTACCAACACTTTTACAAACAAATGCAAGGCAAGTAAGGCAGGGTCTACTGTAGATCGCAAAGTTCAGAGGCCAGGCCCACTCGGAGAGAGGCAAGGCGATATGTCCCAAAAAGTATCACAGTGGAAATGCACTTCCAGTCTTTGTTGCAAATTGTTATCGAAAAGGTTGGACTAGTTCAGAACAGAAAGATGAGAAAGCTTGGAGGCGACCCAATGGAGAGGCGAGGATTCAGACACCTCACACTAACCGACACAAGGGAAGCCAGGCGGACACGGTACCTTGTTTGTGGAGAGACAGCTCCGGCGGGGGCAGTTGTACCTGGTGGTGGATGCACGTCGGGTCTTTGACAAGAGAAGAGATGATCTCGTCGTCGAAGGAAAGTTACAGATCGTTGCACCACCAGGGAAGAGACCAGCCGCGGAGTGCTCCGTCACAAGGCACCACCTTTTGGTCGCGGTACAGGGGTATTGGCTATCCGGTTGCCGGGGTGCTCTGCACGGGCAATTCGACCACTACGTCCTGGAACGAAGAAAAAGCAAAGGGGACTGGTTGTTCCCACCAGTCAGGGGAAGAGACTCTCTGGCGGGGAGATCTCCTCTGTCGTCGGGAAGTGGTGAGTCGGTTCAGCAGGGCTCCACCGGAGGTGTCGTCGTTGCAGGTCGGCTCAGCTTTACCCTCGGCGGATTCTTAGGTCCTGTGGCGACTTCTGAGGATCCAGTCCCAAAAGCCCTGCTTTTATGCAAAAAAACCCCCCATTCATTCAGCCTAGCTGTCACTCAAAACACGCTAAGTGGTGAGCGGGGTGGCTCACCACTTGGGCCAATCACACCACAGTGCGACTTGAGTTGGCAAGGCAACTCAGTCCAGGGTGCCTAAACCCCCTCCCACACCCACTGTGGTACCCAGACAGAATGGCACCACTTTGGAGGGCCTCTGTGTAGAGGCCCGCCAAAAGTGGAACAAAGGGCTCAACCTTTGGTTTAGGAGTCACAGAGATGGACACAGACGCCATTTTAAAAACCGAGTTCTGGCAGAAAATACCAACCGATAGATTTATTTAAGATAAATAAACCAGTGGTATGTTAGAGATTAACGAGAAAAAGTATTAACCTCCAACAATAGGAAGAATCCCATAGGGTTATATTCGGGGTCGAATATAACAAGTAGTTTCCATTGCCACCAGCCAAAACTCGACGAGGGGGGACGGGACAGTGCCCCCTCGAATATCAGACCCAGGAGTAATCGGATTACCCCTACTAGTACGTCCACAATAGGATGGTGTGTACTAGTTCTGTTAGTAAATTTAGGTCTAGTAAAGCCAATGGTGACTTTACATGCCCGGGGAGACAGTAGTCAGTTCCCGGGTATGGAGTCTATGATGGAGGTCCGCTAGGACGCCCCAGTGCTACGGCACGGAGGGTGCGGTGTAACACACATAGAAAAACATATGAGACCCTATGGGGTAAAATACCCCATAACCCAAAGAACACATTGACATTCAAAGTAATTACACCCATTCATGTCCAAGAGTGGGAAAAAAAAGAGTCTCACTCTTGGCAGGATGGAAAAATACAAACTCCAGAAATCCAGCAAAGCTGCTGGGGGACTCACTAGGTTAGGAAATTCAGCCTAAACAGAGAATTCTTTCTAACAGCATGTCTCACCATACATTGGAAAAGGGCTCAGTTACCAACTTATAGGGAACGGGTGAGAAAGGCATGTGAAATCTATGACATGGAGAACTTGACCGCCCTGATACAAGAGCGCCCAAAGGCCCTAGGCTATGAGTGATTGACCTTCTTAGAGAAGCATGCCAGAGGAGATAGGGGTAATGAAGTCTATGATGATGAGGAAGTAGAAACATTATCCCAGAATCAAGGACGCCAATTAATGTTGAGGGAGGGAATGCGAGGGAGGGTGTAGTTGTTTTTTTTTTTTACAAGGTGTTGTTATATTGAGGTAATGCTCACTTGGTGGGGAGGGAAGGGGCTGTTGGGCTATACATGTAATTATGACAATGACAAAATGTGGGGGCCCCACGGGTGACTACCTTCCCTCCATGGGGGCCTATTTTTTATGTGATGGGAAGTATTTTTGAACAATATGATGGGAAGTATTTATGAACATTTTTATAAAACAATGTTTTAAAAGAAAACATAATGCAAGTCACTTCGGAGTTCCGTGACCTTATAAAGGAACTCAACTTTTGGCCTTGTTCCACTATTTGGTCACAGACCTCCTCATTCAGTTGAAATATCCTTATACCATTCTTTAGGGTGTACTTTATGTGTACTATATTTAATATATGGCAGCCTCAATATCCGAAAAATGGGGGAAATAATGTTCTTATTACACGCTAGTTGTGACCTCATAACGGACCTGTAATATGAAAATGACATCACAACTGCTCAGTAATCAGGTATTACAGTTGCGAGGTCAGAATTCCATCTGTCACAGCAGCAGATATTAAAAGCAGATACACACTTTTTCAAATCCTTACTTGTTGGATAATTTTCTGTGGTGTTTCACAGCGATTGATTGGAAAGGAACTGTTCATTGCAGAAAGTTTAATTTGTATACTGCTAAGGTTTAACACATGTGTGCAAGAAGTTGCATGTTATTACCTATTCTAAAGTACAAAACGAAAAGGTTTGTTGGATGCATTTTATTAAAATGCTTAAAGAATTTTTCTGCCACACATTCAAAGCTGCATATTAACTTTTTTAAATATGCGCCAGTAAATTGTGAATCTCTTACAGTGCTTAATTTGTAAAAAAAAAATAAGTGCCACGGCCCACAAATCTTGGCCCCATAATGCCGGCCTCGGGGCCAGCAGGCGCCGCCCACACTGCGGGCGGCCCGGGCCAGTTCAATCCTACACCAAGATCGGTCCACCACCAGCCCATCACACTGCTGCTGCTCCATGTCACATCACACTTTATCAAACTCCCCCTTGGGTACTTTTCAAACAGGGTCACAAAAGGAATGAAAAGCCATTTGCAACTGTGTGCCACTTTTTCATTCGTGCGTGAAACAATTGTATGGCCCAGTCCGACCCTGGCTAGCATAGACTATGGGGAGGAACCATGGACATCATAGTCTACTCTAAACCTTCTGAAGAGCCCCAGGTTGTAGTCCCTCGGGCTGTTGGATTCTGGAGGACAGGAGACCTTCAGCTTAATGGGACACTAATCTAGGTGACCGGCTGTCTCCTTGCTTTCAACCAGGCTGTAGCAGTCGAAATCCTTCCCATGCAAACTTAGGTTGCCTAGGACATTTGTTAGTCCTGGCAAAGAACTGCATGTGTCCAGCAACCAGGGCTGGGTTCAGGATCACTAGTCGTTTGCCACACAATTTTCTCCGTAGCCTGTATACTTGATGCTGCTAACAGCAGGTACGTTATGTTGTGGCATCATGAGAGCTAGAGCCAAAAGGTCCCCTATGTGAAAGCCTTTCAGGGTGGAGCCATAGTCATTTCTGTGTTAAGGCTATTCTGGGTGCATGGCTAAGTTACCTCACGCAGGGCTGCAAGTGTGGCCCAAGAGTAGAAGCTCTGCAACTTTGGGCTCTACAGATGTTCGGACTACAACTCCCACAATCCCACACCATTGATTATGCTGGCTAGAGCTGGTGGAGTCGTTGTCTGAAACATCTGCAGAGCCACCGGTTGCTGACCCATTGCCTCTCAGAAAGCAAATCAGACCCCATTGCTAGATCTTTTACCACGCCGCTCTTGGAGCACAATATTCACTGATTTCAAATGTGACGGCCGTTATCAGAAACAAAACCAGATACATTTAATTTGAAAATTACATGTGGTTCGACAAGTAACACTCAAGACCGCACAACCCTCACCAGGTTTCTTGAATTAACTTTGCGCAGTGCCTGGGTACACAGCTCTGACCGCTTCCCGCCTCTCATGAGACCGCCTACCAGCAATGGAGCTCATGCAAGAACGGATTGCCCCATGCTATGGGTTTCACATAACCTTTATTTATATACAAATTACTAGTTCACTGAAAAAATAAACCCTGAGGCAGCGCGGCAGCCACACCTCGAACCTTGAACCAACCAACCCATGCCATGCCAAAGGACCTGCTGCATTTTTAAAAGAAAACACTTGATCACGTTGCCCCCTAGCACTATTGCTTTACACCCAACTATAAAAGACACACACACTCACCTATTACGCAATCCCCCGGGAACGGGCCATCTTGGAATGTAATGGTTTGCCCTTCGTCGTATTGACCCGGCAATATTCTTTAAATTGTACAGTTTGGAACACATTTCCGCTGGCGAGTTATATCGCCCCACGCTGTAACTTGCGGCAACTATACTCGTAGGCAACAAAGCTTAGCGTTTCAAGTGCCCTCCCCGTTAACTCCTCGTCGGCCAATCCCACGCTCGTATATTTGCATTTGTTAATTGGTGACCTTCACGTGATCTGTTAAACCCCATGAACCTCCAAAAATTTCCCAGTATCCAGTCGACTGTTCGTCTCACTACCCCAAGACCCTAAATGGGTGTCCATGAAGTAGCAAGGGGAAGATAGAGAGGGCAGCCGGGACAACTTCCTGTTTATCAGAAAAAATACATACAACTGAAAAGAGTCACAAGTTGCATCTGCACAATTAATGACTACTTATGGAGCTAACGCCATGCCATTTCTACCTAACTCTCTGTGGTCCAGACTAGAGAGCCTTTTCTGGCGTTCAGTTCTGAATTTACCGAATTCCACCCCGCTAAGACGTGAACTTTCTCTTTCATCTTAAGAGTCAATAGTAACAAGGGCCTCTGTGATGCTATACCGGAAGATTAAAGATCCCTCTTCCCCGACAATCTTTTCCATGGTACAGGCGGAGATGAACTCCGGCAAAAGCAAACTACTGTCCAAATGGGAGTCAATGTGTACACTTCAACTCGAAATCCGCAGCAGCTCCATGGAAGAACTTTTGGGTAACCCAACAAAAACCAAAACCCGCATAGAGGAAATGGACTGGATAAGCACAATGGAAAAAGCTTCTGCGCACAAGCTGACTAGCCATCTACCTCCAACATGTAGAAAATTAAACGCAGTCCAACCATTTCTGATAAAACATCCAAACAGAAAAACCCGGAATACTCTTCTGCGTGCTAGGTTGAATTTACTACCCACGAATGAAATCTTACATATAAGAGGTCTCTCTGCAACCAATATCTGCAGCTTTTGTAATGATACTCAACAAATCAAAACATTACGGCACCTCCTTTTACTGTGTCCAGGAACAGCTGAATACAGATTGCCGTACCTGCTCCACCATTTAAAGAAAGCTTATGTGACTGATGAAGCACTTTGGTGGGATCGCTTAATAGGGGGCCTGAGACCCTCATGGACAAATGCAGCCACCAAAATCCTGGACCTAATTTTTGAACACACAGCACCGGAGATTCGGCAGAGCGGATCCACTTGAGACCAGCTGCGGGGGGTGACAGTGCTTGGTTGTGTGGCGGATTCATCATTCACCAGGCCCTGGTTGGGTGTGACTTCATCTTTCATCTTCATCTTCCCTTAGTCCCTGCTTTTTTCTGCTTCTTCTTTTCTTCTTTGATTTGATTTTAAAACTGCAAAAACTAAATTGTGCAATATTTTGTAAAGATTTTAAGAAATTGAAGTTCTCTTCTCATCTTCTTGTAAAAATCACTTTGGTGATTATATACTCGATATAAAAAAAAAAAATAATGACTACTGGAAAGAATAGAGCACCGCCAGGTGGAGAAATTTACCTAGCAATAGGGGCATGGGGGAGGGGAATGGGGGAATGTATGGTGAGAGACCAGCAGATGGTAGGAGGAAGTTAATGTCAGATGTGTGCAATGTTGGCTCGTAGATCCCTGGGGTAAGCTAAGGTGGGCAGGGAATGTGCTGTGCCTGTTTGACATATGTATGGGTGCAGGATGGGGGTGGGAGGGCTAATTGACCCTGAGATGCGCTGAAGCTCTGTGGGTCTCAGTATCGAACTAGGCATGAGTTGTGGACACTCTTGATGGTGTGTTTGTTGGGGGCTGTGCGAGGGTGTACACAAGCTATGCAATGGTCTGTGGACTATGCATAGGTGGGCACCAGGGGACCAGCGCTGTGCCGGACGGACCCCGGGCCGCCCAATCACAATCAGCACTACACTCAGGCTGATTTACCTTCTGCTTTCTTTGGAGTCGGTGGGGAGCCAGGGACTGAGTCTCTCTCCTCAGGTCGGGCTATTGGCCCGGCAAAAACGGAAAATAAGCATGGCTGACTTCTGAGGGAAGCAACAACTAGGCCGCATGGCACCACACGTGCTGGGCTGGCAGGCTCTCTTACACGACACGACTCGTCACAACGCCCTAACACAGCAACAGCAACTCATGAAGTGAAGGTGGCGGCACTCTGCCTGCAACAACAGCACCCATGTGACCCACACTCACCATATGTCATTTCATTGGGCCGGAAGAACAGCCAATGAAAACTGTATATTTTGTGTTACTGTACAGTATTGAGCAAATACTGCATAGTTACAACACAATATTAGTTTTCATTGGCTGTTTTAATTGCTGTAGTCCCAGGCCTAGGCAGCCATGGCCTGCAACTGCAAAGAGGGTAGCACGAGATAGAGATCAGATCAAACTCTCAATAAACACAACAATTACACTCCCTGCAGCCTGCATCAATTAGTGTTCCGGTGCCCAAAAAAGAGTGCCGGTAAACACTGGCACAAATTAAGCAGTGTCTCTTACCTTAGATTAAGCAAGAGGCCAGATGTTAAAGGGGATGACAGTTTGTGGCCATGTATTACACGAAATAAAATACCTCCTATCGTATGTAGAAAGGATATTGCAAGTCACCTCAGAGTTCCATGACCATTTAAAGGAATTCAGCCTTCAGCCTCATTCCTCTTTTTGATCAAGGAACTCTTCGTGACTTGCAATATCCTTGTAATTTACAATAGGCGGTATTTTATCCCCTCTATCTTCCAGGTTGTATAGGTCAGGTTTCGCCAGGTTGTGGACCTGAGGGGAACAGAGTGTGTACTGTGACTGTGACTGGAACATTTTTTTCAAGCACTCACTGTTTTATTTTTCAGGCTGTTTGGCCCTGCAGCACCATGTTGCCTTCTGGATGATAAATGAATCCATGAAACAGAGCACTAATGAAAACGCATCACAGGGCGACTCTGCTCTTGGAGCGCCATCGCCCCTAAAGGAGAAGTGAAATTGATGGGCTTGTTGCTTTATGCTCCACCATAGTCCACACAGCGTGCAATGGGGGTCCACATATGGTTCAGAATTCAGTATTCAACTTCTGTGGTCTCCTGGGAGAACCAGGTTTAAGTATGTGCACGGTTCTATGCATCAGCCTTGTTTCCTCTGGGGGACGGAGGTTTTCTGGGCATGAGTCGTGTGCTGCGGATGTGTACTATGTCATTCGTGATCACATGATTACTTGTTGACTGGGAGAGTGAACGCTCTGAGGCAATTCCTTGTCTTCTTCTACGATCACCACTTCTTTGTAGTTCTTGCTTGAGGCTTGGCACTTGAAGATTCTGCTAATGTTGCAAGTTGTCAGCTATTTGCGGCCATTCTGGGCTCATGATAGTTGGTGTGTATGGCAATCCCAGTAATTATGGAAGCAGGACCGTCTCCATAGCTTCCTATTAACGTGCTGCGCTTTTTACATGTCGCTATTTTTTCAATGGCTCCCTATTCTTCTGGGGGCACAGGGTGGATCACCCAGATGTTGTGTACACCTCTGTCTCTTCTTACAGAGTTGCTGGATTTGTTTTGGTTCATATCATCACTCCTTGGACAAATTGTTTGGCAGCACCCTGGGCATATCATGGATTGCTTTGCGATTGAACAGGTTATGTGTTTTCTCTTGGCAAGCGAGTTCCACCCTCTCTTCATGCCAGCACGCATGGGCGCTGTTCTCCCTTTTTGATGGACTACATTGTAATGCACATCTGAGGAGATTTCTGGGGCGGTCTTGATTTTGTATCCCGCGACCAGCGTTGTTCAAGAGGTGGCGGCTTACAAGGGGTGGATTGCGCCCGGGATCATGCATCTCACATTACCTGCTTCTTCTGTGGCACTGCTCTTGGGATGTTTATGAACACTTGCATGACCCGGCATCACATTACGCTCTCGGTGGTTTAGATTTGCTATGCAGGAATGTTGTCCATGGGCTCTGGTCAAAGTGCTGTATCTTGCTACATACTCATGTGTAGAAAACTGGGACAAGGAAGATTGAAGAATGAGGGAACTCCCCCTAACTCTTCCTTGTTTGTCCCTGTCACATCTCTCCCTCCAGGCCTGTTTTTGGTGCACTTTGAATAGAGTGCTGGCTTGGGAACGGACAGGAAGTGTTAGGAGGGGGCATAACCAGGGTCGGACTGGGCCATAAAATTGTCTCTGGCACCAAAGAAAATGTGGGCCAAAGTTGCAAATGGATATTCATTCATTTTTTTTGATACTGTTCAAATAGTAACTAAGGGGGAGTTTTTTGATAAAGTGTGATGCAAGAATATTTATTCAGCAACAATGGTCAAAACTATTAGGCGCAGAGTGAACTAACTTATCAAAATGGCCCAAATTGGCTAATTAAGTGGCCCACTTTGACCAAAAAACTAGCCTACACCGGCATTTTGTTGTTTTTGGTTCAGCCATGGGCCAGTCTGAGCCTGGGTATCCCTTCCCAACCTCCCTGGAAGTGGATGAGCTATAAGAAAATAAAATAGGTTAACTACTTGCTAGCAGGGTTATGCCTTGGGGTTGCCAAGCCTCACTTGAGTAGGACTTGGACAATGAAGATGTAGGACTATGAGTAATAAAGGCAACTGGTAAATCATTCGGGCATTCGTCTGCCCTTTAGTAAAAGCCCTAAACCCATCCCTCTTCCACTTGCTGATCAGAGCCAGAAGGCCATTTGTTTCCCACTCCGCAATGTTGGACTCTCGTAAACTTGTAGTATGGCATTTAAGAAAAAAACATCCAACATCGCTGTTCTAATTTAAAATATTCTCCAGCCCTTCACATGCCCTCTTGTGTATAGAAATGTTCTATATATCACAGATAACTGAAATCACCGGCTATTAAAATGCATTCTGCAGGAGCGTATTTTATTCCTCCTTGAGCTGTTGCTATCAGCTCCTCTCTGGGAATGTTTTTGTTGTTCATTTTCCTGCTTCAATTTCAACACAACATTAATAATGAGATTAGTCACTGGAATGACAAACACATGTATAGGCATATGTCTGCAATCAGCCAGTCTGATTACGTGGCATGCTCATCAATGCAGTAGCACGCCTGTGGGATGCGAGTCATCCTTCAGCACCGGCGCTGACTCAGTTCCAGATCCATGCACCGGCATTTCAATGAACAGCAGCACACAATGCTTGCTGAGGTGGTTGCTTGTTGCATAGTATTGTGGTTGTCTTTGCTGTCCCATGTCCTTGTAAAGAAGCCTGGGTTATACTCGCCGAATCCGGCCGAACCTGACCAATTTGATTTTTTCATGATGGTCATGCATATTTGTAGGTTCATAACAGGCCACCTAGCAAGTGGCAGAAAACTTGAGTGAGAGAGAGGAAGAGTGTGACACGACCTTATTCAAACGTGAGTGCCTCAAAGCTGTTTAACCCACAAACGCAAACAGAGAAAAATAGATCCTTCGTTTTGTAGTTCACAGGTACTGCTCGTCCCTTAGAAAGTAATAATGTTTGTAATATATATTAGTATGGGTGAGCTAGCAAATGCACCAAGACGCAACGTGTTAGTACAGTGACCGCCTGGCTAGGAACTATCCGATAATTAAAAAGAATATGATCAAAAAAAGATTCCTTAACACATTTCTTCTTTCATATAGCTTCCAATATTTATTCATTTTTCCATATCAATTTCCATCTGTTTGGAATCGTACCATAATGTTGCCACAACTGCGCCTAAGCGCGGTAGAAAAATCCCGACCCCCATTACTGCACCCAAGCAGAGCGGGTTGCGAGGGTGTTCCCCCACTCTCCTTGGACACAGCAACAGGGGTCAGGAGTTGCAGGGGATAAGATGAAAAAAAAGGACCCTGCAGAGTCATCACCGCCGCATGTAAGTGGGAGGAGCTGATGCCGCAGGGGTTCAAGGATGTCGGCGGTGCACACAGGAGTGCGCCGCAGCAAAGGTGAGGGGATGTCACAATTTTTGGGAATGTGGGTCGATCTATCTGATCACTGTGCCGCGCCGTAATTGCAGTTGGCATTTTTGCCGGCGGAATTACGCCGGCGCAGTGATCACATAGAGTAATCTGTTTTCATCAGCACAACTGATCAGCGGGTTAGCGATCATTACAAATCCATCATCAGTAGGAATGCATTGCATTTGTTTTTATTTGTATTTATTTGAAGAACAGGCATGTCCGTTTTGATCAGAAAATACTTATAATTACACTGCTGAGGTATACCCGGAAGGTTGCCCATACAATACCACAAATGTGAGCCACTTTATGAGGGTGTGAGCAAAGTGGTAGATACACAAGGGACAAAACAAACACATGTTTTAATGCGAAACCAGTGACTTACAAAGACAATATTAACCTAGGAGGGGCACAAGCTTTAATCTGAAGAGGAGTATGGTATGAATGTACAATGGAGGGCAGGATTGGGAGAGCTCAGTATTTGGCAAGTAAATGAAGTTGAAGACAAGCTTTGAATAGATCCACTGGCTGTCTGGCTTTCATTGTGATGGGCAGCAGGTTCCAATGTAGTTGGAAGTGAGAAGTGGCACAGATGGGCCTGGGACAGTGAGATTGAGTGCTGATGAGAAGCGGAGGAAACAAGATGGTAAGTAGACAGACATATAAACTGCCAGGAATTGAGGGGCAAAACCATTGATACCTTTGTAGACTAGGGGAGGAACTTTAAAAGGTAGACCTAGATTGTGTTGGCAGATAGAAGTGGGGAAGGAACTCGATAGGTTGTAGGGACTGCTGGTAGTGAAAGTGAGAACTGTTTCTAGATGGAGGAAGGAGTATAGATTCAATGCAAGGAGTAGGCACAAGAAGTATTCAGTGGTGAGTAACACATGGGCACATATCTTTAATGTTTGGAATGTTAATGTGAGCTTCATAAGTGAGTGGTGGTAGTGATGAATTGTTGATGTTGGATGTTGCTATTAAAGAGGACACCAATGTTGTGAGGCATGCAGTTTAAGCAGGGAGGAGAAATGACAGCAGAGGGAGGGGCAGGCATTGGAAGCCGGGAGAAAAGGCATAGGAGATCCATCCAGTGATGGTTTGGAGCTAGTCATGTGGTCATCCTTTCCAAGATGACTGGGGTGGAGGAGGGAAAGAAGAAATATATTTCAGGGTTGAAAGCAAAGAGGTTTGTTTATTATTATTATTATTATTATTATTATTATTATTATTATTATTATTATTATTATTATTATCATTTATTAATTTGGTGATAACAAAATGCATAGGATGAGGTAGGTCTTCCTAAGGTGGACATAAAGAGATATAGAGGATGAAGAGCAGAGGTCCAATGACTGATCCTTGGAGGACAACGGCACTGAGAGGGATGAGGTCAGAGGTTTGTGAGTTCCAGGAAACTTTAAAGGAGCAACTTTCCAGATAAGAGTCAATCCATGCTTAAGCAGACTTCCGAAACCGTAGGTCCTGGAGAGTTTGAACGAGAAGGCAGTGGTTGGCAATGTTGAACTCGACAAAGACTTCAAAAAGTATGAATATAAAAGAGTGTTGCAGTGGTGAGGATCAGATAGAAAGTTGGACACATCCATGAATGCAGTCTCTGTGGAGTTTTACTACAGAAGCCAGATTGAAGTGAACCTCCATGGACATTATCCTTAAAGTATTTAGCGATCGGGTTTAAGACCAACCACACAAGGAACCTTTGCATAATGAGGTCGGAGAGAAACCAGGCAATAGTTTGGGTCAGCAGAGGGTTTCTTCCAAAGAGGTAGGATACTTGAAGCTGTAAAGCATGTAAGAGTCTGGTAGTGAGAGAGAGGCTAAAGAGCTCAGAAAAATGAGGGCAAGTGATTTCGACTAATTCTTTGATTGCTTGAGGAGCTAACGGGTAAATGGGTTGGCGCTCCAAAGGATGGTGTTAATTTGGAAGGAGAGGAGAAGTAGTCAAGAGTAGAAGGGGTAGGGAGAAAGGTGACAGACATAAGGGGGTGGCAGAGGGAGAGGGCTGTAAATGTGTGCTGAATTTGAGATATTTTAGAGGAAAGGTAGTGAGCAAAAGCATTAGCATAGAGGGGGAGGCAATGGATATTGATTTTGAAGGTGTGAGTAAAGTTTGGAGGGTAGATGAATGTTTTCTGGGATGAATGTGGAGGAAGGAGATTAGGTTTCATAAGAAGTAGGATTTGGTTGAGGCCAGTGCTGAGGCGAGGGAAGCAAGGGACTTTTTTGTAAGCTAGAAGTAAGTTGGGGTCTAGGATTTGTGCCATCATCATAGGGGGTGGCACATGTTTCTTCTTAGGGTCGGGATCTCAAAGGTGACCCAGGGCTGAGGATAGGGGCAATGTATGATGCTTTAACGGGGCAACGTCTAATTCAGAGGACTTTTCTACCCACCCCAAATCAGGCAAGCAAGCACATTTCATACATTTGGAAATGTATGAACCTCAGACTCCCAATTTAATAATATTGATTCCCTACAGCATCCCGCCCCTTTCTGTACAAGAAACACAAAGGGATGCACATAAGTCTATTATGATTATATATTATAATCGTTTTTTTATAAGACCCTTAATACTGTAGAGGTTTCTAAGCGTTGACCCGGGATTCAAACCTGTGTTGCTCTGCATTGTCTTGCTTCCAAGACAAGCTCGTTGCCACTGAGCTATACTACCCATGCCCGTAAATATAATAGAAATAGGTTGAATCAATTTAAATATTCACAAATTATGCATCTGTGAAATTCCAACATCACTGGTCAAAACAGAATTATTTTGACAGTGAACTTTTAAAGCACACATGTTACCCTATGCACATTTGAAATGTATAGGAAACCAAATTAAGCCACAATATCCTTGCTATCTAAATCTCTCTACTTCTTATTCATTGTGAATACACATTCCCCCCACCTACACTCAATAAGCCTGTCAGAAATTGAAACTGGTTTCTGGACAACTCAATTACAAGACAAGCTACTTAACCTTCCCGCATATAAATCATTTACAAAAGGAAAACAAATATATGTTTGCAAAATTTCCTTCAGTGGTGTTTCTATGGCATCACCACGTATTTGTCACCTTCAACGGGAAACTTAAAGGCAAGAAAATAGGTGGCAGTTAATAACACTTACCCTCTTTTCTTGAATGGATCAGTACCAGTAACAGAACTCTGCTTTCTAGTGTAAGCAAGAGATTGTATCAATTGCTTTATTTTTCAAGATATGCACATAGTTAGATGTTTCTTACCTGCTTACGCATGTGCAATGCACAGAGAAGGAGTCAGGCAATCTTACCATTTGCAGACCATACAATCTGTTTGATGAAATCAATAATTCCAGAAGCACATATGATTTTGAGATGTTTTCTAATTTTGCAGGCTCTCCAGTTACTTTATACACCCTACCTTCTCAGTACTTATAAATGAAAGGGGCCAGGAATTAATGTATTCCCCCTTAGATTATTTTTCCACACAGAATTATATTTTCCCTAGGCATTACATTTACATTGGAATTTCTTTTGGCTGTCTTAAGAACTGGTATAACTCGACCCCCTCTGGAACAGGTAGGCATTATTCAGCAAGGAGGTGACAGCTTCCCTTCACAGTCTGATACCCTTGTTTCTGTATATGGGCCTGTCTGATGTCTTTCTTGCTGAAGAAGGGCTGGGACTTTAAATCCAGGTAGGACATTCTTAAGGTGTGCTGCTATTAATCCTAAAGGTTTCCGAATAGGAAGTCAACCATTCCATCTCCTTTCTGTTATCAATTCTCCTTTCTCTCCTTCTTCCTCTCTATCAGCTAGTGAATGAGTGAGTGTGCCCCCAGAATCTATGCACCTCATTAGGAGGCAGGCGGCCACATAATGAACGGTGCCGGTACGGGGCGGGCACTGTTCATTACGGGCTGCCGTATTATGAGGACTGTTGCGGGACCCGCTAAGGAACGCCTGGTCAGATCAGGCGTCCATAGTGGGTCCCGCTAGCATCCTCCCCATTTCCATTGAACCCTATGGGACTGGGGATGTACCGGGTCCGGGTCCCGGTCCCGCAAAAGGGATTTACCTGGCCCTCCAAGATCGGAATGGCCCTGTAAGTCCCCTTTTAGCGGCATGGCTACCTCCATACTTGTAATGAGGCCCAATGTGTTTAAACTTTTATAGAGCAGAACCTAATCATTTAGAGGTGTGTATCATTTCTGGCATTTATGGCCCAGAGGGGCCTGATTTATATAGCAAACATTCTTTGGATTACAAGTGCCATTTGTGATCCAGTCACACCTCCTTAAGAAATTGCAGTATCTGCCTCTTGTAGCAAACTCCAGGTCTTCCCAGGTATGAGTTATCCTTCAGTAGAGGCCTGTCTGATGATTGAAATATTAGATTAGTTGAGAGGGGACCATTGATGAGGGGCTATTTCTTGAATATGTAAGGACTTCAGCAGAGACTCTGTGGCAGATAGAAGTTGTAAATGAATACTAATTGTTTTGCTCTGCAGGGTCTTGGCTTCCAGGGAATCAACTCCAATCAGTCATCAACTTCTATGGCTCAGCTTCAAAGGCCACTGTTCACTTCTTTTCACATGGAAAGCCAAGCCATTCCCCCATTCCTGCTCTTGTGTTTTTGGGGGCTGTGGATTGTTCGAATGAATACCATTTGGCCAAAGTTGATTTATTCACCAATGCAGCCTTCCCTTTTCCATTGCAATTGTCATTTAAAACAAATTAACATTATAAAATGTTTGTTGCAATTAAAGCCCTTTCGCAGAGACACTAATGTAGCTCACCTCCTGCAGGATGTACCCTGAGCCAGTAATGCACATGGAGCAGGAACCAGGCTGACTCAGGTAAGTGGAAAAGGAAACATGTTTATTTCTTCTTAAGTTACATAGTTCAGGTCGTAAAATACGAGAGACAGTCTTAGGTCTCCACCCTGGCTCCCTCCCCAGCTCCAAGTCCCCAACCGTCTTTTTTGGAACTCCCAGGTGCCCCAACACTCCAAGCTCCACTAGCATTCCACAAGCCCCTGCACTCACACAGACAATCATATAGGATACAACACATCCCCCCTTTAAACAATCACAAGAAAACACAACAACTTCACAACCATGCTAGGACTAACAACCAAAAAATGACTACTACTCCTTCCAACCTGGCCTGCCACACCAGGGTCTCAGTGCCGCCACCACCAAGCACCAACCTTGCACAATAGGACAAACAAAACCAAAACTACAAACCAAAACCCTCTAATCTGAGCACAAACCAAACGCCCCCACAGAGGCTAACTCACGTGCCAAAATAGTGTAGCCACGAATCTTGAAAACTTACACAATGGCCATAACAATTGTACTAAGCATGCCAAACAAATATAACAATAGTTCTATACACCTCAACATTTACAAACAACCATGCCTCATCCCCTCTCCCCAAAAGAAAATATGAAAAAGGAAATTAAAAATCTAGAAAAGTGACACACAACACAAATATCACATCAATCACAACACGCAACCATGATAGGAAGAGGTGTGGCGCGAGCAAATATATACATAGCAAAAAGGCTATGTTAAGATGTAAAACAATAGACCACCACTAAGATGGAAAATAGTAGCGCAGTGCAAACTCCAAAATTTGCACACCCAAGTAAGACACACCGCAAAAGATGGAAAATTAAATGCTGTGATCTGAAAACTCTGAATTAAAATGTTACCTGAACACAAATCTAGTAACCCATGCCAGTGGTTGGACCTACCTGATCCAAACCCACTACCACACCTCTAACAACTAATGGGCTACAACCTGTGTGCCCTTCACCATATTTCAAAATCAATTTAACTGGCATGCATAATATACAAGGTACCTCCTTCCACATGCACCACCTGGCACAACAGAAAGAAAACAACATAACTCCTAAAAATCAACTCCAATTTCAACATAGAGGAAAAAATGTGTTGTACGGTAACCCACAACGCCGACAAAACCCACCACTTCCAGGGCCTCTATCCCCATATTTCATACACATAAACTGCATAGAAAATAACTACAACCTCAAAAAAGGGCCCCATGCTCTAAGGTCAACACTGCTACTTAACTCAAAGTTAAGTTAAAATACTGGAGCACTGCTCTTTGAATGTCCAAACTCCTTAAAAAAACTATGGGGTTCCTACTGAAAGTTTTTCAACATTGGTAAACACACCTGGCCAGCATGTGAGAACCTAACCCCATTGCATGCATGTAACGCTTAATAATATACTCCCATTTTGTGCACTTACTCCACTTCAAACATGTATACACAAACACACGTCAACCTTCGCAAGGTGTGTGCCCTCTCACACACAAGCAACAACTATATAACACCCTTACGTTGCGTCACACACCTATAATTGCACTTTCTCACACATACGCAACTTCAATCTACAGTCATACCACAACTTTAACACATGCGAAACTCACACACAACATTTTTGCATTTCCCTAAAATTTGCATTTCACAAAATTCACTTGCTATTAAGCATGAAACTGATCAATGATTCCCCAAACACCTATCATGTGCATTCTCTACAAATTTTCGAGCGTTTTTGCATAATTATTCAAAATTCTTTGTGTTATAACGTAAATTCGATTTGCATGTGCAAGATAACACATTTAAATCATCTCCAAGTGTTCCTTTAAGTCCACCGCAAATCAATGCAATGTTCCTCCAACATTATATGTAATTCGTATAATGCATATCCCCAAAGTTAGACATCTGCATTGCAAATACAGTAAAAACTCCAAACAATATCTCCTAATATTTGTGCCCAAAAACCAAACTGCACACATCAGCATTCATTCATCTCCATAGCACTCCAAAACCTGTTAGTATGAAAGCGTTCATCAACAACCATATAACCATAGTCACATCATTTCTTACTCTGTGGCACATAGAAACAAACGTCCTCCTGTAATTTAAATGTACATCTTGAAACAACTAAACTATAAATATAACTGCACTCTAACCATGTTTATTTCTTCTTAAGTTCCATAGTTCAGGTAGTAAAGTAGTCTTAGGTCTCCACCCTGGATCCCTCCCCAGCTCCAAGTCCCCAACCTTCCTTTTTGGAACTCCCAGGTGCTCCAACACTCAAAGCTCCACTAGCATTCCACAAGGCCCCTGTCCTCACACAATCACTCATTAATGTCAGTTCTTATCTTATCTTCCTACCCCCGCACATTAACTGTTTCCGGATGCTGGCATTTTCCATTAGAGCTCACTAAGCTAAACGCACAGTAAATCATTTTAATTGCTGTTCCATAGAGCAATGAGCGCGAAACTGCCATAAAATACCATTTCTTCTGCTTATTCCCTTTAGTGCCTTAATGACGCTTGTCATGAACAGAGTACCTTTAAAATGAATGCAGGCAATAAATCCATATTCTGTGGGCTTGGCACGCAATCCCCCACCTTTTTTTTCTTTGTTGCCCCGGCGAGCCACTCCAACGTCCTACTTGAGCGGCATCACGTTGGCCCATGACTTTAGGGCCTTTCCTCAATGAGGCCTCCTCATGTAAACAGCTCCGGTGATCCAAATGATGGGGAAGAGCAGCATGTATTGCGTTTCAGCCAACGGCCAACGACTGAATCGCAGGGGCTCACCTGGGCGTGCGCCACCCAGAGCCCCACCAGAACCCTCCAAAATGCAGAAATTAGTTTCCCCAAAGTTATTTAAAAAAAAAAAAATGTAATCTCTGTTGCGGTGCACTCCTCTATGGACTGCAGTTTCCTCTGCAACATCAAGAGCGCAACGGCGCTCGGCTCGGATCTTCCATAACATGCCGGCTGCTTACTGGTGGCACCTTCTCTCTGCCTCACTGCCACCATGCTCTATTATGGCCCAATGCTCCTGCTGTATTTAGGACTCACCACAGGCCTTGTCCTAGCCTGTCTGATACCTCCAATGACACAGACTGTCACCTCTTTCAAAGGCGCGAACTCCAGGTTTAATTCCAGTGGCTCTCCAACTTCAAAACTGTTTGGCGCTGGTAAATGGGGATTTCTCTCCTGTCAGCCTTCACTCTCCCAGCTGTCTCCAGGTAAACTTCGCTACATCCTCATCGCCAAAATTATGTATCCCGTCTCGTGCAGGATGTACCCTGAGCCAGTAATACACATGGAGCAGGAACCAGGCTGACTCAGGTAAGTGGAAAAGGAAACATGTTTATTTCTTCTTAAATTACATAGTTCAGGTAGTAAAGTAGGAGAGATAGCCTTAGGTCTCCACAATGGTTCCCTCCTCAGCTCCAAGGCTCCAACTGTCCTTTTGGAACTCCCAGGTGCCCCAACACTCCAAACTCCACTAGCATTCCACAAGGCCCCTGCACTCACACAGACAATCACTCATAACATATAGGATACCACAGGAACGTCTTCACTATCTCTATGTGTTTCTTAATTTAAAGCTGTTTTTCAGTCCTGTAAAGGGAAACAGACACAATGGGCCTCATTAGGAGTTTGGAGGTAGCCATGCCATTTTTAGCGGCCTGGCTACCCCCAACCGGGTACTAGGTCCGTGTCCCGAAAATAAGGAATTACCGGGCCATTCCGACCTTGGAGGGCCCGATAATTCCCTTTCGCGGGACCCGGACCCGGTACATCCCCATTCCCATTTGAGCCCCCATAGGGCTCAATGCGAATGAGGAGGATGCTAACAACGGGCCCGTTAATGACGGTCCTGTTGGTAGCATCCTGGTCTGCTAGCGGGTCCCGCTCTACATGTCTGGTCTGGCCAGGCGTCCAGAGCAGGACCCACTGCAGACATCGTAATGTGGTGGCCCGGAATGAACGGAGCCGGTCCCTTACCGGCACTGTTCATTCCGTGGCTGCCTACGTTGTAATGAGGCCCAATGCACGGCCAATTCGTTTTTTCCCTTTCATTTTCTGCTGGCGTGCATTTCTTCTCAGATTGGACAGTTCTCCATTTTAATAAATATTTGCTGGATTCTTTTTGTTTGCAATTGTCATGTTGTGCTTTGTAAAATAATGTTGAACATATACTTTTATTGTTGATGTTCTGCAATTATTGCACATTTCCTCACACGTCATATTTCAGATGTTGATTTTATTCTTTGCATAAGGTGCTTACAGCCGGAATATTTGAATCTGTATCTGGGATAGTGTTGGTCATAGAGGGTCATATGTGTATGCTGAAAGTCAGACAAAGCATGGCCAATGGAAGAGGTATGCATAAGTGATATAAGATAGAGGTCCACGAATCATCAAAGTAAGGTATGAAAACAGCTTGAATTTTGTCTTTGTCATTGAAGAGAAGAGAGAAAGGGTAGAGGTAGAGGGACCAATATGTTAAAAAGTACATTGGAGTGATCAGAGGGAGAGGGGTCAATGGAGATCTCATAGGAGGAGAACGAAGTAGAGAAAACGGTCAAGGGAGTTACCACCAAAGTGGTAGGCTTGTTTTGGAGGAAGTAGAGAGGGTTATCAGATAGGAGAGGGTTATTTTCAAGGCAGGTTGAGGAGAAAGAGGGAGATGTTGAATACCTAATTTTCACAAAAGAAAACTTCCTTGTCACAACTAATGAGACTCTCTGATGATGTAGCTGCAGCTTGGGATACGTATCAGGAAATGCTACCCACTGTATAGTAAGACACATAATTGCTATCCCTTTTCTCCTCTTCCTTGACCTTAACCCCTTCTCGGGAAGAAGAGTCAATGTCTGAGCCTAGGGCATCATTGGTCTGCCTGCCTTCCAGGGTCTTCAAAAGCTCAAATAGTCTTTCCTTCACTTCTGCCTCCTCCTCTTTTTACTCATTCTCCCTTCCACTCTGTCCCACTTTCGCTCCTTCCATCTAATTCCTCCTTCTACCCCTTTGACAATTGGAAAACTCTCACCCACTCTCCCTCAGGTCTTTCCCTGTAGCTCTCCCTTTAATTGTCTCTCCCTGCCACTCTCCTTTGCTCTCTACTCTCCTCTTCTCCCTGTTCTCCTCTCCACTACTTTCTTCTCCGCACTAGTATCCACTCCTAACTACTCTCCACTACTCTTCACCCTTTTCTCATGCTACCATCCCACTTGCATTCACCCCCTTTCACTCTCTTATCCACACTTCTCACCCTCACTCACATATTCACCTACTCTCTTACAAGCCCGAAAATTACACCTCTCAGTCACAATACACAAATTCCCATACACAAGCACCAAACTCTCACAGACAAGACCTCATCTTTTTCAAACTCTCTCTCAATCTCCTGCATGCTCTTCTCCACTGTCCTTCCTCCGACTGCTCTCTTGGTCTGCCTCATTTCCACCTGACCGTACCTGTATATCCCACTCAGCCCCTCTTCTTTTTCTATGTATACACTTCCTTTTATATGGCTCCTTCTGAGATTGGGCCTTTCCCCCTCCTTCCCATTGGTTTGAGCACTCACTTGCTCCCAAAGGCCGATCTCTACCTTGCTTTTCCCCATGGCCCGGGTTCCACAAGGTTACAACATGCTTATTGAACCCTGCCCCTTTCTCAAACATGGATCCACCAGCACTCCATGATGGCTGCTTGAAATGGGGATCATTCGTTTCTGCAGTGAAGCCCCTCTGTTTCCGGAACATGGTAAGCTGTTGCTTGCATATTCTGGGTTCCTCACTACACCTTTCTCACATGGGTCAAGTGATTTATTGCTCACCGCGGGGGGGTTCTGGTAATTGAAGTTCTGAAAAGGAAAACAAGGACACTGGCCAGCATTGTGTAAGTCTGCCATTGGGTGATTGACAGTGGTACTACTCACTTGTAACCAGGCACATAAAGGGGATACCGAGACTGGGGCTCTCCCAAGCCGTCCCCACCAAACTCTGGGGCAGTATTGACTTTGGCAAATACTCCAGTAGGCATCCTGTCCCAGTTTTCAAATGTTCTCAATCCCCACTGAGAGGGTCAAGTGTCTGGTCTGACCCTGCCACAATACATGATGAATATACACTGTGACAAGGTTCCTTGTCTCACTTCAGTAGTGGGTGGTTTATTCGCTCAGGATTTTGAGTGTGGCCTCTGGAAAACCCCTGGCTGTCACCAGCATCACACTTGACTCTCAACAGTCCAACCTTAACGGTTCAATACTTTATAGCTCACTAATCCATTAAAACACAGAAACCCTAAAGGGTTAATCCAAATAAAAGCCTTTGGAATAACCTGCAGAACACTGATAAGGCATCCCCTTCCCAACTAAGGGAGCCTACAGCTCATTTTAAACAAACCTTCATCCTCCGTGTAGGAAAAGCTGACTTTCTATTTAAGGGACTATTTAAGCGACATTGGGCCTCATTATGAGTCCGGCGGTAGCTGTGCCGGTAAAAATGGCATGGCTGCTGCCAGAGTCATTTTTTTTCCAGCGCTTGGGAATGTGTACTTACCGAGGCATTACAGCTCTGTGGTCCCGGTAATTCCTCATTGCCGGGCGCCGGAAAATATTGCTCCCCATTCCCTTTTGAGTCCCATTGGACTCAACGGGAATGGAGAGGTCAGATGCACCGGCACCATTCATGAATGGTGCCGGTGCATCCGTCAAGGTCTGCGAGCGGGTGCCTTTCAGGTCAGACCTGGCGGGCAAAAAGGCACCTGCTCGCAGGTCTCTTAGTTTGCCGGTCCGGAAACAACGCTACCGGCAAGCTTACCGGTACTGTTGTTTCTGGACCGGCAATCTTTAATGACCCCCATTGTTTCTGTTCACTAGAGTCAGCTAGCATGTGTTGCAAAACTATTAAAAAGTTGTCGTGAAACAGCAGGGAAGTAATTTCTCAACTGAAGAGACATTTGCTGAGTAAGGGAAGCCTGAGAATACAATTTTAGAAACCCACACCGTCCCAACTATGGATTACATCAAAGGACAAACAAATTTACTGAAACGCTGTCCCTTGGCAATATGTTTCTCTTTTGAGAATACAATGTTGCAGCTTCCCCAAGCACATAAACTATTTACTAAACAAAAGAAAGCTTATCCAGTGTCTTTTAAGTGTGTATTTGGACAGAGGCTCTCACTATACACAAGCTGCACAAGGAAGGAACACAGATGAATTACTGTCTTCAAAGATGACAGCCATTGTAGTTTTAGATATGGTCCCGCCCCATGGTTCGAAAGGGAAAATTAAACCAAACTCATGCAGTGCCCTACTAGAAACCATTCACTTCAAATAGTAAACGGTCTCACCCATTGAGCTGGACACACTTTAGATGCTATCTTCTGCAGAGATGGACTCTCTGCTGCCGCCCTACCGGTACCAGTCATATGGAACAACCATTATATGATCCTGTTCACCACCAAGAAGCCTGAGCAGTATGATGCCCAGAGAAAGCACTTGACCTGGAAACCCTAACAGATATACCTGAATTTACAAAACCCGACAACTCCCAGCTAAACAGAATGATACCAGACTCAGAAGACAAGAAGCTTCACACCTGGATCACAGATGCGCTAGATCAATTAGCACGCCTAAAACCTTTCAAACTCACTCCAAAGAAAATCACAGTGAGATTGATTCGCAGAAGAATTGAGGGAACTAAAAAAAAAGAAACGTAAACTGGAAAAATCATGGAGAAAACACTACAACCAATTGGACAAAACCAACTATATATGGAAAATTTGAATATACCAATCAGCAGTCCTGAAAGCCAAAAAGCATACTAAATCACAATAATCCAATTGTTAACAAACCAAGAAAAAGAAAAGGTCAAAATCATCAAGCAAATAAAAAACCTCTTGCAACAATGCATCGTACCATTGGAATCCATATGTGACAATATCACGAAACATCTAAGAGCAAAAATAGAAGCAATACAACAGATCATCAACGTAGACTGCAGTACCACACACACTCTCCCAGAAACCAGCACTCGATCAATCACCACAAAACTCAATCAACTTGAACATAAAAGCAAGGAAAGTTTCAACAAACTAATAAAAGACACCAACATGGCCGGATATCCTAGCGACCCCTGGCCACCGGGTATCTATCAAAAACATCTCAACCACAAAACACCAGTTTAATATTTCCAATTACTAATGAATCTATCCTAAACACAGGAATAGTACCCCTCATAAAAGATGAGACAGGAACTACAGAAGACCCTACTAACTACAGACCTAAATCAAATCTACCAGACCCAGCGAAAATCCTAGAGAATCATGTCTACAAATAATTACTCAATCATGTTGAAAACAACCTAATACCTGAGCAATCCCAATTCGGCTTCAAACCAATGAGAGGAACTGAATCAGCACTCCTCTAAGTATGGGATGACCTAACAATAAACACAGCACTCTATCAGCCCTCATACTACTGGACATATCAGTCACCTTTGACACAATCAGACATACAATGCTTATGAAGAGACTGGTGGAAAGCAACATTATGAGATCTGCATTACAATGGCTGAAGCTTTTCTCACCAGCCAAACCGCCATTTAAATCAAACATCAAAATTATCACTTGCAGTGCACCACAAGGATCAAGCCTCTCCACGCTTCTATTCAACATCTACATGACTCCCCTAATCAAACTCATTTAAATCCAAGGACTGACAGCCTAAAACTATGCAGATGACACTCAATTTGTCTTCAAGATAAACTCTGACCGGGATTCGGACAATACACTGAAGAAATGCCTCACCGACATAAACATTGGATAATAAACAGCAATCTCAAACTAATTCCAAACAAAATAGAAATAATGCTCTCCCCATCGAGAGCCAATGCAGCAGAGGTATACCTGACCTGGCTACTGAGCATGGGAACCCAACTGGAGACATCGACAGTGATAATAAATCTGGGGATCCTCATGGATAACTGCCTCTCTTTGCAACCACAAGTCAATGTAATAGCAAATCATGTTTTCTACCTTCTGCGATTATTTAGAGGGATCCTCCCTTATCTCAATTTCCCACACAGTACCCTTGCAATCATCTACTTGGTATTTTCCATAACAGACTATGCAAATCGACTCTGCCATGGAATGCCATAACACCTCACAAACAAACTGCAATGTATCCAAAATACAACAGCTGGGCTTCTCCTGAGACTAAGTAGAAGAGACCACATCACACAGGTCCGGAGAAGTGCACACTGGCTACCAGTAAAGAAACAAATTAACTTCAACGCCCTCTGAATTTCCCATAGATAACTACATGGGCAAGATCCAAATTGCTCCAAGCTAAAATCACCTGTTACCAACCAGGAAGAGACTTAAGATTGAGCAACGACCCACAAATAGAAACAAGACACTACGAGAAATGGAAATGTGGAGGAAGTGCCTTCTCTTATCTGATAGCCAAACTATGGAACTTCCGAAGGAAATAAGAACGACAGAAGACCACCTAACTTTCCGGAAAATGACTAAAACCCTGGCATTTCAACTCACTGAGATAAACATAGATGCACGCCTCTACAACCCATCTATCTGGATCAAAGCAAACACGGGCCAATACAGAATGAAGAATCAACAATAAAACTACTCAACACCAGAGGCCACCTAACCACCCCCTTCTCTTTTCCACATCCCCAGAACCCTCACATGCTACACACACCCAGAAGATAAGTGAAACAATCCACCAAAAACATGCAAACCAAACATCCCCCTCCAGTCATGCTACAAAACCAATACCTGCAACAAACAACTCAGACACTAGATGGCACCTTTCCACGCACAATCCCAGTACACACAACAAAGCACACCTAGAAATCTCATACACACAGACACGTTTCTCGCGGTTCTGCACGCATCAAGAGATGAGCACAAACTCTATCCTATCACTCTATCCCTCATTAACCTATCCTACCCACTTTTCTTACAGCGGCACATGAGTGCCAGCAGACCATGCAAATGGCAGAAGTGTGCGGTATAAACAACATAACATAACCCCAAGGCAGACCCAGTGTACCAGATCCAAGATGATAGAAAGGAGGTGGCAGTGATGAGAGCAGCCCAATATGGTAGTAGAGAGGCAGTGGTGGTGAGGAGAACAGCCAAAAGGAGTAAAGAGGAGGTGGTGGTGACAGAGGAGTCCAGGATGGTACAGAGGATGATGTGTCAATAACAACAGCCAAGGGGGCAGTCAGGAAGCTGTGGACAAAAGAACAGGCCAACGTAGTACTTGAGAGCCAATGAAGAACAAGGCTGATGAGATAATCACATAAGCAAATAAGGAAGTGTTATATAGAGGAATTTGGAGGAGAGACATCTTTCAACAAGACGGAAAGATTGAGGAGGAACATGTGTCTTGTACAGATGAGAAGTGGAGGAGAAAAGGGAAGTCAAAAGTGCAATGATATTGGGACTTTTTGAGGAACAGATCTATGAGGTGGAGAGCTGGGGAGAGATTATCCAGCAACATAAGGAAGGTTCTGGATGTCCAGGACTTGGCCTTGGTGGGGGCGTGCCAGGGAGCCCAGTAGCAACACAGAGAGGAGGCAGCAATGAAGTACGGAGGAAGTAGTGCCAGTTGGGTCTGATCCTTCTGCCTCTCTTATTCTCACTACAGCAACTGTGAATAATCTCAGAGAGTACTGCAGGACGTCTGAGATAGGACCAGTCGTGGGGTACCGGGCCCCAGAAAGCCCACAATTAGGCTTGATCAAGCAAAAGCAGTGGTTGGGTCACGCCTGAGCTCACAACACCAGAGGGGTGAGGCAAAACTTTTAGAACATGTGTAACTAAAATAATGACTTGGAAGCTGCATTAACTGGTACTGCTACTGCAGAGTCCAGAAGGCCTAATTACTCAGAGCAAGACTGAGAGAGACAATTGGGAGAAGGTCATGCTTGTTTGTTATCTCTGCTGGGAATTTCGCAACATTTTTAAATTGACCCCCCACTTGAACATCTTATTGGGTCTTGGTGTTCTTCTTGATCCCAGCAGTCATACTTGTCAATACTTACATGCAGGTTGGTTAATTGAGAATTGTACTGCAGTAGGCATAACAAAATTAGGCAAAAGGTTGGAAAACAGGAGAACAAAAATGTATTATTTGGCCAAGGTACCAGCTGAAGACCTAATCAGTCGCTATGACCTGAGTAAGGCTATGTGGTTAGGACAGATAGGATTTCTGGGAATGACACATAGTCCACACCAAGTTCTCTGACATTGTTATTTTCTGATGTTTTAAAGCCTCAATCATGTTGTAGGAGTGTTTTTCAGGTTTTTGAGCCCCACTATATCGGCTTTGAGTTGTCACTGTACTGATTTTCGAAAGCAGCATTACAGACTGGATAGCTTGATGGCTAAACTTTGGTTAGATATTCCAGTGGTGTCTTTGAGTTGGAAGATTAGAGGGTTTTTAATCAGCAGTTTAGTGATGACATTCTCAGAGTTTCTTGAGTTTGGTGAGGTGGTGGTATCAATGAAGCAGTAAGTTGGTTAGATCAACAGCTGGAGCATGCTTGATGACTCGGAAGCTGGTGGCTGCATGAAGATGAGCTGGTGCAGCAATGGTTCGATAGTGTCTCAAAGTGGCTTGAAGTCAGAATTGTTCTACTAAACAACCGAAGCTACCAAAACTATCACTTCTGAGATGATGAGACCCTCCTCCACTCTATAGAGCCAGCTAAAGTAGGTGTCATTCCCATACCAGGAACAGATGAGAACAGTGATGCAGACCCACTTGCTGAACAATGCAGTTTTGAAGTTCAGATGTATTGGAACCTCACAGCCATACAGCTTCAAGTTTGGCACCTGCGTTTCATATATATATATATATATATATATATATATATATATATATATATATATATATATATATATATATATATATATATATTTTATTAGTTTTATTATCTCTTTTCTCCTCCTCTCCCTTCTCCCTCTCTCTTCCCACCCTTCTTTACTTTTGTATATGCACTTACTCTATCAGAATTGTCTCTGGACCTAGTATGATAGCAACACATGTTTGCCTCCTCCCCCCCCTTTATTTGTCCCCCCCAGCACTATCTGAAATGTTGTCAGAACTAGTACGATAGTTGCTTGTTTTGTTCCTCTCCCTCCTTTCTCCTCCCCCCTCCCTCACCTCTTGTTAATTGCCGGCTCTACCAGAAATGTCGGCAGGCCTAGTACGGTAGTCGCCTGTCTGTTTCCCATTTCCTTCCTATCTGTGTTTTAGCTCTTGCACTATCTGAAATGTCGTGAGTATGATAGTGAATTTCACATTCTTGTTGTTCATGGCCTGTAAGAATGTTATTGTATTTTCCCTTGTTCCCTCCCTTGCCGTGAAGCGCTTTGAAACACATTGTGTATAGGCGCTATATAAATAAACTATCACACTATCAAAGTAGAGCTTCCTGCTGCTTCCTTCCCATAGGCTGAGGTTTACCTACCCATCTCGTGTCACCCTGTCTCCCTATGCCTATTTGAATGTCTAGGCATGCTCTTAGTTCTTAAAGAATATTCCCCTTTGCTCCCCAGTGATTTTGTATGGCTCTTATCTGCCCTTCTTCTGGGACAACAGGAGCACCTCGGGGGAAGCTCACCTGGATTCACCTAAAAGATTTGAAACAAACTGATATGGAATTAGTCCTCAGGGAATCCCTTCAGGGAAAAGGTTGTATGGGAATATTGACCTTGGGTTGGTGTTGGTTTATGAATTTGATACAAGCTTCCATGGACAGTGCTTTCCTAGATCGCGTGAAGGGAGATCTGTAATGAGATGGACAGATGGGTTAGTCCCCTTCTCTAGTTAGGTGTTCACAACTTTCTCTTTGTCCCCATAAACCCTTGTGTACCTGGCACTTATGAGCGGAGCTCACAATAACCTACGGTCTTGTGAGCCTCCTAATGAATCTTCTGAGGTTTGACTTAACTGAGGGATATTTCGAAAGTTCCAATTCCAAGGACTGCCGCGTTACTTCATGCTTTCTGAGTTTTGTACAATTTAATGGTGGGAGCAACCTTCCAGTACAGATTGATAAATGGCAGTCTTGTACAAAGGCAGCCTTGTGTTTTTTCCTTTACATTGCATTGGTCGAATAACATATTTATTTTTATTTATTTGCATTTATAAAGCGCACAAACATCCCAGATGTATTGTGGCACCATTACATGGAATCGGTTTGGCTACAGTTGCAGGTAGGTGTACTTACTTAAGTACATGATGTGTTACATGGAAGGCGATATGGCAACACACAGGGTTGCATGGTGTATAGCATATCGTGGCATAGCGCCGTACATATAGCTGTTATTGCATGAGAATACAACACGGCCTGGCAGGCAGATGCTGCTGGCATAGGTGCAGGGTTTAGGAGAATAGCCTTGTTTTGATAGCGTTGCGAAACGCAAGTTGGGAGGGTTCAGATCTGAGGGCGAGCAGGAGGGAGTTGCATTGCCTTACAGCACCCCCTCTGGCATGCTTGACTTTGGGTACAAGCAGCATGTTGGCGTAGGGTGTTCTTGTAGGTCTCGAGGAGATGGGTTTGCTTACTCTCTGAAATGGGTAGGAGGGGGCTGTGTGATGGATGCACTTATGGGTAAAGGCAAGTGTTTTAAAGAGGACACGTGCGCGGATGGGCAGCCAGTGGGCTTGTCATCTAGATGCAGAGATGTGTTACCTTTTTGGGCTGCCTAGGTTGGCACATAGGGCGTTATTTTGGCTAGTTTGAAGTTGGTCAAGGTTTTTTGAAGAGGTGCCCGTGAAGAGTACGTTGCAATAGTCCAATCTAGAACTTATTAGGGCTCTAGCAATAGCTAGGAAATTAACGGTGCAGAGGAATGGCCTGGCTGTATTTAGGTTAGTGTAGTAAGCTGTGGAGGAAGCAATGGCGCTGACTTGTCTGGACATGGATAGGTTAGCATCTAAGTACACCCCAAGTGTTTTTACGGCCTGGGATATTGGGATAACGGTATTGTCAATAATGAAGGATGAGTATCGGTTGTCAAGTTTTCTCAGAGTGTCAGTAGGTCCAAGCAGTAGTAGTTCTGCCTTCTTATCGTTGAGGTAAAGCCAGTTTTCAGCCATACGAGTGAGTCGAGTATGTTGAAGAGAGATCTCGTGAAAATGTTGTAGAGTGTAGGGGATATGCAGGAGCCCTGTGGTACTTCGCATTGGCTGATGGCTGGTTTTGCAGACACTTAGAGAATACTCGCATGGCTCTTCCTTGGAGGAAGGAGGAAATCCAAACGATGGCGATGGCAGAAAAGTGTACAGAGGAGAGGTGTTGACAGAGCAGCTCATGAGAGGTGTTGACAGAGCAGCTCATGGTTGACCAGGTCACATGTGGCCAAGAGGTCTAGGAGGAGGAGTAGGGCAGGTATGCCTGTGTCTCAAATGTCATCCATCTGGTTGTTTAGGTCAAGCAGGGCCATTTCAGTTGCGTGGCTAGGACGGAAGCCAGATTGTCAGGAACCAAGGATTTTATTTGAATCTAGGAAGTGTTGGACTTGAAGGTAGGCTGCTTTGTCCAGGATTTGTAATAGGAAGGGGTCTGTAGGTATGGGTCTGTAGTTTTAAAGTTGTTAGGGTTGAGTGAGTTTTATTTTAGGAGGGGCATACCCACGCTTCCTTAAAGCTAGATGGGACTGATCCTGAGGCAAAGAGGCATTGATGAACGCAGTGAGGAAGGGTGCGAGCGTGTCCGCACACTCTTTGATGAGGGTGGCAGGGCAGCTGTCCCCTTTGCACATGGAGAGTTTATTGTTCGTGATGAGGGTGATGACTTCCAATTTCCTGATGTCCCTGAAAGAGAAAAGTGGTGTGTCAGGGCCACCTTGGTTCGAAATCGGCATGTGAGAGTGTTTGGGGGTGTTAGGTGGGTGTTGGTTGGTTATTATTCTGTTGTTCTGTTGTGTGGAGAGTGTCTAACTTGTTGAGCATGGCTGATTGTATGTGCGAGCACCAGGCTTTATCTCTAGATATGGTGGGGGGACAGGAGTTTCCAGTTCCCAAAAAATGGTGAACATTTCTGAGTCAGAGTTGGCATTGGCAATTCTAGTATTGAAAGAGTTGGGTTTGGCATGAATGATTGCTTTTTTGTATTCCTTTGAGAGTTTATTAAACTCCAGTTTGGCTGAGTCCAGGTGATTGGATTTTCAGGTAGATAGGGCTGCACGTTTCTTAGAACGTAGTTCTAGAAGTTCCGTAGAGAACCGGCGAGAACCATGCGTTAGAGTGTTTGGTAGGTTTGGCTTTCCGGGCAGCTAGTGGGTCAATGGCCTCCACTGCCTCTGTCAAAGTAATGTTGAAGGTATGGGCCAATGAGTTTGGGTCATTAGAAAACAGGGGCCTCAAGGCTGGGACTAGTAGATGTGGTACGAGTCTCTCTTTAGTGAGTAGACGGGAGCTTCTGGCAAAGGAGGGGGGAGAAGCACGATGGGCGGTTTCTGGTATTTGCGGGGGAGGGTGAACTGGATAAGGTGGTGGTCGGTTCAAGGGAGGGGAGTGTTAGCACTGATGACGGGTGGGTAGTTGTGGTGTGCTAGCCAGTCTTGGGTACGACCTTTGATGTGTGTGGGCTCCGAGATGGAATGTTTGAAGCCTAGGATTTCCAGAACCTTTGCAACGTATTTAGCTGGTGCGTCATTGGGGTGGTAGAGCTCTAAGTTGAGGTCACCTGCCAAGATGACCTTAGTGGAAGTTTTCAGGTTGTCAGAGAGGAGGTGTGTGAGGGTTGCATGGAAGTCGGTAAGAGGGCAAGCGGGGCGGTACACGATGTGTAGTGTGATAGTTCAATTGTGGGAGGTGTTAAGTTTGAGGACTAGGAAGTTGCAGTTACTTTTGACTGGTTTTTCGATCTTTCTGATGGAGATGGACTCCTTGGCTATGAGAGCTACCGCGCTGCCTTTAGAGTGCAGTCAGTCTTGTCAGAAGATAGTGTAGCTGGTAGGGAGTGCAAGCACTATGGCAGGGCCAGACGCTTCATGGGGTGAAGTTTCTGTGATGGCAAAGAGGTTGAGATTGTGGACATTGATCAGGTCATGTAGATCTGAGGCGGTGACTGGGAGGGAGCATGAGTTGATTAGGGCACAACTAAGGGTGGTGTACGGAGGGGGATGGGATGGGGTTCCGAAGTGCATGACTCACTCTGGGGCGGGGCAGGGTGCAGTGAACTGTGTAAGTACTGTTGCGGTTAGGCGAGTTGGGTGTAGATAGCAGTGTGGCATGGGGTGAGGAGGTGTCAGGCATAGACAGAGAAGCAATGATGGGGCGCTGGGAGGCTGCAGTACTAGCGACCCTAGTAGCCAGATCACAGGAGAGCATGGCATCTGTGGTAGCAGGGTCAGACATAGGGATGGTGGCAGTGGTAGGCAACATGGTGGAGGATAGACATACAGTAGTATTTGCGTCATCATATATGGGCATGCCGTCATCAGTGGAGGCATTGCTGCATATGGGCAAACAGTAGTAGCAGCGACAACAGTAGTTGGCATGGCAGCATAGGGGCATACAGTAGTAGCAGTGGCAACAATAAGTGGCATGACAGCATATGGGCATACAGTAGTAGCAGTGGCAACAGTGGGCGGCATGGCAGCATATGGGCATACATTAGTAGCAGTGGCAACAGAGCGTGGCATGGCAGCATATGGGCATACAGTAGTAGCAGTTGCCACAGTAGGTGGCATGGCAGCATATGGGCATACAGTAGTAGCAGTGGAAACAATAGGTAGCATGGCAGCATATGGGCATACAGTGATAGCAGCATCATAACTGTTGGGCATGGCGACAGCAGTCGATGACATGGAGGCAAATGGGCATGAAGCAGTAGGAATGTCATCAGGTGTGGACAAAGTGGCAGAAGAAATTGCTGATCGTGCGTAGGTGTGGCGGGCAGCTTGGTGTTGGAGAGTCAGGTTTTGTGTTAGGGATGGGCGTTGGAGGGGTGAGCACTCGTGTGTGCACAGGCGTGGATTGAATACTGCTGTTGACATCAGTTGATTTGGATAAGGAGGAGCACAGATGCCTGGTTAAGTTAAGGAGCCAATGGGTAGTAGCAGTATGGTGGACGTGGAAAGAATAAGGAGGGGTTGTGATCACTGGGCCCATGATGGCTGTATGGGAGCCAAACGGCGTGTGGGTCTGGGTGCCTCCTTGAGGTGCTAGACTCTAATGCCCAGCCTGTAGTTACGGCTAGTCACATTTCTGGGCCGTGTGATGTAAATTAGTGGACAATTGCATGCGTGGAGGGGCGCAGACCTCCAGAGGAGAGTAGCGCTGAGGAGTGGCAGCCTCGAGCAGGTCACAGGGCACACAGAGAAGGGCACTGGGGTACCGAGAGAGCTGTGCGGGACAAGCACTTCCGTTGAGCCAAGTGACTTACCTGCGATTGGCTTCCGCAAAATGGAGGGAGACATGGTTATGGATGGCAGCGGAGAGCAGTGCAGAGTTGCAGAGAGCCTTGTCGGCCTTAGCATCAGGCATTCGCAGCACGGCTTCGCCTGCCGGCTGTGCATCAGTCTATTTATAGGGCGGCATGCAGGAAGCTGGGGTAGCCAATTCGGACCCGCGACAGTGATTTCATTTGTATTGTTTGCTGTCATGGGAATGGCGTTGTGTATGACGGCAGCAGCCATGTTCACAGGCCGAATTTCTGTTTCATGACTGCAGGGATGGGGCAACTGGGAGAGCACTCCAATATCCCTCGTGGCTGGTGTTCTTCTGAGGCTCACAGCAGAGCTGCAGAGAGCCTTGTCAGCCTTAGCATCAGGCCTTCGCAGCACGGCTTCGCCTGCCGGCTGTGCATAGGGCCATTTATAGAGCGGAAGCTGGAGGAGCCAATCCGGGCCCGTGACAGGGATTTCATTTGTATTGGTTGTTGCCATGGGAATTGCATTGTGCACAACGTTGGCGGCCATGTTCACAGGCCGAATTTCTGTTTCATGCCTATAGGGCTGAGGCAGGCTGAGGCAGCTCCAATATCCCTCGTGGCTGGTGTTCTTCTGAGGCTCGCAGCCAGGCTGCAGAGAGCCTTGTCAGCCTTAGCATCAGCTTCAGATTTGTTGCTTCAAAATGAATATCCTCACTTGGCTACTTTTCCTCCTTTCAGGTCAATTGGGCAGAAGGAAGTAGAACCAGTGAACACTCGAGGCCCATAGGAGGAATGGGTGATGGAGCACATCTTTTTTCCCCGGAGGTGGATAAAGCAGAAGACAGAATATCCTTTTATTGTTCTCTTGCAGGTTTCTTTGCAAAGCTGTGTTTCGGGGTCTGGAGTAGACCAAATAGAAAGGTTGAGAATATAACTTACAAACGCTTGGAACCAGGTGGGGATTTCTATTTCCTGGACATCCCATGGGATTATGAACTCTTGCGGGAGATAAGTCCCACGTGAGGCCTAGTGGGAAGTCTTGCAGATGCTGGGGAATCTCGTGAAAATTGCTGTTGCCGCTGTCACGTGTCTGAGCGGATGCACCTTCTTGGGCCAGGTGCCCGGATCAAAAACAGTTTGTTTGGTTGAACTAATGGGTTCTATCCCTGATCCTATGGGTTTTATCCTTGACTTTGATTCTCAGGCTCTGATTCTCAGGGCCTAAACGGCCTCATGACCTAACAGGTGACCAGACAGATGATGACGGTGTCCCCTCCTTTGATTTGCTTTCTTCATGTCTATTGAAGGGGGCTTTGAGTTCTCGTAGACTCCAAGAATGAATAACTGAGTGGGTATCTCTTACCCCATATATACATTAATTCTAGTAGAGGGTTGATGGCTTACCAATCTTTCTCTTGAAAGCAATGGGTACATTTCGCTTGGGGGGTGTCCTCCCTCTTTTGCAGGCAATTACATTGTGCCTTGACCCTTGGGGAGTCACTGATTGGCAGATGATAAGCATGCAGGGTGTACTAAAATGCTGCAAGTAATCCTCACTGTCTTTGGGCTCCCATGAACTTTATCTCTGCCCCTTTCCTGACTGTATGTATGTATGCATGCATGCATGTATTTAAGTATGTATGCATGCATACATACTTAAATACATGAACATACATTGAAACACTTGTGTATGGGCGTGATATAAATCAAATATCATATCATATGTATATGTAGGTTTCAAATATACATAAATTGTATCACACCTTAGGGCTCTGCATTGCCTTCACTTGTGTAACACCGTCTCATAGTTTGCAAGTGTATAACTGCGCCTCATTAAAAATAATAATTACAGGCAAACCTGACATCCTGACTCTTGAAAGTGGAGGCATGGAGGTATTATAAGTGCCTCAAACTGAACCCAAGCAAAACAAAACTCATCAAAACATCTGGACACCGGACGTGTTACCACATGAAAAGGGATCGTTACTCAGTCAATTCCTTACAGCAAGAATATCCAGAGGATGCCTTTCGTCTGTCCATGATCCCCTGAAGTGACAATACGGCACTTAATTCCTGGTTTCACCTGCATGCAGTAAGACAGGGGTCTGCAACCTTTGACTCCACGAATGTTTGGGACTACAGCTCCCATCAGCCTTAACTAGCATGGCTAAAGATGGGAGATCCTGGCACTTGTAGTCCAGAAAATCTGGAGATGCGCAAGTTGCAGACCTCTGCACTAATAGAACCATTCCGCTTTGGTGCTGGAAACGTCTGCATTACTCATGCCCCATAACAGATGCACTAGTGCATTGTAATGGAGGTTTCACATATGTACAGATGATACCCAACCTAGATGTCGACCCCCCATTCAACTGATCGAACATCCCTGCGTTGTTCTCCACTGCCCAAGCTTGGAGGATGTGTAAACCCCTGCTGGAGAAAAAAAAATAATGACCCCCGTTGCATGATATTGCACGGGGCACCCTTCAAAGCAGAACAAAAAAGGCAGGTATTCATGGCATGGGCAGAGTGCCGTTGACAGTTCAAGTGTGCCTGACCCTCACAATGGATGGCTGAGCAGGTGCCTCATTGATGGTATGTGGGATGAGGCGCTTATCATCAAATGTGCAAACGCATGTCATTACAGGAGGAGCACATCTGAAAAAAATACTTTTAAAATGAGCGCTTAGGACTGTCTGAATAGTAGGCAGCAAACGTCTGCAAGATGGGGTCTAATGGGTGCCAGTCCCCCAGGTAGTTTTTGCATTGCCCAGAGCGTGGAAACACCACTGAACTGGTGGTAATTAGCACTGGCGGACCGGGCACTGTAAGTGATTTCAGTCAAGCACTCCAACCAAGTCAATGCCTAGTATGGGATGCCCAATGGAAACTCTTATTTTTATATTTTGTCAAAAGTTCTTTTAATTCTGGATGATGTGCCCTTATATAATGCCCCTCTCTTTGAATTCCCCCGGTCTCACTGAACCAAGAAGTAGGTTTGTTTTTTACAAATTAAAAGATTTATTTGAAGAATTGAACAATATATATATCAGACTTTTATGAATATGAACAATATCGGAATATCACACTTATGAATATGAACAATGATCAGCAATGGGCAATATTATAATATCAGCAATCTCTTTAATCAAGTAGGAGTAGGAATAGGAAGAATAATGTAGCAGAGATTACTTTGTATTGGTTCAATAAATTGCAGTGATAGGAAGGACTGCAACACAGAAATAAAACTTGATATGACTTCACCCCCTGTTACTCACTCCGCCCAATATGCAATATGAATAGATGGAATGAGGGCACACAGGGATCAGGAATAATAATCAACAATTGTAATTTCAATCCTGATTCCCCCCAGCAAGCTTAGAGAGAACAGTAAGGATTTTAAAACAGGTCAATTGCTTTTAAATGTGGTTGAATTGAATGGGAAAAATGCTAAAAATTATTTTAATTCGCTAAATGGGATTCAGAACTAGTGAGAGTGGCTTTGGATTGGTTCAGGTAGACACTAGCAATGATTGTTGAAGGGTTAGCAGATGGAAAACGAAATTCAGAAGTTGAAACAAGAAATAGCTGTTTTTACAGGTGGTGAAACTGAGCCAAATGCAAATTCGCGGCAACTTTTCTGCATGCGGGAAACGCGATTACGGAAAAACTCACATTAAATGTCGTTTCTAGGACGTACGGCTCAAACGTTACAGAGGTTTTAATGAAGGTCGATCTTTCTCAAAAAGGGTCAAGATTTCAAATGAAATTGCACTTTGAATTGCAAACAGTTTGGTTTACACTAACAATTCTCACAGGATTAAATGGATGAGAACGGATTCAGAATGGACAAAAGAGATTCTACAATGCAGTCTGGATATGTTGGAATGGGTTGGATGGATTACTTTAAACTAAGAGATGACTATGGACAGTTCTATGCTAAATACTCACAACTCTGGTTTAAAATGGAATGGACCCGTCAAAACATCTGGTCAAAAGTTTGGACTGGACTTCGCTCACCACCAGACAGGATCAGGGCACCTGGACTCTGCTCTCAGCAAGGCACTCTGGTCTGCGCGGCCTCTTGGATCTGACGGGTTCTGGGTTACAGCTCTGCTGGACTCGTCTGGATCTTGGGTTCTAGCATGGGTTCTTGGCCAGAAGCAAAACAGCTCAGCCAGGCTGTTGACTTTGAGCCCCCTGGAAGTTTAGGGGTTAAATCAGGTTTGCGAGGTTTTTAAAGGCCTTCTGAAAAGGGTTCAGCTTTTTGGATTAAGCCTCCGCTTCAGGGTTCTAGAGTCTGGTTCTAGAGTCTGGACTGGAGTCTGGTCTGAAGTCTGGATCTTCCTACAGGGTGCTTTGCCAGTAGATCAGTTGATGAGTGAAAGTGTGTGTTTTGCCTGTCCTCAGCAGTCCCTATTTATCCATTTTCCAACGTGGGTGGGGAGGCTGATTGTCTATGCCCAACCCTCTAAGGATCTGACAGGTCAGAGAATTCCCTGCCCCCTGATTTGAGAAAGAAACAGTGTGTCATGAGGTGTCATCATGTGTCAGAGTGATGCTGCCATTTACAATCTAGGGAAGAACCTCCCCTTTGCTTTTACCCAGAAAATCTATTTGCCCATAAAACATATTTTCAATATGCACAACTTGTTAATAATACATATACACATTACAGATTGCCTAAGGTACATTTCTGTCAAAATCTTATCTTACAACGAATTCTGGTTCATAAATGAAAATTTTTCATGCTTTTGGTTGGTTACTCATTTTCGGATCTGTACGATTTTTTTATACATACATGCACATACCCTCTGGGCATATTCCTGTAATTTCTCATGTTCCTAGCATAATCACAATAGCTACAATATTAAAAATGTCATGATTCAGTCTCTGACTGTTGCACAGATTCCAGATTAGTTTTAAACTGTGAGTGAATTTTTCATTTTAATAATCTCTAAGTTTCATATTTTTGTCAGTTTGGTACAATATTTTATAAGTCTTTTCCTTAAACATATATTTAGTCCAATTTCAAATCCACATTTTCATCTGGCCCGCCCCCAAAGCTTGCCTGAGTCAGAGAGCCACATGGCTTGTCTTCCTGCCAGGGCAGTTGATGTCAGTCATACCCGAATTAGCATTTCCATTCAGTTCAAGGACTGCAAGCAGAGGAAGTATCCTCCCCTTCTCATTAGCATCCCAATGCGATATCCTCTCCTTTTGGTGGGAAGGAACAGGGTGGGGTGATTCAGGTTACCTTATAGTCCATTTTAACATTGTCCCTTGTGCAAAATTACAGTTACAAATTTAAAATAAGCAAACATATCTTCAATTACAGTCTTTTTCAACATGAAAATCAATGTGTAGCACCTTATATCGCATTTGATGGAAGTCCCTTCCTGGGCATATTTAGCTTTTTGAGACACAAGTTCCTCCTGTCAGATTTAGAAATCGTCAGCGTCTGACAGAGGTGAGTAACGGTATTGCACCCATTTTTGACAGATTTCTTTTCAGCAACCATCTTCAAAAGTGGACTTTGTTCAGATAACATATACTTCTGCTGACATTATATTTATGTGGATTCTTGAAGTAGAATGATGTTCAACACCCAACAGGAGGTTGGATCTTTTGGGTGGTTTTTGGGCCATGATTTTTGCAAATTTGACAACCAAGAAAAAAACGGATTTTTACACAGCTCTGTGTTTCTTTTGCAATCAGCCTTGCTCTGTGTGGGCAGCCAAATGATAGGTTTTGGCAGTGGTCTCCTGTGTTACCACTGACATAGGAAAAAGTGGATGGCGGCCTATTTTTCAGATTTTTACTGCACACTTGTGGATGATTTTTATCGAGCAAAATGCTCTCCGGCGGCCATTCTGATGTTACTGATGGAAGCAGCGCACATGAATGTTACAGGGCCTGGACTAGTGGGTTGAAACATCCCACAAGCCCCCCTCTTGCGATTTGTCATTGAACGTCCATTAATGGGAATTCGCAAGACTGGGATGTCAGTTTTATATCTTCTGATTCCACAAATGGAAAAGTTAATCGTCTTTTCCTCCGTCAAAGGTGGATCGATCGGTTTTCCTCGTTAGTCCTGATGTGAATATTGAGCGATACTCTGGGCCCCTCGGATCTTTGCTCCCGGTTCCTGGGTAGTCCTCCTTGGTTTCCGTCTCCATGGTTTATCAATCCTAGGATGACAAAGCAAAAACATATTCGTAGACATTTCCCCACCACTATTAATGTAGTGGGGCGGACACATACATTTGATAAATCAGGACACATTTGTATTATCGTATTTTATAGACTATACATGGAATATTTTAGAGTTGCAATTTTATGGATCTGGAGTGACCCCCTCGGGGGTTCCAGAAGACTCCTCCAGTTGCTGCAGAGTGTGCCTAGGATGGAGACACTTTAGTTTATTAATATGGACCAACTTGTCTTCCCCTTCTGCCAAACTGCCTTTGGGGATTCGGATTTTGTAGGCGACTGGTGAGATTTTGTCTACAATTTCAAAAGGACCCCTCTAGGTAGGCAAACATTTTCGCTGTTTGGCCTGGTTCCTTTGGAAATTGTATAAGTATACCCGGTCTCCTACATTGTATTCTTTTCTGGTAGTCTTCAAGTCATAGTGGGTCTTCATGCTGTTGGCTGATCTTTCTAAATTTTGCTGAGCATAGGCAAAAGCATGTTGAAGGTGTTTTCTTAGATTTTCAACATACTCATGAGTTGTGGAGGCATTGATCAATGTCTGCTCTTGGGTCCTGTAGAGCAGATGCTGGGGAAGCACCATCCTGCGTCCAGTCATCAGTTCAAACGGTGACATTTTGGTTGCAGACAAAGGGGTAGATCTGATGGCCATTAGGACAAGAGGTAATCAAATATCCCAACTTGGCCCAGAATCTGCCACAAACTTTTTTAATATGCTCACAATCGTTTTGTTGTATCTCTCTACTGCACCACTAGCGGCTTGTCGGTAAGCAATGTGTAACTTCCTTTTAACCCCAAGTATCTCCCACATCTTTGTCATTACTGCGCTGGTGAAATGGCTACCTCTGTCTGACTCGATCCTTTGGGGTCGTCCAAAATGCGAAAAGATGTGGTTGATCATCAGGGCAGCTGCTGTTTCTGCCCTGATGATCAACCACAGTTTGGGGCGGGAGACATTCCACCCATTTAGTAAACAAGCATGTCACGGTCAACATGTACTTGTTTCCCCTAGAGGAGCGAATCATGGACCCAATAAAGTCGACTTGCAAATCTGACCATGGCAGTGTCATCCTCCTATTTTGGAGAGGCGCACGGTGTGAGGGATGTTGGCTGAAATTGTGCAAACACAAGACACCTCTTCAAGTATTGGTCAAGGTCCTGCCCCATGTGTGGTCATTATGCAACCTCTCTTAAGATTCCAAGTGTTGTATGAAACCCCCTATGACCGGCTGTGGCCGCATCATGGGCGTGACTTAACATCAGGCTTCGGAATGAGCTAGGAACCACCCACTGATCATGGCCAGCTAGGGAATTCCTTACTAACAAATTGTCTTGGATTCGGAACATTTTTGGACATTTCACAAACACTCTGAGTTCCTCTTTTCCAATTTAATCGGTATCCGTCAGGGGAAAGTTCTCAAGGTCCTCAATGATTTTTGAGCCGTAATCAAATCAGCATCTGGGGTCTCTTTACTCCAACTACATTGTGCAGTTGAGAGATCATTGTGAGCATTTGTCTGGGACCTAGTTATAGCAATGACCTGGATTTCCCCCAACAGGGACTCGATCTCTATTAGATCCCCCGGGAGGGCCCCGGCTTTGGCCAGCTGATCAGCTAAGTCATTTCCAATGTTGTCTGGTCCCTTTACTTTAGAATGACCCTTGATCTTTTTCCAGTAGATGGTCATCCCATTCGAGGTGACCAGATCATCAATATTTTGAATTAATTTCCCTTGTTTCAAGGTTTTATTATTAGCACATAGCATGCCTCTGGTTTTCCAGTTAATCAGGTGCTCCATGAACCCATTCCGTACATAATCAGAAACAGTGATTATGACCAGTCCGTGGAGTTGATATGATAAGATATGATATGATATGGCATTTGTAACGCGCCTATACATAAATGTTTCAAGGTGCGACGAGGCAGGGAGGGGGGAGCAGGGGGGAAAAGACAGACAACGATCCTACTAGGCCAGATGTCATTCAGATCGCGCAAGTGCAGGGGTAGGGGGAAGGGAAAAAGTGCAAGGGGAAGGGGAGAGGGGGAAGTGCTGAACAGGGTAAGTAGAATAAAAAATAAATAATAAATAGGGCCAGCTGGTGGCAAGTGCAAGGTAAGTGCAGACAAGTGCTGGGAGGGGGGGCTGTAAGGGAAGCAGAGACAGTCCCGCAGCTCAGGGGTTGCCAGGGAGGCAGTGCAAGTGGAGAGTGGCTGGGCCAAGGACCGAGGTCGGTGAGAGTGGCCCAGGTGCAGGTTCAGTGCAGTTTCAATGAAGAATTAGCAGGGGAGAGGGAGAGAGAAAGCAGATGCAAAGAGGAAGGTTTTGAGGTGCTTCCGGAACCAAAGATGGTTCTCCTCAAGTTTCAGGGAGGCAGGACGGCTGTGCTGGGGGGGGGCTGTAAGGGAAATGTTGGACAGCAGTGAGGATGGCTTGATCCACAGCCATCAACTCTGCCACTTGACTACTTCGGGGACCAATCTTGTACCCAGCGGAGGGTTCTGGGGTCTCATTCACCCATGCATTCCCTACGCCGGCCACAAGTTCTTTTTCCCCGTTGTTGTCAACATGGTAAGAGCATCCATCCACATAGACAGTGGGCATTCCCTCACACTTGTCTTGTTCAAAGACTTTGTGTGGGGAATTGAGGTATGCCTCCATGTTGTCCTTGATTTTTAGACTCTCGTCATCAAGGCAGTTTTCTCTGGCACAATCATGCAAGTCAGCCAGACCTTGCGTGAGGGGACTCTTCTTGTTTTCGCCATATATGACTTCCACAGGAAAGCCTTGCATTGACAGAATCCAGGAAGTAATTTGGGAATTACTCATATTTCCGGCCCGGATTCTGTCACTTTGGAGATATTGCAGAGGCTGGTGTGGCGTCTCCACTATGATGTGTTCCCCCTGGATAAACGGGCGGTAATTCTTCAATGCCCAAACCGTTGCCAGGAGTGCCTTCTCACAATCGCTGAATTTTTCATCCACAGAGGATAAAGTTTTACTCGCATAGGAGATTACTTTATTGACCTTGTGATGCTTTTGGTATAATACTGCAGTCAAGCATGTATTAGAGAACTCTGTCTCCAAGAAGAACTCCTTGTTTCTGACAGGGTAAGCTAGGCAAGGCGCTTGTGAGAGGATTCTTTTGAGTTATCTTACTGCCTCGGCTTGTTCAGGACCCCATTCCCAATTGACGCCCCCTTTCAAAAGATGAATCAGGGGTCTGGTGATCTCTGCGTAGCCCTCAATGAACTTTCTGCTGTAATGAGTCAGTCCCAGGAGGCTCCTTAGTTCCTGCAGAAGTTATGGGGTCTTTCAATTTCTGGAGTGCTTCCACTTTCTTTTCCTGGGGACAGAGACCCTGAGGAGTAATCTCATGCCCCAAGAAATTGACACGTGTTTCTCACCACTGTGCCTTTTGAAAGGAAAGTTTTGCTCCGGCGGCCCTCAACTGTGTCAGAACATAACAGATCTCCGCTATGTGTTCCTCCACAGTTGAGCTTTTGATGAGGACATCATCTACATAAGCCATGTTACCCCTCTCACCCAGGTCGGGCATGACCTTATGTAGGAAAATGTTGAATTCATTGCCGGAGTTGATGTATCCAAAGGGAGTCCGGGTCCATGTGTACTGCTGGCCCCTAAAGCCAAAAGCCAGCTTGTATTGGTCCTCCCTACTGACAGGTACAGTCCAGTATCCATGGTTCAGGTCTATTGCAGTGAATACCTGTGACCCCTGGATCTGGGCCAGCCCTTGGTCAATGTAGGGAAGAGGCCATCGGGAAGTATGGACCAGTTTGTTGAGCTCCCTAAGGTCGGCGCAGAGTCTCCACTGGCCGTTTGGCTTCAATATCCCCAGCACCGGATTATTGAAGGTGCTGTGGACTGGACGGATCATCCCACGGGACTCAAGGTTCTTAATTATTTCAGTAAGGGACTCCATTGATGCGAGAGGCAAGCGATATTGCTTCACAAACACTTTAATCATGCCAGGGTCTGTGGGAATTGTTGTTGTGCGGATGTCGGTGCGACCACAGTCATATGAGTCCACCGGAAAGAGATCTTGAAAATCCAAGAAAACTTGTTTCAACTTTTGCTTCTGCTCCAGAGTCTCACAGGCATCATCTAGGTTGACTCTCTCTTCAACCATCTGCCTGAAGCCTGGAAAGACCTCTGGTTTCGCTATCTCAGCGGCCTCCTCCAGCTGGGTGGAGAAGTCCCTGGTCAAAGTGATGATTTGGACTGGTGGCTTCTTGTGGGAAAGGCAGCCCTCATGGACCTGGAAAATCACCTCATCCCTCCTGAAGTCACAAGTCATATCTTCCTTACCATAAGGGCAGGAAGTGTACACCAGGAAGTTCCCCCATGCCGGGTGAAGATCCTGTCTGGTGTTGTGTTGTCATCATTGTCACTGTCAAAACAGTCCTTGAGGATTGGTCCTAACAGTTCATTGCCTAAATCAATGGAAAAATGTCAGTCATCAACCGCCATTCCAATAATGGTGCCTGCGGCTAGAGTGATACTCTTTAAGTCGCTGTTATCCACCTCTATTGGAATGGTGTCATGTTCTATATTGACTAGTGGTGTTGGGTTAACCCCCAACCCTTGCTGTTGGAGAGAAGCATTTAGATGAATATAGGCATCAGGGTTTTTCAATTTCTGTCCTCTTTTAGCTTTCACTTCCAGGGAGAATTGTCGGGTCCTTTCTGGGATGGTGACTTCCTCTCCAATCTGAATTTCAACTGCATAAGGCAGCAGTTGAGCTGACCTAAATGCTTTCTCTGGGTCATCAAAGCCCATGGGATTATCCGCTAATCGGGACCAAGCTTTGAAGTTTATTAGGTCCAAACTAATGGCAAAGCGATTGAGAATGTCACTGCCTAAGTAAAAGTATGCTCTTGTTGCCTATGCAGATTTTGAGCATACACCTGCTTGGTAGGAGATGTTGGAATTGGGTGTTTCCAGATCCATTTCCCATTTGTCTATCAGTTTGAATGTGGGAATGGCTGGATCTTTTGGGAGTTGGTGGAACATGGCTTCGCTGATGAAGCTCTTACCGTTGTTCACACAAACTCGGGCGACAACAGAGTCCTTCCCTTCATTTAACTGAACAGGGATGAACAACTGCTCTCCAATTTGCTGAATATCAGCCAGGCTCTGAGCTGATTTCACATCTTTCTGGACTATAGGAGTGGAAATGTCTGATTGTGGATTGGTAAAGAATTTCAGAGTGTTTCCTTCTAATGTGGAATGCCACCTTAAACTGGAACCAAGGTTGATTTTCAGAAATAGAGAGGACCCCCCATCACCAGTTTGTTTTCCTACTGCTATTACTGTCACATCTGGAATTTGGTTGTTCTGGAAGTGAAATTCTACTTGGTCAGATTTTTGTTCAACCACGTGGCATGTGCCGTTTAAACTAAGATGGTTGACACTCTGTTTTAACTTTATCGGTCGGCTAGTCTGGGTCCAGAGGACCTTGTTTACACAGTCTATTAGGGGTGACAACCTTCGCAGGAGGTTATTCCCTAGTAAACCAGGGGTGCCCTCTGGAGTCACAACTATGACCGGGTGCTTCACCTTGTGTCGCCCAATTTTAATGTCCAAATCCGCAGTCCCCTCGACGGGAATTTCCCTCTCGTTAAAGTTCTGAAGATGTCCAGGAAGAGAGGTGAGGGGAATTTGGTAATTCCCCTCCCTTCCTGAATTCAGTTTATCAAAGGCCTTTTTGGACAGAAGGGTAGCTTGGGATCCAGTGTCCACCAGTGCCAAAATTGTACCCTGCCCCTGGATTTGTACCAGGGCATAATATCTTCCCTCCTTCTCCGCAAGGGGGCACAGATAATGTACATTTTTGGATAACTGGTGGGTTAATTTTTCTGGTTTTGGACATTGAGAGAGAAGAGATTTGGACATAATTCTATGGGGAGCCTAGGAAATCTGAAAGAAAAAGGTGGCAACTAGAGATGGGAGAAGTTTTGAGTTCCCCTGGTTCTGGTTCTGGGCCATCCCCCCCTTTTTGGAGGCAGTCAGCAGGATGGGTTTGAACCAGGGGATTTTCATGCTGTTGGTTCTGGGGTTGGATGATGGGCGGCGCTAGCTCAGTCCCCACATCTACCCAGTCTGGATTTGAATCCTTTGGGGCCCATTTTTCCTTGGGAGGAGTACCCCCATCTCTGAAGGAGAGGATTCTTTTCCCAGGATCCTCTGAGGGTCCCTCTCCTTCAAATTGGAAGATCTGTACCTCCTCCACAAAATGGGTCTGTTTGGGTCCTCTGTTTCTCCTACCCCCCCTCCGCTCCTTGCATGGCAGACTTTCAGGGGCAGGAGATTTTAGTTCCGGTTCCTGGGTTTCCAGGGGCTTTTTGCAAGTGGGGAAGGAAGCTTCCTCCAAGGCTTTACACCCCCCCTTCCCCTTGTGCCTCCTCCCTGGGAACCGGTGGGTTGTCGGGGTGCTGCCCCAATCATTGTTCTGGAGCACCAGGTCCAGAGTTTGGGGCATTCTGCGCTGCATGCTCATCTGAGGGTTCTGTTGAGCCCTCAGCATGTGACCCAGATCCTGTGCCATGTTTTGGACCTGGCGCTCTAGCTGTGAAACCCGCTCAAGCTGATACGGGGCTCTCATTTCTCCCCTGGGCTGATCCCGGGAAGGGTAGCTATCCCTTCTCTGGTAATACCCCAGGTTTGGAAGATTTGGGTACCCCTCCACCCTTGGCCTCCCCTCTCCCGGATTATGTTGTCTGAGCTCAGGAAAGTGGGGAAAGAAGGATGGATTGTTCTGGGGTTGGAAGTTTGGTGGGTACCTGGGGAAAAAGTTCTGCCCAGGATTTGGGGAATTTTTGCCCTCCTGGGGGAAGTGAGGAGGGAAGTTCCCTGGGATAGGTGCTTTGTTGGATCCCCCCTTGGGCTGGAGGAGTCCACACATAACCCAGGATGGGTCTGTTCCCCTTGTAGTGGGGACTTACATAGTCAGGGGAGTGAGGGATCCCATTTGTGGGACTACCTCCTTGGCTCCCTGTCTGTGACTGGCCCGAGGGCCTTCTGGGCTTGGGGTTATTCTGCTGTGCAGGTGGGTTTTTAGGCCCCCAAATCTCCAAATCCAACATGGGGGCAACCTTTACCTCGGCCACCTTAGCAGCAGCAGGCGTGTTGGTTGTTTTGGGGCTTTCTTTAGCATTCTTGTTTTCTATGGGCTTTTGCACCTCATAGATTTGAGTGGCATGTTCAATGACCCAGTCTAGTGATCTTTTCTCATGAAAATCTCTCACTAGCTGGGTCATGATGTACTTTGGTAGAGCGTGTAAAAAAGTATTAACAAATTCTTTGCTGTCCGTGCGCACCCTTCTAGTAGTTTGCGCAAAGGCACGCTTTAACTTCTGCACAAATTCTTGTGGGGCCTGATCCTCCCCACATTGCAAGGTGTAGGCTGCCTTGCGAGCCTCTTGGGGATTTCTGTGAACAGAAAAATGCTTCAAGATGGCCGCCTTATAGGTGGACCATCTAGAATGATTTTGGTCCTCCAGCCCCGCAAAGAAACTGGAGTATTCTGGTGAGAATGTCCATTTCACATACTGAATGCAGCTACTAATGTCTTTCAAATGGAAAGTTTCCATCATCTGCTCAAAGAGCTCGAAGTGCTCCCAAACAGAATACTTAGCGTTCTTATGATAAGGCGTGATGACGCTCCTTATTGCCTTGATCTGTTTTAAGGTGTCCTTAAGCAAGGCCCTTTTTGCCTTATTGGCCTTCTTGGTTCGGGTAACCCTGGTCCATTCATCCTCTGACTCAGAGGCACTGCTCCTAGAGGTGCCCGTCTGGTCTTCTAGGTTCTCCCAGATTCTGCGAACCTGGGAATGGCTGGCAGAATGTGGGGACCTAGTCTCCTGTGTCCTGGGGCGCTCAGAGGAGTCTTCTGATTCATCCTTGCTCCCAGGATTTGATGGGTACTCCCTCACCCCCCACTGTCCTAGCTGGGCAGAGCTTTTCAGGATGCCCTTAGTTGGCCTACTTTCCTGTAGTTCCCCACTAAATTTCACTGTACTCGGGTACCCATACCCAGATGCCTGCCCATCCATTCCTGGGAGGTGCTTGTCTATGAGCCCTATACTTCTGACGGGATAGTAATATGCCATCACCATGGCCCTGGGCTCATGTGCCCCAGTGGACCTGGGGTTGGCAGAGTCCAGGGAATAGGAGAGATGAAGGCTCTGTTCCTAGGGTTCCTGAGGTTATGCTTAGGTGTTTCCCTTTTCCAGCAAACCTCATCTCTATCAGCCCCTGATCCCTGTTGCCATGCAAGAACCTGAGCTTTCTGTTCCTCAATCAAGGCCTTACTAGTCTCTATCAGTCTCTCTTGCATGGCTACCTGCCTGTGGAGCCTATCATTTTTCTCACAGAGAGCCTCATTTTCTCTCTGTGCTTCCTGGTTTGTCTTTGAGTACCGGGCCAGTCTTTGCTGCAGGATGGTTACCTCCTGGGTCCCGCCCCTACTGGCCTGCTCCTTTCTTGCCAGAGCATCTCCCACCCTCCTGGTGTGCTCTGACAATCTATCATGCTCTTTTTGGAGGTCACCCAGTCCCTGGAAAGCCAGGTGATTTTCTTCCAGTTTCCCTTTTAAGTGACAGGCTTCCTGGCCTTAGGTGTCCCTTTCCTGAGCAAGAGCCTGCCTCTGTGCCGCCAGGTCGTCCCTCTGTCTTTGAAGGGCACCAGCTTTCTGGCGCTCTTCATCAACCTCTGCCTGGGTGTCCAGGTCTTTCAGAATTAATGTGTTGCTCTCTGCCCTCTCTCTATCTAGGTGGTTTTGCAGGGTGAAGTCCAGTTGTTGCTCCAGCTTTTTCAGGCTCTGCAGTAGAGAGTCCACACTTTCTTGGTACTCCTTCTGCAAGGCCAGAATTCTAGTATCCTGTTCTGCCTTTTCCTGTTTCAGGATACCCATATCCTCTTTTATTTTAACTATATACTGCCTGTTTTCATTTTCTGACTCCTGGCTCCTCTGCAGCCTCTGCTCAGAAGAGTCCAGATCAGATTGGGCCTTTTCTAATGCCATCAGTTGCCTACTTGCCAGATCTTGGCCTTCAGCATGTTTGTCCTGTATGGCTCCCATAGATAAATATAGAGATGCCGCTATCTTGGCAATCTTATTTTGCTCATCCTTGGCCTTAGGGGCCATATATAGTTCACTCAGGGCCACATGTAAGGGACCCTGATCTCTCTAGATATCTAACCCTATTGCAGTGATCTGTTGTGTGATTGCCTGCAACCACACATTCTGGTCCTGTTCAGTCCACTCACCTCTCACAAATAACTTATGTAATGTAAAAGGTGTTCTCTAGCTATCTTGATGTCTACCAATGTCGCCATTTCGGAAATATTAATTTCCTTCCTGACTTACTGAAGTTTATTATTTTATCTTTGCAAAACAGACCGTTTCCTTAGAGCATTCCCTTTTGAGGGGTGCTTTTACAGTGTAACACAGTGTGATAGCCCAACAGGATTTATGTATCCTGTCAGTTAGCACACTGTATTAAGCTGCACAAGTGGTAGGTCTAATCCAGAAATCCTGCTACGAGCCCCCAATCTGTAAGGGATTTCAATCCAGCACTCCAACCAAATCAATGCCTAGTATGGGATGCCCAATGGAAACCCTTATTTATATATTTTTATGTCAAAAGTTCTTTTAATTCTGGATGATGTACCCTTATATAACGCCCCTCTCTTTGAATTCCCCCGGTCTCACTGAACCAAGAAATAGGTTTGTTTTGCAAATTAAAAGATTTATTTGAAGAATTGAACAATATATATATCATACTTTTATGAATATGAACAATATCGGAATATCACACTTATGAATATGAACAATGCTCAGCAATGGGTAATATTACAATATTAGCAATCTCTTTAATCAATTAGGAATAGGAAGAATAATGTAGCAGAGAATACTTTGTATGGGTTCAAAAAATTGCAATGATGGGAAAACTGCAACCCAGACATAAAACTTGATATGAAATCAACCAAAGACAATGGGATCACTCTTTCCCCCTGTTACTCATTCCCCCCAATATCCAATATGAATAGATGGAATGAGGGCACACAGGGATCAGGAATAACAATCAACAATTGCAATTTCAATCCCGATTCCCCCCAGCAAGCTTAGAGAGAACAGTAATGATTTTAAAACAGGTCAATTGCTTTTAAATGTGGTTGAATTGAATGGGAAAAATGCTAAAAATGATTTTAATTTGCTAAATGGGATTCAGAACTACTGCGAGTGGCTTTGTATTGGTTCAGGTAGACACTAGCAATGATTGTTGAAGGGTTAGCAGATGGAAAACGAAATTCAGAAGTTGAAACAAGAAATAGCTGTTTGTACAGGTGGTGAAATTGAGCCAAATGCGATTATGGTTTGGGTTTGTTTGAAAGCTGAGAATGTTAGCTTCAAAATGACATTTAAATTTTGTTTCTAGGCCGAACGATTCAAAAGTTACAGAGGTTTTAGTGAAGGTCGATTTTTCTCAAAAAGGGTCAAGATTTCAAATGAAATTGCGCTTTGAATTGCAAACAGGTTGGCTTACACTAACAATTCTCACAGGATTAGATGGATGAGAAAGGATTCAGAATGGACAAAAGAGATTCGACAATGCAGTCTGGATATGTTGGAATGGGTTGGATGGATTACTTTAAACTAAGAGATGACTATGGACAGTTCTACGCTAAATACCCACAACTCTGGTTTAAAATGGAATGGACCGGTCAAAGATCTGATCAAAGGTTTGGACTGGACTTCGCTCGCCACCGTACAGGATCGGGGCACCTGGACTCTGCTCTCAGCAAGGCACTCTGGTCTGCGTGGCCTCTTGGACTGGATCTGACAGGTTCTGGGTTACAGCTCTGCTGGACTGGTCTGGATCTTGGGTTCTAGCACGGGTTCTTGGCCAGAAGCAAAACAGCTCAGCCAGGCTGTTGAATTTGAGCCCCCTGGAAGTTTAGGGGTTAAATCAGGTTTTCAAGGTTTTTAAAGGCCTGCTGAAAAGGGTTCAGCTTTTTGGATTAGGCCTCTGCTTCAGGGTTCTAGAGTCTGGTTCTAGAGTCTGGATCTGGCGTCTGGTTCTGGAGTTTGGATCTTCCTGCAGGGTGCTTCGCCAGTGGATCAGTTCTTGAGTGAAAGTGTGTGTTTTGCCTGTCCTCAGCAGTCCCTATTTATCCATTTTCGGGTGTGACTGACATCAACTGCCCTGGCAGGAAGACAAGCCATGTCACTCTCTGACTCAGCCAAGCTTTTTCAACATGAAAATCAATGTGTGGCACCCTATATCACATTTGATGGAAGTCCCTTCCTTGGCATATTTAGCTTTTTGAGACACAAGTTTCTCCTGTCAGATTTAGAAATCTCCAACGTCTGACAGAGGCGAGTAACGGTATTGCACCCATTTTTGACAGATTTCTTTCCAGCAACCAGCTTCAAAAGTGGACTTTGTCCAGATAACATATCCTTCTGCTGACATATTTATGTGGATTCTTGAAGTAGAATGATGTTCAACACCCAACAGGAGGTTGGATCTTTTGGGTGGTTTGTGGGCCATGATTTTTTCAAATTTGACAATCAAGAAAAAAACGGATTTTCACACAGCTCTATGTTTCTTTTGCAATCAGCCTTGGTCTGTGGGTAGCCAAATGATGGGTTTTGGCAGTGGTCTCCTGTGTTACCACTGACATAGGAAAAAGTGGATGCCGGCCTATTTTTCCGATTTTTACTGCGCACTTGTGGAAGATTTTTAGTGAGCAAAATGCTCTCCGGCGGCCATTCTGATGTTCCTGATGCAAGCAGCGCACCCGAATGTTACAGGGCCTGGACTAGTGGGTTGAAACATCCCACAGCACCAACGGAGACACTGCAAGAAGTTGACCCATATTATACATTTTCAGCTCAAAACTTTTCCTATGAGAACATTTGGAAATAAAATAGGCTACCACATTAAAGATGCTCAGGGTGCAGAGCCCTACCGGGAAATCTCCAGAGTTCCCTATAGGCCAGTCCACCCCTGGTAATCAGATCGGATAGGATGGGTGGCTGCCACTGCCTAAGGGGGAAACTGGTGGGGACCAGACTCACAAGCTTGCTTAGGAACACAAAGGGCCTGGGCAAGTCGCCGACCAGGTAGATAGCAGCCCAAATGCTGTTTGGAAGAATGCTCCACACCATTAGTGCGTAAATGCACAACTATGTTTTGATGAATTGCGAGCACCTGAAGGATGTGCGGAGTGCACATGGAATAATGCATGCATCAATGAATGCACGAGTGAATGGTGAGGAAGTGTGTGTTATACAGTGTGTACCAAAAAAAAGTTGTGGAACTGAAGTGTTGGTAAGAGAGAGGGGAGGCGGAATACAGTGCAACATGTAACAAGGTGTTGTTGCTTGGGCATTGCAATGGTCTAAGGGCCCGATTCATGGAATTTTCTCACGGTTCAAAGTGACTTTGCTCTGCAAAAAAGTGACTTTGCACTGCAGACACAAACCCTGATTCATGCAACTGTGCACAGTGTGTTTTTGCAGTGCAAATTTCATTTTGTGCAGCAAAATGACGTTGCACTGACTTTGCACTCCAAAAGTACAATTTGCTCAGTTCCATGAATCAGGGTTTTCAGCAGAGCAAAGTCACTTTGAACCGTGCAAAAAACTCCATGAATCGGGCCCTAAGTGACTAGTAACTAAGGCTCCTATTACAACTTTACACTTGTACAGGGACAAGAATGGGCAAATCCTCTATATAGAATGGTGAACATGGTCGTAAAAAGTAGAGGAATGGTAAACAGAAAAAAATAAAAGCAGTAGAACGCCGCTCTCGGCCGTTCACGCTCACTTCAATCACTGGTGTTATAGCAGTAATATATGATGCACATGAGGAATCTTAAAACATTAGATAATAAACAAATGATGAAAGCAGAAGAATGCAACAAATGGGTTGCTGTTCAGTGGCGGGCAATGTATGTGGCAACAGGTAAAAGGAATGCAGCAAGACGTGCCTTGCAAAATAGAACAAGCGAATGCAGAACATTGCAAGGTAATGCACTGAGGAACCCTGTCGAGGAAACGTTGCAAGTGGCAAAAGTAAAGACATTCATGATGTTTAGACTAAGCGACCAATCGGAGACCAGGCCTGCAAATGTTACTAGAGAAAAGGCTACATGACTTTAGAGCCATGTAGCCTTTGCTGGCCCGGTCTCCGATGTTCCAATAAAAATAAATAAATACATTTGATTTCCATATAATCGACGTTGCCAGAAACCATTTGCCTTAAGAAAACACGGATCATGCACACACCTCTTGAATGATGTGTGTGTTATCAGATGTTTAATATTTCTACTTTGGGAGGTATCAGGGCCGGTGCAAGGATCTGTGCCATCCAAGGCTACAAGTAATTTGCCACCCACACTACCAACCCCTTGCTATACATTTCCCCACATCCCAGACGTGTCTCACCAGTTCACATGCGTGTCTTGCACACCACGTTCACAATCGCAGTTTCTCTGTCACGTTTTAGACCTCTTCATAACAAAGTAAAATGAAATAACTCTCTCTTTCCCCAAAGCTTATAATAAACAGTCTGGATTAGAAACTATAACCAAATTAGGAAGGATTAGCAATCCAAATAGGCAGAATTACAGAAAGTTTATGATATCAGTAGAATTGAAAATAATGATACTCATAAATCTCCTCCCACACGACCAACACACTCGTGTGTGTCTCTGCCAGGCAGTTCTTTGGCTAGTGTGAGCTACTTTAATTGCCTACCATGGGTGTCTATTTAAAGCTTGTTGGAAGGAGGATATTGCTTGCTTCCACCAGCCCCACTGGCTCTCTGCTAGCACCCCTGATTTGCAGGTGGAACTTCCGCTGGCTTTGCTTGCTGTATCTCTGCCTCTGCACTGCCCCGCCTGTACCCATTAATCCTCCACTAAAGGAATTTGCAGAACCCTCTGCTCGATTCACTAAATGTGAGAGGGCGTCAGTGGCTGTCAGTAGCCTTGCTATCAGCACCGCTAGCTCTAGATGGTGATCGGCCTCTCACCTCCTCTTTCCTGGTATCGGGTGGCATAGAAATGCACTTTGCTTGTCTGCATTTGCAGGCGAGTGGAGAGAATTGCTTTGTCATCTCCGAGATGGAGAGGAGGAAAGTAGTGAGCCAGCCCTGCCATCAACAAGCAGGTGGTACACTACCCAAAGCACCATCCAGTATTTCAGGGAATCCACCTAGTGAACATTCTCTGAACAGGGTGATTAGAGCCAATGGGCTGCCATTACGGCTGGGTACGAACATGTGGCAGTGTCTCTTCCTCAGGGCTAGGTGACCATGGAATGGAGTTGGAGATGTGTGAACGTTTTGTTCCAGCATGTTTCCTAAATAGGGTCTTTAGTTTGATGTGCAGTTGGGAGTTTTGTCCATTTTCACAGGTCCAATGTTCTTTAAACCGTCCCTTTACTCACAAACTGCCCATAAAAAGGGCTTATGACGCTACTCAGTTTGATGCGTAAAGTCATTAATAATTTTTCCTAAATGTACTAAGTAGGCACAGTACCAACACACAAAGTGCAAACTTTATTTATGCACAGAAAAGACAATTCATGCAGAAGAATTTGAAACTTCCCTGAAGTAATACTATCGGTATCGGAGCAAGTGACCCTCACACAAAGAACGGGAAGCACATAGGGTGCAGCATTGAAAGCTTTCATTGCAAACTAGACAGGAACATCATTGTCAGCAACACTGCACGCTACTATCACCCACCAAATAGGTACAACATGGGTAGCAGCAGGTCCAAACTCCTTCATTGCCAGCACAGGCTTTCCTCAAACAGGTACAATACATACCTGCATATTTCAAGCTTTCCTCAAAATCCATCAGGTACTACATGGGCACGGCCAGTCGATGCTTTCAACAAACAGGTGTACAGCATGCAGAGGATCATTACAAGCATCCCTAACAACCAGGTATGCATACAGCATTTACAGAGCTACACAAGATTACATCGCAAACTGATACAGCATTTATACAACAGTAGCAAACTCTCTCACAAACAGTTTAGCATGGTCAAGTAGAAGTTGACTCACAAAAAAACACTCACGGCAAGCATCCCTCACAAACAAGTGCAGGTATAAAGTGAATAGACCAGTACATGTTCTACTCAGAAGCGGTAACAAGTACAGAATGCTATTAGCTGTATCCCTAACAAATGGGTACACAGACAGCATGGGTAGGGCCATGCAAGCTCCCTTCAAAAACAGATACAGCATTGCAAGTCTGTTGAAACAGATAATGGCACAGCATGCTAGGGACAGTGTATGTTTCCTTCACAAACGTGCACAAGTACAGCATTTGCAGAGCAACTGTTTGTAACAAACGTTTGGTACATTTATGGGACAGCAAAGAGGATTGGTCCAAACTTCCCTTACATACTGGTACAGGTGAAGCAAGTGCAAGGGCAGTGCAGGTTGTCCTCCTAAACTAGTATAGTTGCAGCATGTTCCGAGCCGGGGCATGCTTCCTCAACAGACAACATAGGTAATGACAGTGCAGGTTTTACTTGCATAGAATAGGTACAACATGTGACCTAGATCCATTCAGCCTGCTCGCTCCCATGCACATGGAGAACTATTCTTTCATATGACACTCTACATCAATCACCAGCTCATATCAGTGGCGCTGTGCTGGCTGGCGAGTGAGGGAGGTACAGGGGGTGCACTGTGCAAACTTGTCAAAGTCTCCACTGCCAAGCCTGCCCAGTGTGCCCTCTGTCCAAGGAGGTGAAAGGGGGCGGCCAGGCAGCAAGTACTAAGACTGTAGAGGAGTGTAGCTTGACTGGAGTTTACGTGCTGTAGAGGAGGTCCCAGACATGGCCTGCACCCCAGCACCACATTCTGAAGAACCAGGAACATGCTTGCCAAGGTATGTGACGTATGAGGCACACATGAGCCAACAGAGAGCAGCTCTAGGATTATGCCCAGTGCCCATCAGAAGAGCAATACCTGTTGAAGTGCCTATAACCAGACAACCTTGGGCAGCCCGGTACCCATTGAGAGAACCGTACCAGCAGTTAACACGAAACGAAGACTATTTGCAGACTGTCCCCGAAGAGACCCATAGAGCCTTAATGGAAGGCGAGTGATGACGGCACAAGAGCCCGGACAGACGTACAGATGAACATAAACGACGATCGAAAGATGACACACAAGGACGAAATGTAAAAAATGATGATGTAATGGACTTATAGGAAGAAACGATGTCGAGATATAAAGAAACGTAAGTAAACGTAGCTGTGAAACCAGATGGAAGTATTCAACCAGCTAACGCCTGTAAATAGGCTTGGAATGCAAGAAGCTAAGGAAACGATACTGCTTGCAATGCTTAGTAGGAGAATAGAGCGGCAAGCGCCAATTATATATCTACCTCATTGAAGCACACTGTACAAGTGCGACTCCATTTTGTAAAAGCAGAATCAAGCCCAGGCTACAAGGGACCAAACAGGCCTAGATTCATATTCCAGCTAAAGCCAGACAGAAGGAGCAGAATAGAAACTGAGCCCAAAGCAGCTCATGCCTGGGAAGTCGAGGTCAACTCCAAGAAGGGAGGAGAGCGGCAATTCCGAAGAATCCAAACTTCAGAGCATAGCAGCCAGTCAGTTAAGGTCAAGATAAGGAGGCGCCAGGCAGGTGGCGAGGCTACGGAAGAATCAAATACATGAAAAGCAGGAAAATTAAGCAGATTCACGGTGAACAGACACGTGACCAGCCAAGCGTGAGGCGGTACCAACGTCTGATGTCACCCATAACCCGAGGATGCCATAACTTTTCCTGATAAGAAGCAACAGTTTCGAGGCCATCCTCAGCCAACTAATTGACACATAGCCCTAAAGTACTGATTGATGGAAGGGAGGCAGGGTGAATCTTGGGGCACAAGGCACCTGGGTGTCCATTCTGCATGCTGCTAATTAAAGTGGAGATTTATGTCTAGGGGTGTAACCCACCCAACCACAATGGACCAAATAATCTAGGGTCCTATACCTAGTAGAACCAATAAGACGTCTTTCGTGTAGTGACAACTATCACGAGTGATGTAGAGGGATGGGTGTAGACGCCCACCCGATAAGAATTATCCAATCCTCACGCTCTGTTACCATATACAGATATAGTACCTATACTTAAGTTACCTTTTCTAACCAATAGAATTGCATGTCAAACGTATGAGTTTTACACATCAATGATGATGAGAATGTCCTATAACTATTGCTGCCTGAATGAAGAATTTGGGAGTTGAAGCGAGACAGGCGATCGCATCATTGTTGATTTCCATTTGTTTCCCCGTTTTTTGTACTTGTCATTAAACAGACTTCCCTTTGCCAAACCATTGACTTGTCCTTATTGATTTGTGTTGGAGTAAGAGAATCCTGCACCTCATCCTCCTCAAGGTGCAGATATCTTGTCTTCAAAGTACTCGAGGTTGAGCTCTGATCCCATGAGCTCTTCAGGGGTCACTCGGCCCTCCTGTAAACTTGGTAGCAGAGGATGGTTTTGACCATTGATTAATGAATATCGATTATTGATTTGACACCTATTGACCGATGACACAAAGTAACTCTAGGTCTTCGGCAATATCACAAGTCCTTCGCTATTCGGCTGAGTAGTCTGCAAAGCTTCCCGTGGACAATGATAGTGTAAGTCCATTCAGAACTGCAGTGGGTCGGAAGGAACCTGCCTTACAGAGCATAACCCTTTCATTCTTACGGGCAGCCGATCGGACGAAAAACCGAAGTAGGTGGAAAAGGAGGGGCAGTGATCCCGAAGATCCAGGGAGGAACCATGCGAGTGGTGAGTGAACCAAACAATTCAATACTTTGGCAAAAGTCTTGTAGGCATTAGAACAAGTAAGGGAAAAGGAAACGGAGGGTGGCAGAAAAAAACAAAATAATTAGAAGTAGAGAAGATTGTATATATATAAGGGGATAATGACTCGAGTATAATTGAGAAAACAGTGGTTACCGGTATAGACACCGGAGAGAAAACAGTGGTTACCTGGATAGACACCCGAGAGAAAACAGTGGTTACCCAGATAGATACCCGAGAGAAAACAGTGGTTACCGGGCTAGACACCCGAGATAAAAACGCAAGAGAATTCTCCTTGTTTCTGCGCTTTAATATAGAGGTCAGAAGAAACGTGAACTAGGAGCCCACAGAATAGGGGATGATTAGGATACGACCATGTTTAAAGACGTCGTTAAGGGAGTTTGTTTAAACCCCATGTCGGGGTATTGATCAGAAGGCAGAGATGTATGTGTCCAGCTGGTGTCTGTCTAGTCTGTCAAGTGTCTATTGTACGTGTTCTGTTGTATGTCACATGTAAAGAAGCTTGAAACGAAGTTTGGGTTTTTATGCGATTCTGTAATTGAGAGGGAATCGCACATGGATTGATGTTCTTGAGTAAATTGATGATATAAAATTTGTCAGGAAAGATTGGATTGGAGCTTGCAGTATTTGGTGCTCGCTCATGTTGTTGGGAGAATTGAAATTGCATGAAAATATTGTTGGAAATAGAATTCAAGCATGGAGGAAGCTTAAGAAATATAGCACCAAGTGGGTTAAGGGTACCACCCACAAGATGTTTATGCCGTGGCCACAGAACGGGTCCTTATCGAAAGCCATCTTACAACATATGACGACTTATTTGCATGCCACATATACAGGCAAGAAACTAGAGAAACGCTTTGCTGTTCTGGAACTTTGGAAAATGTTCGAACAGCCGAAAGAGGAAGAGCCACCTGCAGATTGGATATTAAAATTATGCATGGAGGGGGGTAAGACGCCTACCGCGCCACCAGCCCCGCCAGAACCAGAGATCGAGGGAAGTAAGTCAGAGGGACTCTACCCGCTAAGAGAGCTTAAGGCAGCCACACGGTATAGCAACCCTGCATATGAGTCACCTACTTACAGTAGTGACGAAATTAAGGGGAAGGATCAGGAAATTAATCTTACCTTTGGATCAGGTGCAGATTAGTGCACCTCTCGATAAAGAGAGAGAGGGAAAAAAATGGAAAGGAAGTGAAGACAGAACTGATGAGATAGCATTCGCAAAAGACGAATGGATGGGAGCAAAGATATTGCTGAAATTTGATGGTAAAGAAAGTGATGATGTGAGACCGAGAGAGAAGTCTGATGAGGCACAGAGAAGGGAAAAGGCGAAAGAAAAGGAAATGAGGGAAGAGAGAATAAAAAAGAAAGATAGGCTGAGGCGAGAACAGCTATATCGCGAAGAGCAAGGAAAACCGCTCCATCGCAACCAATGCGCAGCCTATGGGCAGTACAGGCAGAACCTGCAAAGGGTGGAAGAAGAACAAAGAGTATGTGAAAAGAGAATAAAGAGTCAGGAAGATGAGGAAGTTAGGAGGGCAAATGAACGTCGAAATGAAAGGAGAAGGGAAGAAGATAAGATTAGAGAAGAAGCGAGGAAGCGAAAGGAAGTCGATGATGTTATGGAACGTAAGCATAGACACAGGGCACGTGATCTTAAATATATGGAGCGGGAAGTTAAAAAACCCAATCCTGTTGTAGAATGGGAAGACATTGAAGAATTCTTTCCTGCGTGCGATTCAGTACCAGGCACGAGTGGGGCGAATATCGAAGATGACTTCGACACCAGAAGCATCGGGGAAACGATCGATAAAATATATGATGAAATGGGGTTGGAGCCAACATCTCACAGGGGAAGGGAAGACGAGCGCTTGGAGAGCACTCAGCTGTATGACACAGAGGATGTCACCCGAAGTAGTGGGAGCAGGACACTGTCCTTGGACAGGCTAGAAAATAGTAAGAGCGACGAAGATGCAAGGAGTTGTGTGAATTCCGAACAATCAATGTCCGACTCCGGAGGGGAAACAGAAAACAAGACAAATGAAGAAGGGAGACAGCGCGAAAAGGGCTCCCAAGAGACAAGGGGGTATGATGGTCAGATGCTGGCGAGTCCGCACCTAGGACATCAGAGTCTGCCACACAGCCTGACCTACATGTGGGAACGCCTCACGGTCAGAGGGGGGTGCCAGCACCCGCCTATGTAGACAGATTGAGGGCATTGCCAGGTAGACGGCAATGCAGGAATGTTACCCCGGCGATAGACAGGAGAGCCATGGGGAAAGAGAAGGAATACTGCGCATTCCAATTCCCTCTGCTAGAAAAAGGAGAAGTGAGACCACCATATATTCCATGGCCACACATGGATCGAGAGAACCTAAAAACAAGCTTCCAATGCTGACATCGGGAGCTGGGAAGTGGATACACGAGTTAGAAAAAATGACAGGGGGTCTCACGTTAGCTATAGGGGACATTAAAGGTCTCCTGATCGCCATACTTGGTGAGAGAGCAGATGATGTATGGACATGGGCAGGATACCCTGGTGTAACCATAATTAACACTGCACACGACGGAGCGCCATTTAATAATTGCAAAGCAGCTGTATGGAAAGCGCTACGAGTGCTTTACCCGGACACTTCCGATAATGACTCGTAAAATGAAGGAGTCAGAAGATCCGTTGATCTATATCCAGAACTTCCAAGACACGTGGGTGCTCGAAACGCATGAATCTTGGACGAAATCTATCTCTGTAGTCTACCATATATTGTGCCAAGGGTTACCGGAACCGGTGCAGAAACAGCTCAAGAAATTGGTAGGAGTAGAGGCTAAACCTTGGGCTGAAATACAGTTTACTATTGCACATTACTGTAGATTGTTGCAAGAAAAGAATTTAAAAAAGAGGCAACTCGTAAGGGTGAGGAAGCGAAGCTGGTGCAAAAGAAATGATCAAAGTATGCTCTCGAGGGAGCCATGCTGACAAGCCCAGCTGAACCGAACATACAACAGGTGGTTAACTCACTGCAGAAGAACCAGGGTAATGCGGGATTATACCCGATGGGAAGGGGCTTTAGAGGAAGAGGATGGCAGAGTAATCAGGGAGAGTTTCAAAGTAATCTGGGAGGGTTCCAGAGTAATCAAGGAGGTTTTCAAAACGTGCAGATGGACAGTCCATATATGTCAAATGGACAGATAGCCAGACCACCACCAGTATGTTGGCTGTGTGGTATAATAGGGCATGTGGCGCGCTCGTGCAGAAGCCAAGGCACGTGGCAAAATGGTCAAGGAATGGGAGCAGGCTTGGTAAATCCGCCTGCATTCTCCCAACAGGGCGGTGCACAAAATCACACAGTGCACCAGCAAGCACTAGGCTTGCAGCAAGGTGCACAGCAAGGGGTTCAACCCTCGAACTTGGGGAACCCCCCTCAAGGACAATCCCAACAGGTACCACCGCAAATGTCTCATGGCACAATCTCCAGAAGGGGAGGCAACCCTGGGAATGGAGAAAATCCACAAGTATATGGTGGATCGAACCTATATACGAACTAGGACAGCTCACTGGGAAACTTGATGTGTTCTATCCTATCAGTGACACAAGACCCTAACAGGGAACCAAGGGTGAATGTCATCATAGGGGGTAAAGAATATTCCTTCTTAGTTGACACGGGTGCAACACGCTTGTGCATACGAGAAGGCAAGTTTTCCATTTCGGCCAGGCCATAGACACTCAGAGTTTCACAGGAGCTCACAGTCGAGTTCCCTTTACAGACACACTCCCAGTCTCTGTAGGAGAGTGTGAAATGAATGTGCCTTTATTATATTCACGTCAGACCCCAGTGAACATTTTGGGTTGAGACTTAATGACAAAATTGAATATGACAATATTGTTCATGGAGGAGGGCATAGGAGGAGCTCCACTCCAGGAATGCATTATTCAAACATGTGCAAAATGATCAGAGCATACTCAGGACATATAGCCATGAGAGCTATACCGTTAGAACCAGAAGTGTTGACATACGGCATACATGTGCTTATGGGGGGGTTGCCAGGTCTTGCAGATAGGACCATGAGAACCCCTGACAAGTTTCTATTCAGACCAAGAATACCTATACATGAAGAAGGGGGACAATTATTTCCCTTGATGATACATATTGCAGCAGTACGAGAGAAAGTTGCATTGGTCGAAGGGTTTGATTACGAAGGCAGACAATGGTGTGCGATTGTCGCCATTGAAGAAGGGTACCGAGTGACTGATGTCAACGATGACAATCTGTTCGAAGAACACCCTGACTTAGAAGAGACGAGGGTGGAAGTAAGTCTCATATTCTGGGTCAAAATGATCAAGCGAGAAGTGCCTCAGAGAATGATGTTGGCACTGAAGCGTCTGGAATACTTTGATGAGGACATGGCCCAAGTGCCTGTCTCAGTATAGACTACAGGACCCTATGATGTAGGCCTCCTGAAAGGGGTGGGAGAAGTGAAAATTAAACTAAAACCAGGAGCAATTTTACCAAGAGTGCGACAATATTAATGTCCAGAGAAGCGGATGAAGGGATTGCGAAGACAATTGCCGCCATGATGGACCAGGGCATCTTAGTGACGTCAGAGTCACTGTGTAATACGGTGATTTACCCCATCAAGAAATCAAAGGGCGTTTAATCCAAGATTTAAGAGCATTAAATGATATAGTTGAAGCCGAGTTCCCTCTAGTTCCAAATCCATCTACAATTCTCTGTAACATACCAACCGAGGCGAAATATTTCACGGTGATTGACCTGAAAAATGCTTTTTTCTCAATCCGTTGCACCGTGACTCACAAGATCTAACATCATTTACTTTCAGACAAATGTGTCTGAAAAGCAAAAGGTTGCCACAGGGGTATTGTGAATCCCTGTCCATCTTTAACAGAGTCCTGCACATGGACCTAAGCAATATTGCAGTAGACAGTGTTGTTTTGCAGTATGTGGATGACATTATGATCTGCAGCACCATTGAAGAGCAATGCAGGTGTGATTCTATCCAGCTACGGACTATATTGGCTGAGAAAGGATATAAGGTTGACAAGGAAAAGTTGCACTATTGTCAACAAGAGGTGCTATACATAGGCCAGTTAATTTCGCATGAGGGGAAAAAGGTCACCCCAGAAAGGGCTAAAGCTATCATGAACACGGCTAAGCCGCTCACGATAAAGCAAATGCAGAGCTTCCTAGGCCTGTGCAATTATTTTAGAGCATGGGCCTTCGATTACAGCTTGTATAACAAGCCCTTTCTCCAGGCCCTAAAGAAGGCCCAGGCGACAAAGGGAAAGATTGAATGGACCGAGACAATGGAAAAGGGTTTTATGGAACTCAAGAGAGCGATTTGTACGGCTCCAGTTCTCGGGATTCCTAATTATGCAGAGGAATTCTACCTGTTCTCACACCAGATGGCAACTTTATGACGTCAGTGCTCGCCCAAAGAACCTTGTTGGGATACAAGCCCCAGGCATATTACAGTGGGATTCTGGACCCAGTAATGAGAGGCCAGTTCCTGTGCGAACAAAGCTTAGCTGCCGCAGCATTCGCCATAGAGAAGGTGACAACCATTGTAATGGGATGCTCCATGACATTATACGTCGAGCACTCATTATTCGCCATCTTAGAGAAACCAAAAGGCACATTGACATCTCAGAGAGCTTCTGCATATAAAGTGATCATATCCAATCCATCGATCAAAATAGTTTGATGTAAAACAGTAAATCCAGCTACAGCATTGCCGTAATGAAACATATAGCAAACGGAGAATTTCAAGTACTCGTCAGTGCACGAATACCATCTCATTATTCAGCACAGGCTGTAGAACTATTGGCATTGACACTCGCCATTGAGAATCATGCAGACCAGAAAGTAACAGTATACAGTGACTCCGCCTATGTGACATCCACAGTGCACGCAGGGCTAACGCGCTCGAAAAGGAGGGGCTACCTCTGAGCAGATGGCACGCCAGTACTGCACGCAGCCCTATTGAAAAGGCTGATAAAGGCACTACAGCTCCCAGTGGGCATAGCGGTCATGAAATGCGCCGCCCACATAAATAAGAAAGATTTCGTGTCACTCGGAAACCATGCAGCAGACACAGAGGCCAAGCGTATGGCGTCTAAAAGTGAAACGATCATGGAAATAGATGTGGCACACACCCATGAACGAATGATGGTAGCTCGAGTCACACCAGAGGCCTATAGTAATATGGGGCAGACTCAACTGATGGAGCTTCAAGGGGAGGCACCGCAGGACGAAAAAAACCTGTGGAAGCGTCGATGGTGTTCTTTAAACCCCTCTGATGGATTGTGGCGGCAAGACAGCACTGGTAAACCAGTAATGCCTGTAGCCCTACTAAAAATAGCATTGGAACAGTTGCATTACCCATTTCACATGCCAAAAGAAAATCTTGCTGCAGTGCTCACAGAAGACTGATTTAAACCGAATTTAGCGGAGCATGTTGCATTCTTTATGGTGAACTGCATAATCTGCCAGCAATTCACCGCTGGGCACACATTAAAAGTAGTGAGAGGAATCATCCCCCGGCCAAATGGGCCTTTTCAGCACTTACATATCGATTATGTTGACATGATTCAAGTGTGTAACGGGTACAGGTACTTAATTGTAGTGGTGTGTCCATTCTCTAGATGGATAGAAGCAGGTCCCTGTACACACCAGGATTCAACCTGTGCTGCCAAATTCCTGGTGAGGGAAGTGTTCTCTAGATGGGGGGTGTGTGAGGTGATGAGATCAGATAACGGGGTTCATTTTGTTAACGCAGTCTTTGAGCAGATCAGCTTGCTGCTTGGTATAAAGCACAAGTTCTCGTCTACGTATCATCCGGAAGGTAATGGTATTTGTGAGAGGCTCAACGGCTTTTTAAAGGAAAGGAGAGCCAAGTTGAAGCTTACTCTAAAGAGGGGATGGCTGCACTGTCTACCACTGGCATTGTATGCTCTTCGGAACCAACCAGGTTCCGACCATCATCTTACGCCGCACGAGATAGTTACAGGTAGGAGAATGAACACCCCCCTTACCCCACGAGATAGAGCTAGATGTGATGCCCAGGCAATACGAGAGGTCTTGGGAACCGAGCTGCAGGAATACCTGAATTGCATGACATCAAGCCTTACTATCATTTCAGACAAACTACAGTGACGACGAAAAGGGTGCAGCACAGCATGAGACACAGCAGGAGATGTTGAAACAGATGCAGTTCAAGGTCTATGTGTGCCTCTCATCTTCCCTGGAGATGCTGTGTTGGTAAAAAACCACACGAGAAAGAGGTGGGACGAGCCAAGATTCCACAGCCCTTTTATCGTAGAGGATTGCCCTCCTTCAGCTGTCAAACTGCAGGGCAGGAGAGCATGGATCTTGCTAAATGACATTAAATCCTATATTGGAGAGATCCCTATAGCTGCACTCCACCGCGAAGAAATCACAGACAACGGGGAAGAACCTCAGCACGTGCAGACGAGATCCATGACGAGGAAGAAGGACGCATGAGCAGCAAAAGCCAAGATAAATGAACTTCCTTGCAAGTTGTGGCATAAACAGGACATTTCCTCCAAGCAAAAGGGGGATAAGGACATAACGGACACTCTGTGCATCATAGTTTCAGGGTGAAGATGAGAATTGCGCATCTAAGCCACAACACACTGATTATACGAACTTTGAACCAAGCCATGCCCAAGCATTGTTGGAAAACAAAGACTCTGATAGACGGCGAGCAAAGACTTTCCATTTAAGAGCGTAGAACAGTGTCCTGAAGGAACCAACGCCAAGACTTTGTTTCTCAGAACTTATGGTATCACCCAGCAGCAATCTCACAAGGGATGTACTCACCTACTTCCAATTAGTAGTAATATCATATCCGTCACCTGTAGGGAGAGTTACCTGTGTCACAGACTTTGTTCGAGACCCTGCCAACAAGAAGGTAATCCGGCAACTGCTGACTGTCATTGCGGAAACCTTTGCTGTGTTACCCGAATACAGTGATAAGGACACAAATGCTTCCACCACAGGTGATCATAGATGAACTCACGTATACACTTTTCTTTCATATCATAGAGGAATGGCCAGCACTCGTCGGGAGAACCACAGACACGCTTTCATACATCAGAGATCCAAGAAACACTGAACATTTGAACAAGCTGTGGATCAGGCTCAAATACCTGGTAGCAACCCGTGCAGCAGGAAAGTGTAGAGAATGTTCATGTCAAAAGAAAAGCCTGTGATCCAGGACTCAGCAAAGCAGGACAAATGTCCCTGTCACCCGAGGACAGCCGCCTGGCCCACAATGTCCTGTTCCATCTAGACACTGACATTCCAGAAATGGTGGGGAGACTAGCCGAGGTTGACACCATCACCTTCATCAGAGATCCAGCTAATGTCGCACACATGGCAACACTCCTCCATGGAATCATGCTCCAAGTGGAACTGTCCAACTTTCAAAGAGAATATCTAAGGAGATTCCAGTAAAACCTCCCACCGAGGAACAGATCAAGGAAGCCTAGGCAGCTCTTCATCTTTCCGCCAAGGGACAGATCCAAGTGACAGAGACACAGCTCTTCAACTTTCCGCCGAGGGACAGATCGAGAGAGCAGAGACGAGAACTCCATCATTTTATTTTTATTTTTATTGGTATTTTTATGTTTTATTTTTATTTTTATTTTGACTCTGATTTTGATTGATTGCCATTTGTTCAATTTTTTTACATTAAACAGGATCCAGCATGTCTTCCGACTGAAACAAATTTGGGGAGTGGACTGGAAATTGACCTATTTTGAATATGCATAATGAACGTGCCTCACCAAAGGTGTTAGTCTAACCTTTTTCCATAGTCTAACAAAGGAACTGTATCCCGTATCCAGAGACAATCGTCACCCGCAAGAGGGGAGACACTTACGAAGCAGACACTTTATGTGATAAACTGAAGTGAAAAGAATAGAACTTTAACAGTTGACATGATTAAAATGGGGGCCCAGAACAGTAACCTGGTCCTCCCACAAACAGAGGGGCACACCCGCTTCCCTGCAAGGAAATGCTGCCAACTCTCATACCGCTCGATTATGTGTATATGCATAGTGATTATCATTGTGTTTCTGCCCTTAACAATCAGAACGGCCTTCTTTATTGGTGCACGAAGTGTTCAAATTTCAGTGCACCCACCAGAAATTGTACGTATGAATCCCACGAAAACACCCAGACATTATATAGTCGCTCCGGTTCCAAGAAAACCTGACGGTAAAGTGAACAAATTAAAATTGGATGTAATTAGTAATGATGCATACACACTTGAGGTAACAAATGGAGAGAAAAGCTGGAGACAGGGTCAGCGCAGAATGAATGAAAATATAGCACTGACCACTACACACACACACACACACCGAATGCACTCAAAGAAGGGCAAGTGTCAATGGCTACAGAACCTCGAACGAAGACAGCAGAAAGTGCGAGACTGCCTACTGAACAACCAGTCCCTGAAAATAATAAAGGTGACCGAAAAGAAGCAAATGAAAGGCCGACTAAAGAAGATATAGCCAAAGCCCTCAAGAAGACAGAAGCGGATACAAGAGAATTCAATGCAAGGACACAAATGCTGATAGACCATATATTCCCGTTTCTAGCTAGAGCAAGGAAACTACATGAGGAACTGGAAAATAGAACCGCAGAGACTGTAGTGATAAGCACACCAGTTCCAACAAAAATGACAAGCACCGGGCCCACAATGCGGCCTTACGTTGGGCTGATGTCAAACGGATGGTGGGTAAAGGCACTCTACGAAAGAATACAAGAGGAGAGGAAAAGAAATGCAAAACCGCCTCTTACCACAGCGATACAGATAATGAAACCTGCTTCACCGACAAGCATGCCTGAGAGTCCCCCAGCATGGAAAAGCCTTACAGACGCATTTAAAGATGTAGTTATAACTAACTACAGAAAGACACTAAGAATCAAGAGAAGCCCACATGAAGATAACAATGAACTGAACGATTACTTAGACAGCACAGCACATCTAGGAAACAACATTTGGTACCAACACATGAAAGAGGTTGGAAGAAGAAACGCTGAAGGAGAATGCTACCTCTGTGCACTCCTACCGTACAGCATGGGAAAATCTAAGATCTTCGTGGCTGTAGAAATTGATGTCCTGACAGCACACTGTTTGTCACACATAACAATGTGCAACACCAGCGGACAGTTTATGGGAAAAGATGCCTCAATGATATGGGCAACTGAAACAGCATCTCCTGATGAAGATGATTACATCCAGGACATTAAGACAAGGAACAGAGCTCATACCAGTAATCACGTGATGAGGTATGAAAAACCAGAGGAAAGGAACAGGAACTAGATGGCAAATTAATCCGAGACTGAACGTCCAAAGAAAAACTCCAGAAGAAGCCCAAGTTTGGAAGAATAGAGGCCAGATGTAGATTTTGGGGACAGTATTTTAACCAAACGGATGGGAAGAAGGAGTAGTGATATGCTGAGCGTGGATGTTCCTTGGAGCCTGCAAAGAAGCAGTAGAAAACTCACAAAAACTGTGCAAACCTTTATAGTTGGTAAAGCTGCTGACATGGGTCGAAGACAGAGGAAGACCCTTGCAGATAGTACCACTGGAAAGCCCAACATTGTGCTTCAGGAACAATGGCACAGGGAAGATGGGAGAGAATCAGAACTGCGGATGAATCTTTGAAGCTCCCGGAATGACTCAGGGAGCTGCAGTAATTATGGACCATTATTGGGCATGCGGATCCAAAGCATACATAAGACTACCGATAAACTGGGGAGGAATATGCACAATTGTGAACGTCCACGTCCCCGCACTGGTGATCCCGAAAAGTGACTTGAATATTGACATTTTCCCGAAAGCAGATGCTCACTTAAGGAAGAAGAGGTCTGTGGAACTGGTATCTTGAATGAAGAGAGAGAACTACTTTTCTGCCAAATCAGAAGAAGCATTTCATGCCATCCCATATGAACACAGGCTGTTTAGCCTCACCTCATCAGTATTCACAACAATTTTCCTGCCACACATCCAAGTGGGAGTAAATACTAAGTGGTTGCAAATAAACAGATGGGAGTTATTGCAGACCATCAACACGACCATAAAAGGTTTCAACACAATCAAAGAAGAACTAAGAGCAATTTGATTGATGACCCTCCAGAACAGATATGTACTTGACATGATCAATGCGATGTATGGAGGTGTTTGCGCAAAAATCGGAGAATCATGTTGCACATTTATACCTTCGCATGATGAAGAAAATGGAACCTTAACAGAAGCCATAACTATGCTGACAAACCTGAAGAACCAGATGATCAACGAAACTGACGAAGTTGATGATGACAGCTGGATTGGAAGACTATGTTTATGGGTCCCACAATGGATGGCAGATATATTCAAGGTTCTGGGAGCCCTGCTATTTATGATACTACTAGGAGTTTTTACTATCAAGATAATCATCACACAATGCCAGAAATCGGCGAAGAAAGCCATTGGAATGAAGATCATGATCGATGTCAAACCAGGATGGAAGCCCAGAGACCTGACTGATGAAGAAATCAGAGACTGTGTGAAGGCTAGCGAATTTGCGCCAGAGGGAACAAAGTTTGCGTATCCCAGAAAACAAAGAAAATATGAAGGAAAATGGATCTACTGAAGCCCAAATGGACAATGTCAGCTAATGCCCTTGAACAAAGACGAACACATAAAAACAGCAGAAAGTCTGAAAGGAGTGATAAAAATATGGACTCCAAAGAAACATACGGTCACAAAATCATGTACAAACCCAGAAGACGATGATCGAGATGCAGAAGAGACAAGTAAGCCAAATGCGAAAGAGGAAGCAGAAGTGGTAGATGAACCGACTCCCAGACATGGCCTGCACCCCAGCCCCACATTCTGTAGTACCAGGAACATGCTCGCCAACGTATGTGACGTATGAGGAACAAATGAGCCAACAGAGAGCAGCTCTGGGATTCTGCCCAGTGCCCATCAGAAGAGCAATACCTGTTGAAGTGTCTATAACCAGACAACCTTGGGCAGCCCGGTACCCATTGAGACAGCCGTACCAGCAGTTCACACGAAACAAAGACTATTTGCAGACTGTCCCCGAAGAGTCCCATAGGGCCTTAATGGAAGGCGAGTGATGACGGCACAAGAGCCCGGACAGACGTACAGATGAACATAAACGACGATTGAAAGATGACACACAAGGACGTAATGTAAAAAATGATGATGTAATGGACTTATAAGAAGAAACGATGTTGAGATATAAAGAAACGTAAGGAAACATAGCTGTGAAACCATATGGAAGTATTCAACCAGCTAACGCCTGTAAATAGGCTTGAAACGCAAGAAGCTAAGGAAACGATACTGCTTGCAATGCTTAGTAGGAGAATAGAACGGCAAGTTCCAATTATATATCTACCTCATTGAAGCACACTGTACAAGTGGGACTCCATTTTGTAAAGGCAGAATCAAGCCCAGGCTACAAGGGACCAAACAGGCCTAGATTCATATTCCAGCTAAAGCCAGATATAAGGAGCAGAATCAAAACTGAGCACAAAGCAGCTCATGCCTGGGAAGTCGAGGTCAACTCCAAGAAGGGAGGAGAGCAGCAACTTCGAAGAATCAAAACCTCCGAGCATAGCAGCCAGTCAGTGAAGGTCAAGATAAGGAGGCCCCAGGCAGGTGGTGAGGCTACGGAAGAATCAAATACATGAAAAGCAGGAAAATTAAGCAGATTCACGGTGAACAGACACGTGACCAGCCAAGCGTGAGGCGGTACCAACGTCTGATGTCACCCATAACCCGAGGATGCCATAACTTCTCCTGATAAGAAGCAACAGTTTCGAGGCCATCCTCAGCCAACTAATTGACACATAGCCCTAAAGTACTGATTGATGGAAGGGAGGCAGGGTGAATCTTGGGGCACAAGGCACCTGGTTGTTCATTCTGCATGCTGCTAATTAAAGAGGAGATTTATGTCTAGGGGTGTAACCCACCCAATCACAATGGACCAAATTATCTAGGGTCCTATACCTAGTAGAACCAATAAGACGTCTTTCGTGTAGTGACGGCTATCACGAGTGTTGTAGAGGGATGGACGCCCACCCGATAAGAGTTATCCAATCCTCATGCTCTGTTACCATATACAGATATAGTACCTATAGTTAGGTTACCTTTTCTAACCAATAGAATTGCATGTCAAACTTATGAGTTTTACACGTCAATGATGACGAGAATGTCCTATAACTATTGCTGCCTGAATGAAGAATTTGGGAGTTGAAGTGAGACAGGCGATCGTATCGTTGTTGATTTCCATTTGTTTCCCCGTTTATTGTACTTGTCATTAAACGGACCCCATCCTCCTCAAGGTGCAGCTATCTAGTCTTAAAAGTACTCAAGGGTGAGCTCTGATCCATTGGGCCTGTCAGGGGTCGCTCCGCCATTCTGTACAGTGCCCCTTTATAGTGGAAGTGCACTGCAGGCAATGTTTCATCAGCGACCTTCTACAGTCAATAACACCCCAGTGGCTTATTAGTTGCTCCAGTGCTGAGTTCAAGTGACATACATTTTTTCATTATCAAATTGCTAATATGACCTTCCAAAATCTTCAATTTGTTTGATATGTTTCACTGTACGTTTAATGTTTGAACATCATTTTAACATCAGAAGACCCACATAAAATGTTGACAGCTTAAGTGCTATGCATTCATCCTCAACATGCACATATTATCAGCCAGCATGCTTACCTTTGATTCATGACCTCCACAGGATATAAATATACTTGCATAGCCAGTACGTCTTCACTATTGCTTTGAAAGTTAGCACAGGACATTTCATATTAATTGGGCATATTTCCTTTGTTAACTTTCCATGAACTGCAACATAATGCTTACAACTGTCAATGTACAGAGAAACAAAGAATTGCAACTTTCAAATTGTGTGTGCCCAAAACAAAATCTACTAATTCAGGAAGTTGTTTTAAAGTGCTTGAATGAATGTACATTACTTCCGCTTGAGAGCAAATGCTGCAACACATCAATCGTGGGGTCAGTACTTTGAGTCAGCCCTTCTAGCATTGCTTAAAAGTTGGATCTATCAGGTTGGTCATGCTAACAAAAATGTTTCAGAGTAAATGTGCTGCAAGGACAGCACACTTTGACCTATTCGGAGATTATCTGGATAAGGCTCTTTACCTCATTTTTTCTGAACTTTCATGATGTCCCTACACCTACCTCATTTCCCTCAGAGGTTCCAGAAGGGTTCTACCATGACTCATGACTTACCTGGTGTGTGTGCCCTGGTTATGACCATGTTTTCTATCAACATTTCTTCCTGGTAGGCCTCCATACTTTTATTTGAGCTAGACCATGTACCATGCTGCTCAAAACATGTGTCAATAGCAGTACCCCTGCTACACTGCCCTGTCAGAGTCTACTAGAAATGTAATCAATGTGGTTTGCAGCTGGCTGCACACTAATTTCAGGAGAACATTATGTATCTACTTTAACACAGATTGGTTTACATCTCTTTTGTAATTCATGACAGTAAAGGGGAAAACATGCTCTTTGGCACCCCAGCTGTCCAACACCCTAGGCAGCTGCCTAACTTGCCTAGGGCTTGTACCGTCCCTTACAGGTATCAAAACACAGATTACAGCCTCATTTCTCTGGTATGGCCCGGCGGGGTCCCATAGGAAAATGCATATGTATAGATCCATGTTTATTATCTGCAAAGGTGGAAAGATTCTTAGGCAAGTTATGGTCCCTAATTATGGTTGCATATTCAGTATACAGAGCATATTTTGAAATCTGGGTTTTCTGGCAACACCAATAATACTCCCAGATTCTCTTCTTTACCTTTTCTGGATTCATTTGTAAAGACTGGCAATTGCAAACTATTTCATGAAGTAAGGCATCACATTCTGAAGAAAACTCATGTGAGATTTTAGACATGCAATGTGTCATGCAGAAAATAGGCTTTCCCAGAGACGGCAAACAATAGCTGGTGTGCACTTTTGGGGCTTTGACATAAGCCCTGTTGATGGGCTGAACAAAGAGCCGATTTCACAATGAAACTAGAAGATGTGTCTTGGTGGTGGGCAACTATAGAGCTGTCGAAGGAGTTGCCCTGAGACTCACTTTGCTTTAGATAAAAGGAACCTCAAATGTATTGGTGCGCGTATGGTATCTTGATAAGAATAATCCACTTTGGGCTGAAGACCGTTGGTTGATAAGTGTTCAATGATTAAAAGAAGTCCTCGAGCAGTGTGTGAGACTGCCGGAACAGCTATAGAGGCATTTACTTGTGACCATCATCCCTTGCAGTTGAGCAAAAGACCTCCCGAAGAGAGCAAAGGCATGAGGTAGTCATGACAGTCTGTCCTTAGTTCATATGAGTCTCCCATGAAACAGTGTTGAGCTGTGGCTTAATGTAGTGCCCATTGCAGAGGTAAGATGCTAGACCACAACTGAGGAGCAAATGATGGGTGGGATATGCAATGTAACAGAATACACGCGCCTGAGATGAAGCGCTTAAGAAGTGGGGTAAGGTCATTGGGATGCAGAGCACTGATGAGGAGCCAGCATGTAGCACTCAGACCTTGAAGAGTACTGCCTGGCTGGAAGGTGCTGGAAGAAATAGATTAGTTCACCTGCAGTCTGAGTGTGCTACCACAAGACTGGCAGCAGTGAGACAGAGGGTTTGAGGTGAGAAGCCCTGCAGCAGGCACTGTCCTCCTGTGGCAGTGGGAACAGGTGGTCCAGTCCCAGGTTGCATAGTGCCTGGGGTTAGCTACACACGATGGGAGCACGTCTAAAAATCCCCACTGAAGAAAGAGTATTCCATATGTGTAAAATGCCGGGAGCTATAAAGACCCCAAAACATGTATTCACAGAATGTCGAACTATGTGCAACATGCATATGACTATCTTGGGCAAATATGTCCATAATTATGAGTCCATAAAGAGCGATGGATTTTGGATTAACTGCCTTAAATCAGACTTAGAAAGCCTCCATATCAGCCTCTACTGGCTTTGGCGCAATATTGGTAAACAGTTATCTATTGACAAAGCGAGCTCCAATCCGAAGAGGATGGTGAGGAAGTAGTTAAGATGCTTGCAATATGTAACTGTTCTCTTGTCATGATATGTTTAGGAAACCAAAATGTTTTTTTTTATGTTGATATGATCTTGATGTATACCTATTGATTGAGCAATTGTAAAATTGAAATTGAAATAACTGTAATATGAAGTTTATGAATTTTAAATACTGTAAATATTGATTGATATGATTTTAAATATAAATAAACAAATGTAATGTATAGGTGGTAGCTGGAAATTGTATTTGTATTTACATTTGTTTTTCACCTGTGCCTGTTTGTTAATTAATGACATAAACTGTTTATCTATTTTTTTTAAACAGATTTGAAGTTAGTATCAAGCAAGTGTTAGTTTAAGCACGTATTTACTAAATATTCAGTGAAAAAACTTTGTTAAAGGGACATTATGGTTAAGTTGCGCTACTAAAAACCTATGAAATTTAGTGAAAAAACTTTGTTAAAGGGACGTTATGGTTAAGTTGCGCTACTAAAAACTTATGAAATTCAGTGAAAAAAACTTTGCTAAAGGGATGTTATGGTTCAAAGTAAAACCGAAAACCCCCTGAAATTCGGCAGTTATGGTAAGATAAGCAACCATAACTCGCGCCACCATGCACTGCTAATACTAACACCCAGGACATCAAAGATGACATCACAAATGTCATTGTTTTTTTTTACCTTGACAGACAGAGATTGTGCTGAAAGACTTCTTTTGAAGAAGTGTAGCAAAAACGTAAGACACGATAAAGATTAAATTTCTGAAACGAAACCACTTTTGTATATTTTGAGAAAGATCGTTGGCACACGCAGAGTCGTATTTTGGGACTGCACTACACTTGGACAATGGAAAATGCAATTATAATGTAAGTAACCCTTTAGATTATTTTATACCGGAATATAATAACAATAGCGTGGCATTAAAGCCCGGTCAAGTTTTACTTGTTCGTTCAATGTGACATATTGTTTTCTACTGCGCACTATCACCGCCGAATTGATCCCCTGTCGTTTAGAGGGCTCTGAAAAAGGCAGACGACACAGGGTGGGTTAATAGAAATAATTTAACCGGTCTGTAGCCAGTCAAGCGCTCTACTCACTGTGCCACTTCACTGTAGCCGGTCAAGTGGCACAGCGAGTAGAGCGCTCGCTTTGACATCCGTGCACAACTTGCTAACGCAGGTGCGAATCCCGGCACGGCCAAACTCAGCCTTTCATCCTTCCGTGGTCGATAAATGAGCACCACACACCGTGGGTAATAATAAGCAGCGCTGAGATACCTGACGGTTCTTAGCGCTATATAAATGCGAAAATATTATTATTTTATTATTAACATACTCCGTTGCACTATCTTCGCTAGCAAATAGTTTCACGCCCTAATAAATAAAATGAATATTTTTAATAAAGATCGGCTGGTGAGACTAATTTATGTTTTTTAAAACAGGTATGTTGCCCCATTTTGCCAATGTCACGATTTTCAGACTCCAGCGGATGGATTTTTCAACTGCCAAGTGCAGCTCCATTTAAGCAACTTCATGACCCTCACCATTTTATGGGACAAACGCCAAGGACCAATATGCCCTTACGCAGTACTAGCGGCTAGAAGCAACATACTAACCATTATGGTGGTCTAATGCCTCGTTGTTGGAGCAACCTTCCGATTTTCAGTGCGACCATTTACTGCTTTTATCATAAACCAACAGCCTATCTACCGCAAAGGAACAGCGCGTGGCTCAAAATAAACTTTTGCTGATCAACAGCAGAGACAATTGCAAATCGCTGAATATTCACTAAACATTTCATGTGAAATAAATGTACTTTACCAAATGTGCAATCCTGCGCTGTTTACTTTTAAACCACAGTTTCATATTCCGAATTGTGGCGCACTGTGTTCTAAGCTGATCTAACACCCTCTGTACCGCAAAGGAACATTGCGTGGCTCAACATGAACTTTTGCGGATCGACAACAAAGACAAATGCAAATCGCTGAATATTCTCTAAACATTTGATGTCAAATAAATGTACTTTACAAAATTTACAATCTTGCTGTTTGCTTTTAAATCACAGTTTCATATTCCGAATTGTGGCGCGCTGTGTTATGACATAATGTGTGTTGTCTTCCGGGTTCTGTGTAAAGTCGCGTAGGACTGGAGACGACTGGGCCCGTTTGATGACACACCCTGTAACGTCACGGAGAGAGGCGGGGAATATGAATGCTTTCATAATGTCAGGCTTAGGGGCGGGAGATATGATTTAGTGTTGCAAAAGCAAGTCAGCCAGGTCAATAGCGCCAGTCATAGGATTATCACATAATGTCGGCGCACACCAGCCTGATTTATCGTTTCTTTAGTGGACAAAAAGTCGGGTGAGGCCCATAGGAAATTGTACTATCAGCGGACAAAAGGAGGGTTCGTAGAATACTTTCAATCTGACAACGAACAATACAAACAACGTTCTCAGAACACCCCCATTTTGTGTAATTGCAACCATTTCGGGACACCGCGAGTGTTCTTAGAACACATTCAACATGACAGATTACAATACGGACAGCGTCCTCAGGACACCCCCAGTTTGTGTATTTACGAACATTTAAATACACCGCAAGTGTTTTTAGCTCAATTTTACCTTCCTTGCGAACAAAAAGGACACATACTCCGTCCTCTGAACACCCCACCATTTAGTTTATTTACAAAATGTCAGTACAGCCGTGTTCTCCGCAGACAAATCGAACACAACAAAAGTGTATAGCACATATAAAAACAAAACATTGAACCTATCTCATACTCCCCCACCCTCCCCAAACATTCTTACATACCAACACACTCCACTAAATACAATTTTTAATCCAAGTTTCACCGCGCTGTACGCGGTCGACGGCGAATACAAGATGGCGGGCGCCACAGAAAATCTGATGCGCTCCACGCCCCACGCCGTCCAATCAGCGAACACGTCGAATGTCCGCGGACATGACGCAAGCCCATGGGCCAATCGGGGTGCTGTCCGCGGAGCGAACAGGGAAGTCCGTCCGCGAAACGAACACAGATATCACTAATTCTTTTGTCTTACATTTTGGTCATTTTTAAAAAAACTACTGGACGGATTTACACCAAATTTGCAAAAGCACGCTTTCGGGACCAAGCCGCCGCTCCTGCCGCAAATTTGGTGTAAATCCGTCCAGCGGTTCGGGCTGTAGCCGTGCGCAAAGTTTTTTCCCATTATGTCTATAGGAAAAAACAAAAGTTTTGGGACCCCCCCTATACTTTTGCCCCCCCTGGACCAAACCTCTCCAGACTTTGCAAAATAATTCATACTGGGCCATATACTTTTATTGCAAAGTTTGGTGAGGATTCGTCCAGGGGGAGCGAAGTTATAAGCCACCCAAAAAGTGCTCTTCCTATGGAAACACCAACTTAACCATAACTACATGGACGCTAGCACGTCCATGTAATATGTATATGTGATATGTTACTATAATTTATTGTAAAGATTCTTTTAGAACCATAAACAAATAAAGAATAATAATAATTAACTGCACACTGATGGGCCAGTCACTGATATGCTGTTGATGGGGGTGCAGGCTTGATATAGTCGCTCTATGGAGACTGTGGCCAGCAGAAGAAAAGGTCTGGCCAGCTGCTAAAAGCTGCTTGGAAATCTGGAAGCCCCGTACTTGCTAGAAAGTTGGTGGGGGCAAAAGTCTCCAGATTGTAGCAGGATGCTGGTGGGTTCTGGAAGCCAGGCAACGTGGTTGGAGTGTTTGTCCCATCACACAGGTTATCTTCTCCTTCACTTAGGTGCAAGCCTGTTGTATTTGCCACTAGCATTTTGAGGAATTTTGGCAAACTATGCATTTAGTTTATTTTTGGGGGTGCAAAAATTCATGGTCTCATAAAAGGCTTACAACTGGCTATAACTGCTCAATGTTGTACCTGCCCACTGACAAATGCAATATTTACAAAACAAAGATGTAATATATATTTTGTGGTGTCTTTTCATGCCTTATTAAAACCCTACACTTGAGAAAGGGGAAAAAGAGGTTCTGTGGGAACAAACAGACATTGAAAAATTCATGTTAAACCAGTTTTTGTAAAAACAAATATCTGTCAGTGGTCAAGGGCTAGTTAGAGGAATTATGGGCAGTCTTGAGAAGTGAATTGACAGCCCACATTTGTCTACAATTCCTCAAAATAGCCTCTGACCACAGGAAAATGAAATATAGTTTTTTTGAATGTGCATTCTTTTTTAAAATGTTTTTATTTATATGCATTTAGTTCAAAATAACTTTTACAAAATCATGAAAAAACACACTGGGCCTCATTACGAGGTGGGCGGTAAGGGATTACCGGTACCGGTAAGGGCACTGGTAATCCCTTACCGCCCTATTACGAGTTCCCTTTGCGGGTCCTCCCTTAACGCCTGGTTTTACCAGACGTTAAGGACGGGACCCGCAAAGGGACTTTGGTGCTATAACGGTACCGCAATTTGCGGTACCATTATTAGCGCCTTCCCCTTTCTGATTGAGCCCTTTGGGGGCTCAATGGGAAAGGGGAAGGGCCCTGGTGAATGGGGAATTACCGCCCCGCCATCCTTGGAATGGGGCGCTAATAGCTCCATTCACCAGGGCGGAGTCGGTAAGGATTTGGAGGCAGCCATGGCGCTAATAGCGCCATGGTTGCCTCCAAACTCCTAATGGGGACCACTGTACATTCAAGTAAACAATCAATATATTGTCATTACAATAACATCCTAAAACATATACAAAAATGCAGTGTTGTTAAAATGTTGTGCTAACAAAACACCCTGTGACAGTTCATACACAGGTGCATTTTTATAAGACTAACATCACGGGTTCGATTTCAGTTCAATTATTCCTTGCTTAGTATTTAAAAACTGTCTAACATCATAAACACCCTGCTCCCCCCCCTCCAGCCTACTTCTGCAGGAGTCTGTCCTGATACATTCTGGTTTCACCATCACCGTCTTGTGGCCAATGCTGGATTTTACTTTTATGGACTTCATTGATTCACAGTGCGTCACCCTTTTTCAACTTACATGCTGGACCTCCTTTGCATCTTGTACTCATGGTGGCCCTGAATCATGCTGTTCCCATCTTCATCTTGTATTCTGGCTTGCAGCATTATGTGTTACTACTGACTTCTGCAATTGTATTCGCTCTCCCCTCTTGCTTCTCCACACCTTTTGACTGCTTACTCTCTGTTCTCTCCTCCTCTCCCTTTCCCCATATCCTCCCCTCCTTCCCTTACTTTCTTCTATGCACTTACTCTATCAGAATTGTCCCTGCACCTAGTATGATAGCAACCTCGTCTGTCTCCTGCTCCTCCCTTTTCTTGTCCCCCCCCCTCCCCCCTCCAGCACTATCTGAAATGTCATCAGGCCTAGTACAATAGTCGCTTGTTCTGTTCCTCCCCTCCCTTTATGCATCCCTCTCCCTCACCTTTTGTTTTTCTCCGGCTCTACCAGAAATGTCGTCAGGCCTAGTACGGTAGTCGCCTGCCTGTTTCCATTTCCTTCCCACTCTCCCTCACCCTTCCTATGTCTTAGCTCTTGCACTATCTGAAATGTTGTCATGTCTAGTATGATGGGTAATTTCACATCCTTGCTGTTCATGGCCTGTAAGAATGTAATTGTATTTTCCCTTGTTCCCTCCCTTCCGTTGAAGCGCTTTGAAACACATTATGCATAGGCGCTTTACAAATAAACTATGATATCATATCATTTGTACAAATACAAATATCAATAGGGTTAAAAATAGAACACTACCTTTTGCTACATGGAAACAGTGTTATACCCGATGGTCAAAAGGACCTTCAATGAGTTTCACTCAGCTGACTCTCTACTGTACGCCATACTTTATATAAGGTAATATCAATCACTTCAAATTCCGTATTCAAACAGTATGTCCAAAACTCTACAGTTTCTATAGAGTTGTAGTCATGCATTAAATTACCCAGGATGGTCATGCATATGTGGCCCATTTTGGTGCTTTCAGTTAACACGTGTCTAGCCGTTTCCATAGACTCCAGTATCTTACAGATTCTACAAAATCTACAATCTCTTTGAATCCTCCATTGTCCGTCCCAGATCATTCTTACCAGGAGTTTATTTTTGCACAATGATAATCTAAATCAACGCACTTCAGGGTCTGGGCATCAGAGAAGATAATGCTGGGGCTTCATGTACTTATGACTTAAATGATCAGCTTGACTGTAATTCTTCAACTTCTATAAATGCTCGTAGTTTGAGACCCTATCCCACTTGCTCATCCGCCGTGAAAACGCACCTTTTAATGTTTTAAATTTGGAGCAGTGCTGGAAATTGGGGACTCAATCAAGGTTATGAAACAGCATATTTATCAATCTAATGTATTAAACAATAGTTTGCTCCTCACATTCTCAATAGGGAGCATCTCTGTCTGTAGGTCAAGCAACGCAGACTCTGTGCTATGGGCTTTCCTAAATTCGATTTTTGAGGGTGGAGGAGATTTTCGTTATCCACATAATCTTGGAGTTGGTCTGTGGTGATCTTATCGAGTATCTTTAAGAGAAAGTTACAGTTAGTAATAGGTATGAGGTTTGAGGGATCTTGTTGATTGTGTTCAGGTTTTTTGGGTAGGGGTGTACCCGTAACTGTTTTAATTGTGGCAGGGACGATACGGTCCCTGAAGGAGGCATTCACCATTCTTCTGAGGAATGGACTAAATGTTTTGGTGTTGTCCAGTATTATTTTGGGTGGAATCACATTTTCTGTGCAGCAAGTACAGTTGATATTGGAGAGAGATTTACTCATATCTACCATGGATATTGGCGTAAACTGAAATTTAGGACTTTTGATTTTGGGGATTTCCTCTTGTGGTTTATCTGGGAGAGGGAAGCTGGTGGTCTTACAGTTTGTTATGGTTTCTCTAGCTTTGATGATTTTAGTTTGGAAAGCTATTTGAACATTTTCACAATCTTTCTCTGTGGGTTGGAATGGTCGAGAGAGGGCTTTTGGTTTTTCTACAGCTTTCAGTATTTGGAAAAGTTTTCCTGTAGAGTTAGAGGCGGTGGCAATTTGTTCATTGTAATGTTTTTTTTTAAGTTGTGTGAATTTCGTCCAATACCTGATGTCTGCATTTTTCCAGTTCATTTTGTTAATATCCATGGGGTCTTTTAACCATTTTCTTTCCAGTTTTCTTTTCTCTTTTTTGAGTGTAGTGGATAAAACACAAATACAGAAATTGGTTAAAACTAAGGAAAAAGCTGAATATTATGACAAATTGGCAAAAAATGGGAGCTTTTTTAGCTTTCAAAAATAGCTCCCTTCTTTGTTTGATGGCCATTGTACTCAGCGATAGTTGGCCTAATTCCAGGCGTATATATTCAATAGATGATAAGGTGGCAAGCGCAGCACACATCACCAAAAATACCACTCAAGTACCTTTAGCCAATCCAAATTATGCAACTTTAAGGCCGCCAAACTGTATAGAACGTCCGGACAAAACCATTGTTTGTACAAGTTGAGAATACCCCCTAACGAAAATCCTGTGTGAAGATGAACAAACCTTCGGACCATTAGGGATATGTGTTTTGCTTTTTGTGTCTTTGTAGTAGTCAGCTCCTGATAACCCCTAGAAACTGACCTCTCTACTCCCAGATACTTGTACTGCTGGGTATAATCTGTATGTCCCAGCGCAGTAGTCAGAGACTGCTTTTTAACATGACGAGCACTGACTAACATGGTTTTCATTTTCTTTAGGTTTATCATGAGCCCATTTTCCTCAGCATAACTTGCAAGCTCCGACAGCATGGCTTTCATCCCCATAAGTATCTGGCCACAGAACACCAAATCGTCTGCATAGTGCATACCTGAAATGGTGCAATTGCCAATTTTTGGGGGACATTTGGCATACGTCGTCATTCTCAAAGGGAGGTCAGCCCTATAGATGTTAAATAACAGTGCTGCAAGCATACATCCCTGTTCATCACCTCTATCAATGGGGATATCTCCAGATAAACGCCCACTGTCACTGAGACGTATCTGGACTGTAGTTCCAGTATGCAGGGCCACAATTATTTTAAGGATCAATTTGGGGCAGCCTAAGATCCGAAGTTTTCTCCTTAACAAAGTACATTTAACCTGGCCAAAGGCTGCGTGGAAATTGGTAAAAGTTATGTACACTGATTGGTTGCCCTTCATTCTTGCTTTAGCCATAGCAGCGTCTAACATGCGCATATTGTGTATAGTGCTAGATCCCTTAAGGAATACCCCCTGAAATGGATGTAAAATATTTTGGTGAGTTAACCAGGCTTGTAGGTGTGTTAGTACGAATCCTGTCAAAATATTTCCTGTGGTGTTAAGGAGAGTAAACAGTCGATAATTCTCAGGTAATAACCGATCACTACTTTTGTACACAGCACTATATATATAGCTTTAGTCCATGACCCAGGAATACACCTGTCACTACATATTTTGTATTTATTGTGTTTATATAGCGCTTTAATCCAAAACGCTTTACATTTTAACAACAGAATACATATAACATTATAACAGTCAAATCAATTTACAATTCTAAATTAAACCAACAAAACAGTAAGTAGAGCAATTAAACTGTGAGGGAAGAGGGAAGGGTGAGGAAGGGACTGAGGAGGGAAAGAGAAGGATTATAAGGGTGAGAATGAGGGAGGGTAGGAGGAAGGGGAAGGCAGAGAATCATAGGGAAGATTCAAGGGAAGGAGAGGGAATGAGAGGAGGGGAAGGTTTCATGGCAGGGAATGGAGAAGGAGAGATTTAAGGGAAGGGAAGGACTTTTTTTTCAAAAAGGTCCCATAAGACTGTAGCCCACATTTCTTAATTTTGCTTTATGGCTGCTGAGGAAAGCCCATTCGGCCCAGGTGCTTGTTGGTTATTTAGTTTGTTTATGTATGCTATCATGTCCCCAATTTCGAATGCCATTTGCCACTTTACATGTTTTTTAAGACAGGGGGCTTCTGTGTTATCATCTTTCTTCATTTTGTCTTCAATAAATAATCGCCATATGTTCTCAGTAATTGGGTTAACAATTAAGCTATTAGTAGAAGGTGTTGCCATGTTTAAAATTTGCCATACCTGTTTTTGTATCTTTTTTGTTGCAGACTATTATCATTTTTTGCCAATTTGTCATAATATTTAGCTTTTTCCTTAGTTTTAACCAATTTCTGTATCTGTGTTTTAATTTACAATTGTTGGTGTTTTTCAAAAAACTTGGCATACCTTCCTTTTTCAGATGGCGAATACAAATACGTAATCTTTGCTTTTCAATATGAAACTGTCATCCATTCTTTTTTATCGGCAACACTAAGCTTTTCTTTTTTGTTTTTGCATTTTTGCATATTAACCTGGATAAGCATCTCTCAATCTCATCCCAAGTATGTAAATCTAAATATTCCCCAAAAGAATGACCCAGCTTTTTACTTATCGTGCTAATATTACGATCGGTCCATCTTATAGGATTGCCAGCTTGGTTAGAATCCAGGCTAATAATAGCATATTTTCTCTCGCTCGTCTGAGTCAAATCTATGTTCAGGTACAAAATAGCATGATCACTAGATTCACTTTTACTAATGTGTAAGCTTTTAACACTATTAGTTAACTGTGTGTTAACTAAGTAACTGCATAAGTAATCTAAGTTGGCCTCTTCATTTCCACATTGCCAGGTACTTTGTCTCGGGGACTCGCCTAAAGTTCAAACGTTGTATATAACGAGATTCAATCATTCTAAGAAGCGATGCCATTGTTTACCCTTAGCGTTGCTGAATTTCTGTACTAATACACAATCAGTTCCTATGGTGGTGTATCTCTATTTTATGGTATATTCCCTGCATCTAGCATTAAGATCCCCACCCAGCAAAATGAGGTCAGAAAACATATCTTCCTGCCAATTTGTGGTAATTGAATCAATAGATTCAAGAATATTATCAATAATTTCACTACCTGGGGATCTTGAATATCAGTAAAGAGCATACGTTGGTTTTTAATCCCATCGTTCAACATCACTTCAACAGCCAGAACATAATCCTTAACACCAGAATGTTCACATTTTCACAGAATAGATTTCCTGCCTTACTCCAATCATCAGGCCACCAAAAGGGCGATTCATCCATTTCTCCTGTAGCATTGATACTTTTTTTGTTTGTTTAAAGATTGTATTGAATGACATCAGGTATACGAGGCAGATAATGCACATATTGTATATCCAGATCAACATCAGATATAAAGTAAGGTACACCAGATATAGTGAGGATTAATACAAAGTAAGCCAAGCATCCTTATATCATATAGTATTCAAATTATGCTAGAGATTTTTGAGTATTGGGGGAACACACAATGACAGACAACAAGACAAAACGCCAACGGACAAAACACACACAAGAGGGGGAAGAAGGAAAGGGGATGAGGGATGGGGTGCAAATAAATCATTCTTGCAGACACAGATTTACACAAATAAAAAATCAATAAATGAATGCCATTTTAACTGAAAGTTGTTTTGTGAGTCAGGGGTAGAAGCATTACATCCTTCCAATCTATGAATGTTACATATAGAATTCCACCAAGATTTATAATGTATTTTACTAAGGGTTTTCCAATTAGTCGTAATATTTTGGATTGCCACAATTAAGCATAAATCAAACAGATATTTAAAATGTTTGTTAATTGAGTTATGATGTAGCATGGAGCTACTTAAGATAAGAAAATCAAAACAGAAATCCATAGTAAGGTTAAAAATGCATTTGATGGTATTCCACACAGAGTTCCAGAATTACTTAACATATTGGCAGTCCATAAACATATGTTTAAAAGAACCTTGAGCTTGCGAACAACTCCAGCAATTATTATTAGGTGATAGACCACATTTGAACAGGGATACAGGCGTGACAAAGGCTGTATGAAGAAAAAGAAAATAAGGTTTGGATAAGACTTGCAGAAGTGGTACTTTTTGAAATATTTTGCCATTGGGGGGCCAGAGCAACTGATGATCTATCTGTACGTAATCTCTTCTCCAGTCACCATGAAGACAATCAATCCTCGGCATAACTGAAGAATTTAAAAGGATATTATAGTAGATAGAGGCTGTTGTGGTTCGGTTAAGCATATGAAGTAATCTTAACGCATCAGGATCATTAGAACTATACATCAGTATCTCTAAATGTTCAACTATTGCAGCGATAATTGCAAGAAATCAAATCAGGGAAGAGCCAGAGATATGAAATTTAACAACAGAATCATATAATGTAATGGGAGTACCACATTCAAACAACTGGTTACATAATCTGATGCCCTTAGAAAGCCACGGCTTCCATAAAATGGATTTACCTTTCATTTTAATCAAGGGGTTATGCCAAATGAAGGGGGATACAAATGAGGACTGATTAGTTATAGATGGGAACATAAACATTTTAAAGGAAAGAATGGATTGGCGGGGACAGGAACATTTAGTATATTTATTTTTCCCCTTAATTAAGCAGAGATCTGCAAGGGATATAGGGGAAGCCATAGCTCTCTCTGGCGGACCCAGTTAGGCACTTGGAATGATATATCCTGAACAAACCACCACTGTGTTTGCTTAACAGTAAAGGCAAGATGATATTTTTTGAAATTAGGGAAGCCTACTCCTCCTTGGGATCTGGGTCTTTTGAGCTTACTCAGCGAGATTCTATGTTTCTTCTTCCCCCATAAGAATTTTATGAGACATGAATCTATAGATTTGAAGAAGGAAGAAGAAAGAGCAATAGGCATCATATAGAGAAGATAAAGTATTATGGGGAGATCATCATCTTGATCGATTCGAATGTGCCCCACCAGGAGAGATATAAGGGGGACCAAGAAGATACCAATTCCTTGACTCTGGTTTATATGCTATCTGAGTTATGTTTACGAATATTGTTGATGGAAGCAGAAAAGTGGATCCCTAAATATTTGAATCCTAGGGGACACCATTTCATACCTACAATACTAGTGTGAAACGGGATGTCATGTATATTAAGTGGGAGAATCTCAGATTTGTCAGTTTTAAGTTTATATCCTGACGCATCTGAAAATCTTGATATGATACTGAGTAGGTGTTGGGCACTCAGCTGAGGGTCTTTTAAGAGTACAAGCACATCATCTGCATAGGCCGCTATTTTAATATTTAAATTATGGAACGGAATTCCCGAAATAAAATCATTTTGTCTAATAGCTTCAAGAATAAAGAGAATAGGGGATAGTGGGCATCCCTGACATGTTCCTCTAGATAAAAGAAAGAAGGAGGATAATTGTCCATTTACAAAGATTGCAGTTTTAGGATTGGAGTATAAGACTTTAATCATTGATAGAAAGGGGGGATCAAAACCATGCCATTTGAGCGCTTGGAACATAAAGTCCCATTCAACTCTGTCAAAAGATTTTTCAGCATCAAGGGCTATCGCAGCAAAGGGCTCATTTGATTTGTTTAGAATATCGATGATGTCTAAAAAGAGTCTAATATGGGATGATGCCAGTCTACCTTTTACATAACCTACTTGATCTTGTTTGAGAAGATTGGGTAGGAAAGGGAGGATTCTACTTGCGAGAATTGTAGCATAAATCTTACAATCAGTATTAATAAGGGAGATTGGACAATAGTTTGGGGGGAGTTCGGGGTCTTTATCATGTTTAGGGAATACTATTAGCATAGCTTCTTAAAAAGAACCTTGGGCCATGTTATTTACAATAAAGTGAGAAAAGAGTTTGCTAATCTTAGGGGCTAAAAGATTGGAGAAATGGGCAATGGGCAAAGAAATCAATAGGGAAGCCATCTGGTCTGGGGGTTTTACATTTTTTAAGGTTTTTTTGTATTGCTAAATGTATTTCAGGTGCAGTGATTGGAGCATTAAGTGAAGAGAGGTCAATTTGAAGGTAGGAGTCACGAGGTATGGTATATAGGAACTCATTAATAGTGGGATTATTAGGGGGGGCTTCAGAAGTATTAACATTGGAATGAAATTCCTTAAAGACATGTACAATTTCTTTATCAGACATTTTTTCTGTTTCCCAAATTATAAATTCTCCTTCTTAAGTATAAGATAAGAAGCCAATATTTTACTGGTTTTCTTTGAAAATTGGTATATTTTGGCTTTATATCTAAGTAGGTTGGAACAAGAGTATTGTGTGATAAGTTCATTGTATTGAAATCTTAGCTTCATAATGTCTCTAAGGACTATGGAAGAATTAGGATGAGACAATTGAATTTCTAGGGGTTTAAGACTACTTTATAGCAGTCCCAATTGCGGCGGTATCCTGATCTTTAGTTTTGAGGAAATAATTATTATTTTGTTCTGTGATAATTTATGTGAAAGATACATCATTTAATAGATTAGTAGTAAATCTCCATCTGCAAGAATTATGAGAGGTTATTGGGGTAGCAATTTTTATGTGTACGGGAGCATGATCAGAAATTGTGATGGATTCTATCTGTGCATCAAGTAGAAGACTAACCATAAAATTAGGGATAAAAATATAATCAAGCCTTGAAAAAGAGTAATGGGGTGTAGAATAAAAGGTACATTCCAAGTCAGTGGGATGTAGGATGCGCCATGCATCACTAAGGGCAGTTTCAGATATGAAATTAATAAATTGTGTATGGGATGTAGTATTAGTATAACGCACATCTGATTTTCTGACCATAAAGGGGTCTGTGACTTGATTACAACCTCCACATACAATCAAATTGAGGGGGTTGCTAATTAGTATATGATCTCTGAGTTGTTTCCAGAAGAAAGGATCTGCAGAAGTATGACCATAAACATTAAGAATTCTATATGTTATGGAATGTACTGATATATTAAGACTAACCCATTTTCCCATCTGATCAGAGTCAGTAGAAATAACTTTACACTTGAGGGATTTGTTAATGAGTTTGATCACCCCATTTATTTTTCCATTGGCTGCACTTGAAAAGACCTGGCCGACCCAATGTCGTTTGAGTTTTGCTGCTTCTTCAACTGAAAGATGTGATTCTTGCATACATGCTATAGAGGGCCTTAATCTGAGGTGTGAAAGTACTTTTTGTCTCTTAATGGGATTATACAATCCTTTGACATTCCAAGATACAACATGTAATAAAATAAATTGTAATTTAAATAAAACAGTAACTTTAAAGCATACAAATCTGTTAGTATGTAAACATAAATGAGTATCTTGCATGGCACAGATTAACAAGAAAGGAGTAAGACACAAGGGAGGGGGTAAGACATACATAAAAAGACATGAAAATTGGTAAAAAATAGTTGTAATCAAAAAGATCAAGAAAATGGTGGCTAACGGGAACCAGCCACACCAATCCATGTCCAAAAAAGAAAAGATGGTAGGAGAGCCAAAAAAGTAAAAGGACGGCCCACCATTCTCCGCTCCGATGAAGGAAGTTAAAATTTAAGTGAAGAAATGCACGCATTTGTAGATTTCATTCATGTGATGGGGTTAGAAGTATCCATATCAGACCTTTTGTGAGATTGAATATAATGTCTTAGATCCATTGCGTTTTGAAATGCCGGGGTGTGCCCATTTAAAGTAACTTTCAGGATAGCAGGGTGGATAATGCCATACCTGGCATTTAATTGCCTCAAAGTAGGTCAGAAAGTTAGAAGATCTCTTCTTCTTGCAGCCGTTATTTTGGAGACCTCTTGAGTAATGAAAACTTTGTTCCCTTCCAAGTTAGCTGTTTAAGTTTTTTGACTTTTTGCATAATGAGGGTAATGTGCGTGAAGTCAAGAAGGGCCAAAATCAGAATTCTGGGAGGACTGGTTGAATTGGAGGCTGAGTTGCTGGGGCCAATTTGATGAGCTCTCTGAATATTGAGTTGTACAGAGGATGGTAGGCTGAGAATTTGAGGAAGAAATATGTTTAAAAAGGCAATAGGATTATCTCTTTCAATTCCTTCCGGAAGGCGTACAATGTGCAAGCTGTTTCTTCTGTTTCTTTTTTCAAGGTTTTCATTTAGTTGCTGTAGGGAGGCAACCTGCATTTCTAATTTAGTGACTTTATCAGAAATGTCTTCTGCATTTCTAACTCGTCTCTTAACTTAATTCATATGAGATTCAGAAACAGACCATTTGTTATCAAGAAGTTGCATCTTAGCATTTTATCCTCCATGAAGAGCTTTAAAGCTCTAATTTCTGCTAAGATGGTCTGCATGACCGGGTCTGCTATATCTTCTTTGGGTGTCATTGATTCACTTTTTGTCTTTTTAGTGTAGTGGGAGACGACACACAAGCCTCTTTAGTTTGTCCCTTTTTAGTAACCATATTATATGTTAATATTAAAGGTATTTGTATAGCGCACCATCACCAACAGAGTTCGTCTCCAGGCGCTCAGGTGGATCTATAAACAAAAGGTGGATTGTTTGGGTTAGTGTGTGAAGAGGGCGTAGGAAAGTGAGAAGTGGTGTACTGTTGGCAGCTTCAGTTCGGTTTTCACTGTGCTCTGAGCTTGGGTGTGCAAGTAGGATTGAAGAGGGTCCTTGCGTGCTGTTGCGATCTATGTGTTGGTTGTTTGTTGTTGCGTTGTGGTGAAGTCCATGCGATTTGCTGTGAGAGAGGTGGTTGTGTGGGTTTTGTATGCATTAAGTAAGCAGAAATTAAAGGTTTTGGTTAGTGGGTTGTATATCTCATAATCCCTGTAGTTTAGTTTATGTATCAGGTAGTCATATTGGGTTGGTATATTCTCTCTCTAGGTTTACTTGATTGTCTAGATTTTTATGGTGATACTGTGGCTGGATTAGCAGATTAATTAGCATAGTACCCCTGGTTCGGTGAGCATTGTCCCTAGATTGATAGTGGTGTTTTATTATCATTAACCCGCTTCTTTTTATCTATTTACTGTTGGTAGGCCATTGGGTGGTATAACTTCTCTTCCCTTTCCTTACTGTCTAGTATCAGTGCCGGGGGATGATGTTGGCCTCCAGCTAAATTATTGAGATAGGTACACCCAGGGGGCAGGCATAATCCTGCTTAGGTAGTGGAGATATATCACTATCCCCGTTCTTTACTATGTATTACTGTTTATGGTCCATTGCTGCCTGTGCCCTCAAGGGTTGCCAGGTGCCATTATTTGGTAATACCTTGCTCTCCCTTCCGATTGATCTGTGGGTCTTCTTGTTATGATTGGTGAGGTTTGTTTTTAATAGATAAGTGGATATGTTACATGTGCGTATATCTAATAAGGGTTGATGATTAGGGGAGTCAGGGTTGGTTTTTCTCTCGGCCTATTTCCTCTGTGTCTGTACTTATGGGCAATATTTCTGGTTATGGGGTGAAGAGCCATGATTTGAGGAGAGTATTATATATTATATGTGAATGGGAGTGTAGGAACAAATAGTTCGACACACTTAGAATGTCCTTATGCAGTATCTTCTTTCTCTGCTTCAGGATTGTTAAAAGAAGAGCACAGCACCTAGAATACTACAAAATGGTAGTTATAGATAATCTTAACAAATTGAAATACTATGGGCCTCATTACAAGGTTGGCGGTAAGGCAAAAATGATGCCGGTATGGTAATACCGGCATCGTTTACCGCTCTGGTGTATTCCGACCCGCAAACCCGGTATAAGCGGCACCCTAAACAACGGTGCCACCAATGGCGGCATAGGCGCGTACACGCGCCCCTTCGTGGACCAAATACCGGCATGCCGGTAATAGGGGGACATCACAACCCACGTGGACATGTAAATACCAGTAATCATGGGCTGCACGTAATCACGGGCTGCACGATGCCGGCCATACAGGCATCGCGGACCACCCGCAAACAGCAATCAGGATACAAGGCAGCTGCCACAGGTGCACACAATCCCCACAGGTGGAGTCAATGGAGGCTGGGCCAGTATAAACTGAGCACACCCACACACCACACCCCTTCCAACACCAAAATGCTACCACTAGCTGTTGCAATCATGGCGCTGGAGGACATGCCCATACTGCTACAACTACAGCAACAACAGCAACAACAACAACAACAACTACAGCAGAAACAACAGGCAGCACAGAGGAGATGCAGGAAGAGAAGGAGGGTGAGACAGGCCCAGCAATTACCACCAGCGCAGGCAGCCGTGCCACGTCGGCAACCACCAATCCCTCGCACCAGACCCAGCCCTTTTAACCTAACCCCTGAGCAGATCCACACCCTGTACCGGTTGGACCGTGACACCATCACCACCATAGTGGACATGATAGAGAACGGCATTGCCAGCCTCATAGAAATACGCACTGCCATCCCTCCGCTACTAAAGGTGGTGTCTGTGCTACACTTCCTGGCCACAGGCACCTACCAACACACAGTGGGCCAGCTGCATGGCATTTCACAGCGGCTATGTTCACGCATGTTGAACCAAGTGCTGGATGCCCCCCTGAAGCACGCAAGCAGCCCCATATCCCTACCACAGACTGCCCAGGAGATAGCCAACACCAAAGTGGGCTTCCATGCACTGGCAGGCATGCCCAATTGTGTTGGTGCACTCGACTTCACCCATGTGGAATTGGTAGTCCCTCATTCCATAGAGGCGGTGTACCGCAATCGCAAGCAATACCACTCCATCAATGTGCAAATGGTATGTGACTCCCGCAAGATCATCACACATTGCTGCGCCCAATATCCAGGATCAACACATGATGCCATGGTACTGCGTAACTCCACGCTACCCCGTCACATGGAGCGACATGCTGGACCACGTGCCTGGCTGCTTGGTGAGTAGCACAACTGTCCCATGGGAGTGCTTTGGGGTACTGATGTGTGGGGATGAATAAGGGGCGGGCATACTGCACCTAGGTGGGAAAGGGGGGCATACTGCACCTGGGTGGGAAAGGCAAGCATACTGCACCTGGGTGGCAAAGGGGGGGCATACAGCACCTGGGTGCCAATAGCCGGTGATTGGAGAATGCATGCAGAGCTAAACACTCCTGACCTGATCCAGCCAAACGGAACATGACACATCACTGGGCCACAAATCACAATCAATGCATATCGATGACAACAAGTAAGAGGCACAACCAGGCCACCATGTTGATGACAAGCAATGCATGAATGAACAGGATGGCAACTGTGGCAATGTGGTCAGTGTGACCATGCATAGTGAGGGATGAATAGCATGAATTGGAGGCTAAACATTGTTGCACTACCACAGCACATCTGCCTCAGCATGCATGATTACACCCTGCATCATCTATTGAACGCCATCCAGACTACCACACCTCATGACAGTATAGATTGCATCTAGGTAACATTTTTGCATGCGTACAGGGACATATGCATGCCCACACCAAATAGCTGCCGCCATGACTGTGCTCCCTGAAGGTGGCAGTTCAGAGTGACACACACCTATTTGTATCTGCTTGCAGGTGATGGAGGATATCCCTTGAGGCCGTGGCTACTCACCCCTGTGCGGAACCCACAGAACAGCCATGAACAGGAGTACAATCGTGTGCACACCCGTTCCCGTGTTGTGATTGAGCAGACCTTTGGCCTGTTGAAGGCGCGGTTCCGCTGTCTCAGCAGGTCTGGTGGGGCACTCCTATATAGGCCTGAGAAGATGGCAAAGATCACCATGGCCTGTGTCATGCTGCACAACATGTGCGTCCGGAGAAATGTACCACTGCCACCTGACATTGACATGCATGGGCCCGGTGAGGATGATGAGGATGGAGACGGAGGTGAAGTAGCCCCCCTGCCAGTATGTGATGCACGGGATGGCCATGCTCTACGCCAAGCACTAATTCACGAATACTTCTGAAACACAGGGACTATGATAGACATGTGTCAGTGACACACTGGCTCCATGTGTACATGCACACTTGTATTGTTTGGAGTTGGCCACTGAACACCATCACACATTAAAAGTACGTGCACAAAATGAAGAATGTCCAGCCATTGAATTTTTGGCACACAACGGGTGTATTTTTCGAACAGGCAATAATGTGAACACTCCCCCAAACCTCCAGTGGACCCCCCAACCCACCCTACAAACCCCAAATAACCCCAGTGAACTCCCCAACCCACCCTACAAACTCCAAATAACCCCACTGAACTCCCTAACTCACCCTACAAACCCTAGATGTCCCCAAATGTACTCTGATGATTGTTCCCTTCACCAACGTCCATGTGTCCAACGGCCATTGTCTGGCCACCCTACTTCTTGGCCTTCTTGGCATCTGGGGGTGGCATGCCCGAGTGCCGTGCACTCTTCCGGGTCATCCGCACAGGGCTTGAGTGGGCAGAGGTTAAAGGGGTCGTAGCAGTGTACGTGTCAGAGGCTGGCCCCACACCTGCTCCAAGGCGTGGCCGCTGCATTTGGATCAGGATGGACATCAGGACTTGCGTCACTGCCCCCAGAAGTCCCTCATGAGAGTTGCGGACGCGTTAACTTCCGCAATGTTTGCAGCGATGGCTGCTGTGGTCTCCCCAATGGCATTAGCGATGTCCCTCCTGGAGTCCTCCCCATCGGCAATATACTGCTGCATTAGTTCTAGCATCGACTCCTGTCGTGCCTCCACCCTCGACAGGCGAGCCTCAAAGGTGTCGTTGGTAGCGGGAGTGCTGGTGGCTGGGGTGGTGGTAGCCGTGGTGGTGGTAGCCGGGGTGGTTGATGGCGCTTGCGTGGGACCCACATCCAGGGTGTTGTCCTCCTCGAAGAGGCACATGTCGGAATCTCCCTGGGAGTCCACATTAGCATCCGCAACATCCGTGGTGGTTGTCGGTGCAGGTACGGGAACACCTCCCACTGTTGTGGGTGGCTGCTGCTGGTCTCCATGTGTGTGGCCCACACTGGCTTCAGGTGTACTTTCCTGGGTTTCAGCCCGGTCTGGCACAGTGCCTGTTGGTCTGGCCTGTTTCTCAGGCTGGGGGGTGGTGGTGGCGGTGGCCCTTCGCCCTTGCTGTGATGTTGATGCCCTTGCACCTCTGTCCTGCCTGGCATCTTCCTGATCGGTGCCTGGGGGATAGAAGAGATGCAGTTCATCAGTGATGGTGTCACATGCCAGCAACATTCTATTGCGCTGTGAAATCTCCATACATTCATGCATCCATTTATTACAGCGGTGTGGCATTTGGTGTTCTGAGGGGGCATGTAGGCTATGAATGCATGGCAGGTGGCATGCCATTGATATGGTGTCTGTGTGTTGGGTTACATGGGCACGGTCGAGTTATGTTGCTCGTGTGTTGGTATTGGGATTGGCCCTCAGCATGCATTTGTGTGTGGCAGGGTGTGGCACGCATTCTTGACTGGATGTGTAGATGTGGGTCTGGGACATGCATTGCCTTGCCTAGTCTCACTTCCACGTCACTTGTGCCATGTCATGGTTTCCCATACAGGGATGTGCTGGGTCACTCACCTCCTTCTGTGGATGATGCGGCACCCATCTCCATCTCTCCGAATCCCTCTATTGACTCTGGATCAATGAAAGAGCTGGCAGTCTCCTCCCATGGCATCAGCTTTGCTGGTGAGTGTGGCCCCGCCTGTCGCCATGGCCGCACTCCTGTTGACTGCCAGGATGTTCCTCACCCTGAGACGGAGGTCGTCCCACCGCTTGCGACAGTCGCGCACTGTACGTGGGGTGGTCCCCACAGCCGACACCCTCTGGGCACCCTCCTGCCAGATTTGCTTCTTTTTCATCTGGGCAGCATGCTTCATGTCGTTTGACCTGATGATGTCTGCATGCTGGGCCAGAGTGTCTGCCAGCATATTGAGCTCAGTGTCAGAGAAACGCTGTTTCCGCTTCCGGGGGGTCATCTTCCTGGTTGCCTTGGACATCCTGAGTGTTTTCTGATGCAGCACAAAACGAAAGGACTGCTGGTTGGGGAGGATGGCAATGGATTGTGTTTTTAAAGATGGCCGCCGGCCCATTTCCCGTTCCTGCACAATGACGTAATTTCCGGGTCCGTTTTTGCGAACACGCTATTTACATGGTGGTATTACCGTGCCGGTATTTAGGGGTTGCTCTGAGGCGGTGCCGGTATCGGCAGGTCCCGCAATGCCGCTATTGGGAGGTTGGAGGGCCTTTAGCGGCATGCCGGTATTTCCATTACCGGCATGGGGGTTCGCGCGTGCTCGCGCACTCATAATCACCCGCTATTACTGGGTTCATACGAGCACGGACCCGCTCTTACCGGCATGCCGGTAATGACCCCGATTTTACCGGCCAACTCGTAATGAGGCCATATAAATAGTAGTAGAATTTCAGCCAGAAGGAACTAGCACAGTATGAGGTGAAATGTGAGGTCAAAACTATATGCAAAGATTATATGATATTGCTCGCAGAGTCCTGTAGAGAGGTATTTGTAGTATATCTCACTTGAAGAACATTGTAATTTATATAAGGTAACTTATGTCAGTCTTTGCTTTACAAAAAAAGAAATAAATATAAACCAAGAAAATAGTCCAAATTGTTTGATGAATGTTCATATGTGTCCAAAAAAAAGATATTTACAATTAAACTGGGTTGAAAAAATTAATAGCAAAGTGTGTTATGTTCTTTTTTTTTACCTCATCTTCACGTTAAGTACCTCAAAAATTGTTAATTAATTTCCATATATATCCATTCAGCATTCATTTAGGTCAAAAGAACGCATAAATAAGTCCAAAAAGAAAAGAAAAGAGAAAAAAACCTTTGATATGGATGAAACAGCTCTCCCGACGCGTAGTGTGCTTCCCGCATATCTGCCGCCGATCAGCTGACAGGAGACGTCAGCTTGCAGATCACGGGATACTGCGGCTTTAGGCCCAGCCCTCCGAATGTTCTACGCAAGGCCTGTAGACACCGTAGGCTTCACAGGAAGAGCTCCAAGGACTGTAGAGGACACAACAGCATTGCGGGGTACCCGGAAAATCAAATTTAGGTACGTTGAAATAATTTATAAATAGAATGAATTCCCATCGGAGCCGAGCACTGGGGTTAAGCGTCCGCTCCCATTGGCGCCAAGCGAGACCCCCATAAATATTGCTACTTTAACACATCAAATGAGTGGGCTTTATGTAAGTAGTGGGAATGGCCACGAGTATTCCAACAGACGATGTCAATATATCACTTCTGTGGTTGATCAATCCCATGTATCATTTTACTTAACCAATAGCCACCCCTTCTGTCATAGTAGGTAATACACAAGTTTTGTCCAACTCAAAACCTAAAAACTCCAATAAATCGACCTGGTTTCTAATCAGGGCAGCAGTCATGGGTAATGCACAATGTACATTCCACCAGCTCCCCTGCGCTCAGGCGCAATGAAGTCAAAATCACAAGAGTGCAAAATTCTTAGACAAGGTATTTTTGCAAAAATGTTAAGCAGATTAGGCCTATTAATTTGTTTCCTAGTTCCAGAAAAGTCTTTATGTTAAGACTTAATGGTTAAGATTCGCTCATCTTGAGTAATTGCAGATTCACATTGCCTATTGGCTACTGGCTGTCCAGAACTTTGACTAGAAACAGGGCCCGCCCTCTCTATAGTACTGGTCTCAGTCTGTGGCGGAGAACCAGAAAAAGTTGTGTTCACTGGGTTCACAATTGCCACCTCAGTTTACATCATGCTCGCATTCAATATCAAATCATTGGTCCCATTTTCTTGTAAGTAATTTATTTTAGTTATTTTAGTCAATTGGCTCTGTGATATCACTGTGACAATTATAGAATGTATGGGTTAATTTGATCCAGCCTCTGTCATATCTGCTTCAGTAATCTTCTTAGTATATGTGACCACTTTTTTCTTCAATTTATTGTTTTTATGCCTTTGTTTATTGATTGGGTAGCTAAGAGGTGAATCAACTACCTCTTGTACAGTTAAGTTTCTCACATCACTAACATTATTTAATTAATGTTTTACTAAATCACAAGCATTTTCATTTCTTACGTTTTCATTTTCATTACATTGTGCTTGAAAATTATTAGGTAGTAGTTGCTTCTTCAATGCTTTTCTAATTTGGCAGTTCCGAGGCCACTATATGTTACTGCAGGAGCTCTAAATCAATTTTCACTTGGTTCACAATGCAGTTAACTGGTGTATAAGCACGCCATTACATAATACGTGCACGTCGTAGATGGCTTCAGGCTGCGGCAGGCTATGGCCCTGGTAGGTTACCACACTCCAGCGTGCACTACTGAAGGAAGTAGATAAACTCGGCTTAGATTATTTCCAATAGGCTGGGCATCAAACAAGGCTGTGATGCTGTCTATTAGTGGGCGGCAGGGAGGAAACAGACCTGCCAGGCAACCAGCACGTCCGGCTCAGCCAAGCCCAAGTATCAAGCCAAATACCACCAACGCCGAAATTGTCTCCTCCACGTCTCCTCCAACAGCCACACTTGCACCCGTAGCAAGGAGAAGAAAAAGGTCTGGTGCTGCGGTGAACTACGGCTGATACTGCAGTGAACTACGGGTCACTTGGCGATCCGCTCCTCGCTTTCAAAAGACTTCTCAGGAGCAATGGGAGCTCGATTCCTCCACTAACTCTGCTTCCTACTAGAGGAAAGAACCTAACACAACCAGCGAGTCAAGCCGCACTGAATCCAGAGATGGAAGTGCAGGGAGAAAAACAGCACATCTCTCTCAGCTGCCTCCGACACACTGTGCATTCTTTTTAAGAAGGTCAGGGGAAAGGAGAGGAAGCAATGGAAGAAAGCATACAGGCATACCAGTGGGAGAGTAGGCACTTTCTCCTATTGTATGCCAAGCCCCCTTTCCAGCCATCTCTACACCCCCCAAACTTCCTCCAACCTTGCTCACACCAAAGCACCACTCCACTGAGAGGGGTGAAACAGTGTTTTCCAGTTTAAACCTAGGAGACACTTTTTCTCCCAGTGGTGTTTTTCCAGTGTTTATCGGATTCAACTGAAAACAGGAAAGCCTATATATTTTATAGGGCAGTCATTGTCACCTGATATATGAGATAAAACCTTTCTTAAAATTCCATTGCTAATAACGATTGACTTACTGGATGGATTAATTTTACAACACAAGACCATTAGAGTCTCACCCTGCCAATCCTTAGATTCTGTGGATTTACCCCCGTGCTTGCCTTCATCACTGGTTGCTTGGCAATAATCATTAGAATGTATCAAAGGCAATGAAAACATGTCTCAAATGATTGCCTGTAGAGGAAATAAAAATTAAAGAACTTTTGTTACTGGCATTTGAAATAAACTGATGAACTAGAGAGGGAGTTCTCAAAAAAAAGTCCAGACCCTTCAATCATCCTTCCTTGGATACACTCCCAATCCTGTTGGCTGTGGCCATTGTTGCAATCTAGAGAACAACAAATGCAATCCATCCCTTGGTGTTGGTGTGGCGGGACTAACAAAGAAACAATGCAGGGCCTTAGGCTGTGAACTTGGCCAAATAAAGTGTTTGAGGCCCTTGGCATTGTTGCCCTCAATCAGGAAGGAGGTGGCTTACTGACATGTGGCTGAACAGACTGCACAACAATGGATAATCTTGTCAGGCCACATCCCACCCTTTGATTCTATGGTATGGCTCTGAGCCACAAGTGTTGAGTGGCATATGGACAGTCTCAAAAGAGGTCAAGATACCTGCGTCTCTGGCCAGGGAAGACATCTATTGAACTGGCAACCAAAAGGCCTCATGGATTACAGATTCTATTCCAAAATGATACCATCTTCCCAAACCACTCTCCGGATAGAGTAATATTTGAGATGAACTGTAAATGAAATGGGATAACAGCGACATGGTGGACGACATCCCACAACCCGGTTCTTCAGGCTCTCATATTTTTGTTTGATTGCACTAACATCCTCCTATCCCTTTCAGTAACGTAGAACTGGACTGGGGACCTGGATAGGGGGATTACTGACAGCAGCTGCCTTCTGGTACTGTTCATCTTGTGCAGTGAACCCAGGGGAGAGAGAGAAATAATGCATTCAGCGTTAGCCATGAACATTCTTTAAATATCAATACATAACAGATAACTTTTGATTAAAACCATGAAATCCTTATTTTAAAAATGGCCTACCATACATTTAAGTCACTAGTTGACAAAATCACAAACATCAGATATAAAATGTGGATCGTTAAAATTCATAAATAAATTCACAGCACTCATGATATCCCTAATTCCAAACTTAACAAAGTGATTTTTAAAACACATTCTTTTCAAGCCAATCAAAATAGGGCATATCAGCAAAGAATGTAAAATATTCTTATCATATCCTAGTCCACAGGACATTTTTTGTTTCCACTCACCAAAGACAATGACACTAACAACGGTAAAATATTTAGGCGGACCATTAGTATAACTTTCTATGCGGCAGGGATCTCAAGGAATTTACAGCACCTGTCTCACTGTCATTTTGGGATGAGGCCGCATAAAATGCCATTGATGGGAAAGAAGATACACGATTCAGCCTATGAGTAAGTTCCAGTTTAATTAGCATATCCCTAAGGATAGTCTTCAGTTCAGCCGGACAATTTATTTGACCAAGTGTGATACCCCACTTTCTTGACAAATTATTCTGGTAATTATACCATCAATATTTTTCTTTTACTGATGACAGTCATTTCCCACACTGCATTTAGTCTAATAGGGTTAGGGATCTCCAATTTCTTAGCTTTGAGATGAAATCCCAAAAACGTGCACTCAGCCAGAACTGCAATACTTTTTACACCAGGTTCTCCACGTAAAGCATCTCATGGGGCACTTGAGTCAATCGCTGCTATATATCTCAGGAATTTGTTCTGCACCACATCCAATCTGCTGCAGTTCGTACAGCCCCATAATTCACAGCCATAAAGTACGGAAGCATGTATTTTAATTTCCACAACCCTTAGACATTTGTAAATTCTCTTACCACCATAACATAACAGTCGTATTTGTAAATCGAATGTTCACCTTAGCACTTGGCATCTTGGCACTAATAACAGATGTTTGAGGCAGAGCTTGAGGCGGGGTTGAGGCAGTCTCCGGCAGTTTCTCTACCCTGTCTACTCTTTCTACTGTGGGAGGACCCACTAAATAACAGTGTACACCGCGGAGCGGTGAGCGGAGCTTGAGGCGAGGTTGAGGCAGTCTCCGGCAGTCCGCAGCATTACGCAGCTCACGGCCCACCGAATGAAGCCCCGAGCGCCCCGTGGACCTTGCGAAACTTCCTTGCACGGATCTTTAACTACTACATCAAGCCCGCCGAAACCTCAATCCGAGCGCACAACAGAACAGCGCTTACTAAGAAGTAACTTCTCAGGATACTGCGTCACAGAATCCCTTGACACAAAACTCTACAGCACAAATAAACTTTTCGATGGCTTCCCCGATACATATGTCGCCAAGCAAATCCCTCTCAGCCCTCCCAACCCAATTTGATTTTGAAAATCCATTTGATGGTACCCAGCGTTCGCCCTTCGCTTCCTGCTCGACACCCATGGAGCCTACAGAGCCCACGAGGTCACTATCCAGCGCAACCGAAACGCAGGCAGCTACAAGCGACATAAACTTAACTAATCCCACAACAATTGAAAGAAACCCTAGAACGCTGCTCTCTCAGAACGAATTCACTGAATCACCACTTTTTACCTTTACAGTTTCACCGAAACTTCTTAGCATTCCGATAAACCCAACAAACCCAGATATTCTTACCATGGAACTCCCCGTCTCCCCTGTTCGGCCGGTCGTGAACATGGAGGATTTTCGGGTCTCAATGGATCGACATAACGCTGTAGTCCCCCGGGCGCAGCAACTGCATGCCTCACTGGGATCTCGTCCCTCCGCCCCCGCCAGCAACAACACCCAGCCTGCTCAGCCTTCACGCCAAGCCCTCACGGTGGCGAGAGGTGCGGACGACTTGACGGTCGGAGGACGGTCAGCGTCCGTCCCTGTGCTTGCAGCCTGGGTAAAGAACCGGCTGGAGGAGGATACAGTGGAAACAGTGGGTGATCAACCGGCGGCCAAAAGAGGGGAACCCACGCGTGTGGGAACGCAGCATCGCACTCCTACGACGGGAATGTGGTCTCCCAGCAGCGACCCGACCACCCAAAAGAGAGTTCCACAAGCGTCTAGAGAATTGCCGCTCCTGCCAGCAAACCAAACAGCCTGCGCTACAGCGCCCCCGCAGGGGTCATTCTGCCAGCCAGAGAATATGCTGGTACCACCAGCATTAACTCTTGCCCAAATCCACGTACCAAGAGAGCAAATCACTCCAGCAATTTCGTCAAGAATCTGCAACAACAGCGACTCTACTTTAATACCACAAAAAACGCAAACAACAACAAAATCGACAAGAAGCCCAACTAAGGAGAACACTCTAGCAAATAAGCAGTCCCGCCCAAATACCCGGGAACTAAACATTGAAACCTACTCACCCTCCAAAGACCTTCCTTTGTCCAAAGCAAGTAAAACCTGCATGTCGAAAGCATCTCTCGATGACATTGATGAACTACCTGACCTATTGGTCCCTGAATCAGCAGTTCCCCAAGTTCCGGAAGAAAGTTGGTCGAGGCTAACAAACTCTCAGATGCGGAAATTTTAGAAGCAATCCAGGATCTCCCACCAGCTACCAAAGCAAGAAAAACAATATGGTATGCAAAAAAACAAACAGACCCTGTGAGCCCCGTCAAAAGCAAACCTGAACTAAATAATGCATTGAAAAGAGGAAGGCACCCTACGAAAGATCAAAATGAGATAATTGTATCCCCCCCAAAAGAAGACACTGTAAGCGCCACGGTCGCCATCCCACAGCCGATACGTCCGCTTTCCCCTAGGTTGAGCAACAAGGGGAAAGCCGAGACTGTAGTTAACACCAAAACTCTTACACTTCCACAGGATGAAGAGCAAATTGATATATCACTCCCCCTAACCATGGAAAGCAATCCCAAAGAAAAACTGGTCGATGAAATCACACTGTCCCCGTCTCTAGTCCCAGCCCACCATCAACCATTGGGGACTCAACTGACCATACAATCTCCTCCAGACCAACAAACTGGGAACCCAAAAAACCAAGATCAAATTACTCAAACAGAGGAGAGTCTATTTCAACCAGAACAACCGTTGCACTCAACTCCTCGACCATGCTCTCCTCCAAGAAACAGGAGATTAAGTGAAATAGCTCCTCCAAATTCAAAGGATTCGCCTAAAAAAAAAAACAACCTAGCAACCATCATGTCGGCGATAACAATAACCTTAGCGCCATTTGGGAAACTCTACGAAAACATCAACGACTCGTTAAAGGACAGCATCACAGTAACAGCAATGATGCACACCAAGTTGATATTTGTAGAAGGCTTCATCACCGCGCTGGAACAGACCAATAAGAAGCATAAAGAATCCTGGGAACTTAAGCTATCGGTATTGGAGGAAAAACTACGACTCCTCCAAACCACAAGCCAAGAAAAAACCACCTCAGACGATAAAGAAACACAGACCACACTCCAATCACAACCCATGAAAACAGCGCCGCTTTTTGCCAACCGAAGAAACAAAACACCCCCTCGACCAACGGTGAACACAAAAAAGGCACCAGCAAAAGCATTTTCCAAAAAGCCATCAGTTCCGATGACCAAACAACCCCTACTGAAGCTAACTAGAAGCCCACAGCAAGATTTGAGGTCAATGCCCAAAGAATCTACAGCAGACCGACCACAGGCCGCAAAGGGTAATTCTAAAGAAGCTAGAATAGAGACCACGGACCAAGTGATTGTACTTGAAAACAATATCAATTCAACCACCCATCCAATCCAATCTCCACGGTCTGCCGACGAATTCATCTGCCAAAGCTCATTGATTGATCTAACACAACACGAGGACTCAGTAGAAATCAGTGAGCTTGACACAGAAACAGGAGACATTTCTGAAAATCAACTGGAAATTCAATCAAACTCACCAAAAGAAGCCACGGACACAATCCCACTCTCTAACGAGAGCAGAAAATCACCTAAATCAAACCAAGCGGAAGACTTGAGTATTGAACAACTTTATGAAAAACTTAACTCTACTAAATCGAATGCATCGATTAAACATTCACCTACTAAAGAAAAAAAGTCAAAAAAAGAACATCAACATGAATCCTCTTCTAGATCTAAAAATGAGATCACAGACTCAGTGCGCTTATTCAAAATTGAACAAAAACCGTCAGAAGAATTCTACATGATCCTGAACAGAAGAACTGTCCTCAAGATCCTCAAACAGATTGATATACTTAACACCCTAAAGTCTGACGACTTCACGTTGATAGAGCCTTACCACAGAAACAAGCAAGCAAAAGCCTATCTCCACATCAAAAACTCGGTGCTCCAAGAGATCCCCCAAGAAGTCTACGCTAAAGTGGATCATGCAGGCTTCATCCTAAAGGAGATCCAGAATACAAACAGCAGCAAGAGCCAGACAGTAAACTACAAAAATCTGCCAGTAAAAAACTACAGATACAAGTCACAAACTGAGGATCTGTACAGATCGCGAAGACAGGGTAGAACAACGCCCCGTTGGGAGAAGCCTGTCCACCATGAACCTAGAACTTCGGGGAACTATCCACCCCGAACCAATGACTCGAAATATTTTCGGGACACAAATGCAAGATTTGAAGAAAAAAGTGATTCAAGAAATAGCAGAGAGCTGAGAAAACCATCCACGTCCACCTATACATCATCAGAGCGCCATAAGGAACGAAGACCCGCATCGCCAGACCAGTATAGACGATCAAAACTGAACATAAACCAGTCTACTACCCACCCAGACCCTAAGCCAACAAAAGATACATGGTCTTGGCTGCGAGACGCCTTCACCCCAGGCCTCAAGAGATAGCAGCAAACGCGGGGAGCCTATCCGTCTCCACGGCTACCCGAAGCAAAATACGAAACTCTTCAGAACCCAAGTATATCCATAGCATCATGGAACACCAGAGGTCACACACACCTAACCAAAACTGGGAGCTATAACATAGGAGTCCACGATATCCTATGTCTACAAGAATCGTGGTTACTGAGTAAGCCTGTCCTTGATGGCTATTCCATCGAAATCTCGCCAGCTCTAAAAGGTCTGTTCGGTAGACCCTCTTCCGGCCTCCTGATAGCAATTCGGACGGGATCCAATATAATCATCAGTAAGACTATAATAGGCACATATGCTTTCTTGGCAGTGCTCATAACAACGGGCAACAACAAGTCTTCTGAAGTCTGGGCTATTATCAACGCCTACTGGAACCCACAAAAAACTTCTGCCGACAAATTCTGTGACGAAGCAGCTAACATCATTGATGAAATAATGATCAAACACAAAACATCGAATATTCTTATTTGTGGAGACCTCAACTCCAACTGCTTGAACCCGTCAGATCACACACCGGCAGCAGAAAGAGGAAAACAGTGGGTATCGCTAATGAAATCTAAAAACCTTCGGAACGCTGCAAAATCCACTAATCAAACCACCATTCCTACATGGGAGCGAGACCAATCAACAGCTAATCTCGATTACATTTTTGTTTCAGAAAAAATCTATGCGATTATATCCTCTTTTGAAGTAATTAGAACTGAGGCTAGTGACCACAACCTGCTAAACCTCACATGCATCGGGATCAACAATTCTACAACGTAGCAGTCGAGACCAATACTCAGCTTTTTCATCTGCGTATGACCGCACGAGATATCAAAACTTTGGGAGATGATTATAAAACTCTTACTTCTGATATCGAAGCAAACGATGCAACATTTAAGTCTAGCTACATTCCACTGCTTCTGACATACAAAAAACCCAGAAAAGGGCACGGAAACCTGACTAACAACCACACCCACACTTACAATCGTAGCCTAGTGATCAGGCGTCGTCACCTAAGAAAACTAAAAAAAAGAGGCAACGACCGCGAGCTCTTCAACGCTATGGAAATCCTATCTTCTCGAGCTGAGATCCTACAAACAATGGCTAAGAAACACCAGATCAGCACTTTATCAAGCAGATGTTGAAAACATGATCAAGACCATATCCAGCAAAAAAAACAGAGAATTTTGGAAATTAATCAACAGCATCAAAGCTCAGCCAAATTCGCAGATGATAAATGCGGTTTCCGAAGAACGATGGATCACCCATTTTTCAAAAGTGTTCGATTGCCCTGCTTCTGCTACGGAGAAGACATCTCCTACCAAATCAAACTGGGTCGATCTCTCCGACACAGATGATATAAGGGCAATCATCTCGAAATTGAAACTATCACGTGCTCCTGGACCAGATGGTCTAGCAAATACCGACTTAAAAGAACATCCGGAGGCCTGGTCAGCGATCTTGAGCTTGATTTTCAAACACTGCAAAGAACGAAAGATAATACCTAGTTCCTGGAACCAAGCTATTGTTGTTCCGATCTTCAAAAAAGGCATTCGAGAAGACCCTTCCAACTATCGTCCTATTGCCTTATTAGATGTCATCGGCAAAGTCTTCGCTACCTCTCTTCTGACTCACTTCCAGAATTGGGCAAGATCTTCTCAAGCCAGAGACCCACTTCAAACGGGTTTCCAGAAAAACGCCAGTACTGCTGCCAATATAATGATCTTAAACATCCTAAAAGAAAAAGTTCTGCTTGGTGCTCCCCGAATCTTCCTTGCCTTCGTGGATCTATCCCAGGCCTTCGATAAAGTGGACAGACCGAAACTGTGGGCCAAATTGAAGAACTGGAACTGTCCAAGCCAAATCCTCGACCCAATTATCGCCCTGCATACCGGCAATACTGTATCAGTCAGGTTAAACCACCAAGGGCTACTGTCCAAATCCATACCATCTAATCGAGGAGTCAAACAGGGCTATCCTCTGGCCCCAGCACTCTTTATCTCCTTCCTTGGCGATTTTCAAACCTCACAAGAACTGATCAGATGCTTCCCACCGAAAATTGGAAGTACAAGGGTCGCCAGACTTCTATTTGCAGACGACCTCATTATTTTAGACAACACTCAAGTGGGCCTTCAACGCCAACTAGACAACCTGGCCTGATACACCAAGGAGAACAATCTGGAGATCAACAACTTAAAAACGAAGATTTTGATTCTACAGAAGCAGGGACGGAAAAAAAAGGAGCCATTGAATTGGTTCCTAGACCACTCGAAAATCGAAATCGTCTCCACATTCAAATATCTTGGAGTTGACATCGACAGTTCGAAAAGATCTTTAAGTATGCAGAAAACTTTGTGGTCAAAAACAAAACTCCGCGCCGTCGACAGAAAATACGGTAAATACAGCCTCCTCCCGGCAATCCAATTCTATAAGTCAAAAGTAATTCCAGCATTGACATATGGCATGGACGCTAACCCCGCTATCCCACTGACCCTATGGTCCAAACTAGAAGGCGTCATCTGGAGAACTACACTAGGCTTATCGAAATCAACAGCTGTAGCACCCATAAGGCGTGAACTTGGGCTGCTCTCTAAGGAGGCAGTTGTCGCTCAGAGTACGATCCAACTTTACAGGAAAATTCGGAGCCAAGATAGCCTGGAAATATACAGGATGATTTCCGAGGAAATATCTAAAGGGAGCAACAGTTTCCTAAACAACTGGGCAGACAACCAAAGGCGCATATTGCAAGAAATAGCTTGCTCAGAAGAAGAACTATTCCAGAATCCTATGAGAATAAAAACCAAAATGGAGTGGCTTGATTGGATAAAAACCAACGACAGTGCAGTCTCGAACAAATTACTAACCCATCTGCCGCCAGTCTTCAACAAATTGAAACAGCCGATGGAGTACTGCACCAAATATCCAAGTAAATCCCTCATGAGAACTTTGCTGAAAGCCCGTCTAAACCTCTTACCGACGCAGGAAGTCTTAGCAATTCGATCCGCTTCTAAAGAAAAAACCTGTAGACTATGTGGAGACCTCCAAGCCACTGAATCTATCAAACACCTTTTAATAGTCTGTACGGCAATTGACCTTGAAAGAGAGGCCTTCCTCGGTCCTGTGTATAAAGCATCTCACATCAATGACGAAAACATCTGGTGGAACCGCCTCATCACAGGAGCCCAAACGCGTTGGCTAATAGCGGCAGCCAAAATTATAACCATCGCTATGGAGAAGACTATGCAAGTGACGTAAAAGAGTCCTTTCTTCGTTAAAGCGCCCGCTTGAGAAATCTACTAAAGTACAGAAAACAACTCTTCTCTTTATTCTACAACCAGAAAAAGTCTTTGTAAAAATCAAAACTGATTAAATACAAATAAAAAAAAATAAAAAAAGAAATAATGGTAGTCATTTTATCGACCTCGTAAGGATGAAGGGCTGAGTGGACCTGCTAGGATTAGTACCTGTGACCATGAGGTCAAACACAAGCCCTTGTAGTGGATGCCTTAGTCCACTGAGCCACAGACCACATTTGTGATAAAGATGGCTCAGACCTCTGAGACCTGATTGAATTCATATTAGTGTCTTAATAATATGGTGAGACCAAGTGCCACTCTGGTGAAACAAAATTCCTAGGTAATTATATTTGTTCACCACAGAGATGCTGACATTATTTATTGCCCATAAGAACTTCCTTTTATTTATCTATTTTTTACAATTTGTATTTTAAGATTATAGTATATATAATTATAAACATCTAAAAGAAAACAAGTTTCATAATAATAGTTCATAATGTGCAACCTGTGCAAATTTACCAACCCCCCACCCTCACCCAGGGTTCACATCTATCATAGATTAGTAATAAATACATATTGAGAAATTTCCCCCATATTTTCTCAAATAGAGTAAGCTTCCTGTTTCTTCGATTAAATGACCCTCTCCATCTCTGCCAGGCCATGCATTTCATCAATCCAAATTTCAATCAGAACAGGGTTAACCATCTTCCAACTTCTCAGGATAATTCTTTTACCCACCATCGCACCACGATAGATCCATTTTTTCTGACATATGGTTAGATCCTCTAATAGAACATCGCTACCAAGTATTAAAGTCATAAAATCAAAGGCTATTTTTTCATCTAATACAGCATCACAAATCCTACCAAATTCAAACCAAAAGCTTTGCACTCTGGTACAGGTCCATAGCATATGTTCAAATGCACCAGTGTCATGAATACATGACCAACAATTAGAGCTGTCAGTCATACCTGTGTTAAATAGCATTTCAGCAGTCCAATAGACCCTATTGAGGATTTTAATCTGACGGGACCTCGCTACCAAGCTTAAGGAGGATAGTCTTGTATTTGCACACATACGTGACCAGTGATCTTCGTCAATAGTACCCCAATCCTTCTACCCCACTCCTCCCTTAATAAAACATTGCTTTTAAATTTTCCTGCAATCAAACCATAAACATGGCTCACCAGGCCACATCCACCCACTTTAGGCTTTGGCCAGAGTATGTTAACATCCAGACTTTTCTCCAAGTCAATATCACCAACAGCTTTCCAAATTTTAGGATAATCACTCACACTGAAATGTGAAATAGCAAATTTAGATTGTAATCCTTTAGCAGTCAATCAACTCCCATTCTCAAAAAGGTTGCTTAACCAATGCACGCCTGCCAGAAGCCACTCTGACCAAAACAAGGTCTTCCCTTCACATTTAATACCTGGATTCAACCAGATAGAGGCATTGGGATCTTTCAATGCATCGTATCCCAAACAATCATTCAAACTCATCCATGAATTGAATAGAGATTTAGTCAATGGGTCATTAACCTCACGTTTTTTCTGTACAGTCGTTAAAAGAGCTCTAGGCAATAAAGGACCAAAATGATTACTCTCAGAATTCACCCATACATTAAAGTTTGTGACATAAAAGCCAAATGGTACGCTTTATAATTGGGCACACCCAATCCACCTTTTTCCAGGGGCAATTGTAATTTACATAACTTCAGCCTTGGTGGCTTATGGGCCCACAAAAAGTCTTAAGTAATTCTATCCAATTCCTGCCCAAAATTATTTCCAATATCTAACGGAATCATGCTAAGTACATAGTTAATTCCAGGCGTGGAGACCATTTTCAGCGCATTAACTTTCCCCCATAAGGACAAATGCAAAGCGCTCCATCTCTCTAAATCCAGCTTATACGTAGTACAAACCATATTCATGTTTTCTGTTACAAAATCACTTATATTCGGTAAGATCCAAACTCCCAAATGCAGTAACTTTCTTGTACACCATTTGAATCCCCATTGTGTAATGAACTTCTTATCACAGAGCGGTACCAACAGTAGAATTTATGACTTGGTCCAGTTTATTTAATAGCCTGAGAGTCGATTAAAGGTTGTCAAAATTTCCATAAGAGTTGGAATTGAAAGCCTAAGGTTTTTTAGAACCAACATCAAATCATCGGCATAAAACCACACCTTTTGTTGCATGCCCCAACAACTCACACCCTGTAGATTTCTTGCTAGCCTTAGGGTCATCGCCAGAGGTTCTATACCAATGACGAAAAACAATGGGGACAAGAGGCAACCCTGCCTTGTTCCTTTCTCCAATTCAAATATTTCATATCTTTGACCATTGGTATTCAAATCAGCCGTCGGTTTGCTATAGAGAAGGTTAATCCAAGAAATGTATTTAGAACCAATTCCCATCTTCTCCAGGACCTTGAACAAGAAATGCCAGTTTACCGTGTCAAAGGCTTTTTCAGCATCTAAAGAAATAACTGCTGGGTCTTCCATTGATTCAGTAGGCACAGAAATAGTGTGTAACAGTTTTCTTGTGTTACTGGTAGTACTTCTCCCTTTTACAAAACCTGGTTGATCAGGGTGAACCAGCTTTGGTAACAGGTTTTCTAATCTTAAAGCAAGTATTTTGGCCAATATTTTGTTATCAACGTTGAGCAGACAAATTGGTCTGTAACTGGAAGCTAAAGTCTCATCTTTTCCTTTTATTCAAAAACACTGATAACATAGCATGTCGTGTTGTAGGGAGGAGTAAACCCCCCGAATGGGATGATTTAAACATGTCTAAGAGAGTCAATGCAGAGTTGGGTAGCCACTTGTAAAATTCAACTGGTAGACCATCAGGTCCAGGAGATCTTCCCGTATTCAGCTTACCGATTGCTCTCTTGACTTCATCCAACATTATATCTCCACCCAAAGAATCTGATTTCACCCCCGTGATCTTTGGAAGTGGCAATCCCGCCAGGAACCCACCATCATCCGTAGAAATATATGTTTCATTTTTGTATAGATCTGAGTAAAAAGACTGGAAAACCCTATTGATTTCTTTTGGTTTAAAAGTAATTAGATTGTTATGTTCTCGGATGGAAGTAACAGTTCTTTCAGATTCTCTTTTCATCAGTCTAAAAGCCAACCAACGATCACATTTTTCCGCCTTCTCAAAATATGTACATTTCTGTTGAAAGAACATCTTGTCTGCTCTATTTGAAATCAGATTTTTCAATTCCAGTCGCAAGTGTTTACGTTTCTGAATCAAAATTGAGTTTGCAGGATTAAACATCATATCTTTTGTGATATCTTTAATACTTGACTCCAATTCCTGATATCTACTGTCAGATTTTTTCATCAAGCCACTTGCCAAACTGATGAGCATACCACGTACCGTACATTTAAAAGCTTCCCAAACTATGCTAGGGCTAACTTCTCCTGTGCAATTTTCCTTAACAAAGTAGTCTATTTCTGTGGCAATTTTCTCCATCTCTTTTTCATTGTCTAGCACCCTAGTATTCAGCCTCCATGTATAATTCTTGTTCAAAGCAAAGTCCAATTTCATATCCATAATAACATGAGCATGATCTGACAGTATTATATTTCCAATATTGGACGTTAAATAATTTTTGGAAATCCTTCCTAACATTAACAACATGTCTAACCTCGAATATGTCATATGTGCCCCTGAATAGAAGGTATATTTTCTGGCTCCCGGATTCTCCATCCTCCATCCATCCTTTAAATTGTGTTCATCCAGAAGATCTTTTAGAGCTTTGGAGTGCATGTCAGTAGTTCTGCCATGTCTAGAACCCGACCTATCTATATCTTGGTCTAGGACCATATTAAAATCCCCATACAAAACAATATTCCTTGACCCCAGATCTTGAACAATTTGAGCAACCCTCCTGAAAAAAGAGCTGTCATCCACTGTAGGTGTATAAACATTACAGAAAATTACCTCCGTGCCTTGAATATTTTTCAGAATGGCATTAATTCTACCATCATTTTCATTGATTTCTTTTAAAACTTTGAATGGGGGTGTTTTTCCTAATCAAGATCACCACCCCCCTAGATCTTGAGCTAAACACAGACCCATACACTCTTCCAAACCATCCTTTCTTCAGGACTTCAAATTCTTCCTTAATCAGGTGCGTCTCTTGAAGAAGACATACATCACCCTTTAGATCATTTAAATAAGACATGACCTTCTTTCTTGTTGGCACATTGTTTAAGCCATTCACATTCCAAGTGACCAATCTTAAATGCCTATCCATTCTCCACATTAGACTCCCCCCTATTTCCCAACTTTGTAAAAGTTCATCAACTGGTCTTAGAACCTCAATAGAATATTTAGATGTGAACCCCAGCCCCCCAACCGCAATGTAGATGCAAAACACAAGAAACAGCGTATAATATGTATTCGTATACCACATACCAAGATGTCCGGCACCCTGGACACCTCTCCTGAAATTAATCAAACTCTAATTCTATGAAAAATAAATATTAAACAAATAAAAGATCCCAACCATATAACCAAAATTATCCATTAAGAACCAATGTCATCCCCATTGCATTCATTCAAAACAAAAAATCTACATATAATCAAATGATCCCTGTACTGATCCCTTCAAAGATAACCCTGTGATTGTAAACAGAAATGTCCTGATAAGTCAGCACAATTCGTCCCCTTAAAGAGAGGCATGAAAGGTATGGGATCAAAAAGAATAATAATAATTTAAAAAATAATGTCAAGTCTAGGTCCACAGTAAAGCTCCAACATTTCAAGATTCTAGAAATTAAAGAGTTCATGTAACTAAAGAAACAAACTACTTCCCAACTTGATCCACCCAACATTTCAGTCTATAAACCAAATAAGAATCTATATATGCTATTTATATATATATAATACCTCATTAAATCGGGAACATAACATATTTAAAATATCAGATTACAGTCCTATATAAATCCTTGTAATCTTGAAAAATCACCATACATCCATCTATTATTATCAACCTATTTGGGGCATTGCATACAACAATTACTCAGATCACGAACGCTCTCCCACCTACCACACTGCAAATCAAGGACCAACTCTGTCCATTGAAACAAGTGATATCTCATGTAACATCCCTCCCCATTGTAAATTAATAGTTATCATTGTCACATCTAAGTCCCAACATAAGTAACTGTCAATATCACAATTTATGAACATCTCAATACTACAGCATCAACTAGCATTATACCTAAACCGGACCAGACCACAAACGAAATTTGCAGCACAGCATACTAATAATAACTTAACATATAAATATCCATTAAACATTCATAATTAAAATTTCAAATTGATTTCAACATCTCCCTTCGTGACATGGGACCCATATATATATATAAAGAGTTTCAGGGGGATCTATAGGTGAAATAAAGGATGCTTACAGGGAAGTTATTGATATAATATATTGAACCAAAGTCTGACTAACAATGTTATATACGTCCTCCTCGACATGCACCTGGTAAGTCTATATTGATCCAACTGCAGTTCAAGATATGAGGTATGTGCCGCCACTGTGAATTCAATAGCAGTGATACACCGGTGATTCCAACTGTATTCCGTGTAAAATAAACAGTTATTTTCCCCATATATGACCTATGTGTATGGAAATTTCAGCTTTACTGGTGGGCATGACATCCAAAGCGACTAAATCAGTTAGTACAACTGTTTCTCAATTCTTTAAAAAAATCCCCCTTAAATTACTTTAAGTAGTAAATAGGCTAAGCCTCATATTTGGGGGGTAGTAATGGTTCTATGACCCTGGTTGTGAACTCCTTGCATAGCCAATAAAGAAGTTCACAAAGAATAGAAATCAGTTTTGGGGAATAATGCCGAGAGAGACCTGTAGCTGTTAACTCTGTGGGCTGTGCTCTGCTTTCCAACTGATCCATTTATATCTGTCAGACCAGCAAAACCCTTTCATGAGTGGTGCCCATAAAAAGGACCTGCCGTGCTTGTACAGGGGCTGTAGCTTCGGTGATAACATCATCCCCACCCATTTGATAGCTTGGCGAACAGACCGCAACAGCCAACAGTGCCGACCTTCAGGAACCTTTGATGAACTATTAACTGGCACCGCTTATGCAAGGAAATATCTCAGCTCATCTTGAGTTGTTCATGTCTCTCCACCACCCATTTGCCATGATGGGGGAGCCGGTCACTCTCGCTAGGGTTAAGGAGGCCAGATGTTTACATTTCTGAGCAAGCACATGGCTTTTCAGACACCCCCAAGCTCTCACCCGGTTTGGTGCTGGCAGCAGGCAGCAGTGGCAGACTGCCTCTCATGGTATTGGCGCCTCCTTATGGCATAGCAGAGTTAGGAGATGCCTCGGATTCTCCTGGCTCCACAGGTCTTCCTGTATCACGGTAGCAGAGTTGGGATTTCCTGGTGCCCCGCGTGGGTTCCAGTTCACTGTGTTGGTCTTTGGGGGTGTGGATGTAGGGCTGCAGCCTGTTCCGGGTTCTAAACAAGCCCTTCAGCCATGCCTGGATTTGCAGGAGAAATCCAGGGCCACACAAACTCATGTCACATGGGCCACCAAGTCCATCCCATTTCGTTGTGGCGTGGCTGCCTCTAGAGAGTCCCCCCCGCGGCTCTGATTGCAGCCACCGCAGTCCACACTCCGAGCATAACGGGGCAGTGATGCGATCAGAAGGTGAAGGGCACGGCTCCACACTGCGAAGGCGTCTCCAACATCTCAGTTGGACTTTCATTTCGTGGCCTAGAAGAGACTTAGACACCGATTCATGGAATATTTGCCCGGTTCAAAATGACTTTGCACTGCTGAAAAGTGACTTTGTACTTCCGACACAAACCCTGATTCATGGAACCGTGCAAAGTGTATTTTTGCAGTGCAAAGCCCGGGCAAAGTTAGTGCATTGTCATTTTTGTATTAGAAAATGACCTTGCCAGGCAAAAATACCCTTTGCACAGTTCCATGAATCAGGGTTTGTGTCGGCTGTGCAAAGTCACTTTTCAGCAGTGCTAATTCACTTTGAACTGGGCAAAAATTCCATGAATTGGGCCTCTACTCTGTAAGCCCCCGAGAAGCCCCCACACCCTGCAACCCTCCTGCAATTAATTGTGCAGGGAAGGGGTCTGGTCGTAGGCCCCTTCTGCCATGCAGGTAAGATCCCTTTGCAAGTTGAACACTTGCACAGCAAATACAAATCTCCAAACCCACCTGGTACTGTGCACAACGTCTCTGTGTGCTTGTTCAACGAAGCAGACACATATAGACTTGTGATTAAAACGTACGTGCATCATTGTTTAATCATGTGTTCAAATCCACTGCCACAATCCAGTTTGGAATGCGCAGGGTGCTGTGGTCTTCCTCTTCGTGATTGCGTGCAATAAGTCATTGCATATTTGGAATTAATCCCAGCTTTTGGGAGAAATGGATCTTTGTTAATACCTGCATTCTCTCCATCATATCTGTTATAATCAGAAATAGTTATCAAATGCATTAAAGGAAACGGGGCTGCAGCTCTGTGCTAAAACCGTGCTTTAAGTTACCCTGGTTTGCTTGGCGCTCAAGGGATAAACCTTCAGGACTGCATATTCGCTGGGTCCTCTAATTGATAGTCAAAGTTTCCTGCAGAGGCCAGCAATCCATTAAAGCAGACCCCCATTACTGAACAACGTACCTTGCTTTTTTAAATTTTTTTAATAAAGCCCAGACAATAGCGTAGGCCATGTTTTTATTGCTCCACGGTTTTACAAGGATGCGTTTGCCTGCACACTGCCCGAGATGGCGGTGCTGCGTTCTCACAATTCCACATTAATGTCATCGAGGTTCTATGAACGATTAAATATAAATATATGTTTACGTCGTTTTGAAGGCCCAGTCTTCAATGTTGAAAGCGCGGTGTAGCTCGCCATGGGGCATTTAAGTGGGGCCTGGGGAGATGGTCGGGCTGCCCAGAAATCAACCAGGCGTCTCCATTTGTGAAGTACTCCTTCGGCTGCCATGGGCTGCATGTATCAGAGTGGCGCGTGAGTCAGTGACCTATCCGACCCTGAGAGAACAGAAGACAGCCAAAGGGGCGTGGGGTCGATCGGGGACAGATCGACAGGGTGTAACCCCAGGAAGTACTTGAGGGCTCCATGCTAATGAGTTTAACCAACCACATGTATGTATATGGAGAGGACGTTGAGAAATTGCCCCTTTTCTAAATAACTCATCAAAGCAGGAGGAAGGAAGCAAACTCCAGACCACAGCAGCTCATGTGATAGTGATGGACCACAATGAAAGAGGATGTTTCTCTCCTGTAACGCAACCTTTCAATTGCATATTTAGTAACTTTTCCAAATTGTTTGCAAATGGCTCAGCACCGCCCCTCTCCAATGAGTGACAGCTCAGAGGTGCTTTGCCACTCATGTGATGCAGAGAGTGGCACTGTAGTTGCATGTGTTTATTAGAGGCCAACACATAATTTTTTTTAAAAACACTTTATTTTTGGTTTTATACATAATATTCAACAATCAGGCACCAATAGGGTGCAACGAAAACCCCAGCGCCACCCAGCCCATCCCCACCACCTTTTGGCCCACCCACTCCACCATCATGCGCAAGAGTTCAACTCCCCTGTTTTTTGAAATACGTGGATAATAGCGTTGCGGGCTAGTCTGTATTTGCTTCGGTATTTCATTCGGTTTGTCCATCTGAGTCTGAGTCTGTAGTTAATGAAAGCAGATATGCTACATAAGGGCCCCACACGTCAGGAGGGCACGCATGCAGTGGAAGTGTTTGCAGATATTCGGTGTCCAGGTCCTGGCAGTACATGATGTCTTTTTTCCACGCCGCCAGTGAGAGGGCTGGACTGTGGCCCCATGCCATGGCAATCCTCCTGCGTGCCAAAACCAAAAGAAGAGCTGCCAGTTTCCTTGTTGAGGGGTCTAGGTATTTGGTCAGACTGAGGAGGGCCACCAAGGGGAAAGGCGACAGTTCCTCGCCTATTATTGCCGTTATCGTTTGTAGGACTTGGGACCAAAATGGAGAGACCACGGGACAGTTCCAGGCGAGGTGGAAGAAGTCAGCTGTCTGGGCGCTGCACCTCTCACATTTTGCTAGTGTTTCCCGGTGCTGTCTGTGCTTCTTGGCTGGGGTGAAGTAGGTTTGGTGTATGAAGTTGAACTCGATTTGCTTGAAGCGTGTGTTTATTGCCACTTTCTGTGTTTGCCATAGGATGTGGGTCCAGTCTTCTTCTGAGATCGTGGTTTGGATGGCTTTTTCCCAGCGACTCTTTGTTCGGGTATCTATTGTTACCGTGTCAGTAAGTAGGGCTTTATATATCAGTGAAGTTAACCTTCCTTCTCCCTGTGCCTGCATCGTGTTGTGTAAGAGGTTCCATGTCTCTGGGTGTTAGGGGAAAGATGGGAATATTGACTGCAGGGTGTAGCGTAGCCTGAAGTAAATGAATATGTCGAGCGATTAATCGCCTCCCATTGCTCTGGCTGCTTGAGGAGTTATGAATGTGCCTTCGGGGAAAAGGTTGCCAAGGTATTGGACATTCATTTTTTGGAGCCACTGGTGAAACACCCTTTCGGCTGTCAATGGGACACCTGGGATGAACTTAACTGGCAGCAAAGGGGAGAATCTGACTTGTACATCATATTTTCACATTCGTTTTTTCCAGATTGCATAAGTGGAGAGAACAGTATTTATTGTGTTTTGAGGTATTGGCATGTGGCCGATGATAACCGCCCTTAGTAAATTAGGTGAAGCTAGGGCTCTCTCTATCTGTACATGCGGGCGAATGAAATGTGTAGTATACCAGTGGCTCAGAAATTGTGCCTGGGCTGCCCAGAAGTATCTTTCCATATCAGGGAGTGCGAGGCCACTGTGAGATATCGGTAATATTAAGGTTGTGTACGCTACTCTTGCCGGTTTCCCTGCCCGTAGAAGCTCTAGAATAACACTCTTAATTTTTTTTTAAAAGGCCTGTGGGAGGAGCAGTGGTGTATTTGTAAATAAGTAAAGAAGCTTGGGGAGAATCATCATTTTAATCAATGAGGCTCTCCCCCATAGTGTTAGTGGAAGCGTTTTCCACCTTTGTGTGCACTCTTGGAGTGATTTCAGCGCCGGCCCGTAGTTATCGTTATAGATATCGCTATGGTTGAGGGACATGTAGATGCCTAGGTAGCGGACTTGGGAGTCTTCCCATTTGAACCCATGGTCATCTACGAATTTGGTGGTTTAACGTGTAATGGGGAAAGTCACTGATTTGGAGTGGTTAGTCTTGAGGCCGGAGACATAACTAAATTTGATCACCTCGCGCATTATTGGATTAAGATTGACCTCGGGATCTTGTACAAAAAGGACGACATCGTCAGCGTATAGTAGAGAGACAATTAATTTGTGGGGTCCGAAAGTGAGGCCGCTGTGAAGGGGCCAACACACCATTAGGGCGAGGAAAATATCCCAACCAAAACTAGATACAGTGAATTTCTGCCAGGTGAAGCCAACGGAGTAAAGCAAGAATGTATACAAATATTTGGCATAATCTCATGGGATGCTTCTTGTTGAAAGATGACAAACTCTCCTAGTTAACAAACCCCCCTACCAATCCTTCAGAAAAAAACTGAAAAGCCACCTCCTCATCTAACTTTGTCTTCACCATCAACACTGTTCACCTGTTTTCTTCTTCTTTTTGTCTGTAACTAGCGCCTAGATGACCCAGGGCTTCGTGCACTGCCATAAATGCATAAATAAAGAAATAAATAAATAAACATTCATAGATATAAATCATAGTTAGGGAAGCTTTGGCAATGCAAACCGCTTGGGCTTTTGCGCACGAGAAAGACAATTGCCTGCTACTGCTGTAATGGTATAACTGGCTGCTGATGGAAGCAGCAGGAAAATGGTGCTGGTTTTTTACCAGGACTTCAGTGAAGGACGTGCATACTGATTGTAAATCAAGTATCTGAAGCCACACCAGCTTGAGTGATGTTTTATTACAACAGTAGCTCATTTACAACTCCAGTGAAGCCATTAACTCGCAGAAGTCTGCTTTGAAATAAAAACACTGGCTGGAACTTTGAGCACAAAGTTTGATGTTACTGCTTGAGAAAGCTAGATCAGAGAGATCCCAGGCGAATTTGTTTTGGGTGAAAAGGGCCAAGAAGTAGGTGGCAATAGCCATGGGGTTTAGCATTGCAATAGACAGACAGTGGGTGTGTAAAATAACAAAACACTACCTACAATCTTTGTGCCATTCCTTATATTTCATCTTCCTCCTAAAGCAATAGTGTCATTTTATGGGTGGCACTTCAGCACCATCGTATAGCCAAAAGTGAAAATGACAATCATTGGCAAAAGCAAAGTATTGCCTTTGTTAAAGGGGGCAGGTTGTGTAGTTCTACGTGATCATTCCGATATTTTTTGTAGGTCGCCCAACAAAAAAGACAGTTTTTTTTCTGGCTGATTTTGGTAAGCCTACAAAAAGCAAAAACCCACATTGCCTCACCCGCACCCTCCCCGATGGAATTTGTTCAAAATCGGGGGTTTCGCCCTCCAGAACCCCCCTCCCTCAGCACCCTCCATCACCCCACACTCCCAAAAATAAACACGTAACACACATACAAACACACACGCAACACAAACACGAACCCTTTCTCTGTTGTGGCCGCTTCCGGGTGCTGGCGTGCCTGTCAGCCCCTGCGGTCACAGAGCAGTCTTTCTAAATCGTTTTTCTTTTCATTCATTTTTTCAAAAAAGGTCTATTGATCTGATACTGGTTCTGTTACCCTCGCCTCCTCCCAGGTCCCAGTAACAGAGATTCGGTGGTGCCTGTATGGTGATTGTCAGGCAGGGTCAGGGCCACCTTAACAACTTTTGGTGCCCGGGATAAAGAATCCTTTTGGGCTCCACTCCACTGAGCCAAAGCAATTAAGGGTCTCCAGAATATCTGGTCGATATCTTCTGTCGATCGCAACGCACAGCTTGATATGATACCTTGCTGCAATCAAAATAAGCATGTGTACTCCATTTCAGTTGCCTTACCATCTTCATTTTTGCATTCATCAGAAGAACAAACAAGTAGCCTTTTAAGGGCAACATTAGCAGGGTACTTGTGTTCTAGCATAGGTATAGGACACTTTATTAATTAATCATAGCCACAAGGAAGGTATATGGGCTGTAGTATACATGCAGGGCACAGATTGCATGAAAAATGTGCACATGACTCAGAATAGACAGAGGCTGCAGATTAGCAGCCTGACAGAATGCAAACGTGCTGAAGCAGGAGACCCATTGGAAGCAAGGCAAACGCGTCACTTACCATGGCATACATAGTGGATGCAGATTAGAAGCTACCAAAAAAGTGTCTGTATCCAGACAGACTGAGATCAGAAGAGGGACATAGTTCTCAAGTGGTGTTGCCATTAGAGAGCAAAGAAACAAGCGGTGTGCAATGCTTCAATTCTCGCGATTATTATAAATGAAACAACACCATAGCAAGTCAAAGCATGAGTGAAGCGTCTTGAAGATCATACCTTCAGAACAAAATCACTCTTAAGGGCATACCATTTTGAGAGGTTTAGGGACTGGCAATATTGACAGGTTAGGCAGTACAAGATTACATGAGATGCCCAGGGTCACATATTGGTTAAGAGTTGAAGCTGGACGTTGCGCCCAATCTGCAATTTTCGGCACTTTAAAACATTCTTTTCCATTTTTATTTTGTTGAAAATTTGGTTTTATTGGAATTTTACAATTATGACATAATTCAAAAAATAATGCAAACATTGATATATAACAAATTGAGGTCACAACTCCCCCCCCGCCTCCAACACCTCCCCCCATCCCATGCCATGGTTAAATGGTAGATAACAACAGCAGGGTCCAGCCCATCCTCTGAAGATGCAATGCGAGCATAGGGTAGCTCCAAAAAGAAAGATGGTGCTCAAAAAACAAGGTCCAACATATACAAGTCACATTTCCTATAACAATCGATCTCTTCCCATTCCAAGGGGGTTGCCCCGATAGTATTGTTCCCATCAAGAGGACCGGCTGAGATGGTGACTTATGCCTCAGGCTGTTTTCGCATATATATCAAAAAATGGCAGCCACAGGGCCTCGATGTTAGATTTGGATTCATCGATCAGGTGGGTTAAATACTCTATGGGCCTCATTACACGGAAGGCGGTGAGCCATGGCGCTATTAGCGCCATGGCTCATGCCGGTAAAATACCGGCACCGCCTTGGCGGAAAGGGGATTTACCGCCCCATTCCAAGGTTGGGGGTAAATCCCCCTTCCGCCATTGCCCTTCCCCATTCCCATTTCTGCCCCATAGGGCTCTATGGGAATGGGGAAGGCGCTAATTACGGCACCGCAATTTTGCGGTGCTGTAATTAGCTCCGAGGTCCCTTAGCGGGTTGGATTTTAACGCCTGCAAAAAGCAGGCGCTAAATCCCCCAACCCGCAAAGGGACCTCGTAGTAAGGCGGTAGGGATTTACCGGTACCTGTATTTTACCGGTACCGGTAAATCCCTAACGCCATCCGTGTAATGAGGCCCTATATCATAGATTGCCCGTGTTTTCGCTACCCACTCCCCCTCCCCGGGAGGTCGGGGTGATTTCCATTTTTGGGCCCAGCAGCATCTAGCCGCGACTAGCATGACCTGCAACATGTGGTCGTGTTTCACCTTAGGGCCCCCCTCAACCTCAATGCCGAACAACACTAGCCAGGGGGACGGAGTTCTCACCATTCAGTCTACTCCTCTTATCCATGACAGGACCTCACTCCAGTAGGTTTGTGCCACCTGTCACTTCCACCACATATGGACATAGTCCCCCTTTTCAACATGGCATTTCCAGCAGTGGGGGTCATAACCTTTTCTCATTCTGGCTATCCTCTGTGGGGGGTAGTGCCATCTGTGTATCAACTTCAGGGCCTGGCGGCGGTATTGGGGTGTAGTTGTGGAACTGTGTGCCTGCCTACAGATCTTGGTCCATCTTTTTTACGTTATGGGGGTGCCTAGGTCCTTCCCCCATTGTACTTGGGAAGATGGGGGGTCCCGTGGGGTATCGAACAGCAAAAAGCTATAAAGCCGCGATATCACCCCCTTGGTACCTTTGTGTGGAATGAGGAATTTCTCAAAATCGGTTAGGTCCGGCCTAAGCGTATGTCCCCATCTGCTCTCAGTAAGGGCACCCTTAAGCTGTAGATATCGAAAGGGGGAGAGATTAGGGAGGCCCAGGGCATCCTTCAAGTCACCAAGAGATATAAACACCCCATCCACCCAAAGCTGTCCGGCCCTACAAAGACCCACCTCGTACCATTGCTGGGAGGCTAGTGGTTCGTTGATACCGTCCCAAAGTGGAGGAGCCCAGATGCAGCTCAAAGGTGAGGGCCACGTTGTGAGCCACCTTAGGTAACCCCCTTCCTTCCATATGGACCACAGCACTCCCAACACTGGATGTTTCAGAACCCTCCTCGGAATAGATGTCTTGGGGACCCATTGCCACTCGTCCAATGTGACCGGCGAAAAGAGTGTGTTATCCAGTGTTACCCATTGTTTCTTTGAGCCAGTCGTCAAATGGTCACCGAGGACGCGCAATTGTGATGCATTATAATAAGTGCTTAGATCAGGGATATTAACTCCACCCTCATCTTTGGGTTTTATGAGAGTGTCATAAGCAATCCTATGGGATTTACCGGCCCATAGATAACGGAGAAGGGCCCGCTTGATCTCTAGGAGGAATGAGTTCGATATCTGGGTTTGCAGCATTTGAAACAGATATAAGAATTTGGGGAGGATTACCATTTTGATGGAGTTGAGGCGAGCCATCCATGAGAGGCGGGATTTTGACCAGCATCCCAGGTCGTGTTTGATCGACCTCCATACGGGCGGGTAGTTTACCTTGAAGAGATCCTCTAGGTCTGATGGAATTCGGATCCCCAGGTGAGAGAGTCCCTCTGTTTGTTTACAAAATGGAAGGTTATCGATGTATTGTCTCTCGGTCCCGTTGAGCTGGCCTGCCAGGAAAGCCACTGATTTATCTACGTTGACCTTATAGCCTGCCAGGGAACCATATCGCTCTAGACTATTCAACACCTCTGGGACTGATTGGGATGGTTTAGAGAGGTACAAGAGGACATCGTCGGCAAATAAGGTTATTTTGTAATCAGTTCCCCCTATTTTAACACCTTGGATCTGATCGTTAGTCCTGATTGCTATAGCCCAAGGTTCCATCACCAGAGCGTATATGAGGGGAGACAATGGGCATCCCTGTCTTGTGCCTCTCTCTAGAGGAAAGGACTCCGACTCTCCTCCATTGACCACCACTTTAGTGGAAGGGCGGGAGTAAAGGGCTGCCATCCATCTCCGCCACCTGGGTCCAATCCCCAAGGACGACAGAACTCCCTCCATGAAGGCCCAGCTCACCCTGTCAAACGCCTTCTCCGAGTCTATAGACAGGAGAAGGGCACCATCAGATTTCACTCCGTTTGAGCTCAGTATGTGCAGGGTTTTGCGCATGCTGTCTGCTCCCTGTCTATTCACTACAAAGCCTACCTGATCGGGATGGATCAGTCGGGGGAGACATTTTTCTAGACGTGTCGCCAGGATCCTGGTGAAGATCTTGGCATCTGTGTATATGAGCCACACTCCGCTGGGTCTCTGCCTGGCTTAGGGATTACTGTGATTATGGCCTGCAGGAATGTCGGTGGAATGGTTTCTAAGGTTTTGATTTGGTTAAATAATTTGGTTAGTGGTTGGGTTAGTTCGGACTGGAATTGTTTATAGAAATCCGCTGTGCACCCATCTTCCCCCAGGGTCTTGCCTATTTTAAGCTTTTTGATGGCCTCTTCCACCTCTTCCTCTGTTATCTCCTTGTCCAGTGTCTCCCTCTCTAGGTCTGTGAGCTTGGGTGGGGGGTAGTCCTCGAGATATTTTCGAATTTCATCCAGTGATTCACCCTCTTGTTTAGTGTAGAGGGCCTTATAGAAGGCTGCGAATGATTCGGCTATGTGTTCAGTTTTTATCTGAGCGTTACCCGCCCCGTCCTTGACCTTCTCTATGTGTCTGCCCGCCCTGTTTCCCCTCAGCCTATGTGCCAGAAGAGTTCCAACCCTGTCGCCCCTCTCATAGTATCTCTGCTTCGTGTATCTCATTTTTTTAACTACCTCTCCAATCAGGCTTGTCTCTTCTCTCTCATTTCACTCAGGAGGTTTTCACGGTCTATGTTTCCCTTGGTGAGCTGTGCCCTCATGGCCTGCAGGTCTGACCGGATTTTGGATTCTATCAGGGCCCTCTCTCGCTTCTTGCTTGAACCCTCTGCGATGAGGAGACCCCTGAAGGTGGCCTTCGCTGCCTCCCAAACTGTGACCATTGGGACTTCCCCTGTGTCGTTTGATAAGAAGAAGGCTTCTATTTCGTTCCTTAGGAATTCCCTAAACACCTGGTCCCTCATAAGGTTGTCGTTACAGTGCCACCTACGTGATTTCACGGTGGCTTGCAACCGCCATTCCATAACGAGAAGTTCATGATCTGACCAGGTCACAGATTCAACCGTAGGGTTTCCAACCTCTCCCCCTCCTTCCTCCGACACCAGCAGCAAGTCGATTCTGGTATATATTTGGTGGGGAGGGGAGAAGAACGTGTAGCCCCCGGGGGTTTGCCAGCATTTGCGCCATACATCAACCCAGTAGTACTCTTGTAGGAGGTCCCTCAAGGCGAGATTATCTTTTGTAGGGGCTTTTGGTCCCGTCCCTTTGGCCGACCACCAGTCAAGATGGGGGTCTGTAATGAGATTGAAGTCTCCCCACAGGATTGTGGCTCCCTCGGCCCACCCGTCCCCCCAAGAACCTTGTGGATAAACTTGATTTGGCCGGCGTGGGGCGCGTACAGGGTGGCTAGTGTGACTTGTGTGCCCTGGGCTGACCCCTTGATCGCAAGAAATCTGCCTCCAAAGCCCCTTTTCATCTCTACATCGGTGAGATGCAGCGATTTACCCAAGAGGATACCCACTCCCTCCTTCTTTGAGGATTTATGTGAGGCCCAGAAGTTTCTGCCTATCTCCTTTCCTTTAATCGTCGACTCGGCCCCCCTTCTATAGTGGGTTTCTTGTAGGAAGAGGGCCAGTAATTTCTATTTGCGGAATAGGTTATTTGTGAGAGACCGCTTGTTTTGCGAGTTGAGACCCTTAACGTTGAGCGTACCGATCCGACCTTCAACCATGGTCGTCTCTATCTTTGCCCTGTGATGCCTCAGTGAGTGCCCCCGTTATCATCCATGGACTTGAACCCCAGAATCATGGCATGGCATTCCCTATTTCTTTACCCTCCCCCATCCCCTCCCCGGTTCCCCATTTCCCTTACCCATTTTGTTAGGCGTCCGTCTCCCTCACCCGACATACATCGGGTTTAGTCAACGAACCACCAGGGCCGTTGCCCGGGCCCCGAGAGAGAAATAGTGTGGATCATACCCTCCAGGTTATACCAATGGGAACATTTCACAGGTTTAGTCGGAGCCCAATCCCTCCACAAGACCTCCCCCGACCCAGCCCTCTCTATTCCCGCTGCCTGTCTTGTGTCTCATAGGGGCTGGGCCCAGCCATGAACTAGCTTCCAGTGTGAATTGGGGGGGGAGGTTTCGAAGGTCTCGGGGGCCGCTCCTGGCCACCTTCCGACAACAGAGAACAATACCACTCTGTGTTTCAGACAGGTGGGACCCAAAACCTTCAACAATCAATTTCGGCATAAGCCTTGCCAACCGTGGCAACATCACAATACAACATACCGCGCCCCCCAACATGGAGGAGCCGATGAGGGCCCTGCAGGCAAATGCAATACAATACAATAGCATCACATTTCTTAACTTTCTCCCCTTCCCTCTTGATCACTCGGATCCATCGCGCGGGCCTTGGCATCAACAAGAGTGGAACAAATATTTCTCCTCAATTCGACAGCGGCCACGGGGGGCGAATGAGCAAATGAACCACAACAGATCGGCACTGCATTCCTTTTCTTTCCTCCACTATCCCTTAATCATGCAGGTCCTCCACGTCCCTCCGAGGGATGCCTGGTTTTTCTGAATTTCCGTGGGGCGCGGCTCGGGCCTCTGTCAGATCCGACGTTCTCCTCTGAGGGCCCCGGGGGGGCCCCGATCAGTTCGTTGATGCCTCTTTGGATGTCCTCCTCTGTAACGAGCTGAAAGTTTTCCCCTTGCCATTCAAAGGATAGGTAGAATGGGTGTCCCCAGCGGTACCAGACTCCCTTCTCCTGCAGCCACCTAGTGATTGGACCGCATTTTTTCCTCAGTTGTAGCGTGAGGGCGGATAGGTCCTGGTAGATCACCACCCTGGAGTTGTCGTATTGTATATCTCTTAGGGTTCTAGCTTTTTCAAGTATTTTTGCTTTGTCTCTGTAATAGTGGAACTTCGCAAGCACGGAGCGTTTGCCCCGACCGTCTCCGCCAGTTCGATGAACCCTATCAATCAGGATGGTTTCTCCGGAGTCAGTTCCCAAGACAATCCTAATGATCTCCTGCACTTTGCCCTCCAGGCCGGTCTGGGTCTCGCCCTCCACGTCCGTCAGGCCGAAAAATCGCAGGTTTCATCTCCGTTCACGATTTTCCATGTCGTCCACTTTGAGGCGGAGCTCTCCCTCGCGCCGCTGCTTCTCTTTAAACCTTGCCTCCATCTGAGCCTCCAAGAAGTCGGTGGACGCCTGGTTATTCTCTACCCCCTCCATTCTGTCCTCCAACGTGGAGACCTTGGCGGTGAGGTCGGCCAGCTTGGCTCCCATGTCCGTTCTCATCCCCCTGATTTTGTCTAGGATAGTCTGGATATTGTTCTGCATGGTGTACATGTCGGGGGTTGGCGTGGGTGGGGAGTTGATCTCCATCTCTGGTTTTCGGGGAGTGAATTGGTATCTTGCCAGGGTTTCTTTCCAATTCATGGGGTGTCTACACCTCTAGATCTTCGTGGTTTCCCAATGTTCTTCGGGGTCTCCCCCAGGGGCTTGGGGGGACAGTCCCCCAGTTTTGTACCAACTCCGATGAGGTGTGGTGGTTAGGACGGACGGGTCTGGCCCCAACCCCCCCGACAGCCACTACTCACGGTTGCTCTGATGTAGGGCGGATGGGTGAGTTCAAAGGTCGCCGGGGTGATAGTCGCCCCCCAGCACCCACCGCGCTGTGGATGGCAAGTAGTAGGCCCCTAAATAGGGTGGTGAACCCTGCGAGGGGCTCAGCACTCCGCAGAAGGGCCCAGGGGCGCTCCCGTGTCGGCCTGGGCCTGTTAGGTGTAGGCCTCTGAGGGCTGTGTCGCAGCAGGAGTCGGGGGGAGTCCTTATGGTAGTTGTTGCAAAGATGTTCCCCACCGCCGGGGGGGGGTGAGGAGAGGAGGGGGCCCGGGCGCGCTCCTGCGACGACCCGGGTCGAGATACACAAACGTGTGTGTGTGGCAAGCCAGGGTCCGGGGCGTACTGTCGTCCAAAACCGCCACCGCAGGAGCCGAAAGCAGGCTCGTCGGGGGGCGCCTCCGTGGACGAGGGCCGCGGTCTCCGGGGGCTCCCACGGGCTCTCACTGATGCCAGCAGAGGTGCGGGGTGTCGACTCCTCAGATTGATCACAGCGCAGCGCCCATCCGCGGAGAGGAGGGGCCCGGCCATGGAGCTTCACCTCGTGCGCGGCACAGGCCTAGAGTGGGGAGGGGGAGCGCGGATTCTCCAAGTCAAATATCTCGGGGATCCGGGCACCTCCAAGGCTCGGGAAGGTATCGCCGGAGTCCCCAGGAGTTCCCCCACCTGGATTCAGCCTTTGTAGGAGGATAACGTTTCTTTTATCGCGGTTTACTCCACAAATCTCTCGGGGCCTCAGGGGAGCCGAACGATCAGGCAGCCATCACGCCTGCGCCCCCTGGTGGCCTCCTTTTCCATTTTTTTTGCCATAAGTAAGGCGCAAATATTTGTTAATGTTTGACTCACATAAAACAAAATAATCCAATTTTATAGAACTGACTTAGAAAGGCCACAAATCACATAACTCATCATGATCATTTTGAAATAAAAACGTTGTAGTAGTATATTTGTCCAGGATCACAGCTTCATCTGCTGGAAAAAACAGGATACAAGCATAGATAGTTTGGTTTCATTGGGCCTCATTCCGAGTAGGGCGGTAAGGGTTAACGGTTACTGGTAATGAGACCGGTGCCGTTAAACCCTTACCGCCCTACTACGAGTTCCCTTTGCGGGTCCTTCCTTAACGCCTGCTTTTAGCAGACGTTAAGGACGGGACCCGTAAAGGGACATTAGTGCTAATAACGGTACCGTAATTTACGGTACCGTTATTAGCGCATTCCCTATCGGGGCTCAATGGGAATGGGGAAGGGCCCTGGTGAATGGGGAATTACCGGTCCCTCCAACCTTGGAATGGACCGGTAATTACTCCATTCACCAGGGCGGAGTCGGAACGATTTTGGAGGCAGCCATGCTGCAAATAGCGGCGTGTTTACCTCCAAAGTCGGAATGAGGCCCATTGTCTTGAATTCGGGTAACTAATTAAGTCCCTGGACTAACACTGTATGCTCATCTTCAGGGGTGGCTACCTAGGTTTTCAACCAATAGCCTGAAGGAACCTATTTGTAGACACTCACCATACTGATGCTATGTTAGTTGTAAAAGTAACTGGTTTTCTGTACATTGGTGATAATAGCACCGATTGTGCTATGAAACACAGTACATTTACACATACGTTTATCAACTTGAGACATAGGAAAGGCAGTCTGATTCGCTGGAATTTGGAATTGTAATTTGCATATAAACACAAATATCTGCAGTGAGTCCCTGAGACACTGAGCTATCTTCTAAACCATCGCAACACTCAAATTTATCAATATGTATTTCATCCTTGGTTTTTGCATATTCCACATAATCCCCACAGAAAGGTGAGAATGCTACTGAAGCTGTGCCCTATTGAATGCACACACTACGCATGGCACAGCGAGCACAGAAAGCACTACAGGATTCGTTGCTCACATCAGAATGTACTTGTGAACATGAGTCCGACAATAGGTTTAGAGCCTCAGCAGCAGGTCATAAAATATCCTGACGTCTGCTTTTGAAGTTTTGAGAAAAGTGGGAGCTGTGTCTGCGTAGGTTATCAATAGGATAAGAAAGGACTCATTTATCTTCAAAACTTCACACAGAGTTTGTCCAAATGTTACATTATTCTTAGGGATAAGTGAAACAGGGAGAAATTGGGTGGAACTGGAGAATGACGTACCGCAGGATGTTAGGTAAACATTTCCCCAATGCCATCATTACCCCCCACCGGTGTGAAACTACTTGTCATTGGACGCATGGACATTTTGCTTTTTGCTGATTTTTTTTTTTAACCAATTCTAACACATCTGTTTGCCGCTAGGACGCATGACATTTTTGCCTGCTCTGATTGACGGCTAGTTGAAATGGCCGATGTGTCAGTCAATCAAACCCCATTTTGGGTCTCCCCATTGGATGCATGTTTGCACAAATTGGCAAAAGTGATCAATATCTTTGTTTCCGCGTCCCACAGCAGACTCCAGGTACATTTTGCTCCACCAGTGCAGTGGAATATTAGGTGGAACCTGACATTTCCACTCTGTCTGTGGACCTTTTGTCCAGCCCTATTTGCATTGTAATCCTCAGTCTTACACAAAAAAGGAGATTAAAAATGCAATCATTTCTACTGCAGTGGGTCCCACTTCACTGATTCAAAATGTGGCATTTTAGATCATGTATTCACAGTTGCCATAACACCCTTCAGACAGAAGTCTGTGATGGAAGGAAGGGAAAGGACTTGTGAAGCCTGGAGGCAAGCTGAAGACCCTACAACAGTCCTGCTGTGAACTGAAGAGGGGACACGCTCTGGGCTCAGTGTGAACCCCAAGACCCCGTGAGCCAGGGTTCAAGTTAGACGATCACAGAAGACTCACAGTCGGTCTTTATCAAAAACATTTAGCGCAAAGCCCAGTTATGTATGTCTTCAAAATGTAACTGTGCAAAACAATGTAAAGGATCACACGCATAAACGGGTGCAGGAATATATCAGCAAATCATACATGTAAAACCAGGATGAATAATTACATACAACATGATCCAGTAATGGCCAGGAAAACATTCACCACTATCACAAAGGACCTAAATGCTCATGCTGGCATTTGCCACCTAAATGCCTAGTCAAGAAACACAATTACATGTAGCACACATGCCCAAAAGGGCAGTTTTGGCTTTAGACGCCTAAATCCCAAAACGTGCTTCAATGTTCATGGTGATGGGGGCACCCATAGGTTTCTTCATTATGTCGCTATGTGATCCCCACGTGTGGCAACTGGGTGAACACCCACCCACGTCTTCATCCGGGCTTAGGTGCCTATTCTTTGAGCCTATTCTTTGAGTGCCGCAACTGCCAGGCTATTATGCAAGTCTATGCAAAAGGATGTGCTTACTCGTCCTTGGCACTTAAGGGGGCATCTGACCAATGCCCATGCAGTCCAGCTGGAAACTGAGGAGATGCCGTTATCTGGACCCAGATCAGACATCCAGTGAAATGTCCGCAGACATCCATCATAACTCAGACCACCCAAAAGAATGCCAAACCAACTCCCATGTGCCTTACCAACATGATGGTCAGTAGAAACCTTAATGAGGCGCACTTCAAGCCAGTTACTTCAGCACTCACCACTACGAACAAGATGCAGCAGACATCCATTAGTCCATAGCAACCTCTGGAAATATGCCAATGAATAGACTTCATCTCGCGCAGCAGCCAATCGCCAACTAACATGAATCAAAAACGATTGGATGGTTAAAGAAATAAGGTTTTCTGCCATGATTGAACTCGGGATATCACTTTGATGAAGCAGCCTCGTTGGGGTTACCAGGTCCTGGTAATGCAAGAGTCATAGGGAGTAAAATAACAAGCCAGGCCTCCATGTTTCTGCTGTAATCTATGCCAGCATAACCTGCTGACACATGTATCCTGATGCTCGTGAAGTGCAGATTTATGTTATTTCTATTGATAGTTTTGTAGAGTGCCAACTCAAAGGAATGCGACATGAAACTGCTTGAACAGATAATGGCAACAAACAGCGCAGACATGATGGAACAGTGTAGTGGTACTTGTTACGTACCCGGGGTATCCTGGATCAGGAAATGTGAACATAGATGCAGAGGACAGAAGGCACATGTGTTGTAGGAGGTAAAGACACTGTCAGGATCTAGGGAGGCCCAATATGATGAGTACAAATAACACATACATCAAGCGGACATCAAACCCCTTGTAGATGGATCAATTTATCAGGTTATATGGGAAGACAATCCAGTGTTTGGCACCAAGTGTTGCAAATTACCTTCTTTTTAAAAAAATAGTTTATTACAAACTTTTAACAAAATGTACATTTTTAAGGTTTGTTCGTTCCTCCAAAAATGAATATATAAAACATTATGCCTCTAGACTGACAATCCCATGCATCAGGGTCAGGAAACTCTGATCCCTCACTTGATGTTCAGTACTGAGTCCAACACTTTCAAATAGAAGTGTTAGTTTGGTTCTAATTTGGCCAACACTATCTCTAAAAATGATCTTTAATTTTAATTTTACAAAAACAAAGGTAACTTTTGTTTTTTGTCCTCGTACATCATCTCCCACAACGTTTCAGCATCCAGTTCAACAATGTCTAAAGCTCCGTTATAGAGATGTATCGTCCGTAGATCTGTAAATTCTGGGCAGAATAGAGTCAAGTGTTTTAAGGATTCACACTTGACCCCACACAAACCACATTTCTCATCAGGTTTTAGACCGTATCCTTTTAGGGTTGTTTTTGTAGGAAGCACATTCAGTCTGAAACTCATGAATAGCTGCCGGTGTTTGTTGTTTGGGAACTTCTTCAGATAGTCAGGAAGTATGTTAAGTTTACCAAAGTTGATGAATCAATTTTTCAGGCTATATGGGAAGCCATTCCAGTGTTTGTTTGGCACCTAATGTTGCAAGTTGCCTTCTTTTACACCCTGGTGCCTTTAGATTGTTGTTATAGGAAGCTTGGGTGATTCACTAGGGGTGTATTTGTTGAGGTTGCTTAGTTGGTGGACGCTCCTTTCAACTATATTCACAGTTAAGCACTAGGCCTTTTCCATAATGTGTTCCAAATTGGAAGCAATTTGAGGGATTCCTTAGCTGGTGAAATGTGTACCAGAGGTTGAGCTAAAGAATGGGCCAGTTGGTTTTTTGCATTAATTATACTAGCTTATGTTGGTATTATTTAGACCAGGGTTAAACTGACAATAGTCCAATTGTGAAAGTGCCAGAGTCCTGATAATGTCAATGTTGTGATTCATATTCAGTTAATAGACGATTGTGCATTTGGAAAAAATATGTTTGTGCTATTGAGTCAATATGGAGTTGAAGGGTGAATTTCCTATTAATAAAACAAAATATTATTTACTTATTGTGAGTAGTAGGGTCCTGTATCTATCATGGTAGGCCATTTAAATGGTAATGGCTACCCAGGAGTTAGGAGCTGCAACGAAAACTGTTTCTGTCTTGCGTGGATTATAGCTGAGGTCTCAATGGTTCAGTGTTGGTTCATTTGAAGGAGGTCAGTTATGTGAACATGTCTGTCATTGCTGTGTTCATGGTTAAGGAGAACCTGTACATCCACAGCAAATATTTTCATACAATTCCTCTTATTTGTTCAACCATCAAATGTAAAGTGAACAGAAGCAAGGAATGTTACAAATGTTTTTTTCTACTCTATATGTCATATATAAATCCTGATACATGACATGATACAGCTGATCCATATTTCACACATCCTGTGCTTTATCAAGACTCCATCTTTTGAGTAAAGTATGCATTTTCAGCGTGAATTACTTTAAATTGCAATAATTTGTACACATCTTCTGACAGCCATATACATATTTAAACAATAAGAATAGTTACGGTCTTGGATAATGGTACCAGAGAGAACCGTGTTTCATACTGGGTTAACATACGGAGATATGTACTTTTGGTTTCAGTTATGATTTTATGATAGAACTTCGATTCAGTTGAGGGATGACATAAAATAGATCTTAAGGATCTTTGTGGTTGGGCGAAAAGAGGAAATGTAAGAAATGATGCCCTAGAGTGCCATAGTCCTCGAGATGCTGTGAGCATAAGGCCATTTATGGAAAATGCGACGAATGATAAGTGTGCATCTATTCCAAACGAGCCCCATATCATGCCTCGAAGAACTAGTGTTAATAGGGCCCCAATTACAGCTCATTAATAAACACAACACTGTGCATGCCAATGAGCTCATGTAGAAATAATAATTAAAACATCAAAGGAGATAATTGTGCAAGCAAAATTAAATAATATAGCATTTGCATGTATACAACAACGAAAACATGCATCAATATTTGTGATAAAGACCACATTCTTATTTTTGATGAATCTATTACTTTCCGATTCCGAATTCTGTTCCTTTAACAAAAAATAATTGTGATACAATGTTTAACCTTAAACAAATGTAAAATCCTTCTAATTATGATAAGTCTATTAAACATGTTTTCTTGCACCCAGCATGTGTTTCACACTTCGTGGAATAAACTGCATCCACAACACGTGCTTTTCAGCAATCTATTAATGATCAAACCTCTTTCTAATTCTGGGTGTGCTTGCATAAATTATTTGTTATCTGTACCTCGATTTTATGAATAACCAGTCTATCTGATGATCACTGGAACTGTAGGGGTTTCATTGGGGTTTTACCTTTTGTGGTGACTATTCCAACAGTTACCACTTCATCTGTTTGAAAGGTGTGGGTGACCGTGTTGACCAAATTGATGAGGTAGGCCAATGGTTTGATGTTGTACTGATGGGAGAGAGTTGTAATTTTTCTGACTGGGTGATGGGACGACCTCCACCTCTTTTATTGGTTAGACTGGTTTTCAATAATTTGTAGCCAGATGGAAGGATTTAGTCTCCCATGGTTGTGTCGCTGTCAGTGTTCTCTAAGAGGTCACCTTTGAACTCTTGAGTACATTGTTAGATATTACCAGCATTTTGTTATGGCTTATTTACCAGTAACCATTCCTATTTTTAGGGATGTGTGGTTCTTGACTTTGAGATGGGTGCTGAGGTGCGACAGTAAGCTGGATAATGGCATTGATCTTTGATTCAATGTTTTTTTAATCTTTTGGAGGTACTGCATTTTTGGACATTATGACACGGAGGTAGCGAGAGGGGTCCGTTGATCACGTTGCTGACCCCCAAATGTGTTCATATTACTTGTGTGCTGTGGGGAGGAGTCCCCCAGTACATGATATACACGTGTTGGATCACAGAGGCACCGGTAAGTATATTTGCAAGCAACCAGCAACCAGCGGTGCCCATGGCATTTGAGATTCATGCATGTCAAAGGTGTCTCTAGTGTAGTGCTGTGAAAGTCAAGTGAGGGGCATTGACATATGTGTCTTTTGTCTGGTGTTTATGTGCTGAAATTGAGCACACCACTGGACTCTATTTGAAGATCCGCTCTAAGGTTTATGAGAGGTACAGGTTTCTCACCGATTGTTGCTACTGGTTTTTTTGCCTGGATGTCCCAAGTGAAGGGCAAATCACCATCGCGTGCGGACCTGCTCTGCCCCATTCCAGATATGTTGACCTTTTGCTTTGGTGCATGCACCCCACTCCTCCTTACTGCCAGGCACTGATCTTCCATTTAAAGTCCCACTATTCTACTTCCACCTCCCAAAGCTAGGCCTGTCCCCCGTTCCCCCGACCTAGGTGTGCTCCAGCTCTCAGAAACACATCAGTTTGTAGTCATGTTGGTGTGATCATCTTTCCTGCACGGATCATATATCTGTGGCACATTATTATGTTGGCATGCTCACCTACTACAAGAATGCTGGCAGCTGTGTGTATTTTAGTAAATTCCTTAACACCATGTTTAGGTGTTCTTCTATGTTGTCTCATTTTCCACCAAATGTATATGGGATTCATTCGAGAGAGGGCACTGTAGTAGTATTCCTCCCAGCAGCAGTCCTGTAACTCATGTTGGAGTTTCACCACCAGTGGTAGATTTACTGTCTAACCACTTTGGTGGTAAGTTATTGGTGCAGGATTTTCTGCTGTTCTCTTATTTGCGTTTGTGGTTTATTCGATGGTTAATACATTACACCTGGAGCTGGAGGTATGGTCCATTTAACACTGGCTGTTTCGATACCACTATTTCCGGAATGAGGCTGTGTGGTTGTGGAATGTCCTGCTTCCTAAATGCTGGGAAAAGTAATGATTTCGCATGGTCTGAGTGATTGAACCTGAAATCCTCTATGGAAAAGAGGGCATGGCCCTAAGTGATTAGGGCTAGGAACTTCTTTAGCTGCATAGGCAGAATCGCAGGCTGTGAATGGATTGAACAGCTAGACTCCTTGACAGAGAAGGGGATACATACTAGTGTACTGTAACCATAGGTTTCACATGGTAAGAATATTTGTCAGGGTATACGTGAGTGCATAGAATGAGGCATGGGAAATATTGCGAGAGGTTATGAGGGCCAGTTAGGCAATGTCATTGAGCTGGCATTGAGCGCAATCATCAAAAAGCCTAATGAGGTGAGGGGACATAGCAGTGACTGCGATCCTGGTGCCAGAAGAGGAATCGTGAGAGGAAAGTCATAACTCGCCCTTCCATCTCATTTCCACTGGGTATTTCCTCTTCCTCTGTGATCTTCCATAGAACACGCTGTTTCGCTATCATGCAATCCTTGCCCCACCGCGTTATTATGAGAAACATCTTGAACTTTTTAAGAAGAGCGAGTTCAGGGTACCTTATATTTTACCAGCATAAATGGCAGGCAATTTAGCCATAATGTTTCCAATTGTAGTCATGTTTGTAATTTCATTAATGCCTCTTCCCGAGGGAGCACGCTCTGCATTGTTTCGTGCTTTAGTCTGGGATCCTCTTTATCGTTGCATGAATGAGCAATGCAGGAAGGATTCCCAGGGCAGAGTCAAATTCTAAACCTAGAAACCCTTAAAACCTCGTCCCTTGTTTGGAATCCTTCAACACCCTCTCCTTGTATGTCTGCAAGCCCAATGCCATATACCAGTACTTTTCTCTCTTCAGGAACACACTGTTGCCTTGGCTAATGATACGCAAATAACCTGCCAATTAGTCTGAAAGATCCAGCTCCAGCACCAAACCCACCTAATGTCTTCAATATAAAATACTTTATAACTCAAATAATGATTGTATTATAATAACCCAATCAGAATTCAATGCAAATTTCAATGGAAATGTTGTCTGGTTTTATTAAACCAACTCTTATAAAATGTTGTTTATAACTGAACATCCGAAAAGAAAAAAAGCTGGCACGTGTTTCAACCTTTCACAGGTTTTCATCAGGGCTACATTAAATAATTTTCTGCAGGTCGCTTTTCTAATTTACCACACATAAAAGCTGATTAGCTTGTGCTGGAATTAACTTGGTATTTTGAACAATTCACCTTAGTGGGAAAGTACTAATACACTGTTGCCTGTGTTCTGCAAAGTCTGTATCTTCTAAACCTTGATTGCTGAGTGTGAACAGCCTTGTCTTGGCTAGGGTTACTATACTCCAGGTAACCCATGATACTCGCACATATCCAATGATAGGTTGATCCCAGTGTCTACATGAAAAGGGACCTCTATCGGACTCCCTCGGGTGGCTTTCTCCGTGAACGCTGCCAATTAACTCAAAAATGCTTGCCACTCTTCGTGGATAATATTTTCCAGAGGGATGCCAATTATTTGTTGGTTCATTTTGCCATTCCAGCCTTTCCACCTTGCTACCCGCTACTGGATACTTACAAGCCAGATCACAACTATTTTTGGTGGTGCTATTTCTATTGATTGGTGCAAAATTAGAGGGGCAAATTCTCTACCTTGATCACATATTTTATGTATCTATATATTCATTGATATAGCACTTATTTTCCAAAGCTTTTTAACAATAAAAAGTGGTTTGGCTATTGAGAGAAGCACAATTAACCCAGAATCCGATTTAGAATAAAAAGCTGGTGCAAATGTTCCTTTGGTCCGAGTTTTGAAAGAAGCAAAGTGAGAAGAAAGGCATTGATCAGCAGATACAGGATTCTGTGGTATAGGTTCAAGTAAATGACAGAATTGAAAATGGGGCAAACCCCAAGTAGGAAAGACTCATTTGAGAAGAAGAGCAAAGAGATTGCAACAGAACATACAGAGTAACCTGATCAGAAAGATGATGTGTAGTCAAAGAATGAGTATTATTAAAGGTAATATATGATAAATGCAATTTAGAACAGTGAGGAATTGGAAGCCAGTTTAGCAAATCAGGATAGTGAGGGGCAGATGCAGAACAATTAAGATGAAAAAGAATACAAACAGCAGAATGAAGAAAAGACTGACCGGGAAGAAGAGAATGTATATTGTGCAACAGTATCTTAAATGAGATAAAACAAAAAATTGAAGTAAGGTTTTAGTGACTGAGAAAGTGAGCAATAGGTGAATTTCCCAGATAGTAAAGAGAGGAAAAGGACAGGCATGAGGAACGGCAAAGATGGGGTTCTTATAAGGAAGAGCAGAGTTCAAAATAAAGCTAAGGTTAGGAGCAGAAGAAGCTGCAGACACTGAAAGAGGGAGAAAAGAAATAGGGAGTGGAGATAGACTTTCCAGAGAAGCAGTGATGTCTGTTTTATTAGGGTTAAGATGGTAAAAACAAGTGGCCATCCACGGCTCAATGGTAGAAAGATAACGTGAAAGATAAAGGTGAAAAACATTGGAGAATAAAGGAGAAGAAAAGTAAATCTGAGTATCATCAGCACAGTTTGACTGAAAATAAAAAGAGGAAATTAGAGATGACAAAGGGGTAATGTACGATGTGAATAGAAGATGGCTATGATCTGAACCTTAAGGAACCACACAAGTGAGGGGCTGGAATGCAGAAGAGACCTTCCATAATACAGTACAGGAGTGATTGTGTTAATAAGAAGGAAACCAGGGATGGACAGCGAAAAAAGTACCAAAGAAAGATAACGAGGAAAGTAGAACAGAGTGATCCACAGGGTTAACAGCAGCAGAGAGATCAAGAAGAACAAAAATGGAAACAAGTTTGTAATGTCTAGCATTAAGGATACAATTTGAGACAAAAAGATTAGCAGTTAGGGAGGAATGACCCACACAAAACACATTTTGTACAGGGTACCAATGGTTTTAACAAGATAGTTAAACAGACAACTGGGAAAGAACAAGTCTCTGCATGACTTTAGATAAGTAAGAAAGAAGCAAAATAGGGCGAAAATTCGATAATACAGAGGGTCACCATAAGATTCTTTTTTAAAGAGTAAAAAAAGCAGCATGTTTGTATTTAACAGGAAAACAGCTGGATTGAAGTGGGGAGTTGAAAACAAGGGCCAGGTAAGGTAGAAGTAAAGAGAAGGCAGGTTTAATGTGGCAATAAGCCACGAGACGGCGGACCAATACAGCCCCAGGTAATGCCCCCAGGGCCCATAGTTAACGAGGCCCCGGGGGTTATTAACGCGGGCATTATTAGCCCACCGTCGAGGGGCTTATTGCCATCAGTACCCCGGCCCATTAGACCGGGGTACTAATGGCATTTTTTTCTGTTCTGAAACGAAATAAAAGTCCAATAAAATGGGCACCGGGAAAGCAAAAACGTAGTCTGTTTTCCCTTTCCATGGCGGCCATCAGGAGTGGACGCGCTGGGAACAAAAGTGTTTTCAGCGCGTTCGCTCCTGTGAAAAGAAGACAAAGGAAGGTAAGTGGGGTTGGGAGGGAGGGGAGGGATAGTTTGCAGGGGGGGTGGAGGAAAAAATAAATCTTACCTGAGTCCCCCGTGGGGGACTCAGCCTCCAGCCATGGGGAGGCTTGGAGCGGGGATTGCCCCGTTTCGAGCCTCCTCATTGGCTAAGGGGCTGCCACGCCCCCCACCGGGAACAAACCCAGGCACGTACGTACGTCCATGGGATTACATCGTGGTATGGCTCAGAAACGAGCCAATCACGTTAAGTGTATCCTGTGGACGCACGTCCGCCGGGTACTAATTAAGGATACAGACAAAGGATTAAAGAGAGCAGCAATAGGATGAGAATGAGAGATGACCAAAGCAGCCTGTACGGAGATTAAAGCAAATAAACAGAGAGAAGATGAAAAATTCATAGCTCAGAAACTGAATCTGATTCATAAAAGGACATTCACAAATTTGGAAAAAATTATGAGGCAAGATCGTCAACTGTAAGGTTAAAAGAGGAAGAACGGTCTGGATGAGGGGGAGTCAGTCATTTCTTGAGAGGAGTGCGCATATGTTTCATATCAGCACCCAGAGTGGGTGCCGCAGCCAATCAGATTGCTCTGAAAGTTTTCTGAATCTCACCATTAAAGCCCACATTCTGAGGAAGCTCACCACTGCTCGCACCTGTCCCACATCTGCCCTCTCTTTGCACACTGCTTCTGTCCACTAGTGCCTCCCTTTTTGGCCTCCTGGGTTCCAGCTATCTGACACTGCTGAACCCCTCCTCTCATGCTCCTGGACCACTACGGAAATGGAAGAGGGAATTCGCTTAGAAAATGACAGCTTGAAATAGCTGCAACCCAGTGCTAACCAATTGTCTAATAATAACACAAAGCCTCTTGTTCATATATGTAAATAAGGTCAATGGTATTGTGCATTATTCTTATGCGATAGCCATCTTCATACAAATCATTTTGACAATGGACATAGTTTTGCATTTCAATTGTTTCAATTGTACTCTCCATTAGTTTTATACGATAATATTGTCATACAGGTCATTTTGACCATAGACATAGTTCTGTATTATACATATTTTAGAAAAACCCAATAGCCAACTCTTTATACATTATATAGTATTAACAGATTTGTAATCGCCTGGTAGACAACTTGACATTGGTTAATTGTATCTTATTGGAAAATACATCAGAAAAATCCACTGGTAGCTAATAGCCAATTTAACATTAGTTAATTGCACCTTATTGGGAGATACACCAGATAAATCCACTGATAGCCGACACGTGTTTCGACCATTGGTCATTCTAAAGGCTACAATGTATCCCTAATAGAACCACTTTTTTCTTTCTTTCTGTTGCACTAGTTAACACATAAACGCAAACCTGTTTGCATCAACTGTACAAAAAACAGAAAACCTTTAACTCTTTTTAGAGTTATCATATTTGAGTGCCAGGAGAGAGGAAAACAGAAGTGAATCAAACAAAACCACAAGAGAAAACACAAAATAGATTTCCTACTGGCATTCAAAATGAGTCACTTCAATTATTCTGTGCACTACATTGTGTTCATGCTCATCTCATATTTACCACAGAAGCAGACTTTGTGGGACAACCGTAATTACTTGATCTTTATTGGTGGTTGGTTAAACCGGTGCCATTCAAATGGGCATGTGTTGCATGCAGGGGTATTGCAAATAACCTATTTCGTGGTAGTGCTCATGCTTTGTACATAGTGTGGTTCTGAGTTACTTGCTCTAGCTCCTTTTGGTGGTGTCTCAATATATTGTACCCGATCACCCAGACATGATATCTAATATCATTGTGGCACTTACCATAGTGTCATAGCAATATTAAATATGAATTACTATTCTCAAATCTTCTGTAATCAGTTGATCTGGAATCGACAGAATGCTATTTCACTCTTGTGTTATGTGAGACTCCATCACTCGTGACTAATTAACCACGTTTGCACTTACCCTGTAGAATGGTCATTCTTGTGTCTCGCAATGGCAGGTTACATAGTATCGCATCATGTGATCTTGGCCTGATTGCTGAACTGCAAGAAATAAGGGACTAGCTAAGGTTTCAAAGTAAGCTACTTGCCTTTAGCCTACAGGCAAAATCCAAAACCTATCTCATATTGCTAGATGGCTTTACAAACCAAGATTATTGGGAAGATAATCTCTCCATCTGATGCTGCCACAAAAGAAATTACATTGTCTCCCATTATATAGGTTTAATGTACTGTAATTTGGATTCCATAATACCAAGTGCAGAAAACATATTTAGTAATGATCTGATCTGTTTTCTAATTTTTGGTGAGGTCAAAAACCCCTGAAGCAACTATAAAAGCTCATCCTTACCTATTTTAACTGGTTCAATCCACATTCAACGGGCGTCCAGCTTGTGTTTCCTGTTGGGCGCTATTTAGGTTTCCCTTATATTTATTTGGATAGCTGACGTCACACGTTCTGTAAGTGCAATATCACTTCCTTATTGGCATAACTGTCAACAAATGCTGCAGGCTCTTCCTACTCTATCCCCTGCCTCTCTTAATCATATGTTATGTGTGTGAGTTTTTATTAGTAAGGGTATCAAATGTCACGTGTACCCTACGCGTGTCGTGCCCTTCTAATGACACTATATTGTCCATCAAATGCTGTTGAGCTAAGGGTCCTTTAGGAACGTGCATGCAATAGATGGGATCACAGAGAATAACTCAGAGTTCAACTAACCGAACTAAACTCAGGAAGATGGCAAAGTACTGTTTTATTAACAATTTTCTAAAAGAGGGAGTCACAACAAACATCAGCAAACGTGTACTTGGGTTATCTCTCAGTGACCTTTTCACAAAGCCAGGGTTATACATCAAAGATACGTCAGAGGTGACGTCATACTATGTGGCAAATAATAGAAAAACTACTAAGGATCGGGATTGGCTAACGGGTGACATCTAAGAATATTATCTATAAGGACTAGGATTTTGATTGGCTGCCCACTGTCAGGTGGACAATATATGTCTACCTCTAAAACATGTCATCTTCAGAAACCTTAGATAGACGGTTTCTCATTGGTTTTCAAACTATAAGGACCTTTTGTTTTATGGACCACTACAATTTGTTGTTACGCTTGTACCAGGTCTGGAAGATTCGGTTCACTTAGCAGCACGTAAACCCAGACCTAGGTGCAGGGAGATGGGGCATGACACTACCTCCCCACCCAATTAGCCCAGCATCTCTCATTGCCCATGCCTTCTCCCATGAAAATTGTCTTTGAACTTGGTCTTGCAAAAGTATCCTTGTCTTCAGAATACATGAGCGTGCGAGCATTCACTATCGTGTTCTGAGACTCCAATTTCAAATTCTATTAACAACCTTGGCCCATGTGACAGGAGACTACGACTTGTTCCATTTTGCCGGTTTTAAATGCTCCAAATGAATAAAACTTGGCACTCTTGGTGTTCTTTCATTTCACTCTAACAGGGGATAATTCATCCTTTGCACATTCGCTCCTTTTCAGAATAGATAGCTGACATTGGCTGCTTCAGTCTTGACTCCAGGCCAGACCGCCTCGCCCTGCAGGTCCACGATTCAGCTTATTCTTGCTGCAACACAATTTCCTCTTTTCTCTTCATGGGACCTGGCTTACTAAATACATGATACCGATGTCCAGCTCCGATATTATGATGGCTTTCACCTGCATTCTATTTACTACGTATAGCCAAAGTCTATGATGACTTAGTCTACCTTGCGTTTCTGCATCTGTACAATTATTGAACAACTAATTTTCTGTAGCACTTTGCGCACGCGTAATCTTCTTTTTTGTATTTAAAAGTTCACTTGATTCTTTACTTTGTCATTAGTTTCTGTAGGATCCATACATCCTCTTCACCTAGTATCTCAGGATGTCGTGTTATTTCTCTTGTGACATCACCAGCTACTTTCTTTGCTCTTTTTCATATTGCTTCCGGGAGTTTATCCCTTAGGTTGTTATCACTTTGGGGATACATTCGATAGGGTTGTCTCAATGGGTATTTTCTTTCGAACACATGCTGCAGTATTGACATAACAGCTGATGTTAAACATGGCACAATCTCAGGTCTCCAACAAATGGGTATGCAGCTTCTCCTCTACACTGTGCAGAACATCCCTGCTTAGACTGCTCTCAAGTATTATGAATTATTGGTCTGCTGATCTTTCTGACTCTGTTGCCCATCTAATACAATTAAAACATGTATTTCCACTAATTGTTAGTGTTGTATATTCAACAGTTGTACACCAATACTTCAATATTATGGTGGTCTCATTCTGCCATTCTTTACATATGTTATTCCAAATAGTAAAATTCATCAAAACAAAAATCGGATTACATTGAGAATATTTTATGATTACATTAATCTCAGAGATTATGTCTGGTTACTAATTAGCCTTCATGGTATCTGGGGTGATCCCATTAGCTCATTGCTTCAGATTACTCCTGCAATATGGACAGATTTGTTAATCATATTTGGATAAATCAAACAGCCATCTTAATACCTTATATAAAGAGCCCATCTACTGAGAACGAACATGGATCAAATACCTTGCTCTATGGACTTTCATCCACTCAGGAGGGCCTACAACCATGTTTTAGCTCACTTCTCCCTTCACAGAGGAAAAATATACAGTTGCATATCAGTCTAGTCCCAACCACAAGGGTAGTCCAATATCGAAATGCTAAGCGATTCTCCTCTGAACAAGAGTACCATCAGCAACCCCAGGCATGTGTTTCGGCCTTGTTGGGTCTCCTCAGTGAGATGTTTAAGTTGCACCTGAGTTCTGTCTTCATACATTACTATAATTGATATAGATGCACATCGTTCCATGCATACCTATGGGAACTGTAAAGGCAAGGCTTATGGGCTTGTCTCTATTGCGCAGGACTACGCTGATGATGGCACCCTGAGCTGACATCTGTGGAGCACACAAATGAAAAGGACATGCCCCTTATTTGCAGCCTGTTCCCTAGTTTATAGACCTGTTACTAAATTGGAGCTAATATATGATATGCTATGTTTCCTTCCTCTAGGGATGAAAGTGTTTTTGGATCACAGTTTGCCAAAATGGCAAATGTTCTTTACTTGACATTCAAACTTTATAATCTATCATTTGGTGTCATGGGAAATGTAGCGGAATTTACTTTACAGTGAGTAAGGTACTGTGCATCGTACATGCAACATTTTGGTGACTCATTCTACTTTACCCAGGCAGACTTGACCCGCACTGCAATTTGAATCATTGTGCATTTGGAATCCGCTCTGGTTGTATGTGCACATCAGGACATGTCTGTGTGACACCTGAGATACATAATGACTGTATGTGACACTATTTTGACCCCTAACCCATTGTAGCAATGGTAGCAGGCACGGATCCTAATAGCGATTATCTCTGGCGGTGTGCACTATGACCTCTAGATGAATTGTCCCCAATCAAGAGCAGGAATCTGCATGGGAAAACAGTGTTGTAGGGTGTAATGGAAGGTGGTGATAGTACCGTACTTTGTTATGTTATGTTAACATGCTTTTATACTGCAGCAAATGTCCACTGCAGTAGTTTCAGAGTGCCAAGTCTTCTCCATGAGGTTGTGTACTGTGCCTGGACGAGTGGTATCCAGACCTTGGTCTGCTGGAGAAGAGAAAATGCAGGAAGGGAAGATAAGAGGAGGAAAGTTGGGAAATAAATGTTTCAAACATGGAGGAATGAATCAGGATAAGACGTTTTGTGATATCATGGGTCTTAGAATTGTAAGTTAGAACACAATGGGCCTCATTCCGAGTATGGCGGTAAGGGATAGCGGCCACCGGTAACGAGACCGGTGGCGGTAATCCCTTACCGCCATACTCCGAGTTCCCTTTGCGCCCTCGCCCTTAACGCCTGCTTTGAGCAGGTGTTAAAGTCGAGGGCGCAAAGGGGCCTCCAAGCCAATAACGGTGACCGTAATGAACGGTCACCGTTATTTGCATCTTCTCCATTCCCATTGAGCCCTATGGGGGCTCATTTGGGAATGGGGAAGAGCCTTGGTGAATGGGGAATTACCGCCCCGCCAACCTTGGAATGGGGCGGTAATTCCACCATCCACCAAGGCGCTGCCGGTCCGGGTACGGCGTCAACCAAGGCGTTAATAGCGCCATTGGTTAGCGCCGTACTCGGAATGAGGCCCAATGTAATGTTGGATGCATGGGGGGCTTGATGTGTGCTCGGGAATCCTGAAAGTGTAGAGGCTAATTTGCACAGGGCTCTCTGTACATTGCACCCCAGGTCAAAGGACAAACTATGAATTCTGTGAGTGCCATGCCCGAGCTGAGGGTGGCTTAGTCAAGGATAGACTGTGTATAAAGGTGAATGTTGTCAGAAACAGATAGAGGCGTAGCCAGGATTGACTAACAAATGGAAACTGAATCTAATGTAGTTGGGCCCACTGCAGTGACATTAACATCTGTAAATGCCCACACAGTGCTTCTGATTGGGCACTTACAGATATTGGGTGGGCCTTGCCCGCTCAGAACCTTCCCTGTCTGCGCCTCTGGTACTAGCAGACGGTAAGGGAACAAAGTGGTTCAACTAGTAGGGTAAAAATAAAAGCGTGGATGCATGACATCAAAGTGGTTTTATTAAGCATTTGTTCCATGTTATGCTGTGCTATATTATTTTATTTAACTGTAGGACAGGGTGGTGCTTATCCTGGGAGCAGACTATCAAACTAATACCTAACCATCTATATTGAGAACATATATCCTCTATTCCCTGTGCAGGCTGTGCTTAATAGACTGTGTGAAAGGCCGAGGTTGATACGCGGGAAAGCAGGTTAAGTGGGGAAAGAAATGCCAGATTCTGTCCTTCTCTGTGCTGTTATAGTCCAGAGCCTACCTGTTATGTTATGGTGTATTTTATGATGTTAGGCTACTAGGCTTTGACTGTTACTATAAGTCTATGATACACTTTGTTGCTTGTACAGCACTTCATGCCAGTGTAATGCCACCTCACAGGACTGAGGAGCAGACAGGAAATCATTTAGACTGCAAGCCAACAACATGAAGACCAGTGTGCCAAAAGATCAGTAATGAGGGCCCCTCAGCCTGCAGCAGCCAGAGCAGAAAGAATGGGCACAGGTGAATGTGCTCTAAAATGAACTTGCATGCAAGATACATTGTGATATGGGCAACGTGTGTACCTGGAAGTCCTTTAAATGACAACATTCGGGACTGCTATGATGTCAGAAATGCAAATTTTACATTTTCGTTACTCCATGAAAAACAAGCAACATATTTAGATTCACTTTTCCAGTATTTCCCTTTTTTTCCCTCAGTTAGATTGCAAAGTAGTCATACTTTTGACATATCACCACCAGCTTACTGGTCTCATATTGCCTAGGCTTGCCCTGTTAGGCAAAAGTTTGACATGAGCACATCTTTTGCTCAACAGTGGTCAGGCTTTTAACCCTTCCACAGTGCCAGGGTGTCAAGTATGAACCATGGTATGAATAGTGCTACGAAGAAAGGAGGAGTGGCCACTTTGTAGTTTCTTTAATCCTTGCGTGACCCTCATTTCTCATGATTTTTCCATCCTCCATAACTACTGCCTCAAGTAACAGTCTTCATTGTGGGTCTCTATCAGACATTTGCACATCTGGGTACTGAAGTGGTGACTACCATAGCTGAATATATTGTCACTGTTTGGTGATATACTAGTGTTGCAGTGCTTGACTTGGAGTGTGAAATCAGAAAGATGCCAGTGCACAATTTGTTACTATGTGAACTGAAGAAGTATGCATACATCCCTGAACCAGGATGGTTCCCTCTCCAAATATCACACATATCCATACGTTTCAAAAGGGTTCTCCGCTGCCCTTCAAACTAGTCTGGAGTAGACTGGTTTAAACTATTGGTTCTGTCCCTTCTTGGTCAAGGGCCAGACTGTAAAGATGCCCACACCAAATTATATTAGGAGTCACCGCTACCTCCAATGAAATCTCTTCACCAGAAAACGTCATCATGGTTCAGGCCCTATGCAGATCATACTTCACATTTAAATTGAGTAAGCTACAATGTGCAATAATCCATCTCCTATCCTGTTTTATTTTTTTATCATTTCTGCCCTCTTTTTTTCTTTTGCCACTGGCAGTATTGCAGTAGAGAAACATTTCACCAGCGATGGTATTGCGAATACACTAACATGAGCTCAGTGCACTTTCCTGGATGAGGATGTTGTGCTTCCACTGCCAGAGACACTTCATCTCAGTAAGGTTCTTGTGCCTGACAAAAGCAGTCCAGTTCCATGAATGATATTCACAAAAGAGGGGGTCTTGATATATCAAACTATTGAGGTCCTGCGCTTGGGGTGGGTGTCGACTGCCAAGTGGAGTAACAGAGATTAACCCCTGCTCCGTTTTGAATATGAAGAGTAATCAGGGATCTAGGAGCCCTTCTCCACTTAGTAGGCAGCGCCAGCTCAAAAATAGTCAACACACAAAAGATTTTGAATATTGAGGTGTATTGAGTGTGCCCTATTTGAGACACGTGTTTTGGCGAAAACTTCACCTTTTTCAATCAGAGCTACATATATTCAAACGCTGAAATATACATTTAGGTTAAGAATCAGCATCCCACTATCATCATGTGGAAATGCTCAAGGAAATGCTATCATTAACCTTGGCAAACAACATCTTCATGTACAATGACCAGTTGTTCAGACAGAAAATAGGGGTAGCAATGGGGATCAAATATGCCCCGCAATTGCCAGTCTCTTTATGGGAATGTATGAAGATACATACATTTACACAGATACATCATTTAATAAGAATGTTGTCATGTGGGCTCATTGGCTCATTACATAGGCAATGTTCTATTAATATGGAATGGATCACATGAGGGACTTGATCAATTCATGCTGAGAGCGAATATGAACACCATGGGTGTTATATTCACGGGGGCCAACAGCAAAACAAACATCAACTTCTTGGACTTAATGATCTATGTGAAAGATAACAAGCTTCTGACAAGAACTTTTCGAAAACACACACAGATCAACTCGACCCTTTTTGCGACCAGTTGCAATTTTGGCCCAGTGAAGCACAACATTCCGAAAGGGGAATACATCAGGGCTCGCCGTAACTGTACCGAGACGAATATCTTCTAAGAAGAATGTAAAATATTATACCACAGATTCAGAGAAAGAGGGTATAAAGCCAGACACATCAAAGCGGAATGTATTAAAGCTAACAGCATAACCAGAGAATCAATTTTGATACAGAGAACCAAACTTTCTGACACTAATTTAGACAAAGTGAAATTCATCACCATGTATTGCAGCAATAATGGAACTTTGCGTGCAATACTACGGAAAAATTGGCCTCTTCTAAAATTGGATGAACACATTGGCAAGTATATCGATGATCACCCAACTATCACCTATCGGAGGGCCCGGACCTTGAGATCAAATATCAGCCCATCCATGCTGCTGGAAGAAGAAAAACCCAAAATGAAAACATGGCTAGATGCAACAAAATCAGGCTTTAGAAAATGTGGGACATGCACAATGTGAAAACATGCACATGACCTGACTATCAAGTTTACAGACAACTTTGGCACATAACATCTATTCAGGACAACATTAACTGTAAATCCAAATTTGTGGTGTATGCAATTATTTGTACATGTCGAAAGATTTACATTGGAAGTACCATTCGTGAACTAAGGGTTTGGATACGGGAACACCTTGCCTCAATAGGCAGCCAAGACGCAACACTCTCTCTGGCGGTTCATTGGTAAACACACCACCAAATGGATGACAAATGCAACATCAAATTCATTGGATTACGAAAAATACGTCCTGGCAGATGAGGAAATCAAGAACTACGCCTCAGGCAACAAGAAGCACAAACTATATGCCATTTCAGATCCACCTTGGTGGGTTTGAACTCTGATAATGAGATGGGAGCCTTTTTGTGACAAGATTGTACCTGAGTTTTTTAGTTGATGTATGATGAACAGGGATATGAATGAAAAACCATCTGTGGGCCAATATCACAACATTATCCCATTACACACCTTGTAATGGGATATTATCAACTATGTGACGCTTGAGATAATTAGGTGTTCTGTATTTTCCATCACCCTAGTAAGGTGACCGATTCCTTTTCTAGTGGTTACACCTTCATGTCACTGAATCATTATGCCCCTTTATTTTACGATTTTGCACTCTTTAGTTACTTTTTTGACAAAAATTCGTCTGCATGTTTGAACCATATCATTACACAATCTACTGATCATGATGGTATTGACTATTATGACTTAAAAGGACTAGTGACATTGGAGCATTTTTGCTCCATGATCCTGTCATGTTCACTATTTAGCTCTTTCTAAGGATATGGAGTAACATAAGTCTCAACATGGCGCCTTTGTCAGTTTGTGTCCGTGACTGCTTACATTCGAAACATTTTCTCACAGAAAATATTTCTGTTCCAAATATCAAAATGCAGAGGGTTACTTTCAGTACTGATTTGAGCCCTCCTCCATGCTTTGGATACCCAATTTGCCAATAATGAATCTGCATTTTAAAAATTTGCAGGGAACTAGCCTGCTTAGAGACCAGAAATACGCTACTTCAAATCCCAAAACATGGCGCCTGCATTTACTCAAAATCATGAATAACAAAGAAGGACTATGGTTTCCATGGTACCCAAATCACAACACAAAATCCAAGTGCGGCACCTCAGAAACTGTTGCCGACGCCGACGTTTGAGGATTGAACCGACACTTTTGAGGTAAGCCCTAAGCCCCTCGAAGTATCGGCTCGCAGACCGCAGCTAGACAAGCATAAGCGGCGCACTCTCGAACTGCAGAAAGATTGGATGTGAGTGGCGCTGCGACCCTATCTAACTCCACTCCTCTTAACAGCAACCAAGCACTCGGTTATGTACATATGGATGCCGAATGATGGGTACAAACCTTCCCTGATAACGCACATTTGAACTCATTTGCATAGATATGAATAATGGATACTAGTTTTTAAAATACCCCATGTTTAACCACATACCATACATCATGCACAATGAAGGGGGATTTGTTTGCAGTACTTGCATTCTGCTCGCAAAGAAGCCTTACCAATTATGTACTATTGGTTAGCTGTCCTCTCTCAAACCAGGAATTTTTGACTGTTTTGGATGTAGCGTGCGCATTTCATTATTAACTATATTGCCAATCATTAGATCTAAAGGGCATCCAGGACTTTGACTGCTACTTATACTCAATGCCCAATCGCAATTGCCAGCTATGGCATTTTTACTTTGGAACACATTGCTACCAATCCAGATGCCAACAGCTAAACAAATTATCCTCTCTACAGGTGGGGTTTAACCCATGAACAGGACAACCAGCAAATTGTAAATCAGATAGACAATCATTGTCACATCCATTAGGTAAGACCCACACTCTCATCTAATTGGAAACATGAACAAAGAATGGTTTTTGCTTTAGATATATACATTTTTTTGCTTATTAAGCTGAAAACTGATTTGTAACTAATGTCCTATTTCTCTCTTCTTTTCTCAATGAATTTCCTTTTATTGTCCCTAAAATTATCCTCCTCTGACCCCCTCCTCTTTTTCTGTGGTACAATGTCTGCTATTACTACCTCTCATTTGTGATTGACTGTTTGTTTAATTTTTTCTAACAATGTTATGGTATTTTTGTGGCTATTGCAACTTTCATATTTTATTTCAATATATGTAGCCCTGATTGAAAAAGGTGAAGTTATCGCCGAAACAGGTGCCTCAAATAGGGCACGCTCAATAGACCTTAAACCTTCAAAAAGTTTTGTATGTTGACTGTTTTTGAGCTGGTGCTGCCTACTAAGTGGAGAAGCGCTCCTAGATCCCTGATTACTGTTCAGTTCCATGAATGAAAACTTCCATTGAGGACATTTGCGTTGGCGGTTATTGCGCTTCCGTCATCAGAGACGCTTCCTTCCGTGCAGTGGCCTTGCTTGCACCTATGTAGAAATGATGTAAGTGGCCATGATGTATGCTTCTGCATGAGGGCATCTTTTCAGGCACTAAACCTCCCACCCGTCGGTGCAAGGCTAGAATAGTAACTCAGTCTTCTGCTCACAGTTCGACCACAAACTTTCTTGATCAAGCTGCCATTGTGTGTGGATATGTTCATCCAGTGGTATATCTGTTTTTGTTTGCGGTTATACCAATAACAATTCTGCCAACAATGCCACATGAGTGTAGTGGCAGTAACGGAGGCATGGTATTGTTTTTCAACTCGCTATTTTTGTATGATGTGGCCCTATTACGTTTTGTCACACATCCTTCTATCCCCCTCATTTCTTTTCCAACCCTCCTCAAAAGTGCAAAAATCCTACTCTTGACAACATCCTTCTTGCTTGTGAGTCTTTTTCCCTCCCAAAAAATACTTGCTGTGCTGCCACCCTCTATCACCATCCTCTGCTTCCCTCTTCTCTTGACCTTTCACCTTAAAATACAGTGGTAGATTGCTCAGAGAGAGAGAAAGAGCCACATACCTTTGACATTGCTATTGCTGTTATTGTTTTGACAGGCAGCAAAAGCATTGATAATTATCGCGCTTTACCAGGAAGCCGTGCTGCACATGGCAGTATGCCTGATTCAGTGATTGGCCGGCAGTCAAGACCTGTGTTTTGCACCTCCCTGACTTAAGAGGAGCAGTACGTACTAGGCAATTTGGTATGACAAGGAATACTACGTCTCTGACCAACCTTCCAATTCATTCAGTTATGCTCAATGTCTTCCTTATTAAGGGTCCCAAAAAAATAAAAACTGACCTCTTCATCTAGTCATTTGTATTTCTCTTAACTTACGAGTACCGACTCATTTTTTATCCCCCATCAGCACCAATCTGCAGGCAATGTCTGCCCGATAGCATTGGTGTTATGACAAATTGGATCCGCCGCACATGAGTACTGTGGCATGGAGAGGCTGTTTTTTACCATCACTGACCTCGTGTCCTAGATAACTTACAGTACTCTATGCTATCTGGCATTTGGACTCCTTGATAGTCAAGGAAGCCTTCTGCAGGGATTGAAGCACCTGTTCCAGGTGGGATAGATGATCCTCTCAGGTTTTGCTAAATACGGCAACATCATTGAGGTAGGTGACACTGAAGTCTACCGGCCCCATTGTGAATGTGAAGTACCATCCTTTGGCTGGGGGCAGGGGCGTTCTTGAGTCCGAATGGCATAACAGTGAACTGATTATGCCCAACCGGAGTGGAGAATACAGGCACCTCTTTTGCAGGATCAGTCAGAACGATCTGCCAATAACCAGCAGTGAGGTCATAGGTGCTCATGAATTGGGCAGCACCTTGTATAAGAGGTACTAGACCCCATCCCCTCAAAGTAAATACAGATAACATAATAGGCTGATCAATGGTTCCAGTAATGCAAAAATCAGAATTATTGTACTTTTTGAAGATAAACAGTGCATATGGGATGACATATATTTTTGGGGTCAGAATGACTCAGGAAGTAAATGGTGTCCACAGTATTACTGACATATCATGAATATGTAAAAATATAATCTGAAAACTGAATAGAATAGAAAACTGAATAGAAAATGAGTTGTACTGAAAAGCAAATAACACTCACCATTGGTAGCTGAACATCTAGGCTGAACAGACTGAGATAGATTCTAAAATGGATGCCAAAGTACAAAATGGCATCTTGGGAGCAGGTGGCAAAAAGTGACAGGGTAAGTGAATCTGCAGTGTGTCCTCATTTTGTTGAGGGAAGCCTCCCTATGTCTGTCTGCATGGCATTGACATCTGTGGATTATGGTATGAATTGAAAAGGCACAGAGGTAAGGGAAAAATAACATGTTATGTATATATTAAAGTGATCAATAAGTAATCAATAATCAATCAACAAGTAATCAGTAAGTAATCAGTGGTTTAAAAAGTAACATGGTAGTTTAGAAGAGCAACGGGTAGTTTTAGAAAAGTAATGGGGGTTGTTTAGAAAAAGACAAAGAGCGTCTGTGAGATGAAGAGCGTCTGAAAGCCCAGTTTCCTACCTTAAGTAAGGTCTAGAATAAGCCATTAATAAACCCTAAGTGGGGAAATATAGGCGGCACATAAACAGGTTCATGATAGGTGATGACTTACACCCCTATAGGGGTATATTAAGGGGCAGAGATAGAGCAAAGAGCACTGAGGATTAATGTGAAAAGTCGACTAGTCTGTCTGTCTGTCTATATGTCTGTTTTAAAATTAAGGTGTCAAAGAGCGACAATAAATTGTATAAAGTGAGATGAAGTCAAGAACTTAAATTATTTATTTAGGGGAGGTGAGTTTCACCAATCCAGAAATAGACAGAAAGAAGTGAAAAAGGCAGAGGTGTGAGCAAACCATTGATGAGCACGCTTATATGCACTGTCTGAATTTTTACTTATCTCCATAGTTGACATTCTTAGTGAGCCAAAAAACTTTGAACAATAAAAATCTGCAAAGTGCTTCATAGAAATGAAGTTGAAAGAAAATTGCACATAAATACATTTTTTTGTTGATTACAACTGTGTAGTTAAATCAACAAAAAGTCATTAAAATAAGTTATTTAGGCAAAAAGAGACACCTGATTCCCTTTCTCCAGCAGAGAAGGAAGATAAAATGATATATAGCGTCTTGAAAAAATATATTAAGGCAGAGAGATGAGCTATTGGTACATGATGTACGCAGTTGGTGGAAAGCCAGTGCTGACATACACAAGTAAAATATGCTCAAATCCGCACTGCTGGAAGCAGCCAGAATTCCCTTTCAAGGCTAGAGATAGCAGTGGAGCAGCCAAAAAGAATGATTAATGGTGGGGGGAAGAGCTGTTTTACAGTTAGAAACAGGGACAATCCATTGAAGTTAATGCAGTTAAACCAGTCTGCACAGAGAAAATAGCAATATGCTGTTGACAATTATTTTGTATATATCACTAGGGGAGGAAAACATGTATGTGTATTTATATTGTAACAAGAGAATATATATAGAATTATGGAAATATGATTGAAACAAGTAGCAATGGGTAGGGTTGAAGCTAATATATGTATAAGGATGCAAGGAAAATATTTAGTAATTTATTTGTGCAGCTTTGAAAAATTCTGAGTAAATTGACAAATCAGTAGGCTTTAAAAAAACTGCTTTTTTTCATGGCATTTATGCACAATTATTAAAAACTGATGGGAAGAAAAAGTGCTGGATTGGATTCATATATTATTAGGTAATAAGACCTCTGGTTTTGTAGTCAAGCGAGAGTGTATATTTTGAAGAAATTGTTGATTTTTGACAGGAAAATTATATGAGCTTGAACTTTATTTTTAAATATAGTTTTTAGAATGGGAGGCGGCTCCACAGTTATTGTATATGTGTGAGCTGGCGAGACCCCATTGAGTCACTGTTTAGGGTCATACATTTTTAGGGGGTTGGTTGGTCATTTAGTGGGGTGGTGTTGGATGCCGTCTTTATTGGGCACAAACTAAGAGCGCTCCTGATTTGTTCATTTTATGTTGGACAAGTAGCCATTTTTTGTTGAGGATGGATGGGATGGAAAGGACGTGGGTTCTGGGGCATGTATAGGCCAATTGCGCAGATGAGAAAAAGAGAGGAAAGGTCTTTTCACTAAGAGTTTTCATTGTGCTATAAAAAAGGCAGATTGTAAATGAAAGCTCAGAAGAGTCCTGTGGGTAACCACAATAGTGAGAATACTGGTAGTTGCGGACAGAGAGAAGGCATGGGTTATGCACTACAATATAATGGAGAATCATAAGGGTGTTATACATGCAGGTTTAGGCATGTGCACCAAGGCTACAGCACATTTGAAGGGTGCCAAGAGGGGGTGAGCAGTGTTACCCTCACCATACAGAATAGCTATGCTACAGGGGCATTTGAAGAAGAAAAGAAAACATTTGTCTAAAATCACACAAATTGAGAAGCATGGTGCTGAGATTAAAAATGTAATTATGAGTGCAAACTACAGTAAGAAGTAGGTTAATGTACTAGTGTATGACATTAAACTAAGCACAGTGAATATTTATGGGGAATACCAAGAATAAATGAGACAAAAACACTTTTTTGGGGAAAAATATTGGGAAAGCATGTATTAATGAAAAAATGTGTATTTAGAATGAGGAAGCAATGGGTAATGAGGGGAAATGCTCACAAAGTGCACTGGGACTAATGCCATGCACAATATGGACAAGGGGCATGATATATTTAAACAAATTTATTGAGAAAACATTAGGTCAAAAAACAAAGTATTTTTTGTAGAAGCACACACCCTGATGGTCTGACTTCTAAGAATAAGGAATCCAGTATTTAGGTTTCTTCAGGGTTTTGTTAAATGAAAATGTAGTTATGGATAAGTGCAAGCAGGCTGAGCACTGATAAAAGGAAGAATTAGGGAGGCTTTGTACAATTATTGAAGCACAACATGGATTATTATCATATGTGATGTATTGATTTTTTGGGGAAAGAAATAGAGATGATTAAGGTTAAACCCTCTGTCATGATATGCTTACAAGAAGAGGGGGAGTGATGCACAAACACACACTCATACGCCCATGCATACACACATGCATACATACACGCATGCACACACACATGAACACACACGCACATGCATGCATACATACATACATGCATACACACACACATGCATACACCCATGCATGCACACATGCAAGTGCATACACACATGCACACCCACACACATGCACATGCATACACACATGCATGCACACACACACACACACACACACACACACACATGCTCACACACCTGGACACATGCACATGCCCACACATACATGCAAACACACATGCATACACACACATATGAGAAGGCACATATACACATATACAAACATGATCTTGTGGAAGTACAGGCAATCAATGGATTGCAGGATCAATGCACACAAAAGACACACACAGGTAGTCGGAAGAAGGAGTTCAATATTGTAATAAGGACACACACACATATACACAGGATGCTTTCGATTTATATTAGGGACACCAGTTAGGGTTATCATGTTTTGCTAAAAATATGATGTAAAGGAAGTTAGATTTCCCTTATAAGGAGGATGAGGATCTGATAGCTTATATTCAGGAACACTGAATTCTTGAAGCGCGCAAGTGGGGGTGAAAACAGTGGCAGTATTTTACCACATTTTATGTCAGGGATTGCCTGGGCAGTTCCAGAGGCACTTAAGAAGCAAGTGGGACTGGAAGCAAACCTTTAACCTGAGACACAGTGACTATAGTGCAATCACTGTAGGCTGTTACAGAAGAAGATTAAAAAGAAGGAAGATGCTAGAAAACTTGAGGAGGCCAAGTTAGTTCAGAAGACATTGTCAAAGTATGCCATAGAAGGGGCAGTATTGATAAGCAGAAATGAACTGGGAATACAGAAGCAAAGGGTACATCACAGGCAAATAATCAGCACCAAATTGATCAAGGAGGGAATGGGTTTGTGCCACAAGGCAGTGAAATCGGAGAAGAGCTGGTTTGCAGAATAACCAAGGCAGTTTTCAGAAGATGCAAAATGATAATCAGAACGTGCAAGGACTATTTAACCAAGGGGGATTAGTCAGAGGGGCTCCTCCTGTTTATTGGATATGTGGGATGATAGAGCACATTGTGCGCACATGCGGGAGTCAATGATATGTATAAAATATATAATTCTCAAGAAGGGAGGACAGCTTATTCTCCAGTATATAGCTCATAATCTAGGGAAGGGTTTGAGCATGATCAGACATTATATCAGGCATGAGTACTGAGAGTGCAACAGGTACAGCAGCTAGAGCAAGTGCTAAATGAATTCACTACAGGGGCAACTGCAGTGAACCACCATGAAGATTCAGCAATATGCAAGCACAGAACAGGTATTGACACCCAGAATAGAGGTGCTACTATGGTAGGAGGAAATCCTTTCACAAGAACAGGGGTATGCATGCACCCACAATAGGACAGTTCACAGGACGACTTGATATGTCCAGAATTTTCAGTGATATTAGACCCCCAAAAGAAGCCAAGGGTTAATGTGACAGTAGGAGGCAAAATCTTTGTTGTTTTATTAGCAGCCATTGGGACTGTACGTCCATGAACGAAGGAGGAAAAGTGTCCAATGGTGGGAATTGCCATGGGTGATAAGGTTTTTTTTGGAGCTATGGGTTGGGTTCCTTTTTATCGATGAATTACCAGTCTCTATAGGAGAGTGTGACATGACTGATCCTTGTTATATTCGCGACAGACACTAGTTAAATATTTTGGGAAGGGATAGAATGAAAAGCCTTACTTAACATGAATATTTTATTTATTGACCAAGGGATAGTGTGTTCCGCTTTTTGAATACACTATTTAAATGCAGTGAATTTATATTGGCATTCAATAGGGCAAAATGGCTCTGCGAGTTGTTTCAGTGGAGCCAGAGATTTTTATTATCATGGGGGTGAGCATTCTATTAGCATGGCTGTTGGGCCTAGTGGAGAGAATGGTGAGAATATATGATGAATTTATGTTTGCGCTATATATACCGAAGGACAAAGATTGGGGACAGACTATCCCTACAGAATTAAAAACAACAATAGTAAGCGGGGAAAATGGCAATGCTCAAAGGAATGGACAATGAGAGTAGACCATGGAGGACAGTAATAGCTCTTGAAGAAGGGTCTGGGTTGATTGACGTCTTTGATGATGGCATATTTAGAGAAGACTAAACACATGATGAAGTGGTGGTTCTTTAGGAGCACTACATACTGGATAAAAACAGAGAGAAGGGGAAATTCTACAGTGAATGATAAAAAAGTGGTAGCGCTCAGCATATTTTCAGGAAGACTTCGAGACAGTGCCAAATGTCCCATGAACCACAGACCCTTATGACATGGGTCTATTAAAACAATCAGGGGAACAAAATAAAAAGGTATACACATGAAAGGGATTATAATATGAAACATATGAGGGTTTGCATTGTAATTAGACTAATTAATGTAAGCTAATCATGAATAGATAAGGCTAAAAACGCAGAAGGAAGAAGTTCAAAATTAAGAGATTGATGACAATTCAGGGGGTGAAATAAATAAATAAATAAATAACAATGTAATTAATGAATGGATATGAAAGCAGTGACAAGCACAAGTGGATAAGCTATCCAGATTTGTAAACAATAAGCACAATGAATGATGCTGACTATAATTGAATAGTGTAATGTATTTTAATAAAAATGAAATATGATTAATGAAAGGCCAAAGGAGTGTGGATGGACAAGATTGATCTAACAAATATGAGAAAAACCTTTAGTAGAACTGCACGAAAGAACATATGAGAGTAGGTAACAAAAACATTGTTTGAATGTATATGATGATATCGATTTATGTTTTACAGAAAAACATATTATTGTCATTCTTGAGCATGGGAGGAATGTCTACATGGACTTAGCAGAGTATAGCAATATAATGGGAGGAAACATTATATTATGACAGAGGTAAGTGCTAGTGGACAAGTAGAGGTAGAAGAGATAAGTATCGGTTCACACAGCAAGTGTGTGAAACAAACTATTGATCATTATTAGGAGTAAGAGGACCCAGGTGAGTACAGAAGAAAGGCAGTAAGGGATACAGTCTTTCAAATAGATAGCATTTTCCCAAGATAGGTGCAAACAGGTGTGAGCATAGAATAGCATAAGATATACAAGTATGCCATATCTAATAGAAAAAATAAAAGAAGACTTTGGATAGAAGGTGCATTAACCTTTTTGATTCTGGTAAACAGAAAAGTGCCAAATAGGTATATTTGGCAAATGAAGAAGGCTTTGAGGATATGCAAAACGATGTATGCCTATATGATACATTTGCATGCACTTAGTATAATCAATGCTGGGATCTCAATAACATGGGTAGGCAAGATTAGAGTAGGTAAGACAATGAAAAATGTCAATTATGTCTCAACAGAATAAACACAGCAAATAAAGAAGAAGACCGTGGACCCACGCCATCAGCAGGAGGACTTCAAAAGTACAGAGAACATTTTCAGCATGGTAGAAAAAACTAAAGAAAGAAAGGCCTGATTGCAACATTAATGAAAAATGATTTAAATGTGCACCAACAATTCTTTTTAACTTTGCAGAAGAGCATCTTACAGTTCAGTGGGCTGAGAATGCCAAAGAGATGATCTCAGTAAAACTATTTTGCGAAAAGAGCAAAGCTCTATCCTGAGTAAATAATTGATAGCTTTGCTAACGTAAACACATGACTTTACCTCTATTTTCTACAGAGAGCAGGAACCCAAACCAGCATCTTCTTCTTCAGCTACAGATGCACCAAGAAGAAAGAAGAGGGGTGATTGAAGAAAGCACATCCTTTTTTTAACATATTTTTGAATTTGTTATCTTGTCTGTCTTGTTGTTTATTATTGTATCATAAAACAGGAGACTGCATGACTTTTTGGTTTGAGAATGTCAACCATAGGAAATGTTTACTTTAGTGCATTATGCAATTGTTGGAAGAAAATAAGGCACATGGAAAATAGGACAATGCAGAAAAAGTAAAAAATATACATCTTTTATGACCTCAGATCATAGCCAAGTCCCGGTATTAGCCAGTATGTATTCAGTATAAAGTAACACCAAGGTGTGCGAAAAGAGAGAAAGAAGCAGTCATCCTATCATTTTAGGAAAAAAAGAAAATGCAGTAGAAATTGTTGAGGAGGCAGGAGTTTTTAAAAGAAACAAATAGATATTTTAGGGGTTGAGTTTGAGGAGGCAGTACTGTTGATAAAGATACACTTATTTATCAAGAAACTCATTCATTTATATCATAGATGTACGAGAGATATCTGCACACCAAGTAATTGACGGCAACTGATCCTTCGAGCAGAGTGTCATGCATGCTGGACGTGGTCCTACCTCCTACGCTCGTAGAACAGCTAGACCGTTCTATTCCAAATGGCGGTTGTTCGATACGTTGCCGGGAAAACGACGTTTGCACTTTTCACGTCGCTAACTTCACGTGTATTCTGCTTCGTCACGTGAACTACGGCATTACGTATTTAAGCAGCGTGGAAACTTCACTCGCTGCTTCTGATCGAATCATTTGGCGTTGTGTAGCTGAACCTCCGGTCTGCATCCTTGCAGGTTACTACAGCTACTTTTTGGGCCTTCTATAGCGTGTTTTCCGCCACACGCTGATTCCTGGAGCTGTTTGGTTGCATGTAAATCCACACGCGCACGTTGTCTTCAAACGCGGCTGGCCTGGGCTGCGTGAATCCTGCTCGCGTGTAAATCCACACGCGCACACTATCTTCTAGCGCTGCTGGCCTGGACTGCGGGAATCCTGCTCGCGTGTAAATCCACACGCGCACGCTATCTTCAAGCGCTGCTGGTCTGGGCTGCGTGAATCCTGCTCGCGTGTAAATCCACACGCGCACGCTATCTTCAAGCGCTGCTGGTCTGGGCTGCGTGAATCCTGTTCGCGTGTAAATCCACACGCGCACGCTATCTTCAAGCGCTGCTGGCCTGGACTGCGTGAATCCTGCTACACGCGCACGCTATCTTCAAGCGCTGCTGGTCTGGGCTGCGTGAATCCTGTTCGCGTGTAAATCCTCACGCGCACGCTATCTTCAAGTACGGCTGGCCTGGACTGCGTGAATCCTGCTCGCGTGTAAATTCCACACGCATATATATTGTCTTCAAACGCTGCTGGCCTGGACTGCGTGAATCGTAATCGCGTGTAAATCCACACGCACACGCTCTTTTCTTCGCGGCTGTACAGAACCGCGTGTACTTGTTTATACCTTAAAAGGAGCGCTATTTCCAACTCCTGCACCTGTGATATTAACAGGGGGATTGACTCATTTCTATACTTTACTCTACGTGGGAAGGAAGCTTTTCAAGGATAATTGGAAGGTGACAGTGAACAGTACTTTGGACGCTATCCTGTGGTGCATCAACCCGGTATCTAGCGTGAGCCTCGTTCCGTTAGGGATAAGTCTCCCTTACTAATCTTCCCTTCCTTGTCGTTTGTTCTACCTTGGATTTCTCAAGAGACTCTGCTGGATTCATCTGCCCTAGACTCAAGGTCAGTGTGTGCATTCATGACATTTTCTATTCCATCAGACCCAGGTTGGGGCAGTTATTCATGATACTTTATTTTGTTCTAGGCTGACTTCCTATACCTTACCCACGCCCTTTCCAGTGATCCATCACTCTGCCTGTTTTACCAGTCAGAGAGTTGTATCATTTGGAAGGTCTTAACTTGACTTCACAACTATCAAAACGCGTGAACAGGGATCCGGAAGACCCTACCACCTGTATCCTTTTGAGTACTGTATCCTTTTCAGTTAATACTGTGGTGCTCTCTGACAGAATCAGAAGCCATGGAGGGTACGGATCCTTTAGCTGTTTTGACTCAGTTGATCAGCGATTTGAGAAATGAAATGGTTACGGCACAGGACATGTTGCGGCATCGTATGGACGTTATGCAAGACGCCATGCACGGTAGTCCTCAGGGAGCACAGGTTCCAATGGCCACTGCATCTGGATCTGGGACTATGACACCCCCACAGGAAACTATTAATGTGGTTATGCCCACTCAGTTTCCCTTGGCCCCTCCGGAACGGTTCACTGGTGATCCCAAAACCTATAGAACCTTCGTTAATCAGTGCCGACTCCATTTTCTTTGCCATCCTACATCTTTTCCTGACCTAACCACAAAAGCAGCATTCGTGCTTTCCCATTTAGGGGGCACAGCTGCTGCTTGGGCTAACCCTTTGTTGGAAACAAATAGCCCTTTGTTGTACGACTGTGACGATCTCTTGGCTGCTATGAGTAAAGTCTTTGACATGCGTTATGCTACTCAAGCCATGGATCTGGAGTTACTTAATCTACAACAAGGCAATCAGCCTCTTTTGCCTTACATTGCCCGGTTCAATCAACTAACAGCCGAAACTCAATGGCCTGACGGCAAGAAAACCGATGCCTTATCTACAGTTCCGGTGGTTCCTACAGGATTCACAGAGTTGCTCGATTTGGTTTTACAAATCGATGCCCGAAGGAATGCTCGGAAAGGAGAGAAAAAGCCTTTCATGCAAGCCTCGGGGCGTTCAGAGACACCGGCAGTCCTCTCGAACGACCCCGAACCCATGCAGATTGGCGTCGTGAGAGGCCGGTTGTCCAATGCAGAACGAGAGAACCGAAGAAAAAACCATTTATGTATGTATTGCGGTTCATCCGAGCATTTATTGGCGACATGTCCTAAAAAACCCATCAAGCGTTCGGGAAACGCCAAAACTCGACAATAGCAGGAGTCCCTATGTTGAGTGTTTCATCGGACTCCAGTACCATTCCTAAACACGCACCCGTAATTGTTGAGGTGACGTTACGTTGTGGTGAACGAGAATTGGTTTCCAAGGCCATGGTTGATTCCGGAGCCACCAACAATTACATAGACATCACATATGCCAAGAACTGTTCCATACCCCTTGTAAACAAAAACAAACCTGAAACGGTTAATACCGTGGACGGATCTGTTTTGACTTCTGGTATGGTAACCCAGGAGACGGTATCTGTTCAGATGACATTATCGAATAATCATTCGGAAGAAATCATCTTCGATGTCATAGCTGCTCCGCAGTACGAGATCATACTTGGTCTTGCATGGTTAACCCTTCATAATCCCGCCGTTGACTGGGTTTCGGGATTGCTCCAGTATCCTTCGATTCATTGCAATGAACATTGCTTTACCAGTCAGGAGGTGTCAAACAAGCAACACATATTGGCCTCTATGGTGGGAGCTTCAACTATCAGCGTGGTACATCAAAGCGACACTACCATACCATGCGAATACGCTGAGTATGATGATGTCTTTGACAAGGGCCAGGCAGAACAATTGCCTCCCCATCGACAGTACGACTGTCCTATTGAATTGATTCCTGGTGCCAAAATCCCTACAGGTCGTTTATATTCACTAACACCAAAAGAAGACGTTGTGTTGAAAGAATACATTGACAAAGCTTTAGCGATGGGTTTCATACGGCCATCACAATCACCTGCTGCGTCTCCTCTATTCTTTGTTCCAAAGAAAGAGGGAGATCTAAGGCCTTGTATTGATTACAGGGCACTTAACGACATCACCATAAAAAACCAATATCCTTTACCACTGATAAACGTTCTATTGGATCAATTAGGTACTTCCAGTTACTTCACCAAATTGGACTTGCGAGGAGCATACAATTTAGTTCGCATTCGTGAAGGCGACGAATGGAAGACCGCTTTCAAGACACGGTATGGTCTTTACGAGTATTTGGTGATGCCTTTTGGTCTGTGCAACGCTCCCGCCACTTTTCAATTCTTCATGAATGATATATTCAGGGACATAATGGACCAGTTTGTGGTGATTTATCTGGATGACATTCTGATCTATTCATCATCTTTTTCGGAACACGCAAACACGTTTCTACAGTCCTACAAAGACTCAGGGAGAACCTTCTTTATGTGAAAGCCGAGAAATGCGTCTTTCATTCACAGGAAGTGGAATTCCTGGGCTATGACATTACCAATCTAGGTGCTCGAATGAGCCGTTCCAAGGTGAAGGCCATATTGAATTGGCCAATTCCGCACAATGTCAAGTCATTACAGTCTTTCTTAGGCTTTGCGAATTTTTATCGCAGATTTATTAATTCCTTCTCCAAAACAGTAGCTCCTTTGACGGCCTTAACTAGTTCTAAAGTTCCTTTCTGTTGGAACCCAAATGCCCAAGCATCATTCGAAAAGTTGAAAGAAGCATTTACCACTGCACCCGTGCTTCAACATCCAGATCGCCAGTTTATCGTTGAAGCGGATACATCCAGTGTCGCTACTGGAGCGGTACTCTCACAAGTTTGCACAGAAACCAAGGAGGAGCACCCAGTGGCTTTCTTCTCTCGCAAACTTACCCCATATGAACGTAACTACACCGTCACTGAGCGGGAACTGCTGGCTATCAAGGATGCCTTCCGAGAATGGCGTCATCATCTTCTTGGGGCCAAACATCAGGTGTTAGTGTACTCTGACCATAGAAATCTTCAAGCATTCAAATCCATGAAATGCCTTACGGCCCGACAGGCCAGATGGCATGTCTTTTTTGCCCAATACGATTTCCGGGTCACATATCGTCCTGCCCGAGAACACGTTAAGTCGGACGCGTTGTCCCGTATGAGTGAAGAGGCGAAGGAAGAAGCACAAGTACAGAATCAGTTGTTGGCAGATCATGTAATATGTAGTTGTTCTGTTCAACCATCCTTAAAAACCGAAGTACAAGAGTGGGTGAAAAATCATCCACAAGCTATCCAGGATATGAATCTGGACGTACATAACGGTTTACCATTCACACAAGGAGTGCTCTACCTACCGACGTCTTCAACGCGGAATAAAGCCCTCAAGTGGAATCATGATTCCTTGATCGCAGCCCATCCTGGACGGAAGAAAACACTAGAACTACTCAAAAGATGGTGCTGGTGGCCGTCCATGTCAAAAGATGTCATAGATCATGTATCAACTTGTTCTGTATGCATCCAATGTAAAAACACTCCTGGTAAACCAGTGGGCTTACTCCAGTCCCTACCTGTCCCTAACAAACCATGGGACATGATATCTATGGACTTTGTGGTAGAACTCCCACCAAACCAGGAGTACGATACCATATGGGTTGTAGTGGATTATTTCACTAAATTGGCTCTTTATATTCCCTGTATCGGTTTACCAACCGCTGCTGTTCTGGCTGACCTATTCATCCACCATGTATTTCGTTTCTTTGGTCTACCGTCAGTAATCATTACGGACAGGGGCTCACAGTTTGCGTCACGCTTTTGGAGAGCACTAACCTCTGCATTACTGATTGATGATAGAATGTCCAGTGCTTACCACCCTCAAACTGATGGACAGACCGAAAGAGTCAACTGCACTATGGAACAATATCTGCGGTGTCTGTGTCTGCAGTACCAATCGGATTGGCTCACGGTCCTGCCGGCAGCTGAATTCGCCTATAACAACTCCTATCATAGTGCCATAGGCACTTCACCGTTCTATGCGCTTTATGGACAGCACCCCCGATCAATACCTTTGGATTCCAGCTTGTCTTTGGATACTCCTGCCGCAGGCCGTACCTTTCGTGATCTGAAGAAATTACAGAGGAAAGTGAAGCAGCAATTAGAGCAGGCTAAAAGACGCGACAAGTTCTATGCCGATGCTCATAGAACACCCGCACCCATCTACAAGGCTGGTATGAAAGTATGGCTGTCCACTAAGAACTTGAGAATTCCAGGCAAAAAGAAATTATTGCCTAAATACATTGGTCCGTATGTAGTGCTCCAAGTAATTAATCCGGCTGCTGTCCGTCTGGCTTTGCCACAACGATGGCGAGTGCATCCCGTATTCCACGTGTCACTCATTAAGCCATGTTCTGAAGCTACTAGATTGCCTGTACAGCCTGTTGCTATTTATGTGCGGGGTTCAGATGAATACGAGGTACAGGACATACTGGATATGAGACTACGTTCTGGTAGGCCGTTTTATCTGGTGGACTGGAAGGGTTATGGGCCCGAAGATAGGTCCTGGGAACCTCTTTCTAATATTCATGCTCCTGCTTTATTGAAGCGTTTTCACACGAGAAGGGGAGAGGTTGCCCCTTTGGGGGATGGCACTGTCATGCATGCTGGACGTGGTCCTACCTCCTACGCTCGTAGAACAGCTAGACCGTTCTATTCCAAATGGCGGTTGTTCGATACGTTGCCGGGAAAACGATGTTTGCACTTTTCACGTCGCTAACTTCACGTGTATTCTGCTTCGTCACGTGAACTACGGCATTACGTATTTAAGCAGCGTGGAAACTTCACTCGCTGCTTCTGATCGAATCATTTGGCGTTGTGTAGCTGAATCTCCGGTCTGCATCCTTGCAGGTTACTACAGCTACTTTTTGGGCCTTCTATAGCGTGTTTTCCGCCACACGCTGATTCCTGGAGCTGTTTGGTTTCGTGTAAATCCACACGCGCACGTTGTCTTCAAACGCGGCTGGCCTGGGCTGCGTGAATCCTGCTCGCGTGTAAATCCACACGCGCACACTATCTTCTAGCGCTGCTGGCCTGGACTGCGTGAATCCTGCTCGCGTGTAAATCCACATGCGCACGCTATCTTCAAGCGCTGCTGGTCTGGGCTGCGTGAATCCTGCTCGCGTGTAAATCCACACGCGCACGCTATCTTCAAGCGCTGCTGGTCTGGGCTGCGTGAATCCTGTTCGCGTGTAAATCCACACGCGCACGCTATCTTCAAGCGCTGCTGGCCTGGACTGCGTGAATCCTGCTCGCGTGTAAATCCACACGCGCACGCTATCTTCAAGCGCTGCTGGTCTGGGCTGCGTGAATCCTGTTCGCGTGTAAATCCTCACGCGCACGCTATCTTCAAGTACGGCTGGCCTGGACTGCGTGAATCCTGCTCGCGTGTAAATTCCACACGCATATATATTGTCTTCAAACGCTGCTGGCCTGGACTGCGGGGATCCTAATCGCGTGTAAATCCACACGCACACGCTCTTTTCTTCGCGGCTGTACAGAACCGCGTGTACTTGTTTATACCTTAAAAGGAGCGCTATTTCCAACTCCTGCACCTGTGATATTAACAGGGGGATTGACTCATTTCTATACTTTACTCTACGTGGGAAGGAAGCTGTGACAGTGAACAGTACTTTGGACGCTATCCTGTGGTGCATCAACCCGGTATCTAGCGTGAGCCTCGTTCCGTTAGGGATAAGTCTCCCTTACTAATCTTCCCTTCCTTGTCGTTTGTTCTACCTTGGATTCCTCAAGAGACTCTGCTGGATTCATCTGCCCTAGACTCAAGGTCAGTGTGTGCATTCATGACATTTTCTATTCCATCATACCCAGGTTGGGGCAGTTATTCATGATACTTTATTTTGTTCTAGGCTGACTTCCTATACCTTACCCACGCCCTTTCCAGTGATCCATCACTCTGCCTGTTTTACCAGTCAGAGAGTTGTATCATTTGGAAGGTCTTAACTTGACTTCACAACTATCAAAACGCGTGAACAGGGATCCGGAAGACCCTACCACCTGTATCCTTTTGAGTACCGTATCCTTTTCAGTTAATACTGTGGTGCTCTCTGACACAGAGAGAAAAGATTGAGGGACCCGGCCAGCTGCCCAGTTACAGTTGCTTTGTGTTTGAAGATTGTCCTTGCGAGACTGCCCCATGCTTGTGCTCCCCAGAAACAATCGAATGCCCCCCACTGACTATCTGACTTCAAATAAAGAAGATTAGGAATTCAAGTACTTTATGATGAAATGAACAATGAACTCAAAAGGACTGGCCTAAGAGCTAAGGGGCTCTAAAATGTATTGCAAGGCAGCCCAAAGGACAAATAAAATGGACCGATCATCAAGAAGGTCAGTGAATGCGGAATAAGCTAAAACAAGATGAATTGGGTGGAAGATTTGTCAACGGAAGACAGAGGACAAAATCAAAATATGCATGGGGAGAGAGCGGTAAACAAGGAAATGTCGTGGGGTGGGAGGAAGGAAAAAGTGTACAGTAAACGTTGCATTTGGAGGGAACAGAAAAGAAATGAGCTGGTGGGTTCCCTCAATGAATGATTTCTCATGATTCTCGTAGTGGCTATAAATTCACCTGTTGTATATTGTATGTTTACATTCAATTGGGTAATGGGGGAGGGTGGACACTGAGTGTAGTGGTTGTGTATTGAATAGGTGTTTAAATATAGACCAGAAGGGGGAGGTTATAAGAGGTACTAGACCCCTCTGCCTCAAATGAAATACAGATACCGTAATAGGCTGATCAATGGTTCCAGTATTGCACAAATCACAATTATAGTGCTTTTTGAAAATAAAGAGTGCATATAGGGAGACATATATATTTGGGATCATAATGACTCAGGAAGTAAAGGGTGTCTCCATTATTACTTGCATATCATGAATATGTAAAAATATAATCTGAAAACGCAATAGAAAAGGAGTGGTGCTCAAAGTAAATTACAACTCACCGTTGGTAGCTGAACATCTAGGCTGAACAGACTGAGATAGATTCTAAAATTGATGCCAAAATACAAAATGGCGTCTTGGGAGCAGGTGGCAAAAGGCCTGTGTCATGCTGATGATGATTAACACTTTGGCAGCAGTTCACTGTAGATAAGTACGTCTGGGAGGGTATATTTAGAAATGTTGGTAGGGAAAGCAGACAATGATTGATAGTAAATCAGCTAAAGGCATTGGAAGACTACCAATTAGACAGAACAGTTGCTTACTTAGCAACAAATAAGATGAGCTCATGAAGTTTCTTGCAGTACTAACTGCCAAGTCAATTTGGCAGGATCTCGAGAAGTAGATAAGAGCAGGTTCTTGAAGGTGTTAAAGGATGTATAATTATGTTTAGCTGAGTCTGAAGCAAGCTTATCAGTTTAGGTGTCAGTCAACCTATGCTTGCCAAGATGAGCTAATGTGGGCTTTGTGAGTGACATATAAGCCAACCAATCAAAGACAAAGAGCTCTGTGTGCCTTTCCAGAGTGGCTTGTAACCTGTAATAAAGATGGCTGTGAAATGTCATCCAGGTGTTCATTCCTTTGTCCTTGTCCAGTCTCCAGTGCCAGAGTCTACAAATGTCAAAAGCTGATGAGGAGCAGAGGGTCCCCCTTTACAGTGTAATCGGTCGATTAGGTCATCTGCCCAAGGGATGGAGTGTGCATCTGTCTTCATGACAGAGTTGAGCCCCCGATAGTCCATGCAAAAGCAGACCTCGGTCTTCCCAGTACTGGACGTTTTAGGGACCAGTACCACCAGGCTAGCCAAGAGGCTGCAAGAAGACTCAATTATCACCAAGTCCAACATTTTGGAGACCTCCTCCTTGTTGGTATCCTTGACCTTGCCCGACATCTGGTGAATTCTACAGTTCTGCAGCTTACTGGCTCCAGTCTCAATGTCCTCAATGCACCAATCGAATTTCCCAGAAAACAGACATGTATACTCGTCTAGCAACTGCTGGCATTCTCACCTTTGCTGTTCGGTGAGGTTTATGGAGAGTTGAACTCCCTTGAGATATCCTTCGGTGGGCTCTGTGTGTAACAAGTCTTGGAGGGGATCTGTCTCCTCCTCTGTCTCGTCATCCATACTAGGTGCTCTTCCTCTATGGTTTCCTGTTATACCAAACAGGCTTGCTCTAAATCATGGACACCTTTAGCGCTCCCAGGCTCTGTGAAACCCTGTTCGCTTAAGCCAGTATTGAAATGCACCGTTTCCTCACGTTTTCAGTCAGTCAGACAGCGCTGGGGGCTGTCATGGAAACGTTGGTTGCCAGAGCACCTACGTGCGAAGTTACGGCGTTCACAACGTTCTTTCGATCGATCACGTGACATTCTATAAAGCTCCGCCCTGACAACAGAACTTTGCTTCTGATTTACGTTTGGAGCTCTTGTGTATCACGGTATCATTGTCTATGTGTTATCGACCCCTAATTTGCTGAACGGATTGTCTCTGCATTTTCTCTTGGCTTCGTTGACCTGTTTACCCGGAATCCTTGACCATGGAACGCTACGACCACGCTCTGCTGCTTAACGTCTTGTTGTGTTTTTGAATCAGAACTTCAAAGCCCTCACTCCCCGGCTGATTGTTATTCACAGAACTTCAAAGCCCTCACTTCCCGGCTCATCAGTATTCACAGAACTACAAAGCCCTCACTTCCCGGCTCATTGGTATTCACGGAACATTTCACTTCACGTTGTGCCTTTTGAACTGTTCTATGCTGTATTGGAACTTCACCTGGGATCATTTATATGTACTGTCTCGTGTGGACTAGAGACTTCCTTATCCACATTAGGCGTCCGCGTGCTGGCGGGGGCAGGTTTAGGTTGGATTGTCTCAACTTCTGGAATACCATTTCACAGACAACTGGTTTTCTTCAGTCTTCATATCAACACCTGTTTCCTTGACATAGACGGTAAGATATTGGGCCATACTGTTCCTTAGAAGTACTATATCCCAATATTGCATTCACTAAGGTACCTCTCCTGTGGTTATATTTTTCTGCAGGATCACACCTCATCCTTACTTGCAATTCCATGTCCAGAGGTTTTCCCATTACGTGAGTTTTCAAGGATCATTTCGGGGAACTGCTTATTGTTATTCCTGTGAACCTGAGTTCTGACACTGTGTTCTTTTGTTCAGCCAGCTGTGTTCCGTGGTTTACCTTCCCTCTTCCAGGCAATTCCCCTCCCAAACAGTCCATCGGTACTTTTGGGAGTTGCATTGTCGGGAAGAATTCTACGGCTACACTACGCGCTCAACTGGCAACTGATTACAATGCCAGGTCTCATTTGGGAGATTCTTAACAGCATGGCAGGAGAATGCGGCTTATCAAACCAGTTGAAAATATCCTTCCCCTCTTCATGTGGTTGGACTGACTAAGTCATTGGGGAGGTGACGCCCACGTTTTCATTAGGAGCCACCACTGGAGATACTTCCTTCTCTACTGCAAGTTTTGGTGGCCTCTTTTTGGGCCCCAAGCTACATCTGGGGCAGCTTCACAAATTCCTTTTGCCTTTTCCTGCCCATTACCTCCTGCTGTTTTAATTCCTCCAGGGCTATTCTTCTTTCCTCCAGGAGGTATAGCCTGCCAGGGTCGAGAACAGCAAGGTGCCTGGTAGGCTTCACCGAAGCGTGAGAACCCAGAGATGAGTGTGACATATGGAAGGCTTGTGACTGTTAGGAGACCACTGTGCCATCCGGAATACTGAGAAGCGCTATTGCTGTCGCTCTCGTCAGCAGTTTCCACACCCTTGAGGTGTGTGGACAATAGGGCTAGGTGATCCAGCTCGCTGCTGGTCCCTGCACAGCCCTCCATCCCTGTAGCTGTTTTGAAACCTGGCGGCTCTTAAGCAGTTGGGCCTTCTTAACCTTACCGCCATGAGGGAAACCGCTCTCTCAACAGAAATCACGCAAGACACTTGCTGTCAAGGTCTGCGCCGTGCTTATGGCGATTTCTATTATTGTAAAAATACCTTGTAAGTAAAAATTTATTTTAACTGCACACACTTATTTAGGTTTACTGAACTGTATGCATTGTCTGTTCCAGATCCTACCCCTGCCACCAGTGTAACAATGTGGATTCTGTCTCGCAAGGGTACAAGGATGAGGAGGGGCAAACTGCCCCACTCCCCCCCCACGCTTCTACAAACCAAAATACAACACAATCATAAATGTAAAACAGAGATAATCAAGAGATATACCTCCTTTGCCTTTTGAGATAATGCGGGCCAAGGGAACCCTATACTCTCAAGAGGGGTGTGAAGGTGAACCAGTAGTGATCCAAACAGCACAGTATCATAGTCCATAATAAAGGGAATGTCCAAACAAGGTTCTATAAAAATATAAACACTTAAATAAAACACACCATCTGCAAGTTGAACAAAATACAAAATGTATACAAAAATGCACCCCAAACAAAAGAACAGAGAAGATGCAACAGACTGGAGAAAGTAGCACTCTGAGAATAGTTCCAGGGGTGGTAGGTAAGGTACTACCTTAAAAAAAGGATAGTGGGTTGAAAACATGAGCAATGGTGACTTAATCAGTCTCCAGGGCCCAAGTAAACTATGGGGCAGTTAAGAGTCACAATAGCTACATTCAGTACTTGGTGGGCTGACGTATCAGACCCCGGTTTGAATACTGATGCGAGCTGATTAAGCTCAGTCAGGCACGTAGGATCGTGGAGGCCTTGGCAGCAAGCAGGTGTCGAGTAGGGTCAAATGCGGGTGCTCTGTGCACTTGAACAGCTGCGGTTTAAGTGATGCAGTTTGGGCAGTGCCAAGAATGCCGCACAGTTGGCCAGGCTGAGTCGGACTTTGGCTGCTGGGAGAGGTTTGCGAGTGACGCTCTAGCATTTCAAGATGGCGGGCAATGGTTGTTAAAGCAGTGATTGTTGGTGCGTCGATGTGCAATCAAGGAGGTGGCAGTTCTTGGGTTAGCTGGGCAGGGCCATGGTTGTAACCCCTGGTTAGAGATGGCGAGTGTCCCTTCAGAGATTCGGTTCAGGTTCCGACGTTGAGCAGGTGCTTATGGTGTAGCAGGTGACATGCTTCACTAGGACACAATGCTGTGTTGTGCTGGTTTAGATGCAGTGCAATATTTCGGATGGTTGTAAGAACGCAGACACCAGAACCAGCGCCTTCCCTATTGTACAAGTTGCGGGGAACACAGAGTGACTAGCTCGTTATGGGAGGACAGGGAGATTTGGCTGGTCTTGCCCTTCGGTTGCTCTGAGGCATTTGCAAAGGTCTCAAGGACAGGATACTCCAGTTCCCAGTCTGCTCTTCAGGCACAGAAGATCCATTGCAGAATAGTTGGTCTTGGTCTACAGCACTTGTCATTTCTGGTGTTCTGTGGGAGCGGTTAGGGGACAGATCTTCCTTCTGTCTTGGATGGCTCCTTCTTCTTCCTCCAGCAGAGGGCTTTGGACAGTACAACTGTCCCAAAGGAAGTCTAACTGAGAATCTTCAGAATGTCTCTTAGGCCTTAAAGGATTCTTGAGGAACTGAAGGAATTCTGCTGAAGGGGTGCAGACCCCTTTCTATTAAGGGCACAAGTCCTCAGGGGATTGGTGTAAAGCTAGCCTGCCTTAGGGGACCAAACCCTGCTCCTGGCTGGAGTGGACTTTTCCATGTTTATCTTGCACACAAAGTGCTTTGCTCCAGAGGAAGTGGAGGAGATAGGAAAGGGAAAGAGAGACAGTAAGAAACAAGATGGTGGAAGACTTCTTCCAGTGTCCAGAGCACTCCTACCTATACTACTCCCCCCCCTTACCTCCTACTGACAACACAGACCTTTCTATATGAATACCAATTGGGATGTGGTAGCCATCATCATAAGTATCACCATGCACTATGCCTAAACTCAGCCATAGCTTATTCTTAGGAATTACCCTGCCACCAGCATGGGGCGCATGATCACATCATAGTTTAGGTGCAGGGGGCATAACTTAAATGTCGCTCCTGTGCTGCAGTAACTTTGCTGTTGCTGGGGCGCTCGAGTGCGGATCTTGTGACCTATGAACCTGCTCTATGTCAGAAGTAGAGCAGGTGCTGTGGATCAGGCTACTGATGCAGCTGGGCACACATGCACTATTCTTCTGGCACAGAGTTGCGACAAATGGGTATCTGGTTAGCAGATTACCCCTTTGGAGAAGGAATCACCCACATAATTCTATGTACTAAACATTTAAAAAAAACAGGGCTTTTCACCTTTGCCAGATGGCAATTCCTCATAGTTTTGCACACTACAAATATCAAAAATTCAAAAAAACAATCTGTCAGTCTGCCTGGCAGTGTAGTATGCATACTGCTACTAGCAGCAAAAATCCAAGATTAGGGTGCCTGCTCTCGGCACTTGCCACTGATCAGAGGAGATTTGGGAGAACAGATAAAATCCCTATTCATTGCTGTGTTGTCAGATCAGTGAATTATGATTTTAGTTTGTTCATGTTATCATATCATAGCAGTTGAACATGGCATTTGCACTCTTTTTGGGCATACAAGGGCATCTGATGTAAGCCATAAACAACAACTCTTTAACCCTATGATTTTTTGTGGTTGTGTTTGGTGGATGAAGAATGTTTCTTTTTCCTTACAAAATTGATAGAATGCATATCTAACTCCATGCTCAAACTATGACATGAGGCAGCCTGTGCGTTTTGTGTTCTGTTTGTGTATTATACCATTGGACCTTTGCTGGAGAGGATACATTTTATATTTCTTACTGATTTGAGCAATGATTTAATGTATATTGCACTCGACAGCTTCTATATTCAGTGCTGACGCATTCATTTGTGCTGTGGGGAAGTCATGTAACTTGGGAGGATCGACCTTTGAGTGACAGTGTTGTAAACCAGTAACACATGTTTTTTTAATACTGTTTTTGACATAAGGGACAGTGATAGAATCCTCTGGGGAGAGTAGCTGAACTTGAGGTTGAACTTATCGGGGGTTCTGGTGTGGTAGGGGGATCAAACATATTTTTCAGGACTCTGTTTTTTTCCTTCTAAACCTCGTGCTCTACCCATACCTCAAATTATAGTGCAGATCTTCCTATACTGTAATTGTGTGACTTTCTGTTGGAGAAGAATATATCAAGAGAGAGAATAGCTTGGGGTTGGCCCAGCGATAGACTCTGATGAAATTGACTCTCTGTCAGTAGAGACGTACAGTACAGATTGACTGAATGATGTAGAGGTTAGGGGAAATGGTTCAGAAGCCCTCTCATGCCTTAAATTAAGCAAGTGTTGGATTAATGTGCTCTCAGGGTGTGGAGTTTTACAACCCTCCAAAGCAACCACTCATGTTTAATGACACCTTGAGTATGGGATACAGCAAATCCACATAAGCTTCGAGGAAACCTCATTCTTTGGAGACTGAGTTTTATTTATTCAGAGTGGGAACCTAGGAGCTACATATTAATTCTCTGAAACTCAATAGGTGCAATGTTCATAGTGCTCCTGAAAATGGTTGGTGATAAGTAGGTGCTGTCCATGTGCTGCTATTCAAGTGCCCAGCAGATGGTCCTAAACGGTTCTATTATAAGCAGGTGCTATCTTAGTGCCACAATATTAGGGTCCCAGTGTCCCATAGGTGCTCCTTTGGAAAATTGTGTGTTATAGGAAGGCACTAGACTGGTACCGCTATTTGAGAATCCCAGTGACCCACAGGTGCTCCTGGGGAAAGTGGAGTGTGATAAGTAGGCACTATCCTATTTCAGGGTCACAGTGCATCACCATAAATGGAGGCCCTGAAAACATGAAAAAGGTCGAGATAACCAAGACTTTGCCCTTGCCCATACCATCAGAAGAGCTGTAGTCTTGGCTAACAGGGGCGCTTATGAGATCGAAGTTGCACTAGCAGACTGAGGAGGGAAGTTCCAAGCTCCTGACAATGGCCTCGTGGAATACCAGAGTTTTTTCACACCTGTTAAAAAAAGGAGTAGTGAAATTGGAAGACTTTGACCTCATATGTCTACAAGAGACCTGGCTGCGTTCTAAACTGAACCTAGACAGTTTTACTGCGTTATTAAATCCAGTAACTAGTGCACTAAAAGGAAGACCTACCTCATGCCTTCCATTGGTAGTAAGAAATGGAAGAAGCCACGTAAGTAAAGAAGGCTGAATCCTTTACTTCAGAAGGTGGAGCTGCATTGGAAAGTTAATGGTTCTTGTCTGCTGAAAAAGGGACGGAAACCCATTACCATTATACATTTGTATTGGAACCCAGTTGTAGTGGGCCCTGATGAATTCAATGAGAAAGTCTCCGACCTTATCGCTACTGCATATGCGGAAGACAACAGGAGCACAGTCATAATTTTTGGTGATTTAAACATTACTTGTTGAAATAACAGTGGCCTTAACAATCATGATGGTAGGACTAATATGACTATGTTGGAAAAGTGGGGACTGGCATGGATCACCCTAATGGACTCAAGGGACTTTGATATCATGATTGGATGTTTGGGGGAGGGGGATATACAACGTACTGCTATTTTGTCTTTAATGGACCTAGGAACTAAGCATTGTTAGGGATAATTCTCAAGAATGTGCTAATTTTCCTTACCTTTTGAGACCTCCAGCAACTTTTCTGGATTTCTAGGATTTGATTTTGTTACCTGGAAAGAGTGTGAGTCTTTTCTTTCCACTCTTTCATGTATTTTGATGTGTGTTTTACTTTTGTGTTCTTTGGTTATGGAGTTTTAAAACAACCCCATGGGCATCATCTTTTTCTGTGTGTCACACAGCACCTTCAGTACAGTAGCACAGGGGTGTCTTTCAGACTCCCCAAGGTTTAAACACCTTCTCTGGGACTGACAACTGTCTCCCAGAGCATGTAAACTTAAATTGACTTTACTAGTCTCTTTAAATGTACAGACCCAGCACACACTATCTTCCTATAGAGTGCTGGAGGGGTTGCCTAGCATCCCCTGAGTCAAAACACTCATGTAACACTCAAATGTTACCCTTTCCTACTTTAAATGGCTGGTGGCATTAGTTTATATCAAATTACCATGATTTTTCCCGACCGCGAACAACGGTAGCTAAAAATCGAGTTAGCCATGTTTTTCAATATGGCGCCCAATACCTATCTGTAAAAACAAACTCTGGTCGACTTTTTTCGCCATTTCTTTTAGGAAAGGTCCTTCTTGTGTTTAACTCTGCATGCCTTCCTGTGGCACAACTCTAGAAACAGAGTGGCCCTATGGAAGTTACAAAATACGTACGACAAAGGGGGCATAAACGTACCAAATTTTGAGATGTACCACTTGGCAGCGCAGCTGCAATATGTTGCTAGGTGGTTGTCGGAAGACGAGACAGCGGAATCTAGATTGCTGAGGAGCGAATGCGACCCCTACTTCCTAAAAGAAATGACATGGCTACCCAAATCAGAGATGCAAGGGCGACAGAAATTGCTGGAACTGGGCTGGAAGATATGGCACAAGGCGAGCCTTGCGTTGGGAAACCAGGCCCCATGCTCCCCGTAGGCGCCACTAGTGGCGCTGAACGGGGTAGATGAGCAATTAAGAAAATGGATCTGTAAACACTGGGAGCCGGTAGGTCTAGCAACCTTGGGGGATATATGGCAAGATGGGGAGGCATTGGACTTTCAAACAATAGTGGATGAAACTGGGATGAAACTGGGATACACACAGGACCATATATTACACACAATACATACAATAGAACAACTAAACGAGTGAAGGAAACGTGGTTTGAAATAGCACAACCTGACACGGCCATAGAATCAATGTATGATATCTCTGAGGGAGGGCAGGAAATATCTCGGATTTACGAACTGCTGATGTCTAGAGTAAGTAAGGAGCCGTTAAGAAAGGTTAAACTTAAACACATGTTCACCTTTAGGTTAATCAGAGTTGTGGAACATTAAACATTAAAGTTACTTTGACTATATGAAACAAAAGATAACTCATTCTACTGGACTTTTGATGAGGACGATGGTGAAATAAATTTGCTGTGGTACTATTTAAATCCACTGAGTGAGATATGATGCTGATGTCTAGAGTAAGTAAGGAGCCGCCCCAATTGAGACGGGATTTGGAGGAGGAAGCGTGAACACCCATGCAAGACGGGCAGTGGGAAAGAGCCCTGAGATACCATAAAAGGTGTCCAGGAACGCGAGACTGCCGCAGATCCAGTGGTATGTCACCCATAGGGCGTACTTGACCCCCCGAACGATAGCCAGATTTGGGAACACAGCAGTGCAAAAATGCCCCAAGTGCAGGGAGGTGGATGCAGGGATGACCCACATGTTTTGGGCGTGCCCGGAGGTGGGAAAATTCTGGGAGGAAAGAAGATATGACTAGCCAAAAAGGGAATCAAGCTAGATATGGAATCCGTGTGGGCATGCATGATGGGGGATTTGCCAGACCACGCAAATTGAAACACGTATGCAAACTTAAGGACCTGGCCTATATCTTAACCAAAAGGAGAATCGCTATGAGCTAGAAAGCAGCCTGCAGACCAAGATTAAAGGCATGGTGGAATGACCTCCTGAAATGGGCGAATGCCGAGACGGTAGTATGGTCTGAGGCAGCCAACAGAGGAGAGGATAATGAGGTGGGGCCCCTGATAGAATGGAGAAAAATGGTAGCCACATTGTCGGGAACCTCCCGTGTCGATTCAGGCGAAGACGACACACCAGAGGCAGATAGAAGGGTATAACTCCAAGAGACAAGATGTCCTAGGTGTTAAAGGGGAAGCTCGAGTTAAAGTGGGGGGAGTGGGAAGACAGCAACAAATGATGTGTAAAAGTATGCCAAGGAGCTTGGAACCTAAACTGTCTAGTGTGTTGGTTATGTTTTGTTTGTTGTAAAAACCAATAATATATATATTTTTTTAAAACTGGTCCCTTTATTTGTTGGCCTTTGGCGGGCGTCAGTACTGAAGCTCTCCTCTGGCACCTGAGTGTCTGTGGTGGACAGGATGTGAGGGAAGTGCCCGAAACTCCCTGTGTCCTAGGAGACCTGAATGTACTCTGGTGTGATTGGCTGGCTTGCTGTCCGGCAAGGGCAGCCACCCTGCTGTGTGAGTGACAGCCAGGCTGGAATGAATAGGGTAAAACTGTTTAAAAGCAAGTCTCTGGCAGCCACACCCCTGACCATGCCCCACAGGCAGCCCACACCACAGGGGACACTGCCATCACCCATGTCCATGCCCCGCAGTCAGTCCACGCCCCAGGGGACACCCCATCACCCATGACCATGCCATGCAGGCAGCCCACGACACAGGGGTCCACCCAACACCCCTGACCATGCCCCGCAGGCAGCCCATCACCTGTGACCATGCCCCACAGGCTGCCCACACCACAGAGGACCACCCAACACCCCTGACCATGCCACGCAGGCAGCCCATGACACAGGGGCCACCCAACACCCCTGACCATGCCCCGCAGGCAGCCCAACACCCCTGACCATGCACCGCAGGCAGCCCACACCACAGGGGACCACCCAACACCCCTGACCATGCCCGCAGGCAGCCCATGCCACAGGTGTCCCCCCATCACCTGTGACCATGCCCCGCAGGCAGCCCACACCACAGGGGACACCTCATTACCCATGCCCATGGCCAAAGGCAGCCCACATGGCACCATACACTGCATTGCAGGTCCGACTCAGGCCCCCCACCAGTGACGGGCACCTGCAAGCAGGCCCTGACTCATGACCCCCACCAGTGATGAGCACCTGCAAGCAGGCCCCGACTCATGAGCCCCCAACCAACACATTGGGCCTCATTCCGAGTATGGAGGTAGCCATGGGGCTATTTGCGCCATGACTACCCCCCATACCGGGTCCGGGTCCGACCTTGTTCAATGGGGACTTACTGGTCCATTCTGACCCTGGAGGGACCGGTAAGTCCCCATTGAAAAATCCATTCCCATTTGAGCCCCCATAGGGCTCAATGGGAATGGGGAAGTAGCAATTTGCGGTACCATTATTAGCTCTCTGGTCCCTTAGCGGCTCCCACTAAGGGTGCCTGGTGAAACCAGGTGCCCATTGCGAGACCCGCTAAGGGACCTCGGAATAGGGCGCAAAGGGATTACCGCCACTGATGTCCTTAACGGTGACCGGTATCCCTTTGCACCCACCTCGGAATGAGGCCCATATTGTCACAACATACATTCATCTAGCAAATGTCCACCCAAATGCCACCCCACGCTGCCCCCCACAGTGCAACTCCACACCCATCCATTGTCCCCACTTCCCAGTACAGTCCCCATGGCATATCATTCACAGAAGCACACATGCATGCACCCAAAGACATGCCCACCATGGCCACACAGCAGTCACACATGACTGAGACAACGACGACTGAAACATCCACCAAACAAATGAGAGCAGGTAACACAAATATATGACTGCATGGAAATGTATTAATAAAAATTAAATTGGCCAAAGGAACAGCAAACATGACAATGAAAAAGAAACAAATGTAAAATGTAAATTGAAATGAAATGCAAAATCCAAAGGAACATGAAATCCAAAGAAATGCAAATCCTTAAACTGGTCCTTGTCCAAAGTCAAATAATCCACATCCAAACGCTAAATCAAAAAAAAGATTCCTACATGGGTAAAAAAAAAACACAAAATCCACAATACTCCAACTATGTACAAGGAAAGTGTGAAGGGTACATGATCCCAAAACAAAATGAAACTTCCAAAAAACCCTATAAAACACAACTATATCCAAAAAGTGGTGCAATGTATGTGGACTCCAAAGAAAAAAGAAAAAGAACGGACATCTAACAATAAAGAACTAGTTACAATGCCGGCGGGCTAGACCTATGGCTCACCGTTCTTAATAAGAGTTTTGGCCAGGGCATCCACGAACTCCGAGTCTATGGCCCGGAGGTGGGACTGTGCTCTATCCTCGAGGAAATATGCCTGCCTCTCTGCCCACCACATGGAGTTCTCCACCCTGACCATGGTGAGCCGTGCCCTCTCTGCCCGCTGCCGCTCTGCATCTATCTGGCGGCCCATCCGCTGCCACACGGAAGACACACTTTGTCCACAGTCCTCCTGCCCTTTGGCCGATGCCTGCCCCTGTGATGTACTCGGACCCAAGTCCTGACACCTCCTACGTCGAGCCTGCTGCTGTCTTTTAGCCATTTGCCTGTGCCACCACGACTGCCTCCAGGAGGATGGCAACCCCCGGGGCAGTTGTACACGAGCCCTGCTCGAAGGTGCCTGCGCAACCTCCATTGCCAGGAGTCCTGTTGCTGGGGTGACCACCTCTGCTGAATCTCCGACTCCCGATGTGGCAGGAATGGGATCTCCACCAGTCTGGCTGCGGGGCTAGGGCAGGGGCAGGTCCACAGGGGGTGCTGGTGGCATCTGGGCTGGAAGACAGCATGGAGGATGACTGCATGGAGGATGACTGGCACATAGTGGGTGAAGAGTAGGATGGGGTCGCAAGATTGCCCAGCACATGGAGGAAACCCGTGATAATGAGCCGTCCTAGCTAGTTCAGGATGGCACACGCCTGTTTGTGATGATGTGCGTGGTCCTGCAAGGAAGCACGCACATCATCACGAATGACGCGTGTGCGCATCGTGACACCGACTAGGATGGGCTCAACCCTATCACAGATTGCCTCATCCGCAGGTAGAGGAATGTCAGTTGACGTGGACCCTTCCCCTACCCGCGGACGAGCCTGGCACAAGGCATCAGTGCCAGTGCACATTGATGCAGTCTCAGTATCTGGGACAGGATTAGGCACAGGCCTCTCCGCGGTGACCTGTGCTGCGCCCTTTCCCTGCCCCTGGACTGCACCACTTGCACCGGTGCGATCATCCCCTCCAGGCCCCATGTGCAGGTCTGATGCGGCCTCCTCCTCCTCCTCAACCACCACCAACCTGGATGCCTCTGCACCATCTTCCACACTGGATTGCCCCTGTGGGGGCTCACCTGCCCCTTTCGCTGCCGAGGAGCCCACTTCCAACCTTACCCTCTTGGGCATCCCCTCAGCAGCTGCGGACGCGGCACAAGTCTCCTCACTCCCGGATGATGACATATGGTGGGAGGGTGACTGGGCCCTGCGTCTCTGCCTGGTGGAGGCATCCCCGCCACTTTGCTCCACAGTGCCATCTCCGTCCTCTTCCTCAATCGCCACTTTAGATAGGGAGAGATTGAACACAAGCATCAGGGTACCGTACAATAGTCTGCTAGACACAAAGCAATTACACATGAGTGGCACGGTCAAACGTGACTACCATCATCACCCTCCACATCATGGGTCACTGCAAACAACACACATCCACAAGCAAGCATGGTACGTGCAACAGACATTTGCATCCATGTCCAAGGTACTGTTTGAACATCAGAAGGGGGGCTGAACCTTACATGCATCATGGAACATACACATCAGATGCACACATACCACTGGACAGTCATGCATCTGGCCATGTCTACCTCCTGTCACAGAGCACACATTGGCAACTGTGCCGCATCAGTCAATCAGGCATCGGGATGGCCATGTGTCATGCTTCCATGCATTTTCCCAGTCACACACCCACCATTCACACACACGCACATGTACACCGTGCACATCCATGAAGGTGAAATGAGCATCCATGTCTCACACCCCAAACATGGCCCAGTACAGACACAAGCATGCAAACATGAGTGCGTTGTTACATGCTGCTGCACATCATGCATATATGTGGAACATGCTTGACTGGACTCACATACAGCACCATTATGTCCCTGCACACAGACATCCATAAATGGGGCATGCCAGACATATGGGCGAGGTGCCCACTCCTGCCACACCTCAACATGCACTACGCTGGACATGAACACATGGACACTTACGGCTCGACTCCAGGCAGGTCTGCAACTCGAGGACCTGGTGGGGAAGAGCTGGCCGTGTGCGCTCCAGGACCCACAACTGGATGTTGGTCAACTGGTCCCAGCCCCCACTTCTCCACCAGCCGCAACGAGGCACCAGGCCTTGCTGTGGGTCCTGGAGCTGAAGTCCTTCCAGTGCTTCCGGACATGTTGGTAGTCACGGGAGGCCACCACCTCCGCGTTGATGGCATCCATGATGTCCGACCAGATCCTCCTCCGTCCTTCCTTGCTGAGGCGTGATGTCGAGAAGAGGGCATCATAATGCCCCAGGACTCGCTCCACCAGGATGCTAACTTCATTGGCAGTGAAGCTGGCAGCCCACTGCCTCTCTGACTGGGGGTTGCCATTAGCTCCAGATGTTGCTCGGCCTGACATGGCAACCCCCGGGGCAGGTGTGGGTGGGCAACTGGGTCCTCGGGCTGGGCTGTGGAGCAATGTTACAGCAGTCAAGAGTCTTCTGTATCAGCAGAGGTGGTCGCAGCAAGAGGACTTTTGGCAATGTCTTCTGTGCAGGCAGAAAATAGCAGGGCAGGTTGGCAGCAGGTGGCTGTCAGCAGCAGATGGCTCGTAGGAGGCTGCTAAGGGCTTTGGGGGGCAGGAAAATGGCCTTCTGGGCAGGAGCGTGGTCTTCCATGTGTAGTCACGTGGCAAGCTTAATGCAGAGTGACTCTGCACGTGAAAAACTGCGTGTTAGCGTGTCATTCGAGGAAAGGCCCTTAGCGCATAAGCGCGTAAGTGATGTGATGCGCACAAGTGTTACCTTCGGCAAGGGTTAAACGTCTGCGCAGGACAGCAGTTTGCAGTACGTGCTTTTCGTGGAGGCCGATGCATGTGTTTGTACAACTTGTGGGTTCACAGATGACACGTTCACAGCGCTTGAAGTTCATACTTCTTGTTTTGGCCGGGGAGTTGCCTATGCGCACACATGTGTGTGTTTTCCTTTCCTACACAAGGCAGACGGTGAGTCGCGCACTCTTATTTTTCCCACTGGGGTTCCCCCTGTGTTGCGCGTACCCTGTTTTCGAGGTCAGAGTAGCCTGTGTGTTCCACGCGTATACTTTTTTTTGCGTCCCTGGGTGACACAGCGTACTGTGGGAGGTTTATTCTTCTCACATCAGCTACCGGTTGTTGCGTGCATGTTTGTGATACTTTTTTGGGGAGCCTGAGCATTGTGTGACTCATCTTTTCTCACCAGGGGTCACAGACAGCCTTGCAGGAGCACAGGGGTGCGCCTAACATCACATACCCTGTCTCCTTCGCCCCAATTGCCCAGGACAATTGTTGTGTGTACCTCCCATTGGCAACAGTACATCTGTCCCATGGTTGGGAGACCACCAAAAGGGAAGGGCGGCAAAGCTGGATGACCTCCCAGGGCTGGGCGCGGTGGGGCACGTGGCAGGGGTGGCCAGGGAGCCCAGGGAGTCCAGGGAGGCCAAGGTGGATGCAGCAGGGGACGTGACCACAGTGTTCCACAGGGGCAGGATGTCCAGCCACGTGTTGGGACAGCCATGCCACCACCCCGAGCGGCTCAGGGAGATGCTGCTGCTGCAGTCGTCCATGGCGCACATCTGTCCCCAGAGCCAGTGTCATCTGCAGGCAGTGGAAGCTGCAGGTGAAGCTGCGGCAACCACCACCCATGCTCATGGTCAGCCAGCGCAGGCTGCCTTAGCACAGGAGGACTCCAAGGCAGATTTTCATTTGAGGAAGGTAGCTGTGAACAAGGCACATGTATCTGGGGCAGTGGTAACATCTGCTGCCCCGAGCAGCCAGGTGGTGGGAGCTGCAGGGGCAGATGCAGCCAATACCACCCCAGCAGTGAGTCTGCCAGCCAGGACTGTGTCGTCACAGCCCTTGCACAGAGGCAGTTATGCTACTGGGCCCTTTCAACAGCACCCAGCAGCCAATTTCTCAATCCAGGCCATCTGTCCTCATGCCAAGGACTACACCCATTGGCCAGTCGACAATTTCCACTGCCCCTACTGACCCAAGCAGCATTAGCCACTCAGGGTCCGCACAACCGGCCAAAAGGAGGAAGTGTGATTCTGCGCAAGAGGCTGGGACCCCAGACACGGCTCCGGCCTCCGGCACGGCAAGGAAGAAGCCTTTCAATAAACAGGAACTGGTCTTCCTTGTGGACTACATGTCGGCACACGACCGAGATATGCTGGTGGGCTCAGGTTGCCATACTACGTCTGCCCAGCATCAGGTCCACTGGCAGTGCATGGCGGATAGTGTCAGTGTCATGGGATATGAGAGACGCATAGCTCAGGATTGCTACAAGCGTTGGACTGACCTCCGACGCTGTGCAAAACAAAAGCAGGCCTCTAATTACTCCCTGACTCTGGTGACTGGCAGTGGGCCACCACCAGAGAAGGATGAAATCACTCCGCACAAGGACATTGCTGCAGAGTTCATTGATAGGGACTTATCCGGGGAGTGGGAGAGATGCAGGATTATGATGCAACATCTAGTGAGTGTTGATGCTTGTGTGTCCAGCCCATGTCTGTGTTGCTTGTATGATGTGTTGTGATTGACTGCCAGTTCAGGCTTTGCATTCATGAGGGCCATGTGTGACACATGCAATGCTTCGCTGAAGCGTGCTTGTAGTGATGCAGTCTGCATGCAGGCCATGTGCTTCACACGGGGGCAGTCCTCATCACCACACTTACATGCAAGTCACTCGGCAGCCTCTCCTGTCCATGCTGAAGCTCACTGAAATGTTTGCATAAAGCCTGTGGTGTTGTTCTACTCAACACTTGGCCTATGTCGTCACATGACTGACGGTTATGTTAGGTCAACCTGCAAGCTGCTCCTCCTCACGGGCATGCTTCCTTGCTTCTCCACCACCCTGCAGATCACTGTCTACATGGTACTGGTGATTTCTGTGTTGGACTACTGCAATGGCCTATTCCCCATTTCTGTGTACATGCACACTTCCCTCTTCAACCCTGCCAAACCTGTACTGTGGGGTACATCCTTTGTCCTTGATGTAGGGTGTCTCACTAGGACTATGCAGATGGCACAAGCTCAGATTGGACATGATTGTTCATTCATGGACCACTGCATTCCCTGCAAGCCCCTATGGGTCCGTGGCAGGCTACTCATTGTACTACATTCTGGTGTTTTATCCATCTCATGGCATTTGGTCATCCATATCATGCTCACTCAGGGTCACTTCCTCATCACACACATATTTAGGGTGTCCTTGTCTGTGTCGAGCACAGGCCCCCCTCTGGTACAGCCACCCTGCCTCTAGGCAACTGGTGTTGTGGCTTCTGCGTGTACAGATGTACTTGTGATGGTTCCCCATGTGTCCTGCTTTCTGTCCCCCTCTCATCTGCTGTAGTCTCAGTTGACTGAGATGATGCAATTGACACCTGCCAACACTGTTTGTAACTTCACTGTACTATGGTCAGCCATTCAGAGCCATGCACCGACTCCCTGTCATTCTACGGGGGTGAGGGTGGGGTTCACTGTATTCCTAGAACCCAGTGCAAACACTTTGCACATGATGACTGCACTTGTCCTTACACTGCCATCATGTCACGAGATAGACATCACTACGTTTCTGTTTCAGTTGATATTTGAGGACGTACACATGTACTGCACTGCACCCACGAACCTCTGAGCCATGTTTCACCCTTCAACATGCCTATTCACTTTTGTGATGTCAAAGTGACATGGCATGTATCCATGTGTCTCCCTTCACTATATTTCAATGCACTTGCGTTGTTGCATCCTGTGACACGTGTACTTTTTGATATTTATTTTCTTTTATTGCATGTAACATTAATTTTACATGAGTCATGGACAGTTCTATTTGACTTACTGCTGTGGCTATTTGAGAATTGTGCCATGGCCATGCTACGTGCCATCTCTTTGTTGACATCTGTAATTTTCGGCTAAGCTCTATGCCTGCCAGAAGGTTGTGTGTGATGTAGGTGATATGCAGCATGCAGTACATGTGTGGGTTTTGCATTTGACACCCATCCATGTCTGCTTTTAGGGTCCCCTTCCTTTTCATTTCCACTTCATGGGGGCAGAGTTTGTGTCGTGTGTGGCATGGCTGCCTCATGTGTTGGCCCTCAATATTGTGTTGTCTATGTGTGTAGTATGCGCTGCTAACATGTGTGCTCATGTGTTTTTTCTATTTGTTACCGGTGATGATGCACCAGAAGGAGAGGAGGAGGAGATGGCAGACAGGGTAGAGGGTTCAGGTCAACAACCATGCTCCAGTGGTGGTCGTGGGGTGGTAGGCCACAACTTCCATTGGTGCTCCAGGCCATACTGTCCAGGCCTGCCTCTGGGTATGGCTCTTAGGATCTCTTTGACTCTGATGGTGAATTGGACTATCATCAATCTGTGCTGTCGATGGTGGGTGATTCTGCAGGGGACGCTGTTCTGTCCGCCACACCTGCAGTGGGGGTTGAGCCCTCAAGGGGCCAGTCAGTGTCGGAATGTCTGCCTGTGGTGGTTACGGGTGCAGGGTCACTCTCCACACCAGTTGCTCCTGTTCCTGGGGCTGATCGATGGAAGCATGCAGTCCTGCAGCCAAAGGCAGTGCCAGCACAGCAAGAACAACATTTCCTTGGGCTCAACAGGTGTGGTGTCCAGCAACACGGTGGTCGTGCGCCACCGTGGAACACTGGGTGGGAGAATGCCATGTATGCCATTACACAGCAACAGGGGCGAGAGATTAACATGTTGGCTCAAGGCATGGAACGTGTGGCCAATTCCATTCTCCCCATTGCTAGGCAGGTGGAGCTCCAGCAGCAGGCAACGCAGTCCATGTGCCGCTCCCTCAGGCTGAGCATGGCGGCCTCCAACAGGGCCCACCAGGCTGAACTGGTGGCTCTGCATGCAGCTATTGCTGCTCAAGGACAAGCCCACAGGGAAGCCCTGAGGGGAGATAACACCTCCCTCAGATCTACTCTGGGTGCACTCATGAGCCAGGGGACACGGGCAGAACAGAGGATGGAGCAGCTGGAACACACCATCTCGGCTGAACTCCATGCAAGCAGGGAAGAGGTCTGCCTGTCACATGAGGCCTCGCTAGCAGCGCTCCTTGTTACACGTGGGTCCTTGTAGGAGGAACTCTGTGTTACATGTGAGGTTTTGCATGGCGACCTCCGTGCCATATTCCTGCAGGACCAAACTCACCAGGCCTGCATGCTTGTTTCCGTCAAGGGGCTTGCTAGGGCTATGCGTGGTCAGGCACCTGTGCCACGCGCACCTCCTGATATACAACCAGGGGGTGACGACGACGACGTATCTCCCACTCAGGTCGCGCCGTGAAGACCAAGAGCCCATGGAGGATTTTTTTTTAGTCTCAACATCATAATCTCAACATCATCACATGTGGGTGCTGAGGTGCACCCTGCACCTCCCCACTCCTGGGTGCCCCCCCCCCCGGGTCCACTGTGGCCATTTTTATTTTTGTCTATTTGTGCATTCATGTTGCAGTGTGGTGCTATGTGGCATCAGATGGCTTCCACTGTGTGTTCCGGCTAGGCCCATACAGGCTTGTCTCGTCTTTGTGTTTGTGGCTTGAGGTCGCTATGCCCCTCCTGCTTTCCCTTTCCATGGGCATGCAAGGATGGCACTGTGTGACAGTAACTTACACAGAGACCTCCATCATATCTGTGGCCAGTCTGAAGTCCAACTTGTGTGTACACCCCTAGTGGGGATTCATGATGGTTTCGCCAGTGCATGGTTGGACTGTATTTTGGTGAGTATATTGTTGACTGTGCATGATTTCATTTTTGCTTATTCATGTATTATCTTGACTGCATACATTGTTGATGCGCTTAAAGCTGTATGTGGTCCCATGCCCCCTTTGGCTGTTGAAGCCACTCTCATGATGGTAGGGGGATGTGTGGTGGCAATGTCACATTGAGGCACTTGTGCTATGGTGTTTCCTCGTTGTCTGACATTGACAATGTTGGGTCCTTTGTTCATTATATGTTATGCTGGTAAATTGATAATCCTGTGTTGGTTTTCCTTATGATATGTCACAGGATCGGCAATATGCTTCCATTGCAGATGTGTCCACAACAGAGTGGTTCACATGGGAAATGTAGGCAACACTGAAGGTTCATGCATTTTCCATGCTAACATGCACTGAATAGCCGTGCAAACACACCCCCACCCCATCACCACCCCAACATCCACCCACGCACACACTATTTAGCTGCTGAGACATGCTGTGTCCCTGCTGCACAAATTCACATTGACTTTCGTGATCGTGCACTGGTGCCGCAGGCTCATTTTTTTGCTTTGTTTTTTTTATGCAGCCGCAGGGGCTTCCAGGCTGCAAACACCACTCACTGTATTGTGTTGTCTAGTGAGCAGGGTGTTGCCGGGGACAACCCTGCAGCACCCGCGTTTTCTTTTATTTTTTGGGATTCCCTGAAATGCATGCCACCAAAGGTTTGAAGTTTTGGTGTTCACACCTTTGGTGGCATGCATGTACTTTTAGTATAGGTTGGATATTTTTGCTCATTCTTTTCTTCAGAGTCTGTGTCTGAGGAAATTGTCTGTGGTCTGTTTCCATTTGTGACCGTGCACTTTGTACCAGTTCTGTCATGTGTGTTGATATTTTTAATGTAGTTTTCACATTGCATGCCATGGCATGGTGTGTGGGGTGGGTGACATGGGGTTGAGGGGGGTTTACATGACATACCAGCATTTGGATGTGATATTTTGCCTGGGGGTGGAATCTGTAGCTTGCAGGTGTTCCTTTTGGTCACACGGGTTTGTGTTTGTTTAAGTGGCTAGGGATGCACACAATGCTGCAATTCCAAGGACACATTCTCAGGGTGTTAAGGTTGTGACAGTTGAATGTCCCTTTGTCATCATCGATTGTCACCTGGAATGTGCCAGGCCTGTGTGAACTCTGCAAGGGGGGGAGTTTACGTGAAAAAAGTAGCCACAAGCTGGGCACGGGCTGCCTCGCCACGTGCCCTTCTCCCTTCCATACGAAGCGGGCGTGCGTGTGGTTGGGGATGTGGGGGCACCACCATGTCCACTGGTACGCCCTGCCGGGTTGCAACGTTGTGCAGGACACATGCTGCCACAATGATCTTGCACACTGCTGGGGCGCATATAGTAGCTGCCCACAAGAGCGGTCAAGGGAGCAGAAACGTGACTCGAGCAATCCGAATGTGCGCTCGACTGTGCCCCGGGTTGCAATATGGGCTGCGTTGTATCTTACCTGGGGTGGTTCAGTGGGCTTCTGTATTGGCGTCATCATGTAGGTGCTCAGAGGGTAGGCACTGTCCCCTGGGGAGGTGATGATGGTTGTCATTAGTTGGGTTTGTGTATTTGTCTGTGTGAGACATGCATGCATGCATGTGCACAGGCATTTGTACTCACCAATGAGCCATGTGTTGCCATGCCTTCCAGCTTCCAGGTCCAGGTGTAGGGCTGACATTCTGAATATGAAACTGCCATGGGTGGACCCGGGATAGTTTGCATAGACAGAGGTGATGATTACCTAGAAATCACATACAACCTGCACGGTGATGGAATGCCAGTGCTTGCGGTTGCAATAGATGTGCTAAGTGGAGGTAGGGCCACATGGGTGAAATCAATGGCACCAAGCACTTTGGGGAAGTGTGCCACCTATTAAAAGTCCTGGACCACGGCCTGCCTTTCTGCGCATGTATATGTGACTGCGGACTGAGGGGCATGCAGTCATGATTGCCAACACCTGGTGTAGGGAACGTGACTGCGTGGCCTGTGAGACGCCACAGTTGTCTGCTGAAATGACCCAGTGGCCAAAAAATGCAGGACATTGAGCACCTTTTCCAAGGGGCTCATGCTTGGGAGCACATGGTGGGTGATGTGAGGTCATCCTCCCACTCAGTGACCAGGTCTAGGATGATATGAGGTGGAAACCTATACCTGCCATAGACCTGGTCATCAAACATCCCAAAAAGGCTGGTCCTGGGTAAGGAAATGCGGGGCCTGGCTATCCTCCTCCACCAGCGGTGCCCCACGATCACTGCTGCAAGAAATGGGACATTCATCGTAGTTGTATATGCTTGTTTGCTGTTTGCGCACACTTTTATGCTACGCAGAGGTGCTTCTGCCTGCTTTCGCGTGGCAAACGTGTTTCCGGCTTTGCACGTCTTTTGGCTTGTGCGGGTTTGCCCAGTCCAATTCCATGAATACATGTTGTTAGCGCACGTGTGGGCGTTACAGGGATTTCGCTGCTGTACTTCCCCCATTACGCCCACATTTTCGCGTGTTGTTCCCCATTCTGCTTGTTCCGCCCCCTTTTTAGGTGTGTGCATTGGACTTTGTGGGCCTTCACAGGGCGACTCGCGCACAGCTTCCGGGATGTCCCAGGTAAGCCAGACGCAGTGCCTTCCATGAATCGGGAAACGGGCGCACGCGTGCATTTTGCACGCGTGCACTGCCTTTTTCACGCTTGCACCACATATTTCGGTGAACAATCATTCCATGAATCACCCCGTATATCTTTCTGAAAGAGAAACAAATGTTACGAGCGAGATGCTAACCATTGGCTTGGAGCACATTTTCCAAGAATAAAGGGAACTACTGTCAAATCACACTACCTTGTTGCGTTTATTCTCTATGAACCCAGTCCTGCAAACATTGGTCTCACGAAATATTGATTTAGTTGAATTTGTGGACAATAATAGGGTTGATTTTGTGATGATACATTTGAGCACATTTTCTTTTTATAATTAATCATGGGCGAAGCAAGTATATTTTTTACATTTGGGATAGATGTCTTTCCCATTACGAGAGTGGTAAGCTTCATAAGGGATCTCACTGAGCAAAGAGCAGTTAATTTTACTCCTATATATTGAAGAGAATTACAGGAAACATTGAGGATAAAGCCATTTTAACATGTACGTTAAGTGAAGGTGGAGCAAGACAAGTACTTTTGGTTCGAAAGATAGTGAGGTAGCTAGTGCAAGTGCAGGCTGGATTTGGTTACCTGCATTATTAGCCACAAAGACAGAGAACCAGATTAGATCTATACATATTTAACATTGAGGAATTGAATGCTATCTGCTGGATCTAGAGGTTACAACATTTTCTTAAATGCTGATCCTGACTCCATGAATGTTGCAAATGTTCAAGTATTTCTACTACCAGAAGTATGGTTATGCATTATGTACAAAGCACTACTTGGACGGTTATGCAATTTTCTTGAAAAAGGATATAGGAGTAGCAAATGGACATCTTTTGGAGGGTCTGCTCATAGGAATTGATAATGCCATGGAGTTTATTTTACTTAGGAATGGCATACAGATTGCAATGCATTATGGCAGTAAGTCTTCAGTGGGAGTTCAGCCATCGTTTTTGTGCTCTAGCACCTTGAAGCGTCTCTTGTGCTAGATGCAATCACCAATAAAGCTCACAGACCAAATAACCGGACAGACTCAAAGAAGATGCAAAGTACAAATGCATTATCAATTTAATAAAGCAGGGTACACCAGTAGACATTGGCTTCTGTGCACGCGCGTGCGCACACAGACAAACACACCCCCACACTACTTGATTACACACAGGTCTTATATGTCATCTATGACATCATCCTATGTGGAAAACTTCAAAACCTACTGGTGGGAGGGATTGTTTAGGGGAACCTGTCTACTTATAGAAAGTATCCGGGTTAATACTTCAATGGCGGTCTCTTATCTGTAAGACACACCTCGAACTACCTCTAAAGACATATAATACTTATTATAGCGGACAAAATGGCAACAGATTGGCCTATGCAATATTGTATAGCAGGTTGCCCCGTAGACCTACTGATTGGTTGGCATTGCCACTCAACCTTAGACCTTCGGCTCGGCTAACAGTTCTTAAAGAAACTGAAACCCAGGTGCTTGAGTCACATGAGATTACTGCCCACTTTCCCAAATAGACCATGATCTCTCATCAGATTGACCATAAGCCAAAGTTTCCTATCTGTAGTTGACCTTGCCGTTACTCTCTGCTCTGAGACATTCAAGGGAGTATGAGAACATCATTATCTTCAATCACAGCTTAATGAAAAGCCCTTGTTTTTGACTTCTGCATCACATGTGAGGAGACAGAAAATTTGTCCATTTCGACCTCCTCTTTACTGATATATGATTCAATTATGCTGGGTGTTATTGCTCCTTTGGCATCTAGAGACTTGCTCACTCTATCTTATATGAGCCTGTCAATTATCCAATGCTTGGCTCTTGCATATTTTTCATCTTCGTTAATCTAAGAGAAATATGTTTCACTCTCATGGCTTTAACCGTCTCCCTCCCTTTGTGTTTTGCAGTTATTTCTTGAAATAGCATCCTTAATCCAGGACCAACATAAACCCCTCTTTGTTTGCACCCAAAGCTGTTTTCTAGCATCTCCTGACTAAACACCTCTGTTCTGTTTCTTAGTTAGTTAGAATAAATCTTGTGTACAAGCCAGCGTCCATTTTCCTATTATGGCCGTCCTAGCCACGTTATATATTCCTCTATAGCAAGCTTCTATTTGTCTCATCTACCTTGCATTGCTATGTATTTACAGGTATTGATCCACAAGTTACTTTATCTTCTTTTTGCATACATGATTACTTTCTTATTTTGAACATGTTTCTCTTGTCGCTTCAATTACATTGCCATTGCTAAGTATTTTCATATTGTTTCAGCATATTCTTGTATATCTTCTTCATGACCTCACTCTGCCCTCGTTAGATGTCACTCAGTGCTCAATGATGTCTAATGGTGCATGCAGCCATCCATCCACTCTCTCAATGTGAGGGTACACACGGTATGGTTTTCTGAGTGAATAGCATCTCTCATACACTCAATGAGGTATAGAGACACCACAGCGGGTCCCCCATTCAGCTCTTCTCCTGCTATTTCAGTATGATGGTGGTGTGGGGACAGGAGTTAAGGTATATGCGTCTGCCTGCTCCTCTACATTTTTTTTATTAACATCTAATAGAATCCTGTCAGGATCAGCAAAAGGAAACTATTTTCAGCAGCGGATGATCTGCTATTAGAGTGGTATAATGTTCTGGGTTCAGGTTGGATAATTGTGGCTGGGGACCTTAATTATGGCTGCCTGGACTCACTCACCACAGAGAAATTGGGCTTCGTCCTTCCAACTGGGGATTGTACAAACCTGAGGGGCGCTTTGTGGGCAAAGTTGATAGGATGTTGGAATCAACACAAGTTAAAGTGTATTAAATGTGGTGATATACTTAGCTCTCCAACTTGGAGGAGGGGTGAAAGCTTCTCAACTATTGTTTATTTGCAACACAATTAATTATTAATAAGGTGGGTCTTTTATAAGTAAACATTTTCCTAAAAGTGACCGTGCATGTTTAATTTTAAGGTTGAGCTTGTCTGTAGTGCACTTGACTGTGGCTCAAAGCTTTGTTGATTTAGAACTAACAATCAAGGTAATAGACTGAAAAGGTCAAATGTTTCTTGAGAAAGGCTCACATCAAGAGTGGACCAATTGTTATATAAAAGTATATGAGTCCAGAGTTAAGGGGTAACTGTACAACAGACAACAATAATAAAATGGTGGACTTGTTGCTTTATTAGCTCTGATAAAATATATACAATATATGGAAGGTCATTGATGAAGAATCATGTATTTGATAGGGAATTAATGATGATGAAAGGAACCCTCAGAATTAACGTCAGGAAGATAAGGAACAACATTTATCTACCATGGTTTACAACCATGGAAGAGAAATGGAAATTGAAACACAGGTACAAAACTGGATAAAACAACATAAGGTGATTATGAATTTATGAAATTGGGTAATAATAATTTGAAAATAATTTAGATATTGAAAATCATGTAACAAAATCAAAGAAATTGGGAGCAATGAGTCTGGATGGGTTGTCAAACTTCATGCTAAAGGGTGACCCTTTAGTGTGAGCAGAATTATTATTTTCATTGTTTCTCCAAGTAGGTTTTGAATGTAGACACCCTGATATGTGGTAAAATAACTATCTTGTACTTTTACCGGCTAATAACTCTTATAGGTACTTTGAGTAAAATGGTTGCCTCTTTAATACTGGTTGAATTGGAAGAGTGAATTGGTAAATCAAAGAGAAAGGGTTAAGCAGAGGTGTTGGTACATCTCTTAATGGTTTTATCCTAAAAATGCTCCTGGCAGAGGTGTGGAAACTCGATCATCACCCTCTGTACTTACATTGATCTAAGTGCTGCGTTTGACTGCTTCATTAGCCCCGGAATACACTCTATAATTGAGGTATACGCCAGAGCTTCTTAAAGATAATTATTCAATTATATATAGATTACGGTTACACAGGTTAGAGTAAATACTGGAGGTGTGCTTATTCTAAAGAAATTGACACCTGTTTAGGACTGTGACACTGTTGCATTCTGGTTATTTATATATTATTGACCTGGTTGAGGAGATAGGAAAAATTTGATGTTTCTCCAAGATTGGACACCTACATATTGTGGTTTTGATGCTGTTGTTCTATTTGACAGCACTCAAATTGTTTTGCAGTGTGCTCCATTGCAACTGGACCGCTACATAAATGAAAACAATTTACAGTTGAATATTTCTAAGACCGAAATCACAATATTTTAAAACAATAAAAAAGGTGATAAGCTATAATTGGTTGCTCTAAAATGGAAGGTTACTGATCTCTAATCATCTAATGTATTTAAGCTTTGCCATACGTCGTACTTCAAAGTCCATTTTGAACTAAGCTAATTTCTTTAATTGTCCAAATGAAGAAAAGCAATTGAAGTATTGAACTTTCTTCTTACTTCCTTTATTGAATGTTATATAAATCCAGAATGATTCCATCCCAGATTATTGGCCTAGAAATAGTGAATGCACCAGAGGAGAAAGCTCTGAACAGACTAGAAGGCCCCATATAGAAACGAATCTTAATTTGGCCTTCATGTTTACCAATAATTATAATTAGACTGGAACTTAGTCTACAGTTAATTTATTATTTTGTTCTTTAAAACAACTGATGATCCTGTAAAAAAAACACAGAAAATCCTAAAAAAGGCACTTTATATGAAACCCTTCAACTAAGTTTAGATGAAGTGTAATTGCATTTACTTAATAACGTTCACAAGGGAATGTGTACTTGTGTTGGATGAGATAGGGTGCAACTGTGATTTGTTAGCAAGTAACCCATGTAGGGTGAAAGTAATATTAATACAGCATGATTGTATCGAACAGAATGACAAGCTTCACAAATACGTTTTGTTAACGGAATGTAGGAATATTCCCAGGAAGTACATAATCCCTAAATACTTGAGGTCTTCTACAGACAGTAAATAGAGGACACTGTGTATGTGTTTTAGATTAAATTTTGTATTTACCCTGGAAGTCTTTGGTTCTCATAAAGGCATTCCTATAGAAAATAGAGGGTGTAGTTTATTTAAACAGATCAACATGAAAAAGAAAATACTTTTAAGAAAACATCCCCCCCGGCAACCCCTTCACATTCCTCCACTGTAAATAATATCCAACCCAAACTGTTCTATATTTTCTTTGTTATGTGTTTAAAATGTATTGATAGAGATCCCATGTTATGGGATTCACTGTTTTTGTGTTAGATGTTTTCTAACAATCCCATTTAAACATCCAGCTGTTGTGCAAACTATTAAACACATCATCAAGGAATGTGAAAATCATTTGAGGTGCTCTCTTGATTACTAAGGGCATTTATTTGTGATTCTGATGGGGTAATCCCTGTTGTATTTAGGTTCTGTTTACTTCATGGAAACAAACAGCAATGATAATCACATTAGTTGGCTCTATGGGTATCATTTATGAATTATTTTTTGAGATGCACGTTTCATGTCCCAACGTAGGGAAGAGGTTCACGTTGCGCACGTCATATAAGAACAATGGTGTGTCTAGGTTAGACGTGAGGTTGACACAATGTTGCAATTTAACATGTGCCAGTGTAGATAAATTGATCAGGAAAAATATTACTATAAGTGTTACTTTGTGTATAGTTTGAATACATTTTAGATTTGTATCACCAGCAGCATAATAGTAGTCGGGGGGAAACAATGGAATTTTGCAATGTACAATGTGTAGTGCTTTAAGTGGGAAGCAAGGAACTTTATGCATGCAAGAAAAACAAGTCTGCGAGTGGAAAGCCACTTTGAGGTGTGCTGGTAATCCTGAACAATGTACATGTCGGATTCAACAACGGTTTAGATGGGAGACATGTACTTGGATGTTAGGGGAGTATGGGGTTTGTTGCCAGTACATGGAAACATCACAGATCACCATTCCCCCATAGCTGGGTTTTGCGTAGACCACAGCAAGTTTGGTTTGCAGAAGTAAACTTTGCATGGCCTGAATGGTTGAATAACCAGGTCAAAGAAGGAGGAATGAAGCAAGCCACAATTGGGCAGCTGGAGATAGCATTAAATGGTTACTTGAAGTCAAGATTAAATGAGGTGCCATTGGGTCATGGGTTTACGACTAGATGGGTTTGTGGGTTTGGGGAACAAATCTTGCTGGGAGCATGGAGTCTTGTTGGTGAGCCAAATGGTAAGTCGAACTGGGGTTTGTTGATAAAACACCTGCAAGAGGTGCTGGAGGGCAGAGTTTGCAGGTGTTTTATGGGTTTCGATTGGGTTTTTAGAAAGATAAGCAGATGTGTGTTGGAGGCTGCATGATCTGCGATGGTAGTAGCAAATAAGGTAATGTGAAGGAATGTAGAAGGAGTAAACATGGTACTTCAGTGCACCTGGGATGATAAGATGCTTATTGCTTGATCAAAAACATGCTTCTTTGTTTTTCTCCCTCCTGTTGTCTGAAGTGTTCTTGTAAAAGCTTTGCACATCGCGTACTTGTTAAAGGTTTCGTACCAAATGGGACAAGTCATACATTTAATTGTTTTTAGATAATAAGGAGATTATGTTTAGGATGTCAGGACTGATTATGGAAAGAAATCACGTGGGGAAGGTGATTGTGTTTCGTCAATGTGTCCAATGAGTTTGAGAACGTAGGGGGATTTGATTTCCTTGTACAGGTTAGCCAATATGATTTTGAAGGATGATTTTGTAACAACATATGTGTGATTATGTAAATTGCTCAAATGCGTATAAAAGGTGCAACTTTGTTGAGCACTGGCAGGAACTGTTAGTTTTCAGCTTCAGGAGGATGAGTAACCACTTGCGGCCATCAGCATGTAATATGTTCCTGACAAAGTGTATTTACTCTCCATTGGAGTTGATTTTTTCACATTGGATTTTGGAGTCACATTCCTACATACATGAAAAAAATATGCTTTAATATTAATTGCTACCCTCATGAATTGTTATGATCTTTTGCACTGATTATGTATAGATGACGTTTAAGTATTGGATGCTGAGGATAGGAGGACGTTTTAATAGATTCTCTTGACCTAATAGATTTCATGTATGTATTGGTTAGGGGTTGGTCTTCATGTGCCTTACTCTGATACCGAAGACCTGGTGCCATGTGGTGAGTTGTGGATTGGGTAGCGGGGGAGGGTATTTTTGGACTGTGTGAGAAGAGTTCAGGGCACGAAATGAAGAGTGATTCTGGCCCTTGCCCGACCAATCCCCTGACGAAAGGCTGACAATCATTTTACCCTGCCTCGACCAGTCCTGCCCTCGACAGGCAAACGTCCCATCAGGCCACTGAACATAGCACCTAAGCATGTTAGAGTAACACTCAAAGGCATCTCTTAGCCTCTCCTAACAGCCACAGTTTGCTGCTTATGACAAGAATAAGTGTATTACCATTGCAAGCGAGAGTGCCATGGTTGAGGCTAGAGAAAACCTGTCCCTGTGGTTTGGGTTGTATGGGGATCTGGTTCATTTTTTAACCATATGTAGGTTTATAATTCAAATGATGAAACGCTAGTTTAGGGACCAGAATGATATAAGAACCTGCACTGGGCCAATTAATTTGTTTATGAATACTAATGATGTCAAATATGTATCTGATGCAGCCAGTTTTATTAAGGAAGCTTTTAATGTTTCAAATATTTTATGGCAGAAAGGAATCTAGTTTTATATGGTGTTCGATGATGATTTTATGTACTGTTGTGTCATTGTGTTAATGGGCGTATTGTCCGAATAAAGTTCATTTCTCTCAGCCTGCTATCCAACATACTAAGAAAGGTGAAATGGGTGACACTGTTCCCCAAAGTTTAAACTGCCCTTGAACTAAACCTTACGTTCTTGCCTCCCATAAGCCTTAGAAGGTCATGGTAATGTCTGAGTTTCCACAACGACCCTTTCCCTAATTTGCCAACTCGCAGATGCTTGTTTTACTTCACATGAGGTACAACATATGTACTTGAGGCAGAGAGAATGAGAAAGAGAAGGAAGAAGGGAGACAGTGAGAGAGAGGGAGGTAGGGAGGGAGAGAGAGAGAGAGAGAGAGAGAGAGGGTCAGTGGCATCAGGAGCTAGAGAAGTTATATCTCTCTGAATATGTCCTGGGGTAGTAGTGCAGGGTCACAGGTAGTTTGTGCCCTGTAAGGCCTACTCCCACCTTCCCTACGACTAACTAACTCCCCACGAAAGACTCCTAACATCTTACACTACACACACAGGCCTCCCCACCCCACAGAAGGACACCCCAGACCTAGGCGTCAGCACATTAACACTAACCGAGCCACAACTACGCTCTCCTCTTTAGCCCTATCATACACTCCAGAATGGATACTTAGAGCCAAAATGCTGTAGTATATCAGATCTTGGGCTCTTCCCTTTGGATAACATACTGCCAAGCCTTTTCTGCCAAACCCATAGAAAACAGATTGGCACTCAGTAACTGGGTACGTCTGACCTGCACCCATCAACACCACAGGTTTTGCATCTACCTTTCCCACTTTCCCACTAATCAATCTCCCTTCCCCCCTTTCTCTTACAGAGCGAAGCACAGCAAGGCCACCAATATTGGCAGAGAGGCGCTATACAAGACAACATACATTACATTTTGGAAACCATAACTACAAATACTAAATAAATAAATAATTCCTTCCTCACTAGCACATTTAAAGAATAAGGTACTGTATCCAAAACTGCACAAAAGAGAGAGCTCCCCTATCGGTGCTATTAGCAGGATTACAGCACTGTTCTTGTTAAGAACAAAGACGAGTTTGAGTTAGCTGTTAGTAGCGCTAATACCACCAAATAGAATGAATGATACCATCGGTGGTAACAGTGGTACCTCTGCCTAATTATTAGATGACTAGTCCCCATTTGCAAGTCCCAAGCAGCGGGTTAATAGCGCTGACACCATTGATGCCACCATTGATTTCTTGAGGTAGTGCATAACCTTGCAAATTCCGACGGATATGTGAACAGGCACTAATACCCTTACCGCCATTTTTTTTTTACCTTGTCCGCTGAACTGGTAATGAGGCACGCAGAGTGCCCCTTTGTTGCTGTTCCGACACAAGGCTAACTCCTGCTCTGTGATCAAGTGCAGAAATGAGAGGAGGCTGCCAGGGGGTAATCATGTCATGCCCTGTGAAGTGTCTTTATTAGGCGACTGGCAGACTGTACACGCTTCCTTAATAAGAAGCGATTATTTTTCACGAGGCATTTATTTGAAGCTGTCCTTTGAAGGCAAGGACATCAAAACATCCATGAGTCACTACTGTCCACGGTGCTGGTTTAAGCTCTAAATGCTGCATACCTAAGTATTTCAGCACCGGTTATCACTCTTGATGGTGCAGTTGCTAGGTGACCAGACTATGTGCCTGCAATCCCTGTGTGGGTTTAGCCCAAGTGAAGTACATGGGCTGTCTCATGAAAATAATATGAAGTTATACAAAAGCGCGTGTTAATGCTCGGGAACAGGCTAATAGTCAGCAGATGAATAAAGCATTCTCGGACCAGGCATACAGCAGTTAAAAGTGATGACCAGTGTACCATATAGGAATGAAGTGTGAAAGGAGCCTTCATTATTTATTATTATTATTATTATTATTATTATTATTATTATTATTATTATTACTAAGGAAAAGAATTATCGATTAACTTGGCAAAGGATCGATGAAGAAAAGTATATTGGATAATTAATTCATGCAAGGAATGGCAAATTAACTGTTTTCATATTATATCAAAAACATTATTCTATCAGAAATGTATCTTTTTATTTACATTTCTCGGAGCAATTATTGGAACTCTCCTGAGATATTAAATATCTTGTTGGTATCCGTTCGACATAATTGGCCTCATTACAAATGTGGCAGTATTTTGGTGGTAAATCCACTGAAATACCACCAAACGTAATCACTTTTAGCGCCACTTGGTCCAGCAGATTGGTGGTGGATGGTGTAAGTCCCCATTCTATTGGAATCTTTAGGTCTCCAGGGGGATTTAGACAGAATTTCGCCAGCTGTAATTTGTCAGATGTTGTCATTTTGTGGGTGGTAAATTTGGGGATTTATCAGGCAATTTGGTGGAAGAAAATCCTCCACCTTACCACCAAAGTTGGAGCACAACAGTGTGCTAATGTAGCAGTAATGCAGTGGAACTGAGTTGCTACTGCATCACTACCATTTCCCCCCACACAGCCATACTGTGTCTGGGCACTGTACAAAATGGAACGTCAAAACACGGCTGAAAACTGGATTTCCAGTACCTGACACCTGTCCCCTCATGGGTATTGCTGTGCAGCCCACACTGCAGAATATGCAGTGTTCTTGATTTCAAGCTGCACATTCGCTTATACATCCAGAAATAATGAAGCATTTACTAAACTAGAATACAAATCCGTGAATTTAACCTGCAAACTTTGATCCAGTGCAGGGACTTGTAATATCCAGGATGCACTTGGGAAAAGTCATCCTGGAGGTCCCTGTGTATGAGAAAGACAACACGCTGCTCCTTGACTGGTGTGAGCCACCCACCACTGGAGCCACACTTCCTGGTATACATGCCTTTTTCCTTTGGCTCGTTCCAAGATGGCGGGGCTAGCTTCAATCTATCTACCTCAGCAATTGAAAGTACCTTCAACACAAAACATAAACCACGCCCCCCACCCGAAACTCCAGAATTTGAAGAAATAACAAACAGTCAATCACACCTTATATATGTAATGTTCTGCACTTCAACTTAGTTCGCCACTCATTCTGTTTTGAAGGGAGCTCAAAGACCTCGTGTTTATGAGGTGCTTCATGTATAAGAGTTAAATTAACCATCTTGTCACATGGCAATCAGTCCATATGGTTCTAATCAGTGACTTCCGTCTCCACGTGGCTTTTTGATTTGCCCCCACCCGATCTTTCCTTTCTGTGGTCCTTCCATTTTGAGTTGGGCTGGGTTTGGGTCTTGTAAAACGTGCCTCCCGTGCCCCTGCGTCTCCTGTACCAATGATAACCGATAGCTTCTGTTTTCTGATGTCCAAAGAAAGGTAAAGGAGACGTCCTGCTGAAATAGGGCCTGACGGGACCCAGAGAACAGGTCCATGCTAAACATTATATAATTTGCTCTGAGCTTTTTGGGGCAATACAATAAATGTTCCATTCATTGGTACAACATTTTATTCTCCAGATAAAATGTGTAAACCATGCTGAAATGTTGACCAAATATACCAAAGCAGAGTGTGATTTACCCAAATATTCATTTTAGCACAGAGCTCTATTTTTTGTTTCTTCTTCCATCTGGAGACAATGGTCCTAGTTGCGAATATGGCGGTATTTTCTTAGGAAATACTGCTGTGCCATTTTACCATTAACATTATTCGTTCTGGTGGGAAATCTACCAAATTACGAATGGCAGGCTTAGTCCGCAGTTCAGAGGGGTTTCGAAGGTTTCACCACTGTGGTATTTACTGCCGTGGTAATTTTTCCCTTTATTGGAGGTAATTTAGAGGAAAAACCTCCAGCTAAATGTTTGAGGTTTTCCCTCTAGATCTCCTCCAGACCCGGAATATGGCAGAGCAGTAAAAGTGGTAGTCTTTTAATGTACGCACCTCCAAGCCCGCAGTGATGGTCATTGTCAGGTAGGTCTCTTAAAGCTACACTTTACTTGGAAGGGGAGTAGCCTTTGTTCGAGGTAAGAGCAAAGAGAGTGGAGCCCTGCTTCCTGTTGTGATGTGCTTGGTTAGTCTGATGTGGTTTGTCATGTGATTTATGATGTCACCAGAGTGCATGTGGAATGTTGATGCATGAGTGGGAGAATGCTGTGATGAGAGTTCTATATTGTGTCAGTTGAGCCCTCCCTTCCTGGGTGATGGGTGCCGGTGTCTTTGCCTTAGTCTTTCTTAAAAAAGTCTTTCAACCCCATAATATCACACAGGGATGCTTCTATTTCATGTAGCCGATGGGGCACTTCCCGTTCATGGGAGTTCAGACAATTAGGGAGCCTCTCTTCCACTTTTAAGGCCAATATTAACACTTAAACCCCCGGACTCAGCACTCCCATCCGCTTAAGGGTTGCTATCTGGTATCTCAGTCCAAAGGGGCTTTCTGCTGTGGGCCTTGGACCCCCTCCCTTGTCCTGCCCTGGGTGATGGTTTTGCTTACTTGGTTATTTGGGGGCGGTGTCGTCTATGCTTCTGTTTCCTGTTTCTTCCTGCACCCCCCGCAGCAGACCACTTCAATCCACAGCTTCTTCCTTAGTTTCCTTGGTTCCATCAGCTTCCTTTGCATATGGGTTCTTGATTTTAAGTAAATCCTCGTCGCCATTGTTATAATGCTCAGTCCAGGCAGCTTAAGGTTACTTCTTAAGTTTATTTCAGTTCTTATGTTACAGTTACAGTTCCAAGATTAAGACATAAGCAAATAGGAGAAAGAAAGACTAAGGCAAAGACACCGGCACCCATCACCCAGGAAGGGAGGGCTCAACTGACACAATATAGAACTCTCATCACAGCATTCTCCCACTCATGCATCAACATTCCACATGCACTCTGGTGACATCATAAATCACATGACAAACCACATCAGACTAACCATAACACATGAAATAGAAGCATCCCCCAAGGCCCACAGCATAGACACTGATGACGTCAGTTCAGTAGCAGAGGGATCCGGTGAAGCAATCGAACGCTTTGGTTGACGTACCCGAAAAAAAAAAAAAAATGCCACGTTTGGGCACATTTTTCGGAGGGTCCCTGGGGGCCATGGGTGGCGCCCGCCCATTCGAGCCCCTGCGTTCCAGCCGTGCCGTTGGTTGGAACACACGAAAAATGCCTGCGCCATCTGTTTTTTTCTTCGTGTTCAGAGCTCCGGTGTTTTGTGTTTCAAAAGGAGGCCGCATCAAAGGAAAGGCCTTGGAGACGTGGGTAAGCGTGATGACGTACCCGGAAAGAAAATGTATACGTTTGGAACAGCAGGGCATGGAGATATACCTCTGCATTGGAGTAAAGCTTCTGCATTTGCTTGCCGTGTGATCGGGTTTCATGAAAATGGAATGTTATTGCCAGAAGACCAGAGAGCAGCCTGATTAAAGGTACAGCAGCCGTGCTGAGTGCGAGGCAGCGCCGGAAAAAAAAAAAAAAGAGAAACATTGCAGTCATTTGTAGATTACAGCCCGCATCATTGCAAGGTAATGTGGACAGTTTGAAGAGCGCGAATCTACGAGGTGTTTATTTGCTAGTGAAGTAAATTATAGTGTGTGCTCGATTTTGACAGTGCCTGAGGGCAGAAGGCACATTGACTTACAGAGCACAGGGTTGTGATGTTAATGAAGCATCTCTGCAATGTTGTTTTTAACATGTTATATTTTGGAGAACATTCATGGTTTATGCTGCATTAGTAATGAAGGTGCTGAGACTAATGGTAAAAGTTGAATTTAAGCAGCATATGCCAAATTACAAAGTCTTGTAGTGAAAGGAACTAATGGGGAAGTGAATGTTAGTCGTAGTGCAGAATGTGCATGAAGTTTGAAGTGAAGTGACAAATGCATTTTAGGAAATATGCACAGTCAGTTATATGCATGCATCCGGTATACATATGGGGAATGTGATGAATATGCGAGATGAGTCAGAAGTTAGATGTGGAGTTCATTTCGGGGTGAGTGGTTAGTAAATTAGCAAATATGTTAGGGACCTAACATATTTCAAGGATTTGCAGGAATGTGGACTTCTGATTAGTTAAATTGTGCATAGCGGAATGCAATGCAATATGATGATGTGAGGTGAAGACTATGTGAATTGACCTATTTAACGTTTTGAGGATTTTCAGGGGTAAGTTGTTACACAACAACATGGACTTTTAGGCATATGTGACAATCTAATCGAGAAGTGAAGGAAAATTGCATATGCTAGGTATAATATGTTGGAGTTTAAAAAGAAAATGTTAAATGATGATGTAAAAATTGTCATGTATATCCATGCACTTGAGGTATGGAAGTGAAGGCGTGTCACTAGCATATTATCTAGAATGCGTATGGAAGTTTAAAAGAATGAGTGGGTGCAACATTCATTTTTTAACTAGAAGTTTTAGATACTAGGGAGGTAGCGCCTCCGTTGGTATTAACAGTAGGAAGTTTCACTGTTTAGATGAGTTTGGTTTGGTGGTAGCGCCACTTAGAAGTGCTCTCTATCAGTGTTTTAGTTAGCGCTGTTTGGGTCATGGATATTGCGTTTTGTGATGCAACTAAAGTGAAGTAGCGCCTCGGTAGGTTTTAGTTGTGAGAAAGGGGAATCCTGAGGGTAGCGCCTTATCAGGAATTTTAATTAGTGGTTAGTGAGAGTTGCACAAATGTGAATGGTACTGTAAGCGTCTAATGTATTTGCTATAGCGGTAGTCTAGTCTAGTATTTTTGTTTTGGAAGTGGTGCACTCTTTGAAGAAATGATTCTTATCCTAAAGGACAGCTTGTGAAAGTCAGATGAAGCGGGTTGCTGGTAGGGGACGCCCTCCAGTAAACACTATGATAAAGATGAAGATGCTGTTCGAGGTGAAGAATCCCAGGGTGATTTGTTTATCTTTATGTGTTATGTGTTGATCCTGGCTATTTTATCTGGTCAGGGTTTGATTATGGGAACGGATTGTACTGCCATTTAGAAGAGAGTTAGAGTCAACCATATGTATTTTAAGATGGTCTTGGAGTTGACTGGCCAGCATCTCCAAGCTGTTTGAGGAGTTTTACACCATGGTATGGTCAGGTTTGCTTGATTGGCTTGGTCCGCCTATATATATATATATATGTATATGCTTGTGTATTTCTGAGGCATGCCTGTTGCTGGTTGTGTGTTAGTGAGCTGTAGAATTTTACTGAACCTCTTATCTGTCTATGGTGATTTCGTTGTCATCCTGATGACTAGTATTGCGTCGGGGTGACAAGTAGGTGCTTCAGGGTGGCAGCCTGAAGGCTCGCCTGTGGCGGGGGCGAGCAGGAGGACCAAAGTTATTTAGTGATGGTTATGGTATTGTGGGTTAGGTATAGCCTTGGATCTGGGCTGGTTTGTGTCTAGTGTGGGAGACTAGAGTCTGCTCGTGGCAGGGGTGGATGGGAGGTGATTAGTGCTGTTATTGATGGTGTTTAAGAATGATAGGCGGAGTTCTGAAATTGCATAGTTGTGGGCTTTTCAAGTGAAACCTCCATTGCTCTTGGGTCTGGATGAGATGGGGCCGTGCTTTTGTGAGAATGTCTGATAGGAGGGAGATGTGTTCTGAAGCTTTTGTTGCAAGTGTGTTTTGTAAGGGGGAAGATGTGTTGTGATGTGCTTGGTTAGTCTGATGTGGTTTGTCATGTGATTTATGATGTCACCAGAGTGCATGTGGAATGTTGATGCATGAGTGGGAGAATGCTGTGATGAGAGTTCTATATTGTGTCAGTTGAGCCCTCCCTTCCTGGGTGATGGGTGCCGGTGTCTTTGCCTTAGTCTTTCTTTCTCCTATTTGCTTATGTCTTAATCTTGGAACTGTAACTGTAACATAAGAACTGAAATAAACTTAAGAAGTAACCTTAAGCTGCCTGGACTGAGCATTATAACACTTCCCTACTGGGAGAAACCAATTGACCAAAGGGAAACGCAAAACAACCCATTCCAGACACTCCTATCCAGCTCTCAGGCCAAATGAGGACAATTGTCAGAAACATGTGGCAGAGATGTATTTTGGTCTCTTGAGAAGGGGGATTTTTAATTTCCCTTGGCTTGGAGAAAACCTGATTGTCAGTTTGAGTTTAAACATCATTAACTTTCCCAGTGACCTAAAAGAAACATATTTAACAGAAAACAAGCCCAATACACTTTAACATAGATATGAAGCCAACCACCTTTGTTTGACCAGAACTATTGTTATCTTTCCAAGTAAGTGCAACATATACTGTCTCTTGGGTATGGTCATATCTGTAGTTATATTTGCTTTCAAATACCTCCTCTGTAGACATAGAAACAATCAAATCCAGCAGGCGGTCCATTGGGGAAAAATATTGCTAGCCTTTTCCGAGAAACAGTCTTTCCCAGTGTATTCTACTGTGTAGGTTTCGATTCATGAACCACAAATCTAGAAAAAACGTGTGATATCTCTTGCCCTGTTCAGCAAATGTTTTCTATTGCCGTTGTAAAGGCAGAGAAGTCAAGTGGGATTTGTTTCCAGTATTGGCCAACTGAAACATTCTGGCCTGTGGCAGTTTTATATGGCGAGTCTTTAGCACTCACGCCATCGCCTGATCTCTCTCAGCACCCGTCCACCTGCCTGATCTCCATGGGTTGTTTCTATCAGAGCCTGGCCAGCCCGCTAACCCTTATTGTGGCCAAATTCACACACAGATTCTAATCCTACTCCCTGATTTCCAACACTCTGGACTTCCATCCACCAAGGGCGTTCTCACTGCCAGCGCTTTAGGACTATACAAATGGTAAAAGGCGCTATATAAATGACAATTATAATACAATATAATCATCTCTGTTTACTGAGGGTGCCAAGAGCCAGTGGTCCACAGTCTGAAAGGTCGGTGCACTCAGATACTCCATTTGACTGATTTACTATGCATCACATACAATATGATATGATAGGTTATATAACGCTTAATACCCAGAGGTTTCTAAGCGCAGACACAGGGAATCGAACCTGTGGTTTTCCGTGTCGTCTTGCTTCCTAGGCGAGAACGTTGCCCCTGAGGTATCCTCCCGAGACGGTATCGCTTCAGAATGTGAACTTTAAACTGTGTTTGTTGCCAGCAACCAGCTAAGGTAGACAAAAGGCAGGATACAAGATTATTGAAAAAATGCTCCAACAATGTCCACAAGACCCATATGGAAAGAATGGGCCTCAGAACACTTCCAGAAAAAGGAGAAAGTCAACGTTAATCTAAGAGCATCCCAAGACCCTGGTGCTGCATGTGCAAAGGCTCGCATTTCCAACGGAGCACACCTCCTGTAAGGACCATATATTGGGTGTGACCGACCTCTAAATCAGTACACAACACCACAGGTAAGGTACCACAGGACCCAGCAGAGCTCTGCAGGCCACCAAGGCCAACTGGTGTTGGACATTTAAAGCAACCCGTCGCTAGTGGAGATCGCCAGAGTGGCTAGGATAGAGTTAAAGAATGAAAAAGGATGCAGCATTGTCTCGGGAGGATAGCTCAGGGGCAACGTGCTCGCCTTTGAAGCAACACTACACAGAGCAACACAGGTTCGATCCCCGGATCCACGCTAACTACTGGGTATTAAGCACGTTATAAATAACCTATCATATCATATCATATCATATCATATCATTCAAGCAGCAGTTCTGCAACACACAAGGAGCTTGGCCCATACTGGATTTCTGCAGTCAACGAAACACAAGAAAAAAGCACGTCTTAGTGAGTCCAGGTCTTCAAATTAGACAAGGGGGAGTAGACCTGTGCTTGTCCTAACATAGACGTACACAGCCTTAACTTCTACAATGACCTGTGCACGTGTTTGGGTGCAGGCAATTAATCAGTATTAGCAACTTATCTGGTTTTAACCCCAGTTAGTTTGCCGCCATCCAAATACCGGCTTCAGCTAAGGAGGTTGCCAGGCATTGCAGGGCTGCTTCGGGACTTCCTTAGAATGAGCCATTCATCTGAGGTCTAATGACAGTGCAGGCCATTCTATCGGATGATCTCCCCATGCGTTCTCACATGCACATTGAGCCATAGCGGGACCCAGAAGGGAGAGACTTGCACTGATGAGACAGAAGGACCCATGGTCACCTGCTGGATCCCACTCTGCTAGAAAGTGGAGATCCATTGAACAATGATCACTCTGATGCCTGCCAGGGCACGGAGGCCGATCTACAACCCACTCATTATGACGTACAATTTGACAGATATTAAACATGGGCGGTATTTGACACGGGGACAAACTTAGAATGAGGACCTAAGAGTAAGGGTAACATTTACAAGTAGTGGCCTTCAGTGAAATTTAACAACTAGGTAACAATTGCACTATTAAGAACCATATGTCCCAATGTACAGGTCCCTTTCAATAGAGAGGAAGGATAACCTCAGCCTCACCATACATTTGGAACTCCTACACTTAAATTATAAGGCATTGTGTGCGGATACAACAGGATCTGCCCGCACAAGGTTAGTAAACAATTTCTTCTAAACTTAGGCTACCATGCGTGCTTTGCATCACACTGATAAAGACATTGCGTGCCTGATTCATAGGATTTTTTTTGCATGGTTCAAAGTGACTTTTCATTGCTGAAAAGTGACCGTGAACCGTGCAACAAATTCCATGAATCGGGCCCTATGTGTTTTTATAGGGTCCACTACTCATATGTTGTCCTGATGAAAGCGATCAGAACCCATACCCTGCTAAGGAACCAACAACACTAACTGCTATTGATTAGAGTTTTGAGATATCTGAGACGTTGACCCCTAAGAGTGACCCTCACCACGTGATTTAGAATGCTGTGATAAAGAACGCCCTGAGAAGAACAGACGTCAAGTTTTGGACTCAAGAAAGAGCAGAACATGTCAAAAGATAGACATACGAGCCTTTGTGTAATAAGCAAATACACTTTTGAAAACAATAGAGTGATTAACGCATTCTATTACCAAAGGATTCCTTTCTCCAACTTACTTTTTTCGGTTGTTGACCACTGTTTCACAATTCAGTACTTTTTAAAGACAAGAAACTGTGATATTTTACGATTATATTGTTTCAGTAATTCATTTTTATAATATAAGGGTTGCGTTATATGTTCATTTCTTCGAAACCACGATAGAACGCATTTTAGTAATGATTTCAGTTCACTCTGGGCGAGGCAAAACATTGATGTGAGTAAGGAAATAACGTTTGCGTTCGGCCATTTTTGTTTGATATTTGCCCTAGTCAACGCCAGTGGGGGGCACTCCCTTCGTTAAATATTAATATTCACAAGCATGACACCACTCCAGGGCATTGATGCACTAAGGACTTTCACCCACACTTAGGCGCCCTTCCTATACATTGCTTTACTGCCATAGATGCAAGTCTTTACAATAAACATGTATGTATAGCCTCTAGCCAAGACATCTCTTACACTGTTCTCTTTATTTTTATTTTTGGTTGGGATAGTATTCATGATGTTTGTTTAATAGTAGATTTTAGTTAATACACTCTTTTTATGTTTAGAATTCCTTTGCCTAATTTCGTAACTCGTAAACTCTTTTGTGGTCTGTATGTTGTTTCTTGTACCCCCTTTCACTTCTTGCTGGGTTAAGCTGTAAATGACTCAGCCTAACAAAACAAGCAGTAATGGAACCTCTGGTAGCTAAGAGTCTCACCAATGAGAGCTGAGGCTTTAGAAAGCATTACGCCTTTACCTTCCCTTCCACCCGTACCAGGCACGTTTCCTCTTGACAGGCCCAATCTAAGTACTATCGTGTAAGGCTTGCACGCACGTCTATACCACAAGACCTAAGGAATGTTTAGCATGCCACCTGTAAAGAATCACAGTTTTTTCTTAGGTGTATTCTTAAAATTGAACCCAACACACCTTCTCTAACAATGCACAAATGAAAGAGGCAACTTAAGCAAGATAGTTTTGATCATCATTGGGTGCTATCGGGGAAACGTGTAACTTTGCATTGCACTTTGCATTAAGAAAGGATTAGAATGAACTGTTTTAATGTTGATTACGTGCTGAAACTTGAATTGTTTTTTAGATTACTTGATACATTTGTATGTCATTTTAAATTAGATTTGGTAATCTTATTTTTATTTATGTGCTGAATTGAATTAAATTGTATTAGATTTAAAGCTGAATGTTTCTATGTTGTGTACGCTTTAAAGTGTTTTGTATTGTATTTTTGTCTGTTTGTGCGATGCATGTGATTATTTGTATAAGGTTGTTTGATACAACCGATATTACAATAAAAACATTTTTAAAAAAAGAGGCAACATACATTGTTTTCGCAGCACCTGTACTCATAGCAGGATTCATTTCATAATCATCTCTCATCCTCCCCCCACTGGTTAGCCTCTAGTTACTTCTGCCTTACTAGTAGAGCTTAAGCACTTCGAATCTAAAACACACCTGGTGGATACTTCTCAAGAGACTGAAGTCACCAGGTAGGAGGGCTTTTCACACAGTTCGAGCAGCCCATATCTTCTCTAAAGCAGCCCTCGTCAGATAAAAAGAAAGAATTACCATCTGCATCTTAAATTTTGAAGAGCGATACAGTGATTAATTAACTTCCGGGGCACCAGTGGTCCAGGGATGAATATCGGTTTCTAAACCATCAATCAACACCACACCTCTAGTAGACCAAAAGGGATCCGAACAGATTGGAATACAAGTGAATTATAAGACCTCCTTGTCCAATTTTGGTAACGTGGACGGAACGGCAGGCTGATCTCTGCAAGGTCGTGGATCGGTGGTTAGTTGCAACACAGCGAAAATACAATTATTACCCAATTATAAAAGAGACTGTCCAGTCAAGGTTGTCTACAAATATCTACTTTATTTATTCTAGCACACCACAACTACAACCACCCTGTAAAGGAACACAGAGGACAGACAGTTTTACGAAGGAGAAGGGACGATCTCTGGATACTGACAGGAGGGTAGTTGGTAAAGTAATCAGTCTTTCAGTTAAAGGTTATTCAGTTTCAGCACCAAAGGGGGAAAAGGAGCAGGGGGGCAGAATTACAATGTACCTGGCGCTGAAGAAGTTCTTGGTGCTCAACACCGTTGAGGCTGTTCCAGGGCGCTTCACAGCCCTTGAGACAGAGTTAGTGGCAGGAGACAGCTGCTGGTACCAGGCGACAGGCAGTTCGGCAAGCGAGGCTGGATGGATGTCTGCAGGCTGGTCGAGGTGACTTGGATGTCTCTGGTGACTGCGTCATGACAACAGTCAGCGATGCAGCCAGATGCAGTTCGAGGACTCGACTGTCCCAAAAATGTTCTTAAAAGATGTACGCTGGATGATGATTGTGTGGAAATCCTCCTAGCTTCTTGGCATGGCTTGTGTCCTTTCAAGGCGGACAGCCCAAAGCTCAGGAGAGTGTTTGCAGGCAACAGCCATTTCCTTAGTTCAGATAATCAGAAGATGTAAGGTAGACTGTACGTGCAGCTCGGGTCCAAATGTGTCCTACGTCTTACTCCTTTCAAAGTCTTCAGATGATCTGCCAAGGGAGGGGTTCAGGCCTCTTTTAAAGCCAAATGGGCCCCAGTGATTGGTGCCCACCTTAATGAACCAATGCTGGGTCCCGCCAACAATCTTCAGTTATGCATGAGGTCAGGACCAGAGTGCTCTGCAACAGGACAGACACGGGGGAGACAACATGTACCTAAGTCCCTCCCATCTCCCTGTCTTTTGTAGATCAAAGTGTCTCTCTTGTTAACTCAGCCCTCTGTGACTCTTGATTGAAGTGCAGGGTTCCCTTGAAGTTTGTTCTGGGAGCAGACTTCCTGTCTCCCCCAAACCACATACTTCTCCCCTCTGAAAGGTGTCAGCTCTGCAGGGGTTTGCCTACAGTAAATAGTGGACTCAGAAATGCATTTCACTGCCTTTTATACAAAAGGGTGGTAACTAGCTTCAACTTGACACATTGCATACCAAAGGGGTGTTAGCCCCGCCTTTCCTGTTGTCTATTCCGGCATGCTTGCTTCAATTATCTCTCATTAGAATGCAGTGCCACCAGCCGGAGGACAAAGGAAAACAGATCCATGGGGCCTTTGATATTTAAATTAGGATGCCCATGCTGGAGGAAGGTGTGCTGTCCCCCTCCTTGAGATGCGTTGATGTACCCTGGGCTGTCACATTGCAGCTGAATATGACAGGGGAAGACGGCGCCTGTAGGCTATGTGACTATGTGTTTTGTGCGGGAAGAAGATGGACCATGTGTGGAATGGACTCATACAGTCTTCATAGGTTGGTCTCTCATCATTCTTTTTCATTATTAAAAAATCTAAAAAGCCCCGGTGAGCGAACTCTCCACGTGCAGATGGTCGAATTCCTCACAGATACTTGTAATGCTTTTGGCATTCCCACTACTCCAATTTTATTGATCAGGTTCAACTAACTTGCAGCCACCATTCAGCGGACTGTGGACTGACCCTGAACCAATGTGGAGTGTATTAAAGTTCAGGGAGTCTTTTCTGTTGCAAATCATTCCTAGCAGCCACAAACATTGCCCAAAAAATGAATGAACGCAATAATCCAGGGAAGTATCAACAGGAGCGTTGTTAGGGAATAACTCAGCATGAGCAAGCTATCTTGCAAGGCATAGAATAAAGAGATTTAAGCCCTGGAATAAGCCTCGGGTGAAGTTATTTGGCTGAATCCCGAATCTGGGAGAAGCCCCTCTCAGAGGAATAAAAAAGCATTGGATGGGGCAGTTCATAGAGTGTCACCTCCTCCTGCACCAAACCATCCAGTGCTGCACAGCATCAGGGCCTGTGCACCTGAGCTTATGCAACTATGCCTGAAACATTGCAGGTATTCAGGGAACTGAGTGTATGAGCCTCTCTGGCTTAGATGTTGAACTGTGTACATCCTTTCTAAACTCATACTCAGACTCTGAGTGATTTGCCTATATGTGGGAAATTAAGCATGTGTGCGAATATTTGGAATATGGCATTACTTTGTTTGAGAAAAGTTTACCTTAATTTCGTTTACCGGGTCTGAGAGAGGAATATGTGTGTTGTACCTTATTAAGAGATATTTAAGCGGTAACCATCGATGCAGGGTATTCTTTCCCTCCCCAATCAAAAGTGCCACACCAATATTTAATTTTGAAGTTCAATCTATTCCTCTATGTGGCTCATATAACACCCCATAGGTCCCTCACCCCTATGCCACAGATAAGCCAAGAGGCAGGCCGGTGTACAGCAAGAATATATATTTATTAAGGAATAGGAACATTTATATTTGTACACATTCACCAATCATGCCACCTCACTCCGTGGCTCAAGAATTCTTTTCTTTCCTGTGGGGTGCATTTACAGGCCCTAACCGAAATCCTTCACCTAAAAACCGCAATCTAAACATTGCCACCAGAAATGGCTGTGTTGTGTTCTCCCTGGCACATGGATGGCAAGCATGTGAACACTGCATCCCAAAAAACGGCCCTACAATTGTTGTTCCTTTCATCTGAACCACAAGAAGTTATTCACTGCATTGAAGAAATGGCCCTGCGTTTGCTGTATTTCATCTGTCATCTGAATGTTTGTTTCTCTTTCATCGGCATACCAAGAAGTTATGCACTGCATTGGAAATGGCCCTGTGTTTGTTGTATTTCATCTTCATGACAAAAAGTATGCACAACATCAAGCAAATGGCCTTGTCCGACTGTTAATTCACATGAGGGGCAAGGATTAATCAAAATGCAACTTGACACAGCTTGGTTTTCCCTTTTGTGTAAAACGCAGCGCTCAAAACATTGCTAATGAAATACGGCTTGGCTTTTACTTTGCATTTCATGTCACATCAAAGGAAAGGTGCCGTAACCCTCCTCGTCTACAAATGCAAACCCATTCAATAAGGATAAATCACAAGAATCTTCTGACTGACAGAACTGCATTTTCAAACATTGGATGAAATACGGCTGTAAAAGAGGAAACGGAAAATATCTTTTACAAACCACTGTGAAAAGGGTAGCTTTGCTTGCACAGATTTGTCAGTGAATATGTTGGGGTTGGGGAGCTGACAAAGCCATGTATATTATGTTTTCCCCCACAAGACTTCAATCAACTTGGCAGAGGCTCAGTATACTAGTAAAACCACTTTTTGGGCTCAATTGGAAGCCTGCCCTCCCACTGGAAGTCATACTCATAAGTGAACTATTCCACAATGACATATGAGGTGGCTGAGGCTGATGGTGTAATAATTACCTGTTCTGTCAAACTAGCAGGCAATCCTAGCAGAAGGGCCAAAGAATGCAAGTGTGGCCAGTCCTTGACCAAGAAGTGTGAGTTGTTCCAGCACCCCTCCGAAGGACAAAGTGGCAAACTTCAAAGGGGCAATAAAAGTCTTTTGTTGCAAGCTGAGCCAGGGAGAGACTGTTTGCTGTGTGGGATGAGGCACTGGCCTCCCACATGTGACAGATCATCCTGATTGACATTAAAGGAGTTATGCATTTTAGGCATTTTTCCCAGCACCCAGAATAAGAAAAACATCTTGTTATGTGCTATTTTTCCATGCAATTTCCAGGTGGATGTTAAGAGACTAAGTATATTTTCCTAGCACTTTGTGAACTGAAATGGACAGTCAAGAATTGTTTCTGTCTGATTGTAAAATGGGACAAATATGACAATCAGTGGGAAGATGGAGATGTACATTATGATTTTGCTTGAACATTTGCAGAGTGATAACTATTATGCATTTCATGAAAAGTACAAAAAGGTGCCAAGGGGCCATGCTACCTCGCACAGAGTTGGCGATTGGACTGTTTAATTCCATGTGGTCCAATGCAACCACCTATCTACTTCTTATGTTAGCGGCTAGTATACATTTGAAGTTATGATGCAGAACTCAGTATTGCTAATAAGTTGGCCAAGAGAACAAATAACTGTCATGAATGCCAAACAGACTGATGATGCTCTCTCCCCTTGAACCAATGATGGGATGTTTGATTTCAATAGGCTTGCTTCTGATTCAGAACAAAATCAAATAAAATAAAAAATTAAATGCAGTGGCTGGACGGTGGAAGCTCCAGAACAGGTTTTTCTGCTGGCTAAACTGAGGCCTTCCCCCAAAAGGAGCCACCATAAACTTCTTGGACACATGCATGTTCATTGCTACCTTTGAAAACTTTGAATGGAGCAAGACAAAGAAAAATCACACGCTTGTCACACTTTTGTCTGGGCTTCAGCTGAGACAATAGATCTGGGACACCTGTGTGTGAAGTGGGGGAAGTGGCAATACACCTTCAATCAAACTGGGAAACCCCCCTGGCCAACCTGGGCTGAACTGACATTTGGTGGTAGCCTGGATAAAATGGGCCTAGTTGAAGAACAAAGAACAGCCCCATCTGGCTGAAAAGACTACTTTAGTAATAAACTTTTAAGACTTTTATCTCTGCAACATGACCTTGCAGCAATGTAAAAAGTTAACAGCTTAAATGCGTGTCTCTTAAACAGGACGTGGTAGCCTTCCGTGTCATATAAGGGACAGAAATGGCAGAGAAGTGGATATTCTGGGGAAAGTGTATATGGTGCCACTTTGAAATTCAAGATTAACATGCCTTATGATAATATCTACACATGTATAAAGTTATAGAATTTTAGGTATGACATTTCTCCCTGAAAAGGATGAAAAATGACTAGAAGGGCGAAACAATGGCATACAGAACTGGGAGTGGGACTGCCATGCTCTGTGTGAAATATGTAATCTTCCTTTGTAATTTGTTAAATTGCCACAACTGTACAAATGTGTAATTTATGTTAAGATTGATTTTTGGCAAAAAGCACTGTCAGAAGGCTTTGAACCTCATAAAACACAACCCCATAAACGGAGTCTCCTCCTAGAGGAGGCAACCAACATTGGCTGTCCTATCTGGTTCTGGGGGTAGGTCTAGCTCAGTTCTGCCCATCAAGAAACTCAGTGATGTCACTTGCTTTTATATAAAGGGTGGGAGCTCACAGGGACAGGACACTCGCTCCTGAATTTCCTTGCCTGCGATACTGACATTCCAGATCCACCTTTGCAAGATTCCAGACTCTACTGTGAGGCCAAAACATAGCTGATCCTATCCCAGCAAGGCCATTGATCCAGAAATGCAACTAAAATCCCAATATCAAAGGGGAAAAGATGTGGTACCTTGGGGAGCATCCTGTGACCAGACCAGACTTTTTGCTCACTCCCTGCATGCCCGCTGTATCCTTGCCATCATCCACTGAACAGACTTGCCCAGCTGTTTGCTGTTAGGAGAGTGGCCTTCTCGTGACAAGAACATTTTGAGTCCAGAATCCGGTTGGCTGCCCAAATCCCCAAACTCCAGTGTTGATGGTGAGTATTTCCCCATCCCACAGCAACACATAGTCTTCCCATCTTGATACTTTTTCTTTGTTCTACTCTCTAAGAAATCCTATCCTTACCTTGGTAACTTGTAAAGACTGTTAGAATTCTCTGTGCACCCTGTCCTTCATTTTCTAGTGTTAGCGGCATTCTTTCATTCACCCCATCATGTAACTCCTTAGCAATATTTGTAATAATTTGAATTAATTTCCACAAAGATCTGAACGTGGGGTGAAAGGGTTAAGTTGCAAATTAACCTTGATCGTACCGTGTCTTTCTTTAACAATATAGTCTAGATAATTTAGTTTAAGTAAAACTTGCATTTCCTTTTTCAAAACCGATTTTCTCTTTTTAACGGCTCTATTTTCCTAAATAACGAACCTCATTCCATCTTGAAAATCTCATTCAATTCTTCAGCTATAGTCATTCTTTCACTTTTATATTGTCCCTGTGATGTGCATCTATCACCCAGCCTAAAAACTGCATTCTGATCTGTGTTTTTCACCCATTTAAAAAAAAATGGTCATTTAAAGTGGAAAAAGAGAAAAATTTAACTTTTCCTTGTGTGATTTAACTGCACTGTGTTTTCAATTTCACCCTGCTCTGTGAACTGTATGCCTTTTGTGATACCTTCCCCTATAGTTGCTAGTGATATAACATCCCTTATACTGTGACAAACATATGTACATCATTATTTGACCACACATATAATTAATTATTTGTTAAAATCCGAATGTCATTATAGGCCATTGCAATGTTTTTGCCTCTTATTTTGTGAGGGAAGGTCGGATTTTGATTTCTTCCTCATATCCCTGCTTCTTTCTATCCACTCAGAATTCGAGTAATTGTGGGTTGAGGGAACATTGCAGGGGGAAACCTTAACTTGGTTGCTATCTATCCTAATTGAAAAAGTGCTCCTATTTATTTGTGCTTTGGAGATGTTCTGGTAGAAGGTTACCCAAGTGTATTTCAGTAGTTTTCATTGTAATTATCACCCCATTGGTGATTGCTGCCCAACATAAAAATTGTGTGATTTGCTTTGTCATTAAAATAAATAAATATTGTATTCCCACCAACAGGCCTGGTTCATGGTCCATTGTGACCCAGGGTATTTATAACAGGGTGTGTGATACGGGTCGGGTATCGGCTCATTTCGAATTAGTTGAAAATAAGGAAGAAGTATTCTAATTTTGCGCTGTATTCTGGGCTAAGAGCAAGATTTCTGATTCAGTGTGTGACGCCCGGTTAGAATCCTTCACACGGGTGTCACCCGCCTTGTAAAGAGCTGACTCACTTGCCAAGCCTCCTGCATGCCCATTCATTTCAATGAGCTCTCACCCACCAAAAACAAAATCGGGTGTTTTCACCCGCCTTTGTGACACATATGGTTGGGAGCTATGGTCAAAGTATGGGTTTGAAGCACAACAGGAAACACATTTCAAGTGGTACAATTACATTAGAGAGGCTTTGTGAGACTGAGCCAACAAACAACATAAGGAAAGTTGCAGTAAGAAAGAAGGGAGAGGTGGCAAAAGATTATATGTTGGTGTGTTACAGTAGAGAAATGCACCCTTGTGGCAGTTACATTGAGGCAGGCCGGTGACCACCCAAGGGCGTAAGGCCCAGGGGAGGGATATAGACCAGTGGCAACAGGACTTGAGTAAATGAGTCACATGGAGGAGCAGGGTGATCAGAGGTGCTTACCGGTGCAGAGAAAAAGCAGTTTTTCATATTTATTGTTTGTCAGGTCACAGTCAATTTGAGTCTTTGGAAGGCCTGCACAGGGGTCCAGTCGATGTAAAGGAGGCATGGAGAGGAGCTCCCTCCAGCTCCGGACAGGTCCAGACAGGGGCCTTTGTGTAGGCCTGGTGGCCTTCCAGCTCTCTTGCCTGCCGGCTCCTGGTAGCCCTTGATACAAACAACTGGCAACCAATCAGGACTGAGAGCAGGGATCAATGGCAACCCTGTCGGGGGTGACTACTGGAGTAGGCAGGCCCTTGCCACACTCATCAGGCTGAAGGAGGTAGTGGGAGGCAGGTCAGTAACCTCCTTGTTCGGGAGGGGCTGAAGAAAGAAGGATGCAGGTCCAGACAGGGGCCGTTTTGTGGGCATTCGTGCTGGGGTCCAGCCGGCTCTCTCACCTGCCAGTTCCCGGTAGGCCTTGATACAAACAACTAGCAACCAATCGGGAGCGAGATGAGTGCTCTATGACAACGCTGGAGGCACTCTGGCGCTGATGAAGAGGGCAGCCATTTTCGAATGGTATAATCAACAAAAGCCAGTTGCACTGCCACTCGTGTAGTCTTAGAAAAAGCAGGAGGAAAAGCGTCTCAGTGTGCGGCGCATCCTGGGGATCCTCCACCTGCTTCTGTAACCCCCTTTTAAGATGAAGCACACACCCATTTACACGGCAACCCAAATGGGCTTACCTGAAGGGGGGGTGATCCCCAGAGTAGGCTGGCACTCGGCACACTCCCCAGCCTGAATGGGTGAGCGGGGAGCAGGTTAGCAACCTCCTCGCTCAAGAGGGGCTGCAGAGACAAGCAACTGGTATCTAGCATGAAGTGAGAAACGTATGCTGTGATAACAAAAACTAAACATCAGCCAAATCTTTTGCTTTTGCCATTGGTTGATTTGTGCTGTATTGTACTCTGCCCAAGTATTTGTCCAGTCCTGTTGTAAATTAACCTTGCTATGTCGTTTTTTGTCTGAGAAAGGTGTTTGCACAAAGCCATAAAATTACTCAGTACTGTCATTAAAATAATAACTTAATTCCTCTTAATTTATTTAACGACTTACATAGCGCAGCCCTTGACAAAGCAGCGTATCACTTTACTAATTATGTTAGATATTAATTTATAGGAAATGTCAACTGCTTACAGTGCATACCACTTCAATGAAAAAGTGTTCTTCCAATAAATTGTGCAAGAAATCGCAATTAGGTGATGTTTATTATTATCATGCGTGCAAATACATTGGATTAATCAGTACGTTTTGGATCAGACTATCTGGATTTGAACTTAATGTAAATCAGTGAAGAAGTTTATTTAAAAAGAGCATTAGGTGTATTACAGAAGCTCTGTGCATTCTTGCCACAGCCATGGAGTTGGACATTGAGTGATACTAAAACAGTATAGATTGAGCACACATGAACATGTTTTTTTGATGAGGTTAGGCACAGTAATTATACTTTCAGGAGCAGGCATGCCCGTTGTTAGATTAATACTTTGCTGTTTTGTAATTTAGGAATTCACCTTTGTCAGGCTGGTACTTGCCCACTACATCTTTGTGCATCGATTCAGCCCTCTGATAATGTAAACTAACCTGAAAACAGTATTGGCAAATCCAATAGGTTTTGGCTGCCCTAGTTAGGTACAGTCACACATGGCCCAATAAATGTTATGCCATGACAAAATGAAAACAATACAATTCTCACCAAGTTAACAGGTACATTTGCAAACTAGGCAGATGAACAAAGTGTCCCAAAACAAAAACTATTCTGCCAAGTCTCGGACATCTGGAACTCTTTTCATGAAATTATTATAAGAGAAAACAATTACAACAAAGGTACACACAGAATGTTTACCATTCATCAAGTCATAATGGCATACAAAAAGCGAGAATCATCACACAAGAATAAGGTACCTATGTATCATTTTAAGTAATAGTTTTTCCTCTACTAGGTATCGATAAACCGGAAAATATGAGCCAAAACCGAAAATTAGGCAGTCAGACACAATATTAAGAATAGCTATTAACTGAACATTTTGCAGAAATCTATGAACACATCACTGGTCTACATTTGTCATAAAATTAGCACATCAATGCAAAGAAAAAGTGATAAAAACTGCGGCATTTTCAGGTGAAAGATGCATTCTTTGAAAACTGTGATTTGCTCAAGTCAGATTTATTTGTCACCACTTCGCAGGCACCTTCTGTTGCTCAGACACGTCACCACACAGGGACAAGAAAGATGTAGTCATGCTAGTAGGGCTGGGGAGTGATGTAGGGTCACGCGAGAACATATATTTGCCATTAGGATAATCGTACCTGGAGATTATCCATCCCTTTAATGATTGCCACAGAAATGCAATGATATTATCTCATTCGAGAGGGCAGACATATTGTGTGGGGAGAAGGAGAGTGAGGGCAGGATGTCCTGAGTTTTGGATGAGAAATTGGAGGCCAATGTGGTACAGAGAGCCTGGGAGGGAGGAAGAGAGGTTGAGACTGCAGTTGGATTGGCAAGTTCCTTGCAGATTTTGAAAAGTTCAGCCGTATTGTTAGTGGCTCCAGAGATGCAGGCTTCAATGTGGGCCTTCTTCTTGGAGCGGATAGAGAAACGATATTGCCTTTGGGGAAGGCAGCAGGCCAGTTTGTCAAAGGGTAAGCCCAAGGGCTGCCACTTTCATTCAGAAATACTGTACTTACGTTTCAGAGATGCTAAATCGGAATCGTACCGGCCGTTACTCTTGAAGTCAGGTTTTAGGCGGATCCATATGACAGGGGCAAGGATATTGAGGGCATTAGAGATGGAGAGGTGCCGGTTGGCAAGGGCAGAGTCAGAGGTTGAATCAGAAGCAGGGTTGAGGGGAATGAAGGTGATAGCAAAATCTGAGACTGACACTCGCTTATTCGGATGAATAATGGCAAAGAAGGCTGGCAGTGCTTGGGGTGGCTCAGATAGGTGGCCAACAGTGCCCCAGGCGGGAGAGGAGAGAGTGATCAGATCATGAGAAGGAGGGGTGACTGGGTTGGAGATAGGGATGTCACCAGAGATGAGGGCATCCATACTGTGACCGGCTGAGTGGGTCGGGCCGTAAGGAAGAATTGTGAGATAGAGGGAGTCACACAGGACACAGAACTGTGAGGTGACTGAATCAGGGGAGTCGAGGTGGATATTGAATCACCAAGGAGTAGGAGTTTGGAGGAAGAGGTCAAGAGGGAGGAGGCAAGGTTGGCCCATTCAGATAGGAAGAGAGAAATAGTGCCAGTGGGCCTGTAGGTGGTAGCGAGGATGAGAGAGAGAGTAAGCAAGACCCCAACCCTACTGACGAGGCATTCAAAAGAAGAATACAATTGAGTAGGTGTGATAGAAGCAGGGACCCACTCAGGGAAAATTAGGGCAACTCCACCTCCTGGCCTGTTGGGTTGGGGTTTGGAGAGGATTTTGTAGCTCTCAGGAAGGGGGATGTCAAGAGCAGTGACAGTGCTGGCATTGAACCACGTCTCAGTAAGGGCGTGTTATATCTTAATGGTTATAATGCACTTTCAACAACAAACGTCTCTCGGCATTTATAAATGACACCTACCTCTATGCAGGTCTTCAAGGATTCAGTAGTCTGTAGAAGGAGAAAGAGAGTCTCACCTAGAAACCCCTCCACCACTCAGCTGAAAAAGGCTAGGCAGAGGTGGAGTCTCCAGGGAAAACCCCAAAAGGGGAAAAAACCCTGAGGTGAGCTGCTGGGGTGCGTGGACTCCTGCAGGCAGCTGCAGTGGTTTATGCGGGAACTTTTAGTGCAGACCGAAATCCTCTCGTGAAGAATTCTAATACAGACAGAGTAAAGTATGAGTAAAGTATGAGTAAGAGGGTATCTTAAAGATGTTGAAAATTGGAGGGTAGAAGGAAAGGCTTACCCTGACGAGAGTGATCGTCTCTTGATCTATATTAACCAATCCAATGATAACAGCAGATTTATTGTTTAAAGGACCTAATGGAGCATAGGGTGCAAAGAATTATGCCCCAATGTATTTAAACACAGTCAAAATACAAAAGGGTGTCAGTGAGGGAAGGGAATGAAAGCCTTACTAATATGTTTCTGACAAGAAGGAGGATAACAGATTAGGAGGCTTGGAGCGGGAGACTGCAGAGTATTCCTATCGCTGGATCCTAATGCTTGATGAAAGAACAACAATAGTAAATAAACGCGTGCTGGAAAAGATTGCGTAAGAAAGAGTGACTCTCTATCTACATAGGGCTACACACCTGAAAAGTCTGGGAGAAAGGCTGATTGTTGAATGCAGTTTCCTTTAGTCTCACAGAACCTGACGGTGATCGGAGGAATCTAATATCACAGATCAAAAGAAACAAAAGAAGTAATTCCAAGGGATTTGAAGAAAGAAAGCCTAACGGATACATATTAAGTAATGATCTCAAAGGAGGAAGGTAAGCGAGTAGAGAAGCAACGCGTCGATCTGAAGTCCGAGTATCTGGATATGCACTCCCGGAAGTTGGGGGCATGGCAACCGGCTCAGAGTGAGAAGCGAGAGACACTGGAACACTGCAGACAGTTCCCGGCTCCTCCATGTTGCAAGTGCCTCTTTCGAGGAAAACCGTGTGTATTGGTGCACTTAAAAGTGAAACAGGAGAACCCGTCTGGAGAGATGTAACAGGGCGAGGAAGTTGAGGTCAATATTTTCAAGGGGGAGACCGATGTCATTGGGGTGTTTGACAGCATAACGAGCATTCAGAGTAGCTAAGTGAAGCTGATTACCACCTTTGAAAGTTTTCTGAGGGGAGTACAGGGGCGTGGTACTACCATTGGACATTGGATGTGTTAGAGATGTTACAAGAGAAAAGGAAGGAGGGGTAGCAGGAGAAAAGAGGAAGTTAATGAGAGAGGGCAGGTGCCGGTCAAGGTCAAGGAGGAGAAAAGTAGGTTGAGAGCCTTTGGCCATGACAATTCCATTGTGATAGACATTAATGATGCACCTAGAGGATGAGAAATATGCCAAGAGTACTTCCCATCTAGTGCCGCCATTAGTGGGGGACGAGGAAAAAGGGTAAAGAGTGGAGACTAAGTGGAGAGTCCATAGATTAGGAGAAGGGACAGAAAAGAGAATGTCAGTGATAGTCTGCCTGGAAGTAGCATTGATATAGGTGTTAGCTATAGGTTTATTTTTATTTTATTGGACTTTTGCATGGTGCTATACACAGGTGTTCCATGTGCCACAAGACAAGATGGGGGTGAGATGGGAGTCAAAAAAGTAGACCAACAAAAACGGTAATATTGGCCTTGTGACAATCCTACCATGCAAGTGCATGACAAGATGGTAAGTGCAAGAGGGATGGGGTAGAGGGAGAAGTGCAGGAGTTGGTAATACCCAGGGTGGGGTTGGGCAAGTGCTTTGGCGGTAGACCGGGAGGACCAAATTTGGCAAGTCTGGTGAAGTGAGCCTGAGGGCAAGTGCTGCAAAAGGATGCTGGGGGGACTGGTCTGGCCCCTGTATGACTGTGAATGGACCAGGCCCCAGTCTCAGTGGCAGATGGAGAGTTAGCAGGGGACAGAGAGAGGGAAGGAAGAGGAGAAAGGTAAAGTCTTGAGACGTTTCCAGAACTTAAGACTATCTGGATCAAGTCTGAGGGGGGCTGTTCCAGTGGGAGGAGCCAGTTGAGGAAAGAGATCTACCTTCCACTCTCTGCTTGTGGAAGCGTTTGACCTGCAGAGGGTTTAGTGCATGAAGACTGATGTATGGCCAGAAGGTATTTAGGCAGGGAAAGCTGGATCTAAAGAGGTCATAGGCCCCAGGAAGCCTTGTGGATGATGCAAAGGGTCTTGAATTTGATCCTTGCAGTCACCAGAAGCCAGTGGAGAGATTTTATGGCTAGAGAAATGCAGTCCCTGTGCTTGAGGCCAAGAATAAATCTTGCAGTCCTATTCTGGATTAACTGAAGGGGGCTAAGGGAATAAAGAGGCAGGTTGAGCAAGAGGCTGTTGCAGTAGTCTAGCCTAGAGAGAACCAGGGCCCTGGAGACATTTAGCTTCTGGGGGAAAGTGAGGAAACGTAGAATGCCGCTGAGGAGGTGCAGCTGAAAATTGGACTTCTTGGCAAGGTCCATGATGTGTGGTGACAAAGAGAGAGTGGAGTCAAAGATGATCCCAAGGTTTCTTGTCTCACAAGTGGGTGAGGTGAGGGACCCAGTGAGTCAGGTCAGAGAAGGTGGGGACAAGGAGCAGACATCCCAATTAAAAGGACCTCCATCTTACTGGCATTAAGGCAGATATCATTGGCCGAGGACCATGCCTGAATTGCAGTCAGGCAGTCAGGAATGAGGGAGGAGGAGGAGGAGGAGGAGGAGGTAGAGGAAGGCAAAGAGAGCTGTGTTTCATCTGCCTAACACTGGAAATTAGGGGAGAACGTGGAGATCACCTTGGCCAAAGGGACCAGGTAGATGTTGAAGAGCTAAGGTGATAGGATAGAGCCCCGCAGGATGCCACAGATAGAGAGTGAGGTGGAGGAGAGAAATGGGCCCCTTTGCACTTGGGAAGGTCTGTTTGAAAGGAAGGAAGTCAGCCACGTGATGACTAGGGTCTCATGGAAATGGTTTATGAGGATGGAGTGGTTGATTGTATCAAAAGCATAGGAGAGATTGAGGAGGATCAGAACAGAGGGAGTATTAGAGTCCAGGTTAGGGAGCAGGTCTTCTATGCCTCTGGCAGCCCTAAAACCGGACTGATGGTCGTGGAGGCAGCCATCCATTTTGCTGTGGAGGGTCAGTTGGAGGATGACCAGCTACTCCATGAGTTTGCACAAACAAGGGGTGATAGAGATAGGGCGATAGTTAGCCAGGCAAGAAGGTCAGTAGATGGCTTTTTTTAGGAGAGGTTGCACAAGAGAGTGCTTGGAAGTTGAAGGAAGGAGCCAGTTGCAATTGAGTGGTTACAGAGGTGAGGTCAGCCAAGGCTGGATCAAGGGAAGCAATGTTGTCCTTGATGGTTCTGGAGGAGCAGAGGAGCACCTGTTTAGAAGAGTCTTTCATAGAGCAGATAACTCTAGAGATCTCATCTGGAGCAATGGGAGAAAAAGAGGAGTATGGGGAGCGGAATGTGTGGGACATCGGAGGCGAGAGAAGTGGGGGTGGAGGGGAGCAGATGACAGATAGGACAGGGGGTCCAGAGTTTTGGAGGAAAAGTGGGAGGCCAGTACAGAGCAAAGGGCCTGGGAGGGAGGAGGGAGGAGGAGAGGAGGAGACTGCAGTAGGGTTGGCAAGTTCCTTGCAGATTTTAAAGAGTTCAGCCATCTTATTGGTGGCTCAAGAGATGTGGGCCTGGACATGATCACTCTTATTGGAGCAGATGGAGAGATGGTACTGGAGTAGGCAGCAGGTCAGTTTGTGAAAGGATGAGATAGATGCCTGATATTTCAGCTTTGCACTTGCGTTTGAAAGCGGTCAAGTCAGAGTCATACCAAGAGTTACATTTGGAGGCAGGATTCATGCGGATCCTCATGACGCGGGCAAGGATGTCCATGGTGTTAGCAGGCAGAGGCATCAGGGGACAAGATAGATCAAGGTGGGAAGAGAGGAGAGAGTGGTCAGACGAGGAGAGAGGGGTAGAGAGAGGGATGTCTGTTGAGATGAGAGCATCCAAGGTGTGTCCGGTAGAGTGGGTTGGGCTAGAGGGAGGGATAGAGAGGCAAAGAGTGTCGCAGAGGTCACAGATGAGAACAGTGCTTCATCAAGGGAGTCAAGATGGATGTTGAAGTCCCCAAGGAAGATACGCTTGAGGGAGGAGGCAAGAAGAGAGGAGGACAGGATGGCCGATTCTGAGAAGAAGAGGAAGGATGGTCAGGGGGGTCAGTAGATGGTAGCGAGAGTAAGAGGGAAAGTAGGTGAGACAGACAGCCTGCACACAAGGCTTTCAAAGGATGTGTAGGTTTGAGTAGGGATGATGGAGACAGGAACCCACTCAGGGAAGATCAGAGTCACTTCACCACCAGGCTGGGAGGTCCTGGGATTGGATAGTATCTTGTAGCCCTCACGAAAAGAGAGTCAAAGGCAGTGACAGAGCTGGCCTTCAACCGTGTCTCAGGTAGGCCTGGATTAGAGTCCAGGATGGATTTGTAAAGCTTTTTTCTTCCAGACTTTGTGAGAGAGGTATGATAGGTTATAGAGTAGCAGTTGGAGCAGATAGGGGAGATGGAGAGTGCCATGGAGGTGCCTAGCAGGCTGGCAGGCAAAGATGAAGGAGGTGCGCAGTGGGCCACTGCCCAGATTTAAAAGCACCCCAAAATGTGACTATCAGCAAACCACTATAAAGCAGCACAAATGCTAAATGTGCAGATATAAAAGCACTCCTAAATTTGACTTGAATTCAGCTTTCGAGCAAGGCACTACAATGCAGCAGACACAGTCAAAGCATATCTCTCAACTCAGACGATTTTGGAGGGTGTGGGATACATTAACCCACTCAGCAGAATTCCCATCCATAACCAAGCTGCGCTGCAGCAGAACCAGCAGAATGGCTGCGCTGGCTCCTTTGAGCACCACTGCCTCGCATCAAAACTGTATTTAGCAGCTACAAAAGGATGGCTGCTATGTTTTGCCAAACACCATTGGGCACGTTGGAACAGGGAGCACACTGAGAAAGGCCGCCAGTGTGTGTTCTTGTGTGCACCAAAAGAAGCAAATTGAAAAACAGTGCTTCTCTGCTGTTGCTAAAAAGTTCCCTGTGAAAAAGGGAAATATTTTACATTTAAAATGGTACAGCTCTGATGCTCTTTTCATCTGTTCTACAGTACTCTGCTTTTATCAGTGAGGACCTGCCATGCCCATCCATATTCAGATTGCGCCCCAGCAGGAGAAAGCATTATCCTTGAATGACAGGCTGTGTCAGGCCTGATCTGGGAATCAACAGAAGATTCACTTTCAGCTGCATGGAAAAAATGCTTGACTTTTGGGCTACAAAATGTCAAAAATCACTGCTTCAAAAGAAACCCTAGCTCTAAGGGCATACATCAATTTCAGTTGACAGGTGCCTTGAACAGATTGCTGTATAAGTGAAACTAATTAGGGCAAAACAATGTTTGAAAGTCAGAAGTAAGATAAAACCTTTTGAAATGGTCAGCCCAGCAGACTTCACCATGTGTTAAAATGCGCTTTTGCAAATAAGGAAAAATGTCTGTTTTAAAAGTGTAATGTTGAAAGAAAGCCCTGTCTTGGCCTAGCAATGTAAAAGGGATTTTGCTATATATGGTATGTTTGATTTCAACAGGATTGCTTCAGATTCAGAACAAAATAAAATAAAATAAAATAAAGAATTAATAAAGAATTAAATGCAGTGGCTGGACGGTGGAAGCTCCAGAACAGGTTTTTCTGCTGGCTAAACTGAGGCCTTCCCCCAAAAGGAGCCACCATAAACTTCTGGGACACATGCATGTTAATTGCTATCTTTGAAAACTTTGAATGGACCAAGAGAAAGAAATATCACACGCTCGTCAGACTTTTGTCTGGACTTCAGATTGAGACAATAGATCTGGGACTACTGTGTGTGCAGTGGGGAAAGTCGCAATACACCTTCAATCAAACTGGGAAACCCCCATGGACACCCTGGGCTGAACAGACATTTGGTGGTAGCCTGAAAAAAATGGGCCTAATTGAAGAACAAAGAACAGCCCAATTTAGCTGAAAAGACTATTTTATTAATAAACCTTTAAGACTTTTATCTCTGCAACAGAACTTTTCAGGAATTTAAAAAGTTAACGGGCTTAAATGTAATTTTTAGTGTCTTTTAAACAAGACGTGGTAGCCTTCAGTGGCATATAAGGGACAGAAATGGCAGAGAAGTGAATATTCTGAGGAAAGTGTATATGGTGCCACTTTGAAATTCAAGATTAACATGCCTTATGATAATATGTACACATGTATAAAGTTATAGAATTTTAGGTATGCCATTTCTCACTGATAAGGATGAAAAACTATTAGAAGGGCGAAACAATGGCATGCAGATCTGGGAGTGGGACTGCCATGCTCTGCGCGAAATATGTAATCTGCCGATGTAATTTGTTAAAGTGCCACAACTGTACAAATGTGATTTTGGGCAAAAAGGACTGTGGGAAGGCTTTGCACCTCATAAAAAACAACCCCGTAAATGGAGTCCCCTCCTAGAGGAGGCAACCAACATTGGCTGACCTATTCGTTTCTGGGGGGTAGGTCTAGCTCAGTTCTGCCAATCAAGAAACTCAGTGATGTCATCTGCTTTTATATAAAGGGTGGGAGCTCACAGGGACAGGACACTCGCTCCTGAATTTCCAGTGGCTGCATATTCTGAAATTCAAGTTCCACCTTTGCAAGATTCCAGACGCTACTGTGAGGCCAAAGCATAGCTGATCCTAGCCCATCATGGCCATTGATCCAGAAATGCAACTAAAATCCCAATAACAAAGGGGAAAAGATGTGGTACCTTGGGGAGCATCCTGTGACCAGACCAGCCTTTTTGCTCACTCCCTGCATGCCCGCTGTATCCCTGCCATCATCCAGTGACCAGACTTGCCCAGCTGTTTGCTGTTAAGAGTGCGGCCTTCCAGTGACCAGAACCTTTTGAGTCCCGAATCCGGTTGGCTGCCCAAATCCGCAAACTCTAGTGCTGATGGTGATTATTTCCACATCCCACAGCAACACATAGTCTACCCGTCTTGATACTTTTTCTTTGTTCTACTCTCTAAGAAATCCTATCCTTTCCTTGGTAATTTGTTAAGACTGTTAGAATTCTCTGTGCACCCTGTCCTTGATTGTCTAGTGTTAGCGCCATACTTTCATTCACCCCATCATGTAACTCCTTAGCAATATTTGGAATAATTTGAATTATTTCCCACATAGATCTGAATGTGGGGTGAAAGGGTTAAGTTGAAAATTAACCTTGGATTGTACCGTGTCTTTCTTTAACAATATAGTTTAGACAATTTAGTTTAAGTAAAACCTGCATTTCCTTCTTAAAAAACGATTTTCTCTTTTTAACGGCTCTATTTTCCTAAAAAACAAACCTTATTCCATCTTGAAAATCTCATTCAATTCTTCAGCTATAGTCACTCTTTCACTTTTATATTGTCCCTGTGATGTGCATCTATCAACCAGCCTAAAAACCGCAATCCGATTCTGTGTTTTTCACCTGTTTAAAAAAAAACATTTTGACATTTAAAGCGGAAAAAGAGAAAAATGAAACTTTTCCATGTGTGATTTGACTGCACTGTGTTTTCAATTTCAACCTGCTTTGTGAACGGTATGCCTTTTGTGATACCTTCCCTTATAGTTGCTAGTGATATAACATCCCTGATACTGTGATAAACATATGTACATCATTATTTGACCACACATATAATTAATTATTTGTTGGAATCCGAGTGTCATTTTAGGCCATTGCAAAGTGTTTGCCTCTTATTTTGTAAGGGAAGGTTGGATTTTGATTCTGTTTTCTGCCTCATATCCCTGACTACCTGCTTTCTGTCCACTCAGAATTTGAGTAATTGTGGGTTGAGGGAACATTGCAGGGGGAAACCTTAACTTGGTTGCTGTCTATCCTAATTGAAAAAGTGCTCCTATTCATTTGTGCTTTGGATATGTTCTGGTAGAATGTTACTCATGTGTAGTTCAGTAGTTTTCATTGTAATTATCCGTGATTGCTGCCCAACATAAAAATTGTGTGATTTCCTTTGATATTAAAAAAAAAAAATATTGTATTCCCACCAACTGGCCTGGTTCATGGTCCATTGTGACCCGGGGTATTTAAAAAAGGGTGTGTGCGACGGGTTGGGTATCGGCTCATTTCGAATTAGTTAAATATAAAGAAAAAGTATTCTAATTGAGCGCTGCATCCTGGGCTAAGGGCAAGAGTCCTGATTCAGTGTGTGATGCCCCATTAGAATCCTTTACACGGGTGTCACCCGCCTTGTAAAGAGCTAACTCACCTGCCAAGCCTCCTGCATGCCCATTCATTTCAATGAGCGCTCACCCGCCAAAAACAAAATTGGGTGTTTTCACCCGTCTTTGTGACACATATGGTTGAGAGCTATGGTCAAAGTGTGGGTTTGAAGCACAACAGGAAACAAATTTCAAGTAGTACAAATACATTAGAGAGGCTTTGTGAGACTGAGCCAACAAACAACATAAGGAAAGTTTCAGTAAGATAGAGGGGAGAGGTGGCAAAAGATTAAATATTGGCGTGTTACAGTAGAGAAAGACACCCTTGTGGCAGTTACAATGAGGCAGGCCGGTGACCACCCAAGGGCATAAGGCCCAGGGCAGGGATATAGACCAGTGGCCACAGGACTTGAGTAAATGAGTCACATGGAGGAGAAGGGTGATCAGAGGTGCTTACCGGTGCAGAGAAAAAGCAGTTTTTCATATTCATCGTGTGTTAGGTCACAGTCAATTTGAGTCTTTGGAAGGCCTGCACAGGGGTCCAGTTGATGTAAAGGAGGCATGGAGAGGGGCTAATTCCAGCTCTGGACAGGTCCAGACACGGGCCTTTGTGTAGGCCTTTGTGCTTGTGGACTTCCAGCTCTCTTGCCTGCTGGCTCCTGGTACCCCTTAGTACAAACAACTGGCCACCAATCAGGTTCGAGAGGAGGGATCAATGGCAACCCTTGGAGGCACTCCGGTGCCGATGAAGAGGGCGGCCATTTTCGAGTGGTAGACTTAACAAAAGATAGGTACACTGCCACTCATGTAGTCAAAGAAAAAGCAGGAGGTAAAGCACCTCAGTGCTTGGCGCTTCCTGGCAGTCTACCGCCAGCTGCTGTAACCCATTTTCAGACGAAGCCTACAACCATGCACACTGCAGCCCAAGAGGGCTTACCTGGCGGGGGTGACTACCAGAGTAGGCAGGCCCTCGCCACACTCGTCAGGCTGAATGAGGTAGTTGGGGGCAGGTCAGCAACCTCCTCATTCGAGAGGGGCTGAAGAAAGAAGGATGTGGGTCCAGACAGGGGCCGTTTTGTGGGCATTCGTGCTGGGGGCCAGCTGGCTCTCTTGCCTGCCGGCTCCTGCTAGGCCTTGATACAAACAACTAGCAACCAATCTGGAGCGAGATGAGTGCTCCATGGCAACGCTGGAGGCACTCCTGTGCCGATGAAGAGGTCAGCCATTTTCGAATGGTATAATCAACAAAAGGCAGTTACACTGCCACTTGTGTAGTCGGAGAAAAAGCAGAAGGAATAGAGCCTCACTGTGCAGCACATCCTGTGGATCCTCCACCTGCTGCTGTAAACCTCTTTTCAGATGAAGCACACACCCATGCACACTGGAACCTAAATGGGTGATCCCCGGAGTAGGCTGGCATTCGGCACACTCGCCAACCTGAATGGGTGAGTGGGGAGCAGGCCAGCAACATCCTCGCTTGAGCGGGGCTGCAGAGACAAGCAACTGGTATCTAGCATGATGTGACCAACATATGCCGTGATAACAAAAACTAATCATCATCCAAATCCTTTGCTTTTGCCATTGGTTGATTTATGCTGTATTGCACTCGGTCCAAGTATTTGTCCAGTCCTGTTGTAAATGAACCTTGCTATGTCGATTTTTGTCTGAGAAAGGTGTTTGCATAAAGCCATAAAATTACTCAGTACTGTCATTAAAATAATAACTTAATTCATCTTAATTTATTTAACGACTAACATAGTGGAGCCCTTGCCAAAGCAGCGTATCACTTCACTAATTATGTTAGATATTAATTTATAGGAAATGTCGACTGCTTACAGTGCATACAACTTCAATGAAAAATTGTTCATCTAATAAATTGTGCAAGAAATCTCAATTAGGTGATGTTTATTATTATCATGCGTGCAATTACATTGGATTAATCAGTACGTGTTGGGTCAGACTATCTGGATTTGAACTTAATGTAAATCAGTGAAGAGGTTTATTTAAAAAGAGCATTAGGTGTATTACAGAAGCTCTGTGCATTCTATCCAGAGCCATCGAGTTGGACATTGAGTGATACTAAAACAGTATACAGTGGACACACATGAACATGTTTTTTCGATGAGGTTAGGCACAGTAATTATACTTTCAGGAGCAGGCATGCCCGTTGTTAGATTAATACTTTGCTGTTTTGTAATTTAGGAATTCGCCTTTGTCAGGCTGGTACCTGCCCACTACATCTCTGTGCATCGATTCAGCCCTCTAATAATTTAAACTAACCTGAAAAAAGTATTGGCAAATACAATAGGTTTTGGCTGCCCTGGTTAGGTACAGCCACACATCGCCCAATAAACGTTATGCCATGACAAAATGAAAACAATAAAATTCTCACCAAGTTAATAGGTACATTTGCATAACTGCTGAACCCATATGCATGCATACTTATAATTTGCCGAACCCATACCCTCACACAGAATAATTTGTCTCACACATTGTTTGTCAAGTGTTGGCAATAAAAGGCTGTAGGTTTTATTGTACAGATATGGTTATGCAGATAACAATAATCACATATCATGATAGTAACATACTTTTGGGCACCTGGTCTTGGGGTTACCCCCTCTGGCCCGTGCCCGCCTTCTCATGTCCCACGACTTGTTGTGGGCACCGTACAGTGCCCTGTACTTCTTTTCCTTTGTTCTTCTCCCTTATTTGTAGGGTGGGAGGGTTTTGTGCTAAAGAAGCAAAGGTTTGGAAGGCACTGAGTAAACAGTGCACCTCCTGTGTGTTGGGTCCACGTTCAGGGTCCACAAACTGTTTGTGTTTTCTCAGAGCATGCTGCTCTGGGTCTTTGATATGTATAGTAGGGGGGGCTGTTATGTTTCATCCCCCTGCCAGATAGCCGACTATCTGGCCCCCCGAGGGGGAAGGTCTTTGAACCTGATCCCTGCCTGCCTGTTGGTTTCCTTAGGTGCTTAGCACCTTGCTGCATGAAGGAAGGGTGAGGTGATGGCTCACACCTCACCCTTCCTCAGCATTGTGTTGCACAGACAGCATCTCTTCGACTTGGGGGGAGGAGAGGAGCAGAGAGGGGGAGAGGTTGGGCTGCCCCTCTCCAGGCCTGCTGATGGTAACAGCAGTTACCCTGCCTCGCTTTGTGCGGCACTGCAGCATTGCCCATACTAGGCAGATGAACAAAGTGGGCCAAAACAAAAACTATTCTGCCAAGTCTCAGACATCTGGAACTCTTTCCATGAAATTGTTTTAAGAGAAAACAATTACAACAAAGGTACACACAGAATGTTTACCATTCATCAAGTCATAATGGCAGAAAAATACAAAAAGCGAGAATCATCACACAAGAATAAGGTACCTATGTATCATTTTAAGTAATAGTTTTTCCTCTACTAGGTATCGATAAACCGGAAAATATGAGCCAAAACCGAAAATTAGGCAGTCAGACACCCTATTAATTTATAGCTATTAAGTGAAAATGTAGCAAAAATCTATGAACACACCAATGGTCTACATTTGCCATAAAATTAGCACATCAATGCAAAGAAAAAGTGATAAAAACTGTGGCATTTTCAGGTGAAAGATGCATTCTTTGAAAACTGTGATTTGCTCTAGTCAGATTTCTTTGTCACCACTTCGCAGGCGCCTTCTGTTGCTCAGACACGTCACCACACAGGGACAGGAAGGATGTAGTCATGCTAGTGGGGCTGGGAGTGATGTAGGGTCACGCGAGAAGATATATTTGCCCTTAGGCCAATCGTACCTGGAGATTATCCATCCCTCTAATGATCGCCACAGAAATGCGATGCTATCATCTCAGTCGAGAGGGCAGACATATTGTGGCAGTAACAAAGTCTTCCAACAGCTGCATTATCACCTGATCCCAAGGATCTCGCTTGGGTCTCTTAGAGCCTGAATCACCAAAGAAGGATCAAGCGAGCCAAAAAAGCAGATGTTATCCGCCTTTTGATCCTTGTGATTCTGAAAAGTGTTTAGGTCACTGTATTCGCAAAGGTCAGCTGCACACTTCTCGGTGGCTCTGCACCAGCGGAATTCATGGGCTCTCCCGCATCGGTGACGCTCATGCAGGGCACGCGCATGCCTGACATTACATTAATGCAGGCGTGATAGGCTCCCAGCAGCCAATTTGGCGAAGCACAGCTCATTTCAAAATCACATTAAATTATTGTGAAATATATAAAAGAAATGTTAACATCTGTTTCAAGATAGACAGACAAGTGGACCAGCAGGAGTTCAGACTGCTGCTCCCTGCATTCTCATGAATACCCTTCAATCCATTCTGCGTCCCCGTATGCCTCTCCCAAGAAGGTACAGCAAGAGGAAGGTCTTTCCCTTGCACGGGGAAGCACATCTTTTCCATGCCTGGAAGCACACCTCAACACCGCACGTGCACAGCTGTACACGCCCAAAGGGGATCAGAATGTAAGCATATGAACCCTTCAGAGAATCCAGAGCCACTTACTTTCATGCACTTGAAGGGGACATGCAAGAACTTCCCCTGCACATGTGTGAAACATGTGAATTGGGCACAGAGTGCCAGTGAGCGTGGCTGGCACAGAAGCCTGAACACGACTGGATGAATTCACTAACGCAGCGGCAGAGCCCAACATGAACACACTGAGATGGATTTGGCCGCTGTCACCGGATGGTCTCCCTTGGCTCACTCAGGTGAGTGGGAAAGTGGGATGTATGCCAACAGCCTTTGAATCCTCATTTGCACCATGTAATCCTAAATTCTATGCGATTTCCCAGTGCAGATCTTATGGCAGGATTCACTGCTGTTGCCAGCTGAGGGCGGTAGAGTGTGACAGTTCTGAACAAGGAACTCAATTTCATTTATTTATAAATGTTATATCTGTCACTGGCAAACATTAATAGACCAGGATAAAATGACAATATTTCCCAGAATTCTTGTTGCTGTCGGCTATCTAATGAATTATTTACTTCTCAAAATTCCTGATCTAAATTTGCTGCAGGCTATGCATCCAGAAGCAACAATTCCCAGGATACAAAGATCTAGTTCATGCAGCATCAAACCAGGCTCAGGACTAGAAATGGACAGTATTGTTTCCAGGCTGGGAGCTCAATAATTATTATTGATTTAGATAAAGGCTTATAAATGTAGCGTTAAAGTTCATCCATCAGAATTCTCACCAGCTTAAGTGAAGACCAGTGTGCATTTATCCTAAAGTAATTTGAAGGTTGCCTGCAATAGTCTACGTGTCATATTTTTGAAATAGTCCACAATTTCAGCACATCTCTTTGGCCTGGATCCCAGCATGGCCGCTTCTTGATCTAGTCTACACTATTGAGGGTGCCCTGCTTCTCAGATGCAGTGTTACAACGTGTCCCACTAAATTTCTCAATGTTAATGTTAAAGGGAGTTGTACCGTGAACCACCACCACTGAAGTGGTTACCAGGCGCTCTGGCGGATCTGAAAAGGAGAGTGTGGATCAAAAGGGGGTTTAGTGGGGGGTTTGTAGGGTGTAGTTGGGTATAGGAAAGTAAGATTTGTGATGTCGTGTTGGCAACTTCAGTTCGGTTTGTACCTTTTGCTGAGCTTAAGCACGGTTAACGGGTCTGTGCAAACTCCCATGTGCTGTTGTGCCGGGTTATGTGTTGTTAGTCTGTTGTTGCAAAGTGGTGAAGAGCATGTAGATTGCTGTGTAGAGAGGTGGTTGTCTGGTTTTCTGTATGATAGTTGTATAAGGAGAATTGGGTTAACTGGTTTTTTATCTTTGTTATATTTTTATTTTATTTTTCTGTCTCTCTCCCTCTCTTACCTCTTTGTCTTTGCTTTTCTGTGGTCTCTCATCCTGGGTCAGTGATGTTTAGGTTAGACGACTCTGGTCCCTCCCTACCCATCCCAGATGGGGATCTTACCTACCTAGGTTTCTTCTGTGGGTTAGCATTATGGGGCACGGGTGGTCGGGGGATCCCCTCTGCCTTGTGCTTCATGAGGAATTGATTTAGGGGTTATGGTTTTCTCCCTGGCAATCTTGTTTCCCGATGACTCTATGTTTCCTAGTAGTTTCCTCCTGTTGCCAGAGCAAGTTTTGAGTCATTTTCTGAATTCCGGGTGATCCTTTGTGTTGCAATTGTTTTTTGGTAGGTGTTTCCAGGATTTTGCTGCGAGGTGACAGAACGATGATCCTCTGAATTTTCTTTTAATGTATGGTTTTGGTTCTAAGCTATGTTGCTGTTGGTGCTTGATCTGAGTGGCCTTGTCGGATGGTTATTTTCTCTTTAAGGAACTCTGCTCCTTGGCTGTGGATTTCCCCTTGTGTTATGCACACCGCTTTGAACATTATTCGCTGTTTTATTGGTAGCCAGTGTAGCAGTTCCAGCGCTGGGGTAATGTGTTCTCTTTGCAGTAGTTTGAGCAGCAGTCTGGCCGCAGCGTTTTGGATTCGTTGGAGTTTTTTTAATAGTCATCTAGCATTCCTAGGTATAGGCTGTCAGTGTAGTCTATTCTAGACATGATGGGTGCAATGATGGTGAGTATTTTGTGGTTGAAAGAGAGGAATGGTACGATCCTTTTTACTGCATGTAGGAGGAAGACACATTCCTGATTATAGCGTTTACTTGTGTTTCCAGTGTTAGTTTGTTGTCCATTAAGACTCCCAAGTTCTTTACTGTCATTGAAGGAGTTGGTGATGTTTCCAGTGCAGTCGCCCATGGGATGTCATGATTGTTTTCCCCATTTTTGGATATGATCTTTATTTCTGTTTTGTCCGGGTTGAGTTTGAGGCTGTTAGTGTTCATCCAGCTGTAGAGTTCTTGTAGGCATCTTCCAAGGTTGTGTTTCCTTCCTCTGTGTCTTGTATGGTAATTGCCCCTGGCCTATAGGCACTTCAAGATCATCTAGTGCAGATGATGGTGGGCGCCTTCACCGATGCTTCCTGCTTCACGTCTCACACCCTTGTTTTTAAGTTGATCAGAGGTCAGTTTTCAGGACAGCACTAAAGTACTGACGTCGATTTACTGCTCCAGAAACGTGCACCCTGATAGCACTGATATCTGTGCTTTTCAGAACTGTAGGCCTTTTCTGTCATGGGGTGGCAAGGGGTGAAGAATTAGATGGGTGCTGAGGGCATTTTACTAAATGGCTAAGCCAGGGACAGCCAGATTCATCTACAGGGAAAAGCAGCAGGTCAAGAACGCTCGAGGCTAGAGATGCAGGAGATAGGGTTATTGGATAAGAGGCATGTTGTGTGCTGTGTTCCTGCATGTTCCACAGGCCAGGCTTGCGTGGAATGTTGAACAAACAGTAATTGAATGGAAAGGGATTTGGAGGTAATGGTTGAGGTGGAAGGGTAAACAGGAGTTGGGGGTTGGAGAAGAGCTGCAGGTGTTAATATGTATATGTGTACATACATGAAATGAAGGAGTAAGTAACTCACGTGATGTGCACTTCCGAAAGGATATGTACAGCAGAGGATGCTATTCACAACAGTGACGTGGGGAATTTCACAATTTGAAGCACCTAGGCTATTGATGAAGGTTGGTCAATCACATTTATTACAAAAACTACAACGTTAGCCATGTAGGTAAGTGCATGAGCACTCTGTGTCACCCTTTGCTCATCATAAAAATGAGGAGCTTACAACGTGCCATGAACATCGTAGACACCAAGGAAGGACTTATTCAGGGTAACCAGGCAACCATTCCAAAAAATATAAACACAGCAAAAAGTTGCACCTGACAAAAGAAATACATAGTATTTAAAACATAAGGAACTAAAGAGTGAAACTAACACTAGAAATCCTGTCACAACACTACATGGAACGTAAAAAGTGTGCAAGCGCTCCATGATGTCAGATGGTCCTTGTAAAGAATAAGACATTAGACCATCCTGTAAACTTCGTAGAAACCAAGGAAGCAATGAGCGCAGGTTCCCCAGGCAACCAATGCTAACAATATAAACACAGCGGAACTATGCACCTGGCAAAAAAAGGCATAGCAATTTAAAAACAAAGGAACTAAAGTGCAAAATGAATTCTAGAAATTATGTCACTACACTGAAAGAAAAAAAAATGGAAAGTTAGATAACATAATTTAATGCAGTCAATTACAGTTCACCCTAGAGACACCCTCTTACCAAATCTACGAGAACTGACCTTCTCATGGTTCAAATGGAAAGCATACTGAAAGAATCATCTTACGTTTGTAGAACACGATAACCTGTTACCAGAAAAAAACAAATCTTTGTTACTTCATGCTTTGGGAACGGAGAGACAAAGTAAATATCCAAAGCTACCACCATTTCCAGCATCTGAGGCCAATCCCAAATGAGGCACAATCCTGTTTTAAAGTGCTCCACTGCTCTCGAGCTAACTTGGCGACATACGCAATCAAAATGAAATAAACAGATAGAATGCTGGCGACATGGATGAGCATGAAAAATCTTTTAGACACTTTGATTTACATTACACACCTGAGATGAATATAGCCATCAATAGATTTAATGTTTACTTCAAATACTAACAGCAGAAGAGAATTTTGAGGAATGTGTTCCTGCCCTAAAGGCTTTCTACTTATCTTAGTGATTCGATTCAAGGGTAACAACAGATAACGGATAAGGGATCATATGACCACACATACCAATAACCCTGTCATACAAGAATGTCTTTGGATGTGTGGATGTCCATCCTTGGCAGAAGGAATGGCGATAGTAAAGAAGATCAAGCATACCCAATGATGCACAAAAGAAAGAAAACAAAGAAAAAAGAAGCATTTGAAGGCAAGGGTAAAAGAACACTTATTGTAGAGAATGGTGCACAGATAAAAATAGTTAATGTGAAAGCAAAAATAATCAAGAGCAAGGAGAAATAATTCAAGAAATAAAGGATGCAAAAGTATCCAGAAAGCAATAAAGTACAGAATTGCTTCCAAATAAAATGGACAGAAATAGTTGTTTCCTTTGAAGCAGAACAGGTCATTGCGCTTATTCCAGTTTGTGCATTAAATCAGTATAATTCCGTTTTTGGCACCAAGGGGCATTTTGCCATTTTATGTAGATCCAAAAAGAGAGTTATGTGAGTGCAACAGGAACATAGTTCAGTTGAGAAGGTGATGACAGTATGATATTCATCCTCAAAGTCAGAACTGAAATGCCCAAGCTGCTGCTCTCCATATGCAATGATTACTGATCACAGATAGATAGAATTACAAGAACCAGGTTTGAAGTAAAATTAAACCTCGAGGCATAAGGAAAGCTGGGGGATTTGAGGACTCATGGATTGAAATATTAGGAGGATTTCCTGCACTGATAGAGTTCAAGGACCGGATGATGACCATTCAAATCTATGTCACAAAAAAGGGGGTTGAACATCTTGGATGGAAAGATAAAGTGACTTTGAAAAATAAGGCTAGACACATGTATGGCTGAACCTGTAATATGTACAAAACAATGAGCAATCATAAGAAGTGAAATCATTGTCAAGCCTGGATCAATACCAGTAATACACAAACCCAGGTAGATACCATTTGCCATGAGAGCTACAGTAGACAAAGGATTGGATCAACGCGAAGAAGAGGGCATCATTGATAAACATGTATCCGTGGAATGTTATACGTCCGTTTGTGGTAGCCTTAAAGAAGAATGGCAAAGTTAGGTTTTGTGCAGACTTATGAGATGGGAACAGGGTTATACAAGTAGATGGTCGTTATTGATATTGTAGACTGCCCTTTGGGTTCGCTTCAGCTGCTGGTGTTTTTTACAGGATGACGCCACATATATTAAATGGTTTGGAAGGAACTCTTGGTATACCAAGATATTATTTTGGTATAAAGCAAGGGCAAGGAAGAACATGATGACAGGCTGAATGCAGTGCAGAATAAACCCAGAGACAAGGGTCTGACAACAGAAGTTCTGGAATGTAAGTTTAGAGAGAGAGAGAAGTAGAGAAATAAAGGCACATAGATATTGGTTGAGGATACAAGCATGATGCTTTGAGCGATTAAAGATGCATCCACATCAATAACAAAAGGATGAGGTGAGATTGTTTTTGGGTCTTGCAGAATATTATTACAAAACCATCAAGGACTTTGAAAGCGTTACCCAAGATCTCTACTCAAAAAAGATACTACGTTTTCATGGAATAGAGAGTGCAAAGATGTGGTTCAGCCTATCAAGGAAGGGATTTGTAATCCACCACACTTAAGAGGGATTGGTGTGGCCATACTAGTGAAATTAGCTGTAAACAGAAGTGAAAATGTTTTGGGAGAAGTAATTTCTTAAATTGTAGATGTTGTTGAAAAAGATATTCTGCCATTGAGTGTGAATTACTGGCATGTGTCTCGGGAGTAATTATTTCCTGAAGTATCTGTAGTCCATTTACAGTATGCACAGATGCTAAATCCCTTATGGAACTCCTGACTCTGAAGGACATGAAAAGGGCCACTTTGTGATTAGCACTGTTGAGCTACAAACTTCAAGAATATGACTTTCAAGTGAAATATGTGACTGGGGTAAGGAATAAAGTAGCTGATTCTCTTTCTCAGTTACCAGTGATTGTTCAGGCAAGAGATGGAGAGGAAGTGGAAGACATGGTGGCATTATTGCAAGAGCCTGTCTGGGGAGTCTGTGCAAAGAATGAATGGAGTAATGAGTTAAAGTCAGACCTTTGGTTGGAAAAGGGATGACTTTACCTCATTATTAGTCTGGCCTCCCAAGAAGGGATTGGAGAATCAGTTTTCACCATACTCAGGCGAGATGTACCAATTGTCCATAGAGGATGGGTAATTAATGAGAAGACAACAATTCATTCCATCAAATTTATTGCAGGAATGCATAGTCCAGTTAGGATATGAGGGACATCCTGGCATTACTGGTACTAAAAAGGTATGGGTGGCCAGGAGTCCAGGAGTCAATGTATTCAATTTTGACAAGAGTCTCAAGGTTTTGAAGCAGCATATATAGCCGGTGTCACCTCCTGAGAAGGCGTGAAAACAGGTTGGGGTGGATGTTTTGGGGACATGTCATACCTCACAGTTGAAGGTAAAGTTTGTGTTGGTGATTATGGACTATTACTCCAATTACCTAGAAATTAAGGTAGTTAAGAGTATGACTGACTCTGATTTAATTACCTTTACGGATCAGGTGTTCAGACAGGTAGGATATCCTGAGAAAATGATAAGTGATATGGGCAACTGTTTATGGGGTCTTCTATGATGGAATATGCCAAAAAGGTTGGATTTAAATCGAAGTATTTAGCCATTTATCATCCAGAGACCAATGGGTTGATAGAAAGATTCAAAAGAGTAAGCACCTCATTACGAGATGGGTGCAAAGGGATACCGGGCACGGGTAAGGACACCAGTGCCGGTAATCCCTTTGCGCCCTATTCTGAGTTTCCTTAGCGGGTCCCTTCCTTAAGGCCTGGTTTTACCAGGTTATTAGAGCTAATAACGGTACTGCAATTTGCAGTACCGTTATTAGCGCCTTCCCATTGAGCCCTATGGGGGCTCAAATGGGAATGGGGAATGGCTTTTTTCAATGGGGACTTACCAGTCCCGCAAAGGTCGAAATAGACCGGTAAGTCCCCATTGAACCAGGACGGACTCGGTACCGGTATTTCGAACTGTTGATTGGGTGAGGATACAGAAAGGATTTTCAATAAGTAGGGGTTGTTCCAAGTAACTGATCTAGTGAGAGTGAGTGTGGTGTCTTCAAATGCCTTGAGAGTGCAAACCGGATCCATATGGAATTTTAATATAGCTGTTAAGTGGAAAAAGGAAGGAAGCAGTGAGTAGAAGAGACACAATTCAGAGGAGAAGGAGGTTGGTGGTGGTAATGTATGATGTGTATGTGGGAGGACAAAGTAAAATCACCTCATGAAGAACAAGGAGACAAGCAAAGATGTCAAGCGGAAGTAGGTGCAGAACAAGTAGTTCAAATTAATCAAATGACTGGATTGATGGGGTGCGAGTTGTGGTGGATCCAAACATCTGGGTGTAAGATTGATGGGTTAAGTACTCCAGGAGTCTTCTACATATGGCAGAAGGATACAAAGACCATAGGCACAACTACTAGGTGGGTTAAGGGTGTCCTGGCCCCCTCAGAATATGGAACATGACCTTTGCCCCCCCCCAAATATGCCACCCATTTCCCTAGCTGGGAGGGATCCATTTTAAAGGAACCGCTGCTGCTCAAGAAGTATAAACTAAGCTTGCAACTGAGAGAATTGCTGTCTAAAGGGCTAAATATGTCTCAAGATTTGCAGACATTTGACTGTTAGGGAGAGTGTTGTGATAAATGAAATGAGCACCATGCCCAGTGTGCTTTATTTGCTCTGAGTGATTTCAGCTTCTCACACAATCAGGGTTATATTTGTTAAATTCTATTCTATTTATTTATTTATTTATAGTTGTATTTAGTTCAATTTAAACGTTCACAACTTACATTTTCTGTACACATTCTTACAAAACATATAAAACAGACATACAACATTAACCATATACATTTTTACATCATCAATCAACAATACCATAAAATGCATCCTACTCATTGCAAATTACTCACTAAAACCAACACTGCTTTTTGCCATAGCTTAAAAAGTGCAATGTGCATCACTACTAACTCAGTGTTTAAACGGAATAACCAGAATTCCATAGTTTTAATTGTGTCATAGTTATGTACAAAATCAGGGAACTGTATCATTGAAATTGGGCCCAACCAGGGACACTCTGTTAAGACATAGCAGTTTCAAAGTAGTACTAGGCACACACAGTCGGCATGGTTTTTGTCTTTGGGTATTTTCCACTTTGCTTCCGATAGTGCTCTCACAGGGAGCTGATTTGTGCGCAGAAGTAGCCTAAATTTGCACACATCTGGATCAGCACACTTCAGCAGGTAGGTTTGTGGTTGCACTTATGTGTGTACAATTCCCTCAACTTGAACACAATTGTGTAGTCTGCTTAAATGACCATAATTGCATACCCATCACACCTCCTAAACTTTCTTCCAAATGGTCCTTCAGTATGTTGTAATCTCTACAGCGGGCTATATCAAGGGACCAATTCAATTTTGAGTTTAATTTGTTTATGTACATCTTGTATCGATCTGTATCACCCCGGCTTCCTTGTGACTTCAGACTTTCTCCCAGTAATTTCAGCACTGGGCCCTGTGGAAGAGTCAGAGCGTTTAGGCAGAGAAGACCTCTACACAGTTTTACCATCACTTTAAGGGAGATTAAGCCAAGCTCTAATCACACATATTGTATAGAACAAGATTGAGGTAATCTTAAAATCATTCGCTAGAAAAAGCCCTCAATTTTGTCCAGCCATCGCAAGTCTTTTACACCCAGGGCTTCCAACTCAAATAATACCATGGGGGCAAGCCATTGTCTATATAGCATCACTATACCTCCCATGGATTAGCCTGCGTACTGAAGTGCAAATCTGCGAATCAGGAATGTAATTTGCTTAGCTCTGCGTGTCTTGATCTCAATTATGTGCTCGTAGTTATTGTGACAGGGCATTTCAATTCCTAGGTATTTATAGCTATCTGTGTATTCTATGACCCCCCAATTTGTAGTAATGCTAAGTTTCGGGACTTTTTTAAGAAGAAACTTACATAATTTTGGTCTTGTTCAAATTAACCATCAATCCATTCTCCTTTACCTATGTTCCCAACACTTCCAGCATTTTGTTCATCCCTCTAAATGTGTGTTGTACAATGACTAAGGGCCTCATTACACGGTAGGCGGTGGACCAAGGTGCTATTAGCACCTTGGTCCATGGCAGTAAAATACCGGCACTGCCTTGGAGGAAAGGGTAATTACCGCCCTATTCCAAGGTTGGCGGGGCAGTAATTCCCCCTTCCCCATTCCCGTTTTTTCCCCATAGGGCTCTATGGGAATGGGGAAGGCGCTAATTACGGTGCTGCAAATTGCGGTACCGTAATTAGCACCCTGGTCCCTTTGCGGGTTGGTTTTTAATGCCTGCAAAAAGCAGGCGTTAAAGTACCAACCCGCAAAGGGACCTCGTAGTAAGGCGGTAAGGGTTTACTGGTACCGGTGCCCTTACCGGTACCGGTAAACCCTTACCGCACTACGTGTAATGAGGCCCTAAGTCATCTACATACACAATTGCCAAAACCCATGTAGATTTCATTTTCGGGAAGCAGTTTCCCGTCTTTTCCAATCTAGTGGGCAAACGCTAAATACAGATTTACCAAAAAGGCTGCTAACAGACTACCTTGCTTCACAGCTTTGCTTATCTTTATAGCACCTGACAAAAGCCCCTGGTGTCTTAGCGAATCTGAGTGGCATTATCTGTATGCAACGACATGACTATTTCTAAGAGCCAGTTGGGGCAGCCCATCTTCTTTGATTTATTGCATAGTATACTTTGGTGGACACTATCATATGCTGCACAGAATTTTACGTATACTACCCATAGTGATGGATTATTCTGGATCTTTGCTTGGGACATTAGAGCATCTAACATCTTAATATTGTGGACAGTGCTAGATCCTGGTCTGAATCCCGTTTGAAAAGAATGTAATAAGTTTTACCCAAGCTTGAAGGTGTTCTAACACGATGGCAGCAAATACCTTTCCTGTGGTGTCTAAAAGAGATAGTAACCAGCAGTTTACGGGAAACAACCTGTCACCAGGTTTATATACTGGTACTGGAAGAGCTATCTTCAAAGCTAGTGGAACCTTTCCCTCTTTGCAGCCCTTATCAAACAGCATTAGTAGTATTTCTTCCCAGATATCTGGGTCTTCTTTCAATACTTCTGCTGCTAGCCCGTTTTGGCCAGGGACTCTAGAGTTGTTTACTTGGATTATAAATCTCCTAATGCTGTTTAGTGTAAAGTTTAATGGCCATTATTTATGTGTAGTCTTCTTTAGCTGATCTAATGGGGGCTCATACATTTTGGGTTTAATGAACTTTACCCAAGGCTCTTCCACGATGGGGTTAATAATCTGTTGTGAGGATGGAACGGGTGTTATTATCTTTTAGGGCCCCCATCATTTTCTGCCATTTAATGTTTAACTTTTATATCTGCTTTCTTTTAATCCAATTTCTGTATTGGTTTGCTAACCTTTTACTTTCATTCTTAAACTTCCCAGGTGAAACCTCAGTCCTTTTCACCTCACGTAATTCTTTACAGAGTGTTCTCTTTGTGACCAAGATCTTGACATCAAAGTGTCTATGGGCCTCATTACACGGAAGGCGGTAAGGGTTAACGGACACCGGTAATGCTACCGGTGACCGTTAACCCTTACCGCCTTACTACGAGTTCCATTTGCGGGACCCGACTTTAACGGTTGGTTTTACCAGCCGTTAAAGTAGGGTGCCGCAAAGGGACCTTGGTGCTAATTACGGTACCGCAATTTGCGGTACCGTAATTAGCGCCGTCCCCATTCCCATTATGCCCTATGGGGGCAGAAATGGGAATGGGGAAGTGCCTTGGTGAATGGGGAATTACCGCCCCCGCTCACCCTGGAGTAGGGCGGTAATTCCGCCATCCACCAAGGCGGACACGGTAAAATACCGGCGGCAACCATGGCGCTAATAGCGCCATGGTTACCGCCTACCGTGTAATGAGGCCCTATGTCTCTTTTTTCCCGTGACAGTCAGTGGTCCCGGTTTTACCACTGCAATGTAGATGGATAGTTTCTTAAACAATAGTTCAATCTCATCGCTTTTTATTATGGTCAATGCGTGTGTCATGTCGACTAAGATACACCGTATTTCTCGACACACCTTTGTAATATTCGCAGCTTACACTTTGTATGCGATTCCCTACATTATTGGGTGTCAAATTTGCCAGGCCCCTGTCTTTCACCTTATATCTCGACATATTCTAATGCATACAGATAATAGCATGGTCACTAAACAGAGAGGGATAGACTTTTCAAATCTTTCACAAACTAGAGGAGAAAAGGATTTCCACATAGACAGTCTAACGTCACATTTGTATTGCCAGGGGACCATGTGGGCCTACCAGGTGTACCACTAAGTGTCCTACCATTCAAAGTCCATAGGTCCCACCCGCCCATGAACTCACTCTATTCCGTACCCTTATTCTTAACCTTAGTACATGACACAATGTTTGTGGAGACGCTATTTAGGTATGTTCCTTCTAAAGATGTTGCACCACATTTTGCATTTAAATCACCTCCCAACAATATCATTTTAATATTTGGAGACATTCCCCACTTAGTTTTTATAGCATCTTTATGATTAAATATATCACTTCTGAGGTTTTTGTTGGGAGGGTCGTATACATTGATCACTAAGATATTCGGAGAATTGAACAATACCTTTGATTTGATATATACACCAATGATCGGACATCCGTATGGCCGACCATTTGGGCCCTTTTTTGCGTATGCCTGATCTACAACATAACTAGCTATGTAGAAATTATTGATTAACCATGGGCCTCATTACAAGTGTGCCGGTCCGGTAACAATGGGGATGGTAAGCCTACGGGCACCGTTGTTATCGGACCGGCACACTACGAGTCTGGGGGCGTGTGCTGTCCGAACCACCGTGGTCAGACCTTGCGGGCGGAACTGCACCTGCCCGCAGAGTTTCACGGAAGCGCTGGCCCCGTTATTAAAGGTGACGGTGCTTCCGTGGTCCCCATTCCCATTGAGTCCTACTGGACTCAAATGGTAATGGGGAATTTCCTTTTTTGCCCCAGCAATCTTCCGGTTTTACCAGCACGGTTACCGCCGGACTTGTAATGAGGCCTCATTACTCTTGTAACATGACAACTGGGTAAGATGTAAGAACACTTAAAGAAGGATCTATCCTTAAAAAATGAGGGTGGCCCCTGGTGTTCTACAAGGCCACTCTGAGTTCTGATTCTTGCAGGTCATCCATATTTTGTGTTAAGGATTTCAGCCACTGCCACCCTCTTAGGTTATCTAGACCTTCCGTCCCAGTGACTGCAGATTTTCTTTGAGTTGTTGTTTCTTTCTGCTTGTAGCACTGTAATGTTCGCAGCAGGTTATTGTCGACACATTTGTTATTTCTTTGTCCAAGTCATAACCTAAGTAATCAAGCGATTCGTATTGACTCCAGATTAGAGCAGCAGTCACAGGTACTGTGAATACGTGACATTGCGCCAAACACTCTTTTTGTGGGTTCTATGAAGTCAAAGTCTCATGAATTCAAAATCCAGAGGGAAGATATTTTCACAAATGAACCCATCAGTGGCGATCTATTTATATGTTTCTTAGATCTATTTTTTCATTGATAACTATTCAAGCACACTGCGTCTTCCTTATTTAGATGAGTGACTGACCTACTTCCATGTGTATCGTGTGCCTTCGAACAAGCTTTCTTACAGTTTGATTGCCAGACTTTATTTCTTTAGAGGTAGTCTCACTTATATTTGCCTGTTTTGGATGAGACTCTTGAAGATCAGCATTACTAATGTTGTTTTCTTGTAACAGTCTGCTAGTTAATTTTCCTGTGTTCTGTTGTGGGTGTTGCTTTTTCCTGTATTCCCTCTTCCTCGTCTTTTTTGTCCTTCCATGAGAATCTACATCCGAAACAATTGTTGAGTTTAGATGTTGTTGTTGGTCCTCCAGTTCCATGTTGGTAGAGTTCGGTTTCTCGTTTCTTTTTTCTTTCAATTTACGTATTTTGTTATTCCTACGTCCCTGTTTGTGTGTTGGATATGTGAGGGGGAACCCATCTGAATGATTGTAATTATAGACCTACTATACTCATCCTCGGTATTGATGACAATCGGGAACCAGCTTTCCACTTGTTCTGCACATTCTGCCGTAGAGAGAGAAACTTCTCTGTGAGTATTATACTTTAGCTGATTGATTATGATGTCTAAGAGCTCGCTATCTCTTGGTCAAAGTGAATATATAGGACATAATTTTAGAAGAATTTATATTGCGAAATTTAGAAGGCTGTTTGGTATTTGCGTGCCTATTGCAAGGGAGTTTTCTGGTGTCGGCTGATGTGTGGCCGAAGGTGCTTCTTCTTCTCCTGCCCAAGTCGATCAGTGTCTGACCACATGATAGAGATGATCAATTTAGTGTTGCTGGGAACATAATCGCGGTGGTTAATAATTGTTGCACGTGTGGTGCTTCACTAGCTTCATTGACCTTTTCAGGACTCATCGGTGCGGGTACATTTTTCTCAGCACTCTTGTTTGCTGTATTTCTGGTTGTGCCCTATGAACGATAACACAGATGTCGAAGTGAATTATCATCTATCTCTCCCAGGGAGGCACAAGTCCTTGCACTAATGCGGTTTTCTGCTGGAACCAAGGCTTCAGTTTGTTTACCAGCCCATTGGTTCTTCCCCTCTTTACCCTAAGCTTAAAAAAATCAGTAATGTAACCTGCTTATTGATTTTCTTGGGGAATCTCTTTAGATGCTGGGATTTGAGATTCATTTGGCAGTTCCATGCCTCCTTTATTCACAGATCAGCTCTCGTCCTCTAAGCTCTTCTATATCCATTTGATTTCCCATATGGTTTTGCTTTGCTTTGCGCAAATTACAATTTGTATTCTTCCAGGGGACTTTACCAGGTATACTGTTAATTCACAAGATGCTTACCTTTCTACTTTTGCGCTCTCACTGCAGACCGCTTTCCTGACTGCTTCACACGCGTGGCGCTATGAGCGTAATGGAGCCTTTTTAATGTTTCTCTGCTCCAATGCTAAGGCCTGCCTTCTTTCCAATAGAAACTGTAGACACACTCAAGTTTCGTGCTGCCTTATTATTCAAGCTGTACGTGGCAGACTTACAAACTGTAACTCTTTTCCACCAAAATGAAATGGACATCAGTTAACTTGGGCAATTTATGCTTACAACCTGGTGCTTCTAGAAACCACGCAAATAGGTCTGCAGAGACTACTCAGCAATCTGGTAGTGTACTTAAGGAACAATGGCAGAAAAATACAAAAAGCGAGAATCATCACACAAGAATAAGGTACCTATGTATCATTTCAAGTAATAGTTTTTCCTCCACTAGGTATCGATAAACCGAAAAATATGAGCCAAAACCTAACATTAGGCAGTCAGACACCATATTAATTTATAGCTATTAAGTGAAAATGTAGCAAAAATCTATGAACACACCAATGGTCTACATTTGCCATAAAATTAGCACATCAATGCAAAGAAAAAGTGATAAAAACTGCGGCATTTTCAGGTGAAAGATGCATTCTTTGAAAACTGTGATTTGCTCTAGTCAGATTTATTTGTCACCACTTCGCAGGCACCTTCTGTTGCTCAGACACGTCACCACACAGGGACAGGAAGGATGTAGTCATGCTAGTGGGGCTGGGAGTGATGTAGGGTCACGCGAGAAGGTATATTTGCCATTAGGAAAATCGTACCTGGAGATTATCCATCCCTTTAATGATCGCCACAGAAATGCGATGCTATCATCTCAGTCGAGAGGGCAGACATATTGTGGCAGTAACAAAGTCTTCCAACAGCTGCATTATCACCTGATCCCAAGGATCTCGCTTGGGACTCTTAGAGCCTGAATCACCAAAGAAGGATCAAGCGAGCCAAAAAAGCAGATGTTATCCGCCTTTTGATCCTTGTGATTCTGAAAAGTGTTTAGGTCACTGTATTCGCAAAGGTCAGCTGCACACTTCTCGGTGGCTCTGCACCAGCGGAATTCATGGGCTCTCCCGCATCGGTGACGCTCATGCAGGGCATGCGCATGCCTGACATTACATTAATGCATGCGCGATAGGCTCCCAGCAGCCAATTCGGCGAAGCACAGCTCATTTCAAAATCACATTACATTATTGTGAAATATATAAAAGAAATGTTAAGATCTGTTTCAAGATAGACAGACAAGTGGACCAGCAGGAGTTCAGACTGCTGCTCCCTGCATTCTCATGAATACCCTTCTATCCATTCTGCGTCCCTGTATGCCTCTTCCAAGAAGGTACAGCAAGAGGAAGGTATTTCCCTTGCACGGGGAAGCACATCCGTTCCATGCCTGGAAGCACACCTCAACACCGCACGTGCACAGCTGTACACGCCCAAAGGGGATCAGAATGTAAGCATATGAACCCTTCAGAGAATCCAGAGCCACTTACTTTCATGCACTTGAAGGGGACACGCAAGAACTTCCCCTGCACATGTGTGAAACATGTGAATTGGGCACAGAGTGCCAGTGAGCGTGGCTGGCACAGAAGCCTGAACACGACTGGATGAATTCACTAACGCAGCGGCAGAGCCCAACATGAACAGACTGAGATGGATTTGGCCGCTGTCACCGGATGGTCTCCCTTGGCTCACTCAGGTGAGTGGGAAAGTGGGAGGTATGCCAACAGCCTTTGAATCCTCATTTGCACCATGTAATCCTCAATCCTAAATTCTATGCGATTTCCCAATGCAGATCTTATGGCAGGATTCACTGCTGTTGCCAGCTGAGGGCGGTAGAGTGTGACAGTTCTGAACAAGGAACTCAATTGCATTTATTTATAAATGTTATATCTGTCACTGGCAAACATTAATAGACCAGGATAAAATGACAATATTTCCCAGAATTCTTGTTGCTGTCGGCTATCTACTGAATTATTTACTTCTCAAAATTCCTGATTTAAATTTGCTGCAGGCTATGCATCTAGAAGCAACAATTCCCAGGATACAAAGATCTAGTTCATGCAGCATCAAACCAGGCTCAGGACTAGAAATGGACAGTATTGTTTCCAGGCTGGCAGCTCAATAATCATTATTGATTTAGATAAAGGCTTATAAATGTAGCGTTAAAGTTCATCCATCAGAATTCTCACCAGCCTAAGTGAAGACCAGTGTGCATTTATCCTGAAGTAATTTGAAGGTTGCCTGCAATAGTCTACATGTAATTTTTTTGAAATAGTCCACAATTTCAGCACATCCCTTTGGCCTGGATCCCAGCATGGCCGCTTCTTGATCTAGTTTACACTATTGAGGGTGCCCTGCTTTTCAGATGCAGTGTTACAACGTGTGCCACTAAATTTCTCAATGTTAATGTTAAAGGGATTTGTACCGTGAACCACCACCACTGAAGTGGTTACCAGGCGCTCTGGCGGATCTGAAAAGGAGAGCGTGGAACAAAAGAGGATTTGGTGGGGGGTTTGTAGGGTGTAGTTGGGAATAGGAAAGTGAGATGTGTGATGTCGTGTTGGCAACTTCAGTTCGGTTTGTACCTTTTGCTGAGCTTAAGCACGGTTAACGGGTCTGTGCAAACTCCCATGTTCTGTTGTGCCGGGTTATGTGTTGTTAGTCTGTTGTTGCAAAGTGGTGAAGTGCATGTAGATTGCTGTGTAGAGAGGTGGTTGTCTGGTTTTCTGTATGATAGTTGTAAAAGGAGAATTGGGTTAACTGGTTTTTTATCTTTGTTATATTTTTATTTTATTTTTCTGTCTCTCTCCCTCTCTTACCTCTTTGTCTTTGCTTTTCTGTGGTCCCTCATCCTGGGTCAGTGATGTTTAGGTTAGACGACTCTGGTCCCTCCCTACCCATCCCAGATGGGGATCTTACCTACCTAGGTTTCTTCTGTGGGTTAGCATTATGGGGCATGGGTGGTCGGGGGATCCCCTCTGCCATATGCTTCTTGAGGAATTGATTTAGGGGTTATGGTTTTCTCCCTGGCAATCTTGTTTCCCAATGACTCTGGCCCTCATTACGACCCTGGCGGAAATCGAAAAACGATGGCGGAAATGCAATACCGCCATCGAATACCGCTCGTTGCGACTATGACCCGTCACCGTAAAGTACGATGCCATTAGCGACACCGTAGTGAACGCCAACGCTAACTGCACCAAGTACGCGCACGCGTGCCATGCAAAACCGTAATTACCACCATGGCGCAACGGTACGCGAATTCTGACCCTAGCGGACATTTACATAACGCCATCAAGCATGGCGGAAAGTACCATTCCGCCATGGCGAGAATTACGGCATCGTGAACCAACCGTAAATGGCCCTACTGAGTGCCTGTACACCACACCCTGGCCACATTGCACAACTCCTCGTAGGTGCAATGAAGTCACACAATGCAACCAGTGAAATGCACAAGTCACCCACGCATGCCAACGAACAAATGAATGTAGGGGCTCCAAGTGCCTTGTGAGTGGCCATGCATATTTGGCATGTCACCATTGCCGTACTGATGCAGCACAGGCATGCGAAGGTTCAAGTACAGCAAAATGAACTGAAAGATGAGACAAAACAACAACAGGCCCCCATCGCCTGACACCAGTGTAAGGCAACATTCAAAGCAGTATCCTGAGGGAGACTGCACCAGCCCTGTACACATGCCAGTAAACAAACCAACCATCAGCATAAGCATGTACCACACAAGTTGGCAGAGTGACTGAGCAGCCAGGCTCATCTCAAGAGGGGCCAATGGGAGCTGCAGGGCACAGATGGCACGAATACAGAAGCTATTCCAATGGACATGACCTCAGTCTCCCTCCAAGAAACGCACGCAAACACAGGCACCTGTGACCAGCCATTTCCTGATAATCACATCATTCCACCAATCCACCTGGCTGACCGGCATCAGTTACACAAAAGCTAATCCCCCGCCCCTAAGCATGACATCATTAAAACAGTCATGATGGCAGCCCCTATCCCTGACCTTACTGGGCTTCGTAGGCAAACGCGGCCAGTACAGTACCACGCAACTATACTCAGAAGCCGGAACCCAATGCAGATCTACTCACAATACATCGCTCCACAAATAGGAATATGCTACATTACTTGCAAAGAATAACGCTACACGGTTAACATCAGACTAAAATTTTAATGCACATCAAATTCACCAAGCCCATACAGCTATTAGGTCATAAACCCCGAAACATCTACATTACTGTGGGCTGCATCCGCAATAAATGACCAGCTACTCCTTGTGTGACGCCCTGTTCCTTCATGGTACACAGGGGCTACATTCACGTTCAAAAAGGCAACATGGAAGCGCCTAGAACCGCAGGCCCGTCCCATTAGGTAGGCACTAGTCCAGCTGAAAGGTAGATATGTTGCTCCTAGCCACTAGTACTGCGTAAGGGCATGTGGCCCATTGGCGATCGTCACATAAGATCGTAATGGTGCTCCACTGATGAACTCGAAGCAGCAGGTGTCGGGAGTAAAAGCCATCTGCAGGAGTGGCATACAGATGGCAGCGGCAAAAGGGGAGGAGATACCTGTCACCCAAATGAAATGAAAAAGAATAGTATGGCCATCAGAACTTCATTTGAATCACTCACTTCAATGATCACACCAAATCTATAGCCATATGCATGCTAGCCCACTCAAAAGGATTATTTCCACCCATGAATCACTTGCCAATCATAACAATATAAATCGAGGTGAAAACACTATTACAAACGAGTGTTTGTGTGCATGCGTCTGTTAAAACAGAATCCATTAGATGGGATTAGTAACGTGCATAGACACAACTGTTGGAAGGCGCGTCGAGACAGGGAGGGTTCAACAAGGGCAGATAGACGATGGTCCCACTATGGCAGCTCTGCATCACATAGCGCAGGGGAAGGGGATAGATACCAAAAAGCCATGTACATGGCAAACTCTCAATTAAATCATCTGTCCATGCATCCATACATCATTCCCTCATCCCGGTATAAAAACGCATGATTATTTACTCACATTACATTTGAAATCTCCATTGAGTCTGTGCGTAATGCAGTCTGCAAAATCCACTGTGCTCCAGGCCGGAATAATAGTGTTGTGAAGTAACATGTATGTGGGAACGTCCTGCCTATTCGTCCACTACGCTATTACGCATCCCATACTAATCATATCAATCATTGCATTCTCGCCATGGCCCCTGTCCCAAGGACATTAAACAATAGAACGTTATATTTGCAGTCACACCTGTGGGCGTCTCCTCGCCGCTAGCTGAAAACCGAAAGCGCTGTCCTTCGAATTCCTCATTTGCAACATTACGTCGGAAAGGCATCTGTGACCGCTTGAAATCACAAATTCATCCATGTAGTGCGGCAGTGTGTGAAAATGGCAACTGGCTTCACTCACAAATAGGACGCCCCGCCCGTCGGTGAACCTCGGTACAGTGCTCGCCCAAAGGGGATTGCAGCTGGCACAGGTGGAATGAATCACCACAGGTGGAGGCTATACAGCCTGAAAACACATAAATTGCACACCCAACCCCCTCCCACAACCACACCCACTCCAAAATGCTACCGGCAGGACTAGCGATGTTGGCCCTGGGGGACCTGATAGCACTGCAAGTACTCCAACTTCAAGAAGAAGACGAACACCAACTACTACTACAACCGGCCGCACAGAGGAGACGCAGGAGGAGGAGGAGGGCAAGGCAGGGCCAGCAAGGCCCACCAGCACAGCCACTACCACCACGCAGGCAGCCCGCAATCCCACGCCTCCGAGCTCATCCGTTCAACCTCACTGCTGAGCAGATCCACACCCTCTACCGTTTGGACCGGGACACCATAATCTCCATTGTGGACATGACACACGCTGACCTTGTCAGCATGATAGATAGCCCAACCGCCATCCCACCCCTACTGAAGGTGGTGTCTGTACTCCACTTCCTGGCCACAGGCACCTACCAGCACACAGTCGGACAGTTGCATGGCATTTCACAGCCACTGTTCTCACGGACACTATTGCAAGTGCTCGATGCCCTCCTGAAGCACGCAGACGACTACATCTCATTACCACGCTCGGAGCTGGAGATTACAAACACAAAAGTGGGATTCCATGCACTTGCCGGCATACCGGGTTGCATTGGTGCCATCGACTGTACCCATGTGGAATTGGTTGTCCCACATGCCATGGAGGTCCAGTACCGCAACCGGAAACAATATCATTCTCTTAATGTACAAATGGTGTGTGACTCCAACAGGATCTTTACACATTGTTGTGCCCGATTTCCTGGATCAACCCATGATTCTATGGTCTTGAGGAACTCTACAATACCACGCTACATGGAGCGACACGCAGGGAACAGATCCTGGCTACTCGGTGAGTCTCAATCCATGCATGATAATGTGGGGTATGTGATGCGGCAATGACCTGGCAGGAAGGGGGGGGGATGCGTACGTAGCAATGTCATCCCACAAACATCCTATCTTGTCCACATACAGGTGATGCCGGGTATCCACTGAAGAGATGGCTCCTTACACCACTCCGGAACCCACAGGACCAGCATGAGGAGGACTACAACCATGCCCACTCACGTACCCGTGTAGTCATAGAACAGGCATTCGGCCTACTGAAGGCTCGTTTCCGCTGCCTCAGCAGGTCTGGCGGGGCACTCCTGTACCGCCATGAGAAGGTTGCAAAGATAGTCATGGCATGTGTCATGCTACACAACATGTGCGTACGTAGAAATGTGCCCATGCCCCCTGACGCAGAACTGCAAGCACCTGAAGATGGTCATGATGAGGCTGGGGATGTGGCAGCACCTCAGGGAGTCCGCGAGGCACAGGAGGCCCGTGAAATTCGTCAGAGTATCATAGATTCATGCTTCTAGCACTCACGCCTGTTGGCTGATGCATGGACACGGCACTTGTGGCACTGTGTGTGTCGGGAACATGCACAATGTGGACTGTACGCCTATAAAGGACTCATACACAAGTGACAATGTCCACACATCTCATTGGATGATTATGTAATGTTCATAGCATATGTGAAGTTATGTTACACACCCCATCGACCCGCCACCCAAGTAAGCCCAACACCCCCCCTCCACCCTCCTACCTCCCCCCCGAACACCAGTGTCCAAAGATGCTCATTGTCAGTGGGCAGACGCTATTGCAAGCCCCCTCTCCGGGTATCAGGGGCACCCCTGCCTGTGGAGCGCAGGTTCCTCCCAGATCTACGTTGGGGGCTGCCCTGGACGGAACTTGCAACGGATGATGTCTCTGCCTGCTCACGTCCATGCATGTCCCTAAGAGTTTGTGAGAGCTCAGTGAGCACACGGCGCACAGCGGCAAGTTCACCACATACGTCTTTGGACGTCGCATGCAGTTCCCCCCTCAGGCTCTCGGTGCTTCTCTCCATTTGTACCCTTAGTGTCTCTGTACTTCGCTCCATTTGTGCCCTAAGTGTCTCTGTACTTCGCTCCATTTGTGCCCTAAGTGTCTCAGTAGATGTTTCTATGGCTGCCTTAGAAGCCCCACATTCATCAGCATGCTCCTTGAGGAGCGTGGCCAGTTGCTGCTGTTGCACGATCACCTGGTCGAGGGACTGTTGCCTCTGCTGGGCCATGGCCATTTGCGGTGGTGTCACAGAGGGGCTGATCAACTCATGTTGCCTTGCCACAGGGCTTGTGGGGGATGGCCAGTCGTCGTCTTGTGGGTGCCCCTGCGTGGTATCCTCATGGTGTAGGGGATGAAACAAACAGGGGGATTGAGACAGGTCATGGATGGGTCCTACATCGACAGCACCGTTGTCTGTGTCGGAGCATGCTGGCATTAATGCAGTGTCACCTATGGTGCTGCTGCCATCAGAAGCAGTGCCTTCTGTGGCATCCATTGGGGGGACCTGTGGTGCTGCTGGTGTGGGCATGCTGGCTGCTGGGGTGCCTGTTGAAGTCCCCTCCTGTGTGCTGCCACTTGATTTGTGCTGCTGCCGTGTCTTGATCCGTGCAGCTGAGGTGGAGGGTCTTTGGCCGTTGGTCTTGGCCCTCTTTGCAGGTGTGCTGGTAGGGGTGTCCTGCAGCTCGTCGTTTGACTCGGACCCTGTGGTGGAGTAAAGGAGGGCGAGCGTTATTTATGGGTCTGTGGAAATTGGAATGGCAATGTATCACATGCATTGGGGTGGTACCTGAGGGTGATTTGGGTCAGGGCCTTGGAGGTGGTTTCATTTCTGTGTGGATTGAGGATGCAGTTGTTTTGCAGCCTGCAGTTAGGGTGTGCATGCTGCACGTGTAGAGGGTGTTTTTAGGATTTTTAATTATTTATGTATTTAATGTGACTTTTAAAGTGCGCTATCAGGCCAATGTATGTGGCCGTTCTCCTGGACATGTGTTTCTGTTGCACTATGTGGCCACATGGTACTTCACATGATTGGACATTGTGGATTTAGCATTGTTTTATTTGGCCCACCTACCTGATTCTTCGGATGTCTGCACTCCTTTCTCCATCCCTCCGACTCCCTCTATGCTCTCCATTCCAATGGTGGAGGCACAGATTTCTTCCCAGGGGGTCAACTTGATGGGTGATTCCGATCCTCCCCCGGTAGCTGTGGCAATGTTACGGTTGGCTGATAGTATGCTCCGTACGCGTATCCGCAAGTCGTCCCATCGCTTTCTGCATTGCTGTGGGTTGCGGGGTGCGGTCCCCACCGCACTTACCCGCTGTGCTACCAGGGCCCATATGGCCTTCTTGTTCGCAAGTGCCGTCCTGGTCATTTGCGTCGAGAAGACGACGGCAGCATTCTCCTGGAGGGTCTCTGTGAGCACGGTGAGTTCCTCATGGGAGAAGTGGACCTGCCGCTTGCGGTCGCACGCTTTTTTTGCTACTTTTCCCATTTTGTTTGTTTTAACTAGGGTGGCTGTCGGGTTGGGATGTGTCTCAGGGTTGGATTTTTAATGGTTGTGTTGGGATTCTGATTTTATAGGTGTACGGCGTGCTGTTTCCCGTTCCGGCCCCATGTTTTTACTTCCGTTTACGTATATTTACGGTCACCGTATTTTGCGATTGGCGCTCATTACGGTGACCGCTATGATGGGTGGCAGAATTGCACCTAGGGCGCCGTACGACGGCGGAGAGGGGCGTTTTGGGGACATTTCCGCCTTCGCGGACTTTGCACTTCCGCCATGGCGTAATGCTCGTGCCCGATGGGTCATAATTGGCCGCACTTTACTCCATCGTGCAATGGCGGAAACGCTATTTACGCTATGGCGGTCGGGTCAGTTACTTTCCGCCAGGGTCGTAATGAGGGCCTCTATGTTTCCTAGTAGTTTCCTCCTGTTGCCAGAGCAAAAAGCCAGGTTTTGAGTCATTTTCTGAATTCCGGGTGATCCTTTGTGTTGCAATTGTTTTTTGGTAGGTGTTTCCAGGATTTTGCTGCGAGGTGAGAGAACGATGATCCTCTGAATTTTCTTTTAATGTATGGTTTTGGTTCTAAGCTATGTTGCTGTTGGTGCTTGATCTGAGTGGCCTTGTCGGATGGTTATTTTCTCTTTAAGGAACTCTGCTCCTTGGCCGTGGATTTCCCTGTGTGTTATGCACACCGCTTTGAACATTATTCGCAGTTTTATTGGTAGCCAGTGTAGCAGTTCCAGCACTGGGGTAATGTGTTCTCTTTGCAGTAGTTTGAGCAGCAGTCTGGCCACAGCGTTTTGGATTAGTTGGAGTTTTTTTAATAGTCATCTGGCATTCCTAGGTATAGGCTGTTAGTGTAGTCTATTCTAGACATGATGGGTGCAATGATGGTGAGTATTTTGTGGTTGAAAGAGAGGAATGGTAGGATCCTTTTTACTGCATGTAGGAGGAAGACACATTCTTGATTATAGCGTTTACTTCTGGCTCCAGTGTTAGTTCGTTGTCCATTAAGACTCCCAAGTTCTTTACTGTCATTGAAGGAGTTGGTGCTGTTTGCAGTGCAGTCGACCATGGGATATCATGATTGTTTTCCCCATTTTTGGATATGATCTTTATTTCTGTTTTGTCCGGGTTGAGTTTGAGGCTGTTAGTGTTCATCCAGCTGTAGAGTTCTTGTAGGCATCTTCCAAGGTTGTGTTTCCTTCCTCTGTGTCTTGTATGGTCATGCCCCTGGCCTATAGTCACTTCAAGATCATCTAGTGCAGACGATGGTGGGCGCCTTCACCGATGCTTCCTGCTTCACGTCTCACGCCCTTGTTTTTAAGTTGATCAGAGGTCAGTTTTCAGGACAGCACTAAAGTACTGACTTCGATTTTACTGCTCCAGAAACGTGCACCCTGCTAGCACTGATATCTGTGCTTTTCAGAACTGTAGGCCTTTTCTGTCATGGGGTGGCAAGGGGTGAAGAATTAGGTGGGTGCTGAGGGCATTTTACTAAATGGCTATGCCAGGGACAGCCAGATTCATCTAGAGGGAAAAGCAGCAGGTCAATAACGCTCGAGGCTAGAGATGCAGGAGATAGGGTTGTTGGATATGAGGCATGTTGTGTGCTGTGTTCCTGCATGTTCCACAGGCCGGTCTTGCGTGGAATGTTGAACAAACAGTAATTGAATGGAAAGGGCTTTGTAGATAATGGTTGAGGTGGAAGGGTAAACAGGAGGTGGTGGTTGGAGAAGAGCTGCAGGTGTTAATATTTATATGTATAGATACATGAAATGAAGGAGTAAGTAACTCACGTGATGTGCACTTCCGGAAGGACATGTACAGCAGAGGATGCTGTTCACAACAGTGACGTGGGGAATTTCACAATTTGAAGCACCTAGGCTATTGATGAAGGTTGGTCAATCACATTTATTATAAAAACGACAACGTTAGCCATGTAGGTAAGTGCATGAGCACTCTGTGTCAGCCTTTGCTCATCATAAAAACGAGGAGCTTACAACGTGCCATGAACATCGTAGACACCAAGGAAGGACTCATTCAGGGTAACCAGGCAACCATTCCAAAAAATATAAACACAGCAAAAAGTTGCACCTGACAAAAGAAATACATAGTATTTAAAACATAAGGAACTAAAGAGTGAAACTAACACTAGAAATCCTGTCACAACACTACACGGAACGTAAAAAGTGTGCAAGCGCTCCATGGCGTCAGATGGTCATTGTAAAGAATAAGACATTAGACCATCCTGTAAACTTCGTAGAAACCAAGGAAGCAATGAGCGCAGGTTCCCCAGGCAACCAATGTAAACAATATAAACACAGCGGAACTATGCACCTGGCAAAAAAAGGCATAGCAATGTGAAAACAAAGGAACTAAAGTGGAAAATGAATTCTAGAAATCATGTCACTACACTGAAAGAGAAAAAAATGGACAGTGAGATACCATAATTTAATGCAGTCAATTACAGTTCACCCTAAAGACACCCTCTTACCAAATCCAGGAGAACTGACCTTTTCATGGTTCAAATGGAAAGCATACTGAAAGAATCATCTTACGTTTGTAGAACACGATAACCTGTTACCAGAAAAAAAAACAAATCTTTGTTACTTCATGCTTTGGGAACGGAGAGACAAAGTAAATATCCAAAGCTACCACCATTTCCAGCATCTGAGGCCAATCCCAAATGAGGCAAAATCCTGTTTTAAAGTGCTCCACTGCTCTCGAGCTAAGTTTGCGACATACGCAATCAAAATGAAATAAACAGATAGAATGCTGGCGACATTGATGAGCATGAAAAATCTTTTAGACACTTTGATTTACATTACACACCTGAGATGAATATAGCCATCATTAGATTTAATGTTTACTTCAAATACTAACAGCAGAAGAGAATTTTGAGGAATTTGTTCCTGCCCTAAAGGCTTTATACTTATCTTAGTGATTTGATTCAAGGGTAACAATAGATAACGGATAAGGGATCATATAACCACACATACCAATAACCTTGTCATACAAGAATGTCTTTGGATGTGTGGATGTCCATCCTTGGCAGAAGGAATGGCGATAGTAAAGAAGATCAAGCATACCCAATGATGCACAAAAGAAAGAAAACAAAGAAAAAAGAAGCATTTGAAGGCAAGGGTAAAAGAACACTTATTGTAGAGAATGGTGCACAGATAAAAATAGTTAATGTGAAAGCAAAAATAATCAAGAGCAAGGAGAAATAATTCAAGAAAGAAAGGATGCACAAGTATCCAGAAACTGATAAAGTACAGAATTGCTTCCAAATAAAATGGACAGAAATAGTTGTTTCCTTTGAAGCAGAACAGGTCATTGCGCTTATTCCAGTTGGTACATTAAATCAGTGTAATTCCGTTTTTGGCACCAAGGGGCATTTTGCCATTTTATGTAGATACAAAAAGAGAGTTATGTGAGTGCAACAGGAACATAGTTCAGTTGAGAAGGTGATGACAGTATGATATTCATCCTCAAAGTCAGAACTGAAATGCCCAAGCTGCTGCTCTCCATATACAATGATTACTGCTCACAGATAGATAGAATTACAAGAACCAGGTTTGAAGTAAAATTAAAAACAAAGAGGTGATGGCTGGAAGGTTTAGAATGAATCTTAACCACTGGCGTTGCTCTGGGCAACCCTCCAGACCACCGTTCTTCGCCTGCCAAGCCATTACAGAAAGGAAAAGACCATATGCAAATCAGGCTTGGCCCCACCCCAAAAGGGGCAGTCCAGCCCGAACTGCTAGGTCACATTCCCTCTGCACGAGACCACAAGCATCCCCAAACATGTTTCGCCCTTGTTGGGGCTCATCAGTGAGGAGTAGCTTGGGTCTCTAGGCCCAGCAGGCACGGGACCCACGTCTGGGCATACCCGTCCCACTCGGGGTGACACAGCAAAAACAAAGAGGTGATGGCTGGAAGGTTTAGAATGAATCTTAACCACTGGCGTTGCTCTGGGCAACCCTCCAGACCACCGTTCTTCGCCTGCCAAGCCATTACAGAAAGGAAAAGACCATATGCAAATCAGGCTTGGCCCCACCCCAAAAGGGGCAGTCCAGCCCGAACTGCTAGGTCACATTCCCTCTGCACGAGACCACAAGCATCCCCAAACATGTTTCGCCCTTGTTGGGGCTCATCAGTGAGGAGTAGCTTGGGTCTCTAGGCCCAGCAGGCACGGGACCCACGTCTGGGCATACCCGTCCCACTCGGGGTCTTTCCCTTCTGTAATGGCTTGGCAGGCGAAGAACGATGGTCTGGAGGGTTGCCCCGAGCAATGCCAGTGGTTAAGATTAATTCTAAACCTTCCAGCCATCACCTCTTTGTTTTTGCTTTGTCACCCCGAGTGGGACGGGTATGCCCAGACGTGGGTCCCGTGCCTGCTGGGCCTAGAGACCCAAGCTACTCCTCACTGATGAGCCCCAACAAGGGCGAAACATGTTTGGGGATGCTTGTGGTCTCGTGCAGAGGGGATGTGACCTAGCAGTTCGGGCTGGACTGCCCCTTTTGGGGTGGGGCCAAGCCTGATTTGCATATGGTCTTTCCCTTCTGTAATGGCTTGGCAGGCGAAGAACGATGGTCTGGAGGGTTGCCCCGAGCAATGCCAGTGGTTAAGATTAATTCTAAACCTTCCAGCCATCACCTCTTTGTTTTTGAAGTAAAATTAAACAAGTGAGACATAAGGAAAGCTGGGGGATTTGAGGACTCATGGATTGAAATATTAGGAGGATTTCCTGCACTGATAGCGTTCAAGGACCGGATGATGACCATACAAATCTATGTCACAAAAAAGGGGGTTGAACATCTTGGATGGAAAGATAAAGTGACTTTGAAAAATAAGGCTAGACACATGTATGGCTGAAACTGTAATATGTACAAAACAATGAGCAATCATAAGAAGTGAAATCATTGTCAAGCCTGGATCAATACCAGTAATACACAAACCCAGGTAGATACCATTTGCCATGAGAGCTACAGTAGAAAAAGGATTGGATCAACGCGAAGAAGAGGGCATCATTGATAAAAACGTATCCGTGGAATGTTATACGTCCGGTTGTGGTAGCCTTAAAGAAGAATGGCAAAGTTAGGTTTTGTGCAGACTTATCAGATGGGAACAGGGTTATACAAGTAGATGGTCGTTATTGATATTGTAGACTGCCCTTTGGGTTCGCTTCAGCTGCTGGTGTTTTTTACAGGATGACACCACATATATTAAATGGTTTGGAAGGAACTCTTGGTATACCAAGATATTATTTTGGTATAAAGCAAGGGCAAGGAAGAACATGATGACAGGCTGAATGCAGTGCAGAATAAACCCAGAGACAAGGGTCTGACAACAGAAGTTCTGAAATGTAAGTTTAGAGAGAGAGAGAAGTAGAGAAATAAAGGCACATAGATATTGGTTGAGGATACAAGCATGATGCTTTGAGCGATTAAAGATGCATCCACATCAATAACAAAAGGATGAGGTGAGATTGTTTTTGGGTCTTGCAGAATATTATTACAAAACCATCAAGGACTTTGAAAGCGTTACCCAAGATCTCTACTCAAAAAAGATACTACGTTTTCATGGAATAGAGAGTGCAAAGATGTGGTTCAGCCTATCAAGGAAGGGATTTGTAATCCACCACACTTAAGAGGGATTGGTGTGGCCATACTAGTGAAATTAGCTGTAAACAGAAGTGAAAATGTTTTGGGAGAAGTAATTTCTTAAATTGTAGATGTTGTTGAAAAAGATATTCTGCCATTGAGTGTGAATTACTGGCATGTGTCTCGGGAGTAATTATTTCCTGAAGTATCTGTAGTCCATTTACAGTATGCACAGATGCTAAATCCCTTATGGAACTCCTGACTCTAAAGGACATGAAAAGGGCCACTTTGTGATTAGCACTGTTGAGCTACAAACTTCAAGAATATGACTTTCAAGTGAAATATGTGACTGGGGTAAGGAATAAAGTAGCTGATTCTCTTTCTCAGTTACCAGTGATTGTTCAGGCAAGAGATGGAGAGGAAGTGGAAGACATGGTGGCATTATTGCAAGAGCCTGTCTGGGGAGTCTGTGCAAAGAATGAATGGAGTAATGAGTTAAAGTCAGACCTTTGGTTGGAAAAGGGATGACTTTACCTCATTATTAGTCTGGCCTCCCAAGAAGGGATTGGAGAATCAGTTTTCACCATACTCAGGCGAGATGTACCAATTGTCCATAGAGGATGGGTAATTAATGAGAAGACAACAATTCATTCCATCAAATTTATTGCAGGAATGCATAGTCCAGTTAGGATATGAGGGACATCCTGGCATTACTGGTACTAAAAAGGTATGGGTGGCCAGGAGTCCAGGAGTCAATGTATTCAATTTTGACAAGAGTCTCAAGGTTTTGAAGCAGCATATATAGCCGGTGTCACCTCCTGAGAAGGCGTGAAAACAGGTTGGGGTGGATGTTTTGGGGACATGTCATACCTCACAGTTGAAGGTAAAGTTTGTGTTGGTGATTATGGACTATTACTCCAATTACCCAGAAATTAAGGTAGTTAAGAGTATGACTGACTCTGATTTAATTACCTTTACGGATCAGGTGTTCAGACAGGTAGGATATCCTGAGAAAATGATAAGTGATATGGGCACCTGTTTATGGGGTCTTCTATGATGGAATATGCCAAAAAGGTTGGATTTAAATCGAAGTATTTAGCCATTTATCATCCAGAGACCAATGGGTTGATAGAAAGATTCAAAAGAGTAAGCACCTCATTACGAGATGGGTGCAAAGGGATACCGGGCACGGGTAAGGACACCAGTGCCGGTAATCCCTTTGCGCCCTATTCTGAGTTTCCTTAGCGGGTCCCTTCCTTAAGGCCTGGTTTTACCAGGTTATTAGAGCTAATAAAGGTACTGCAATTTGCAGTACCGTTATTAGCGCCTTCCCATTGAGCCCTATGGGGGCTCAAATGGGAATGGGGAATGGCTTTTTTCAATGGGGACTTACCAGTCCCGCAAAGGTCGAAATAGACCGGTAAGTCCCCATTGAACCAGGACGGACTCGGTACCGGTATTTCGAACTGTTGATTGGGTGAGGATACAGAAAGGATTTTCAATAAGTAGGGGTTGTTCCAAGTAACTGATCTAGTGAGAGTGAGTGTGGTGTCTTCAAATGCCTTGAGAGTGCAAACCGGATCCATATGGAATTTTAATATAGCTGTTAAGTGGAAAAAGGAAGGAAGCAGTGAGTAGAAGAGACACAATTCAGAGGAGAAGGAGGTTGGTGGTGGTAATGTATGATGTGTGTGTGGGAGGACAAAGTAAAATCACTTCATGAAGAACAAGGAGACAAGGAAAGATGTCAAGCGGAAGTAGGTGCAGAACAAGTAGTTCAAATTAATCAAATGACTGGATTGATGGGGTGCGAGTTGTGGTGGATCCAAACATCTGGGTGTAAGATTGATGGGTTAAGTACTCCAGGAGTCTTCTACATATGGCAGAAGGATACAAAGACCATAGGCACAACTACTAGGTGGGTTAAGGGTGTCCTGGCCCCCTCAGAATATGGAACATGACCTTTGCCCCCCCCCCAAATATGCCACCCATTTCCCTAGCTGGGAGGGATCCATTTTAAAGGAACCGCTGCTGCTCAAGAAGTATAAACTAAGCTTGCAACTGAGAGAATTGCTGTCTAAAGGGCTAAATATGTCTCAAGATTTGCAGACATTTGACTGTTAGGGAGAGTGTTGTGATAAATGAAATGAGCACCATGCCCAGTGTGCTTTATTTGCTCTGAGTGATTTCAGCTTCTCACACAATCAGGGTTATATTTGTTAAATTCTATTCTATTTATTTATTTATTTATAGTTGTATTTAGTTCAATTTAAACGTTCACAACTTACATTTTCTGTACACATTCTTACAAAACATATAAAACAGACATACAACATTAACCATATACATTTTTACATCATCAATCAACAATACCATAAAATGCATCCTACTCATTGCAAATTACTCACTAAAACCAACACTGCTTTTTGCCATAGCTTAAAAAGTGCAATGTGCATCACTACTAACTCAGTGTTTAAACGGAATAACCAGAATTCCATAGTTTTAATTGTGTCATAGTTATGTACAAAATCAGGGAACTGTATCATTGAAATTGGGCCCAACCAGGGACACTCTGTTAAGACATAGCAGTTTCAAAGTAGTACTAGGCACACACAGTCGGCATGGTTTTTGTCTTTGGGTATTTTCCACTTTGCTTCCGATAGTGCTCTCACAGGGAGCTGATTTGTTCTCAGAAGTAGCCTAAATTTGCACACATCTGGATCAGCACACTTCAGCAGGTAGGTTTGTGGTTGCACTTATGTGTGTACAATTCCCTCAACTTGAACACAATTGTGTAGTCTGCTTAAATGACCATAATTGCATACCCATCACACCTCCTAAACTTTCTTCCAAATGGTCCTTCAGTATGTTGTAATCTCTACAGCGGGCTATATCAAGGGACCAATTCAATTTTGAGTTTAATTTGTTTATGTACATCTTGTATCGATCTGTATCACCCCGGCTTCCTTGTGACTTCAGACTTTCTCCCAGTAATTTCAGCACTGGGCCCTGTGGAAGAGTCAGAGCTTTCAGGCAGAGAAGACCTCTACACAGTTTTACCATCACTTTAAGGGAGGTTAAGCCAAGCTCTAATCACACATATTGTATAGAACAAGATTGAGGTAATCTTAAAATCATTCGCTAGAAAAAGCCCTCAATTTTGTCCAGCCATCGCAAGTCTTTTACACCCAGGGCTTCCAACTCAAATAATACCATGGGGGCAAGCCATTGTCTATATAGCATCACTATACCTCCCATGGATTAGCCTGCGTACTGAAGTGCAAATCTGCGAATCAGGAATGTAATTTGCTTAGCTCTGCGTGTCTTGATCTCAATTATGTGCTCGTAGTTATTGTGACAGGGCATTTCAATTCCTAGGTATTTATAGCTATCTGTGTATTCTATGACCCCCCAATTTGTAGTAATGCTAAGTTTCGGGACTTTTTTAAGAAGAAACTTACATAATTTTGGTCTTGTTCAAATTAACCATCAATCCATTCTCCTTTACCTATGTTCCCAACACTTCCAGCATTTTGTTCATCCCTCTAAATGTGTGTTGTACAATGACTAAGGGCCTCATTACACGGTAGGCGGTGGACCAAGGTGCTATTAGCACCTTGGTCCATGGCAGTAAAATACCGGCACTGCCTTGGAGGAAAGGGTAATTACCGCCCTATTCCAAGGTTGGCGGGGCAGTAATTCCCCCTTCCCCATTGCCCTTCCCCATTCCCATTTGTTCCCCATAGGGCTCTATGGGAATGGGGAAGACGCTAATTACGGTGCTGCAAATTGCGGTACCATAATTAGCACCCTGGTCCCTTTGCGGGTTGGTTTTTAATGCCTGCAAAAAGCAGGCGTTAAAGTACCAACCCGCAAAGGGACCTCGTAGTAAGGCGGTAAGGGTTTACTGGTACCGGTGCCCTTACCGGTACCGGTAAACCCTTACCGCACTACGTGTAATGAGGCCCTAAGTCATCTACATACACAATTGCCAAAACCCATGTAGATTTCATTTTCGGGAAGCAGTTTCCCGTCTTTTCCAATCTAGTGGGCAAACGCTAAATACAGATTTACCAAAAAGGCTGCTAACAGACTACCTTGCTTCACAGCTTTGCTTATCTTTATAGCACCTGACAAAAGCCCCTGGTGTCTTAGCGAATCTGAGTGGCATTATCTGTATGCAACGACATGACTATTTCTAACAGCCAGTTGGGGCAGCCCATCTTCTTTGATTTATTGCATAGTATACTTTAGTGGACACTATCATATGCTGCACAGAATTTTACGTATACTACCCATAGTGATGGATTATTCTGGATCTTTGCTTGGGACATTAGAGCATCTAACATCTTAATATTGTGGACAGTGCTAGATCCTGGTCTGAATCCCGTTTGAAAAGAATGTAATAAGTTTTACCCAAGCTTGAAGGTGTTCTAACACGATGGCAGCAAATACCTTTCCTATGGTGTCTAAAAGAGATAGTAACCAGTAGTTTACGGGAAATAACCTGTCACCAGGTTTATATACTGGTACTGGAAGAGCTATCTTCCAAGCTAGTGGAACCTTTCCCTCTTTGCAAACCTTATCAAACAGCATTAGTAGCATTTCTTCCCAGATATCTGGGTCTTCTTTCAATACTTCTGCTGCTTGCCCGTTTTGGCCAGGGACTCTAGAGTTGTTTACTTGGATTATAAATCTCCTAATGCTGTTTAGTGTAAAGTTTAATGGCCATTATTTATGTGTAGTCTTCTTTAGCTGATCTAATGGGGGCTCATACATTTTGGGTTTAATGAACTTTACCCAAGGCTCTTCCACGATGGGGTTAATAATCTGTTGTGAGGATGGAACGGGTGTTATTATCTTTTAGGGCCCCCATCATTTTCTACCATTTAATGTTTAACTTTTATATCTGCATTCTTTTAATCCAATTTCTGTATTGGTTTGCTAACCTTTTACTTTCATTCTTAAACTTCCCAGGTGAAACCTCAGTCCTTTTCACCTCACGTAATTCTTTACAGAGTGTTCTCTTTGTGACCAAGATCTTGACATCAAAGTGTCTATGGGCCTCATTACACGGAAGGCGGTAAGGGTTAATGGACACTGGTAATGCTACCGGTGACCGTTAACCCTTACCGCCTTACTACGAGTTCCATTTGCGGGACCCGACTTTAACGGTTGGTTTTACCAGCCGTTAAAGTAGGGTGCCGCAAAGGGACCTTGGTGCTAATTACGGTACCGCAATTTGCGGTACCGTAATTAGCGCCGTCCCCATTCCCATTATGCCCTATGGGGGCAGAAATGGGAATGGGGAAGTGCCTTGGTGAATGGGGAATTACCGCCCCCGCTCACCTTGGAGTAGGGCGGTAATTCCGCCATCCACCAAGGCGGACACAGTAAAATACCAGCGGCAACCATGGCGCTAATAGTGCCATGGTTACCGCCTACCGTGTAATGAGGCCCTATGTCTCTTTTTTCCCGTGACAGTCAGTGGTCCCGGTTTTACCACTGCAATGTAGATGGATAGTTTCTTAAACAATAGTTCAATCTCATCGCTTTTTATTATGGTCAATGCGTGTGTCATGTCGACTAAGATACACCGTATTTCTCGACACACCTTTGTAATATTCGCAGCTTACACTTTGTATGCGATTTCCTACATTATTGGGGGTCAAATTTGCCAGGCCCCTGTCTTTCACCTTATATCTCGACATATTCTAATGCATACAGACAATAGCATGGTCACTAAACAGAGAGGGATAGACTTTGAAATCTTTCACAAACTAGAGGAGAAAAGGATTTCCACATAGACAGTCTAACGTCACATTTGTATTGCCAGGGGACCAGGTGGGCCGTCCAGGTGTACCACTAAGTGTCCTACCATTCAAAGTCCATAGGTCCCACCCGCCCATGAACTCACTCTATTCCGTACCCTTATTCTTAACCTTAGTACATGACACAATGTTTGTGGAGACGCTATTTAGGTATGTTCCTTCTAAAGAGGTTGCACCACATTTTGCATTTAAATCACCTCCCAACAATATCATTTTAATATTTGGAGACATTCCCCACTTAGTTTTTATAGCATCTTTATGATTAAATATATAACTTCTGAGGTTTTTGTTGGGAGGGTCGTATACATTGATCACTAAGATATTCGGAGAATTGAACAATACCTTTGATTTGATATATACACCAATGATCGGACATCCGTATGGCCGACCATTTGGGCCCTTTTTTGCGTATGCCTGATCTACAACATAACTAGCTATGTAGAAATTATTGATTAACCATGGGCCTCAATACAAGTGTGCCGGTCCGGTAACAATGGGGATGGTAAGCCTACGGGCACCGTTGTTATCGATTCCGGCACACTACGAGTCTGGGGGCGTGTGCTGTCCCAACCACCGTGGTCAGACCTTGCGGGCGGAACTGCACCTGCCCGCAGAGTTTCACGGAAGCGCTTGCCCCGTTATTAAAGGTGACGGTGCTTCCGTGGTCCCCATTCCCATTGAGTCCTACTGGACTCAAATGGTAATGGGGAATTTCCTTTTTTGCCCCAGCAATCTTCCGGTTTTACCAGCACGGTTACCGCCGGACTTGTAATGAGGCCTCATGACTCTTGTAACATGACAACTGGGTAAGATGTAAGAACACTTAAAGAAGGATCTATCCTTAAAAAAATGAGGGTGGCCCCTGGTGTTCTACAAGGCCACTTTGAGTTCTCATTCTTGCAGGTCATCCATATTTTGTGTTAAGGATTTCAGCCACTGCCACCCTCTTAGGTTATCTAGACCTTCCGTCCCAGTGACTGCAGATTTTCTTTGAGTTGTTGTTTCTTTCTGCTTGTAGCACTTTAATGTTCGCAGCAGGTTATTGTCGACACATTTGTTATTTCTTTGTCCAAGTCATAACCTAAGTAATCAAGCGATTCGTATTGACTCCAGATTAGAGCAGCAGTCACAGGTACTGTGAATACGTGACATTGCGCCAAACACTCTTTTGTGGGTTCTATGAAGTCAAAGTCACATGAATTCAAAATCCAGAGGGAAGATATTTTCACAAATGAACCCATCAGTGCCGATCTATTTATATGATTCTTAGATCTATTTTTTCATTGATAACTATTCAAGCACACTGCGTCTTCCTTATTTAGATGAGTGACTGACCTACTTCCATGTGTATCGTGTGCCTTCGAACAAGCTTTCTTACAGTTTGATTGCCAGACTTTATTTCTTTAGAGGTAGTCTCACTTATATTTGCCTGTTTTGGATGAGACTTTTGAAGATCAGCATTACTAATGTTGTTTTCTTGTAACAGTCTGCTAGTTAATTTTCCTGTGTTCTGTTGTGGGTGTTGCTTTTTCCTGTATTCCCTCTTCCTCATCTTTTTTGTCCTTCCATGAGAATCTACATCCGAAACAATTGTTGAGTTTAGATGTTGTTGTTGGTCCTCCAGTTCCATGTTGGTAGAGTTCGGTTTCTCGTTTCTTTTTTCTTTCAATTTACGTATTTTGTTATTCCTACGTCCCTGTTTGTGTGTTGGATATGTGAGGGGGAACCCATCTGAATGATTGTAATTATAGACCTACTATACTCATCCTCGGTATTGATGACAATCGGGAACCAGCTTTCCACTTGTTCTGCACATTCTGCCGTAGAGAGAGAAACTTCTCTGTGAGTATTATACTTTAGCTGATTGATTATGATGTCTAAGAGCTCGCTATCTCTTGGTCAAAGTGAATATATAGGACATAATTTTAGAAGAATTTATATTGCGAAATTTAGAAGGCCGTTTGGTATTTGCGTGCCTATTGCAAGGGAGTTTTCTGGTGTCGGCTGATGTGTGGCCGAAGGTGCTTCTTCTTCTCCTGCCCAAGTCGATCAGTGTCTGACCACATGATAGAGATGATCAATTTAGTGTTGCTGGGAACATAATCGCGGTGGTTAATAATTGTTGCACGTGTGGTGCTTCACTAGCTTCATTGACCTTTTCAGGAGTCATCGGTGCGGGTACATTTTTCTCAGCACTCTTGTTTGCTGTATTTCTGGTTGTGCCCTATGAACGATAACACAGATGTCGAAGTGAATTATCATCTATCTCTCCCAGGGAGGCACAAGTCCTTGCACTAATGCGGTTTTCTGCTGCAACCAAGGCTTCAGTTTGTTTACCAGCCCATTGGTTCTTCCCCTCTTTACCCTAAGCTTAAAAAAATCAGTAATGTAACCTGCTTATTGATTTTCTTGGGGAATCTCTTTAGATGCTGGGATTTGAGATTCATTTGGCAGTTTCATGCCTCCTTTATTCACAGATCAGCTCTCGTCCTCTAAGCTCTTCTATATCCATTTGATTTCCCATATGGTTTTGCTTTGCTTTGCGCAAATTACAATTTGTATTCTTGAAGGGGACTTTACCAGGTATACTGTTAATTCACAAGATGCTTACCTTTCTGCTTTTGCGCTCTCACTGCAGACCGCTTTCCTGACTGCTTCACACGCGTGGCGCTATGAGCGTAATGGAGTCTTTTTAATGTTTCTCTGCTCCAATGCTAAGGCCTGCCTTCTTTCCAATAGAAACTGTAGACACACTCAAGTTTCGTGCTGCCTTATTATTCAAGCTGTACGTGGCAGACTTACAAACTGTAACTCTTTTCCACCAAAATGAAATGGACATCAGTTAACTTGGGCAATTTATGCTTACAACCTGGTGTTTCTAGACACCACGCAAATAGGTCTGCAGAGACAACTAAGCAATCTGGTAGTGTACTTAAGGAACAACGACCTGCAGTTAAATGCTAAAAAATCCAAAATCATGGCTTTCGGCTCTAATCTGGGGAAAAGAGGAAATCATTTCAAATGGTATGCAGCTGGTGAACAACTAGAACAATTCGAGTCTATCCAATACTTGGGCATAATGTTCAACAAATCCATCAGAGAACAGCAATGGACTCAAGACCTGAAACTGAGAATGGAAAACTTGACGCTCCAGGGGATGAAACTGCATGGTGATTTCGGGAAATTCACAACTAAACCAGTCATAATGTTCTATCACCAGAAGGTGCTAGCGACAGTTACGTTTGGGAATGAAACTCGCTTAAATATCAGCAGAGCAGTGTGAGACCCACTTGAAAGGCAATTTTGGCACAACGTTTTGCGCTTGCCAAAGAGCATGCTAATTGTGGCCATGCGTTACGAACTCTGGTTGCAGTCGATGTTTGCAACTGTTTTGTGGAAATCGATCGCCATGATGAGGAAAATGTTTCTGAAAATGTCAGTTCCTTCGTAAATGATCTTCAACTTCACAGCTAAGAGGCCATTTCATGGGTTACTAAAGGAATGGGTCACAAAGATTCAAGTGCAGCTTGCACATGCCAATATTGACATGGAAACTTTAGTGAGTAATCCCTATGCTGCAAAGAAAAAACGATCACACTGCGGTTGGATAGAAACATAGCAAAAAAGAGCGAATTACACTACTACATTAGATCTAGGTTGTGAGGGTAGGGTTGTGAACACGATTGTAAATTATTTGGAGAAGTTTCCATGTAGGTATCACCGAGACCATAGTATAAAACTAAATCAAATTCTAAAAATGCGTCTCTGGAGAGAACCATTACCTAACGTGAAATGAATGAATGTTTTTGTAGTAGTACTGTATGTGATCTCTAAAATATAGCTCAATTCATCTAAGGAAAGACCAGCCTGTCCCCCATCTGCTTCACATTTATATTTAGGTCACCTGTGCATTTAAGTGATCTGTCCCTCGTTATTTTTTATTTAAAAAAAGCCTGCAGAGCCTCTCAAGGAGCAAAGAGAGAACCCCAGAGTGTAACACACCCTTTCCCATCCAGTTAGGCACTCAATAGAACCCTGTCATGTATTGAGACTCGCAATGTATTTCGATGGACTGGCTTCACAATCTTCTCAATCAATAGAATTAATAGGTTCAGATTTGCATTTATTCTTGGAATAGTGTGACTGTAGGCAAACAAAGCCCTGTGATTCACCTCTAAATTGCAGGTGAGCTTGTTAACAGGTTGTGGCTTTATAGTGTTTCACTACTTCATTTTGTGTGACCTTCATCACTTCTAAAAAAATACTAATAGTAAGTACAACCGTTGAGCACTTCACCTGTGGTGTAAAACACAACTGCTAAAATATGTATTTTAAAGTTGTGCATTCTTGCCTAGACACAGCTTTGGCAACAAGCAAAAAGGGTACCATTGTAAAATTTATTGAGCTATTTCGTAAATATATGCATAGAGTGGTGATAGAAAATGAGAGTGTCATCTTGAGACTATGGTCCTCATTACGAGTTTGGAGGTAGGCATGGAGCTAATAGCTCCATGGCTGCCTCCAAACCAGGCTCCTTTTACCGGGTTCCTGCAATGGAGACTTACCGGGTCATTCCGACATAGGAGGACCCGGTAAGTCCTCCTTGCAGGAACCATTCCCCATTCCCATTTGAGCCCCCATAGGGCTCAATGGGAATGGGGATGGAGGTAACAACGGGCCTGTTATAAGTGTCCTGTTGTTACCTCCCTCTTCCCCTCGCGGGACCCGGAAAAGACACCTGGTTTTACCAGACGTCTGATCCGGGTCCTGCAACGGGAACCTCGTAATACGCGCTCCCGGAATGAAGGAGGCCGGTCCCGTAATGAGGCCCTATGTATTTTTAGACTAAAATGTAATTTTCGTATTTACCAAAGTGGTGGATAACATCGTATATAAAGGATTAACAAATATTGATCTGGGTATTTAAAGTGAGAGTCATTTGCTTTATAAGTGATCACAAGGTTAAGGACATCACACTAATTAGGCCACACTCACTAGAGGCATGATGGCTTTCCCAGTGGCATCACTATCTAAACACACAAAACGTAGGCTCCTAGTATAGTGCATAAGATAGAGAACACAATTGCAACTGTCCAAAGCAAATATTACAACTTGATGTCACCAATATTATGAGACAGCGTTCTCCAGATTGTTAATTTATGTAATCAATTTCTTTAATATCATTTCATCCATTTATAATGTTGTAAATATGTTGCGATGTTCACAGAATACGGAACAATTGTTTCCAGTAGCTAATAACAAAACATAATGGACCTCATTACGAGCATGCCAGTCCAGTAACAACAGTGCCGGTAAGCCTACCGGCACCATTGTTACCGGACTGGCACACTCTGGGTCTGAAAACTGCTGAACCCATATGCATGCATACTTATAATTTGCCGAACCCATACCCTCACACAGAATAATTTGTCTCACACATTGTTTGTCAAGTGTTGGCAATAAAAGGCCGTAGGTTTTATTGTACAGATATGGTTATGCAGATAACAATAATCACATATCATGATAGTAACATACTTTTGGGCACCTGGTCTTGGGGTTACCCCCTCTGGCCCGTGCCTGCCTTCTCATGTCCCACGACTTGTTGTGGGCACCGTACAGTGACCTGTACTTCTTTTCCTTTGTTCTTCTCCCTTATTTGTAGGGTGGGAGGGTTTTGTGGTAAAGAAGCAAAGGTTTGGAAGGCACTGAGTAAACAGTGCACCTCCTGTGTGTTTGGGTCCCCGTTCAGGGTCCACAAACTGTTTGTGTTTTCTCAGAGCATGCTGCTCTGGGTCTTTGATATGTATAGTAGTGGGGGCTGTTATGTTTCATCCCCCTGCCAGATAGCCGACTATCTGGCCCCCCGTGGGGGAAGGTCTTTGAACCTGATCCCTGCCTGCCTGTTGGTTTCCTTAGGTGCTTAGCACCTTGCTGCATGAAGGAAGGGTGAGGTGATTGCTCACACCTCACCCTTCCTCAGCATTGTGTTGCACAGATTGCGCATCTCTTCGACTTGGGGGGAGGAGAGGAGCAGAGAGGGGGAGAGGTTGGGCTGCCCCTCTCCAAGCCTGCTGATGGTAACAGCAGTTACCCTGCCTCGCTTTGTGCGGCATTGCAGCATTGCCCATACTAGGCAGATGAACAAAGTGGGCCAAAACAAAAACTATTATGCCAAGTCTCAGACATCTGGAACTCTTTCAATGAAATTGTTATAAGAGAAAACAATTACAACAAAGGTACACACAGAATGTTTACCATTCATCAAGTCATAATGGCAGAAAAATACAAAAAGCGAGAAATCACACACGAATAAGGTACCTATGCATCATTTCAAGTAATAGTTTTTCCTCCACTAGGTATCGATAAACCGAAAAATATGAGCCAAAACCTAAAATTAGGCAGTCAGACACCATATTAATTTATAGCTATTAAGTGAAAATGTAGCAAAAATCTATGAACACACCAATGGTCTACATTTGCCATAAAATTAGCACATCAATGCAAAGAAAAAGTGATAAAAACTGCGCCATTTTCAGGTGAAAGATGCATTCTTTGAAAACTGTGATTTGCTCTAGTCAGATTTCTTTGTCACCACTTCGCAGGCACCTTCTGTTGCTCAGACACGTCACCACACAGGGACAGGAAGGATGTAGTCATGCTAGTGGGGCTGGGAGTGATGTAGGGTCACGCGAGAAGATATATTTGCCCTTAGGCCAATCGTACCTGGAGATTATCCATCCTTCTAATGATCGCCACAGAAATGCGATGCTATCATCTCAGTCGAGAGGGCAGACATATTGTGGCAGTAACAAAGTCTTCCAACAGCTGCATTATCACCTGATCCCAAGGATCTCGCTTTGGACTCTTAGAGCCTGAATCACCAAAGAAGGATCAAGCGAGCCAAAAAAGCAGATGTTATCCGCCTTTTGATCCTTGTGATTCTGAAAAGTGTTTAGGTCACTGTATTCGCAAAGGTCAGCTGCACACTTCTCGGTGGCTCTGCACCAGCGGAATTCATGGGCTCTCCCGCATCGGTGACGCTCATGCAGGTCATGCGCATGCCTGACATTACATTAATGCATGCGCGATAGGCTCCCAGCAGCCAATTTGGCGAAGCACAGTGAAAAGATGTGGTCGAGGCGGGTAAGTATTTAAAGCTAAAGCTTTATTATAATAGCAGGCCCGCAGGGAGCACACATCCATCCGTGGCTCCGCCAACCGTCACTCGCGTCTCGCCCCGCGCCCGCAATGGAATCTACGTGAGGCATGATGCGGAACAACGAGTGACGGCAAGCGCGAGCTCTGTTATACACATCTCTACATATCTCCCCCCCTTAAAACAAGTAACGTAATAACAAAAAAACATTTGTGAAAAACACTCTAATTAATTTTCCCAACAAAAAAAAAATATCAAACAATAAAAATCTAAAATATTTAGTTGCAATGCAACAAGAAAACAAATGTATTTAAACAATGCTAAAAATTCTATTATGTAAATACATTGATTAACAGAAATTCCAAGAATATCAATTACAAGATATAGTTCAACCAAGATATTCTCTCATCCAACCTGGTTTTTTAACCATTCTTCCTTTTGAAGTAACAACCTCACTTCCCTCACACATCGGCTCCAGATCATAACCAACAATATCTTTTGACTTTTCAAACATCCCACTCTGACCCCTGAGTTCTTCATTCATTCTGCTCTGGCAATCTACGTCATGATCCTCAGGTTGATATATCTCATTAGCTTTTGCTAGTCTTCCCTTTGACCAAACTTCACCTCCTTCTAGAATAACAACACCATTCCTTACAGCAGAAATAATTTTAGGTCCTATAAATTTGCTTTCAGTACATTTTTCCACAACCCTAGGATTTTTAATGTATACCTCTTCACCTACATACCATTCACGCTCCTTTACTTTCTTCCTGTCATCAAAATGTTCTTTGTTCCTCACTTGACCTTCCCTTATTAACTTCATAATCTCTTCTCTATCAATCACAACCGACCTTGCCAAACCAAGCCAACCTGGACACAACTTAGTCCCTGGTTCTCTCCCTTTGAGAGAAACAAAAGGTGCAACCCCAGTAATAGAGTGTGGAGTGGTTACATAGCACCACGTCACATGCTTTAACACCTCTCTCCATGGTTGCCCCTTGTTCAAAGCTAATTGAATACCGGCCTTGAGGTACCTATTTACTCTCTCAACCAGTCCATTAGCTCTGGGATTGTATAACGCAGTTCTTGTGTGTGTTATACCATAACTAGATAGAAAATTCTTCATTTTCACTGAAACAAATTGCACACCATTGTCCGTTACCAGTTCGGACGGAACACCTTCTCTCATAAAGATATTTTCCAAAATTGTGATTAACTCATTTGCTGTCACATCTCTCACTGACTCCCACTCTATCCATTTAGAATGGAAATCTACCAATACTAGCAAGTATTTACCACTCTCTCCCAAACCTGCAATGGGGCCCATAATATCAACAGCCAGTTTCACCCAAGGCTGACTGGGAACAGTATTAGGGATCATGGGAGTTTCACGAACCACTTTACTCTTATCACAGGATTGACACATTGCACAATGTTTTACCTTCATTTCTGCCATTTTGTCCAAACCTGGCCACCAATAGCTTTGCCTCAACTTCCTCTTCATTGCTCCCTCTCCCGGATGACCTTGGTGAGCCAAGTCTATCAATAACTTCCTAATACCCTCTGGTGGTATACAATGTTTTCCCCTCCACAACTTATCATCCATCCAAAACAACTCATCTTTAATGTCCCACCATATGTGGACATTTCTGTCTAACCTTTTTTTTTCTGGCCATCCTTCCATAGTCCATGTCTTCACCATTTCCAAGTTCTCATCTTTCTGCCCTTCTCGCAACCATACATCACGCGTAACCGCCTGCTCAACCTCGGCTACAACTGCCTCATCCAACATCTCCTCTTTCATCCCCTTCTCAATCTCTCTTCCTTCTTTCCCTGGTAACCTAGACAAATAGTCCGCTACGACGTTCTTCTTCCCGGGCAAGAAACTCACTTCAAAATTAAACAATTGCAGTCCCAATCCCCATCTGTTAATCCTGGGTGAGCCCATCGCCCATCTTGCACTCTCAAAAAGCTGGACCATAGGCTTGTGGTCAGACCTCACTACAAACTTTCTACCCCACAAGAAAAATTTAAAATGGTGAACCGCCCAGAACATAGCCAGCGTTTCTCTTTCAATAACTGAATATTTTGTTTCAGCCCCCCTCAGTGGTCGTGAAGCAAATGCAATCACTCTCTCCTCATTATCCTTGTTAAACTGTAAAAGAGTTGCACCCAATCCTATACCACTAGCGTCCACAACCAACACACACTTGTCATGGACCACAAACCTCCCAATTGACGGTGCCTTCACTATTGCCTCTTTAATATCTTTAAATGCCTTTTCACACTCTTTGCACCACAAAAATGTTGCCCCCTTGCCCAGGAGTAACCTCAATGGCGTAGATAAGCTTGCGAAGTTCTCAACAAATTTGTGATAATACTCAGCAAGGCCAAGGAACGATCTCACCTGCTCCTTATTCTCGGGTCTAGGCGCATTCTTGATTGACTCTACCAAACTCTTTCTAGGTCTCACACCACCACCGTCTACTACATGTCCCAAGAACTCCACACTCTTCACTTTTATCTTACATTTACTCCTCTTTACTGTCAATCCTGCTTCATCCAGTCTCTCCAATACCCTCGCAAAAATCACATCATGTTCATCTTCCGAGCCAGCATAGACAAGAATGTCATCCTGAAAAACCACTACATTTTGTACACCCTCTAACACAGTTTCCATTACTCTCTGGAAAACAGCGGCTGCAGACGCCAGCCCAAAAGTCATTCTGCAATATTTAAATGTACCCAAGGGAGTCACAAATGCCGTTAAAATTTGACTTTCCTTCAGCAAAGGTACCTGATGATACGCTTGTGACAAATCTACCACAGAAAACACCGTTGCACACTCAAGCGTGGACAGTTTTTCCCCAATATTTGGAAGAGGGTGTTTTTCAACCAAAATATTTCTATTTAAGTCCCTTAAGTCCACACATAGCCTGATGTCACCATTGGACTTAGCTGCTACCACCACCGGTGAAAGCCACTCAGAGCTCTCCACTCTTTCAATGATACCACCCTGTAGCAGTTTTTGTAATTCTAGCTTTACCTTATCATACAAATTGTGTGGAATGGGTCTAACTTTGTGCACTTTGGGTACTGCACCTTTCTTTAGTACAATACTGTGCTCAAAGTCTTTCAATACCCCCAAATCCTCTGTAAACACCCTAGGATACTTCTTCTCCCAAACATCTTTCACTTCTGCCACCGTCACAGGACACTCTGCATTAGCTTGGATTCTTATACCCAACTTCCTTTGTTCTGCCCACCCTAACAAGGATGAACCTTCATGTGTAACATACACATCTGCATCGCAACTGCGCCCTTTGTATTTAATGGACGCACAAAACTTTCCAAGAACCTTGATCTTAATGTTTCCATAAGCATACGGCTCAATATCATGCTCGCTAAGCTGTTCCACTTTCCCTTGTACACATCCTTCATACGTCTTCTTCGATATAAGAGTCCACGGTGAACAACTGTCAACTTTCATTGTTACCACTCTGCCCTGGACCAAAAAAACATCTGTAGGACCTCTCCCCTCAGGGTATAATTCGGCAATTTCCAAAACGTGCCTTCCCTGAAGTGGTGCACCACGACTTTCCTCTTGTTCCGGATTACTCATCTCCACACTGTTAACTTGACCTGACTCCTTGCAAACCCTTGCAAAATGACCTCTCTTTTTACACTTTAAACAGTTAATGTTCCTGGCCGGACAGAAAACACTTGAGGCTATATGCCGATTACTGCCACATTTAAAACATTTGATTTCCCTGAAAAGCGTTGGTTTCCTTGGAGAAGGACTTCTAACTGCAGCAACTTCACTCCCGTACTTGTCCGCCTTCATATTTGACATATATTTGGTCGTCTGTTCCATACTTCGTGCCAACTCTACCGCCGCCTCTAGTGGAAGATCTCTGGATAGCAACCTCTCCTGTATCCTTTCACTATTAGTACAACGTACTAATTGATCCCTTATTAATGAGTCAGCAAGGTTACCAAAATCACATGAATGACTGAGAGTTTTCAACGCAGCTATGAAATTCTCAACTGGTTCTTGCGGTTCCTGACCCCTTTTAAAGAACTTATGTCTCTCAAACGTGACATTTTTCCTGGGTTCAAAATGAGTTTCAAGTTTCTTTACCGCTGTGCCATAAGGGTCAGCCTCCCCTTGGCCCTCTGGAGCTGGTTCCGGTAACCCATCGTACACACTGCGCCCCTCCGCGCCCAAATTGTGTAGAAGGATGGCTTCCTTCCTTGCAGATGAAAATTTGTCTCCACCTATTGCGATGAGATAGGTATCAAACAGCCTTTTCCATCTGTCCCATCTTATATTGGGTGTGCCCGCTTCCGGAAGGAAAGGTGGAGGTGCTGCCATACTTGCCGCAGCCATAGTGCCCCTGTTCTTTGAGATTAAACTTGAATCAGAAACAGTGCCCCAGTTTTAAATGTACTCTTGTTAACAGTGGTCTTTTACCCAATTGTAAAATAGTGCTCTCCAGCGTTTAATTCCAGTCACCAGATCCCACAAGAGTATCTTTACTCCAAATACTCAGATCTGTCACACTCCCACCGCTCCTTGGAGCCAAAACACTGCCTTTGCCACAACAGCAAAAGATCACCACACACTGTGCCCCAATACTAGCAGGATTCCGGTCCAAACGCTTGTTTCTTTTTTCCTTTTTTTTTTTTTTCCTGAGCGCTTACTAGCAGCAATACGGTAACTGAGATGTCCAGGAACAGCGTTAAGAAAGGGCCGCACTCTGAGTGCCAACTCCTCCAATTTGATTTGCGCTGCTTCCAAACCCCTCCCTCCTGCCTTCCTCCTCACCTCTGCACGTAACGTCCTGGAGGGAGGGGCGGGACCGACACACAGCAGTGCGAAGAAATCCGTGTGGAGCTCCTCGCCAGGGAACACTGGCCCCGTCAACCCAGACAAACCTCCCCGCAATCCTTATCAGATGGAGGCAGGGTCGCGACGCGGCCACGGAGCACTACGAAGGAGCCACGAAACAAAACAAGAGCGGTACCGCTGACATCCTTTCCCCCGCGGGCCTGCCTATCCCATCCTCGTCGCCATTTGAAAAGATGTGGTCGAGGCGGGTAAGTATTTAAAGCTAAAGCTTTATTATAATAGCAGGCCCGCAGGGAGCACACATCCATCCGTGGCTCCGCCAACCGTCACTCGCGTCTCGCCCCGCGCCCGCAATGGAATCTACGTGAGGCATGATGCGGAACAACGAGTGACGGCAAGCGCGAGCTCTGTTATACACATCTCTACACACAGCTCATTTCAAAATCACATTACATTATTGTGAAATATATAAAAGAAATGTTACGATCTGTTTCAAGATAGACAGACAAGTGGACCAGCAGGAGTTCAGACTGCTGCTCCCTGCATTCTCATGAATATCCTTCTATCCCTTCTGCGTCCCCGTATGCCTCTTCCAAGCAGGTACAGCAAGAGGCAGGTCTTTCCCTTGCACGGGGAAGCACATCCGTTCCATGCCTGGAAGCACACCTCAACACCGCACGTGCACAGCTGTACACGCCCAAAGGGGATCAGAATGTAAGCATATGAACCCTTCAGAGAATCCAGAGCCACTTACTTTCATGCACTTGAAGGGGACACGCAAGAACCTCCCCTGCACATGTGTGAAACATGTGAATTGGGCACAGCGTGCCAGTGAGCGTGGCTGGCACAGAAGCCTGAACACGACTGGATGAATTCACTAACGCAGCGGCAGAGCCCAACATGAACACACTGAGATGGATTTGGCCGCTGTTACCGGATGGTCTCCCTTGGCTCACTCAGGTGAGTGGGAAAGTGGGAGGTATGCCAACAGCCTTTGAATCCTCATTTGCACCATGTAATCCTCAATCCTAAATTCTATGCGATTTCCCAATGCAGATCTTATGGCAGGATTCACTGCTATTGCCAGCTGAGGGCGGTAGAGTGTGACAGTTCTGAACAAGGAACTCAATTGCATTTATTTATAAATGTTATATCTGTCACTGGCAAACATTAATAGACCAGGATAAAATGACAATATTTCCCAGAATTCTTGTTGCTGTCGGCTATCTACTGAATTATTTACTTCTCAAAATTCCTGATTTAAATTTTCTGCAGGCTATGCATCCAGAAGCAACAATTCCCAGGATACAAAGATCTAGTTCATGCAGCATCAAACCAGGCTCAGGACTAGAAATGGACAGTATTGTTTCCAGGCTGGGAGCTCAATAATCATTATTGATTTAGGTAAAGGCTTATAAATGTAGCGTTAAAGTTCATCCATAAGAATTCTCACCAGCCTAAGTGAAGACCAGTGTGCATTTATCCTGAAGTAATTTGAAGGTTGCCTGCAATAGTCTACATGTAATTTTTTTGAAATAGTCCACAATTTCAGCACATCTCTTTGGCCTGGATCCCAGCATGGCCGCTTCTTGATCTAGTCTACACTACTGAGGGTGCCCTGCTTTTCAGATGCAGTGTTACAACGTGTCCCACTAAATTTCTCATTGTTAATGTTAAAGGGATTTGTACCGTGAACCATCACCACTGAAGTGGTTACCAGGCGCTCTGGCGGATCTGAAAAGGAGAGCGTGGAACAAAAGAGGATTTGGTGGGGGGTTTGTAGGGTGTAGTTGGGAATAGGAAAGTGAGATGTGTGATGTCGTGTTGGCAACTTCAGTTCGGTTTGTACCTTTTGCTGAGCTTAAGCACGGTTAACGAGTCTGTGCAAACTCCCATGTGCTGTTGTGCCGGGTTATGTGTTGTTAGTCTGTTGTTGCAAAGTGGTGAAGTGCATGTAGATTGGTGTGTAGAGAGGTGGTTGTCTGGTTTTCTGTATGATAGTTGTATAAGGAGAATTGGGTTAACTGGTTTTTTATCTTTGTTACATTTTTATTTTATTTTTCTGTCTCTCTCCCTCTCTTACCTCTTTGTCTTTGCTTTTCTGTGGTCCCTCATCCTGGGTCAGTGATGTTTAGGTTAGACGACTCTGGTCCCTCCCTACCCATCCCAGATGGGGATCTTACCTACCTAGGTTTCTTCTGTGGGTTAGCATTATGGTGCATGGGTGGTCGGGGGATCCCCTCTGCCTTGTGCTTCATGAGGAATCGATTTAGGGGTTATGGTTTTCTCCCTGGCAATCTTGTTTCCCAATGACTCTATGTTTCCTAGTAAACTCCTGTTGCCAGAGCAAAAAGCCAGGTTTTGAGTCATTTTCTGAATTCCGGGTGATCCTTTGTGTTACAATTGTTTTTTGGTAGGTGTTTCCAGGATTTTGCTGCGAGGTGAGAGAACGATGATCCTCTGAATTTTCTTTTAATGTATGGTTTTGGTTCTAAGCTATGTTGCTGTTGGTGCTTGATCTGAGTGGCCTTGTCGGATGGTTATTTTCTCTTTAAGGAACTCTGCTCCTTGGCCGTGGATTTCCCTGTGTGTTATGCACACCGCTTTGAACATTATTCGCAGTTTTATTGGTAGCCAGTGTAGCAGTTCCAGCACTGGGGTAATGTGTTCTCTTTGCAGTAGTTTGAGCAGCAGTCTGGCCGCAGCGTTTTGGATTAGTTGGAGTTTTTTTAATAGTCATCTGGCATTCCTAGGTATAGGCTGTTAGTGTAGTCTATTCTAGACATGATGGGTGCAATGATGGTGAGTATTTTGTGGTTGAAAGAGAGGAATGGTAGGATCCTTTTTACTGCATGTAGGAGGAAGACACATTCTTGATTATAGCGTTTACTTGTGGCTCCAGTGTTAGTTCGTTGTCCATTAAGACTCCCAAGTTCTTTACTGTCATTGAAGGAGTTGGTGCTGTTTCCAGTGCAGTCACCCATGGGATATCATGATTGTTTTCCCCATTTTTGGATATGATCTTTATTTCTGTTTTGTCCGGGTTGAGTTTGAGGTTGTTAGTGTTCATCCAGCTGTAGAGTTCTTGTAGGCATCTTCCAAGGTTGTGTTTCCTTCCTCTGTGTCTTGTATGGTCATGCCCCTGGCCTATAGGCACTTCAAGATCATCTAGTGCAGACGGTGGTGGGCGCCTTCGCCGATGCTTCCTGCTTCACGTCTCACGTCCTTGTTTTTAAGTTGATCAGAGGTCAGTTTTCAGGACAGCACTAAAGTACTGACTTCGATTTTACTGCTCCAGAAACGTGCACCCTGCTAGCACTGATATCTGTGCTGTTCAGAACTGTTGGCCTTTTCTGTCATGGGGTGGCAAGGGGTGAAGAATTAGATGGGTGCTGAGGGCATTTTACTAAATGGCTAAGCCAGGGACAGCCAGATTCATCTACAGGGAAAAGCAGCAGGTCAATAACGCTCGAGGCTAGAGATGCAGGAGATAGGGTTGTTGAATATGAGGCATGTTGTGTGCTGTGTTCCTGCATGTTCCACAGGCCGGGCTTGCGTGGAATGTTGAACAAACAGTAATGAATGGAAAGGGCTTTGTAGGTAATGGTTGAGGTGGAAGGGTAAACAGGAGGTGGTGGTTGGAGAAGAGCTGCAGGTGTTAATATTTATATGTATAGATACATGAAATGAAGGAGTAAGTAACTCACGTGATGTGCACTTCCGGAAGGACATGTACAGCAGAGGATGCTGTTCACAACAGTGACGTGGGGAATTTCACAATTTGAAGCACCTAGGCTATTGATGAAGGTTGGTCAATCACATTTATTATAAAAACGACAACGTTAGCCATGTAGGTAAGTGCATGAGCACTCTGTGTCAGCCTTTGCTCATCATAAAAATGAGGAGCTTACAACGTGCCATGAACATCGTAGACACCAAGGAAGGACTCATTCAGGGTAACCAGGCAACCATTCCAAAAAATATAAACACAGCAAAAAGTTGCACCTGACAAAAGAAATACATAGTATTTAAAACATAAGGAACTAAAGAGTGAAACTAACACTAGAAATCCTGTCACAACACTACACGGAACGTAAAAAGTGTGCAGGCGCTCCATGGCGTCAGATGGTCATTGTAAAGAATAAGACATTAGACCATCCTGTAAACTTCGCAGAAACCAAGGAAGCAATGAGCGCAGGTTCCCCAGGCAACCAATGTAAACAATATAAACACAGCGGAACTATGCACCTGGCAAAAAAAGGCATAGGCCCTCATTACGACCCTGGCGGAAATCGAAAAACGATGGCGGAAATGCAATACCGCCATCGAATAGCGCTCGGTGCGACTATGACCCGTCACCGCAAAGTACGATGCCATGCCAAACCGTAAATACCACCATGGCGCAAGGGTACGCGAATTCCGACCCTAGCGGACATGTACCTAACGCCATCAAGCACGGCGGAAAGTACCATTCCGCCATGGTGAGAAGTACGGCATCGCGAATCAACCGTAAACGGCCCCACTGAGTGCCTGTACACCGCTCCCTGCCCACAAAGTACAACTCCCCGTAGGTGCAATGAAGTCACAATGCAACCAGTGAAATGTACAAGTCACCCATGCATGCCAACGAACAAAAGAATCACAAGAGGGGCCAATGGGAGCTGCAGGGCACAGATGGCACGAATACAGAAGCCATTCCAATGGACATGACCACAGTCCCCCACCAAGAAACGCACGCAAACACAGGCACCTGTGACCAGCAATATTCCGAAAATCACATCATTCCACCAGTCCACCTGGCTGACCGGCATCTGTTACACAAAACCTAATCCCCCGCCCCTGAGCATGACATCATTCAAACAGTCATATTGGCAGCCCTCATCCCTGACCTCACTGGGCTTCGTAGGCAAACGCGCCCAGCACAGTACCACGCAACTAAACTCCGAAGCTGGAACCCAATGCAGATCTCCTCACAATACATCGCTCCCCAAATAGGAATATGCCACATCACTTGCAAAGAAGAACGCTACACGGCCCATATCAGAATAGAAATTTAATGCACAACAAAATCACCAAGCCCATACAGCCATTAGGCCATGAACTCCAAAACACATTTCACCATTGTGGGCTGCATCCGCAAGAAATGACCAGCTACTACTTGTGTGACGCCCTGTTCCATCATGGTACACAGAGCCACATTCACGTACGAAAAGGCAACATGGAAGCGCACAGAACCGCAGGGCCGTCCCAATGGGGAGGCACTAGTCCAGCTGAAAGGCCGAAATGTTGCTCCGAGCCACTAGTACTGCGTAAGGGCATGTGGCCCATTGGCGATCGTCCCATAAGATCGTAATGCTGCTCCACTGATTAACACGAAGCAGCAGGTGTCGGGAGTAAAAGCCATCTGCAGGAGTGGCATACAGATGGCAGTGGCAAAAGGGGAGGAGATACCTGTCAACCAAAAGAAAAGAAAAAGAACAGAATGGCCATCAGAACTACATTCGAACAACTCACTTCAATGATCACACTAAATCCACAGCCATATGCATGCTAGCCCACTCCAAAGGATCATCACCACCCCAAAACCACTTGCGACTCATAACTATCTATATCGAGGTGTAAACACCATCACAAACGAGTGTACCTGTGCATGCGTCTGTGAAAACAGAATCCATCTGATGGGAATGTTAACGTGCATGGACACAAGTGTCTGAAGGCGCGTCGAGACAGGGAGGGCTCAACAAGGCCAGATAGACGATGGTCCCACTATGGCAGCCCTGCATCACATAGCGCAGGGGAGGCGGACAGATTCCAAGAAGCCCTGTACATGGCAAACTCTGTATCAAATCATCTGCCCATGCATCCATTCATCATTCCCTCATCCCGGTATAAAAACGCCTGAATATTTACTCACATAACATTAGAAATATCCATTGAGTCTGTGCGTTATGCAGCCTGCAAAATCCACAGTGCCCCAGCCCGTAATTCCAGTGTTGTGAAGTAACATGTATTTGGGAACGTCCGGCCTCATCGCCCACGTCGCTATTGCGCATCCCAAACTATTCATATCAATCATTGCATCCTCGCCATGGCCCCTGTCTCAAGGACATTGAACAATAGAACGTTATATTTGCAGTCAGACCTGTGGGCATCTCCTCGCCGCTAGCTGAAAACCGAAAGCGCCGCCCTTCGAATTCCTCATTTGCAACATCACGTCGAAAAGGCATCTGTGGCCGCTTGAAATCACAAATTAATCCATCTAGTGCGGCTGTGTGTGAAAATGGCAACTGCCTTCACCCACAAATGGGACGCCCCGCCCGTCGGTGCAACTCGGTACAGTGATGCATGAGGGCCCACCGTTACTCGAGTACTACGTTCCACTGACCCTTCACAAGTCTGTTCGCGACTGCAAAGATTGTATGTGAAACAATGGGACCATAGCCGAATGAACATATCAACCAATGTTACACGGCCATCGGGTACAAATACATGATTGCAATAGCAAGATGCCATTACTCGAATTGCAGCGTTGTGTGCGGGACGTGCTCGGCCAAAGGGGAGAGCAGCTTGCACAGGTGGAATGAATCACCACAGGTGGAGGCCATACAGCCTGAAAACACATAAATTGCACACCCAGTCTCCTCCCACAACCACACCCACTCCGAAATGCTACCGGCAGGACTCGCGATGTTGGCCCTGGGGGACCTGATAGCACTGCAAGTACTCCAACTCCAAGAAGAAGACGAACACCAACTACAACCGGCCGCACGGAGGAGACGCAGGAGGAGGAGGAGGCCAAGGCAGGGCCAGCAAGGGCCGCCAGCACAGCCACTACCACCACGCAGGCAGCCCGCAATCCCACGCCTCCGAGCACATCCGTTCAACCTCACTGATGAGCAGATCCACACCCTCTACCGTTTGGACCGGGACACCATAGCCGCCATTGTGGACATGACACAGGCTGACCTTGTCAGCATGATAGATAGCCCAACCGCCATCCCACCCCTACTGAAGGTGGTGTCTGTACTCCACTTCCTGGCCACAGGCACCTACCAGCACACAGTCGGACAGTTGTATGGCATTTCTCAGCCACTGTTCTCACGGACACTATTGCAAGTGCTCGATGCCCTCCTGCAGCACGCAGACGACTACATCTCTCTACCACGCTCGGAGCAGGAAATTACCAACACAAAAGTGGGATTCCATGCACTTGGCGGCATACCGGGTTGCCTTGGTGCCATCGACTGCACCCATGTAGAATTGGTCGTCCCACATGCCATGGAGGCCCAGTACCGCAACCGAAAACAATTTCATTCCCTGAATGTACAAATGGTGTGTGACTCCAACAGGATCATTACACATTGTTGTGCCCGATTCCCTGGATCAACCCATGATTCTATGGTCTTGAGGAACTCTACAATACCACGCTACATGGAGCGACACGCAGGGAACAGATCCTGGCTACTCGGTGAGTCTCATTTCATGCATGATGATGTGGGGTATGTGATTCGGCAATGACCTGGCAGGAAGGGGGGGGGTGTGCGTACGTAGCAATGGCATTCCACATCATACGTTTATCGTCCACATACAGGTGATGCTGGATATCCACTGAAGAGATGGCTCCTCACACCAGTCCGGAACCCACGGGACCAGCATGAGGAGGACTACAACCATGCCCACTCACGTACCCGTGTAGTCATTGAACAGGCATTCGACCTACTGAAGACTCGTTTCCGCTGCCTCAGCAGGTCTGGCGGGGCACTCCTGTACCGCCATGAGAAGGTTGCAAAGATGGTCATGGCATGTGTCATGCTCCACAACATGTGCGTACGTAGAAATGTGCCCATGCCCCCTGACGCAGAACTGCAAGCACCTGAAGATGGTCATGATGAGGGTGGGGATGTGGCAGCACCTCAAGGAGTCTGCGAGGCACCGGAGGGCCGTGACATTCGTCAGCATCTCATTGATGCATGCTTCTAGCACTCACGCCTGGTGGCTGATACATGGACACGGTACTCGTGGCACTGTGTGTGTCTGGTACATGCACAATATGGACTGTACGCCTATGATGGCCTAGTACACAAAGATCATTGTCCACACATCTCATTGGTTGATCGTGCATTGTTTATGGCATATGTGATATCATGTTGAACACCCTATCGACCCGCCACCCAAGTGAGCCCAACACACCCCCTCCACCCTCCTACCTCCCCCCCGAACACCAGTGTCCAAAGATGCTCATTGTCAGTGGGCAGTCGCTATTGCAAGCCCCCTCTGCGGGTATCAGGGGCACCCCTGCCTGTGGAGCGCAGGTTCCTCCCAGATCTACGTTGGGGGCTGCCCTGGACGGAACTTGCAACGGATGATGTCTCTGCCTGCTCATGTCCATGCATGTCCCTAAGGGTTTGTGAGAGCTCAGTGAGCACACGGCGCACTGCGGCAAGTTCGGCACATACGTCTTTGGACGTCGCATGCAGTTCCCCCCTCAGGCTCTCGGTGCTTCTCTCCATTTGGACTCTCAGGCTCTCGGTGCTACTCTCCATTTGGACTCTCAGGCACTCGGTGCTACTCTCCATTTGTGCCCTTAGTGTCTCTGTACTTCTCTCCATTTCTGCCCTAAGTGTCTCAGTTGATGTTTCTATGTCTGCCTTAGTGCCCCCACATTCATCGGCATGGTCCTTGAGGAGCGTGGCCAGTTGCTGCTGTTGCACGATTAACTGGTCGAGGGACTGTTGCCTCTGCTGGGCCATGGCCATTTGCGGTGGTGTCACAGAGGGGCTGGTGACCTCATGTTGCCTTGCCACAGGGCTTGTGGGGGATGGCCAGTCGTCGTCTTGTGGGTGCCCCTGCGTGGTATCCTCATGTTGTACGGGATGGGACAGACAGGGGGATTGGGACAGGTCATGGATGGATCTGACTTCGACATCCCCGTCTTCTGTGTCGGAGCATGCTGCCATCAATGGGGTGTCACCTATGGTGCTGCTGCCACCAGAGGCAGTGCCTTCTGTGGCATCCATTGGGGGGACCTGTGGTGCTGCTGTTGTGGGCATGCTGGCTGCTGGGGTGCCTGTTGATGTTCCCTCCTCTGTGCTGCCACCTGATTTGTGCTGCTGCCGTGTCTTGATGCGTGCAGCTGAGGTGGAGGGTCTTTGGCCGTTGGTCTTGGCCCTCTTTGCAGGTGTGCTGGTAGGGGTGTCCTGATGCTCGTCGTTTGGATCGGACCCTGTGGTGGAGTAAAGGAGGGCGAGGGTTGTTAATGGGTCTGTGGGAATTGGAATGGCATTGTATCACATGCATTGGGGTGGTACCTGAGGGTGATTTGGGTCGGGGCCTTGGAGGTGCTTTCATTTGTGTGTGGAGTGAGGGTGCAGTTGTTTGGCAGCCTGCAGTTAGGGTGTGCCTGCTGCACGTGTAGTGGGTGTTTTTGGGGTTTTTAATTATTTATGTATTTATTGTGAGTTTTAAAGTGCGCTATCAGGCCAATGTGTGTGGACGTTCTCCTGGACATGTGTTTCTGTTGCACTATGTGGACACATGGTACTTCACATGATTGGACATTGTGGATTTAGCTTTGTTTCATTTGGGCCACCTACCTGATTCTTCGGATGTCTGCACTCCTTTCTCCACCCCTCCGACTCCCTCTATGCTCTCCATTCCAATGGTGGAGGCACAGATTTCTTCCCAGGGGGTCAACTTGATGGGTGATTCCGATCCTCCCCCGGTGGCTGTGGCAATGTTGCGGTTGGCAGAAAGTATGCTACGGACGCGTATCCGCAGGTCGTCCCATCGCTTTCTGCATTGCTGTGGGTTGCGGGGTGCGGTCCCCACCGCACTTACCCGCTGTGCCACCAGAGCCCATATGGCCTTCTTGTTCGCAAGTGCCGTCCTGGTCATTTGCGTCGAGAAGACGACGGCAGCATTCTCCTGGAGGGTCTCTGTTAGCACGGTGAGTTCCTCACGGGAGAAGTGGACCTGCCGCTTGCGGTCGCACGCTTTCTTTGCTACTTTTCCCATTTTTCTTGGTTTCGCTAGGGTGGATGACGGGTTGGGGTGTGTTTCAGGGTAGTGTTTTTAGTGGTTGTGTGGATTTTGTGGTTTTATAGGTGTACGGCGGGATGTTTCCCGTTCCGGGCCCATGTTTTTACTTCCGTTTCCGTATATTTACGGTCACCGTACTTTCCGGTTGGCGCTCACTGCGGTGTCCGCTAAGATGGGTGGCGGTATTGCACCTAGGGCGCCGTACGGCGGCGGTGTGGGCCGTTTTGGGGTCATTTCCGCCATCGCGGACTTTGCACTTCCGCGATGCCGTGGTGCTCGTGCCCGATGGGTCGGAATGGGCCGCACTTTGCTCCATCGTGCAATGGCGGAAACGCTATTTACGCTGTTGCGGTCCGGTCAGTCACTTTCCGCCAGGGTCGTAATGAGGGCCATAGCAATTTAAAAACAAAGGAACTAAAGTGGAAAATGAATTTTAGAAATTATGTCACTACACTGAAAGAAAAGAAAATGGAAAGTTAGATACCATAATTTAATGCAGTCAATTACAGTTCACCCTAGAGACACCCTCTTACCAAATCCACGAGAACTGACCTTCTCATGGTTCAAATGGAAAGCATACTGAAAGAATCAACTTACGTTTGTAAAACACGATAACCTGTTACCAGAAAAAAAAACAAATCTTTGTTACTTCATGCTTTGGGAACGGAGAGACAAAGTAAATATCCAAAGCTACCACCATTTCCAGCATCTGAGGCCAATCCCAAATGAGGCACAATCCTGTTTTAAAGTGCTCCACTGCTCTCGAGCTAAGTTTGCGACATACGCAATCAAAATGAAATAAACGGATAGAATGCTGGCGACATTGATGAGCATGAAACATCTTTTAGACACTTTGATTTACATTACACACCTGAGATGAATATAGCCATCATTAGATTTAATGTTTACTTCAAATACTAACAGCAGAAGAGAATTTTGAGGAATTTGTTCCTGCCCTAAGGCTTTATACTTATCTTAGTGATTCGATTCAAGGGTAACAATAGATAACGGATAAGGGATCATATAACCACACATACCAATAACCTTGTCATACAAGAATGTCTTTGGATGTGTGGATGTCCATCCTTGGCAGAAGGAATGGCGATAGTAAAGAAGATCAAGCATACCCAATGATGCACAAAAGAAAGAAAACAAAGAAAAAAGAAGCATTTGAAGGCAAGGGTAAAAGAACAGTTATTGTAGAGAATGGTGCACAGATAAAAATAGTTAATGTGAAAGCAAAAATAATCAAGAGCAAGGAGAAATAATTCAAGAAAGAAAGGATGCACAAGTATCCAGAAACCGATAAAGTACAGAATTGCATCCAAATAAAATGGACAGAAATAGTTGTTTCCTTTGAAGCAGAACAGGTCATTGCGCTTATTCCAGTTGGTGCATTAAATCAGTATAATTCCGTTTTTGGCACCAAGGGGCATTTTACCATTTTATGTAGATACAAAAAGAGAGTTATGTGAGTGCAACAGGAACATAGTTCATTTGAGAAGGTGATGACAGTATGATATTCATCCTCAAAGTCAGAACTGAAATGCCCAAGCTGCTGCTCTCCATATACAATGATTACTGCTCACAGATAGATAGAATTACAAGAACAAGGTTTGAAGTAAAATTAAACAAGTGAGACATAAGGAAAGCTGGGGGATTTGAGGACTCATGGATTGAAATATTAGGAGGATTTCCTGCACTGATAGCGTTCAAGGACCGGATGATGACCATACAAATCTATGTCACAAAAAAGGGGGTTGAACATCTTGGATGGAAAGATAAAGTGACTTTGAAAAATAAGGCTAGACACATGTATGGCTGAACCTGTAATATGTACAAAACAATGAGCAATCATAAGAAATGAAATCATTGTCAAGCCTGGATCAATACCAGTAATACACAAACCCAGGTAGATACCATTTGCCATGAGAGCTACAGTAGAAAAAGGATTGGATCAACGCGAAGAAGAGGGCATCATTGATAAAAACGTATCCGTGGAATGTTATACGTCCGGTTGTGGTAGCCTTAAAGAAGAATGGCAAAGTTAGGGTTTGTGTAGACTTATGAGATGGGAACAGGGTTATACAAGTAGATGGTCGTTATTGATATTGTAGACTGCCCTTTGGGTTCGCTTCAGCTGCTGGTGTTTTTTAGAGGATGACGCCACATATATTAAATGGTTTGGAAGGAACTCTTGGTATACCAAGATATTATTTTGGTATAAAGCAAGGGCAAGGAAGAACATGATGACAGGCTGAATGCAGTGCAGAATAAACCCAGAGACAAGGGTCTGACAACAGAAGTTCTGAAATGTAAGTTTAGAGAGCGAGAGAAGTAGAGAAATAAAGGCACATAGATATTGGTTGAGGATACAAGCATAATGCTTTGAGTGATTAAAGATGCATCCACATCAATAACAAAAGGATGAGGTGAGATTGTTTTTGGGTCTTGCAGAATATTATTACAAAACCATCAAGGACTTTGAAAGCATTACTCAAGATCTCTACTCAAAAAAGATACTACGTTTTCATGGAATAGAGAGTGCAAAGATGTGGTTCAGCCTATCAAGGAAGTGATTTGTAATGCACCACACTTAAGAGGGATTGGTGTGGCCATACTAGTGAAATTAGCTGTAAACAGAAGTGAAAATGTTTTGGGAGAAGTAATTTCTTAAATTGTAGATGGTGTTGAAAAAGGGTATGTCATACATCGAGAGCTGTTTCAGATACAGAGTCAAGATATTCTGCCATTGAGTGTGAATTACTGGCATGTGTCTGGGGAGTAATTATTTCCTGAAATATCTGTGGGATAGTCCATTTACAGTATGCACAGATGCTAAATCCATTATGGAACTCTTGACTCTAAAGGACATGAAAAGGGCCACTTTGTGATTAGCACTGTTGAGCTACAAACATCAAGAATATGACTTTCAAGTGAAATATGTGACTGGGGTAAGGAATAAAGTAGCTGATTCTCTTTCTCAGTTAACAGTGATTGTTCAGGCAAGAGATGGAGAGGAAGTGGAAGACATCGTGGCATTATTGCAAGAGCCTGTCTGGGGAGTCTGTGCAAAAAATGAATGGAGTAATGAGTTAAAGTCAGACATTGGTTGGAAAAGGGATGACTTTACCTCATTATTAGTCTGGCCTCCCAAGAAGGGATTGGAGAATCAGTTTTCACCATACTCAGGCGAGATGTACCAATTGTCCATAGAGGATGGGTGATTAATGAGAAGACAACAATTCATTCCATCAAATTTATTTCAGGAATGCATAGTCCAGTTAGGATATGAGGGACATCCTGGCATTACTGGTAGTAAAGGAGTCAATGTATTCAATTTTGACAAGAGTCTCAAGGTTTTGAAGCAGCAGTTATAGCCGGTGTCACCTCCTGAGAAGGCGTGAAAACAGGTTGGGGTGGATTTTTTGGGGACATGTCATACCTCACAGTTGAAGGTAAAGTTTGTGTTGGTGATTATGGACTATTACTCCAAATACCCAGAAATTAAGGTAGTTAAGAGTATGACTGACTCTGATATAATTACCTTTACGGATCAGGTGTTCAGACAGGTAGGATATCCTGAGAAAATGATAAGTGATATGGGCACCTGTTTATGGGGTCTTCTATGATGGAATATGCCAAAAAGGTTGGATTTAAATCGAAGTATTTAGCCACTTATCACCCAGAGACCAATGGGTTGATAGAAAGATTCAAAAGAGTAAGGGCCTCATTACGAGATGCGTGCAAAGGGATACCGGGCACCGGTAAGGACACCAGTGCTGGTAATCCCTTTGCGCCCTATTCTGAGTTTCCTTAGCGGGTCCCTTCCTTAATGCCTGGTTTTACCAGGTTATTAGAGCTGATAACAGTACTGCAATTTGCGGTACCGTTATTAGCGCCTTCCCCCTTCCCATTGAGCCCTATGGGGGCTCAAATGGGAATGGGGAATGGCTTTTTTCAATGGGGACTTACCGGTCCCGCAAAGGTCAAAATAGACTGGTAAGTCCCCATTGAACCAGGACGGACTCGGTACCGGTATTTCGAACTGTTGATTGGGTGAGGATACAGAAAGGATTTTCAATAAGTAGTGGTTGTTCCAAGTAACTGATCTAGTGAGAGTGAGTGCAGTGTCTTCAAATGCCTTGAGAGTGCAAACCGGATCCATATGGAATTTTAATATAGCTGTTAAGTGGAAAAAGGAAGGAAGCAGTGAGTAGAAGAGACACAATTCAGAGGAGAAGGAGGTTGGTGGTGGTAATGTATGATGTGTACGTGGGAGGACAAAGTAAAATCACCTCATGAAGAACAAGGAGACAAGCAAAGATGTCAAGCGGAAGTAGGTGCAGAACAAGTAGTTCAAATTAATCAAATGACTGGATTGATGGGGTGCGAGTTGTGGTGGATCCAAACATCTTGGTGTAAGATTGATGGGTTAAGTACTCCAGGAGTCTTTTACATATGGCAGAAGGATACAAATACCATAGGCACAACTACTAGGTGGGTTAAGGGTGTCCTGGCCCCCTCAGAATATGGAACATGACCTTTGCCCCCCCCAAATATGCCACCCATTTCCCTAGCTGGGAGGGATCCATTTTAAAGGAACAGCTGCTGCTCAAGAAGTATAAGCTAAGCTTGCAACTGAGAGAATTACTGTCTAAAGGGCTAAATATGTCTCAAGATTTGCAGACATTTGACTGTTAGGGAGAGTGTTGTGATAAATGAAATGAGCACCATGCCCAATGTGCTTTATTTGCTCTGAGTGATTTCAGCTTCTCACACTATCAGGGTTATATTTCTTAAATTCTATTCTATTTATTTATTTATTTATAGTTGTATTTAGTTCAATTTAAACTTTTACAACTTACATTATCTGTACACATTCTTACAAAACATATTAAACAGACATACAATATTAACCCTATACATGTTTACATCATCAATCAACAATACCATAAAATGCATCCTACTCATTGCAAATTACTCACTAAAACCAACACTGCATTTTGCCATAGCTTAAAAAGTGCAATGTGCATCACTACTAACTCAGTGTTTAAACGGAATAACCAGAATTCCATAGTTTTAATTGTGTCATAGTTATGCACAAAATCAGGGAACTGTATCATTGAAATTGGGCCCAATCGGGAACACTCTGTTAAGACATACATAGCAGTTTCAAAGTAGTACTAGGCATACACTTTCGGCATGGTTTTTGTCTTTGGGTATTTTCCACTTTGCTTCCGATAGTGCTCTCACAGGGTGCTGATTTGTGCACAGAAGTAGCCTAAATGTGCACACAGCTGGATCAGCACACTTCAGCAGGTAGGTTTGAGTTGCACTTATGTGTGTACAATTCCCTCAACTTGAACAAAATTGTGTAGTCTGCTTAAATGACCATAATTGCATACCCATCACACCTCCTAAACTTTCTTCCAAATGTTTCTTTAGTATGTTGTAATCTCTACAGCGGGCTATGTCAAGGGACCAATTCAATTTTGAGTTTAATTTGTTTACGTACATCTTGTTTCGATCTGTATCACCCCGGCTTCCTTGTGACTTCAGACTTTCTCCCAGTAGTTTCAGCACTGGGCACTGTGGAAGAGTCAGAGCTTTCAGGCAGAGAAGACCTCTACACAGTTTTAACATCGCTTTAAGGGGGGTTAACCCAAGCTCTAATCACACATATTGTATAGAACAAGATTGAGGTAATCTTAAAATCATTCGTTAGAAAAAGCCCTCGATTTTGTCCAGCCGTCGCAAGTCTTTTACACCCAGGGCTTCCAACTCAAATAATACCATGGGGGCAAGCCATTGTCTATATAGCATCGCTATACCTCCCATGGATTAGCCTGCGTACTGAAGTGCAAATCTGCGAATCAGGAATGTAATTTGCTTAGCTCTGCGTGTCTTGATCTCAATTATGTGCTCGTAGTTATTGTGACAGGGCATTTCAATTCCTAGGTATTTATAGCTATCTGTGTATTCTATGACCCCCCAACTGGTAGTAATGCTAAGTTTCGGGACTTTTTTAAGAAGAAACTTACATAATTTTGGTCTTGTTCAAATTAACCATCAATCCATTCTCCTTTACCTATGTTCCCAACACTTCTAGCATTTTGTTCATCCCTCTAAATGTGTGTTGTACAATGACTAAGGGCCTCATTACACGGTAGGCGGTGGACCAAGGTGCTATTAGCACCTTGGTCCATGTCAGTAAAATACCGGCACTGCTTTGCCGTTTCCCATTCCCATTTTTTCCCCATAGGGCTCTATGGGAATGGGGAAGGCGCTAATTACGGTGCCGCAAATTGTGGTACCGTAATTAGCACCCTGGTCCCTTTGCGCGTTGGTTTTTAAAAAGCTAAAAAGCAGGCGTTAAAGTACCAACCCGCAAAGGGACCTCGTAGTAAAGCGGTAAGGGTTTACTGGTACCGGTGCCCTTACCGGTACCGGTAAACCCTTACCGCACTACGTGTAATGAGGCCCTAAGTCATCTACATACACAATTGCCAAAACCCATGTAGATTTCATTTTCGGGAAGCAGTTTCCCGTCTTTTCCAATCTAGTGGGCAAACGCTAAATACAGATTTACCAAAAAGGCTGCTAACAGACTACCTTGCTTCACAGCTTTGCTTATCTTTATAGCACCTGACAAAAGCCCCTGGTGTCTTAGCGAATCTGAGTGGCATTATCTGTATGCAACGACATGACTATTTCTAAGAGCCAGTTGGGGCAGCCCATCTTCTTTGATTTATTGCATAGTATACTTTGGTGGACACTATCATATGCTGCACAGAATTTTACGTATACTACCCATAGTGATGGATTATTCTGGATCTTTGCTTGGGACATTAGAGCATCTAACATCTTAATATTGTGGACAGTGCTAGATCCTGGTCTGAATCCCGTTTGAAAAGAATGTAAAAGTTGTTGTGTTTTACCCAAGCTTGAAGGTGTTCTAACACGATGGCAGCAAATACCTTTCCTATGGTGTCTAAAAGAGATAGTAACCAGTAGTTTACGGGAAATAACCTGTCACCAGGTTTATATACTGGTACTGGAAGAGCTATCTTCAAAGCTAGTGGAACCTTTCCCTCTTTGCAAACCTTATCAAACAGCATTAGTAGTATTTCTTCCCAGATATCTGGGTCTTCTTTCAATACTTCTGCTGCTAGCCCGTTTTGGCCAGGGACTCTAGAGTTGTTTACTTGGATTATAAATCTCCTAATGCTGTTTAGTGTAAAGTTTAATGGCCATTATTTATGTGTAGTCTTCTTTAGCTGATCTAATGGGGGCTCATACATTTTGGGTTTAATGAACTTTACCCAAGGCTCTTCCACGATGGGGTTAATAATCTGTTGTGAGGATGGAACGGGTGTTATTATCTTTTAGGGCCCCCATCATTTTCTGCCATTTAATGTTTGACTTTTATATCTGCATTCTTTTAATCCAATTTCTGTATTGGTTTGCTAACCTTTTACTTTCATTCTTAAACTTCCCAGGTGAAACCTCAGTCCTTTTCACCTCACGTAATTCTTTACAGAGTGTTCTCTTCGTGACCAAGATCTTGACATCAAAGTGTCTATGGGCCTCATTACACGGAAGGCGGTAAGGGTTAACGGACACCGGTAATGCTACCGGTGACCGTTAACCCTTACCGCCTTACTACGAGTTCCATTTGCGGGACCCGACTTTAACGGTTGGTTTTACCAGCCGTTAAAGTAGGGTGCCGCAAAGGGACCTTGGTGCTAATTACGGTACCGCAATTTGCGGTACCGTAATTAGCGCCTTCCCCATTCCCATTATGCCATATGGGGGCAGAAATAGGAATGGGGAAGTGCCTTGGTGAATGAGGAATTACCGACCCCGCTCACCTTGGAGTAGGGCGGTAATTCCGCCATCCACCAAGGCGGACACGGTAAAATACCGGCGGCAACCATGGCGCTAATAGCAGTGTTTTCCTAATCTGGATTTAGTATCTGTATAGTTCTAGTCTCCATACTGACGAATAGCCACACACGAGGGATAGGCGGTAGAGAGGAGATTGGAGGTTCGTCATAGACATTGCATGGCAGAAAGGGATGAATCATTTACATCAAGAGACATCGGGCATCATTACAACTCCGGCGGTAGCCGCGCAGGTAAAACATTTTTCCGGCACCTGGCTCCACGTAAACACCGGGGGATTACGACCCTGGTGTTCCTGGAAGGCAGGCGCCGGAAAAATGTAAATCCCCATAAAACAGAGCATTCCATTCCATGTATTCATTGAAATCAAACAAGTGGGTCTCAGAATCTAGCACTGTTGAAGTCTAGTCAGGTGCGATTTTACAGAGATGATCCTTGGTGGAGTTTTCAATAACTTGCCACTCTAGCTGATCTTCTGTGTGTCCTAAGACTTTGTAGTGTGATATTAGTGGCATCTGGAGATTAACTGTGTGAATCCTACAGCAATGCTCTGTAATGCATGCATGTATAAGCCTTTCTGCACAGACATTTTATACTATAATTAGGATTTTTTGTATTGCTGCGAGTATCCAACAACCCTCCCCATCTGCCACCTGAGAGATGATGGCAGTAATCTCTTTCCGGTTGAAAAGTACGACCTGCCGTTTCTTTTTCGAGCGAGTATACAGTTCAGCCAACCCATTGTCTTTTGAGCTTTTCTGTCTCTTCAGGTACAAGGTGAGTCTCTGTTGCAATGATGGATCTTCCAGACATCATGTAGGCTGGTACAAGTTCCTTTTATTAAGGAGTTAAGAAGGTAGGAGCTTAGATAGGTGCAGCGCCCCAGAGGGGACTGGCACCCAGCACAGAGGCTTACATTCTCCTACTCCAGTGTAAATGTTTTCATTTTTCAAGATTAATTAATGAAAAGGAAAATTATTATTTTTTTATTTTTTTTTATTTTCATTTAGTTTATACAAACTTTTGAAAAACTTTATCTTTAACATAAGATCAACATTCCATCTATCGCCCTTAAGTATTCTTCACTAAACACCTTATTGGTCTACTTCTCGAGGCTTGTTATACCCCCATTTCCTCTACCTTTGCGCCAACAGTTATTCTGTCTTATCAGTCTTTTCAGAGTGGTTGGTCTCCTGACCTATAACTGTGCGGGCCGCTGTTTTAGGCAACCACTGGATTCATTTTTAGGCGCTTCTGCAGGAGCTCTAAAAATCGCATTACTGCAATCAACAGTGACTTGCTTTCAGTCAAGTGTAGTTGTCTCCCCCATTCTTCTTCAGACAGCGTCTGGTAATTTGTCATCATCTTTCCCATTATTACAAAGCTAAGTATATCGTCATTCACAAAAAACATGCTCTCTCAAACAACATCACCTGCATGCGGTCTACTTACCGGTGCCAGGTATCCCTTACCGCCTTACTCGTAATGAGGCCCATGGTCTTGTTTATATGACATAGGTGGCAAAGCTGTCCACTGGGATTGCATGCAGACACCTAGGGATAGCAATTGCGACCCATAGTCACACCTACATCACGCCCAATATTTCTTCAGATACTTCAGCAGATGTCTGATCTGAAGCTTTACACTCTGCTCTCTTTCTTTTTTGTATAATTTACTACAGCAAAGCTGCAGTTATTTCATTCTCTGCCTCTTTAAGTATCATGCAGTAGGAACTCCAGGTAAATAAGACTTAGGCTAGGAGTAGTAGGGGTGGACGGGGAACCAAAAACTGCCCTGGTAGCGTTTTGCAAAGAAGCACCATAGTACGCTGTGCCACGGAATTAAGCAAGCAAGCCGAAGTAGGGTGTGAGGATTTAAACATGACAGCATCCTAACATTCAAGAAGCTTTAGGAATAACATACTGGAAGCCTGATGACAGACTCCTGACTATATGGAGGATATGGGGAGATGGATGTGAATGGGCAGGGTTGCTGGGAGAGAGGGCAAGAGGAGTAGAACACCAGAGTGTCTACACAAAAGAGTCCCATGCTGCAGAGACCCATCAGGAAATCGTTTGAGTTCCCTCGAGGCCAGTGGCCACTGCTAGGAAGTACACATTCTCCAAAATGGTACCCTCCAGACTTTGATGAGTTGGCCACTCGAGCACCCCAGCTTGTCTGCCCTGTATACTTGAGTGACCTTGCACTGCTGTCTAGAAGGAAATAAAGGATCTTAGAAATCCTTGACCTTGGTGTATCAGGCCTACCATGGCATCAGCTACTTATGCAAATGTTTCTAATTCATTACATGCTTTCCTTCACAGACCCTGAAGCCTTCTCCATCAAAACAGCAGTCGATTCCCTGGACCCAGTTGAGTGTCAAGTGACTGATGCATTTGTCATTGCTCGGCAGCAGGCTGTGTGTCCTCATCAGTTACTATAGCCGTATGTGTTTTCTTACTCTCAAGCCATCCACTTAAAGAGCAATTAAAGGCATTCCAAAAGGGCCCTTTGGCTGAACGTGTAAGCAGTCCATTTCTAATGCACAGTTAGAGATCCCCTGGGTGTTTTGCATCTGGCCTGTGTCCAAGTGCTGCGAAGAGCCTGACACTGCTGGATAAATGATGCTATCCTTACAACTTGCAGCAAATGCTAGAAAGCATTTTTCCAAACACTGCTGGGCACAGAGCTCATCTGACAGGTTCCCAATCATGCTATGTTTCCGCCGCTGCTGGAGTTCCCAAAATAAGCCCCACTGAGAATTAAAAAGTAGGCAAGCATCTTGGTTTTTCTAGAGCCGATGAAAATGACAGAAGACCAGCTATATCAGGGGAAATAACAGCAACATTTTACCTGGTTTGTGCTAAGGAAGTTCCTCGAAGTGCAGGTGAACTCAGGAGTGCATGCCAGTTTCCTGGATGATTCATAACGCATTATTTATATTTCTAACAGACTATTTCAGTGTCACTGGCATACTTAAATACAAAGTAGGCACGTATGAACTATTGTTTTCCTGATGGATAGCTCGTGAGTTAAGCGTAGGCCTCTGCCACGGGTGAAGCCTGCACTTTGAAAGTTCGAACCGTAACAGGGCCCACTTAGCCATTTATCTAAGGTCAATAAATTGAGAACCATAACTCTTGGGTAATAATCCATACAGTGATGTCCTAAGAAAGTGCATTGATGCCATTTGATCGTCTGCAGTGTATAGGCACGCCTTGGAAATCGAAATGGGTAAATACGCACTTTACAAAGCACTTTCCATTGTACTTTAGCTTTGATTTTCACAAAGCACTTTCTATTGGCGATTACATGTTTCCTCTCACCTGTCCCACCTAGTGGATAGGCCAGGGTAGACAGAAGCCAAGAGTCAGTGATGCATTTAGATAGACAATCCTGTAAAATAGTTCTGCAATATATTCCTAAAGGCAACATAAACATGCAACATCTGCCAAAATATCTTTTGAAGAAGCATGGGACTTCTGACAGGATGCAAGCTCTGAAGCTGGCAACCGAATACAGATGATGGAATTGTTTAGGGGGTAAAACATTACAACGAATTTACAGTTCAAATGTCATATTACCAGTCTCTTCAATGACCTAGCCTAAGGTCAAAATGCAATTATAAAGTGGATCTACGTTGGGAAAAAAGCCTCAGCAATACTAATATTAAGGTGTTAAGTCTATAGCGGTTTCGCAAAAGTACTGTGCATAAAACGGTTCCATGTAATAATGTTACCGCAAAAATGTCTCCTGACAAAAATGTCGCTGTTTTTTGCAGAGACATTATTACATTGAACATGCGCATAACACCTGCGCAACCAGCACATTTTCTTTATTTTTTGCAAGGCGAGCAGGGGACATCCCTGCAACCTGTCCTCAGGAAGCAGGGGGCATCCCTGCAATACCCTTGCCTCTCACTTCATTTAAAAAACCCAGGACATCCTGTCCACCCTCTCCACCCACACTGCTCCTCTTGCCTCTCCATCTGTGCTTGCTGACCCTCCTTTAGCCACCCTCCCACCATCCTTCTCGTCCTTTCCTCTTTTCACCCCTGACGAGGTTGCTAGACAAGTCCGATCTATGAAAGCCTCTTCAGAACAGGTTCATCCCTGTTCCTCTAAAACCATCAAGGACCACATTGACACCCTCTTTCCGGCCCTTGCTGATTTTTGCAATCCCTCCTTTGCCTCTGGATCCTTCCCCTCCCCTCTGAAGCACTCCTTTGTGCATCCTCTTCTCAAGAAACCCACAGCTGATCCTTCTTGTCCAGCTAACTATCGCCCAATTTCCATTACTCCCTTTCTTGGTAAACTCCTGAAAAATGTGGCCATCTCTCAGCTTAACCTTCATTCCAATTCTGTTGGCTGTCTCCATGACCACCAGTCTGGCTTCAGAGCTGCCAGAAGCACGGAAACCGCTCTCCTAAACATCCGTGAAGATCTGCTCACCAACTTTGACTCTAACATTCCCTCTGTCCTCATCCTCCTTGATCTCTCTTCTGCCTTCGACACGGTCAACCCACCATCCTGCTCAACCGTCTCTGTGAAAACCTGGGTATCACTGATCAGGCTCTGGCCTGGCTTACCTCTTTCCTCTTAGATGACCCTCCCAGGTCCAACTTGGGTCCTTCCTTGCATCTATCTTCCTCTCTACCTGTGGTGTTCCCCAGGGGTCTAACCTCTCGCCCTGGCTTTTCAACCAATACCTGGCAACTCTCGCCTACTGCATTGCCATTTTCTGCTCAAATTTCCAGTCCTACGCTGATGACACTCAACTCATTTTCAGACTGCCCTCTGCCACCTCCTCTCCCTTTCTCATCTCTGATTGCCTAACTGCCATTCAAGATTGGTGATCCGCCAATGATCTTTGTCTGAATGCCAGCAAGACGGAGATCCTCCTCATCGGCGCACCTTCCCCATCCTTTCCCCTCACTCTCTGGCCGGCCACCCTTGGCCCTCCTCCTACCCCCACCTGCAGTGCTAAGAACCTCGGGGTCATCTTTGACTCCACCCTTTCCTTCTCCGACCACATCTCTGAGGTCCTTAAAAAGTGAAATTTCCGACTGCACCTCCTCAGAGGTACTCTGCCTTTCCTCTCCTTCCCCCAGAAGCCCATGGTATCTCAAGCTCTGGTTCTCTCTAACTTGGACTATTGTAACAGCCTCTATCTAAATCTACCTGCCTCTACTCTCCACCCTCTGCAACTAATCCAGAACAGGACTGCAAGACTTGTCCTCGGCCTCAAGCCCTGGGATCGTATCTCTCCAGCTCTGAAATCTCTCCACTGGCTCCCAGTGGATGCAAGGATTAAATTCAAAACCCTCTGCATTGTCCACAAGCCTTTCTGGGGCCTGGGTCCAAAATACCTTCAGCTATCCCTCCGCAAATACATCTCCTCTCGAGCTCTTCGCTCCTCTACCTCCAAACTCACTCAGGGTCAGTCGTTTTTCTAAGAAACGAGCTGGGGGTAGATCTCTGTCTTCGGCTGGGGCCTCCCTCTGGAACAGCCTCCCTGCCACTCTAAAACTTGAGGAGAACCATCTCCGGTTCCGGAAGCACCTCAAGACCTTCCTCTTTTCTTCTGCCTTCGCTCCCCGTCTACCCTGCTGATCTGTTCTCTCTTGGCACCGTGCACCTGGCCACCCTCTGTCTTTTGGGCCCAGGTACCTGCTCATCCTGCCACCCTCCCGCACTGCCTCCGGGCCACCCCTTGCACTGGGGTCTGTATCTGTACCCATACAGCCCCCCCTTTTTCTTCCTGCACTTATCAGACCTACCCTGTCTGCTGCCTTAAACCTACCACTTGCAAATTGCTGGCTGCATTACCACTGTTTGTTGCCTTTATTATTTATTTATTGTTATGTATCTGTTTCTCCTCTGCTTCGCACTTTCCACCTCCCCCCCTTCCATGCACGTTTCCCATCCTCCGTCCCCATGCACTTCAGCGTTCTCAATGTCACTGGGCCTAGTAAGATCGCTGTTTTGTTCGCCCGTGTTCCCCTCCCTTGCCTTGTCACGCTCTGAAACACTTGTTGTAAATCAGGCCCTAAGTGTTCAACACCCAATTATACAAATCCTAAAAAAGAGAGTGGCAGTGTTCTACTTCATTATTGTTAGTGCATATGCCACAGATGTGAGGTTCCAAAGGTCTCCTTTGGATCCAGCAGCACAGCACTAGTCATTATTTTTCCAACCATTATTTTTAGATATGTCCTATATATCGCCTTCCAGGTTGCTGCTCGTTTTCCCCACCTAGCAAGCCCCCGCCCACCTGTTGCCTTCCTGCTTGCTGCTCTTTTTCCCTACTTAAGGAGCCTCCAGCCTCTTTTCCTTTGCAGATGGGGAGCAGGTGCAAGTTGTGCTAGGTCACCTGGCGTAAGTACCGCCCACCTGGCACCTTCCAGGTTGCCACTCTTTTTCCCCACTTAGCAAGCCCTGCCCACCTGGTCCCTTCCTGGTTGCCACTCTTTTTCCCTACTTAAGGAACCCTCCAGCCTCTTTTCCTTTGCAGATGGGGAGCAAGTGGTTCTAGGGCACCTGGCCTAAGCCCCACCCACCTTATTAGCCCTGCCTCTTTCTTCCTGCTCTTAACGTTTAGATCAAGGGTGTCTTGCGCCCAGGTGTCCGAAGTGAAGGGCAGATGAACAAAAGGGCAATTCCTGTTCGGACCAGGAGGACCCAGGCCCGAACCCTTGCTCAGACAGCAGGTAAGTATGCACCAACATGTGTTTACTCCCTCTGTCCCCACAGGCCATCTCCACCCCCTCTTGTCCCCTGTGATGTTCCCTTGTGCGCCCCACCCTTCTCGCACACAGGTGTTGCCTGTTTTGCTTGATTTTTCTACCCTGCTCCCCCTCCCTTGCCCTCCAGCCTACTTCTGCGGGAGTCTGTCCTGATACATTCTGGTTTGACCATCATTGTCTTGTGGCAAATTCTGGACTTGACTTTTATGGACCAACCGTCACCCTTTCTCAACTCTCATGCTGGACTTCCTTTGCATCTTGTAATCACGGTGGCCCTGAATCATGCTGTTCCCATCTTCATCTTGTATCCCGGCTTGTTACTACTAACTTATGCAATTGTATTCCCTCTCCACTCTTTTTGACTGCTTAGTCTGTTCTCTCCTCCTCTCCCTTTCTCTCTTTTCCTATCTCCTCCCGTCCTCCGCTTACTTTCCTCTATGTACTTACTCTATCAGAATTGTTCCTGGACCTAGTATGATAGCAACCTTCTCTGTCTCCTCCCCCATCCCCTCACTTGTTCCCCCCTCCCCTTCCAGCACTATCTGAAAGGTCACAGACCTAGTACGATAGTCACTTGTTTTGTTCCTCCCCTCCCTTTCTTCACCCCTCTCCCTCAACTTTTGTTTTTCTCCGGCTCTACCAGAAATGTCGTCAGGCCTAGTATGGTAGTCGCCTGTCTGTTTTCATTCCCCACTACTTGCTAAAATGTTGTCAAGTTGTGTACGCTAGTTAATTTCACATCCTTACTGTTCATGGCCTGCAAGAATGTCTTTGTATTTTCCCTTTTCCCTCCCTTTCCTTGAAGCGCTTTAAAACACATTGTGTATAGGCACTATATAGATAAACTATCATATCATATAGAAGATGCTTTAGCATTGCCTAGTGGAGCAAATCAACAATTATACTAGATAGGCACATATTGCAAATGTGTGCACACCTATCTGCCTTAGTGGTGTGTCCCTATTCTTGACTTTTGTATCTTTCTGACCTTTTCATTTGTTGGAATGGGGACCATTCTGTAGTTAAATTAGTTGCAATTGGTTGACTTTGCTGTCAATCTAATAATTAAGTATTCCAAATAAAAGCCTTAAGAGAATGTTTGTGGTCTAGTTTTGTTTTAAGTGTATGCCTGTTTTGTGTTAAGTACTGTAATGATGGTTGTCACTTGCATTTGTGTGAGATGTAGTGCTGTCCTTTAGTGATGGTGTGGCTTTTGTAATGGTGGGTGATAAATGGTGAAAATTGAAAACATTTGAGAAATTGTTTTGCATTGCAAGGTCTGAACATAACCGTGTTTCCTTGTCGAGGAATTGGTCATGGGAATAATGATGGATTCACTGGTCCTTATTGCGATCGTGAGGTACAGAATACAAATGAGGAATCGTATGTCAGCTATCTCCCATTATCGTTTTTAGATTGGGCAATTAGGTGGTGCTAAAAGCAAGACCTTTAAGCTCAAACTATTGTCATTAAAATAAGAGCTTTAACATAAGAGCTTCAAATATGGCATTTGAATGAGGGTCTGTAATGCTTTTCCAATGGAGATGACATTTGAGGAGGGATACACAGTTGTTAGGTTATTGAATCCTCCCAATTCCCTGCCCCTCGGCTAATCCCATCCATTCCTGCCCATCTCAGAACTCTTTGTGCTCTTTCAGCTCTTCCATGGAGGCAGCCATCTTGGATAACTGCCTCTAAGGAAGCTCTCTGGAAACAAGTCGAAACTAGCGGCCATTTTTTTTAAAACTTTTATTTTTGTTGGCAGAGGTTCACAGGGTACAAACATCAGGACAACAAGCATATGAATCGAGTGGCTCGTAGAGCTGTCAACGGGCCACATTAACATCTTTACAACAATGACTGCAATATTTTACAAACAAAAGAGGAGGCTGGGTAAAATCACAATGCATGGGTGGGTGCCGGGGATGGGCAGGACTCCGAAGTGGCGTCAGACAGGTTATTGAGATATGAGGTGAATTCACTCCAAATGTTCTTAGGGCGAGAACGAGCAGGCAGCGTAGCCAGATAGTCCTCCTCGCAGTTCCGTGACCATGTGAGCATGCCCAACCATCTCTGAGGGGTCGGGGGAGAGGAACACCGCCAGGCCTGAAGTATACATTTCTTGGCAACCATGCAACTTATGTCTAGAAACTTTTTTTGGCCTTTAGTTTCCTCGGTGCCCCAAACCCCAAATAGGACTGCTAGAGGGTCGGGATCAACAGTGGTTTCAGTTACTGCACTAAGTGTGTTCATGACCCCTCCCCAGAAATCGGACAGCTTGAGGCAGGACCAGAACATATGGAGGTGATCAGCCTCTGTGGCCCTGCAGCGCGGGCAGAGGCGCACCTCGGAGCGAGCAAACCCAGAAGTCCTGTGAGGTGTGTAGTATAGCCTGTTGAGGAGTTTATACTGCATGGCCCGGAAGCGAAAGTTGGAGGAGACTCTTTTGGTGTGGAGGCACATGCCATCCCATAACCCATCCGGTATCTCTAGCCCCAACTCATCAGCCCATTTGTTGCGCGCCCCAAGGATCGGGGCAGGGGAGGCATCCTGCAGGATGTGATACAGTGATGAGACAACCCCCCGTGCCCCGCTCGAATTGGCAATGTACGCTAAAGCAGGGTCGTCTGGGGGTTCGTTCGGGAAGGAGGGCCACATAGTGCGGAACGAAGCGCGAAGCCTGAAGTATTGAAGGGTCTCTAAGGGGGATCTGGTGTGACCCGGCCTCCACGTCTGGGGATCTATAAATTTGCCCTCTGGGTAGAAGTCAGACAGCGCCCTATATCCCAAAGCCTCCCAGTGGCGGGTCAAGGCCACATCGTGCGTGGGTTCCAGGCCCGGGAAGGCCCACACAGGCAGCCACTTGTAATACGGAGAAGTCCCAGGCGATGGGCTTAGTATGTGTGACCAGGCGAATAATGTCGCGGCTAAGGGGTCAATGGGGGAGTCCGGTGCGTAATGTCGGTGCAGCACTAGGGTCATCAGAATAATACCCGAGGATGCCAGCCGTTCCAGCTTGACGTGAGGGTGTCCCGGGGCGCCAGGGTACCAGTGGGTGGCATACTGGGCTTGGGCCGCGAACCAATATGTAGCCTGGTCAGGGGCAGCCATACCCCCCCGCCTGTACGAGAGTGCCATGTCAGTCCACTTTTTGCGTACCACACCAGAGTGCCAGAGGAACTGTGCGCAGAGCGTGTGAAGCTTAGTGAAGTATGCCTTCCCAGGCCACAGGGGCACATTGCTAAAGGTGTACAGGAGCTTGGGGAGGAGGATCATTTTGATCAGGGACAGTCGACCAGCAAAGGACAACGGGAGAGTGCGCCATCGTGAAATTTTGGTCTCAACGGTCCGCGCCACAGCGGAGTAATTATCGGTGAGTAGGGTGGGTTTAGTGAGGGATACATGTACTCCCAGGTATCTAATACCGTTAGGGGCCCAGCGCAGGGGATATTCAGAAGCGGGGTGTGTGGTAACTCTCGTAAGCGGGAAGATCTCCGACTTGGAGTAATTGATCGTAAAGCCGGAGTGTGTACCAATGCGAGTGATGTCTCTCAGTATGGGGTTGAGGTGAGTAGCGGGATCCCTGATGTAGAGTAGGACGTCATCTGCATATAGGGATATGATTTCAGGCTCCTCTATTAATCTTATACCTTTGCGAGAATGTCTCGAACGCACATAGTCCGCCATCGGTTCAATCGCCAGTGCGAAGAGAATCGGCGAGAAGGGGCAGCCCTGCCGGGTGCCTCTGAAAAGCGTGAAGATCTCAGATGTAAGAGAATTAACACGAACCCGCGCCACGGGGGATGTGTACAAGAGTCTGATGTATCCTATCATGTTGGGGCCAACACCCATTGTCTCGAGGACCAGCCACATATATTTCCAAGAGACCATGTCAAAGGCCTTCTGGGCGTCTAGCGTAACCGCTACAGCCTGGGCGTCTTGGTCTATGCGAGACATGACATTAAACAGTCTCCTGATATTGTGGCAAGTGGACCTGCCCGGGACGAAGCCCGCCTGGTCCTCGTGCACAAGGTGCGTCATTATTGGTAAGAAACGGTTGGCAATAATTTTAGCGAAGATCTTTGTGTCAAGGTTCATGAGAGAGAGGGGTCTGTAAGACCCACATTCGTCTACCGGCTTGCCCGGTTTGAGCAGCACCGTGATTACCGCTTCCCGCATGGAGGGGGGAAGGATGGAGGTTTGTAGCGCCTCGTTCCATACCTCGAACAGCCGAGGGGCCAGGACAGCAATGTGTTCCAGATAAAAGTCGGCGGTGAGGCCGTCAGGGCCAGGCGCCTTGCCTTTGGGCAAGTCGGAGATGGACGACACTATCTCGTCTAATGTAATCGGGGAGTCTAACTGGTCCCTAGTCTGTTGGGAAATCTCCGTAGTGGGGATTTGCCCGAGGAGTTCGCGCATATGCTGCTCGGTGTGTTCTGCGGGCTGGGAGTAGAGGGAGCTGTAAAACTCAGTGAATGTCTCTAGCATTTTCGGGTCCGCCCATTGTGCGTCCCCATTCCGATCTTTGATGGAGGATATCTGTGTACGGCCCAATTCCCCCCTAACCAGGGTCGCAAGCGTTTTCCCAGGTCTATCGCCCTCCCCATATCTCCTGGCGGCCTGTGGGCGACTGAAATAGCGGACTTCGGAGGTGGCCAGTGTATTATATACTTGAAGTTCGTTAGAAATCTGGGCAAGAATGGCGGGGTCAGAGTCGGTAGTGGCGCGTTGCTCAAGTTGTTTCAATTTGGCCTCAGATTGCCCCAGGGCAGTTCTAATGGCCTTCAGCACCCCAGCCTCCCGAGAGATGGACATGCCCCTTATGTATACCTTGAAGGCCTCCCACCTAACCGCTGCGGTCGTGACCTGGAGAGAGTTAAGTTCAAAGAACGACTCGATATCCGCTAGTATTTCGGCCTTAAACACGATGTCCTTTAGGGCCTCCGACTTAAAACGCCAAGTGCTGACCGTTGGAGCAGGAGTGCCCAACTTCAGGGACAATGTGATCGGGGCGTGGTCCGAGAGCATGCGGGCCAAAATGCCCGCGCCCTCCACCCCGCCCATTACCCCCACGGAAACAAGAAACAGATCTATCCTGGACGAGCTGTCGTGCACAGACGAATAATAGGTGTATTCGCGTTTCTGCGGGTGGAGAGTCCTCCAGGCGTCACTAATGTTGAGGGATTTCATGTGGCACTGTAGCCTGCGTGCCGCGCGGGAGACTGCCCTAGGAGTCGTGGATGTTCTGTCCAAGACAGTGTCCAATATAAGGTTTAGGTCTCCTCCCCATATAATGTGCACTCCCACATAACCCAGAAGTATGGTGGCTATTGCGTCAAAGAATTCCGGTGAGTCCACATTGGGGCAGTAGGTGTTAATGAGCAGGTATTCCCTATTGACCAATGTGCAGTGTAATATAACGTAGCGACCCTCGGGGTCGATGTAACTTTTATGAAGTCCAAACTTAATTGATTTATGGATAAGCGTGAGAACCCCCCTGGACTGCGTGGAGTAGGAAGTGAAAAATCTGGCGGGACCCCAGGATGGGGCAAGTGCCCTTGGTATCAGACCATTGGAGTGTGTCTCCTGCAGTAGCAGGATCCTGGAGTTATGCCTGTTGGCATACGCCATGATCTTGCGCGCCTTGGTATGGTTGCTCAATCCTCTAACATTCCAGGACATTATGACAGTAGGCATTTCAATTGTAGCCATATTCAACCACAATATCCATCCTCAGTGAACATCCCAGCCCAAGTGGCCGTGTGGGCCTCCGTAGTTAAGACAGCATGCGCGCTTGCGCCCCTTCAGCATGCGCCCAGTGAAACCTCGTGTGCCTTTTGAGAAAACAACCCCCTTCCCACCCCCCGCCCGCACTGCTAACCATGGATCAGCAGTGTACCCATCGCCCACCCTTAGCTGCCCGAAAATAGGCCAACCCCAACCTGGCCAGAACCACCCAGGGGCCCAACAGGGGCCAACCCATACCAACATAACAGAGAAAAACAGTGCAATCGCAGTGGGGTGCGCCGTTGCCACGCACTAGCACGCTTAGAGCCAGCGGCTCTGTTACCAAACAAACAATATCAGCGGGCTCCCAGCGCAAGTCCCCGCCCGCAAGCGGAAATGCGGGGACCGCGCATAAGCCCCTGCGGCTCCGCAGCCCTCAGACCAGTGTCAACAAACGAATAGCATCTACCCCATGTGTCCCCTGAGTGGGAAACTGGAGCGGTCTTAATGAAGTGGGGGTCTCGCAGTGGTGCCGTTTAGGGAGGAAAACATGACAGTTGGGCAGCAAAACATTGCAATGTTGGCCTTGTGCAAAGTGGCAACCCAGACCCGAGGAGGAGTAGGGCTCGGGCATCCCAACCCGGGCAATAACGGGAGCATGGACCATCACAATGAGGTATCGTAATTACAAAGACAGCAAATGTAGCGAATAAACCCTCTCCCCAACATTCCTTCAATTCTCATCCTCAAGGCCCTGGAGCGGTATCTCCATTTCAATAAACTTCGCCGCCTCTTCAGGGATGGTAAAGAAAAAAAGTTTGCCCCTGTGGGTGATTTTGAGTCTGGCAGGAAATAAAATGGCATATGGGACTTTGCGCTCCCGAAGCATCTTCTTGACGCCAAGGAACTGACGCCTTTCCTGCTGCACAGCCACTGAGAAGTCCGGGAAAATTCGAATAGTGTTAGACTCCAAGCGCAGCTCACCCTTCTCGCGTGCCAGGCGGAGAATGTGGTCTCTGTCCCGGTAATTGAGGATCCTGGCTATAATGGGCCTGGGGATATCACCAGGCTTGGGGCGCGGGGACAAGGCCCGGTGAGCTCGCTCAACAGTGAAATAAGGGGAGAAGTCCGGGTCGCCAAGCAAGTCCTTAAGTAGGCGCTCGACCGCCTCCTCCATTCAACCCTTCAGGGCGGTTTCAGGAACCCCAATGATGCGTAGGTTGTTCCTACGGGAGCGGGATTCCAAGTCATCACATTTGGCCCTTACGTTCTTCATGTCGCGCGACAAGGCAGCCACAGTGTCCTGTAGTGTGTGTATTACTTCTTCGTTGGTCGAAATCCGATTCTCGGCCTCTGTAATTCTGGAGCCAGCCTGATCGACACGTGTTTTGAGCGAAGCCACATTAGCATTGATGTCGTCAAGCTTCTCATGAAAGGAGGCGAAATTTTTTGCCATCGATTCCATTATGGCCGTAAGATCAGGGGATGGAGCCGCGGGGCTCTGCTCGATATCAGGTTCCTCCGGCGTAGTTGATGTGTGGCCCCCCTCGGATCGAGGGACCGCTTTAGTAAATTTGTCCATGGCACCCCCTCTAGCGCCGCTCTTGGAGCGATTCGACATGGTCGGTGGTAGAGAATGAGAGGGAGATGCCGAGCGAAGGGTAGCCAGATACAGCGGCACGTGCTGCTACGGGCACGTAGGAGGCGGCCAAGTAGGCCTAGGTCGGTGAAGCCCCTGAGTCGGGAGGGAAGAAGACCATATGCGTGGGAGATGAAAATAGTAAGCCAATGCAGGGCTCAGCAAAGGGACCGGTTGCCCTCCCAGCACAGACCCAGTGGCGGACTCCACCAAGGCGAGCAGCGCGCAGTCCACAAGAGGTTGGGGCGCTGAGGAGGCAAGGTGCGCAGAGGAGATGCCCTGGAGCCAGAGGGAACAGCCCGGTGCGGTGAGGTCCGCCGCCAGTGGCGGGCCCGGTTAATGTGGCGAGGATCAAGCAGGACCAGAGAAGTGGGAGTCCGTTAGGTGTGGAGCAGGTCACCCGCCCCGGAGGAGGTGAGGTGTAGCGTAGGCTCAGGAGCGGAGAGAGGTCCCCAGACCCAGCAGGGAGGGCCGCGATCCATACACCCAGGCCTCAGCAGGCCATCCCGCCGGGAAGACGTAAAACACAGCCACCCCCGGATCTCACCTCGTAGTATGCCGCGCAGCCGATCAGGTCCAGGCAGGGCCGCCGCGGCGCGTTGGATTTCCAGCAACCCCCCGGGAGCGGAGGGAGAGGTCGCAGATCCGTGGGTCGCCTCCAGGGTCCGCAGCCGGGCGGGCAACGATCACCAGCAGGCCCGCTCAGCCCACGCCCGCAGCCGCGGCCCGGCGGCCGGCGCAGTAATGTTCCTCCTCCCGGAGGGGCGGGCAGGCGGAGATGGCTGGAACTCCGGCCCAGCGGCGTGGAGTCGTCGCGCCCAATTTGCAGGCACGATCCGGCAGCAATGGGGGCGGCGGCCAGCGCCAACTCGGCCCGAGAGACTCGGGAGGCGTACGATGGCACAGGGCCGCGTCGCCGCTCGCGCAGTTCGCGGGCGGCTTGCGGGCACCCGGAGTCCGCCGCCGAGCGGGCAACGATCACCAGCGGGCCCGCTCAGCCCACGCCCTCAGCCGCGGCCCGGCGGCCGGCGCAGTAATGTTCCTCTTCCCGGAGGGGCGGGCAAGCGGGGATAGCTGGAACTCCGGCCCAGTGGCGTGGAGGAGCCGCGCCAGAGATGCAGGCACGATCCGGCAGCAGTGGGGGCGGCGGAAAGCGCCAACTCGGGCCCGAGAGACGCCGCCCGCGCAGTACGCGGGCGGATTACGGGCACCCGTAGACCGATTTCCTTCGGGAGTTGGTGTGGAGAGAGCCCCCCACAGCAGCCGTCGTTTGTGCGAGGCAGGGTACCAGGAACAGGCAGGGAACCGCAGATGTAGCCGGATAGAAGGCGGCTAGGCGTGGAGCTCGAGCATTAAGCGGCCATCTTGCAGGCTGCTCAACAGCGCCCCCAACTAGCGGCCATTTTTGAATGGGAAAGATACCATGCATCTTCCAAATAAAATGATACACTGAATAATTTCAATATAAGCATTTTTAAAATAGCTAAAGTAATTTACAATACTTTCGGCTGCAGTTTTTATTTCTGTCTTTTCTGCGTTTCATTTCCTTGTTTTTTTGATATAGCTAGAGATGTTGCTCGTCCTTTTTAAATCAGTGCTAATATGTATCAATATGTTACAACACAAAATCGGCAATGTTGTGATACATGTCATGCAGTGCTCGAACCCTTACTGGCTCAATGATTGCCTCTGGTATCTGAGAAGGGTCATGCAGATGCTTGCCCCGCATAGTCCCGCAATCTCACTGGCTGTGCTCGGCTTCACACATAAATTGTTTGGCTCACCCAACCTCTACTTTTGTCCTTTGATGCATTCCCTTTCCGTTGTTTTCCTTCCCTGTAGCTTTCAACCAACTGTAAAGTGTTCAAATAAGAAACTTGCAATAAGACATCAAGTCCCACAGTGCTCAAGTCGGAGAGGATCTCAGAGTCTTTAGCCCTGAGACCTTCTCCAACGTGAGCACTGACCTCTGTGTGTTGGCAGGATTTTGCTTGCATTCAGGATTTCTAGCTCCCCGCTGCCGGCATGCGCTGCATTGCTGACAATGGGGAGCTAGAAATCCGAAATGCGAGCAAAGTACTGCAAACACAGAGAACAGTAGTCACATGAGCAATTTCCTCTATGTATTCACAGGATTTTGCTTGCACTTTTGTATTTCTAGCTACCCGCTGCCAACAACATGGCGCATGCTGGCAGCAGGGAGCTAGAAATCTGAAGTGCAAGTAAATCCTGCAAACACTCAGAGAACAGTGCTCATGCATTTTAAGCACTGTCCTCTGTGTGTTAGTGGGATTTTGTACACAAATCACATTGTAAACTGAAATGACAAGTAGATAAACACTTATGTGAATCAAAAATAGTATGACAGTAACTTTGTCTTCCCTATTTGGAACAGAAGAATACAAGTATATGAATGAAAAATGAGGTCCGCCTAAATAAATCTATGCATTAGGCAGCTTTTCAGTCAAGTCATAAAACACACAAAAACAAAACGGTGTGACAATGCTATCTGTTAATAAACATTATGGGTCTGATTTGAAAAACAAAATGTCAATGGGAAAATCAATGGCAATGCTTCCAGAATAAATTAACTGATTTTAGAAGTGTCTTCTTACCGCTTGGGAACAGTCATTTAAACATTCCACTTGCTTGAGAAATGGTAAGCAAGCATTTCTGTTAGGGCAATTTTGACCTCGCTGGGTGGCTCCCCTTTTCACAGCAAGTGAGTCTGTCAGCTAGCGTGGCTTTTCACATGTTCTGAAGTGCAAATACCACATAACAGAGATGCAAGGTGTGGCTGGTGAGTATTGCAGGTAGGGCAGGGCAACCCTCAGGACATGTTTGCAAGTTACGTTTGATTTTGTGTATCATTGATTATCCACCTCCTTGATTGAAACATGATAGAGCTTAAATGTTCATCTTCCCCTCACCACCCGACCCGGGAGCAAGGTGTCCCCCCCAGGTGACTCTGAGAAACCTACAAAGACATGCGGTTGAACTCTTGTTGTGTCTTCAACTGAAGACACAGAAGACATGAACTCTCCTCCAATACCCTCCATGGGACAGTAGAATAGAATTCCACAAAGTGTGCGGGCTCAGCTCCCGGAAGTATTTCCGGGTCCACCAAATGTTGTTACTTGGCCATTCTGTGATGAAGCTAGGCTTTATGTCAGTTACCTGCACTAACAAACTGCAGTGAGATGTGCGCGCCTCCCAATGCCCTCCCCCCCAAACATATTTGCTTGCTTGTGCAGCAGTGTTCTCTGGTGTAGCACTTTCCTAGAAGAGACACTCTTAAAGCGAGTGCTACATGCATCTTGTTTTCTCCTTGGCAGGAAAACACTCAGGATCTCAGGGATACTTTTGTTCCAGTCAGCAGGCATCGCTGACCAATCTGGAAGCTTGCCAGCATTTTAGGCTCATGTCCAACTCACTTAACACCAGGACAAGAATGCCTCACACTATCTCTGCACCTTCACTGCTGCTTCAAGGTTGCACCACGATAAGTGGACATACATAGTTTAAGGACAACCAACATTGGACATTTTTAATTGCAGATAGGCAGTACGGACATCTGCGCTTAGGATGTGACCATGATGAGTGAAGTGCTAGAGTGGAGGCAGAGGCAGGTTAGAGGCGACCGAAACATGATAACGTTGCTAGCTAGGATAGATGGCTTGGTTGAGCAAATGCTGCTGACTGAGCACAGAATGCAATCTTTAGGTCACATGTTTCAATCCTATTGAGGTGGAACAGGATTTCAAACATCTGTGAGACCAGAATTAGGACAATCAAGTTTCGGGATATCTCTTTTCTTTTTAGTAGTGCAGAGCTGAAACCTATGTTTGTCTTGCCTGGCGCTGCAGCAAATGCTCTTTTGGTTGCTAGCTCATCTTGCAAAACGCAGAACCCAGAACTGATTACATGAAGTTGCGGGCGCTTTATTGCATCTCTTTGGATTGTGTGAATACCATATGTTGGAGATGAGACAAAGCTTGTAGGCATTTGGTTATTTGCCCACCCATTAATTGACTATGTGTAAACAGTATTAGGTATTTCGTAGGCAATGCTATTAGATGCCCACAAAATCCCAAACTGTCGGCATTGCCAATGCCTGTTTTTGTAGGGTAGTATGACGAGTATCTATACATACATCTCTTACTCACTGCCGGGGGAATTTTCAAATTTGCTAATTAGTCTAAAAAAACCGAAGAAAAACACTGCATCGATCCAGAATAACATCTCCTTCCCTAAGAAAAATAGAAACTTTGATAGAGGAATCCAAAACCAAAAATGCCAGATGAGGAAAGAAATCAGGATCCTGATGAACTGTTTTGATAAAACATGAGAGGATAGGGAAAGAGGGAAACGGGTGGTGAAGAAACATTGTAGGAATTGTGTAGGCAACATAAGCAGCCGAAATACGTTGCAAAAAATCAAGACATGTTGAGTAAAATTGTCACACGATACTTGTGCCATTTGGTGGACGCTTAATAAAAAAATATAACTTCTAATCTCACAGGCAATCCTCAGGAGTTACTGAGGAGGTTTGGGTCCATTATTTCAATGATAAATATGAGACAAATTGTAACATTCGGAATACTGTGATCACGGGTGAGTCCAGATCGCCACTCTGGTCCTTGCTTTTGGTCAATTAGACATTGAGCTCATTATTAAGAAACTAAACAATTTAAGAGCATCAGGCCCGGATGGTTGACGAACAGCATTGTTAAGAAATCCTGTTCCATCTGTTTATTCATATTGTTAAAGACTTCATGTCTGCACCTTCCTGGTCCACCTCAAAATTGGTCCCAATTTTTTAAAAAAAGGCAGACAGGAAGATCCTGCCAGCTATCAGCTCATCTCACCGGCTGATACCACTTCAAAAATATTAGCTACACTACTCTTAAGGGAATTGATGCTGTGAGCAGAAGAGATCAACCTCCTGAGCCCCCTACAAATGGGCTTCAGGAAGGGTGTGCGCACGGTGGTGAGTGGTATGGCTTAGACTGCATGTTTTTCTAACATTGTGTCTGCCTCTGGGTGGTCACTCTATGTTGCAACAATAGACCTACCCTCAGCTTTTGATAATATTGATAAATCAATGTTATGGTCCAAATTGTCTAACTGGAAAATTAATCCAGGTCTATTACATCTGATTCAAATCCTATATTCTAACATCTCCACAAAGGGCAGAATAAACACATTAGGAGAACTAGCAAGAAGTATCAGTCTGAAAAGAGGAGTGTGTTAAGGGGGCTCCTCACCCCTACATTATTTAATCTATATCTTGCCAATTTATGGGAAAAATGTGGTGAGTGGTGGTTTGCATTCCATTGTGGCCATGTCTGAGGATGGCTGCATTGCTTATGCGGATGATTTAACTCTCATGGACTATACTCCGGCAGGGTTACAGTGTCAATTTATAGGTGTAGAAAAGTATCTGAATGCAAATCATCTCCAGATTAATTCCAATAATGCGCTAAGGAAATCCTGTACATTTAGTTGGAAACTAACTAACAATACGATCCAGAGAGTTGAATCAATTTGTTACCTTGGGTTTATAATATCTGTTAAAAAAAATTGGAAATTTCTCAAATTAAGATTAGATGAGAACATTAGTTCTTGTACTTCTCTGTTGAAGGTAATGAAAATGGAAATTATTTGCTTATTCATTAATTCTGTTCATTAAGTTCTAAAGAGTTGAGGTTATTCCTATTATGCTCTATGGATGGGAAGTCTGGAACATCAGTGGCTGGACATTTTTTGATGCTATGGAGTCCACAATTCTAAAATGTGCTCCAGGGCTTCTGTTCTCAGTCCTGATCAGTGCCATCAGAATGGAGCTGGGTCTGACCTCTTGGTGGTCACAGTATACCAGAAGAAGTATTTCCTTACACACCACCTTACAGCACTCGAGTAAATCTTCATTGGGGTCCTACATACCTGCACTACTTGCAAAGGATTCAAATCCGTACCTAAATAAATTCAAGAGGTGATGTAAAAATGTACTCGAGATGGTGGATTTCAATGGACTGGAATCGCATAGTATTTGTTAATGGATCTCCAAGATCTAGGCAGGTTAAAATGTTACTGTGGGAAGGAACGTTTTTATTTACCACTAACTCAATTACAATTTTATTTAGTTAGATTTTGATTCCCACCATTTCGGCAGTGGTATATGAAATTCAGATTAAGATGCCTTAACACCTGAGAGTTTATTGGCTCGAAGCTTAGTATTCCCAGAGAAATGTGAATATGTAGAGTATGTGGCCAAGGTCCTGAGACTGTATTTCATCTTGTGATATGCTGCCCTGCTATTCTTGATCTGAGAATTCAAACCGTGGGGCATATTGATGATTGGGTCGCTGATGTCTCTTATTTTGGCCCTTGTTAGGATGTTGATGGTGATCTTTGCCCAGCTAAGATATCGGAGCAGGGTGCAATTGACCTTGATGATGTTCTGATGTGTGAGTCTTCTGTAGTATTGTAGGTAGCATATTATCATACTCGTTAGTTGAATTAATGTTGACATTGTGTTAGGATAAGTGCTGCTTGAGAGGTATGTTTCTGCTTTCTGTCTTTATCCTCTTCTCTTGTTGTTTTATTACCCTTGCTCCCGTTTGGTGTGATCTTAGTTGGGATTGTTTATAGGATATATTTCAAATGTTTCCTTTTTTTCCTTTCACATAAAAAACTCTCTTTTGTGTAAATGTACTTTCTGTACTGAAAAACACATATTAAAAAAATACAGCTCATTGTGCTAGGACAATGAGACAAACATGTTGGGGGTGGGAAGGTAATTCCTCAATATGTCAGGATGCAGAAGAGTTTTATTTAGAAGTAGTAAGACAAGCAGTGGGAGCTCCTCACCCTACTGCCCATAACAGAGGATCGGAGAGGGAGCGATAGAGCAGCAGGGCAAGTTGTTCAGACTGAATGCTGAATGCCGCTCAGTTGTGCAGCTGTCTCGATAAGTGCTAAATGATATGATATGTATGGCATTTATAACGCGCCCATACACAAGTGTTTCAATGGGGTCAATAGCCAGTCTGTGCCTGTAGGCGTAGTGTTGTGAATTCCCTCCGCAGACTGGTGGAATGCAAAGTTACCCCATTCATAGAAGGGAGCCTGCATGCTGCTCTTCATTGAGGCACTGAGTGGTGCTGTGCTGACCATTCTTGGGGCCCTTGGGGAGATGGAGCATCACATTCATGGAAACATTCCCGGGGCGGTTCTCCATCAACCGCTAAGACTCTTGAATAGAAGTGGTTGCATGGGGGAAAGTGTGTGTGTCTCTGTGTGTGTGTGTTTGTGTACACATATGACTCTTAAGTAGTACCTCAACCAGATACCAGTTATTGCATGACCGTGAGGATGGGTGGGTGCCTGGGGTCAATCTGGAGGGCTATAGAGGACAAATCACTGAGCAATCACACATGGCCTGGGGCAGTACTCGGGATAAGGTGATGTGACATGGGGAAGTTAAAGGGCAATTCAATTGGCTGTGAAATTGGGCAGTTCTGGGGTGATGGGAATGACATGGGGCAATTCATGGGCAATCGGTAGTGACATGCAGCAGTTTAGTTTGAAAACCTATTTGCAATGATGAGGTCAGATGGATGAGACATGACTCAGCACTGGGAGAAATTAAAGTAACACAGACCAATGTTACATATAATGGGATGCCAATGGCACAATGATAGTGAACAGGAGATGTGTGGGTGACATGTGCGGGTGTTTAATCGGGAATTGGGAGTCCCATGGGACAATTCAGGGTGAAATGTGATGTGGCATTGGACAGTTGTGGAAGTAACGTATGTCTCGCATGGCAGTTTATGGGGAAATGGGATATGCTATGTAGAAGTTCTATGGGCAATGTGAGTTATATGGGGAAATGTAAGGGCAACATGGAATAGCATGTTGCCCTTAAATTTCAAATGGCTTATTTCTGTGGGCCACCATGGATGTGAAAGGAGGCCATTCAGTGAGACATGTCATGAGAGTCTCCTGGGAGAATAACATACACATTGCTTGATTGGGGGAACACTTGCATAATGATAAAGAGACGGGCATCAACATCTTCTGGGACAGTGTAGATATTTTTCTCTTTCCCTCAAAGACTTCTGATACCAGTTTCAATGTTTGGAATGCCAGGGTTGTCAAAAAACATTAGCTAGCACGTTGCTGTGATATTGTGTTTTACTGGGCAAACCCTAGAATTTCTTTAAGGGGATTGGTTTCATGATTTTCCGAGAATATATGTCTTCCTTTTCCTTTTACATTGTTAATACTGTCTGCACAATAATACTATGCTGGGGGCAATGTGCGCCTCAAGTCAATTGAGATGTCAGAATATGACTTGCAATACCAGGTTTGCCTAGGTGTGAAATGCTGTGTCATTATGTTTACACATTTATTGCTTTGTTGAAATTGACATCATTAGTTTCTAGGGGCGATATAGAAATCATAATGAAAATGTATCTTTTCAAATAAAATATGGTTGATGCTGAAAACCTGCCCCTTGAAAATTGTGATTTCATGTTAACAAATGTGATGCTGATGTTGACTGATTAAACTATACTATTTTAATGGTGTTAACATCTGTTTTACTGGTGCAACTGACATTGATTTATTGGGATGGACATCATGATTTTCTGGTGGGAAGAAAAAGGATGAACATGTATTTTGCTGGAGAAAAACGTCATGATACCAGGATTCGTGATGGTATATTTAGCAAATAAGATTACAAGCACTGATACTACACTTAGTTCGATTAGAAGATTCTAGTATGATGCCTTTATAAATATAAGCATATTGTGGAATTTGGTTTTAGTTTACTTTTTTATGTAATAGAAAGGAATAACAGACTGGATTATGTTTTTTACATATGAGTAACAGAAAAGGAAATGATTGCCACTGCCACATGGGGTCAGCATCTATCAATGCCCGCGGTTGCGTGTATTAAAAGTAGTTCAAGGGGGTACTTTTTCATTCAATGTTACATTTTTACAGGTGGCCCACACCCATTTACGGTTTTAGCCCCGCCCCCTTTCCTTAGTGCACCTGTGATATACACTTAATATAAAAGTGATATAGATTTTATCTATATTTGATAAGAACCCCAATTGTTTTATATCAATTTGATTGACACTTCATAATTTTGATATCAATTTTATATATATTTCATAACGCAAACTCGGGTGCACAACCTCCACAAAATGAGACTAGCATAAAAGATGCAAACAAACCTATGAGTGAGAATGCAGCTGAAGCAAATTTAAGCACAACACTTTCTGCCTCGCCTAAATGTTCTTAACTACTCGCTCCGGGGGCGATAATATCATCCACGATGACCCGGAAAAACAGCCTGCTGAATTTAACGATCACTCCACAGCTAAATCAACACCCGGGTCTGAACATCTAAGTGATGACCCTGCATGGGGACTATTACATTTTGCCATTAAAAAACTCTGAAAGCTTTGTGGTCAGATACACGAAGATGATCAGAAACAGGGGGCTTTAACTGCACAATTGCTGCAGCACATTAAAAATTCTCAGGTCATTAATAATGAATACCATCTGTCTCCTACTCAGGAATCTGAATCTACTTCTACTGCCACTATTATAAATCAGTCTCAATAGCTAATAGTATTGGGGTCTCAATGGGCCGAAGAGCCTGAATCACCCCTTAGATTTCCTACACACAAGCAGGTACAGCGAAAAAAGAAACTAAAGAAAAAGGTGGTAAGGCACACTGAACCAGACAGGGCTGCCACACCACTCGAGGAAGACCCAGCCGAACCAATGAACTCCACCATAGCAACTGTAGTAAATCAGAAACAGCTGACAAGAAAAGCAAAGGAAAAGACAACAAAAAGATGGAAACGGTGGCGACAAAACCCTGGGACTCTAATTAGTTGGCTGTTACAAGAGAATGAAGTTAATATAACAAGCTCCAGTGATACTAACTTGATCTCCAATAAATCAGTGGCTGCTTCTATTGATCTGTCAATTTCCCTGCCTAGTGCACCCTTTGCTACTGAGAATCCAGGGTGGAGATTGGTCATCACCCCCCACCGTCGAGCACCTTTGCTCACGAGAATACTGCAGTGAAATGCATTATGACTATCAAGCACTGTGCCACGGTGGGGATTAAAATGCATATCAATAGGCCGACTTTACTGAAAATGTGTGCAAAAATACCCTACTTACGCATATTGACTTTGTGCGATTTCGACTTTATCGCACCAGAACGAGGGGGTGCTGGTGGGATGGCTTCTGTCCATTGTGTACTACCTATGACCGCGACAGTCATTAGAAATCAAGCTGAGTCACTAGAATTCTTGGGTTATGAACTAGATTAGCCCTGCCTGCCCCAAGCTACTACTTCCTGTTGTGATCATTGTAAAACATCATTAAAATGGGTAACAATTGCTAGGTCTGAATCATGCAAAAAATCCACCAATGAATATGATAACAAAAAAGGGTGGCAACGGTTTAAAAAGTTGTTACCTGGAATCGAAATACCCCAGACGTGAAATCTCAATGTTATTTCATGGAACACTCGTGGTCACTCCCACTTTCTACAAAAAGGGTCCTTCACTTAACAATTTAGTAAAATATTCTGTACTAATGCTTCAGGAAATGTGGTTAATGCAGAATATTTATATTGATGTGTATGTAATTCACCAGTCTTGGCAAAGAGAGGTGTGAAAGGGCGTCCGTTCGGTGGTCTCATTATTGGGGTAAGACAAGAAATACCACCAATTGTGATTTCGAACCTTAATCCTAATAATTATGTTTTGGCAGTAGAAATGTCACTTAAGAATGGTATCAGTAATCAACGTATACTCATTATTAAGGTGTATGATCCACCTGGTGTTGTGGACAACATCTATTATCACAAATTGGTACGAGAACGCTGAGACAGATCTGATATTATCGGGTGGAGACCTGAATGCGAGATGTGGGGAATACTCTATCGAGGAGTCTTATTCTACTATTGTAGCAAAAAACGTGATGGTGCAAAAATCAGTAAATGCAAAAGGCAAACATTGGCTCCTTTTCTAAAGCAATGAATATAGTTAAACTTAATGGGCGCACACCTGGTGATATCCCTGGGAGCACTAACTGGAATTGTGGGTCAAAAATAGCTAATATAGACTATTTGTGTGGTAATCCCCTATTGATTAACACTGTTAAAAATGTAACTGTTAACAGGAACTCATCTAGCAATCATGCCACCCTTAGCCTGACCCTAGAGCTAGACTTAGTAAAAATGCGTCAATATGCGAATGGCGGATTGATACCTAATCAGGGCGGCACTCGTGTTGTCTGGTCAGAGGGAAACATCCGAAAGGCGCGTAAGGAGATGGCTCTTTCAATCCGTACTGATGACTCTATTCTGGGTTTGCACACAGGGGATGAGGTGGAAGATTGGCTTAAGTGGTTCGCCTACGAGTGTGGAAAACCAAATAGAATCCCGTTTGTTGTGGCTGAAAAGAAGCACATGCATGCTTTTGACATTGAAATCCAAAAGTGAAAACGAAGGCTGGGTATGCAGATTCGTAGATTAAAACAAGGTGGTGCCATGAAACAAGAAGTTCATAATGAATCACGTAGGCTGAAAACTTTGTACCATAACTGGTTGAAACATAGGAAACATATGGTTATTAATGTGAATTGGAAAAAGATGGTGTAGGCATTGCATAGTAATAACACTGAACAGGTGTGGGGTATACTAAACTTTGCCAGACCTTCTACTGATCGATTCATCATTGATCCCATTTCAGAGAATGTATGGGTTTACTTTGTGGAGAAAAAAAATGAAGAAATATGACACAACAAAACCAGTCTCTCAATTCAAATGTGTAAATTGGCCCATGACCTTTGATATCCCCGAGATGAAAGGCCACTTAACTGAATAAAAATACTCTAGAGCACCTGGGCCAAACAGCCTCTCAGCGGCAGTATTCAAAGGCAATTATGTATTATGCAATATGTTTATGAAGGTGTGCTGAGAAAGATGTATTCCTATGTCCTGGACAAAGCTATTTACGTGCCTGTGTTGAAAATTGGCAATCGTTTATCACCTAAAAACTACTGTTTGCTCTCATTGCTTGATTCCACTGGAAATGTTTTTGCTGGATTCGTGTTAAAGCACTTACAAGCATGGGTCACTGAACATCACATTGTGCATACATTTCAGACTGGTTTTCGCCAAGGCTTATGTACCACTCATAATATTTGATTGCTGGACTCAGTCATGGACCGTGCTAAATCAAAGAATAACCCATCAGTTTATATTACTTATATTGACTTTCGCAGCATTTGACCAAGTCAATCGTGAGCTGCTTTGGAAGAAAATGTAGGCACTTGGCTATGACGAGTGGCTGCTCCAAATTCTTGTGGCCCTACACATGGCTACAACTGCACAGATTCGTCTTGGCAACACCAGTCTTTTATCGAGTGATATGCAAATAGGTGGAGGGGTGAAGCAGGGATGCATACTGGCAGCCCTCCTCTTCAACCTATATATTGCAGACCTTTCGGCCTTGATTTTTCTTAGTGCAAAGTGCCCACCTAGGATTGGTCAATGTACTGTCGCAGTCATGCTTTATGCTGATGACTTGGTCTTATGTGACCATTTATTCTCAGGCATGAAGTCTATGTTAAACGCCCTTGCTAGTTATGCCAAAGGTCATGGGTTGTCTATTAACTTAATGAAAACCAAAACCATGCTTGTTACGACTTGTAGCGTAAAGATGCAACCCCTTATTACTGACCTTGGGCATATTGAGCATACCCAAAGTTATAAATATCTGGGGATTGAAATGGCCAATAAAAAATATAATCATGAAATTATAATAAGCAAATCCCGTAAAGCTAAACATATCTCCTTTATGGTACATAGATTTGCATACCAGCATGCCGGGTTCACATTAGGAAGCATTCTTGAACTCTACAAACAGTAGTTCCGTCCTTTAATATTATACTGGCTTGGGCTTCCTCCTTCAGCCCCTATCGAGTGCATACGGTTAGAAGTAGGATTATTGTCTCTAAAATCGTTGGCACTTAAATGTAAAGGAGAACTTTTTGTGAAATCCCAAACTTCCCCAATAAGTCCCCTTCTTACTAATTTATGTGCTAACTATTGTCTCGAGCATACACCCGAGAAAAATAATGGGTACTTGAAATTGGTAAAAGACCTTTTCCATAAATTAGATTGGAAACTTGAATTTGGACGCTGTTCAAACTTTTTGAAATTGAAAGGGGCTTTTACTCGCCTGTTGAAAAAATGGGACTGGGTCAACAATTACGAACAGCTGCAGACACTCCATAATTAGAGTCAAGTGGCACAAGTTTCTCGTAAATTTATGTAACCACAAAGATATTTGTTGCTTTGCCCAGATCCTGAGGTGTGGTAATGTAGACTGTTAATAAGCACAAACCAGCTTCCTGTGAGATCCATCCGTGGTACGCAATGGAAAATTCCTAAATATGGTAGAATATGTAGAGTTTGTAAAAAGCCAGGATATATAGAAACGGTGAGACATCTTCCAAGTTAGGACACATCTATATGACCTTATTAGGCCCCCTGACACATGACTATGAGTCTATAAAAACCTCTGAATTTTGAACCTACGGTTTAAACACTGAACGTGGGTCAACACACATAGCCCTATATAGAGTATGGTATCATGTTAAAAACATTTTGAATAACAACCTCCAAGAATGTTTTAAATGTTTAAAAGATTGTATACATTTTAAAATCAAAATCAATGTAATAATGAAATGTTAACATCACTAAATATCACTAGTTTTTATACTATTTGCACTTTATTGATTTTGTAAAAGTTCAATTATGAACTGATTACAAATATATATATATATATATATATATATATATATATATATATATATATATATATATATATATTATATTCGCCAGTTATAGTAAGCTAAGCAACCATAACTGGAGCCACCACCATGCACTGCTAAGACTAACACCCAGGACATCAAAAATGACATCACAAATGTCATTGATGACATCACTGATGACATCACATATGTATTTACCTTTCATGAAAAGTCTGTACAAGGGATTCTGATTGTAATGTTAATAAAAAAAGTGTCAAGGATCATTGGAATAAATATCACGAGGTACGTAGTGCATTAAGTAATACTTTAATACAAATAGCATTGTATTATGAAGTTTTTTTCCAATATACTAAGGTACACATGTAGTAACATAGGCATAGTGTGCAGCAGACATGATGAAGATGCAATATTAATTCCCTATGTATAACCATCACATATTGTGACTAGACCCTAAGGAAAGTATGGTAAGTGCAATGTGTACAAATATGAGCATATCCAGGGACAGTAAAGTAATAAAAAACAACAGAACTATAAGACAGTGTTGATAACCTTACGAATCATCTTCATGCATAGAAAGCATTGCTGTCATCCAAGTCTGTGTTTTTCCCTTTGTATATGTTTCATATGCTTTAGTGGACCCTAAGTGAATTACTGTAAGAACATATTTGAAGTATAAGTCTACAAATATAGTACTTTGTACTATAGTATAGTGAATTTTTAGTTTCTGACTGTTACTGGCCTAGATATATCAGTAAAGGAAAAAAGAGTCAGCCAGACATGTGATGTTATCAGTGATGTCATCAATGACATTTGTGATGTCATCTTTGATGTCCTGGGTGTTAGTCTTAGCAGTGCACGGTGGTGGCGCAAGTTATGGTTGCTTAGCTTACCATAACTGGCGAATTTCAGGGGTTTTTCGGTTTTACTTGGAACCATAACGTCCGTTTAACAAAGTTTTTTCATTGATTTTCATAGGTTTTTATGAGTTCAACTTAACCATAATGTCCCTTTAACAAAGTTTTTTCAGTGAACTTAATTGGTTTTCATTAGTGCAACTTAACCATAACGTCCCCTTAACAAAGTCTTTTCATTGAATTTCATAGGTTTTTATTAGTGCAACTTAACCATAATGTCTACGCGTATCTGACTTCATTGCAGACCTTCCGGAGAGTGCCACATGACCATATGCTGGCGCGCGGCAAGATGACGTGTCCGAGAACCCCTACGCACTTCATGATAAGATCTGTGCTTCGCGGACAGTTCAGAACTGCATATTCTACTGATCTAGGAACTTTCAACTACAAAATTTCCCTTGCACAGCTCCAACACCTATTCCTACTCATCCATTAAAAACCTAGTACACGGTACAAACTTTTATCAGCCCAGGTGAGGGTGCATAACGTGGTGTCTGGACCATTATCCCCCCATTCCAGCCCCTGAAATGGGGGATGAAGGCCATTAGCAGCCTAGGTTCCCCAAGCGGGAACTCGGGGTACTAAAAAAGAGTTTTTCCTTCCTACACCGGGACGCCTGTGGTGTCCCGTTGTAGGAAGGAAAATCCTTTTCCAAGATGGCCACCATGGAAAGGGAAGGCGGGTGTTCCATACAGGGCCCCTATTCACTTTTCATGGCAGCCTGCAGAAAGCAAAAAGAGAACCCTTTGACCATATTACCACAAGCACATTTTTCTTCCCTTTCAAATCTATCCAAATTTCGAAATAACTTTATCACAAAGCCAGTCCCAGATGGACATGGCCACTTTATTCCTATATTTTGTCCCTTGTGGTCATGGCCAGTAGCCAGTTTGTCCGGATCATGACCTTATTCCATGACCCAGACAATCTGGTCACTGCCTATGGCCACAGGCTACCCTTCAGTCACTAAAGGTATACTGCTATTATTTGTAGCTACATTATGACACTTGTCAAAAAATGAAACACTGGCACATTTCCAAAACCATGCTTGTAGGTCCTTGCCAATGCTCCTTACGTTTGCTGGGAATCCACCCATGTTTTATTTTTTCAAAAGTGTCAAATGTATGCACATACAATCGTCATATAACCTAGCCCCCACTTGAGAAAATCCATTCAGACTTTACGAAAACATTTATATCTAGATCTATAATCTTTTTGCAAACCTTTGTGTAGATTTGTCAAATGGCACCACATTTATAAGCCTTTACAATATTTTGGGATCCCCCCTCTAATTTTGCTCCCTCTTGACAGAATCCCACCAAACTTTGCATAAACATGTATATCTAGATCTATTATCAGTTTGCCAAATGAAGTGTAGATTTGTCAAATGGCACCTCATTTATAAGCCTTTACATTATTTTCGCACCCCCCATTTAATTTTGCCCCCTCTTGACAAAATCCCACCAAACTTCACAAAAACATTTATATCTAGATCTATTATCAGTTTCCCAAATTCAGTGTAGATTCGTCAAATAGCACCACATTTATAAGCCATTACATTATTTTGGGACCCCGCTCTAATTTCGCCCCCTCATGACAAAATCCCACCAAACTTTGTAAACTCATTCGGAATCAGGTCGGAAATTTACATGCAATATTTCATGCAGTTCTATTAAGTGGCGCCAAAGTTATAAGCCATTCAAGAACTGCATTTCACCAACCCTGTAATGCTGAGGTGTCCGCGAACCTTTCAGGACTCTTTGTGAACATCCGAACTGTTTGCAGACTTTTGCAGCAAAACCCACCTGTTTTTTTGCTTCTTGCTGCCATATCCCATCCCATCCTCATCACCCCTCACCTCCCCAGAGATTATTTGATAAGTTTGACAAGTGCAATGTTGTGTTTTTTAATGTGTTTTACCGCAATGTTCGCGGACACCGGCAGATGGCCGAGAATCCAAGATGGTGGACGTTTCCAAAAATCTGACGCACTTCACTCTCTTCACCATCCATTCAGCGGACACGTTGCATGTCCGCGGACATGACGCAAACCGATTAACCAATCGGTGCCCTGTCCATGGAGCGAACAGGGAAGTGTGTCTGCAGAGCGGACATAGATATCACACTTTTTTGTGACCTATTTTTTGGTCAATTTAAAAAAAACTACTGGACGGATTTTCACCAAATTTACAAAAGCATGCTTTCGGGCCCAAGCCGCTGCTCCTGTCGCACATTTGGTGAAAATCTGTCCAGTAGTTTTTTTAAATTGACCTAAAAATAGGTCACAAAAAATGTGTGATATCTATGTCCGCTCCGGTTTGGGCTGTAGGCGTGAGCAACGCTTTTTTGGGAAAAAAAACATTTGGGACCCCCCTTATAACTTTGACCCCCCTGAACCAAACCTCAACAAACTTTGCAAAAAAAATCAGAGTGGCCCATATGCTTTTTTTTTTGCAAAGTTTGGTGATGATACGTCCAGGGGTAGCAGAGTTATAAGCTGCCCAAAAAGTGCTCTTCCTATGGGATTAGCAAGTTAACCATAACTACACAGTGGCTGTGTTTTTTTAAAAATATAAACTAGATATATATTTTGATATATATTTTGATACATCATTTAAATAAATGTTGATATAAATTTTGATTTACAATTTGATATCCATTTTGATATAAAATTGGATATACATTTTGTATATATATTTTTTATGCATTCTGATATCAATCTTTATATACATTTTATATATATTTTGATATACATTTTGTATACATGATGATGTACATTTTGATATAAAATCTATGCAACATTTCAATATATTTTTGATATAAATACATACACATTTTGATAAGGAATGGACAAGACCATCATCATGGTGCATACAGAGATGACCTGTGGTCCGCCCATATGTTTGAGGCACCCAAAAAAAAGAGAATGCAAGGATTGGGCAAATAGCTGCAGATCATTAAGGGGACTGCTTACATTTTATATAAACTTGATATGAACCCTGATGCTTCTGGTCCCTGCCCCATGATGCAACACAGCGATCCTGCAATCTCAATCTCGAACACACAGACACACACACAGACACACCCTCTGACATGCAGAAAAAAAGACCTGGCTTTCAGCATTTACTAGGCAATTCTTGTGTTTTGTAAGTGAACTCTAAAAGACAGTATTAGTGTGGGTCTTGAAATCCAAAACTTAGATATTAAATCTTGGAAAGTATGAGGTCAAATTTGCAGAGGGGGTTGAAATCCTGGCATCGTGGTTTGCCCAAAGTGTGTGATCTTGGTCAATTATTTAACCCCACTCTGATTTAAGTTTAAAAACTGAGTTCTTATTTCAAATAGTGCAAACTTAATCACACTATTTTGCAAAAAGGACACCCTTGCACTGGAACAGATGTGTCTGTTTATATGATATGCAAAATATGAAATTGCACAATTTCTCATGTGAATGTGCTTCTGCTTGGCACATAACTTTCTAATAGATGCATAATTTAAGAAAAATATTCTTTGGTGATGGGAACTAATAAAATCCCCAAGAGCAATTATGTACTGCACATGCATTTTAAGGCTTGTGGCAATTTCATTGTCAGAGAATAGAATAGGGTTGGACAGAACAGCTCTACGGCAGAAGGCGGCTTATCGTACAATTTTCTGAAAAAACGGCTGCAACAGTCTGTCCCAAAACATTAAATGATCCAGGGTCCTACAAGACACTGACCCTATCTTAACTCAAAACAAACTAGATGTTAATAAATGCCTGGTTTTAACAATGTTTACAGTATAACTCTATTCTATTCTAAAGAATGTTTGTATAGTGCCAACACGCCTGCAGGCCTTAGGGTGCTCACTTAACGAAAAAACAACATAGACACAAAAAGCAGTATAAGGTATTGTAAGAGGAAGAGAGAGGGTGGAAGAGTGGGGGAGTCCTCCACTCCTCCTCCATCAAACAGATGAGTCTCTAGTGCTTTTTTAAATTGGGCAATTGATGGCAGCTGTTTGAGGGACTGTGGAAGATCATTCCAGCCCCTTGGTGCCCAGGCATTGAAGCTGTGGCCTCCAAAGTTGTTTAAGGAGAATCTAGGCTGCATTAACAAGTGCTTGTTTTTTGAGCGTACGGTATGCCTATGTGGTAGCCTCTTGATACGTGAGCTGAGATAACCTGGGGCTTCATCTGCTAGACATTTATACACCAAGAAGGATGCTTTAAAGCAGATCTCTGATGGACAAGGAGCCAATGTAGCTTCCTGCGAGTAGCAGTGATATGATCTTGGTGAGTCAATCCACACACGGCTCTAACTGCACCATTTTGAATAGTTTGCAATCTCTTCATATTTGTTTGGCAAGAGCCAACCAGTAGCCCATTGCAATAGTCCAACCTAGAGTTTATTGTTGCTGTCACTAGCAGAGCCATATTGTCTTCTGATAAAGACATATCTGCCAGAGTAGCTGCATCACTGCAGCAGGAACTTAGGTTGGACACATGTTTGCTAAAGTTCAGGTTGCAATCAAAGTTGACCCCTAGGATTTTCATATGATTGGAGACCGTTATTTTAGTGCCCACAATAGTAAAGGCTTCATATTGGGCATCAATATTTTTCAGCTTTGCAGCACTCCCAACAATCAGGATCTCTGTGTTCTTGTCATTAAGAGCAAGACAATTCTCCACCATCCACCCCTTAAAAGCATTGAAAACCCTGTCGATTTTAGTGCATCTGCCTCATATGATCCAGAATGATCTGGGTATCATCCGCATAATTAGCGAACTTAACACCCAGGCCATCGAGCAGATCAAATCATGGTTTAGAATAGATGTTATAGAGCACAAGTGAGGCACAGGAGCCCTGTGGTACTCCGCAGCTAAGTAAGGATTGCTTTGACTGAAAGTCCCCTCTAATCATCATGGCCTTCCTTGGCCCGAGAAAGGATCTGAACCAGTTTACTGCCAACTTAGAGCAGTTACCATTCTTGGCCAGCCTGTCCGCCACCATATCATGATTTACTAAATCAAACGCGGTGGACAGGTCTAGTAGCAGTAGCATAGCCACGCTACCATGATCCACAATTTCTGCTAGGCAGGATTTAACGTCCACCAATGGGGTTTCACTTCCACGGCTCTTCCTGAAGCCAGATTGACCACTGGCCAAGATACCCTTTTCTTCAACAAAGGCATTATAATGTGTACAAGCACTCATATTTATGACTTTCAACAGAAAGGGAACATTGGTTAATAATTGGCAGGCTCATTAGGGTCTAAGCCCTCTTTCTTTAAAAGTGGAGAGATCCAGGACTCTTTGATAGATTCTGGGACTAGTCCTTCCAGAAAAGAGTGCTTTATAAAAAATGTAACAGCGGGTGCAATGGTAATGAAGTAGTCTTTACAGTAAGAGGCTGGGAGAATGTCACCTTTACAAGATGTAGGTTTCATTAGGGCCACAATCATTGAAACTTCCTGAACTGTGACCTGCTGAAACACAAATTCCTCTGTCGCTTTATTTCCCTCAGTATTACTAATCTCTGGAAACAGATGTGTAGCCTGAGGGATAATAATATTAGCTAGAGGGCATACCTGATGTTGGGTGACTTTTTGAATGAAGCCATCATGGTTTCTTTGGCACCATGCATCATCAATAGTTATATTGGACTCAGGTACCGTTCCTTTAAGCTTTCATCCAGTTTAGCCTTTTTTGCTTTAAGGATGACACCTTGATGAACTTTTTACGGCTGCTTTGTCAATAGTCAAGGAGGTGTTGGAGAGATTGTTCTCCAGCTTCTTTGAGACAGGTGTTTAAGCTGCCTAGCTGCCAGGTTATCTGGAGAGAACCATTAATCTGAAGTATCTTTTACTTTTATCGTTGGCCTAATGGGTGCTAGTTAGTCAAAAGCTCTGTTCCATTTGTGACGTAACTGTCTGGTATATGATTGCAAGGAGCAGTTGTCTTGAATTGCTGCTAGTTAGGGTGAAACAATTGAGTGAAAGGCTGCTCGGAGGTCATTCCGAGTGCCTCTACTCAGATAATGGCCAGACCAGCAGCATTTGTGGACATTCAGTGGGGAGACAGTCTGATTTTGAGTTAGGATCCAGTCCTAAGTGTGACCTCCTTGATGTGTAGGTACATTAAGACAGTGTTTCAACCCAATTCTCTCGAAGAGAGTCAGAAGTGAAGTGACTTCAGAATTTGAGGATTCATATGCCCAGAGATTGGAATCTCCTAATATCAACAACGGAGCTAGTGGCTTAGTATGAGACCCAAGGAAGGGCAAGAGTTGTTCCTGAATAATTGGAGTGACGGTAGGTGGCCGGTAGAGGATAAGAAAACTAAGTGTGGTGGTACAATTAAGAATTAGTTTCGCAAACATCAAGTGCAGGTGTTGCAGAGAAAAACATTTTGAAACTATCTCAGTAAATTATAGCCACCCCCCTTCACTTTTGTCCCACCTGGTCAGAATGCAGGATCTTATAACCAGCTGGTGTAGCTAGTTGAGCCGAGGGCAGGTTAGCTGTACAGAACCAGGTTTCTGTCACGAAAGCCTTATCCGGTTTTTCTACAGTTGTCGGATTGCGCAATAGGTGCATTCTAGATGTTCGTGTTAGGAACAGAGTAGGGGATTTCTAAACATGCTGGGTCAGCGTTGGATTGGCAAAATGATGTTCAGGGACAGCTGTGTAAACACTGGTGCATGAAAATACACATGGAATCCGATTATTTTTAGCTTAATATTTGCTGTCTCTCACATAATACAGTGACTCATGGTTTTTGGAAGGACAAGAAGCTGCTGTGTCATAATCTATGTGGATATATTGTGCATTTTTGAAGGGTAAGCAGCAGGATGCCTGGAGTTCACTGATAAAACCTCAAAGGAATTAATCGTATTTAAAAAAAAAACAAATCAATCAGTGTCATGCTGCTGGGCTGCAGATGTGTGCAGACCTCTTGCTTTCTGTCAGCCCATCGGTAGACCAAGATGGCTCGACCCCATAGATAAAATCTGCAGGGGCTGTTGGGGTGGCCTGCTATTTTTAGCTTTTGATACAATGACCCAGGAAGCCAGCTATTTCATAATCTGTATTGTCACTTGTGGATTCTGTAGCATTACCAGTAGGCCGTCTGGGTTTGCTGATCATTTTGCAGGCTGTGTGTTTCCTGACAACACAGGCCCAGAACTGACATCTGGACCTTTAGATTATTTCTGCGGGGGTTATCGGGGTGCTGCTCTGTACCCCATAAAAGGGGCAGTTCTGCCAGGGCTGTTAGATTGTTTGGCCAATTTTAGATTTTGTATCTGAAGTCAGGAACTGCGGGCAACTGAGACCAGTGGATGACTTGAGCATTCTGAAAACACTGGGATGGCTGGCGTCTCCTGCTGGGTGACTGATTGGAGTTCTTTGCAAGGACTGTGATGAAGCCCTACTGAGTTAATTGGATCCCTGTCAGAACTCCAGGTAACTGTGAAGAGGCCGGCCACCCCAGGGAGCCCTGATTGCTAGCCGGCGCTGGGATATCTAACAGGATTAACAGCTACAACCCTGTTTGGCAAAAATTAAAAAGGTGAGGTGCTATTTATTTTCAAACTAAACATGTATATGATTCATGGGTATTTTAAGGCCTGTGCTTAACTTGGGCTGCCAGTTTTAATTATTAAATCTGGGGTTTGAATTTTATGCAGGGCTTTTGCTTAAAATGCTAATGTAATTGTGACATAAATTGGTACATAAAGAGATGGTTGGTAGATTACAATTTGTTGCTTGATTAAATCTTTAGGGTCTGAAACCAGAACACACACACAGGCAAACACACACACACACACATACCCTTTGACATGCAGAAAAAAAGACCTGTCTTTCAGCATTTACTAGGCAATTCTTGTGTTTTGTAAGTAAACTCTAAAAGACAGTATTAGTGTGGGTCTTGAAATCCAAAACTTAGATATTAAAGCTTGTAAAGTATGAGGTCAAATTTGCAGAGGGGGTTGAAATCCTGGCGTCGTGGTTTAACCAAAGTGTGTGATCTTGGTAAATTATTTAACCCCACTCTGATTTAAGTTTAAAAACTGAGTTCTTATTTCAAATAGTGCAAACCTAATCACACTATTTTGCAAAAAGGACATCCTTGCACTGCAACAGATGTGTCTGTTTATATGGTGTATATATATATATATATATATATATATATATATATATATATATATATATATATATATATATATATTACATGGCCATGTAGTTATGGTTAAGTTGCTGTTTCCATAAGAAGAGCACTTTTTGGGCGGCTTATAACTCTGCTCTCCCTGAACGAATCCTCACCAAACTTTGCAAAACAAGTATATGGCCCACTCTGAATTTTTCTGTAAAGTTTGGTGAGAAATCAGTTATTTGGTGAGTTATAGGGGGGGGGTCCCAAAACGTCTTTTTTTCCCATAGACTGAATGGGGAAAAACTTTGCGCACGGCTACAGGTGAAACCACTGGACAGATTTTGACGAAATCTGCGGCAGGTTCAGGGGCTTGGTCCAGAAAGCGTGCTTTTGTAAATTTTGTCACCATACATGCAGTACGTTCATTTATAATTATGAAAAAGTAGGTCTGAAATAATTAGTGATATTTATGTTTGCTCCGCAGTCACACTTACCTGTTCGGTCGACGAACAAGAAACCGATTGGCTATGGGGCTGCCGTCATGACCACATACACGCAATGTCTCTGTCCATTGGCTGCTGAGAGACGTCTTCTACGGCAGATGGTTTGGATGGAGTAACAAACTGTGTACACATGCTTTTTTCATTCCCTATTTTGCTGTGGCACAGAGCATTGGGAAAGGTTAACACAGTAAGAAATGGGTGATCTATGCATTTGTTCCTCGGCCGTCATGATGTAATTTCTATGGACGCCTTGTATGTACAGTAAATGTGGGGGATAATAATGATAGCACTTCAGTCCATATAGTGGGCAGGAAATTTGTAACACTTGACTGCCTGTAGTGGATAGGAAATTTGTAACTCTTGAAAGCACACGGGTATAGCAAGGTAACATTGAAATTGACAACATGCCGTGACCGTATTATTTTTCATAATGCCTATTATTACAATCATTAGTACGCCGCCATGGGTGGCACATGCTACGGGGTAGTGGCCAGGGGCTACAGTCTTCACATATGGGTGATTAATGCACTTGTTCTGGGGGTCAGTTGTCATGATCCAATGTGTATGGACATCTTGTACGCACAGTACACTTATACCTACTTAATGACGTATGTTCTATGGCCTCCTTGTACGCACAGAAAAGGAGGGGTCCAATAAGGGCAGTATTTGAGGCCATGTATTGCACGGGGGAGTTGTTACATCTGTACAGACACGTCTGGTGTTAGGGAACATTGAAATTGCCTACATGCTGTGAATACATTACTGTTTCCAATGCCTATTATTATATTCATTAGTACGATGCCATGGTTGGCACATGCTACGGTGGTTGTGGCCAGGGCCTAGAGTCTTGGATGCATGGCCGTCGGCCGAAGGCTCTAGGCCCTGACCACAACCACCGCCGCATGTGGCAACCATGCATACACCCCTTGTGTTGCATTTTCATTGGCAAGTTGTGGGGAGTGTGTGCAGTAATGGGTACATGGCCGAAGCACATGCCCCCAACAAGAAAGTGGTAAGTACTACACTTGGAAGACACTGCACACCCATCGCATGTAAGATATACAGACATACACCTAGGAGGGAAGCCTCTGGGCAGAGGTACAGGAGGATAACACACCTATAGAATAACCCCCACTACCACACATCACCAAGGTGGTTGTGGGGAGACCCTGCAGTCTTGGGTGCATGGCTAAAGCCCATGCATGCAATACTGAAGTCATAAGCAGTGGAGTTACAAGTTAATATGGGTGTGGTGGATTCTGGTCGTTGTTTTGATGCCCTAGTTTCTTCACTTCATGCCTGCAGACGATGGTCCGAAAAGTAAATTCATAAGCAGCTAATTTACAAGGACCATGTTTCACATATGCAGTGATGGTTGTGGATAGGACCTGTACTCCTTGCAACTTGTTTATAAGGCGTAGGTGGTAGGTTACTCACCGCAGACGAAAGGCCAGCCTACAGGCACTGCAGCATATTACTACCACACATTAGGCGAGTACATTCCCATGTGTAGAAAATGCCTGCCAATATACTTACTCCTTACTTTGTTCAGAATCCAGAAACTTTTTTTATGTTTGGTTTTCGTACTTGGCGGAAGTATCACTTTTTCCATTTCTGTGATGAAAGAAAAAGGTGTGTTAATGTTTGCAGATTTTCCACATTTACCACATTGCTTAATAGACAGTGAACTTTTTTTTAGACACTCATTTTTACTATACAAACCAGTGTACTGTGCATTGCGCTCAGTTTCTGTGTTTGCTTTTCTAATCCTTGGGTCTGGGGAAAAAAATCCTTGTCGGATTAAAATAAACCTTCATTTCTTATGCAACTAAGTACTTCATTTTTTCCTTTCAGTCTTTTCTTAATTTTTCCGATCAATGTTATATTTTCTTGCCTTCCTGCCCATTTATATCAACAGTTAGATATCTGTAGGCATATTCAAACTGTGCATTTGTTCCTACAGATTTTCAATACTCATGTATTCGTGTCGTTGTTACATCCTGTTTCCTGTATCTTTCCCATTAATGTTTTCTTTGTTGCATTCCTGCCCATTTTCAACTAGAGTTGGATACGTATAGGCGTATTCTGCCTGTACATTGATTTCCAACAATCTGTGACAATCATTTAGTTGTGTCATTCTTCCATCCTGTTGGGTAGATAGATACCTGTGGGCGTATTCTAACTGTTTGTAGTCTTTCACTTACTTTGTTCACAATTTTGAAGTGCACATTATTTTGCAAATTTTGGCTTCAAGAACATTAAATACGCATTTGTTAGGTTAGCTGGCACCCTCTGCTTTAGAGTAATGGTGCTATCATTACATTCAAACCATCCACAATTCTTTTTAATGTATGCAGTCTAGTGACCTGCATTGGTTGTAGCTCCTGCATGGTAGATTATTCCTACTATTGTAAAGGTTTTCTTTCCAAGTGACACTTGACCGTGTGTAAATCCAGTTAGTTTGCAGTTGTTTTTGGTGCCATCTGCATTATAACGCAGAAGCATAAGCATTATGTAGGCACTATATGATTGTCTGAATTGCAAATACTACATAATCTGCCATGGTTTGCATTTTATACAAGTTGCTGAAAAGGAATGCTCTCACAATTTGGTATGGAAATATACACAAATCGCTCATTTGGGATTTCTTCCTGTATCACTTTGTTACAGAGAGTGCATGTGTGTTTCCACGTGTACAAAATTTGGAAGATTTCATTTACATGTATACTTTTGTTTTCCAATACTAATAGTATGTACATTAGAAATTCTTGCAGATCTTCTTGAGAGTTCATAGTGAATCTCACCATTCCACCACAGTCGTCCAATTGTTGCCTTACTCCATAAACACTGTGGGCCTCATTACGACCCTGACGCTAAGTGAAAAACGATGGCGGTAAATGGTTACCGCCATCGTATTCCGCCAGGTCCGATCATGACCCGTGACCGTTAACTACGATGCCATTAGCGGCATCGTAGTTAACGCTGCCGCTAACTGTGCCAAGGGTGCACGCACGCGACCGCCCACACCGTACTTAGCGCCATGGCGGAAAGGTACGCAAATGCCGACCCAAGCGGACATGCACCTAACGCCATCACCCAGCCCGTTAAGTACCTTACTGCCATGGTGCTAATAACGCCATCGCGAACCAACCGTAAAGGGCCATGTTAAGTGAATGCAGCTGCCACAGGTGCACAGAAACAGCACAGGTGAAGGCAATACAGACTCAGGAAGTACAAAAAGAGCACACCCCACCCCTTCCCACACCCAGTCACACTCCACAATGATACCAATACGACTAGCAATGTTGGGGCTGGAGGACCTTATAGCAATGCATGTGCTACAACAGCAACAACAACAACAGGCAGCACAGAGGAGACGCAGGAGGAGAAGGAGGGCAAGGCAGGCCCAGCAAGCCCCACCAGCACAGCCAGTGCCACCACGCAGGCAGCCCCCAATCCCACGCATCAGAGCCAATCCATTCAACCTCACTGCTGAGCAGATCCACACCCTGTACCGTTTGGACCGGGACACCATCACCGCCATCGTAGACATGACACACAACGACATCGTCAGCATGATAGAAACTCCAACCGCCACCCCCCCCTACTGAAGGTAGTGTCTGTACTCCACTTCCTGGCCACAGGCACCTACCAGCACACAGTGGGGCACCTGCATGGCATTTCACAACCATTATTCTCACGAACACTCATCCAAGTGCTCGATGCCCTCCTCAAGCACACAGACGACCACATCTCATTACCACGGACTGGCCAGGAGATTGCAAACACCAAAGTGGGTTTCCATGCACTAGCCGGCATACCCGGTTGCATTGGTGCCATCGACTGCACCCATGTGGAATTGGTGGTTCCACGTGCCATGGAGGTACCGTACCGCAACCGGAAACAGTTCCACTCAATCAACGTGCAAATGGTCTGTGACTCCAACAAGATCA